>NC_135897.1:73363974-76202203 GCF_964194155.1 Cetorhinus maximus | reverse complement strand
CTGTAGCTATCCCAGGCCAAGGAGTGATTCTCAACCCGCTTCCCATTCTATGAATTGACATTCCCAGTACCTGAGTGACGCAAAAATTTGCTTCAATGCATTTTTCAGGAATTCTGAGTTTATCCTCTTAAGGACGATAGTCAACTGCTGTCATGCCTCCACACCCAGCTGGTGACTTTCTGTCCTTCAGAATACCTACATATGGCTAGCCCTCTGAAATGACACAAGCTGACATCAGCCTGGGCTGCAATAGGAATTTCTTCTAACCACAAGAGTTATAAGATTCACTGATGTGCTGGATATCTTAAATTGTGTCTTACTTAATCAATGTGTCTGCTCATGAATACCTGTCCACTTGCAAACAACGTCCTTGCTATCCAAATATAGTGTGGACAATCGCATATCTTGATGGTGACTGAAACTTGGCTCAAACATAACAAGGCCTCGTCCCTTACTGAAGCCTCCCCACCCAGCCGTACTTTCCATCAACTGCACAACCCAAACTACAATGATGATGATGTGATCCATATCACCAAATCACACCTTGCTCTCTCCTTATTGATCTGGCCCCTCCTCCTACAATCACTTCACACTAGTTCCTTCCTTTTCATTTCTCCTTTCAAATTTACATTCTCTGTTGCCCTCAAGCGCCATCCTGAGTTTCTCAACAAAATCACCTTCCTCCTTCAGCCTCTTCATTTGGTGGCATCTCTTTCTTGACCATTTAAATCTCCACCTAAACTCACCTTCTCTTCTCTCTGATTTCACTGGCCTCCTGTCCTCCCTAAACCTCTCCCTCTGTATAAACTCTCCTGTCCAAATTCACACCCAATTCCTTGACCTTGCCATCTTATGTGGACTATCTATTACCATGGTCTTAATCACAAACAGGGCCACTGCTAACCACTTCCTTATATCCATCACCATCTTCAGCCCCCTTCCAAACCTTTCTTCCTTCTGTATTCAATGCAGGAAAACTCACAACTCCATGAACAAGTTGCCAGCAGCATAGCATTTGGTCTTCCATTAACCACCATATTTCTGCAAATAATAGATCTGCTCAATCATTCCGTCATCTCCACCTTGGATGCCCTTGTCCCTTTACTCACTCTCACCCTGGCTCAATTCCCCTCATACAGGCTCTATCTTCAGTCCACTAAATCCAAAGGATGCCAATTGGGGTGCCTGTGGGACACAATTAGCTGAGCAATCCATCGTCAGATCTGGATGGACTACGTTAAGAACTATCAGGCCGCCCACTCCTCTGAACCTACCTTATGAATGCCCCGTAAATACACTGACGTCCAAATAACAATAAATTCTCAGCTACAAGAAGTGACAGATTATTGCAGATTAAAATGACTGTGCATCAGAGAGCTGCAGGAGGCATTACAAAAAGCCAATTCACAGCTGGTGTAATTGAAAAGCGCATAGGTCTGTAGTCCAGAATGTCTCATGATATTATCATTTTCTTGTTCACCTGCTGCTATATTTCTTGTCAGTTGATAATCCACACAATTAGGTATTTATTTTAGTTTGTGCATTTTGTCTTGTTTGACATGTAAGCTCACTGAAGCTTCAACAATCTTCTCCTGTAAGATGCTTGCATCAAACCACTCTGTTCTAATGAAGCAAAGAGATGTGAAGGAGCTCAGTGCCGATGCACCTTACCGATAAAATAGTTGCTCCCCAAAGACACCATCTCCTCCAACAGAACAAAACCGTCGATGGTGTGCAAGGGCATGATGCTTTTTCCATTCGAAACAGAACATTGCTGGAACTCAGCTTCAGTGACCTCCCAGAAAGCAACAGATGTGTCAACCCCATTCAGTTTAATTCTGTAAGATAAGCATAATTAACAAATAAATTCAATTGTTCACTGATGCTTTGAGCGAAGAATTTATTTCAGTAGCTATTACTTTGTGTGATTTTTGAGTTTTACAAAGAGATATGGCTCTCATTTCACTTAGCATTCTGATTTAACTTAAAACGATTGTGAAAACATAAGCTACTTAGTGTGGAGCCCCTGCCAGTAGGAACTGGAAGCTGTGCCAGCACAGATTCACTCAAATTTTTGATTTGGCATTTTTGACCTACCCTACATTCTCTACTTGAAAGCTATCAGTGAGTCTCAGGCACAAAGGTGGACCACCCCAGTGCACCATCAATGCACCCTTGTGTGGCCATTTCTAATATCATTGCTATGGATGTGGTCAATTAAAAATTATTTGTGGTGCAGTCATATTAATGAAATCAGTCAGTTAGCAACTCTAGGCATTCCTATCACAGTGGTTGGACCAAATCATCCGGCCACCATTGACCCTTAAAATGGGCATTATGTTTCTCAACGGATAAGGAATTCAGCTGTGTTTCTGTGTGCTTGGCTAATACTTTATCTACCAACACAATATAGCTGAGATGGCTGTGGCTGGAATACCACACTGGTACAGAATGGCACAACAACATGGACCGACACTTGAAATTCCCCCACATAAGATTTGCCTGAGTTTGGTCAGATGTTTATAACCAAACATTACCACATGGGGAGAGTCAACTTGGGCCAGTCTCTCACATATCTCCTGTGGCTGCTGACAGAGCCCTTAAGTGAAGGTCAGATAGCAAACCTTGAGTGCTTTTTCTGTCAGGGCATGATGCACAACTAAAGTAAGATAGTACAAAATAACAATGGCCTGGCTCACTGCTGACCTCGAAGAAAGCCACCCACTTAGATATAGTGATTTCTTTAGGTGTGGATTTCTCCTTCATGGCATTACTTTGATTTGGTGTTAGCTCAAGGAGATCTCTGACGTCCAGCAGCAGTAATATTATCAAATAGGTTAGACAGCCAATCACACTGAAGAATTCCCACAGTCAGCAAACCAGGGAGTGAAAACCTCTGATTATCTTTCAATTTTTAACCATTTTACAGATAGCAAAATAAAGATTGGGATGTACACATGGGATTAAGGTAGATGCTGAAATATTATAAATATACTTCAATTTAAAAAAAAAACAATCTGTGGATCTTGTTTTATCCTAAAGGAGAATTTTGACATTCCACAAATATAAAATTGACTTTCCAGGGCCAGAGAGGTTGTTTAGTATAATTATGAACTTAGTATGTTGTTAACATCCCAGTTACACCTCAGTTGACAAGGTGTCACTTTGTCAAGTATTTGTATAGCAATGCCTACTGTCTAAAAGTGGAAGTTCACATCAATTCAAGTGATTTCATACGATTTCCATCTGCGAAAACTTCGCTACTGCATCCTATGGAGGAGCAGGGAGTCAGTTACAGCAACTTCTGCATTTGCGCAATTAACTGCAAATGTCTAGGTGCAGAAATTGCTGTCAGTTTCAGACTTGTGATGATGGAAAAAGCTGACAGTTTCACCAGCATTTCAACTGAAAATTCCAAGCCATTAATTGTAGCATGCAGTCAGTTCTACCAAATCCACCCAACAAGACTTGAGCAGGATTTCTCTTTTCCCTACCTTAGTGCAGTCTCCTCAGGTACTTCGAGAGCAGGCGGTTGACCGTCAACTGATTCATTGGAGCTATTGTTTCCACAGAGGAAGTTTGAAGAGTTGATCATCTGGTTAACAAAGAAAGGTCAAAATTGTTAGCAGTCTGATTAAAGATATTTCTGGCTCTATGAGTTTATAAATAAGGGAATTACCAGGCTGAACAGGATATGTAATTTTCAATAGTCCAACATCAAGTATTAGGTGAGGAGAAATTTCCTTCAATTAAACATTGGGAAGACCAATTGTCTTTAGACCCCATCACAAACAATGGCCAGGATCTTCCAAAATTCCTGCCAAAAGTTAATTGATGTTTGGCTGCTCTCCGAATTTTTCATCCCGCTCATGACCGGAAGATCCCAGTTTATGTTTCCAAGCCACTGACTCCATCTCCCTCCTTGGCCAATGGTTGAGGTTGAACCTCATTAGAATCACACTTTGCAACTATTGCCTTCTATTTGATCATGAACTGAGCTTTTGGCACATATCCTTTCTATTACCAAGACCACCTATTTCTACTCCTGTTACATTGCCCATTTCCACTCTAACTTCAGCTCATTTGCTACTGAAACCCTCATCAATACTTTTGTTATCTCCAGACATGACAATTCCACTGTTTTTTTTTGTCTGGCCTCTCTCCTTGCACCCTCTGGAAAAACAGATTAATTTAAAACTTGGTACCTGTATTCTAACTCACAGCAAAATTCACCCGTCACCCCTGTACTTGCTGACCCATATTGGATCTCCAACTGCTAATGCCTTAGTGTTAAAATCCTCATCTTTGTTTTGAAATCCCTCCATGGTTTCGTCCCTATGCTTTCAGCCTTCTCCAGCCATGTAACCCTCTGAGATTTCTGCGTTCCTCCAGTGCTGGCCTCATGTGCATCCTCAATTTTCATCTCTCTGCCATTAGCGGATGAACCTTCAGCTGCTGTAGTAATTGTAGTTTTAATAAATGTAGGACTGTAGCTTTAAGAATTATCCTGTGTTGTAAGATCACATGGTCTGTGTAAACCAATGGGTTAACAGTGCGGGGAACTCTAGGGGGGAGTTCTTCTTTAGTTATAAAGTTAGATGCGCACATGTAGCTGCTGCTGCTGTCTTGTACATAAAGTTCAACATTTCCACCAAGGAAAGTTGCCTGGAAAATCAACTTTATAACAACCTGGCAACGAGGATAAATCAGATCCAATGCTGTCCCTCACCCAGCGATTGTAAGTATCTAAGATCATTAAAAAGAAAGGAAGATATGCTCATCCGAGATGCCACAGTTTGGCAGAATCGATCCCTTTGAACCAGCCACAGGTGACTGGTCTCAATATATAGAACACCTTGCATTCTATTTTCAAGCCAGCAAAATCATGGGGGAGGAAAAGAGGAGAGTGATTCTCCTAAGTATTTGTGGGAGCAAGACCTAGAGTTTAATTTGAAGCTTGACGGCCTCCAGTGCCCCAGATTTGAAGACCTTCAGTGAATTAGTGGACCTCATTAAGCGACATTTTCAACCCAAGCCCTCAGTCACAATGTAGAGGTTCAGGTTCAATTCACGGAATGAGCCCCAGGGGAGACCATTGCTACCAAGTGGCGAAATTAAAACAGCTAAAGGGATTTTGTGATTTCACTGAAACCCTGAATGATATGCTCAGGGATCATTTGGTCTGAGACATGTAAGAAGATGCTATTCAGCAAAGATTGCTGGTTGAAGTGCATCTTGATTTTAAGAAAGTGTTAGAAATAGCGCTTGCGAGGGAAAGCGCTGTAAGGGATTCACATGCAATTCAAGGTGTGCAAAATGGCACCGTTTTCCTAGTTGGGCAGGAACAGTAAGCCAAGAGTGGCGCGAAAAGCCGGGACTCTGCCATGAAGCGGGAAACAGCCTCCGCTAACTGAAGATTTAAAGGAAACAGCTTAGCCGCAAATTCGAAAACTTTTATCAACATGGAAACAATCATACTCCTGACATTTGGCGATTTAAAGAGGCAGAGCACTATTTTTGCCACAAAAGTGGGCACATATTGAAACATTACAAACTGAGGTTAAAACAGGTTTCCAGGCAACAAAGTCCAATGAAGTATATAGTGTGGAAGAGCCAGAAACAACCAATTCTGACATTTATTCCTTATTCAACATGAAAGTTGGAAAGGCAGAGCCAATTACTGTCACAGTGTAAGTGAATGATAAACCCTTAAAAATGGAAGTAGATACTGGTGCTTCTACTACTGTAGCAGGAAAACATACTTTCAGATATTTTAATAAAGGTGCTCAACAAATACTTAGGAGAATCGCTCTCCTCTTTTCCTCCCTGCTTTTAATATTTTAATAAAGGTGCTCAACAATTAAATTTGGAACAAACCTCTGCCAAGTTGAAAATGTGCAAAGGTGAAGAAATACAGGTAAAAGGTATCACCGGAGTAACTGTTTATTATAGACACCAAGCAGCACAACTACCAGTGATGGTGGTAAAAGGTGAAGGACCAAGCCTTCTAGATCATGGTTGATTGAAATAGATTAAATTAAACTGGTTCAAAATCTTTTGGTTGTGAGCAGGAGGACTGCCAGAGCTGCTAAAAAAAATGACACCGTCTTCAAGGATGAACTGGGAAAAACCAAAGGCCTACAGGTCAAGATTTACGTGGACCTGGAAGCAACTCCTCACTTCTTGAAAGCAAAGCCGGTGCCATACGCCCTGAGAGAGAAGGTTGACACTGAGTTGAACCAGTTAGAGACGCTGGGTGTCATAAAAACGGTTCAGTTCTCAGAGTGGGCAGCACCCACTGTCCTAAAACTGGATCAGACCATCCAGATCTGTGGGGACTATACACTAATGATCAATAAAGCAGCCAGACTGGACAGGTACCCATTCCCAAGATTGAAGACCTCTATGCCAAACTAGCAGGAGGGACAACGTATACAAAGCCTGACATGAATCACGCATATCAGCAATTGGAACTGGATGATGCCTCTCGAGAATTTATGACCATAGACACCTACAAAGGGTTATATCAATACACATGCCTGCCCTTCAGTGTTTCTTCGGCCTGTGCTATTTCTCAGAGGATGATGGAGAGCTTGCTACTTGGGCTACCTCAGGTTGTGGTCTACCTGGATGGTATGCTAATAACTGGATTCATGGAAAAGGAACACTTGGCTGATCTAGGGGACGTCCTGAAATGACTTTTAAAAGCAGGAGTGCACCTAAAGAAGGAGAAATGCACTTTTCAGGCAAATGAAGTTATTTATTTGGGCCACCGGGTAGATGCTCAAGGGTTACACCCTGTTGAAGAGAAGGTTAAAGCAATTAGAGAGGCACCTGCATCTAAGAATGCCTCCAAACTTAAATAATTTTTAGGGATGGGAAATTATTATGGCTGATTTCTACCAAATTTATCAATGGTTCTCGCCCCTCTACATTCACTGCTAAAGAAAAACCAGTGTTGGGTTTGGAAGTCACCCCAAGAAGAAGCCTTCATGAAAGTAAAACAGCTCTTGCACTCTTCAAATTAGTTAGCGCACTATGACCTGACAAAGGAATTGGTGCTAACCTGTGATGCATCCCCCTATGGAGTGGGAGTGGTACTATCTCACAGGATGGACGACGGTACAGAGAGGCCGATAAGCAACGTATCTAGGACATTTACCACAGCTGAGAAAGGATATTCTCAAATCAAAAAGGAAGGTCTGTCGATTATTTTTGGTGTAAAAAAATTCCACCAATACGTGCATAGGCGATACTTCACGATAGTATCAGACCACAAACCACTTTTGGGTCTGGTTAGTGAGGAAAAGGCTATCCCTCCCATAGCTTCTGCACAAATTCAAAGATGGGTCCTAATTTTGGTGGCATATGAATGCACCTTTGTGCATAGACCGGGGGTTCATATAGCCAATGCCGATGACCTAAGTCACCTTCCTTTGCAAGAGGACAATGACCAAGTCCCAATTCCCCAAGAGCTTGTATTAGTGATGAATTCCCTGGCTTCCTCACCAGCCTGTACCAGGCAGATAAGAAACTGGACGAATCGAGATCCAGTCCTGTCTTGAGTGAGAGACCAAGTGTTACATGGATTGTCCGGGGAGCAAGCCTCTGATGAATTGAAGCCATTTTTCAACTAAAGACACAAAATGAGCAGTCAAGATTGTATTCTACTATGGGGTGCACGAGGAGTAGTCCTTCACAAGGAAGGGAACCACTCTTAGTAGAGTTACACAGTGCCCACCTGGGAATCTCATGCATGAAGACGATAGCGCAAAGTTATCTTTGGTGGCGGGAAATGGATGGTTGAGAAGGCGGTTAAATGTGCAATGCCAACAGCTACAAAAGTTGCCAGTGGCAGCCCCGTTACACCCATGGGAGTGGCTTGGTAGACCTTGGGTGAGATGGCACATAGGTTACGCTGGTCCTTTCCTTGGAACCATGTTTCTATTGATTACACATGCTCATTCCAAATGGTTAGACATGTATGAGGTTAAGTTACCAATGTCAGGTGCTACTCTAGAAAAACTATGCCAAAGCTTTGCTATTCATGAAACAAAAACAAAAATAGCTGGAAAAACTCTAATGAAGAGTCATACGGGCTCGAAACATTAACTGTGTTCCTCTCCGCAGATGCTGTCAGACCTGCTGAGTTTTTCCAGCTATTTTTGCTTTTGTTTCAGATTTCCAGCATCCGCGGTATTTTGCCTTTATCTTTGCTATTCATGGGTTACCAGGAGTATTTGTCTCAGATAATGGTACTGCATTTACTGGCGCTGAATTTCAAAGATTTGTCAGTCTGAATGATATCAACCACGTGAAGACTGCACCATACCATCCGTCATCTAATGGACTGGCAGAAAGAGCAGTACAAACTTTTAAGGCAGGAATGAAAAAGTTAACAGGTGGATTGTTGGAAAGTAAACTTGCTTGTTTCCTATTTAACCACAGGACAACCCCCCACACCATGATAGGTGCAACACCTACAGAGTTACTGATGAGGTGTCATCTTCGAACGAGACTAAGTCTGATACTTCCCAATTTGGAGGTGAAGGTGGAGAAAAGTCAAGGGAACCAAAAAGCAAATGATGATTTGTATAGTCGGAAGCGACAATTTACTGTTGGAGAAGCAGTATATGTAAGGAATTTTGGTGGAGGACTGAAGTGGTTGCCTGGTAAAGTAAGCTCTGTGACCATACAATTGTTGTACCAAGTGGAAGTGGAGGACCGGATCACCCGTAAGCATGTGGATCATTTAAGAAGAAGGGAAATATCTCAACAAAATGATGTTCCACCTGTAACCACTGCTGTTCATGTTTAAGTTGCTCAACAAAGGATAGACATGCCCGATGTCTCTGTCCGAGTGGACGACGCTGAACTGCCTGTGCATAATGAGGTACCTGATGTTAATGCGGTTCCAGAGAATGTGGTTCCTGCCAAAGAATAGGAAGTCGTGGAGTTACGATGTTCCACATGGGTCAGGAAACCACCTGAAAGACTGAACTTATAATTTCATGACCTGTGTAAATATTGTAATGTCATGAGATAAATATCCATGTAAGTACAAAATGTACAGAAAAGTTAGAGGGGGAGGAATGTAGTAATTATAGTTCTGATAAACATAGGACTGTAGCTTTAAGAATAATCCTGTGTTGTAAGATCACATGATCTGTGTAAACCAATGGGTTAGCAGCGCAGGGAACCTCTAGGAGTGAGTTGTTCTTTAGTTATAGAGTTTGATGCACACATGTAGCTGCTGCTGCTGTCTTGTAAATAAAGTTCAATGTTTCCACCAAGAAAAGTTACCTCGAAAATCAACTCTAAAACAGCTGCCCAGATGCTTAATTGGGAACTACTTCGCTAACTTCTCTATGTCTCTCTCTCTCGCTTCTCTTTTAAGATGCTCCTTAAAAACAATGGAGCAAGAATTAATGATCACATTTCCCAGAAAACAAGGAACAAAGCTGAAAATCATACATTGGGCACAAAAGCTCTCATAACGGACACAAATTTATTTTTCCTAAAGATACAAAAACTGCAGGGTCTCTGAAATCAACTAGGTGCATTTCTAGACACTGTGGAGTGACATCCTTAAAATCAGCATTACAAAGAGCCACAAGGACAATTACTGATTTCACAGTCACACAAGGCTCATCTCCAAGCCTCTGGGTCTCCCCATTAAAGAACCTAGGTTCTCTGTAGCACATGGACTAACACAAGATTGGCACAAGAACTTACATCAGCCCATGTGCAACTCCTTCCAAATAATGGGGCTGATTATGAAGTAACCATTTTCATCAGGCAGGAGAGGGACAGAGCAAGCCCTCTGGCCATCCAATGAGAGTAGTCGGAAGCCTAACTATTTTATGGATGTATCTCATTAGATTCACATTGATGAGCTGTTCATACTATTGGAACACCTTGCTAATTAGAGGGGCAGGAAACCCAATGGCTCCACCTCACAGGCCAATCACCCAAACAGATGGCTAGAAGTGTTGCCCCATTTGAGGCATGTTTGAAGATACAGTACCAATGTAATAGGCTACAAGACGTCAGTAGTTGCAAGGGATATTGAAGCATGTGTTTAGCTCAAATATTATTTTCCCTGGTCAGCACACACACTAATAAATATTACAACAAATGATCCCTTTAGAACACTGTAGACGACAAGTGCATTCACTGCTTTAGGGTAAATAATGGATGCACTTTAAAGTAATTAATTTTATGTGAGATGCTTTGGGACATTTCTGGCAATGTGATAAAATGCTATGCGAGTACATGTTAGTCTTTTCTCATTTTGCACAGGTGTCAGAAGGAGGGGAGTTACAGGCAGGTATACCCTATGGTCAAAAGCCCATAATGTATCCAATATCACATTGAATTCAAGGGTGTGTCATCCCAGACACAGTGAGGAGCAGCTAGATGGTGATTTTGAGGAAGGATCATGGGGTAAGACATAGAGCATAGGAGAAGAATGGGCAGGAAGAGAGGCCAAGGAAGTGCCCGTGGAAGTCCACATAATGGCCAGACAGAAATATTAAAATTGCTTTAAGAAAAAGGATGCTGATTCTGCCACAGAGTAAGGAGTACACTTGGCTCCATGCATAGCAAGCTGAATGTAAAGCTGAATTGGTGCATCCAATCCACAAGGCTGGTGTTGTTATAGAACATGGCCTGCAAGCTGCCATTGTCAGCTTCATGATATCAGTGGCATCTGCAGTGGAGACCACAGAAAGCCACATGAATATGGTAGGAAGGGTTGTCTTGTGTTGCTGTTGAGATGGTCGTGACTAACCATGCAAGTGGCAATATCAGCTGGTTTTGATACACTTAAGACAATGATTAAGGAAGGATTCAGTGACCTTGTGACAGTGCATTACTCTCTACTCTCATCTCACTGGTTGCTTTGAGGACTCATCATCTAACATTAAAATGCAGCACCATAAGAACAATTGTGTGCCTTGAATGCTAACATTATTAGCATGGCAGCATATGCCTCTCCACAAGCACTTCATGCCCTTTGAGAGGAACCCATGATATTGCTGCAGCAGGAGCTGGGCCCTCAAGGGCACAAACACATTGGGGCACTGTGCCAGCAAAATCTCTAATGGCTGCAGGACAAGAGCTTGCAGCCAGCCCCAACACTCCTGCATTTCATTAGGATTTCACTTAGGAAGAATTCACAATTTAGAAGCCAGGAATCTGAAGCAGCAAGGAACAGCGCTTGTCACATCTCATCACAGACATTCTTTATATTCACTGTTCCATGAATAAAAACATTTAACATCTCCAATAGTTGGCATAGTTATTTTAAAAGAAAGTTGTAATTTCCCGGAAAGGTAGTAGTGAAAGACAAGGTACACTGATGGATGTTCCTTCAAGTTCGCAAAAAATGCTTTGATGGGGAGATGGGGAGGCAAAAATATATCTTTGGGAAAGGGAACATGTGCAACCAGATGTTCTGATGTAGTAACACATAATGAACTTAGTAACTGCACTCTCCACTACTCGGTATACTTGATGGGAAGTGCTGGAGAAAATATATGACCTGAAGATTAGTGCTGAGGCAAGCCATCTTAAAAGGGGTCACAGTGGCCCTGACATGCAAGGATTGCTACAGCAGTAAGTCAATATAAAGGGCTGACATGCAACAACAAAAAAGGCACAAAGAAACAAATTGATTGCATATATGTATCCTATTAAAAGGGCCACATCTATGCATCAATTGGAAACAAATTACTTTCACCTTCCTTGTGCATTATGGCCTGCATCATAATTTTCCTCTTCTTCCGTGTTTCACTGCTGACTCTCTTTGAAATCTATCTACAGCAGTTATTATGGCTCTGTATACGGCAGGTCCACGGTGGTTCTTCCAGTGCATTCTGAGGTATACTGCAAGCCTCCCTGAGTAGTCCAAGTGCCAGGATGGTTGCTTCAGCATCTCAAGGCTGTGCTAAATAAGAATGCTAATGGCAGCATGTATCTTGTGGCTCCTGACCTGTGCTGGGGTTTGAAGATGAATCACAACTCTCAGAAGCCATTTTGCAGCAATTAAATACAGTCATAGTCATAGAGTCATAGAGTTTTACAGCACGGAAAGAGGCCCTTCGGCCCATCGTGTCTGTGCCAGTCATCAAGCCCCTATCTACTCTAATCCCATTTTCCAGCACTTGGCCCGTGGCCTTGTATGATATGGCGTTTCAAGTGTTCATCTAAATACTTCTTACAGATTGTGAGGGTTCCTGCCTGTACTACCCTTTCAGATACCAAGGGCTCAAAACAGCAGAAGCCCTAGAGGAGTGTAGAAAGTGCAGGGGGTTACTTAAAAAAGAAATTAGGAGAGCGAAGAGGGGGTATGAAAAAACACTGGTGGGTAAAATGAAGGAAAATCCAAAAGCATTTTATAAGTATGTTAGGGGCAAGAGGATAACCAGGGAAAGAGTAGGGCCCATTAGGGTCCAAAGTGGCAAATAGACAGTGAGTTCCAGATACACCCCACCCTCTGGGTGAAAAAAAATTTTCCTCAAATTCCCTCTAAACCTCCTGTCCCTGTTTAAATCTATGCCCCCTGGTTATTGACCCCTCCACTAAGGGGAAACGTTTCTTCCTATCTACGCTATCTATGCCGCTCATAATTTTGTACACCTCAATCAGGTCCCCCCTCAGGCTTCTCTGCTCTAAGGAAAACAACCCCAGCCTATCTAATCTCTCTTCATAGCTGAAACACTCCAGCCCAGGCAACATTCTGGTGAATCTCCTCTGCATCCTCTCTAGTGCAATCATGCCCTTCCTATAGCGTGGCAACCAGAACTGCACATAGTACTCCAGATGTGGCCTGACTAACGCTTTACACAGCTCCATCATAACCTCCCAGCTCTTGTATTCAATGCTTCAACTAATAAAGGCAAGTAGCCCATATGCCTTCTTAACCACCTTATCTACCTGTCCTGCTGCCTTCAAGGATCTATGGGCATGCACACCAAGGTCCCTCTGATCCTCTGTGCTTCCTAGTGTCCTACCATTCATCGTGTACTCCCTTGCCTTTTTAGCGCTCCCAAAATGCATCACCTCACACTTATCAGGATTAAATTCCATTTGCCACTGTTCTGCCCATCTGACCAGCCCTCTATATCAACCTGTAGGCTAAGGCTTTCCTCGCTATTTATGACGCCACCAATTTTCGTGTCATCAGCGAACTTACTGATCATACCTCCTACATTCATGTCTAGATCATTAATGTATACTACAAACAACAAGGGACCCAGCACCTAACCCTTTGGTGTGCCACTGGACACAGGCTTCCAGTCGCACAAACAACCTTTGACCATCATACTCTGCCTCCTACCACTAAGACAATTTTGGATCCAATTTGCCAAATTGCCATGGGCTCTTACCTTCTTGAACAGTCTCCCATGTGAGACCTTATCAAAAGCCTTACTGAAGTCCATGTAGACTACATCAACTACACTACCCTCATCTACACGCCTAGTCACCTCCTTGAAAACTTTAATCAAATTTGTTAGACACGATTTCTTCCCCCTGACAAAGCCATGCTGACTATCCTTGATTAATCTCTGCCTCTCCAAGTGGAGATTAATTCTGTCCCTCAGAATTTTTGCAAATTTCCCTACCACTGATGTTAGACTCACTGGCCTATAGTTCCATGATTTATCCCTACCACCCTTCTTGAATAATGGCACCACATTAGCTATCCTCCAGTAGTCTGGAACCTCCCCTGTGGCCAGAGAGGATTTGAAAATTAATGTCAGGGCCCCTGCAATCTCTTCCCTTGCCTCCCACAGCAGCCTGGGATACATCTCATCTGGACCTGGGAATTTATCCATTTTTAAGCCTGCTAAAGCCGCTAATGCCTCCTCCCTCTCAATGCTAATTTGTTTAAGTATATCACATTACTGGGAGTGTACGATGGACCCCCAAACAGTCAGGGAGAGACAGAAGGGCACATATGTAGGCACATGTAGTGCACATTGTCCTTCTCTATAATGAATACAGATGCAAAGCACTCATTTAAAACTTTACCTACATCTTCTGGCTTCTCTCAGAGATTGTCACTTTGGTCCCTAATGGGCCCTACTCTTTCCCTGGTTATTCTCTTGCCCTTAACATACTTATAAAATGCCTTTGGATTTTCCTTAATTTTACCCATCATGCTTTTTCATACCCTCTCTTCACTCTCCTAATTTCTTTTATAAGTAACCCCCTGTGCTTCCTATACTCCTCTAGGGCTTCTGCTGTTTTGAGCCCTTGGTATCTACCATAAGCTATTTTTACACTTCTCTGAGATTTGCCCACATACTGCCCTTCTATCTCTCCCTGGTTGTTTGGGGCCTATAGTACACTCCTGGCAATGTGATTGCCCCCTTTTTGTTTTTAAGTTCTACCCATATGGTCTGATTTGAGGAACCTTCTAAGACATCATCCCTCCTTATTGCAGTAATTGACTCCTTGATAAATAGTGTGACTCCACTTCCTCTTTTATCTCCCCCCTCCCCGCCCCCTGCACCCCCCACATCTCGCCTGAAGATTCTATACCCTGGAATATTGAGCTGCCAGTCCTGCCCATCCCTCAACCATGCCTCTGAGATTTCAATGATATGGAAACATAGAAAATAGGAGCAGGAGTAGGCCATTCAGCCCTTCGAGCTTGCTCTGCCATTCACTATGATCATGGCTGATTATCCAACTCAATAGCCTGCTCCCGCTTTCTCCCCATATCCTTTGATCCCTTTCACCCCAAGGGCTATATCTCACTCCCTCTTGAAAACATACAATGTTTTGGCCTCAACTACTTTCTGTGGTAATGAATTCCCAGGCTCACCACTCTCTGAGTGAAGAAATTTCTCCTCACCTCAGTCCTAAATGGTCTACCCCATATCCTCAGGCTGTGACCCGTGGTTCTGGATTCCCCCACCATCGGGAACATCCTTCCTGCATCTACCCTGTCTAGTCCTGTTAGAATTGATCATATCCCCATGTGTTAATCAACACCCTCAACTCATCTGCCTTACTCGCAACACTCCTTGCATTAAAATAAATGCCACCCAGCCTTGCCATGCTCCCTTGTGCCTTAACACTTGATCAAATATGCTCTGCCTTCCAAACTGACTTGGTTTTTCTTCTATACTTGTCTGTGCATTATCCCCAACTCTACCTCTACTCCGTATCCCATCCCCATGCTAAATTATTTTAAACCCCCACCAACAGCACTAGCAAAGCCCCCTGCAAGGATATAGGTCCCATTCTGGTTCAGGTGCAACCTGTCGGACTTGTACGGGTCCCATCTTCCCAAGAAACGGACCCAGTGATCCAGAAATCTAAAGCCTTCCCTCCTGCACCAACTCTTCAGCCACGCATTCATCTGCTCTATCCACCAGCACATGGCACCGGGAGTAATCCAGAGATTACAACCCTTGAGGTCCTGATTTTCAATCTGCTACCTAGCTCCCTAAATTCTTGTTGCAGGACCTCATCCCTCTTTATTATAGAAACCGATATTTCTCCTCATTGAATGTATTGTGACATGCTGATTTGCCTCAAGATGTGGATTTTGTGAGCACAGGCAGGGAACGTGTATTTCCATGTACAGCTATAAAACATTGGCTAGCTGGAGGCTATGGGTGGAATCTTCACGGTCCTACAGAGGCGAATTGAAGGCAGAACAGGGAGCAAGGTCACCCCAACAGGTTCCCGCCTCCTAGCATTCTAGCCGGAGGTGGGTAAACATTGGCAGCAGCACCCGCCCAGCAGTGACAGGTAGTCAATAACGATCAATCAAAAACCTAATGTGAGGAATGGTGAGGCTGGCACCAGAGCAGATGCCGGCTGCATGCAGAGTCCAGCAGCTCCGTGGAGGCAGCCTCCTGGCAGTAGGCCAAGGATCTATCAAAGCCGATGGTGTCACGCTCCAATGACATGGTAGCTGTGGGGTTGAAAGGCCACACCTGCAGTCCAAACAAAACCTCTAGAGGGGTTCCCCCAATGGCCCAATTGGCTTGGAGCTTCTTTATATTTAGAATTATGTTCACACTTCCGAGAGTGCCTCCATTTTGAGGTGACCTTGCACTGCCCTTTCTGGCTGCAGCACTAACCTCTCCCACTGGGGCTGCCAGCTACCCCCAGCTGTATGCGCTTAAGAAACTCTCAATTGGATGGTGGACATAGAGGCAGCCAATTAGGAGGTTGCCTCCAAGAAAATCGGGCTGGAGGGAAAACTGTAGGCCTGTGCGGGGTCCGGATCTGGAAATGGTCCTGACTACTGAAAAGATTCTATCAGTAAAAAATTCTACCTTCTATATTGAAATAGAAACCCTACCTATTGAGGTAGATAGGATGTTGATGCTCAAGTGGCTACAGTTGGACTACAAAATACCACGTCCACAATGCCATTAGTTTCTGCAGGTGCTATTCCAAATAATAAGCCAATTATTCTCTTGCCTTAACTATGGTGATATATGATGCCGTCTCATTCTCACTATGGTAATCAAGACTTTTACTACTGCGATTTGTGTGCTCACCATGGTGCTGATATCAATGCTGGAAAATAAATATCTTTCTATTTTTGTCACCCAGTTTTAGCATCAAGTATCCTAGGTCAGGTAGGAATTAGGTGCAAGGTAAAATATTGTAAATCTACCTCATCAATTTGCTTTAGCATCAACCCCAGAGCAGCCTTCCTGTATAAAGTTTGACATTTCTGTTTCCCACACATTCCTTCAGTAAGACTGGCAAATTAGCACCAACCATTTGCTATTTTTGGAGAATTTTGTACTGTGTACAGAAGTGTATTAAGAGCTACACATGAGGGGGGTAGGTTTTATGGAGCCCACAAGAGCGGGAAATATGACATGCAGGGTGACTGAATTACATGGGATGCAAAAATTTGATTTCCCAATGGCAGGTTGAGGTGCAGAGATAAAGGCTGGAATTTTCCAGTCCCACTGGCATCGGGAGTAATGGCAGGCGGGGCGGGGAACAATGTGGCAAGAAGGCCAAAAATCGGTTTAATGCCATTGTGAAACCAGTTTGCAATTGTCCGCTCCACCCGTCAATAGCAGGTTGTGTTTCCCGCTGCCACACATCAGGAACCTAATTTCAATACTTTAGCATCTTGTTATAAGCCCTGCTCGCTGGAATCATCCCCCCCAACCCATCAATTTTACCACCCACGCCGCCGTGACTTCAGGGCAGTGTGCTTCACTACTGCCTTTAAAAGGCGTGCACCTGGCGAGCTGAACTTTGAGGGGAACTCGGAGGTGGATGCGCACAACCTTGCGCAGCGATCATGAGCGTCGCCCGTAGGACATCAAGAAAGAGGCGCCGCGCATTCGCGAGGGGCACAGGCAAGTCGCTTTTTCCCGGCTGGCTTTCAGTGTGGTGCCAGGGCAAAGACTCCAGTGCGGGTTGGGCCAGCGGGGGGAGGGGGGGGGAGGGTGGGTGGAATGGAGGGCATGGAAGCATAGGCTGAAGGAAATACTCTAAAACACTTGCTGGGGGCAGTGGGGGGCAAGGCAGCATAGAGTGAAGGAAGTGCCGGGGTGGGGGGTGGGGAGGGGAGAGGAGCTGCCAGGCACTTGGAAAAGCTGGTCAAAAGTGAGCTTTCTTCCGCAGCTGAGGCTGTTCAGCAGCAGCTCCATTGACAGGCTTGGAGTCGGAGCCTCTGAAGCTTTTCTGCTCACTCAAGCAACGCTAAAGCATGAAACTGCCACCATATACTCCAGAAATGTTCACCCCTTGGGCGCAGGCTGCAAATTAATGTGCGTTTTAGGGGGAAAGCAGAGCAATTGGCTGAATGGGCAGGTTGTACATTCCCCTTGCGAAAGGTGGCCATGGCGCAGTCACTGGTGGAGGCGCCCACAGCCCCTTGCAATGTCTTCACTCAGGTTCATATCAGTATCCACTATGGTTCAAGCTAACAGTGCAGCCCTGCAGTGTGGGTTAGGGAAATGCCTGTGCCTGAGCTAAGAGCACAGCATGCTGTGCAGTGGCTGAAGATGCTGCCAATCGGTCAAGTGGAGTGGGCCAGAGGTGGGTGGGATTTCGGATAGCCAATGAGCGCACTACCATCCAAGTGGTGGCCAGCACTCTCCTGCATGTGTGAAGGGGCCTTCAGACCTAACCAAGAGAGGTTCTTAGGACAACTATGCTAACCCCCCGTGCCTCTCTCTTTGATTTTGCAGGAGGAGAACATCAGGATCATGGAGTCTGGTGATTTAGCGGTGTGCCTCATGGCTTACAGGGAGCAGGGATGAAGAAGAGCATGGCAGAGGCACCTGGCTCAGCAAAGGGAGGAACACCTCCCTCAAGATGAAGGGGTAGCAGGGCCTGCTGCGAAGTCAGCTGAAGATCCACGGTGAGCTGTCGCTCATAGGGGCCTCACTAGGCCCAGGGTCTATAGACAGCACCTGTCATTCCTGCAGGTGACTGAGAACCAGTGTTGAAGACTGTGCATGTCTAGGGAACTGGTCGGTCCCACAGGTCACCTGCTGCAGGATTTGACATCACGGGGACATGGAGAGCATCCACTGCCAGTGGCCGTGAAAGTGACTGCGCTGCTCAATTTTTACGCCAGTGGCTCCTTCCAGGGCTCCACAGGAGACCTGTGCGGGATCTCACAAGCCTCCAGGCACAGGTCACGGATGCCATATTCACGAAGGTGTAGAACTTCGTACATTTCACCCTGGATCAGGGAAGCCAGGAAGCAAGAGCGCTGGGATTTACACAGATCTCTGCTTTTCCACAGATGCAGGGGGCCATCGACTGCACTCACGTGGCGCTTAGATCTCCGTGGCAACAAGCAGTCAACTACATCAACCGCAAGGGCTTCCACTTGCTGAATGTTCAGTTGGTGTGCGACCTCCACAAACACGTCCTGCAGGTCTGCACACGATTCCCAGGGAGTGTCCACGACCCCTACATCCTTAGCAGGCCTCAGATCCCTGACATCTCCCAGGATCCAGGGAGGCTGCAGGGTTGGCTCCTCAGGGAGAAGAGCTACCCACAGAGGACGTGGCTGATGACGCCCATGCGGCGGCCTCAGACTCCAGCAGAGTGATGGTATAACGAGGCTCATGCCACGACTTGGACTTTAGTGGAGCAAAAGATAGGCATTTTGAAAATGAAGTTCTGTTGCCTCAACAGGCCCAGTGGAGCACTGCACTACAGTCCCCAAAAGCATCATTGTAGCTTGCGCACTCCACAACCTGGTGCTGCAATGGAGGGAGGACCTGCCTGAGGAGGAGATGGAGGAGTTGCACGTCTCCTCTGATGGGGAGGGCGTCAAAGGGAATGACAATGATGAGGTCTTCGAAGGCGAGGTTGCTGGTGATGGGGCCATCACATTGGCCAGATGAGGCAGGTGTGCTCGGGGAGCTCTCATAGTTGCAAGATTTATGGAGGATGATGACGAGATGTAGTGAGGACAGTCCTGACATCCTCATGTTACATTCCTGAATGTTTGACCCCCGTGTGGCTGATGGCAGTGCACATACCCTCAGTGCTCAGGCTCATGTCATGGAGATGCAATGGAAGAGGACACTCCATAAATCTTCACATAGCCTCTGTGAATGCTTGACTCCTGTCTGGCTGAGGTCAGCTCGCTTGCGCTCTGTGATCAGGGTCATATCATGGAGACGCAGCCATGAAACTTTAAATCCACATGATCCTTTGTCAGCCTTCAGCACCTGACCCCTTCAGGATCACACCATCGCCAGTCACAGATGCTGAAGTGATGGGGGGTCAGCCCTGCCTCGAAGGTGCTGAGAGCACACGGAGAGAATGACGGAACTCTGTGACGCCTGCCCACGACATTCCGGCAGCAACGACAAGCACCGTCGAGGTGCAGGCATCAGTAATGTGTCCAGGCAGTGTGAGGCTGGACCATCAATTTGGTCTGAAGGTTACACACTGCACAGGGAAGAGGCCCTGGACTGAATCATCTGCCTTTATCTTGTGCAGAAAACAAGGTTTCACATTTGAGTAACATGAACACTGCTCATCATAACAAGGGGCCATAGGTAAGGAGACATTCTTTGGAGTTTATTTACAATAGTCAATATTATGTACAAGTGATTAACACCCATGCCCAGGTTGTGCAACTACATCTTCTTAACCTTCCTAATCCTGCCGCTACGTCTTGGTGCTCCCCGGACACCCACAGTGGAGGTGGGGGCAGCCTGCTGACTGCTATGCCTTGTCTGTGATGTCCTTAATAGGCGTCCTCTGGAGGACTGAGACCTGGAGAGCCCCAGCCTGCTTTCGGGGTCCTGTGGCAGTGACACCCTCCTCGGCCTGTTGAGCTGGGGTCACAGGATAAGGTGATTCAGCCCAGAGCGGAAGTAGAGAACTTCACAGAGAGCTTCCACTGCATCCAGTGGGCACCCGAGGGTCACGTTGCTAAATTTGGGTGCAGCATGTTTCCTCCCTTTGGCAGCCATGACTTTGCAGCAGCTTCCGATCCCTTAGAGAGTGCTAGCTCTGTGCAGGGGTGTACATTAAATATGGCGCCCGGATTACCGAAGGCCTGAGGTGAAAGCACGATGGGCGAATCAGAGGCAGACCCACCAGCGATCTGGCGTGTTTCCCAGGAATGCATTATTAATGACAAACCGCGAATGGGACAATACGGCGCAAAATCCCGCCATTGCGGCCAGCAGCTAAAACGACTTTTTCACGCCCACTATTGCACTTTGTGCAAATCTGGGATGATGCTGCCCAATGTCAGCTGCGTGTCAAGACTTACGTGAGCCTAACCGAGCCTTATGCTGGTTCCTACTTGTGATGCATTTGCATGCCATGGGTACTCATTAGTGTGAAACGTATCTTAATTACGTCCTATCTTCAAGGTAAAGTCAGCGACACACGTGGATCTTGTGGCATCTGGTTCATGATCGTTTCAAGGTGGCATGCACCAGCTGGTTTTGTGCAGTTATGTTTGTGTTTAAGGTCACCGGTTTTCCTTGTTTAACTGAATGGCACAAGGGAGGGGAGCAGGAGAGTGGCAGCTTGCATGAGGGCTCAGGACTGGCAAAGGTAAATCAGTGATGGGAGAGGGAGGTGCGGAGTGTGGTTGGGGGCATGGAGGAATGGAAGAGGGAAGGGCTTGGCATCCTGGGTTTGATAGAGGGTGGGGAAGTCAGTCAAGGTAAGCAAAGAGAGGCCTAAAGGGCAATATCAGGAGTATCCAAATGTGGATCCATCTCAGTGCATTAGCTGGTTTCACCTATAACATTTGAATTATTCCCGCTGAGGGTGATCTCGGACAATGTCCTTTACAATAAATAGAAGGGAGGGCCAGCTGAGTCTGAAGGTTCAGCCATGTTCCACAGAGTGGCGAGGACAGCACTGGACACTAACATGAACAGAAAGAGTGAACGCAAAAACACATCATCATCATTCCAAAATAGAGAAATGTTCCTAACTCCCCAGGAACCATCAATGCAAACCAGCCATGAATCGTGCCAGTACATTTAGCTCCCTGACTAAGCTAGTCTCAATAAATAATGATGATACGCACATGGGCGTGTATTTTACACATGGGAGCATGGCCAGTGGGACTGGAAGCGGATGTGAAATTCGCTCCTGCCCTCCGTTGGCTCCCGACAGTGACTGGCCGGCCAATTAACTGCCAGCCAGTGTTAAGCACGCTCAGCGGTGGGGGGAGGGGGGGGTTAGGGGAAGAGTGGGTGCCGAGACATGTGAGAGTGCGGGCAGGCAGTATCACACAAACTCCCTGAAGGTTGACAACTGCTGTGAAGATGCCTCAGGAAGCTGCAGAATTGTCGGAGGGATATCGGTTCACAAAAAAAAATGCCCCAAACTATCTGTAATTACATAACAAATAACTGACAGCAACACTCATGAATCATCAAACCTCAAACATACTTGAGCCTTTATCCCACCCTGGATTGAGAATGGTGAAAAAAACCTGAACACGGCCTGATCGATTGGCCCGTGCGCCAAGCGTAAGAGCGCACGGGCCACATAAAATTCGGAACAATTGCATGCTTAATGGGCTTAATTGCCCTTTTAATTGTTGGCGGGTGCACTTCTGACTCCCACGGGTGCCCGCCAACCATAATATCGGGCGAGGGCGCCATGATGTTGGGACACGCGCCGGACATCTTCTCATGCGTTTTCACCCGAGTTTGGGTCGAGCACGTGCCCGCTCCACCTCCTTAAAACTCTGGCCCATGAGTAAAGTGAAACCAATGGGATGTGAAATATTTACCAGTGAAATTTAATCTTGAAAAAAAACACCCATGCCATCTTTGTGCCCTCAAGTCTTATGTTAATGGCAATGGAGTTGGGTAGGAAAGTTGTGGTCATGATATCGAGCCTCCCTTTTTGACCAGGAGGCTCTTTTCTAGGCCACCCGTAGGTGCTGCATTGTTAGCTGACAGCGAGTTTCACCAATGTAAAGCTTCCCCTGCCACTGAATCCCACCTGTTTCCCATGTTTCGTGCATTTCGCACGTGTGGCATGCACGCCACCACCACCGGTGCTCAAATCGTAATTGTAATTGCGTGGGAAATGGGAAAAACAAGAGGATGAAAGCGGCTCACAGTTCCAGTTCTGCCGTTGGGAACAGTGCGCTAATGACACGAAGGCCCAAGGTCAATACACCTACAGTCATCTAAAAAGGAAGACTTTCATCTCTCAGTCTGAGCAAAGTAAAGTAGTTGCTCCAGTCAGCCCAGACTATGAGAGTTCTCTGTTATCATCATTCCTGACCTTCACTCTGTGTCCTAGATTTTTCACTAATGAGTCTCTGGTGTATCGTTGCTGACCCATGGCCTCTGGCTGCCACAAACACACAATCTTCAAGTCAGCTGAGTGCATCATAAAGGAGGCAGAACTTGGCTGCAACAGGCCCCTGTATATCAACTGGCTCTTGGAAAATTGAATTGGGTGTTGCTATCATCCATAGCAATACTAGAAATCATATGCAGATAGAAGAATCAATGCATTCCTGTAATGTACATAACACTACAATACACCTGTGATGTATTGTATGCGGCCCTAACGGCCCCCCCCCCCAGCCACCTCACAAACCCTGACACTCTGATAGATAAACCCTAGAAGAGACGGGGCAGATGGATGCCAACAGAATGGCTGGCAGGACTTTCCAACAAGTTCATCTCAGTAGCACCAGGAAGCTAACATAGCTCAAGTAGATAAGCTAGGCCCATGTGGGCTGCTGAGTTCAGCTATTAAATCGGATTCGCCAGCACACAATGAAGCCACAGAATCAGACTTTACCCACATGATGAAAATCGGTATAACAGTTAAAAAAGAAATTCACATTTGCATTCTCAACAAATTGTAAGCTTCACTGTCTTTTATTATTTCGAGCAATAAGTGCCTGACACCAACTTTAATAAATGAACTTTCCTTCTCCATAAACTTTCACCAACCTCCTTGGCGCGTGTGCCAGAGGATGGCTAGGTAATAGAAAATAATAAGGATTTTAATTAGGTGAATATTGCAAACATTATTAATCGGATGCAAGAGATGTAAGGATCTCTTAGGGGTGGAAATGCCCAGCACTATCTAAGCTACTTACAAATTCTGCTACTGAGCATTCAATTGGATTGGGTGTTTGTGTGATTCAGATTCAGGTTTAGGTGTCACAATCAGTCAGTTTCCTTACATCCAGATGGGTGTTTGAATCCTGTAAGGTTGCAGGAAAGCTTCCTACACCCAATGGTTATCAAGGTCCTGTGTCAAATAAATATGAGCAGCCTTAACCCGGCTCTTAAAGGATCAAAGGACTAACACAAACTTGATTCTAATCTGGCGCTAATTGACATTAAATGTGCAGTTCCATTGAGAGAGCCCACATGATAGCTGGTGTTGGAAATAGGAAAATGTCACTCTTGTGCAATAGGAGTCATTTTTCTGGGGTTGGGTAAATGTTTGTCCTTAATCTTCGGCTGTAAAGCACCATGTAGGTAGAAAAGAAACAGTGAAAAATTTTCCATGGAGGATTACACATCTAAAACCTTATGTTTAAATCCAATCAGTGCATGAAAATTCAGGCAGGTTGTGCTATGTCCAAATGATCCACCCTGTGCAATTTTCCTCTCTGCTCCACCCAGGTGATGCTCTACATTTCAGGTGATAAAAACAAAAATCAACCCCCTTTGTTGATCAACAGTAGAGGTTTTACTTCTATCTAACTGTGCGATGCCTTACCTGTGGCTGCTTGATATTGAGGCCCAATATAGGAATGCATTTCATTTCTGAGAGTTATTACTTCTGAACTTGAGGAGCATAAGGTTATTCAAAAATAAATATTGAGAAATGAATGTTTGCTCCATTCCGACAAGTATTTGTTTCACAAGCAGCTCTCTATTTTTGACTCAGATACTTATTCACAGGTCTTTGGGAAGATCATTACTTCTATGGAGCTTGAGGAGAGTTAGTACTACAGGAGGTTACAGAGATGGCAGGATTTAAACACAGGTTTGAGAAATTTAAATTTTACATGTTTGATGGACTGGGAGCCAATGTAGATCAGCAAGAATGGGGGTGATGGGTGACTGGAACTTGGTACAGGATGGGATATAGCAGCAGAGGTTTGCATGAAACAATGTTGATAGATGGGAAGGATGGAGAGCGGAAGGATAGTTGAGTCTGGAAATGACAAAGGTATGGATTATTGTTCATCAGTAAATGGGCCTGATATCGGCATGGCAGACAATATTATGAAGGACTGTCTTTGTGATGGAGAGTATATAGGTCATATGCTTATCCGAGGGTCCATTAGGATGTTGAGGTACTTAACCAGTCTGGTTTACCCCGAGACAATGGAGAGGAAGAAGGATAGAGAGGTGATGAGGGTAGAATTTACAAATGTTAGTCATGACACCAGCAAACCATTGTGTTATTCTCTGAATAGTAATGCAAGATCTTTAATGTCCGCCTGAATAAACAACTATAAGCCTTTGTTTAATGTTTAACTTCCTTTAAAACAGCACTTTTAGCACTGCATTGAATCTTGGCTGAGTTTACATGTTCAAGTATGAGTGTAAAAGTAAGTTACAATTCATATTTTACCTATCTGCTTGTCTTGTCATGCTTCAACGCAACTATACTATATATATTCCTGTCGCTTGCCATTTCAACTCCACCCTGCTCTCATGCCCACATGTCTGTCCTTGGCCTGCTGCATTGTTCCAGTGAAGCTCAACGCAAGCTGGAGGAACAGCACCTCATCTTCCGACTAGGCACTTTACAGCCTTCCGGACTAAATATTGAGTTCAACAACTTTAGATCATGAACTCTCTCCTCCATCCCCACCCACTTTCCGATTTTCCCCCCTCCTTTTTGTTTTTTCCAATAATTTATATAGATTTTTCTTTTCCCACCTATTTCCATTATTTTTAAATGTATTTCCATCCATTGTTTTATCTCTACCTTTTAGCCTTTTTCGATTCCTTCACCCCACCCCACCCCCACTAGGGCTATCTGTACCTTGCTTGTCCTGCTTTCTACCCTTAATTAGCACATTCCTTTAGATAATATCACCACCTTCAACACCTCTTTGTCCTTCTGTCTGTGACATCTTTTGGTTATCTCCACCTATCACTGGCCCTCTACCTAGCTCTTCTTGTCCCAAACCGCCCTCCCCCCCCCCCCACCCCTCCCCCCGCCTTAAACCAGCTTATATTTCACCCCTTCTCTATTTTTAATTAGTTCTGTTGAAGAGTCATGCGGACTCGAAACGTTAACTATGTTCCTCTCCACTGATGCTGCCAGACCTGCTGAGTTTTTCCAGGTATTTTTGTTTTTTGTTTTTGTACTATATATAATATCCTTCTGAGGAATACATTCTTAACACATTTTTGAAAATTGTATCTTACTCTTAACTTCACTGAGTTCATCCCTCCAGATCATCGGAAGTGGCAGAACAGATAAGAAGCAAATAACATCACATTATGTAACACTTATAGAATGGTGCTAAGCTGTAGGAAGTTAAAACACAATGGAATGAAATATCTATTATTAATATTTTGGAGGTAAATGTATTTGGCCATCATTGGAAAACTTGCACAAGTGCTTTTGGTGTCTGACAAATACTGGGGACTGTGTACTTGATCGTTGGAGGTAGAAACTCTGTCACTAGCCACATCAAAAAAGACTTAAGAGTTTCTTTAATGTTGTGTTTTTATAATGATATAAAGGTGCCAATCACTCATAAGGAGTTGGATAAACATGTTGTGGATTCATTTATTGAGAATAGGCAAATGGGAACATTTATACAGAAGCGTAAAGCTTGAAGACATCACAGCTGCAGAGCTGTGTGTGCGTACTTTACTTAAAAGCAAAAGTGAAACTAAAACTGGATTGCATGACACACATCCTTTCTAGGGATGTCATGCTCCAACATTTAACAGAACAATTCAGCTAAGAATATAAAAAGAAATGTAGGGAGAGTTCCAAAGCATACCAGAGACGATGTCTGTCCCCTGTTCTAAATGCAGTATGTTCACTGCCTCGGATAACTGGGCTGTCTTTCTGATTTGATCATCATATATTTGATAGTTTGTATTTCATTTTGACTTTTTGTTAACTGTTTCAATATAAACTGTCCCTGTGCCAGTTAGCACAATGTTCTATTGCCACTGCTTCCTTCTGCAGATATAACTGTTCCTGTTTTATCCCTTTATTATTACGTTTACGATGTTAATTTTCAACAGCATAAATTTTAACATGCAAATTTGAAAATGATAGTGAAAGGCCAGCTTGCTGGGTGCCAGTAAGGCTGCAGATTAATTTTCTGCAATAAAAGCTTCTTGAATAGACCGAGAGAGAATTCCGTGCAGCCTCTGTTGTGCTTATGGGGATTTTCTGGGACATAAGGGGGGTGGGGAGGAGCTGTAAAAGACAACTGCAGAATCATTACCAGCTCCTGCTAGCCAGTTTCAGTGTAAAATGTTGCTGTTGGGCATGGTCAGTTCTTTCAATCCACAGTGCTCTTAAATTTGCACGATTGTGCACGGGATGGTATTTGATAAGGAACAAGGCCTGTGCGCTACCTTCCAGGTTGTTGCGCAGTTGTGCATACGTGCAACTTAATTTGAACTGCAACGTTCCAGTAAAGCTCAATGCAAACTGGAGGAACAGCACCTCATCTTCCGACTAGGCACTTTACAGCCTTCCGAACTGAATATTGAGTTCAACAATTTTAGATCATGAACTCTCTTCTCCATTCCCATCCCCTTTCCGATCCCCCTTTTTTCCAATAATTTATATAGATTTTTCTTTTCCCACCTATTTCCATTATTTTTAAACGAATTTCCATCCATTGTTTTATCTCTACCTTTTAGCCTATTTCGATCCCTTCCTCCCACCCCACCCCCACTAGGGCTATCTGTACCTTGCTTGTCCTGCTTTCTACCCTTAATGTCACCTATTGGCACATTTCTTAGCTAATATCACCACCGTCAACACCTCTTTGTCCTTTTGTCTATGACATCTTTTGGCAATCTCCACCTATCACTAGCCCTCTAACCAGCTCTGCTTGTCCCACCCCTTAAACCAGCTTATATTTCACCTCTTTTCTATTTTTCCTTAGTTCTGTTGAAGAGTCATATGGACTCGAAACGTTAACTGTGTTCCTCTCCGCAGATGCTGTCAGACCTGCTGAGTTTTTCCAGCTATTTTTATTTTTGTTTTGATTTGAACTTTGTTGCTGTTCGAAAAAATGGGAACAGTGGTTATGATCTGGAATTGTTGAAGGCTGTAAACTGATCAATCCAAAGATGAGTTGCTAGTCCGTGAGCTTATGTTGAGCTTCATTACAACAGTACCAAGAGGTCAAGGACATAGAGGTCAGAATGGAAGTGGGACAGTGAACTAAAATGACAGGCAACCTGAGGTTCAGGATCAGGCTTGCAGACTGACCTGCCAAGAATATTTCTAGAATTTTCTGTTTATATTTCAGTTGCTCACCTCTATTATGAGGCCTAAAGCCCAATTTCAGTTCCTCTTAAGGTTATCTGGTGGATGTTTAGATTTACATTTTGTTAAAAAATATGCCTGACCGGAAAAAATCTTTATGACTGTATCTGTGAAAGGTCCAAACAAAATTCTCCCCCTCAATCTATTCAAAATAAGTTCCTTCAAAATGATGATATATAATTCTTTAAGGATAGTTCAATGAGTGATGCCTTGGAAACAGATGATAGGGTTATTGTGGGCTCATGTCACGCTGATTCTTCATGGGTCTTCATAGGTGGCAAGTCTAATATATGGAAATCAATTGCTGCCTGTAACACTAGTGGATCGTACTGGCGAAGATTTTATCAGTAGATCTGGGGAAGGGTATTGAGTTTCCATTAATTTTGAGATCTGGGAGCGAGATGCCACACATCATTTTTAGCATCTGCATTTCACAGTCCTCAACTGGATGTGAAACATAGTGCTGGGAAAGCTTGTTAAGTCGCTGGTTGATAAGTAGGTTGAGTCATAAACTGGAAATAAACTTCTGGGTTTTGGCTTTGCACACTGAGAACACATTTCAATTTTATTTCTGCAGATGGTAATCAGTACCACAGTATCTTTAAGTGCAGAAAGAAGCCATTCGGCCCATCGAGTCTGCACAGGCTCTTTGAAAGTGTTCTACCTAGTACCACTCCCCCGCCTTATCCCCATAACCTTGCACATTCTCTCTTTTCAGATAGCAATCCGATTCCCTTTTGAAAACCTCGATCAAAGCTGCCTCCACCACCCTTTTAGGAAGTTTGTTCCAGACTCTTACCACCCTCTCGGTGAAAACATTTTTTGTCAAATTACATTTACTCCTTTTGCCAATTATTTTGAATCTGTGCCCTCTAGTTCTTGATGTTCTCTTGAGTGGGAACAATTTCTCACTATTTACCCTGTCCATACCCCTCAGGATCTTGAATACCTCTATCAAGTCTCCTCTCAGCCTTCTTTTCTCCAAGGAAAACTGTCCCAACCTCTCCAATCTATCCTCATAGCTACAGTTCTTCATCCCAGGGATCATTCCTGTGAATCTCCAATGCCTTCACATCCTTCCTCAAGTACACAGAACTGGACACAGTACTCCAGATGAGACCTAACTAGTGTCTTATGCAAGTTCAAAATGACCTCCTTGCTCTTGTACTCAATGCCCCCTATTATGAAAGCCTAAGATACTATATGCTCGATTAACTGCTCTCTCAACATGCCCTGTCATCTACAGTGACCTATATACATATACACCGAGGTCCCTCTGTTGCTGCATCTCCTTTAGAGACTCTCCCTTTATTTTATACTGTCTCACCATATCTTTCCTGCCAAAATGAATCACCTCACACTTCTCTGCATTGAACTTCATCTGCCACTTGTCTGCCCAATCCACCAACATGTCTATGTCCTTTTGAAGTTCAAGACTGTCTCCATCACAGTTGACAACGTTTCCAATCTTCATATCATCTGCAAATTTTGAAATCATTCCCTGCACACCACATTCTGGGTCATTAATACATATCAGGAAGAGCAAGGGTCCCGACACTGACCCCTGAGGAACTCCACTACAAACTTTCCTCTAATCTGAAAAACAACGATTTATCACTACTCTCTGTTTCCTGTCACTCAGCCAATTTCTTATTCAAGTGCTTACTTTCCCTTTTATTCCATGACCTGGAATTTTGCTCACAAGTCTGTTGTGTGGCACTGTATCAAATGCCTATTTAAAGTCCGTATACACCACGTCAACAATGTTTCCTTTATTAACCTTCTCTGTTACCTCATCAAAAAACTCCAACAGGTTAGTTAAACATAATTTTCCCTTGATGAATCCTTGCTGGCTTTCCTTAATTATCCTGCACTTGTCTAAATGATTATTGATTTTATCCCGTACTATAGTTTCCAGGAGTTTCCCTGCCACTGAGGTCAAATTGACTGGCCTGTGGTTGCCAGCTTTATCCTTGCACCCCTTTTGAACAAGGGTGTAACATTCCCAGTTCTCCTGTCCTCTGGCACCTCCCCTGTGTCTAAGGAAGACTGGAAGATTATCACTGGTGCCTCTGCGATTTCCACTCTCACTTCCCTCAGTACCCTTGGATACATCTCATCTGGTCCTGGCACCTTATCTATTTTAAGTAAAAATGGCCTTTCCAACACCTCATTCCGCTCGATTTTAAGTTCTTCTAGTGTACCAGTTACTTCCTCTCTCACCTCGGCTTGGCTAGTAAGTTCTTCTTTGTAAAGACAGATACAAAGTACTCTTTCAACACCTCTACTATTTCGCCAGCTTCCACACGTAAGTCCCCTTTTTTGTTCCTAATCAGTCCTACTCTTTCTTTTACCACCCTTTTATTATTTACACGCTTATAGAAGACCTTGGGGTTCCCTTTTATGTTCGCTGTCATCCTCTTTTCATGCTCTCTCCTTGCTTTTCTTATTAGTTTCTTCACTCCTCCTCTGGTCCTTCTATATTCAACCTGATTCTCCATTGTATTTTCTACCTTACATCTGTCATACATGCACTTCTTCCTTTTCATCTTTTCCTTTATCGCTCTTGTCATCCATGGCACGCTACATTTATTTGTCCTACCTTTCCCCTTCAAAGGAACATACTTTGACATTGCCTGTAATACTTTTTCTTTGAAGGAGGCCCATTGTTCAGGCACTGTCTTTTCTACCAACATTTGATTCCAACTCACTCAACTCAGATGCATTCTCATCCCATCGAAGTTGGCTTTCCCCCAATTAATTACCCCTGCTCTGGATTGTTCTCTGTCCTTTTCCATAATTAACCTAAACCTTATGATACAATGGTCACTGTCCCCTAGAGGCTTTCTCACTGATATTTAATCCATTTGGGCCAACTCATTCCCCAGACCCATGTCCAAAAGTGCATGTCCTCTCATTGGACTGGAAACATACTGCTGTAGAAAATTATCTTGAACACATTCCAGGAACTCTCACCCTTCCTTTGCTTTTGTACTATTCCTATCCCACTCCATATTTGGATAATTGAAGTTCCACATTATGATTACTCTATACCTCTTGCACCTCTCTATAATTTATTTGCAAATTTATTTTGACACATCCCTTCCACTCATTGGTGGTCTATATACGACACCAATCAATGTTATTGCACCTTTCCCATTCCTTACCTCTAGCCAGAGAGATTCTGTCCTTGACCATTCTGGAACATCTTCTCCCTCCAGTACTGTAATGCCATCTTTAACCACTATTGTCACTCCCTCCCTTTTCTTCCTTTCCTGTCTCTCCTAGACACCTTGTACCCAGGAATATTTAACGCTCAGCCCTGTCCTTCTTTGAGCCAGGTCGCAGAATGTCAAGGACAAGTGATATGTTGCATGGAAGCTGAAATGTTGTGTATTTAAGATGGTACCAAACTATGCCTGTCTAGCTATTTGATTTTATTTTTGGCATTTACTTATTCAAATCCTGCCGGATTCATTTTTACTGTAAGTATTTTTATTTTAAAAGTTGGCAAGGAGAAGAATGACAGGAAAGAACAATAGATCACTTTGTGTTCAGTGACAGCTATCAAGGATTGTTAGGTCAAGTAAGAAACAGAGCTGGGGGCTGAATGTTAACAGTTCACATGCCTTTAATTTAACAAGCAACTGAAGAACAGAATTTTTGGCAAGTTATCTAAGGTTGGATTCCAAAGCAGGTAAAAGAGATGGAAGAGCAAAGATAAAAAACAGATCTCAGGTGTTGAGAACATTCACAGCAGCCTAATGACACTCGGACACAGCAATGCACCTTGACACATTTGCCCAATGGGAACAGATGGTAAACCGTTCTGACAGATGTTGGCAGTGAATTGCTTCCTATTGGTTTCATGAGCAACATACCACAGACATGGTGCATGTAGAAATAACAGGTGCCGTCACCCTCACGAGATTTACTAGTTGATTTTTACATTTATATTTTGTGAAAAAATTCCTGACCAGAGGAACTCTTTATAAATGCATTTGCAATGTTGCTACACACGGCAATCAATTCTTTCCCCAGATATTAAGTATTGAATAAGTGTAGAAATGATATTGTGTATCCAAGATATACAATATCATGTAGCAAACAAGCCAAAGGCGGCTATTTGGCCGATCATGCCTGTACCCTTTCTTTGAAAGTGCTATCCAATTAGTCCCACTTTAATGATTTTCCACATAGCCTTGCAAATTTTTCCTTTTCTAGCCTGCATCTAATTCCATATTGCAAGTTACTATTGAAACTGCCTCCACCAACCTTTCATGGAGTGCATTCCAGATCATACCAACTGCTGAACTGTGATAGGCAAAATGTTGAATAAAAATACATGAATTCCATAAGCCCGTGTGCTGTCCCAAAATTGGCCTCTGTCTGACTTTGAGCTCAGCAGAAGTTGGCTAGCTCAGCGAGCTGCTGTGTCCATTGTTTATAGTATTTACCAAAGGGGGAAATAGCCTGAGGAAGACTTAAAAACTGAAACAAAAATTGGAAAAGACCTTCATCTCCAGGTATAAATGGTTAAGAATTGGTGCAAATTCCATCTATATGGTCAAGTACAAAGGTTCAATCTCCCAGAGTATGTTCATTCAAAGTTCCAGGTGCAGGTTCAAACTAGTCTGGGGTGGGCACATGGAGGGTGAAGTTCAACATTGGAAGAGACGGAAAGAAGGCAATGGATTGGCTGTCCATTATATGACTGCCTCTTCTACTGACGTCAGTGAACTTCATCCCCTTGTTGTGGAACAAAAATAATGTAAACCAGTCAAACATAAAGGAACAAGTACAATTAAGAAAGAGTGTCAGAATAGCGGGACACAAATTCAGAAAGCCTTTGAAGGACATCAGAAAACAAAGGGTTAATTTAGTTGCACACACAAAACACAGAATGGAGGGTTGCAACGTCACCTCCTTGCATTCATACAGTAAAAGAGGGATAAAGAGAAGGTTTTACAGTACAGAAACCACAGAGAAAAGAAATATTGTTTCACATGGGAGGTCAGCAAGTTGAAAACCAATGCTGTATAATTCACATAATGGTGGTGCTGACTTCACAAGATGAGATAGGCATGCAGAGATGAATTAGTCTTATCGTCGACGGTACAGAATTTCCAGCAGAAGCAGTGTGGATGGGCCAGGTGTTCCACCTGGGCAGAGCTCCTTGCCCGTGAGGCTGCTAGTCAGATGCAGTCAAAGAGCAGACTGAGCTATTCAGCTCCGCAAGACAATATTAACTTGTTCAACAAACCAGAGGCCTATGTGACATGACACCCCCACCTCTCCACCCAGTCTCCAACAAAGAATGTGCATCATTTGGAATGCAGCTGGGTTTTGAAGATTGCTAAATGTCCCAGCCACTAAAAAATTGAAAAAGAAAGGTTGTGGGGCCTTTTGTCTTAGCAGGCCATCAGCCTCCTTCTGACCAGCTTGGGTTAATAAATGCAGATGACCTTTGCATAGCTTTCTTTGAAGTTGGGCTGTACAGTCCACACGTGATTGTTGGTGGCTCCTCCTCAGATGTAACGAGGTGTGAATTCCCTGAAACTGCTAAGTGGCCTCTTTTGTTCACGGGTCATAGACAGACATAGGTTCAGCCATTTTAAGGATATTGTTCAGTTTTAAAATTTATGAAATAGCAATGAGGGTATCTATATATATATTTTATAAAATACACAGGGTGAGCTCTTAGTCCCTCACAATGGTCTGCCAGGTATGGCTGAGACTGCAGAATAGTTGGTGGCATTTGGATGGATGCAAGTACTGCTAATTCCTCACCATCCTGGAATGCTTTCTTTCATGCAGTACCATATAAAGCATGAGAGACTGCAATTGGGGAAATGTTGAAGTGCCATCCAACACAAGGATTAGCTAGGTGCTCACACATTGGGATGCCAAAGTCTGTTGGCACAATTTCCTGGGAAAAAGAGCCTTCAGCAGCACTACATCTGTTAAAGTGAGGTAACTTTACCTCTCACTTCAGCAATTAAATACTGGCCAAGCCAGCGACGCCCACATCCCATGAACGAATAAAAAAAAAACTGGTACAATATTTGGGTGTGGATGGGAGGACATGGACTAACTCTTGGCTAGCCTAACCTATGGCATGCCTTTGTAGATTCTTCCTCTTCTTCCAGCTTGGATCATCTTTGCTGGCAACAAGGGTGCTGGAGACAATAAATATTATTTAAGGATAATGCTCATGACAGCTAAGGTGACCAGAGGGAAACAAATTAACTAACGTTCTCTGCCTTTTAAATGACCTTCCACCTGAAAGGTCCTATTTAGAAACCTCGAATGATAGGTTTCATAGGGTGGATAATTGGAGCAAACCCAGACACCAGGGAATAGCCTCTGGGACTTCCAGACCCCTTTTCCATATATGGTTGGGACTTTTCTCTAACCCAACCGGAAAACCTGAGTGGGACCAAAAATAGGTGGAAATCAAGCCTAACTTTGTTATGCCCATCTTGCAACTGTGCCTGGGAGTAATGGAAATGAAAATACACTTATTTTCCTTTGCATTCATGAGGTGTGGCTAAGCCAGCATTTATTGCCCATTTTTAATTACCGTTGAGAAGGCGGTGGTGAGTTGCCTTCTTGAGCCGCTGCAGACCATGTGATATAGGTACACCCAGAATGCTGTTAGGGAGGTAGTTCCAGGATTTTGACCCAGCGACAGTGAAGGAATGGCAATAAATTTCCAAGTCAAGGTGGTGAGTGGTTTGGAGGGGAACTTCAAGGTAGTGGTGTTACCCTTGTCCTTCTAGGTGATAGTGGTTGTGCTTTTGGAAGGTGCTGTCTAAGGAAGCTTTGTGAGTTCCTCCAGTGCATCTTGTAGATGGTACACACTGTTGCAACTGTGCGTGGGTAGTGGAGGGAATGAATGTTTGTGGGTGTGGTGCCAATCAAGCGGGCTGCTTTGTCCTGGACGGTGTCAAGCTTCTTGAGTGTTGTGGGAGCTGCACTCATCCAGGCAAGTGGAGAGTATTCCATCACACTCCTGATGGTGGACAGGCTTTGGGGAATCAGGAGGTGAGTTATTATGCACAGAATAATTCAGGTAATGTGCAACCTTCAAAGAAAGACACAATTTGCATAATGATATAACGCTACCTGCTAAAAAAATGTATTAATGCAGTCCTAATGTAATCAGCACTTTTCCTGGCAGCTAACAGCTGGTGTTAACTGATGATGCAGCCACCAAGGGGGACTGGGGACAAAAGCTGCTTCGGTTCTACAGTGAAGATCATTAATAAGAACAACTGACAAAACACAAGAGATGTAAGCAAAAAGGAGACGAACCAGAATATTAGACTTCTGTTTTTACAATCTAACACAATAGGAATAAATTATATATTAATAAAATTATTTATAAATGCCATTTATGAAGGTATTCAGGTTTTCGCAGTCAGGTCAATTCTATAATTAGGCCTTATATATTCATTCCACTGACCTTTATCCTTCAGATCTTCTCCCACTCGGCACCCTCATAGGATTCTGCTAAAGTCCATCACCAGAGGGTAGAGCTCAATGACTTAATGTAGCCACCTCTGCCCACCCTGCCCACCTCTGGTCTCCTTCCACTAAAGTCCTCCCCTATGAAGAATAGTGTGTATTTTGGATTTCCATTCTCACTCTGAAAATGAAAAGGGTATTCAAAAGAAAACATGGGGCAGGATTTTCCCCCCCTCATCGGGCAGGCAGGGCAGGTGGGCCCGGGAGCAACCAAGAACAGGCCACCATCCACGGTTGGGCCCCGACCGCGATTTCATGCTGGCTGGCCAATCAACAGCCAGCCAGTGTGAAAGGCGTGCTGAGGAGCCCAGCGCTGCCGGGGTGGGGATGGGAGGAGTGTGAGCGCTGAAGTTTGCGCATGCGCAGGGGTGCGCTCACTGAGGTACAGAGCTGCCTCAGGGAGCTGAAGAATTTCAAAATGAAAAATATAGGCTTCACAGCTAATATAAACATATCCCCACATGTGACTCAGTCGCATGAAGAGGGACATGTGAAAAATGAGTTCAAAAAAGTTTTATTTTTTTTAATTCGCTGTTGGGAACCTCATCCCGCCCGTGGATGAGCTTTCGCGAAAAGTCGCAAAGGCCACCTGGCCCATTTGCCCGCCCGCCAACCCTAAGGTTGGACAGGCAGCGAAAAACTTTACTTAATTAGCTGCTTTAAGGGCCTTAATAGGCCTCTTAATTGTCGGTGGGCGCCCTGCCAACTCTCCAGTGCGCCCGCCGACCAAAATGTCGCCCAGTTGCGCGATGACATCAGGACACTCATCTCGACGTCATTAAACACTATTTTAAGCTCGGGCATGTTGAGCAAGCGCTGAAAATCCTGGCCATGGATAAATAAAGCGAAAATTGTCATCTGTACATTAGAAAACAAGGATCATCACCTAAGTTTGAAATACTGGGCCTGGAGTTTTCACTCATTGGGTTGGTTTTACAGCATAATTTGGTCAAAATTGGTGCAAAGGATCACCGAATTTTAAGCACACTTTGCAATCAGCATGTAATGGCTTGACGGAGCAGACAGGTTTCAGCAAGAAACAGATAAACTTTATTACAGAGATCTTTTCAGGCGCTACATGCTCGATCAGGGCTCTCGCCAGGAAGCCCCACCCACCCCCCGATTGCCCGCACTTAGGGCGCATTGGTTGGAGCCTCCAAGAACATCACATGACCCCGATAGACAGCAGGAGAGGCTATACCCAAAGTTACTACATCTCCTTCCCCTTTAGTTTTTTTTACAATTTCTATTTACAGAGAAACGTTGAATATCCAACAACGTATACATTTATACAACTTCAGGTGATTAAAGATCAAGTCTCTGAGGTGCTCTCCATATACAGCTAACACGGCATAGCTCTGCCACTTGAGGTTCTTCAACAAGATCGACAGGATCTGGACCTGCAGCATGAGACACATCATTAGAAAGTGGCAATTCTGGGTTTGGTAACTCAACAGGCACATTGGGCATTTCTATTCTAGGGCGATCTGTCACCTCAGGAATTGACGTTTTGATGTTAATCACAGGCGGAATAGTTAGTCGTTGGAATGTCTGTCTAACATGAATATGATCTACATGCTTACAGACGATTCCATCTTCCACTTGTACATGGAAAGATAATGGACCAGTCTCTGAGACAATGGGTTCAGGCAACCAACAAGGTCCACTTCCGAAATTTCACATAAATACTGTGTCACCGACACTGAATGTGCAGGTTTTGCTGTGTATATCGTGATTCAATTTTTGATTACTCTGATTCTGCTCTACCTTCCCCTCTAAATTTGGAAACTCCAGGTTTAATCATGTACGTAGGTAGCATTTCATCAATAAGTCAGACGGTGTTGAACCCGTAGTCGAATGATGCATCATATGATAACTGAGAAGAAAGCGGGAAAGTCGAGATTCTACAGTGCCTCTGATAACCTCTTCATACCAGATTTGAAAGGTTGTACAGCTCTTTTTGCTAAACCACTCGATGAGGGGTGGTAAGGAGCTGTTTTAATATGCCTGATTCCATTCGGATTCATGAATTTCTGAAATTCTGTGCTGGTAAAGGCTGTGCTGTTATCAGAAACGACGATTTCAGGTAGGCCATGTATGCTAAAGCAGTGACGCAGCTTCTCGATAGTTATGCTCAATGTTGGCGATTTGACTTCATATACATCCATCCATTTAGAATGTGCACCTATGATCAACAAAAACATGGTACCCAGGATCAACCAGGCAACTCCCATTGATGTTGGGGAGCTGAAACAGGCAGCTTCTGTTGCTGCTGACAATGGAGACAGTGCCTGACCATGCTTTCAATGTCATTGTCAATGCCTGGCCACCAGACATAGCTTCGCGCAAGCATTTTCACCTCTGATATGCCTGGACGCACACTGTGAAGCTCTGTCAAGGGTGGTTTTCTACCTTGTGTTGGGACGACAACTCTTGATCCCCACAACAAAATTCCATCTTGACAGCTTAACTCGGTATTTCTGATATGGAATGGTCTCAAATCTTCAGATATAGGTGAATTTGACTATCTTTGCAAAACAAAGTCTCTGACTTTCGACAATATTGGATCTTTGTTCATCCAATTTCTAATTTGCTTTGCACACACAGGTGAAGAATCCAGGAAATTCAGTCACAACACAACTTCTTGTGGAACAGGAGCACATACAATGCTATGTGGTAACAGGAGACCACTGAGCGCATCCGCAATTGCAATGCGTAAGCCAGGGCGGTACATAAAACTATACTCATACACAGATAACATCAGAGCCCAATGTTGTATTCTTGCTGAGGCTATTGGCAGAATGGACTTATCCTTAGTGAATAAACTCATTAGTGGTTTATGGTCCGACACAATGGTGAAGTGTTGGCCATGTAGGTACAGGTGGAATTCCTTCACTCCGAATACCACCGATAAACCTTTCTTTTCTAGCTAGGAATAACCCTTCTCGGCTGTGGAGAGGGTTCTCAAGACATAGCCAATGGGCCTTTCTGATCCATTTTCCATTCTATGTGATAAGATTGCTCCTACACTATAAGGAGAGGCATCACATGTTAATACCAACTCTTTTGATGGGTTGTAGTGTGCCAATAAACACGACGAATGGCGTTCACAAAAGCTTCTTCCTGTTGTGAATTCCATGACCAATGGTGATTCTTTTTTTAACAAGTGTAATGGTGTCAACACAGTTGATAAGTTTGGTAAAAAGTGACTATAGTAGTTGATCATACCTATGAAGGACTTAAGTTTGGTTGCATTGGATGGTGAGGGTACATCCTTTATTGCCCGAACTTTCTCTTCTATCGGATGCAAACCCATGGCGTCCACCCTATGACCCAGGTAAGTAACTTCTGGCACTTGAATTGTACAATTTTCCTTCTTTAACTGTACTTCAGCTTCCATGAAACTTCTAAGCACCTCCTCCAGGTTGGCCAAGAGTTCGGTCTTGGTTGGCTCTGTGATCAGAACATCATCTAGGTATACTACCACTCGGGGAAGTCCTTGCAAAAGACTTTCCATTGTTCTCTGGAAAATAGTGCATGCAGATGATACTCCAAAGGGTAGGCGAATGTACTGATAAAGACTCTTGTGAGTGTTAATAGTCATGTATTCTCTCAATGTGCTATCCAGTTCTAACTGTTGGTAGGCGTGACTCATATCCAATTTTGTAAAGGACTTGCCTCCAGCCAGCTTTGCATATAAGTCATCTATCCTTGGAATGGGGTACTTGTCTAGTTTTGCTGCCTTATTCATGATCAATTATAGTCCACAAATGCGTGTGGTTTGGTTAGGCTTAGTCACTGGAACTATGGGTGCTGCTCATTCCGAGAATTGAACAGGTTGGATGATGTCCAGCTTTTCTAACCAGCACAGTTCTGTATCCACCTTCTTATTCAACACATAAGGCCCAGGTCTGGCCTTAAAGAAACGTGGTGTCACCTGAGGAACCACATATATCTTGTCCTGCATGCCTTTTAACCTCCCTAATTCATCCCAATACCATGTCGTATTTCCTTAACAGTTCAGGAACTCCTCCTGATTCCAAGTGAAGTATCTCAGACCAGTCAAGCTTGATCTTCTGTAACCAGTCTCACCCTAAAAGACTGGGTCCTTCCCCTTCCGCTATTATCACAGGCAGCTGGGCTATCTGTTGCCTGTAAGACACTGGTAGTGTGGTGATGCCCTTTACCTGAATAGATTCCCCAGTGTATGTCTTTGATTTGATCTTTTGCCCTAGTTTGAAAAACATTACACTGGGGGTGCGCAGAAAATTGATCACACTCCCACTGGAATTGATTGTGAGCTCCAACTAATTAGCCTTATTTTCAAGCCTTCAAGGGAACTTTAAAAATTAAGATGGCTCTTTTGGGTGCAAGGATGATAAAAAAAATATGTTTTAAAAGCTTTCAAATATGATCATGGTTTTAATTTACTGAGAAACTGACTAATGTACCCCAAGATAACTGGAAAAGAGTTTTACATATTTTTTAAAGTGAACGACAGTAATTTAAAATCAGGTTAAGCAGAGACAGTGGACTGACACTATGGTTAGAGGTGTGAGAGGAGGGTCAGGGAGGGAAAAAACGAGGGGGAGGGTCAGGGAGGGAAGCAGTGAGTGAGAGTGACTGCGAGCTGGAGGGTCAGAGAGCAGAAGAAAGTCAGTGAGTGGGAGAGTGCACTCCGAAATGGCACTGATCAGCTCGCGCAACAATATGTTGGCCTCAATGGGAAATGACATTAAAGCGGAAATCCTGACTCTGAGTGCGCATACCAGCACAATTTTAGCTGCAACACTAAAGCAGGATAAAGCTATATGAGGCAACTTAAAATGGGGACTTACTTTATCAATTTCTACCCCCTAGTACATGTGTGCAATACCTTTCAACTTGCTGTTTCACAATTTTTGGCCCCATTTTTATGTCAACATTTAACATTGAAACTCCTGTATAAACATTTTGGCCTAGAAACTTATTGGCACCATGCTTTTTTATGACAAGAAGTGGGCAAAGTGCCCAATATGACAGGCAGTATGCACACACACACTCTGTGCTGTACGCATGCTACCTGCCATATTGGTGATGTCTCTTGTACAGGCGTTCAGTGTCCGCATCTTAAACAGGTATCAGACACTTTGCCTATGCAAATAGCAGGATTAACACCTATTTGAGGCTTGCTTTCAAAAATTCATTGGTGACTGGTCACAGCATGCACTGTGCATGTTGCAGTCAATACGGTCAGGCACTTGGCAGCCAAACCAACAATGGCGGGAATTTTCCAGCACCCTCCCAGCCACCCCCACCAGGGCAGGTTGCCCCGCGGTGGGGCTGGCGAGGCATTAAAATCTCTGTTGACATTGGCGGGACCAGAAGATCCCGCTGGCATGAATGGCCGGAACTTTCCAGCTCATCTCTTCAAGAGACTGTTTTCCCAAAAGTACATTTTCATTACTCACCGTATTATGGAGAAAAGCAGAGTGCTCCTTCCAGCTTTACATTTCGTTCCCTCCTTTAAAAACCATGTCAGTGTAAACCTGCCTAAAGCACCATCCTATATTTTTTTTATTCATTCATGGGATGTGGGCATCGCTGGCTAGGCCAGCATTTATTGTCCATCCCTAACTGCAATTCTTCAGAGGGCATTTGAGAGTCAGCCACATTGCTGTGGGTCTGGAGTCACATGTAGGCCAGATCAGGTAAGGACAACAGATTACATTCCCTAAAGGACATTAGTGAACCAGATGGGTTTTTACAATGATCAGCAATGGTTTCATAGCCATCATTAGACTTATAGGGTAGAATTTCCACCCCCCCACCCACCCCATTGGGGGTGGTTGCACAGGGGCGGGTGCAGATCTAATCGGCACCCCAGATTGGGTCTGTGCTGCCATTTTACGTGGGCAGGCCAATTAAGACCCGCCCAGCGTGACGCACGCCCGGAAGCGCTGTGTGCTCCCTGTGTGGCCGGGGGGCGGTTCCCTGAGCGGGAGTGCACTCTTTCGTGCATGTGCGCCAAAGAGCGCAGGAATCTCCCTGAGGCGCGGAGGTGCCTCAGGGGTATTAGTTTTAAGTTTTAACAGTTCAATAAAGTGTTGTAAAAATTTTTATGACATGTCCTCTCATGTGAAATTGTCACATGAGCTGGGACATGTGCATTAATTTTAATAAAAATTTTAATGAAAATTTTAAATCATTCATGAAACCTCATCCCGCCCATGGATGAGGTTCCATGAAAAATGCGAAGGCCGCCTGGGCTCTTCGCCTGCCCCCCGCCAACCTTAAGGTTGGACGGGCAGCTTTCTCAATAGGCTTAATTAGTTCATTAATGGCCTTAACGGGCCTTTGACAGTTCGAGTCAGCTGCGTGCCCGCCGAACTGAAAATCTAAGTGTGGTGACATCAGGACGCACACCCAACATCACTCCACACCTTGGCAGGGGCCCACCCCCACAATTCAGTCCATAATTCCAGATTTTTATTGAATTCAAATTCTACCATCTGCCATGGCAGGATTTGAACCCAGGTTCCCGGAGGATTACCCTGAGTCTCTGGATTACTAGTCCAGTGACAATCGCCTCCCCTTGCTAATATGGCACAGATGTCCTGTGGCTGTTTGGAAATAGTCTGAGGCATAAAAGTTGTGTGCAGCCATTATTGTCACAGCTACAGGCAGGGCTGTTTTGACAGATGGCCCTGACCACATATCTTCATGTGGTAATTGGAACAGCTTTCCCATTATTTCTCTGGTGAAGCGGTTTCTCCTTACGCACAGCTCCTCACCAAGATCTTCATAGGGTCAACATTATCTATAAAATCCTTTCGGGAAGGAATTAATGGGCTAAAAATTTGATTGCCCCTGAAAACGGATGCAGGGATTGCATTGCTCAATTATCCCACTACACCTGTTCAAAGTATTGCAGCATGCAAGTTTCATGCTGCCTGCTAACTGTAGTAATAGTCACATAACTGTCGTCACACAGCTGACTGGCTGCATACCTCAGTAGTGGGCCCAAGTTCATGCAAGGTTATCTCCACATAAAGCCATCCTGCACCTCTTAAAGGTGAGGTGCAAGGGGACTGCAGCAGGTGGTGGCAGGCATTGTGGAAGAGAGGAAGAGTGAAAATGGCATAACAGGAGAGAAGGCAAAGTCCAAGATTCTCCAGTGCAACAATGGAACCCTTTGTGCAGGAGATGGACAGGAGGAGAGAGGTCCTCTGTCCACAGGGGACCAGGAGGCTCTCCAGACAGATACTTCAAAGGTAACAGAATTAGGTAGTCATCGAGGTCAACGCCAGCAGTCTTGCTCCAAGGACTTGAACACAATGCTGCAAAAAGTTCAATGGCTTCACTCGAGTGGTTAATGTCAATGAATCCATTTTCAAATGTCAAATCTCCTCCCAACCTACTGTTCTCTGAGGACAACAACCTCAGCTTCTCCAATCTATCCATAAGTCCCTCATCCCTGGAACCATTTTTGTAAATCTTTTCTGCATCCTCTCTACAGAATTCACATCCTTCCTAAAGTACAGTACCTAGCACTGGACAAAATACTCCCGTTGAGGCTGAACCAGCGCTTTATAAAGGTTCATCGTAACTTCCTTGCTTTTCTATCCTTCTATTTATAAAGCACAGGATTCCATGTGTCTTTTTAACCATTTTCTCAACCTGCCACCTTCGACAATTTGTGCACATATCCCTCTGGGTATCTCTGCTCTTGCACTCCATTTAGAATTGTATCCTTTACTTTATATTGCCTCTCTATGTTCTTCCTACCAAAATGTATCACTTCAAACTTCTCTGCATGAAATTTCATCTGCTACATGTCCCCCATTCCACAAACCGGATATATCAAGGTCCCTGTACTGTCGCCTGGGGAACCCGACTACATACCATCCTCCAGTCCGAAAATCAGCCATTCACCATTACTCTCTGTTTCTGTCACTCAGACAATTGCATATCTGTGCTGATACCTTCCCCTGTACTCCATGGACTTTAACTTTGATGACAAGCCTATCATGTGACACTTTATCAAGCATCTTTTGGAAGTCTGTAAACACACCGACCACATTACCTTCAGCAACCCTCTCTGTTAATGGATCAAAAAACTCTACCAAGTTAATTAAACACGATCTGCCTTTAGCAAATTCATGCTGACTTTCCTTAAAAGTCCACACTTGTCCAAGCAACTGCTAATTTTTGCCCAGGTTATCCTTTCGCTTCTTCTAGTAGTCTGTCAAAATGAGGAGGATGCTGGCCATGGAGCCCAGAGCAGGAGCCTGCAAGTGGAGCCTTTTAACATGTGGTTGTTCCACTGAAGCCACCACATGGTTCTGGCTGACCAGGAGACTCTCCTGCTCTTACCGCCTGCCATAGGCATATTAGAAGAATTTTGCAGGTTGATAACCTACCTGTCCAGCCACATTCTGAATGCACCTTCCATGGCCATCAAGTCCTGTGGTGGGACTTGAACCCAGAACTTCTGGTTCAGAGGGAGGGGCATCTTTTTTCTGCTTCTGCTTACTCTCTATCACTGATATCTTCCAGGGAGTTCTAGTTTTGGTTGCCCTACCTTTTCCCCTACAAGAGAATGCACCTCAGCCATACCCGAAGCATTTCTCTTTAAATGCAGCCCATTGTCCTGTTAAAGTTTTGGTCGCCAATCTTTAATCACTACTTACCTGGGACAGATCCATTCACAGCCCACTGAAATCGGACCTCCCCCAATTAAGCATTTTTTCCTCTCAATTGCTCCTTGCCCTTTTCCGTGGCTAACCTAAACCTTCTGGTATTAAAATCACGGGTCCCTAAGCGTTCCTGTACTGCTAATTGATCCGCTTGGCCCACCTCATTCCCAGAACCAGACCCTGTAATGTCTCCGGTCCCTGTTGGGCCAGAAACGTATTGATCAACAAAATTCTCCAGGACACAAGAAACTCTTCCATCTCCCTGCCCTTTGCTCTCTGCTTTCTGCAGGGTCTGACTGCTGCCATCATGCCTGTGGCTACAAGTGCTCAAGTGCTTTTTTTAATTCAGGGTTTCACAACAGCTCAGCAATCTGTGCTCCAGCAGGTTACTGGGATTGCCGAGGAATCACCCTGAGGGAAGTGGCAGCAGTTTTGTGGAGCCTGAACCTGTGTCATCTCTCAGGATGACAGCATTCATCCTCCCAACACTGCCACTCTGCTAAGTGCCTCCAACTGTTGCCTGGCAGCATGTTCAAACCCTGCGGGACAATCTGGCTATCCAGATCAATGTTCGCTGTGTAGCACGCAATTGAGCCAATGGACCTGAAAAGTGTTCAGTGCATCTCGAATTACCCTGGAAAGGCAAAGTATCTCAAATGTTCGAACAACAGGTGAAGCTAGCTGTTTCACGCTACGCGAGCGGTATTTTCCACTAACAGGATGTTGTCATCAGTCCAAAAAGAGGTTCTGCCTACCACACAATTGACAACATTATGTATTGAACTTCAGTGCCATTACAATGCCAGGTACATAGGTCGTACGTCCCAGTGATTGGCTGATCAAATCAAACACCATGTTCCTTCGGTTATACGTAGTGTGCTTGTGCAGGTCCCTTTAGGGGACCTAAAGCAGGATGCTTTAGTGACTGGAAGCCAGTGTCCAGTGGCGTACCACAGGGATCTGTGCTCAGTCCCCTATTATTTGTCATTTATATAAACGACATAGATGACTATGGTGGGGGGTAGGATTAGTAAGTTTGCGGATGACACAAAGATTGGCCGGGTGGTTAACAGTGAGGTTGAGTGTCTTGGGCTACAGGAAGATATAGACGGGGTGGTCAAATGGGCAGATAAATGGCAGATGGAATTTAACCCTGAAAAGTGTGAGGTGATACACTTTGGAAGGAGTAATTTGACAAGGAAGTATTCAATGAATGGCATAGCACTAGGAAGTTCTGAGGAACAAAGGGACCTTGGAGTGTGTGTCTCTAGACCTCTGAAGGCGGAGGGGCATGTTAGTGGGGTGGTGAAAAAGGCATATGGGACACTTGCCTTTATCAATCGAGGCATAGATTACAAAAGTAGGGAGGTCATGTTGGAGTTTTATAGAACCTTGGTGAGGCCACAGCTGGAGTACTGAGTGCAGTTCTGGTCGCCACATTATAGGAGGGATGTGATTGCTCTGGAGGGGGTGCAGAGGAGATTCACCAGGATGTTGCCTGGGATGAAACATTTAAGTTATGAAGAGAGGTTGGATAGACTTGGGTTGTTCTCATTGGAGCAGAGAAGACTGAGGGGTGACCTGATCGAGGTGTACAAGATTATGAGGGGCATAGACAGGGTGGATAGGGAGCAGCTGTTCCTCTTAGTTGAAGGGTCAGTCACAAGGGGGCATAAGTTCAAGGTGAGGGGCAGGAGGTTTAGGGGGGATGTGAGGAAAAACTTTTTTACCCAGAGGGTGGTGACGGTCTGGAATGCACTGCCTGGGAGGGTGGTGGAGGTGGGTTGCCTCACATCCTTTAAAACGTACCTGGATGAGCACTTGGTACATCATAACATTCAAGGCTATGGGCCAAGTGCTGGTAAATGGGATTAGGTAGGTAGGTCAGGTGTTTCTCATGTGTCAGTGCAGACTTGATGGGCTGAAGGGCCTCTTCTGCACTGTGATTCTGTGATAATCATCAGAGTACAGACTGTACTCAGCCAGCCAGCGTTGCAAAACCCAAAACAAAATGTCTACTTTAGAGGCGATTCCCCAGTTGGGGAGCACTTGCTGGACAATCCTGATATGCTAATAGCTACACTAACGACCAATTTAAGATAATCCGTTGAGATTGTATTGTGGCTGATTTATGCTTGCTAGAAGTGAGATTTTTTTTTATGCGGGGACCTGTTTCTGCAAACAAGTGGAATATGTTCAACCCTTGTGCCTTTTTTGAATTACCCAGGAGTTTGGGGAGCCTTTCGATCCCTGTTGCTTTCTCCATGGCAACACTTCACCTAATCAGAGTCAACTTGCCAACCAAGCATCAGACTTTTCTCCTGTAGTATAAATTGTTGTGATGGTTTGAAATTTGGCATTCTTGTGTTTGTCCTGATGAGTGCAAGATGAAAAGCTCCAGTAACTTGTCTCTCTTTTCAACAATATTCAAGTTCTGCGCTACCAAGAGACTGTTTGTATACCTACATACATAAATCATTAAAATGTCAGAAATAGATGCAGAAAACAATTTAAAAAGCTAATGGAATTCGAGCTATTTTTATTTAGAGGAATAGAATATAAAGGGGCGAAAGTCATGCTTCAGCTGTACAAAGCCGTAGTCAGACCACATCTGGAGTATTATGAGCAGTTCTGGCCTGGTGCATTAGGAAGGAGACAGTGGCCTTGGAGGGACTGCAGCATAGTTCAGAATTGCCAGAATGATACCTAGATTCACAAGGTTAAAATGCGAGGAGAAATTACGTAACCAATGACTGTGTTCCCTGGAATATAGAAGTTTTTGGGATGATTTGATCAAAGTTTTCAAGATACTAAGGGGAACAGATAGGGTAGATAGAGAAACCATTTCTGCTGTTTGAGGAATCTAGGATGAAGGCGAGTCTAAAAATTAGGAGTCAAATTAGGAAACATAGCAGATCATAGAATTTTGGAACTCTGCTGCGCAAACAGTAATTGATGCTACATCAATTATTCGTTTTAAGTCTATGATTGATAGATTTCCATTAGTCAATTGTATTAAGGCATATGGGGCAAAGGTGGATAAACGGATCTGGGTCGCAGATCAGCCATGATCTCGGTGGATGACAGAACAGACTTGAGAAGATAAATGGCCTTCTCCTGTTCCTATGCTCCTATTTTGTTCTGAACACATTTCAAAGACAATTCTCTCAAGCTGCAGGTTACAATCATGACTGTCTTCAAGCATTTTGAGATACGATTTTCATTTCCTCTTCACACTTGTACAAGTTTGTTCTGAAATCTTAACATAGCTTAATACAATAACGCAGCCACTTAGCGTTAATTTTGCTGACAGTTAAGATTGACATGCAGTAGCTGGAATGATTTAAAGTTTGTACTTGCACAGCTACAGGCATTTTGAGAGCAGACATGGCAGTCCAATCAACTCAGAGCTGGCATCCATCTTTTTTCCTTTCAGCTGTATAGTAATACCACTGACCTCTTGCTTTTAGCTGCTACACATTTCAGCACTTTAGTCAGCTGAGAAATCTGTCTTGCGGGAGTAATCCTTTGTGTCCCTTATATTCATTGCAGCCACAAAGCAGTATCTCCTTTGTAGCTTTTAAATATTATCTCTTGCTTTTTATTTTTAAAAATCTGTTCAATGTTCTCAACTTGAATTAGAGAAACGCATAGGTTATGAAAATTTCCCTGAACATATAAAAAAAATAACAGTTTTCTTTAGTTTGGTAGGAGAATGTCATCGTTTTCTCGTGATGTTAGATTGTACTGAATTGGCTTTGGGACTTGACATCAGGACCAAATGAGAGTCCTAAGCCCGCACTTGCCAACAGTGTCCACCAGAGGAGGCTTCCTCGTTGGCCACCTCCAATCTTACCATCCTTAGGTGGGCTCTTGATGCTGCAGGGCCAATCAGAAGGCGCACAGCTCTGGAGCCTCGGCAGCCCCACCAGGGGAGGTAGGCGCTGCTGAAGCAGGTCAGGGATAGTGAGGCTGTCTTGACATGGAGACGCCCTCGGAGGAGTTAATGAAATTCAAAGGTGATGAGGGCCAAAGCCTTAGAGTGAATGGGGTGGCTCTTTCCTACCCATGGCTATGTCATTGGCACATGGGACAGGATTTTACGTTCGTCAGGCAGGTGCGTGCCCGACCTGATCGAGCATAAAATCACACGCGATAGCGTCGGGCGAGTGACCCAAAGTCATCGCGCACTCTCGTGATGTTTTGGTCGGCAGACATGTGCGAGAGTCAGCAGTGTGCCCACTGACAATTAAGAGGCCTATTAAGGCCCTTAAGCAAGTGATTAATTTGCATTTTTTCGCTGCCCGCTCAACCGTTCGGTCGGCGGGTGGGTGAATAGGCCAGGTGGCCCTTGCATTTTTAACAAAACCTCATCCACGGGCGGGACAAGGTTTCCAACAGCAAATATAAAACCAGTAAATATTTTTTTTTGCCATCATTTCAAACATGTCCCTATTCATGTAACGGAGTCACATGTGGGGACATTTTTATTTCATCTTTAAAATCTCTATTGGTCAGTGTCCAAATCTTCAGTTCCCTGAGGCAGCTCTGTGCCCTCAGGGAGCTTTCAGTGCGCGCTCCCCCCTCCCCCGGCGCACGCACAGACTTCAGTGCTCGCCCTCCTCCCGCCCCCACCCCGTTAATTGGCCAGTCAGCGTGAAATCGAGGTCGGGGCCCGATCGTGGGCGGCAAGTCCGTTTCGCGGCACCTCCCGGGCCCACCCGCTGCGGCCGCCCGCCGAAGGGAAAATCCTGCCCGTGGTCACCACCCCCGCCCCCCCCCACCCCTACCCCAACCCAGCCTGCCACTGGGAGGCCACCTTGATTAAGCTGGCAGCCTCTGTACTGAGTGAGGAGCCACTCCGTCATCAGTAAAAAAAAAAACTGGTGCTGGCACAAAATCACCTCTGATTAGGGCATTTACCTCCTTAATTGGCTGCCTTCCCTTCGTGGAGCAGGCAGCTACTCTGGCTCACTGCCTGTTGGCATGAATGTTTCAGGGACAAAACAGCTTCCCCCATGATTTTCCCAGCCCTTCCCAGCGCCAACCCCTCCCCACAGGGCTCCGAAAATCTAGCTTTTTTAAAGGCTCCACATTTCATTCCATGGCTGGGATTTTCCGGCCCCGTTGCGGGTGGGACCTGCCGAGGGCGGGGCGGTGCCCCAGCCAGATGTCCATTGACCTGGCAATGGGACTGGAAGATCCCGGCGGTGGGTGGGTGCAGAAAATCCTGCCCTATAAAAGTGAATGGATTCTGAATGAGTTAAAATCGGGCCCAATGTTTCCAAGGACAGTTAACTGCTGTCATGTCAAAATGGCCCATCAATACAATGCACCACAGCAGAACAACACCAGTTAATGGGCTAACTTGACATGGCAATGGCATTTCCTTCTCTCCTTGAATTTCTGACAGGCCCTCATCTGCCAGGAATGGGAATTTGTGTGCATGTTCCCCGTGATTTTCTGTCTATTTAAATGATTAGGGATAGAAGATTGTAATGTGCCTGAATTCCTGTTATACGCTCCCAGTGGTCAAGGATCCACACTGGGACTGTGATTTTATCGAAGTACTCTCTAATCTTTGCTGGCCCGGCTGGGAGAAGTATTGAGTGGAACAAATATAGATATAAAGCTTGGGGAATATGCAAGTAAGATTAATAAGGATTGTGCCAGAATTGAGTGGTTATAACTATCAGGACAGCCTGAAGAAGTTGTGGGTCTTTTCTCTAATAAAAAGTGAAGACTGAGGAATGGCTAATAGAGGTCCTTAAATTTGTGAAGGGTAGACATGGAATAGATGTTTCAACTTCTGGGGAGTCCAAAACAAGGGGGCCATTCATATAAATAATAAATCCAATAGGGAATTCAGGGGAAATTTCTTTATCTAGAGAGTGGTTGGAATGTGAAACTTTTAACCAAATGAAGTAGTTGAGACAAATGACATAAATGCATTTAAGGGAAAGTTATATAAACACGAAGAGAAAGTGATAGAAGGACACGCTGATAGCGTGAGATGACGTGGAGTGGGAGGAGGCTTGTTTGGAGCATGGACCGGTTAAGCTGAATGATCTATTCTGTAAATTTTGTAAATACATCTATCCCTTTTATACGACGTAATCCAAAGGAATTTGTGATCAAACCTCTGTGCACTAATCCCTCCATTTACCTTTCTTACTGGCACTACCACTATCTAGACCTGCAATTCCCATTGCTAAATGGAAAGGAGTGTGCTTCCACATGTTTCGTTTTAACTGAAGATCTATTTGGGTAGATTTTCAACTTGCTCAACTTGTGCTATATCCTGACTTTGTAGCTCGACCACCCATCATAGAAATGAGAAATGAAATTCGGGTGGTTTCAATGGTGGGTGGCACATCTACTAAGCCAGTTTCACGCTTGGCTGGGAAGCTGAAAATTGCTCCATGGAATCTCTTATTGCTGTCAGGTCCCTTGAAGTCAGCTCCTTTACATTAAAGAATGCCATTGAGCACTAAAGAACTGCAGTCAACATTATTCCATGAATGCAAAACTGTTTTTTTAAGCAACTAACTTGATATAAACATTAACAGTACACTAGATTATTTGCCTTCTCCCATGTTGGCAAACTTGCTGGAGAGAAACTCAAATGTGACCATAGTGTGTGACTAACATAGGATGGAAACTATCATTTGTTGTGGAAGTATAAAGGTAGGTCTGGATAATGTAGATCTGACTCCAATGAATCATTCAGGGTCTGACGTGGTTACTTCTTCAGAATGGGCTTCTAATTTGCCAGTTACAAGGAGCTCAGCAATTGAGGGCAGGGTATGTAGTGTTGTTGCAGTCAGGCTAGGACAAACCTTGGGTGTAGATTTTGGTGCTTTTGTTTGCAGTTTACTGAGTTGTAGTGGAGTGGAGACCCGAACATTTATGTTGTTACAATAGAACAATTGCTGCACAAGGTGGCATAAAGGAAAGTTGCCCTATTTGGCACTTCAGGGCATCCTCCCTAGAGGAAAGCACCCAGACCGCCTGGCAGGAGGTAGAGCAATGTGCTTGGACAAGTCAGCTGTATGATGGGATAATCAGCTCTTGTTTGGATGAGAACAGCTGTAACAACATTGAAGAAGCTCAACACCATCCAGGACAAGACAGTTCACATGAACTGGGGGAGGTGGTGGCATAGCGCTATTGTCACTGGACTAGTATTCTAAACACCCAGAGGAATGTTCTGGGGACCTCGGTTTGAATGCCACCAAATTTGAATTCAATAAAAATCTAGAATTAAAAGTCTGATGATGACCATGAGACCATTGCTGATTGTCATATCCATGCTGCTGTAGTATGTCCAATCTGCAGGTGTAGTGGAAATGTCACCGGGCTAGTAATCCAGAGGGCCAGCCTAATGCTCTGGGGGCATGGGTTCAAATCCCACCATGGCAGCTGGTGGAATTTAAATTACTAAATCTGAAATATAAAATTTGCCTCAGTGCTGGTGATCATGAAAATGATCATCAATTGTTGTAAAAACCCATCTGCTTCACTAATGTGCTTTAGGACAATGAGAGATGGGCAACAAATGCTGGCCTTGCCAGCAAGGGTAAAAAAAGGATAAACAAGAATGGAAAGTGGAAATCTCATCACCTCGATGCTCCCCTCCAAACCAGACACTATCCTTGACTTGCATGTATTTTGCTGTTGCTTCACCATCACTGGATCAGTATCCTGGAATTCCCTATCTAATGCCATCATGGACATAACATCCCCACAGCAGTTCACAAAGACCAACTCCAACCTCTTTTCAGGTCAACTAGAGACGCAATAAGTGGGTATTCCTATCATCATCACCAACATCCTGTGAGCAAATAGTTTTTAAAAGTTGGGGCTGTAAATTCCCATTTTCTCTCCACTGATTGTTTGTTAGGGTGAAGAGAGTGGGAAGCGTGTTGGTGATACACTCAGTCCTGTGTCCACCCATTTATACTGATCCCCTGATCGCCCACAGGCTGGACTGGCTGTTTATAATCCAGCACATTTGCTAGCATTTGCACCTAGCTTGACGCAAGGAAATCTGGCTAGTCCGTGATGCAGCACAGTGTTGCTATGGCAGCAGAGAGGAAGTGCATTTATTTATTTATTTTGAATTCAGAAAGCAGAGTGATTTGATTGCAAAGGCCTTATAGTCACATTTGAAATTCTTTATAAGAATCTTTTTTGCAGCAATTTGGAGTCTGCTGGCAATGTTGCCCCGTGACACGCTTCTGTGGCTCACCACAGCTACTCTCCAGATCTATTCCGTAAGAATCAATGGTGCAGGCCAGGAATGTTACACCCTCTCAAGACAGGGTTGATGAGGGCTTCTTTGTGACAGTTAGAAATCCTGTTAGATTGTAGACGTGCCCGAATTCTGCTAAAACGAAAAACCGAGGCTGGGCTGTTCTGTGATTTAAATTGTACTGGAGTAGGCAGAGAATGATATCGGTGACCTTAAATGGTGTGAGGTAATCAATCCTTGTCTTTGTATTTCTACACAGAAAGTTATTGTTCTTGAGCATTATCACTGCATGATTCTTCATCAGTGGATCTTTAAGATTATATAGTAGCCTTTGGTGCAGGTGAGGACACCACCACTGCCTTGGCCTGCTGAACAAGTGATAACCTTCAGCCTTCAACATGTATTAGAGTCTCTCTTGTTTCTAGTTTGTTAACATTGCTAAGATCATTGTAAAAAATATGAATTTCTAAAAGCTAAAAGGCCTCAGTCCATCTAGTGTGCTTTCAACCATCCCATAGTCACGATAATAATGGAGCTGTCGCTATCAATTAGTCTACAACAGACTCAGAAATGATGCAACAAAAACCTCAGTGGTGGACAGTCCTGAGGACAATAGACCCAAAATCACCTGTTTCTTCCAAGCATGCTACACTTAACACATGACAAGTATCAAATTATTCATATGCTGTATACCAAAATGTTCTTTGCTGAAGGAAATACATCAACATCACATTTGAATGAATCAATATTGACTGCTTCCACTGTCTTCCTGGGGAGCCTGTTTCATAGATTGCTCACTGAAATATGGCCCTGATCTTTACTGGAATGGGATTTCCAAGCAGGGGAATTGGTGGGGGGTAGAGTTCTAGTCCAAACCCTGTGGAGCTACAACTCCACTGCATGTGTTATTTTTCTTGCCACAGGGTCGTCTCCCAAAAACCAGCTTGACTGACAGGTCTGTCTCCACGTTGGGTAGGGACTGCTACAGAAGAGGCTGTGGTCTCAGATTGGGAGTTTTCCTGCTGCTGTAGTAGAGATTGTGAGAGTTGGGGGAAGGGAGGTGGGTACAGCTTGGCTTGGATGGTTGGGAGTGATAGTGCGAGGGGATGGAGGCACACTGGGAACAGAGTAGGAGGTCAGCGGGAGGTCAATGATCATGGTGGGTGGAGTGGGGGGGCAGCTAATGATATTATAGGGGTGGTTCTGATCACGTGGAGGGATGTGGGTTCGCTGGGGCAGTCGTCATTCCTGATCCTCCTGGCCCACAAGCAGTGCTGGAAAGGCACTGAACTCTTCCACACAGCATCCCTAGCCTCCCTTTAGTTCCTGGGGTTCCCGAGGTCCAAGAAACCCAGAGAGCCAGGGCTAAATCTGGAAGAAAGGTAAAATCTGAGTCTCAATAAAATAGTTAAATGAGTGAGTCACCCTCCTGGGAGGAGGTTGGTTGCCCACCTCCATCCAGCCTCAGTTAAAACACGAAGAGGGCAAGTTTGGGTTGGATTCGGGATTTGATATGTTCCATTTCTGAAACAATGGCGAATGTTAGCTGTAAATTCACTGCAGTCTTTTCCTGGAAGGATCTGCAACACCATTATCCTCATGGGATATGAGGAATTCTGTTATACATGAGGAAGAACCACCTTGGACAGGAATCCAACAAACTCACTGGCCATAACTCCAGATACAGAAACATTACTCCACTTAGCAACCAGGCCAAGATTTACATCTAGGAATAATACTGACAAATTGTTGAAGATATATTGAATATAGCAAATGGATTTCTTACCTCTTTGAGGTCCCAAGTTAGGTTTGCAACTTTATGTCCGGGTTCTGGCTGCCAAGGAGAAAATGTGACAGTTGTTTGCCATGAGGACGAGGATGAGGTTGCGTTAGACAGCGTAGATGTTGTGGCTGGCTCCGGTTGCCATGGCAATGTGGATTCCGTCCAGCTAGGGGCCAGAGTGCTTTGCAGAGGTTGGTCGCAATTGTCACCCTGATAGCCTTCTTCACAAGCACAAATGTAGTGATCAGTGTAGCTGCTGCAGTTGCCATGGTGACAGGGATTGCTTGCACATTCATCTAATCGATCCTAGAAGCAAAAAGAATACAATTTTATCCATATTCATTTAGTCTGATGGAGTTAGATTGTTTTCCAACACAATGCACCTTAACTTCTGAAAACCACTTGGATTGCACCATATGTATTAACTTCCCCTCATCTCTCAAGTAACCTCTCAAGATACGTACAGTGTTAGCTCTTAACAATGTGGGCAAGTGACATGTTCCCGGGCACCTTCAACACATTTCTATAGCTGTTCACCCAGAACCACTAGGAAGCACTTTTAGGAATAATTTTGTCTTTAGTTTTCAGTCTCTTTTTGAGAAAAGCTTCATCTTTGCTTGCTACCTCCCACTGTCAACACAGTTTGTGGTGCAGAGTCATCTGAAAGGGACTTTTAGTCATAGCTCTCCATGACGCAATGCCTTGGCATGTCAAAACACTGTTCCATCACACCATTCTAATGTGGAAAGAGAATAAGCTGAGGTGTTGAGGAAAGGGTTGAGACTATATCCAGTGTTGATCCAACCTTCTGTTAAGCAGATGGAGGTACACTATGTTAAAACATTGTGACATGAAGGTAGTGGGATAAGACAGTAATATGGTGAATTGTATTGTTAATCAATGCAATTTACTACAAATCAGCTACACACCAAACCAGCCATACAATAATTGTTATACCTAAATGGGCATAATGTGAACCTGATTACTAGAATACCTGGGAATGGTCCAAAGTGATTCAACTGTGAGTAGTTTTTCACCTCACTTGTTTCAGGGAAATGTCTTATCTCATGGTATCCTCTCAGGTAAAGTTCACTGTATTACCATGTGATGGAATCAATGGTGTGAGCCTATGGCCCAGTGTGTTAATGTTTGGTGTGTGCCCATGTTCAGTGAATGTGTGTTCAAGTGCACTATAGATTGTAATTGAAGAATCAGGAGGACAAAACCAAAAAAACACACGTGCTAAGAAAGTCAAGAGATAAGCAGAATTTCACAAGAGAATGCCTGGGGCCATCTCCCCTTGACCTTCAACTGCACCACAAGTAGCCCACCACCAATACCTTAGGTGTCATCATTGACGTGAAGCTTAACCATACGAGCTATATCAACACCATAGCTACAAGAGGAGTGTAGAGGCTCGTTAGTCTGTAATAAATGGCTCCAGTCAAACTTTTCCACCATCTACAAGGTTCGTGTCAGGGGTGTGATGAGGTACTCAGCGCCAATCTAGATGGGCGCAGCCTCAACTTTCAGAGGCTTGATGTCATTCAGATCAGAATATGTTGCTTGATTGGGGTCACTGTTGCATACCTCAATATCCACATCCTATATCATCGGCACATTGTTGCTGCAGTGTATGCAATCTACAGAATGTACTGCAGCAACTCACCAAGGTAACCGTGACACCTCACCTTCCCCCTGTAATCTCCACCGCCGGGAAGAACACAGGCAATAATGTTTTGGGAACACCATCATCTCCAAGTTGACCTCTGGGTCCCACACCATTCTGACATGCACATATATTGCCATTCCCTCATTGTTGTTGGTTTGATAGCCTAAGATTTCCTACCGAACATCATTGTGAGTGAATAACGATCAGAACTGCTCAAGAATGGCTCAAGAAAAAGGCCATGACTACTTCTCAGGGCTACTCAGATTGGCTAATAAGGGTGTCCTGCTACCATATTGCTCATGATAAGAACTCCCTTTGGCCTCCTTCTGTGTTGTGAATCTACAAAAGATGAATAAATATCCAGTAAAGAATAAAATTGACAGTTGTAAGGACAAGTATAAACTGAGATAAGCAAATAGCTCATCAAATTTGCAGCAGGCTCGAGCTGCCACAGGTTGGACATCCAAAATCCGGTTGCCCGAGAAACAGAATTGTCCAAAAACCGGACGTTTTTGAAAATATTTCATTGATATTCAGTTAAATGAAATTATTATCCAAATATTTGGACAATCTGGCTAGGCGGTATAGTTCTCGGGGCATGGCAGGCTAGTCATCGGCTTTGCTGCTTAGTTTACAGTGGTGCGCAAATCTAGTTCCCACACTCCAAGTCCACCCGATCGGCCCTCGACCCCACCTGACCCCTCCCAGCCTGAAACACCTGACCCAGCCCGACCCACCTGACCTCTGCCCATGCACCGTGAGTGCTGTTATTGTCCCCATGTCACTCAGACGCTCTGGTGTTTATTGTGATTTCCTGAGATGATTGTGATTTCCTGTGTTTTTTGCCACCGCAGTCATGTCAAAAAGGCTGGTGTCCAAGATGGTTCAAGGGGGTAAGAATATTTCCAATTCAATATTATGCTAACAAGAGAGCATGGATAACCAGGCAAATTGATTTGGACTGGTTTGAGAACTTTGTTCCCAGGGCCCTTGCTCATTTTAAGTCAGTTGGTGCTTAGGAACTTAGTGCAAAAAGGGAACAAAAGTGAAATAATACAAGTATAAACAGCTTTGCTTTACTTGTATTGATGCAGGCTGAGTACTATGCTTTTCAAATTAGTGGTTAATACTCCCAGTTCTGTTACCTGCTAATATTAAATATTTTCTCACACATGACGTGCTCCAGCCAATCACATTTAACATTAAAGTCCAAGGTTATGGAAAGCCCGTCTCCATTTGGAGAATGCACAGCACCGTGACTAAAATATACTATTTTCTGCTTCTATTATTTATGGGTAATATGATAATGCTTGTAGCTGCCTTGAGGGGCATACAAGCCTGCACCTTATTTATCAATTACTGCAGACCGAGTTCTGTTATTGAATGCCACTCACTTTTTGATAAGACTGATGAACTTGTGAGCTATCATTTTAACCTCAAATATCAAACATATGACACTCCCAAGCAAAAATAATTTTATTCAGGTATCAGGTCCGGGCTAAATAGCACTTAATTATTTTTTTTGCTCTTGTTCTTTGCCATTCTCTTGCTTTCTCTGTCTTCCCTTAAATATTTTGTGCTCTTATTCTCCACCTTAGTTTCTGTCACTATATCTCTTTTGGAGTCTTACACACTCGCTCTCCAGCGTTTTGTGCCCTCCTTCCTCCCATTATTTCTGTTCTATTCTTTCCCCCTGCCTCACACAATCTTCTCAGGTTTGATTACAGGTTCAATTAGAGCCAACGAATATTGGTGGTGAAGCAAGGTCACACTAACATGGTTACCATGGAGCAAGATAGCATTTATAATAGCTGAACAAAATAGTCACGATTCTGGTTATTGAACAGTGAGATAAAACCAACAGCCCATTTCACTTGCAGTAACTTGCCAGTGATTGCAGAATGTTGGTGAGCTAAGCTTCATTAGGAAGAGTCACTTTAACAAAGCAAGGTCATTGTGTGTGATTCTGCTGCCGTCTCTGCCGTGTAACAGATATTGCTGTGGCAACCATCACGTGGGGTGTGGAGCTATATCACCTCCAAGTAATCTCTGAGTTAAAGCTGCACTTTCAAAAGGGGAGTCTGACAAATAAAATTGGCCTTTTTTTAAAATTAAAAACCACAGTTGAAATCCGTCTGTAATAAATCACAAGTTTGCGTTATGTTGTTTCAGATATTGCGAACTCACTTTTTAAAGCAATGACTCCACCAGATAATGCCTGTCACGATGCTCTGAAATGCATTTTAAATCTCTGAGCATTATAATTCCGACAAAGAATCAAGCCCTTTACAGGATTTAAATGCATGCCGTGTGATTTTAGGATGAATATTAAATTTAATCTTTCAAAACGATGGTCTTTTTGAATCATATCTCTACCACTATTAGAATTTGAGGTCTATTCCAAAATATCCATTCATAAAAATATTATATTCATAGATACATGAATATCTCCCACCTCAGGCACATCCTCTTTCAATATTTCATGGCTCACTCAGCTCAGGCCAGATTTGAGCAATCTATGCCAGAAAGCACATTATGCATAGGGACCTCATTGCTCCTTAATATAATATAAAAGCAAAATAGGGCAGATGCTGGTAACCTGAAATAGAAATGGAAAATACTGGAAAAACTCAGCAGGTCTGGCAGCATCTGTGGAGAGAGAAACAGAGTTAACATTTCGAGTCCGTATGACTCTTCTTTGGAGCTTTAAACTTAACTCATTATTCCCTGTCTTGGCTGATTGTATCAACAAAGTGCTTGTAGACCTCATGTCTGCCCTGAGCGCTCACAGCCTGGGGTCCAGTATCTCCCCCACTCTCAATGTCTCTGCAAGGCCTCTTCCCTGCTCTCCATCCATTCTCTCCTGGATCTTTTTGTTTGTAACCATCTGTCTTTTGTAATTCATAATGTTGTAATCAAAATTTGTCAGCTACTTATACAATCTATTGAGTGTTTATATAATTTATATTTGTTCATCTACTGGGTGTTTACATAACAATTTATTATATTGAATAATTCACATGTTCAGTATTGAAAAAGGATTTGTTTCCAGTCGATCATCACATCTTTCAAATCTGATTGGTCCACACTAACCATGCATTGTTCACGCTAACCATGCATTCTTAATGGTATCAATCACCACACCCCTGGCTCAACCATCACTCTACGGCCAAGCGCACGCCTTGCTGCTCCCTTCCGTCTTGTCCCCAATCTTCCTGCTCCCTTCATGCCTGAACCTGTATCCCAGGCATTAGCCTGTCCATGCTCTGTAAGTTTAAACCCCTTCAGACCCCAGGCTCACAGCCCGCCTTTTCTTTCCATCACGTGGATTCATAGGGCAGCATTTTCCCGTCGGCAAGCGGGCCCCACCCCCCACTCGCTGATGGGAAAATGACGCGCGGTGACGTCAGGCGGACGTCCCGACATCACCGTACGTCATTCAGATATTCAGTTCAGCGGGCGTGCAGCCGAGTCGGCTGTGCCCCCGCCAAGCTGTCAAAGGCCTATCAAGGCCTGTTAAAAAGTAATTAACTGAGCTGCCCGTCCAACCTTAAGGTTGGCGGGGGGCAGGCGAAGAGCCCAGGAAGCCTTCACATTTTTAATGAAACCTCATCCACGGGCGGGATGAGGTTTCATGAAGAGTTTATTATTTAAATAAAAATTTTTGAAATAAGAAACGGACATGTCCCAGCTCATGCAGCAGTTTCACATGAGGGGACATGTCCTTAAAGTTTTTTCCTAGCTTTATTCAAATTTCCATGACTGAAACAAATCTCCCTGAGGCACAGAGGTGCCTCAGGGAGATCTCTGAGTTCTTTCGCGCGCATGCGCGATCAGGTTTGTGCCCGCCCCCCGAACAACCTCCCCAACGGGGTGAAACTTCTGGCCCTAGAATCACATCCTTCTACAGCACAGAAGGAGGCCATTCGGCCTGCCCTGTCTGTGCTGACTCTCTGGAAAAGCAATTCGCCTGGTGCCACTGACCCACTTTATCCCTGCAAACTTTTCCTTTTCAGCCTCAACCTTTAATTCCATTTCCTTGTGCAAAGACAAACAAGTTGACACATTTAAGTGCTCTGGTCAGACCATAACTTTTGATATTGCATTCAGTTCCGCTCGCCAAGGCACAGGGCAATATTGAAGCACAGGAAACATTGCAGACAAGAGACACAAGGCTGATTAAAGCTTGTTAAATATTGTAGATTTTAACACTGGAGGAATCTTAAGCATTATTGCTTTGAAAGAAAGTGCATTGAGGTATCTAAAGTAATGGAACAGGTAAATTCTGAATATTACTTCAAATTAATTGTGCGAATGTAACAAAGGGCTCTTTCAACAAGGAAATTTAGGATCAATGTCAGAAAACTTCATCGCACAGGCCTGGATTTTCATCCTTGAGGTAGCAGGAGTCAGGAAAATTTCCAGCTCAGCCCACCCACCTTGGGAGAAAGTGCCTGCAAAGGCGGGATCGTCATTTTCAGGAGTGGGGGTGGGGGGGGGGGGGCGCGGGGGGGGCGGGTGATGTGGGCTGAAGGCTGGCCAGCTAACCCGGGGAAAATTTGGAGGCAGCCACAGGGGCTGCTGGATGCGGAGACGGGCTGCTTATAAGGCCCACCTCAGTGCAGGCTTTGTCCCAGTTGAAATAAAAACACAAAGGCTCTCTAGCCCTCAACTCCTCACACCCCCTCACCCTCCAAACACTCCCCATGCTTCATCCATGCCACCTCATGCCCTTCCACCCACACCCCTCATGCCACCATGACAAGCTCTGCTCTTCCACCCACTTCCCATGGTCCCTCATGCCCCCCCCACCCCCATGTCAAGCTATGGCACTTCCGTGTTCATTGACCCACTATACACTGTATAGTACCAATGAACCCTATAGGGACAGTAGTATATCTAAAAAATATTTTTCAAAAGTAGTTAATTCATAACTTTCTACTTTGATAAATGTTGAAAAATGTAATTTCGCTTTGAAGGTAATAAAAGTATCATCCAGGCCCTTTAAAGTAACAATAACAAAAACTGCAAACCCTTAAAGCCACTTAACATTATGCAAATAAACTTTGTGAAATTGACAGCAGAGATCAGAGAGCTTGACCTATCAATCAAGCAATGTTTTCTCTGGGGCACAGCTGTTTCAACAAGAGTAATGGATGTTTGGAATCCTGGAATCGGGACCCGCCTGCCATTTTTAAAGGGCTCTCGAGTCATCCCGACATGGTGAAAATCCAGGCCGCAGCGGGATAAATGTATGGAACAGATTCCAGATACAGTAAAACCTTGAAGACAAGAAAAACCATGGAAGCTATTTACCAACAATTAGATGTGGCAATGGGGGTGGAGGGAACTTTAGGGTCTATCTGTGTGGATGGGCCAAATGGACTTCCTCATCCTTATCTATTTTATGATGTTATGATCCCAGCTGATGTTACTACTGGGCAAGCCAGTTCCCGGGGTGGAACCCGGCTTGATAGATCCTAACTTTTATTTTTTGTTTAGATACGTGGAGAATGGCTACTGAACAGAGTCACAGGAGTCAGCTGATGAACTTTTAACAAAAGAATAAAACATTTATTAAGAAAAAATTAACTATATTACAATACCCTTTCACCCACAACTATACCTTTACAGATATGTACATATTTGTAAGAAACATAGAAACAGGGAAAAATAGAAGCAGAAATAGGTCATTCAGCCCTTCGAGCCTGTTCTGCCATTCAATATGATCATGGCTGATCCTCTTTCTTAATGCCATACTCCCGCTCTCTCCCCATACCACTTGATGCCTTTAGAGTTTAGAAATCTATCTATTCCCTTCTTAAATATATTCAGTGACTTGGCCTCCACAGCCCTCTGTGGTAGAGAACTCCACAGATTCACCACCCTCTGAGTGAAGAAGTATCTCCTCATCTCAGTCCTAATGGACATACCCCATATCCTCAGATTCTGACCCCTTGTTCTAGACCCCCCCAGCCAGAGGAAACATCATCCCTGCATCCAGTCTGTCCAGCCCTGTCAGAATTTTATATGTTTCAATGAGATCCCCTCTCATTCTTCTAAACTCCAGTGAATACAGGCCTAGTCGGCCCAATCTCTCCTCATACATCAATCCTGCCATCCCAGGATAACACAAGTTACAAAAGCTATCTTATGCTCTAATGTTCACAGTAAGTATACAGTCCATGTAAACCAATAGGTGACCTGTGGTCAGGCACACCACATTCTGAAACCAAGTGACAGATGCCACCCCAAACAGATGCTATGGATCCCTCATCAGCTCCCCCCAGACACTTGTCACACTGTGAGCCAACCCGTCTCACTGAACTCCGTCTTTCACACAAGAGTTTCCAATCTCCACTCTCCAAAAACTCGTTTTGGAATTTTCTCCCAAATGAAGCTTTCTCTTGGATGCCTTCCACAAGGGTCCACCTCCAGGGTTTTGAACTCTCTTTCCGGTGTTCCTCTCCCCTGGATCGCCATGTGCATTCAAGCTTCCTTCCATGCACTCTCTCACACTGCCTCAACCGTGCCAACAGAACACCACTGCTTCACATGCCCATAGTAAAGAGTTACAGACCTTCGCCTGTCCCCTTGACTCTTCGGCTTCTCGCCCGCCTATATCATTTTAAATCTGCTTCCTGCAGCTTTGTCCCTTTAAGCGTGAAGCTTGGAGCCTCCCTCTATGCTCCTTACTTTCACTTCCACAGAACAGGACCTTTTCCAGATTCCTGTCCTTGTCCTTTGACTATACGGTCCTCTTGGGACCTTTCCTGTTCCACTCCCCTGGATTTTGGGACTTTCTTCTTTAGTTTCTGGAATCTGCTTGAAGAGAGCTAAATTTTTTAAATTCTGAAATTAGACCGATTTCATTTAACTCAAAAAATGGACAGACTTATTGAATAAGTTATCAGAGTAGACCTTTGAAGCAAATAGTAGAAATGGGTTTAAGGGGAAATTTCTTTTGAGAAATAATAGGATGTTATTCATCAAGGCACCTGGGTTCGGGAGTGAAGGCACCACAGCAATCGCAATGTGCTCCAGAACCAGGAAGACCAAAGTCAGCCACAATTGGGTGGCACCATCACATCTCAACACACAGCTTGCCCATTGACAAAATGACTTTCAGTCCACTTGTCTCGCTGGCAATGACCTGATGGTAAAAGCTGGTAGGGAAGAATTTGGAGTGTCAACAGATGATGGGGTCTCAATAGGGGTAATGCAGAGTTTGAGGGGGGGAGCAGGGTGGGAACTCTTGCTCCTTCGGACTCCACAGAAACATTTTTCAAATTTAAGCAAAGACCTTTATTTTAGTGGTGATCACCAGGTCTTAAGCCCTGCTCCCACTTCACTCTAACATCAAATTTCAGTGAAGGGGTCCAAAACAGGCATTCAACCAATCATTTACATATGTAAAGGGCCTAAAGCTCATTTTGGAAAGCTATTGAGAATGCCTGAAAAATTGGCCAACCCAATATTGGGTTCAATATTTTTCAGGCGTTCTTTGGGCACAGGTTGTTGGTCCCTGAAATTGGCCCAAGTTGCACTTATATTATGTCCATAAAAGAGACAAAATGATGTCCAATTTCTACCCAAATATTGTGGTTAACATCCTATTATTTCTCAATAGAAATTTCCCCTTAAACCCATTTCTACTATTTGCTTCAATGGGCTACTCTGATAACTTATTCAATAAGTCCGTTCATTTTTTGAGTTAAATGAAATCGGTCCAATTTCAGGATTTTAAATATTGTGAAGTATAGTGGGAAGGCAGGGGGGTGGCACTGAATTATTCAAAAAGGGGCAGGTTTGTTGAACTTTACTGTGTTCTTAAACATTCTTCGTTTTTCCCAAGGGAGAGCCCTGAGCACCCAGGAAGGAACTGTTCCTCACAAGGAATGTAAATCAGTGATTCACAGTTTGTCGCCGACTTGTTCTGCTTATGGCTGCTGCTCCCAATTGGGAACACAGAATTACCCTTAAAAGCTTCACAAATACTGAAAGAAGCTATCTACAATTATTAACATTATCACAAGTGTACAGAGCAATTTCCACTTACGCATTCCCACAAAGCATGCTCCAAAAACATTAGTTTTCTTATATATTTTCTTTTCTGCTCCACCTTTATCTGGTTTTCTTACAGCCTCAGCTATTCTTCCATCTTAACCTGGGATTACCTACCTCTATTTAATCAATTCTTTTTACTACTGAACTCGGTCTGCCTCTTCATAACTTCTGCCCTGTAATAACTATTTCCCCCTTTTTTCTTTATTTTGCATGACCTTCGTTATTTTTCAATCTCTCACATTGCATTTATTGCTCCTATTTTAACAACAACTCACAGCATACAGCTGCAACACATCAGGTTATTTATGAACAACACATTAGATACATCTCTGTGATTGTCCGCCACCTCACAGGCCTGTAGAGACACTGGGGAGAATTTTCTCCCCGTCGGGGGGGTTGGGTGGGAGCGGGTGCGCAGCCGATTGCCGCCCATGAGCGGCCGTGCACTGCCATTTTAGGTGGGCGGGCCAATTAAGGCCCACCCAGTGTGATACGCACTCAGAGGCGCTGAGCGCTCCCTGTGCGGGCGGGGGGAGGAGGCTGAGTCGGGTCCTGCACTCTTTCGTGCATGCGCGCGAAAGAGTGCAGAAATCTCCCTGAGGCACAGCGCTGCCTCAGGGAGATCAGTTTGAGTTTCCAAAATTTTAATAAAGAAAAAAACAATTTAGGACATGTCCCCTCATATGAAAGTGTCACATGAGCTGGGACATGTCTATGAATTTCAATGAAAATCTTTATTTCACTTATATATCATTCATGAAACCTCACCGTGGATGAGGTTTCATGAAAAATGCGAAGGCTGGTTGGGCTCTTCACCTGCCTGTCAACCTTAAGGTTGGACAGGCAGCTATGTTAAGTGGTTTAATTAGCTTTTAAATGGCCTTAATAGGCCTTTGACAGTTCAGTGGGCACGCAGCTGATTCCAGTGTGCGCCCGCTGAACTGAAAATCGGAATGACGCGTGGTGACGTCGGGATGAATGCCTGACGTCATCATGCGTCATTTCACACGTCGGCAAGTGGGCCCCGCCCCCGCTCGCCGAGCCAAAGATTCTGCCCACTGATCAGGAGAAAAGTAGGATATCAGTTCACATGATACTATTTTTACTTTGGGAGTTGAACCATTTTAATTTAAGTCTATAGACAATTCATGAACAATTTCTTGCCCCCGCCCCCACAACCACAAAATCCACAGAAGAATTAAGAGAGGCGTCTAAATTTCCAATTTTGAAAGAAAATTTCCTGCATTGGAATGCTGTCATTTGAAAACCATTCCTGCACGTAATATTCAATTCCCCAAAAACATATAGCTACACCATTCACAACTCTTAGCTAGGCGAATTACTCGAAATCAATGAATTTCATTTGGGAGGCCAGCCTTTCACTAATTTACACCGAGTTATTCACTTCCATAGGTTAAGGAGGGGGTGGTCAGTCGATATACAGAGTAGAAGAAGTAGTTCTAAATAAGACAAGGACATTATGTACTGTTCTGTTGAAGGGTCGTGAGGACTCGAAACGTCGACTCTTTTCTTCTCCACCGATGCTGCCAGACCTGCTGAGTTTTTCCAGGTAATTCTGTTTTTGTTTTATATTATGTACTGATCTTTTTTAAGCTAATTGCCAGTGCACCACTTGTAATAATTTGATCACTGTGACCTCTTCTGAATGGTAACATTTTAAAAATGAAATAACACATCCACACAAGTATATTAAGACTCTAAATGAAACTCCAGCAATGTGATAGAACAGCAAGTATTGCCAGGAGTCCTTAGTGTATTGTCCTTCTTTGAAGGACTTTACAAAAATAGCTGAAGATGATCTTGAAAATGTCATAAAAGTAGGACAATTTAATGTTAAAGAATTATACTGGGTTAATGGAAGGATAAGGACAGATAATAGAAAGACCTTGTATTAATGGTGATCATTGGCATTTATCAATGTTTATCATTGAACTCTTGGTGAAATTCTGAATTTGGTCACTTCAGGTTTTTGTGCTTTTTGGGATAATTAACATTAGGAATGCTTATGTTAAGAAATGGTCCCTAAGGAACAAGAGTAGGCTATTAAGCCCTCAGGCCTCTATTAAATAATGGCTGATCTGTGTCTCAACTCCATTTGATGCTTATCCACTGATACAGTTACCCAATGAATATCTGTCCATTTCAGCTACGAAAATTTCATTTGATCCAGAATCCACAGCTTTCCGAGGAAGAAAAATTCCAGATTTCCCCTACCCAGGAAACCCCACTATCTGAAAAATCCTGCCCAAAGTCTTGATTTTAAAACTCTCATCCTTGTTTTCAAATTCTTCCATGTTGGTGCCCCTCCCTTTTTCTTTAGTCCCCGCTAGCCCCACAAGGTTCTGAGATGTCTTTGTTCATCCAATTCTGGCCTCTTGAGCATCTCCAAATTAAATTACTCCATCATTCGTGATCACGCCTTCATTTGCCTCGGCCCCAAGCTCTGGAACACCCTCCCTACACTCACCCACCTCTCTAACCCTCATTTTCCTCCTCTAAGACACTCCTTAAAACCTACTTCTTTAAACAAGCTTTTGGCCATCCGACCTAATATTTCCTTATATGGCTCAGTGTCATGTTTTGTTTGATAATTCTCCTGCGAAGCACCTTGGAATGTTTTATTAAGTTAAAGGTGCTCTGCAAATAGAAGTTGTCGTAAAGTGCTTTCAGTTCAAGTGTAGCACAGGGAAGCTGTAAGTCAAAATCTCAATAAAGGGGGAAGATTTCTTCTGCCTTTCTTTGTTATGGCAAAATGATGTGTATATGTATAAAGAACAGGTCTGCCATTTCACTACACCTAATACACAGAGGAAATCTCCAAATGTGCCTTAAAGCCAATCGTAGATGACTGCTCCCTTCTACACCAATGTGATATTCCATTTGCTTCTTGGCCACCTCTCTGGAGTTGTTCAATTTCTACTACATTACGATCAATGTTGTGTTGTAGCCATAGGGCTCACTGGCAACTGAGCTAAGGGCACCTTCAATTCATTATTCTGGTCTAGATTCAAACACGTAATTAAATGTTCTAAAAGAAATGTTCTAATGTCACCTAATTCCTAACAATTGTAATTAAATAAATTGTGCAAATTAAAAATTTTGTTTATATGCCCTCTTTAGCCCATAGATGATCAAAGTCAGTTAATATAAATCATTTTTTATATACCACCATAAATGATCCTTCCATATAATTGGGGGGCCTTAATTACCCAAATATAGACCGGGATTTTGGTAGTGTAAAGGGAAGAGGGAGGCAAGTGTTCCTAGATTATGTGCAGGAGAATTTTCTACAGCAGTATGTTTCTAGCCCAACAAGAAAGGAAGCACTACTAGACCTGGTATCTTGGAATTGAGGTGGGCCAAGTAGATCAAGTGTCAGTGGGGGAACATTTAGGAGACAGTGATCATTGTATCATAAGGTTTAGGATGATGGTAAGAAAGGACAAAGGACAATCCAGAGTAAGGATACTTAACTGGGGAGAACCAACTTCAATGGGGCAAGATTGGAGATAGACTGGGACCAAAGGTTGGAGGGAAAAACTGTAACCTTCAAAGGAGAAATGGTTCAGGCACAGTCAAGGTATATTCCATCGAGAGGGAAAGGTAGGGCAAAAAAATGCAGAGCTCCCTGGATGAAAAAGGGGATAGAAATTAAGATAAAGAAGAAAAAGTGTGCTTATGACAGGTGTCAAGTAGAAAATACAATTGAGAACAAAGCTGAATACAGAAGGTTCAGAAGGGAGGTGAAAATGCAAATAAGGGAAACAAAGAGAGATTGAGAAATGACATAAAGGTAAATCCCAAAGTTCTCTATAGGCACATAAATAGTAAAAGGGTGGTAAAAGGAGGAGTAAGGCCGATTAGGGACCTAAAAGGGAATTTACACATCGAGGCAGGAGGTATGGCTGAGATGTTAAATGAATACTTTGCATCTGTCTTTGCCAAGGAAGAGGAGGAAACTCTGTCACTAGAAGGGTTCAAAATTGATAAGGAGGAGGTAGTGGATAAACTATCGGGACTTAATGTCGATAAGGCACTGGGACTGGATGAGGTGCACCCAAGGATATTGAAAGAAGTGAAAGTGGAAATTGCAGGGGCACTGGCCATAATCTTTCAGTCTTCCCTAGACTCAGGGGAGGTTTCCAGAGGACTGGAGACTTGCAAACACTATGCCCTTGTTCAAAAAAGGTTATAAGGATAGGCCCAGCAATTACAGACCAGCCAGTCTTTTGGTGGTGGGGAAGCTTCTAGAAACAATTATTCAGGGTAGAATTAATAGCCACATGGTAAAATGTGGGTTGATTAGGAAGAGTCAGCATGGATTTCTTAATGGAAAATCGTGTTTAACCAACTTGGAGTTTCTTGAAGAGGTAACAGAGAGGGTTGATGAGGACAATACTGTTGATGTGGTGTACATGGACTTCCAAAAGGCATTCAATACAGTGCCACACAATAGACTTGTGAGAAAAGTTATAGCTCATGAAATAAAAAGGACAGTAGTAACATGGATGCAAAATTGGCTGAATAATAGGAAACAGCGAATAATGGTTAATGAATATTTTCTGGGCTGGAGGAGGGTTGATATTGGGATCCTTGCTTTCCTGGTATATATTATTGGTCTAGATCTTGGTGTGTGGGGGAAAACTTCAAATTTTGTGGAAGCATTGTAAACTGTGAGGAGGACAGTCTAGAACTTCAAAAGGACATAGGCAAGTTGGCAGATGAAGTTCAATGCGGAGAAGTGTGAGGTGATTCATTTTGGTAGGAAGAACATGGAGAGACAACATAAAATAATGAGTACAACTCTAAAGGGTGCGCAGGAGCAGAGGGACCTGGGTATATATATACATAAGTCATTTAAGGTGGCAAGACAGTTGGCGAGAGGAGTTAAAGCATATAGTATCCCAGACTTTAGTAATAGGGCATAGAATACAAGATCAAGGAGGTTATGCTGAACTTGTATAAGACACTAGTTAGACCTCAGCTGGAGTATTATGTACAGGTCGGAGCCCCAAACTTTATGAAGGATGTGAATACATTGGAGAGAGCGCAGGAGAGGTTTACAAGAATGGTTCCAGGGATGAGAAACTTCAGATTGGAGAAGTTGGAACTATTCTTCTGGAGAGGAGAAGGCCAAGAGGAGATTTGATAGAGGTGTTCAAAATCTTGAGGGGGCTGGACAGAGTAGATAGGGAGAAACTGTTCCCACTCATAAAAGGATCGAGAACGATTTAAAGTGACTTGCAAAAGACTTAAGTGCAATATGAGAAAAAACTTTTTCACACATTGAGTGGTTCTGGAATGCACTGCCTGGAAGTGTGGTGAAGGCAGGTTCAATCGAGGCATTCAAGAGGGCATTAGACGATTATTTGAATAGAAACAATGTGCAGCATTACGGGGAAAAGGCAGGAGGATGGCACTGAGTCATAATGCTCATTCAGAGCGCTGATGCAGACATGATGGGTTTAATGGCCTCCTTCTACACCATAACAATTCTATGATTCTGTGATATCCATGCCCTCTGAATCAGTATTAGAAAATATTATTCTCATGTTTGGGGAAGGAAGTAGGAAAAAAAATCACGTCAATCTTGTGACATCTGGTGAAAGAGAGTGTACCACAACCTTTGAACAGGAATGATACATTGAATGTGCTGTCAATCCATGGGAGGATTTCACACATTTGGCAAGTGCCTCCACAAAGTTATCACTTCAGGAGCAGATGGTGGCATAGCAGTAATGTCACTGGCCTAGTAATCTAGAGGCCAAGCTAATGATTTGGGGAGGTGGGTTCAAATCCCACCATAGTGACTAGTGGAGCTTAAATTTGACTAATAAATCTCAAATATAAAGCAATCCCAGCAAAGGTACCATGATAGCTATTATCAATTGTTGTAAGAACTCACATGTGCAGGGTATACTAACATTATTGAAAACTCAGGACATTGGTGTAATGAGGCCTTGAAATAGAAACATTAATGAAGGCCTTAAAAGGCACAGAAGAAAATTCAATGCCTAAATTTAATCATATTGTAAACTTTGCGTTTTTCAATGTCTTAATTTTTTAAAAAGCCTTATTTTCCACTTTATAAATTTCAGTTAGCGAAAAAGCATTTTGAATAGTTAAATTTGTTTCATCGGCAAAGTAGTATTTCTTTAATGGTATTTTGTTCAAGAAACATGTTCACAGCCCAAAGGCTGAATTGCATTGTAACTTGTAAGTAATCAAGTAAAAACATGGAAACACGGAAGAATCATGCAATAACAAAAATACCATAGACAAACAAATTCAGCAGGTAACAGGGAAGTGGTGGATGGGATATTAAAAAAAGGAATATTGAATTAAAATTATATTAAAAATGCTACTGCAACTGTTAATAAAGGACAATTTGATTGAAATTCACTTGAATATTGATGTAAAAGTGCGACAAGAAGCCATGGCAATAGGAAGTAAAGCTTATTGGCAGTAGTGTTTTGGAAAGTATATACACACAGGAGATAGCTAATAAGATAATGGATATGGATCATTACATGATGGTGCAACAATTTTCAAAGGCACTTTCCCATGAAGTCAAACAATAAGGGTTGATACTGGCAATTTGCCATACAGGTTTTTATATTCCTGTTACCAGAAGACGCTAGGGTTTAGATCCTTCCCCATAGCACCAGAGGAAAAAAGTCTCAGTCAGACAATAATCTCAAGTTACTTTCACACATGCCCCTCAGAAGCCAAATGAAAAGTGACATTAGCAGAAGCCCAAGCAAAAGCCAGTGGGTAAGATACATAGGGCTGAATTTTACAGGGGGCCATATTGCTGCCCCCCCCCACCCCTCCCCATCAGTTGTCGGTTTCAAACCAACCGACTTTTTAAAAAAGCCACTCCACAGCAATAATATGAGGGGGGAGGGGTGTCCTAAATACGCAGAAAAGTGGGACTTCTGCCCCTCAGTGGGAGGAAGTCTAGCCCTCAAGGGCTACAGGCCAATCTGATTGGCCAGCAGCTCTAGTATCCCAGCAGCACCATAACTCAGTAGTGTGCATTGCTGGGACTGCAACAAGACTGCAAGAAGAAGGGAAATGGATCTCGGACTAAGATAAATCACTGCCTTTTAGGGCAGGAGGCGGGGCGGGTGAGGGGGGGACAGGTTTTGGAGGTCAGGTTGAGAGAACGAGGTGGGGGGTATCATCTTGTGGGGGGAGATGACCCCAATTGGCACATGCCACCCCCCCCCCACCCCCTTGAAGGATTTACCCCCCACGCCTTCCTTCCTGCCTTTGGATTAAAAAAAGACGACATGCCCACTGCCCCCCACCTGCCCATGCTGACCATATGGTGGCGTGGGCAATGTTATATTCAGGTCAATTGGCTTGGTAACAAGCTCAATTACCTGTTCATTATTTTTAAAAATATGGCGGACGGGTTGCTGATTTTGGTGCCCGCCCACCTACCGTTTTATGAGGGCTGTGTCAGGGGTGGGCAGGAAGTTGGTGGGCCAGCCCCTTGTCATATTTTACGTTGCCCCCCCCACCCCGACAACTGAAAAAATACCCAGCAGAGGCCATAAAATTCAGTCCATAAGAACAAATTAAACAAATGTGCAAATGAGGTGAAATATAAATTTTATCATATTTCTATTTTTTGCGAATACATCACAAGGTTTGCTTAATCTTTTTGGAATCAGCTTGTTTTTTTCCCTCTAATTTTTTTTTCTATTTCAATAAAGTCCGAATAACATTTACAGATTTCAGCTCCTTAAGCAGATTACAGGATAATTCACTAGCTGGCTTGTGCATTTACATTTATAAAATACGCAAGGCTGTGCGAGTAAATAAATATAATTTAATTTTAGGGTATCGATGATGTTCATAAACCTCATTCTGTTGGTTTATGATATCTTCTGAATGCTTTGATTCAATTACAGTCTGATCCACCCTCTAGCCTGCTACAGTTCCACATTTCGCTGTGCATCTGCTGGTGAATTATTTAATTTATTTCAGCAATCTTCTCTCTAATTAGGTGTTATCCTTTAACAAACAGGCTGCTTCATGGCTGCTGAAGTAGTTAGGGCTAAAAATTTAATAAGGTATTTGTTGTTGCTCACAGTAAAAAGTTGCCAGATTTCCAAAGCTGAGCGGTAAGCAGGAGCTGTGTTTGTGACTGATGTGGACCTGAGGGGAACAAATATACCATACTGATCTAGGTTTTTTTTTTAACCAGTAGAAAATCACATCTGGTTAGTCTTAAGACTATAAGTGGAGAGTTGAGGAGAAATTTTTTCACCCAGAGGGTGGTGGGAGTTTGGAACTCACTGCCTGAAAGGGTGGTTGAGTCAGAAACTCTTGTAACATTTAAGATGTATTTAGATATTCACTTGTGTTGCCATAGCCTCCAGGGCTATGGGCCAAGCGCTGGAAAATGGGATTAGTGCAGTCAGATCTTTGCTGACTGGCGCGGACACGATGGGCCGAATGGCCTCCTTCTGTGCTGTAAACGTCTATGAGTTTATGACACCCATTGACTACCCCTCATGGGGTAGAGTGCTAGGGTTCCCACACAATCAGTGCTTAATCTCCTTATGCCTGTCGAGAGAACAGGAATGATGAAAATATGAGACACAGCTCTTCCTTTAGGAGATGAAGTAAAATCAAAGGGTGGGACAAAATAGGCTGGTCTTACCCACCTCCTAGTGACAAAGGTGCATTGGCAGAGTTCACAGGGGCAAACACTTTGTCAACTCACATCCGACTTGAATCAGCAGCCCATTTTACGCCTCTCCCGATTTTTAATTTCCTTCAAATAAGTAAAAATCGGGGGAGATGGGAAACAGGATTCCCATCCACTATCACTATCCACTGTTTTATACTATCGCACACTATCAACATTATCCCCAATGTCCCTTGTCCTTTCTGATTAGATTTTCTGACTGCTTTAAAACTTACAAAAGCATAGACAGTGTTTACAATCTTCATTTATAGTCAGCGCCATTATACGTCTGGTGGCTGGAAGCCTGGGTTCCCTCGTGGGCATGGCTGGTTCTTTCAGTGTCAAACTGCGTGGTCATCAATTCAACTGGTTGTCTTGCAAAATTGAAGCACCGTCCATCAGACCTTTTATCAGACATCTCAGTGGCATCTTACAGATGGCTACACACCAGTGCATCATCCAAGTGACAGGTGCCCTCTTCTCCAAGGCTGGACAACACATCAGATTCACATGATGGGGCATCGCAGGCTCAGAAGGCACTGGACTAGTCAGGTGGTGCCCTGTAATACCCTCTTGCTGGGGTCTTGGTCATTTTGGTTGCCTGTGCTGCTCTCCATAACATGGCTTTCCAGAGAGGTGTGGACCTTGAGGACGGTGAGGCTCTGGAAGGGGACAGCTCATCCGGGCAGGAGCAAGAGGTAAGGGAGAAGGAGGAATTGGAGGCAGTGGGAGAAGATGCTGAACAGAGAGGTGCCCCTGTAGCATGATGAGGTAACATCCTCCTGCCACTCTCCAGGAAGAGGACCTCCTTCCTCTCCCACATGGGTGTCAATCTTCTGGCTCCTCTGTGGCATCCCTCTTCCCTGTGCTGTGTGGCAGGGTTGGCACAATCTCTCTCCCTCAGGACAACCACAGCCTCAGTGTTGGTCTGAAAACTGCCTCTATTTTTGCCTTCACTAGCTTTAATTGGGTAGGAAATCCATCTCCATTTCACAATCAAGGGCTCGCCCATGTGAAAATCTGAATTTCAGTCAGTTTGCCAATGGAGGCGAATTTCTGACACAAAACAGACCCATCTCCTGCCTCCGTGGCGAAAATCCAGCTCTAATACTCAGAAAGCCAACTGATGGTGAAAGAAATTCTGACAACTAATTCAATTTTCATGTAATAATGAGAAAAACACCCCCTGGTACAGTGCAAGTACACCAACTTATAGTGAAAACTTGAATAGCAAACATTCATTGGTTATTCTGTGACAGAAATCAGCATGATTTCTAAATGTGACAAGGGAAACCATTGGCTCCAGCAATGAGTAGTTCAATCTGTCTACAGTCATTTTTCTAAAAGAGACATTTCCTCAAGGAACTTCGTCAACAGGATAAAAGTCTTATCTGTCTGCTGCTCTAATTTTCCAGTTTCTAATCAGTCTGGGCCCAGAGCACAACACTGTTCCTAGTACAGGATTAAATTGACAATCTCACACAGAGGGGGTATAGATGATATGGGAGGTAGGAAAATGCCACGCAGATCTAGAAGGGGAAGCTCTTCTGAGATTGGGGATGAAGTGCATTATGTGGTCTACCACAGCGCAACGAGAGACTGGGAACTGTTTAGAGCCACTCGGGCTGTACAGATCAAAATGAAAGGCTGTAAATGATTGTAATATTGTCTGTACTGATGCACCTGGTGATACATTTTGTAAAAGTTTAACCTGGATTGTACCCTTGTAATGTTGTTTTTGAAATGGTTTGGAATGTGATTGAAGATATTTTATGAATAAAGTATATTTTTACAAAAAAAAAAAAAAATTATGTGGTAAAGTACTGCTTAGTACTGGTCCCTTTACCTTGCCGAGCATAAATTTAATTTAAAAGCATTCATCTAATTTCAGCACCAGGAGAAAGAAAACAATAGGATCGCAACCTATATAGAGTTAGTATCAAGGTCAGACTCACAGCCTGAAGAAGAGGAAGCAGTGGCATCTGCAGATTAGTCTTTGAATCAAGACTGAGGGTGCAATTGAGACCCAATTTCAGGCCAAGATGCTACAATGTGCTCATAGGATTTGACACGCGGAAGAAAAATTGGAAACTTCACACAATATCACAAGGCCAAGGAAACCTAAGCGTTGGACTCACCAGTATCAACAACAAAAGACCTCACCAAACTCACAATATTTTTTAAGGCTAGTCTTTGTGTAAGCATTTTGGGGGCAAAATTTGATAGCCCCTGAAACAGACCGAAGGATTTCAATGTGCCATTAACCCACGTTTGTTCCTTCAGGTGCAGGCAGCATGCAAATTTTGTACTTGCTTGCTCATTTAAATGATTGTAGTACACAGCCCAGGACTAAACGTGCTGTTAAGTAGCCGCACCTCTCAGCAGGGGGGCCAAGTTCGTGCGAGGCCTGCACCACTGAAAGCTAGCCTACACCACTTAAAGTCAGGCTGCACCACTTTAATGAGAGGTGCTTTCAAGCTGCAGCAAGCCCTGGAAGTGGCTGGGAAAGAGTGTCTTATCGGTCAAAGGAATGAATCTGGTGCAACAAGGCAGAGTAAGTGCCCCTTGGCTCTCTGATGCAGCTGGATGCCTTAGTGCACGAGGTGGCCGGAGGAGAGAAGGCCTCTATCCACTAGAGCCCAGGCCCTCCAGACAAACTGTGTGAAGTCAACGGGAGCAGACAGTCATTGCTGTCAATGCAGCAAGTGCAGCCAAGGATTTAGATGGAGCGTGCAGAAAAGTTTCACATGACTGGTCAAGGTCAGTGAATTCATCCTCAATGCTATAACCATAAAACTGAACCACTGGCCTCACATACTGCTCAATTCACCACACCACATGATGGCAAATCACAAAAAAACAAGGCTGAATCATTTGAAACCACTTTCAGCCGGGAATGCCAAGTGGACGATAGATTTTGGCCTCCTCCTAAGGTCTCCATCATCACAGATGCCAGTCTTTAGCCAATTCAATTCACTCTGTTTAGCATCAAAAAATGGCTGTGCAAATTAGATACAGCAAAGGCCATGGACCCCGACGACATGCTGGCTACTCTACGACTGATTGTGCTCCAGAACCAGCCGCACCACTAACCAAGCGATTCAAGTACAGGTATTACACAGGAATCTACCCAACAAAGTGGAAAATTGCCCAGATATATCCAGGCCATAAAAAGCAGGACAAATCCAATCCAGTCATATACTGTCCCGTCAGTCTCCTCTCGATCAACAGCGAGTGAGTGCGGCCACAAGGAGCCCAAGTAAAATTGAAGTCAATGGGTCATGGGAAGATCTCCATTGGCTGGAATCATACCTAGCACGAAGGAAGATAGTTGCGGTTGTTGGAGGTCAATCAGCTCAGCCCATGACATTGCTGCAGAAGTTCCTCAGGGCAATATCCTAGGCCTAACCATCCTTAGTTACCTTATCAATGATTTGCCTTCCATCATAATGTCAGAAGCGGTGATGTTTGTTGATGATTGCGCAATGTTCAGTACCCTTCGCAATTCCTTATACGGAAGCAGTCTGTGCCCATATACAGCAAGAACTGGACAATATTCAGGCTTGGGCTGATAAGTGGCAAGTTACATTCATGCCACACAAGTGTCAGGGCAGGCAATCATCATCTCCAACAAGGGATTCTAACTATCTCCCATTAACATTCAACAACATTACCATCGCTGAATCGCCCATCGTCGACATCCTGGGGATTGCCATTGATCAGAAACTGAACTGAACCAACCACATAAAGACTGTGGCTACAAGAGGAAGTCAGAGGCTGGGGATTCTGTGGTGAGTAATTGATCTCCAGACCCTCCACCATCTACAAGGCACAAATCATAGTGTGATGGAATACTCTTCACTTGCCTGGATAAGGGAGGCTGCAATAATACTCGAGAAGCTTGATACCATCCAGGACAAAGCAGACCTCATGCACCACCTTAAACATAAACCCCCTCCATCACTGACGTACAGTGGCTGCAGTTTGTACCGTCTAAAGGATGCACTGCAGCAACTTACCAAGCCTCTTTCAATAGCATCTTCTGAACCAGCGACCTCTACCACCAAGAAGGACAAGGGAACATTAGCATCTAGTAAGTTCCCCCCAAAACACACACCATCTGACATGGAACTACATCACTGTCACTGGATCAAAATTCCAGAACTCCCTTCTTAACGCTACTGTGGGTGTACCTATGGATTACAATAGTTCAAAAAGAAAGCTCAGCACCACCTCCTTCAGGATAATTAGGGATTAGAAATAAATGATGGCCTTGCCAGCGAATCCCTCATACCATAAATTAATTTTAAAAAACCTGTTCACTCACCCACCAACAAAGCCTATCAATCAAGACTCATACCTAACATTCACAGCTTCACTCCAACCTCACACACTTAGCTGTGCTACAAGCCTCATACCCACATGTTACAGCTTGCACACATTGTCATTGCAATCATGACAGCCACATCACCCGAACCACCGAGGTACTTCCCTCTCTCTTGCAGGACAAGGTGGTGCACAATTGGAGAGAGCAGCACCTAACTGACAGTGAGCAGGCAGGGCTGCATGTCCCCACCCTGATGGAGGAGACAGTACTGGCTGTCATTGGAGTGACCAATACTGAGGCCGTGGCCAGTGATGAGGCTGAAACCATTGAAGATGATGGTCTGCTCGTACCTAATCTTCCTCATATCCCACTTGCCCCTCATCCCAAAATCAATTCCCCCCTTCCCCTCCCCAGAGCCTTACCCTGCTGCCTTCTTCCTTTCAGATACCCAAGAACTGCAACCTGGTCAGTCAATGGTGGAAGAGGAAGAGGTGGAAGAACAGGAAGACAGTGATGAAGAAGAAACACATTTGCACTGACACTCAAAACCATCATCTCAGATATTGACACTGTGCCTCTGTGTGATGAGACACTGGGCAAGTGTGGACTGCAGCCAGGGCAGGGACAAGCAGCAGAGGTGCCTGCACCTTGGAAGGTGAGGTCAAAACTGAGGATCCAGATGAGGATTTCGATGGAGCAGAGCACAGAGAAAGGCTGATGGGTATGCACCCAGAAATGCTTGGTGCGCTGGAAGGTCTGCCAGGAAGACTGTGGACGACATCGAGGAGCATTGGAGGAGTCTTGCAGAGGTCCTTGCACAGAGCTTGGAGCCCAGTCTTTCCAGTGTGGGAGTGGGGGCTAACTCTATGAGAACAATTGTAACCCCAACCATGATTCAGCGTCTGATGGCTGTTGTCTCAGCTTCCGCTGCAGCACAGACAGACGCCACCCAACGTCTGAGCGCTACAGGGGAAGTCCAGACTGCAGTCATTAAATCTCAGCTTGGTGCCACGCATATCCAGACTGCTGCCATCTTGGCTGCAGATACCAGTGCTCAAAGGCACATGGGAGTCTCTCAGAGCTGTCCAGCAATCTGTGCTCCAGCAGATTATTAGGATTTCTGAGCCACCATCCCCAGGTGAGTGGCAGTGGCTCTGCACAGCACAAACCTGCTGTCCTCTTGCAGCGTTCATACTCCCATCACTGTCACTCCAACAGTTGCTGTTGCCTGTCAACCAGCCAGCCCATGCTTATGCTACCAAAGCCAAAGTGGTGCGATCCAAACCCAGGCCTCCTAGGGCCAGAGCTGCTCGAGGTCACCCTGCAAGGCCACCTGCAGTCTCCTCCACTAAAAGTCAGCAGCTTTCCACTAACCATGCTGCAGCCATTGGAGCAACATAGCCTAGGAGCAGTATAAAGCCCATCACATTTCTACCTCTCTTCAGCTCTGAAGAAGAGTCATACGGACTCGCAACATTAACTCTGTTTCTCTCTCCACAGATATTTCCAGACCTGCTGAGTTTTTCCAGCATTTTCTGTTTTTATTATAGTTTAGGAGCATTAAGTCAGGGAAAGGCATCCGCAAGTCAGGCACTAAGGGAATGTACGAGGGATGATTAATCAACTTTTGCATGGAATATTGTGCGGCTAGTTCGATTAAGTTGGTTTGAAATGTTTGTTTTCTGGTGGGTTTTACTTCAGGATTGTGGCCAAGAGGATGTTATGATAGTCAGTAACCGAGGCAAGGTAAGGTGTGGGACTGTTAATGAATGGGGAATTGGATTTGCGTTCACCAGTACCGCAGTTGGATGAGCCGATCATAGATGAAAAGGGGATGTGTTGATCGCCTCCTTATTTTCTACTCCTCCTCTGCTGCTCGCTATATAGCCGGTGGGAAGGGCTGTGCCCTCATCATGGCGGGTGTGGGTAGGATGCAGCAGACTACGACGAATCATGACCTGTACTCTGGAGGTTACTCTTCCAGAGCAGTCCAGGCAGTAGAAGCATTGCTTATACACCCCACTGCTCTGCTCAATGACATGCTGTGTGGCAGCATGGCTTCTATTAAATGCACATTTCACGTGTGTGTTGCGTATCAGACTCATGAACCTGGTGGTCAGCAGATAGTTCTTGTTGCCAGTGGTCACACTCTGGTCTCTCATGCTATCTCAGTGCTGATGGCACAATGAACTGGAACAGGATAAATGCATCATGGCTGTTCCCAGGACACTGGGCATTGAAAAACGTGATGCGCTAATGGTCACCCACCAGCTGTATATTAAGGGAGTGGAACACTTTGCAGGTGCAGCACATCTCTGAATTTAGACATGTTTCCCGTAAAGCAACACATGAATCTGCTCTGCCTCCCCTTCTCTCGAGAGGAGGCAATATATTCCTGTCTCTTTGCATTCAGTGCATTAATCATGTCCCTAATAGAACAGTAGATGATGAGCCAGACGATGTCAGAAATGCCCCCTGCTGCAGCCTGGATGAAGTTTGACATGAAGAGATTTATAGTCACTATCACTTTCACAGACTGTTCTCACCATGATTCAAAGGCTACAACAGGTGGCAGATTTCAGTGAGCGCCTCCTTAGTGAATTAGAAACATCACAGGCACTGGTACCAAAGTTAGAGAAATGCTCCCTGAAGACCCTTGTGGAAATGGCCTCTGACTGAGACCCCCTCCTCCTCCTCCCTCTTCTAACAGTGTGTTCTCCTCTGTGTCGCCTCTGCTCATTCTCCTTGTCGTGCTGCAGGTCAAGGGAGAATAGAAACTACAGCACCCATGACTGGGAGAAAAGGTTGAGAGCAGAACCCTTGAACTGAGAACTAAGGCCCTCAGCGTGTGCCACACCACTCCGTATATACTTCACTAACTTTAAATAATAGTACAAACCACCAAACATTTCTACTAACTTAAGCAACAGCCAGTAGAAATCAAATAGCACCTAACCCGAAAGTAGTTGATGAGCCCTTTAAACAGCACTGGTGGGTGGGGGGTGGGTTTAGCAGTGTGAGGTTGGGAATCCTTCTTGCTGCTGAACCCATGTTTAGCTGTGTGAGGTTTCGAGAGGGCATTAGATGGAGCGCTGAGATTGAAATAGGCAGCACTGGTGTCAGATCAGTCTTACACATTGACTGACATCACAATCTACTTACTGTGCAAGCGTACAGCACATGACTCTAGCACCTGTGTAACACCTTCACAAAAATGGCGTATGGCATTATGGCACCAGGAATTGTGCATATGTGGTGCATTTGCTACTTTGGACCAGAAATGGCACCCATAACATTGAAAGTGCAGGTGCTACATAACTGAGTTTTTAATTCGCTCATGGGCATCACTGGCTAGGCCAGCATTAATTGCCCATCCCTAATTGCCCTTGTTTAGTGAGCATTTAAGGGTCAACCACATTGCTGTGGATGTGGTTCTGGTGTCACATGTAGGCCAGACCAGGTAAGGACAGCAGATTTCCTTCCCTAAAAGGCATTAGTGAATCAGATGGGCGTTTACAATAATCAGCAATGAATTCAATAAGAATCTGGAATTAAAAGTCTGATGACTACGAAACCATTGCTAGCCCAGTGATAATACCAATACCTCTACACCACTGCCTTTGTGCCTTTCATTTCTGAATCCAAAAAGTCATGGCAGATTTATTGAATATATGATGGTGTGTTTCATTAGAAATCTAAAAATACTGATGCAGGCAAATTACATTGAGAAATGAGGCAATCAGAAAACACCAAATGCATCAATTTTCTGAACAAATATTTAGCACAAATATTAATATAGCCTGATATGATAATGATATGATATTATTTTTGGGAATCTAACAGAACTTCTTACCCAGTCAATGCTGGGATAGTAATTCTTATTGCAAATAAGAGGAATTTTAACTACAGTGTGGAATTCCAGGCTGAATCAGAGTCCAAGTCCAATTGATATGATTATTGTTTTTTTTATCACCAAACTGCTGTTATATTGCTGCTGTTCCCTTGGACAGTTGAGGTGTCTGCCTGACTCAACAAGGGGTCTCATGAGACATGTAAATCAATGTTTATCCAACAATGTACAGAGGACTCTGAAGCTAGTTGAATGGCCTACTGGGACAGAGCATCTGCTGCGGACACTCCCCTCAAGTCTGGATGGTAAGAAGCAGAGGCCTTTACAGGCAAGTGTGATATTTATTTTTGTGAGGTCAGGAGAGCAGTAGCACTTCTCCAGTTTCCAAAGAGAAAGACCGATCCGCTGTCACACTGGGCTACCCCAACCGTGTTCACAAACCCCACCTGATTAGTTATATGAGTGCTGACCTTGCAGCCTCCTGGCTGCCTGATATTTGTTGGCTGGAACCTGGCGTTTCAGGTGGGCAAGCTCACTGCACCCATGTTAATGAGGCCTGGCCACTACAACAGACTGGACCTCTTGTGACGACTCCTGGGTAACCCACCATATTTTCTGTCAGCCCACTGCCCAGGGCTTAAAATTCCCCCTAATATTGGGAAGATCAAACACCTGACAGTGTTATATGCAAATATCTGACTCTGCAATTTCCATATCCATTCCAAAAAACTGTATGTGGTATGGTTTTATTGACTTATTATAATGAAGCAAATACTAATACCATAAAAGCTTGTCCTCAAGGTGCAATTTTCAATTTCCTTCATTGTGTATACATTGCAAAAGTATGACTGTTATTTTACAGGTCTCTGGAACATCAGCCTCCTTGCTGAAAATACTTCTGATAAAGTTAGAAGTGATAATAAGGAGTTCATGGAGCATATTGAACTAATTTCAGACAGCGATGTGTCTGCAGCATTCAGAATGCTCCAAAACAAGAGTGTGCAAGCACAGCATGAAAGGAATTATGCTGACAATGCCTTTAGTGTCTCGTGGTCCTGGGCGCAGACTAGATTGTTCCAATGCTATTGGCAGGCATGAGGAGTGCACCAAGACACCTGGTTTCCACTTTAGATGCAATCAACAATCTGGGCTGAAATCGTACTCAAAATCACACAAGCTTTCCAAAGGGGATTTATGGTTCAAGTTGCCACTCAAACTCACTTGCCTAATCACAAATTTAACATCTTTCTTGAGTTAAGGAGTTGCATGAGACATGTAAATCAAGGTTAAATTCAATAATGTACAGAGGACTCTGAAGCTAGTTTAATGGCCGACTGGTCAGAACATCTGCTGTGGATGCTCCTCCTGGTAAAGTCTGGAGGGTAAGAAGTAGAGGCCTTCAGAGACAAAGTCATAAATATTTTTGTGGGATTAGGGGAGCAGCAGCACTTCTTCAATTCCCTGGGAAAAACGTTGCTTTGCTGCACAATCAGGTAGTCCATAAGACCTTCCTTGGAGGGCCGCAAACAGATACAATTAGCAAAAACTCACCATTGTGATTAATTTAATGTGGTGACATGGTCCGTTCTGAGGGAGGAGCCAAGTTCCAGTGCAATGTTTATTGAACCAGTGGAAAAATAGCGGTGACTCAATTTGCGCTGAGCCCCAGTGGGGCTTAAAATTTCTCGATCTTTGATGCTAATATGGATGATTTTGGGAATATTTAACCTGCTGCTTTAGGCCTCACCAACAAATATATAAAAGATGCAGAGTTGAGGTATTTGAGCTCGGGACATCATAAAATGGTACAGTACAGAAGGAGGCCATTAACCCATCATGTCTATGCTGGCTCTCTGAAAGAGCTACCAATTAGTCCCACTCCTCTTTACTGATAGCTCTGCAATTTTTTTTAAAATTAGCGATCCAATTACCTCTTGATGTTACTATTAAATCTACTTTTCAGGCAATTCATTCCAGATGACAATAATTCACTGAGCCAAAAAGAATTCTCATCTCCCTCTGGCCTTTTTTTGACAATTATTTAAATCTATGTCCTCTGGTTATTGACTGTCCTGGCAGTAAAAACAGTTTCTCTCCATCTACTCCATCCAAACCTGTCATAATTTTGAACACCTCGATTAAGTCTCCCCTTAATCTTTTCTACTCTAAGGGGAACATTCCCAGCTTCTCTAGTCTCTCCAGATAACTGAAACCCCTCAACCCTGGTGCCATTCTGGTAAAGATCTAATTTGTTTGTTTTTAATTAGATAGCTTATGCTAGGTATACAATGCAATAAGTAAGCTGGAGCTGTTCCAGTTCATAATGAGACCCTCAGTGAGTTCCAACTGCTTTCTGTCTATCACCAACGAAACTTCAATGTTGTATTTTCACTTTTCTTCTATTTTAGTCAATTTCAGCTCTTTCATTTTCGTTTCTTAGTCAGAAAAATTACACCATCGCCCCACTTTAGTCCATCAATCTTCAATAATTAATTATTTAATCTCACACTCATCCCTATAGTTATCATTCGGTCTTTCTTCACCTTCCTTCTCCGCACGCATTCCTAATTCTTTAATTCTAAGGTTTCCACACTCTTGCTCTGCACTTACTTCAGTTTATTCTCCTCATGATATTCTTCCAATCACTGTTCTTTTCCATTTAACCCTGCAGTGTCCAGCTTCTCAATCCTCCATCTCTCTGCTGCAATCTTGCAATGCCTGATTACACCTTCCTTACCTTTCATTTTTCTAGCCTCACAGACTCTTGACCATAATGTTGACATCTTTGGCTCCTGTTCATGCGCCTGACTCTGTACTTTTCCATCATCCTTGCTCAAGCCGCATGCTCATCTGTCTCTGCCAATTTCAATTTTTCTACTCTGGTCCTAGGGCAAAATCTGCGTCTTCGCCTGTGGTCACCTGCCCACCTCCACCCCGATTATGTCTGTGGTGGGAAGGCCCATGGAGGGCCATCTTGCCCTGCCGCCATTGAGGCCCTGGGTAATTAAAACTTATGAGCTCCATCACAGCTACAGAGAATAACCCAGCTATGAGTGGGGGCCTTGCTATATGTGAGAACAACAAGCAAACCCTGGCATGTTTGCTTGCCAGCTCTCAGGGGTATCCCTTGTTCAAAGGAACTAAGTCGTTGATCGAGAGTCCTGGCATCAGGAAAGGGGGAGCCACTCCTTATCCTTGCTGCCAAAACCCCTCCACCCCTTCCCTATGAACCCACCCCATGACCCCTCTCCTGCCATCTGTGCCTGGGTCCCTCCTTAATTTGTGGTCTTGGATGGGTGTAGTACTAGCAGCAGCCACCATCTTCCCCATAGCGCTGCTGAGTACAGAAGAGCTGGCAGGTTCTGATTGGCCATCAATTCTTGGCAGACAGGACTTCGGCCCCTGGGGTCTTTGGTCCCGGGAGAAGGCCTGCCACTGGCTTGTCAAATGCCTGCGAACAGCACATGTGGCAGTGGGCCTTCCTTAAAAGACACAATGCGGGTCTCCTGCCGGCTCTTGAGCTGGAAGGCGAGATCCCCAACCTCCACAAGATTCTGCCCCTCGTAACTATTTTCTGAACATTGGCAGGGATGAATTCCAATAATCATAATATTTCCTAAGTCCTTAAGCTAATGTGTTACTTAATATTAAAGTTTTGCAAACCCATTACAAATGTAATGATGCCCAGAAAGATATCAAGCATAATAATGAATTCTTTCAGGCATGAGTTAAAATATGACCAATTTAATAGTGAATTACATCATTAAAGAACAAGAATGCAATTTGTAAATGTGGAAGTTTTTTGAAATGAATTGTTGACTTTGGGGGACATGATTTTATTTTGTTTTTAGAAATCTGTTTTTTGCGGATGCAGGCCTCAACAGCTCAGGGACTCAAAGTGATCGAATTAAATATGGAGTTATTCAGTAGAATTGTGTGCCTCGATTGGGAGAAAAGTGCTTCTTTGATCCCTGTTAGAATTACAAGATATATGTTTTTAAAGGGTTATTTATCGAGAGCCGCTGCAAATGGCGGGGTGGGGTCTATTTTGCCACTTCTTCGACATTCACCATTTCTGCTCAGGTTGTTTTGGGGGAAGAAGCATTGAATGCAAATGAAAATTCAGCAGCAAATCTATGTCTAGCTACATTCATGCACCCCCAAGAAGCCACTTGCAAAATGGCGCCAGTAAAAGGCTCGGGAACAGCTGGCTCTCGAACAAGGAATGGTGCAAACTTGCAGGGGAACAAATGGGGAAGACCACAAAAAAGATACAGTGGTAGGGTGGAGGAACTATAAAACAAGCACCTTTATGTTCACGTACACATCAGTCTTCATGGTATCAAACTATGCTCTGCAACACATACTTCTGAATTTGCCAAATTATCCACAAATTATGCCACCAAATCAATATGTTGCAAAACATCGTTTGGCATAAGGCGACATTTTTGCTGCATTTATTTAATTAATTCCAGAGGCTACGAGCAGCCATTATGCAGCTGGGAGGAAATCAGATTTTTTTACAGCAAAGAACAGTATCAATATTTAAAAGCATTTTGTATCCATCGACATGCATCTATACAATATCATGTCAAGAGAGGCCTCGTCTTTAAATTATCTAAACTTAAGGGAGATTGCAACATCTATAAGAGGATTCAAGGAGCAAAGAACTTCTCTAATTTTCAGGTCCGATTCACCAGTCCTGTTTATTATTGTCACTGTACTCTCTCTCCACAGGCTAAAATTCAGGAACATGATGCAAATACACTTAGCTGTAAAACAATTACTTCATAGAAATTCAGACAATTTTCAAAAACTGAGCACACAGCTCATTATATTTGCATTTTAGACAATTATCTTTTTAACACCTTTAAAATGTTTCATTTTCCTTGCAATGCCATTGAAGTGAATTCTACCGGGAGTAACTCACCTCCTGACTTCCCAATGCCTGTCTATCAGGCATAGGTCAGGAGTTTGGCGGAATACTCTCCACTTGTCTGGGCGTCTCCACTTGTCTCCAACAACACTCAAGAAGTTCAACCGTATCCAAAACAAAGTTGCTCACCTGACTGGTACCACATCCACCACCTTAAATATACACTTCCTCCATCACTGACACACACTGTGTGTCATCTGCAAGTTGCACAGCAGCAACAGATCAAGGTTCCTTCAAAAGCATCTTCCAAGCCCGTGACCTCTACCACCTGAGGACAAGGGACAACAAACGCATGGAAACACCACCACCTGTAAGTTCCACTCCAAGTCACATCACGTCCTGACTTGGAACCACATTTCTGTTCCTTTGCTGCTGCTGGGTCAAACTCCTGGAACTCCCTCCCTGTCAGCACTGTGGATGCACTAGCACCACATGCACTTCAGTGCTTCCTGAAAGTGGCTCGCCACCACTTTCTCAAGGGCAATTAATAAACACTGGCCTAGTCAGTGACACTCAGATCCTATGAACAAATATAAAAATATTACAAAGACAGAAAATCTCTTTATATTAAATGGCGCTACATTTATTGTCACAAAACCCTCCGACCAGCTTGACCTCTTTTAATAATTTTCCATTTTACCACTGTTATAACCCCTATCCAGTTACAACTACTTCCAGCTTCATAAGACAAATTAGGAAAACAAGGCTACAGCTGCTTTTGCATAATTCCCTTGGCCAAGGCTTGGCACTGGGTTATTTCTGCCAGAGGTTCAGAACAGCATTTATTATCTCCTTCGGGATCACTTCAATCCAGAGTGAAGTTTGCCAGAAAAATGGGCAGGCAACCCAAACTCACCCAGCTCAACACATTGGATTAAAAACATTCCCTATATTTAAGGGCTGCACTGACTGTGGGTGTGTGTTGGAGGACTGGAGAATATCTAATGCAGAACCCATTTTTAAAAAGGGACACAGAGCCAATCTGGATAATTACAGACTAATTAGTTTAACATCTGTGATAGGAAATTTTTTAGAGTCTCTAATTAAGAATAAAATTACCATGTATATTGATAAAGAGAAAATATTTGGAAGTGGCCAAGATGGATTATAAAAGGGACGACCTTGCTTCACAAACCTCATAGAATTGGTTAAGGGGGTAGCAGGTGTAGCAACTGTAGTGGATGCGGTCTACATGGATTTTAGAAAAGTCTTTGGCAAGGCATCACATGGGAGATTCCTACAGAAAATGAAATGCTAGCTTGCCAGTGTTACAAAATAGGTCCATGTGCAAGGTAGACATCAAAACCAGCACGTTACGAATAGAGATATGTGATCCTACTGCCAACAGATCAAGTCAAAGCTCTGCGACCAAGAACATCCAGTTGTGAAAGGTGCTCAACCGTTGAGCTTCTGACAGGAGGAGGAAGCTCCATGTACATCCCCATTTTCAATGATGACGGAGCCCAGCGTGCGAGTGCAGAAGACGAGGCTGAGGCATTTTCAACCATCTTTGGTCAGAAGTGCTGCGTGGGTGACTGTTCTCAGTCTCCTTCTGAGGACCCCATCAGCACAGATATCAGTATTTAGCCAATTCGCTTCACTCCATGTAATATCCAGAAACAGCTGAGTGCACTGTACACAGCAAAGGCTATGGGTCCTGACAACATTCTGGCTATAGTCCTGAAGACCAATGCTCCAGAATCTGCCATACCCCTAGCTAAGCTGTTTCATTATAATTGTAACACTGGCATTTACACAATAATATCCACGTTGTTCATGTAAGTCTTATCCACAAAAAGCAGGACAAATCTAACCTGGCTATTTGCTGCCCCACCAGCTTATTCCCTATCATCAAACTAATTGAAGGAATAGCCAATGTCCTTGCGTCTGCTGCCCTTGTCCTTCTAGGTGGTAGAGATCGCAGGTTTGTAAGGTGCTGTCAAAGGAGCCTTAGTGCACCTCATACATGGCACACACTGCTGCCACTGTGCGACAATGGTGGAGAGAGTGAATGTTTAAGGTGGTGGATGGGTTGCCATCAAGTGGGCTGCTTTGTCCTGGATGGTGTCAAGTTTTTTGAGTGTTGTTGGAGCTGCACTCATCCAGACAAGTGGAGAGTATTCCATCATACTCCTAACTTGTGTTTTGTAGATGGTGGACAGGCTTTGGGGAGTCAGGAGGTAAGTTACTCGCAGCAGAATTCTCAGCCTCTGACCTGCTTTTGTAGCCAAAGTATTTATATGGCCAGTCCAGTTATGTATCTGCTCAGTAGTAACCCCAAGGATGTTGATATTGGAGGATTCAGCAATTTTAATTCATTTGAACATCAAAGGGAGATGGTTAGATTCTGTCTTGTTGGAGATGGTCATTGCCTGGCACTTGTCCGAGGTGAATATCAATTGCCACTTATGAGCCCAAGCCTAAATATTGTCCTGGACACGGACTGCTAAGCAGATGAAAGAATATTGGAATCGGGTGAGTAAATGTGATCGGAACTATTAACTAACATGAAGTATATTCGGCAACAGCAATTGATTGGATCAAACTGTCTGTTTCCAAGTTTTAACTTCTATGTATTTCTATGTATTGTCCTTCAGTGAAGGGAACCTGTCATCTCTATCCAACCTGGCCCACATGCGACTCTAGTCCCAGACTTTGCAGTTGACTTTTAATCCCTTCAGGGAAATTACGAATGGACAATAAATGCAGTGTTGCCATTATCCTAAGTAAGTTTTTTTAAAAATTGCACAATAAGTGTTAATTGATAAAGATTTACTTTTTAACAATGTATCTTAAGGTCCTGATTTGAATGTTTTTCCTAATATTTTTAATGCTGTGTTAACTACGGCCACATGTCAGACTAGAATCACAGCATCTAACACATTAGCATTTCTGTTTGGCCCCTCTCCCTTGATATGCAATCTCCAAGCACATTAATGATTTGTTTTATCCATCCCCCAAGTATTATTCTTCAAGAAATTGCTGATCTTCCAGTGTAGAATGAAATAGCAACAGAATTAGCTTGGCAAGAACATATCTTTGCTCAGCAATTCAGCCAACTCAGAGTTTCATATTGATCTGTTATTCCAGCAAGTTTGCCAAGTTTCTAAGAATATCTAGGAGGCTAGGAGAACATTGTTCCGACATTCTGGATTATAACCCAAGAATTATCCTTCAGTTTTTACCTTTAACTCTATCACAGTCCTCATGGAATGTCCCATCTCTGGCAGTAACTGTGACAATTCAACCAAATTTGATGCTTAAATGGTAAATATTTCTCTGAAGGGAGGCAGCTCCCGAGAACCATTGTCAGAAGGCAAATTAAAGGAAAAGAATAGCCTTTTCCCATCCCCAAAGGAAATTCTCTGAAATCAGAATGCTGGAAACCCATGAAAAGCCAGAGAGGGAAAAATAATCCAGAGAGGGGGAAAAAAACTGTCACTGCAGAGAAACAGCAACCATAACAAGCAGCAAACAGCAGCATCGGTATAACTCTAAATCTATCAATGTTTCAATTAAAAGCAAGTCATGCCAGGACTTCATACAGCATAAATTATGATGCAGCTAATGCTAATAGATATGTAGATCTTGATTTTCCCGTTGAGATCTCGATGTCAGCCTCGATTCCAAGCTGAGAACCGAGAAGTGTCTGTGGTGGGAGGTCGGTCACCGTTTTCTGCAGGTGGGCAATTAAGATGGCTCCGGGAGTCCCATCCATTTAACGATGGCAGGCAGACCAGGAAAGCAGAAGGCCCAATAGAAGGGCCCACGGCAATATCCAGCTGGCAGACCCACCTGGAGAGTTGCGCACTGCTGAACCAGGCAGCGGTTAAACAAAAATTCAACATTGTGCATGGCCACAGCTACCCAGCCGTCATCATGGAAGGGGAGCCCCTCCACAGGATGGCTTACAGCCATGGCCATCACATCGCAGTGGGTCAATGCTGGGATGGTCAAGTGGAGGCATTGATGGCCCCTGGTTTGCCATTGGGAGGCCACCTCCAGTTGCTTGTTGGGCTGCAGCCACAATGGAGGACCCACCTATCATCAGGAATACCCAGTGGCACCATCAGCGCTCATTAATTGGTCTAATTGACTACACGCCACTGTTGGGTTGGTAGCCACTGCCTCCGGCAAGATCACTAGGAGGCAGGAACATACTGGACAGTGTTATTGTGCAGCCTTCTTCCCGGTCCTGCCTCCTAGCTCACCTCTGTAGGATCAGGAAAATTCAGCCTCTAAATATAGAATCATACAACACAGGAGGAAGCCATTCAGCCCATTGCATCTGGAAAGGCTCCTGAAACAGCTTACAATTCGTGCCACCCCTGCTCTTTCCCCATGGCTCTGCAATCTTTTCCAATTTAACTACATTTCCTGCTGCCTTTGAAAGATGCTATTGAATCTTCACCCATCACCCTTTTAAGCAATGGGTTCCAGATCATAACAACTGGCTAAGTACAAAAATGATCCTCTTTCCACATGGCTATCATTTCTGCAACAACGCTAGTCAAATACCATTGAATGACATTCAATGGCATTACCATCGCTGAATCCCCCACCACCAACATCCTCGAGGTTACCATTGACCAGAAACTGAACTGGACTAGCCATATAAACACTGTGGCTTTAAGAGCAGGTCAGAGGTGAGGAATCTGTGGCAGGTAACTCACCTCCTGACTCCCCAAAACCTGTGCACCATCTACAAGGCACAAGTCGGGAGTGTGATGGAATACTCTCCACTTGCCTGGATGAGTGCAGCTCCAACAACACTCTAGAAGCTTGACACCATCCAGGACAAAGCAGCCTGCTTTATTAGCACCCCATCCACAAACATTCGTTCTCTCCGCCACTTATGCATTGTGGCAGCAGTGTGTACCATCTACAAGATGCATGCAGAAACTCACCAAGGCTCCTTAGACAGCACCTTCCAAACCCATGGCCACTACCATCTGGAAGGACAAGAGCAGTAGACACATGGAAACACCACCACCTGGAAGTTCCCCTTCAAGCCACTCACCATCCTGGCTTGGAAATGTATCACCGTTCCTTCACTTTCATTGGGTCAAAATCCTGGAACACCCTCCCTAACAGCACTGTGGGTGTACCTACACCACATGGTCTACAGCAGTTCAAGAAGGCAGCTCACCACCACCATCTCAAGGGCAATTAGGGGTGGGCAATAAATGCTGGCCTAGCCAGCGATGCCCACATGCCATGAATGAATAAAAAAAATCATAGAATAGTACAGCATAGGAGGTGGCCATTTGGCCCATAGAGTCTGTGCCAGCTCCTTTGAAGGTCAATTAAGTTTGTACCACTCCCCCCGTTCCTTCCCCATATCCATGCAACTTGTTTTCTCCTTTAAGTGTTTATCCCATTCCCTTTTGAAGACTACTATTGAATTTGTATTCACCATCCTATCAGGTAATGCATTCCAAATCCTAACCACTCATATAGAAACATGTTTTCTTTTGTCAACACTGGTTCATTTTGCCAATCACTTTAAATCTCTGCCCTTTGGTTATCAACCCTGCAGCCAATGTATAAGTATATGTAACATGAAAAGACATAAGAAGATACAACTTGTATGCAGGATAATTTCAAGGGTCACTTGCCCGTGCCAATCCTACAGGTGGCATCATCATCCCTGGCTTAAGCAGGTGGGCAAGAGGGTGAGCAAAGGAAAATCAGTCAGTTCCCCCATGACCACTAATCAACCTGGACTGTGATAACTGAGTGTGTGGATGCATGAATGGGACTGAGATCAGCTGTAACACCCATGATTGAATAGCAAATGTCCAGGCTCTCACACATACAGAATGACCATATTGGTGAGATGCCAGAGGGTGACCAATCACAGAGAAACTCTGTATGAGCAAGAGGACAACATCCTCAGGCGAGGGGGAGCTCGGAGAGGAGTTGACAGCAAAGGGGACGAAAACATGATATGGTATGGGATCTAATATGGGATCTAGAAATGGGATTGCTCTGTTTCAGATTTTAAAAAAAGCTCTGAATTAAATGTGGAAAAGCCAGCATTACAATAAAGATCCTCGTTATGCAAAATTTAACAATGTCATCAATATGATTTTGTGCCCACTGATGATATGGAAATAAGGGGTAGACCATTCTAACTTTACCATCAGGTGCACTTCCACATGAATTCACTGCTGAGGTCACATTGACCTACCTAGAATGACAGATACTCATAATTAAAACGGTGCTAGATAAACAAGGGAAATAATTCATGATGCAAGGCATAGTCATTCCACTTAACAGTACAGCTCTTGCAGACTTGTTTATTTGAGAAAGGGCATTGGAATATAGATTCTTACAAAGAACAGAAAAGAAAAGAAAATGGGTGTCAGCCATGCTTCAGTTGGTAGCACTCTCACCTCCGAGTCGGGAGGCTGTGGTTTTAAGACCCACTCCAGAGATTTGAGCACAAAAATCTCTCTGCTAGGGAGGGAACTCCCTTCCTAATAGCACTGTGGGTATGCTACACCAGATGAAATGCAGCAGTTCAAGAAGGCTGCTCACCACCACCTTCAAGGGCAATTAGAGGTGGGTGATAAATGCTGGTCTTGTCCGTGACACTCATATCCCCAAACAAATAACAAAATAAGTTATTGGGGTATTGGCGTGTGATGGGTCTCCATTATAGAAAGTGCCTGATTTACATAAGGTCAGCAATTCAAAAATCCAACCCGTTGTCTTTCATTCCATTAATTAGTCTAGCTGAGCACTCTGGACATCAGAGGTGGTTTTCATGGATGTATTTACTAATCCGCTTGGGTCATTGCCAGGCCAACTGGCTGATCCAGCTGAGTTGTAAGTTCTAACCACAGAGAAGGAGAAAAACCCCATCGTCGCCATTCGTTCATTTCCCTTTGTGCCTCCAGTTATCGAGCACTCGCAGTGTAGATCTTTGTAACCCCTGGCAGGACAATAATCTAGCAAAGCAGACTACCTGCCCTTTAAGGGATATTGTGGAGAATTTTGGTGGTGGAGAAATTTGATATCAACGAAGAAGGCTGCGTGGGCTGCCTGGCCTGATGAATTGAGATAAGTCTGAAGCAGCGCCATGGCAATAAATATCTCCCCCCTTGTATGATATGGACTTTGAGTGTTAAGGGAAGGTGCAGGTTGCTCTTGCCCCTATTTTTAAACTGTTGGACACCCCTGTTTGTCAGGGTACAAAATGGCGAGGAGAATTTCTCCCTGTTAAGCCTGGTGTCAGCAAGTATTCAAACAACGCTAATTGGAAAGATTTAAAGGAAGCACCTTGTACATCTCAGAAACATTACAAAACAATTCATGAGCAATGAACAGGTCGCGAGCATTGAGAGAGCTGAAAGAGCCACAGGAGCAGCGCCAAGCATTTAAACAGAAGTGTGGCAGAGCACCAGGAGAAAACTTAGTAAATCTGCAAGAGGGACATTACAGTCAACAGAGTGGAGGAGGCCATGAGAGCCAAGTGATGTCCCGGCGATCACAGAGGAGGGACTCTGAGAATGAGTAACTCGGTGAGTAAATGGTAAGTACTTTGTTTTTTTTAAAAATCAAATCACTCTACTTAATTTTAATCCAGGACATTAATAAACAAATGAATATAAAAGCCTAAAGGTAGCAGGGCAGGCTAGGTGTCAGGGCTGTTGTATGTGGGAGCTCATGGACAGCGAGGACCGTTCCAGTGGTTCACACCTCTGCATGAAGTGGCTCGATCTGTCTTCAATAACTCAGGCTCAGAGTCATTGAGCTGGAGGCCAAGTTAGAGACTTTCCTAAACATAACAAAGTGGGAGGAACTTCTGGATAGTTTTATTCAGAACTCAGTCACACCCCAGGTTCAGGAAGGGGAGAGTGTGCTTACCAGAGAGCTGGGGCAGGACTTAGGAGAGATTGAGAAGGAGATCCAGTAGACACTGGTCCTGTACAACAGATATGATATACTCACTACCCAGACAAGCAGGAAGACTCTCGCACTTGGGCCTAGATTATATGTTTAAGTCCTATAGCAGTACTTGATGCCACAATCTTCGGATTCAGATGTAAGAATTCTAGCAACTGAGCAATGCTGACAAGATTAAGACAATATTCAATCTTAAAGGCTAGCAAGGCCACCAATGAAGACAAGAGACTTTGTGCTACATTATAATATGTGCATTTACTAATGTTCGATGCAACAAAAATTCTATAGTTAAAGAAATGGTTTGTTGTTTATGTCTTAAGGACCTCTATTTTCTTTCTGTATTTTTTGCCCTGGACCATTACAAATTTGAATGGCAACAAATATAGCCAGTGCATCTTCAGCAGCCACTGTAAAATACAATCATTCATGTAATGATTAAGTGTCCCTGGTACTCTGAAACAACCGAATTCCAGTGCTGAGAAGCTGAAAAGCTGCTTCTTCCTCTTACACAGGCTCCACTGGTTTCTCAATACAAATGCTTTTCCTCTTTATCTCAAGCAATTAAATGCTATGCAGGTGGAGATAACCCAACTGCACAAAAAAGTGGAAGCATTCTACTGAAACTACATTTTCACTGTTTGTTCCCTGCCTCTTCCTGCTAACAAGAACACTTAATGCTGCCTGAGGATGCAGCATGCATAGTGGAGGAAGAAGAAGCAAGGATATCTTTTGTTATCTGAAGACAATGATGCCCTGCCTTCAGAGAATATTGTTAGCAGACATTTGACAACAATGAACTTCACTGCGGCAAAGCGTGTGTGACACAATCAGTAAACTGCCAGGCACAATGCAGCAAAAATCAAAAAGGCTGATCCCAAATCTGTATGCTAGTGGAATCACTACAAGGACAGACATTATGCCAATTTTCATTTTTATAATTATCAAACTCAAAGAGAAAATAAATAATATCCCGCAGCTATATACCATCCAGACTCCAACAGTCCAGCTGTTAGTTCTCACAGGGTCCGAAAGTTGCCATTTTTCTTATTCCTTGGAAATGAGATATTTTTAAATGAAATCTTATGAAAGACATGGCCTTAGACATAAATGGTTTATGAAGTTTGTTTGCAAGTAATACATACTTTGCAGCAATCATGATTTTCAACACTCTTCTCTATCTTTTTTCACTTAATTACAAAACCGGGCAGTGGATTATTTTGGTCAGATCCATTCTGTTGTCAGTGTTCAATTACTGAACTGCGCAATTATAATCCGGTTTGATTAAATATAGAAGTGGAACTCCCTTCCTAACAGCACTGTGGGTGTACCTACACCACATTGACTGCAGCCGTTCAAGAAGGCAGCTCACCATCACCACCACCACAAGGGCAACTAGGGATGGACAATAAATGCTGGCCCAGCCAGCGAAGCCCACATTCCATGAATGAATAATAATAAAAAAAGATTTAAGCAACGGCAAAAGTTGGGCTAATACTCAAAAATCTATAACTCTATAAACATTAAAACAATAGCAATTTCACAGGCTATGATTTAAAAGTGTGGTATGAATGTAATGGGCTAGATCTATTCCCCCCCACCAAGCAGTGTCTGGATGGCTGATCAGCAAATGTCATGACTTGGCAGCCCAAAAGGCCTGGTGGGAGACCCAGTCCCTGTTCAGGCACGGTGTGGCTGTGTATCAAGTGCCCTTGTGAAGCCCAGCCAGTCCCCAGGCCATATAAAATAGGTAGGGCCCAATATCTGGAGTGGGGAGAGGAACTGGATGGGCAGCAGCCCGGGATGGTTTCGGGAGCCTGGGGGAACACTCAATATCCTCCCAGTCCTATAAAAATAAAATATTTACCTTTCGGCTCCTCCAAACAGGCTGCCAGCAGCTACTCAGTCCTGAAATAACACTGGAGTCTTATTGATATCAATTTCATTATCTAAATTAGCCATTCACTATTTTCAGGCGGATGTCTGGGCTGCCTATTTAGAGGACCCCAGTAGGAGACAACCACAGCAGCAGTGGCAATGTAGACTAAATTGCATAGGACTTAGGAGCAGGAGTAGACCATTCAGCCCTTCAAGCCTGCTCCGCCATTCAATAAGATCATGGCTGTTCGGGTTGTGGCTTCAACTCCACTTTGCGGTCTGCCCCCATAACCTCTTGTATACAAAAAATCTGTCTAACTCTGCCTTGAATAAACTCAGTGACTCATCCTCCACTGCTTTCTGGGGAAGAGAATTCTATATCTGATGGCCCTTTGAGAGAGAAAAAATTCTCTTTATCTCCATCATAAACAGTAGGCCTCTTTATTCTTAAACTCTGTCCCCTGGTTCTAGTCTCTCCTTCATTGTGTACTCTATAAAGAGATTCAATAGGTTACTATGTCCATATCATGAGGGTTTCATTGGTAAATGTAAGCATATGTATTGAAGGATTGTATTCTTCGTGTATAGTTTCTGGGAGACTGTAAGGTATACTGTGTGTATACATCTTAAAGAATTGTAAAGGATGTATACTTAGGTATCCACCATAAAACTTGCAAAATGGAATATGCTTTTCTCATTTTAGCAATAATCTCATTAGCAGCTGCAACATTTTTGAATGAAAATATGAATTATACAACAAAATCTTATTTCAGTGTTAATTGATCAGAAGAGGCGGAAAAAGCTCCACATAACAGGACTGACTGCCCAAGTAGTGCTTCTATATGTAATGGAAATGCCCTAATGCCAACTCAGTCTATAATAGCACTGAGTGTGAGTTGATGACTCTATATAAAATAGCACTGACTGTCCAAATATTTTCCAGGACCCACTGCCTACACTATGGGCAGAATCTTGCCCTTGGATGGTGGGCGGGCCCCATCAGCTTGGCGGCGGGCAGGCAGCTGACCCCTGCCACTGAAACGGGACCCGCCGCCATTTTAAGTGGGCGGGCCAATTAAGGCCCGCTATGCGCTTCCTGTGCGGGGCGGGGGAGGGAATCCCCAGCTGTCAAAGTGTGCTCTTTCGCGCATGCGTGCGAAAGAGTGCACTGCTCCCTGAGACAAAGTCCTATCTCAGGGAGAATACTGATAGTGTCAGAAACATTAAAAATAGAAACATTAAAAAATTATTAACATGTCCCCCTCGTGACAATGTCACACGAGATGGCACGTGTTAATAAAGAACACATACACTTTATTAATTTTTTACAATATGGACATGAAACTTCATCCTGCTAGTGGATGAAGTTTCATCGATACTCTGGAGCCCGCTGGGGCTCCTGGCCTGCCCGCCAGCCTTAAGGTTGGATGGGCAGGTCTTTAATTACTTTAAATAGCCTGTCAATGGCCTCAATTGGCCATTGACAGGTCAGCAGGCGGACAGCTGATTTCGCTGCCCGCCCGCCTTCCTAAAAATTTAAATTGACCAGGATGACGTCGGGGATTCCTCCCGATGTCATCCCGTGTCATTTTCCCCTTGGCGACTGGGCCCCACCCCCAAATTGCCGAGGGGAAAATCCTGGCCTATGGATCTGTGCAAATACTAACTCTGAACATACAAGCACACAAGAAATAGGAGGAGTGGACCACACGGTCCCTTGAGCCAGCTCCACCATTCAATATGATCAAGTCTGATCTTGGACTTCAACTCCACCCTCCCGCCTACTCCCCATATCCCTTGATTCCCTGAGAGACCCAAATTCTGTCTGCTCCAGCCTTAAATGTATCCAATGATGGAGCATCCATCATTGTAAAGAAATTCAAAGATTCACAATCCTTTGAGTGAAGTGATTTCCCCTCATCTCAGTCCCAAATGATCGACCCTTTATCCTGAGACTGTGCCCGTGTTTTAGATTCCCCAACCATCGGAAACAACCTCTCCGTCTACCCTATCAAGCTCCTTCAGAATCTTAATAAAAGCAAAATACTGCGGATGCTGAAGATCAGAAATAAAAACAGAAAATGCTGGAATAACTCAGTAGGTCTGGCACCATCTGTGGAGAGAGAGAGACGGAGTTAATGTTTCGAGGTCAATAAGACTTCTTCGGAATACTTTTCCTCTTCAAAATCTTCTATGTCTCAATGAGACTGTCTCTCATTCTTCTCTAGAGAACATAGACTCAATTTACTCAGCCTCTCATCATAGGACAACCCCCTCATGCCAAGGACCAATTTAGTGAACCTTCACTGTACCACCTCCAAAATACATCTTTCCTCAAATACGGAGACCAAAACTGCACAGAGTACTCCAGACGTGGTCTTGTCAAAACTCTGTACAATTGTAGCGAGATTTCTTTATTCCTGTACTCCAATCCCCTTTCAATAAAGGTCAACATGCCATTTGTCTTCCTAGTTCCTTGCTGTACCCGCATGGTAACTTTCTGCACTCCTATATGAGCACATCCAATTCTCATTGAACATCAACATTTACAAGTTTTACATCTTTGAAAAAGTATTCTGCTTTTCTACTCTTACAGAGTGAATAACTTCACACTTCCCCAAATTATACTCCATCTGCCATCTTGTTGCCAACTCACTTAACTTGTCTATATCTCTTTGCAGCCTCTGTGTCCTCCTCACAGCTTACCCTTCCACCTAGCTTTGTATCATCAGCGAGTGTAGATACATTATTTTCTGTCTCTTCATCTAAGTCATTAATATAGATTGTAAATAGCTGAAGCCTCAGCACTGATCCTTGCAGCATTCCACTAGTCACATCCTGCCAACTTGAAAAGCCCCATTTCTGGCCAGTTTCTGTTTCCTGTACATTGACCAATCTTCTATCCATGCTAATATATTACCCACAATTCCATGAGCGCTTATCTTGCCTATTAACTTTTTCCTGTGCTGCCTTATTGAATGCCTTTTGGAAATCCAGGTATATTATGTCTACTGGTTCCCCTTTATCTACCCTACTAGTTACATCCTCAAAAAATGTAATAAATTTGTCAAACAGGGTTTTCCATTTGTAAAACTAGCAAAGGGGCACCAAACAGTTATAAAAAAGGAGAAAAATAGTATATGAGAGTAAACTTGCCACTTTCAAACTTAACATGAAATTCAGTAGTATTTTGATCACTAATTTCCAGTGAATCTTTTGCATTATTAATTAACCCTGCCTCATTACACAATACTAGATCTATAGCTTTATCCATAGTCAGTTCCACAATGTACTGTTCCAAGAAACTGTCACAAAAACATTCTACTAGTTCATCTTCTAGACCACTCTTGCCAATTTGATTGTCCCAGTCTATATGAGAATTAAAGCCCCTACAATTATTATATTGCCTTTGTTACTGGCTCCCAGAATTTCTTATTTAGTGCTCTGCCCAATGGTATAACTATTGTTAGAGGGCTCCCACCAGAGTTTTCTGACTCTTGCTATTCCTAATTTCAACCCATGCTGATTCTACTTCATGACCTTCAGAGGCCAAATCCTTTCTCACTAATGTCCTTATGTTATCCTTTATTACCATTGCTCCCCTCATCCTTTACCATTCTGCCTGTCCGTCCAAAATATTGTGGAATATTTATTTCCCAACATTGATCACCCTGTAACCATGTCTCTATAATGATTAGATCTAAATCATTTATCTCGATTTGTGACACTATGTTACTGCATATACTTCATGCATTCAGATAATGAATATTTAATTTAACTTTTTTACTTGAACTCCCTGGTGCACAATTTTATGTTGAGCTCTCTATCCCTTCTTGTCCCAACCTGCTTGTCTTTATCCCCTGCCTCAACCTTCCTGTTTGGATTTCTAAACCTTACTTCATCCGAAACCTTCCACCCCTCTCCCCAGCAAGTTAGCTTAAAGCTCTGTCCACAGCCCTACTTATATGATTGGCCAGGACACTGGTCCCAGCCCATGTTAAGTACAGCCCATCTCAATGGAATAGCTCCCTCTTACCGAGTACTGATGCCAGTGCCCAATTAATCATAGAAACATAGAAACTCGGAGCAGGAGTAGGCCATTCGGCCCTTCGGGTCTGCTCCGCCATTCATCATGATCATGGCTGACCATCCAGCTCAATAGCCTGCTCCCGCTTTCTCCCCATACCCTATGATCCCTTTCACCCCAAGAGCTATATCTAACTCCTTCTTGAAAGCATACAATGTTTTGGCCTCAACTACTTTCTGTGGTAACGAATTCCACAGGCTCACCACTCTCTGGGTGAAGAAATTTCTCCTCATCTCAGTCCTAAATGGTCTACCCCATATCCTCAGACTGTGACCCCTGGTTCTGGACTCCCCCACCATCGGGAACATCCTTCCTGCACCTACCCTGTCTAGTCCTGTTAGAATTTTATAGGTTTCTATGAGATCCCCCCTCATTCTTCTGAACTCCGTGAATATAATCCTAATCAACTCAATCTCTCCTCATATGTCAGTCCCCCCATCCCAGTAAACCTTCGCTGCACTCCCTCTATAGCAAGTACATCCTTCCTCAGATAAGGAGACCAAAACTGCACACAATATTCCAGGTGTGGTCTCACCAAGGCCCTGTACAATTGCAGCAAGACATCTCGAAACCCCTTCTTCCCACACCACTCTTTGAGCCACGTGTTTAATTCTCTAATCTGCTTGACACTATGGCAATTGGGGTGTAGCTCAGGTAACAATCCAGATGTTTTGCATTTTATCTGGACCTTAACTCCTCAAATTTTCTTAGCTGAGCATCATTCCTAGTTCTACCTATGTCATTGGTTCCCATGTGGACCATGACAACTGGATCCTCCCCCTCCCATTCCAAGTTCCTCGCAACCACAAGGAGATGTTCCTAATCCTGGCAACAGGCAGGCAACACAACTTTCGGAGCTGCCAGTTGCAGCTGCAGAGAATGGTATCTACCTGCTGACTATACTATCTCCTACCACTACCACGTTCCTTTAGCTCCCGCGACTTGGGTGGCATCTTGCACCATGGTGTAAAAGTCAGTCTGCTCAGCAACCCTTCTCATCAACACAGGTAGATAGTACCCCTATCAGTTGAACAAAGTCAGGGGCTGAGACTCCTCCATCACTACATGTTGGTTGCTCATACCTGCCTGACTCGCAGTCGCACCATCCTGTTCCTGACCACTAACTGACCAATTCTAAAGTTCTGCCTAACCTAAGGGATATGACAGACTTGTGGAACAAAGTTTCCAGATAATTCTCCCCATCCCTGATCACCTGTAATGTCTGCAACTCAGACTCCAGCTCAGCATCTCTGAGCCAAAGCTGTGCAAGCTGTGGACACTTACTGCAGTGGGCGATCAGTGTAGGTGGCTGGATAGAGGATGCTTCCATATGAGAAGCTGATGAAAATATCTCCCCACATGTGATAGCACAATGGGTTTATCCTTACAACAATCATAGGCAATCAGAGGTGGCGCTTTATCAATTGTTAGTTTGAACAATTAATTTATTAATTAAACAATGCACAAGATAATAACAATCTCCTGTTCACTTAATCAACATACAGGCTATAGGCTGAGCCCTGCTTAGCTTTTGACAGGTAAAGGAATTGAGACACCATCTCTGAATTCAGTTGTCAGCGGGAGAAGCTAAGGGCAGTATTTTAAACCAAAATGCTCATTGCCAGATCCTAATTCTGGGCAGATATGAAGCTTCTGCTCTGCCTTGGTCCTGTTTTGTGCTGATGACATAGTTGGAGGCAAATGTCGCCCTCAGGAGAGGAGTGTCGGTGTTATGGAACTCACTCTCTTTTTGTACTAAGAGTCAAGGCATCAAGGTCAAGAATTATACAGGCCACACTCAGGACGTATAGAGAAAAAGGGCCTATGTAAGTGAATGAGTTTTAAATTGGTTAAAATTGGGCCCTATTAATATTTGTGCTCACTGGGGGTTGCTCGGGATTGCAGTGCATTCCACAGATACCCATACACTGCAGTCTTTGCACACCACCATCCCTACCATGTCTGTCTAATCACATTCTGTCCAATCACAAGCAGTGCAGCATAATGTGGGTAATTACAACTCTGACACACAGACCAAAAACCTCATCTCTCCCCCATGAGCTGTTCATGAAGTTTTTGAAGTGAAAAGTCAATCATTCTCCTCCCTCAAGTTCTACTTAACAAATGATGCTGCACCCAACCAATCAATTGGACTGTAAGCCATGCTGGGCAACTAACAAAGAGTATCAGATCTGTGACACCCTCAATATTATTGCTGCATGGAAGTGCAGTTAATTCATGGCTTCCATAAACTGTTCTCACACAGGGAGAAATAACTGAAGGATAAGAAGAAACATTGGTTAAAAAAATTCAACGATGCTCATTAAGACCCCGAGACAGTTTTGGCAATTTTCCCAACTAGATTCTCATGAATTTTTGTACAACGCAAAATGTGCTCACTAATTCAGCATCATAACTGTCAGTTTTCTTTCCATCCACTTTCTGCACCTAGAATTATATATAAATGAAATATCTTTTAGTTAATAATATATAGTTTTACTAAAATACAATCAATAACATTGACAGCTGAACAATTATGTCAGGAAACAACCTCACATGGAACCAAGCTAAAAATTGCAGTTCCATATCCCACAATACGGAATTGATCATAGGATTCTGTCCTCTGAGTATCATCTTCAGGGATAAAATATTCCAGTGCTTATAATGGGTGTGATCCACGTGCAATACATCTGAGAGAGTATTGTTTTGTGGATCAAATATATGGTCAGAGTAAGAATATGCTTATTTATTTCAGACCTATGAAGTCTGGTTGAGTCCTAAATGGTGGGAACTCAGAATCTTGTGAAGCCTTGGAATTCTCTGCTCCATTGGGTTGTGGATGCTCCATCATTGAGTGTATCCAAGGTTGGGATAGATAGATATTTGATCCCTTGGGAAAGCAAGGGATATGGGCGAGTGGGTGGGAAAGGAACTGAGGCAGAAGATCAGCCATGATCATATTTAATGGCGGAGCAAGCTCAAGGGCCGTATGGTCTTCTCCTGCTTCCATTTATTTTGTTTTTATGTTCTTATGTGCAGGCTGTAGTATCCCTTTCAAACAATGTACATCACTGACTGCCTCAAAAGGCTATTGTGATCTCGCCACTACACAGTAATATTGTCTCATGACTCGCAGTAGGCTATAATAAAGGAATTATTTTGCAATTCTAGTGCAGGATTATTAGGGAATTAAGAGCCCTCTTTACATGAATATTAATCATGAATATCAATTAACATTTACCTCACTTTGAAATTGTGCGCTGTTGCACACTATTTAACATTTCCTTTTCAAAGTTCAAACTGTGGAAATACTAGGGCCTGAAAAATTACACCAGTGACCTTTCCTCTGTTTATTTTCAGCCATCAAAACTTTTAATTCCTTTCATTGTGGAATATAAAAATCAATCATGTTTTTCTTCTATAAATTGGTAACATTAAAGCAATGCATCCTTCGCAGAGCTTGTTAATGTTCAAAGTCTTCCTCACAAGATATTCATTCTCATATTCCCTTTGATCGCACTTGGTTTGATGTGCTCCTTTTTAATTCATAGCGGGTCTTTTTTTATTCAAAACTACCACGCGACCAGTTGCTTACTTTTCACGGAGAAACGTTAAAACACTACTTCAGTGTTAAGCTTCTTCGAAAGGCACGGAGGAAGAGAACTGAATACTTTCAAGAGGACAACCTGAAGCTTACACGGTTTTGAAGAGATGCTAGAAAATGCTGAATGCTTCATTAAATGGAACCACAGAGTACCTCAATTGTTCTTCGTGGGTTATATTGCTACCTGAGACAATATGTTTAATGTTTACACTGCTCTTCAGCGGAGTCATGCTGGATACCATTTTCCGGATTTCTGCTCTCCGGAAGGAACCAAGGCACCTGCTACTTGCCAGCCTCCTTATAAGTGATCTGATCTATTTAAGCCTGCTGATGGCCACAACAGTGATGTGGGCAGCTGTCATCAACATGCCTGTACTGCTGTGCCTCATCAATTACATGCTGGTCTTCTCCAGCTTCATTAGTGGTTTCTTTACTGTTACTGCTATGGCTGTGGACAAGTACATTGCAATCTGCTGGCCTCTGCACTATCGTTCCATTTGTACGTCTGGCAAAACTCAGAAGGTCATCATCTTTATATGGGTCTTAGCAATGCTGTACCCATTGGTATGTCTACTAATGCTTCTAGTGGCTGGGTCGCCCACACTGGTCATGGCTTCCTTTCGCTGCGTCTTTCCTCCAGTTGAAGAAGGGATTCTAGGAAGCTCCTTTGCTTTATTTCAAACCCAGCAAGCTGTACTTGCTTTCGCCTTCCTGGTGAGCGGAGTGACTATAGTATTCTCTTACTGCATGATATACAAAGAAGCCCGTCAGACTTCTCCAAAAGTGCGTGCACGCAAAACCGTGCTCCCTCACGGCCTTCAGCTTTTCCTTTATTTTATACCTGTCGCGAACTACATTGTATATTCCAACTTGGTCAAAAACAGGGCCATCAAAGTGAAAGCCATAACCCAGCTCCATTTGATCAACATCTCTCTTTTCTCTATCTTGCCTCGGAGCCTGTGCCCCGTGGTGTTTGGGTTGAGAGCTAAAGAACTGTACCATCATGTGAAGAGGCGCTTCTGCAGCCCAAAACAGGTAGCCCCTCAAGCGGACTCGACAGAATTCAAAACTTTTCCAAACTAAAAGCTGAGCAGAAATTTGCAGCTAGCTCAAAAGCACCTCTATCCCTGATTCTTCCTATCTTAATCCAGTATATTGGCAATTAGGATTTTTTTTAGGAGAGTAAATTCATGTGTCCCAGAACATACTGAGAAGTATTTTAATAATCTGTACTGTATTTATAGAAATGTGAATTGTTTGTAGACAGGGTTTTTGATTGGATGAAATTTTTAAAAATCTTGTATATGTATAACATGGAGGAAGATTTGGAAGACAATTGTGTGTTCATACAGGAGTAAAATATTTTCACTTAGTGGTCTTTGAAATGTCGAATGCTCTTTGCAAAGATTAGCTGTGGAAATGCATATAAACCTGAGGATCCCTTAAACAACAGAAGCAGTTGTACAGCTCTTTTACTTTGAAAATGCTTCTCTTGTTGGTGTTCAAGTGGAATATTCTAAGGTTTGGTTAAATCTTATTAAATTTAATGCATGATAATCTTCTTTGAAATCACATTTATCTCATTTTATGTTTAAGCACAGGAGTTTACATTTTCATAGTTATTTTTCCCTTAGACATACAAATAGCCACGAGTGAAGCTGACTCCTTCAAAACATTTCTTACAAGCTCTGGCCATCGTGCAAATATTTTGAAATTTGGAGGTTGAAGTATGGGACGTGAGACATGAGCAAATAATTAAATAACATGTTGCCATAATTCGTATCAATAATGCATTACAACAGTTACTAGCTATACATTTTATACAGTAAGGGAATATCATTATGTTTAAATGGGTAATTTACTCATTTTTAAGCACATAAATATTTTTACATTTACTCTTTTAAATACAAAAGTATGGATATATATAGCAAAAGGTTTTGCCATGAATAAATATATATGGATCATACTGGTATATGTATATTGAATAAATCAGGAATGATTGCTTTCAAAGAGATCTTATTTTCTTCTGGCAGAAGAGATATTATATGTATCAGGGATAGGAAGTAGTTGCTCAAACCTCATATCCCATAATTCAATATAGATTTGGTTTATGTTTTGATTCATCCAAATTCAAGCGCTTCCAAGCACAAGGGTTTGCTAAAGTTTCATGAGCTATCAAAGGCTTAACTATGCCTGTACCTAATCTTTTGGTTTTCTAGAATTAGGAGACATTATGTCAACAAGGCTTGAAATCAGTGAAAAAATCTTACTTATTTGGCACTGTAGTAGATGGGATATGTGTAGCTATAGTTAAAAGCATTCTGTCCTATTTGTGTTAAATATAAATTTGACTGCACAGCGTTTTAATAAGTGGCACCTCTGCCACAGAACAAAAGATTGCTTGGGAGCCAGTACTTGGCTACTCCGCATCTATCTGTTAGATTTTACAGGATGTTAGCTGTGGTTCAGTTGGTGACATTCCTGCCTCTGAATCAGAAGGTTGCGGGTTCACAGGATTCTAGGCTGACATTCCAGTATAATACTGAGGGAGTAATGCACTGTCAGAAATGCATTCAGATGAGGTGTTAAACTGAGACCCCCATCAACCCTCTCAGGTGGACATAAAAGATCCCACTAAACTACTTGGAAGAAAATCAGGGGAGATATCCCCTGTCTCTTAGCCAATATTTATCTCTCAAATGATGTCACGAAAACAGATTATCTGGTCACTAATACATTGCTGTTATTGGGAGCTTGCTGCGTACAAATTGGCTTCAGCATTTCCTACATTAAACAGTGACCACACTTCAAAAGTACTTCATTGCCAATAAAGACATTTGGGACATCCTGAGGTCACAAAAGATGCTATATAAATGCAAGTCTTTATTTTTTTTATTTCAGAATACTCACCATTGTGGCACATTCATGTCACACAAGTGCCAGGCGATGACCACCTCCAGCAATAGAAAATCTAAACACCGCCTCTTGACATTCAATAGCATCGCCATCACTGAATCCCCCACTGACCAGAAACTGAACTGGACTAGCCTTATAAATACTGTGGCTACAAAAGCAGGTCAGAGGCTAGGAATCCTGTGGCAAGTAACTCACCTCCTGACTCCCCAAAGCCTGTCCACCATCTACAAGGCACAAGTCAGGGGTGTGATGCAATACTCTCCACTGGCCTGGATGAGTTGAGCTCCAACAACACTCAAGAAGCTTAACACCATCCAGGACAAAGCAGCCCACTTGATTTGCCCCTGCCCCACCCATCACCTTAAACATTCATTATCTTATTTTCTATGTTTCACCACCGATGCACAGTGGCAGCAGTGTATGCCATCTACAAGATGCACTGTAGTAACTCACCAAGGCTCCTTAGACAGCACCTTCCAAATCCGTGACATCTACCACATAGTAGGGCAAAGACAGCAGGTGGATGGGAACATCAGCATCTGCAAGTTCCCCTCCAAGTCACTCACCATCCTGACTTGCAAATATATCGCCGTTCCTACCCTGTCGCTGGGTCAAAATCCTGGAACCCCCTCCCTAACAGCACTGTGGGTGTGCCCACACAACAAGGACTGCAGCGGTTCAAAAAGGCAGCTCACCATCACCCTCTCAAGGGCAACTAGGGATGAGCAATAAATGCTGGCCCAGCCAGTGAAGCCCACATCCCGTGAATTAATTAAAAAAAAGTCTTCCACACTTAGAACTATTTACAATATACAGTAAGGGCTGCAAGCTAGGAGTTGTCTCCATATTTGCTGGTACACACGGCTCTGTCCAACACTCAACTGACCCTGGGTGCAGGTCATGTGCCCTCTTACATCACTGTGTGGGCAGTACTGCACTCAGTCCCACATTAACCCTATTTGTTCCAGACCATTTTACTACACCCTTGTCCTGGGAGTACTGTGGAAGTCCAAGAACTGGCAACATTTTGAAGGCAGGGCTAGTTCACAACAAAGGCAATGGTAACAGAGGCAATGGCACAGTGAGTGACTGCTGGGGTGGGAGGAAATAAAATAGGAAGGCCCAAAAAATATCAGGCCTCTGATACCTGCTGAAGGATCAAAGATGCATGAACATAGTAGAGGGTAAGCTAAGGACTTCAGAGAGTGGCATTTTAGGCATTGAATGGTTGAAATGGTAGGTTCATGGATACATTTGTGATTAGATTTTAGTGTGTTATAAATTTTATTTTCGGTAGTGTTGCGGAAAGGAGGGGGGTTAATTTGAACACTGATTTCTCCTCTCACCACCCGTTCATAAACAGAAGGGTGTTTTTTGATTTGCTTCCCCCTTTGTAAGTGGTGGCGTGTTTCCCAACCCCTCGATTTTGGCATGATCCAATTTCTATTAATGATCCCACAGCAAAAAAAATATTGTTTCATGTGAGTTCCAGCGTCCAGAATCGAAGGCCAATGGGGATTCCTTCTTGGAAGTCGGTGGGATGAAAACCAATGCTCTATAATTCACTTTTCCGGAACTATTGACTTTACACAATGAGACAGGCATGCAGAGATGAATCAGTCTTGTAAGTGATGGTACAGAATTTCCAGTAGAAACAGTGTAGATGGGGCCAGGTGTCCAACTTGGGCCAGAGCTCCCATCTGTGATGCTGCTAGTTAGATGGCAAAATGGTAGACTGAGACTGTGCAGTATAGCAAGGCATTATTACAGGCTCCACAAACTAGAGGCCATGTCACATGACTCTCATCTTTCCACATTGCCCTTTGACAAAGGATATGTCTGGGTCCCCAAGATTGTCTCAATCATTAAGAATTGAAAGGAAGGTTGCGGGGCCCTTTGTCTTAACAGACAAGCAGACTCCTGTTGGCCAGCCTGGGTTATGAAATTCAGATGGCCTTTGTATAGCTCTCTGAATTTCATCTGTGCAACCCACAACGTGTCGTTAGTGGCTCTTCAGAGGTAATGAGGTATGAGTTTCTCTGAAACTGCCAGGTAGCTCCTTTTGTCCGAGGGTCACAGACAGACACAGATTCAGCTATTTTTAGGTCTTAGTCCAGTTTTAAATTTTTAGAGATAGCAATGAGCATATCTCTATATATTTTACATAAAATATATACAGGATGAGATCTTAGTCCCTCTGGGGTTCGTGTGTGGGGAGACCAGTATGGTCACTAAAAGCCTGGAATGTGTGATTTCTTTTTTAAGGATGGTAGAGAAATAAATGCCTTTATTCAACTGCTTTCAGTAAATGCAAAAGTTGGGTCAGTTAGATTGTATAGATTGTACAGAGTATAAACTAGCAATCACAAGCTGATAATGAAGCGGCAAAATTCAACAAATCTGGGAGCATAATGCTGCCACAATCTGGGTGAATTTGGAGCTTCATTTTCTACTAGTGCCACCTCCCTAGTCACTATTGCTCTGTACACCTAAATAGAGGTGATATTGCTGTAGCCATGTCTTGCGTAGGATAACCATACCAGCCAAAGATCAGAAAATGAAATGCTAAAAATAGGTCTTCAATTTAAAATTTACCTCTTTCTCACTATGATCAATTGCCATGGGAAATTGCAAGCCTTATTTCCCAGAATCGGATTCTGATGTGCCAGTACATCCACATATAGCGGGGCTTGTAATTTTCCATAGCTATCAATCATTCTGAGAAAGTGCTTAAATTTGAAATTGAAGGCCTTTTGTCACATTTTTTTCTGACCTTTATGGACATGGCATTTCAGAAAAGATATGTCAAGATGCTGCAATAGTATCCTTTCTCTCTGCTGCAGTGGGCATGCCCATAACGCTAAAAATAGGGTGCTCACCCACCCGAACTATGCATGTGCTCCAACCCCAAGGGTTTTTGGATGGGTCAAAGGTCGATTCATCGAGCAGGCAACAGATTGGTCTTGTCCCAGACCCACCCCAGTAGGTTGTCACAGGAATGGGCAGAGGGTCAGATGTCACAAGTATTCCATTCTATAATACAGACATCCTCCCTCGAAGGAGATTAAAATACAAATTGCAAAGTTTTTAGAGCTATTTGACTTGTTTGAGAACAGTGTCATGCCCTAAAAGGGGTGAGGGAGAACAATAATAATCTTCATCAAGTATAATGGGTAATTGTCCGAGTTGGCATGTTAAGCAGGAATTCTCAGCCCCTGGGAAGACATTATCAGAATCAGGCATGCACATTCTGACCACTGAAATGGCTGGTCAGAAAATTGAGGTGGTGCACATCTGAATTTCTGATACACGCTCCCAGCAGCCTGGCCTTGCTGCCAGGAGCTCTGGCTCATGAAATTATTTCCTTGGAGGCCAATCACCAACCTACTGTTCATGAACCATAAGCAACACAGACATAGTCACCTGCCATATTTATTAACTCACAGTAGATTCTCAGTTATGAAAGTGGTTCCACTTCCAAAGTGTTTAGAAGCAGCTTATACATTTAAAATGCAGTGTAAAATCAGGAGACTTTGAAAGCTTTTCTGTCATATCACTGCAGAGGAGCATTGCAATGTCATTTGATGCCAGTTAAATAAACACTGAATTTCACTCGACATAGAGTAAAGCTAAAGGTTTCTAAGTTTCACAATTTCTCTAGCTGGTATCCTCTCACCCCTATATTAACTAAACTCTTAAGCTGTATCAGCAGTGAGGAAAAAGTCACACAAACTTAGTGTTAAGATTGATTTGGGCACTAGTTGGCTAGCAGCTGATGATGGTGGTGTAGTGGCAAATTCCCTGGGCTAGTAAACCAGTGGCCCAGGCTAATGCCCTGGGGTAAATGGGTTCAAATCCCACCAAGGTGGCTCATGGGGTTCAAAATTTGATTAATAAAAACCAGAACTGAAAGCTAGTCTCAGTAATGGTGACTGTGAAATTATCATTGATTGTTATTAAAAACCCATCTGATTCACTAATGCCCTTTAGGGAAAGAAATCTAACATCCTTAACTGGTCTGGCCTATATGTGATTCCAGACCCACTGTAATGTGATTGACTGTTAAGTGGCCTAGCAAGCCACTCAGTTTAAGCATGATTATGAATGGGCACCAAATACTGGCCTTGCAAGTGATGTCTAAGTCCCATGAAAGAATAAAGCTGAGCAGCAAATCATCATAAAAAGAAGCTAGAGTGGATATATATGTTCATTCTGTGCACTTTCCCTTTAATGGAGAGGAGACAAAAGGAGGATAGATGTTTCCCCGCAGAGAAATGAAAGTAAAATTAAACAGGATTCCACCTCAGGCATTGTTCATTTTACTTCTAGCAACTTCTTAAGGAGCTGCACTGAAAAGAGACCAAGGGGAAGGTCACCTAATCACCCTCCAGGCTGCGATAGCGCACAATACAAGTCAATAAGAGGAGGGGATTAAAAACTACCTCTGTGTAAAATTGAAAGAAAGAGCAATTTTTTGCCAAACAATAGAAAATGTAAACATGGGAGGAGAAAGTCATGGCACTTCCATGTGTAGAATGGGTGACACAATCCAAACACATGAGCAAATAAGTCAGCGGGAGGCCCTTGACAAATTTGTGATCGGGCTTCAGTTGGATTAAAGCGGTGAGCTGTGGATAGCAAACAGGCAGATTGCCAATCAGGACTTTAGGAATATCAGCCAGCAGCTTTGACACAGGTAGATCCTGTGGTGATGAGGAGGTGAATGGCAATTTCCTCCTGAATCCACAGAATTCGATACATAAAAAATGCTCTCTTAGCTATCCCTGGAAGTCTCCAGCAGCGCCCTTAAGGGTCGCTAGTTAGGCTGCTAAATGCCCAGGATATCAGTGCAGAGTGTGTTTTGGCCATTTGATGACCAATTTTGCACGGGGAGCCTAAACTGCCATTGCAACGCCAGCTTGTACATGCAAGGCACCCGATACCTGTTTGAACCATGTCAGAAGGTGTTTGCTTCCAATCTGACAGCAAACGAAAATCATGGCCAAAATTCACCCATTCCAACATTGATTTTTCACCAAAAAAATTGAGGCAAAGATGTTCCATACCACCCCCTCACCTCCCCCTGACAAATCCTTTCATTCTTATGGGTGGATATTGTAGCCCCATAAATCCTCAATTACACAAAAGTTGGGAATATCTCACAGGAGTGATATAGCTTTGTAATTACTTGAAGGCTTTGGGTAGGTCTGCAGCAGCCTACACTCACTAATAATGGTTTTATTATTGGTAGAAGGAACAGACTGGAGCTCAGGAAACAATTGACAGCTGGACAGTGTCATTAATCACCAGACTGCGTGTCGAGAAGTTACTCTAATTAGAAGCCATAGGCACTGCTCTGCAACTTCTACAGTTTGAAGTCTACTGGGAGCAAGAGTGAAACACAGACATGGAAGGCAAAATGTACCTACAGAAGTGTTTGTACAGTTGTGCATTGTATCCTTAGATTAATGGCTCCAATATACTTATGAACTACATTGAATAAATCTAAGAGACCAGAGAGGAAATGGACAGAGGGAAGTGCATTTATTACAAGATGTAACTTTAATGTAACTTCATTAACTGAATACTGGGGATCTGTGAATTCCCTTAGTAGCCATAACCCTTTTCACAATATTTATGCTCCTAATAGCCTTCTCAATTTTATTCTGCAAATAGCAGGCTGAAATTACAACACAAAACATGTTTACGGAACCCACAATAGAATCATTCAAGTGGGATGTAATTTTGTTTGGACAGTTTATTGCTCATAAACGAATGAAGAAGCATGCAAAATGTGCACCAAATTTACACAAATGAACATACAATGTACTTGTTGACTATTAACTATTTATTTTCAATGATAATTGTGCCTGCTATTAAGCATAGGGGAGACAGTGGTGTCACCCAACTAGGGGCCCAGGTTAATGCCCTGGGGACAAGGGTTCAAATCCCACCATAGTAGCTGGTAGATTTTAAATTCAATTAATAAATCTGGAATTAAAAGCTAGTCTTGGTAATGAAATCATTATCAATTGTAAAAACCCATCTGGGAAGGAAGTTATCCTTACCTGGTCTGTCCTAAATGTGACTCCAGACCACAGCAATGTGGTTGACTCTTAACTGCCCACTGAAATGTTGTGGCAAACCACTCAGTTCAAGGGCAATTAGGGATGCGCAACACATGCTGGCCTAGTCAGTGACGCCTGTGTCCATGAAAGAATAAAAAATTAAATTAAATGAGTAATTTAAAAAACCTGTATTTATACAGTGCCTTTCGTTGGCTCAAGACATTCCAAAGTGCTTTACAGCCAATTAGGTACCCTTGGAGGGTAGCCATTGTTGTAATGTAGGGAACATGGCAGCTATTTGGTGAACAGTAAGGTCCCAAAAACAACAATGAGATAATGATCACAAAATCTCTTATAGTGATGTTTGTAATACCTCATGCCACTAAATTATTGTATTTCCAATCTGTAGCATCTGCACCACATGCCTGGATTTTGCACTTGTCACTAACATCAGAGAAAGCTGCTTGCAAAACCTAACAATCTCTGTGGAACAGACATCCCCTCTTCCGATGGCATTTAAAAATCTGGTGCCAAGTCAAGGGGAATCTTCAGGCATGTAACAAGCAGGGTAAACAGCCAACCACAGTGTAATATTTTCACAGCCATTTACTTACCCAGGAAGTGAAAGGCTTTTAATCCTTCATTTTTTAGTTTAAATTTTCAGATAGCAAAATAAAATGATTATGCTTGGATTAAGATAGAAACTAAAATTTCAATATAAAAAAGTTTTGCAACAGCAGTTTTTATTTATATAACACCTTTAATGTGATGAAATGTCCCATTGTGTTTCAGAGAAGCATCATAAATCAAAGTATTACACTGAGCTACATAAGGAGATATTTGGTTAGATGGCCAGTGGTGTAGTGCCAAATGTTGAGGTGCAGGAGCTCTAAGAAAATATGCTGGCCACATCATTTCTAAATCTATTATGTTGTTTTCCTATGTATTTATCATTTGAGTCCCCAAACATCAGTAAAACTATAAATATAAAAATACCTGGAAATACTCAGCAGGTCTGGCAGCATCTGCGGAGAGGAACACAGTTAATGTTTCGAGTCCGTATGACTCTTCAACAGAACTAAGTAAAAATAGAAAAGAGGTGAAATATAAGCTTAGTTCTGTTGGAGAGTTGAAACGTTAGCTGTGTTCCTCTCCGCAGATGCTGCCAGACCTGCTGAGTTTTTCCAGGTATTTTTATTTTTATTTTTGTTTTGGATTTCCAGCATCCGCAGTTTTTTGCTTTTATATCAGTAAAACTATGTTTTTTAAGTGAAATATATTGGCGCTGGTAGGCATTTTATTTCGAACCATATGGCATTTTGAATCATTAGCCTTTAGCATAGCTAAAATTTCATTATGCAACAGTTTAATTATTTAATTCAAGCCTATTAAAAAGATGAATTACAGAAAACTTTACCTATTTCTGACAGGGGGATTGTATATAGAGGGACCACTGGTTTTCTCGATTTATATTTATAACTAGACTTGGGTGTACAGGGCACAATTGCAAAATTTGTAGATGATGCAAGACTTGGAAAGTATTGTGAACTATGAGAAGGATAGTGATAGACTTCAAGAGGAGATAGCCAGGCTGGTGGAATGGGAAGACAAGTGGCAGATGAAATTTAATGTAGAGAAATGTGAAGTGATACATTTTGGTCAGAAGAATGAGGAGAGGTGACACAAAATGAAGGGTACAATTCTAAAGGAATTGGGTGTATGTGTGCATAAATCAGAGCAGATTAAGAAAGCAGTTAATAAATTATACCAAATCCTGGGTTTTATAAAGTAGGGCACAGGATACAAAAGCAAGTAAATTATGAACCTTCATAATACACTGGTTCAACCTCAACGGGAAGGATGTGAAGGTTTTAGCAAGGGTGCAGAAAAGATTTACGTGAATGGGTTTGAGGGTGAGGGACTTCAGTGGATAGACTGACGAAGCTGTGGCTGTTCTCCTTGGAGAAGAGAAAGTTGAGAGGAGATTTGTTAGACATGTTCAAAATCATAAGCGGTCTGGATAGAGTAAATGGGTAAAAACTATTCCCATCGGCAGCAGGTCAAGAACTCTAAGGTGATTAACAAAAGAACCAGAGGTGACATGAGGAAAAACTTCTTTATAAACTTCTGATGAAGAGTCATACAGACTCGAAACGTTATTTCTGTCTTCCTCTCCACAGATGCTGTCAGACCTGCTGAGTTTTTCCAGCAATTTTTGTTTTTGTTTTTTGTGCACAAGTGGTTTGGATCTGGAATGCACTGCCTGAACATTTGGTGGAGACAAATTCAACTGTGGTTTTCAAAAGGGAACTGGATTATTATCTAAAGAGAAAAGATTTTACAGCGCTACAGGGAAAAGGTCAAGGAGTGGGACTAGCTGAGTTGTTGTTGCAGAGAACTGACACAAAGACAATGTGCTGAATGGCCTCCTTCTGTGCTGTAACCACTCTATGATCCTAGTATAGATACATTCGAGGAACTTGATAAACACATGAGGAAGAAAGAAGCTGAAGGTTACCCTGATAGTGTAATCAAGAACGGAGGGAAGAGGCTTGTTTGAAGCATAAACACCAATATAGATGAGATGGGCCAAATGGTTTGTTCCGTGCTGTAAATTCCATGTAAAGCTGTCAGCAGGCAATACAAACACTATACAGCATTTCACATTCTCGGGCCAACACAGCCAAAGAATTAATGTTCAGTAGGCAAATGCAGCTCACAGTTGGGAGCAGGAAAAAGGTGTTGTTAAGTTGAGGGAATCAAGGATATGTTGGCCATTCGCACTATATATACCTCCTATAGTTGTGGTGTGTATCTCCCGTACCATATGTGTGCAATATGTGAATGATGCATCTCCTGGTGTCACCTTTTATGCAAATGTACACTATAACTGACAATCTAGTGTTTTATTTTAAAAATTCATTCAATATCGCGAATGAATTAAGCAGAACAATCCTATCATTCGGTCCTGCCACATCTTTAGCTTGAGTAAATTTTGGGTGAGAACCGTGAAAACTAAGAAATCTGAAAGTGGATAAAGCCAAGCATCAGTTATTCCAGGCTCACGTTTCTAGTTAAACCTCAGATTTATTTATTACAAAATATATTTTAAAATATTTTTACTTACTCTGAATTTTCCGCCTTACAACGATTCCAATGGAGGTTTCACCACTTTGTATTTTTCACTGCCCTCCCTCTCCACCCGGTACTGTTCACATGTTAGTTTTAAAATTCACAGCTTATATCAATGCATCTTATGTCAGTGATTTCATTCCCCTAGCAATGTTTTGTGTCATTGTCAGGAAAGAGAGAGACTAGATTTGGAAAGGTTGACCAAAGAGCTCTTTGAGTTAAGGACAGGTGTCTAAATGCCAAAGGCAGCGTTGATAACTATTCGATATAGTCCCAGTGGACCATGTGGTGATGGGGTGGTGGACTACATGACTAGCTATTAAAGCCTTTAAGTAGGACATTGGTAGATCTTTACTCCATGCCCCTACAAACTGTATGGACCTCGGAGCATCCCTTGAATTTTCTTTTCACTGATCCAAGGTTTCATTGATACCTGAAGTTTTTGATTATCTGAGACAATGGGATTCTGGCTGTCAGAATCCTCTTTAAATAGTCAAAAGGCAGCGCCATCAGCAGAAAAATATGTTACCCTGTCACCAAAGAACTCAACTGGAACGATGGAGCCTAACCCAGTTTTATCTGTCAGTGCTTTATAAGTGAATTTTTTTTTGTTCATTCTTGGGACGGGGGTGTCGCTGGCTGGGCCAACATTTATTGCCCATCCCGAGTTGCCCTCGAGATGGTGGTGGTGAGCTGCCTTCTTGAACTGCTGCAGTCCATGTGGTGTAGGTACACCCACAGTGCTGATAGGGAGGCCATATGGTTTCATTCCTTTTAGTGGCTTGCTAGGCCATTTCAGAGTTCAACACTTTGCTGTGGGTCTGGAGTCACACATAGGCCAGACCAGGTGAGGATGGCAGATTTCCTTCTCTAAAGGACATTAGTGAACTAGACGGGTTTTTACAACAATCACTGATGGTTTCATGAGACTGTTAATTCCAGATTTTTATTGGATTCAAATTTCACCATCTGCCATGGTGGGATTCAACCCCAGGTCTCCAGAGCATTACCCTGGGTCTCTGGATCACTTGTTCAGTGAAAGCAGCACTATGCCACCCCTTCCCATTGGCTAGCATTAGCCCTTCCCCCTGGTAAGAGCACTGAATTTTTCCTGGGAGCCCACACCAAAGTTTGTCCTACAAGGAAAACAAGGACATCTTCGGCATAAACATTCTCCCAGGTTTTCGTTTTCTGCCGTGAATCATCAAATTCAATGTGCCCCCTCAGTGAGGATGCCAGGATGATGGCCCGCAGGAGGCCAGCATGCCAGTCCCGCTCTCGGAGAGGGGCAGCCAGTTGCTGGGTGGGCCGAGCGGCCTCACAAGCTGACTCCCTGAAGAATGAGGGCGGCTGTTTTCCGATCAGCTCAGTTCCTGATGCCGCCATGGAGGGGGAAGAAAGAAAGAGGGCAGAGGAAAAGGGAAGTCACGGTTTGTTCCTTTTCTCACAGGCAATGGTCAGTCTCTGAGACAGAATCACAACGATTCTGCCATTACACTTTCTGCACCACCACTGGAGCCCTACCCACCGAAACTACCAGAGGAGGTGCCTGAGCAGGCACTCCAGTGTGCTCCGACAGCACTACACTCCTGCAGTCGACCAAAAGCTTGGTCAAAGAGGTAGATCCTAAGGAGTGTCTTAAAGGAGGAAAGTGAGGTGGAGAGGTGTAGCGAGAAAATTCCAAAGCTTGGGCATAGGCAATTGTCTATCAATGTTGGAGCAATTTGAATCGGGAATGCAAAAGTGGCCAGAATTAGAGGAGTGCAGTATCTCGGAGGGTTGGGGGTTACAGTGATAGAGAGGGGCAAGGCCATGAAGGGATTTGACAACGAGGCTGAGAGTCAAATCAAGGCGTTGCTTGACCAGGAGCCAAGGTAGGTCAGTGAGTACAAGGGTGATAGGGGAACGGGACTTGCTGCAAACTAAGACATGGGTAACAGAGTTTTAAATGACTTCAAGTTTCCAGAGCGTAATATGTGGGAGGCTAGCCAGGAATAGTCTATAGGTAACGAAGGCACGAATGAGGGTTTCAGAAGCAGATGAGCTGAGACGGGGGTGAAGTCGGGCAGTATAACAGAGGTGGAAGTAGGCGTTCTTAGTGATGGTACAAAAATGAGGTCGAAAACTCATGCCTGAATCAAATGTGGCACCAAGGTTGCAAATAGACTGGCTTAAACTCAGGCTGTTGCCAAGGGGAGGGCTGGAGTCGATTGCTAGGGAATAGAGTTTGGAGCAGACAATATTTGAAAGCAATATAAAAATTTAACAATTTTAAAAAATATTATTTTTAAAATATATGTAATTTCTCATCATATTGGAGAAACTCGACAGCTAGAAAATGCTGGAAAAACTCAGCAGGTCTAACAGCATCTGTGGAGAGAAAAACAGAGTTAACGTTTCGAGTCCGTATCACTCTTCTTCAGTGCTTCAATCTTCATACGGACTCGAAACATTAGCTCTGTTTTTCTCTCCACAGATGCTGTCAGACCTGCTGAGCTTTTCCAGCATTTTCTGTTTTTGTTTCAGATTTCCAGCATCCGCAGTATTTTGCTTTTATCTGAGTATTATTGAAATTTGTCTTTGCTGCAAAAACAACATCTTTGCAATGAACAGTCCTCGGAAGAAAATAATTTTAACAAAGTCAATTTCTGGAAGTTCAAACTAATGTCCAACCTTATTATTACAAACTTGTTATCACCAGTGACTGATTTCTAACATAAAGTTCTCGTGGGATCAGAACAAGGACAACTCGTAGCAAGAGGTTTGCTACTTCAAAGATATTAAACACAAGGTTGGAAAATATGCTGTGCCAACTGAGTAGATGAAGCTTTAAAGGATTCCCTAATTAACCAATGGCTTTAGCGCCATTAATAAATCTTAATCACTCAACATGAGACATCACCAAGCTGAAAAGTAGGAACCAAAGGATAAATGGATTATTATTTTGCCTTATAATGTTTATCAATGTTTATTAGGTTTTATTAATGTTCCTCAATTACAGACATTACTATACATTCAAAAAGTACTTCCTTGGTTGTAAAACATTTTGAGACATTAGGTGGTCAAGAAAAGTGCTATATAAATGCAAATTTTTCTTATTGTTAAAATACACCCAATTCAGCTTTGGCATATTTGCTTATCTCTTCTACCAGGGCATGTACATTGTAGAAAATGATTCACATCTGGTGGGGTTGAGAATTTAGAGTAACCAGATGGCACATTAGGAACTATTTTCCTGTGGCTGATGAACAGGCTGAATTTTTATAGCACCCACAGGCTAACTCTTATGGGTAGTGTTGAATTTCTACATTTTATGGGTTTTGAAGCTAATATACGTCAAGAGAAATCAATGCTAAGAAATAGAACTTTTTTACTATTTGTTCACATTATCAGAATCCAACACCCCCAGGTCAAGTATTGCATGACTTTTATGCAGAATGACTTGCCCTTATCTTCTACAACAGCCATATGTTATGGTCTCTTGATTGAGGCAGCACCAATTGCCATGGAGTTTAGACAGTTTTGTACTGTGGACTTGCTTAGGAATCCCATGACCAATAAAGAAATGAACTTCCTGCTGGTCAGTCAGAGCAGGAGCCAAGCCCAGGTGCTAGTGGTGAAGTGACAAACTTGCCCAACTTTTTTAGCAACCAGGAACTGTAATAGCACTCACAAAGATTGGCCTTTAATCACATTGACTTACTATGTTAGAGGTGGCATATAGATGCAAGTTGTTGTTGATGCACAGAAGGAAAGAGGAAAAATCACTCGATAAAAAATCTTCTCTTGCAGGCTGCAGAGAGGATACCTGCAGCCCTACGCATAGACTTCACCTGCCACAGCTAGACTTCACCTTTCCTTCCATTTCGGTCAGACAACACAGGAATTCAACTAAAGAATTCACTCTGGATTTAAATGACCTAAATTGGAAGATTCAGGAGCAGGTCTCTGTGATGAACAGAGGGCTTACCCCAAGAGATATGTGCCAATCAAAAAGAAGTGGGCAGAAAGACCAGGGTATTTCCCTTTGAAATGGAAATAAAATCAGAAGAGATGTAAAAAGGACTGCCAATTCACTATTACCCATTTTACTCTATAGCGCAAAGTCAAAATTACCCTAAAAAATCTTGGTAAAGGGAATTTTCTATTTTTTACTAAGTAAAATGAGACAAAGGGGCCCTACAAATGGAATATCTTTGCATCAGCTATCAACTTTACCTCACCTTGCGCTCACTGATCTTAAAAAACGCCTCAATATTTAAATTCTCATCCTTATTTTCATATTCCTCCATGGCATTTTCCCTCCTTATCTCTGTAATCCCCTCCAGTCCCACAGCCCTCTGAAATACCTGTGCTCCTCCAATTCTGGCCTCTTGTGCATCTCCGATTTTAATTACTCCGGCATTGATGGCCATGCCTTCAGCTGCCAAGGCTTTAAGCTCTCAAATTCCCTCTCTAAACCTCACCGCCTCTCTCCCTCTCTTTCTGCTACTGGTATGGACCTGGTGGGTTGAATGGCCTTTCTCTGTGTAGTAAATGCAATATAATACTATGTACTTAAGAGAAAAGGCAGATGCAGCCCCTTCCTTAGAACTAGAAACTGGGAATAATGAGTCACTTAATGAAATTGAAGAACACAAAGGGTTGTAGGGGAATTAAAAGAATAGGTAGAGATTAAAAGTCAGAAATTAATTTTCACTGTTAACTGTAATAAAGGAGCATAAAATAAAGACATTAATGTTGCAAGCAGCATCTTTTCTAGTTTGGGTTTATAAGCACCAAAATTGCATCATGCTTTGTAATGTGGTTTTGATAATGTTCTGCACACTCATCAAAACACATCGGATCTAGTAGAGTGAATGATGTGATGGAAAGAAAATGTTCTCTAACGATGGTCTGTTGAAGCAATAAATCACTGGTTGGCGAAAATCTGTTTTGTCATAGGAGCAGGTTAAATTTGGAAACTTTTCTACTGAGAACTGAATTGAAATTGGGATGCTACTGATAAATAATGCTGTGGTTTGTAAAAGACAGGCCAGTCTGTCTCTGAGAGAAAATGCTGAGAAAGGGTTTCCTTCATCCACAGATTGAGGAATATTTCAGAAAGCATGAGCAAGATTGAGACATGGACACTAACAGGGAAAACCTGAGAGGAATGAACCAGATTGCTATTTACTTGTTGTAGGATTAGATTCCTCATTCATAATTCTCCCCACAGTAAGGTCTCAATTTCACATGGAACATTTAATGTAAATCCTTATTAGAGAACAAGTACTTCCTCACAAAATGTGGAAAAACTCAGATGACGCATCCTCCCAGGCCACTCTCACACTCTCCTAGGTTACACATAAATGAAATTTTGAGATTCCTTGGAAGGGTTTGTTTACAGTTTTTCTTAATACTGACTGCAAGTACTAAAGTCTCACAATGTGATGGAGCAAGACTTCCTGCCAAATGGATATGTTCACCCATTCCTACTCTGAACCACAATTGTAGATTTTCTCTTTGCATCTTTGGCAAAGTATTGTTTTCTCAACTCAAAATTTCTTTATGAAATAGATCTGAAATGCATATTTTTGTGATCAACCAGGAGTTGATCATTCCAACCGTTCCTTAGAGGAGATCATTCATCTCCCTGAGCCTGTTCACTATTCAATTAGATTGAGGCTGATATGAATGTTAAATCCGTTTACCTGCCTTGGTTTCACATGCCTTTACACCCTTGCCTCACAAACATCTAATTAATCTTAGTTTTTAAGTTTTTAACTGGCCTAGCCTCTACAGCTTCTTTGGGGGAGACAGAAACAGATTTCCACTACACTTTGTGTGAAGGAGTGCTTCCTGACTTCACTCCTGAATGACTTTGCTCTAATTTTAAGGCTAGCTTCCCTCACCAGATGAAATTCATCTCTATCTATACTATCAAATCCTTTAACCATCATAAACACTTCAATTAGATCACTCCTTAATCTTCTATACTCATGGGTTCTTCTCCAAGGCGTTAAATAAAAATGAGCCAATTATATATGTGCTGCCCCCTCCACCCCACTCAAAAACCTCTGTCCTTTCAGCTCAGTCATCCAGTGCACTTCAGTAAGCTTCACAAAAAATACCTCCAATAGATAACTCTTCACTTTGGAGGGCAAGTACCTCTTGAATTACTATATTGCAGGTAGAACACTTTACAGCCTTCCTTAATTTTACACACCCAATATTCAGCAACTCAGGAAAGATCTGAAAAATTAATGCCATCTGAAATCCAAGTAGTTTAGAAGTGCCCCGCAGGACAATCAATATGAACAGACACATTGGAAAAGCAATTTTGCAGGAGTTAGTTTGATCCAGCTGATAGCACTCTTGTCTCTTACCATACTTGAGCACACAAAACTAGGCTTACATTCTGGTGCCATGTTGAAGAAGTGCTGTATTGTCATAGGTGCTGACCTTCTAATGAGATGTTAATCTGAGGCCCCATCTATTCATTTCAGTGGACAGTTAGATTTACAGGTCTTGCATTATTCAAAGCAATGCAGGGAGTCCTCACTACTCTGGCCAATATTCCTCCCTGACCCAAACAGATTAACAGGTAATTCATTCATTTGCTGTTTGTGGGATCTTGCTGAACACATGGCTGCTTTATTGGCCTGTATAATAACAACTACTCAATTCACTGTGAGTGAGGTGTTTAGTGATATTTCTGAGAGACCACAGAATCACAGAATTGTTACAATACAGGGAGGCCATTTGGCCCATCATGTCTGCACTATCTCTCCAAATGAACAACTCGCCTAGTGGCATTCCCTCGCCTTCTCCCCGTAACTCTGCACATTGTCCCTTTTCAAATAATAATCCAATTCTCTCTTGAATGCCTCGACTGAACCTGCCTCCATCACACTCTCAGGCTCTTGACCTTAACCGCTCGCTGCATGGATCGATTTTTCCTCATGTCGCCATTGCTTCTTTTGCCAATTACCTTAAATCTGTGCCTTTTTGTTCTCGATCCTGCTATCTGCGTGCTGTCCCGATCGCTCATGATTTTGAAACCCTCTATAAAATCTCCTCTCAACCTTACCTTCTCCAAAGAAAACTTTCCCAAGTTTTCCAATCTATCTCGGTAACTGAAGTTCCCCTTCCCTGGGACCATTCTCATGAATTTTTTCTGCACTCTGTCTAACGCGTACACATCCTTCCTAAAGTGTGGCATCCAGTACAGGATGCAATATTCCAGTTGAGGCCGAGTCAGTGTTTTACACAGGATTAACACAACTTCCTCGCTCTTGTACTCTAAGATGTGAGGAGGCATTATATAAATGTTGGCCTTTCTTCCTTATGTTGCTTCTGTCCTTCTAATCGACTATTCTCAATGAAGTATGAATTTTAATAAATGGATATCAGCAAACAGAGCATAAGTACAATTACCTAATTGACTAATAATTTAAGAATGATCTTACGTTTAAGAGGGGTTTTAATGCACGGGCAATCAATGTAATTTTCTCCACACCATGACCCATGATGTAAGCTCCAATTCCACAGTGTTTCAGGGCATTTCTTTGTTCTACATCAGAGCTGCTGCTGTGAGACTTCAGCAATCATAAAGGAAATAAACTGGGACTCTTTATTGTGGATGAATATTGCTAGCTTATGTTCCAATGCCCTAATGGCCACAATATACAATCAGTCAGGTTCTGTTTATCAGGGGAGTTAGTAACTGAAAAGCCACAAGCTTGCTTGAGAATGACTAAAATAATTACAATATATCACACTATTCCTGCCACTGGGCTTGTTTAACATGTCCTAGTCAGTCTGACTAGCTGTGGGCTTGAAATGAATCATTTTGCCCGCGACAGACCATGCTTGGTCTCCAGACCTTCTTGGCACCTATAGACCACTTTGTTCTTTTTTCTCTGTGTTCCTAGCAAGAGGGCAAACTGACTGACTTCTTCCCCCATTTGCCGGTATAGCTGTTGGCAAAACCAGTTACTTCTCTCATCTGACCGCTTAATGTGTGAGTCTGAAGAAATCGTCTCCTGTTCTTCTCAAAATGAACAGGGGCCCTCATATTTTAATGAAATAGGGATGAGACAATTGACCCAATCTGAAATTGACTGCAAGCTGCAACTTTGCATAAATTGGATCATTTGGTTGTTGTTATTTATTCTTTCATGGGATGTGGGCATCACTGGCTAGGCCAGTATTCATTGCCCATTCCTAATTACCCTTGAGAATGTGGCGGTGAGCCGCCTTCTTGAACTATTGCAGTCCATGGGTTGTAGGTACACCCACACTGCTATTAGGAAGGGAGTTCCAGGATTTTGACTCAACAGCAGTGAAGGAACAGCGATATAGTTCAGTCAGGATGGTGTGGCTTGGGCGGGAACTGGTGCAGTTCCTATGCATCTGTTGCCCTTGTACTTCTTGGTGGTAGAGGTCGGGGGTTTAGAAGGTGCTGTCAAAGGAGACTTGGTGAGTTGCTGCAGTGCATCTTGTAGATGGTACATACGGCTGCTACTATGCGTCGGTGGTGGAGAGAGTGAAGGTTGAAGGTGATGGATGGGTTGCTTTGTCCTGGATGGTGTTGAGTTTCTTGAGGGTTGTTGGAGCTGCATGCATCCAGGCAAGTAGAGAGTATTCCATTACACTCCTGACTTCAGCTTTGTAGGCAGTGGACAGGCTTTGGGAAGTCAAGAGGTGACTTACTCTCTGCATAATTCCCAGTCTCTGACCTGCTTTTGCAGCCACAGTATTTATATGGCTAGTCCAGTTCAGTTTCTGGTCAATGATAACCCCCCAGGATGTTGATAGTGGGGGGTTCAGTGATGGTAATGCCATTGAATGTCAAAGGGCGATGGTTAGATTCTCCCTTGTTGAGATGGTCATTGTCTGGCATTTGTGTTGTGCGAATGTAACTTGACACTTATCAGCCCAAGCCTGAATGTTGTCCAGGTTGTGTTGCACATGAACACAAAATGCTTCCGTATCTGAGGTGTGGCAAATGATGCTGAATGTTGTGGGATGTCGGTTACATCTTGGTAGGTTTGCTGAAGTCTTTATTGGTACTTAGATTATACAGGATTAACAGAACTTCCTTGCTCTTATACTCTAAGATGTGAGGAGGCATTATATAAATATTGGCCTTTCTTCCTTATTTTGCTTCCTTCCTTCTAACCGACTATTCTCAGTGAAATATGCATTTTAATAAATGGATATCAGCAAATAGGGCATTAGTACAATTGTTTAATTGACTAATTACTTAATAATGATCTTACATTTAAGAGAGGTTTTAATTACAAATATTCAGTAAAGGGTACAAGCTAGAAGTTGTCTTCATGCTTAGGTCTGCATGTATCTCTGTTCAACACCACAGTGCACCTGGGTGCGAGACATCAAATCGAAGATTTGTTTGCCACCGTACCTTACTGGTTCCAGAATTATACCTATGTCTAGAAGTCAGACTCCTCCAGGCCCATAGTGTGTCTGTCGTTCGAAACCAGAGGTCCTTTAGCCAAGTTTCCTTGTCCGACTGGACTGTTATGCTGGCTCCTGTGTTTAATTTAAAATTTGTTAAATGGCCATTGACTGAAATGTCCTCATTCCAAAACGAGAAACCAAGATCTTTGACCTCACCCAAGAAGCATGGCACTGTGTCTTCCAGGCTTGCAGTCTCGACCTCATGGATGATCTTTGGGCCTTCAGTGCATTTCAGAGTTTTTGCCCTGCAGTTTGCCATAGTGTCCAATCCTGTTGCACTGAAAGCATTGGGCTGAAATTGCAGGACATTGATCTCACATGTGGGAGCACTTTGCTCCACAGCATTGGTATAGTCGGTCTGCTGGCCAGTTCAGATATTGCTATCCCTGGCCCGGAGTGTCCCAATGTCTTTTTGCTTAATTAGCTGAACTGTGAGTTGGACTCTGCATCACAATTTATTCTGATTATTTAAAATGTTCTTGCACTGCTCACGGAGTTCTGACTGTCTAGCTATCTGGATTGCCTTTTCCAGAGTTAGATCTTCCTTTATTTGTAGGAGGTGAGAGAGTGCATCTTCCACTACTCCTATTACTATTTTGTCTCTGATGCATTCTGATTTTAAATGTCTGGATTCACAACCTTTTGCCATCCTGTACAAAGTACTGATGAATGAATCAACAGGTTCTCCTGCCTGTTGGACTCTCGTAATGAATTTAACTCCTTTGAGTATTTTTTGCTTCTTAGATTAAATTGAATGTTGAATTATTTTAGTACCTCTTCAAATTTTGTGGATGATTCATTACTTCCCTGTCTTGCAATAATGTCATCTGTAATTGGACCTACTGAGTAAAGCAGTGTGTTCACCAGTTGTTCTTCTAACTTTTTATTTAAACCTGATGCGATGCTGTATCTTAAGAATCTTTTCCTCCAAAGTCCCCAATTTTGTGATTGATTTAGGCCTTAGATTAGTCCGAATTGACTTGAAAGTGTGGAATTCTGATCCATGTTCAAAATTTAATAAGCGTATGTTCTGCTCTAAGAGCTTTCTGAATTTCAAGATAGCATTACCGTCCTCTTGGAGACAAAGGGGTTTCCCCTGCGTGGCAGTTTAGGTGGGCTATGCTACAATGGCAATTGTGCTCAGCTTGAAAAAAAACTCTTCAGCTGGCTGTAATGAGTACAGGCACTCAGTGGTCCTGGCAGAGCCCAAACTGAACATCAGTCAGCAGATTATTTCTGAGTAAGTGCCACTTGATAGCACTGTCGACGACATCTTCCATCACTTTCCTGATGATCGAGAGTAGACTGGTTGGTGGTAATTGGTTGGGTTGGATTTGTCCTGCTTTTTGTGCACAGACATACCTGGGCAAATTTCCACATTACTGGGTAGATGCCAGGGCTGTAGCTGCACTGCAACAGGTTGGTTGGGGGCACGACTAGTTCTGGAACACAGGTCTTCAGTACTATTGCCAGAATGTTGTCAAGACCCACAGTTTTTGCAGTATCCAGTGCCTTCAGCAATTTCTTGATATCACGTGGAGTGAATCGAATTGGCTGAAGACTAGCATCTGTGATGCTGGGGTCCTCAGGAGGGAGCCAAGATGGATCATCCACTTGGCACTTTTGACTGAAGATGGTTGCAAATGTTTTGGCCTTGTCTTTTGCACAGATGAGCTCACCAGTTTAATTCAAATGAAGCCTGATCATAAATTTGCCAAGGGCCTCTCGCTGACTTATTTGCTCATGTGTTTGGATTGTGTCACCCATTCTACACATGGAAGCGCCATGACTTTCTCCTCCCGTGTTTACAATTTCTATTGTTAGGCAAAAATTGCTCTTTCTTTCAATTTTACACAGAGGTAGTTTTTAATCCCCTCCTCTTATTGACTTGTATTGTGCGCTATCGCAGCCTGGAGGGTGATTAGGTGACCTTCCCCTTGGTCTCTTTTCAGTGCAGCTCCTTATGAAGTTACTAGAAATAAAATGAACGATGCCTGAGGTGAAATCCTGTTTAATTTTGTTTTCATTTCTCTGCGGGGGAACATCTATCCTCCATATATCTCCTCTCCATTAAACAGAAAGTACACAGAATGAATGCAAATATATTTATTTCATTCTATCAGTTCTTGCTCCTTCTTATGATGACTGATGCTGACTAGTTTCAGCTTTTTTATTCTTTCATGGGATGTGGCTATCACTGGCAAGGCCAGCATTTGTTGCCCATCCCTGATTCCCCTTAAACTGAGTGGCTTGCTAGGCCATTTTGGAGGGCAGTTAAGGGTCAACCATATTGCTGTGGGTCTGGGGTCACATGTAGGCCAGACCAGGTAAACATGGCAGATTTCTTTTCCTAAAGGGATTTTAGTGAACCAGGTGGGTTTTTACAACAATCCATGATAATTTCATGGTCATCATTACTGAGAGTAGTTTTCAATCCCAGGTTTTTTTTATTTTAATTAATTGGATTTTAAATTCCACCAGTTGCTGTGGGATTTGAACCTGTGCTCCCAGAGCAGTGACATTACCACTATGCCACCGTCCCCCCTCAGGGCCACAGGGTTGCCCACAATGTGGGTCACTGCTCATCTGACTATTTTGAAGTTATTCAAGAGTACCTGTACAGAGATAGTCTGGCAATGATGTGCAGGGTGTTGGGTGAGGAGATAGGGCACATATTCCATCCATCCTTCAGAAGTCCCCAAAAGGAATTTCCCATTCTCAGCTGAAATTGTTTGTGTTTTGGAAAGGCAACGTTATACTGACTAAGTGGTTTGACAACTGGTGTGACTCTGCCATGAGGCACTCTGCATCTGGGAGCCGACATCTTAAGTTCAGTTCAATAAAGGCTCTCACTCAGTACACACTGAAGAAGTGCAACTGTCCTTATACATGAAACATGGTGTACAGAAGTGAAGAAAAAATAGATTTTTAAACCCTGCAAAAGGAGCAGAGAAAACACTGAGAACCCAGGAACGCAGAAAGGTTCAAAGCTGCAAAAAAAAGAAACTACTGAAAAGAACAAAGGAAAACAGGCAAAGGCTGCAAGGCTGCAAGTGAGACAGCTCAGAAAGGCACACAGAAAAGTCCAAATCTGCAAATTAAAAACGCTGCTGAAAAGCGAAGGACAAAAGAAAAGCACATACAAGCTGCAAGTGAAATTACTGGCTGCAGAGAAAAAGGACAAGGAAACACAGGCAGAGGCTGCAAGTAAAAATACCGAGTGAGTAAACAATGGCTACAGTAAATTTTCTAACCACATCACCAGTAGCATTGAAAAACGATGCATGGCTAGACTGGCAGTTTTTCCACTCATAATGGCAAAACTATGAGATTGCAACAGACTTAATGAACACGCCTGAACCGTTAAGAGTAATCACACTGTTAACACTGGTGGGGAGGGACTGCTACAAAGTGTATACCACCCTAAATCCAGCAGATGAGCAAAGCAAAAAGACAACAGCCTTGAATGCACATTTTGAACCCCAAGTGAACGTTACATATGAATGTTATGGATTCAATACCAGAGTTCAGGGTGAAAAAGAGACCATTGAATGGTACATTACAGCAGTAATGCAGCCAGCAGAATCATGTGAATTTGGACAGCTAAAAGATGATCTGATTAAAGATAGATTGGTCTTAGGCATGCAAGACCCCTCAGTGAGGGCAAGTCTACTGAAAGATGAGAAACTGACACTAAAGAAAGGGATAGACATGAGTCGAAATGCCTAAGTTGTGAAACGTGAGCTACAGCATATGTATGACAGAGCAGACCAGGAGATACATTATGCTGGGAGACAGCGCAAGTCAAAAGAGCTGAGCAATCGCAGACAAAGGGCAGGATTCAAATACCATGGAGGACGGCATGCACAGGGAAAGAAGGATTGCCCAGCATGGGGAAGGCAGTGTTTTAACTGCAAGAAGCAAATTCATTTTGCACACAAGTGGGCCAGAAAAATGCAAAACAACCTATACAGTTGGCCACTGGAGAGATATCAACAGACGAGTCTGATGAAGAACTATATACGATACAACAGGTTCGTTCAGTCAAGTCTAAAGGTGACAAACGGTTTGTGACTGTTACCATGATGACAGCAGAGGGAGAGTATCACTCATCCAGGCAAGTGGGGAGTATTCAATCACACTCCTGACTTGCACCTTATAGATTGTGGACAGGCTTTGGGGAGTCAGCAAGTGAGTTACTCATCGCATGATTCCTAGCCTCTGACCTGCTCTTGTAGCCACAGTATTTATATGACTGGTCCAGTTCAGTTTCTGGTCAATGGTAGCCCCCAGGATGTTGACAGTGGGGGATTCAGTGAAGGTAATGCCATTGAACATCAAGGGGTGATGGTTGGATTCTCTCTTGTTGGAGGTGCTCATTGCCTGACACTTGTGTGGCACAAATGTTATTTGCCACTTGTCAGCCCAAGCCTGGATATTGTCCAGGTGTTGCTGCATTTGGACATGGACTGCTTCAGTATCTGAGGATTCGTGAATGGTGCTGAACATTGTGCAATCATCAGCGAACAACCCCACTTCTGACCTTATGATGGAAGGGAGGTCATTCATGAAGCAGCTGAAGATGGTTGGGCTAAGGACGCTACCCTGAGGAACTCCTGCAGTGATGTCGTGGAGCTGAGATGACTGACCTCCAACAGCCATAACCATCTTCCTTTGTGCTAGGTATGACTTCAGCCAGCAAACCGTTTTCCCCCTGATTCCCATTGACTCCAGTTTTGCTAGGGCTCCTTGATGCCACACGGTCAAATGCTGCCTTGATGTCAAGGGCAGTGACTCTCAGCTCACCTCAGGAGTTCAGCTCTTTTGTCCATGTTTGAACCAAGGCTGTAACGAGATCAGGAGCTGAGTGATCCTGGCGGAACCCAAACTGGGTGTCAGTGAGCAGATTATTGCTAAGCAAGCACTGCTTGATAGCACTGTTGATGACCCCTTCCATTACTTTACTGATGATTGAGAGTAGACTGATGGGGCAGTAATTGGCCGGGTTGGATTTGTCCTGCTTTTTGTGTACTGGACATACCTGGGCAATTTTCCACATAGCTGGGCAGATGCCAATGTTGTAGCTGTACTGGGACAGCTCGGCTAGGGCCGCAGCAAGTTCTGGAGCACAAGTCTTCAGTACTATTGCTGGAGTGTTGTCAGGGCCCATAGCCTTTGCAGTATCCAGTGCCTTCAGCCATTTCTTGATATCACGTGGAGTGAAAAGAATTGGCTGAAGACTGCCATCTGTGATGCTGGGGACTTCCAGAGGAGGCCGAGATGGATCATCCACTCAGCACTTCTGGCTGAAGGTTGTTGCGAATGCTTCAGCCTATCTTTTGCACTGCTGTGCTGGGCACCTCCATCATTGAGGATAGGGATATTTGTGGAGCCTTCTCCTCCAGTGAGTTGTTTAATTGTCCACCACCATTCACGACTGGATGTGGCAGGACTGCAGAGCTTAGATCTGATACATTGGTTGTGGGATCGCTTAGCTCTGTCTATCACTTGCTGCTTATGCTGTTTGGCACGCAAGTAGTCCTGTTTAATAGCTTCACCAGGTTGACATCTCAGTTTTAGGTATGCCTGGTGCTGCTCCTGGCATGCCCTCCTGCACTCTTCATTGAAACAGGGTTGATCCTCTGGTTTGATGGTAATGGTAGAGTGGGGGATATGCCAGGCCATGAGGTTACAGATTGTGTTTGAGTACAATTCTATTGCTGCTGATGGCCCACACCGCCTCATGGATGCCCAGTCTTGAGTTACTAGATCTGTTTGAAAGCTATCCCATTTAGCACGGTCGGTAGTGCTACACAACATGATGGAGGGTATCCTCAATGTGAATGTCGGACTTCGTCTCCACAATGACTGTGCAGTGGTCACTTCTACCGATACTGTCATGGACAGGTGCATCTGCGGCAGGCAGATTAGTGAGGATGAGGTCAAGTATGTTGTTGGTTCCCTCACCACCTGCCGCAGACTCAGTCTAGCAGCTATGTCATTTAAGACTCAGCCAGCTCAGTCAGTAGTGGTGCTACCGAGCCACTCATGGTGATGGACATTGAAATCCCCCACTCAGAGAGCATTCTGCACCCTTGCCACCCTCAGTACTGTTCAACATGGAGGAGCACTGATTCATCAGCTGAGGGAGGGTGGTATGTGGCAATCAGCAGGAGGTTTCCTTGCCCATGTTTGCCCTGATGCCATGAGATTTCATGGGGTATGGAGTCAATGTTGAGAACTCACAGGGCAACTCCCTCCTGACTGTATACCACCGTGCCGCCACCTCTGCTGGGTCTGTCCTGCCGATGGGACAGGACATACCCAGGGATAGTGATGGTGGAGTCTGGGACATTATCTGTAAGGTATGATTCCATGAGGATGACTATGTCCAGCTGTTGCTTGATTAGTCTGTGAGACAGCCCTCCCAATTTTGGCAGTAGCCCCAGATGTTACTAAGGAGGACTTTGCAGATAGGGCTGTGATTGACGTTGTCATTTCCAGTGCCTAGGGATGCCAGGTTTTTTTGTGTTGGTTTGTTACAACTGAGTGCTTGCTTGGGCATTTAAGAGTCAACCACATTGCTGTGGGTCTGGAGTCACATGTAGGCCAGATAAAGGCAACAGATTTCCACCCTTCCCTAAAGGGCATTAAGAGCCAGATGGGTTTTTACATCAATCGACAATGGTTTCATGGTCATCATTGGACTTTTATTTTTATTGAAGTCAAATTCCACCATCTGTAGTGGCAGGATTCAAACCCGGGTCCCCAGAGCGTTACCCTAGGTCTCTGGATTAGTGGTCCAGCAACAATACCACTACGCCATCACCTCCCCTCATCAATCCCAGAAGTCCAGTTGTCCCCAACAACAATCACCAAGGCAACAAGGGCCTCTCCGGACAAGGAACATCACCCAGACGAACAGCTAATGTCAACGTGCATGCATTCCATTAAATGACCTGCACATTTTAAATGGGCAGTATCATCCCAGATTTGCACTAAGTGCGGTAGTGGGCAGGAAAAAGGACATTTTACCCACTGGCCACAATGGTGGGTTTTTGCCATATCATCCCAATCCCACCTCAGTAATCATGCATTCCCAGGAAACACGCCGTTTCACCGGTAAGCAGCCTCTAATTCTCCCGCCACGCCATCACCTCACTGCTTCCTCAAGCTGGGCGCCATTTTTAATGTACAGCCACACAGACACTTCTCAGTGCTTCCAGACCAGGACTGCTGCACAGAAGAAATAGTCCCAAAAGGCAAGAAGACTACAGCCCCCACTGATTCAGTGATGGACCCCTGGGACACCTTCTGCACACCGTTGGAGCCCACCGCAATGCCCTCTACCCCCGCCCTGGCTGCAGGAGGCCCATCAGTCCACTCCAGGTGGTGGCAGTGGTGGTCTGTGCCAATACTGCACAGAAGAGGTTCGCCATTCAGTGCAGAAAGAGGATGAATGATCTCCTCTGTGCCACCAGGGTAAGGCAACCATCTCATCACTCTAAACTCACACACTCACAAGGCCATCACACATTCACTGACATCTCACTCACTGCCAGCTCAAGAAACATCACCACTCACTCTCTCTCACACACACCCTCACATATCCATCTGGCCTCACCTCCTCTGGATACTGCCTGCTCAGGCCTCACCCGCTTGAGGCCACTTGCACAGATCAACATATGTCCTCAAAAACACCTTAGGGTATCCCCCCTCCCCAGTAGTGCCCTAGCCCTGCAGCTTTTCCCTTGCCTGAGGCCACTTCTCCTCCTTCCCCAAGCAAACCCTAGACCTGCAGGCATTGAAAAGCCACCTACCTTACGGCTGATCTCATAAGTAAGGACCTGCCTGTGAGCCCCATAAAGGTGATATGGTGCTGCCTGTGAAGCCTGGCACTGATGACCGCGAGTATTGCCTGAAGCAAGGTAGGCAAACAAGCTTTAAAGTCTCAAGTGAAGTGCAGTTCGCCAGGTGCACATCGCTTCTGTTCAGTTGTGAAACAGATTGGTGTGCAATCATGCCGATGTGCCCAGATGATCCAGTGTGGGGGGATGATTCCGGTGAACAGGGCTTATAATAATGTGCAGATGTATTAAAATGAAGATTCCGACCTCTGGTGGCGGGAAAGGTGCCCACCATTGACGGTAGAGCGGACGATTCGAGACTGGTTCCATTACATCATGAAACCAATTTTTGGCCTTCCCGCCATATTGTCTGCTCACACCCGCCATGATGCCTGATGCCAACGGGCACGGAAAATTCCAGCCTATGTGTGCAATGCATGTGCAGAGACTAAATAGTTGTCAATGCATGAGAACAGTGGGTACATAGTGGATAACTTGGGCAATTTACAGTCACACAGGATCGTGCATATAAATATGCCTTTTGGCCACTGAGCAAAAAGGAGGATGTTGTATCTTTTTTTATATATGAGAAAGGGAATGTTTGGGTTTTGGAAATGCAATGCTGTATTGACTAACTGGCTTGCCATAGTCATGTGACCCTGCCATGAGGCACTCTGCTTCTGGGGAAGACATCTTAAGACCAGTTCAGTAAAGGCTCTCACTGAGTACACACTGAAGAAGTACAGCTGTCCTTATAAATGAAACAGAAATATACACCATAATGCCTGCCAAGTCAGGGAAAGATGCAAGTCAGTGAAGGGACCCACTTCATCTCTTATTCATTCGTGAAATATTTTGTATATCCTGGTCCAAAATGCCAGACATCCTCTAAATCTAAACATGATCTATATGTTCTAGTCACATGTGCTCTGGGCCTATTAAGAAAGCAACAGTTTCTTTCTATCTTCAACAAATGTAGACATATCACAATCAACGTGCTTATTGAATCCTTTTTTCAAGCTCTCTCCTGAGATTTCTTAATGAATTATTTCAGTCAGATCACACAGACCCTATCCTACATGATCAATTGAGACTCAATAATATTTTACAGGGATTGACTGAAGCTTGTCGACAGTTTATAATTTTCCCCAAAAGACTTGATACTCCCACACTGTAGGTGGACTGGGAGATCATGGATATCTTTGAACCAATTTCAGCTAACAACACAAAGGGACTTATATCATTTTCACCAGCTAACTGATATCCCTCCAGATCACGGTTGTAGGTGAGTGAATGTTGGTCTATATAGATGCATCAGGGAACACAAGTGGTGACTAATTGGTCATTGGGCTGCAGCTAGGTTTCTACCTGGAGGGTCAATCCCATTTTCCTTGCTCCCTGACCAGCTTCTTCTTCAGTTCTGTGCCTGAAGGCAAGTACTTATTTACCAAATCTTGGCTAAGTACTGTGATTTTTTTATTACAGCAAGGTGGCCGACCCTGAGTCTACCTTAGTCAGGATGGAGATTAAATCCTGTGCTGTTGGTGTTAATCTGATCCACATATTAGCCACCTAGCCAACTGACCTAACCGGCCCCCTCCCCTACCAGGACACCACTATAGGACCCCTCTATCCAATCATTTTTACCCTTGTAATCAGTATCAAGGTCAGAGTTGGAATTCCTTTAACACCAAATTCATACAGAGCAATTTTGCTGAACTGAGCAGAGAATTAGAGACCACAGATGTAAACAATTTGTGGCTGAAACTCTTTCGAGTTATCAACAGTCACAGATTGCAACTCTTTCGAGTACAATCACAGTTCTTGGTTTCCGGGAGTGGGACATGAACCCACAACCGTCTGATTCAAAGGCGAGGGTGCTATGAACTGAGCCACAGCTGACACCTCAATTTGTGGCTGAACTTGCACAAGTTAAAGAATGTCCTATATTCATAGAAAAAGAGAAGTGAGGAGAATGGAGATCTTAGTGCATGCCAACAACATAATGCTGGATGAGACATTTGGAATTTTCTTATTACACATTCACTGTGAACTCCATGCCCAGACTGGTCCTACTGGAGCAAGCTCACTGTCAGAAAGGAGCAGGAAACAACACATGATTGCAGCTCCTAAAGGCAGCAGCTGCTATTTTAAAAGAGCTGGTTGATAGCTGTTGGGTAGGAAAATGGTTGCCTAATGATGCAAAGCACCCCTCGAGAGATTTTTGCCTTCCACTGTATGTGTGGAGAAAATCACAAGGCTGAAACTCTCATTCCACTGCTCTGTGGTGTGTATTGAGCAAGTCAGGGTTCTGTGTGTTATCTTATTCGGCTAGTGGTGATTCTCTGAGCTTGTGCTAAAATCAAGCATGAGATTGAGTCATAGAGTCATTACAGCACAGAAGGAGGCCATTTGGCCCGTCAAGATCATGGTGCTCTCTGTAAACAATCCAGTTGGTTCCGCTCCCACCCTATCCCATAGCCCTGCAAATTTATTTCCCTCAAGTGCCCAACCAATTACCTTCTGAAATCATTCGTCATCCAATTCTAATTCCACCACCCTCATAGGCAGTGAGTTCCATGTCATTACCACTTGCTGTGTAAATCACACCCCCCTGTATCTCTTGCTCAAATCCTTAAATCATTGTCCACTAGTCCTTGTACCATCAGCTCATGGGAACAACTTTTCTTCATCTAACTTATCTAAACCTGTCATAACCTTATATACCTCAATCTGGTCTCTGCTCAGTCTCCTTTGCTCCAGGGAGAGCAACACGAGCTTCTCCAACCTCACTTTGCAGCTAAAATCCCTCATTACTGGAACCATTCTGGTAAATCTCCTCAAGGACTTTCACATCCTTCCTAAAATGTGGTGACCAGAATTGGACACAATCCTTTGATTGTGGCCTAACCAGAGCTTGATAAAGGTTCAGCTTGATAAAGAAACTTCCTTTCTTTAAACTCAGTACCTTTATTTATGAAGTCCAAGATTTTGTTTGCTTTGTCAATTACTCTCACAACATGTCCTGCCATCTTCAAAGATCTATGCAAATGAACCACCAGATCCCGCTGTCCCTGTTTAGAACTCTTTAGAACTATGCCATTAAGTCTAAATTGCCTGTCCCTATTTGTTCTGCCAAAAACCAACACCTCCTACTTCTCTGTATTAAATTCCATCTGTCACTTGTCTACCCATTCTGCTAGCCAATTTATGTCCTGTTGCAGTCGATTGGTATCATCCTCAATGTATGCCACACCTCCAACTTTAGTATCATGGGCAAATTTTGAAATCTCACTCTGTACTCTTATACCCAAGTCATTTATATATAACAAAAGAAAAACAGTGGCCCTAGTACTAAACTTTGAGAAACACCACTGTCTACCATCCTCCAACCTGAAAAACAACCATTTGTCAAATACGAACATATGAATTAGGAGCAGGAGTAGGCCACTTGGCCCCTCAAGCCTGCTCTGCCATTTAATAAGATCTTCACTGATCTGATTGTAATCTCCTGCCTTCCCCCGATAACCTTTCACCCCCTTGTTTATTACTTTCTATTTTCTGTCCTTAAACCAATTTTTTTTATTCCAGCTTACAGAGACCCTCAATTTTGTTAACCAGCCTTTAATGTGGTAAAAGCAAAATACTACGGATGTTGGAAATCTGAAATAAAAACAGAAAATGATAGAAAAACTCAGCGGGTCTGGCAGCATCTGTAGAGAGAGAAATAGAGGTAACATTTCGAGTTTGTATGACTCTTCTTCAGAGCTTTAATGTGGTATTTTGTCAAATGCTTTCTTAAAACTCTACAGACAACATCCCTTACACTCCCTTCATCAACCTTCTCTGCTACTTCATCAAGAAGTTGAATTAGGTTGGTCAAACAATCTGCATTTTACAAATCTGTGCTGGTTTTCCTTAATTAACGCAAACCTCTACTTCACCTGTTAATTTTTCCCTGATTATTGATTCTAAAACCTCACCCACCACTGATGTTAAACTGACCAGCTTGTGGTTACTAGGAATGCCCTTACATCTTTTCTTGACCACAGGTGTCACATTTGCCATTTTCCAATGCTCTGGCACCTCTCCACCTGTATCAAGGGAAGATTGGAAGATTATGGCAAGCTCTTCCAATATCTCCAAACCCACTTCCCTTAGCAAACCATCTGGACCAGGCAACTTATCCACTCTAAGCACAGCCAGCCTTTCCAGTATATCCTGCCTTTCAATTTTCACCCCACCCATTACCTCTACCATCTCCTTTTCTACTGATATTTTGTCAGCATCCTCTTTCTTAGCAGACACAGGTGCAATGTATTCATTAAGTATTCTAGATCTATGTGTGCATCTGGCATCAGGCTCATGTCTTCACCAGAGAAGGAAATGGTAACACTAAATTATTCACACTGGAACCACACACTTACTTCTGAAAGCTTTTTGATTGAAAAAATCAGAACCTGTAAGTCACCATTTGCAAAGCTTCGTTTATGGTATTTATTACTGACTTTTACAGTTCCTTCTTCTCCTCACATCCTTATTGTGATAAATTGGACAAGTGGGTACAGATGATTTGTCTGGTTAAAGAGGAAATCTCATCATCAACAATACAGCATCAACAATCTTTTACAAATACAATTTCTGGTTAACTTTAAAATTGGTTTGGTTTCATTGTTTCCATTTCTATCACATTCTTTCAGATTTTGTTTTAAGACATCTTTGCTTATTGGTTCTCCAGAAAAGGTACTGGCACTCCAATAGCACAGGAACATTTTATTAGTGATTATCAATATATTTTAATTGTGGCATGTTTATCAAGGTGAAGAATGTCAGTAGTAGGCAAAGGACAGATATTATAGAAGTGAGTTACATGGTAAGCATCCAATTCAAAAAGAGCACAAATATTCTTTTTTGAGAGTCGTCTTAAAACAATACATAAATCAGAAAACGTGCTTAGAGGCCCAATAAATATTTATCAAAGGAGTAAATGTAGATTCAATTCAAATTTTCTGCAGATTTATATTCAGCTGCATATGTAAAAAGGAAATGATTGGTTCTGGAAATATTCAGCATATTTCATAAGGAGAGGAAAGGCTTGATAACTTAGTCTGCAGGTCACATTAAGCCCGAATTGTGGGTTTCTGAGAGTTGCACCTCTCTTCAGATAGTTACGAACATTCAGAGGTGCTGATATCTTGCTCATTGTTAAGCGCAGAGTGCCTGAAGCCTGCTGAGTGCCAGTAATATTTGTTTCATGATTCGGGACCTTATCTGACATGGAACTGCTGCTGCACAGAGGTGGGTTAGCATCACATCAATAGTAAAAGGATCAATTCGAGGAAAAATAACATAGCATTTGGTACCATCACATTGCAGGGCATGTACCCACAGCCACTCAGGAATCACTGTGCCAGCCAACAGTTACATTCAGCTTTTAAAAATATTTTTTATAATGTTGTCTGTGACTGTTGGATTTCAGGGCATGTGTTCCTGGTTCCCTCCAAATATAAGCCTGTCAGAAACTCTTCGAAAAGGAACAATGACCCTTCAACACATTTAAATACAGAATCCCAGTAATCAAAATAATAATGACCATTAATCCATTAGAAAAATTTAAGGACAATAATTCATATCTTTGTCAGCTCCAGGCTCGAGTATTCCAATGCTCTCCTGACTGGTCACCCATCTTTCACCGTTATACATGTCAATTCATTCCAAAACCCTGCTGCCACTATCTTAGCCTGAACCAAGTTCTGCTCGCCCATCATCGTGCCCTTTCTGACTTGTATTGACTCCCAGCCCTCCAATACTATGTATTTAAAATCCTCATGTTTAAATCCCTGTATTGACTCTCCCCTACCAACAACTGTACTTTCCTCCAGACTTACAGCAACTCCCCACCCTGCCCCCACTGTGCATCTCCCTACTTCATCCCCACACTGGCAGCTGTACCCTAAGGCACCTAAGCGCCATGCTCTGAAATTCCCTGCTAAACCCTTTCCAACTCTCCCTCTCCGCTTTGTCGACCCTACTTAAAACTTTGTTCTCTACGGCCAAGCTTTCGGTCACCCTTCCCCAATACCTCTTTCTTCGGCTTGGCATAATCCTGTGGTCACCCCCTTTGAAATGCTTCAGGACATTTTTCTACATTAAAGGGAATGGAAAAATTCAAGTTATTGTTGTTAACTGTAAACAATATTGAGCCACCAATGGACAAAACCCAACTTTGGGGTAGAATTTCCATTGTTGATTCCCCTAGTGTTCCTGCAGGATTGATATTGAAATTATGATGGGAGATCAGGAGATAACCTGTGGAAATTTCACCCAATATTGTTAGATTTCACTCATTTTTAAAATTCTTTCATGGGATGTGGGTGTCGCTGGCTGGGCCAGCATTTATTGCCCATCCCTAATTACGCTTGAGAAGGTGGTGGTGTGCTGCCTTCTTGAACCGCTGCAGTCCATGTGGTGTAAGTGCTGTTAGGAAGGGAGTTCCAGGATTTTGACCCAGCGACAGTGAAGGATGTACTTCTAAGTCAGGATGGTCTGTGGCTTGGAGGGGAACTTGCAGGTGGTGGCGTTCCCATGCATCTGCTGCCCTTGTCCTTTCAGGTGGTAGAGGTCGTGGGTTTGGAGGGTGCTGTTGAAGGAGCCTTGATGAGTTGGTGGTGGAGGGAGTGAATGTTTGTGGATGGGGCGCCAATCAAGCGGGCTGTTTTGTCCTGGGTGTCCAGCTTCTTGAGTGTTGTTGGAGCTGCACTCATCCAGGCAAGTGGAGTGTATTCCATCACACTCCCGACTTGTGCCTTTTAGATGGTGGACAGGCTTTAGGAAATCAGGGGATGAGTTACTCATTGCAGAATTCCCAGCCCCTGACCTGCTCTTGTTGTCACAGGGCTGAATCGTCCGCTCCTGTTTGCGGCAGGTGTCATTGTGGGTGGGAGCGGAAAATATCGGGAGATCGCAAAAATCGGTTTCATGTCGTTGTAAAACCAGTTTGTGATCGTCCACTCCACCCGTCAATGCTGGGTCGCCCCGCTCCTGCACATCGCAAACCTTATTTCAAAACTTTAGCATTTCATTATAAGCCCTACTTGCCGGAATCATCCCCCCAGGCTGGACCATCTAGGCACGTTGGCGTGATTGCACACCGACATGTTTCACATCAGCATCGTGCGCCTGGCGTGCTTCACTTCGCACAGGACTTCGAGGTTTGTTGCCTGCCTTGCTTTGGGCAGCACTAGCAGTCATCAGCGCCAGGCTTTACAGGCAGCACCACATCACTTTTACGGGGTCTCACGGGCAGGTCTATACCCACCCAGACCATCTGTAAGGTGGGGGTAGCTTTTCAAGTACTGCAGGTCTAGGGCTTGCTTGGGGAAAGGAGAGAAAGGGCCTCAGGGAAGGGAACAGGGCTGTACTGGCTAAGGAGGGTATCCCAGGGTGTGTATGGAGGCGCATGTTGATCTGAGCAAGTGACCTCAAGATGGTGAGGGCTGAGGAGGCAGCCTCCAGAGGAGATGAGGCCAGATGGTGAAGTGAGGGTGTGTGTGAGAGAGTGAGTGGTTATGTCCCTTGAGCTGGCAGTGAGTGAGATGCCAGTGAATGTGTGATGGCCTTGTGAGTGTGTGAGTTCAGAGTGATGAGATGGTTACCTTACCCCAGCGGCACAGATGAGATCATTCATCCTCTTTCTGCACTGGATGGCCAACCTCTTCTGTGCAGTGTTGACACTGACCAACAGTGCCACTGCCTACCAAGCCGGTGTGGTGAGATTGCTGGACCTCTCGCGGCCAGAGTGAGGGTGGAGGACATCACAGCGGGCCTCCAACAGTGACAGGTCACCGAACTCTTCCTGGCTTTCAGGGCCATGTCTTCACTGGAGCAGTCCTGGGCCGCAAACATTGAGAACCGTGTACATGGCTGCAGTTTAGATATGGCACCTGGAGTGAGGAAGCGGTGAGGTAACGATGTGGATGGCGATTCAGAGGCCGCCCACCAGTGAGACAGCATGTTTCCTGTGGCTGCATAACTAATGAGGCGGGAAGCGGACTATATGGCGTGAACACCCACTATTCCGGCCAGTGGGTATAACAACCTTTTTCACACCCGCTACAGCACTTAGTGCAATTCTGGGACGATTCCGCCTACAGTATTTATATGACTGGTCCAGTTCAGTTTCTGGTTAATGGTAACCCCCAGGAAGTTGATAGAGGGGGATTCAGCGATGGTAATGCCATTGAATGTCAAGTAGAGATGGTTAGATTCTGCCTTGTTGAAGATGGTCATTGCTTGGCACTTGCTTGGTGTAAATGTTTATTTATTATTTATTTATTAGCCTTGTCCAGATCTTGCTGTATAGGGACATGACTGCTTCAGCATCTGAGGAGCTCACGAATGGTGCTGAACACTGTGCTTCTGACCTTATGATGGAGGGAAGGTCATTGATGAAGCAGCTGAAGATGGTTGAGCCTAGGATACACATCATTGCACAGGTTACTCTTGTAATAAGCATCAGTTATTTGTTGTACTGATCAGTTATCTTCTCTATGGTTGTTTGTTATTCTCTGCATACTTATTCTCTATGTAGATGTTCATTAAGCTCTATGTAGGTCATCCCTTATATTCGTGCACCTGTTTTTTTACCTTTTTTGTCTGACTCAGTTGCTCCTTCCTGGATTGTAACAAATGATTTATTGACAAACTTATCTCAGTGAAGCATCATTTGAAATTTCTACCAGAAGTTGACCTTCCATATACCTTTGGTTTATTGACTTTTCTTCCAATGAAAATTGGTTTAACTTAGCTGCAATGATCCATAATTAAGGGATAGGTGAAAAAAATTGTAAGTCATTTACACTCCAAATCTCCAGTGTCTGCAGTGGCTAACTTTGACCTTTAGCAAGTAACTGGTTATGAATAAAATGCACGATCTTAAAACTGTTCTTTGTAAATGGATGTGGTGAAATCATTTGAAAAAGGTCTTTGAGGTACCATCAGGTAAAAATATGCAAATTCCCTTTTGCATCATTCTTCCAGCTTCCTTCCTGATTTGAGGCAAGGCAACATCAGAAGCAGAGAGGTGCTGCTGTTGCTTAGCAACCAGCACCAATAACATGAATTGAGAACAATACTTTTTCTGTCAATGATGCTGGATTTTCTAGCACAATTATATATTCTTACTCTTTTGCAATATATAACTTTTTTATTGTTCATTTTTCTTGCTGTGTGTCTAAACAATTTAAGTTCCTTCACACCCTCCCCTCCTCTCCCCTACCCCGTGCCAAATGTTATTTTCCAACAAAACAACTTGCATTTATATTTAGCACCTTTAACAGGGTAAAACACAAGCTCTCTGTTCCATGATCTCTGCCAATAACCTGCCACTAGGAGGCACTGCAGTCTGCATTGAATGGCACTCTACATTTCTACGGGCAGAATCTTTAGGTGGGCGTGCGGACACGCACCCGACCCGATTGGACGCGAAATCGCGCAACTGAGCGTCCCAACGTCATTGTGTGATATTTTGGTTGGTGGGCGTGCGTGAATGTCGGAAGCGCGCCCGCCAACAATTAAGAAGACAATTAAAGTTGTTCAAGTCCCAATCATCCCTGATTTTTCGTGGGCCATCCAACCTTACAGTTGGCGGACGGGCGAATCTGCCAGGCGGATTTTGCATTTTTGATGAAACCTCATCCGAGGGCAGGATGAGGTTTCCGTTATTAAATTTTTTTTAAATGCACGGACAGAGTTTTCATCACGTATATGTTCAGGTGACTGATTCTGATGCATGGACATTTTTTTCCGGATTTTAAAATCTTTATTCAATTGTTTTGAAGCCTTCAGCTCCCTGGGGCAGGTCTCTACCTTCAGGGAGTTTCATTCAGCGCTCGCCCGCACCTGCACTTGCGTCAGCGCCCGCCCTCCTCCCGCCCTCGCCCCGGGAGCACTGAGCATTTCAGCACGCGCTTCATGCTGGCTGCCCGTTAATTGGCCAGCCAGTGTGAAATCGCAGTCAGGGGCCGATCATGGGCAGCAGTCCGTTCCCTGGCCGCTCCCAGGCCCACCGATCGCACCCACACGCCAACCTAAAAATCCTGCCCTATGTTTCCTTAACCCTCCTGTGAAATCTTCTGTTGAACGAAACGAAGTGAAAAACATCTATCCGAACACCTATGTGAAAAATTAACCATGTTTTTATGTTTTCATGTTTTTGCACAACCACATTCCCAATGAGGAAAGAACATTATTGGACAACTTTCTCCCTGTGTGGAGAAAGAATCAGCCTGGGTCAGTCTGGAACAACAGAAGATGGGATCAAATGGCTTGCTAACATACTTTACCTAACCTCATATGTGAAGAATGGCCACTTGTACCAGAGGACAGCACCATGCATACTACCATACTCCAACACGAGTCAATGCCTTCAGGAAGGGTAAGGAAAGAAATGCTATTGGGAGGCAAGGGCCTTATTCATCCAACAAAGTCATTTGTTGACAAAGAAAATCAAAATACAACAGATGCTCAAAATTTGAAACAGAAAGTAAATCATGGAAAACACTTAACAGGTCAGACAGCATCTGTGGAGGTAGAAATTAAGGCAACGTTTTAGGAAATTCTACCCTGTCTAGTTCCCATCAATTCAATGAACAGGAACCAGATGTGGGCATCTTGGCTAGATTTTCTACTCTCTACTCTGGGACAGTGAGGTCAATTTAAACATTCCTGTGACAGCTCTATGTGGTTAGCTTAATCAGCAAGGATCCAACCTGGCAATTTGTTTTTCTGTTTAGATCCATTATAGAACTGGAGCTGTCTTTAGCCACTGAGCCATTAGGAATAGAAAAGGACACACATTAGTCAACTGGTTGTCTATATTATGGATATAACAGGTAAAGGTTTGGTTCAGAGCATTTTTATATGCAGATGAGGATTAGGATCTGTTTATCTGGAATGCAGTTCATTCCCATGTCATGTTTTCCTGCAATGTTATTCCTGTGACTGTAATCTGTCACATCTGATTTTTGGGGATTCTTTGGAGGAAGTGCTTCTATTCACTGAGCCCATTATCAGAATCCAATATTACACACTTCAGCCAGGATGAAGAAACATGTCTCCCACAAAACAGGCATGACATGCTCAAATACTAACTTTGGGCAGGATTTTGCCCTTGATGGGCGGGCCCCACCGGCTCAGCTGCGGGTGGGCAGCCAATCGCCATCGCCGAAATGGCCCCTGCCGCCATTTTAAGTGGGCGGGCCAATTAAGGCCCATCCATCGGTCTGCCCAATGGGAAGCGCTATGCGATTCCTGTGTGGGGGGGAGGGATTCCCCAACTGTCAAAGTGTGCTCTTTCACGCATGCATGCGAAAGAGTGCACATCTCCCTGAGACTAAGTGCTGTCTCAGGGAGAGCGCTGAAAGTTTCATAAATTTCAAAGATAGAAAAATAAAAAAATTATTAACATGTCCCCCTCATGTAACAATGTCACACGAGATGGGACATGTTAATAAATATCACATAAAGTTTATTAAGGTTTTTTAAAACAGACATGAAACCTCATCCCGCCAGTGGATGAGGTTTCATGTTTTTTCAGAAGCCCGCCAGGGCTCCTGGCCTGCCCGCCAGCCTTAAAGTTGGATGGGTAGGGCCTTTAATTGGCTTAATTATTCTGTCGATGGCCTCAATTGGCCATTGACAGGTCGGCGGGCGGACAGCTGACCACACTGTCCATCCGCCTTCCTAAATATTTAAATAAGGCGGGATGACATCGGGGGTTCCTCCCGACATCATCCCGCGTCATTTTCATGTTGGCGAGTGGGCCCCGCCCCCAACTCGCTGACGGAAAAACTCTGGCCTTTGTCTCACTATTCTGGAAAAATTAATGTCAGTTCCAACTACGTTATTTCAAATGTGGAGAGAAGTTATATTTTTGGATATGAACATGATTGCTCCAGTTTCTAAAGAGTTGATACCTGATTAAAATTAATGAATTTAAGAGCTGCTGATTTCCATTACATCACAGCTCCCTCCATTCACTATCTGATTTTTCATTGTGTAATATATGTATATATCACAATGAAAGTTTGCTGAGACGTGTTCAGACTGGAAATTGAAATGCCAGTCACTTATATTTTCATCGTTGTGTGGCGCAATTATATTTAACTGTCAAAATGAAGCCTACTTCATGTAATGATTTTAATAATTTAATTTGATTTTGAATTTTGATTTTGCCAATTCTGCTCTCACACAACCTTAAAGGTGCTTACACCTCATTGGGATATGCTTCTACGCCAATGGTCATCCTCTGTTACCTCATCGAGATGGTCATTCTTCATTTGTGCACCTAGACTGGGAGTGTCGCTGGGCAGCTTGGCTGTGGAAGACATCACAGCTCATTCTAGTCTCATTTTCACTGGATTTCCATGCACATTGGGCATCATTGGATAGGGATTAGGAGAGGGAAACATGGCCCATTTTGCTTTCCTTAAATGCTGTCTGAAACATCAACTGGGCAAAGGACCTGGCATGTATGGCTTAAGTGGTGCCATTGCCTAATGGGTCATCATTGGTGGTTAATGTCTTGGGAAGGTACAAAATGAAACTTTGATTAGCAAAGAATTCATAAGAAAAAATGTAAATATCTCTTCAAATATTTTTTGGCATAGATCTTCTTAAATTACACTGGCATCTAAGTAATCCAATTAGGACAGGTTTAATTCAACCCTAAGGGCTTATTTTAATCCTAACAGTCTTGCAGATACTAAGGAGCAGCCAAGAAGATAGGAATGTGCTCCCAGTGTCTGTGTGATAGGTTGCTAAACGCTGCATGAGAGCTGCAGGATAAATTGCAGGACGATATTCCCTTTCACTCAGGGCGTAGCAACCTTTCAGTCATGTCCCTGTCCTCTCCTCCCCCTTTCATAGCCTGCAAAGATCAGGAACTCACCTCGTGTTGGGTTTTCAGGTGAGACAATATGACATACCACACTGTGGCATCAAGGTGCTGCATCACTATATTTGTATCATAAAGCATTTACAGATCTTCTCAAATTTACAATAACACCCGACAAATTCACATCAGGACAGGATAAGGCAGGGATCGAGATCAATACATGTCTCCTTTGATAAAACAGACTTTTTACATTATTGAAGTAAACCATTATGAACTGGATTTTTGACAATGTACAACATAATGATCAGTAATTCAGACATCAATAAATGAAGATATGCATATTCACAGTTGGCTACAGAAATAAAGATTCCCATTTCTTAGGCAGACAGGGATTGAATCATGAATAGCAATTTATTCAATCACCATCTTGTTACTGCAATAAAAGACAGAGAAAGCCTCTTGAACATTAAAAGAATCCTTAATCATCTGTAGCTCAGTTTACAATGCTCTGTAAATTTAATACCTCACATTTAGCTATTGCAGATCTGTGAAATGTAATCAGACTCTATTGTTTATTTCTTCACTTGAATCAAACTGAATTCAATCTCCCCCCACCTGTCACGTAATTAAACAGATGTAGTCTGCTCCGTGGAGAATGTGCTGTAAACTTGTAGCACATAAACTCAGATTTAGGTCAATCAATCCACAGGTATGTGCAGCATGTGAAATTCCTTTCCATCTTTATCTGCTATTTATTGAGTTGATTGGAACTGGATGAAAAACTGCCTGCTTATAAGGTACAGGGACTCGTTTTAAAGGTGCCTATTGGCTATGCCTGTGTTTTGACACATTATCCCTATAAACACAAAATAAATCCAATTTGACTTATAAATACCTGAATTTGAAGACAAAAAAACTCAAAAAAAAAACCATCCTTCACTCAAGCAAGCCACCTGTCAGGATACAGATTTGACCCAGGATAGAACATATCTGTCAAGGGAACCTCAGTGAGTTGCTGCAATTTGGTGTCTTTAGCGAACAGCCCCAATTCTGAAATTCCAAACTGCTCAACTCCATTCACAACTGCAGCAATAATGATGTAGCTGCCTTGCCAGCTCGATACTGCAGTTAGCAGTAACCCGACAACAGCATCTTTCTCTTTCCTTCCACGGAGAAAATTTCTTTCTATTCAGCATTAATAGTTCTGTGTTCCTATCATATTTGCATTTTAGTAAATTCATTTTCACATGTTCAACTTACAGTGGCAACCATGTTATTAAAATGCATACGCAGTTTCAGCCAGGGCAAATTTAAGTAATCAGAGAGATAGGACCTTTACATTTTATTGACATTAAAAGTCATCATGTCTGACTAAAATTGGTTTCGGGGATGCTTGTGACCAATAACAGAGGTTTGATGAGAGCTGTGATTCATATCTTAAATAATAGTTTGTGAACTGTAAGCTACTAGACATCCCTGATCTTTCCTTTTAAAATAAAAACTAAATTAATTGAAGAATGTTGTTATCATAAGACACCAGCAATATTTGAATCCACCATCTTGGGAGTCTTTTCAGATGTAAAACACGGTAAGCTACCCTCCACATTTTACTGTAGTTAAAATGGGGGACTTACCAACATGAGCTTAGTAGTTTGATATTGCTATGAACAATTCTGTCAGAAATATAGAAACTGCTATTATAGGAATTAAACAATTGAATTATGCTGAAACTTCAAATTATTTTAACTGCAAAGTTAGAGCTGGACAGCCCAACTACACATTAATCTATCTTTGATGGTGACTTTAATGTCTGAAAGTCTATTATTAAGCACAATGGGGTAAAAGTTTGTCTCAAGTGAGTCAAAAGAGGTGGTACTGAATCTGTCCCTTGTTGTAGGCAGCACCAGATATTTAATCTCATTGACTGAAATGGAACTGAATATCAGGTATGGTGTATAACAGGCGACAGATCCAATATCACTTATTTTGCATCACCATCCAAGGCAAATTTCTACCCCTACATTTTTAATAGTGATTTTAGTGTTAATTAAATCAGACACAGACGGCCATTCAGACCCTCAAGCTTGTTCCAGCCTTCATCAAGGTTGATTTGTATCTGAAATCCATTTATGCACTTATGCGCCATATCCCTTGGTATCCTTACCTAAAAAAAAATTCCATCAACCACATTATTGAACGTTTGACTAATCCACCATCCACCAGAGCGAGTTCCAGATTTCCACGATCATTTGTGTAAAAAAAAAGTCCTTCCTGATCTCACTCCTAAACGGCCTAAATTTATTCCCTCCTGTTCTGGATTATTCCACCAGGAGAAATAATTCTCTATACTTAATCTGTCAAATCCCTTAATCATTTTAAATACTTCAATTAAATCACCTCTCAACCTCCTATAAACTGAAGGGAATAAACAAAACACATTTATGCAAACTATCCTCGTAAATAAATTCATTAAGCACTGATCGCATTCTGGTGAATTTGCACTGTATCCTCTCCAAGGCTAATACACCTTTCCTGTGGTTTGTTGGCCAACTGAACTACTCTGAATGGGCTCCGACCAAAGCTCTGTATAATTGAAATGTAAGTTTCTCCGTCTTTGAATTCCAATCCATTGGAGATAAAGGTTAACATTCCATTAGCCTTTTTGATTGCTTTTCTATCTGTGCACAAGCCTTTAATGATATGTGTACAAGACACCTATCATGCTTTACTCCTCCATAACACCTATTGTTTCATCGTTAAGAAAATATTCGTATTTCTCAGATCCAACATGTCCAAACATTTAGTTAGTAAGGGTATCTTCAGGTTGGTTAAGATGGTCTAAGTCGTCAGGATGCTTGCCTCTGGCTTCTGTAAGTTGCCTGAGGCTCCGTAATTCTGCAATAGTAAATTGGTGCTGTATACAACAAACAACAACAACTTGTACCTATATAGTGCCTTTAATTTAATAAAATGTCCCAATGTACTTCACAGGAGCGACTGAGCTGCATATAATTACATATTAGGGCATTTGATCAAAAACTTGGTCAAAGAGGTAGGTTTTAAAGAGGATCTTAAAAGAGGAGAGGTAGTAAGGTTTAGCGAGGGAATTTCTGAGCTTAGGGCCTTGGCAGTTGAAGACACGGTGACCAATGGTGGAATGATTAAAATCAGGGATGCTCATAAGGCTAGGATTGGAGGGGCATAGACGTCTCAGAGAGTTGTGGGACTGGAGGCGAGGTAGGGAAAGGTAAGTCCATGCAGGGATATGAAAACAAGAATGAGAATGTTAACAACGAGGCGTTGCTTGACCATGTTAGCTCATGGTCAGTGGGCACAGGGGTGACAGATGAACTGGATTTGGTGCGAGTTGAGACACAGGCAGCAGAGTTTAAAGATAGCCTCAAATTTAAAGAAATTAGAATCTGGAAGGCCAGCCAGGAATCAACTGGAACAGTCAAGTTTAGAGGTAACAAAGGCATGGATGAGGATTTCAGCAGTAGATAAGCTGACGCAGGGGTGAAGTTAGGCAGTGTTACAGTGGTGGAAATACGCAGCGTGAGTGATGGCACAGGTAGGTATTTGGAAGCTTATCTCAAGGCTTCACAATCACAGGTTAAGTACTTGGCATGTCTTGAAATGCCAATGATCACAGCGGCGTAAAGCACCAAATAATGTTCAAGGTAGTGAAGGAAAAAAACGTTTTCTGATCTGCAGTACAAACTCTGGTATTGTGACATGTCAGGGAACTATAATAATTTTTATAATGTTATTGGAATTTATTGTAAAGTAGAAATAGTGTGTGTCTGTGTGTGTGTGTGTGTGTGTGTGTGTGTGGGACTTAATTGAATTAGAAACAGGCTGGTCTGAAGGCTTTGATGTGTCAGAAGAGAAGCTAGGTTTGAAATGTTAAATTAGGTAAACATGGGCGAAGTTTTAGAAGGTGAAGTGTAAAGGGAACATTTACATTTTTAAATAAACCAGAGTAGCTTGAATTCGAAAGAGGGGGTGCAATGTTTCACTTAGCCAGGAGAAGTTAAGAAATACTGGACAGAATTTAGCTCTCGATGGGCGGGCGGGCCCCACCGGCTCGGCGGTGGGCGGGCAACCGATTGCCGCCGCCGAAACGGGCCACACCGCCATTTTGCGCGGGCGGGCCAATTAAGGCCCGCCCAATGGGTTAGTGACTCCTGCGGAGAACAGGAAAATCGTCACGGAGGTGGGCGTGCTCAGACCGCCAGTTCCAATGGGGAACCGGCAGTCGCTATAAAGAGTGGCCAGGCAGCCTCGTTGAGGCAGTGCACCATGGCCACTCGGGGAGAGAGAGAGAGGTAGCTGTGGTTGGACAGTAGCATGAGCAGGAGGAGGGGGGCCAGGCTGCAGGAGAGGCCAGTGGGGGGCCACTGTGCCCCTTGCTTCTCCGATGCATGCCTTGCTGTCCTCATCCAAGGGGTTTCCAGCCGTCGGGATGTGTTGTATCCGGAGGATGGGAGGAGGAGGGCCCCCCATGTCACCAGGCAGGCGTGGGAGGAGGTTGGTGACGCTGTCAGCGCCCATGATGATGTGCGGCACACAGGAACGCAGTGCCGCAAGAGATTCACTGATTTGCTGCGCTCTGGAAGGGTGAGTACCATGTCGGCCTTGGCCATTACCCAGCAGGTAGCCTTAGCCTTTGAGCACTCCCCTCCCCCACGTCTTACTGTCATTACTGCATTGGGCATTTGGCGCACACTGGGTTGGCAAATGGGTACTGACCATGCTTTCACCAGCCTTAGTGGTTGAGGAGAAGATGGGTTCTCCCCGCAGCATATGTTGGTGTTTGTCGTATTTGAGTAGTCTGGGGGCAACCTGCAGGGGAGGCAGCTGGACACATACTCAGAACTCCAACACATGTCTTATTGATGGTGATGAGATGGTGCAAGGGGAGCCTCAAGGTGTTTTGGCCAAGTGTTATCTGCTGGCCTCAGTGCCGCACCTAGTTGCGCCTCCTTGCCATGGGCGCTAAGACCCGTGCGTTATTCAAAGTGATGGACGCCGAATGTGTCCAAGGTGGCCGTTGGGGGAGGGGGTTGGGACCAGCCGTACTATCTTCTGGGGACTGATCACCAGTAGTGTGGACAGGAGCCGCTGGAGGCCTCAGATGGGCCACTGTGGTTGGGGTGCGGCGTGCGCGTGCAGAGTACATGAGCGACCAGCCCCAATGAATCCTCTTCTCTGTTCTGCAGGCAAAAACTGAGCACAATCTCAGGGAGCGTCAGAGGACTGGTGGTGGGCATACCCTGCTCCAGTGCCTCACCACCTTTGAGGAGCAGGCCATGTTGCTGGGGAGGAGGCAGGCAGCCAGGGCAACAGGTGGCAGCGAGACTGGGGTCCAGCAGCCAGGTATTTGAGGTCCACGTGAAGGCATGAAGCTCAGAGCAGAGCTTCAGGCTTCCTCCACTGAGAGATTGACGACTCTCATGGACAGGGGGTTCGATTGGATGGAGAATCTTCTGATTGGGTTACGCTCTGACCTGCAAGCCCTCACAGCGGTAATGGCCACGGGTGGTCATTCCCAATGTGGGAGATGTTGTGGGCACCAAGCATCGGCACTCATGCATCAGCGGTGAGCAGGGAGGTCCAATGTGGCCTCACGTCGGCGCAGCAGCTGCCTGTCATCGCTGCGAGCTCCTCTCAGGGCGCTCCGGATGAGGACAGCAGCTCCTTTGCCCCTCTGCCAGTCAACGTTTCTTCTATTGAGGCTGCGACAACTGGGGAGGTGCCAGTTCAGGAACTGGCCACTCCCTTCCAGGCGGGGCCATCACAGGCTCCATGGGCCAGAGGACGCCCGCCAAGGTCATCGAGGCCAACAGGACAGCAGAGTCAGCAGGCTGTCTCAAAAACCACTCCGAGCGATGGAGCGGCACCTAGATGTAGCACCCGCAAACGTAAGCATAAGGCACCTTAGGCACTCCACGGGTATGTCACTGGTGATTTTGTGTTGGCCTTAAAATAGGGAACAAAATTTGCAATGGAGAAGTTTCTGTTATATTTTGGACATAATAAAGTCCACTTTTCTGACCATGGCTGAGGGTGTTTCCTTTGTGCTGCATTTTTCTTTTTCACAGACATATCATGAGTGTTTGAGTGGCCATTGATGTTTCTGTACTGAGCCCTTAGTTGCAGCTGATGAGGTGGAAGATGTAGCACCTAAGTGCCACATGTGGAAGTGCCAGGCAATGCTGGTCCTGCTGATCGATATGTGTGGAGCTAGCTGAAGGTTCATTGGATTAAAGTGTCCCTGGTGTCCCTGCCTCCTTGGTGTAGTAGTGGGTCGGCGTGCTGCCCCTCATCATCGCCCTGTGCTTCCTCATCCTCTGAGCCACTGCTGGATTCATCATGTGCAGCCTCATCCAGGGCATCAAGGTCTTCATCATCAACTGCATCCCCCCTTTCCAGCGCAAGATTGTGCAGAGTGCAGCATGCACCCACTATCACAGAGGCGCAATCTGGGGGGTACTGCTGTGCGCCCCCTGAGCAGTCCAGGCATCGGAAGCGCATCTTGAGAAGACCATTGGCTCTCTCCACCACAGCCCTTGTGGAGGCGTGGCTCCTATTGTACCGCCGCTCAGCTTCTGTTCTTGGATGGTGGAGGGGTGTCATGAGCCACCTTCTGAGGGGATAGCCCTTGTCACCCAGCAGCCATCCATCAAGCCGGGCTGGAGCACTGAAGAGCTCCGGCACCTGGGAGTGTCTGAGGATGTAGGCGTCGTGGGAGCTGCCTGGGTACCTTGCACAGACTTGTAGAATCTGCATCCTGTGATCACACACTATCTGCACGTTCATGGAGTGGAAGCCCTTCCTGTTGACGAAGGCACCGGGCTCACCTGCTGGCACCTTGATGGCCACATGTGTACAGTCTATAGAACCCTGGACACGGGGGAAGCCAGCAATGGCCACGAAGCCTCTGGCTCGCTGTGCCTGACTTGCCTGGTCCCAGCAGAAGTGGATGAAGGTCAATACCCGTCTGAACAGAGCGTCTGTGACCTGCTTGACACAAGTGTGGACAGCTGATTGGGAGACACCACACAGATCACCCACCGAGCCCTGGAAGGAGCCAGAGGCATAGAATTGGAGGGCAACTGTGAGCTTCAGAGCCGCTGGCATGGGGTGTCCACCCACACAGTTAGGAGAGATCTCAGGGCCAATCATTTGACAGATATAGGTGACTGTCTCCCTTGAGAGTCGGAGCCTCCTTCAGCACTGCAACTCAATCATATTGAGGTAGCTGCTTCACCGCCTGTATACCCTGGCAGCAGGATAGTGGCATCTTCTGCGGCCCCTAGCGCCTTGGACAACCTCTTGGCCCTGTGCCCCTTGTGCCTGATCCTGGCCTCCCAAAGGTGGCTCCCCTGGAGGCTGATTGTCCAGTCCTGGCCTCCTCCTTATTCTATCCCTCCCTTCCTCCTCAGGGGAGCTGCCTCCAGTGGAGATGTCAGAACCAATATCCCCAGGCTAAATGGAGGCCTCCGGAAAGCTGCAGGCCCAAGAAAGATTATTGTCCGCAAACTGGTTTCAAAGTACACAAAAAGCTCTTGGAAATCGATGAGAACTGCTAACAATCAAACAGGCAACTTTAAAACTTTCTGCAATTAAAACTTCGTGGAAAACATGAACAACCCCTGAGTCCACATATCCCACCAGTGCATGAGTTTTATTAAAAAATCTCCTACCCGCCTGCCTGTTGGGCCCTTGCGCCGACCCGAAGTTCGCACGGGCCCCTCAAAATCCTGGACAATTGGCAAGTTAAGGGCCTTAACGAGGCCTTTAATTAATGGCGGGCGCGCGTCCCGCTGCTGTGTGCCGACCGAAATATCGCGATGCCGCGCGCTGACATCGGCACGCTCGCACAACATTTTAAGCGCTGACGTGCGGGCTCCACCACCTGCACGTCAGCCGGACAATTCTGGTCAGTGTGTTTATTTTTCCCAAAGCTTACTGGTAAAATTGGTACTATGATAGATTTTATTATTAGAGAGGTAAAGTCCACCCGCCCGCCACTGTGATCTTCCGGTCCCACCGCAAGTCAATGGACTTCTGGCTGGGGCACTGCCTCACCCGCGGCGGGTCCTGCCCGTGACAGGGCCGGAAAATCCCGGCCATTGTGGAACAATGGGAATTTGCATTCAAAGGGGAAAACATGTGTAAAGGAGAGAAGACTGTATGCAAGAGAAGGCATTTTAAGATCTAACACAAGTGTGAAAAGCCTCCAGCATCTAAGCCTCAAGCAGCTGTCTACAAGGAACCAAAGCTGAGAAAAACTCACTTTGAATTCGACTGCTCAGGGTATTGTGTGTTGCTTTGCCTGAGTCTTTTAAAATCTATGTGTCTTACTGTTGCCTTAATGGAGGTATAACTGGGAATTAGATTAATTAGGGGAGTTAGAAGTTATCATAATAGTAATTTGTATGTATGTATGTGCTTAAAATCATTTCTTCCATTAATAAATGTTTAATTTAGTTTTGTTAAAAAAACAATAAGACTCAGTGTTCTTATTACTACTGAATTCAAGGCACACATCTTAAAATAAATACAAATTGCAAAGAGTTGTGCCAGCTGCTTCAGGTTTCCCTCTGGGATTTGAGCAGCTTGGCATTTACCATCCGCCTGCTATAACAATGACAATAGATAGCAATTCATTCATACTATCCAATAGGAGGTTGCTTGTGAATCAAAGCCTGTCTGTGTACCATCTACAAGGCTCAAGTTAGGAGTGTGATGAAATACCCTCCACTTGCCTGGATGAGTGTGACTCCAACAACATTCAAGAAGCTCAACACCAATCAGGTAAAAAAGCCCTCTTGACTGGCACCCCATCCACCACCTGCAACATTTATACCCTCCACCATTGGTGCACTGTGGCAGCAGTGTGTACCAAGTACATGATTCACTGCAGCAACTCACCAAGCCTCCCGCAACGGCATCTTCCTAACTCACTAACTCTACCACTAGAAGGACAAGGGTAGCAGATTCATGAGAACAACAGCACCTACAAGTTCCCCTCCAAGCCACGCACCATCCTGACTTGGAACTACATTGGCATTTCTTCACTGTCGCTGGGCCAAAATCCTGGAACTTCCTCCCTAACAGCACTGTGGTCTGCAGCGGTTCAGGAAGGTGGCTCACCTCCACCTTCTCAAGGGCAATTAGGGATGGGCAACAAATGTTGGCCCGGCCAGCGACAGCCATGTCCCATGAAAGAATAAATTTTAAAAGTGCCAATTTCCATACATATATAGTGTATATCTCTTAAAAGGTTAGAATTCAAAAATACATTGATCACATTTGTCTCATGTATGCCTCAGTGTAGACGTCTGTAGGAGATACTTCAAACTTGAGTACAGTAGAAATTAAGCGCATACCTGTTAGGACGTGATTGGTGATGGAAGAACCATAATCATTTGTTTTGCAGAATATCCTTATGAATGGTATATTTCTCCTGAACAGCAGCAGTATATTTTGTATAGAAATGTCATTCAGTTCTATTCACCTATGTATTGTATATGTTTTTACCAAATCTGCTAGTCTGGTTTATTGAGGCCCAAGGAAACTTATGTGCCGTTTCCCAATATTTCTTCCACGTGTAGACAGATGTATTGTTTGTGTTCAGTAGAAATAATAGCAGACGCATGAGCTTTTGATGTCTGAAAACAGCAGTGACTGTCTTCTGACTGTTGATTATGCTGCAATGGTTTTCATCATGTTAATTTTTTACTCTGAGCCGCACACAGCAGGGAGGACAGCGACAGACAAGACATATTATTGTGTTTGTCATCTGAGTCAGTGATAATATGCTCAATTAAAGTAGTAAAAATAGGGCCCGCCATATCTTTGAGATTTTTTATTTAAAACATTACCAACAGTTCTCTTTCTTAAAAAAACATTTTATATTTTTTGTATCTTTATAAGAACAACAACTTGTATTTAATGTAGTACAACGTCCCAAGGCATTTCACAGGAGCATTATAAAACAAAATTTGACACCAAGACAAATAAGGAGATATTAGGGGAGATGGCCTAAAGAATTGTCAAAGAAGTAATTTTAAAGGAGTGTCTTATCATGTTTGACTAATTTATTAGAGTTCTTTATGTTAAATGTCTAAATGTTTAATTTAGTTTTGTTAAAAAAAACAATAAGACTCAGTGTTCTTATTACTACTGAATTCAATGAGAACCAGAGTTCTTTGAAGGACTAACATGCAACGTGGATAAAGGGGAACCTGTGGATGTGGTGTACTTAAATTTCCAGAAGGCATTTGAGAAGGTGCCACATCAAAGGTTACTACACAAAATAAAAGCTCATGGTATATGGGATAATATACTAGCATGGATAGAGGATTGGTTAGCTAACAGGAAACAGAGAGTAGGCATAAATAGGTCACTTTTGGGTTGGCAAGATATAACGAGTGGAGTGCCACAGGGATCAGTGCTGCGGCCTCAACTATTTAGAATCTATATTAATGACTTGGTTGATGGGACCAAATGCATGGTTGCTAAATTTGCTGCTGACACAACAGGACATAAGGAGTTTGCAAACGGATATAGATAGGTTAAGTGAGCGGGCAAAAATTTGGCAGATGGAGTATAATGTGGGAAAATGTGAATTTGTCCACTTTGGCAGGAAGAATAAAAAAGTAGCATAATATATAAATGGAGAGAGATTATAGAACTGTGAGGTACAGAGGGCCCTGGGTGTCCTGGTACATGAATCACAAAAAGTTGTATGCAGGTACAGCAAGTGATTAGGAAGGCAAATGGAATGTTGTTGTTTGTTGCAAGAGGAATGGAATATAAAAGTGGTGATGTTTTGCTATAGTTGCATAGGGTATTAGACCACATCTAGAGTACTGTGTACAGTCTTGGTCTCCTTATTTAAGAAAGAACATAATTGCATTAGAAACAATTCAGAGAAGGTTCACTTGACTGATTCCTAGGATGAGGGGTTTATTCTATGAGGAAAGGCTGGACCTGTATCCATTGGAGTTTAGAAGAATGAGAGATGATCTTATTGAAACATATAAGATCCTGAGGGGACTTGACAGGGTGGTTGCTGAAAGGATGTTTCCCCTTGTGGGAGAGGCTGGAACTACAAGACACAATTTAAAACTAAGGGGTCTCCCATTTAAGACAGAGGTGAGAAGAAATGTTTTTCTCTCAGAGGGCCGTGCTTTTGTGGAACTCTCTTCCCCAGAGAGCAGTGGAGGCACAGTCATTGAATATTTTTAAGGCTGAGTTAGACAGACTCTTGATTGTCAAAGGGTATAGAGGGTAGGAAGAAAAGTGATCTTATTGAATGGCGGAGCAGGCTCAAGGCCTACTCCTGCTTCTAATTCATATGTTTGTATGTTAAAGGATGTAAGAGAGGTAGAGAAGAGGAAAGGTGTAGGGAGGAAATTCCAGAGTTAAGGCCAAGGCAGCTAATGGCACAGCTGCCAATGGTAGAGCAATTAAAATCAAAGATGCTGAAGAAGCCAGAATTGAAAGAGTGCAGGTAGCTCAGAGGGGTTAGAGAGATTAAACAGATAGGGTGTGGTGAGACCATGGAGGAATTTAAAAACAAGGATGACAATTCTAAATCTAGGCATTGCTTAATCGGGCGCTAATGCAGATCAATGAGTACAGGGATGATTGGTGAGTGGGTAAAACACAAGAGGCCATCCTGGAGTGCATTAAATAGTCAAGCCTAGAGCTAACAAAGGCAGGGATGAGGATTTCAGCAGTGGATGACCTGAGGCAGGAGTGATGTTATGGAGGTAGAAATAGATGTTTGTGATGGTGCAGATATGTAGTGAACAGTTTTGGAAGATGAGAGCAGGACCCGAAAGGATTTTTTTTTTTTAAAAAATCACCATAAAATTAACAAGTGAAACTATATTATAAAGAACTAAGGTGCAACAACATTGCAGCTTTTCTCAGATTATTTGGATTGTAATTTTCAATATTGAATTGACAAAGCACCAATAATTTAATCATAACTTACATCCATTAAGAATCTCTGTGGAAAGCAGAAAGCGTCAAAATTAGTCTGAAATGTCACTGAGCATTAGATTTTATGCATGATTTGATTTTTATATGTGATAACTTATATTAGAGTAATTAGTAATTAATTAATACTAGAGCAGACTAACTTGGTGATGTGGATCCTACCACACTAACATATTTTTATGGTATTTGCTTAATGCCAAGCATTCAGTACCATGGAAACAAAGAGAATATTAAATATTCATTATGGCTGACTTACAAAAAAGACAGTTCACCAGAACCCAGGGACTACTAAATTAAATGCTAGGGTACTATAGACATCAATCATGGTATTGAATGCAGAATACAAGCCTTTGGCTCAGGGAATTTATACAAAGTTCAATTATTCATACTGTCCCAGCTGGGATAATTGAGCCATTGTTGTTAGAGATTAGGCAAAAAGTTTTAATTCTGTGAAGTGATATCAAAACCCTTCCTACATTCTAATTTGTTGACCAGTGGAGAGGAAGGCAGCTTGCTCCCAATAGTCCTCTATAATGTTCCTATAGTCCCCTTGCCTCAGGCACCTTTCCAATATGTGGATAGGGATTAGAGAGCTTCTCTTGGATCTCCTCTAATAGCATGACTCAGTGAAAAGTGAAAAGAGATTGCTATGGTGGAGTGGCCATCTTATTTTCTAACCTCTGCCTCTTCAGAAATAAATTTTAAAAAACAAAGGGGATTCACATACGAGAACCCACTTCCCCTCATTTCAATGCACACAACATGGAATTGGATCACATTTTTTAAAGCACATTTCCTGGTCTTTCCTCCTCGTTCTTGCAATTAAATAGCTTTATTTCCCCTTTAGTAGCTTTTCCTCTAGTCAGGTTCAAATGTATGCACTTTCATTACACGTTTTGGCCCTTTTCATATTATGGGCTGGTTCTGTGCAGGGACTTTCAAATTGTTTCAATAACAAAAGCAGACACTGGCAAAGCAAGTTAACCTCTGCGTGACAGAGCGATGCCATGATGTCAACGGATAATGGCGTCACAGCATAAAAATACGAGAAACATGGTGACATCATAGGATGACATCATATTCATGACATCATAGGGTTCTAGGCAGCTGAAGAACAATATCAGAGCAGCACAAACTGTTTCATTTCTTTATCCCCCAGCTCTTTAGATTGCACTCCTGCCATTCATTAAAACTACATGCTAAGCGCTGTAAAAATGATGCATAAATAAGCTGCCATCCCTACCTCTATACAAGAAATAAATCCATTCTGATGCAGTCTACAGAATGCTCCTCCATATTTAGAGATCTAGCTGCATTTCCAATTTTACTAAACGCAACTTCATTTCACAATACATTATCAATTCTTGCTTTCCCTAAACAAAGGATGTCTATCACATTGCAAACCCATTTCCCAACTCCTGTACCACAATAAAGATTAGTCATAGAGATTGAAATTGAACCAAACTTTTGTCACTCAATGACAATACATTCTGCTGGTCCATTTAGCAACAATGAAGAAGGTCACTCAATGAGTTGGTGTTTATTCACAAAAATCAAGGACACAGTTAAAAGGGATTCAGGTATTAGTAGACAAATACACTTTGTGGGATATCACACTGCAAAAAACTGCTTTCTAACATTCAGAAGAGGAAAATTCCACTTTGTACAATAGCAAAATCATGTTCATCATAAGCAGGCTTACAATTTGAATACAGAGTATACACAGAGGAAACCTTCCCTCATTGTTGGATGCTGGAAATTTATGCAACAAGGGGGATTAGCACACCATGATTGACAAGGTTTGCTCTTACGTTTTTTTTTCCTCCCCTGAATCTTATGGCAGACTGCATGAATAAGTCATTGAGTTTATCCATACACAGCATAAAGGTCCCAGGATTCACCACTGGGCAAGGCTGAATTTACTGATCTCCCCTCGAGTAACGCCAGAGAATCTACAACTGGCGTGAGCATTTGGGTCAGGGGGAAGCGGGAAGAGCCTGATCACTGACAGCTGCAAAATAGTAGGCCTGTGTGAGCCTGGGGAAGATTGGACTTGATTTCAAAGCTCTCCCATTCTCTCATTCAACAACAACTTGCATTGCTTGCCCAAAGCGCATAAATAGCCTGCCAAAATTCACCATCAAGGCAGCAGCAAGAAAGCATGGCAAGGAGAGAAATTAGTGAGAAAAAATATGAAAAAAACAGTAATAAAATGTAATTGATTTGCAAGAACAGATGCAATCAGCCATGCAATTAAAACCTGCATCTACAATAAAAAATATCTCGAAAGATATTTATCTAATATTAGTCAATTGACAGGTCAGACATATAAAGCACATTAAAAATGACTGGTTGTGTTCAACTGTCATTGGCAAATCGAGAAATCTGGTCACTATGCTAGTTGTCAGTGATTGTTTCTGGTAGGCAATCGTTCAGTTTTCTCGATTCATGGAGCCTGGGAAGTTAAACAGGAGCTAACAACTGATGACAAGTGACAGCCTGGCCACTGCCTGCTTCATCACACCCTCATCTATTTATGTAAATAAAAATCACATTTTCGGCAAGTCATGTTAACTCGATGACCGCATGACCTTTCTCTGGAAAGTCAACAGCAGAGGCACACCAAAGGTGTGGAAGAGATGAATTATTGCATCCAGTGTCCTCAAAGCACTGGGATTGGAGGCGATTGTTGTTACAGATGTTGTTTTTTTCCCCCACTGGAAGCAATTAGAATATTCAGTATACCCACTGTACTGTATGGAGAACTATTGAAAGGTCAATCAGTTTTGCTATGCCCTGATTCCTTCATCCTTCAAGATTCCAATTCTTTCTACCATCAACTTGCCCAGGTTGAGAGCGTGATTAATAAAGCAAATGGCATCTTAGGCTTTTATTAATAGGGGCATAGAGTTTAAAGCAAGGAAGTTATGTTAAACTTGTCTAGAACACTGGTTCAGCCTCAGCAGCAGTATTGTGTCCAGTCCTGGGCACCACACTTTAGGAAGGATGTGAACGTATTAGAGAGGGTGCAGAAAAGATTCACAAGAATGGTTCCAGGGGTGAGGAGCTTCAGTTATGCAGATTGAAGAATTTGGGGTTTTTGCTTGGAGAAGAGAAGGTTGAGAGATTTGATAGAGGCATTCAAAATCATGTGGGGTCTGGACAGGGTAGGTAGGGAAAGATCCCTATTGGTGGAAGGATGGGGAACCAGAGGACACAGATTTAAGGTAATTGGCAAATGTTGACATGAGGAGAAAGAAACTTTTTCACGCAGCGAGTGGTTAAGATCTGGAATGCACTCCCTGGGAGTGTGCTGGTGGCAGGCTCAATGGAGGCATTCAAAAGGGAATTGGATTATTATCTGAAAAGGAAGAGTGTGCAAGGTTACAGTGAGAAGGTGGGAGAGTGGCACTTGATAAATTGCTCCTATGGAGAGCCAGCACAGACATGATAGGACCAATGGCCTCCTTCTGTGCGGTGACAATTCTGTGTTTCATAGAAACTAGGAGCAGGAGTAGGCCATTCGGCCCTTTGAGCCTGCTCCGCCATTCATTATGATCATGGCTGATCATCCAACTCAATAGCCTGCTCCCGCTTTCTCCCCATACCCTTTGATCCCTTTCGCCCCAAGAGGTATAGAAACATAGAAACTAGGAGCAGGAGTAGGCCATTCGGCCCTTTGAGAACTAATGAACTAATTCCATGAACTAGTTCCATGAACTAATTTTATACATTCCTGCATCCTCCTGTAATCGAACTCTAACTTGTACTTTTCTGGGGTGGGGGGAGTGTGGAGGAATCCATAGACTACACCAGGAGGTAATTTATTCTTCAAAGTAAAGCTGTAACAGACCTTTGAGAAGGTTTAGGAATAGGTAACAGCCTAATGAAAGCACAGGGGAGGGAAAGAGGGCTCTCAACGCCTCTACGAACTATAACATAGTGGGAACTTTCTCCATGTACATCGTTAGATCAATAGCATATGAGCTTGGCTTTGGAATCTCGGTTTTTAACGCACAGTAGTCATTCGATTAAATCCCCCTTAACAAGGGTCGTTTCTGGGTTCCTCGGGCTTTATAAACCTGCTGGTTCCAAACGCAGGCGGGTTTAAATGTATTTTAAAGCTGCAAGTCTGTGGAATTGTGCGGAATTGAACCTAGAAACTCTCCACGACATGAGATAAGGGCGAATTTCGGAGGCAGCGAGCGAATCAGTGCGGATGTTTCTTAGAAACACTCTCGCAACAAGAGATGAGTGAATATTCCGCCCACTGTCCCTGGGGGATACAGTTTTGGTGCTGTGCTGCCGGCGGAGAAGATAGTTTGTAGTTGTCTGTGTCCCTGAACAAATTAACAAAGCAATGACAAAGAGAAGGGTCAATAACCTACCACCACATTGTAATTTAATGAATTGCTATTTCAAGGACTTTGGGAAGAGGTGAGAAACGGGGCTAAAACATGTGTAAAATATACAGAGAAGGAAAAATCAGCGCTCTCCCCCCCAAATCACACTCCACAACTGCTCAGCATAATACACGGAGCAGACTGTGTCGCTCTTCAAGTAAATGTGACTCTGTGCAGTCGATTTCAGGGAGCAAGAGGCAGAAGGGACTCGGTGTGAACATCTCTCTCGGAAACGATTAAAAAATGTGAAAGGTTTAACCCCACAGCTTTGCACACATGAGGGCAGAGAGACACCTCCCGGGTAACCCTGTCCCCCAGCTGATAGTCTGAACCCGTTAGAATTATTGCCCTCCCTCTCCCATTTAATCCTCGGTCTAAAATAAAAGCCAAAGCAGCAACCCCCCCTCGCTATGGCACACTTACCTGGCAGTGTTGTCCCGCGAATCCAGGGGCACAGGTGCAGTTGTAGGATGCCAGCTGTCCTTGCAAAGTTACACAAGTCCCATTGTTGAGGCAGGGCTGGCTGGCACACGGGCTCAGGGGGTTGGCATGGGCGGCAGACAGGGCAGCCACCGTGCCCAGGAGCAGCAAGAGAGGTGGCATTTCAGGACAGGGAGGGAGGGAGAGAGAGGGGGGTTTGCAGCCGGGCTGCGCTATTTGGCTTGTTTTTGCTGTGTCGTCTGCCTCTCCGGCTTGGTTGGGTTGGGGTGGGGAGGGTGAAGGATTGAGTTTCAGGCTCCCTTCTCCCTCTGTCTCTCTGGGTAACCCGACTCCTCGCTGAATGAGAGATCGCGGCTGCGGACCAAGAGGACTGGATTTCTAATGACGACAGATTGACGAGAGCCCGAATCCTTGTGGGATCAACCTACTTTCGGCACTCTCTCTCTCTCTCTCTCTCTCACATCCACCCGGCCCAAATTATTGTGATTTTCTTTCTCCTCCCCCCACCCTCGGGTTATTTTGTTTTTTTACCTGCACAGGACAAGGAGGCTGCTTGTGAGAGAAAGGAGCAGGGCGCGGTGTGCAGAGGTTATCCACTGATGGATCCCATCCCCATTACACTGAATATTGTTGCAGGTTACTCTACACAAACACTGGCTCGTCTTAAAGGAGGGAGGAAGGCAGAGTTTCACATAACCATGACCGGGAGCCTAGTGAATTTTCCAAACCCTCCTCCCCACCCATGATTTCAAACCTTTTTTTTTCTGGTCCACCCACCTCATTGACCCAGTTTATTATTATTCAGAGAGTAGATAGTTTAAGTTAGTAGTCACATTGCTACAGAAAGCCACTTCTAACAGTCCTGTTCACTGTCTCCACCCCCCCACCCCCCCCACCCTTTTCATCTCTGCTCTTGGCGTTGTTGGGAAGAGTTATGTTAGGAGAGTATTGCCTGGGAATGACTCTGCTTTCTGTTGCAAATGGATTTTGTTTCTTCCCAAATCACAACTAATGTGGATTTATTTTTGTCTCGGGTGCAAAGTTGCTGTGATCTGCAGGCACCATAGGAGAAGGAGCATGTGCTGAGGAGGTTAATCTGCAGCTCTTTTGCCAAGCCTCTTTCTAACCAGTGGTATAACTAGCAATAGGAATTTGGATAGACCGTTAACCATGTGGTGAATGGCCAAAGGTCGCAGCAAATCATTCAGATTACATTGTGCCAATAATTCAAGTTGCTCTTTGTTTTAAATGCTGTGCCATCACAATCATTGAGACATTGACAAAAGAGATCACAGAAAGATAGCTTCTTATAAGATCATAAAGATGCCGATCAAGCAAAGTCAACAGTTCCCTTCAGCTGTGTGAACAAAACTCCCAAAGAGTTAATCGTTGCAAGAGCCTGGGCTCTCTGCTGAGACCACTGTTGCCTTTGCTTGATTGACATCTTTATGAGGTTAAAATGTTTCTGTGATTATTTTTGTTACTGTCTCAATGCTTATTTGCACAAGATTAAGAGTGTGAAGTGCTTAAAATTTCTGTTATTGGCACTTTAATGGCCTAAGTGATTGATACTTTTATAGTGTTGTAAACCAGTTTTTTTCCAAGAATTATTAATAGGTGCTTTTTCTTTAAAACAGTTTCACACATGTCATAATTGCTATACTTTTCATTGATTCCGTATATAGTGTATATCTGGTGAATGGGCATGGAATGGTCATAGGTTTACATGGAAGGTAAAAGGGCCAATAAGGGTAGGTGGGGAGATTTGAGTTGGCATGGAGGGTATGAGAGGCTATTTGGGGTGGGTGAGGGTCATGAGTGGGCATGAGTTGTCATGGGAGGTATAAGGGGCCATGAGGTGATTGGAGGGGTAATGGGTGTGATGGGGAGGGCTAAAGGGCCTAAAATGAAACCAAACAACTGGGACAAACTCCCAAATGGGTCTCTTTCTGGTAGGTGGGATGTAACGAGTGGTGTGCCACAGAAATCAGTGCTGGGGCTTCAACATTTTACAATTTATATAAATGACTTGGGTGAAGGGATAGATGGAATGGTTGCTAAATTTGCTAATGATACAAAGATAGGTAGGAAAGTAAGTTGTGAAGGGGACATAAGGAGGCTACAAACTGACATTGATAGGTTAACTGAGTGGGCAAAGACCTGTCAAATGGAGTATAATGTGGGAAAATGTGAAATTGTCCATTTTGGTGGTAAGAATAAAAAAGAGCATATTATCTAAATGGTGAGAGATTGAACAGTTCTGAGATTCAGAGGGATCTGGGTGTCCTAGTGCATGAATCACAAAAGGCTAGTATGCAAGTACAGCAAGTAATTAGGAAAGCTAATAGAATGTTATCGTTTATTGCAAGGAGAATTGAATACAAAGGTAGGGAGGTTATACTTCAGTTGTACAGGGCACTGGTGAGACCACATCTGGAGTACTGTGTACAGTATTGGTCTCCTTATTTAAGAAAAGATATAAATGCATTAGAAGCAGTTCAGAGAAGGTTTACTAAGCTAATAATAACCTTTGTGGGCTGCAGAGACCAAATTCAAAGAGAACTGTACAAAGGCCATCTGCATTTCATAAGCCAGGCTGATGAACCAAAGCTTATCCATCTGCTAGGACAAAGGGCCCTGCAGCCTTCCTTTTAAGTCTTAATGGTTGGAACATTTAACCATCTCAGGAACCCAGACAGGGGTTATGCTCCCTGTGTCAAAGACACTGTGAAGAGGTGGGAATCATGTGACATGAACCTCCAGTTGGTGGAACCAGTAATATTGGCTTGTGGAACTACAAAGCTCAGTCTGCCATTTTACCATCTACAAGCAGCAGCATGAAAGAGGGGCTCTGCCCAGATTGAATACCTGGCCCCATCTACACTGTTCCTACTGGAACCTCTGTATAATCACCTACAAGACTGATCCATCTCATTCCTCAGCATAATTAACAAGGTTGGGTAGGGCTCATTGCTAACTCTATACAATCTGTGGAAAGAATGCACTTGAAGGGCCAATTGTACCAATCAGCTTTCCACATTGCCTAAGAGTTCTGGGAGAGGGTGAGGGCATCTGAGAAAGTGCTGAGGGATTGAAAGTAGTTAAGGAGTTAAAACACCTGATTGCTGCATTAGACAAAAGTCCAATGAGAAGCAAAAGATAAGACTGAAGCATTTGCAACAATCTTCAGCCAGAAGTACTGAGAGGATGATCCATCTCGGCCTCCTCCGGAGGTCCCCAGTATCACATATTCCAGTCTTCAGCCAATTCGATTCACTCCACATGATATCAAAAAACGGCTGAAGGCACTGAATACTGCAAAGACTATGGGCCCTGACAATATTCCAGTAATAGTACTGAAGACTTGCGCTCCAGAACTTGCCGTGCCCCTAGCCAAGCTGTTCCAGTACAGCTGCAACACTGGCATCTACCCTGCAATGTGGAGAATTGCCCAGGTATGTCCTATACACAAAAAGTAGGACAAATCCAACCTGGCCAATTACTGCCCCATCAGTCTACTTTTGATCATCAGTAAAGTAATGGAAGAGGTCATCAACAGTGCTATCAAGCGGCACATGCTTAGCATTAACCTGCTCACTGACACCCAGTTTGAATTCTGCCAGGGCCGCTCAGCTCCGGACCTCATTACAGCCTAGGTTCAAACATGGACAAAAGAGCTGAACTCCAGAGGTGAGGCGAGAGTGACTGCCCTGTCAAGGCAGCCTTTGACTGAGTGTGGCAACAAGGAGCCCGAGCAAAACTCTAGTCAATGGGAATCGGGGGAAAACTCTCCATCTTGGAGAGGGTACCCCCGGTGTCCACCCCACCAATGATGACCCCCTCCTTCCTTCCTGCTTTTTCAACAAATTTGTTAAAAAACTGCTCAGCGTTTTATGGCATTGGAAATGGATTGAGCGCCTTAAGTGGGCAACAATTGGCCACTTAAGGACTTCAATGGGCCTAAGGGCAGGCTGGTGGGTGCCTTACCCACACTCTGTATTGTGAGGACCATGTTGGGATGGCCGGGAAGGCAGTGGGCTCGCTACCCATCATATATTATGGTTTCCCTCCAACTGCCGTAAACACGCCCTGTTTGTGGGGGGAGTGGGGTGGGCTGTAAAATCCAGCCCAGAGAGTGACGAGGCCATTGAGGTCAACAAAGAAATGTCCATTGCAAATCTCCAAGCCCAAAGAATTCAGAAAGGGCAAACAAGCAATGAAGAAATGTGGCACGTTTATGAGCTGCCTTAGCAAGTCGTGAAAGCTAGTAGATTGTAAGTTGAACAATCCAACGTTCAAGAGCATCTCAGCATCTGCTTTCGATAAATATGATGTACTGAATGGGTTGCATGAAGTTTTACCCTCTTAAAAGTATAGAAGCCAACTCAATTAATAATGCAACTCAATCCACTGAGTATTGTGTACAATGTGAATAATATATTGAATAGTTTTCAGTAAATTAGAAGGTAAAACTAATTCAAACACCCCAAACAAAATGAGCCTAAGCCATCTGAATCTTAAAATGGAATAACTAACATAAACTCACTGAGATTTGGAAATATAATCAGTAGAGTTTTATTACAATTTTATTTCGTATCTTTGTAGTTCTATAGTTAAGCTCACATTGGTAGGAATTATTTATGACGTTCACATCATCCACATTACTTTTTAGAGTGGGGTTTGTGGACCTGAATCTGCCTTAACAGAAACACATGGGCCAGAAATTTACCCCCGTTATGGGGGTTGTGCGGGGGCGGGAGTGAACCCGATTGGCACCTCCGATCGGGGCCGCACTGTCATCTTACGTTGGCAGGCCAATTAAGGCCTGCCCATTGTGATGCCCGCCCGGAAGCACTGTGTGCTCCCTGTGCAGGCTGGGGAGGGCGGAGAATTCCCTGACTAGTTCCCTGCGCTCTTTCGCGCATGCATGCGAATGAGCGCAAAGATCTCCCTGAGGCAAGGAGGTGCCTCAGGGAGATTTGTTTCAGTCTTAAACTTTAAAATAAAGGGTTTTTAAACTTTTATAACATGTCCCCTCATGTGACATGATCACTTGAGCTGGGACATGTCAAAGAATAAATGTATAAATTTTTATTAGATTTTAAAACAGTTCATGAAACCTCATCCCACCCGTGGATGAGGTTCCATGAAAAATGCAAAGGCCGCCTGGGCTCTTCGCCTGCCCCCCCGCCAACCTTAAGGTTGGATGGGCAGCTCATTAAATTGAGTTAATTAGTTTTTAACAGGCAGGCCGCACGCCTACCAAACTGACAATCTAAATGACGCGCGGTGACATCGAGACGCACACCCAATGTCACCGCACGTCATTTTACGCGTCGGCGAGCGGGCCCTGCCCCCCACTTGCCGACAGGAAAATGCTGCCCATGAATACAATGTCACTCACGGAGATCTCTTATTTAACTACTAACACACAGATTAAATAAGAAACAGTTGGGTCTTGCTGGAGTATCATGTGTCCTGTGGTCAAACCGAGGATCACTTGAAGTCTGTTGAATGTTTAGCCTCCTTCTTGTTATACCAGAATACATCTGCCCAAGAGGACGGCGGTGAAAATGCCAGATATTGTACTAAATCTTATTTTCTTTGTGCCCACACTTCCTTCATGATGCCTCCATGCACATCTCAATGCTTGGTTTCTTAAGATTTGCCAGTACCACTTGTTGTTCGTAGCTGGTTGAAAATTTAGCAGGGTTGCCTCATACTTCATGTTACTCAATGCTGTTCAGTGGTGTCTTAACTCAAGACTGTGCCACTGTGCTCGCTGATTCCATAGCAACCCAAGATTTGCCCTTGGTTATCAAGTGCCTTTGTCTGACAAATAAATGCTTGTTAACGTTCCTTTATGTTCTTGTTCCTGAGCTTGCAGTTTAATGTGGTTTAGCCATCATTAAAGTTTTCTTTTGTGTAAAAGTTTCTCTTGTTTTAGGGATGCTTAAAACAGATTTTTCCTTTACATTACAGTTGCTGTTTGTAGACATCACATAAAGCAGGACTTGAGATCTGTCCACTTTATGGTGCAGGATCTGACGCAGAATTGGATTTGCAGATGTTTAGAGCCTACAGATACATTGATTTTGAGGTCATACGCGATGGTATGCAGTATTTGCAACATAAGCCCTGTAATATTAGGTTTTATTGTGAATGACAAGAAGAATCATTACCTTATTTAAAGGATGAGTCAGTGAAGACACTTATGCCATGTGAGATAGACAAGCAGGAGGAATAACTTACCAATATTTTTGTTAGCAAAATAATTCAGTACTCAACAACCACATGGCATTATCACTTCACAAAACATAAATTCACATTTGTTGAAAGGATTGTTAGAACCATTTCAGCAAAATATCTTCATTATTGTAAGTTCCAAGGAGAAGTTGTTCCAAAATTTAGGACCACAATGTGACATGTGTAATAAAACAGTAAAGAGATGCAGCACAGTGTAAAGTGTTAGAATAATAAAAAGTAAATCTATTGTAATATATGATTGGTCCGGTCAATAACCAGAACATGATGTGAGTCATGCCATTATCAGCATCAAATACAACGAGTGCCTGGTCTGTACAGTAAATGGAACAGATTGGACTGTGATACAAGTGTCAAACTGATGTTGATGGAAAAAATCATGTCCAGATCTGAAATAAATTTATTGATTTTGCACATATTAAGGGCCAATCCACATCCTACAGTCTCTCCCGCCTCTGACGACTCCATTTTGTAAGCAGGAAATTTAAAAAAGGAGGCTGGATACCATAGTAAATTAACAGACAGCCCTTTCACTTCTGAGAGCTAGGTTCAACTCCAACTAGACTTCAGGGGATAGAAGTCTTCCCTCTGTTGGCTGCAAAATCGTTTGCCAATGAGGCCGGGCAGTCTCAGACCAGTTTTAGCTGATACGAATCAAATGCTTCAAACTGCTTACTAATTGACGGTAAATTAGAAATATCACTCAGGGAATATTGTTATGGGAAATGGAAAATTGCCTTACAACAGAGGATTCCCTTCCGAGGTTGTGGTTATGGAACATTATTTCTTTGTCAGCCTTGGCTCAGTGCTGCGAATCTTGTCTCTGAATCATTAGGTAATGGGTTCAAGCCCCATCCCAGAGGTTTAAATACATAATCTTTGCTTCAATGCAGTATTGAAGGAATGCTGCAATGCAAGGGCTGTCGTGTTTTGGATGAAGTGTCACGCTGAGGCTCTGTCTGTCCTCTTGATGTAAAATATCTGCTGTTGCTGCCGCTTGTAGCTACTCCTACCATGAGATCTCCTGTCATGGTATGTCACGCTTGCCTGTCTTGCGCCATCCTCACACATCCACTGTAGCTCATCTGCAATGGCTCTGTGGTGTCCATCATCCATCCAAGCCCAGGCCGCTCCCTCTTTCTGCTGCCCTCCGCTTTGCTCTCTCGGAGAGATCTCAGTAGCTTATCAGCTCTGATCGAATGGCCGAAATACTGACATTTGCTTTTGAGACTTCTTTTTGTTCTTGCTATTTTAAGCACCTCTTAATTCGTCTTAAGGTCTGCGCTTGGAATTTTTAGCGTACGTCTTAGCATCCACATTTCAAAGGCCCCTATTTTTTTCCACAGATCTTTATTTGTTGCCCAGGTTTCTGAGGCAGACAGAAAAGTGAATAGAATGTAGCATCTTACGAGTTTTTCCCTTGTTACAAGCTTGAGTTTTCTTTCTTGTAACCACATCCGTCATCTTCACAGAATTACTTTTGGCTTTATCTCAAATATCTTTTGCCACTATTCAAAGCAAAGCAGAGGAATTGTCTTGGCCAACATTTATCTCTCAACCAACATTCCTAATTTAAATTAGTTAGTCATATAGCCATTGCTACTTCCAGGTCCTTTACGTGTGAACATTGGCTTCTGTGTTTCCGTACATTACAACAGTAAATACTTCAGGAAATACATCATTGGCTATGAGGCATTTTGGGAGATCCTGAGCTTGTGAAATGTGTTATATAAATGGAAGTTCTTTCTTATATATTTGAATCCCAGTTCTCCTTCTTACACACCCTTTCTTATTTTCCATTAAGTACTTTCATCCATTTCTTGTTTTTCCTCCCAAATGTATTAGCTCCCACATTAAATTACATTTGCCCATCACACCAACCTTCCTTAAGGTGATTATAGTCCACTTCATTGTTTGCCAAATCTCCTGCTTCTGCATTGGTATCAGGTTCATCACTGTGTTCCCTATGCCCAAGTCCAAATTATTTATATATTTATTTATATATGTGTATATATATGTACTGAGAGAAAAAGTGAATCTAGCACTTTTTCTCTCAGTCCCTCCTTCAGTCTAAACATTCAATTGTCCTAAGTCATTACTTCCTCTCAATTAAATAACTTTCCACTCATTTGCTACCTTTCCTCCTATTCCGTACTCCTGATTTTATCTGAAATATTGGAAAAAGTGAAGCCATTGTCTTTGGTTCCCACCATAAACCCCTCTTCCTAGCTGATGACTCCATTCTTCCCCCTGGCAAATGTCTGAAGCCCAAGATGGGCTTTCAACCACATATGTATGCCATTATTAAGACCGCCCATTTCCACCTTTGTAACATCACCTGACTCTGCCCTGCCTCAGCTCATCTGCTGCTGAAACCCTCTTTGTTACCTTTAGACATGATCATGCCAATGCACTTCTCGTTGGCTTCCCATAATCTACCCTCCATAACAGTTAGGTCATCCAAAACTCTGCTACCTGTATCCTAATTCATACCAAATCCTGTTCACACATCACCCCTGTGCTCACCTACACTGCCTTCTGGTTAAGCAAGGCCTAGATTTTAAAATTATCATTCTTTCAAATCCCTCCATGGCCTTATGGCTCCCTATCACTGTAATCTCCTCCATAAACTTCCAAGATATCTCTCCTCCTCTATTTCGGGTCTCTTGAGCATTCCTGATTTTAATTGCTCCACCAAAGGTGGCCATGCATTCAACTGCCAAGGCCCTAAACTCTGGATTTCCATCCCTAAAATTCTTCACCTCACTTACTCATTTTTCTCCTGTAAGACACACCTTAAAACTGACCTCCTTGTTCCAGCTTTTGATCACCTGCCCTAGTAGCTCCTTATGTGGCTTGCATATTTTGTTTTATAATGCCCCTGTGAAACGTGTTGGGATGTTTTAAGAGATTAAAGACACAATATCAATTCAGGTTGTTTTTCTTGCTGTAATAAGACTCTCCTACAATGCATTCTGAGAATCTATATAATCTGTTTACTATGGTTACCTTTAGCTTTCCTATCGGCCAATTGAAAAATATTAAATTTGTTACATTTGAGCAGCAGGAGATTTATTCAGCTGCTGAAGAAAGAACTTACATTTGTTTAGTGTAATTTCTGCTAACAGAACATAACAAGATTTTCTATATCTGAATGTGCTTTACCCGACCTGGACATACATAGTTCTTTATTCATTTATTAGAGTTCTTTGAGGATGTAACAAGCAGGATGGATAAAGGGGAACTAGTAGATGTAGTGTATTTGGATTTCCGAAGGATACTACACATACTACAAAATAAGAGCTTATGGTGTTAGAGGTGTGATATATTAGCCTGGATAGAGGATTGGTTAACTAATAGGAAACAGAGAATCAGGATAAATGGGTCATTTTCAGGATGGTAAACAGTAACTAGTGGAGTGCCACAGGGGTCAGTTCTGGGGCCTCAACTAGTTACAGTCTATATTAATGACTTGGATGAAGGGACTGACGGTATTGTAGCCAAGTTTGCTGATGATACAAAGATTGGTTGGAAAGCAAGTTGTAAGGAGGTCACAAAGAATATGCAAAAGGATCTAGATAGGTTAAATGAGTGGGCAAGAGTTTGGCAGATGGAGTAAAAGGTGGGAAAATGTGTTTGTCTAGTTTGACAGAAAGAATAGAACCATAGAATGCTATTTAAATGGAGAAAGACTACACAATGCTGTAGCACATAGGGATCTCGGTGTCCTTGTACATGAATCAAAAAAAAGCTTGCAGGTACAGCAAGTAATTAGGAAGGCAAACAGAATGTTGTCTCGTGTTACAAGGGGGATGGAGTGTAAAAGTAGGGAAGTCTTGCTACAACTGTACAGGGCATTGGTGAGACTACACCTAGAGTACTATGTGCAGTTTTGGTCTCCTTACTTAAGGAGAGACATACTTGCATTGGAGAAAGTCCAGAGAATGTTCACCAGGCTGATTCCTGGAATGAGGGGATGTCCTATGAGAAAAGATTGAGCACTTTAGGCCTATACTGGATCATTTATGTGATAAAGATATGCTCTTTGGGTTGTGATTATGGCTCAGAGCTCCTAACTATGGGTCGTGATCACAATTAACAATTAATGTAAGCATTGACAGACAAGATGAGGACACAATGACACAATAAGAGCTCCTGGTTACAGTGGAAAGAAGGAAAGGACTCAGAAACGCTCACTGCATAAATTTCAGGAAGACAGATAGAGGAATGAAGAACGCAAGTCACAGCTGTTTATGCCACTAGAGGTTGGTGGGAAGCAAGAACCACTTAAACTAAGATATCGATTGTCTCCGTTTGTTATGTATAACTTTTGTTGCTTAATAAATTGCCCTCATATCACTGCACCCAAGTGTCTCCTTGTGCGAATTTGATTGTTTGGTCTCTGAGCCTCTTACAATTGACGCACTGCAGTAGGACCAGACTAGGACTAGGCTTGGCGTTGGTGGGTCAGTATCTTGGTGTTGTTTGGACCGACCATCATTCACACTAGGAAAGGAAAGCCCCAGGGTTGTGGGATCAGTAAAATCCGCTAGCCGGTTAAAGACAAGTGAAAAGATATCAGGGGGAGAATTTTCCCCGTGTCGGGTGGGTCGAGCGGGAACGGGTGCAGGTGAGCGTGGACCCAATTGCCGCCCGCGATTGGGTTTGCACCGTCATGGGTCCAGTGCCGAAAAAGATTCAACGACCTCCTGCGCTCGGGAAGGGTGAGTACCATGTGGGCTGAGGTCACTTAATGCAGCTGTCACCCTTTCCCCCCCAATCACCCCCCACCCAGCAACTCTGAGTACAGTTACAGCATTGAATCCTTCACAGCATGTATCTCTTGCGGTGGGCCAGCAGATATTGTCCATGCCTAGTTCACCCTGAGAGGGTTGAGCTAGATGGGTTCTGGCACCCGCAGCATGTGTGACACTGACACCCAGAGTATAGAATGGGGCGTGAAAGTCAAGGGTCTGCATCTAGGCAGAGTGCTGGAACTGCGAAGCATGTCAAAGTCAGGGTGCTAATGTGCTGGGAGGGGAGCTTCCAGGTGGCGGGGCACCATCTGCTGGCCTTCGCGTTCCACGTGCTTGTGCCTCCTTGCTTTGCAAGGCTACACCTTGTGGTGCCAAATGTGATGGAGGCAGCATTTGGGCGAGGAGTGGGGTCAGCCCTGGCCTCTTTCCGTGAGTGTGCAGCAGCTGAGGGGTAACGGAGAACTAGAGCCCTGCAATGTCCCACTCTGGTTGGGTTTGGCAGGGATGCGATGGGAATCCAGGTACAGGTTGGACTAATCAATGCTCTTCTCTCCTTTTCAGGCGAAGACTGCGCACAATAATGCCGAGCGGATGCGGACTGGCAAAGGCCATGCCCAGTTGGCTATCTTGACTCCTTTTGTACAGCAGGCCATGAATCTGGAGAGACGCCATGCGCCCAGGTCCACTGGTGGCGGTGAGGCTGGGGTGCCATGGGGAGGTATGTTTGCCGAGCACTGAGGTCACCATGTGTGTTCCAACAGCCATGGCACTGCTGAATGTTCAGTGATAGAAGTTTGCAACATGGGTTGACCATTGATAATGGAAGGATGAGTGCATAATGATCCGGAGGACCAGCATGCACATTGACATTGACTGCATTTTAACTAATCAAATTTCCTTGTTCTTCCTTTCGGCATCATTGGAGCAGGGCAGGGAGGAGGAGGCAGAGGGGCCACCTCTCACACCTGAGGGCCCTAAACATAACGACTCACCAGCATCACACCATCTCTGCCAGGCAGGCACCAGCACAGATACTAGCACCTCGGTGGGAATTAGATCTTCGGCTAGTGTCCCGGGGCACAGCGGTGAGGGCATTTCACACTCGCTTTAGGTGCGGGCAGAGACAGAGAGTGCCCATGGCGCCGGCAGTCGGAGGACTGCTGGGGACCAGGTACATGCTCGGTCGGTGGCTGGTGATGTGCCTCTGGAGTCGTCCGTGCGGCAGCGAACACTGGAAGTGCAGCAGGGTATACGGGAGGATCTGGCGGAGATACATGAGGCTATGCATGGCATGGTGCCTGTGCTAGAGGACTCCACACAGAGCATCACCAATGCAATGAGCCTCATGGCCGAGCGCCATGCTTCCCCCATGGAGAGAGTGGTGACTCTCGTGGAGAGGCTCCTCCATGAGAACAATCAGGGCCTCCTGGGGATGTGCTCAGACCTGCAAGCCCTCACAGCGGCATTGGCCACAGCTGGTCAGTGCCAGTGTGAGAGATGGTTTGGGCACCCAGTATCCTAGCTCGGTGCCCATCCATCCACGGTGAGCAGGGAGGTCTGAAGCGACCTCATGTTGGCACAGCAGCTGCCTGGCGTTTCTAGGGGCTCCTCTCAGGGCACTCTGGATTAGGGCAGTAGCTCCTCCGCCGCTCTGCCAGTGACCATGGCATCCGATGAGGTTGTGGCGACTGGGGAGATGCCAGCTGTGGAACAGGCCGCTCCCTCCCAGGCGGGGCCAGCACAGGCTCCACGGGCCAGAGGACGGCCGCCAAAGTCATCGAGGCCAACAGGACAAGACAGTGAGCAGGCTGTCTCAGATGTCAGTGCCAGCGAGGGGACAGCACCTAGACGTAGCGCCCGTAAGCGTAAATTTAAGGCACATTAGGCACACCACAGGTTTCTCACTGGTGCTTTTATGTTGCCCCATATTAGTTCATTCAGACTTGGTGTGATGTGCAACACCTTTTTTTTGGCTTCTGAAGTTAATTTTGTAATCTCATTAAATTTTGATATGTAACCATGCTTCAAGGTGATTCCTTACTCCTGCAGGTGGACGGGAAGCCATGATGTTATGAGTGAGTTGTTTGACATTGAGCTTTATTGACAAGGGCCTTAGTTAATGTTCCTAACCTGGCAGATTTAGTACTCAGGTATTGAGTATGGAGCCTGCAGCCCTGGCGTGTGTTGAAGGTCCTTCTGTGGTGTGCTAGCTGAAGGTCCTTTGGATTAAAGCCTCCCAGGTGTCCCTGCCTCCCTGCAGTATGCCCGGGTCAGCGTCTACCCCCTCAGTGTTCTCCTGTGCGTGCTCATCCTCGGACTCACTGCTGGATTCATTGTGTGCAGCCGGAGCAACTATGCCTACATTTTCTTTGCCCCTTTCCAGAGCCAGATTATGGAGAGCGCAGCATGCAACCACTATCAGCGACACACGATCTGGGGGGTACTGGAGTGCACCCCCTGAACGGTCCAGACATCGGAAGCCCATCTTGAGAAGACCGATGGTTCTCTCTACCACGGCTCTTGTGGAGGTGTGGCTCCTATTGTATCGCTGCTCAGCTTCTGTTCTTGGATGGTGGAGAGGCGTCATGAGCCACCTTCTGAGGGGATAGCCCTTGTCACCCAGCAGCCATCCATCCAGTCGGGCTGGAGCACTGAAGAGCCCCGGCACCTGGGAGTGTCTGAGGATGTAGGCGTCATGGGAGCTGCCTGGGTACCTTGCACAGACTTGAAGAATCTGCATCCTGTGATCACACACTATCTGCACATTCATGGAGTGGAAGCCCTTCCTGTTGACGAAGGCACCGGGCTCACCCACTGGTACCTTGATGGCCACATGTGTGCAACTTATGGCACCCTGGACATGGGGGAAGCCAGCAATCGCTGCAAAGCCTCTGGCTCGCTCAGTCTGGCCGGCCTCACCCCAGCGGTAGTAGATGAAAGTCAATGGACGCCTGCACAGAGCGTCTGTCACCTGCTTGACACAAGTGTGGACAACTGACTGGGAGACTCTGTAAAGATCACCCACCGTCCCTTGGAAAGAGCCGGAGGCATAGAAGTTGAGGGCAGCTGTGACCTTTAGCGACACTGGCATGGGGTGCCCACCCACACAGATCTCAGGGCCTATCATCTGACAGATGGAGGTTACTGTATCCCTTGAGAGACGGAGCCTCCTTCGGCACTGCACCTCAGACATATTGAGGTAGTTGCTTTGCCGCCTGTAAACCCTGGCAGCAGGATAGTGGCATCATCTGCAGCCCCTTCCGACCTTGCACTTCCTCTTGGCTCTGCGCCCCTTGTGCCTGCGCCTCTCCTCCCAAAGGTGGCTCCCTTGGAGGCTGAATATGGACTCCTGGCTTCCTCCCCCTTCTGGCCCTCCCTTCCTCCTCAGAGGAGGTGCCTCCAGTGGTTAGCACAACTCCCATTCCCAGGCTAAGGGAAGGCTTCCTGAAACCTGCAGGCCCCAGAATTGATCTTTACTGTAGAGTCCTGACCTGAAGGCTGTTACTCCTGTCCAAGCAGCTGGTATGTGTTTTGAAGTAGTCCTGCTCTCACAGGCAAGTAGCAGTAACTCTCGCAACTAAATATCTAACAGATACCATTTCAACCCACTCACCCCTCTTATTCCGCCTGTGGATGATGTTTATACAAATGTCTCCTACTTGCCTGCCCATTGCGCCCATGTGATGTCCAAATTGCAGTCAATTGCTGCCTCAAGGGCCTTAAGTACATGATTAATTAATGGCGGGTGCGCATCCGAGAATATCGCGCACCCGCTCACCTAAATATTGCGATGGCGCGCGGTGACATTGGGATGCTCACCCATAGTTCTACGCGTCATTCTACATGTCAGCCTGGCCCCACACGCCAACAGGAAAATTCTGGCCCAGGGAAAGGTAAGAATAATGTTCTGTCAACATAAAGAGAAGTTAGATAAAGTATCGAACAGCAAGATCCAGATTCTGTTGACAGAATGTTTGACAAAGGGGGAGCGAGTCCCCCTTGAGGAGGTAGTTGTATTTATTCAAGGGAGGGTGGATGGTAAGAAGCTGGAGGTAGAAAAAGCAAGAGATTTACTTACTTATGGCGCATATCACTGCACTAATAAAGCTGATGACTGGGCAGGACAAAAACAAGATGAAAGTAGAGAGTTTGAAACAGCAATTACAGCAATTACAAATGCAGAAAGATCAAGAAGTCAGATAATTGAAAGTAGCAAGTTCAGAATTTGGAAATAGTAAAACAACAGCATGTACTAATGTTACAGTACCAAAGTTTTACTTGTTTACAGGTCAATTCATTGACAGCTATATGCCAGCACCAAGAGGAGGGACTGAAAACCTGTACTAAAGTAAATATAAAACTTGGACAGGAATTAACAGATGCTTGGGGAGGCCCTCAGGGAAGCTGCCAGACAGCCGCACAGGGAAGCTGATCGCTCCTAATGACAACTTAAAATTGGGGAACAGGAGGAACAGTTAGGCTTTTGTCTCTGCAGTGACAATGACAGGCAAAATGGGAGGTGATGTCGATTGCAATAATCTAGCTGAGGAGACAGCTTGATACAACCAGCGTGATAATTGGCCAGGTCCCAAGAAACCTTTGGGATCCCAAGGTCATTCTGGTCTTCCAGCAGTGGCTGTAACAACCCAAACCATATGGCCAACCACTGCGGTGAAGTAATGGAGAGAGATAGACACCCTGCCCTGTTAACCCATACTGAGCTCCATGCCTGCATACATGAGTTAGGGACTATTTAGGATGGGGACAACCGTCTTGAGCTCCAAAGATCCTGGGGATGTTTTTTTTACGGGGTCACAAAGAATTAGAAATGGAGGACCGAAGGCTTATTTTGTTAGCTGTGTATGACTCAAAACTTAAATCTACCCTCTGAGATATTTAACATGCTCAGCACGGTCAGTCCCATAATGGTTCAAATTTATAACATCTCTGGATTGAACAAACTTAATATAGCCGAGGTGCTGCATTGGGTCAATAAAATGTTGATGAGTCACTGTGAGCCTTTGATTTGTGGTTTTGTATTTGTCCTTCTGGGGGAAGAGGGTGTTTGTTATAATGAAACCATATGCTGAGCACACTTTGTCAGCAGGAAGGCACCATTCACATTGGCTTTTCTCACCCGTTTTTCCCAATGGTTCCTCTCAAGACATCGGCGTCATGGCCAACCCTGGTATTAAAGTCCCCCAGAAAGATGGTCTTTTCTTCTTTAGGGATGGCCATGTGGACTTTATCAAGGCCCAAATAGAATTTTTCCTTAACATCTTTATTAGAGCCGGGGGATGGGACATAAGAACTGATGATGGTGGAGTATTGATTATGGCTGAACTGTAGGTGAAGTGTCATTGTACATTGGGGAGTTCTGGCAGTGCATCCAAGACCCTTCTCCAGATGGCAAAACCAACTCCGTGGACATGAAAGTCGCTGTCAGCCTTTCCTTCCCAGGAAGGTGGGTCTCACTGAGGGCAGTGATGTAAATTTGGAGTCTTGATAATTCAGATGATACGATTACAGTACTCCTTTCTGGGTGGTCACTCTTGTGATTATCCATCAGTGTTCTAACATTCCAAGCGGCAAAATTTAAGATTTTCTTTCTTTGAACACGAAAACAGTGATCCTACACGTTGTGGTTCCCCAGCCAGGAGAAAATGGGACAGCCTATTTTTAGGACACTTTTTCTAGCCCCTTCCCCATTTGGGGTGAGCAGAGGGTATTCTGAAGAGAACTGCTCAGTCACAGATGCTGCTGCCCAAAAACACATCTGTCCCAACACAGGTATCCAATGACCTTCATGCATCTGTCACCTGTGTGCAGGTTCATATTAGGGACTCCCAGATTCGCAGCCCTGTCCCCATCGCCAAGTCTCCATTGCCATAGGACTTGGCAAATGGACCTTGAGAGAAGCCTGTGCATGATTTTGTTTACCGTTGGGATCTCGGGGCATTGTCCACATGATCTTGAGGTTAGTGGTCAGATTTTGGTGCCGTGTGGAGCCGTGATGACCGGGACCACCTGCTGCAGCCTTCTTCCGCCTTCATAGGCCGTGAGACACACGGTCTTCCTTCTCCTGTTCTACATTTGAGGACTTTTTGAACTGTACTTTGTCTGGCACGTCCCCCTCACCTTACTGCCATGGATGGCCCTACCAGGAACAAGGAATTCCCGGTGACATCGTTCAAGGGATCGTTGGAGCGCACAAGCCCCTCCACCAGTGGCTATTCACATCGTCAAAGAACAATTGCCTTCTGGTTTCAGTATTAAATACTAGCTGGATCTCTGTGCCAAAACTAAACTGACCACCGTAGACATATATGATCTATAGCTTGCGGACGACTGTAATGTTGTTGCCCACTCTGCACCATATTTGCAAGTCGACCTCGATCTCTTCAATTCTGCATATAAGAGAGTCAGCCTGTCCTTGAATGTTGCCAAAAGAAAACTCATTTATCAACCCACAACTGGTCAGCCAATTATTCCACCTCCACTATATGTTGAAGGAGAGACTCTGGAATATGTTGAGCACTTCCCATACCTTGGTAGCCACCTCTCTCAAAAAAGCCACTGTTGACGAGGAGACCAAACACTGGATCAGCTGCACCAGCTCAGCCTTCTATAAATTACAGCAGTGAGCGTTTGACAATGAAGGCCTCTGCAAGTCAACAAAAGTTTTGGTGTACAGGGCTGTGGTGTACACCACAGTGGGGGGTGCGGTGTGAAGAAAATGCTTCAAAGGCACTCTGAAGCTCTCCCTAAAGCACAGCAGCACTGACATTAAACCTGCAGCTGATTTTGAGGATAGTATGAAATTATTTTCCTTAATAATTTAGCACCCCTCGATAAACAGACAAGAGGCGTAAATGTCGGTTGGAAAAGCCTCTTGTGCTACCTGAGCCTGGGGCCTTGTAAAGGGGGCCCTGCAGTTGCAATCAAAAGGAGTTTTAGCTAAGAAATCGGTCACAGTGGTGGAGGACCATAAATGCATTCCCAACCTGGGACCCCAGCCCACTGATCCATCCCAAGTTTGCTATAATTTTGGGTGCCCAGGTCACTTGACCCATGACTGTAAGTATTGTAATTCCCCTCTGTGAGATTATAAGACCTGGGGACCATTGGTGTATGATCCACCTTCAAGCTATACACTGCCTGAACCCAGACCCTCAGGACTTGAGCAAGAGGTTGCATAACTGGGGGCACTACTGAAGACTCAAATGATCACGAGTGGCCCCCAACCCATTTGTACATTTGCCTCCTCTACTGCTTCTCCTTTTCTTGCTGAAGGACACCTGGGGTCCGAATGGAGAGGCCAGACCCCATCTTGAGCGATAGTGGGGTTCTGACATGATGGTAATGGATGACGGGTAGTTTTATTTCCTGGTAACTTACTTAAGATTCCATAATCTTAAACTATTTATATCGCACTAAATTTTGGTTGAAATTGACATCAACTGACTGGAGCATCGAAGCCAGAACTAGAAACATAGTTGCCTTCTCAACCTGCAAAAGCTGAAGATAGCTAACTTTGGATTTGCGTAACAATGCTCACCCAATTCTTATTGCTTTATAATTTTCCGCCAGAACATCATTCAGGGTGTTCTATCTTGTTGATCTTGCTGATCAATAACAATTTATTAATACATTTGAACAATTACATCAAAATTCATTACCAGAGCCGAAGACATCAAAAACTTTCAGGGCCTCTTCACAGCCTTTGCACAACCCACCACAGTGGCCAGCCAATCTATGAAAACACAAACTTATAATAAAATTCATGAAGGTTTGTAGAATATTTACACGCTACATTAACAATAAAGTAAGCCGTCCACCCTTGATCCTTACACCTTCAGTGTGGATGTCATTGCACATCAACTACATGAAGCATACTGGCTCTCAAAATCCAGTATAACTTGTTTTTTCAGCTCCAAAACATGAGGGCAAAGCCACTCCCTTGAGCTCTGCAGCATATCCATAGGTAGATTTATTTATGGGAAAATTTAAGAGATTAATGTGAAGAGCTAATTTCGAGGTTTCTCTCATAGTTCAGATTTTTTTTTTGCCCTTGGGGTGTGGGTGACACTGACAAGGCAGCATTCATTTACTTTTATTCCATCACGGATGTAGGTGTCATTGGCAAGGCCAGTATTTAATGTCCATCCCTTATTACCGATGAGAAGGTGGTGGTGAGCTGTTTTCTTGAAGCATGTAGCCCATGTGGTTAGACACACAGTACTGTTAGGGAGCAAGTTCAAGGATTTTGACCCAGCGCCAGTGAAGGTGATAGTTGCAAGTCAGGATAGTGAGTCACTTGAAGAGGAACTTGTAGGTGGTAGTGTTCCCATGCGCCTGCTGCTCTTGTCCTTCCAGGTGGTAGATGTTGTGGGTTTGGAAGGTACTGTTGAAGGATCTCAATCCTAGTTGCCCTGTGGGAATTAAAAGTCAACCATATTGTGTAGGACTGGAGTCACATGTAGGGTAGACCAGGTAGAAGTGGTAAGTCCCTCTCTTAAGGCCATTAATGATATATTTGGCTTTTCAAGACTCCAGCAATTTCATACACCACAAATTATCAGATATTCTCACTTCAACTTCATGTCTTGTTAAAGTAGTTTTTGAAATTATGAATTCTGGCTTTCTCTTCCATATTTATGACCACTAGACCAGTGAACATTGTTTACATGGTATACATGATGAAATTACTACACAGTATTCACTCTCAAGTATTCATTATTTGTCTTAATTTTAAAATGAATTCCTTAATTAAATTGCAACTTTGTCAATATTCCAAGCTATCCATTATGCCCTGTATGAATTATCACAACCCTTCTATTAAAGTTCTTCCTTGCTTCTCTCCTCGTTAATCATTATTTTCTTAGAGTAATATTGTAAGGCTCATTTACAAGCACAGAGCCTCACGGGACGAGAGTATTGAAGACAGGTTACAACATGTTTGCCCTGATTTTCCAATTTACACTTGACTTAGGCTGGTCTCTGTGTCCGGAACAAAGCCCAATAAAATGACCCCTCAATATGAACCACCTGAACCCATCAATTGTCAGTCAGTTTTCCAATCATGCCTGCATAACTATTATTCCATATTAGTAGCACAGGCTAACACTAACACTGGCTACCTGGCCAACTGACCTGTGGAATGAGCAGTTTGTAGCTGCTTGTTCACACCCACCTTCATTCCGACCTCATTTGCTAGGCAGAATCTAGAAAAGTGACAAATGTGTCAGGCTCACTATCATATTTGTCACTAGGAAATAGGACCAGCTCATTGTGATGGATTAATCTAAAGTAGTTAGATGATCCATCCAGAGGAATGGTAGGATGGTACTCTTGGGTTTTTATAAAGGATAATAATCTAAATAATGCAAGTTCAAAAGGTGTTGACAACTTTACATATCAGAATATAATGCTGTATGGTAAGTTAAATATGTTGCAATACAGTGATTAATGATAGGGCTTTGTTCTTAAAAAGTGACCATTAAATTGACCAGCATTGTGAAAGTGGGAAAGTGTTCAGATGCATTAGAGTACATTATCCAATGGGATAAAGTGCCCATCTGCATTGAACAGGAGTGATATTCAGATTTGACTGTATCATTTGTCCCCTGTAATTTATTCTTTTAATTGATTGACAACTCAGACATCTATTCCCCTGCTTTCAAATCTAAACAGGTTTTTTACTGACAGCTCAGACATCTGTTGCCTTGGTTTTAAGTCTAAATATACTGCTAACCTCTTTACAAAGAACAAAGAAAAGTACAGCACAGGAACAGGCCCTTCGGCCCTCCAAGCCTGCGCCAAACATATTGCCCGTCAACTAAAACATTTTGCACTCCCGGGGTCCGTATCCCTCTATTCCCATCCTATTCATTTATTTGTAAAGCTGCCTCTTAAACACCACTATCGTACCTGCTTCCACCACCTCCTCTGGCAGTGAATTCCAGACACTCACTACCCTCTGCGTAAAAAACTTGCCCCGCACATCTCCTCTATAGTTTTCTCCTCTCGCCTTAAATCTATGTCCCCTATTAATTGACTCTTCCACCCTGGGAAAAAGCTTCTGACTATCTACTCTGTCCATGAATTTAATTGACATCTCAGACAAACTTGTTCTTCTGCTTTTAAGTTTGAGGGCCAACGTCTTTGAAGAAAGGTCATACACTTTCTGTTTCTCTCCACAGATGCAATTCTGTTTCTCTCCATAGATGCTACCTGACCTGTTGAGTATTTCCAGTGCTTTTTGCTTTTATTTCAGATTTATAACATCCACAATATTTTGCTTTTGTATTGGCTGAGGTCTTTCATTGACTTCAAAGGTTTTAATGCATTCAGCTCTGGAGGCTTTGTTTATATAGCTGTGCAATGGAATCCCATTATAAATATTTGGCTGAGCTCCAGGCCCACTAACAGATTCAGCTCAGCAGGGGTTGTTGACACAATTCACAAGAGAATTGTCAATTTACTTATCTCAAAAGTTCTTTTACCACTTAATAGGATTATGTTTTTTGAAGTGGTTTTTGAATGAGTGTTTATTTATCTTGACAGTTTTATGACCACTTAATAGGATAATGGATTTTTTGAGGTGCTTTCTTAATGACTTTGTTTATTTTGACAGTTTAATGAGCATCTCAAAGATTTCCCAAGGACTCCAGAGTTCTGTACATAGCGAACACTGGATGGGTGTGGGGGGTGTGAAGGCATATAGAGTCGTGTGAGTGGGCATGAACTGCTTCTTGAACCGCTGCAGTCTGTCTGGTGCAGGTACACCCAGAGTACTCTTAGGAAGTGAGTTTCAGAATTTTGACCCAGCCACAGTGAAGGAACGGCGATATAATTTCAAGTCTGGGTGGCACATGACTTGGAGGGGAACATGCAGGTGGCTGTGTTTCTATGCATCTACTGTCCTTGTCCTTGTAGGTGGTAGAGTTCATTGGTTTGGAAGATGTCGTTGAAGGAATCTTGGTGATTTACTGCAGAGATTCTTATATATAGTACACACTGCTGCCACAGTGTGCTGGTGGTGGAAGAACTGAATGTTCAAGGCAGTAATGGGGTGCTGATCAAGTGGGCTGCTTTGAGCTGCATGGTGTTGAACTTTTTGTGTTTTATTGGGACTGCACTCATCTGGGCAAGTGGAGAGTATTCTATCCACACTCCTGACATGTGCCTTGTAGATGTTGGACAGGCTTTGGGAAATCAGGTGGTGAGTTACTCACCACAGAATTCCCAGCCTCTGACCGGCTCTTGTAGCCAGAATATAGCATATTGCTTCTGCTGTTTAGCATGCACATAGTCGTGCTGTAGCTTCACCAGGTTGCACTTTATTATTAAGTATGTGCGGTGCGGTTGCTTTCGAGCAGGGCTGTCCAGTCATGCTTAGCGAGTTACAAAAGACACTTGTTGGAATCTAGTATGAGTAATGAGCTGCTGGGTGATATACATGATAGGATTAGTCCTCATGGTTCACTATATCCACGTATGTATCGGCTGCCCAAGACATACAGAAGTGATGTCCCTTTACGCCCTATCTTATCTATGACTGGTTCTCTACATGAATTGGCCAAATGGTTGGGTGAGTTGCTAAAAACAGTTCTGAGCAGCTTTCCCACATACACGGTGAAGAACTCCTTCACATTTGCAAAGACAATACAGGACTTGCATATTGATAGCGATGCCATGTCCTTGTGCTTGTTCGACATTGCTAGTCTATTCACCAATGTACTGCTCAAGGAAGCCATAGGCATTTGCACCGTGGCACTATATCATGGCAATCTAGATTCATTGTTGTCTGAATCTGTATTCATTGAACTTATGAAATCAGCCACCGATGCAGTTCAGTTTTAACGACACCATGCATGCCCAAATAGATGGCGCTGCCATGGGATCCTCTCTAGGCCCAGCTCTCGCAAACACCTTTGTTGGTTTCCATGAGAAACACATCTTCGACGGAATGACACCTAACCTCCTACCCCTTGCATATTTCCAATACTTGGATGATTAGTTTGCTATGTTTGAATCTGCAGCTGCATGTAAGAATTTCGTTGAATGGCTAAATGGGCTCCATCCTGCGCTCAAATTCACCTGTGAAAGGGACTCCCTTTCCTCAACATGCTTGTTGAGAAATCTGCCAATGGGCTTGTGTCTATTGCAAGCCCACCATCACTGGTCAGTACACATGTTGGAATTCCTCCAGTTCCAATTCTATAGAATTGGCCTTATCAGCAACCTTGTAAAAGGGGCCCAAGCCATTTGCTCACTGGCGGAATTAGGATGCATCGAAGCCATCCTGTGGGATAACGGCTACCCTGATCAGATCATTCCTCGCTGCATATCGTAAAAACTCATGAATGGGTCTAAGGCCACCATTTCCAGTCCCAAAAAGTGCCCGGTCTACCTCCGATTATCCTGGAAGGGCAAGGTGTCTCAAATACTTGAGCAACAGGTGAAGGGGGCAGTTTCATGCCGCTACTATGCAGCAGCAACACAAGCGATATTCTACACTAACAGGATGCTGCCGTGAAGCCAAGAAGACATTCGCCCTATCACACAAATCAGCAATGCGGTATATGAATTTCAGTGGTGAGATGCCAGGTATCTAGGTCGCATGTCCCAACAACTGGCGGATCATGTCAAAGCACCGTCCCTTCAGCTGTTCACAACAGGCAAAGTACTGACCATAGCTAACCAGTCCATGCTTGTAAAACTCAAAGCATAGTGCCCAACATTAGATATGATTCCACGAATGGACAACACTTGCTCAACAATCCTGATTTTGCTAAGAATTACACTGGCAACCAATTTTAGATTATCAGTCAGGCTTGCAGTGTGGCTCACTTACGTGTGCTAGAAGCTACATATACTCACACACAGGGCCCTGTCCTTTGCAGACAGAAGGAACATGTTTAAATGTTGTGTGTGTGGCTGGCTGGGCCAGCATTTATTGCCCATCTCTAATTGATTTTGAGCAAATTAACAATTTTAAACAGGAGATTGATCAATTTTTGCTCACAAAGATTATTAAAGGGATATGGAATCAAGGCAGATAAATGGAGTCGAGATAAAGCCAGTTTTAATGATAAACAGGCTTGAGTCACCGAACTGACTACTCCTATTCCTAGGTTTTAAAACTTAACCTTGGTCTGATCTAGATATTTTGATGCAACATACCTTAATTCATGAAAAAAATTGGTGTTTATGGGGTAGGTACGGGAAGAGGTTTGAAAATTTAATCAACTCAAATTAGAAGTACGTTTAGACAGTTAAGTTTAGACACTTGGCTCCTCTACATTGGAGAGACCAAACGCAGACTGGGCGACCGCTATGCGAACACCTTCGGTCTATCCGCAAGCATCACCCAGACCTCCCTGTCGCTTGCCATTTTAACACTCCACCCTGCTCTCTTGCCCACATGTCTGTCCTTGGCTTGCTGCATTGTTCCAGTGAAGCTCAACGCAAACTGGAGGAACAGCACCTCATCTTCCAACTAGGCACTTTACAGCCTTCCGGGCTGAATATTGAGTTCAACAATTTTAGATCTTGAACTCCCTCCTCCATCCCCACCCCCTTTCCGTTTCTTCCCCCTTCTTTTTGTTTTTTCCAATAATTTATATAGATTTTTCTTTTCTCACCTATTTCCATTATTTTTAAATGTATTCCACCCATCATTTATTTATACCTTTTATGCCCTTTTAGTCTTATTTCACCCCACCCCCACTAGAGCTATCTGTACCTTGCTTGTCCTGCTATCCATTCTTAATTAGCACATTCCTTTAGATAATATCACCACCTTCAACACCTCTTTGTTCTTTGGTCTGTGACATCTTTTGGTTATCTCCTATCACTGCTTGCTTGTCCCAACAACCAACCACCCCCTTCTCCCTCACCCACCCACCTTAAACCAGCTTATATTTCACCCCTCTCCTATTTTGACTTAGTTCTGTTGAAGGGTCATGAGGACTCGAAACGTCAACTGTATTCTTCTCCGCCGATGCTGCCAGACCTGCTGAGTTTTTCCAGGTATTTCTGTTTCTGTTTTTGTTTTGAAGAGAATGCTTCCCTGTAGACTGCAATGGTCAGTGTTGTTTCTAATTGTAAGAGGCCAGTGACCTCTAGTGGTGAAGATTAGGAATGAAGGAAAACATAAGAAAACAAATGGCTTAGCCCATCTAAATTATCTTTCCTTAGGACCTATGCAGGAGATTTTCAGCTACTGCCATGTTCGTTTTTCAGTTATTAGCTCACACAGCATGGTTTTCGTCTAGCTGATGTGCCTGATTATTTTCTTTTAAGGCTGTTTGGGTCGGCAGGCCGTTTTTTTTTAAAAAACAGCCTTTTGTAATTGTGGCTTATCTCTTTGGAGCCAGAAAGAATCCTGTTCCATCAGCGGCAGTCTTTGGATAGTGACATCCTAACAAAACAGCAAAATGTTTATCACACGCACAGATTCATATTCACAGATTCAACATGCAGTTCCTTCTGTACAGACATTACTTAATGCCAAGGTATTGGTATTTAACATACACACAAGCCAAATTGTCAGCTCCTTTTGCAAGCACTTTACAGAAAGGTTGGCTCCAGTATACCGAAGTAAATCAGGACAGCAGGGCACTTAACTTGCTCTCCCAAGATTCAAGTAGCTTTCATTGCTGCAGCCGTGGGAAAATACGTATTTTGCTTTTCCAAGAGAGTTATAAGTGAAAACCAGATGAAGGTACTTCAGTTAGAGATTAATACTGATAGTGATTTTTTCTCTTTTAAGTTTTCCCCGCACATTTTTTTTATTTGAAGTGGAGAAGCCCATTACGCGAATCATAATTACGCTCAGTATTACAGCAAAACCCTTGGTTAGCAGAAAGAAAAGCTTGCTTGGCATCACTGTTGTCTGCAGTAGAAATTAATTTTAAAAAATGCTCCTGGGAAGGAAGGCTCACTACATGAAGGAAATCAATCAGTTGGAGCAATTAGTGGGAGGGGAATCCATCCACCACGAAGTTGGGAAACTTGGATCTAGAGATAAGCTAGATGCAGGGTTTTGTCATAGCGCAAAAAAGTAAGAGGAAACCAAACTGCTCTTTTGTTAGCCAGGCTGCTTTACCTTTAATTCCAATTTCCTGCCTTTGCTTTCCAAGTCATATTTATCTCCCTTTAAACTCTTGATTCTGCATTTACGGCCGTCCGGTGCAGTGTATTCCAAATTCTCGGTGTCATTTGTTTGAAGACATTTTTCCTGAGTTTTCTTTGAACTGGCTTAGTTTAAATTTTAAGATAACGCTGCATAATAGTTGGTTTACATGGAGCTCCTGTAATACATTGTCTATTTGATAAATCTGGCATTTTAATGTTTTCCAGAACATATGAACATACGAATTAGGAGTAGGCAACTCAGACCCTTGAACCTGGTCTGCCATTCAATAAGATCATGACTGATTTGATTAAACCTCCCACCTACCACCTTTCACCCACTTATTAATCAAGAATCTATCTACCTCTGCCTTAAAAATATTCAAATACTTGGGATACGGCTACACAGGATCAGTCTGTAACCTAAAGTTTCTTGTGCCTGTGCAATCCACCTTAGATTTCAGGGATGTGAAGATGAAGAATCATTCATTGTAACATGGTTTGGCCATTTTTTTTATGTGTGTTGAACCTGCTTCAAGGGACTGTGTCTGTTCTTGTACCTTAGGACTGAGAAACAATAACAGCTTAAGTACTGCATACAATTCTGATCGCATTACAGAAAGGATATGATTGCTCTAGAGAGTGCACAGAGGACATTTATCAGGATGTTTCTAGGACAGGAGAATTTTAGCTATGAAGAAACATTGGATAGTCTGCTATTGTTTTCTTTGGAGCAGAGGAGGCTGAGGGGAGATTTAAAATTACGATTTATGCCTTAAACATAAAAATTCTACTTCAATAGTGAGCCAAAAAGTCCAGGGCCTTTGATATATAGAAACCGTATGGCTTGGGCTGATGTAATTCCTATAGCAATAAACGATTATGTATAATTAATGGCAAAAAAAGTATATAACAGAAGTACAGGCTTAGGATATATTTAGACAGCTCTGTTTCTGTTTTGATGCTTCACATCATCCATATACACTGTAAACAGCAGGTCCCCAGCAGTGTTCCACTGGCAATGCAATAGTGCCTCCTTGACACAGCTTCATTCGCAAACATCATTTGCTTTTCCTGATAATCAATGTTCAATTGGATTCAGAAGTTTGGCTCTTATCCTATGCCTTCTTATGCTTTAGATTAATCACTTGTGTCCCACTATACTAAAAGCCTGACGAAATCTAAGTTTACCACAGCCACAGAATTTCTATCGTCAACAAGGCCATCATTGCATTAAATAATTCAGTAAATTTGTTAGACAAAACCTCTCCAACTAAATTGATACCGACTATCTTAGCATTCTTATTTAGGCATTTTGTTTTTGCCTCTTTCAGGATGTCTATTAGAATCATTGATACTTTACAGTGGAGAGAGAGGCCATTCAGCCCATTGAACCCATGATTGTTCTCAGTTATCCATTTATACCTGTTCTCTTGGCCTTTCCCTGTATCCTTTGGTGTCCTCAGGTACCACCTTGATGGCAGGGCAGCTACTGTCACCAAAAGCAAAATACTGCGGGTGCTGGAAATCTGAAATAAAAACAGGAAATGCTGGACAATGCTGAGTTTTTCCAGCATTTTCTTTATTTCAGCTACTCTCACCTTTCCTTTGGCATTCAGCTGGATCAAGTCTATTATGAGCTCTGGGGCTGACTGGTTCAGATAGAACCCAAACTAAACATCAGTTAACAGGTTATGATAGCATTGTTGATAACATAAGAAAAAGGAGCACAAGTAGAGCATATGGCCTCTCGAACCTGCTCCACCACTCTAAGATGATTGATTCTTGACTTCAGCTCCACTTTTCTGCCTGATCCTCACATACCTCAGTTCCCTTGAGTTCAAAAATCTCTCTCTCAGCTTTGAATATACCCAGTAACTGAACATCCACAGCCCTCTGGGATAGAGTGTTCCAAAGATTCATAGCTCTGTGAAATTTCTTATCTAAGGCCTAAATGGCCAACCTCTTATCCTGAGAATATGCCTCTTAGACCTAGAATTTTCAGCCAGGGGCAATGTCTCAGCAACTACCCTATCAAGTCCTCATCGAATCTTTTAATTTCAATTAGATCATCTCTCGTTCTTCTGAACTCCAGAGAGTATAGGCCCATTCTACTCAATTTTTCCACATTGCACAACTCTCATCCCAGGATGGAATTGAACAAACCTTGATTGACTCCAATCTATGGCAAGTATAACCTTCCTTAGGTATGGAAACCAAAATTGTGCCTAGTACTCCAGGTGTGATCTCACCAAAGCCCTGTACAATTGTAGAAGGAATTCCTTACTCTTGCACTCTAACATCCTTGCAAAAAAAGGTCAGCAGACCATTTGCCTTCCAAATTTCTAGTTTTAGATGCAAATTGTGTTTCATGTACAAGGACACCCAAATCTCTGAATATTTAAGTTACTCACCATTTAAAAAAATTCCATTACACTATTCACCTGTCTCCTATCACACTTCAACTCTCCCCCATGTAAATTAAAGGTACCTATAGCAACGTGGTTCCTATATACATTATTCTTATTTGGTGATAAAGTCTGTTCTCAAATCCTTCTTCCCAACCTGGTCTGTAAACTATGTCCATAGTTAGGTTCTTTCTACTCATTTCTCCAATTAATATTCAAGGGGATTCCATCTTACCCACATTTAGACCATTTAGATTCTATTTCCTTTGTAATTAAGTTCTGTTTAACAAACAGGCTACATTCCCTCAAAATTTGTCTCAAAAGCAAAGGAGATTGAGGAAAGCAATTCACAAGGTATAAAGCACACTTTTAAATTAATCGCGCAATAGACAATTTCCCTCACCACTCCCCCGCCGCCAGTATCTTTTGGCCATTGATAATGTTTGAACCAAACAAGACACCATCTTGTTTAAATTTAATTAAATCTCCAGAAAATAAAATCACAACTACAAAGTCAGCAACCATCACAAAACCTATTAAATCTTTACAAGAAAATGCTTGAATTCCTTTGTGCTAACCATCCAAGTGAAATACACAAAATTAACTAGTTTTGGAGGAATTTCCAGCCATACTTACCTATGCTAACTTACAAATGTCCTCTGTACACCAGTTTTCTGGCAGGGGCTTTGAGCTAGCTTTATTAATTGGGTTTAACATTGTGGATGTTAGTTTTAACAGTTGCAAGTGATCTCAGTGCCATTCTTCTTTAGTTCCGATGAAGAGTCATACAGATTCGAAACATTAACTCTGTCTTCCTTTCCACAGATGCTATCAGACCTGAGTTTTCCAGCAATTTTTTTTGTTTCAGATTTCCAGTATCCGCAGTATTTTGCTTCGATCTCAGTGCCAGCCTATCCAAAGGGTATCTAAGATCACATACTTAACATTTCAGTGCCATATTTCAGGCAGCAAACACCAAAACCATTGAGCTACCACCTTTTCCTGCCCGCTATCAACCACAGTCCTCAGTTCCAGGAGTGCTGCTGCATATGTCAGACTAAGAGTCTTATGAATTCTATATTCCGACTGCTGCTCCTTTTCACTCATGATTCCTAATTCCTTGCAAATATAGATCACTGCGCCCAAATGTTGAACTCTAGCACCATTTCAGTGTTGCCAGGCCTAGAACCTGTTTCTCTCATGCACACATTGTATCAGGCCCCACACTACACATCCCATACTGGTATTGTGTTGGTAAAAGGAATTTTTTTTAAAAAATCATTAGATGTGGACATTGCTAGCTAGGCCAGCATTTATCACCCATCACCCTTGAGGTGGTGGTGAGCTGCCTTCTTGAACTGTAGTCCATGTGGTGTAGGTACACCCTCAGTGCTGTTAGGGAGGGAGTTGCAGGATTTTGACCTAGTGATAGTGAAGCAATGGCAATATATTTCCAAGTCAGCATGGTGAGTGGCTTGGAGGGGAACTTCCAGAAGGTGGTGTTTGCTGCCGTAGTCCTTCCAGATGGTCGGGCTTTTGGAAGATGCTGTCGAAGGAGCCTTGGTGAGTACCTGCAGTGCATCTTGTAGATTGCACACACTGCTGCCACTGTGTGTCAGTGGTGGAGGGAGTGAACGTTTGTTGGAAAAGGTGCCAATCAAGCGGGCTTTGTCCTGGACGTTGTTGAGCTTCTTCAGTGTTGTTGGAGCTGCACTCATCCAGGCAAATGGAGAGTATCCCATCACACTCCTGACTTGTGCCTTGTAGGTGATAGATAGGCATTGGGAATCACAGTATTTATATGGCTAGTCCAATTCAGTTTATGGTCAATAATAACCCTCAGGAAATGACGGGGAAAGGCCTAAACAGTGGAAAGAATCAGAGCTCAAATGAAGACAGACCATAAGACATAGGAGCAGAAATTAGGCCATTCGGCCCATCGAGTCTGCTCCGCTATTCAATCATGGCTGATAAGTTTCTCAACCCCATTCTCCCGCCTTCTCCCCGTAACCTTTGATCCCCTTACCAATCAAGAACCTATGAAGTGCATGAACAATAGGGTAAAAGAATGGAACACCAAGAGAAAGTAGACAAGTTACTTGCAGTAATTTGCCTCTTTGCACAACACAAATCAACTAGTAATTCATAAGTGATAGGTCAGCCCTTTTATAATTTGATTAATGTTTATGGGAAGTGAAAGTTTTAAATCACACCCGATTTAAAAAATAACTTGCTTTAACTATTTAAGCTATCTAAATAGCTATTTAAGCAACAATAAATCACTCATTTATAATCACAAATTTATCTTTCATACACAAATGAACCATTCATTGGCTAACATGAGTCTCTCAGCCAATACTTAATGGATAACGATCCAGTTTGGATCTGGAATTCTGCAGCTAGCAATCTTGAAAAGCAGAAGCTTCTTCCCAATGATATGCATCTCAACAAAGTAGTTAGATTGTTAGTCCTTCCCTCTACCCCCACCACCCCTCCTTTCCTTCCATCCCCCCCCTGCCTGCAAGAGGCTTCACTGCAGAATTTCATCTGTGCAAAAAGCTCTTCTGTATCACATCCACAGGCTAGATTGATTTGCCTTAGAAGATATTGGGAGTATTTTTAAATTTTTGGCAGTAAAACTAATGATTTCAGATTGGTCACCCACTATACACCTCTCCCTATTTTCCTTCTGGTGAAGTCAGTCTGATCAGTTGTAGCCCATTTTACACCATTGAAAGTTAAAATTATCCAGTCTTAGAGGCCAGTTGGTATACTCATTTGTGACACCAATAGTTTCCAATTCTGATTTTAGTTTAGCAGGTAGCAAAGACAAATATTGGCTGCTGTATCTGCATCAACGAAAAATTCCTGTAGGACAGTTGAAGTCTTCCAATTAATGTACATTATCAAACTAATTGGTTGACAACCAGTATAACTGTGGTGAGATCAGTCAACAATCAGGGGTTAAGAGCAAGCACAGGGAGAGATTCACCTTATATCTAAGCCTATTCCCAACATGCACAAGCTACACCCCTAAAATTCAAAAGCTGTATAATTCAAGGTTAGATATATGTGGTTCATCCAAAAACCCAAAAATTCACTTAAACTTAAGATCTGTATTTTGTTTTTGCATAGGGTGGACGAGCACAACCAATACTGCTTTTATCAGGCAGCATATCCAATCAATTCAGGTACAGGTGTTCTAAAAGCAACAGCACCCCAATTCATACTATTATCCAGGTTTACCCTCCATTGACTACTATAAGCAGTTCGATTTCCAACATCTAAATATAATTTTGCAATGTTCTAAACTTATTGTAGTCAACTAATTCCAAATACACAATGGCAAGAATTTTCCTGTTGGCGAGCGGGGGCGTAAAATGACGCGGAATAACGTTGGGCGGAACTCCCGACGTCATCCTGTGTCATTTGCATTTCCAGGTCTGCGGGGGCGCAGCCAAGTCAGCTGTGCACCCACCAACCTGTCAACGGCCTATTGAGGCCATTCAAAAAGCAATTAACCCAATTAGTGGGCCTGCCCGCCAACCTTAAGGTTGACGGGCAGGTCAGGAGCGCTGGTGGTCACCTGAAAAAGCATGAAACCTCATCCACGGGTGGGGTGAGGTTTCATAACTGAATTAAAAAATTAAGATTCACTTTTACTTAAAGTAATGTCCATGTCCCAACTCGTGACATTGTCACATGAGGGGACATGGATGGTAAATTAAATTTTCTAAAGAATAACTTTTTCACTTTGGGAACTGATCTCCCTGATGCAGCACTTAATCTCAGGGAGATCGGAGCACCCCGTCATGCACATGCGTGAAGGAACGCACTTCCGCATTTGCCATTCCTCCCCTGCCCGCACAGGGAGCATACAGCGCTTCTGTGCGGACGTCATGCTGGGCGGGCCTTAATTGGCCCACCCACAAAAAATTGCAGCAACAATCGGAGGGCTGCCTGCCCACACCCACACTTTCCTCCTCCCCCCCCCCCACCCCACCGACTGGGGAAAATGTTGCCTAATATCTTTGAGCAATAGACAGAGATAAACATTATATTCTGTTCGATTTCTCCAGGTAACCTTCGCTGTTCCTTTTCAAATCTAACACCCTCATATTTATTGAGGAAAAGCTTAGGATATTTACAGTCTCTCCCAAATACCGTCAGTGCTAATTAATTATGGCACAACCAATGTTATTATGAACAAGACCCCCCCCAGGGCGGAAGTATTTCCTTCAAATCAACAAATGCCATTCCGTTTTCATTATTCTACTTCTCAAAATCTGAATTGGCTAACTTACTTCACAATATGGCCATGAAAACAAAGATGTGAATCTTACATATCCTGTCTTTTCAGCAAATAATTGAACTGTCAGGCAAGTTGTATCCTGACGTATTAAACACAAACATCCTAGGAATGAATAACATTTAACTATTTCATCAAGTAAAAAAAGCAAACAAAACTTTAATGAGGTTAAACAAAGTCTTAACCTTATGTATGTAAATACAACTAGGGTTACTATGATGGATTCTCCCTCTTTCTTCCATTCATTGCCATGGATTGTATTAACCGAACAAAGAACACTAAGATTTTCCCTCCACCTATCCACTTTTTGAGGATGAGCAGTTTGTAGATTCTCTCCTCATTTTCAATTAATCTTGCAAAGCACTCAAAGGGAAATTGTATCAGTTCCTAATTCATGATTGACAGAAACAAGTCTGAGGTAGAAAAAACAAAGAATTGGATAATGGTGGTGTGAAAAGAAACAGGATGAATGCACTGCAGTGACTGAATGGCCTTTCCCCATTCCTATATTCTCATCTTGAGCACATCCATGATCTAATATAGCTGAATTTTAATTAATTTGGAAAAGACATTATGCCCAGACCAGTTTCTTTAACTGCAGGTGAAAGATAGCTGATAAGCAACTTGCATTTCCCAGCAGCTCATTTTGCAATATAATAGTTAAATGTGAACTTTTTACACAAAAAAGTGTATCTGGATGGCTAGGAAGCCCTACTTTCAATTGACATTTGGCAGGCCATTCAGTAAACTTGACATTAAAAGAATGGAGGGAGTATTTTCATAGTCCACATGGGTGGAATCGGCACGCACTCAGTCTTGCTTTCAACTGCAAAACTTCTCTCCTTTTCATATGTGAATTAATAATGTGCTCAGGTTTACAACATACTAGTTCAATTTTTTTAATGTTTCATAAAGTAACACGCAATGAACCAAAATAGGCAGGCAAAACAGGCAAATTATAGGGATGAAGCAACAAATTATATAAGTGGCTGAAGTCAGCAGCATGTTTCAATACTTTTGCAAGCACAAAACAGTGATTTTTACAAAATGGATGACAACTGCAACAAGTGTATTAAAAGGGTTCCTTGGTTAAATAGTACAAGTTTAAGCCCATTTGAACTTAGAGTTTATTACAACTATATCTAATTAAGTCTAAATGCTGAAGGTTAATGAGATAAAGTGTGATGGGCTATCATTTCAAAGTACTAAAAGTTTTGATTAAAAAAAAATATTGCTCTTCCTCCCACTGCCCGAGAACAATTTGTGCAAATCTACAAGTAGTATCCAGGAGAGCCATTCCCTCAGGTATTCAAATAAGACCACTGGCATTGAACTGGATGGGGATCAGGAACTGTTTTAATCCAGAGTCTTTTATTCCACTAGTAGTTAAGAACAGGCTGCAGACTGACAGCCATTACATCATGGATTCCCTGCATGAGACACCAGATATAGCAGGTCTCACTGAGCCTATGAATATATCTGCACAAGTGAAATGTTTGCTCAGAGAACAGGAGCACTTAAATCCACTTTTTGTTTCTAGGGTGGGGATTGAATATATTAAAATTAGTCTAATTTTATTCACTTTCCCCATGTATGATTCCCTTAAAACATCCATTAAACTTTTGGAACAAGTCGAACCATAATTTCTAAGAATCAAGCTAAACTGACTAGGCATTACAGCCAACATGAGTATGAAGGCCAGTAAGCAATTATTAAACTGTAGTACTTTAATGTTTAGCCATTTACCCAATTTAACTCCTTTTCCAGGTTAGATAAAGTCCTCACAGCTAGACCCCTAAAATATCCACTGTTCACACCATAGAAGGATATACTTTTTTAAAAAACATTTGATGTCTTTTAATATCAAGAGGGCCACTGAATGCAACAGTGCTCCAAGCATTACAACCACATTGAATATTTCCACCTTTATTTACTCAAACTCCAACACAACTTCAATTAAAAAGACACTTTGGCACTATCCCTGAATCAGAAAAGTTTGGTTGCTGAATACAAAATAATTATACAAAAAGTGAGTCAAACATTTTATTTATTTATGTTCAGGTAAAAACATTAACCTGATGAAGTAGTTATTGCAGATTTCAGAAATCAGCACATGAACAGTTGGACAGAGCAGTGTTTACAGGTGCACTATCCTTATCAAACCAAGAGAGCTCAACTATTACTTTGTTCAAAGCTAGCAGTGCAAAAACAATTAAGTGAACTACAACAAGGTAAATTAAACAAGATAAAGCAACTGTCCCACTATAACAGCAAGTGGAACTTTTCTCAAAGTTTTACACCAACTGGAAATGCTACCTGTCCCTTGAATAACAGACTAACCAGCCCGATATTGGTTTAAACTACAGAATTTAAAAAAGGAAAAGGGATTTCTCAGTATTATTAATTGTTGTCTGAAATCATTCCGTAAACAAATCTAGTGAGAGATTAAAGGCTTCTGCCAACAGTCCTATTATTTTGCAAAACTACTGGCAAATACTAGAATTTGAATATTGGAAACAGGAATAAATTTTAGACTATGATACAATTGTTGGGCCAATGGAGGTTAAGAAATGCTTAAAATCTTCAAGCCCTTGGCTTAACCCTTCGTTGAATCATGGGATTAAGAAACATCACAAAAAAGCAGAACCCTATGTTACATCACACAAGTGCAGATGAGTTAAACATAAATGGACAAACTAGATGGAGGAGAGGGTGAAGATAAACAAGAGAAAAATGCAAATGACACTAACCAGAGCTTAAATTATTTTATGCAAGGTTTAAGTCTGTCATTTCTGTATGTTTGTACATATTAATCTTTGGAAACAAAAAAAAACACCAGAAATATAGGCTTCAGATGGATATACACACCAATATCAAACTGCACAGTGACATTTTATTGTTCCGTCATCCTGGAAGAAAAGCATCCCTTTCTTTTGATTTTGAATACCACACAGCAAAAAGCAATTTAAAAACTGCACCCAAATAATTGTTAAATTAACAAGAACTTCTTTAAGAATTTATTTTTGTTTAAATCTTGCATTAACTTTGGGGTCTTTTTTTCAATTTCTCAGTCCGTAGGGGCTATTTTAATAAATATACCATCCAAGTCTTTTTGTTGAAGATTTGCAGCATACCAAGCCATTTCTACAACAAGTACGCTGTACACATTGCCTTGATGCAGTGATACACTTAGAAAATAAATCATGATTCTGTCATTTGTTGTAACAGGCAGCTTGAGGATTCAGACGCTGTGATCAGGAGAGATGGAACGACTGCTGCCCTTCTCTAGCAGCTATTAAAAGTTTTTCACGCATTATGTCGATACTGGAGTAATCTGGCAACTTGAGATAATTAACACAGGTCATTACGGAGGGTAAGAAATCATCAGGGTTTTCCGTGGACTCAAAAGTCTTGCGGACAATGGTAAGTGGAGGGTTTAAACTCCGAAACCCTGTAAAAATAAAGGGCTTGTATAAGTTTCATTACAGTATGTATGTATAAACCAAACTTTGCCAATCTTTTCAACAGTACAAATCTATACTTAAGCCTTATACTTTAAAGCTGTGCTTAAATATGGATATGGGCTCCCTGATTATTTATACATGCATGTATCCAGCAGGGATTACACCCTCAGGCCATTACTTTCAAGTGTTTTGCACCATGTATATATCTTGGTCAGTTTCTCTTTCTCATCTTCTAGCACTTGGGCCAAGGCCAGCAGAAAGATCAAGGCAGAAGACAAGGCAGACAAAGTTTGAAGACACGCCAGGTCATAAAGAGAGCAGAGGTGGGAAGAAAGAGGGTGACTTTTATACATGGAAACAAGAGAGAGAATGGTCAAGACCATGCCTACATTGGACAACTAATGATAGAGGCATCAGCCTTGGCTCAGTAGCCCTATTGCAGAGTCAGAGGATTGAGGGTTCAAGCCCAAATTTAGAGATCAAAACATAATCCACGCTGACACTTTAATACAGTACCAAGGAGTGCCGCACTACTGAGGTACCATATTTTGGAAGAGACATTAAACCAAGACCTTGACTATTCTTTCAAGTGGATGTTTAAGATTCTATTCGGAGTGCAGGGGAGTTCTCCCAGTGCCATGGTCAATATTTATTCCTCAATCAACAACAGTTTAATTAGTAATTTATTTCATGGCTCGTGGGACTTGCTGAGAAAAAATTGGCTAATATGTTTCCCTACAATGACTAAACCTCAAAAGTATTTCATTAGCTACAAAATGCTTTAGGGTGCCCTGATGTTGTGAAAGCCCAAGTGCTTTATTTCCTTCTTTTCAACATTTGTAGACAATCCACATATGATTAAATTATATAAAAAAGCTGGAAAGTTGACACCTGTGATCTGAAGGTAAAGACCTTCTTGCACAACGCCAAAATGCCTTCTCCCATCAACTGCCAGATCAAAACAGTACCTAGCTAACTATTACATTTAATTCAAGTAGCTGCTCTGCAGTTTGGGAGCACTATTCCAGCCTGTTGGCCCGAGTTCAAATCCTCTTCAAGAGATAGAAGATGCAAGGCTGTGATCTAAACATTAAGGCTCTATTCATCTAAGTAGGAAGAATCTAGCATACTGATGTGCAAAGATCTTAATTTCATAGTTTGCAATCATCACAGCTGAACCATGTTACTTTATAGTTCAGAATGTTTCTTCAAAACAAAAGCCCCAACGGGACAGAGGTGACAACATTAGGCTTACCTCCAACAGGTAGTCGGGGACTTCCAGTAACAAACTGAAGAAATAGTCTTTGTTGCTCACCATCAAAACTACTGAGTATTTCAAACAGAAATTTCACCGCACGACTGTGGAATAAAAAAAAAGAGATACTTATATTAAATTGAAGTATTCACTGTAGAGTTCTGTCCCCCCAGAGACAATAATCGCCACAAATCAGAATGTGTTTTTTAAGTGCAACCATAAAAGCATTTATACTATTTCAGCATCCAGGTTCATCAAGCTTTTTCTTCCCAAGAGTTGAAGAGTTACTTGTGCTTCAGCTGTCGTACAGGATACACCACACTTTACTATCCACATCTAGGAAGAATAAGCCAGTTACGCCAATTCGAATATTAAATTCTATTACTACTTTTCTCACCAAGGTAGACAGCAATCTGTTTTTATGCTGCAAGATCATATAAACATTCGAAAAGCTACCAATTGCCGAGATGTCTTTGAAACTTCAATGTTTTATTGCTCTGTGATGGCATGAGCTTCACTGACTGTTTTAAGTAGCATACAAAAAGATAGGCACTATAGACCAGTTAGCTTAATACTGTGGTCAGAAAGATAATGGAATCCTTAATTAAAGATGTAATAGAAAAACAAAGGAACTGAAAATATAATTAGCAGAAATTTCAAAATGGAAGGTTATGTTTTACCAACCTTATGAATTCTTTGTGAAGTAATCACAGAAAGGGTGATAAGGATAATACAGTAGGCATAATATATTTGGATTTCCAAAAAGCTTACTGCGTAGTAGATTCAAAACTAAAGTTAAGTATGTGGAAGCAGGGGACAGGTAGCAGAATCGATATCTAGCTGGCTACAAAAGCAGAAAACAAAGAGCAGGGATTAAAGGTTAAAATTACTTGTATTTACAAATGGTGGGAAGTGGTATTCTACAAGGATTGGTGCTAGGACTACTGCTGTTCATCATTTACATAACTTACTTAAACTCGGGATTCAAAAGTCCAATTTCAAAATTTATGACATCAAATTGGCAGCTGAATTAATATAAAGGAAGGCCATGACAAAATGTAGGAAGACTAGTTGCAGAACGGGCATGTAATTGGCAGATGAACTTCAATATAGATAATTGCAAGGCAATATGTTTTGGTAGTAAGAATAAGGAGGTCACAAACGCATTGGAAAATAGCTGTCTAAATGGGGCAGAGGAACATTAAAGAGGACAGAAGCACACTGCAGAAGCAGTAAAAAAAAAATCACTGGAATGATACCAGGCCTGAGCGTTCATACCCATCAGAAAAGATTGCATAGGCTGGAGCTCTTTTCTCTAAAAAAAAATAGATGAGGATAATTTGATAGGAGTCTGAGATTATCAAGGGGTTTGGTAAAGTAAACATAGAGATGGTGTTTCCACTTATAGGTGAGAACAGAATTATGGGCCATAAAGGTAGTTGCTAATAAATCCAACAGGGAATTCAGGAGAAACTTCTTCACCCAATGGAATTTACTATCATAGGAAGTAGTTGAAACAAATAGTATTGATGAATTCAAAGGAAAGCTAAAGATAGAAAGGAATAGAAGAATATGTTAATGCAGTTGTATAAAGTGGAGAGGGATGAGGCTCATGTGGAGCATAAACACCAGCACAGTTGGGTTGGGCTGACTGGCTTGTTCCTGTGCTATAACTTCTCACAACAGAACAGGCTAACATTTCAGTCCCAATACTACTTTACATGTCCATAGTTTTCATTAAAGGTAAGGGTAGGAGTTTAGGAGGTGATCCCTGATCATCTACTGTAACTTTGACAGAATCCCACAGAGAAATGCCCTAAATGGCTTTCTGCTGTTTCTCTGAGCTTTCTTTTGTTCTTCCAAACTGTGGCAGATAACGGGGATAAGATCTCCAGAAATTCAAACAACTTTTATTTATGTAGCACTTTGAATGCAATAAAATATCCCAAGGGATGTAATCCCAGGTGAAACACTTGTACCTGTCATGATTATATCCGTGATCTGGCCTGCAACATTCCATTAAAGTCTTCACATCCCATGCCTCCGACTTGGAGCCACAGAGTAGCTGATCCAACTACAGGTCAAATAAAGGAGAATGTCACATAGTGCAAATAAGTATGAACTTCATGTTAAGGTCAATTTTAAGTGCTTTATTAAACAGGAGATTTTGATTTCTGCTTAGGAAGGTCACACAAAGCATTTATACATCACCAGGCACCTAACACTGGTTAAGCAAGTACTGTGTACACCTTTGTTGGAGGGAGGGGGGGTGCAGGGGGTGTCAACTACAGGAAAGGCATTAAAATCAAACAGTACACCAGATTTACCAGGATGTGCCAGGGCAGGAAATCATAATTACAGAGATGCAGTACAAGATACTGTGAATATTTCAACTGGGGACTAAAAGATTTAATATAGGTTTTCAAAATTATGAACATTTTTTGGTAAGAGCGAATGTACAGAACTTCTAGAGCTGTATCAGTAACAAGGGGTCAATTTGTGTCAGTGAAAAAATAAGATTTACTCAAATTTATTTCAGAAGTGTTAATATGTAATGTTTTGTCACAGGGAGGGTTAGAGGCACAAGTCACAATCTGTTGAAAGGAAAATTGTATAAATATCTGAAATGGATAATAGGGGAACATGGAGAGTGAGCAGGGTGGCAGGATTAGGTCTGGGTTGCTTTAGCATACATGAGTTCAGTAGCCTCCTGCTATGCTGTAAACCTCCATTGTTTTATGGCAGCAATCACAAACACAGCTTGAGTTTAGTGACTTATCAACAGTTCTGATCTTGCAAGTCAGAATGGCACAAAGGCAGCAAGTAAATTTTACTCATGATTATCATGGTTTACTTATTGGTAAGCAATAAAGTCATGTTTCAGAGCTCAATTTTTTTTCCCCTATATATAAATGCTTTTGGGTTGAGTTTGTGCTGCTGTGTTAAAACATGTTAATCCCTACAAGTTTTTTTTTTAAAAACAGGTCACAACTCCATGAATTTCAAGTTGATACAATATGAAGCAGTTAGGTGCCCAATAAATATTTACACATTATGACAAGGATGAACCTATTTATGTGAACAATGTCCATCTGCTTCCTTAGTCAGAATAGACACAAGAAGAAAAAAAAACACATTCGGGACAGTCAAGTTTTAAATGAGTAAGGGATAGGCCAGGAGCCTAAAGTTAGATGATAAAATGCAGGTCAGTTTCTGACAGTTGTCTTGAAGGAAAGGTGATGCCATAAACAAGCCAGGCCACAAAAGGTTCTGCATTGGATTGTCAGTCTTGTTTATATTCTCAAGCTATTTGACAAGCATTGGACGAATGATTTGTTTTTAAAACTAATAGCTGGGAGCACGCCCAACTAATGCACCACATAGAATTGCATGACCTCTGCTCCAGTCCCTTTCAGGTGGACTTACCACCTTATGAGACAGCTTTGCATCAACTAATGCAAAGTGCAGCTACAGGGAGTTACAAATACAACCTTGGGAAGACTTTAGCACCTTGTGGAGGCAAGTCTCAGCAAAAATTTGCATCAATGCTATTTTAGCCAGTACAACCTTGCTTGATGCGATAATTGGAGACTGAATCATATATCAAGCCTTTTGACAGATAAGATACAAGCCTCATTTTTGGGAATATATCCAGTCAACTTATCCAGAAGTTTTCAGAGTTGGCAAGAGCATCTAGATCAATGCTCGAAGAGGGCAATAATTTCTTTTATTCATTCAGGGGATGTGGGCTTCGCTGGCTAAGTCAGCATTTATTACCCATCCTTAGTTGCCCCTGAGAAGGTGGTGGTGAGCTGCGGTCCTTGTGGTGTAGGTACACCCACAGTGCTGTTAGGGAGTTCCAGGATTTTAACCCAGCGACAGTGGAACGGCAATATTTCCAAGTCAGGATGGTGAGTGGCTTGGAGAGGATCTTCCAGGTGGTGGTGTTCCCATCTACCTGCTGCCCTTGTCCTTCTAGGTGGTAGTGGTCGTGGGTTTGGAAGGTGCTGTCTAAGAAGCCTTGATGAATTTCTGTAATGCATCTTGTAAATGGTACATGCTGCTGCTACTGTGCATTGGTGGTGCAGGGCCTGCGGTGCCAATCAAGCGGGCTGCTTTGTCCTGGATGGTGGCAAGCTTCTTGAGTGCTGCAGGAGCTGCACTCATCCAGGCAAGTGGGAAGTATTCCATCACACTCCTGACTTGTGCCTTGTAATATGGCAGACAGTCTTTGGGGAGTCAGGTGGTGAGTTATTCACCGTAGGATTCTTAGCCTCTGACCTGCTCTTGTGGCCATGGTATTTATATGGCTAGTCCAGTTCAGTTTCTAGTCAATGGTAACCCCCAGGATGTTGATGGTGGGGGATTCAGTGATGGTGGTGTCATTGAACGTTAAGGGGCAATGGTGAGATTCTCACTTGTTGGAGATGGTCATTGCCTGGCACTTATCAGCCCAAGCCTGGATATTGTCCAGGTCTTGCTGCATTTGGATATGGACTGCTTCAATACCTGAGGAGTTGCGAATGGTGAACATTGTGCAATCATGTGCAATTATCAGCGAACATCCTCAGTTCTGACCTTATGATGGAAGGAAGGTCACTGTTGAAGCAGCTGAAGATGGTTGGGCTTAGGACACTACCCATTTCCATCCTCTTGTTCCTGTCAGCAGGCACCTTGCATATGCTGTGACACCAATTTGTGAAATTGACAAACTGTGATGAGGAACATTAGCTGAAAGTTGCTATTACAGTAATGACTTGCACTCTACTGAAGAGCTAGAAAGGAGGACCAAGATACCTGAGTTGCTGTAGAAGGAGATTTTAGGAGTGCTCCCAAGACAGCTTTGATTATGGTTTTAATTCTATGATCAGAATGTCCAAGGAAAACTTTCATGGAACAGTAAAATGTCACCTAATCTTCCAAGATTATTTGGACAATGAACAGACCCATCTTACACGGTATCAAAATCAAATTAGAGAATTGTCGTTGTGGATGACACCTACAATAATGATCACTTATCTCCAATGCTTAATTTTGACAAGTGAAGTTTACTTTCTCAATTTCATTCAGTACACAGTTGTGCTCTTATGTATGCAATAGGGTGCGTTTAGGAACAATCTCATTTATGTGCCTTCCTGGGTCAGGAAATTACATCACAGTAACTTGAAAAATACTAACCTCTATTTCCAAGCAAAAGATTTAAAATTCCACAATATTTATCAAAGGGATTTGCTGGATAGCATTACAGACACCAACTGAAATATTTTATATTTAAAAACTGTGGCTACCAACTTAGCTTGGCTTTAATTGAATAATTGGGGAGGAAATATTTTTGAAGCACAATAGGTTTTGATGGTACACTGTAAAACAAATACCATTAACAATTACTGCTATTTCAGAACGGCATCGCATCAAAATGAAATTTACCATTTAAGGAAACCAACCTCAAAGGGAACTGCTATCTATTCATGATGGAAAATTGCATCCATTTTTAAAATTGTTCCCAGTGAGGTGGCCTTTGACTAGGTCAATATATCTCCATGAAAAACTAACCTCCTCAGGGTAAAAATACTGCAAGTGATGGAGTGGAAAAACTGACTCAAAGCCATCTCGAAAGGATTCAAACTGCTTGGAAACACCTTCATTCAAGGTCCAGTATACTACCAGCTGCGGAAAGAAACATATCGCCAATTATACCAAATTATAACTACTTGCAGTTATTAAGTGCTTTTAACAGGAACATCCTAAAATGCTCAAGAGATGTAATCAGGTGAAAGTTGACAGTGATCCAAAGGAGACATCAAGAAGGGAATCAAAACCTTGGTCAGAAAAGTAGATTTTAAAATGTCTTAAGGGAGGAGAGGGACATGGAAAGGCATAGAAGTTTAGAAGGCAATTCCAGATGTAAGAATGCATGGCAGTCAATGGTGGAGTGCAGATTGGGATGGACAAATAGTCAGAATTGGAGGAACAGTGATTGCCAGGAGCCACTGCAAGTCAGCAAGGACTGATGGATAAGCAGAATTTGCTGTGGGATAAGACATGGGGAATAGAGTTTTGGATGAGTTGAGTTCACTGAGGGTAGGAGGCCACTCACTAGTGCAGTGAATCAAGTCTGGAGGCTGCAAAGGCATAGTTGAGAGGATGTGAGGGGTGGAAACTGGTAGTCTTTCCAATGGAGGCCACATGGGTTAAATAGGATGCAGAGACAGTTCAGTGTGAGACAGTGGTAAGGGAAGTTGATGGAATCAATTTTGAGGTTAGAGTTTGTGGTGAGGGGCTAAAGATGATGACTTCATTGGCCACAATGAAACACACACTCCAACACAGGCACTGGAAGATGGAGAGCCTTTGAGAAAAAAGTAGAGCTGGGTGTAATTAACACACATGTAGAGGTTGAACCCTTGTCTGCTGAGGAGCAGCACATAGATGAGGATGGGGACTGGTAATGATGCTGGAAATACTATCTACAATTGGAACAAGGATTGGTCATTTAAGAAATAGAGGGGACCAACACTGGCAAGATACAATTATTAAAAAGTTATTTTTCCTTTGACTCGAAGAGGGCAAGGAGTCCAAGCTGGGGATCAGATTTTCTGGAATGGAAGGACTAAGTAACCTGCAGGTGATGAAAATTATATTAAATTATTGGACACAACACAAAAGCGTTTATTTTAAACAGAAATGATCCTCAAGGATTGGAAAGTGGTAAACCATCTTTTTTGTGTATCTGGATACTACAGACCAATTTACCAATTATAAAGGAAAATGCTTGAAATGATTAATACTTCAGCATACTGCATATGTGCAAATAATGGCAAGCAGGCAGATGACAACCCATTAATGTAAATGGACTGAAAGCAAAAGTAACACTGGCAGCCAAGCTAAGCAGTTCCTATTGGGTGCACTTGGGTACAATCACCAACTGTGGTTGCAGACATTGCTCTCATGAAAACCTATGATAAGAATTGCCAAATAAGCTTTTAAGCCAAAGGATATGTAAGAATTGACATATGCATTTAATTGTGACTATCCCATACATAAGCAACTCACTGGGGAAACTGCTGGGCAAATTAAATATTGTTGCTGAATCTGCCTTGCAGTATAAATGCAGCCAATTTTTTTTTTTGACCACAGGGACTAAGCCATTGAAAGTGGCTGGGTATTAAAATGAGATCCACAAGGCCCCCTGAGTAAAATAAACGTGGGACTTTATATACATAATGATCTGAAAAATAGTTGCATAATTTGAGGTATACAGTATTCTATAATTCAGAGTTCCAATTTAAAAACTGTTGGGATGATTTGCAACTTAACTGGAAATGATTCACTCCACTGCATTCTTATACTTGAATTATGCAGGCACTGGGGCCAAGTTCTTTTGCTGTTTACCTTATGCAGATGAAAATTGTAGTACATACCCTGAGATACTCTTCCAAATTGTGTATGGTGACAACTGTGTCCTTGCCTCCTTTTTTCAGTTCAACACTGGCATACCCGGGTAATGTGAAGTCCAGTCCAAGATCTTCCACAGAGCAGCCATTCATATTGAGGCTTTCCAGAGCCTGTTGAAGACATTCTTTGCTCTATCAAGAGATTCACATCAACAACATTAAATCTAATCTTTTGTCAGGTATCCTAAATACCTGCCCTTGGTAACTTGGTAGTTTTAACTTTCCACGACACGTACATGGAATGTTCAAAGAAAAAGGCACTGGGTTCAAAATTTTACGAGACTGATGTCAAATGAGATGGCCACCCTCCAAACTCCAACCCACCTCCCCCCACAGCCAATGGAATGCATTGGTTTGGTAGCATCTCCTTTGGACATGCTTTGTTACTCCAGCAACCCAAGTTAAAGAATTAAAGAGCAGATGCATGACCTTAGTAGGTGCGCACTTATCAGTATTCAGAAAGTGAGACCATGTTAAAAGTTAAGCAAGTCTCCAAGTGCAACGGAGTTGAGGGAAATTCGTTGTAACACAAATTTGGAAATCCAAAACTGGACTGACTTATCTCCAAGATGGAGGTTGATTGGAGTTTGTTGAATTGGGACATGCCAAGAAACACAGGCTGCTTCTCAAAATTCCACGCAACAGAAAATTACACAGGAAATTTGCAGACAAACCATAAATAAATGAGAAAACTTTGATAAATGAAAATTCCTCATCAGGAGCCCTAAAATGTATACAAGAATTTTAACTTGAAACAGCAATGACCAACATATTGTAAAACTGAAAAATGTACTGTGCAACTGGCCCAGTAGATGGTCACAGAACGTATGGGGAAGTTTTGTTTGACTTGATCCGTGAACCTCTCAAATGCAGAAGTGTCCGCTACTTTGAGCGAACAGATACAACAGGACTATTGCTGACAGGAAAACTGAAGAGATGGTTTATAAAAAGGAGTCAAATATATCAAGGCTAGATCATCTGTGAAATGGTAATGCTGTATCAAGATTTTTTTTTTACAAAATAAGAACGCATCCCCAAGAAAACACCCATTCTCAAGCAATTGCTAACATGGAAAACTTAAATTCCTATTGCCAGTGACCCAATCATTGACGAGTGCGAAAAGCCTCTGACCAAAAAGTAAAGCAGCCCTAGAACTGGTAATGGGTAAGTGATTATGCAAATAAATTACAAGATGGTGGAAAAAGTAGTAAAATTTGTTATTGTAATAGTGGACCACGTATTACGGTTGCATGTTACAGGGATTTAAAATACATTCACAAATTAGTGTGTGCTCAGTCTTTTATTGTCTCCCACCAGACAAACCCCTTGCCCAAACCCAATTTTCAATTCTCTTCTAGGTACTTCCATCTACCTGTGCTAACCCATAATATTTAGCTTAAATTTCTATGTGTACCAAATAAATCAAACATTGAAACTGCCCTTTGTTTTCATAACAGTATTCTTTTGCTCAGATTGCCACAAACACACTTGTTCAAAATAGTGGCAGAAATTTGAGGGTCAAGGATGCAGGAGGCCAGATGACAAAATGGTCAAATCAGTAACTTCCATTCTTACCTGCGATCTGTCTTGCTCCAATTTCTTCTTTTGTTTTATGATGTCCTCAAGATGACAAATTGATTTTGCTACTACTGGATCAATGTTGAAAAGGTCATGGGAGCAGAGGGAAATTTCTTGCCGTAGCATCCATTTGTAAAACGATAGGCTAAGAGGCAAATCCAACTATTCAAAACAAGTGGGGCAAAAAAAGTTACTTCTACACAATAATTAGACCGTTCACAAATTCAATGTTAATATGCAAATGACTATTTCCTCATTCTTGAACAGTTTGCATTACAATTTCAGTAAAATAGGACATCACTTGTCAGTGATGCACATTGCCGTAATGTACACCACAAAATCAAATACTGTTCTAAATCTCAAGACAGGGCAGAATAGAAAATAGATATGCATTAACTAGTGATTCAATAAGAATGTGGGTATGTACAGTTTATCATGTATTATGTAATTCATTATATACAGATTTAATTGCATTTATTTAGTTCGAGATCAAATTTTCTGCTCATTGCAAAGCAGCTGGTGTAAAGGCAACTGTAGTTCAGTATGACGGAGAAGATTTTTTTTTACATGAAAGGACAGTGACTGCAAAGTCACCTCTGAGAATCTATTACATTCAAAATCTATGGTCTTGTACTTGCTGTCAACTTTTTCAGTTACAAATTCCTATGTCCCCATTTCGAATAGAGACTGGTAACATAATCTGGTCATTCTATAATCATACACTGTCTCTAGTGCGGCATATTGCAACACTACCACTGGCAGAAACAGCAATCACAGTACAATAAGTTCACACAAATGTGGGCAGAATATTTTATTTGAATTGAATTTTATAATATAAATACAAGAATAGGGACAGAATGCAAAACAACAATGTGGATTTATTTACATCTGCGCAACATGGCCCAGTTAATGCCAGTCCTCAAACCCCACTTCACCATTCTGTAGCTTTCAATTTAAGGTCCACTATTTAGAGAAACATAAATATGCAGTTTACTAGGCATTGCTAACAGATGCACCCTTATTTGAGTTATGGATTTTGAGCTTTACATAATTAAAGCTACATGCCCTCAGTAGAAATATCAAATGGTTAAAATTACACTTGTTTTGGCCCACTGAAGATTTTTTTAAAACTCATTTGGAGGAATCAATCAATAGACCATATTAAAAGAAGTCTGCAGCTATCAACCAACCAAAATATACAACAGGCTAACTTGACAATCTCGGTTTGGAAACCATTACGTAAAGGCTCCAAGTCACTTCTCAATTAACGATTTGTTGAAACAGGTTTTATTTTTGCAAGAACAATTTTACTTGATCAAGCATTAAAAAAAATCCTCCTGCCCCTTGGTAATTTCCCCTAAATGGATATCTAGTTGAAATCTGTTTAAATGTGAGTTGTTGCAAGGGTGCTGGAAAATCATACAATGTTTGTGTGAAGTTCTTCCAAATATTTATTTGAAATTTGTGTCCTTTGCTCCTACTAACTTCACTGACTTGGGAGTCATTTTTCAGGCTTTTTAAGCTTTTGTATATAATAGATATCTCAATAAAGGTCCTCCCTCAACATCTGCTCTCAAACTGATAGAGGTATTACATTACCTACAGTGAAAATAGCTCAACATAATTTCACAATATGATTACACAAAACATGTGCTTCGCAAAAGGTTGAGAGAACCACTTGTGTTATTTCACTAACTGCTACTGCATAAACAGCAAAGGACCTGATATTCCCTGCTGTTGTCAAGGCTCTTTTGGTTGTAGGAATGGTTTTCACAAGCCAATCTCCTGTATTATTGCTCACAAGATCAGAGCAAGCTAGCTGGTTTTAGAAAAAGAGTTTTACATTATCTGGAGCTGGGGAGAGATGGTATTGTTAGTCTTTGTCGCGTGCTTCATCCTATTGATGGTGAAGATCTCATGCCTCACCCCAGTGATGGTTAAGATCTTTCCAACATTCAAGTACGTTAAACAATTTCTGGTCTCCAAATAAGAATTTGCACCATGCCGTTTCAACAATTTAACTTGCAATTTGGACAGCAGGCTGAAGGTGTTCATCCACAGGTGTTAGCTAAAGAAGCCATCTAAGCAAAGGTCATGCTGACTATGCTGAAAACACCAACATCATGGAGACAATTCAGATTCAGCTGCCCAACCTAATGACAATATTCTGGAGTTAGCCAATCATATCATCTAAAATATTTGATCTACTATATGTTCTACTAATATTTGATTAAAAAATGAACTTGCGTTTATTTTACACCTTCTCATCCAATTGCTTTTTTTAGGATACACAGTCAGTACTGTTTTTCAAGTTCAACAGCAGCAATGTAAAGCTAATCTATTTTGGTGGTGAGGGTAATGGAGGAATGTTAGCTGGGATACAAAGAGGCTCTGAACACTTTTTTTGAAAAGTGCTGCAGGATTTTTAAATCTACCTGAATTAATAGAAGTGGACAGGACTTTTGTGTAATGCCTCATCTAAAGGACAACATCTTCAGCAATACAACTCTTGTTTAGTGCAGCACCAATTTGTCAGCCTAGCTTTTCAAAAATCGTTTGTGGGATTGCAGTGTTGCTGGCAATGCCAGCACTTGTTTCCATCCCCATTTGTCCTTGAGAAGATGGTGGACAGGCTTTGCGGAGTCAGGAGGCAAGTTACTCTCTCAATTCGCAGCCTCTAACCTGCTCTTGTGGTCACAGCATTTATATGAATAGTCGAATTCAGTTCCTGGTCAATGATAACACCCAGAATGTTGATAGTGGTTGATTCGATGATGGTGATGCCATTGAATGTCAAGGGGAGGTGCCTACATTCTCTCGTTAGAGATGGCACTATCTGGCACTTGCGTGATGCGAATGTTACTGACATGCTTCTATCCCGGAGCTAGGTTTGAACCCACAAGTTTCTAGGTTCTGGAACCCTACTGTGTCAAGCTGACAAGAACTAGCACAAGGGAATTTCCAGCACACAATACATCTACACAATAAACTAGAAGCATCCTCAAGTGTCTGATGCAATAAAAAAGTGACCAATCCTGGGAGGCATGGTAAAGGGCTCAATGTGGTTTGCAAAATATCAAATGGTCAATATACCATTAGGAGTGTCGGTTGAAAAACATGTTGACAAGTAGATGCATCACTCAATTTGTGGCTACGCAGACCTCAAAATTAAAAAAAAGTGGCTAACCACTGAAAATCCATTTCACTCAGAGGCTTTTTTGGCACTTAAAAAAAAACAAATATCTTAGAGTAGCTCTGAAGAGATAACCTAGAAATTTCAACCACTGATTGGAAAATTACTATCTTGCATTGATAAATCAGTTTCTGAGACAAACTTATCTCTCTCTCATTTTGGTGGTTGATACAAGAACGGAGGGATTGAGAAAGGCAGAAGTGGCTTGTTCATGCTTAATGTGAAACCTTAACAGATATTTTCTTGCTCCCTTTTGAAAAACCAGAGGCAAAGCAGGAAACAATTTGATAAGTCAGCGATTACATTTGACAAAGATAATCTATTGGACAGTTTCTGGAGCTTGCAAGGGAAGAGCTGATGCCACAAGGAAGCATGGCTTTTTATAGTAAAAAGTGAGGGTCAATTCAACAATTGTACTTTAGCCATAATCTTAAATAAGGCTTGCTGTAATGCACCCAGTGTGCTTTGTTTTCCCGTACTTTCCATCTCGAGTGTTAACTCCAGATTGAGTTCAAACTGGAGTCTGTGAAAGGAATCCATATTATCTAACTACAACAGTTACATCTGACAGTTTAAGGTACCTTCAAAAATAGCTTCACAAACTGAAATCTCTCTCCAGCCCAAATTTCAACATGACCAACTTATTACAGACCATATGCAAGTTTAAAACTAAGAGTGTCCGGCAAACATATTATTTGATAGCAGATTCATACAGCAGTTACCAATAAAACATACCAATCGGAAGTCCATGATCGCTTTGGCTAAGAACTTGCCCAGAAATCGCAACTTCATTTTCACTTTAGCCACATGTGCTGGTTTTGTATTTCTTCCAAAAGGAACAGGGAAGAGGCCACGTGGATTATGGATGTATCGGGTCCCTTCTTGGCTGCCTAATAATAGCACAATTTAGCTAGTTTAGTTGACCAGTAATTTTACCCCTGTTTCAAAACTGTTTTGGGTGATTGTTTCCAGTCTATAACACAGTTCTGATATTGTCTGTGAAACATGTTAAAAATCCAGGAAAACCACAGGAATTCAGAAAAGATATGGGAAGCATAACTGTCTAAGAATTTTCTGGATAAAAATTTGCAGAATCAGGAAGGCTCTGCACATAACCAATACTGTATTTCACTAGGATTTATTCTCCTGAAAGATAATTAAATATCCATAGCACTGATGAGCCTTTAGTTCAGGATTGTTTAAGTGAATCTGGCCACATGGCTACCCTACAAGTCATTAAGAACATGAATTTCACAAAATGTATTGCTTAGCTGCCAGACATATGCTTAGATTACACCTTGATGCTCATGCAAAGTTAATTCAAATACATCAACTTCACAAACCATAAATCTGTTATCAAATTGTACATGCATTATGGGAGCTTATGCACACTAAGGGGAAGGAACGTGAATTAAAAAGCATGGGGGACAGCTGTTCCCTCGTGATTTCTTCATGGCAATGCCTCGACCAGAGGAATCAACTTGCCAACCAATCAGCACCCTTTTCTCATGCAGCATAAACTGTTGCTCCCTTTGAAATTTGGTATTCTTGCATTTGTCCAAACAAGTGCTTTAACAGCATGTCTCTTTTTTCAGCAAAACTCAAATTGTACACCTGATCTTTTAAACTTTGGAATATATCATGCAAGGCAGTTCACTAAGCTGTGTACTCTGTGCTGCACCAATTCTGATAGATGGTTTACTGCAGTTACGATCAAATAGAGGAAGTCAACTACAGTTCAGGCTATTGACCAATTACCAAAACAAACCACTAATGCTTCATGGATCACTCACTCAAGAGAAAAACTCAACAGCTACTGCCATCAGTTAGGTTCTCACATTTGATTGTTTTCAGAATGCAAATGCATTTGCTGGGCAAAAACTAAAAACATTCACCATATTTCAAAAGCCTCATATTTACATCAGCAAAATACTGCAAATCTAAAATAAAAACCAAAAATGTTGGAAACATTCAGCAGATCTAGCAGCTGCCAGACCTGCTGAATTTCCAGCATTTTCTGTTTTTAGCTCAAGTTTATTTGCTTTATTAGCAAACTGGAAATTTCATGCAATGCAATATTAATTCCAAGCTTTAAACTGAGTATGACTACTTTCCTATAAAATTTAGTTCAAAGTTAAAAAAAAGTTGAGCTTTTTATTTTCACATTTTATTTGATAAATTATACCTTTAGGATGGGAGAGCGTGACTTCATCTCCCCGCCATAGACCCAGGTCAGCTCTCTGCAGTTCCTGAGATACAAGTGCATAGAATTCCAATGTTGGACCCAGGCCTGTCCCAACCTAAAGAAAGAATTAGCTGGTCAGCTTTGGAAAGGTTGAAATGAAAACTAGCTTATTGTCAACAGGATTAAAATACTGGGCACAACATATGTTAAGAAAATTACAAATTCCAACGAAACATTAGGCTTACTTCATTTTCATACTGAATCTCCAGCATTGCTCTCGAGCTTCCCAAATCCTGCATCACAGATTCTGCTTGCTTCAACAGCTCTTCCCTGTTCACAGTACGCTGTATAAAAGGTGAAAAAAAAAATTAACAGTTGGAATAGAATTACCTGCATAAAACTTGGAGAATGGTATTCGTTACAAGGTTGACGGGGGAGTTTTAAAAGATCTGGATTGTGCACTGGAGTACACTCTCACAAGGATTAGTGTCTCAGTCAAGTAGCTGAATATTTTGAGAGGCTATTTGATATTGGAGCACATTGTAGACGAAGTCAACCCCGTTCTAAGCCAATGTCCAAAAAACACAATTCCAGAATTCAATAGATAGCAACTGGGGCAAGAACCCCCACCAATTTCCACTGCATAAATCAAGGGGATATCTAGTAGTTTTCGTTGTTATACATTGTACCAGGCTACCATGGCCCTGGCAAGCTCATCTAGTTGATGTATAAGATACTGGTCAAATCTCTGAGGTACAATGCATAGCCCTGGTTATGCAATGATGGAAAGATGATTGCTCTTCTATGGAGTGAACAAGGCTATAAAGGCGACCAAATTATTTGATGAAGGCGATCAAGGCACCATGAAAATGCAACAAGGTCCACAAAATAAAATCAGTTGAGGGTTTTTTCCCCCAGTGTGACAAGAGTGAACTGTTGCTAACCACAGTATTAGAATGAAGGCAAAGTATAAGTTCCTGAAGAGGTCTGCGCTCTAATCTCACTGAAATGCCAAATTCCTAAAAGAAAATTCCCTGCTAGAGTCACCTATGAGGACTATTAATTTTCAAAACTTAATGATTAAGGAAAAAACTGCAATTTCAAAAGAATTAAGTTTTGTTGCACATTATCCTGAAAAATATTCATTACAGCTCTTTCAGAATGTGTTTTGTTAACTTCTGCAGTATGCACACTATCCAATCAGCAGCCAGTATGTTATGTGGGTCATCCTTGAATAATTTCTCAAATTGCAGGAAGGTGACTAGTGTCTGTTATTCTCCCTCCCCATGTGACAGACTGAATAGAAATACATCACAGCCAGAAGCTCCTATTTTTTCTTTATTTAACCAAATTGTTTCCTCCCAAACACATTTACTTCCGATTCCTTTTCAACACCAGTAAAGGATGACAGTGGAACACTTTCAGTCTCCAATGCCAGTCCCTTAACTAGTGTAGGATTGAAATAATGTATTTAGTCCTTCAGTTCTTCACAGCTCTATTTTAAAATGTCTGGCTTGAAAAGCACAATGTAACTGTGTAGAATTATATACAAATTACAGGAAATGACAGATATCACTCACCGTTCAAATAATAATGAAAAACTGCCATGCTAAGCTGCAAGTACATGCATTTACCTTTTTCCTATCCAAACGGGGAGCAACTCTGCTATCTTGCGAATCAGACTGGTTGATTTCTGGGTTCGTATCTAATAACCTTTGCATGGCTCGATCTCGATCAAACGCAGTCACGTAGAACAGCATTTGCCGTGTGTCAAATGGGAAAAAAAATGGGCTTAAAAACAAAACAACAAGATTGGTAACCTGCTTTTAAATTTCTACAGAAAAAAAAAAATCACAAGTCGTTTAATTCTTCACCATTCTTGTTAACTCAAATTTAAGGCAGATTACTTTTAACATAAGTCTTATTTTACTAGCTTCTTTTCCCTCCTTTCCAGAAATAGGTGATACCAATGCATTGAAAACCAATTTGGAGTCAAGATACATTTTGACCATGCAGTTGAACAGACAACATTGGTAGCTTTAACACATGAGAACTGCAATTATTCATGGACTGCATTAGTTACCTGAAGTCCCTCGTGTTATATGAAATCAAGGGTATCCTGTGAAACTTTTGAATATAGCATCTGCTGTTTAATATTGCCATGAAATCCAGTGCACAACAGTTTGTTTTTTGCGCAACCTGCAGGAAAGTAGTTACGGTAAATCCCCTTAAAACTCAGCAAAAAAATTTTGAGCAACTTCACAGGATTCTCCAAGTTTTGTAGATCTTCAGGGATTCCACACAAAGCATGCAGCTCAAAATCACTGGACTTAGCAATTCTCCAGCCAGTTCAGTCAGCAAGGTCATCTGAACTCAGGCTACTTAAAAAAAAACTAAGTAACTAGGGAAGTCAATAGATCATGCTTGGCTGTTTATTTTTAATACAACATTAAAGAGCTAGGCATGGAGATGATGTCTCTGAATTGTTACCTTACTCACTGGCCTGCAGGCTAGTTGGCTTTAAGTTCACTTGATTTCACTACAGTATTAAACAGCAAATTTTATATTTAAACTAGAATTGGAAGACATTGTCTCAGTATATAATGCTGCACGACAAATTAAACAACTTACTATTTTTGAAATTGCCCAGTTTTAACCAGCTCTGAACTTCTGAGCCATAAAATGAATCAAGGAGGGAAGAATGAACAAAGCTGTATAAATATGATCAGCCAGACTCTGTTCCCCACCCTGAGGCCACTTCCCAAGTTATCTGTGGTGCAATTTTCTCTTTTTCACAATGCTTTCCTCCAGTTAAGTAGCACATTATTCAATTTTCATGCATTGTGTTCCGATTACACTAACAAGACTCATGGATGAAGGTTATTATATAGAGCTTCAACTGAAAATCAGAATTTGAAAATCTTTGCATGAAATACATGTGTTAATTCAATAAATTGTATCGTTAACCTAGTGACAGAAGAGAAGAATAAGTAATTTTGTTTGTTTCATACCAGGTCCTTCCCAACTCAGTCAACCAAATTGGTATATTTCCTGTCATAATAACCAGGGGGTCTTGAAGTTGGCGGTTAGCCTTTGCAGTCAGTTTGCTGTTGATTAATTCATTTGTTGGAATAATCTCTTTACACACTGCATTCTGCAAATAAGGAAGAGATAGGTATAAAAATGAATAGCAATCTACTTACAAGTTCTGAATAATGATTGCCATAAGTTACCAGCTTACATGTTATATATGAAATGCTAAGGACAGGGTGGTGCAGAAACAATCGCATGCTCTCACACATTTCTAATATATTGGCCCTTAAAGTTTTTACAAATTTACCAATGTTGAAAATATATAGGAGTTTAGTCAATGTTTGAAACGGGAAAATTGGCTAATATTTTGGGCAGAAATTACCCAGAAAGTCTCAACTTTCTTAATCTTGTCATGCAAAGGTATGAAATTACATACCAACATCTAACATCAATATGACATCGAAAGTGAGCAGTATAGAACAATTTCATAAGAACTAAACCAGGAGGATTTAGTCGTAAGTCTAATCAAGTTAAAAAACTATTTAACCTAGAGTTTTCATTTACTCAGACAAAATGAGAAATTCATTGGCATGTGGAAAACTCAATTAATTATGCTCCAATTCACAGAATCTCACAGAGCAGAAGAGGCCCTTCGGCCCATCGAGTCTGCACCGACACGTGTGAAACACCTCACCTACCTACCTAATCCCATTTACCATCACTTGGCCTATAGCCTTGAATGTTATGACGTGCCAAGTGCTCATTCAGGTACTTTTTAAAGGATGTGAGGCAACCGTCCTCCATCACCCTCCCAGGCAGTGCATTCCAGGCCGTCACCACCCTCTGGGTAAAAATGTTTTTCCTCACATCCCCCCTAAACCTCCTGCCCCTTACCTTGAACTTATGCCCCCTTATGACTGACCCTTCAGCTAAGGGGAAGAGCTGCTCCCTATCCACCCTGTCCGTGCCCCTCAATCTTGTACACCTCGATCAGGTCGCCCCTCAGTCTTCTCTGCTCCAACGAAAGCAACCCAAGTCTATCCAACCTCTCTTCATAACTTAAATGTTTCATCCCAGGCAACAGCCCTTCCAGTGTAATCACATCCTTCCTATAATGTGGCGACCAGAACTGCACACAGAACTCCAGCTGTGGCCTCACCAAGGTTCTATACAACTCCAACATGACCTCCCTACTTCTGTAATCTATGCCTCGATTGATAAAGGCAAGTGTCCCATATGCCTTTTTCACCACCCCACTACCATGCCCCTCTGCCTGCAGAGATCTATGGACACACACGCCAAGGTCCTTTTGTTCCTCAGAACTTCCTAGTGCCATGCTGTTCATTGAATACTTCCTTGTCAAATTACTCCTTCCAAAGTGTATCACCTCACACTTCTCAGGGTTAAATTCCATCTGCCACTTAATCTGCCCATTTGACCATCCCGTCTATATCTTCCTGTAGCCCAAGACGCTCAACCTCACTGTTAACCACCCGGCCAATCTTTGTGTCATCTGCTGTTCACGATAAACTTAACCAATTGAGAAACCAAGGAGGGGATCTCAGGAAATTGTGCAAGACATCACCCGGGTTAAAAATAAAGGGAAAGGAATTAGAAATGTAACTGCTAGTGATTTGGATACAATAGGATTTTACTTTTTAAAATTCTTTTCATAGGATGTGGGCATCACTGGCAAGGTCAGCATTTGTTGCCCATTCTAATTGCCCTTAAAGTCAGTGGCTTGCTAGGGCACTTCAGAGGACATTTAAGAGTCAACTACATTGCTATGGGTCTGGAGTCACATGTAGACCAGATCAGCCTAAAACAACAGATTTCCTTCCGTAAAGGAAATGAGTGAACAAGGTGTATTTTTTTTTTTAAAACAACAAAAAAAGTATTGTTGAGGCTCGCTTTTTACACGATTGCCGAGACTCGCTTCGATTAACTCATAATAGAATTTAAATTCCATCATGGGCATTGGCCTGGGCCTCTGGATTACCAGTCCAGTGACACTGCCACTAGACCACAGTCTTCTCCCCCTGCGGCAAGGCTGTTGGAATAGATCTGATTCATGCTAATGCAGAAATTAAACTTTTGCTAGTTCATGTAAAAGTTTAACATCTCATTAAAGTTTTAGTTATTTAATACCAGATACGCAATACCATTAGAAAAGACCATTTTTACATGGAATTGTATTTTGCTCTCAACTCCAAATTAATTATAAAGATATGATGGAGATATATTTTCAATATAAAAATTGCTTTCCTTCAAATTTTCTGCTAATCCTTGCAATGTGAAAAATCAAAATATTGGCAAATCACATCCTGTACCCTGTGACAGGACCAACTAGATTGTTATGGGGTCTAAGGTATGACTTCTGTTAAATCGAAATCTGTTCAGATAACTGGCAAGCTATGAGACTCTCAATCACAGCAAAATAGATTTACTTCTGAAAATGAAAAGCATTGGGAAATCCTGAGTTTTGCACACCAAGTGTAGAGTAGTTCGAACAAAGGGATCTCTTGTGTTTACATAGTGCCTTAAGACATTTCAAATTGACTTGTTTCACATATAATGGATTAATTGTCTGTTAAGCGCTTCAGATGTCCTGATGTAGTGAAAGGCACCATATAAATGCAAGTCTTCTACTGTGAAGTACAGTGACTTACGTATGCAAACCATCAAGGAAAGCAGCTGCGAATCATAGCACAATTCTGTTGAAACATACAGCACAGGCAGTCTCCATTCGGTTCAAAAAGCTGTGCCAGTCCTTTACCAGAACAATCCAAAACAAATCTCACTGCTCCATTCTCAACCCATTGCTCTATCTTCCTCATCATTAAATATTTTACCAATTCTTCACTGAAATATGCAATGCCCTCTGCCTCAAATCCTCTTGCAGTCAAGCAGCTCTGTATAAAGACGGCTGTCCTTAAACTGATGACCCCTGTCACTTACTCCACAATCAGGAAATAGTCTTATGCTATTCAAAACGAGGGAGTCAGAAGTTGAACAAACCACCATATAAACAAAAACATCTAAATTGCAACTCATGCACATTATCAAAAGAAAACTAATATCCAAGAGCAAATTAAAGGCTGCAAGCCAATTTCAGAGTTAATGGCTGAGCTCTCAGATACAAGTCAGATTTCTGCTGCAAGCGCTTCCAGGCTTCAGTTTCTGCAAATGTCATCTTGCAGTACTCACATTATATAGGTAATACCAGTATCTACTGATGGCATGAAGCACTCTCAAAAGCAGAATCACATCTAGTGATGGGTCCTCAAATGTTATACCATCTGGAGGAATTGAAAGAAGATATGTTTCCAAAGGATTTCCCACTGGAGGGCACACGCCATCTAGGATGTAAGAAAAGGTTAACGGTTTAACTGTCTAGAAGGACACCATTTAAGTCTGACAAAACTTCATATTAGAGAGAGTGCCACCTTGCATCAGTGGTTCATTCCCTACAAAAACACTGGAAAGACATACAATAGGATTGCACTATATGTGCCTGACAAAATAATTTATAGTTCTATGGCAATGCAGAAGAAAGCTTATGAAAAAGGCTAGCAAACAACAAAGTAACGAGGGTCCTTCCAAACATACCACAGGAACTATTTGAGAGGGTAAAATCACAAGGGTTAATGGGAAATCTAATTTTAGAGTACAAAGAGATGGTATAGGTATTAAATATTTTGTAAATGATCAGATGGTGGAGCAGAATATGGAACATTGCTAGATAACTGTTGGAAAATAGTAAAGTCAGGGAGGAGATGGCAGAGAATTGGATCTTAAACTGAAGACTAGGAAACGTAATATTATCCTTTGCAGAACATTATTTTTGGCACTGAGGGCCACAAAAGTAGTGTCCTATTCATTTTAACCAGAGAACTATTAAAAAATTACTTCTGAAATTAAACTAAACTACCTATTGCGATGTTGCCAGAATATGGCTACTTAATTTACAAGACAGAATAAATGGATTATTTACAAAAGCAAAATAAAGGTTAGTTCAGAAAGTTGTTCCTGTTTAGTTGCTTCAGATTTACTCATTTTTAAAATCTTCATAACAATGTGCAACTTCAGACCAATTATATTTTTCTATTAGCCTATAACCTTCTATTCTAAACCTTATAAGTAACATTGTCACATCATTAATACAACCAATAATTCTGCTAGGGCTTCATGGATTGGGAGGCAGTGAATATAAACACCAGTATTCGAGAGGTAAGCAAATTCGAGGGGTAACAAAGCACTTAAAGAACTCATGATTAGGCTGTGCCGACATGGATTTATGAAAAGAAAACCATGTTTGACAAATCTGGGATTTTTTTTTGAGGTTGTAACTAATGGGGAATCAATGGATGCAATGTATTTGAATTTTCAAAAACATTGATAAGGTACCAAACACGAGGTTATACATAAAATGAGGATTCATGGGATTGTGGGCACTAATATTAACATGAATTAAGGACTGCTTAATAAACAGAACACTAGAATGAATTGGATCATTTTCGGTTTTGTATGCTGTAACTAGTGGAATACTACAAGGATCAGTACTTGGATCTTGTGATCTATATCAATGAGTTAGGCAAGGGGACTTAGTGTAACGTATCCAAATTTTTTGACGAATACAATGGTAGGTAGGAAAGTAAGGAGTGGGGAGGCACAAAGAGATTACAAAAGAATATTGGCAGGTTGAGTGAGTGGCAGGAACATAGCAGATGGAACATATCAGGAAGTGTGAAGTTATCCTCTTCAGGAAAGGAAAAATAGCAAAAATAGAAAACTTCTAAAATGGTGAGACACTGAGAAATGTTTGCATGCAGAAGGATCTGAATGTCCTACATGAATCATATGAAATTAACATGCAATCAACAAGCAATCAGGAAAATATATTTCCATATATAAAATAATATATTATATATAACTTATATAAACCACTGATTAGACCTCAGCTGAAATATTGTGTAGAGTTCTGGGTGAGACAATATAAGGAGGGTGTAAACACATTGGAGAGAATGCAAAAGAGGTTTATGAGAATGGTTCTAGGGGTGAGACACTTCAGTTATGAGGAAAGATTGGAAAAGTTGGGACTGTTTTCCTTGGAAAGGAGAAGGCTAAGAGGAGATTTATATAGGGAGAAACGGGGGTTCCCGCTTGTAAACGGATGGAGAACCAGAGGGCACAGTTTTAATGTGCTTTGCAAAAGAAGCAAATGTGAGGTGAGAAAAAAATTATTCACACAGCGAGTAGTTAGGGTTTGGAAGGCACTGCCTGGAAATGTGGTGAAGGCAGGTTCAATTGAGGCATTCAAGAGGGCATTGGATGATTATTTAATTAGAAACAAATGTGCAGGGTTACAGGGAAAAAGCAGGAGATTGGCAATAAGTTAACATGTCCAGAGCGCAGGTGCAGGCATGACGGGCCGAATAGCCTCCTTCCACACTAACAATTCTGTGATTCTTTTTGTTAGCTTTTATTTCAAAGGGATTGGAGTAAAAGAATGAAGACATCTTCCTGCAATTGTATGGGCCTTAAGTGAGCTCACACCTGGAGTAGTGTGTACAGTTTTTGTCTTCCATCCAAGGAAGGATATACTAGCCTTGGAGGGAGAGTGACAAAGGTCTACTAGGTAGATTCCTGGGATGAGAGGATTGACCTTTGAGGAGAAATCAAGGCTGGGAGGTATTCACTGGAAGTCAGAAGAATGAGAAGTGATTTAATTGAAACATAAAATTCTTAAAAAGACTTGTTAGGGTAGATGCTGGAGGGATGCTTCCCCTGGCTAGAGCCAGGGGTCACAGTCTCAGAATAAGAGATCAGTCACTTAAGACTGAGATGAGAAGAAATTACTTCACAGCATTGTGGACCTTTGGAATTCTCTACCACAGAGTGCTGTGGATGTTCAGGCATTGAATATATACAAGTCAACATCCAAAAATCTATTGATCTCAAAGGAAATGTGGAGATAGTGCAGGAAGGAGGAATGAGATTGGAGACATGCCATTATCATACTGAATGATGGAGCAGGTTAAGACGACGACTCCAGTTCCCATTATGTTCTTCTACCCCAAAGCACTCACCGTGCCACAGTTCATCATGTTTCCTTGCATTTCTTGGGGAGGTTTTTGTGGGTGCAGTCTGAGCTCGTCCTCTCTTTCCACCAACTGTATCCTTACTCCCTTCCTCCTCTTCTTTAACAGGCTTGTACCTATTGCACACAAATTCAATAATGATCTCAAGTTAGTCTTTACATTATGAAATCTGACCTGGATTTGAGGCAGTTAAAGCATCATTGGCAAGTATCAACTTGCTGAGAAAATGCTGTAATTACTCAGTAGGTCTGGCAATACCCATGGAGAGAAAGTGTTAACATTTTAGGCTGTACACCTCTTGCCAGAACTTTTGACAGTTCTGACGGAAGCTCATCGACCTGAAACATTAACTCTTTCTCTCTCCATTAATGAGTATTTCCAGCACCTGCAATATTTTGGTCTTGTACTGGTAAATATCACAGACACAGATCCCACACTAGAGGGAATACACAGGCCAGTACAAGACAAACAAATACATGATTAGTATCTCAAATGCCACAAACCATTGCTATTGACTTTGAATCAGTGAAACCTTTGATCAAGTTTGTCAAGTAATAAGCTCTAAGAGTAGTGGTGGTGGGTCTAAAGGTGGTTACAAAACATGTATTCCACAGTTACTTCCTGCAACAGCTACACAACCTTTAGAAATTTGTGGACTGGTGCTTATCTTCTTAGTTTTCTTAGACATTACAGGGCAACAGGGATTAGGAGGCAAAATTATTAGAACAAGTTTTCAGTGAAGTAGCTGCTGGTTGCATCTAATACATACCATATTGTATGGGTCTTAGTCCATATTCCTGCCCTTCCTAACGGGTTACTTTCATCATCTGTGGACTCTCTTTCTTCATCAGCTTGCACACTGAACTGCCTGACAGCTTGGTAAACAGTCATGTTGTAAGGCAGCAAGTGATCTCCTATGTAAAACTGTAGTCTGTGCCTTACACTCCCTGAATTCAAGAATTGGGCAGCCTAAGAGAACAAAATGGGTCAAAATGGTAGTAAATCAATTTTTATAAAGCAATTATTTCAAGAATGTTAGCCTATAAGAAAATCTCCATTGCAACACTTAATTGATAAAATGAGTTGGCTATGAATTATAACAGTAAAAATTAAGGATCACGTGCAGTGAATTTACTTCTATTGAAGATTGAGCTGGGGTAAAATTATGGTTCAGTCTTCGGCTCAGCCAAGGGCCTCAGGTAAGATTTTCAAAAACAAAGTGAGCTTAGGAAGTGAGAATCTATACCTCATCTTTGGGTAGAGTGTAGACAGCCCACTTGAGGTCTAACTGCTAGGGACAAATAATGGAGGTCAGATTAACTAGGCATGGGTAGTAACTATGTCTAACTGAAGAATGACGTATGGGGTCAAGGCTGCACTTGTCAGATTGCCTGGAACACACGTATTGGGCACTTATAAGTGGACTCATTACCAAAGTAATTCAAGTACTTAACTTCCACTTGCAGTCCAGCTACAGAGAGTTACAAGAGTGCCTCCTTTGGTTTCTGTTCTTTGTGCTCTCATAAGGCTAAATGGATAAAGGAGTGTCTTTCTGGTCAGCCTATCCTTACAGGCGATATATAAAATTTGTCAATGACAAAAGTTTAGTGGCATAATAAGTGTAAGCGAGGGCACAAAATGAGACACAGCGATAGATTCAATTACTGGGCAAAACAGTGGCATATGGATTCCAATTCAGGGATCATAAGGTAATTCATTTTACGCTAAGGATAGTTCAGAGCATTTGTTTTTAAATGGTGAAAATCTAGGAACAGTGAGGGGAGGGTGGTCAAAAGAAGTTTAAGGGTCCATGTATGTAGGCCATTAAAACATTGTAGTCAGGTACAAAAAGAAATCAAAAAGACTAATGGAATGCTATGTCTAAAGGGCTAGAATATAATGATGAGGAAGTTTGGTACAGCTATATAAAGCCCTGGTTAATGCACATCTGGAGTACGGCGCACAGTTCTGGGCACAATGTACAATGGACTTAATGGCCTTGAAGGAGTGCAATGCAGAATCAGCAGAAAGTTTACCAGGGCCCCAAGGGTTGGATTATGAGGACAGGTTGGATAAAGTAGGCTTGTGTTGGGGAGAGGAGATGGAAAGAAACTTCTGGCGGAGTCTAGGACAAAAGGACATAATTATAAAATCAGAGCCAGGCCTTTAGGAGGGAAGCTAGGAAATACTTCACAGGACAGTACAAGTGTGGAATCCTCTCCCAAAAAAGCAGACATTAGCTCAATGAGTAATTTCAAACCTGGGATCTACAGATTTTTGCTAGCCAAAGGTGTTAAGGATATGAGGCCAAGGCGGATGGATGGAGGATGTTAGGGTACAGATCACTCATGATCTGAGAACGGCAGACCAGGCTTGAGGGGCTGAATGGTCACTCCTGCAATTTATAAAGCAATTGATATTTAATACAGTAAGAGGTGCAAGGATACGAAACACTTTGAAAAGACCAATTTGTAGAAAAGGTGAAATGTTGACAGGGAAACCATTTAAAGGAAAATGAACTTGAAAGAATTAAATGAACAAGAATGAAATGAACTTGCAGAATTCATTAAGTTGTACAAAATTGTAAGCATGTTGAAGCATACTGCATAAAATTTCATGGTTTCACAACATCTAGCCTGCTCTATCATAATTGCACCATCTTGTGACAAAGAAGCATACTGCAGCATGTGTTTTAACAATTGTTTAAATACACTGTCACCATATTCTGGCACCAGGCAAAACAGCTGAACCAAATAAAATCAAACTTAACCAGGAACAGAGTGGGAAGAGAACTGCTGCCACTGATGCTCCCATCTATTCACCCATTATGAGAACCTAGATTGGTCATTACTTCTGAAATAACATCTGAATTTTACTTGGATTAATGCAACTAGTGACTAAACAATGAATAGTCTCAAAAGTGGATCCAATTGCAGGAAAGAGTCATGAGCCCAACAGCAAGATAATTGTGCAAAATTCTCCCAATTATAGTAAATCAGTTTTAAATTTGCCCATTTTAAATTGCTTTGCTTTAATGGTCGGTCAGTTAATGTGAGCTGTATTCACATTCAGCATCGGAGCTGTGTTTTAAAGTTGTTTTGTGCCGAATTTGACATGGTGCCACATGGCCTGATTGACGCCATTTTGGAGCAGCCTCTACTGTTCTGACCCTCCAACTTGCGGCTTACTTTCTGCAAGTTGAAGCTGCTTTTCCTGCCTCTTGTCACTCATCTCCAGAGCCCTTGCTCACAGCAAGGGTTTGGGAGAGGAAAGCAGCAAGTGGGAAAGTGGGGGGTTTGGCGAGAGGAAGGGTCCACATCAACTAGGAGGGTCAGGGAGCAGGAGAGGCCATGAGCTGGAGGGTCAGCAGCAAGATGGAGGGTCAGGGACCAGCTGAGGCTGCAAGCCAGAGAGTTGGCGAGAGGAAGGGTCTGCAGCAACTGAGGGGGTCAGGGAACAGGAGAGGCTGCCAGCTGGAGGATCGGCAAGAGGGGGAGACAGGGAGCAGGAGGTTTCATGAGCAGGATCAGCGGCAAGCAGGAGGCAAGTAGAAAGTCAGCATATTTTTTATTTTTAAATTAATTTTAAGTTATTTCATTTATCAGTAAGAATTTAGCAAAGTAAAGTATTTTAACTTATATTTTGTGATGACCCAGGTCCTACAGAACTCAACTATAGCTTTTTACATTCATTTTATTGGGAAAATCTGATTCACTTAAAGTTGTTTCGCTTGAAGTTGCACTTTTCAGGAATGCAACTACATAAGTGAGGACTTGCTGTATTGCTTTCACAAATCAGACACAAATGCAACATTTCAGGACAAATACAATGAATACACTGTACAGGGATTGCATAAACACGAGTATTTTTTTTTCTTAACCTTTGTTCATACTCTTCCTCCTTCCACATTAAAAGGAAAGCCTCAGTGATACAGTTCTATCTTACACTGTGAACAAGAATGTACACATCATATTGAAACATTTACTGTATAAATAATTAAATTCTCTGAGGCACCAGTCTTGTTACCTACAAAACAAGTCAACATTTGATTAAGTCACAAGCAGTTAACAGCAGAATCATCTTTAAGTTTTGCCTTTATGGTTCTCAACCCTGATGACAACATTGACAACAGTAAACATCACTTTTACTTTCAGACTATGAACATAACAAACTTACCAATGACTCATCAATTTCATCATCTGAGCCATCATCATCGCTATCTTCATCTTCCTCCCGGATTCTTCCATACCCTTGAATTACAGAAACTTTATGTCAACATGAGCCCCAGATTTTCGAACCTTAGACAACCACAGACTGCGAGAGATTACAAAACTAATTATACCAAATCAATAAATATGAAGATTGACCATGAATTGCAGTGCAAAGGCCCAACTACAAACTGGTAGGATATAGACTTATACCCAAGTTTTCAATTTAAAGTCCCTAAGCTTGGCTATTCAACCTCAGAAGTATCAAACAGCCCACAGACAGTGAAACAAGAGCAACACTGCTCATCAACCTCAAAGCAGCTGACCACAGAATGAATATATGAGCAACTATCCACAAACCTTTTGGACAGGGATGATGCATGGAAACAAAATATCTAAAGGGGAAAAATATTTCAAAAGCAAAGAAGTGTTTCACTTATAAAAAGTGAACTCTGCTCACCACATTGGCGAATTTTTGGGAAAGGGCTCAACACAAGAGTCACTATAAATTAATTCTGACATTTGACTTCAGTCATGCAAGTATAAGCAAATGGCACTGAATCATCTGCAATGGCTTAGAAAAACTCCTAGACAAACACTGCTGCAGAAGGACCAGAGATTACAAAATGGATAGAACAGGACCTCAAATCTCAGAACTGCTTAGTTCAGAACCAAGTGATCCTTAACATATGTATATAAAATAATATTGCTACAAGTTACAACATGCACTGACATGTGACCAAACCAGGCAGAGGAGGCTTGACTCACTCCAAAAATATAATGTTTGGGATTCTACCAGCAAAATGGTCACACTAAGAATTTAGTGCTTTGGAACTATTCCAGGAAATCTCTTGACTCCCTTTACAGTTTGATCTGTAACAAGTTACATTGCTATTCACCCTCTACATGAGCAAATGGCCTCAATCAAATCAACCTACTCTATTCCCATATCTTTTCATCCCTTGGTTTATCTACCCATCCAGTTTATTCTTGGATGCTCAATTTTGGTCTCAATCTCTAACTGAATTTCACAGCCCAAGAACAGGGGAAACAGGCTTCACTTGCTCTCTGTTCTAAATTTCTCATTTAATCTTGTATCGAAAGCCATTCATTCCAGGCCCTTCAATTACTGCAAACCATGTGCTCCTCTCCACAGGTGTAGGTGTTTCAAATACAATCACCTTATAAATCTGAAAGTTATATTTCCTCAGACTGGGTTACATCCTAATTAATTTGTATTTTAGCATCTCTAATGCCTCAATAGCCTTCCTATAACTTGCAACCCTATACTCTCAGGTCTTAGGGTTTTATGTAGGTTTTTCAGTTTGGCTTTTAGCTTCTATACTTGAGATAAAATCTAAAATACCATCAACTTTTCTTGTTATGACCCTAAGGTGCTGCTTTTCATGTCTTGGGAACCTGTACCCTCAAAATTCTCCTTTTTCACAGCACCAAGCCCTCTTCCATTCAGATTATGATTACCACTATTCTTTTAACCAAAATGCATCACCTCAAATAGTAACACTGAATTCCATCTGGCATTTTAGTCCATTTTCCATATCTTATCAAATCATTTTGCAGCTTCCTTTGGTTTTCTAAAGGATTTATAGATTTTATTTCAATACCAAATATTTGACACCAACTGCTTGAGACTTGTATCTAAATTTATAGTGAAATGGCCCCAGAATTGAACACTGTGCAACACCACAACCCACACTAAAAAGCTGCCGTTTATTGCTATTGTTTTCTCTTCGAATCCTTTTATAAGTGAGTTCAGTATCCTTTCCCCCAATTCCATGCCCATTAATATGCAAGCAGTCAAACCTTTGCCCAAAGATTTTATTGAAGTCCAAACAATTGCATCCACCACACTTCCTCCATCCACCATATCAGTTATCTCTCGAGGTTTGTCGAGCAGAATTGTCCCATTTGAAATCCTTGCTGGCTACTTCTAAGTGTTATCTCTATCAACATAGATTGCAATTTAATCCTTAAATTGAGGGGACTTAAAAATCCCTAGCACAGCTATTATAATTGGTATGCAATTCGCCAGGCTTTCTTCATCTCCCTTTCAACAAAACAGGTACTACTTTGGTCTCTCCTCAGTCCACTAGCACACATCAACACACAAGTGCTAATGCATCATTTCTAAGGCACTAGCAATTTCCTCCCTCATCTCCCACAAAATCTTGGATGTGTCCAGTCAGGCTTTGCTCTCATTTAGAAAAACTAGCTTCTCCAAATTTTCCTCTTACCCATCATAAAATTGATCATCTGGCTTGCAACCACTTCAGAATTCATTCTTCTCTAATACTCTTCTCTTTATTAAAGACTTGTGGTGCCTAATAAATCCAAATTTGGAGTGCAACTAAACAACAGTGATCTGCCAGGGCACGGTCTACAACTCGGTAGCAGTGTATTTGAAATTCCATATACTAATCTCAATCTCAGCTAGCGTGACATTGAAGGAATAACCTAGCCGAGATGCTTGCTACTGGGAGTACAGGGTCAAGCTAGCTTAATTTAACTATTTGCTACTGTCTAGTTACAAAGAAGCATCAATAGTGACCCAAGAGCATGTTGCTGGCTTATCTTTCACCCTTCATCTGCGATAGAGATTTATGCTCTGTACTCAGATTTGTAACAAACGAAAAGAATCAACAAGAACAAACCGCTAAGAATACAAAATACTTCTAAATTGTGGATTCATGGCCTTCAACTTTTATGACTAAGGCATTATGGCTTAAAAAAGTAACCAGTTTAACTCTCTCAATTGTGGTCTAGCTCTTCATCGATAGTCAGCATTTGAAACCACCATGTAATATAAATACATCAAAAACTCAGTTAAGCCAGGCTATATGTGAAATAGTTAATTTCTGTTGCTAAAATTAATGAAATGTAGACATTCAATGGTGCTTTTTTTTGCCAAATGTCATCTACCCTCAAATGCATTTTTACCGCACATTACTTATCAACATTGAACACTATTGCCTGCAGCACAAGACAAAGGATAAGAAAATAAAGTTTTACTGCTTAACACAGAAATAAAGCAGCCACCACCTCTGACGACAAGATAGCGCTCAATAGCCTGTACTAAAGCCAATGGATCGATCTTCACAGGGCCACCCTTCCATTGCTTGACATTGGTACTGTCTGGATGTCTCTGTAGCTGGCATTTTAACTGGTGTGTATTGAAGAATTTTAGGGCCTGTGATCCTCTGTTGAGCAAAGAAAAGATTTGTTTTAATAAATTATAAAGTGAAACTTAATGAAAAATGCTTTTTCATAGGTATTGATTACAGGGCTTTTCCAATCAAATCAATATTACACAAAACAGACAAGCAACTAAAACCATCTTTCAATTATGAAAAACAGTTAGCCTCGGTACATAAACCTAACAGAACACTTTCGAAAAGTAATATTTTATTCAATCCCCATTTTTCAAAGTTATTCCATGTCAGCAACATTAGACTCCATCAGATTATACCATGGAATGGTATGAGAAATTATAAATACCAGCTGGAACCTTCCCATCAGTAAAGGGCTAATTCTAACAGAGACAAAAATCGGCTGGACAGGCAGTTAAAATGGTCACAGCAATGTAGCTCCTCCAATCCCACTGCCTTGCCACAGGTTGCGATTTTAATTTGCTAATTTGAGCAGATGGAAAGGGACTCCCGCCATTAATCAAGAACTTAATCTGCAATTTCATTCCAGGGCTCGCATGCAGAGCCTATGGCTTCCTCACTAGGTTAATCTGGCACAAGCAGAGTTGGGCTAGAAGCCAGTTTTTTTTTATTTTTTTGTGGACCAAGAGTACTGGTTCTCCGGGCTCCCCAGGGAAACTATAGGCTTCCCCTTCTCCAGAATTATGCCCTATATTGTGCAGATCAACTACCCACATACCCCTACCTTCTTTAAATTGCAATATTTCCATATAGTAAAGTCAAATTAATACACAATTAATACCTGCTTCCTGTTCCATTCCCACTTGGAAAATCATGCACCTTCACTGGAAATTGCTCCATCTGGCTCAGACAGTTGTTCATTTTGTGCACCAGTGCAAGCAAAGGCCCATTGCCTAGAGGTTCTAGTCGACCAAGAGGTTCCTCTCCTGGAGGCTGCAAGGTTAGATCTTAAGTACATAAAAATCAATGACAATTCTCATTTTTATATTTCTCTCCAACCTTCATATCTAAAGGTATGGCTAATATTCCTCCTTCAATTACTGGTTATATTTCTTGATTGACCAGATGTCTAAGAAGTTATTTGGGAAGAACTAAAATAAGCATATGGCACACCAATGACATGACCAACATACACAAAATTCTTAAGGCAGAACAGTTTTGAATGAGACAGTTAAAAATTACAAGGAATAGTTACCCATTTGAGGACAGGGAGCTTTCACCTTAATAGTACACGTAATACTTAATTTATATCACATTCTACAAGTGTGCTAATTTATAAATAGAAGGAATACATAATTATTAGATCCAGTTGCTTATATCTTAGCCTAATTATCCTGAGAGTTACCAGTGGTTTTGGGGGGGGGGGGGGGGGGGGGCGGAGAGAGAGAGAGAGAGAGAGAAAGAGTTCACAATACCTCAGTGTGCAGACAAAAGCATTCAAATACTATAGCAATGAACCTACATAACTAAAAAGATAAGTGTGTGCAATTACAGCAGATTTTTCAAAATTGTCACAAGCCTGTTAGCCAAAGAATTCTGCCTCTAGTCAATGCAAACTGATCATTTAAGGTGAATCAAATACAGTGGATGAGTTAAAAAAAAATCAGCAGCCAAAGCTAACCAAAAATCAAACTTTCCCTAATCAGTGATCTTGATTACACCAAGAAACTAAAATGTGCAGTTAAAAATAAGACGTAAACAGTTGTATCAGCACAATGAAGTTTTACCAAGAGTCATGATATTAATAAGAAATTTACTTTCCCTCTGAGCACTTGCACTGTGATTTGGTCCTGGAGCTGGGACTGTACATCAGGGCTTTGCTGGGATTTGTTTTTGATGCCCTATTTTCCTCACCTCTGGCTGCACACTGCTTATGTGCGTCCCTCAGATGGAAGAAGTTTGAAGAGGTAGGATTCTAGGTTTTGAAAGCTGACACTCAGCAAATTTCCCTCAGCAGCAAATGGCCAGTCTTAACTTGGTCAAATGTTTTAAAATAATTTTATTGGTAAGAGGAAGAGATAGGAGGAAACAAGCTATGGCTTAGTCTTAATAGACAGACAGTTAACAGACCTATATGTATACCTCTCTCATCCTATGCTGGCAAGCCATCAATCCTCCATTTGTATCAGAATAGCTGAGAGACTTGGAATATCCCAACATTTTAAATTATAAATGCCACTATACCTTCTACTTAAATGTTTCGCCCAACTCAGTTTGCAAGCGTATGGCTTCCTCCTCAGATTGTAACACTTTCCTGCTTCCAAGTTCAGTATTATGAATTTTACCAGTCTGCGCTGAACCCAGGTCAGTTAATCAAATTGAGAAACAAGGGCCTAATTAGGACACTCCACTCAAGGTCCTCAATCCCTCTCTCCTCTTAACAAGTACCCCAATGCTATCCACACATCAACTGTCGTTGTTCAGCAATGCACAACTTTTCTTTCGCCCTTGGAAGTGCATCTCACTGCCAATGCACAATTTACTGTTCATCCCTAGTTGTCCCAGTAAGATAATGGGTCTTTTCCTTGAACTGCTGTAATCCTTGCCCTCACGGCACTCCCATGATTGTGCCAAGCGGGAAATCCAGGATTTTGATCTAGCAACAATGAAGAAAGAGACTTATATCCAAGTCAGGGTGATGTGACTTGGAGGTAAACTGGCAAGCAGCTTTCCAACAACATTGTGTTTCAGTGAGATTGACAGAGGTTACTAAAGAAGGAAGTGCTGTAAACATAACATTGAAGAATTGCTGCAGTACATCCTCTAAATGAAGCATAATGAAACCAAACTGCATCATTGATAAAGGCTTTAATAGAGCCCAGCAGCAAGGACACTAATCAAACAAACTGCCCTGTTCTGGATGGTGCTAATTTTCTTTGTTATTGCAATTCCACCCATCCAAGTGAATGGCAAATATTCCATCATATTCCAGACTTCAGCCTTATAACTAATAGTTAGGGTGTGAGCCAGAGTACCCAACCTCTGGTCTACTGTACGCCAGCAGGTCAATTGTTGATTTGTCTGGTCCAGTTGAACTACTGGCTAGCAACAACCCCACGGCTGTTGAAGGGGGGGTGTTGGGCACAATGCACAGGGAAAAGGCACAGGAAGCATTTTTCTTAAATATAAGTACTACTTTTAAGAAACTACCTGTAATAAATAGTGGATAGCATTGCAGAAGTCATTATAAATGGGAACAGTCTCCACCTGATCAAATAACACAAAAAATACACTAGATGGTAAACATGTACTGCTATATGGAGGGGAAACATTCTCTGATCAATCAACTCTGATCAATCATCCTAAGCCTGCAGTTCCCTCTTTTAATACATATGTACAGATATGACTTGCTCATCGAAGCGCTTGAGATTTTCAATCCTACAGTTATTTACATGGATCCATGTGTCAGTAACTGATGCTGAAATTAATTTTAGCTTACCTTTAAAATAGCAGACAGATCAATCTTGTAATGTCCAAAATGCAACACACTGAATTAAGAATCAATTCACTGTATACATCAACTAGATCCTTCTGATACTTTCCTTCACTAATCCCAATGCTGATGCTGGTAAGGCTATTTTTACTGTCCATTCCCAGTTGCCCTGAAATGGTGATGGAACACTTTGAAGTGTTGCAGCCTTTTATTGTAATGTGTCTCCAGTCACTTCGGAAGTTGACACGGTTTTGATGTGATAAAATGCTTGCTTGTAACGATCAACACTGGCGCACCAGTTTATGCTATTTTCACTAATAGATATTACCAAGAATTTTTTAATTGATTTGCAACAACTGGCTGCTTAAATACATTCCTCTTACTTCAAAAAAGGAGCACATTAAAGTAAACTAATGAATGAGGGGAATGTTGTCTCACACACCATCAGTTTAAGATGGGAGTTAGGCAAACCAGATGCGATGCCGCCTGGATAAGAAATTAATAAAAGATTAACAAAGAAATTAAACACAAAATAAAAACAAAATGCGGACTCAAAACATCAACTCTGTCTCTCTCCACAGATGCTGACAGACCTAAGGAGTTTTTCCAGCGTTTTTTGTTTTTATTTCAGATTTCCAGCATCCGCAGTATTTTGCTTTTTGAAATCAGAAGTTACTACTCACCGGACAACCATAGAAAACGTGAAGGAACCTCCTCAACCTGACATGTCGGTTCACAAGGTCTTTATCACTTCTTGAAGTCAAATACAGCAGCAACTGTTTTACAAAACCACTGTGCTGGATTTCGAAGGACGACACATCAGACTCAGAGACTATTGAGCGGATATCTAAAAGGCACTCAATCCCACCATCCACCTTTGGGAAAAAAATACTGTAAATTTGCATACAATGTTGTAACAGTTAAAACAATGCTGCTTAAATAATGGCGTGCAATTATGAGAGTCATTACTGTACACATAGGAGAATTACTTTCATATAATTGGTGTGTAACTTGAAATGGCTGGCAGGAGTACTTTCCATACAATCTCTTAATATTAAGTGAGTACCCACTCATTTGATTTCCATTTCACATGCTTAGAGGTCTGCTATTCTGAGCCTCAGCTTGCACCCCAGGAATCTTCAATGATACATAAAACGAGTCTAAGTTGAACCTGATGCAATTCTTCCATTTTAAAGACAATCAGTGCTTCAAATTGGCTTGAAAACAGACCAAAGGCACTAACTGCAGAATATGCACTGTGCATCACTGGACATTAAAAATCAAGTAATTGTTAGGGAGATATAGGTTATGGGTTAGGCCACATTACAGTTCAAGAGCAAGACATGTAGGGTAGCAATCTCAGGATTACTCCCAGTAATGCTGTAGTACTTGGGAGAGGGGAAATGTAAAGACATCAGTGCATAGCTTAAAAATACTAAAGGAAGATGTTCAAAATTTTGGGTACTAGGTGGATTGCGATAAAGAAATGACCACGTTCACTTGAACCAAAATGGCAAAGTCCTGGAAAGATCGGAATTCTTACAGCACAAAAAGTATCTATTCCACACCTTGTGCCTGCATCAGTTTGCTGAAAGGTCTCAGCATTTAGTCCCATTCTCATGATTCTTTACATTTTCCTTACTCCAGATAGTAATGCATTGTCGGTGGTGTTACAGATCACTTGGGAGTCAGGGTTGCTGTGGCTATATGCATTTTTACATGCATGTTGTAGTCTGGAGCTATGGATAGTGATAGTACAGGTTCCAACATTTTTTTTCATGACATGGCTGATCTGGAATCTCTCCTGCTTTTACTGTCTGCCATTGATGTGTGATGGAAGGATTTGAAGGTTGATAATCAACCTGTTTGGCTGTTTTGAGTGCATCTTCCTGACCTGGGATGAGACTTGAACCTAGTGCTTCTGACTGAGTGGCAAGGACGCTACCCATTGTGACACAAGACCTATCCATGCACGACCCATTTAGATTTTATTATGGACTCTGCTTCCCCACACTGTTTCTAGAAGGGTAGTGCCCATTTAGAAAAGGTGCACTTCAGTCCAATTTGTTTAGTAATGGTCTGAGGTTTGTCTTCCCTAAAAGGAGATGGGAAGATGGGAAATAGTGCCCAGAGAGGGAACAATGAAGTTCATGATTGAAGCAGTGATGATGCCAACATTTGAGGAAAGGCAAATCAATTGGCATGGAACAGAGAGGACACATGCAATCATGTGCATCACTTGGGAGATAAAGACCTGGTTGGTCTCAGGTGCTTATTCATTTGGCGTCTCCGGTGCTTATTCATTTGGTGAATTCAATGTTAATTCTACACAAGTAAACTGCAACTTTGCTCATACATATTGGTTTGCTAATGTGGTACTGAGGGACCATTGTAGTCAGGAGTGCTGTCTTTTGGATGCGACACTAAACTGAGGCCCTATTGGTTTTCTCAGGTAATACAAAAGATGCCATGGCACTATTTAAACAGGAGAATTCTTCCAATACCCTCAGCAGATTGTAACCCTCAACCAATATCAATAAAATAGATTACCTGGTGATTTATCTCATTGCTGCTGTACTCAAGTTGGTTGCAACAGCTATCAAAAAGTAATCATTGCCTGTGAAGAGTTTGGGACATTTTGAAGTGAAAGATACCATTAAAAATGCAATTTCTTTCACCAAGTTAAAGGTTTTCCCCAGTAATTCACCTACGTGGAAATTTCTCAACTCAAAATAATTGATTATATTAATAGATTACATTGATGTAGAAAAAGTGTGTGTACACATTACTTGTTCAGCACCATGTTCTCCTGAATTACAAGTGTCTGAATGTCTGATCGCCTTCCAATAAGGAAGGAAGTATGTTGGGAGGTAGCTGGGCACAGGAGGGAATAATTAAAATCAACCAGATCTGATGGTTTCTGTTATACAAAGATTATAACCTGTGGTACTCAATGCAGGAATCCAACAATTGTACTGTTCGGACAGTCACTCAAACCATTTCAAGTTGCAGCCAATTATCCAAATTAACCATTCATATTGCTTTTCAAAAACTTCTGATTCAGACCTGCAAATTGAGTTGTTCAGTGGCAGAGCAAAGTCTCTGAAGTACATTCAGTGCTGGATTGCTTGCATCCACATTCTCTGAGGTGAAGTAACGATCAACAAATTTATGGGCTTGCTCCTTTATCCACACTTTAATCTTCTCTCTGAAAGAAAAGTTCTTTCACAATCTAATGCCAATACGAAAACAGACCAGAACGTCATTCAATTCGAGTTTTTCCCCCAATGCTAGTAATGCTCCAAGTTAAGACTACATGAAATATAACATTTAATATGTTTCAGCATTCAAATAAAATGCCACCTTAATATACAAATCCTGCCTCCTTCCTAGAGAAAAACAAAAAAACGAACATTAAATTTTCACACCACTAAAGGCAAATGATTTTCAGCTATTGAATTCTGATCCATGCCCTTCCTTTCATTTCCCAGAAAATAAGAGTAGAGATACAACTGCAGTAAAGCGCACTGAAGAAGCATGAAACAGTATGGTGGGCTCATGCCCAATTAGGTCAGAAAAATTAAAAACTGGGTCTGTGGGTATCAAATAAGGTATTATGATTACGAAAACTTAGTGGTTCTAAATAACCAGCTAGTTTCACCATGGTGTTACGAGTGCAAGGTTTTATAAGGCGGTTGTGTTTTAAACTCTTAATTCAAGGTAAAAATGCTACAGTGAAGAGAGCCATGTGACCTCCTGCTTGTTCTGCCCAGCGATGAGTGAGAGTGCTAGTTGCAATGGGGTCAGGAGGTCCAGGGCGAGTCCTATTAAAACTCAAGGGTCAGCTTGCATACCTGGACAAAGGAAAGAGCAGCTGCCCTTGCTGTGGGCAAACTTACAGACTCTTGGACAGTAAAATTTAGAGAGCCTGGACAGCGGCAGATTCTCAGAGTGGGAACCAGCTGCTGTCAACGGCAGGCTCTTTGTTAGCCACGAGGCAGGATGCTGGTGGGAGTTCAGCCACTGGTCAAGGAGACAGGAACTACGGAAATTTAAGGATACAGGAAGATTTGCCCTGGCGTAACTGGGAGTTGTTGTTGCTGGAGCAGACCTTGCTGCTGGAAGTTAAACTTCCAAAGTTAAACTTGGTAGTTGCTATTTGCTGGGCTTATCCTTACATCCTTTTTTGCACAAGGGTGAGACATTTGCAATTCCTCATCCAGCCTTGATGACTTTTGATTTTAGTTACAGCCAGCCTAATACCTCCTCTACCAATCTTAGCCTACCCAAGCTTAACTATCTCCTTTTTTCACCAACACTAGGGCTGCATTTGTCTTTGCCAAAGAACCAATGGTTCAGCACCATTCGCGACTCCTCAGAGACTGAAGCAGTCCATGTCCAAATGCAGCAAGACCCAAGCAATATCCAGGCTTGGGCTGACAAGTGGCAAATAGCATTCACACCACACAAGTGCCAGGCAATGACCATCTCCAACAAGAGAGAATCTAATCATCGTCCCTTGACATTCAATGGCATTACCATCGCTGAATCTCCCACTATCAACCATCCTGGGAGTTACCATTGAGCAGAAACTGAACTGGATTAGACATATAAATACTGTGGCTACAAGAGCAGGTCAGGGGCTGGGAATCCTGTGAGAGTAAATCACCTCCTGACTCCCCAAACCCTGTCCATCATCTACAAGGCACAAATCAGGAGTATGATGGAATAGTTTCTCCACTTGCCTGGATGAGTGTGGCTCCAACAACACAAGAATCTCAACACCATCCAGGACAAAGCAGCCACTTGATTCGTACCCCATTCAAACATTCACTCCCTCCACCACCGACGCACTGTAGCAACAGTGGGTACCATCTACAAGAAGCACTGCAGGAACTTACCAAAGCTCCTTAGACAGCACCTTACAAACACACAATCGCTACCATCTAGAAGGATGAGGGCAGCAGATGCATGGGAACACCACCACCTGGAAGTTCCCCGCCAAGCGACTCACCATCCTGACTTGGAAATACATCGCCATTCCTTCACTGTTGCTGGGTCATAATCCTGGAACTCCCTCCCTAACAGCACTGTGGGTGTAAATACAGCACATGGACTGCAGCAGTTCAAGGCAGCTCACCACCACCTTCTCAAGGGTAGTTAGGGGTGGACAATAAATACTGGCCTAGCCAGCAATGCCCACATTGCATGAATGAATAAAAGAAAATGCTAAGTGCTCATTCAGTACCTCAGCCATGCCCCTTGCCTCCATGTGTAAATCTCCTTTTAGACCCTTAGGAGTGGGGCCGATTATCTTCTTTTTACTATTTTATGCCTATAGAAGACTTCCGGATTCCCTTTTACGTTAGGTGCCAGTCTCTTCTCATTTCTATTTTTACTTCCCTTCTATATTCAGCAGAGTTTTCACTTATATTAACAAACTGACAGCTGTCAGAGATATGGGGGAATTACTTTTCTCAAAGGGTCGTGAATCTGTGGAATTTACTACCTCAGAGTGCAGGGAATGCCGGTACGTTGAATAAATCTGAGGAGATGGACAGGTTTTTAATTAGTAACAGGTTGAAAGGTCATGGGGAAGGGTGGGAAATTGGAGTTGAGGCCGAAATGAGATCAGCCATGATCGTATTGAATGGTGGGGCAGGCTTGAGGGGCTGAATTGGCTACTCCTGCTCCTAGTTCTTATATACACCCTTTTACTGCTTCATCTTACTCTCCACCTCTTTAGTCATCCAGCAAGCTCTGGATTTGTTTGTCCTATCTTTAGCCTTTGTGGGAACTTACCTTCAATGTTCCCAGAACTATCTCTGCTTTAAAGGCAACCCATTGTTCCATTACAGTTTTGTCTGCCACACTGATTCTGCTTTACCTGGACAAGATCTGTTCTTACCCACTGAGGTTGGCTCTCACACGATTTTTAAATGGAGTAGGTTTAAATGCTTCATATGCCAATCTAGCACAAAAGACAGATTAATGGATATGTTATGAACCCAGCTGATGTTACTACTGGACAAGCCAGACCCCAGGGTGGAACTGAGCTTGATAGATCCTAACTTATTTTTTATTTAGAGACATGGAGAGTGGCTTCTGAACAGTCACAGGTGTCAACTGATGAACTTTTAACAAAAGAATAAAACAATAATTAAACAGGGAAATGTTAACTATATTACAATACTCCTTCACCCACAACTATACCTTTACAGATATATACAGATTTGTAAGGATAACACAAGTTACAAAAGCTATCTTATACTCTAATGTTCACAGTAAGTACACAGTCCATGTAAACCAACAGGCACCCTGTGGTCAGGCACACCACACTGTGAAACCAAGTGACAGATGCCACCCCAAACAGGTGCTATGGATTGCTCAACTCCCCCCTAGACGCTTGTCACACCATGAGCCAACTGGTCTCACTGAACTCCACCTTCCACACAGGGTCTCCAATCTCCACTTTCGAAGTACTCGCTTTGGAACCTTCGCCCAAACTACGCTTTCTCTTAGATGCCTTCCAAAAGGGTCCACGTCCAGGGTTTCGAGCTCTTCTGGATCACCACGTACATTCAAGCTTCCTTCCAGGCACCCACTCTCACTGACAGTGAGAGCCGTGCCAACAGAACACCACTGTTTCACATGCCCATAGCAATGAGTTACAGACCTTCAGCTGTCTCCTTGGATCTTCTGGCTTCTCACAAGCCTATTTTTGCTTTAAATCTGTGCCTTGCAGCTTTCTCCCTTTAAGCTTGGGGCCATTCTCTGCTCCTCGCTCTTAACCTTGCTTAAACAGGACCTTTTCCAGGTTCCTGTTCTTGTCCTTTGACTTAACTGTCCTCTTGGGGCCTTTCCTGCTCATTCCCCTGGATTAGGGGATTTTCTTCTTTAGTTTTTGGAACCTGCTCCCTGCAGTTCCCTCTCCTGTGTCCTGCTTCTCCTGGCAGCAGCTTCAACTTTAGTTTGGGACTTACTACCTGTCCCTCTCCTATGGTGCTTCTGCTCGCAACTCCTTTCAACTTTAGAGCACACTGACCGGCTGAACTCAAACTGCTTTTGGTTTCTTTGTTTGTATGTGTGTGGGGCCTCTCTCTCTCTGGACCTCTGTTGCTAGGCAACAGTTTTTTCTACCTTGTTTGTTTTACCTCCCTTTCAAGAGTCAAAATCTCATTAAAATGCAGGCAACTTTTAAAGCGAAACTAAAACTCAGGTTTCATCCTTTTAACCCAAAAATAATGCAATACAAATTAAACTTAAAGATATACCTTATTCCTAACACCTCCAAATACGCCAATAACTCTCAAACTCTATTTCTTAACAATTACCAACAGATGGAAGAAACTAACAGTTGTAAGCAGCATTTTAACTGTTGCATGCTATTATCGACACCAATTGCCACTGACAAGTTTTATTAAATTGGTGCACAATAGTACTGCTGAGTTAGCGACCTTCCAACTAAAGCATCAGCTGAAATAAATACAACATTGGTCATTTAAGCCATTTTAAGCAAAAATGACTGAATTTCATTTTTAGCGTAACATAATTTAATCTGAGGCATCAATTCAACTTCATGTCTGTTACACAATTCCCATAGAGGAAGTAAAGGAGAATAGTTCGATACCTGTTGTTGGACATGGTGTCCTTTGGGGTGACCCGTGCAATGCCACTAACTCCGGCAGTGCGTGCTGGTTCTGCATTGTTGCTATTGGACTGTGTGCTTAGCCTTCCCCATGTTTTAGGATTCAAGCTTGCAAGAAAGGAAGATTTGGGAGACTGGGTGGCTGTAGGACTCTTTGCTACACAAAAAAAACACTTTAATGTTAGCAATGAGGCAGTATTACAGTTCCAATTTTCCACAAGAATATTTTTTTATCAAGTTTGAATTTCTCTCAAATAAAGGCAAAGTGCCACAGGTGCAGGAAACCTGAAACAAAGTAGATAATGCTGCCAACATGTCACCAAGCACAATCTCTTACTCTGGTCACTTCTAGTGTCAGCAAACCAGCTACTAACGTATCTAATATTGATCAAACAGACTTTAAATATGACAATTTAAAAGAAAAATTTACATGAAAATACTACAATTAGGCAAATCAAAATAAAAAGGTGGGAACAATAAAAAGGTGGAAACCCCATAGTGCAGTGTGCCCTAACGTACCCAGACAAGTTCTTGAGCACAACCACATGGTCTAGCTGCCTTCAATAAGGAAGTGAAAGAGTCCTCATGCCTAAACCGCTTGAGGACCCATGCAAAATGATCTTAGCCTTCATTTTCATGGTGATAACAAATGTTAATTTCCCAGACCCAGACAAGTTTGTTTTAGAAGTGGTATTCAGTATATCTGGCACTTACACTTGCAAATAAGTCAAATATGAATGTGAAGTTTATAAGTGTTATGTTTAGGGACTGTCTGCCTAATTCAAGTAAAATGGAGTCGTAAAGGGGTCATGTGACCTGCTCCGAATCCTGCCTGACTACAAGCCTGGGGTGACCTGATTGCTATGGGATGCCCAGATTGATTTACTAGGAAGGTGGTGTAAGATGTTTATGCCTGTAAACAATGGCCACAGTAGATAGACTGTTAAGTCTCCAAATCTCATAGGGAGGTGTTAGGAATGCCAGGTTTTGTAAACGATTCTACTTTAAACTATCTACTTAATTCCAAGAGAGAATGGAGTTGGGTGTCTAGAGGATAGCTAATTAACATTCTACCTGGATACAATGCCTTGTGATTCATGTTGCCATAAGGGGGACAGTCCATAACAAGTCATATTGTAGGCAAATCCAAATTTTATTTTCAGTAGCTATAACGCACCATGGCAATATAGGAGTCATACCTTGATTGTCGACTTTGTCATCATCTCTCGGAGGTGAATATTTTGTCCTCCTCGTTACACGTTTTGGCAATCTTTTCCTCTTTAAGACATCACTTAATCGTCTGAATAAAATAAGTTTCATAGAGTCATGAACAGCCCGTATTTACATAACAGCTTGTGACACCTCTGAAAGGTCCAAGGGCATGTCACAGAATGAGATGTGGTTATTACTGCTCCCTGGGCAGCAATTTTACACATAAGGTCCCGCCACAAACAGTAATGAGACAAATTATCAACTAATCTGTCTCTGTGGTGTTGGTTAAGATAGCAATGCTTGCCAAGACATGGGGCAAAAAAATGACAGAAGGTACCTATATCTTATAGCTACTTCCACATAATATTGTGCTTTTGGCAAAAGTGACATGCTCAGGTTTTCATTATGCCTTCATCAGTCTAACTGAGTGTGTTGATGCAAACTGGACTGGGATTAATTTTACACAGCAACACTGCAGCCAACACAAAAGTTCACTTTTAAACTTTGTGACATGGTGTCAACTTTCTATTCTTGGAGTAATGATAGCAGACTGAAATGAACCATGTAATCTGGTCAGGAACGGCAGATGAATCAAACTTACCAAGAGTCAATCTTAAAGCTCTATGCCCAAATGTTTAATACAATTGTGTTTCAAAATGTCTTGATAATTCAAAATCCTGGAACTCCCTCCTTAACAGCACTGTGGGTGTACTTATGCCACATGGACTGCAGCAGTTCACCACCACCTTCTCAAGGGCAATTAGGGATGGGTAATAAATGCTGGTCTAGCCAGCGAAACCCACATCCCATGAATGAATTAAAAAAACGTACAGGATAGTCTGTATTCAGTATAAGAAATACAATATTTTACTGATAAGAATCCATTTCTACATTGATCATTTTGTCACCAAATGACCAGCATTTTGGAGAGTGTGTGTTTGATTTTCCAGTAACTGTTCTGGTATGAGGGATAGATATATAAGGAATTAGAATGTTCTTTCTGGCAGAGTTTACTTTTTGATATGTAGATAACTCCATTGCCTGTTTTGGTCGATTGCCAAGCAGCAAGCTAAAAATAAATGCCTTGAGGCACCACAGGTTGCAACCTTTGATAGCTTGTTCAATACAGAATTTCGCCAAATTTACTAGAAACAAAAGTTGTACAGCCTTAAATAGATATGCAGCCTTGAGCTACTGCAGGTTTCAAGATAGGCAGCACTCTCCCTCAACCATCATCAATTAAGCCAATTATCTGATCAGTTCTCATTTCTGTTTTGAGGGAACTATGTGCAAAATGACTGCCACATTTTCCTACATTACACTTCAAAAGTACTTCACTGTCTGTGAAGCACTACACAACTTCATGACATCCTGAAAAATACTATGTAAGTGCAAGTTGTTTCTTTATTTTGAGGGCTCATTAATTGGTGTTGTCTGAGACCAACAAACATAGATGAATGATCTTGGGTCATCGATCTCAAATGTTAACTCTGTTTCTCCCCCTACAGATGCTGCCACACCTGCTGAGAATTTCCAGCATAGTTTTCATTTCAGATTCCTAGCATTTGCAGTATTATATGTTTGTAATTGTATATGTCCAGATTATTACTTCAAGCACATGCGTTCAAATGTTGCAAAAGGCTTTTGCGGGGGTGTGGGGGTGGTTTCTGGAAATAAAATATCAGCTTCCACAGAAGCACATGCATCTGATTTTAAGGTACAAGGGCATTTAGATGCAATCTGAAACATAATTAATACAATTAGCCATGCTTCTATGCAAAAATGCTCTATTAGTTTTAATCCTCCAGTCTGGTATAATCAGTTAACGCACAGGGTGATCAGGGGCAGAGTGCTTCACAAACCAAATGCTGTCAGAAATTTGGTGCAAGGGGGAATTTGGCACCAGGGGGGTGGGGGAAGGAGGTGCAACTTTTTATTCTTTTTGTTGTACCTCCAATAGTTGGTGAGTGTTTGTTTTGTTTCTAAGCTGGGAACCTGTATTTTGCTCTCAGGTTAGGCCTACATGGCAGGACAGGTACTGTACACCATGACTGCAACATGTGGGAGTTTGCGGAAAGCTGTGCAATTCCAGGCAATCACATCTGCACTAAGCGACTGCAGCTAGAGTAACTTCAGCTCAAGAATTGGTGAGCTGCAGTCTGGGCTGCAGGCACTGTGGGGCATCAGGGAGGGGGAGCTATTTGGGCACTTCTATTCACCTGGAACAGTCACACCTGTTAGGTTAAGCAGAATTTTAGAGTTGGTCAGGAAAAGGAGGACATGTCAGGCAAGTATGAGGATCCAGGATGTAATGTGGAACGGCCTCAGCCCTTGTCTTGGATCAACAGGTATGAGGTACTTGATGCCTATATAGATGAGCAAACTGACCAGAGCACTATGGTGCAGAAACCCATTAAAGTGGGGAGATGAGTCAAAAGGAATATGGTATGACAGGGGCCCGTATGGTCGGAGGAACATGCTATTCTTTGCAGGTTAGAGAATTCAATATGTGGCTCGAGTGGTATGGGAAGAAGGGTTTTTGATTCATGAGACACTGGCACCAGTACTCAGTAAAGAGGGAGCTGTTCCGTTGGGGATGGCTCCATTAAAACTGGGCTGGGGCCAGTGTCATGGTGAATTGTATAGCTAGGACTGTGAACAGCACTTTAAGCTAAAAAGGGATAGTGAAGTGGAGGGGGCTAGTGCGGCCAGGTTGATGGAGGGAGACTTAAAAATCTGAAGAGAAATGTCAATAGAAGCTGTAAGCAATTTGGGTAAAGACAGGTGGAGTGGAATAGGAAGGTACAGAGAATTTAACAATAATATCGCACGAGCAAATAAAAAGGTCCATGCAAAGAATAGCAGCAAAAAAGTAAAATTAAAAGGCTCTTTATCTAAGTGTGCAAAGCATTCATAATCCGATGAAGTGGCACAAGATATAAATAGTTTAGATCGAATTGCCATTACAGACATGTCTACAAGATGACCAAGGTTGGGAAATAAATATTGCAGGGTACACATTTCCAAAAGACAGACAGTAAAGGATGATAAGGACAGCAGTGAAAAAAAATCTTCTCAGGAGATCCGGAAGTAGAATCAGCATGGTTAGAGATTAGGAACCAGGGTCAGAAAATGTTGGTTGGAGTAGTATACGCGTACTCCAACAGTAGCTATACCTTTGGAATTAGTATTAAGAAAGGAATAATTGGAGCTTGCACCAAGGGGCAATTTAATAATTGTGGGGGCTTCTAATCTTCATATAGACTGAACAAATCATATGAGCAAAGGTAGTCTGGAAGCTGAATTTGCAGAATGTTTCACAACAGTTTCAGGGGACCACAGGCTAGTTAGCCTGACATCAGTCATCAGGAAAATGAAGAATCTATTATTAAGGAAGTCTTAATGCACTTATAAAATCATAGTATGATCATTCAATATGGTTTTAGGAAAGGGAAATTGTGTTTGACAAATTTATTTCTGGAGTATGTAAATAGTAGCGTAGACGAAGGGAAACCAGTAGAAGTAGTATAATTGGATTTCCAAAAGGCATTTGATAAGGTACGCAAGGTATTGGCTCATGGAATAAAGGGATAATATATTAGCATCAATGGATAATTGGTCGTCAGACAGGAAGCAAAGAGTAAGTATAAACTGGGCATTTCAGCTGGCAGGCTGTAACTAGTGGAGTGCCACAAGGGTCAGTGCTAGTGCCTCAGCTATTTATAATCTACATGAATAACTGAGGAAGAGACCAGAAGTAATGCATTCAAGTTTGCTGACGGGAATGTTTTTTTTTATTCGTCCCTGGGATGTAGACTAGCTAGGCTAGTGTTTATTGCTCATCCCTAATTGCCCTTGTTCAGAGGGCATTGAAGAGTCAACCACATTGCTCCAGGGTCTGGAGTCACATGTAACAAAGGATTGCAGATTTCCTTCCCTAAAAGGACATTAGTGAACCAGATGGGCTGTTACAACAATCGGCAACAACTGAATTCAAATTTCACCATCTGCCATGATGAGATTCGAACCAGGGTGCCCAGTACCTTACCCTGGGTCTCTGGAATACCAGTCCAGTGACAATACCACTATGCAACCGCCTCCCCATGGATATGCTATAAGGATACAAAAAGAGGCTGTAAAGTGATACATTACAGACAGGTTAGGTAACTGGCCAAGGGAATATAATGTGTGGAAATGTAATTATTTACATTGGCAGTAAGAATAGAAAAGCAGATTTATTTATTTATTTTTAAAAGAACAGTGTGAAAATTCTAAAAGTTTATGTTCACCAATGTGAACAATGCTAGAATTTGGAAACTTCGAAACTTACCCTTGTGGACTTAAATCCAAAGAATCATCCATACTTTGGAAACTGGGGGATCCGAGATCTGCAACTGTATTGCTTGCAACGTTGGCTGTGCTAATTGTGGCAGCAGTGCCCATACTTCCTATTCCACTACTACATGCCTTTGGAGGGCTGGTAAGTAGAGTCTCAGACTCTGCTAAATTTTTCACCTGATGCATCACACCTTCCGCAAAAACAAAAAATGTTATTAACATTTTGCACAACATTCAAAATTCTTACCATTAGTTACCATAGAGAAAATTCAAAACTTTACCCTAAAAAATCAAAAAAAGTAATAAGAAAATTAAAATACATCCCACCAAGAGATGTCCACAAGATATAAAAACACTCAAATTTTGCAAACTTAGAATGTAAAAAGATTCCTTACCTTCTCTTCTAAAGTAAACGCTAAATATATCTGGTAACTTCTGCATTAAAATTTCTGCCATCTGTAGTGCTCCTACAACGATCTTGAAATCTTGACTTGATAGCATGGAAGCAATATGGCTGTTGGGGAGTCAGAAAATCAGTTCATGTAGATGTAAATCAGAGATTAGCTCTTAAAGTACACGTTAAAATCTATATTTTTACGTAACCTATAAAAAAAATGTAGGCATCACTTCAAATTAAGCCTTGTGAAATAGTTCTGCATTACATTAAAAGCATTTACTGTAATGTGACCCATAATTGCAACTTAGTGAGGTATTGCAAACTGTATTAGAAGAAACTGATCTGTATTGCACTTCATGTAATGTCAGATTTGAACTGTTATGTAATGAACTTTTACAAATTTTAAGTTTTTTTTATAAAGTAAAAAAAAAATCAGTATTTTCAAGTCACTAATTACAGCTTAAGATACAGCTCCAAAGCCTGTTTTGCATGCACAAATTCAAACATTACTCAAAATTATCTAGTTAGTGTTTATATTTTAATAGTTGCAATATCTCCAAATAAGTTGAACTGAAGCTTTTATACTAAACATGCTAATGAAACAGCATGAATGGGGACAGAGGACAGCTCTTGTAATAAATTGCTCATCAATGCAAAGCTAGAAAAAGATATAAAAGTGTACGTAGTAACACGGTAATATTTCAATTTTACGAAAGGCACCTTTGTCTTTCACCATTTGTAATGCCATCATAAAGGTGCAACTCCATTAAGCATTCAGGTGATCAATTTTGACTGGCTTTAGTGCCAATAGGGAAGCATACTAGAATCATGAAAAATAGCCATTTGGATCATATAGCTGACGACAATTATTTGAAAGCTATCCAATTAGTTCTACTGCTCTGCTTTTTTTCCTCCCCATTCAATTGAATCCAATTCCCTTTTAAAATTATTGAATCTGTTTCCAACACCCTTTCGAATCATAACTTGCTGCATATTTTGGACTCATGTCACCTCTGGTTCTTTACCAATTATCTTAAATAGGTCTCTGATTACCAAGCCTTCTTGCTCTTATCCGAGTCATAATCCAGTACTGGAATAATTGCTCATCCCTGATGGAATTCTACTTACAAATGTTCAATATTCAAACTCTAAATTTTCAGCAGATGTTTCTACACTTCATAAAGCTCTTTTAAGCACATTACAATCAATACCAACCTGGAAACAGCATGATTTTTAAGCACATCCTTTAGAAGTTCAGCATCAGCAAAATAAATTATTCTAAGAATTGCTCTAAGGCACTTGTGTCTGACAGCAGGTCCAGCTGATGAACTATACACTTCATATAACACACCAAACAATGTCTTTATAAAGCATTTAGCCAGGTCTGGGTCCTCCCTCATTAGTTGAGCACGTGCATCATCCTTCCTCGTTTCAGAGTGACCACCTGTATATGAAAAAAGCATAGACTTCAGAGTGCATTTTTCTGAAAACCTCCATACTGTCAATGACAACATTCATTTAACCGAATCAGAATTAAATTGTTACTGCTCTGTTTGAACTGTGGCAAAGCTCTGTTCCAATTGTGATTGAATGAAGGTAAAATGTTAGCCTCTTCCTAAACCAATATCATTTTTAGCAGATTTAAATACATTAAGGCTGTGCTTGGTTGCTTTGATCAACTTATGTTAATGATCCTCTTAGCAATTAGTCTTTTACTGTAAGCATTTATCTTCAGAAGGAGGGGAGTTGATTACACAAGACATCATGGGGTGCTGGAGAACACAGTGTTCAAGAAATATTCAGACCTCTGTTACAGAAACTTTAATATATATGAATTAACCATTCGGTTTTATAAAGGCACAGAAAATATAGAGTTGAGATCTCTTGCTACATATAACGATAGCTGAAACTCCAGGCAGAATGCAGATGGAGAAATTCTCCAGTCAATCATGTCCAGAAATCTTGCTACTGCAAATGACTGGGATTGGTTTTACCGATGTAATTTCTATTTTATCACTATAGTCTATTCACTGTATTTTCCTGAAGAAATAATATTGCTTTGGACAGTTTTGGTCATGAGCTCGGTCTTCATAAATTGTTCAAATAGATAGAATGGTATATTAATAATTTGTTGCAAGCCCCAATGTAAAATCCCCTTGCTTTTACTAAGGCTGATGGCAGCCATAAAATCTCATCTATCTCCAGGCTTTGTTCTTAAATAAACTCTGGATCACAACATAGGTGGACACTGATAGACCTCACCTAATACAACGGGATATAGATCTGTTGGAGACTTGGGTGGAGAAATGGCAGATGGAGTTTAATCCGGACAAATGCAAGGTAATGCATTTTGGAAGGTCTAATACAGGCAGGAATTACACAGTAAATGGCAGAACCCTTAAGTGAATCGACGGGCAGAGGGATCTGGGTGTACTGAAAGTGGCAATGCAGGTGGATAAGGTAATCAGGAAGGCATATGGCATGCTTGCCTTCATCAGGAGGGGTATTGAGTATAAAAGCTGGGAAGTCATGCTGCAGCTGTATAGAACCTTGGTTAGGCCACATTTGGAATATTGCGTGCAATTCTGGTCGCCACATTACCAGAAGGATATGGAGGCGTTGGAGAGGGTGCGTAGGAGGTTTACCAGGATGCTGCCTGGCCTGGAGGTTATTAGCTATGAGGAGAGGTTGAAGAAACTCGGATTGTTCTCACTAGAGCGACAGAGATTGAGAGGCGACTTGATAGAAGTTTATAAAATTATGAGTGGCATGGACAGTGTAGATAGTCAGAAGCTTTTTCCCAGGGTGGAAGAGTCAATTACTAGGGGACATAGATTTAAGGTGAGAGGAGAAAACTATAGAGGAGATGTGCGGGGCAAGTTTTTTTTTTACACAGAGGGTAGTGAGTGTCTGGAATTCGCTGCCAACGGTGTTGAAAGCAGGTACGATAGTGGTGTTTAAGAGGCAGCTTGACAAATACATGAATAGGATGGGAATGGAGGGATACGGACCCCGGAAGTGCAAAATGTTTTAGCTGACGGGTAATATGATCGGCGCAGGCTTGGAGGGCCAAAGGGCCTGTTCCTGTGCTGTACTTTTCTTTGTTCTTTGTAATTACCATGTATAGATAAACAGCAGTTGGATTCTGTCAATGATGTTTGAGTTTTTTATCACCAAAATTTAAGCCACTGAAATAGGCCACATGGAGAAATCAACTGTAAACAATTAAGAACACATTGAAGTAGTGCAATAACAGCAATGTGTTAACTCTTCTACCTGGCATGTCATTGCTACATGAAATCGAAAAGCATCCAAACAAGCCTTTAATATGTAGAACATGCTCTGCACTCATCTTTCCATTCCTGTTTGGAAATCTTGGGTCATAGTAAAGTTCCCCCAATTAGCCTGAAACCTATAGCCTATGTCAAGCCCATAAAGATGTTAGCAGAAGTAAACCAAGTGAACAAAATACGGGAGACAAATGCTCTGGCACGCTGCCAGTTACAGTCAACCATGGCAGCATGCCTGAATATTCATCTCCAGTACTTTTTTTTGTCTTATTTTGAGTGGTAACACTCTCACCAAGTCAGGAGGTTGTGGATTTAAGTCTTACTCAAGAGACTTGAACACAAATTCTAGGCCAACACTCCAATGCAGTACACTACTAAGCACCTTTGGAGGGGACATGAAACCAATCTGCACTCAAATGGGACATAAAAAAATCCCACAGCACTAACTTGAATAGTGGTATAACTCTTCATGTTATTCAAGCTAATATTCGCCCTTCATCCAACATTACAGATTATCTGGTCATTACCAATGCCACTGTTTCTGGGATCTTGCTGTGTACAAAATTTGCTGCCAATTTTTCCCCTATATTACAGCAGCAGCTACAATTCAAAAATACTTCACTGGTTGCAAAGTACTTTGGGATGCTGGGAAAGGCACGAAAGAAATGCAAGTTTCTTCTTTCTTATAAGAGATTAAATCCTATAGGTTACAAAAGCAAATTTGGCTGCCAAGCAGGTTCAAGTTATTGAATCTACTTCCAATTCTTTTTTTGCTTTTTTTTTAATGAGAAAGGCTTCCTTAACGCAGTTTTTCAGAAAAGCTAACATTCAAAATTAAAGATTAATTCACTGGGCAGTACTCACCAGTGTTCGTGTTGGCCAACGGATTGGGTTTTCTCTGAATAGCACGGGCTGTCCCAGTGTCCTCATTGATCTGCTGCATAGAGTTAAAGTCAATAGTATAAACTCGACCCAATGTTGACAAGCTTATTTCATCCTCACCCACTTGATGGGCTGCCTGTGAACAATGTGAACAGACCGTCAAAGCATACAAAAAGATTATTGCAGACCTAAGATTAGACTGCTTGCCAGTGTGTCCGAGGCATTTTGGTCAACATTTACCAGTGTATGCAGGGCACTTCAGCTCCAAGCTTGGAACGCTGGTTCATAAGCACATACAGTATGTCTACTCACTGCATATCACATACATGCCTGCACATATAAAGGTATGCTGAGTTTCAGAAGTCTGACTTGATTGTACATAGTAACAGGCAGCAAGAGTGGATGTGCACCATTGCAAACTGAATTATGAAACTTATAACAGTTCTAAGCGTTATACCTCTAAGTGTTGTACTAGAGAACAATACTACTTTAGATCTCAGTTGAAGCCACTTAAGATTCAGTGACTCCATTAGGATCTTCATATTGCTTTTATAGATATGGATCCAAATTCAGCAGGGGAATTCTTGTTCCAGGTCATGACAGTGAAGCATGTTCACAAAAAATGTTAGTTAAAAAAAAAATTGGCAACAAATATTAAAATTAAAAGGAATGAGATTGCACACTTATAAAAGATAATTTTCAGTGCCAGATGAGGGTGCACTGGGGGATTGGGGGGTGGGGGGGTCCGCTGGAACTTGTCCAATTTACACACTGAATAATGGCGAGTGCCGACAGCTTCTCTGATTTTTTTTTACTGCAAAATGTGAAGCAAGATCTTTGGCTTGCTAGTCAGTAACAACCACCAGGCTAAAAACTCTCATATCACTGCAGAATTAAACTAAAGGAGGAACTAATTTCCCACTGAATCTCTCTCCCATCCCCACCCCCTTCTCCCTCCCCATACTGATTTCATCTTGGAAGATATTATACCTCAATTATGCGACTATCGATTCGGTTGTATGGATGCCAGAGACCTCGATCATCACGCCACTGCCATATTGCACCATCTGTATTTTGAGCACTTCCCTTCTTTAGCATGGTATCAACAGCAAAAATTCCTTCTTTGGGTAGACATGGCATTAATTCACTGCAAAAGAAAATGTGGATCAGAATTTGCCATTTTGAAAATTTTAGTTAATAATAGAAAAATACAAAAACTCACTCAATTGCCTACTGCAACAGATAAAACCTGCACAACCTGATGTACAAAAAAATGCATTATTATTAAATCCTAATTTTGCAACCCTCCAAGGATGTACATAGCTCAAAGAATTCTGCTCATGGAATCTCTCAGCACAGGTTTTTTACCTGTTGCGCCATGCAGGCTTCTTTGAAAGAGGTACCCAATTAGTCCCATTCCCCTGCTCCTTCCCAGAAACAAATAATCTTTTTGGCTAAGACTAGACAGTGGAATGCAGGTTAGGCTAGAGCAGAATCTTCAAGCCATTTCTAACAGAAGACATGCAAATTGGGTTGCCAGATGTACAGATCAAAAATCAAAATGTTTCACCACATTTTACAAAACATCTTACCAGATAAGAGAAGTAAGCTCATAAAGTTCTTGTGGACTTCTTGGCACAAGATCAATTTGTTCTTGGCAGCTGCCACTTGAAGCTCCGCAAAGTAAAAAACGAAGAGTTTCTGCAATGTCTATCGAGGAAAGAAAATAAAACCAGATATTACCTTTTAGTTCACCAAAAGGATTACCTCAATATACACCTGATAGAACACCATCCCACACATCCTGTGGTCAATGTTTTTTTTTTGCTTAGGGTTGAACTATCCAACTAGTTGACTGTGCACGTCTGAGGTCCAAACTGCAAGCTGAAGTCGCTTAATGAATCAAACTGATAAGAACTTCTTACAGATATAATGACAAATAAAAACATAAACATAGAAAATAGGAGGAGTAGGCCATTCAGCCCTTCGAGCCTGCTCCGCCATTCACTATGATCATGGCTGATCATCCAACTCAATAGCCTGCTCCCGCTTTCTCCCCAAATCCTTTGATCCCTTTTGCCACAAGGCTATATCTAACTCCTTCTTGAAAACATACAATGTTTTGGCTGCAACTACTTTGTGGTAGCGAATTCCACAGGCTCACCACTCTCTGGGTGAAGAAATTTCTCCTCATATCAGTCCTAAATGGTCTACCCCATATCCTCAGACTGTGACCCCTGGTTCTGGACTCCCCCCACCATTGGGAGCAACCTTCCTGCATCTACCCTGTCTAGTCCTGTTAGAATTTTATAGGTTTCTATGAGATCCTCCCCCCATTCTTCTGAACTCCAGCAAATATAATCCTAACCGACTCAATCTCTCCTCATGTGTCAGTCCCACCATCCCAGAAATCAGTCTGGTAAACCTTTGCTGCACTCCCTCCATAGCAAGAGCATCCTTCCTCAGATAAGAAGACCAAAACTGCACACAATATTCTAGGTGTAGTCTCACCAAGGCCCTGTATAATTGCAGCAAGACATCCCTGCTCCTGTACTCGAATCCTCTCGCTATGAAGGCCAATTTACCTTCTTTACCGCCTGCTGGACCTGCATGCTTACCTTCAGCGGCTGGTGTACGAGGATACCCAGGTCTTGTTGCACATTCCACTCTCTCAATTTATAGCCAGATAATAATCTGCCTTCCTGTTTTTGCTACCAAAGTGGATAACCTCTCATTTATCCACATTATACTGCATCTGCCATGCATTTGCCCACTCACTCAGCTTGTCCAAATCACACTGAAGCATCTCTGCATCCTCCTCACAGCTCACCCTCCCACCCAGCTTTTTGTCATCTGCAAATTTGGAGATATTACATTTAGTTCCCTCATCTAAATCATTAATATATATTGTGAATAGCTGGGGTCCAGCACCGATCCCTGCGGCACCCCACTTGTCACTGCCTGCCATTCGGAAAAAAAACCTGTTTATTCCTACTCTTTGTTTCCTGTCTGCCATTTTCCTATCCATCTCAATACACTACCCCCATTCCCATGCGTTTTAATTTTACATGCTAATCTCTTATGTGGGTCTTTGTCGAAAGCCTTCTGAAAGTTCAAATAAACCACATCCACTGGCTCCCCCTCATCAACTCTACTAGCTACATTCTCGAAAAATTCCAGAAGATTTGTCAAGCATGATTTCCCTTTCGTAAATCCATGCTGACTCTGTCAAATTCTGCCACTGTTTTCCAAGTGCTCAACTATTAAATCTTTTCTAATGGATGCTAGAATTTTCCCCACTACTGGCGTCAGGCTGACTGGTCTACAATTCCATTTTCTCTCTACCTCCTTTTTTAAATAGCAGGGTTACATTAGCTACCCTCCATAGGCTAGCAGGATACCTGTTGTGAAGCTATATTAGATAACTATAAAAGGAGTCTATTTGAATGATTTATAAAGTATTTTGAAAAGTTGCCATTACCAGTTGAAGATAAATAGTTTCAAAAATAATAAGATTGACCTCTTGCTAAACCTCTCAATGTTGAAAGGAAAAAACATGAGAGCTTCACCAACATTGTCAATTATCTATATGGTCATTCAGTAAATGGTTCTCAAACCAGCTAAACTTAAGACACTGCCCATAATTATGTTGTGTTTTGGAAATGAAAAATTTTAATTAAGCACAATGTGTCATGTTGCACCATATCAGTGTTCAATATTCTAAAGTAAGCACTTCATTTCCGTGATGTGGTCTCTAACTCCTAAATGATCACTTGCTCCAACCAGATCTGCAAAATACTTACTTTGCTTCATAAGCTGCACAGCCAGAGTAGGACAATTCGAACACATCAATGAGAACATGCGGACCACCATGATAAACATGCCAGAGCTGAGAACTGGGGGGGTCACCACCAGGAGTTGCTGTATGTTCGTCAACAAATCACGGGATGCCACCTGCTGCAACAAGTTCTATTAATAGAAATAGAAAGCTTATATTCCTCATAAACCTGATCCACAGCACAAAAAGACATATGAAGATCAAAGACTTTTATTAGCCTAAAATACCAAACCCACCCCCCCACTCCCAAACACTGTATAAGCAAAGTTTTAATATGCTGACTGTAATCTCCACTTATGTACAAGCACAACTACTTATAAACAAATTACATTTTCAACATTTCCATCTTTCAATGTTTAACACAACAAACAAAAACTAAAGCATTCCGCAAAATGCTAACTTGAACGAACTTTACAAATTGATTTGAGTGCATGTTTCTTTCCTTTGGGTCTTTGCAGCTTGAGATTTGTCTACCTAATGGAGATGCAATCTCATGAAAAGCTGTAAAACATTTTTAAAAAATGACAATCTGAAAACATCCCAACAATGGCTTCAAGTGTACTTCACATATTTCTTAAGAATCAACTTCTGACGAAAGATCAGAGGAATTAGGGGTATAGTAGCATAGTGTGTGTGTAACTGGACAAGTAATCCACAGCCTGGACCAATGATCCAAGGCAAGTTCAAATCCTACCATAGCAGCTGGAGGATTTAAGTTCAATTAGTTCAAGGAATAAACTCAATTAAATAAAATCTGGAATAAAAAGCTAGTAATCAGGTGACCACAAACTACTGGACTATCCTAAGAACTCATCTAGTCCCCTAATGTCCTTTAGGAAAGCAAATCTGCTGTCCTCATCCGTTCTGGCTGACACACAACTCCAAATCCACAGCAACATGGTTGGCTCTTAACTGCCTTCTGAAATGGCCTAGCAAGTCACTCAGTTGTATTCAAGAAAGTGGTTCACCACTACCTTCTGAAGGACAATACATGCTGATCTTACCAGCGATGCCCACAAATCATGAATATGCTTGTGTAACAGGTGTAATTCCCAGCTTAAATGTAATAGTGGAAGAGGAAACAACTTGGAAGGGCAATAGGGTTCAGCGAGTTATTTTCCCTTTTGTGCCATAAGCTTTTAAAACAAATTGGCTCCCACAGGCACAATGTTCTTTGATTTGAACCTTCAATACTTGTCTCATTTTCAATATATGATGTTTATCAGATGACATTTCTTAAGCAAACACTGACATTACTACAATAGATCTATTTGGCTCAGTTTTGACTAAATCATATGGTTGCAATATGCATAGTACATACTTCGCCCCGAGAAAAATCTAGCATGACATGACTGAAGAACTAAAATGATCTTAAATGAAAAGCTATTTTGTCACTTCAAATGTGTTTTTTTAAACAATTAGGTTGAAGTAAATGGCCCAATGAACTTGATTGTAATTTTCACTTGCCCATGATACACAGATAAACGTGTAACAAATTAAAATATTCTTATACCATCCTCCATTAACTATCAGAAAATGCATAAGCTGCCTCATTTGATTGACTTCATATGATTAACGAATGAATGAAAAATTAAGAGAAAGGGTAAAACAAGAGTAGGAGTTGAGGGCAATTTTTCAGAATGGTTGCAAGAAAGACAAGTGCCAAAGAGCTCATTTCTGAGCTAACTTCAGTTCACTATATAATCGATTAAATCTCAGCCTAGAGGGAGTAGTGTCAAAATTTGCAGACATGCTAAAAAATAGGAGTAATTGTCAAGGCCAAAAGGAAACTGTAAGAGACATATTAATAATATTGGAAAATGGTTTAAAAAGTGAGACAAGGAGTTCAATTTCAGTAAATCTAAGGTGACACATTTTGATCAAAAAAGGTAGTAGTTATCCTTTGAACAGAAATAGGCTTGATGCTGTGGAGAAGCAGAGAAATTTGGGATACAGGCTCATAAGGTGATGAGGCTGTAAAACAAAAACAAATTAAATCCAGGTTTTATAATAAGAGGTATGAATATAAAAGCCAGGAGATAATATATAAAACCTTAAGACTTGACAGGTGCAGTAAAGCAATGGTTGTTACTGGACTAGTAATCCAGAGGCCTTGGCTAGTGATTCAGCAACATGGGCTCAAATCCCACAGCAGCTAGGGAAATTAAATTCCGTTAATTAGTAAAGGCTGGAATAAAAAGCTTGTATCAGTAATGATGACCATGAAACTACTAGTTTGTTGTAAAAACCTATCTAATTCACTAATGTCCTTTAGGGAAGGAAATCTGCCATCCTTACCACTCTGGCCTGTGATTCCAGACCCACAGCTATGTGGTTGACTCTTAACTACTTTCTGAAATGGCCTAGCAAGTCACTCAGCTGTACTGAAGGTGGCTCACCACCACCTTTTCAAGGACAATTAAGAATGGGCAACAAATGCTGGCCTTGCCAGTGACACCAACATCCTGCAAATGAATAAAAAAAAATTCTCATTTAGAGATGGCCATTTCAGTTTTTGATATTTATCTGCAATTTCCCCAACCATCCCATCAGTAGTTTGAATTGTGACTGGTAAGCCATTGCCTAATTTTCACCTTATGTACCTCATCTTTATTCCTTTCATTTTTCTAAAGTAGTATATATAGGCAGCCATCTAAATGGAGATCTACAAGAACTGTGTCCCTTCTATGAATTTGGTAACAGACATCTGTTCTCTCACTACTCTACAGCGGGTGCGTTGACTTCTGGCCTCAATGTAATTAGTTTCTTTTAAAAACACAAAGTAATTTAATTGAGGGTCTACTGCAATCCACTCATCTTCACTGTCAGTCAATATCAACAAGAGTTCCTGTTGGCTGCTCACAAATTTTTCCCAACATCCACAACTGCTGTTATCCATCAGCTTTCCAGAACTACATGGGTGGCATCAAACTCAGGTTCCTGAACCATTAAAATAAAATTCCATGACTTTTCCATGACTAACCCATGTTGAAGGCAACATTTTCAGTGACTTGCATGCAAAAGATCAAGCAAGGAGGTCTTGACTAGCGACATGCAGCATTTTAGAGCACCAGGTGCTTGTTCCTTACTTTGGTTCCCTGCTCCGGCTCTGAAGAAAACACCCACCAAGTCCTCCATCTCCACAACTGAAATCTGAAACCGACACTAACAAACATCTCTTCTCACATGAGGCAAGAGAGGGGGGACTGAGAAATGTGGCACATACGACTCGGCCAGTTACTGTGCTGTTCTGGCGATGTCCAAAGTAGCCAACCCGATGCCTAGACCGCCCCAGTTGACAGGCTAATTATCAAATGACTGCTCTTGTCCTGGCAGTCTCCAAAGCAGAAAATCAGCAGTGGAATGAACAGGATCAGGCAGGAGGAGATAAAAGCTGCACTGGATTCCAGTCATGCAAAGCAAAGCAAGTGATTACAAAAAGCTGGACATGGAAAAATATTGGAAAAGGCTGGAATTCCACCTAAAGTAAGAAAAAGTCTCATCCTTGTCTTTATAAATTTCCATGACTTTTCAGTGACATCCTTTTTTTGCAAATTTTCATGACTTTTCCAGGTTTTCGATGATCTGCGGGAACCCTGGCACATATCAGCTTGTCAAACGATCAGTTTATCTTGGACGCAATGGTTTTAATCACATCTGATGTTGGGTCACTTTTGGCATCAACTCAGGTAACCAAGGAGGAAGCCATTGCTCAAATGCACTCAATCTCCTGGTTAATTTTCCAATATAATGATACTAAAACAAAAACCATTAAAATCAAGTTGTCGCTGCCCATGGATGCCACCCATACCGACTGCCACTCAGCACTTCCATTGTCCCTGATTAGCAACTAATCAGGTCCACCATTGTTAGGACCAGCAGTGGGGATTATGATATCAGCTCCCTGAATCTATCTTGCCTAATTTCCACTAATATCACCAATATGTGCAGTCATTCAAAACAACTGGCAGAATGAGTTGGTATAACTTTCTTTAAAAATTGGGCCAGGCAAATTGCAGAGTGTTAGCAAAGATGGTATTTGGTTCCAAACTTCTATGCAGTTATCCACATAAAACAAAACATGTCAGAAAACCAAAATGGAGCAGAGGAGATAAAGAAACAACCCCCTTCCCACAAAAAAGTTCGAGGGAAACATGTTTATTGGGTTGGCTTTGCTTAGGCACAACTTTTGAAATTAGTGTATACAACTCAGTGTTCCACAACGACAACAGGGAACATTCTTTACCAATGTAAAGAATTTACAGCTACTAAAAAAGTGAAATTGTCAGCACCCTAGACTCAATGCAGATTCCAAGGATAATAAAAACAGAAAATGCTGGGAAAACTCAGGAGGTCTGACAGCATCTGTGGAGAGAGAAACAGAGTTAACGCTTCGAGTCCGTATGATCCTTCTTCAGATTCCAAGGATCTCAGCTCTACAGATACGTCTTGCTAGGGATTTCTGGTCAATTTTAATGTTTCAAAAATGCCATTTTCAGGAAAGGAATAGGTGTAGGCCACATCGAAAGTTACATGCAGCCAAGCTGAAAGGTAGCTTTGGCTCAATCAAAGCACTCATGCCTAAAGTCAGAAGCCTATGGGTTCAAGTTCCTTTCCACAGATTAAGGGATTCAGATTTGAGGTTTTGGGCAAGAGATGCGAGAGGATGCGACAAGAACTTCCTTTACACAGCAAGTAGCAATGACTCGGAACACTGCGTACAATGTGGTGGAAGCGGAGACCATCAATGATTCAGAGAGGAAATTGGATGGGCACTGAGGAAAATAAACTTACAGGACTACGAGGATAGGGTGGGAAATGGGAATGACTAGACTGCTTGATGGGTTAAATAGCCATTATGGTAGAGGAGGCAGCTATGCTGCTTTGAAATCAAAGGGGAATATACAGGGGAAAAACATCCCAGCAATATGGTCTCAGAAAAATACACAAGCATTGAATTTCGAGCTTCAATTCAACCAGTCAAATTGGCAGGTCTAACAGTTCCTGGATCTTATACGCATATTAACTCTAAGGCTTATTCTTTCCCCCCCCAAGGTTTAAAAAATTAATGAAGCCAACACTACTGAATAAAATTATCCAACAAATGTACAAATTAAATGCTTAAAAAAGGTATGATTTAAATTCATTATAGCTAATTTGTCGTCTTTGGCTTCAATGGTTTGGCCACAAAATCAGTGGTTAAGCCAATTAGTTTGCTGTGCTTTTCAAATATGGTTAGTAGCTTAGAATCTAAAGCCCATCAACACACCCAGCTGGCATGCATGATATGGTCTAACCAGGAGAGACAGAACTCTACAGATGTTGCAGCCAAAAACTCATGTGGAATCTTCCTATTGTTAGAAATAAACCAGGCGAACAAGACAGCAAAATTCTACACCAGGAACTAAAAAAGAAAACTGATAAAGTAACTGAGCATGTACAAAACATCCAAAATAGAACCTAGCACCAAAAAATTTCTTTAGCTGAATTTACAACAACAACAGCAACTTACATTTTTGTAGCTCCTTTAACGTGATGTAACATCCCAAAGCAGTTCATAGGAGCATTACAAAACAAAGTGCGACACAGAGCCAGATAAGGAGATATTAGGTCAGATGACCAAAGCATGGTCAAAGAGGAAATGCCTTACAAGTGATGTAGAAAGGCAGAGAAGCATAGGGAGGCAATTCCAGAGCTCAGGGCGCAGGCAACTAAAGGCAGCGCCAACAATTGTGAAGCAATTATAATTAGCAATGCACAAGAGGCCACAATTAGCAGAATGCAGGCATCTTGGAGGGTTTTGGGGCTGAAGGTTACAGTAATAGGGAGGGGCAAGGCCATGGAGGGATTTGAAAACAGGGACAAGAATTTTAAAGTCAAGACGCTGCTCGACACAGAGGTGATAGATGAACAGGGCTTGCTGTGAGTTAAGACATGGGCAGAGTTTTGGATGACCTCACGTTTATGGAGGGTAGGATATGGGAGACCAGCCAGGAGTGCTTGGAGCAATTGAGAGGCAATGAAGCCACGAATGAGGGTTTCAGCAGATGAGCTGAGGTGGGGGCAAAATTGGGTAATGTTATGGAGGTGGAAAGTGGCAGTCTCAGTGATGGCACAAATAAGGGGTCAGAAACTCATCCGGGGATCAAATGTGATACCAAGGTCACAAACAGACCGACTTAATGTCAGGCTGTTGCCAGAGAGAAGATGGACACAGGAGCTAGGAAATTGAATGTGGAGTAGGGACCAAAAAATATGCTTTCAGTCTTCTCATTATTTAATTCGAGGAAATTTCTGTTAGTCAGTACTGGATGTTGGATAAGCAGTCCGATAATTCAGCAACAGTCAAGAGATGGTGGTGGTGAGGTAGAGCTAGATGTCATCAGCATGCCTGCAAACTAATGCTGTGCCTTCGGATGCTGTCACCGAGAGACAGCATGTAGATGAGGAGGAAAGGGCCAAGGATGGATCCTTAGGGGACACCAGAGGTAACAGTGCGGGAGCAGGAAGAAAAGCCATTGCAAGTGATTCCCTGGCTACAATTAGATATATAAGAATAGAACCATTCGAGAGCTGGACAGCAGTGGAGAGATGTTGGAGGATGATGATGTGGTCAACCTTGCCAAAGGTTGCAGACTGGTCAAGGGAGGATGATGGGTGAAAGTTTACATTTGTCATATTCACTTACGGCCTTGTTAAGAACCATTTCAGTACTGTGGCAGGGCAGAAACCTGTTTGGAGTTCTGGGAAAAATGGGAACAGAATTGGGAATAGCAATATATTCAGAGGCATTGGAGAGGGAATAGAGGTTGGAGATGGTATGGTAGTTTGTAAGGACTGTGGGGTCAAGAGCTAGCTTTTTGAGAAGGGTGATGACAGATTTAGGGAGGGACGTGACAGCGGCAGCCGATTGTCATTAAAATTGAAACAATCCAAATTAGTCCATGAGCTCCTTGCACTCAACACATATCTTCCTCCAAATTCTCTCTCAAATCTGCTGTCATCACCCCTCCCCTCAAAAAAAATCCCTTGACCCCCCCCCCCCACCCCACCCTTCACATGTTATTGGAGATGAGGGTGAAGGAACAGGGGAAAAGGGTTAAAGAGGACAGTTTGCAATTAAGGAAACAAGCCGGGGGTTATCTTTGCACTCCTTGATAATCCTGGAATGGTGATTAGTTTTACCAGATGAGAGCAGGGCCTAATAGTGTTGTATGCGGTCCAGTCAGATCTAGCAATGGCATCACCCCTCAGTTAAGCTTTCGTTAAGGCCATAATGTTGATGCAATCATCCACAATAAGCTCACAGATGGCAAAGGCTTTTTTCACAATTGAATGGACATCCTGAAGAGACACCCATAGAAGGGTTCACAGCAGCAGCAGGGGTCAAGAGTCATGCCGACTCGAAACATTAACTTTGTTTTTCTCTCCACTGACGCTGTTAGACCTGCTGAGTTTTTCCAGAATTTTCTGTTGCAGGGCAGGGGTGAGTTGGGCGAGAAGGTTGGCAAGGTTGCTCCCCAGAAGGTGCAATGGGTAGAAAGGTTGGAGCGAGAGTGTACACTGAACAGGGCTATATGTACAGAAGTGCTTGTAAAACACTTCCCCAAATCTTATGCATTTATATTATAAAAGGATAAAGAACTCCAGTGTCCCCAAATATTAGGTCTTGAACAGAGACAGTTCCAACTCTCTTCATATTCCCATCCAGAAGTCTGAGAACTGATTGCTTCTTGCCAGTTAATTATTTCAACCAAAACCAAGTATCTGCATTCCCACAGAGGCAAAAAACAAGTATTTGCAGAGATGTGCTACTTATGAAAAGTGTATTGGTTAAAAAAGTAAAATTCAATTAACTTTTAGATAAACACTTTCAGAAACAAAATATCTGTGCTCTTGGTCACATAAATCCCTTCCATAAAAAGATCCAACACAGACTCTTTCAAATGATGAAGCGAGGTTTGCATTTCCCAATTCCATCTAGCAGGCTAAAAGCAATTTGCATTTCAGGTGCCAACTTCTAGTACTGGACCAAGTTTATAAATAAACACCACCATAGATATACCAACTGCAGACAGCTGATATGAGCTGCTTTGTAAATCAAATATGTTCAACAAGTTTTCCTTCAACACAATTTTTATAAAATAAAACTGAAGGAAGTTTGACTTGACAACTTTCCAATCCTCCTACATATAAACTGGAAGTGTCCTCGGTAAAATGTCATATTTAAATATCTTACTTCTTCATGTTGAAAGTTGTCCACCAGTCGAGCAAAACACAGGCAAGTACTTTCGACAGATTTCTTGTCCTGATCAGAAACAAAAAGTTGCCTTTTTAAACATTACACCAGGCCACAAATTAGCAATTTTCAACTACAATCACAAAGCTATTGCAGAGGATTTAGTATCATTAGCTTATCAAAACTTTTCTTCATGTATAGCATTTAGCAGAAAACAGAATCAAACTTGGTGAAATAGCTAATTCAGCTTAAGGTTATCTGACAGACATTTGACTTCTTTACTTATTCCATCCATATTCTACTGCCTTTTTCCTTCCAAATGGGCCTCACCTATGTTGTAACCATTCTATGATTCTTCTCAAAGAATGGAGTTTATTATTTTCTCTGGCCAAATTTATTGAACTTCATTTATACTCATACATATTAACACTATAGCAGTTAACAGAACCATAGAAAATTATGGTGCAGAAAAAGGCCATTCAGCTCTGTCTGCACCAGCCAAAAAAAGAAACTAACTGCTCATTTTAATCCACTTTCCATCACGTAGTCCGTAGCCTTGAAGTTACAACACTTCAGATGCAGATCCAGGCACCCTTTAAATGGGTTGAGCATTTCGATCTCAATCACCAACTTAGGCAGTGAATTCCAGATGCCCTCCCACCCTCCGGCTGAAACAGTTTTTCTTCATGTCTCCTCTAATCCTTCTAAAATCTATGCCCCCGGTAATTGATTCCTCAGCTAGGGGAAACAAGTCCTTCCTGTCTACCCTATTTAGGCCCCTCATAATTTTGTGCACCTCAATTAAGTCACCCCTTAGCCTCCTCTGTTCTAAGGGAAACAACCCTAGCCTATCCAATCTCTCCTCATAACGGCAATTTTCAAGCCCTGGCAACATTCTTGTAAATCTCCTCTGTACTCTCTCTCCAGAACAATTATGTCCTTCCTGTAATGTGGCGACCAGAACTGTACACAAAATTCCAGCATTTAATACAGTTCCATCATTACACCCTTGCTTTTGGATTCAATACTTCACCCAATAAAGGAAAGAATTCCATATGCTTTCTTGACCACCTTGTCTACCTGTCCTGCCACCTTCAAGGGCCTGTAGACATGCACTCCAAAAGGTGTCTCATTTCCTCAACTCCACTCAATATCTTCCTGTTTATTGAGTATTCCCTGGCTTTGTTTGCACTCCCCAAATGATTGAATTCCATTTGCCTCTTCCCCGCCCACTCAACCAAACCATCGATATCATTCTGGAGTCAACAGCTATTCTCTTCACTATCAACTATGCTGCCAATGTTTGCGTCATCTGCAAATTTCCCAATCATGCTTCTCACATTTAAGTCTAAATCATTAATATATACAACAAACAGCAAGGGCCCAACACTGAGTCCTGTGGTACACCACTGGAAAACATTTTCCATTCGCAAAAACATCCATCGACCATTACCCTTTGTTTCCTATCACTGAGCCAATTTTGGATCCAACTTGCCACCTTTCCTTGTATCCCACGCGATCACACTTTCCTGACCAGTCTGCCATTGAAACCTTGTCAATACCTTACTGAAATCCATGTAGACAACATCCACTGCACTATCCTCATCAATCCTCCTTATTGCTTCCTCAAAAAATTCTATTAAGTTAGTAAGACACGATCTTCCCCTAACAAAACCATGCTGGCTATCCCTGATCAATTTGTACCTATGTGACAGTTTATCCTGCATCTCAGAAACGTTTCCAATAATTTGCCCACCACCGAAGTCAGACTGACTGGTCCATAATTTTCTGGCCCATCCCTTGCACCCTTTTTAAATAATAGTACAAGGCTCACAGGCCTCCAATCCTCTGGGACCTCACCTGTATCTAGCGAGGATTGGAAAATGATCCTCAGAGCACCCGCAATTTCCTCCCTGGCTTCCTTCAACAGCCAGGGATACAATCCATCTGACCCTGGTGATTTATCAACCTTCAAGGATGCTAGTCCCTCCAACACTTCCCTTCTATGCTTATTGTATCTAATATTTCACACTCCTCTTCTTTAACTAGAAGCTCTGCATCATCCCTCTCCTTAGTGAAGACAGAAACAAAGTACGCAAGGACCCTGCCCACATCTTCTGCATCAACCCACAAAGTTACCATGTACACATCTCTGATAGGCCGTACCTTTTCCTTAGTTATTCTCTTGCTCTTAATGCACTGGTAAAACACCTTGGGATTTTCTTTGATTTTACCAGCCAATATTTTTTCGTATTTTCTCTTCGCTTTCCTAATTTCAATTTTACTTCACCCCTGTACTTTCTATACTCCTCTAGGCTTTCTACAATATTATGTCTTTTGCAACTGTCATAAGCTTTCTTTTTCTGCTTCATCTTGGCCTATATGCTTCTGGATAACCAGGGGGCTCTAGTTTTGGCAGTGCCACCCTTTTTCTTTGTGGGGACATGACTACACTGTGCACATAGAATCTCACCTTTCAATGCCTTAACATTGTGAGTACAAGAAACCATTTCAGTTATCCAATAGATTTGTTTCCTTGTTGTATTTTGTTATAATTATGGAGGTTTGTAAGATTTATGTTTTGGGGCGGTCTTTAAATTTAGGGTAAAATGAAGGGGGTCGCACGACCTGTTGTGAAGTCTGCCTTTGTAAGTTCAGATGGTTTGACTGGTGGGACATCAAAGGAAGGCTTAGACTGTTTTACTGGGAAGAAGTTGCAAGGTATTTATGCTTGGATACAATGGCAGCAATCTGTGTTATAAGTCCCAGAAAAAAGTGTCGAGAATGTCAGGTTGTAAACAGCTGTGCTTTAAACTGTCCACTTAGTTCCAAGAGGAAAAAAATAGAGAGTTGGTTCTCAAAGATAGCTAACCAGCTTTTCTCTTTGGGTGCAAGGTGAATGGGTTTCACATTGCCATAAGGAAGGAGGCAGAGGAAGCCATTTTTGAGATCAGATTACAGGCTTCCCTACAAATAAATGAATCAGACAGATCAGTTTTTTTTTTGCATGGTCCGCAGAGAAGAGAGATTGCTTTGGCTTTGTGAGCTACCACAGCCAGATTTGGGAGGGAAATAGTCTCTAGTCAGAGATGCAACCCACAGCCATTTAAGAATTCCAGGAGATTTGTCCTGGCGTGGCCAGGGGAAAGAATCATCAAAACAGGTTTTACTGCTGGTGGTGGATTTAGGAAACTCTGAAAATTGAGGAAAGCACCTAGAAACAGTCACGCAAAAGTTCACTACTTGGTGAAGTGGGGATACAGGAACCAACTGCAAGCTGGGAGCAACTGTGGACTGTTTGCTACAAGGACTAATTCCATGGAGAGTCCAATGGGTGATAAGTATAAAAGGGGAGCTTTCCTTTCTGTAGCTTAAAGTACAAGTTGTCTACAAAAAGAGAATAGTGTTTAATCAAGTGCTTTGGTCATTTGTTACATTCAAAGTTTTAAAATACAAAATCTGGTTGTGTCATTCTTTTAGCTATCAACTGGGAGTTGGAAATTCTTTGTAAGAGAGATCCCTACAGAGATCATAACAATTTGAAGTGTTCCTTTATTAGAAATTGATTTGATGTTTGAGTTAATCTATTAGAATTCTGTCCAGTCTCAGATGTTTTAGCTGGTTGTGCAGGAATCTGGTTGGTCTTCCCAATGAATTTGCATCTGAACTTATTCCTTCCTCTTTCCCCAGAAAGAAGCTCAATTTCTTACACCCAGCTGCTACCACCCCACTCCAAATATAAATTCTTAAAAGTCCATTAAAATTTATGCTCTCCCATCTAGATTAGCTTGGGAAAATAGCATTACAAACAATGCAAAAATGTGCTTAAACATGCTTTCAGCAACAGTGTACCAAGATTGGAAATGGACAACTCTTAAATGATATGGTCACCAATTTTACTCAAGTAAACACAGAACTGCTTTCAACGTATAGCAGTATCTAAAATGAAAATGAAATTTCCTTCTATCGCACTATTGTATTTAAGGAAGCCTCTAATTCACTGCTTAAAGCTATTTTAAATTTGAATTTTCTAACAATAATTTACTGAAGTTTTACTGAAGGGTGTGTCTTTCCTGGGACTAGTTCAATGACAGAGCACAGTTTTCAAATGGGAGAGGGTTTATACGTGAGCACATTTTAGCAGTCTTTGAATAGGATTAATCATATTTCAGTGTTTCATGTTCAAATATTATTGATTTCTATTTAGAATTAATATCTCAGCTCTTTCAGGGCACTTTAGCTTCCTGCAATGTTATAGCCTTTGGGAAAAATTCATTTAACACTCAATTAGTTTATTTAAGTGAAGATAGCAAAAAAAAAAATTTGAAAAGTTTGAGGTACAAATTGCAAAGGCATTTAAGGGAAAGCTTTCATACAATTGCATTACCAATGCTACAAAGGAAAAATCCAAAACTAGGGGAGTAATGCTTACACAAAATATCTCTCGTCTACGCTGTTATTTCTTCTATGCTCCAAAGTGATGAGGGGCAGAGAAGGTACAGACAAGCAGTGGGATTATAGTTACATAAATTAACTCAAAAAACCTTTAGCTTTGGCCAATGGAACAGTGAAGGGTTGTATCAGGCGTGGGTGAGAGATTTAAAATTAATGGCATGGAGGTGAAAAATACTTTCCAGTGGTTAGCTGATCACTAAAAAAGGGATACAACCTTAGGACCAGAGGAGTGAAAAAAAAAATAGCAAGTATGCAACCAGGGCATTTTGCAAGCATTTAAAAAGATATGGGGTAACGCATGAAAACTGGTTAAAGTATGAAAATAGGCAGAGAGCGCTCCAGCAGAGGAGCTAGCAAAGGCTAACTGCCTCCTCTTGGTAGATTCCTTGAATGGACACTCAAGTCCCGAAAAAATCTTTACCTACCATGAGTGCTGTTTAATAATTTTAGGAATGGTTAATTCATTTGTGCTTGTGGTAGGTGGACATTCAAATATATAAAATACTCAGGCTTTTGAGTATGAATCAAAGTTCAAATTAGCCAGTATAGGCTAACTAGAAGTCAAATAGCCCTGTATGTCAAAGCATACATTCTGCCTAAAATCTCTCCAAACTCCATCAACATCCCTTCCACATCCAATCTGTTTTGCCACCATAAAAAGAAAGTTGAATAATTAACAGCCACATAACCGCAATCCTGAAATGAACTCTTCGGGAATCAGTAGATCAGGTGAATAAAAACTGCATTCGCCAAATCTACACAAACATAGGTGTCAAAAGTTAGTTTTCGGTGGCCCCAAGAGTGGTTCTCAATATGGGTTGTACTTGGTGGTAACCACAATGCAAGCATGCCAGATTTGCTGAGACTGGCCATAAGAAAGATCCAACACTTCAAATTAGTTTTTTGCAAAGACCTTGTTCGACATCTTAGCACAATGAATTGCAGATTAAAATTGTCGAATTGAAGATTATACTAAAGCACAGTTTAAACACTGATTCAGTAAAAGTTATAGGAAAGCACTTGAACACCTGAATACTTGTTTTGTTCTAGCTGACATTTAAAGTGCATGAAGTACTCAAAACCAGCAACAGGAAGCTTCATGATCAAGTTAACTGTTCAGGAATTAGTTGAGAGTATTTTAGATTACGATGAGAATTCTGTTTCAAATCAGCAAAAAAAATTACTACTTTGTAGCCTAAATTTCAGGAGTGAATTAACTAAGCTGCTTTCCCATATTAAACTTGTCACATTTGGCTGGTCTTCTTGGAAAAAGAGTACACCACAGGATCCAAAATGCTAATGAATGCAAACTCCGGCTTTAATTTTCTGGTGGCAGCATAAAAGCCAGTCAATAATGCCACAAAAGAAATCCAGCAGGGTTATACTGATGTATAACCTCCTTCAACAGCACTTTCCAAACCTGTGACCTCTACCACCTGGAAGGACAAGGGCAGCAAATACATGGGAACACTGCCACCTGCAAGTTCCCCTCCAAGCCATACGCCATCCTGACTTGGAACTATATCACTGTTCCTTCACTGTTACTGGGTTAAAATCCTGGAACTCCCTTCCTAACAGCACTGTGGGTGTACCTACATCATGTGGACTACAGCAGTTCAAGAAAGCAGCTCACCACCACCTTTGCGAGATCAATTAGGATGGGCAATAAATGTTGGCCTAGCCAGCAATGCCCACATCCCATGAACAAATAATTTTTTTTTTTTAAAGTGGCACTGGCTGTAGCAGATTCACCAGTGGCAGAGCCACTGCCAAAAAAAAAAATGAAGTTATTATGAACTGTACAATAACTTTGGTTTTGGAAATTTTTATTTCCGCACTGCAATATAAATATAAAATTATGAAAATAAATCTACAGAATTAACATGTATGTGTTTAGCCACCAATGGAAAATTTGCCTTCGGTACCTGATGGGTCAGCCTCTGGGTTAACAAGGGTAATGAATCAGCAACAAAGTGAAATTCATCAGGCGTAATACTTTGGCAGCAATTTGCTGCTATTGCCAGGGCATTTCGTTGGGCATTGATGCTGAAGAACTCCAGGTACAACAAGCAGTCAGCCAATCCTCCCTTAAAAGTTATGAAAAGAAAAGTAATTAGCACCATTTTGGCAGACTGAGGAAAGTGACCAAATAAGCAAAGATAAAAAAGAACATCTTTCACAAAAAACTTAAACTACATATAATCACTATTACACAAATTCTTTTTCTACAACAAAAATATTCAAAATAAAAATACAAATGTTGGCTTCTTGGATATCACTGGGAGATTGTGAACAACAAGCTTAAGGAGGCATGATGGAAGTTCTTGAAATGAAGAAAACACTGGATTCAGTCTAGTTGTACACATTTCAAAATCTGTGCTCTCAGCTCATGTCTTATTGAATAGACTCACTGCATTGAAGTACATAAGCACTAATCACTGCAAAACTCCTTTGTTGTCTAGTTTCCAGCCTTTGTTTTCCCTTCCATACTCACTAATTTTCTGATTTCATGTCCAGCTTTGCTTCTCTCACTTTCAAATCAACACTCAGGTTCCCATTTTCCTGCCAAGTTCATTTAAACTTCATCCCCACAGCACTAGCAAATCTCCCTGCCATGATCGTGATTCCAGTCCTGTTGAGGTGCAACCCGCCCAGCTTGTACAGGTTCCACCTGCTTCAGAACTGGTCCCAATGCCCCAGAATTCTAAAGCCTTCCCTCCTTCAGTCTCTCTCGTCACACATTCATCTGCACTATCTTCCTAGTCCCATGGCACTGCAGAGATCCAGAAAAGGCTCTGCTTTTCTGATCTAGTGACTGAAACTTCCTTCAGCCATACAACACATCTCAAAAGGGTGCGCAGCAACTCACCCATGTCTGTACAAAAGGAGGAGGGAGAGGATGGGAAAGAAAAAAATCTGGCTAGATTTCACAACTCATACCCAGGTCGTGAAGGATAGACTGGAGTCTAGCCTCGAGAAACTTACTAGCTTTTATTTGCACAGGCACACATTAAATACGATGCACCTCCAACATAAAAACCACTATTTCAGCTATTTCACTATTACACATGAGCATAGGTGAGTCCCCCAGTTAATGGCCACCAACTGAGTACAATTAAACATCCAATGAAGGTACAATTAACACTAGAAATACTATACCTGATCTGCACAAGTTATCTGTGCTTGCAAGAGGTGCACAGAGTATCAGGTAGAAATAGCATGAAGCTTGGTATCCCCTGCTCACAATTTCTACCTTGGCTCATACAAATGGACTAATAGTGTTTAACTAATTTGAATGAGTTTTTTTGATGAGGTAACAGAGGGGATTGATATGGGTAATGCTGTTGACGTGGTAAACATGGACAACCAAAAGTCACTTGATACAGTGCCAGACAACAGACTTGAACAAAGTTGGAGCCTGTGGAAAAAAGGGGACAATAGGAAATTGCATATCAAATTGGCTGAGTGACAGGAAACAAAGAGCAGAGGTGAATGGTTGTTTTCCCAGACCGCACAATTTCAACGTTTGCAGAAAATACAAAACTTAGGAGCATTATGAACTGAGGGGGATAGTGTAGAACTTCAAAAAAGGACTAGACAGGTTGGTGGAAAGGGTGGACATGTGGCAGATGAAGTTCAATATGGAAAAATGTGAAGTGGTTCATTTTGGCAGGTAGAACATGGAGAGACAATATAAAATAAAGGGTACAATTCTATAGGGGGTGCAGAGGTGAACTGAATGTATGTGTGCATAAGTCACTGAAGGTGGCAGGACAAATTGAGAGCGCAGTTAATATAGAATACAGTATCCTGGGCTTTATCAATAAGGGCAGAGTGTACAAAAGCAAAGTAGTTATATTAAACCCGTATAAAACACTAGCTCAGCCTCAAATGGATATTGCGTCCAGTTTTGGGTACCACACTTTAGGGAGGATAAAGGCATTAGAGACAGTGCAGGAAAGATTCACGAGAATGGTTTCAGTTATGTGGATAGTTTGGAGAAGTTGGGGCTGTTCTCCATGGAGGAGGAGGTTGAGAGGAGATTTGATGGAGGTATTCAAAATCATTAGGGATCTAGACAGAGTACATGGGGAATAAAAAAAATGTTCCCATTGGTGAAGGATCAAAGCCCAAATGGCATAGATTTAAGCTAACTGACAAAAGGGGCAATGGCGACAAGAAAAACTTTTTCCACACAGAGTGGTTAGGATCTGGAATATACTGCCTGAAAGTGTGGTGGAGGCAGGTCCAATCGAGGCATTCAAGAGGGAAGTGGATTCTTATCTGAAAAGGAAGAATCTGCAGGGGTTAAGGGGAAAAGGTGGGGGAATGGCACTAGGTGAGTTGCTCCTTGGGAGAACCAGCACAGATATGACAGGCCAAATGGCCTCCTATGCTGTAAGCATTCTGACTATTTGGACAGGGATTATAGAGCTGGTGGCTTAAATTTGTATCCTGACCTGCATCATGACCATCACAGAATAAAGGGAGGAGTAATTTACGCATGCACTTTAAAGGAATGGAGATATGTTTCTTCTTGCACACACTAATAGAAATTTATAGTACTTACAGCTTGTAAAATGGCTTTGCTATGTCTGCGTGATAACATTTCTAGAGCAGTCAAAGCTTGTTCAGCCACATCGATGCACTGAATAACTTGTAGCTAGAAACAAGGATGGAATTTATGCACGTGAAAAAGGTTTATAATGCACCCTTGCTAGACAGACAACAGTTCCACAATAGAATATATTAACTTAGAAAGGTATAAACTCTACAACATTTTATGTATTGATCTTTAAAGGTCACTGTCCACAATCATTACAATCATGAGAACCAAAAGAAAATCATGCTACCAAAAATATGAGTGAAATACTCTTGCATTGATGCCACTCTTGTATTTTCCCCCCGAGCTTTTTGTGCAACCTACAAATTTAAATTAAGACTTTGTAATTCACTGCAGTACAAGTAGATTGCTCTTAGCATGAAATATTGGACCTTCAGCCTATGAGAGTTTATGATAAAGCAGAGAGGTAACATTTGATTTATAATTGGAAATATGGATACGGTCACCTTTCTATATTGGAGATTAATGGCCAAAGGTCATGAAATGGCAAATTTAAGGTACTGCACTTAAAACAGAAAACCAAAGGAACCATAAATGGCATGCTTTCTGTATAGAAGAGGTTAGTAACAGAATACTCAAGGGGGACAAGACACCAACGTCTTATCTTCAAATACATCTTAATTTTGATCACAGTACTGAAAGTTTAAATTTTCCAATTTGCCAAGGCCAAACATGAACACATTCATAAATGTTCATATCCTTTCAGTAATTGGACCAGTAGGTGCAAATGGATAGTTAGCCAGGAACTAAAAGCAGTCAGTCAATAGAATGAATGATAAATAGAACAATTGTACCACAAACTGACGACAGATCACCAGATCAAGTTACAAACCTGCTCAAATATTTAGCCACAACAAAAGATTAGATACCACATCTGCCATTTATATAGCATCTTTAATGTAATAAAGCATACAAACATGCTTCACTGGAGTACTGAACACAATTTAACACCAAGCTCCTTAAGGAGATATGTTAGGGCAGGTTGTCAAGGAGGTAGGCTTTAAAGAGTGTTTTGAAGAAGGGGCAGTGTGATTTTGGGAGAAAAATCCAGAGCTTCAGGTCGAGGCCACTGGAGGCAAAGTAGCCAACGGGCAGCCAAAGGAAATCAGGGGATGTAGGAGGCAGCAAAAATTGTAAAGAACACAAGGTTCAAGGAGGTAAAATGCTAGTCAAAAGGTTTTGTTGATGTCTTTTTCAGCAGAGTGCTATCCAGCATAGAACGTGTAATCCTGGTCATTTACTGTAGATATATTTGATGGGGTATTATTTAGAATTATTAAAACAATAAGCTTCGTTTTTCTTTGGAAGAGAGAATTGGGGTGACCTAACCAACATGTTCAAGAATAGACAAGGCACTGGCAAGTCTAGTGCAGGGAAGCTGTTGATGGTGATGAGGGTTCAAATGTTAGGGTCACAAGTTAAAAAATAACAAAGAAAGGATGCAGAGAGAACCTTATTACGTAACAAGAGATTTGTAGACAAAAAATGATCAAAGAGCCTGCTGAAGCAGAGATAATAGATTCAAGCAGCAATTGAATGCTTTAGAGGAAAGAGAAGGGATTAAGATCATTTGAAAGCCGATAATGATGAAACATGTATTAGAAAAGGATGATTTTTGGGTCTAGTGGTCTTTACCTTGCTGTAGAAATTATTTGTAAATAGTGTAAAAGTACAAGGATTTAAAGGTTTAACTTGTCAGTTGCATTCCTATTATTTCCAGAAACCTACACAAAACAGCCAAATAGCTGATAGGAAACACAGCCCTACATTCTCCTTTCTGGCATTTGTTGTTTAAACGTGGGGCTGTGATTTCCTTTGGAAAGGCTGAAGCATTTTAGACATCCAGAAATACAATGCTGTGTGGAAACAAATGCCAGCCAAAGATTATTCCCTTATATACTTCAATGAGTAGTCTTTTCAGGGGTGGGGGAGGAAGCACCATTTGCACAAAACGAGAATCAAATGTCCAATTCTCTGCCCGAGTGGAAACACAATGTAGTCACTTCTCCCAGAGTCAAAAAGACGAAGTATTCCAACATAAGTGCCACAGCTGTCTTAAAAACTATGCTAAGGGAATAAAGAATCACAATTGTTGTAGTTTAAGAATATGCTGTTGACACATATCTCAATTTATTCCTACCGCTGTTAATCACATTTAATATGCATGACAGTATTTGACGAGGGCAAAATGTGACTTGCATTTATATTGCGCTTTTGTCATAAAATCACCAAAGGTGTTCCACAGGAGCATTGTGTAACAACATTTTACACTGAGCTACATAAGGAGATTTGCAGGTAGATGACCAGTCAAACTCGGTCAAAGAGTTATGTGTAAAGGGGCAAAGAGAAAGTGAGGTTTAGGGAAGGAGTTTCAGAGCTTAGGGCCTGGCATCTGACGGCATGCCACAAATGGTGGAGTGATTAAAATTTGGGATTCTCAAGAGCTTAGAATTAGAGGAGCAAGGATATCTGAAGTAAAAACAGAAAATGCTGGAAAAACTCAGCAGGTCTGGCAGCTGTTCTGTTTTTATTTCAGATTTACAGCATCCACAGTATTTTGCTTTCATGGATATCTGAAGGTTGTGGGTTGGGAGTACATCACAAAGATAGGATGGGAGAGGCCTTGGAAGGATCTGAAAATGAGTTCAAAAATCAAAGCACTGCTTAATGAGGAGCCAATGTAGATCAGCAAGCATAGGGATGATGGATGAATGGGATGGTGCAAGTCTGAACGTGGGCAGAGTTTTTGATGACCTCAAGTTTATGCAGGGTAGAACCTTGGGGGTGGGAGGGTGGGCACCCTCCAGTACATTGGAATAGTCAAGTCTTAAGGTAACAAAGCCATGGATGAGGGTTTCAGCAGCAGCCAAGTTGAGACAGTGGCAGAGCTGGGTAATGTTATCGATCTGGAAATAGGTGGCCTTAACAATGCCATGTGTTTGGAAGCTCATCTCAGCTCTAAGATTGCAAACAAACACTCTGGTTCAGCCTCAGACAATTGCCAGAGAGAGGAATGGAGTTGGTGGCGAGGGAACAGAGTTTGTGGTGAGAACTGAAGGAGATGCTTACGCCAGCACTGAACGATGAACAAGCAGTCTGCTATTTAGACAGTGGAAGAGTCAAGAGAGATGGTGGCAAGGTAGTGCTGAGTGTTGTCAACATACATGTGGAATCTGATGCTGCATTTTCAAAGCAAGGAGAAAGGAGGTAGCCGCTATGGGATTCTGAAAAGTTTTTACATTTTTACAACTGATCAACACATTCTCACCTTTTCCAGGAAGACTGGAATGGCATCAACAACCACAGCCGATGACCTAGGTAGAGCTTCCATCATATACGTCAAAGCTCTGCAAGCATGGTTCATCTATCATATTAGAAATAAGCAGAATACTTCAGTAAATGAATCACCTCAAGAAACATTTTAATAACCACCCTAGTATGTAATACTTACAATGTCAAAGTTGTGCTCCATCTGTAACAAAGTTATCTGTAAAGTAATAAGAAACGTTATTAATGACAAGAGTTGATGTGCAGATTTCAAGAGTTAAGAACATTAAGATTAGCTAGGCTATTTTGTGCACATTTAAAAACAAGCCGAGAAGGTAATTTAAACAAGGTTAACTGTAGCATTTCTGTTCAAGCTTGATATTCATATCAATAGAAATCAGTGAAGTGAACAAATCATTGCCAATTACATATTACAACATAACTCCAGTATCTTCACACTCCATATCTCAATCATGTTCAGCACAAATCATATCACAGGATTCCACCTAACATGGTACTTGGTAAGGTTTCCCAACAAATTTTCACTGGAGGTGCACAATGAGTGCAGTTAATGGTCACACTGATTTGAAAATTTCAACATATGAACAGGTGAAGCCAGTACTTCTTGTACTCTTCAGCTTGAATACTATTCACAACGTGCTGGCTTGATGACAATTAGTAATTAAGAAATAATTTTATTACATGGTTATAATTATTTGCTCCCCAAACTCAAGTTCTCTGCATCAAGACTTCGATCTACCAAAAAATTTCCAAATGAAGTTTCAGCTGGGGTCACCATTTAAACTGGTGTGCATACAGGTTAAATAAACCCTTATGTGAAAGATGTGAAACTTATTTCTCTGCATAATTAAAGATTGAAATTTCAAAATACTAACCTCATTTACCACTTCACGTTAGAAATGCTGTTCATGCTTATGCAAAGCTTCAAATTACTGAATACTTAATATACACACGCTGAACACCAAAATATTTTCCAGTGAATTTTTTATCATAATGATTGAATTGATACAATTTTACCATATGCACAATGCATTAGCTTTGAAACTAAAGTTAACCCTTCATTGCTGCAGATTCTGGCTTTGCATATCACTTTTCATCTATATTCATTTTCTATGTTATGCAACCAATGCTAAAATCCTCAAGCTATCCTTATTTTGCAGCAACCTATCAAAATGTTGCTTTGCTAGTTTCAAAGCTAATGAGAAAATTAGCAGTAAACACAAAGTGCTATGCTTAAAAAAACACAAGAAAGCCAACTTGAAGTATTCAAGTACTAATAGACTTGAAAGAGGAAAAATTCAAATCTTACACTGCTGCTCGCATGAAAACCATGGTACCAATTGCATGCTTGTTATACACCAGAAAAGCAACTAGCTTGAATCAGACTGTATTTTTTTCAATACGTTCAGCATGTAATTTTGGCCTTTGTGGCTATTCTTAAACTGACAGCACATGTATCAATGCCATTGGAATTGATCATTTAGGTTTTGAAAGTAATATTCTTACTTGGTGTTCTGAACTCAAAAACCATTACAAGACATCACCCTTGAACTTAAAACCAAGACCTATTTAACCTTCGAGTGCCACAGAAATGAAACTGTAACATGTTATGCATGACAGCTTCAGAATGCAAAACAATTGATTGAGAATTTCATGGCTCCTACCAATGCAGGAACAACACTCTTCACTGGAAATCCTCCCAAGGTTTCTTCATTTCCCATTACCAATAACTGGCACATCTCGATGACTGCTTGAAGTTGCTGACTTTCATCTCCAGTAGCCTGCAGACCCTGTAGGAGCTGCTGCGCCTTTGAACCTGATAAAACTTTCAGTTAGAATTTCAACTGCTCTTTTGTAATATAAAAGATATTATATTATCTTTATGTAAGATAAAATTGACACTTGTAGGAATGATAACTTCAAAGAAAAATTGCAATAATGGAGACCTGGCTCAAAAAAAGGCAGGAATGGGTACTAAGTATGGTGTTCAGGAATGATAGGGATGGAAAGAAATGAGGAGTGGCAGTATTGGTTAAGGAGAATATTAAAATACTGTAGACAGTAAGGATGCCTGAGAGAGAGATCAAGAACAGAATCTATTTAGTTAGAGTTAAGAAACAACAGAGGGACTTCATTACACTACTGGGCGTATTCTATAGTCAACTAACTAGTGGGAAAGGTACAGGAGAAAATTTGCAGGGAAATCAGCTGCAAAAACTGTAGAATAGTGATAAGGGGGCAGGGAAGGGGACTTTATCCTAACAGAAACTGGGGTAGAAGAAGTTTAAAAGGCAGAGAGAGGGAACAATTTATGAAGTATGTTCAGGACAATTTTCTTGATCAGTATCTTTTTGGCCCAATCTGGGTCTGGGGAATGAGGTGGATATATGACAGCTGGGAAACATAATCATTGTGTTATAAAGTTTAGATTATCTATGGAAAAGGACGTGGAGCAATCTAGAGTAAAAAAGTAATGGGCCAGGACTTCCGAGGAGAGTCAGATTGCCACAACTCCTTTTCACTTACCCAGGTCAGGAGCTGAACATTTCTCACCCTGTCATCTGACCCGCGTCTTGTGAGAAATGTGCAGTGTACCTAGTACACGAGGCCTTCCATTGCAGGGTAGCAACGTCTGGGGAAGTGAAGCCAAGCCTCCTTTTTATGGCACAGCTGCCATAAACCAGGTAAGATCAAAGGTCCCTGTGTTTAAATGCATTGAGAAGTCAGGGAGAAGATAAGTATATAATCTAAATGGGTAGGATGGGGGTGAGAGGGTAGCTGGGGGAAGGGGGATGATTCTAATTTTTCCTTGGATTCTGTTAAGGGAGTCAGAACCATTGATGTCTCTGATTTAAAATCAGAGTTTCGGATGGTTCCCCATGTAGAGTAATTGTCCATTGGAAGTTTAAACTTTCCAGGTAATTCCTATGCAGCCCTTGCATGGGGGATTCCAGGGGGACCCCCTCCAAGCACACCTTCTGGGGTATGACCCCCACAGAGATCGCCAAGCTCTGGGCCAATAAATTGGAGGTCAGCTAATTTCAATGGAATGAGAACAGTTCAGGTAAATTGGAATTAAAGACTAACAGGCAAAATTAAGTGGACAATGGGTTGCCTTTAAAAATGAAATGGTTCAGGTACAGTCAAGGTACATTGCCAGAAAGGGGAAAATGTAGGACAAAAAGCCAGAACACCCTGGATGATGAAAGAGAGCAAGACGACACAGAAAAAGGGTGAAAATGTCAGGTTCATAATACAAATGAGAACCAGGCCAAATAAACAAAGTTCAGAGAGGAAGCGAATAAGGAAAGAAGAGCACCAAAGGAGAATGAGAAGAAAATCTTCCACAAGAATGTATAAAGTGTAAAAAAAAAAGTGGTAAGAGGAGTCACGAGACTGATTAAGGACCAAAAAGGGAATCTACGCATGAAGACAGAGGGTATGGCTGACGTGCTAAATGAATACTTCACACCTGTCTTTACCAGGGAAGATGATGCTTCCAAAGTCATAGTGAGAGGAGGTAGCTGAGACACTCGATAGGCTAAAAATTAAAGACTCAGTCAGTTTAGCCTCGGTGATGGGAAAAGCTTTTAGAAACGATAATCCGGGGCAAAGTTTATACAGAGTCACTTGGATTAGTGTGGATTAATTAAAGGAAGGCCAACACAGACTTGTTATTGGCAAACCCTGCTTAATTTGACTTTTTTTGACAATTTAACAGATGATTGAGAAAGTTAATGCAAATGTGGTGTACATGGGCTCCCAAAAGACATTTGATAAAAGGTAATGGCCCATATGTTTTTGGGAAAAAAGGACACTTTTATTTTGGGATGATGATCCTTTTTAGAACTTGGTTTCTCTGGGATAGGACTTCTGGTAAAGAATCTTGCTTCTGCTAACTGATTGTGTGACCAGGTTGCCTGGGAGATAAATAATAGAGAAAGGATCAATCTGAAGTTAATTATAGGAGGAAGTAGATTTCAGTTTCCTGCTTCAAGCAGGTTTTTGAGTTTAGGACAAACTGGCTGCAGAAGAGGGAATATCTCTTTCCAGCAGAATTCAGTTTAAATTTTGGGTGCTGGCTAAAAGTTCAAAACTCTTGTTAACTGAAGGATTCCAATGACAGCAAGTTAGACTTCTGGAATAGCCAAGCTGAGGAGAGCAGTAGAAAATTTCAGATGCAAAATTGCAGCATTAAAGAATATTAGAACCAGGAGTGTTCTGATGAGAGGCAGCGACACTTAAGACATGTGTGTTGAAATGGGAGTCTATAGCCGTGGGTCAGCTGGAGTTAGGTTTAAAGGGATAACCTTACCGGAAGTAAGCAGAAGGCCCAAGAGATCTCAACCCTTGTACGAATCTTTGAGGCAGTACTCAGGCCAAGTGGTTCATCTTTCAATTTTTGATAAGCATCTGACTTGACCTTTTTTTTGTCGGTGGGGGGTGGGGGGCAAGTCAAATGTGTGTAGAAGGAATTTTTTTTACCCCAAACCCAAAAAGTGTGGTTTAGAGAACAGGAAATGGTGTTCATTGTACTTTTAATTTTTAACATAACTGAATTTTTATGATTATAGTTATTAGCATTCATGATCTTTGACTTTTGTTTAGAAAAATTCTTTTGGTTTAAACCGTGAACCTTGTGGCTTCATCCTTTTAGTAAAAACCTGGATTTTCGGATTTCCAAAAAATTTTAAAATCGTAACTGGTCTTTAGTGAGATCATGACGTAAAGTGCCACATAATAGTTGCCATAAATGTCAGTAAAGTTGAAGCTCAAGGAATAAAACAAGGCAGTAGCAGCACGAAATTTGCTGAGTGACATTAAACAGAATAGTGTCAGCAGTTTTTTTTTTGGATTTGAGCAAGGTATCACTACTTTTCTTGATCTATATTAATGACCTTAGACTTGGGTGTATATGATAATTTCAAACTTTGTGGATGACAAAAAGCTTAGTAGTATTGTAAACTCTGAGGCAAGACAGGCTGGTGGAAAAGCAATGAAATTGAATGCAGTGAAGTATGAAATGATACATTTTGGTAGGAAGAATGAGGAAAGGCAATATAAAACAAAGAATACAATTCTAAAGTAGGTGCAAGAACAGAAACTTGGGGGTATTGTGCAGGTGGCAATCATTGAAGGTGGCAGGATAGGTTGACAAAATGGATAAAAAGGCTAAGGGTTTTATAAAGAGGCATAGGGAACAAAAGCCAAGTAAACCTTTATAAAACACTCTGGCTCAAATGGAATATTTGCCCAATTCTAGACACCACACTTTAGGATGTGAAGGCATTGGTGAGGATGCAGAAAAGATTTACGAGAATAATTCCAAGGATGAGGTCTTCAGTTACATGGATAAATTGGAGAAGTTGGGGTTGATCTCCTTACACAAGGTTTGAAGGAGATTTGATAGAGATGTTCAAAATCATGAGGGGTCTAGACAGAGCAGCTAAAGAGAAACTGTTTTCATCAGCAGGTGGATCGAGAACCAGAGGACAACGATATAAGTGAGCAGCAAAAGAATAAATGACTTGAGGAAAAACCTTTGCTTTTTTTAAAAAACAGTGACTGGCTGTGATCTGGAATGTACTGATTGCGTGTGTGGGGTGGAGGTAGATTCAATCATAGCTTTCAGAAGGAAATTGGATAAGCACCTGAACAGACAAAAATTGCAGGGCTGCCAGAAAATGGCAGGGGAGTGGGACTAGCCGAGTTGCTCCTGCAGAGAGCTGGCATGGACATGACGAGCCAAATGACTTCCTTCTGCGCTGTAAACATTCTATGCCTCTATAATACTTCAATAATTACTCACTTGCTCCACTTCCAATTGTTCTATGAAAAAGCTGGGACATTCGTGGACCAAGGGGGCCAAAAAGGTGAGGTGGAAGGCCACGTGCCTCTAATAAAGCTGAAACAAGATAAGCACGATTAGTTGCCAATGAAGCACATTACAGAGCAATAGGATTCAATTCAATGAGAACATTAGCAGGCGGCACTGAACTAATTTCTGCATTTAGAGTGATTTTAATTTCTAAAATGTGCACAGTTAAATTCACATTTCCATGAGCAAGCCAAAAACTGAAGAATACAAATGAGGCTAAACCAGACTGCTCACAACCTTCGTGTCATAGGCTGCAAATGCGAGGGCAAGGAATAGATTTTTTAAAATATCCACCTGCGTGTAAAATTGGTACTGTGGATCGACTACACTATTCATTTCTGCCAAAAATCAATTAATACGAAATTGGATCCGCAACAGTTTCATGCCCAGGTGGCAAGTTGAAACTGTACTTTAAATCAAAAGGTGCTAGCTTTTGCGACTGTTCAGATCAAATTCAGGAACTTGCTAGATCAGTGCAGGCGGATGGCTTTGAATATAAAATTATTTGAATCCAAATATGCTAACTTCTATTATGTAATGATAGTTTTCTTCCAGACCCTATTACCCAACTGTGAGCCCTTAGTTTACTTGCACAACAATAACTGCATTTCAAAGGCTAATTCACTGACTTATGAGGCACTTTGCAACAATCTGAGGACAGGGAAGTAATGTTTTTTTTTCCATAAATTTAGCATCATCTGGCTTCACATTTCAAGCACTTCTGCTTAAAAATTGAAATCAGACAACTGCACTTGGACATACTGCGATCAATACAACTGATTTATAAGGCTAATGTCACTGTACACTTGGGTCTAGTGATTCCTCACCTTGTAGTCGGCCCATTTCAGAATCGTCTGACTCGCTCTCTCCAGAAGTTGGCATTCCAACAGCTCCAGCAACAGAACTAGAAGCTGAAGTAAACAAGACTTTTGTTAAAAAATGCCTTTAGTATAACCAAAAGGTTACCCTAGATCGTGACATTTAAAAGTTAGCCTTTGAAACCGCCAAACATCCTTCCGAAAATAGCACAGTAAAATTTTATTCATTTATGGGATGTGAGAGTTGCTGGCTACGCCAGTATTTATTGCCCATCCATAATTGCCCTTCAGAAGGTGGTGGTGAGCTGCCTTCTTGAACAGCTACAGTCCCTGTGGTGTAGGTACACCCACAGTGCTGTTAGGGAGGGAGTTCCAGGATTTTGATCCAGTGAGTGTGAAGGAACGGCGATATATTTCCAAGTCAGGATGCTGTATGGCTTGAAGGGGAACTTGCAGGTGGTAGCATTCCCATGCTTCTTCTGCTCTTGTCCTTCTAGGTGGTAGCGGTTTGTAAGGTGGTGCCCAAGGAGCCTTGGTGAGTTTCTGTAGTGCATCTTGTAAATGGTACACACTACTGCCACTGCTCAGTGTTGGAGGCAGTAAACGTTTGTGGATGGGGTGCCAATCAAGTGGGCTGTGTTCTGGGTGTCAAGCTTCTTGAATGTTGTTGGAGCTGCACTTATCCAGGCAAGTGGAGGCTATTCCATCACACTCCTGACTTGTGCCTTGTAGATGGTGGACAGGCTTTGGGGAGTCAGGTGGTGAGTTAAGCACTGCGGGATTCCTAGCCTCTGACCTGCTCTTGTAGCCACAGTATTTATATGGCTGGTCCAGTTCAGTTTTTGGTCAATGGTAATCCCCAGGACATTAATAGTGAGGGATACAGTGATGGTAATGCCATGGGGCGATGGCTAGATTCTCTCTTGTTGGAGATGGTCATTGCCTGGCACTTGTGTGGCACAGATGTTACTTGCCACCTGTCAGCCCAAGCCCGGATATCGTCCAGGTCTTGCTGCATTTGGACATGAAGTGCTTCAGTATCTGAGGAGTTGCGAATGGTGAACATTGTGCAATCATCAGTGAACATCCCCATTTCTGACCTTATGGTGGGAGGAAGGTCATTAATGATGAAGATGATGGTTGGGCCTAGGACACCACTGCAGGAGTTCCTCAGCGTAATGTCCTGGAACAGAGATGATTAACTTCTAACAACCACAACCATCTTCCGTTGTGCTAGGCATGACTCCAACCAGCGGAGAGTTTTCCCGGTTCCCATTGACTCCAGTTTTGCTAGTGAACTGCAGAGTTGGTGGTCATCATTGTTAAAAAAAATGGCACTGCTAATTCATATTAAATTTATGTGGCACAATTAATTGTACAAAGATAACTTTAACTCCAAAGTATTTTAAAACTGTCAAATTCATTGTCTTTGACATCTGATGCAGAGTACATCAAATGCCACAGCCAAAGTGGCTCAAAATGTATCATTGTAAGGGTTCCACCCTGGATCAGATGTGATGCTTTTGCTTTTAGAATCACCCCTCCATAACAAAATCTTCCTCTTCACCAGTTGTTCAAAAAGAAGAAAAGCAGAATATCCAATTCAATCTGATGACATTTGGTCCACTAACAGCACCCCATGATTTGACAATGAAACCACACAAAATATTAAGCAGGTAGCATGTATATTTCCACCCTGATGAAGGCTTTTTTTCCGTCAACCATCCACCTTGAATGGCTTGTTGATGCACACATCCAAAGGTTGAACTCTGGATGTTAGAGCCCCCTGGTATAACTACAGTATGGGTGTTATTTCTTCGCTGGCACCTCTTGATCTTATCAGTTATACGGACTCTGAACATGCCCCACAGAAATAAGCTGCATTCTTCATGTAGGCCACTGGAACCTATCCCACACATTATTCATCCATAACTTCAGTCCAGCCTCATTCACCCAACTGCTTTCATGGGCATGCACAAAAGCTCCTGCAGGGAACTCGATGTTCAGCATGGTTTTACATTTTAAAATTACCATAGGCTTTAATTTCATTGTCAGCCATGCAGGCTTATACCACCGTGAATCTTGTCTTTTCATGTCCTGCCATTTTCACCATAACGGTTTTTGAACTTTTTCACTCCCCAGTTTGGCTGCTGAGCATATCGAAACTCATGGGCATTTTATCCATTTTGCCAATGTGACTTCATGGTTATTTGTGTTTTTGCTGTTCGATGAACCACCACTGGAAACAGGTAATTTTGACATTAAGTAACCTTGGTCTTCTGCCTCAACACTAGACTGTTTCATTACATAAGTGACTACACCAGCTAGTTGTTGAGCTGAAAACTTTTCTGGACTTAGGGTTTGATTTGGCTCACTTAAATGCATATATACGCATTGCATTTCTGGCGATGTCACCATTCTGAGCTTCTCAAGATGAGGCCAGTCGCTGGTCCCTCTTTTGATGGCACATTTGGTCTTGAGCATCCTCTTAAAGATGGATGCTTCCTTCCATTCTTGGACCGGTTTTTAACCAACACCAAATTCCTCACTGCAGCACAGTTAGACGATTAGCAAACATTACGAATGTGTACTAACAAACATACACCACAATCGATGGTATCAACTGAACTCTATGCTGAGTTTACTAGAAGTTCTTTTAAAATAATTCAGAGGGCAGGTTTAAGCTTAATTCACAGCAAACTCTTTTTTCAGATCCTTATTTTCAGTTGGTTTCCCCAAATATGGATAAAATATCATTTACTCGGATTGAAAATCACAAGTGGAAAAGTTTTAAATACCAAATGCCAAAGTGGCAAATCACTACCCATTGGGTACTTTTAACAACCATTCTTCTGACCCCAAGTAGAGCTCTTTTACATCATGCTTGTCACAAAGTGCTGGCATCAGCCTGACCATTCACAAAAAAAAATTCCCTTCACCAGTAAGGGTTCATTGACAATTTAGAATAGGTATATTCTCCATAGAATGTAGCCGATTCACAGAGTTAATTAATCCAATGCTCAAGAGGAAATTCACAGGAATCTTGCTATTCCTCCATTGCAGGAGTCATGACCTCAGGACAGACTGTGTTCCTTGACATGAGGAATCTGTAGGGTAATCTATACTTACAAACTTAGCAAAATCAAAGCGATCCGATCACTCCAATTCAAAGAGAAACATTCAGTGCAAGAACCTATACAAATTGAGGATAACCTGAATTTGACAAGTAAACCAAACCATTTGAGGTGGTAATACATTACACTATAAAAACACAGATAGAGCCCAAGAATAAAATAATCCAACACATCAAAAGGAATTATTGAATCTCATGGAACAGACATGTAAAAACCAGGGTCAAAAAGTGTCCTGATAAAAATCACAATTGAATAATCAAAGTGAGTATAAATTAGTGGAAAACAAAATTAAGATGCCTGCTGGCGCCATTTGGCGTTATTTTCCCAGTAACTAACTCAAAACCAAAATATAGTCTCAGATTTCCAAAGAATAAGCGTGCAACCTCTGTTGGAACAAGACTTGAGACATTCACTGGGCGAATGGGAGATAAAGCCAGATCCATTCAACATAAGTGTGCAATATTTTCAGATGCCAAAAGCATCACCACACCTCAATTTGCAACCCAGTCTAAAGCCATGCTTTCAGTTGAAAGCTGAGGAAACATCCACAACATCTGAATATGGATGTCAAATACTAAAAAAATGTGTTGAAATTGTGATGCATTTTTGAAGACGACCATATTGAGTCAGTTGTCCATCATCTTGAATGCACCACAATACACATTATACCCTGCAGGTTTGTTTTTAGTTGAAAAAGGTTGGTTCTGGATCATGCTCCATAATCTTGTGCTTTTGCCATGCAATGCATTCTGAAAAATATTACACATCACTTCATTTTTGAAGTAATCAAATTTAGTTTTAAAAAAAAGGTTTGCTTTTTTTTACCTGATGCTCCTTGAGGTACATCATCTGTGCGTGTAGAAGAATTTGCTCCATCCTGGTTGTTGTCAGGATCTGCCATCTTCTCCTGTCGGCGAGCCTCAGATGCTCCTCTTTTGCCCAGGCCAGAGCCTCGCCGACTATTTTCAGGAATGGGGATAAACATAGCACATGAAATTCTTTCCACCTTCTAAGCAATGCAAAGCAACTGCTGTGACAAGTTATGCAATTTAAATTGGCGAAGCCACCATTCTACAAAATATGATGCACATAGTGTCCAGAAGGGGTAACAAATACCCATTTACAGAGTAATATATGGAAGTTTGCTGATGATACAATAGTAGGTGTGAATGCAAGCTATGATGACACAGAGGCTGCAAAGAGCTATGGATTAAGGGGGTGGGCAAGGTGGCAGATGGAGTAAAACGTTGGGAAGCATGAGGTTATTTCTCTTCTGTAGTAAAAATAGAAAAGTGGAATATTTAAAAAGGCATGAAAATTCTAAATGTTTATATTCAGAGAAAGCTAGGACTTTTACCTGCACGTTATTTGCAGACGAGCTGGAAGAATACCACCCCCCAGCAATAGTTTAAACCTCTAGTTCCATTACTGCAATACATACCAAAGGAACCACACAACTAAGGAAAATATTACATACCTTGCTGATATTTCTAGCTTGTTTAATATAATTGTAATACTATTTTACTATCACTTTACTCGCTCAAGGACTCTTCCTTTTCTAGAGCCTGCTAATTATATTAAATTTCCACTTAGAATCTACCAAATACACTATGTTGGGAAACAGACTTTGATGCTGAGTTCAGGTGTTGCAGTCATCCAAACCAACTAAATGCATCATCTATTAATGTTTCTCGCCCCAACACCATTTTATGCACTTTTAAAATTAAAAACTTCATAATGGGTTTTTTCTGCTCAAGTCTCTATTATTTGCAAGTTTTCTGTTCAGTCATCATGCAACATGGTTTACTATGGCACAGAGATTAAGAAATAGAGGTCATAGGCCATACAGTCCCTCGACCCTGCCCCTCTGTCCAATAAGATCATGGTTGATGGTTAACTCAATTCCACTTTCCCATCCAATTCATCAACTCTAGAGTTCAACTCTACTCAACGAGCATCCCCTGAGCTCTGGGGTGAGAATTCCAAAGATTTACAACCCTCACTCAGTTAAGAAATTCCTTCTCATCTGATTTCAAAATGGCTGCCCCTTATCCTGAAACTATGGCCCCTAGATCTAGACAACCTTTCAAGCCCCTTCAGAATCTTTTATGTTTCAATAAGATCCCCTCCCACTCTCCTAAACTCGGGAGAGTATAGGTCCAATACACTCAACATATCAGAGGAGAGCCCTCTCATCTGAAGAATCAAGTGAACCTTCGTTGCACCCCTAAGGCAAGTACGTTCTTCCTTGGAAAAGGAAACCAAATTGTGTACAGTACTTTAGGTGTGGTCACAAAAAAGTCCTGCGTAATTGTATAAAGACTTCTGACTCTTGTACTCCAGCCCTCTTGCAATAAAGGCCAATGTGCCATTTGCCTTCCTAATTACTTGCTGTACTTGTATACTAACTTTGTGATTCTTGCACAAGCAGCCAAATCTCCCTGTTCAACATTTAACTGTTTATTTTAAAAATAACAGCTTTTTAATTCTTTAATGGGATGTGGGCATCACTAGCAAGGTTTCCCATCCGACTGCCCTTGAATGGAGTGGCTCGCCATGCCATTGCACAGGGCAATGAAAAACCAACCATACGACTATGGATCTGGAGTCACACATAGGCAGATTTCCTTCCCTAAAGGAAAGGCATTAGTGAACCTGATGGGTTTTACAACAATTGATAATAGTTGCCATGGTCACCATCACTGAGATTAGCTTTATATTCCAGCTATAATTGAATTTAAATTCCTCCAGCTGCTGTGGTGGAATTTGAACTCATATCTCCAGAGTATTAGATTCTCTGGATTACCAGTCCAGTGACATTATCACTATGCCACTAACTCCCTGCCATTCTTCCTAGCAAAGTGAATAACCTTACATTTTTCCACATTATACTCCATCTGTCACTTTATTGCCCACAGTCTTTGTCCTTTTGCAGCCTCTGTGCTCCCATCACAGCTTAGTGCCCCATCTAGCTTTCTATCACCAGCAAACTTCGATGAATGTACCGAGTAATGCTTCCAAATCATTAATATAGATTGCAAATAGTTGAAGCCCCAGATATGATCCTTGTAACACCCCACTGTTATACCTCCCAACTTGAAAATGCCTCAGTTCGCTCTTCTCTGTCCACTAACCAATCCTTCATCAAAGCTAATATATTATCCTCAATCCGATGTCTTATGAAATAACCTTTTACGTGGCACCTTTTGGAAATCCAAATTACTATATCCAACGGTGTCTCTTTATCTACTTAAGTTACATCCTCAAGAATCTCTAAAACTTGTCAGAGAATTTCTCTTATACAAAAATGTTGAACTTGCCTAATCATATTATGATCTAAGTGCCTTGTTAACACCTTAATGATAACATTTTCCAGGCTAGTCACAATGCACTGTAGGCAATACAGTTCTACGAGGATCAGAAGAAAATTCATACACAGAATGCAATATCCACTAACAGCACTGTGGATATATCTACCCCACATGGACTGCAGCCCTTCAAAGAAACAGCTCACTAACACCTTGTCAAGGGCAGTTAGTGATGGGCAATAAAAATGCTGGCCTAGCTGGTGACATGCACATCCCTCAAAAAGAATAAAAAATTTGATTGCACAATAAAATGTATAACCCTGGGGCTAAAGCAGAATTCAAGATCCAAGCTTTAAACTACATTTCTCTAAGTATACTTGCTTGCAGATCTATTAATTGGCGTGTAATTTTTTCCACCCTTCAACAGATGTTTGCTGGGATACAAGGGTTCTTTGAATAAGAGTTCAAAAGAAAAAGGTAGCTGGAAAAAGTAATTTGTTTTGCAATAGTTGCTGGTTGCAGGCAGCTGTACTCGGGGGGAAATAAAAAACAAAGTTGTGCGGCTTGAATTGAATAGTTTTGTGACAATTGCTCATCAATGAAAAAGTGATACTTGGTGATTTAACACACTTTCATTGGCCTAATGGATGTCCCATTAGTTGTAGAGCCTCCCTACTAAAAAAATTGGCTGGCATTTACCAACACAAGTGACTGCACTTCAAAAGTAATTAACTGGCCACAGTACATTTCACAACCACTTAGTTCTGATACTATAAAAAAACTGCCAATTTTTATCTATACATTTAATCAATAATTTTTTTACCCATCCTATCATGAGATTATGCCCTACAGAAACTTTCAATTTGAGACTTGACTGCTGCACAAGATATCGAAACTAAGCCTACATCTATATTCAAGAAATTGTACTTGGGAGTAATACAAGATTAAGCTACCATTTCAATATTTCAGAAGAAAGAAATTGGCTTAGGTGTTCTATGTTTTCCAAACATATCAGTTACAAACAATAGATCAATTTTATTATTTTAAAATCTGCAAAGCTGGAGATTTAATTAAAACTACAACATAGGACACAATCCTCCCTTTCTCTTCCACTCCTCATGTAGCCAAATTAGACAGTGACAGATGCTATTACTCTCTTCCATGGTATTTGCCAGAAGTTATGTTTAAATCATGCAAGTCTTTTTTTGTACAGGGGACATCTAAGCACAAATACCAATCAAGTTTGGAACTAATCTTGAAAGCCCTATGTTCTATCAATGTAATTACTAAGCCACCCTACTTCAAGTTCAACTGCATATGGAACGAGGCAAATATAGGCTGAAGCACCAAAATTCTAAAGTTCCGAGATATGCGCGTCTGGTTAGTAAACCAGGAAGTAGTGTAAGGTCACCTTACCACAGCAGTGTAAATCAACTTACAAAAAGAACAGCAGAAGCTAGACCACTGGATCACACAAAGGAGTTCAATATGCAAAGCAGCCATTTGGGAGAAACCAAACCAGCTTTCTATCTCTAATACTCAGTTTTTGTCTGATTGGACTGTTTTAATTCACCAGTTTACAGAGCATGTCCGTTCGTGGGTTTATTTGGTGGACAGTTCCTGACGTACTCAGAGACAGGTGGGGCATGCTGAGGATTGGAGCACATGACGTATCTGCTGCTGTCAGTTAGTGGCAATGGTGCAGAACAAAAACAGCAGAAGGTAAGGTGAGCTCAACAACAAAATTACCCGGGCTAGAGAAATTGCTTCTGAGGGATGGGGATCCCAAGAGCAGGTTGGTGATGGCATGGGAGGACTGGGACAGAAATTGCATGGGAAGGATAGAATGGCATTGGAGGTGGTGATGATATGATGGAATAAGTGTGGCAACATGGCGGAGGCAATTATTCAATAGAAATTGTTGAAAGTTGTGCTAAAAATGACAATCCAATAGATTTGAAAGCTGTCAGGTGAATTAAAATAAATCAGCATTGAGTGTATAGATGAAGAGAATGACAAAGGTCTGTACCCTCCAGAGATTCTACAGTCCAACTCCAATGCATATGCCACCACACAAACGTAGACTCAAGGAGGAGCATTTATAAAGTTGCTAAAAAAACCTGAATCCTACACAAGCACTTTACCAGAAGAGCAAGAATGGTAGTTAGGAAGCCGTTTTCTTTGATAATAGTTACTGAAATTACAACAGGCAGATTTCAAGGAAATGTGTTTATTCCTCAAATAATATTGAGCCCCTGAGATACAAGCCTGCCTTTTCAATTCAGGCAAAACACAATTTCATATTAGGCTTTCATATTCAAAGACTATAAACAAGCCACAAAGCCAAACTTGTTATGGCATGGCAGGTGATCTGTGCCAGGCAGACTAACTCCATAAGGGAAGCTTGGCCACACTATCACAATGGTTTTGCAATTTGTATGTTACGAGAAGGCTTATGCACTAAGTTCAGAAGAATTGAGTCCACTAACACCTTAAGATTTTAAAATTAAATTAAGACATCTATGAACAAAAGTCAAACACATACATAAGATTACAGTTACTTGATAAAACAAATCCCAAAATTCCTAATTAACCTGACTCCCAACTACACACTCCCTTTAAGGCAACAGACCAAAATAGATTTTAAATTTAAATAAGCAACCCAGCAAGTTATCACAATACCCACTCAACAGTGGAATTCCAAAGGCTTTTAACACAATTTTAGCTAATGGACACAGCACACTTCTACAAAAGGTGGCTAGAGGCTTTCCACAAGGCTACTTTACACGGTGTACTTTTCAAGATGTTACACAGCCACCCCCACATAGCCTTCTTTCCTTCTTTATATATGTTTCTCTCTCATGTCTTTGGAAATTTACTTTCCCCTAATATAAAATTCTTTCATGTTGCCAATATGGTCAGTACCTTTGGGAAAAATGAACATACTGCTTGACCTTGATTACCTTGTTAGTCGTAACATTCCACCATCTCTTTGAAAATCAAACAACCCCTTCACTTCTCTAAAAATTCAAATTTCATTCATACCTTATCTGTGGAGCCCTCATCCTAGCTTATCCGTCTCCGTTTCAAAAGTCTCCTTTGCACCCAATTCTTTTGATAGACTGCAAGATTGAAATCTGACTCTAAATCAACTAAATCAGTCACACAGACAGAACCATCTACACTCCCACCCATAAGCTCACAATAATATTAAGAAAAATATGGTGGTTTCAGGGTCCTTATGGAAAAATGAATAGTCATAATTTTAAAAGACAGCTTCATTTTCTCAACCCATCTTACATTACTTACTACACTTATCTATATATACAAACTATTGCATACCACATGCATACATTAACATAGCAATATATACAAGTCCTCTGTAGCAACCAAGGTCATTTCAGTCCAGTGTCCAGGTTTTAAATGTCCAATGTACTTTGAGCTTTAACACCTCTTAACAATGCATTTGCAATTAGATTCTCTCGTCCACCCACACGTGCAGTCTGTAAATTAAACAGTTGCAGTAATAACTCCATCTGAGCAGCCTTGCACTTCAGTCTCGAAATTTGTCCAGAAATTTTTATAGGATTTTGGTCTTTATAAACAATTGTTTCTGATGAATTGTTTGTAACATAAACGTAGAAATGCTGCAATGCTAACACCAGGCCTAGTCTCCTTTTCGATGGTTTAATACCTTCTCTGATGTACATCCAGTTTTCGTGAAGAATATCCCACCATTTTCTCAGTTCCAGTTTCATCTTCTTGTAACAATACATCTTGCATCAGTCACCAAATTAAACTGCTTGGCATAATTAGGTACTGCCAAAACTAGTGTTGTAGTCAATACAGTTTTTAAAACTGTCAAATTATTCTGGCACTCCCGTGTCCATTGAAATTTCTTGTTCTCCTTTAGTAGTTCAGTCAATGGAACAACCACATTGCTAAAATTTGGAACAAACTTCCAGTAAAACCCACTCATGCCCAGAAATCTCAAAACTTCTTGTTTTGTTGCAGGCACTGGGAAATTCATGTTGACTTTTACTTTCAAATCACTTGAAGCCACTTTATCATGTCCAATGGTATGGCCTAGATATGTAACTTGCGCTTTTGCAAATTCACTCTTAGCCATGTTCACCACTAAATTAGCTCTTGCAGTCAACCAAACAGTTCTTTCAGGGGTTTTAAATGTTCTTCCCATGTTTGATTGAAAACTATCAAGTCGTCAATATAAACAGCACAATTGTTCAGTCCTGCAATTACTTTGTTCATCAGTCTTTGAAATGTTGCTGGTGCATTCTTCATACCAAATGGCATAGTCCGCCTGGCATCACAAAAGACATCTCTTTTGCTCTCTCCGATAACGGTACTTGCCAATATCTTTTCAGCAAGTCAATCTTTGTGATAAACTTTGGTTGTCCCATTTTCTCAATGCAATCTTCCAACCACAAAATAGGATTGAATCCACTCGTCACTGCGTTTACTTTTCGATAATCTACACACAGTCTGTGGCCCATCTGGTCTCAGTGCCATCACAATAGGTGAACTCCAGTTACTGTAACTAGACTCAGTGATGTCATTCTTAAGCATAAATTCTATTTCTTTGTGCTTGCAAAAACTTTACGGAATTCAATCTATAATGACGTTGCCTTATCTCACCCACATCTACATCATGTGTAGCTAAATTTCTTTTCCCCAGTTTATTCCCACAAATAGTTTTGTGTGACTACAATAGCTTCTCCAAATCACTGACACTTGTCTGGAAGGCAACTCAATATTATATTTAAATTTTTAAGTACCCCCTCATTATCCAATTTGATTAGAGGAAAATCAATTTCAGAATCCTTCATTTCTACCTCTTCCTCCTTGCCTACTACCACTAGGACCTCCTTTTGGTTATCTTCCCTGTCAAAGCACCTAAGCATATTTACATGACACACGCTCTGCCTCTTTCTTCTATCTGGAGTATTTACTAAATAATTTACTTCACTCAGTTTCTTTCCAATTCTGTAAGGTCCACTAAACCTTGCCTTTAATGATTCACCCAATACTGGTAATGAAACTAAATTTTTTTTCCCAGCAACAAAACTACGAGCTTTGGCCCTCTTATCTTGCCTTGGCCTTCATCATCTGCTGTGATATCTTTAAATGTTCCTTAGCTAACTCTCATGTTCTGATCAATCCTTTCCTGAAGTTTGCCACAATCCACGAGAATAGTTTCCAAAGTCTGATCCACTAACTTCTCTTGAATCAACTTCAATGGTCCCCATACCTCATGACGATAGGCTAATTAAAAAGTTCAAAATCCTGTCGATTCATTAAGAGCATCTCTAATATTAAGCAAATAAGAATGAAATTCCCTGATCCCAATCCTCTGGATAGTCTTGACTACAAGCCCTCATCATAGTTTTTAAAGTTTGATGCCATTTCTCTAAAACACCTTGAGATTCAGGATCATAAGCTGATGATTTAAACTGCTTCATCCCCAGGCTGCTCATTATTTCCTTAAACAGATATGACATGAAATTTGAGCCCTGATCCAACTATTTATTTTGGCAACCCATATCTTGTAAAGAATTTGGTTAACTCATCCACAATTCTCTTTGTTGTAATATTTTGTAAAGGCATTGCTTCCAGAAACCTTGTAGGCATCCATAATTGTCAGCAAGTACTTATTTTCACTTTTCATCTTAGGGAGGGGCCCTACACAATCAGGACATTGGTAAAAGGTTCCTCAAATGCTTCAGAATTAAAGGTGCCGGTTTAATTACTGCTCGAGGTTCTCCTGTCACGTGACATGTTCTACAGAATTTGACTACATCTTCCTGCAGTCCAAGCCAATAGCAATGTTCTTGTATTTTTGCCCGTGTTTTCCTAATTCCTAAATGTCCCCCTTTTTGAATTTCATGAGCTACTCTCAATATCTCATTTCTGTATCCAGATGGTTTAACAATTCGATGTACTACCATCCATCTCTCATCTGCTGGAACATGAGAATCTCCACTTCCTCTTTAACACATTCCCTTTAAGGTAATAGCATTCTGCAACACATTCTGCCTCTGTTTCTGAATAAGCTGTCTGATATAACTGCTTTATTCCTGGATCCTTCTGCTGTAACTGTACCATAACCAAACTAAACACTTCCACTTCATTCGCTTCAACCTTTTCTTCCTGCACAATCTTTTCAAAGGCAGATCCAGCTAATTGAATATCAGCTTTTTCCCCTGCCTTTTAAACTCCCCCTCTTGTTTCAACCTGAGAGTTTGTGATCTCGTTACTACACAATCTGGAAACAAACTAGGATGCTCTTCCTGCAACACCTGTGTTGAATGCACCTCCACAGGATGCTCGACTACAGTTGGCATCACTAACATCTGTGACCCAGCTATATCATTACCTAAAATAAACTGAACCCCTGCAATGGGTAATTTTTCCACTACTCCAACAACCACCTCACCTGTTTTCCCACTTACTTTTTAAATTTACCTTCCACAATGGAATAAGTTTAGCATCTCCATGAATCTCACTTATTGCCACTTTTGCCTGCAATATGCCCTCTGGGCAACAAATATCACAATCCCATTACATTAAGAATTGACCAGCCCCTGTGCCTCTTAAAATTTTAGTAGCTTTGCCTGCTGTACACACGGAAAGACTTTCCCTCCACATACAAAATCTTTAAACATTTCTGCAACCTGCTCTTCAGAACTCCCTTGGGTAAATCGTGAACACATTCCCATTTCTTTACCTATCACTGATTTTCCTTGCTTCACCTGTACAACAAACCACTAGCACTTCCTGATCCTAATTACTGCAATGGGTCTTCCTGTAGCTTCCAACACATTGACTTTGTTTGCCCAGCCTTATTACAATGAAAACACCCCATTTTTCAAGTGTTACTTCTACCCTCAGCATCTTCCTTTCTGATCTGAGAAACTTCCTGAGAATTTCCAACTGCTCCTTCCCTTCCTTGACTAATTACCTTCCTTTCACCTTCCCTCTTCTGATCCTTCTCGGATTTAAAAAGGGTGATGGTACAAGGTTTAGGTCTATGAATTAACTTAATCAGCTATCTCTGCTGCTTGCCTTGCTGTTTTAACCCTCTGTTCCTCCACAAGTTCTCACTACCGAAGGAACTAAATCTTTAAATTCTTCCAAAAGAATTACTTCTCCAAGAGCTGCATATGTTGTCTTTACCTTTAATGCTCATATCCACTGGTCAAAATTAGCTTGTTTTACTCTCTCAAACTCAATGTAAGTCTGACCAGGTTGTTTCCTTATATTCCTAAATTTCTGTTTGTACTCCTCAGGAACCAACTCATATGCACTCAAAATGCCTCATAATCCACCAACATCTCTTCTGACAGCGATGCATACACCTCATGAACTCTACCTAGCAACCTAGACTGTAAAAGCAATGTCCAGATTTCTTGAGGCCATTTCATCTGCTTAGCTATCTTCTCAAATGAAATAAAGAACGCCTCTCCATCCCTTTCCTCAAACTTCAGAAGAGCCTGCACAAATTTAAACATCTCCCCACTATGTTTTAGATTGGAAGTGATCATTTCATACTCAGAACCTTCCTCAGCCTCAGATCTCTTTTTTGACTTCCAGCTTTTTAAGCTGGTATTCCCTTTCTTTCTCTTCCCTTCTCCCTTTCCTCCATTGCTAATTTCTCCCTCTGAAGATCAAGTTTTTTCATTTCCATTACCCTTTGAAATGCTCTCTCCTTTTCCCATTCCTTTTCTTTCGCCTCCAACTAAAGTTTTTTCATTTGCAACTGAATCTTAGCTAATTCAACTGACTCACTAGCTTCAGATATCCCTTACAATTTCAAATGCTGTGCTATTAACTTCAATTATGTCTGCTTGCTTTGCCCCTACGGTTAACCTTAACTTATCCTCCAATTCTGTCAACTTAACCTTAGTTACATTTTGTGAACCAATCAGAGCTATATCTTCTACTCCCAGAAAAATCTTAACTACGGATAAAGCCATTTTTGCGGTTTCACCAATTTAAAATCCCTCACACCAACTCCTGAGTTCAATATGTTTCTCGTACTCGTAGCCTTAAGATACACCAACTCCAAACCAATCAAGGAATTTTTAAAATCCTGCAAAGAGCCCCCAATTTTGTTATGACATGGCAGGTGATGTGCACCAGGCAAAGCTCAGCCACACTATCACAACGATTTTGCAATTTGTATTTGTTACGAGAAAGCTTATGCACTGAATTCAGAAGAATGGAGTCCACCAACACCTTGAGATTTTAAAATTAAATTAAAACATGAACAAAAAAAAAGTCAAACACATAAGATTAAAGTTACTTGATATTATAACAAATCCCAAAATTCCTAATTAACCTGGTTCCCAACTACACACCCTCTTTAAAGGCAACAGTCCAAAATAGATTTTAAATTTAAATAAGCAACCCAGCAAGGTTACCACAGCACCCATTCAACTGAGGAATTCCAAAGGCTTTTAACACAACTTTAGTTAATGGACACAGCAGGCTTCTACAAAAGTGTCTAGAGGCTTTTCCCCAAGGCTGTTTTACACGGTGTACCTTTCAAGATGTTACATGGTCATCCCCACATATAAAAGAAGGATGGAAGGCTATATGTTTCTGTGTCTTTGGAAATTTGCTTTTCCATATATAAAAATTTTTCATATTGCCAATATGGTCAGTACCTTTGGGAAAAATGAACATACTGCTTGGCCTTGATTACCTGGTTAGTTGTAAACATCCTACCATCCCTTTGAAAATCATACAACCCCTTCACTTTTCATTCACAGAATTTCATTCACACCTTATCTGTGGAGCCCTCATCCTCGCTTATCTATCTCCATTTCAAAAGTCTGCTTTAAACCCAATTCTTTTGATAATTTCAATCTTGCAGTCTATCCAACTCTAATTCAATTAAAATCATTCACACAGACAGAACCATCCACAGTCACACCCATGAGCCTAGATTATGAAAAATATGATGGTTTCCTGACAAACTTTTGACGAAATCTGCATTTACATCCCCAAGTCTGTTCTTGCACATGGAAAGCTTTATGTATCTTTATCCAGAATGAGGTTTGATTCATTTTTGAAAGAACTGGAAGTCCTGCGTTTACATAAGTATTGTTGCAATAAAGATACTAATTTGACTGCAAATATTTTGCGAGTCTCTGCTGCTTAGTCACAAAAAACACAAATTCAATGTAATTTGGTACCATCGCAGTATTCCGACAAGTAAAAACAAAAATGGCTATTTTAGGTCAATTCAGCTGCCTCAAGATGATCACAATATAATTTTAACTTCAGACTAATAAAAAAAGCTTACACTCTAGTTCTGTACATATCTTGAATCCTAAAAGCATTACCTGGTACTAGCACAGGATCCCGTGGTCTTTTGCCGTGTGCTCCGCCTCAAACTGGGGAGCTCTGCTGGTGGTGATTCACTCCGTTTCTTAGTAGACCTTCTCAAGCCTTTAAAAAGTTCAACAGTAGACATCAGTGAAATCATACATCGTGGAAAAATATTTGTGCAGTTCCAATAACTTAAATACCCTCAGAATCAATGGAATATCAGCAGTTAATATTTACCACTACATGCTAAAGTAGACTTCCAGCAAAGTTATGTCACTACGAATTTGCATTTTAACTTATCCAGTGGTGTCCTTAAAGCTCAAACTAATTTGCTACATATCATAAGTTTGTAACAAGATGGTGGTTTGACAGTTCAAATGAACACCTCAAAAGAATGTGGGTGTATGAATTAGCATGGCTGTAAAATGTCCCAAATTTCCTTTACTTTTTTTTTTCCCAGTTTCCCTCTAAAATAACACTTAATTCTCTACCTAACACAAGGAGACAACTTCCTAAACCGCCAATGTTCTGTAACTAGTCAGTGTGGTGTTTTAGAGCCCTCTTTTTCCTCTAGAAACGGACCACCTCGATTCAGTCTTAAGTTGAATGTACCAGTAAGGTCATCACAACTTTAAAGTATCCTTTTAAGGAGCTTTTCTTACTGCAGCCTCAAAGGCCATATTACCTTTCCCTGTGCAAGTTAGTGTTTGAAATATGCTGCAATTTCATAAGGAAAATTCTGATACTTGAGGCCAAGTTCAGAATTTCAGGGAGTGAAAGACACAAGCTTCCATTTTCAATTTATTTTTAAATTAAATTAATTTAAACACATTACAAAGGCTGAAGCTCAGGTTTGACGCAGCATTTAATTTCAGTAGGGCACATTAGCAGCACAAAATCCAGATTAGTTACCTAGGCTAAAGAAATGCAAAAATGTAGAACAGAGGTCACAGACTCAACACTAGTTGTACACAGTAAAACGAGATACTCTGAACAAGGGACAGACTTCACACCCTTTCTCTACCTAGGAAAGCTGGCAGTCAGCAATAAGTCTCAGCACCACAATTGTATCTTTAAGGGTCAAATGCCTTATGGTGCTTAAATGAATGGTTTTCCTAAGAGTAAGTCAAACAACTGCAATTTATTGGCCACGTTTAGTACAGGAAATTACCCAAGGCATGATATGGAAGAATGCGCACTTTGCTTTTAAATAAGAACAGCAGAACACATCAATAAGGTTTATATTTTGTTCTTGCAACAATTATGGATCAGAACTTGTACAATGGTCAAGTTTAACTAACTCTCACCATTTACGATTTTGGTTAGTTCAGTATTTCATCCACATAGCAAAATTGTTTACATAAATGGGGTCAATAGTTCCAAAACTGGACTTGAATACAAAAGTTAATTTTTGACATTGTTGAATCCAAAATACAATCAATTAATTTCATCAACTCACTAGCTAACTTTGCTTGTAGGCCTGAAGGCCCTGGTTTTGATGTCTCCGATTTGGAAGACCCTGGGAGTGACAGTTTTGCTTTCGGTAGGGTAACTTTCGGGCTAAAACGGGCAGCCCACTCAAATTTAGAAGAACCACCAGTTTTGCTCTGCTCTTTTTCTCGGCTGCTTCTGCGAGGGCTGGGGCTAGAGGCTGAGCGGGAACGACGAGCCTTATTCTGGTCTTTTCCTTGTTTTAGCCTGGCTCCTTGAGGCACAGCAGCAGAGACAGTAGCAGAGGAGGAGGATGATGTAGAGGCAGAAGAGGAGGAAGAATCAGTGACAGTGCTACACCCAGCTTTGGCTGAGGTCACCGATTTTGAAGCCAGCTTGGTTGGTTTAGCAGACCTCTCTTCAGCACTGATCGAGTCAGCCACAGAACCACTGTTTACAGAAGTTGTAGTTTCAATCTTTTTCCTTTTTTGAAAGGGGGAGGCACCAGTAGGCCCAGTCTGTTTTCTACTCTGGGTCTTACTCGTGGAGGCTGCGTGGGAAGTTCTTATCTGCTGATCTTGCACAGACTTCCTTTTCTTTGGGGACTTCGCTTGCACCTTGTGTTTTTGTGTTTCAGTAGGATTCTCCGAGGGTTGAAGTGCTTTGGCCCTTTTTGCCGAGCAGGCAGAGTTTGAACTACTGTAATCAGGGCTTGGACCACGTTTCACGCCTCTCAAACTGCTTTTGGAGCCGTCCCTTTTAGTTTGTCCAGTTTTGGGTCGTTCTGACCTAATTCTATCTTCTTGCTGTGTCACAGAAGCAACAGATGAAGAGCTACAGCTCCTGGAGTTCCTGAAACAGCAATATTGAAAGATTACTGTGCATCTATGGTAATGGTTATACTTGCAACTCTAAATACAGTCAGTATATCACTGAGCAGAGATTTGACAAAGACTGGATTTTCAAAGCAAGCATTTTGCAAAAACTACTTTAATTTCCAAATGCCAAGATCTTGACAAACATGAAGCTGTTAACTTCTCAAACTTCTTGCTTCCATACAAGTAATAAATGCACGTGTGCACTTTGAGCTTTAGGCAAAAAAGACTCCATCTAAACCAGAGATAAAAACAAAAAACTACTGCGGATGCTGGAAATCCAAAACAAAAACAGAATTACCTGGAAAAACTCAGCAGGTCTGGCAGCATCGGCGGAGAAGAAGAGTTGACGTTTCGAGTCCTCATGACCCTTCAGCAGTTCTGCTGAAGGGTCACGAGGACTCAAAACGTCAATTCTTTTCTTCTCCGCCAATGCTGCCAGACCTGCTGAGTTTTTCCAGGTAATTCTGTTTTTGTTCTCCATCTAAACCACTTGCACTGTGTATATTTCAAAGACTGTGATATGCAGTCATGTTTAATTGTAAAATGTTGCGCGGAGTGTGAAGTTTTACTCCAAGCATTCAATTTCTTAGATCTCTTCTTGGCAGGTAAGCAACCTACCTTTTTTAATCCAGTTGAACTAAATGGAATATCATTGAAGAACCAACGAGGACTGTAAAATGGGCTTCCCTATTGAAACTTACTGTCCCTGGAGTTGAGCTATATAAATTTTCTTTGGAATGCTTTGTCTATGTCAGCTATATTAGCAGATGATTGGTGAAATCAAATCCAGAAATCCATGGGTTCAATTACAACCTTGAATTTTCCCAACAGGCAAGGATAAACCCAATCTTGGTTTAATTTTGCAATCAAGATTATCCAGGTGTCGCTATACAAGTGACAGACTTAAAACAATGTAGATGCTGGCATTTACTGCAGCTTTGGCCTAGAAAAATAAACTCCAATACCTCTTATCTTTTAAAAAAAAAGAGGGCATTGAAAATTCTGCTAAAATTCAAAATTTTGAACTTTTGATGAGGAGAAAGTCACAAACTGAAACCAACCAACTCCAAAACAAGGCAATTCCCTATTGGGAGGTCAATAATGAAAATCATCCCTAATAGAGTAGAGACTGAAAAATTCCAGAAGTTGTTGAGATTACTCTTCTTGCTAAGAAATTGCAGGCTACAATAGATGTAGTCACATTTTGTTGGTAAATCTAATTGTCAAATTGCATCACAGCTAACAATGTTTCAGTGGTTGCTGGCTTTGGTAGAGTGCTTGTAAAAGGTCACAAATTTTACTCAATACCCCTACTTGCAAATAACTCTCATTTGGGAGCATTTTATTCCTACTCCTCCCTTCAGAGACACTTTACTTCCTCAATTTACCCTTCATCAGCACTTCCATCTCCTTTCTCCTGCTTCAATGTTCATGAATCTGCTACATAGTTGGGCAGGAAGTAGTGCTCCCTTAAAACTAAAACATGGAACAGGAGTCAATCTCCAAGTAAAGCAGCAGCAGGAAAAGGCAATCAAGGGCATAAATTTAAAATAACTTGCAAAATCTGGAATTTACAGACTGTATAAAATAAGTGGTCATAATTCTCCAGTTGAACAAGTACCCTGTAGACAGAGATTCTAATTAGTAAGGCATTATGGAGGTCACATCATTTTTATTTCAGAGTACTAAAAAGCAATTTTTCAATAAATTTGGTTTTGGAAGATTGATGTGTCGTAAGGCATCTAGTTTAACCATCTTCTGTCCAACATGGTAATGAAATTTTCTGTTAAGCAAAATATCTAATACCTTCGTGACACACGCCCTCTGGACTGTCCAGAGGTCGTGTCTGACTGCAGTTTTGTTGCTTTAGTAGTTGGCCTACTTGGAATTGGCTTCTGCTTCCTCTCTTCCGACTGTGACCTATTGCAAAGGAAAACAAAAATGAAATCTAAAAACAAATGCAGTATATGCAAGGAATTGAGATGCCATGAAGACATGGTATAATGCAGACTTCATTGCCTCGAGCAAGTAGAATTTCCGAAGGATAGATTTTTGCTTACTTTACCAACTGCAGTCCAAATTAAATTAAAAACGTTTGCACTTGGAGTTCATTACATTTGGTACCAGTAAAAGTTAGCTTTTAAAAGAAAAAGTTTATAAATGCAGCACTAATCCTCAGATTGAATAGAAGATGGAATATCATTCTTTCCTAACCTCAAGAGCACTTGTTACTTCCCTAATTTGTCACTTTTGCCAGGAAACAGAGATAGTTTAAGTTGTATTTGTATTTGTGGGTGGCTTTAGCTTTAATGTATATTTTTTTGTGGGTTAAAAAGGTGAAACCTGGGATCTAGTTTCATTTTAGAGTGGAGACAGGTTTTGTTTGTGTGCCTGCATTTTAATGAGATTTTACAACTCTTGAAGGGAAGTTAAAACAAACGAGGTAGAAAAAAAACTGTGTTGTTGTCGAGCAACAGGAATCCAGCAAAGGGGCCCACAGAGACAGAGAAAACCAGAAAAACAATTTTAGTTCAGCTGAAGTCAGGATTCCAGAGAAGCTGGACCAGGAGAGGGAACTGTAAGAGGCAGACTCCATGAACCAAAGAAGAAAGTCCACAAAACCAGGGAGTGGAACAGGAAAGGACCTAAGAGGATAGTTCAATCAGAGGACAAGGACAGGGACCTGGAGCAGAGAAAGGCTCCAAGCCTAAAGGGAGAAAGCTGCAGGGCTTTTTTAAAGCAATATAGGCTTGTGAGAAGCCAGGAGATCCAAGGGGACAGCCGAAGGTCTGTAACTCTTTCCTCTGGACGTGAGAGGCAGTGGTGTTCTCGTGGAAGGCATCTGAGAAAAAAAGTGTTGTTTGGGAGAAGATTTCAAAGCGGGTTCTTCGAGAGTGGAGATTGGAAACCCTCATGTGAAAGACGGAGTTCAGTGGGAGGGGTTGGCTCATGCTGTGACAAGCGTCTGGGGGGGGGGGGGGTGGCAGCGAGGAGAGATCCATAGCATCTGGGGTGGCATCTGTCAGTTGGTTTCAGAGTGTGGTGTGCCTGACCACAGGACACCCATTGGTTTATATGGACTGTTTACTTACCGTGAACATTAGGGCAACTAGGGATGGGCAATAAATGCTGGCCCAGACAGTGAAGCCCACATCTCTGAAATAATTTTTTTTTTTTTAAAAAAAGAGTATAAGATAGCTTTTGTAACATGTTATCCTTATAAATCTGTATATATCTGTAAAGATATAGTTGTAGGTGAAGGAGTCTTGTAAAATAGTTAATATTTTCCTGTTTAATAAATGTTTTATTCTTCTGGTTAAACGGTTAAAAGCTCATCAGCTGACTCCTTTGATTCTGTTCAATAACCACCCTCTAAACAAAACAAAAATAAATATCTATAGACAAAAATATAAGTTCAGATCTATCAAAAGCCAGGTTCCGCCCTGGGATCTGACTTGTCCAGTAGTAATATCAGCTGGGATCATAACACTTTACATTTCACTGATGGACCATGTTCTGCCCTCCGTCAAGATGCCCATTTAGGGCTGAATGAGGGCAGTTCTGTCGGGCTATGTCCACTAGGAACTTGATTGTGCTGACAGACAACTTCCATCCCACCATGGGCCTGTCAGAATACAAAAAGCATAAGATGCTTTTTCTTGTTTAAAAGAAAAGCCATGTTTTAAAAATATATTTATTTTACTTGCCTTCCTCCTGTTGCTTCGTCTTGTGGCTGGGCCCCGGCAGTGTTCCTCTGTGAACGTCGCAGTGACCCCCCTGTATTGTAATTAGGCCGGTTGGACATTGGCACCTCTCTCCTTAAGGGACATACCCTTTTTAGACACTATCATTCACTGAAACAAAACAGGTTTTAAAATCAGAACACAGAAAATAATTTGAAGTACGTAAATATTTACTAGTGGGTACAATAATAATGCAATCATTTCATGGAAGTTGTCATTTATTAGCAACAATAAATTTGGTATAATAGTTTATGGTTAGACATATAGCTAGCTTTTCAGCTAATTGGAATCGAACCCCTCATTTTGAGCCATCACCTCTCTCACTTGGTACAGTAATTAACAATGTTAGTTTACCATTGGTATGGATGAAATCTAATTTAATCTGCACCGCTTTAAATTTTGTATCTTTTAGCCAAGTATCTGGATTTAACACTTCAGCTTTTCATAAACCCAGGACATAATAGAGAGCCAAACTCTCAAAAGCTTCAAATGCTCCAGTTCACACACTTGAAGGAAGGAACTATGTATCTTAAAAGTTGTTACTGAATAAGGCTATACCAAAGGTAGATTATTTAACATGCTTAATTCAAGAAGTACAATTTACAACAGCAGTGGTCATTTCTAGTGTCAGTTTGGTACAACTGGCAGGATTCTTGTCCAAGTCAGAAGGTTGCTGATTCAAGCCTCAATCCAAGACTCGAGCACAGTCTAGGTTTATACTCGAAGGCAAAGTCTTTGGAGAAACATTACCGAGGCCCCATTTAGCTGCTCAGGCAGATAACGTACGTACCACCATGAGAGCACAGGAATTTTCCCAGTGTCTGGTTTAATACTTATCCTTGAAATCAACATCAAAACAGCTCTTCAAGAAACTTAAATTTGATTTCAATTTTGAGTGCAAAAGTACCCGTCATCTTGACTAGTCCTTCATTATAAGCATTTGACTTTGCTCCTTTACAGTCAAAAAGTATACTTGATTGTATGAAAAACTTCCATTTGAAATTAACCCAAAAGAAAAGCAGTTATACATCAGCAAATATATTTTTCCTGCTCAAGCAGAGTGACAAATGAGTTACTATTTTAGGCAAGAACCACCCTGAATGTCAAACATAACTCATCATGGTCAACCACTAGGTATGAAAATTGCTTGCTGTGCATAGAGCAAAAAAGTGTTTTCAGACAATTCAATAAGACACACATTTAATTGGGTTAGATGCGAGTTAGTGGCTCTTAGATCTGGTCGTAGTAACTGAGCAAGCATTTGTTTCCAACGTGAAGAACTCAACACATGTAGAGTGAGGAATTCACCATGTGTTGACTCAAGTTTTCCCATAAGGGATGGTGGTAAGCTATAGCCATCTCTTCAATTGTTGCTACATGTCAAGTGGTAGAATCTCTCACCCTGAAGTGTTAGCAAAGAAAATCTGTCCTTTGGCATTATATAATTTCAGAGCAAATGCATATTAGCATGTTAACGGTATCTGCTATACGAGTGTAAAACTGCTCAAATGTCAAATGAACAAAACTACCTGCAGTAATAGAACCTGCATATAAGAAAACAGAGGAAACTGCCTGATTCGGTGCACAGCTACAGTAGGTAAGGAATAGCTTGAATCCAGTTAGTTATCATTACAATGAGGGGAAAATAGAACACACTTGTACACAGATAGTCTATGCAAGGAGTTGCTTTGCATGCCACAAGGATAACTGACTGTCTCTTTGCAAAATATGCAATCTCCAGGAGATTCAACACATTAACCCATAGATCAGAAAAGATACTCATGAAATTTACTTTAAATCGCTGCTAAGGCAATCAACCATGATATCCTACACATCTACGATTCTATTAAGGATAAAAGTGAGCATCAGCTCCTCTTCCCTATGCTTTATATAACAAGTGCTGATGAACCAGTCAATCAGATACAGATTTTTCCCAGAGGGCTAACCATACTGTTAAGCTCAAGTTTGTTTAAAGTCACATGATTGCCTCATTATTGGGGATGGGATGCAAAGTAGTAAGATGTTCCCATAATTTCCAACATTTGCAAGACTATCATTTAAGCCACTGGTTTTCCTTTGCTGTCGAGTCATGCAAACTGATCAAGCAGCACACAATTGCTCCATGACCTGTAAGGGAGCACTGCTATCCAACCTAGGTGCTATAGAGATGATAATGAAGTCAAGTTTTCTGGTTCTCTAGTATGAAAACGTGGAATCTTCACCCTACAGAGCATATATCCTATACTGGTTTGAGTTGGATTCTGGCCACCAGAGGAGGAAATGAGATTCTTGATAATTCTTTTGACCTGCTGCTTCAATTTTACAGTACCTTCATACCCTTTGTTAGGCAGCTGGGTAAATCCCAATATATTTTTCTTCAAAAATATCACCCATCTGAGAGGATAGCAACCATTAAGCAACTACTTTCTGATATTCCAAATGGCTACCAAGGAAATCAGAGAACACACTGAGGCTCAAACACATTTGAAGCAATAATCCAATTCCTTTATAGAAGTTTGAAGTACAGGAGAATGTACTATGATCTCAAGAGTGCATGAGAAAGTGCAGGGAGTGGGACTAATTGGATAGTTTAGAGCCAGGATAGGCATGTAGGGTGAATATCTTCTGTGCAGTAAAATTCCATGATTCACTGTGTGACTACACAGCTTGGATGAGAGCCAAGGTAACAAATAAATACTGGGCCAATTGAAACTTTCAAGACCAATTTTTGCTGGGTAAGAGCATCAATCGACATGGAGCAAAGGTGAATCAATGGAGTCGATATACATCTTGCATTAATTAAATTGATACATATACAGCCTTAAGAGGAGTCCCAGAGGGATGAGCTCAAGGACCTGAATGTTCATGTCCCTATTTAAAAAGGTCCTGTCATGAGAAGTGAGCAGGAGGAAGAAACGTCAAACAAAAGAGACACTTGTACACATCACGTTTGGTTACGGCACAACAGTTTTGAGAATGTTGTCCTCAGAAAGTACATTAAAGTTCACAATAGTCATGAATACCAGTCATTTTGGTCACCTGAGTTCATCCATTCAGAATTATCTTAAAATAATGATTTTTTAATAAAATAATGGCATTTGCCTCTTTTACTTGCAAGAACTTCTGGTCATGTATTTACTACTGAGGAGCCTCCTAATATAAATAACATTTGTCATTTACTAGTTTGAACTTCTCTCTTGTCCTACTCTTGCCATCTAACTTCAAGTAATTCTCCAGACTTACCTTTTCCTTACAAACCTTGTATGCACCTACAATCCTTCAGATGTCTTAGACCAATTTTCTTGCATTTTTCCTTGATAGAGCCCTCGACTTAAAAGGTCTGAGTTAAGACCGATTTTTAAAACGCTCCACAATTGGCAGCCTTACCTTCAGCTGCTAAGGCCCTAAACTCTGGAATTCCCTTCACCTCTTTCCTCCAAGAGGCTCCTTAAAATCAACCTCTGGCCAAGCTTCTGGTCATCTGCAGGAATGCCAACCCCATCATCTCAAATCAAGAGAAAAGCTCAAATTTAGAGATTTAATGTAATAAGTCTTCCCCTCCTCCCCTCTTAAAAAAAAGATTGATAGTTGGCTTATTAGTACTGATTAGGAGCTTAATCTTTAAACAGGTCAAGAGTTCTTTTAAAAACAATCTTACCTGCTAGCCCTGCATGTGTTAAAGGAAGTTGCACCCTCCCACCAGCCACTATTGGCTGAAACAGCTGTCTCCTTAAAGGATGACACCTAACTCACATTTCGTTGCAGCAACCACATGGAGGCGTGACTAAGATTGGCGTTTCAGCAGATTAATCAATATAGTAAAAGAACAAAGTTGGGTTTTATCATGTGATGAATGAGGTTAAATTTTCCTTACAAATTCTATCTAGGTAAATTCCCAGAGTTGGCAAGAGTGTAATTGTGCATTACCTCAGAAGGCCATGTATACCAGTCTAGTGTCTCTGGTTTGTGGACTTAGTAAATTAGGCAGGTTTCTGAGGTATATTTCATTTTGAATGACAGTTCTACCGTCAAAAACCTTAAAACTGGGTGTGATATGCTTATGCTCATTCACCAAATCACTCCTCAGTACTGCTAATGTACTCCAGAAAAGGGAACCAAGCCAGTCTTACCCTGCATGCGACTCCAGTCCCATATTTAAAGTCAACGATGTAATGCCCTCAAGGCAACTAAGTATGAGGAATACTAGCAAAATAATTTAATACTAATTTTGCTTGAAATTTATAGCAAAGTAAAAGCAAGGCTGACCAATACATTCAGTAAAAGGCAGTTTTTCAAGATTCCCCCACTAGTCTCGTGTTTAGGCCCAGAATGGAAATGCTTATGCTACTGTTACTTAAGTATTCTTGGTGAGTTTGCCAGAGTAAGGTAAACAGCTGACATTACCAAGAACAAAGTACTTATGTATATTTCAGAAACTCTAGGGAGGATTTTCACATACATCCGAAAATGCCAAGAGTACTATGTAATATTTACATCACAGGATGCCATTTTCAGTTGCAGTGTTCAGGGCCTATTCTATCCTCTCAATGCTCCAATATTCATATTCCCACTCTTAGTTTCACATCAACTCATGACCTATTTGTCTAACCCTACCCTTCGTTACTCTGAACACATCATCTGCTCCTTTTAAACTCCTTATCCCTTGCTTCATCCATTCTGCCACTACTCACTTGTTCAACCCTCTAGAAACCTCTGTCCAGCTCCTTCCCCTTGCTACAACCAGCCCTGTCATTAGAAACCTGCTCAAAAGCTATCCAAAAATGTTCTCTCCCATCTTCCCCAGACTGTGCACTCCCCATCCTTTTCCTCCTCCTTGTAAAGTGCTCATCACTAAACAAAAATATTCAGTAATGTAGATGCTGTAATCATTTTAAGGTGGCCCAAGTTTCCAAGCTGTGAAATCACCTCTGTGCATGTAGAGAGAAGGCTCTCCAAGGCTTCCTGAATTGGGTAACAGGTGTGCTTCACTGAGGAATTGGGTAACAGGTGTGCTTCACTGAGGCAGTCAAGTGGCTGCTGGGAGCAGGAACAGGAGCAGCTGTTGCCTGGTTACAGGGCCAGGAGTGGTAGTGCCTTGGCATGGGAGGAAGGTTCGCACTGTTATGCCTAATCCTGTGCCTAACTTGTATGTTCACATGTTTTAAAGAATAAAATGATACTGAACAGGAGATGGGCATTCAGCTCATTATGTCTGTGCTGGTTCTTTGCTAGAGCTATTCAATTAGTTGTACTTTCCTGCTCTTTCCCCATTGTTCTTCTAATGTTCCCCACCCTCCCCCTTAGAGTATTTATCAATTCCCTTTTGAAAGCTATGACCGAATCTGCTTCCACCAATCTTTCAGGCAGTGCATTCCGGAAAACTAATTCTTTTTTCTTATTGCCCATCACCTTAAATCTGTGCCCTCTGTTTACTGACCCTTCAACCACTGGTAACTGTTTCTCCTTAACTACACGATCAAAACCATTCATGATCTTAAACACACCTTTAGTTACAATTACAACCAAACTAATCCAAAGTGAGTTTGAACTCATCCCCTGCATTCCACAGGTGTGATAGACATATGGGTAGTTTTGGAAATTGTGAACTTTTGTTTTTGAGATCTGGTGATGAACACCCCCAACCAGGGTTTCAGAATCCTCAAGGCCAGCAGCAGAGAGCAGCATTGCACTCAGGGGAGGTCAGACATGAGATTTGTTTCCACCAACAGAAACCAATTTAATCCTCCCTGTCCAGAAATTCCAGGGCCACCAATAAGCACTCCAGCTTCATCTGGAGGAAGCTGGGCCACAAGTGTCACTTTCTTTCCATCATCTGAATCAGTTGCAGCCCATCGCTCAGGTTCCTTCAGCAGGTCTCTAATCTGTTAACACACTTGAGATGCACACTGCATCAATGGAAGAACCTGTTCTGCTGGATCTTCTGAGGCACTCTAATGGCAGGACCTCCTCAGTGGTCAGTTTCTTATTGTCTTCCTGTTAGCGAAGAGTCCTTGATGCTCCACAAAGATCATTGGTTGTGGCGTTTGCCCGGGTGGTGGTGGTGGTGGTGGGGGGTGCGCAGGCTGTCAACTTCTTCAAAACTTTGAGAATGCACCGGTTGTGGTGCCACGAGTTAAAAGTCTGGGCTCAGCACCGCCCAATACAGAGTGCTGGGTCACCCATTCCATACCCAGGATAAAGCTGCTCTCCTCTGGCTCAGAGTTTGCTACAGATCTGTGTTGGTCTGTCAGTCAGTTTCATCCCTTCAATAAAGACTTCTAGCCACTGCTCATCTTTTGTATGTGGTTAACAAGATAATTCATGCATGGCAGAGATGTAGGTACGTTTACAAGAATGCCTGTGAAAAATATTGAGATTTCAGCAAGTCTATTGCGAGATCATGAGTGAGGCTTAATTTTACTTAGAAAGCATGCCTCGCAATGAATTTGAGTGCGCATTTGGCCTAGTATCTCATGTGGCTGTCAAATTTGTTTGATAACTCATGTAAAGCCCCTTGGGATGTTTTATTGCTCTAAAGATGCTATATGAATGAAAGTTGCTGCTGTAGGGATCAGTCTGTCTTTCTTTTGCACCAATACTTGTGCCTCAATGATCAGAAAAAGACAATCCTGGTTGAAGGAGCATGAGAAAATTGACTTATATTCTTTTATTGTGGCGATTAGTTGAACATTCTACTGGTTTGCTGATTGCCATTCTAGACCCGTTGAGTCATCTACCAGAATTTCTTGGTTTTTTCAACAATTTCTTATCCAGTTAAAAATCATTAGGAGTGCGTATACTGGTCATTTTCTTTTTTGTGTAATAATCATCAATGTGCTAGCATAAAATTTCATCTATCTAGCTCATTCCACAGTTTGAGCTACCCCATCCCACTCCACAGTCCCTATTTTTAATCATTCGCGAAATCTCAACAGTTTGTATTTAGTTTTCAAGTATAAGACACTCATACAAGAAAGAAACAGCACTGGTCCACATAGCAGTTCCTTGTGCACCCCTGCCACCCAAATATGAACTTCTCTAAATACCCATTTCTCTCTACTGTTCAGCTAATTTCTCAAACACACCCAAGATTTACACTGAATCTCCAGTCTTGTGCGTGCGCAACTTAATCAAAATGCCTTCTGGATACATGTATTGGGCTTGTTACAGTTCACTTGGATGTCACTCCCTCGGGTAAAGAAAGCTGGCCATATAGGACATTACCCTTCTGAACCCGTGATGACTGCTGTTTACTGAAGTTATTATTCAAGTTTACACAGGGCAGAATTAAGAACATGTCTATAGTTACCCATTGGGCAGAAGCACAGAAATCCTCCCATATAACAAGGCCACTTGTCCAAATGGGTAACTGCAGAACTATTCTGCTAAATTCTGTTCCAAATAAAGTAAACTTGTCATCATGGATTAAGTGGAATATCCAGTCTGGCTTATCTTGAGTGAGGAGCATTACAAATGAACTGTATTCAGCAAACCCAATACCAATTGTATCTAGAAGGTCTCCGTCTGCCCCCATTCTGTGTCTTTGCATTAAACGTATACTGCCAAAATACTCAAAATGCCAAAAGCCTCATTTGTGCACATTAAATTGCATCTGTCTGTTCATTCCAGTAACTCATGTCTTCCTGATTCTTTTATCTTCCTCACTGGCTGCAGAGCTTCCTCATATTGTCATCAAATTGAGATTTTTTTTCCCCTATAGCCAAGTCCAAAGTGCACACACCACAAAACTAGACCCATTACTGACCAAGGCACATTTCTAACCTTTCTGCAGTCAGAACTGTGCCATTTAGTTTCATGTCCATCAGCTAACTTTCTATCTTTACTACATTTCCCCTAATAACACGCACTTGAATATTTCTAAAAAGCTTCAAACATTGTCAAATGTCTTCTAAAATTCCATATTGCAATGAACCCAAGAAGAAAGGGAAAAAAAATCCTTACCTTTTGAGAACTGAGATCAGGCCCTCGGAGGCTGAGAACTCTAGTTCCCAGTGAGTCCTGTGCATGCGCTGGCTCTGAAAAAGGCGCACGTGCACAGTTGGTCCCATTTCGATGTCTCCAAGCTGTTAACAGCCCCGTGCACATGCAGAGCTTGTTATTTTTACAAACATTTTAGGTTTGGAAGCCAGCATGGAAAAGGAGAGCAAATAAAAGTGACACAGTGTAAAAAGAGGGTCAAGTGACGCAAAAGAAAAACTCTATTCTGCAGGAAGTGCCAGAAGAGGCAGGGCAGAAGCTGCAGGGAGTAGAGAAGATAAATTCAGTGCTACAAAAAATTGTGGCAATTTATATTTATATGAATGCATATGAACTTCCCAAAGAAAGGAAGAGAATTCCCAAAACCAGGGAGTGGGACAGAAACAGGTCCTAGGAAGACAGTTAAGTCAAGGGACAACAACAGGAATCTGAAACAGGTCCTGTTAAGTGAAGTTAAGAGTAAGGAACTGAGAGAAAACGCTCCAAATTAGTGACAGAGCTGCAGGGAGCAGACTTGGAACCAAGTGGGCTTGCAAGAAGCCAGAAGATCTAAGGATACAGCCAAATGTCTGTGACTCCTTACCACAGGCCTTTGGAGCAGTGGTGTCCTGCAAGGCAGAGCCGAACACCTGAGAGTGTGCACAGAGGGTGAAGCCCAAATGCAAATGGAGATCCAGAGCATTGGAAAAGAGATGTTCAAAACCTTGGGGGTGGATCCTTGTGGAAGACGTCCAAGGGGAAGCGTCATTTGGGAGAGAATTCCAAGGCGAGTTCTTCAAACACGGAGATTAGAAGCTCTCATGAGAAAAGACAGAGTTTCAGTGAGACTGGTTGGCTCACTGTGTGACATGCATCTGGAGGGTTGATGAGAAATCCATAGAAGCTTGGTTTTGGAGTGTGGTGTGCCCGACTGCAGTTCGCCTATTGGTTTACATGAACTGCATACTCTAATGTTCACAATAAGTAAATATAGATTTTGTAGCTTGTGTTATCTTTACAAATTTGTATATACATCTATAAAGCTATAGATGGAATGAAGGAATAGTGCAATATAGTTCATCTTTTCTTGTTTAATTTGTTTTATTCTTCTGTTAAAAGCTCATCGGCAGACTCCTGCAACAATGTTCATTAGCCACCCTCCACATTTCTAAACAAAAAAATAAAAAAGTTAGGAGCTATCAAGCTAGGTTCCACCCTGGGATCTGACTTGTCCAGTAGTAACATCTGCTGGAATCATAATATACACTAAAAACTGATTGCATTTACACGATCTATCCAGTCTCACTGCAACCTTTTCCTCACTTTCTACTTGCATTGAGCCACTAGAATTTCCTCATGTTCAAGCACAGAATATTTTCAGTAACAATGTTATCTTAACATGCCCCCTTCCCAAATCATTTTGAAATGCTTCCCAGTTCTGCCCAAAATTAAGCCACCTCTGATATAGCTATCCTGATTTCCCTCCAGTGATTTAAGCTTCCAGCTCTCCAAATTTTCTGAAAGCACTGTGTATTCATATAAATATAAATCACCACAATTTTTTGTAGCACTGAAGTTCATCTTTTCTTTGGTTTCCCATTCCAGTTTTTAAAAAATATATAGCCCTCACTCCTCCTACTTGTATTTTTAATCTCACAGCATGACTAATTTTTTTCCCTCTTGCACTAATCATAATCTTAACCTTCCCAGTGTGCAGTACAGGAAGCAATTTAAAAATTGCATCCTTTGGTCTTGTTTTTCAATCTACGGTCCAGCTTCTTCAATTCCATCTGCAATCCTTAAACATGCTTCTGTTATTGTTTCCAACACAGACCATAACATCTGGCTCCTCTTCTTCTAATTCCAAGCTTTTTCCACATGTTCAGCTGTGTCCTCTTGTCTGATACCAGGGAAGCAATATATAATCAGGATTTACAGTCACTATTGCAAAAAAATAAAAGGTTATCAGGACATCCCAATACCAGACTACCCACTACGACAATTCATCTCAAGTTTCTCTGGCTCTCAACCAGTTTTCTAGTTTCTTGCTCAACAGTTGCACGACATCACTCAGAACCACGTTCCCCGGAGTACATTCCAACAACAAGCGTTCCATGTACCAGAATCTAATCTCCCACTGCTGTCCATGCAGATTATAACTACTTGTATGTGGAGAGCTAACAGGTTTTCAATAAATACTATAGTCACTAAGGAACTCAGCAACTCAAGCAAATACAGGGAAATTGAGAAAACTTTTATGTCATTGTGGGAGCATTCCAAAGAGAATGGGAAGCAAAATATAGACAAGGGATAGCCCACAAAGTCCAGGACAGAGTCCCAGCTTCAGGGAAAATTGTAGAGAATACCAAGGCTGACTGTAATGAAAGAATTTCCAAATAATCTTGGAACAAGGTCAGAGATGATAAATAGGCCAGTCAGAAGCAAAATCTTCTTACCTTCCAACAGGGCTTTCTGATAATCACTTCCCTGAGCTGAAAACTGGTTTACAATAGAAGGATGAAGTGCAACCAACCAATAGGGTGAAGTCACCCCAAGATTCTAATGAAGGACTCCAACTGATAGTATTATATCAGATCTCAGTTGATAAGCAAGATAAGTTTAAAATTGATAATGCTTAGGAAAGGACAGTCAAGTTGGCATGGCATGGCATGATAACCTCACTCACTGAATCACCAGCCAAAAAACTTACTGGAGCAACATCATAATCTGCCAACAATTTCAACTATTGATAAAACTGAAAATGGTTATAGAAGTCAAAAGATGTTCAAGTTAATTTCTCTCAACCTTCAAAGGATGGAGAATCTGATGTAGCCCAAGTTGGCTTTGAATGCTAAGCAAAAGGACCAGCCAGAACCAGGCTGCCTAACTTGCTTAGAATGCAAATTAGGTTTAGATACCTCAGAAGACAGTGAAATAAAAATAAGTGTGCGTATTTGGCTTACGTCCCAGCATTTTAAAACAGGCCTATGTTAGAGCTTCCTCAAATACTATTCATGTCCACAGAAACAAGACTGACTATGAATTGAAACTTTAAAGGCTTGTGTGCTACAGGGTTTATTATCCTTTTACCTATTTGAAGATTTAAGAGCTGCTCATTGTATGCTATTGACCATTTTAATAATTGGAAGAACATCATGCTGTCTGACTATACTGTTCAAGCTAAATCAGAAAAAAATTACAAAAATGCTTATAGCAGAAAATCAAATTAACATTTTGGTTTCTGCAAAACCATTTAACTGGAAGGTATTAAAATTCACAATCCTTTTCCAGAATCTTCCATGAATACAAGTGCTGCAGTTTTGCCATTTACATCATGAGGAGTAAGATCAAGAGAGAGATCAAACAGCCAAAAATCTTCCACCAAGCACCTTCTTTAAGAAGAATGCCTTTTTACAATAGGAAAGTGCCCAAAGCGATCCCAAACCAGTGGCCAAAAGTATGATTTTTGCCCCAGTAAATGGCAATCTACAGAACTACTTCCTTGCTTTGAACTTTACTAACTTATTGAAATATTCTTTTGGCAAGACAGCCCCTTTTAAGGGTCCTATTCACCGCCCCCATCCCCAAGCCAGTCTACTTGCTCCTTGCTTTTGGAATTGTGGTGAAAGAGAATGCTACCAGCATTCTGAAATCCAAACACTGGTTTAACTAAATATCACATGGAAAGTTAACATTTTATAATTAGACATAGAATAGAGCTCTTCCCCATCATAGTGGCTACTGCAAGTTTGTTTCATGCTTTGGGAGTGGCCAAGCACCAGTGTTAATGTTGGAGGAGAATATAAGCAGTAACCATGAGTATTGATCAATGGAATGGCTGAATGACAGATGTGCAACTTTTAAACCTGGTAAGCACTAATGTTAATGTTGAGTTGGTTACTGAAGGGACAAACAAAAAAAAAACTGCTTCAGATCATACCTTTGCAAAAGGAACTAAATCAACATCGTCCAACAGAAGCATCACTGTTATGACCAGTCCTCTGACGAAGTTCCCCCAATTTATGATGATCCCGGACAAGGTACCCCAAACTGTTATGCTCCCGGATGAGAGATGAACTGGCTCCTCTTTATTCAAATCCCCTCAGTTGGTCGCACAAGGTTAATTTAAAAAGGGTCCCTTCCCTTGTGGATACCTTTTCCCAATCCAAATGTATTTATATTTTAATAGGAGCTAATTTAACCAGGCTTTCTTGAGTCAAAGAATGTGTAAGATTTCGTTACTAAAACACAAGAAAAAAAAACACAACACACATACTTCTCATTTCTAATCTGTGTGCGAGTCCAGAAATGAATGTTTAAAAAATATATACGAATTAGTCTTTGGCTTGTCCATGAGAAGTAGATGGTGAAACATTGCAGCCATTAAGTTGGATGATTCCTGTAAGGCTGACTTTGGCAGTTGGTTTGGAGACTCTTAGTTCTGCAGGTTAGCTGAAAGGAGTTGTCCTATTTCTTTACTGGCTGTGGCTTTGCTGACTTGTGACTTGCTTCCAGCAATCGAAGAGACTTTTTACCTGCAAGTACAGGGATGTCTAGTTGATGTTCTTCAGCTGTGACCTTTACAGCACAGACTAGCACCAGAACAGAACACCAAAACTAGCAGAGACCAGTGTTGCAGCTGGCTTTTGACCCCATTTCTTGTGTATTCCTGGAAAGGAAAAACAAACATGTCTTTTGCCCAGAAACTTTCTTTCAACTCAGATCGAGTCCGCAGTCTGGGGTATAACTCAACAGGAGATGGTTTCTGCTGAGATGGTAAATCGGTCTTCGTTATCCCCGCAAGCACAGGAGATTACAATTTTTGCATTGCATCTTTTCCTTTGAAGTGTCTCTGCCTGAAGTGGGCCTTGACACGTTTTTAGGTGCAACATTCTGTTCTCTCTGGACTAGTTGGTCAAGTGTAATAAACATAACCAGCAAGTTTACAGTCTCAGCCAGCTTATGCTTACATGTCCTTTTTTAAAAAACACGTCTTACTTAAAAGTTCAATATGTCTGTAATTAATGCAGAGCTATGATCTGTGGTCATGACAACACCAAAAGTGGCTAAGAAAGAGCTGCAAAAATTGAAGAATTTTCAAAGACAAAAGCCCAGCACAATGAATTAATCATTGCAGACCAAACAAATTTTGATCAAGAAAAAAATGCCACCCTTACTATTTAGGCCAGACAGAAAGAAATACACACTCTTCATGGAGTTCTTTCACTTCTAAGTGCCCAATGTAATGTCCAAGTATATTATGAACTTTTGACAATATTTTTTAAAAACTGGACACAATATTAAATGGCTGCTGCAAATGATGTGACCTTTGACAATTTGAGCTTCAGACAGGCTTAAGTCTCAGGCGAATACCTAATTAAATATAGACATTCACGACCATCCAGGGAATTCACACATCCCTTTAAGGATGGATCAACAGAAAAAACTATGCAATTCCAGCTGACCTGGCTCTGTTTCATAGTGGACAAAAGCAAGCATCAAAACTCTATTAGTGCAAGACAGGATATGAAATCCCATAAACCTTCTATTGTATTAGAATAGTTTCCCTCATCCAAACTAGACTGGGTGAATCTCAAGGTATCAACAGCAACACAGGATAATCGGAATCAACATGCATGCATACCCTTTTGTTTGGAAAAAGACGACTCAACTTGTGCAAATCACATCATTTATTCTTTCATGGGATATGGCATCACTGCCAAGGCCAGCATTTGCTGTCCATCCTTTATTGCTTTTGAACTGAGTGGCTTGCTAAGCCATTTCAGAAGGCAGGTAAAAGTCAACCACATTGCTATGGGTTTGGAGTCACATGTAGGCCAGCCCAGGAAAGGACAGCAGATTTCCTTCCCTAAAGTGCATTAGTGAACCAGATGGGTCTTTACAACAATCGATAATGGCCGTCATGGTCACCATCACTGTGACTAGCTTTACATTCAGATTTATTAACTGAATTTAAATTCCGCCGGTGGTGGGATTTAAACCCATGTCCCCAGCGCATTAGCTTGAGCCTCTGGATTACTAGTCCAGTGACATTACCACTATGTCACCATCTCCCTTCAAGAGGGAACCATTTTGTTGTCTGCTTTTAAAATCAGCAAGAAGTCGCTTGCAGACAGAGTTCCACCAAAGGCCATTGTATTAGCTGCAAGCTATCAAGCAGCCAAGGCAATCAATAGCTCAGCTGTGGCTCAGTTCATAGTACCCTCGCCTTTGAATCAGAGGGTTGTGGGTTCATGTCCCACTCCCGGAAACCAAGAACTGCGATTGTACTCGAAAGAGTTGCAATCTGTGACTGTTGATAACTCGAAAGAGTTTCCTGGTAAGCAGGTAATCAAGAGAAGGGCTCCCCTAACCGATTCCAACTTCGAGTTCATCTGAGAACCAACCTCCTGGAAAATCTCTCAGCCTGCTGGGAATCCTTTGCTTTACAAGACTTTCACTCCAACTAAGCATCAACTTCATCTAAGAAACTACAAGCCTACCACAAAAGAGACAGATAATTATAAGCTGTCACAGTATAATTACCTTCATCTGTAGCGTAAGAAAACGTGGAGATGAGTAAAACATTGCATTAAATTTGGGCCAAATGTGAGATAATAAAAAACCTTAGTATTTAAACTCTCAAAAAGCTTGCTGCTGGAATTGTTTAATTGGAACAACAAGGGTAAGAGAAAACATCTCATACATACAAACACACTGGTCATGGACAGCAAGAGGAAACAAATTCCATCTGACGCCAAATAAAGGTTCTGGCTACAGGTATGCGCACGGGTCCCAGTTATGCCCGTCTTTTTGTGGTGTGTGGGGAACATTTTTTGATTCAGTCCTACTCAGGCCCTCTCCCACAACTCTTTTCCTGGTACATTGATGACTGTATCAGTGCTACTTCATGCTCTTGCCTGGACCTGAAAAAAAGTATTAATTTTGCTTCTAATTTCCACCTCCCTCTCACCTTCGCATGGTCCATCTCCGACACTTCCCTTCCTTGACCTCCGTCTCCATTTCTGGTGATGTGGAGAATATTGGTAGACATTCTAAGCCCACCGGCTCCCACAGCTACCTCGACAACACCTCACACCCTGCTTCCTTTAAGAGCTTTTTGAGAGTTTAAATACTAAGGTTTTTTATTATCTCACATTTGGCCCAAATTTAATGCAATGTTTTACTCATCTCCACGTTTTCTTACGCTACAGATGAAGGTAATTATACTATGACAGCTTATAATTATCTGTCTCTTTTGTGGTAGGCTTGTAGTTTCTTAGATGAAGTTGATGCTTAGTTGGAGTGAAAGTCTTGTAAAGCAAAGGATTCCCAATCTTCCAGTTTTTCTGCTCCGTTGCATCTGTTCCGATGAGGCTGCCTTCCAAAACAGCGCTTCTGACATGTCTTCCTTTCGCCTGAGCAGTCTCCTCTACTTTGGGGAGATTAAACACAGGCTGGGTGACCACTTTGCCGAACGCCTTCGCTCAGTCCACAAGCATGGCCCTGACCTTCCTGTCACTTGCCATTTCAATTCACCATCTTGCTCTGATGCTCACATTTCTGTCTCAGCCAGCTACAATGTTCCAGTGAAGCCCAATGCAAACAGGGGAACAGCACCTCATCTTCCAATTAGGCACTTTACAGCCTTTGGACTTAACATTGAGTTCAACAAATTCGAACAATGAACCCGGTCCTCCATTTTGGAATTTTTTTTTTCCCCTCAACCCTTCCCACCACAGGGCCTGTCTGTAAGTTGTTCTCATGGTTGCTTTCAGAGAGTGCTGACCTTTGTTCTGCTATTAACACATTGACTTTTATGCCACTATTGACACCTGCCTTAGTCTCTGACACGACCATTACCATTCCCCTGGTCTTGTGTCCGTGACATCTTTGTCAAATCTCTCCCAAGCTTCCACCTATCCCAGAGATCTTCTATTTTGCTCCAGCTGCTCCATTCCCTCTTGAACAGTTTAAAATCCATCACATTTTTACTTCTCTTCAGCTCTGAAGGACAGTCATATGGACACAAAACATTAACTCTGTTTTTCTGTCCATAGATGATGCCAGACCTGAGTTTTTCCAGCATTTTCTGGTTTAATTTCAGATATTAAGTGAAGTGTTCTCATAAGAAGTGACTTAACAATTACAATATCAATGGCATTCATTTTCTCCAAAGTCACCTTGTGTTTTCTACTATGGATGTTTTGCTCATTTGTAATTTAGAGAATTACAATGAACACTAGATAATTTTACAAATTATGCACAACATAGACTTGAGAGAAGTACACCCTTCACGTGAAAACGCTTGCTTTTCTCACGGCATTCGTCAGTCAAGAACCAATTAAACCCAATGCTCGTCCACTCTAATCCACTAGATGAACTTTACTCTTTGCATTTCATATTGGATTTTACACCACAAATCAATTCTTGCTCTACAATATCTGTCATCTCCAATATTACTAAAATATGCTAAGCAGCAAGCAAATCACACCATCTCAAACTCAACTTCAATGAAATGAATAATTTCAGACCATAACCTCTCACATGGAACCAAATCGAATTTAAAAATTTACCTGATCCGAATAACATGGTCACTGGCAGTTATTCAAAAAGTATGTTTTAAAATAGCAAATAGTTGCTTTGAATAACACAAATAAGTTGTGGGAGTGCAAGTTTCTAATAGCTTTCAATATGTTTGCTATTCTAATAATGGTGCAATTGTATTACAGTAAGCAACACCCATAAAAAGTATGAACTATAAAACTTAACAGCAAAATCCAGCACCAAGGTACACAGAACCAGAAGTGCTAGGTTTGATTGAGTTCATGCAAACAAGGTTGCAGCTAATCAAATTGGTCTCAGCTGGGAAAAGCAAAATTCTTAGTTCCTGCTCTTGTCTGCAATCATGGTGACTGAACTGTATGAATATGGGATGTGGGAAGGCAAAATTATCAAATCGACCTCTGCTGTGATTACCTACAGAGTCAAATAGCCCACTGAACACCTTCTGAGTCATTTGAATAGCTACTTTAATGATGCATCTGAAATAGCTCCCTGAAACATTAACCTTCCAGCTTTCTTTGACATTTCCAACTGGCCAAACATTCTCAAATGCCTTGTCTGACTGTATTCTTACTGTGAAGACTGCACAGCACTTTTGGCATCATACCTCCATTTAGAATGGTTTAACAACATTTTAAGCAGACGACTGCTCACTCAGCTAACTATTGGGAGGTGTAATAGCATGCGTGTGAATCATACAGTCCAAATGCAGTTCAGAGCACACAGATATAGAATTTTCATATGTAACCAAGCCATAGGACCCAAGCTCAACACTGGAAAACAGAGGTGCTGTCCTCCCGCCATAGCATCAACCTGAAATATTGACAACATTTTCCGTTAATTTCAGATTTCCGGCACGTGCTTATTTTGCTTTCTGCTGTCCTTCATTTTGTAGAATGGAAACTAATTTATAACTATCTGCAGTTCACTCCCAGGAATCTTTGCATCCCCTCAAATGACCTTACAAATGCACAATTATACCATTTATATTCAGCTCAGTACTCTAACCAGGTGGTAGCAATGGTTATGCTGCAAGCATCTTGCAAACCCTGAAGTTGTAACAATTAAGGCTTAATATCTTACTGCAACCAAAGAGAATCTGGCAGATCATAAACCGGGTAGGACAGCCAATGTAAAATAAAATATTAAATATAAAATTTCAAGTGCTTCTGGCTATCACTAAGTAGGACGTTAAAGTTAACATTGCCATTGCCCTATTCACAGACATAACCTGGACTGCACTCTTAAACCAATCGCTGACTCCCAAATAGCTCAGTGCAAGCAACCATTAGTACGCTGTATAGCTTTTCATATTGGACAATCTGACCATTAGCAGCTGGTCTATCAGGTTGCTATCAGCTGTTCCGATTCAAGGCAGCGAAGTAAAGCACTTGCAACCCAGAAGAGCCACATTCGGGTTTTTAACCACTCCAGCAGTATCATACCGCAAATATTTCTATTGTTGCGCTGAAATTAGAAATAGGTTCCTTCATATCAATTTCAAGAAGTGAGCATGTATTTTAAACACCAGAAAAAGAAAGGTTCAGGGGAACTTTCCTTGAGCTAATTAAATGCCTCAACCATATGATGTTTTTAATAAAGTGTAAGAATCGGTCAGTGACCCTGAAAGATAGAACACTATTTCGCAGTGTCCCTGTGGTTCTTGCAGAACTAATTAAAATAACATTGCTTTTCAGTATTTAGCTTTGGAAACCATTGAGGGGGAGAAGCCGAGGTCACTGTGGTTATATGAATTTAATTGAAAACAAAACTACTAATAATTCAGAATAAATCCGAAACTGTAGCAAAGGATAGTTTGGGAAACAGCACACTGATTCAATAGGTTTACAAAGGAGTGCAAGGGCCAAAGAGAGAGGGGGAATTGATTACCCCAGTCATATTTGAACCGGATGTGCTTTCCATAATAAAGTGAAAATGTTCAATTCCTAGCATATATTCTTTGCCTTTAGCATAATCTTATATTGCAATATTACTTTGATCACGAACAACACTTGCCCAACCGCCACATGAGATTCCACAATTGGACAACATTTGCTCAATAATCCTCAGTGTGCTAAGAATTACACTGACAACCAATTTAAGATCGTCAGTTGGGCTCGCAGTGTGGCACATTCCTGTGTACTGGAAACTACATATATTAATACAGAGGGCCCTGTTCTTTGCAGAACATGTACACACATTGCGCCTGTTTCAGCGAAACAAAAATAAGTGACAGCCATTTGCTGACTCATTCCTCAGGGCAATGCCTTGACCAATCAGGGTCAAGCTGCCTGGTTTAAATTTCAAACAATGTTTGTCAGTTAACTGTCAGTCATCATCACTAGTGCATTCTCAATGGCAACACCTCTACCAACCATAGTCCACTTGCCAACCAATCAGCACACCCTTCACATAGTATAAATTTTTGTTTTCTGCTTATATTGGTATTCTTGAAGCGTCCTGATGAGTGCAGGATGAAAAGCTTTGACATCTTTTTTCAGCAATACTCAAGTTCAGTACTACCAAACGACTATTTGAATCAAGAAGCAATGTCAACTCGCACATGATGTGTTAAAATTTTCCGTGGTGTAATTAAGAACCTAAGGAAAATAGTCTCAATTCCTTCAATAATTGGTAGCAAAATGATATTTTATCTTCAAACAATGATCATCAACCTCGGCGCAGAAAAAGAACATGTAGATAAGGTACTTAATTAACAGAGTTTCCAAATGCTCAAAGACCTTCATGCAGCAAGTAGGGAACTGAACTTTTGCAAAGAACAAACTTGCATTTGTGAGAAATGGCTGTGGTCAGCAAGGCTAGATTACATCTGATACATTAATATACCATGTTTAATCATGGATGTCACTTTCCAATCTGAATTTCTGTTCCAGTGGCAATGTTTCTTCCAAATGACAACCTTAACTGAGCAGAGATTTCAACCAGGAGAATACCAACAAAGATATTGTGGGTGTGTAATGAAGGCAGGCTGGCTGAGGAGCAGAATCAATAATCGATCCAACCAAAACACGCATAAACAGTATGAGTTTCTTGAAATTTTAAAACAAACATGGAAAGTTTAAGTTCAAATTCAAAGTATACGCCTTAGGTGAAAAAATCTGTTGGTGAATTGACAGACTACCAACATGTGTATGCCATCTATTCAGTTCAAGAGTTTTTAGAAAATGCTGAGCACATTTTCAGCTGAGATGCTACATTTTGCTTCAGTATAAGATATTTGATGCTGGAGGGGGTGCAGAGGAGATTCACCAGGATGTTGCCTGGGATGAAACATTTAAGTTACGAAGAGAGGTTGGATAGACTTGGGTTGTTTTCGTTGGAGCAGAGAAGACTGAGGCGCGGCCTGATCGAGGTGTACAAGATTATGAGGGGCACGGAGAGGGTGGATAGGGAGCAGCTGGTCCCCTTAGTTGAAGGGTCAGTCACAAGGGGGCATAAGTTCAAGGTGAGGGGCAGGAGGTTTAGGGGGGGATGTGAGGAAAAACTTTTTACCCAGAGGGTGGTGACGGTCTGGAATGCACTGCCTGGGAGGGTTGTGGAGGCGGGTTGCCTCACATCCTTTAAAAAGTACCTGGATGAGCACTTAGCGTGTCATAACTTGGCAATGGGCCAAGTGCTGGTAAATGGGATTAGGTAGGTAGGTCAGGTGTTTCTCACGTGTCGGTGCAGGCTCGATGGGCCGAAGGGCCTCTTCTGCACTGTGATTCTGTGACCTATCCATTGTACTATGTTTGCATTACCGGTTTGATTTAGTGGAGGAGCCATTTGTGAAATTACCTGATTTTAGCCTACAGGAAAAATGAAATCTAATAAAGGGGGTATAGAGTGCTTAAATAAGCACTTTTTTAAATACAAGTACTGTTACCAAAAAAAGTCACTCAAAAAGTCCTTTTCCTTCACAATTAATCCCCCTGAACATTTCTGGTCATTTCTTTCACAATCCTTATTTCTTTCTGGATTGTTTTTAATAAGAAACTTACCCAACACATTTTTATAACCAAACTACACCAGTCACCAATAATATCACATGTGCAATCATGAAATTAGATGATTGCAAATGACTACCCAGCTAATGATCATTGGTTGAGATAACTAAACTGAAATTCCATAATAAGTAATCAATGAAACTTGACCGCCCATAATTTTCCTTCAATATCTCTTCAAAATGATGCCAACCAATATGCAGCTTTAAGGCAATCACACTTATATAGTGTATCACAGGGTCGAAAGAAATATTCACAATGGTAGCAAACAGGGAGTGAAGTACAGATGGGATAGAATCTTGGCTAAATATGCCCAAGAATCTAACTACTCCACATGTTTGTTGTACTGTTCCTGATAATCTGCCTAGGATGGATTTTACCTTGCTTTGATTCAACCACTAAAGAAAAAAAAGCAGGTGACAGAGAAAGAGCATGAGATAGAAAGGGGACATAGTTCTCATCAGTTTTAAAGGATGAAAGCAGAATGTAATTAATGTGCGCAAACAAGCACAAGATCAATGGGTATTCCAAACCAATAGCATATGAGGAAGGAAGTGATTTTAAAATATCTACAGAACTAACTAGTAATTTAAGATTTCTGTATACAAACCTGTGCAGGCTTTTAAAGCACACATTTTTTCTATTTTTGCCAAGTTAGAACGTAGAATGGAATTCTGTTCACCATTCCTGCTCCATGACCACTAGATAGCCATAGGGACAATACTCTTATTTACCAAAGCTAAACCTACCAAAGTCCCATCATCCATTAGTCTAGTTTTTGCAACCCAAGAAAGAAAATTAAAGATGCTTTATGATGTCATTCCATTATTGTGGCATCATACTGTAGAAGTATATAATTTCCACTTCATATCTTGATACAAGTTTACAACAGACTCCCAACAACTAAAGTCGTCTCAACTTAAAAAAACACTTCAGTACAAGAATAAAAGTTACCTCGTCTAAGAATAAGAAATATTAAACACTGTGGTGCTGGGCAAGGAAATGGGAGACATCTGCAGGGAGCAGCCAACGAATATTAAAAAGTAGAGGTGCAAGGATGAGTAAATATTCTGAACTTTGCTCGATTATCTCTGAAATTCAAGGAGCAGAATTTCACTCGAGAGAGATGAACGTGATCCAAAGATACATAGCCTGTGGAGTGGACAGTATGGCCAAAATAGATCTTTTGTTCTAATTTACATTCATCGGCAATACTCAAGTTTTTGAGAGATCTGTGCTGGAGAAGGAATTTCCTAGACAACCACATTTGACCTGCGATAATTCTACAGCTTGGTAATGTGGCATTTATTTTCATTAGAATCCATCACCTAAAAAGGACACACAAATATCACTTGGCATCTTGAAACTATATAATTACATTGCGAAGAACACAAGAAATTGGAGTTGGCCACTTGGCCCTTGAGCCTGCTTTGCCATTCAATTAAGATTGTAGCTAATTGATCTAGCTCAGGTACATCTTCCGCCATTATCCTTGGCTCAGTTCATAGCACCCTCACCTCTGAATCAGAGGGTTGTGGGTTCATGTCCCACTCCCGGAAACCAAGAACTGTGAGTGTACTTGAAAGAGTTGCAATCTGTGACTGTTGATAACTCGAAAGAGTTTCCTCCATTATCCCCATATTGCTCAGTAACATATTTATAAAACACCTTTAAAAGTAATGAAACATCTCAAGGCACTTCTCAGGAGCATTATAAAATAAAAGGTACGACACTGAGCCACATAAGGAGATATGTCAGCTGACCAAAAATTCGGTCAAAAAGGTAGGTTTTAAGGAGTCTCTTAAAGGAGGTAAGTGAAATAGTGTGGCAAAGAAGTGTAGAGAGGATATTCCAGAGTTTGGGACCTTCCCAAACGAAAGCATGGCCACAGATGGTGGAGCAATTAAAATTGGGGATGCACAAAAGGTATCTTGGAAGATTGTAGAGATGGAGGAAAATACAACGATAGGGAGGGTTGAGGTCTTGGATAGATTTGAAAACAAGGATGAGAATTTTAAAACCAAGATATTGCTTGACAGGAGGCAATGTAGGTCAATGAGCATGGGGGAAATGGGCTTCCTGCAAGTTAAGACTGAGTTTTGGATGACCTTGAATTTATAGAGGGAAGAATATGGAAGACCAGTGAAGAGTGCATTGGAATAGTCAAGTCTAGAGGTAGCAAGGGCATAAGGGTTTCAGCAGATGAGCTGAGACGGGGGTGAGATCAGGCAATGCTACGGAGGTGAAAGTTGGCAGTCTTACGTGACGGCATGAATAAGGAGTTAGAAGCTCATCTTGGGATCAAAACTAACACCAGGGTTGTGGAAGGGACTGGCTTGATCTCATATGGTTGCCAGGGAGAGGATAGAATCAGTAGCTAAGGAATAAAGATTGGTGCAGGGACCAAAAATAATTGTTTCAGTGTTCCCAGTATTTAACTGGAGGAAAATTCTGCTCACCCAGTACTGGATGTTGGATAAGCAGCCTGATAACTTAACAACAGTGGAGTCGTCGAGAGGTGGTGGTGAGGTAGAGCTGGATGTCATCAGTGTACATGTGAAAATTAACGCTATGCCTTTGGATGTTGTCGCTGAGGGACAGCACAAGGTGAGAAATAGGAGGGGGCCAAAGATCGATCCAAGGGGGACATTAGAGGTAACCGTGCAGGAGCAGGAAGAGAAGCAGATGATAGCAGTCCTTCCCAGCTGGATGACAGTGGAGAGGCATTGGAGGAGGATGTGATCAACCATGTAAAAGGCCACAGACAGATCGAGAAGATGAGATGTGAAAGTTACCTTTGTCATAGTCACGTAGGATGTTATTTAGATCAGAGCTATTCTGGTACTGCGGCAGGAGAAGAAATCCGATTGGAGGGATTCCCTTAGTATTCAAAAAATTTATCGACCTACCTTGAATATACTCAACAACTGGGCATGCACAGCTCTCTGAGATAGGGAATTCCAAAGATTCACAACATTTTGAGCGAATAAGCTTCTCATTTCAGTCCTAAATGGCTGACCCTTTATCCTGAGAATTGATCCAGAGTTCAAGACTCCCCAACATCCTCCCAGCATCTATCCCATAAAAGCCCCTTAACAACAATGAGATCACCCCTCATGCTGCTAAACTCCAGGAAATATCTCCCAGTCTACTCAAATCTCCTCTCATAGGACAATCCCCTCATCCCAGAACAGTCTATGAAACCTTCATTGCATTCCCACTAAAGCCAGTCTATCCTTGGGTAAGGAGACAGAAACTGTACACTGTTCTCCAGGTGTGACTGCACTAAGACCATATAGCATTGTAGTAATGCGTCTTTACTCATACTCCAATCTCTTCACAAGGGCTAACACACCATTTGATTTCCTAACTGCTTGCTATACCTGCATGTTAACTTCCTGTGATTCATGTACAAGGATACAAATATCCCTTTGAATATCAACATTCCCAATCTTATCATTTAAAAAAATAATTCTTCTTTACTTTTCCCCCAAAGTGGACAACTTCGCATTTCTTCACATTATATTACATTACATCGATTATGTTCTTATCAGTTCACCTGTCTAAATCTTTTTTGCAGCTGTTGCTTTTCCCTCACATCTTACTTTCCCACCTAACTTTGCATCAGCAAAATTGGACACATAACACTTGGTTCCCCTTAGCGAAGTTATAGATTGTAAATAGCTGCGGACCCAGCACTGAAACTTGCAGTGTGCCTCTAGTTCTGACCTGCCAACATGAAAATGGCCAGTTTATTCCTGTTTTCTGTCCATTAACCAATTTTCAATCCATGATAATATACTGTACAATTTATAGGGTTTATGGACATAAATTACACAAACATTTCAGGCACTGGATATAAAAGTGCAATATAAAGACTGTTCTAAATGTTTGTTGCCTTTCCTGTTGGCAGTAATTACCTTTAAACTTTGCTACTATTCAGACCGTACAGTAGTTGGAATGAGTTTGAGCTCACTGCAATTTCATTAGGAAACTCATGTGCGCAAAATTAAATGGTTCCTTTCCAAGTGAATTACAAAGATTCTGAAACTAAAACAATGGAAGTAATTCCCTGCTCCACAATCACTATTCCAATCTGCAGAATTCCCACATATATTTACTCCCAATTTTTTAGCTGACAGCTTTCCTTAAAAAATAGTAGCATTACTACCTTTCACATTATTTTAGTTGATGTATTAAGAATATAGGAACAGTAGACCATGTGGCCCATCAAGCCTGTTATGCCATTCAAACAGATCATGGCTGATCATTTACCTCAATGCTATTTTTCCCCACTATCCCCATATCCTTTGGTGTCATTAGTATCCAGAAATCTATTTCAGACTTGAACATGCTCAATGATTGAGCATCCATAGCCCTCTGGGGTAGAGAGTCCCGAAGATTCACCACCCTCTGAGTGAAGAAATTCCTCTTCATCCCCTGTCTTAAAGGGCCTTCCCCTTATTCTGAGGCCACGTCCCCTTGTTCTAGACTCACCAGCCAGGGGAAACATCCTATCTACCCGATCACACCCTGTAAGAATCTTATAAGTTTCAATTTGATCACCTCTCATTCTTCTAAATTCTAGAGAATACAGGCCCAGTCTCCTCAATCTCTCTTCATAGGACAACCCCCACATTCCGGGGATTAGTCTGGTGGACCCCTGTTGCACTCCCTTTACGACAAGTGTATTCTTCCTTATGTGAAGGCCAAAACTGTACATAATACTGCAGTCTAACCAAGGCTCTGTACAATTGCAGCAAGACTTCTTTACTCCTGTACTCAAAATCACTTACAATGAAAGCCAACATGCCATTTGCATTCCTAATTGCTTGCCACACCTGCATGCTAGCTTAGTGACTCACTAACAAGGACACCCAGGTCCCTTTGAACATCAACACTTACCAGCCTCTAACCATTTAAGAAATACTCTGCTTTTCTGCTTTTTCTACCAAAGTAGATAGCTTCACACTTATTCACATTATATTCCATCTGCCATGTTCTTGCCCATCCAAGTCCCCTTGAAGCCTCCTTGCATCCTCCTTACAACTATCACTCCCACCTAGTTTTGTCTCATCAGTAAATTTGGAAATATTACATTTGATGCAAGGTTCTTTGAGATCCATACACCCTAAAAAGATTGATCTTTTTTTAAAAAGACTGCAAGCTTTAACCATATGTGAAAGCCAAACAAAAAAACTTGCATTTATACAGTGCCTTTCATGACCTCAGGGCATCCCAAAGTACTTCACAGCCAATGAAATACTTTTGTAGTGTAGTTACAGTTGTAATGTAGCAATTAATTTGCACACAGCAATGAGATAATAATCAGATAGGCTGTACTATTGATCTTGGCTGAGGGACAGATATTAGCAAAGACAGGGGTAAGCTCGGCTGCTCTCTGAATAGTGTCGTGGGATCTTTTATTTGCATTTGAGAAGGTAGACAGGGCTGCAGTTTAATACTCTGTGCATCCTTTCAATGAATTTTGATTGAGGAATTGAACCTTTCACCGATGCTACTGAAATGCAGGGAGCCATAAAATTTTAATTCTGGTGCTCCAGCATGCAGTAAAATTTTAAATCTATGGGGCTGGGGGAGCAGAGACAACTCATCAAGGACAGGAGGAGTTCAGATGAGCAGAACACAGACAGAATTCTGGATGAGCTGACAGTTAGAATCTAAGAGGATAGGAGGCTGGCCAGGAGAACACTGAAATAATCAAGCATGGAGGTGAATTGGGAATGGGTGACGGCTTCAGCAACAGATAGGATGAGGCCATAGACGTTAGAGGTGAAAACAGGCAAAGGAGGGGGATATAGGGTTGAAACCACCATTCAGGGTCAACCTGGGTGGCTGGAATTGGGAATGCCATCAACAGCAAAGGTGCAGAGTTTGCAGCAAGATTGAAGACAATGACTTAAGTCTTCCCAAAGTTTAACTGGAGGAAATCATGGCTCAGCCAAGACCGGATGTCAAACAAGGAGTCAGACAACACAAGCAATAAAAAAGGGTCAAGCTAGCAGATGGAGGTGTAGCTAGGTGTTGTCACCATACATAAATAACCTTGTCAACAGCTTATGTCTCAGAATGACAGCATGTAGATGAGGAACAAGTTGTCAAGGACAGATCCTTGGGGAAAGGGTAGGAAGATCAACACTTGAAGATGCTCTAGCTATGATTAGACCCAAGGAAAGGCATTCCTACTGAGCGAGACAAAGAAAGATATGATGGTTGGAGCAGGCTGCAGTCATCGACCATAAAAAGGGCTGCAAAGACTAAGAGGAAGATGAGGGGTCAGGCTCATGTCTGACTTGATTAGGGTTGTTTCACTGCTGTAGCAGGGACGAAGCCTGATTCAAGAGACTTAAACAGAAGGGGTTGCTTGAAAATAAAAAGGATACTGATTCGAGAAGCAGTATCACATTCAAGGACTTCAACTGGTTATCATACTACATAACCAAACTGCTCCACAATGGCTGAAGGTATGCTTACAGCAGGATAACCAAATGACGCTGTATTAACTCTCTTGCAAGTAGTGTTGTCATAAGATGCAGCTCCATCCAGTGGTCCAGCTAAGAACAGGTAAAACCCATTCACAGCAAGTCCAACTAACTTTCTGGAAGGAAGGCACAATGTACACTTTAAATTCAGATTTCAATAATGATCAACTCCTTTCACTCTGATTTTCTTTGTTCTTTAAATGCAAAGCTTAGGATACAGTAATCATATGATGGTAACCTGCACCATGTCAAGAGTTCTGCAGAATGTGAAAACTTTCAAAACTTTCAAAAAACAGAAGGATACAACCCTTAATAGTCTCCATGTAGGTTCCAACACACAAGACTAAAACATGCCATCACTCATGTTTCCACGAGTGGCAATTAGGACAACCCAAAGACAGGGTGGTGGGCATAAGGAACTAGTCACCAGAACTCAATCCAGGATCACCTGCTGATGCCAAGGTTTTAGAACAAGGTGCAGAAGGAAACTTGCTTCATAGAAAACCTGCACACTTCCTCCCAAATAATGTAAATCCAGTTTTAACTTGTGCTCTTGAAATTCTTGAGCTCCCCACCAAGTTAGAAAACTAAGATGATCTGACAGAATACTTAGAATTGTACTGTGCCCAGAAACATCGGGCTACCATGTAAAACGTCAGTACTTATATATTCTAATTACCCAATTAAAAGGGGAAACTAAATTCTTCCTGAATAGATCATTTTAGAATTTAAAGATTAAATTGATAGAAAATAGGGAAAAGTCCACAGGCTCATCATTGTTATGATGATGACAATGACGATGCATTGTAGCTGCATGATGTGGGAGCTGGTGGACCCCATTGTGGTTCCTAGTGACGACATCTGTAGCAAACGTTGGTTGCTCGAGGAACTCCGGCTCAGAGTTGATGAGCTGGACTCTGAGTTTTGGACACTACAACATATCAAGGAGGCCTGGGCGCTGTGTTTCAGGAGACAGTCACACCCCTTAGATTAACTACCTTAAATTCAGTCAGTGATCAGGGACAGGAGGGTGTGACTATGAGTGAGGCAGTTAGAGGGATCCAGGAAGTAGCACTGCAGGAGCCTCAGCCCTTGCCCTTATCCAACAGGTTCAAGATTCTTGCTCCCTGTGTGGACGAGAGCGGGGACTGTAGGGAGGATGAGCAAACTGACCATAGCACCGTGGTACAGGGAGCCATTCAAGTGGGTGGAGAAAAGAGAAATGTAGTTGTAATCGAGGATAGTATAGTTAAGGGAATAGATACTGTTCTCTGTAGCCAGGATCGAGAGTCCTGAAGGCTGTGTGTTGCCTACCTGGTGCCAGGGTTAAGGATATCTCATCTGGGCTGCAGAGGAACTTGGAGTGGGAGGGGAAGATCCAGTTGTCATGGTCCATGTAGGTACCAACGACAGAGGTAGAACGATGAAAAAGGTTCTGCTAAGGAAATACGAGCAGCTAGGGTCTAAATTAAAAAGCAGAACCAAAAAGGTAATAATCTTCAGATTACTACCTGAGCCACAGCTAATTGGCACAGGGTCAATAAGATTAAAGAGGTAAATGCATGGCTCAAAGAGCAGGGGGGTGTTCAGTTGCATGGAAATATAAAAAATTAAAGTTTAAGGAGAAGGTAAGAGTGCAGGTTAGTGACGAGGCCGATTGTTACTAAAAAGTGAAAGGAAGGAGCAGAGTGAGAGAACGCCATATTGCACCAAAGAATCATATAAGAGTAGGGAAAATTGACAATAGGGCAAACTTAAAGGCTTTGTATCTGAATGCGATTACTGAGACGTGGTTACAGGGAGAACAGCTTTGGGAGTTGAATATCCAAGGGTACTCAGTGATTTGGAAGGATAGGCAGGAAAGGAAAGGAGGTGGTATAGCTTTGTTAGTAAAGGAAGAGATCAGTGCTATAGTGAGGAATGATATAGGCACTGGAGAGCAAGTCGTAGAGTCAGTCTGGGTAGAAATAAGAAATAGCAAGGGAAGAAGTCCCTTGGGTGGGAGTAATCTATAGGTCCCCAAACAGTAGTTCAGCAGTAGGGCACAGTATAAACCAGGAAATACTGGGAGCATGTAAGAAAGGCACGGCAATAATCATGGGTGATTTTAATATGCATATAGACTGGACTAATCAAATTGGCAAGGGTAGCCTCGAGGGAGAGTCCATACGGTGTATTAGAGATTGTTTCTTGGAGCAATATGTTGTGGAACCAACCAGGGAACAGGCTATTCTGGATTTGGTTTTGTGTAATCAGATGGGATTAATTAATGATCTCATAGTAAAGGATCCTCTAGGGAAGAGTGATCATAACATGCTAGAATTTCAAGTTGAGTTTGCGAGCGAGAAGCTTGACTCCCACACTAGTGTTCTAAAGTTGAACAAAGGTAAACGAAAACCACACAGGCATGAGGGCAGATTGTGGGCTGGGCAGGAAGACCACTAGGTAGGACAGCTGATGAACAGTGGCAGATATTTAAGGAGATATTCAATTCTTCCCAAGTTAAATATATTCCAAAGAGGAAGAAAGATGGTAAGATGGGGAAAAAGCATCCATGGCTAAGCAAGGAACTTAAAGATAACAAAGGCAAAAACTGAGGCATACCAAATTGCAAAGGTCGGTGGCAGGCTGGAAGATTGGGAAACTTTTAAAGATCAACAAAGGGTTACTGAAAAAAATTAAAAGAGCAAAGGTAAATTATGAAAGAAAACTAGCACAAAATGTAAAAACTGATAGCAAAAGCTTCTACAAGTATACAAAAGGAAAGAGGGTGACTAAAGTGAATGTTGGTCCCTTGGAGGATGAGACTGAGGAGTTAATAGTGAGGAATGCAAAAATGGCAGCAACGCTTAATCAATATTTTGCCTCAGTTTTCACAGTGGTGGATCTTAGTACCACCCCAATAGTAACAGCTGATGCAAAGAGTATAGAGGGGGAGGAACTTAGAACAATCACCATCACGAGAGAAAAAGTACTGAGCAAACTATTGGGATTAAAGGGTGACAAGTCCCCAGGACCTGATGGCCTACATCCCAGGGTCTTAAAGGAAGTGGCAGTGGAGATAGTGGATGCATTGGCTATAATATCCCAAAATTCCCTGGATTCTGGAAAGGTTCAAGTGGATTCGAAAAATGCTAATATAACGCCCGTATTCAAAAAAGGGGCAGGCAGAAAGTAGGAAACTATAGACTAGTTAGTTTAACGTCCGTCATTGGGAAATTGTTGGAATCCATTATCAAGGAAGCAGTAATGGGGCATTTGGAAAGTCAAAATACAATCCATCAGAGTCAGCATGGTTTTATGAAGAGTAAGTTGTGTTTGACTAATTTGCTAGAGTTCTTTGAAGATGTGACAAACAAAGTGGATAATGGGGGTCCTGTAGATGTACTATGTCTGGACTTCCAGAAGGCCTTTGATAAGGTGCCGCACAAAAGATTAATACACAAGATAAGATCACACAGTGTTAGGGGTAATATATTAGCTTAGATAGAGGATTGGCTAACCAACAGAAACCAGAGAGTCAGAATAAATGGGTCTTTTTCTGGATGGCAAGCTATAACTAGCGGGGTGCCACAGGGTTCGGTCCTTGGGCCCCAACTATTTACAATCTATATTAATGACTTGGATTCGGGCATAGAAGATACTATAGCTAAATTTGCAGATGATGCCAAAATAGGTGGGAAAGTAAGTTGCAATGAAGAAATAAGAAATTTACAAATGGATATGGACTGGTTAGGTGAATGGGCCAAAATTTGGCAGATGGAGTTTAACGTGGATAAGTGTGAGGTTATCCATTTTGGTCGGAAAAATAAAAAGGCAACTTATTATTTAAATGGAGAGAAACTTCAGAATGCTTTAGTGCAGAGGGATCTGGGTGTCCTCGTGCATGAATCGCTGAAAGCTAGTATGCAGGTACAGCAGGCAATAAGGAAGGCAAATGGAATTTTGGCATTTATTGCTAAAGGAATAGAGTATAAAAATAGGGAAGTGTTGTTGCAACTGTACAAGGCATTGGTGAGACTGCACCCGGTGCAGAGTTTTGGTCCCCTTACTTGAGGAAGGATGTAGTCGCATTGAAGGCGAACCAGAGGAGGTTCACTAGATTGATTCCAGAGATGCGGGGTTTGTCTTATGAGGAGAGATTGAGCAGGTTAGGCCTAAACTTGCTCGAGTTTAGAAGGATGAGAGGAGATCTAATTGAGGTATATAAGATGCTAAAGGGGATAGACAAAGTAGACATGGACTGGATGTTTCCCCTTGTGGGGCATTCTAAAATGAGAGGCCATAGTTTTAGGCTAAGGGGTGGTAGATTTAAATCAGAGATGAGGAGGAATTACTTTTCTCAAAGGGTCGTGAATCTGTGGAATTCACTACCTCGGAGTGCAGTGGATGCCGGGATGCTGAATAAATTTAAGGAAGAGATAGACAGATTTTTAATTAGTAACAGGTTGAAAGGTTATGGGGAGAAGGCGGGAAATTGGAGCTGAGGCCAAAATGAGATCAGCCATGATAGCACTGAATGGCGGGGCAGGCTTGAGGGGCTGAACTGCCTACTCCAGCCCCTAGTTCTTATGTTATGTGCCATCCAATGCATGTAGATGAAGGGCAACAATAAAAGGCTGAAAACATACCATCTGCTTCTCAACTGTATTTCTGTTTACTGAGAAAAGCACCTCATTATACCTAATGTGGCCATGACAATAAAAACCCAATGCTCAATTTGTCATTTAGCATTTCCATTGTCTTGAACATCGTTCCCAACCCATTTACAATGTAACCAAAATTCAGGCAATAAATCCGTTACCTCATTAGTACATGCTCTGTTTGGGTGAAAAGTTATTCGCCAGAAACATTTTAAGCCTCATTTCCCTCTCTCTCTCTCTCTATACAGATGCTGCCTGATCTGCTGCAAATTTCCAGCATTTTCTGCATTTATTTCCAACTTCCAGCATCCACAGTATTGTGTGTTTGTATTTATGCTTGGAGTAATATTTACAGAGACTTTGTCCATTGGGGTAGATTTAACACCACCACCTTCTCAAGGGCAATTAGTGATGCTCACCTTGGCAGCAACACTCTCATCCCAAATAGGAAAAAAAGCATGTATACTGAAAATAGCATCAGATACAAAATCTGATCTAAAACCTGGGTTTTTGCTAAATTCTGAACTGATGAATCTGCTTCCTCACATCTAGTTTTAACTGTTTAAGATCTTTTATCACGACTTTACAAAAACTGACACCCCTACCTGCTGTTAGTAATCTGAAAGCATGTATTTTTGTTTACAGTCACATCATAAGAGTTCATAGCTTCAGAATTTTCATACAGCAGCTTCACAACATTTTTCTACTCCGTGCCAAAATGGTGTTCCACTGAATCTCTTTTCAAAAGATGCTTAAAATTTTGCAATGATCTTGTGTCCAATTAACTGCGAAATGAAACTGCACTGAAGTCAAGTTACCTTTAAGTTATTTTTAATATTCATTCCTGGGATATGAGTGTTGCTCTCACAACCAGCATTTATTGCCCATCCCTAACAGCCCTTGAAGCAAACAAAGTATCTTTAGTAATGTAACCAGGCAGCTTTTGCAAAACAAGTTGCCTACTTACTAGAGGAACTGATTTTAAAAAAGATGCTTCTTACCCTTAGAAATGATCACAAGGTACAAAAATCCTTGCAATAAAAAACCCACTTTTGATGCATCTTCTATTTATTCATAAGCAAAATACTGCAGATGCTGGAAGTCTGAAATAACAAAAAATGCTGGAAATTATCCAGGTCAAGCCTGCTCACTACTTCCAGCATTTTCTCTTTGTTGTTCAAACCCTTCCCTTTCCAAAGGCGATAGGAAACAAAGTTCCTCTAAGCCCCAATGTTCTACTTCAAAAAACCCCTTTTCATTGTGTGGAAGCGTTAGTTCACTTGAAACCTTCAAAGCTAGCCAGACAAGAATTCAAGGAAAAAAAAGTCACGCTACTACTACTATTCTCTAGTACTAACAGTTGCTAGACATTCACCATGTACACATATAGCATAAGTTAATAAATTCTGCTTCCCATAATCACTCAATTTTATACATTGGTATCTTCAAAACGTTTTGATCAGACTTGTCAAAGTACAGGGCCATACAGCACATTTTCATTTTTGTATGAAAATTACTTCCATAGAAAGCTCAATTTTAGTGTTTAATATGACCAGCACTAAGTCATGGTTGAATCCACATTCTACTCAATCTCGTATAACGCTGGCATGCCAAGAAGCAAATCACAGTAAACTTGATCATATCGACAGCTTCGGTATGATAACCAATTGTCTATAAAAATCCTTTTCCAATTTTACATTTAATTCTTAATACACCATAATCATAAATAATACAGCTTTAGTTTCAAGTGGGAAATAGTATGCTTTGTTAGATTTACACTATGTTTTATAGTTGTGTTTTTCTCCTGCCCTAAAGATTTAGTCTCTAGTTGAGATCTAAGTATTTCACCATGTGCTAGCTAAATTTCTTCACAAAAGGAAGTAGCGTTGAATTCTGATCTCATTCAATGTCCAGACACTTGCACTTTCAGGCAGAGGTCACTGGATATCAAAAGCATGAAACAGGGCACTCAGGTAAATAGCTAGTCCATTGCTGCTCCAGTTGCAACCAGCTGACAAGAAACTAGTTATGGTATCGCATCATGTTGCGTATTTATCAATTTAACAATCAGGGAGCCCAACTTGGAATTTCAAATTATACAGTATTCTATACAGCTAAAAGGCTGGCCTTTTAAGGAACTACATATAGTACCTTTTTAAAATTCTTTCATGGGACATGATGGTATGGGATGGGATTAGCAAGGGCAGCATTTGTTACCCAGCCCTAACTGCCCTTAAACTGAGGGGCTTGCTAGGCAATTTCAAAGGGCAGTTAAGAGTCAACCGCATTGCTGTGGGTCTGGGGTCACATATAGGCCAGATCAGGTAAGGATGGCAGATTTCCTTCCCCAAAAGACATTAGTGAACCAGATGGGTTTTTACAACAATGACAATTTCATGGCCAACATTACTGAGACTAGCTTTATATTCCAGTTTTATTAATTGAATTTAAATTCCATTCCAGTGTCATTACCACTACACCACTGCCTTCCCCAAAGAATTACCCTGCCAAGATTAAATCATCAGCAGTTTCTGCAGCAGTATTCAATTGCTAATAAAATAGCTTTATAAAATCATTCAATGCAAGTCATATCCCTATGGTGGACTACCATCTTGGCCTTGCACAACAAATGGAGGTTATATCTTTCCACATCCTTCTGCTGAACAATTACCTTAGTACAGCACAAAAGAAAACTTAACAATCGGACATCTTAGTCCGTGGATGAGGCAAGCAGGTGAAAGCAGTTAGTAAAGAAGAAACCAGCCAGAAAAACCTCTCTCCAATTAGGACCAGGAGTTAAACATCCTGAATCCCAGTTACATTCTTTTCGCTCTCAGCATTTAGTAACCACCTCTAGTTGAACATAAGTAAATAAGAAATAGGAACAGGAATAGGCCCTCAAACCTGCTCCACCATTCAATAAGGTATATATTCAGATATTCGATAATGGCCTTAAATCCAGTTCCCTGCCTGCCCCACATAACGCTAGACTTTCTGCAGATCAAAAATCTGTTTAACTGTCGCCATGAGAAGGCAGGAGTGGGTTTTCATGTTGAATGGCTGGTAGCAATCTGTCCCGACAATGGAGAGGCTTGTAAGGCCATTTTAGAGTTACATCAAGTCTATAGGGGGCCAGATAGCTAGCATGTGGTTCAGAATAACGCAAACAGTGCGGATTGAATTCCCATTCCAACTAAGGTAGACTTAGCACCTGCCTCTTTGCCCTGCCCCCAAGAGTGGAACACAATGGCAAACCACCACTGAAAAAAAACTGCGAAGAAAAACAGCTCAGGAGGAAGCATCAGCAGCAGATAATATGCCAAGGACCCGCCTTCGGGCAGAGCACACATGAATGAACGAACAAATCAAGTCTATGCACAGAAACAGGCCATTAGACCCAACTGGTCTGGGATTAGAGTCACACATCAGCCAGACTAGATAAATATGACAGGTATCTTTTCCTCAAGGACACTGGCAGGTTTTTGAGACAGTACAACAGTCTCATGGTCACTTTTATGGACACCAGTTTTGTATTTCTAGATTTTATTCCCCCCAATTCAAATTCCAATTCTCAAACTGCAGTTGTAGGATTTGAGCATATTCCCTGAATTATTAGTCCATGCTTTTGCATTACTATGCCTTTAGCATAACTTCTACACGGTTATATAGTGCACAAATCTCCATTCAAGCAAAGGCACTAGGTATAGGGTAAAATAACTTATGAATGAACAGCGCTGTAAGACAAACCAATAGAATGACAGAACAGACTTGCTTTAACCTCATGGCAACTTCCACCTTAGAGTGCAATCAAATTAACAACTACTGGTAAGGTGCTCATCTCACAGAAAAATGTATAAATTGGGCAAAGACCACAGCAGTTTTGTTTTCCAGCAGACACAGCTGGGTTAAGTACCATAAAATCTGATGGTATGATGATAGTGATTTTTTGTATTAAAATAGAAATGCTGCACTAAGCAGCAAGACAAGCGATAGATGACAAGAGAGTAGATGGTCCTATGATTCTGGAAACATTGGAAACTGTTTTCAAAAGTCATTTAAAACCATGAAATGTGTTGGCTAAAGAGAATCTATTTGGCTAGCTTTAATGTTACTGATGGATTCTGGGAAAATGGGTATACAGCACATGCTCAAAGTAGAATCTGAATACAATTCTGCGCAAAAATATGCCAACTCAAACTTGTGGAAGCCAAGGTCTTCAAATAAAATTTTATTGAAGGTTTTTGAAATAGACTGAAGACAATTCAATCAATAAATTTAGCATGTGTAGAAATACTTTGTGAAAGCGTCTACAACTTAATTTGGATATGAGAAACTTTAATTACTGAGAATAACAGCAGAACACTTTGTTCAACTACTGTTTTAAGTGATTTAATTGGCTCATCAGCAAACAGTGCAGCAAAACACTTACATACTATTTTAGCTGTTATAAAATGTAAACAATTTCAACCATTTGCACTAGAATCTGCCATTATAAATACTGACATGAAGTGCTGCAACAAGATATTTTTGATCAAACTGGTTATGTCAAAATTTTGAATTTTAAATACAATGGAAATTACAGTGAATAGAATTAGTTTAGAAGGTATTTTAGGAGCCAATAATTAAACCTGGAAGCATCCTGAAAGCAACATCTATCACCCAACACCTGAAAATGGGGTTGTAGTAACACAAGTACACAACTCTCACTAGATGACTAGCAGCCATTAAAGTAGTTTTCAATGAACTGGATCAAAATTTCAGCAAGCTTTACCAAAAGCATAAGTGTGAATTTTATTCCTGGACCTTTTTTTAATTCATTCGTGGGGTGTGGACATCGCTGGCTGGGCCAGCATTTATTGCCCATCCCTAATTGCCCTTGAGAACTGAGTGGCATGCTAGGCCATTTCAGAAGGCATTTAAGAGTCAACCACATTGCTGTGGGTCTGGAGTCACATGTAGGCCTGGAGTCACATGTAGGCCAGACCAGGTAAGGAGGGCAGATTTCCTTCTCTAAAGGACATTAGTGAACTAAATGGCTTTTTACGACAATCGACAATGGTTTCATGGTCATCATTAGGCTTTTACTGAATTCAAATTTCACCATCTGCCATGGCGGAATTCAAACCAGGGTATCTGGATTACTAGTCTAGTGACAATACCACTACACCATTGTCTCCCCTCAGCTTCACATAGCTGCGATTTATCTATTCGAGACTTATTGCTCGCCTTAACAGTCACAATCACACCTCAGAAAGATGGGGGAAAATGTTGAGCTCAAGTCACACTTCAGAAATTTCACAGGTAAATTTGTGTTGATGTTGAAATGCAATGCTGCATTGTCTTTTCGTGTTAAACCCAGGTCCTATTTGCATCTATGGATGGACATAATAGGTCCTACTGCACTCTCAAAGGTGACAAGCATTCTCCTTATGTCCTGGGCAAAGTTTACCCACATATAAAACAAGTTATCTTTTAACTACAAACTATGTGAAATCTTGCTGTACATAAACTAGATTTCATATTGGCCTACAAGAGTGACTGTATTTCAAGATAAAGTACGAATTGGCTATGATGTATTCTGGCATGCCTAAATGGCAAAAAAAGCTATTGACAGGTAATCCAGAAGACAAGTTGTGTCACATACAACATGATATTCAGTTATCACTTATATTTCATGCATCTGAAAAGCAAATCAGTTCGCTTTAGAGAAATATTCATAAAATAGTTTACACTTCAGATTCTGCATAGGGTCAAAATACAAAGGACCTAATTTCACTCAGCAAGCCTCCAAAGATCTGTTCTAGTCTATTTCCATATTAGTCCAATGACCACAATTCCAGCTTCTCAATTATATTCACTTCTCCAATCTTTTTCCCATTGGAAACATTTCCAGGTTTTACTTGGCAATGGCAGAATGGCCCCAAAGCAATGAGAAGCTTAGTTATGCTATTATTTTTGCATAAGTTGTCTAGACCTCGGAACTTCCTTTAACTATATATTTCAGATTCCACATTGTTATACTTTGGACCAAAAGCATCTAAAACTGCCTTCAATGGCCCAGTGTAGGTTAACCCACCTGGTGAACGCAGGTATTCCCTTGATTATTATTCACTCTAATGAAAGCTGTCATCGATGACTTTGAAACAAAGTTAGAAGCAAGTGTTTCTAAAATCAGTCTCTACATAATTCTATTCTGCACAAAATTTAAAATATTACAGTACCACTCCAATAGTCACAAGATTAACATTTTCATTCCCATTTAATTGATTGGGGGGAGGGGGAGGAAGAATACAATTCTTGAGAAACCAATCTAAAGCCCAATACCACAACGAAGCTGAACATAATCAAAACAGCAATAATCACTGCTAACCTTGGCTTTATGCTCTACCAAGACACTGTTGGGTTCAATAAGTTCTACCCCCCCTCCACTACCCACCACCCCCCCCCCACCCCCCCCAAACTATGTTACCCATTATTAAATATTGAGGACCAATAAAACGTAACCTACATTTGAGAGTTTATTGTACAGTTTCATTCTCAAGTGCAATTTTGGTGATATTCCCACAACAATTCAGCATCAAGTTTAATGCATTTGCTCCCAGGCTGTCAATACAAATCTTAGACCTGTTTACTTACAAATTGAGCAAGGACATCAGCGCCAGCTTATTTAACCCTCATTGCACCCTGAGCAGGAACATCACGTGAAAACTGACCTGTAAGCATAGAAAATAGTTGCAGCCATTTTAACCTCTCTGAACGGGTCAGCAGTTGGTCTCAGTGTGAGAGAAAGATGATAACAGAAATATTCGCAGTGCACTGAGAATTAAACATTAAATAATGAAATACACATTGACTTTTCTGAATATCTCTGCAGTGACATGTATAACAATTGACCTCCTCCTTCTCTATCAAAAGCAGAGACAAAAAAATGTCTCAAGTCAAAGTATTACTGAACTGTTCCCAAACCCAAGAAAAACATGTTGGGCAATTTTATCCTAGCACACAACAAAATCAAGCCACATCATTTAGTTTTAGGTTATCTTTGTGGTACCATTCCAATTTGGAATTATATACTTGTGCAATTTTAATTTAACTTCATACAAAATCTTTTTTGAACCTCTAAAGGACCAGAGGTCCAAGCTGAATAATAAACCAGGTTACTCTCTTGCTGATCCAAGAGGTTGAGATCTACCTATGTGCACCATCTGTGGTTTCATTACATAATTTGCAAACATGTTAAAGCAAACCTAGCCTTGGATGCAGTGGGGTTCTTACTCATTGGTATGTACAAGGGAATTAGTATGTCCATTCTAGAACCTAATAACATGGGACAAAACTTGTTTACCTTCATCAGCAATTTTGAACACTTTCAGATTACAGAAAATTCCAGTAAAGCATTACACTTTTTCTCACTCCTTCTAAAGCTTGTTGACTTTTAAGAAAGAATATCCGTCAATTTTTTGACTTCCAAAGTAATTTGTGCTGTTATAGACAAGTGAGAAACTCCTCAAAATGGATCCGTGATTTATTTTCCTTCAGTTTTTAAGAGCCAAATTCAAGTTATTGAAATTTAAAGCATGCCACCATACAATGTCTTACAACCCCCACCTTCCCCCATTCTTTTCTGGTACGAGAACACTCATATATAGACTGCAAGGGAGAACAGATTAAATTTGGCCATTATACATTCCCTGGAAATATTCTGCTAACATCCATCTAAACCTAAGAAGCATGAGGGACTGGAAAATTACTAAAGCCCATGGAAATGCCATATCTTTTCAGGAAGGGAAGAAGAATTCGTTTTTTAAAAAAAAAATATGCCTGAATTTGAAAAAATTCAAATATATTTGTCTCAACATCTACAACATTGCCACCCATTGAAAAAGTCGGAAAATATCTTAATCTTGCAGAGCCCTTTACATTCAATCTTAATGCTGTCAATGGTTCCCAATATGGTTCTTGCCCTCGGATTCTTTAAAAAAAAGATGAAAAGCAGGCAGCACAAGAGGGAAATAATTTGCAGGTATGCTTTCAAAGCACAGTTACTTAAGTAGACAAATATAATTCAATTCGAATATAGCAGTTACATGGAGAAAAATGAATGTATCCATGTCCATTGAACGGCACCCGTCCACTTGTAATAAATTGAAAAATTGTACAGTTTGGGCACAACAGAAATGCAAGAAGTTGTCCACTTTATGCATATCCGATGGTGTAGGCACCCATAACCAATAGTTATTTGATGACGACTATTTTTGGCAGAACACTCAGACTTTTCCTGAAGCTAAATTAAACTCAACTTGCTTCGTAAAATTAAGGGAAATTAAAGCGTTTCACTTTGCGTTAGACGTTAAAAAAAATAATGGTTCACCGAACTTTCGGCTCTCTCTCTCTACACACACAAAAGTTTAGATATATCAGCTGGATATGTTGTCGTCTTTGTCGAAATTAAGACAGACAATGGGTTTACGGAGATACGTGGTGCGTTGGCCATTCCTGTTTATTTTTGCGGCCTACACAACAGTGCTGCCGCAGAATTGCACCGCCATGGTCGGTGCCAATGCTAAAAACGGGGTGTTAACTTATTTTTTTCTGAACGACATAAATACATATGCCACCAAAACAACATCCCCATTCCTTGCTGGAAAGTGTACGAGTCGTTCTTTTTTTTAAAAAAAAAACATGAAGTACTTTTTAAAATAAAAACGCCAACAAATTACTACCCGCAAAACGGGGTAATATTGCACGCCCGTCTGGATCATGGAAAATATTACTGATCAGGCCCAGACAACAGGTCTTTATTTTAGAGCTTTCATTATGGTTACAAGCGGCCTACCTCGTAGTGGGTTTAAACCCAACAATCAGCAAAGGTTTTGGGGGGGGGGGGGGGAGGTGGAACAACTACATTTACTGTAAAACTTCAAGATTAGCTATCTCTTTTTTTCAAGCAAGCACTCTTTAAAAGGTTAGGCAAAAGGGAAAAAGGCTGCGGGGAATGAGCGTCCAGGCCTGTGTTCCAGCATCAATCCCCGCTGTCGGAGTTACAGCTGTCGCCGGATGTGTGAACGTCAAACACCAAGTGCTGCTGGGAAAGAAAGGGGAGGGGGAGGAGGGGAATTATTAAAAAAAAACCTTCCTCCAACATTCCCCCCCCCACCACCCTCCCTCCTCCCCCCCCAAAACAAAACAAGGAAGAAGAAGCCTAAACTCGTTTACAAACCATAGAAAACCTGCCAGAAATAACTTGAGTAAAAGATGTCCAAGACATTTTGTTCCCCAGCCCTTATTCAGCAAATCGAATGCAAAAGGCTGAGCCCTGAGCTCGGGCTGAAAGGGCCTCCCCTCCTTTCTCTCCATTTCCCTCCCATCACAAACAGGAAAAGAACTCGGGAAGGGGTGGAATCCAAAAAGAAGCCTGAGAGCTGATCACTCATTTTAAAAAAAAAAAGAAATAAAAGGGAAACCACAAATTGACCCAATTAACATCCACACACAAATTCCTCTCTTTCTGCCATCCCTTGCATTTCTCCCCCCCCACCCCCCAAATTTGTTCTTAAATATTAAAAAAAGGTCGAAAAAAAATAAGAGGTGGGGAACGTAAACCCAACACAAAACGAGATTTACAAGGCTGAAGAATTCATTCTGGGTGCCAGGAATGGATGAAAATTAAAGGAACCTCAAAAGAAAATGTTTGGCTTTTTTTTAAAAGAGATCAAGAATAAACAAGTGTTTCCCCCTCTTTTTTTCCCCCCACACACCACTGTACTTTCTTTGTTGCTGTTGTTTTAAATAAATGTTATTACCTAGTTTGTTCCAATTCTACAGCCTGTCCTGCCACCACCACCTCTCCCTCTCTCCCTTTACTAACTCTCGGCCTCCACAGCTTCACCCTCTCACCCTGCGCGTCGCCGTGTATCCTTCCTCGGGACTATTTCCCAGCTCCATCGCTTCAGAGTCAACAGGAGCGGATTGGGCGGGGGGGGGGGGAGGGGAATCCCTCTCACTCCCTTCCTGGCCCCACAATATGAGGCGGCTGACAGACAAAAATATGTATATTTTTAAAGTACGGCTTTTTTTTTCTTCTTATTCATTCCCTCTCATCCATACCTTTCTCCCCCCTTCTTTCAAATCTCCCAATATGGAATTCTCCCCCTTTTTAAAAAAATTTTTAAAAAACCATGTAATCCGCTATATTTACAATTAATCAACTCTCCTTCCTTCCTTCCTTCCTTCCTCCTCTTCACCTTCGATTATATCACTCCGCGGGTTCACGACCTTTCGAGTCCCGGGCACCGTCGGTCAGGCTGAGCCCTTGACGATTATTTATTTCAGCGCAAATTATTTCAAATCGCCTCGTGCCAAACAGCGTCATTTTTTTTTAATTTATAAAAAAAAAATAATAATTTAAGCGTTGTCGGTGTCGAGTTTGTGTGGCGTGAACCGAGTGTAAAGTAAAACTAGTCGCGGCTGCTCTTGTTTACATTCGACGCCGTTGCTTTGGCAATGAGAAGCGTCCAAAATGGCGTCTTTATTACATGGCATACTCTTTGAAATCAAAACACAAGCTCCAGCACCAAGTAAGGATTATCATCAGCTGCTTGTGACAAACTCCGAGGTCAGTATATCAATGGGGAGACGGTGTGTGGGAGCGAGCTGCTTACTGGACTGTAACCGGCCGCGTTGACCTGGCCCTTTAGTTTTCAGGTGGAAACCCGACCCTGGCCCCTCTCCCACCTGAACAGCGCAAAAAAAAACAGAACCCTCTGTGTGACCTACCTGAAGCTTGTAGGCTTTCGGCGATTGTTTTTGCCGTCGTTTTGGCCGACGGGTTTGTGCTTCATGCGATAACAGTCATTAGAGATTAAGAAATGTCTGGAAAATGTTGTGCAGCGTTAGGTATTCTCAAGAGATAGGAGCATTTCAAATGTGGCCTTTCAGTCACGGCAGTTCGTGGTGAGGTTTGACTCTTTGGTACTTTGCGAGACACAAATTTTAAAGTTATTACAATAGGAGGGTAATTTGCCAAAGCCCACGAAGGTCCATTAGAGAAAGAAAATTGGCTATATAGCTTGAGGGTCACCACTCCGCATCAAGCGTGGGGCAAGGTAAGGAGACAGGCCTCCAAGGACTACCACTGTTGGTATGGGGAGTGAACCACGTGGGGGGGTTGGTGTTATTCTCCACCACATTTTAGCCAACTGGGCTAACCGACCTCTACACAGTAGAAAGAAAAGTCTACTAAATTTGAAAAGAAAACAAAAAGTTAGAGGGAAAACAGGTTAATATTTCAGAAGGAAACATATTTTATGAATACATAAACAGTAAGAGAATAACTAAGGCAAGAAGACAACCAATTAAAAATCAAAAAGCTAACTTGTATGCGGAGGTGCAATGCATGGGCATGGTTTTTAATGAATTGTCTGTTTTCATGTAACAGAGGGATAAACGGATATTGTAGTTGAGGAGGAATGTGAAACATTGAATGAGATAAACCATGCGGGAAGAAATAATAAGGTGTTTAGCGTCCCTGAAATTGGTAAAGCATCAGACCTGGATAAAATGTATCCTAGGCTGCTAAGGGAAGCAAAGGAAGAGGTAGCAGAAGCTCTGACCATTATTTTCCTATCCACTCTGGCTATAGGCAAGTTTCCACAGAACTGGAGGACTCCTAGAATTGTAACATTGCAACAGGGAGGAAGGGATAGACTGAGTCATTACAGGCCAGTCAGTCTAACCTCAGTACAGGACAAATTATTGGAAAAAATTCTGACAGACAGTATAAATCATCATTCAAAGAGGCTCAATCAAGGTTAGTCCACAGGGATTTGTTAAAGGAAGGTAATGTTTGATTAATTTGAGTAGATTTTTTGAGGAACTAAAAAGGAGGGTCAGTGACGGTAGCACATTTGATGTAGGCTACATGGATTTTAGCAAGTTTTTTGACAAGGTCTCAAATGACAGACGGATCAGTAAATTAAAAGCTCATGGGACGCAAGGGAAAGTGGCAAGTTGGATCCGACTTGGCTCACTGGCAGAAAGCAAAGTGTTATGCTTGACGGGTGTTTTTGTGACTAGAAAGCTGTTTCAAGTGGGGTACTACAGGGTTCATTATTGGGTCTGTTTACTGTTCAATGTATATGTCAATGACACAGACTTAACTGTAAAGGATGCGAATAAGAAGTTTTCAGATAATACAAAAATTGGCTGTGTGATGGGGAAGAAAGATGTGGACTGCAGGGAGATATCAATGGACAGAACAGTGGCAAGTGGATTTCAGTCTAGAAAAGTGGAAGGCTGATCAACCAATGGCCAGATGGTGAGGCTTTATGTCTTCGTATTGAATCATGTAGCCAAACAGCTCCTTCCCATAACCATGCCGCTGTAGTGACATATACACATAGAAGTCCAGCACACCCAGGGGATCCATCTCGTCGTGCGCACATCGTCCATCCAACATTAAAAAAATGTTATGGCTGACTTTCAGGAAACAAATTTCTTTGAGGAGGACAAACCAGGCAAGGGAATACAGAATAAATGGAAGGATTCTGAAAGGTATAGTGGAAAAGAGGGATCGTGGAATGTATATCTACAGATCCCTGAAGGTGGCAGGACAGATAGGTAAGGTAGTCAAGTTTGATACGTCACTTTATTGGCCAAGGCCTGGAGTAGAAGAGCAGGGAGGTTATGACAGAATTGTATAAAACACTAGCTAGATAGCAAGTACTGTACTGTGTACAGTTCTGATCACCGCATTACAGGAAGGATGTGATCTTACTAGAGAGGATACAGAAGAGATTCACAAGGATGTTGCCATGACTAAAGAATTTTAGCTATGAGGAAAGACTAGATAGGATGCTCTTGTCAGGCATTTTACAACCTTCCAGACTTAACATTGAGTTCAACAACTTCAGACCATGCACTCTCTCCTGCATCTTTACCTTTTTTTTAATCCAACTTCATTTTTTTTATCCTCCCCCGCCCCAGAACCATTTGTCACTTGTTTTTATGTTTTGCTTCCACAGAGTACTGACCCTTGTTCTGCTATTAACACATTCTACTATCTTACCTTTATGCCACTATCAGCACCTTCTTTAATCTTTAACACTACCATCAACACTCCCTTTGTCCAGTGTCCATGACATTCCTGTGAAATTTCTCCCTAGCTCCCTCCTATTTTGCTCCACCCACTCTTAAACAGTATAAAATCCATCACATTTCTACCTCTCTTTAGCTCTGAAGAAGAGTCATGCGGACTCAAAACATTAATTCTGTTTCTCTCTCCACATATACTGCCAGACCTGCTGAGTTTTTCCAGCATTTTCTGTTTTTATTCTGGATAGGATGTTGTTGTTTTCTTTGGAACACTGGAGGCTGAGGGGAGATTTAATTGATATGTATAAAATTATGGCCTGAGGAGAAAGTTTTTTTTACCCAGAGGGTGGTGGGGGTCTGGAACTCATTGCCTGAAAGGGTAGTGAATTTAAAATTCCTCATTCTATTTAAAAAATACTTGTATGTGCATTTGAGGTACCGTAACAGCATAGCTATGAACTAAGCTGGAAGGTGGAATTAGATCAGATAGGTTTTCGGCTGACACTGACACAGTGGGCCAAATGGCCTCCATTTGTGCCATAAATCTTCCTATGTTTCTATTATGGGTGTATTTATTTCTCTACAAATGCTGACTCACTTTCAGCATTTTTTGTTTTTGCAAGTTTGTGTCTGTTGTGCAGAGATGCATCATAGGAACAGGCAAGATCACATCTGGTGTACTGTGTACAGTTTTGGACTCTTTACTTAAGAAAGGATATAATTGCTTTAGAAGCAGTTCAGAGAAGGTTTACTCGACTGAATCTTGAGGTGAAGCGGTTACCTTATGAGGAAAGGTTGGGCAGGTTGGAGTTTAGAAGAATGAGAGGTGATCTTATTGCAACACATAAGATCCTGAGTCGACTGGATAGGATGGTTACTGAGAGGTTGTTTCCCTTCATGGGAAAGAGTAGAATTAGGGAATAAGGAGCCTCACATTTCAGATAGAGATGAGAAGATTTTTTTTTCTCTTCAGAGGGTTGTTAGTCTGTGGAGTTCTCTTCCCCAGAGAACAGTGGAGACAGGGCCATGGAATATTTTTAAGGCTGAGTTAGATAGATTCTTGATTGACAAGGGAGCCAAAGGAGTTTTTAAGATTTATTCTTTCATGAGATGTGGGCATCATTGGCAAGGCCAGCATTTGTTGCCCATCCCCAATTGCCCTTGAACTGAGTGGCTTGCTTGGCCATTACAAAGGGCACTTGAGAGTCAACCATACTCTTGTGGACCTGAAGTCACATCTAGGCCAGACCAGGTAAGGATGGTAGATTTCCTTCCCTAAAGGACATTAGAGCAGCAGATTAGTTTTTATGTCAATCGATGATAGCTTTCAATTCCAGATTTTTGTTTTTATGAAATTAATTTAAGTCTGCCAGCTGTTGTGGTAGGATTTGAATCCATGTCCCTGGTGCATTAGCCTGGGTCTCTGGATTACTAGTCCATTACCACTACGCCATGATCTCCCCCATTGGGTATAGGACGTAGGCAGGAACGTAGAGTTTAGGCCAAAGGCAGACCAGACATGATCTTATCAAGTGGCGGAGCAGGCTCGAGGGGCCGAACAGCCTACTCCTATTCCTAATTCATATGATAGTACATGTGTTCATGTGAGTCATATGACATTTAGCCCCTCAACCCTGTTCTGCCATTCAATAAAATCAGATGATTTGCGACCTAACTCCATTTGCCTGCCTTTGTCACATATAGCTTAATATCTTTGGCTAACAAAAATGCATCAAATTCAGTTTTTAAAATTAACAATTGATGTAGCATCAATTGCTGTTTGTGAAAGGAAGTTCCAAACTCCAATCACTATTTGCACAAAGTAATGTTTCCTAATTTCACTCCTGAAGGGCCTGGCTCTAATTTTTTGACTATTTCCCAGGTCCTAGACTCCCCAGCTAGTGAAAATAGTTTCTGTCAATTTACCCTATCTGTTCTCCTTCATATCTTGAAAACTGATCAAATCATCCCCTAACTTTCTAAATTCTAGGAACTACAACCATAGTTTGCTTAATATCGCCTTGTAATTTAACCCTTGTAGTCCAGGTATCATTCTGGTAAATCCACACTGCATTTCCTCCGAAGTCTATATATCCTTCCTATGGTGTAATTCTCTGAACTGCTCACAGTACTTCGGACATGGTCTAAACAAGGCTTTGCTGAAGCATGCCTTCTGCCCCCTTGCACAGTATTCTATCCCTCTAGAAATAAAGGCCAGCATTCCATTAGCCTTTTTGATTTTCTTTGTACTTGTTCATGACATTCTAATGATCTGTATATCTGGACCCCAGATCTCTTTGCAACTCCACTGGACCTCATTAGAGTAAGTATATAGTGACCATCTTGCTTTATAGATGCATTGAGCTAACAGTAAAGTATAAGAGAGAAACAGAATTAAGGTTTCAGATCATCAAACTGAAACGCTAATTCTGTTTTCCTCTCTCCTGACCTGAGTATTTCTACTGTGTTCTGTTTATAGTTCAAGCTTCCAGCATCCGTAGTATTTGCCTTTGCTGAAATAATATTTGTGTATCTGAAAAGAAAGATGTAATGTGCACATGAAATTGGTGTGCAGAACTTACTCTTTTATAATGCCTTATTAATATTTAATTGTTTCACATGCTACTGTTTTTCTTGAGCTATAGTAATGACCCAGACGTCGGTGTACAGGGCACAATGCAGATTACACAAAACTTGGAAGTGTTGTGACTGTGAGGGAGGATAGTAATAGATTTCAAGAGAATATAGGCATGAAATGCTGGCCTTGCCAACGATGCCCACATCCCAAGAAAGAATAAATCTTAAAAACTCCTCTGACTCCCTTGTCAAGAGCTGGTGGATTGGGCAGACAAGTGGCAGATGAAATTTAAAGCAGAGAAGTGTGAAGTGATACAATTTGGTAGGAAGAATGAGGAAAGGGTACATAAAATAAAGGAATAATTCTAAAGGGATTCATCATCGCAGCTGTCCCTCAATTTGAGGATGACATCTACTTAGGGTAGTTCCTGCCATGGGTCTTCATGTACTGAACAGGCCAATCCTCAACCCACAGATCTTTGGGCACATGGAGCAGGACATCCCATGAGGCAGTGGGAACTGGAATGCAGGGTTTGTTTCCTTTTCTTTCCTTCTCTGCTGCTGCTCTGCCTCATCATTAAGATATTATGATTCAAACCACGGTGCTCTGTGATGAGCAAGTTGTCGCCGTTCTGAACAATCAATAGCAAACTCCTCCCAGTCAATAATCTCATTGCTACCTTGCTTCAAAGAGAGCTTCAGAGCCCCTTTGAAGCATTTTCTTTATCTTCCTTATGCTGCCTTCTTGATTTGGACCTTGGATTGTTCTGCCAGGCAATTAAGGTTTCTCGATTGTGTCCTAAGAGGTCACATACTTCAGCATAATTTTCATAAACCCAGTTCTGGTGATGCTCAAACCCAATAGTCTGAACATAGGTGTCTAGTACAGGTGACTTTACTTGATCCTGCTGTTCTGGAATTGAGTTGGATTTGTGAAGATTTTGAGCCGCACTTGAAATTCAATTCATTAATAAATCTGGAATTAAAGCTAGTCTCAGTAATGGTGACCTCAAAATTATCAGATTGTTGTAAAAATCTATCTGAATCACTAATACTGAAGCCACCAGGACCATCTATAGACCAAGGTCAAATGGACAAGATTCCCTTTGCTCACAGGATGGGGTTCTCCTTCTAAAGGATGACAATGCTATCCGTCAACACTGGAAAGAACATTTTAAACAACTCCATAACCATGAACCCCCAGTGGCAGCTGATAATCTCCAAGCTAACCCCAGTTGCCTGTGATAGAATCCATTGGTCTGTCCTACATATGACTCCAGACTCTCACATTGTGGTTGACTCTTGAGTGCCCAGCAAGCCACTTAGTTGTATTGTACCAAACCATTACAGAAAAGTTGAAAAGGAATAAAACTGGATGGAAAACCCAGCATCAAGAGGGCATTCATTGATTATTTGAATAGAAACAATGTGCAGGGGCACGGGGAAATAGCAGGGCAATGGCCCATAATGCACATTTGGAGAGCTGGTGCAGACACGATGGGCCAAATGGCCTTCTACTTTACCGTTAAAATTCAGTGATTCTGAGTTAGGCACATTCTGCCCAGTTGACCCTGCAGAGTCCTCCTAACTAACATCTGGGGGCTTGTCCTAAAATTGGGAGAGCTATCTCGCACCTAGTCAAGCAACAGCCCAACATAATCATAGTCATAGACAGACTCCTCCATCACTATCCAGAGGTGGCAGCACAGTGCTACATGGCTTGGAGGGAGTTGCCCTGGCTGTACTTAACATCGACTCCAGACCCCACAAAGTCTCGTGGCATCAGGTCGAACCTGGGCAAGGAAACCTCTTGCTGATTCCCACCTACCACCTCCCCTCAGCTGATGTACCAGTACTCCTCCATGTTTAACATCACTTGGAGGAGGCACTGAGGGTGGCAAGGTCACAGAATGTGCCTGGATGGGGGACTTCAGTATCCATCAACAAGATTGGCTTGGTAGCACCACCACTGACTGAGCTGACTGAGCCCTGAAAGACATATCTGACACACTGGCCCTGTGGCAGGTGGACCAACAAGAGGGAAAACCTACTTTACCTTACTTTCACCTGTCCCAGATGCATCTGTCCTTGACAGTATTGGTAGGAGTGACCACTGCACAGTCCTTGTGGAGACGAAGTCCTGTCTTCACTTTGAGGATATCCTCCATCATGTTGTGTGGCACTACCACTGTGCTAAATGGGATAGATTTTGAACAGATCCAGGACTCAAAACTGTGCATCCATGAGGCACTGTGGGCCATTAGCAAAAGTATTCAACCAAAATCTGCAACATTGTGACCTGGCATATCCCTCACTCTACCATTACCATCAAGCCAGGGGGTCAGCCCTGGTTCAATGAGGAATGCAAGAAGCAAGATCTAAAAATGAGGTGCCAACCTGGTGAAGCTACAACACAGGGCTACATGCATGTCAAACAGCGGAAGCAGTATGCAATAGACAGAGCTCAATAATCTAACAAGCAACAGATCAAATCAAAGCTCTGCAGTCCTGCCACATCCAGCAGTGAATGGTGGTGGACAATTAAACAACTAAGCAGAGGGGGAGGCTACACAAGTATCCCAATCCTCAATAATGGAAGAGTCCAGCACATTAAGGCAACCACCTTCAGTCAGAAGTGCCAAGTGATTAATCCATCCTGGCTTCCTCATGAGGTCCCCAGCTTCACAGATGTTAATCTTCAGCCGATTCAATTCATTCCACGTGAGAACAAGAAACAGCTGGAGTCAGTGGATACAGCAAAGGCTATGAGCCATGATAACATCATGGCAGCACACTAAAGACTTGTACTCCAGAACAATTTGGAAAATTGACCAGGTATGTCCTGACAATAAAATGCAAAGCAAACCCAATCTGGCCAATTACCACTCCACCAGCCTACTCTCAATCATCAGCAAAGTGATGGAAGGTGTCGTCGACAGTGCTATCAAGCAGCGCTTACACAACAATAACCTGTTCACAGATGTTCACCTGTTCACTCATGAGCTGACGCGAGAGTGACTGTCCTTGACAACAATTGTCCAAATGTGGCATTAAGGATCTCCGTTAAAATCGAAGTCAATGGGAACTGGGGGGGAATCTCCTTGTTGGAGCAATGCCGAGCACAAAGGAAGCTGGTTATGGTTTTTGGAGGCCAATCATCTCAGTCCCTGGACATTACTCTTAGGAACTCCTGTAGCAATGTCCTAGGTCTAACCATCTTCAGTTGCTTCATCAATGACCTTCCCGCCATCATTAGGTCAAGTGGGGATGTTCGCTGATAATTACAAAGTGTTCTGTTCCATTTCCAACTTCTCGGGTCCTAAAGCAGTCCATGTCCATATGCAGCAAAACCTGGACAACATTCATAGTTGGGATAATAAGTGACAAGTAACATTTGTGCCACACAAGTGCCAGGCAATGACCATCTACAACAAAAGAGAATCTAACCATCGCCCCTTGACATTCAATAGCAGTACCATCACTGAATCTCCCACTGTCAACATCCTGGAGGTTGCCATTCATCATAAACTGAACTGGACTAGCCATACTGTGACTACAAAAGCAGGTCAGAGGCAGGGAATTCTGAGTCGACTAACTCATCTCCTGACTCCTCAAAGTCTGTTCACCACCTACAAGAATACTCTCCATTTGCCCAGATGAGTGTGGCTCCAACAACACTCAAGAAGCTTGACACCATGCAAGGCAAAGCAGCCCATTTGATCAGCACCCCATCTATCACCTTAAACATTCACTCCCTCCACCACCCATGCACAGTAGCAGCAGTCTGTACCATATACACAATACACTGCAGCAACTCGCCAAGCCTTCTTCGACTGTACTTTCCAGCTTCGTGTCCTCTACCACTTAGAAGGACCAGGGCTACAGACACATGGGAAAACCACAAACTGCAAGTTCCCCTCCAAGCCACACACCATCCTGATTTCGAACTTTGTTGCTATTCCTTCACGAATACTGGGTCAACCTTCATTGTCACTGGGTCAAAATCCTAGAATTCCCTCTCTAATAGCACTGTGGGTGTACCTATATCAGATAGACTGCAGTATTTTAAGAAGGTGGCTTACCATTATCTTCTCAAGGGCAATTAGGGATGAGCAATGAATACTGGCTTTCCCAGCGATGCTCACACCCCATGAAAATTTTAAAAAGCATGAGTTCCAAACTTCTTTGGAGTTTTTATTTGCTGTTACAGACTACAGTGAGCATCGGACTTTAACATTTGCTGTGTTACCATTCGTCATCACCATCAGCATTTAAAACATGATACAGTGGGATTCCTAGTGTAAATTCACCTCAGTCTTTGCATTTTGAATGAACCTGTGGCAGAGGAAGGGATGCTAGACAGGTTAACCTTGCACAGATACCTTAATCAGCCATTGATGTATTACTTGTTAAAGCAAGCAATAATTTCTTTTGCTACAAACAACTAGGGCAGAATTTTCTGCCTGTCGGGCGGGCCCGACCCAATCTCTGGTGGGCGGGGAGCCGATCCCCACTGGAGAAGCAGGGCCCGCCACCATTTTACGTGGGGGGGTCCTCAAAAGCGAGAGTGCGCTCGTTCACGCATGCGTACGAAAGAGCGCACATCTCCCTGAGGCTAGATGCTGCCTCAGAGTGATCGCTGACACTTTTAAAAAGATTAAAAATAGAAAAAAAAAATCCTTAAGATGTCCCCCTCATGTGACAATGTCACATGAGATGGGACATGTTCATAAATTACAGTAAAACTTTATTAAACTGTTCAAAACCCTGCATGAAACCTCATCCCGCCGGTGGATGAGGTTTCATGTTTTTTCTATTGCCTGCCGGGGCTCCTGGCCTGCCCACCAACCTTAAGGTTGGATGGGCAGGTCCTTTAATTGTTTAAATGATCCTGTCAATGGCCTCAATTGGCCATTGACAGGTCGGCGGGCCCACAGCTGATTTTGCTGTTCCCCCGCCTTCCTGAAAATTTAAATGGGGGGGATGACATCGGGGGTTGCCCCCAATGTCATCCCGTTTCATTTTACGCACCGGCGAGCGGGCCCCGCCCCATGCTCGACGACAGCAAAATTCTGCCCCTAGTGACCGCAGGACAGGGCAAAGTAATTTTATAGAATAGCAAGATCATTGAAGGTCTAACCAGTCATTGTTTGCATTTATATGGTCTTGCATGCCCCCTTGCATAATCCACGATCTATGTCAATCAGAAAAAAATCAATTTTCTTAATGTGTACATTTGCTGCCATTGATGCCCCCAATGGCAGCCTGAAATAATCCTTTAGTACAAAAGGTAAGGGCAATTGTGACCTTACAGCTTGGTCAGGTGGCGGTGGTGAGCAGTCGGTCTTTTCACAGCATGAGTCAATCCTTGGTCATGGCCTCCTTCATAAGATGAAACCTCCGCAGGATCAAAAGCATTATGGCAAATGCAGGTACATGCTCCACTGTCTCAGATTCTGGTGCTGAATTTCTCCAGTGCTTCCTGATCTGCTTGGCATCCCTCTATTTGCTCCTCTTCTATTTCTTCTTAGCTGGAAGTGCATTTATTGTACCACGCCTGAAATAGTGAGGAGAAAATGACAGCCCCACAGCAAATGGCACAAATGCAGTTGTCAAAATGCCTGTAGTTAGTAACAACTAAACAAGAAAAAACTCTATAAAGAAGTTTGCAACCAGCAGAATGGCATCATGTGAATGAATGCTTTCTCCCTTCATATCTGTCTCCAATATTTCCATTTTCAGGCAATCCACCTTGTCTGCACTCTTCAGTTATAGAAAGGCTTCCAGGAGAACATGGCTATCCTTTTGTAATCATGGTTCATGAGACCTGTGGGGAGGATTTCTTCCTCGTCCGGCAGATGGAGGTGGTCAGTGGCGGGCCAATTAAGGCCCGCCCAGCGTGAAACACAAGTGGCAGCGCTCAGCACCGCCTGTGTTGGGGGGTGGGTGGAGGAGCGTGAGCACAAACTTCGCGCATCCACGCCGGTGCACATTTGAAAATCTCCCTGAGGCACAGACCTGCCTCAGGGAGATGAACATTTTTCAAAATAAAAATTAAAGATTTCAAAGATGTTATGAAACATGTCCCCTCATGTGACTCTGTCACATGAGCAGGGACATGTCATTAATTAAATTTTGAAATTTTTATTTTATTTATATTTGCTGTTGGAAAGCTCGCCCTGCCTGTGGATGAGGTTTTCTAATAATGCAAAGGCCGCAAGGTTGGATGGGCAGTGGAAAATTTCTTTCAATTAACTTTTTTAATGGTCTTAATAGGCCTTTTAATTGTCGGCGTGTACGCTGCCGACCACGGCACGCGCCCACCGACTGAAATATTGCACGTCATTTTACGTTTGGTCAGGCCGGGCACACGCCTGCCCACCGAGCTAAAAATTCTCCCCTATATAGTTTTCCAGGACACAAGCTAAGCACTAGTATAATGAGGCCTATTGGTGTACCAGAGCAATAATTGAATGAAACACTGGAATGTTGAAAGCACGTATCAGGTGCCTTTTTGAGCTGGTACATGTTATTCTGTTAGGGTCACAAGAATTAAGTTGGTCAGCCGCATCATGGCTGCATGCTGCAGCACTATGCTTTACAAAGGGACCTCATTATAAAGAAAGGAAAACTTCCATTTATAAAGATGACCACTGGATTTCTCAAAACGCTTTAGGGAGTGAATGAAGGACATTTGAAATGATGTCACTGTTGCAATGTAGGAAATGCAGCATCCATTTTGCGCAAAGCAAGCTCCCACAAACAGCAGTATGATAATGACCAGATAATCTGTTTTTGTGTTGTTGATTGGGGGATAAATATTGGCCAGGACACTGGCTCTTCTTCAAAATAATGACATTTGATCTTAGAGGACCTCGGTTTAATATCTTATCCAAAAGACAGCATCTCTGACAGTGCAACACTGCCTGAGTACTACACTGGAGTGTCAACCTTATTTATTTTTTCAAGTCCTAGGATGGGACTTTAATCCAAAACAAGTAACTCAGAGGTGGGAGCGCTACCAACTGACCTACAGCAGGACACACGTAACCCTGGAGTTGGAAGTCCTCCATGGACAGTGAGGGCCGTTGCCCTGAAGACAATGAGGAGGGCAGCTCCTTCCTTGCTGCAAGACGCTTGGGCCACTCTCTCACAGCAAGCTTTCTTGTGACTACCAAGTTGGACGAATGTATCATATTTGGCTCATTCCATAACAGTCCTTTGTACCTCTTCCCCTTCCCTCTGAGTTTGTCAGTATTTGCACAACTTTATGCATAGCAATGCACAAAATTCCAATTTATATCTGTAAATGAGAACAACTTCCACACCTTTCCAAGGGTAATGTCTCATGCAATTTGAATGTCACCATAATGTTAATATGAACATTCAGGACAACATTAGCACTTTGATAAGTGGCAAGTAACACACAAGCACCAGGTAATGACCACCTCCAACAAGAGAGAATCTAACCATCTCCCCATGACATTCAATGGCATTACCATCAATGAATCCCCTACTATCAACATCCTGGGCGTTACCATTGACTATAAACTGAACTGGACCAGACATGTAAATACTGTGGCAACAAGAGCAGGTCAGAGGCTGGGAATTCTGTGGCAAGTAGCTCACGTCCTGACTCCCCAAAACCTGTCCACCACCTACAAGGCACAAGTCAGGAGTGTGATGGAATACTCTCCACTTGCCTGGATGACTGCAGCTCCATCAATACTCCAGAAACTCGACGCCATCCAGGCTAAAGCAGCCTGCTTGATTGGCACCCCATCCACCACCTCCAACATTCACTCCATCCACCACTGATGGATAGTGGCAGCAGTGTGTATCATCTACAAGACAGCATCTCCTTAGACAGCACCTTCCAAACCTGCGACCTCTACCACCTCGAAGGACAAGGACAACAGATGCATAAGAACAGCATCACCTTCAAGTTCCCCTCCAAGCCACACACCATCCTGACTTGGAACTATATCGCTGTTCCTTTACCGTTGTTGGGTCAAAATCCTGGAACTCCCTCCCAAGCAGCACTCTGGGTGTACCTACACCACATGCACTGCAGAGTTCAAGAAGGCAGCTCACCACCACCTTCTCAAGGGTAATTTGGGATGGGCAATAAAAACGTTGGCCTAGCCAACAACACCCATGTCCCATGAAATAATTTTTAAAAGCTAATTTTGGATATGAGCCAGTTGTTTTTTATGACAGTAAAATACAGAGGATGCTGGAAATACTTAGCCCTGGCAGAAAAATAGAGTTAACGTTTAAGGCGAATATGACTCCTTCAGAAGAAATGTCCCTTCATTTGCGTTAAAACATTTTCAAATGTCAAAGATCATGAGAGGCACTAAATAAATGCAAGTCTTTCAAGGCTTTCTAATGGCAGCACATTTATCATTTCCCATTGCCCGTATCTAGAAGCCCCGGATGTCGAGGAGCATACAAAGTAACATAAAACAGAAAAGGGAAGCTTATTTGAGATACCAAGAGCTTAGCATTGCAGAAAGCCTAGAGGAGTATAGACAGGGCAGGGGTAAGATTAATAAGGAAATTAAAGAAAAGCAAAGAGACAGTATGAAAAATAATTGGCAAGTCAAATCAAAGCCAAAAAGATGTTTTATAAATACATAAAAATAATGCAAATAACTTAAGGAAAGTATGGGGCCTACAAGGAACCTGTGTATGGAGGTAGAAGACATGGCCATGGTTCCCAATGAGTACTTTGTGGTTGCCTTCACAGAAGAGGGAGTTTATGCAGATATTGCAGTTATGTAAAGGGTGTGAAATATTGAAAGGTATAAACATAGTGAAAGGAAATATCAAAGGATTTCACATTTTTGAAAGTAGATAAATTGCCAGGCCTGGATGAAAATGTATCTCAGGCTATAAAGAGGAAATAGCATTGGCTCTGAACATCATTCTCCAATCCTCTCTGGTTACAGGCGTGATGCGGGAGGGCTCAAGCACTACTAATATACTGTTATTTATAAAGGGGGAAAATGGTATATTTGAGTAATTACAGGCCTGTCAGCCTAACCTTAGTAGTGCATAAATTATTACAAAAAATTCTGAGGGACAGCATTAATCTTCATTTCGAGAGGCACAAATTAATCAGGGACAACCAGCATGGATTTATTAAGGGAATGTTGTGTCTGACAAACTTAATTCCGTTTTTTGAGGTAACAAGGTGCGTTGATGAGGATAGTGCAGTTGATGTAGTCTACATGGATTTTAGTAAGGATATGACAAGGTCCCACATGAGTGACTGGTCAGAAAGGTATAAGCCCATTGGATCCAAGGGAAATGGCACGTCGGATCCAAACTTGTCTCTGGCAAGAAGCAACAAATAATAGTCGACGGGTGTTTTTCTGACCTGAAGGCTGTTTCCAATGGAGGTCCGCAGTGCCCAGTGCCAGGTAGCAGTTTTCCACAGTATATAATAATGATTTAGACTCAAATGAAGGGGGCATGATTAAGAAGTTCGCAGATGATACAATAATCAGTTTTGTGGCTGATAGTGTGGAAGAAAGCTGTAGACTGCAGGAAGATATCAATGGACTGGTTGAACAGGCAGTAAAGTGACAAATGAAATTCAATTCAGAAAAATGTGAGGTATTATATTTGGGGAAGGCAAACAAGACAGGAAATATACAATAAGTTGTAGGATTCTGAAAAATGTAATGGAAAAGTGGGACCTTGAAGTGCATAACCCCTGAAGGTAGTAGGAAGGGGAGACAAGGTGGTTAAGAAATCATACAGGATACTTTCCTTTATTGGTCAAGGCATAGAATATAAGAGCAGAGAGGTTAGGCTAGGACAATATAAAACAATAGTTTAGGTCACAGCTAGAATACTGCTTATAGTTCTGGTCACCACATTACAAGGAGAATCTGATTGCTCAAGAGGAGATTTACTGGTAGGAATGAAGAATTTTAGAAAAGAAAACAGATTGGATAGATTGGTGTTGTTTTCTTTCGAATAAGGAGGTTGAGGGTAGATTCAACTGAGCTGTATAAAATTACAAGGTGCCTGGTTGGAATGGATAGGAAGGAACGAGCAGAGTGGTCAATAACCAGGAGGCATAGGTTTAAAGTAATTGGTAGGTGGATTAGAGGGGAGTTAAGGAGAAATTATTTTCACCCAGAGGGTGGCGAGGGTCTGGAACTCACTAATTGAAAGGGTAGTAGAGGCAGAAGCCCTCATCACATTTTAAAAAGCACTTGCACACACACTTGAAGTATTGTGATCTCCAGGGCTATGGACTCAGTGCTGGGATCAGACTGGACTGCACAAACACAATGGGTCAAATGGCCTCTTTCTGTGCTGTAAATTTCAATGATTTCATCATCTTTTTTATGGCCTTATCAACCTTAGTCTTCAATGTCTGGTAAATTTGTACCTCTAATCCCATGGTTTTTCTACAGCACTGAGCCTGCTTCCATTCGGAGTATAATTACTAATGCTAGTTAACCAAAATATATCACTTCACACACATATTGCTTAAGGAAGGAGTCTTTTACAGAATTTTATTCCATTTTCCCAATTTTCTCCCTATCTTTCCCAATTGATAAGTGACTAATTAAAATAAATATCCCAGAACAATTAGAAAAACAGAAAATGTTAGAAAAACTCAGCAGATCTGGCAGCATCTGTGGAGAGAGAAACAGAATTAACACTTCAAGTCCAATATGACTCTCCTTTGGAACAGTTCGGGTTTTATTTCAGATTTCCAGCATACGCGGTATTTTGTTTTTATTCCAGAACTATAATTTTGTTATCCCTAAAAATTCCTCTAATCTGACTGCAGAGCTCCTCTTCAAATTCCTTTTTGCAATTTGAACGTATGTAGTACATACCCATTAATATACAAAGTGTTTTTTAATCTTTGAGCTCTAACCATATTGACTCTGTCCTCTATCCTTGGCGACATCAACCCTCTCTATAGAGGGTGTACCCACTTTTTGCCAATATTGTCACTCTGCCCCCGCACAACCCCCCCCCCCCAATTTCCTACACTCTGCACAATGCATGCATTTTAACATTTTTATATTTTTTTGGCATCACTCTTTTTACCCCTTGTGAAGTAAAGCTCCCTTCCTTTACTTTGGTCTTTTCACATATATAATAAGTACATTTGGTCTTTTTTTTTTGTTCTCTTCACCATCAACCTGTAGTTTCTGTTATTTGTCTCCCGTATGAATATTAACTTCAAATGTTTCCCTATTCACTAACAACTGATTACCCTTGGCTTTAAATATCCTATTTTTTTTTAAACTGTTTTGTCCCTGCTTGGGTGTAGCTCATCCTTGCAAAATATCTCCCACCTGTCCTGAACTGATGACAATGCCGAAAGTTATTATTTATTACATAGCTGTTCCACATGAAGAGAACATGAAAATCGATTTGGACTATGATCCATGCCTTAAAAGGGCTGGAAGATTGGTTAATTTGAGTGCGTGCAGGTATATTGGCAAATTTGATCACAGGTTGAGAAAACATTACCAAGCCTCAAGCAAGGCTAAATATTGGAAGAATCCCCCCCTCCTGCCCTCACCCATACACATATTATTAGGTTTGTGGAATAATCAACAAGTAAAGCTAGTTAATGCTATGTAAATTAACTCTATTTTCTTCCACTTTCTTTCATTTGCTCCTGAAAGCAATGTCTCATGCTGACAGACCTCAAGTAAATACTTTGTTGTACTTACAAGTAGGCAAATTCTACCCTGCACCTTTTTTTTTCCTTCAACTTTCCCCCTGAAGCATAAGCAACAGAAAAAGCAAGTGTGGAAAATCATTTTGTGGGCAGTAAAAACAGATATAGAAGGTCAGGTGTGACAACAAGTCTTTTAAATTTGTAGGTTAATGAAGGCGGTTTTGTAAACCTATAATGAAATGGACATTTTTAGCTTGCAAATTAAAACTATATGCCCATTTTCTGTATAAAATAGTATCCATTCTGATTTGACCTGGATAACTACAATGTTAATAATTAGAATATGTGTTTTGTCATGACTGTTTTGACAAATGTCTAATAGAGAAGTTGTATTAACTCTCCAAATTTAAATCCTATTGACAGAGTTAGGTTAGTAGTATATGGACATTAAGGAAAACAAAATAAGGGTAGTGGAGCTAAAAATAAGAATATTTTGCTATGAATTAATCATATATTCACATATTAGAGTCCTGAACCCCAGCCATACTGTCATATGAAGGCTTTGAGTGGGTCAAGTATTTGCCCACAGAATGAAAATTCACTTTGGATGCCTCTAATGCAGAGGGTCCCAAACCTTATTGCATATCCCCTTCTGGATCTACTAACCTAGAAGTTTAATATTTTAAACCCTTTTAATGCCCAAATATTATACAAAATGTACAAATTGTAATACACACAAAATTTAAACAATTGCTGGATTTTACAACCTCCCCACAGGAGGACATGTAAAATATGAGAGGTGGCAAGCCCACCACATGCCCGTCCATCCCTGAGCTTTCTCCCATAATATGGTAGGTGGGCAGGTACCGAATCAGCAGCCTACCCATCATTTTAAAACAAAAAAGTAATAGTCAATTGAACTTATTATCAAACTAATTGACTCAAATAACATGCTCCCCACACCACAGTACAACTGGTGTGGGCAGGCAGGCGGGAGTAGCAGGCTGATTTTAAGCAAACCGCTTAAAAGGATGGAAGGAGGGTACTTTGAGGGGTGATGCATCTGCATCGGGTGACACGCACCCCTGCCTCCAACCCCCCCCCCCCCCCCCCCCCCCCCCCCGCCCCCACCACCACCACCACCACCACCCCAAGATGATAGATGATACTATCCTCTCTGTTCCTGCCCGCCTGGCCTCCAAAACTCTCAACCAACCTCCCCCTTGCCCTCCTCCCGTGGCTTCCTAATCCTTCAACATATAAAACCCAGGACTGACCCTGGTCCAGAAGCCATGGCTGTCTTCATCTGTGGACCTGCATGCAGTTCTGGCATTGCTGGGACTGCCAGACCTGCTGACCAATCAGATTGGCCGTCAGCTCTCAAGGGTGGTACTTCCTCTCACCAAGGGGTGGAAGTCCCACTCGCACCTCATTCATGTCGCCCGCAGCATGCTATTGCTGTGGACGGCCTTGCTTAATGTTGTTCGGCTGACACCTGACATTACTTCTTGGGGTGGCGAGGGTAGGGTGCAAATAAGGCCCCATAAATTCAGTCATTAGAGGATCTGAGTGAATCAGGTAATTCTGCAGCCAAGAAGCTCATCAACCCGAGGCCCCAGAAGCTTATGCCACTGTCCAAAGGGGAAAGAAGATCAACTCTATCATGTCCCTCATCATGACAAGGTCATATAGGCTCCAAAAACATTGCGAACCACCATCCCAACTTTAGTTTGGTGGTGATCCAATTAAAACTGCAATGTGATGCTGCTACTGAATTGCCTTTAATGTGCTGGTTATACATTTTTTTAGGTAGCTTTGCTATTAATTCAAAAGCAAAATAATGTGGATTCTGGAAACCTGAAATAAAAACAGAAAATGCAGGAAATAGGTAAAGGAGCATCTGTGGAGAGAGAAAAACAATGTTCTATTCTAAATAGCCAGGCATTGAAGGATTTTTATTTTATTCATTCCTGGGAATGTAAGTGCCACTGGCCAGGCCAGTATTTATTGCCCATCCCTAATTGCCCTTGGGAAGGTGGTGGTGTGCTGCCTTCTTGAGCTGCTGCAGTCCATGTGTTGTAGGTACACCCACAATGCTTTTAGGGAGGGAGTTCTAGGATTTTGACCCAGCAACAGTGAAAGAACAGTGATATATTTCCAAGTCAGGATGGTGAGTGGCTTAGAGGGGAACTTCCAGGTGGTGGTGTTCCCATTTGTCTGCTGCCCTTGTCCTTCTAGATGGTAGTGGTCATGAGTTTGGAAGGTACTGTATAAGGAGCTTTGGTGAGTTGTTGCAATGAATCTTGCAGATGGTACACACTGCTGCCACTGCGTTGGTGATGGAGGGAGTAAGTGTTTGTGGATGAGGTGCCAATCAAATGGGCTGCTTTGTCCTGGATGGTGTCATGATTCTTGAGTGTTATTGGAGCTGCACTCATCCAGGCAAGTGGAGACTATTCCATCACATTCCTGGCATGCGTCTTGTCCCGTGCATCTGCTGTCCTTTGTCCTTTTAGGACAGTGGTAGAGGTTGCGGGTTTAGAAGGTACTGTCAAAGGGGCCTTGGTGAGTGCCACTTCTAAATTGTAGACACTACTGTCATTGTGCGCTGGTGGTGGATAAAGTGAATGTTTACGTTGGTGGATGGGATGCTGATCAAGTGGAGCCTCTTGAGTGTTGTCAGAGTCGCAGCCATCCAGGCAAGTGGAGAGTATTCCACTACACTCCTGAATTTTGCGATGTAGGCTTTAGGGTGTCAGGAAATTGTCATTGCCTGGCACTTGTGTGGCATGAATATTACTTGTCACTTATCATCCCAAGCCTGAATGTTGTCCAGGTCTTGCTGCATATTGGCAGGGAATGCTTCAGTATCTGAGGAGTTTGCGAATGGTGCTGAACATTATACAGCCATCAGCGAACATCCTCACTTCTGACCTTATGATGGAGGGAAGATCATTGATGAAGCAGCTGAAGATGATTGGGCCTCGGACTCCTGCAGTCCTGGAACTGAGATGATGTCCTAGAACTGAGATGATTGACCGCCAACAGCAACAACCATCTTCCTTTGTGCTAGGTATGACTGCAGCCAGTGGAGAGTTTTCCCCCGATTCCCATTGACTCCAGTTTTGCTAGGGCTCCTTGGTGCAATACACGGTCAAAGGCAACCTTGATGTCAAGGGCAGTCACTGTCACCTCACCCCAGGGGTTCAGCTCTTTTGTCCATGTTTGAACCAAGGCTGTAATGAGGGCAGGAGCTGAATGATCCTGGCGGAACCCAAACTGAGCGTCAGTGAGCAGGTTATTGCTAACCAATTGCCGCTTGTAGCACCGTTGGTGACCCCTTCCATCACTTTACTAATGATTAGGAGTAGACTGATGGGGTGTCAATTGGCCGGATTGGATTTGTCCTGCCCTATATGTACAGGACATACCTGGGCAATTTTCCACGTAGTCACATAGATGCCAGTGTTGTAGCTGTACTGGAACAGCTTAGTTAGGGTGCACCTAGCTCTTGCGCACAAGTCTTCAGTACTATTGCCAGAGTATTAACAGAGCCGATCGCCTTTGCAGTATCCAGTGCCTTCAGCCGTTTCTTGATATCATATGGAGTGAATGAAATTGGCTGAAGACTGGCATCTGTGATGCTGGGGATCTCTGGAGGAGGCCAAGATGGATCATCCACTCGGCACTTCTAGCTGAAGATTGTTGCAAATGCTTCAGCCTATCTTTTGCACTGATATGCTGGGCCCTCATTGTTGAGGATGGGATTATTTGTGGAGCCGCCTCCTCCAGTGAGTTGTTTAATTGTCCACCACCATTCACGACTGGATTTGGCAGGACTGCAGAGCTTAGAACTGACCCTTTAGTTGTGGGATCGCTTAGCTCTGTCTATCGCAAGCTGCTTACGCTGTTTGGCACGCAAATAATCCTGAATTGTAGTTTCACGAGGTTGATGCCTCATATTTGGGCATGCCTGATGTTGCTCCTGGCATGCCCTCCTGCACTCTTCATTGAACCAGTGTTGATCCCCTGGCTTGGTGGGAATGGTAGGGTGGCGTATATGCTGGCCCATGAGGCTACAGATTGTGGTTGAGTACAATTCTGCTGCTGCTGATGGCCCACAGTGTCTCATGGATGCCCAGTCTTGAGTTGCTAGATCTGTTTGAAATCTATCCCATTTAGTGCGGTGGTAGTGCCACAGAACATGATGGAGGGTATCCTCAATGTGAAGACCAAACTTTGTCTACACAAGGACTGTGCAGTGGTCCCTCCTACCAATACTGTCATGGGCAGTTGCAGGCAGGTTGGTGAGGATGAGGTCAAGTATGCTTTTCCCTCTTGTTGGTTCCCTTAGCACCTGCCGCAGACCCAGTCTAGCAGCTATGTCCTTTAAGACTTGGCCAGCTCAGTATGTAGTGGTGCTACCAAGCCACTCTTGTTGATCGACATTGAAGTCGCCCACCCAGAGTGCACACTGCACCCTTGCCACCCTGAGTGCTTCCTCCAAGTGGTGTTCAACATGGAGGATTACTGATTTATCAGCTGAGAGGGGATGGGGAGAGCGCGATTGGGCGGCGGCGGTATGTGGTAATCAGCAGGAGTTTCCTTTGCCCGTGTTCAACCTGATGCCATGAGACTTCATGAGGTCCGGAGTCTATGTTGTGGACTCCCACAGCAACTCCCTCCTGACATTATACAACTGTGCTGCCACCTTTGTCCTGCCGGTGAGATAGGACATACCCAGGGATGTTGATGGTGGCATTTGGGACATTATCTGTAAGGTATGATTCCGTGAGTATGACTATGTCAGATTGTTGCTTGTCTAGTCTGTGGGACTGCTCTCCCAATTTTGGCACGAGCCTCCAGGGACTTTGCAGGATCGACAGGGCTAAGTTTGCAATTGTTGTTTCCAGTGCCTAAGTCGATGCCCAGCAGTCTGTTAGGTTTCATTCCTTAAAGACTTCGTAGTGGTTTGATACAATTGAGTGGCTTGTTAGGCCATTTCAGAGGGCACTTAAGAAGCAATCACGTTGCTGTGGATCTGGAGTCACATGTAGGCCAGACCAGGTAAGGACAGCAGATTTTCTTCCCTAAAGGATGGTGAGTGACTTGGAAATATATCACCGTTCCTTCACTGTCGCTGGATAAAAATCCTGGAACTCCCTTCCTAACAGCACTGTGGGTCTACCTACACCACATGGACTGCAGCGGTTCAAGAAGGCAGCTCACCTTCTCAAGGGCAATTAGGGATGGGCAAATAGGGATAAATGCTGGCCTAGCCAGTGACACCAAATCCTGTAAATGAAGGGAAAAAAGCAGACCTGATGCGTTAACTCTATTTCTCTCACCACAGATTGCACTTGACCTGCCTATTAATTATTTGTTGATCAATTGCTGGGTATTCCCTATCTAATGTTCTATCTATTAACTGTTTGTAAACTCCATGTTTATTTTAAAATAATTATTATCTGTAGTTCATAAATAGTTCTTGGTGTCTGCTTACTTTAACGATTTGTCAAGAGAGGATAATTCATTCACACAGCTTGCGATTTGAGAGTTGGTTTGATAAACTCAAATTAACTCACATTTGGGAGATGCAATACAATTTCAAGAGCCAGATTTAGGCATTGAATTTAGGTTCATCTAGTCGTTTAACATAAATTTGTGGGATACTGACCCCATGAAGCAAAAATAATTGGTCACCAAAGAATATTGAGGGAAGGGTTAAGGGTCAAAGATAGAGGTTTTGAAAAAGGGGAGAGGGGAAGTTGAAATCTCTAATGAGCAATCAGACAGCAAGAAGATTCTATAATCCACTGACACCCAACTACATGACACTTTAAATGCAGTTTTCATGGCTCTGCGACTCCAATTTTGCCAAGTTTTACTGGGTGGAACTTCTGCAATTTTTAGCTAAAATGGCATTCTAATTGTGCCTTTACATCCTAAATTTATTATATTCATGTGGTCCATGCCCACATTTGGTGGGCACCTCTCTCGAATCAAAAATCTATGCAGTTAAAATGCTCGAGGGTGGGAGTATGACCAGTAAATGTGAGACCTTTTTTTTTCATGGGACGTGGGCTTCGCTGGCTGGGCCAGCATTTATTGCCCATCCCTAGTTGCCCTTGGGAAGGTGGTCATGAGCCTCCTTCTTGAACCGCTGCAGTCCATGTGGTGTAGGTACACCCACAGTGCAGTTAGGACAGGGGACTTTGACCCAGCGACGGTGAAAGAACAGCAATATATTTCCAAGTCAGGATGGTGAGTGACTTGGAGGGGAACTTCCAGACGATGGTATTCCCATCTATCTGCTGCCCTTGCCCTTCTAGATAGTAATGGTCATGGATTTGGAAGGTGCTGTCTAAGGAGCCTTGCTGAATTCCTGCAGAGCACCTTGATAGACAGTACACACTGTTGTCACTGTGCCTCAGTGGTGGAGGGTGTAAATGTTTGTAGATGGGATGTTAAGCAAGCTGCTTTGTCCTGGATGGTGTCCAGCTTCTTGAGTGTTGTAGGAGCTGCACTCATCCAGGCAAATGGGGAGTATTCCATCACACCCCTGACTTGTGACAGGTGGACAGACTTTGAGGAATCAGGAGGTGGGTTGCTCATCACAGGATTCCCAGCCTCTAACCTGCTCTTGTAGCCACAGTATTTATACTGTGAACTGGTTAGTCCAGTTCAGTTTCTGGTCAATGGTAACCCCCAGGATGTTGATAGTGGAGGATTCAGTGATGGTAATGCCATTGAACATCAAGGGGAGATGGTCGGATTCTCTCTTGTTGGACATTGTCATTGCCTGGCACTTGTGTGGTGCAAATGTTACTTGCCACTTGTCAGCCCAAGCCTGGATATTGTCCAGGTCTTGCTGCATTTCCACATGGACTGCTTCAGTATCTGAGGAGTCACGAATGGTGCTGAACATTGTGCAATCACCAGTGAACATCCCCACTTCTGACCTTGATGCCAAGGGCAGCCACTCTCACCTCACCTCTGGAGTTCAGCTCTTTTGTCCATGTTTGAACCAAGGCTGTAATGTCAGGATCTGAGTTATCCTGGCAGAACCCAACTGAGAATCAGTGAGCAGATTATTGCTAACCGAGTGGCGCTTGTAGCACTGTTGGTGACCCCTTTCATCACTTCACCGATGATCAGGAGTAGACTGATGGGGTGTCAATTGGCCGAGTTGGATTTTGTATACAGGACATATCTGGGCAATTTTCCAAGTAGCCAGGTAGATGCCAGTGTTGTAGCTGTACTGGAACAGCTTGGCTAGGGGCACGGCAAGTTCTGGAGCACAAGTCTTCAGTACCATTGCCAGAATATTGTCGGGGCACATAGCCTTTGCACTAACCAGTGCCTTCAACAGCTAACTATTTTAAGCACCCGCCTGCCCATAAAAACTTTTGAATAGGAGCAAGAGTCCACCAAAAGGCCCACCGAGCTTCCCCCATTCACCAAGTTCATGGCTGAACTTCTACATCAATTCCACTTTTTTGTCCTATACTCATTATCCCCTGATTCCCATAGTGCCCAAAATAATTGATCTCAGACTTGAATATACTCATTGACCGAGCATCCACAGTCCTCAAGAGTAGAGTTCAAGATTCACAACCCTCTGAACGAAGACATTTCTCCTTATCTCAGTCCTAAATGGCTGACCCCTTATCCTGAGACTATGACCCCTCGTTTTGTACTCTCTAACCAGGGAAACCACCTCTCAGCATCTACCCTGTCAAGTTCTCTTAAGAATTTTATACATTTCAGTGAGATCCAAAAGCTGCACTACAACAGTACCTCACAGAAAGATACAAAATTCAAACACATGCAAGGGTGTGAATTTGAGGTACTTGCTTAGATACCTACTAAGAAAAAGCTGGGGCTTGTCTATTCAAGTCTAAGTGTATTTTTAATAATGTAATAAGCCTCAATTCCTGCCAAGCAACCCCTCTGACTGAATGTTTGCTTTTATGAACTCTCAAGTGTGAAATCTCATTTTTCAGATTTTAATTCTTTGGGAAATATTTTAAAAACATTATTTTTACTTTCTATTTCCACCTCCTTTATCTCTAGAACTCTTAATCCCATTTTTCCACTTTATTTTGCTTTTTGTGCATGATTTGACATTGAGTTAACTTTTCCAACTAAGAGTCCCTGGGTTAGACTCTGTGGGTGAGATCTTAACTCATTCAAAACCCATCAACTTGCACAGAGTTAAAACCAGGCCCTTTGTGTCTCAGTAAGAACTCAAAAACTTTTTGTTTGTTTGTTCTTGGATGTGAACGTCGCTGATAAGGCCAGCATTTATTGCCCATTCCTAATTACCCTAGAAAGGTAGTGCTGAGCTGTCTTCTTGAACTCCTGCAGTCCATCTGGTATAGGTACACCCACAGTGCTGTTAGTGAGGTTGTTCCAGGAATTTGACCAAGTGATAGTGAAGGAACGGTGATTTGGTTCCAAGAGAGGACGGTGTGAGGCTTTGGAGGGGGACTTGCAGGTTGTGGTGTTCCCATTCAGCTGCTGCTCTTGTCCTTCTAGATGGTAGAGGTGGCAGGTTTGGAAGGTGCTGTCAAAGGGATCTTGGTGAGTTACTGCAGTGTGCCTTGTATGATACCCACTGCTGTCACTGTGCTCTGGTGATGGAGGGAGTAAATGTGATGGTGATGAATGGGATGCCAATCAAGCAGGCTGATTTGTCCTGGATGGCAAACAGGGAGTGTGTAACTCACTACAGAATTCCCTGCCACTGAACTCCACAGTATCTGTATGGCTTGTCCACTTAAGTTTTTGACCAATGATAAATCCCAGTATGGCGATGGCGAGACATTCAGTGATTGTAATGCCATTGAATATCAAGGGAAGATGGCTAGACTCTCTTGTTGGAGATGGTCATTGCCTGGCATTTGTGAGACACGAATCTTATTTACCACTTATCAACCCAAGCCTGAACATTGTCCAGGTCATGCTGCATGCAGGCACGGACTGCTTCAGTATCTGAGGAATCAGGAATCACTGAACACTCTGCAATCATCAGTGACCATCCCCACTTCTGTCCATACGACGGAGGGTAGGTCATTGATGAAGCAGCTAAGATGGTTGGGCCTAGAACACTACCCTGAGGAATTCCTGCAGCGATGTCCTGGCACTGAGATGATTGATCTCCAACAATTACAACCATCTTCCTTTCTCGTTGACTAAGGAGACATACCATTGCTTGTCCAGTTCACACAAGCCCAGGATTACCTGTAAAGGGTGGCACTATTTTGTCTCTCTAATAACCACAAATTCCAGTGCAAAAGTCCACCAGAAGTCCGTAGGCAAATGTAAGTATAATGAATAGCTGGTGCCATTCGTTCTAATTTATCATTAGAAACTATTGTGAAGGCTATATTTTTACACTGTTGCAAACAATTGTCCTTCAATCCTAGTTGGGTATGGAGCAAGAATAGTAGTGGTCAGACACCACAATTATACTCCCCTGGACACTTATGTCATCAGCAGAAGACTGACCCAGGTCATAAGAATTGTTCACTAAAAGCAGCATTACAACTGTTTCCCAATGCAAAACCACCAGCAATTTTTAATGGCTTGCCGGGAGTTGCACCAATAATTATAGTTTTTAATTTAAAAATTTAATAACTATCTACCTAGGTGTTATGTGTCTGATGGTGAGCTTCATAAGTGTAATGTCTGTGTTAATGTGGGCTGTCCTTTTGGCTTGCTGTGTGATTTGTTTTTTAGGGGGCTTTGCTGGATTTCTTAAGGTTTAGCAATGTTCAAAACAAAAAATGTTTTTTTTTCACTGATTTGCTTATAATTTACCTGGGCAATTTGAGGGCCAGATTTTTCCCACTGATAATTTTTTTACACCGTCCAGGACAAAGCAGCCCGCTTGATTGGCACCACATCCACAAACATTCATTCCCTCCACCACCGACGCACAGTAACAGCAGCGTGTACCATCTACAAGATGCACCACAGGAATTCACCAAGGCTGCTTAGACAGCACCTTCCAAACCCACAACCACTACCAGCTAGAAGATAGATGAGAACACCACCACCTGGAAGTTCCTCACCATCCTGATTGGAAATATATTGCCGTTCCTTCACTGTCACTGGGTCAAAATCCTGGAACTTCCTTCCTAACAGCACTGTGGGTGCACCTACACCACATGGATTGCAACAGTTTAGGAAGGCAGCTCACCACCACCTTCTCATGGGCAACTAGGGATGAGCAATAAATTCTGGCCCAGCCAGCAAAGCCCACATCCTGCGAATGAATGAAAAAATTGCTCCTTGACACTGTGCACAGGCTTTTTGCCAAGCATTTAGCTGTATACGCCAATGTTTTCTTTTAGCTACAGGTGTGCGCAACCACACAGCAACCCAGAAGGCACCACACAGACCATTCACAGGTTGTCTCTTTTAAGATAGCATGCATCTGTGGCTGCACAGAATAAATTTAAAATGTAAGGGAAATATCCTTTTTTTCCCCAATATTACTGTGGGACACTGAAGCAGGCTTATGGGGACTGTGTGTATAGAGGTGGAAACAAGCAGTCTTTTAGCGATTGGCAGTTTTAAAAAATGGAATGCTACTATTGTCATGGAAATGGACATATGATGAGGCAATGCAAGGAAAGATTCAAGGAGATTCAAAGATTCAAGAAGAAGCCCAATGAAATCTACTGAGAGAGGCAAGGGAGGAGATTGCTGGGGCCTTGACAGAAATCTTTGTATCCTCACTAGCTACGGGTGAGGTCCCAGAGGACTGAAGAATGGCCAATGTTGTTCCATCGTTTAAGAAGGGTAGCAGGGATAATCCAGGAAATTACAGGCCGGTGAGCCTTACATCGGTGGTAGGGAAATTATTGGAGAAGATTCTTTGTGACAGGATTTACTACCATTTGGAAGCAAATGGGTGTATTAGTGAGAGGCAGCATGGTTTTGTGAAGGGGAGGTTGTGTCTCACTAACTTGATCGAGCTTTTCGAGGAAGTGACAAAGATGATCGACGATGGAAGGGCAGTGGATGTTATCTACATGGATTTCAGTAAGGCCTTTGACAAGGTGCCTCATGGCAGACTGGTACAGAAGGTAAAGTCGCACGGGATCAGAGGTGACCTGGCAAGATGGATACAGAATTGGTTTGGTCATAGAAGACAGAGGGTACCGTGGAAGGGTGCTTTTCTGAATGGAGAGCTGTGACTAGTGGTGTTCCGCAGAGATCAGTGCTGGGACCTTTGCTGTTTGTAGTATACTTAAATGATTTGGAGGAAAATGTAACTGGGCTAATTAGTAAGTTTGCAGACGACACTAAGGTTGGAGGAGTTGCAGATAGTGAAGAGGATTGTCAAAGGATACAACAGGATATAGATCGGTTGGAGACTTGGGCGGAGAAATGGCATATGGAGTTTAATCCGGACAAATGCGAGGTAATGCATTTTGGAAGGTCTAATACAGGGAGGAATTATACAGTAAATGGCAGAACTCTTAAGTGCATCGACGGGCAGAGGGATCTGGGTGTACAGGTCCACAGGTCACTGAAAGTGGCAACACAGGTGGATAAGGTAGTCAGGAAGCCATATGGCATGCTTGCCTTCATTGGCAGGGATATTGAGTATAAAAGCTGGGAAGTCACACTGCAGCTGTATAGAACCTTGGTTAGGCCACACTTGGAATATTGCGTGCAATTCTGGTCGCCACGTTACCAGAAGGATATGGAGGCGTTGGAGAGGGTGCATAGGAGGTTTACCAGGATGCTGCCTGGTCTGGAGGTTATTAGCTATGAGGAGAGGTTGGAGGATCTCGGATTGTTCTCACTAGAGCAATGGAGATTGAGGGGCGACTTGATAGAAGTTTACAAAATTATGAGTGGCATGGACAGAGTAGATAGTCAGAAGCTTTTTCCCATGGTGGAAGAGTCAATTACTAGGGGACATAGATTTAAGGTGAGAGGAGAAAACTTTAGAGGAGATGTGCGGGGCAAGATTTTTACGCAGAGGGTAGTGAGTGACTGGAATTTGCTGCCAGAGGAGGTGGTGGAAGCAGGTACGATAGTGATGTTTAAGAGGCAGCTTGACAAATACATGAATAGGATGGGAATAGAATGATACAGACCCCAGAAGTGCAAAATGTTTTAGTTTGACAGGCAATATGATTGGCGCAGGCTTGGAGGGCTGAAGGGCCTGTTCCTGTGCTGTACTTTTTTTGTTTTTTTTTGAATGATCAACTATTATGGGTGGTTCTTACACAATTTGTCTACAGCACTGACCTGTCATGAAGAGATGTTAATGTCTATAATGTTATTGGAAATTAATATTTTAAAATAAAGCTCTAGTGGGGGGGGGTGTATGTGTCTTAATTGGATTAAAGCCAGCTAATCTGGGTCCATTGATGTGTAGTTTTGAGATGGTAATTAGATAAGCATAAGGAGGGTAGAAGGTAAAGTTTAAATTTGCATTTGTTAAAAGAAACGATTCTAGTCTGCGGGTGAAATCTTACACCTTGCTAGAAGACACCAAGTTTATTTTTTTTCAGCTTACTAATAAAATTGGTGGGACGAAAGGATGTTATTGTTAGAAGATGTAAAGTTGAAAGCCCGGTGATACAATGGAAACTTTACATCGAAAGAGAAAGATATGTATAAAGGAGAAAGGAGATTGTGTGTAAGCTAGAGGCATTTTAAGATCCAACAAATGTGAGAAGCCTCCAGCCTGTAAGCCCCAAGTGTGCCCGCAAGGACCCAGAGCTGAAAGAAACTCCTTTTGAATGCAACTGTCCAGGGTGTGCTTTGCCAGGGGTTTGTTAAATATATGAGTTTTACTGTTGCCTTAACCGGGGTGTAATTAAGAGATTAATTAGGGGATTTTTGTATTATTATAGTAGTAATTTAGTAGACATGTATGTGTTTACAATCTTTCTTGTATTAATAAATGTTTAATTTAGTTTTAGAAAAAATGCTCTTGAGACTCGGTGGTCTTATTACTACTGAATCCCAAGCCTGCATCTTGAAACATGCAAATTGCAAAAATGGGCTATGACAGTTGTCTCAAGTTTCCCTCTGGGATTTGAACAACTCAGCATTTACCATTGGCTGTATTCTCTACTCAAAAAGAACGAATGTTGGTCTTGGGAGGCGCCCCAGAAAGAAGGTTTCATAAAGGTGAGACAATTGTTGCACTCATAGACGAAAGAATTGGTGCTGACGTGACACATCTCCCTACAAAGTGAGAGCAGTGCTCTCTCATCAGATGGACGACGGCATGGAAGGGCCAATAGGTTATGTATCAAGAACGCTCACCACAGCAGAAAAGGAATACTCTCAGATAGATGAAGAAGGCCTGTCTATCATCTTTGGTGTCAAGAAATTTCACCAGTACATACACAGCCGCCATTTTACAATCGTTCCAGACCACAAGCCATTGCTAGGATTGTTGAGGACAAGGCTATACAACCCATAGCTTTAGCAAGAATACAACAATGGGCCTTAATTTTGGCAGCATACAAAAGTCACCAACTTTCGTACATAAGTTGGCAATCAAATCACAAATGCCAATGCCCTGAATCATTTGCTTTTACAAGAAAATGATGTGCATGACCTAGTTCCACAACAAGTTCTTTTACTGTTAAATTTCTTAGATTCCTCACTGGTATGTGCTCGACGGATCAGAGACTGGACAAGTCAGGACCCAGTGCTATCTCAAGTACGAGAACAAGTACTACATGGTTGGTCACAGGAGCCCGTATCTGACGAAATGAAACCCTACTTCAACAGAAGATATGAAATAAGCAGCCAGGTTGGCATCTTATTGCAGGAAGCACGAGTGAAAGTTCCTTCAAAGGGAAAGGAGCTACTTTTAATTGAACTATACAGTGCCCATCCAGGAATTTCCCGAATGAAGGCCATAGCACGCAGGTATCTATGGTGGCCTCGGATGGATGGCAAAATAGAGAGTTTATTAAAGCAGTGCATGCAATGTCAGCAACTGCAAAAGTTGCCAGTGACAGCTCCGTTTCACCCATGGGAATGGCCAGGTAAACCCTGGGTGCGGATACACATTGGCTGTTTGACCTTTTCTGGGAACAATGTTTCTGCTCATTGTCAATGCCCATTCAAAATAGTTGGATGTAAATGAGGTGAAGTCACCAACGTTGGCAGCTACAATTGAGAAACTACATCAGAGTTTTGCTATTCATGGACTACCAGAAGTCATTTCCGATAACGGCACGGCATTTACGAGTGCTGAGTTTCAATAGTTTTTCAGCCTCAACTGTATCATTCATGTGAAAACTGCACCGTACCATCCTTCCTCAAATGGACTGGCTGAAAGGGCAGTTCAGACGTTCAAGGCAGGCTTACTAACAGGTGATTCCTTGGTAACCGAGACAACATGCTTTCTTTTTCATTGCAGGACTACCCCTCACACAACAACAGGTGCCATACCTGCGGAATTATTGTTGAAATGCTGCCTCAAGATGAGATTAAGCTTAATAATGCCAAATTTAGAGGGGAAGGTGGAAAGGAGTCAGGGAAGCCGATAAACCAGACACGACTGGCATAATCGCGAGAGGAAATTTACTGTGGGAGAGCTGGTGTACGTGAAAAACTTCAGGGAAGTACCAAAATGGCTGCTGGGTGAAATAAGTGCAGTGACTGGACCTCTATCTTATCAGGTGGAGGTGGAAGGTCGGATCATCCGTAAACATGTGGACTATTTAAGGAAGAGAGAGACAAATCACCAAGATTTGGCTCCAACAGGGACCATGACCTGGTCTGCGTTCCCTGTTGAGGATACTCAACCCAGGGCTGACATGTCTGATGTTCCTGTAAGACGTGAGGATACAGAACTGCAACTGTCCACCAAAGCACCTGATGTTCAGGCAACTCCGGCAAAGAAGGTTTCTAACAAAGAATCTGAAGTTCTGGAGCTGGGACGTTCCACACATCCCAGGAAACTACCTGAAAAACTGAACTTGTAAATTCTTTACCCAGTGTAAATATTATATTGTCTTGAAAAATATGTATTTGTAAATATAATATGTATAACCATGTTAAAGGGGAGGAATGTAGTAATTATGGTTTTATTTAGTGTGCAATGTACCCTTAATAATACTTTGTAAGCAAAATTACATGATCTATAGTAACTAATAAGAGAGTAGCGTGGGCTATCTCAGCAATCAGTGTAGAGTTGGAGTTGAAAACACACGTGTAGTTGCTGTTGGGTATATTGTAAATAAATTTAAAACTTCCACCCAAGAAGTGTCTGCAGGTCAACTCTATCATTAATAGTATAGCTTGGCCACCCTGCAACAGGGAGAAAGAAGCTGTGAAATACCCCCTTTATAGCAAGAATGGGTGCTTGTGGTAATATTGCTAGATGTTTGATAGATTAGGAATCTATTTGGACTGTTGCCTGAAAGGGATGTATAATTGGAAGTAGTTAAGTAAAAATCTTGTGGGAACTGTTATAAAACTAAATGTAACTGTAATTTGTGTGTTTAAGTTTTCTTTTGTTGATAAATGTTTTAATTTAATCTTTAAAACCTCAAAAGGTGGTAGTGGATTCATTATTTCTGACTTCAGTGCACAAACCTTCTCATGATAAATACAAATTGCAAAATTGTTATAATAGGGTGCAGAAGTTTCCCTTTGTGATTTGGCCAGCCTGACAAATACCACCATCCATATCATAACAAAAGGTACTGCAAATTGAAATGAGCAGGCTGTGCACAACAAAAAAAAATAGTGGGACATTGGTATACAACTATTAGATTTACTCCCTAGTCTGGGCCATTAAAGTCCTCTGCTGAATTCTCTGCAAGAACTTGTGTATGACCTCGCCTTCTGACAAGCTGACACCCGCGATATCCTTTCGCCCTATCTTGGCTGCTGTGCATTTGTGCTGGTGACTTCACCATGTGCAGGTCCCTCCTCTATCCTAGTCTTTAGAGTGAAGGAGTGGGAGTCTTTGAACTAGTAGCTGTTAGTGTAAAATCGAGTGATGATGTTTCATGATCATCAACATCTTCCTTTTCCACATTTGATTGGGAAGCGTCTGTACTTGAATTAAAAAAGAGACGTGATTTGGGTTATGGTGAGAGGAGAGGAGAAAGTAAAAATACTTAAATCAATTCAGTTCCTGATAAAACTTCCAGCAGCCTTAGCATGCGTCCCATTTATGAGATGCAGGCTACATTTGAATAGCTGTTTGCAATATCAGGTCCCTTGCTGATGCATGAAGCTAGTGAACAATGTAGGTACTGCTGTCTGCATGCACAAATCAAACAGGCAACACATAATCAGCAAGCAGCACGAATTTCACATCCTGTCTGTAGTACAATGAATGGGTGAAGGTCCATGCCCATTTACGGGGCTTAGCCAGTTTAACCACCAATATGCTTTTGTTGTGTTTCGAAGCAAATTTCCATTAGTAAGTCCTCAGCATAATGAAGAAAGCAAGGGGGTGACTGAAAGGATTTCCAAAAAAATACTCAGAGCAATTTCATTATTATTGGTAGATTTTGCTGCTTGTTCCATTTGTGGTTTTCATCTGTTCATGTTACCCTACAGTCATAAGGATGGTTCAGAGCTTATTTATCCTATTCCTTTATGTTCCTTTATATCACATGTGACAAGTCAATTCTGTCGATATGCGAATTTCAACACAGCTCTGACCCTATGACATAACCTCTCTATGATTGAATGCTGCCAAGGCTGCATTGTTGTTAGTTTTTCAAGCCATGTTGTTGGTTTTGATTTGTACATCTTTCTACCTCTTCAGTTGCGGTATCTTGTTCATAACTTCAGACAATGATATCTAATTGTGACACAGAAATCTTCTGTATTTTTTATACATATGATCTGTAACATTGCTCAATGAGTTAGGAAAATATATCCTATCATATTATATAGCATTTCATCAGTGAGCTGATGATATAAGTCAAATTATGTGCACAATTGCATTGTAACTAAATCCATATTCTTGACTGTTCAGAAATAGTTTAACAATATAGTTAATGTTATCTCTTACCTTTTTTTGAAGTGCACGTTACAGAGGAAGATGGGAGGGAAGATGTTCCAAGTTGCAGGTAGGTAGGACACAAGTTATAGGCACTATAGCAGTATTGGGCAGTTAAGGCATGCTGTATGGGTTTTAATATTGGAGGAAGGGAACCTGGAGTCTTGGAGCAGCGGTTCCAAAATGTGGGAGGAAGGAGGTGGCAGCAGGATCCTTGAGAATCAGGAGGAGATTCTGAGATGCTGGAGCACTGGGAGGGGTGGTTCTCCTATTCAGGAGCACTGAGAGTCGACGTCTGGCAGGAGTAGAAAACAGATACCAAAGTGTGGTATCATTGGAAGAGGGTGCAAGATGTGAGGACAATATTGTGTGACAGCACTTTGATGGTACGGGTGTAGGAGCATGGGAAGGTTGTTGAATATGAGAATATTGGGAAGAATGGGTGTTATGGATGCTGCTAATAAAATGCACTGTGGAGTGTTGTCATAGGGGTGAATCAACAGTGGAGAGAGAGGCATGGATGTCATAAGACCTAACATCCTGGACTGTTTTTTGAGTTGAGCTTTTTGGAGGCAGTTTTTGCTATTTGATAGATAGGTTTGTATCTCCCTTCTTCTTGTCATGTTGCTACACTTTCCCTCACCTCTGTTCCACGCATACTCTGGAAATTTGGGTGGCTGGAAGTTGCATTGTAGAAGGATTCGCAGGCTATGCAAAGCCTAATAGGGACCACAATGTGAATGTCCTCCTGTATATACTTGACCGAGACTGACATGTCTCATTATTTCACAAATACCATTTCTCAGCTTGTTTGGATGAGAGCAGGAGCTGCAGGGCGGATGAGCAAACTGACCATTGACACCGTGGTACAGGAAGTCAGAAGCAAAAAGGAACATAGTGGTAGTAGGGGACAGTATAGTGAGGGGGATTGATACTGTTCTTTGTAACAAAGAGCGAGAGTCCAGGTGGCTGTGTTGCCTGTCCGTTGTCAGGGTTCAGGACATTTGCTCAGGCTTGGAGAGGAACTTGCAGTGGGAGGGGGAGGATCTGGTTGTCATGGTCCATGTAGGTACCAATGACATAGGTAGAATTAGGAAGGAGGTTCTGCTTAGAGAGTATGAGAAGCTAGGCACTAAATTGAAAAGCAAAACCTCAAAGGTTATAACCTCTGGATTATTACCTGAGCTGTGTGCAAATTGGCGTAGGGTACATAAAACCAGAGAGATGAATGCGTGCTTCCAAGACTGATATGGGAGAAGTGGGTTCTGCTTTGTGGGGCACTAGTACCAGTACTTGGGAAAGTCGGGGCTGTACCGTTGGGACAGTCTACACCTGAATCGAGCTGGGACCAGTGTTCCTGTGAACCGCATAACTAGGGAAGTAGAGAGGGTTTTTGAATAAATAGTGGGGGCAAGGGATCAAATGCAGAAAGATGTGGTATATCAAAGAGTAGAGACAAGGTAAGAGAGGAAAATAATAACATGGGAAATGAGGGTCAGAGAATGGCAGAAAGGGATAAAGAGAAAAAACCTCAGAATGCACAAAAAATCAAGACTAGATGTTACAAAAGATGACAAAAAGACTAAACTAAAGGCTCTGTATCTGTGCTTGGCATTTATAATGAAGTAAATGAATTGATAGCGCGCATTGAAATAAGTAAATATGATCTAATAGCCATTACAGAGAACTGGCTGCAAGATGACAAGGATTGGGTCCTGAATATTGAGGGGTCTTTGACATTTAAGAAGAATAGGAAGCTAGGTAAAGGTGAAAGGATAGTACTATTGATCAAGGATGGCATTTGTGCAATAGAACCACAGAAAAGTTACAGCACATTCGGCCCATCTTGACCATGCCAACCCGAGGACACCCAGGTGCCCTTTCTAATCCCACCTTCCTGCACCTGGCCCATAGCCCTGCAGCTTACAGCACTTTAGGTGCAGATCCAGGTATTTTTTAAAAGAGTTTAAAGTTTCTGCCTCTACCACCAACTTGGGCAGCGAATTCCAGACACCCACTACCCTCTGCGTAAAAAAGTTTTTCCTCATGTCCCCCCTACACCTTCTGCCACTTATCTTGAATCTATGTCCCCTGGTTCTAGAATTCTGCATCAAGGGAAACAATAGTTAGAGATGACCTTGGTTCAGGAGATCAGGATGTAGAATTGGTTTGGGTGGAGATAAGGAATAGTAGGGGAAAGAAGTCACAAGTGGTAGTGGTCTACAGGCTCCGTAACAGTAACCACAATGTAGGACAAAGTACACAAGAAGAAATTTTGGATGCTTGTGAAAAAGGGATGGAAATAATCATGGGTGACTTTAATCTACATATAAACTGGAAAAATCAGATTGGCAGTAATAGCCTGGATGAGGAGTTCATAGAATGCTTTCAAGATAGTTTCTTAGACCAGCACATTCTGGAACCAGCCAGAGAGCAGGTTATATTAGATTTAGTATTGTGTAATGTGACAGGATTAATTAATGAACCTCAGAGTAAAGGCACCCCTAGGTAGCAACAGCCACAATATGATTGAATTTTACATCCAGTTTGAAAGGGAAAAGAGTGGGTCTAAGACTAGTGTTTTAAACTTAAATAAGGGCAACTATGTGGAAATGAAGTTGAGTGAGCTGAAGTGAACTGGGATACTAGGCTAAGGGATAGATCAATAGAGAAGCAATGGCAGACATTTAAGGGGATATTTCAGACTACTCAGAATAAGTATATTCCTACTGTAAAGAAAAAATCTAACTAGTGGACCCACCATCCATGGCCAACTAAAGAAGTTAGGGAAAGCATTAAACTGAAAGAAAAAGCATATAACTCACAAAGATGAGTGGCAGGACAGATGATTGGTCAGAATATAAAGAATGACAGAGAATGACTAAAAGGTTAATCAAGAGAAAGAAATTAGAGTGTGAGAGGAAGCTAGCTGGAAATGTAAAAACGGATAGCAAGAGTTTCTACAGGTATCTAAACAGGAAAAGAGTAGGTAAATGTGTGTGTTGGTCATCTAGAGCGTGAGACGGGAAGTTAACAGTAGATAAGGAAATGGCACATGAAAGGAACAAATATTTTGTTTCGGTCTTCACTATGGAGGATACAAATAACATTCCAGTAATATCTGTAAAGCGGGAAGTGGAAGGGAGAAGGGAACTTGGTGATATTACAATCACTAGGGAAGCAGTACTGAGCAAACTGATGGAGCTGTGGGCTGACAAGTCTCTGGATCCAGATGGACTTCATCCTAGCATCTTAAAAGAGGTGACTAATGAGGTAGTAGATGCATTGGTGTTAATTTTCGAAAATTCCCTACATTCTGGAAAAGTTCCATCGGACTGGAAAGTAGCAAATATAACCCCACTATTCAAGAAAGAAAGGAAGGAGGCAGAAAACAGGAAACTATAGGCCAGTTAGCTTGATGTCTGTCGTGGGGAAGGTGTTAGAGTCGATCATTAAAGAGGTTATAGCTGGGCACTTAGAAAAGCTCAAGGTAACCAGGAAGAGTCAGCATAGTTTTATGAAAGGGAAATCATGTTTCGCCAATTTATTAGAGTTCTTTGAAAGAGTAACATATGCGGTGGATAGAGGGGAGCCTGTAGATGTACTCTACTTGGATTTCCAGAAAGCATTTGATAAGATGCCACATAAAAGGTTATTGTGGAAAATAAGGGCATCAATGACTAAGATGAGGGGAGGGACAGCATGGTAGCTAAATTTGCTGATGACTCAAAGGTAGGTAGGAAAGTATGTTGTGAAGAAGACATAAGGAATTTGCAGATGGATATAGATAAGTTGAGTGAGTGGGCAAAAATCTGGCAGATGGAGTACAATGTGGGAAAATGTAAAGTTGTTCACTTTGGCAGGAAGAATAAAAAGGCAGAGTATTACTTAAACAGAGAACAACTACAGAATTTCCGAGGTGCAGAGGGATCTAGGTGTTCTTGTGCATGAGTCACAATAAACATTATTTTGCAGGTACAGCACGTAATCAAGAAGGCTAATGGAATGCTACCCTTTATTACGAGAGGAATTGAACATAAAAGTAAGGATGTTATGCTTCAGTTATACAGGGCATTGGTGAGACTGCATCTAAAATACTGTTTGCAGTTTTGGTCTCCTTATTTAAGGAAGGATGTAAATGCATTGGAGACGCTTCAGAGGAGGCTTACAAGATTGATACTTGGAATGAGCAGCTTGCTTGTCTTATGAGGATAGGTTGGACAGGCTGAGCTTGTTTCCGCTAGAGCTTAGAAGAGTGAGGGTGACTTGATTGAAGTATGTAAGATCCTGAATGGTCTTGACAAGGTGGACATGGAAAGGATGTTTCCTCTTGTGGGTGAGTCCAGAACTAGGGACGCTGTTTTAAAATTAGGGGTTGCCCTTATAGGACAGAGAGGGGGAGAATTTTTTTCTCTGAGGGTTGTGCGACTTTGGAACTCTGCCACAGAAGGTGGTGGAGGCAGGGTCACTGAATAGTTTTAAGGCAGAGGTAGACAGATTCTTGTACGGAAGGGAATCAAAGGTTATCGAAATAATTGCAATGTGGAACTCGAAACACAAACAGGTCAGCCATAATTTTGTTGAATGGCGAAACAGACTCGAAGGGCCAAATGGCCTACTTTTGCCCCTATTTTGTGCGTTCGTACGTACTTCCACAATACACTTCAGAATTACAGATTTGATGATGCCTGTTTGCAGGCCCTTTAAGCGTACACAAATCCTACTTGTTCTTTCTCACAAACTTCACAATCACAATAGTCTGTTAATTGATTTATCTAAAACAAATGTGTTATTATTGTCTTTATTACAGCATTCACTACATACTGCAAAAATATAGAGGGGGCTTTTATTTGAAGAACTAAAGGCCTGCACAATTCTACAAATTGCATTTATTTAGTCTTTAACGGAGGAGAACAACCCAAGGCATTTCACATATGTGTAATTAAAAAAAAAGGACACTGAGTCAAAGAAGGAGATATTAAGAAGTGGTGATTAGAAACTTGGTTAAAGAGATAGTTGAAAAAAGGGCTTGAAGGAAGAGAGGGAGATGGAGAGACAATGGTTTAGGGAGAAAATTCCACAATACAGTTGATCAAACTTACATGTATATTGCCAACTTGCTTGTTTTCCTGAACTTGTCAGTATGCAGGTAGATTTTTATGTAGAAGTCCAATTGATATGGAAAAATATAACTTTATGCTATAAAATGGCCAACAGTACGGCTGATGATAGATGAAGTTTCTCTTCTCACCTCATTAATAGGATTGAAAAACACTCAAAAGAAGTGCAGGCATCCTTAGGCCCTAGAGAAGGTATGAATAGCAACACCTTTAGTAGGAATAGGATTCTAAGTCGTTCACCACCATTTTCAAGGTGCTACCGGAAAGAGTTTTGCCAGGCATCCTGTTCCAAAGTCCTGCAGAGTGGGACTGCACTTACCTGGTTTCATTTTTATCTATCTAATTGTAAACAGAGAATTACCAACAGCTCCTCTTCCAACTCCCCCACCATTATCTCTGGTGTCCTCCAATGGCTTCCCTTGGCCCCCTCCTATTTCTTGTCTGTATGCCACCCCTCGGCGACAGCATCTAAAAATGCAATGTCAGTTTCCACATGTACGTTGACAACACCTGGCTTTACCTCAACACCACCTCTCAACCCTTCCGCTGTCTCTTAACTATCACACTGTGAACAGTTTTTGACCCCTTATCTAAGGAAAGATATACTGGTATTGGAGGCAGTCCAGTGACGGTTCCACTAGGTTGATCCCGGGTATGGAAGGACTTTCTTATGAGGAGAGGTTGTCTAGGTTGGGCCTGTACTCATTGGAGTATAGAAGAATGAGAGACCACCTTATTGAAACAAATTAAGATTCTAAGGGGGCTTGGCAGGATAGATGCTGAGAGCTTGTTTCCCCTTGTGGGAGAGTCTAGGACCAGAGGACATAATCTCAGAGTAAGGGGTCACCCATTTAAGACAGAGATGAGGAGGAATTTCTTCTCAGTGTAGTTAATCTGCGGAATACTTTACCGCAGAGGACTGTAGAGGCTGGGTCGTTTAGTATATTCAAGGCTGAGATAGACAGAATTTTAATCAGTAAGGGAATCGAGGGTTATGGGGAAAAGTCAGGAAAGTGGAGTTGAGGATTATCAGATCAGTCATGATCTCATTAAATGGCGGAGCAGCCTCGGTGGGCCGAATGGCCTACTTCAGCTTCTACGTCTTATGGTCTTATACTGCTTGTCTGACATCCAGTATTGGATGGGCAGACATTTCCTTCAATTTAATGTCTTTGGCCTCCACCACAAACCCTGCTCCCTAGCCTCTGACTCCATCCCTCTCCCTGGCAACTGAGACTGTTCACATCCTCATGTCATATTTGACCCTGTGATGAGCTTTAAACCACATATTCGAGTTATTATGAAGACCACCTATTTCAACCTCTGTAAAATTCGCCCTGCCCTAGCTCATCTGCTGCTGAAACACTCTTGTTACCTCGAGCACACTCCTGGCTGGCCTCCATATTCTACCCTCAGTAAACTTGAGGTCACCCAAAGCTCTGCTGCCTGTGTCCTAACTCGCACCAAATCCTGTTCACCCATCGCCCATGTTTTCAAATCCCTCTATGGCCTGGTTGCACTTTATCTTTATAATGTCCTCCAGCCCTACAATCTTGTGAGATATCTGTGCTCCTTTAATTCTGACCACTTGAGTATCTCCAATCTTAATTGCTCCACATTGGTAGCTGTGCCTTCAACTGCCTCGGCCCTCAACTCTTGGAATTCCTTTCCTAAACCTCTCTGCCTCTCTACCTCGCTTTCCTCCTTTAAGGCACCCCTTAAAAGCTACCTCTGTGATCAAGCTATTGGTCATTTCCTTTAGTGTCTTCTTATGTGGCTCAATAATCCTTTTGTGAAGTGCCTTGGAATTTTTTTTATTATTTATTTCTTTCATCACCTACACACCAAAATCACACTGCATTTAATTTCCGAGACAGATATAAGGGTTAGTTTGTAATGTGCTCTCAAACAAAACCCATCCTCTCAGCAGACACTTTAACACTCCCCTGAGCCAAGAGTCCACAGTGTCTGATGACACCTTTGAATCACTTCATAGCGCTCTGGACAAGCTTGCCCTTGATTCATCTCAAGTCAAAGTCAGCAAGGCATAAAGCTACTGTCTGCGTGGAGCTCATGGCATACCACCTAAAGTATTCAAGTACAGAGGAACTACTGTGGTTAGGAAACTCACTAGCCTCTTTTGCTTAATCTGGAAATCGGGCATTGTGCCCCAAGATTACAAGGACACTTCCATAACTCACCTGTACAACTGGATAAGAAGCAAGACCATTTGTGACAATCGTGATACTTAATTTCTCTCCACAGCAGGAAATATTTTTGCAAGTGTTACTCTTAATAGGATTCTCACTCACTTTACAGACTGGGTATACCCAGAATCACAGTGTAGCTTTCGTGCTGGAATCATAGAATAATAGAAAAGTTACAGCACAGGAGGAGGTCATTCAGCCCATCTTGTCCACGCCAGCCCGAGGACACCCAGGTGCCCTTTCTAATCCCACCTTCCTGCACCACTATTTGCCATCTACTTTTCAGCATACTCTCATATGCACTTAAAGGTCTCGACATAGGAGTACAGATTCAGTTCAGGACAGATTGCAACCTCTTCAATGTGCAAAGGCTCAAGGCTCACACAAAAATCACAGCTACTAAGTGAAGACTTGTCTGCTGATGTTTGTGCTCTCATAGCACACACTCTGGAGGACATCCAGCTGTTTGTTGACCACTTAGCTCAAGCAAAATACAATAAGTCTGAAAAAGATAGATCTTGTACTCACCTGCCACCGGCCACAAACACCAAGATCCCTTGGTCACAATCAACAATATGGCACCTCGACTCAGTTCAGAAGTTTTGCTATCTTGGGGGTATCCTTTCCAATAATGCCAGGATGGATGATTCAAAACACAAATGCCATGATATTTTTGAATGTCGGTGCAGGCTCGAGGGGCCAAATGGCCTATTTCTGCTCCTATTTCATTTGTTCGCATGTTCGTATGAAATTGCCCATCGCCTGGCAAAAGCAGGCTAATCCGCAGCCTTTGGAGAGAGTATGGAGTTTGTCTCAAAACAAAGATCCAAGTTTACCAGGCAGTGGTGAGACAAGGCAAACTTGCCAGTGTCTCACAAAGCAACTTAATGCGACCCACCTTCACTGCTTAAAATTTATTTGCAACATCAAGTGTCAAGACAAAATCCCTAACATTTGAAATCCTTGCAAGGTGCCTCATACCTGCTATCCACACCATAAGACATTCAAAACTTAGATACAAAGATATTCTGAAAGTCAGTCTCGGAACCTATAGGTTGGACCTTGCTTCATGCGAAAAAACAACCCTGAACAGATCCAAATGGATAAGTCTTTGTTATCAAGCAATCTCAACATTTGAGGAGAACCAAGTCAGGTCCCTACAAGTGAACACGCCATAAAGGAAGTGTCTTCATCCACCCTCCAACAATAACTTCATAGGTAATATTTGCAATCAGATCTGCAAATCAAGATTTGGTTTAACATCACACATGAGACAACAGCAACTTAAATGATGAACAACTGATCTTCTTTCTGATACTGAAGAGACAGGAGAATCCATCAGTAATGGCACATGGACTCCATCGGTTCAAAAAGGCAGCTCACCACCAAGGTCAGTTAGGGATGGGCAATAAATGCTGGCATTGCCAGCGATGCCCATATCTGAATACATAACATAAAAAAAGGCCTGCATGATTTCCTATTCTTTCTATGCAAATTTTGCGGTTTGCACAGTCACGCTTATTAGTGGGCAATGAAGGCAAGTAGTTCCATGGCCTGCCAGAAAATGTGGTATTTTTGGTTGCTACGCCAAAAATTGTTGTTATAGTTATTGCCTTTTTTTTGGAGGAACAAAATGATGATTAAGTATGCCAGGAAGATTTGCCTGCGCCAAAGGCAATTCGCCTTAATTGCCTTAACTTTGGAGCCATGTTTACAGATCGAAGCACACCAATCTGGAATTGCTGGGTAGAAAAGTGGCTTCATATACTCCAGTTCACCAGTGAAACAGTGAAGCAATTTTGCCATCTGCTGGAACTTGATATGCAAACTATCTTAATCACAGGAATGGCACTGCCAGTGGCAGTGAAGGAAGCCACTATTCTTAACTTTGATGCATTCAACTTAGCAGAAGGGACATGTGTGATATGAGTTAGTCCTAAGTGTACAGCATATTCTTCATAATACAAGCCACTGATACTTTGTTCACCAAAGCAATCAAATATCAGTTATCCAACAAAAAAAAGCAATATGAGAGGGCACTCCGAATTTATAATCCAGAATTCACTAAAGTCCAGGAGGGAATTAAGGACATCCAGACTCCATGGCAATCATAAAACCCAAGTTGTTGCACTGCAGCAGTGTGACCAACAATACAGGATCATGCAGGTTGTTACACAATTTTCAGGCAACAGTAACAATTATTTTATTTTAAAGTAATCTTCTATGTCTCATGGCAGATTTGGCAGATGGTTTCCTGGAAACCAAAGCTATCCTCTGCAACACTCTGATGGGAAAATACCCAGTCCTCTATCCAGCTCTACCTGATGGGAAAATACCCTGGCCCTCTATCCAGCTCTACCTGTGTCCCCCCGTCCCCCCCCAACCAGCTTATATTTCACCTCTTTTCTATTTTTACTTAGTTCTGTTGAAGAGTCATACGGACTCGAAACTTTAACTGTGTTCCTCTCCGCAAATGCTGCCAGACCTGCTGAGTTTTTCCAAGTATTTTTATTTTTGTTTTGGATTTCCAGCATCCGCAGCTTTTTGCTTTTAACCTTTTGGCATGTTGGCTGGTATTGGTTGAGTGGCAAGAAAGTAGACATGCTGACATCCTGAGAGAGGGCAACTGCACTGTTCCCACAAAGATACTACATGGGGCTGGGGCTCAGCACGTGCACTGATATAGAGAAGAGCTGAGTGTAGAAGATGAGAGATGTCCTCAAAACCTCTATCCATTTATTCCTTCAATCTGCTTCTCCAAGGCAGAGCACAAGTTCGAGCCCAGAATCTGCATGCTAGCCTTTGAGTTTCTACCTATACTCCTATACTCTGTTGAAGAGTCATATGGACTTGAAACATTAACTATGTTCCTCTCCGCAGATGCTGTCAGACCTGCTGATTTTTTCCAGGTATTTTTGTTTTTGTTCTGCATTTTCCAAGATAAGCTACAGAGTAATAATGCCTTGAGGGACAGCACATGGGCTTGAAGCAGACTCCTCCACTCAGTCAGGCATTATGGTGAAACTCCTTGACAGACTTTCCACTCGTGCTAGATGTTTCATCACATGCAGTAAGCGTCTTAATTGTAACATATAATACTCTGACGGGGTCTTAACAAGGTGGATATGGAAAGGATCTTTCCCCTTGTGGGAGAATCTAGAATCCATATATGCTGGCCCCAATTTTTATGGAGAGGCAGGGAGGGGGACCAGTTGTTGGAGTGAAGATTCGAAATCAAGGTCCTGTAAATTTAATGACCTGCCCAGCAGCCAACCCACTTGACAGGCTGGTAGGCTGTTGGGCAGGAAAGCCAGTAGTAGAAGGCTGAATCTGGAGACAACTGGGGCGATCCCTGACAATTGGGAAAGATCAGGGCTAGGTGAGGGGGGAAAGGAGTCAGAGCCTGGCACTCAGGACAGTGGGAGGCAAAGATTAGGGTTTGATGAGGCGGGGATATGGCTGCTCACAGCAGCAAGGAGAGGCCAAGAAACAGTTGAATGTTACTGCTGCTCCCAGCTCTCAAGCAATGCTAGAAAGAGCACTTACCTGCTTGATCTGGCAGCTCCCATCTCCATTTTGCTGCCAGTTTCCCCATGCCTTGGGAAACCCAGCTGACCAGCATTAAATGTAAACCAAGCTGCTAAACTGTGCTGTGGGAACCTGATTTAAGTATCATAATGAAGTGTCCCGCATCTCTATGGTTGGACACAGACAAACCATGCAAACTACTGCCATAAAACTGGCTCTAAGTGTGTACATGCCAGGCGTCAAGTTTCCCAAATTTTAAGTTTTAACTCCATTCTTCTGTCTGTTGGGAGGAGTTTAACTTTCATCTACTGTGTCGAAAGGCCTCATTTTGGGCCGTTAAGCTTGAGTGGTTCCATGATCAGGAAAATTGATCTCATCAAAAATTTCCCCTTATTTCTTTAATGATTAGGAAAGTCAGGCAGGGTATGTAATGAACAACTGTTTCATTATGACTTATTTTGCATCCTCACCAGAGTTGAATTTCATCCCCGCACTGTGGGGATAAATACCCAAAATTCTTTGGGTATTTATCCATATTAGTAATGAAAGAAATGGGACTATTCGAGATGTAAGATGAAACATTCCTGTCAAAGCATTTTTTTATTTTAAATCTATTGGGATTTAGTTAATTCATTAATCTTTTTCAATTTAAGCCTCATCAAAATTAGTGCCCAAATTTGGTGCACAAATTTGTAAGGGAGCAGAAGGCAAAAGCTTTTGCCTTCCCCTATACCAAGATTCAGGTGTACAGTACAAGTGAACTTTTTGTATGAAGTTTATGTTGTGACAACCTGTAATTCTATCCAACCACAGGTCACCTGGAGATGGTGGAAGATTTCTCTTCGAAGTGAATTTCGAAATGTGTATCCTGGAGAACAAAAGAACTCTTACCAGGACTTCTTGGATAATTACACCCAACAAGGCAAGTGAGTTTATGGTGCCAGATAAGTTTCATTTGTTGCACATTTTGACGTGGTGAAGGATATAATTAAGATTACAACGTGCACACGCACACACACACACTTTGTAACATTTTTTCATTCGCTTTTATTATTGTCATTACCACCATCCTGTTACTGCTGCAGACTTACGTTCCTTAAATGTGCCATTTACTTGATTAATCAATATTTCATTATCCATTCATAAGCAGCTTAATTTAGCTGAAAAAATGGGATTTATTTTTTTTAAAGAAAGTTTTGAAGTGGATAGAGTTAGGTGGAATCTTATTTTCCGATACCCATTTTCAAAATGAAGGCCTAGCGGTGAACCTGGGAGGACTCAGTGGAATGTGGATTTTAACTCAGAGTGCATTTTGAGTGAACTGGATGTGTGGGCTAAGCAGCAAACTGGCCTGAAGCCATTAATTTGAGGACAGGCCATTTTAACCCCCATGTCTGGGGGTTTACATTTACATTTCATTGGTGAGCTGCCAGTGTGAACACACTGGGAACAGACAGCCTGCCCACTTGTTAGAATTTCCTATGGATTTCAAGAGGCCTATTTAAAGAGCAAATGCACCTCTTAAAGAGAATTTGCATCCACTGCTGCCAGATTGATCTGTGATACTGCTGGAAAGTGAACATTCTTGCCCATGTTCTCTGATGCCTCCCTGGAGATATTATTGGAAGAGTTGAGGGCCAGAAGGAACATTTTGTTTCTCAGCAGTACAAGGAAGATTTCTGAAATATTCATAAACCAGGCCCAGAGAATAGTGGCAGAGATGGTCAGTTCAAGGAGCATCACCACAATGTGGATTTAATGTAGGAATCACTTCAATGGCCTGACAAGAGTAACAAGGTTTTGAATGGCAAGACGATCTCCATGTAATACTTCCCCTCCCTGGATCACGCAACTTATGTCTTTGTGCAATGAAAGTAAACTCCCAATTATAAATGATATGTGATCTGCTTATGGGAAGACCAATGAAATTTAACTCGATGTATCTTCTTGCCCTCACCACTTCCAATAATATCTCCAGGGAGACATCAGAGAGCAAGGGTGAGAATCTTCACTTTGCAGCAGCAACACAGACTATTTTTTTAAGATGGACATTCGACCTTGAATTAGGCCTGTTGAGGTCCACTTAAAAATTCCACTAAGAAGTGGGCAGACAACCTGTTCTGAGACTTGAAATTTGTAGCATCTATTGCCCTGTTTTTAAATCCGAAGAGCAGAAGAAGGGCATACTTTGTGATGCTTGCAATAAGACTGTAACTGAAACATTGCTTCACATGTTAAAATATTGTAATGTGGTTTGTTGCTCAGTTTCTCCATGTGTAAATGACTGAGTAAATAAGGAACAAAAAGATACTAACAATGAGTTTCAAGGAGGCCTCGCCTTTCTTTATTCTTTGTATTTCCTTAACACTCAATATACATGACCCTTTTGTCATAATGAGTTAATGGTTCCAGCTTTGATGGCCACCTCATGGTCACATGTGCTACTTGATTAAGTGCAATCTTATAAAACGATCAGAGACATGTTAAGAAAAGGAACATATCCATGACACCTGCATGTTATGAGTCTATTTATGTATAATAGTAACAAGCCTAATGGTGAAATGATACTTGGTATTTCTTATTTGATGCTTGCTACATTTAAAATGTACAATGCTAGAATTGATTTAGCAACATACACTAGCATGGAAGAACATAAGTTTGCTGGTAAACTTTCAGATTGGAAACATTGGGCAAACTGCATTGTTTTCTCAGAAGAGCCATAAGGATGTTTTGCAAGGCTAGGATGTTGCCATATGTTTCCACACTTAACAAGGGAAACCTTGTGCAACCCAGCAACTTCTTTTCTCATATGCTCCCAGGTTTAAGCCACAGGTGAGACTGAGGCCCAGATTTTTACCACAACGGAGAGCCTCTTCATCATGGCAGATGTGGCTGAAAATTGAGAGTCCCACCCCCGAACACAGCAATTTCCATTTTCATGGGGGCGGGAATGAGGGTGAGCGTGTTTCGCTCATGTGTGGTTTATGAAGGCAGCTGGCCATTTAAATCATCAGCTGCCTCCACTTAAATGGGATATTGGTAGCCTTGGTGTGTGAAACCCAGGCCTGAATTTTACCTTTGGCGGGTGCACACACGCGATCAGCGTGTCCAGGAGGGGAAACGGTCCCCCAACGGTGACCAGCCCCCGACTGCGATTTCACACCGTCTGGCCAATTAACAGCCAACCAGCGTGAAACGCACGCTGAAAAGCTCCGCTGCTGGGGTGGGGGTGGGAAGAGGGTGGGCGATGACGTTTCAGTGGGTGCGGGTGAGTGCTGCGAGAAAGCTCCCCGAAGGCAGACAGCTGCCTCATCAAGCTGCAGACGTGAAAATGATCAAATAAAGGTTTAAAAAGCTGCAAAAAGATGTCCATGCATCAAGCACCTGAAAATATAGCTGATAAAAATGCTGTCTGCCGATATTTATTTTAATTTTATTTCATAACGGAAATTCCATCCCGCCGTTGGATGAGGTTTGTTGAAAAATGTAAAAATGGACAGGCTGATTCACTGTAAGGTTGGACGGGCCACGAAATATCGGAGACAATTGTGCTGTTAATTAGCTTAATAGCCCTCTTAATTGTCGGTGGGCACGCTTCCGGCTTTAACGTGCGCCCGCCGAGCGAAATATTGCGCAAGTGTGCAATGACGTCGGGACACTCATCCATGGTCTTCTCACGCAATTTTACGCTCGATTGGGTTGGGCACACGCCCACCTGTGGGATGTAAAATTCAGCCCCCGGAGTGCAGGTTAGAGCAGGTAAGAGCCTATCTGAACTTCGTGGGTTAATTTGGATAGCAGGAGAGGTAAGGTATCCCTTTTGGATTTGGTCCCAGGACACCTTTGGGGGAGGACCCGTGGCATTTCGGGGATGTCAGGTGCCCTTTGGAATTGTTAAACGTAAGCATAAATGTGCATAAAAAGTGCACAAAGTCAACAGATCTGTCAAAATCAACTCTCAAAACTGTCAGAAGAACCTGTCAAGAGGATCATTCAAAACGAGCTGTCAAGGTATTTAAAAGTCTTGTCCTTTAAATCTTTGGGGAAAAAATGTCTGGAGTGTTTAAAAAAAAATGATTGCTTGCTATTTCACTCTATTGACATAAACCTGAGGGTTTCCATTAGTGGATTAGTGCTGCATGACTGATTTCACAACTATCCATTATCACAGGTGCCTGCCATTTCAAAGGATTTTTTTTATTCATTCCTGGGATGTGGGTGTCACTGTCTAGGCATTTATCACCCATCCCTAATTGCGCTTGAGAAGCTGGTGGAGAGCTGCCTTCTTGAACCGCTTTAGTGTGATAGTGGTATTGTCGCTGGACTAGTAATCCAGAGTCCCAGGGTAATGCTCTAGAGATGGAAATAAGTGTTCTTAGTGATGGTGCGGCTATGTGGTTCAAAACTCATCTTGTGGTCATATACAACACCAAGGCTGCAAACAGTCTGGTTCAGCCTCAGACAGTTTCCAGGGACAGGGATGTGAGACCGGTAGCATTGGTAAGTGTGTGAACTTGAGGTGATTGTAAAGCATGAGTCCTGATTGCTGATGGGTGAGTGATGAGGCTGTAGTGCATTGAGCATTTTGAGAGGTTGGTGATGCAGTGGGTAGAAGATGTCATTTGATGCACTCACTGACCTTGACCATTCATATGAGGTGACTGAAATTTTCCTGGCACTGCAGCCAGGTCCCCAGATCCAAACTTCGTGGATTGATTTCCATGGCCACCTTTTGGAGAGTACGTCTTGAGAGCTTCCTAGCCCCCTTTCTCCTTTTGACCTTAGGCCTCCTGTACCACATCAGAGAACCTCTCTCTGGCCTGTTGCTCCATTTGCAGTCTGCTTCCTTCCCTCAAAGACTTTGTAACACTGTTGCAATAACTAGTTAAGCATGAGTGCACCTCCCCTTTAAGAGGGGAAGGCTCCCTTTAAAAAATACTGGCAAGCTCTGCCACACTACCCCTTGGATCTATGCTGAGCATGCAGCCAGCATGAAATGAACAGGCAGAACAAAGTGTGTATACTGCTTGCCTCAACTCGACAAAGCACAGTATAATTGCACATTGCGAATCCTGCACCTGTTAAAGGATCAAACTGAATTTTTATCCCCAAGTTTTTTATGAACTAAAATTAGACATTGGCTGCAATTGTGGAAGGGAAGGAGGTTGTTTATCAGCTTTTATAAAAATTCAGGTTTGAAGTGATGTGGTTTCACTCAGCTTTGAAGCACATACCTTGCACTCTGGAGTTTAGATTTAGCAAACAATCATCAGAGAAAAAGCAAACAATGTTACAAACTTTGAACAGGTTGCAGTTAAACATTAACCATTATTAATCTTTTCAATTCACTAATACCATGGAATCAGACTTACAAAACTGATCCAAATTTGCACAATGTTTACTGAGGAGGTTGCAATAACATACAGGTAACCAGGGTAAGTGAAAATCAGCAGGTACAGGACTCTGTATCTTTTAAGTTTCTGTAGATTTACTGAAATTTGTGTTTGAAAGCTTCCCAAAAACAGTGCATCTAAATTCAGATGTGCTCTTTAGAGCTGAATTCATTTCATAATCGCAAAAATAAGCTCCGATTGGCACCAGGGAAAATTACTACAGACACAGCCTATAATCTGCATCTCGGGCATTACACACTCCCCACTGCTGATATTGCAACCTTTAATAAAATTATATTTATAAAAAGAATAAAGGTTAAAGATAATTATTGCAATGATATTTTCTAAACACCTATTTCTTTGTTTTGAATTTTAGTTCACGTTGGTGTGATTTTTGGCAATGAAGTCCTCAAGTATGTTTGCAACCTATGTCAACATCAGTTTGATTATCTCAATCGCATTCCTGAAGGCCTGCTCATGTACATAATTTCATTTTTGGAGCTTGAGGATATTGCCAGACTTTCCCAAACATCCAGAAAATTCGAAACGGTAAAATATTTTTGTTACTAATTTTTATTAGTATTTCAGAAACCTGAAAAGTTGGAATAATTTGGTTTTGTATCATGTCTTGCTTCATTTCTAATTATCAATGGAAGGGAGATCAATGAAAATAATCACTCAATTTTGTTTATGTCTTGCCATTGACCTAAATATAGTTAATGGCTAATTTTCTGAAATCAGAGTTTCCCATTTAAAAGGGCGATGGACACCAAGATATCACATTAGACAGGAGAAAAACAAGGTGCATGAAGGATTGAGAGAGGCAGATAGCACTAGAGTAAGAAATAGTAAGGCATTAGGTGGGTCCATACTAAAAGGGAATGTAGTATGGTCTTCATTAAGTTTACAGTGCGTATATGTATACGTACAAAGCGTGGCTTTGTACATGTAGGTGCCAATAAATTCAGTAAGAAATTTGGGAGCAAATTATTTACCCGGAGACTGGTTAGAATATGGAATTAAGGAGTAGTTGAGGCAAGTACCATAAGTGCATTCAAGGAGAAACTAGAGAAATATATGAAGAAGGAAGGAATTGAAGCATATGTTGACAGGGTTACATAAAGTAGCATGGGACGAGACTTGTATGGAGTATAGATTAGCATGGTCTAGTTGGGCCAGAATGGCCAGTTTCTGTGCAGTTACTTTCTTTACACCTACATAGAACTATCATTTTTTTTCCAATATTACTGTGGGATACCGTGAATCTAGCTTGTGGGGGCTGTGTGTATGTTGTGTGTTTGTGTGACTAATTTACTTAAACTGAAGACAGTCAGACTGCAAGGTTTAAATCATCAAAGGGAGAGGTGTAAAAGCAGGCATTTTGAAGTGGAGATGGACGAGTTAAGATGGAATCACAGTAGATCAGTCTGAATAGGAATTTGCATTAGGAGATGGATAAGAGTTAAATTTTTAGCTGTTGAATTTCAAAGAGAAATAACAGGAAGTTTTACAGCTGGTAAAGATCATAAACAAAGCAAAGTTATTAAGTTTATTTTCCCTACAAGTGCTAGCCATAATGACAACATGGGTCAGAAATTTTCCCCCGTCAGGGGTGTTGTGTGGGGGCGGGCGCGAACCCGATTAGTGCCACCATTTTACATGAGCAAGCCAATTAAGGCCCGCCCATTGTGATGCACAAAAGAGTGCAGAGGAGATTTGTTTCAGTCTTAAACTTTCAAAGAAAGGATTTTTAAACATTTGGAACATGCCCCCTCTTGTAACAGTGTCACAAGAGCTGGGACATGTTAATGAAATTTTGGAAAAAATTTTACTGATTTTTTAAACACTTCATGAAACCCCATCCCGCCCGTGGATGAGGTTCCATGAAATATGCGAAGGCCGCCTGGGCTCTTCGCCTGCCCACCAACCTTAAGGTTGTACGGGCAACTCATTTAATTGTTTTAATTAGCTTTTAACAGGCCTTAATAGGCCTTTGACAGTTCAGCGGGCCCGCAGCCAACTCAGCTACGCATCCGCCGAACTGACAATCTAAATGACACGCGGTGACATCGGGATGCTCACCTGATGTCAACGTGCGTCATTTTACGCATCGACGAGCGGACCCTAACCCCCCCCTCCGCTCGCCGAAAGGAAAATGCTGCCCATGAAAGATTTTTTGATTCTGGGATAGATAACTTTCAAAAGAAGGTTAAGAATAATGGGTTTAAAAAGATAAAATGGGAGAAAATATATTTATGAAAAGATTGAAAGCTGTATGAGGTGAGATCTTAGAGTGTGCTATGAACAAGCAGCCTCTAGCCACCCCAGAGAAGTGCTTGCTTGTTCCAGAAAGCAAGATTTTGTTACAAATCTTGTATTTCCATTGTCGAGTGAGAGGGCGAGAGAAGCTTGTGAAATTCCTCCTTAATAGCAACAATGGGTGCCTTGCGGCAATATTAGTGGATGTTTTATAGATTAAGAACCTCTTGGGACTGTTGCCTGTAAAGGGGTGTTTATTTGCAAGTCTAGCTAAGTAGAAATCTTCTCAAAAATATTATAAGACTAACTTTAACCAGGTAATTGTAATCTTGTGTTTTCTTTTCCTTTGTTAATAAATGTTTTAATTTAATATTTAAAATCGCCAGAAGTGGTAGTGGAGTCTTTACTTTTACTTCAGTTCACATACCTTCTCGTAATAAAAATACAAATTGCAAATTGTTGTGATAACTTGGCCAAGTTTTTCTTTGGGATTTGGTCAGCATAGCAAATATCACTTGCCATATCATAACAGTGGGAGATGGCCTCCCATAACAAATGAATGAAACTGGTCTATCACTTTCTTTTTCGGCTGCTAATGCTGTTCTAAAGGAGGCCTGTTATTTCAGTTGCTAGACCGTGGTGCAGAATAACCGTGACAGCATGTATTTAGTACCCGGACCTTCTACCGTTCTTGAGGCCTGCCTCTTCTCCTTGCCCCATTGTGATGTCATGGCATAGAGATGTGTGGAGAGCCGTGATTAACAACTCTCAGACAACAAAAATGGTATATGAAGAGAGAGAGAGACACTACTGTTAATGCTGATACCCCTGCTTGCAGTTAGAGCCTTCGTCCTCTTTACAAAGTGAAATTTTGCAACATTTAGCATATCATCATGAATCACTGAGGCACTTCAGAATGCTTTCAGCTTGAACCAAACTCCTGAAATGTGTCTTCAAAATGTACACTTTGTGTTCTATGATAACTTGAAGGGAAAACACACCTTGTTATAGCACTGCTACATAGTCTCGTTCTACCATGGCATTTGGTAGAGACCTCTGGTATTGCTGAGTTTCTTAAAATAAAGGCATCAAGGTAGCCCACTGAAAATGAGCATTCAATTTTATGATTGAGTGCTGCTGGTTGCAAATTGGGATATACATATTGATAAAGGGGGCATGTATGGCCATGTAGATGCAATCTACAACTCTTTGGACCTTGGGAAAATCATGTCACTCAGTTAAATGGCATATCATGTCATGTTACTGCTGATTCTCCAAGGGGCAGAATATGAAATTGCTAACTTAAGAGAACACAACATCTGGAATTTACTTGGTGCATCTATACACCCTGTTAGATTTATGTTACAGTTGTCCCTTGTAGCAGCCTGGAATAGCACCATGGATTCAAAATTAAAATTAACAGTCACTATAACATGAATGGTCTTTGGCAGAGCTGTGCATGATTGTGGCTGCAGGGCAACTAATAGCATCTGATTGAACTCTCACTTTTTTGGAGCAGATAGGAGCACCCCTGCTTGTTTAATCTGACGGGGGGGGTAGAGGCTGTTGATGTATCAGCAGATAAATCCATTGAGGTTCAAGTACAGTTTTCTCAGCCTGGTCATCCTCAGCTGCTCTTCCTTTTCTTCCAAGAAGCAAAGATAACAAGGAATTTCCATTAGGCACTCCATTGTGCACTTTCTGAAATGGGAAGAGGGCAAGTGGTAGATCCTGAGGAAATAGTAGAAGGGCAAAGGCAAAGTAGGTGGCAATAGTAAAAAGCTGATCCCCACCCATCCCCTGCTTTTCCATTCAAAATAGTATCTAGCAATCCTGGACACCAGTGAATTATAGGAACATAGGAACAGGTATAGGCCATTTAACTTCTCAAACCTGTTCCTTCATTCAGTGAGATCATGGCTGATCTGTATCGTAACTCTATATCCCTGCCTTTGCCCCCATACCCTCTTTGGATCACAAATACCTATCAATCTTAAATTTAAAATTGACCATTGATCGTGCGTCAATTGCCATCTGTGGAAGAGAGTTCCAAACTTCTACCATCCTTTGTATGTAGAATGTTTCCTAATTTCACTCCTGGACAGTCTGGCTCTAATTTTTAGACTCATCTCCCTAGTCCTAGACTCCCAAACCAGCTGAAATAATTTCTCTATCTGCTGTATCTGTTCCCTCAATATCTTGAAAACTTGGATCAAATCATCCCTTTACCTTCTAAAATTCAAGGAATATAACCCTAGTTCGTGTAATCCCTCCTTATAATTTAACTCTTGGAGTCTGGGTATCAATCTAGTAAATCTATGCTACACTCCCTCCAAGACTAATGTACCCTTCCAAAAGGTATGGTGCAGAGCTACTCACAGTACTCTAGATGTGGTCTAACCAGGGCTTTATATTGCTGAAGAATGACTTATCTCCCCTTGTATTCTCCTCTACACTTTGTACTCCAGGTCAGCATTCCATCAGCTTTTTGATTATTTTCTGTACCTGTTCTTGATATTTTAATGATCTCTGTACTTGGGACTCCACTGTTTCTAGCTGTTCACCATTTAAAAAGTGTCCTGTTCTATTCTTTTTAGGTCCAAAGTGGATGGTCTCATATTTGCTTACGTAGAAATCCATTAGCCAAAATTTTGCCCATTAATTTAATCTATAAATATCTTTTTTTGTAATTTTGTGCCTCCATTTACACTGTTTATAATGCTTCCTAACTTTGTGTCATAACCAAATTTGTTTTATGGCTTTCTATCACCACATCTAAGTTATTAATAAATATAATTAATACTTGAGGCCCCAACACAGATCCTTGTGATATGGCACTAATCACTTGTCAATTAGAGTATCTGCTCATTATCCCTACTCTCTGTCTCAGGCCACTTCGCCAATTTCCTAACCAGATCCATAATTTGCCTTAAATTCCATGGTCTTCAACTTTAGCTAGCGGTCTCTTATGAGGGACATTATTGAATGCCTTCTGGATGTTCATGTTGTTATGACCCCAGCTGAGGTTCCCCTGGACAAGCCTGATCCCAGAGAGGAACCCAACTTGATAGATCCTAACTTCTATTTGTTTGTTTAGATATGTGGATGGTGGCTACGTGGATGGTGGCTACTGAACAGAATCACAGAGGTCAGCTGATAAACTTTTAACAAGAGAATAAAACATTTATTTAACAAGAAAAGATGAACTACATTACAATACTCCTTCACCCACAACTATACCTTTACTTCCTTTAATATCCCAGGATGCAACCATAAGGTCCAGGGAACTTATCAGCCTTTAGCCCCATTAGTTCCCCTAGTACTTTTTCTCTAGTGATAGTTATTGTATTTATTTCCCCCCCCCCCATCTTTTGCCCCTTGATTATTTAGTATTTTTGGAATGCTATTAGTATCTTCTACTGTGAAGACTGAAGCAAAGTATTTATTCAACTCCTCTGCCACTTCCTGGTTCCCTATTATTATTTCCTCAGCCTCATTCTCTAAGGGGCCTATGTTCACTTTAGCCTCTCGCATCCTTTTTATATATTTAAAGACGCTCTTACTGTATGTTTTTATATTACTTGCTAGTTTACCCTCAAAGTTTATTTTCTCCCTCTTTATTATATTTTTGGTCATCTTTTGTTGGTTTTTAAAACTTTTCCAATCTTCTGGCTTACCACTAATCTTTGCTACATTGTATGTTTTTTCTTTTAATTTGATACTGTCCTTAACTTCCTTGGTTAACCATGGTTGGTCAATCCCCTTCCATGAAACCTTCTTCCTAACTGGGATATATCTTTGCTGAGAGTCATGAACTATTTTCTTAAACGTCTGCCATTGTTCATCATTCTGCTCAACTGCTTTCCTGGTCCACTCCAGCCAACTCTGCATTCATGGCTGGAGTGGACCAGGAAAGCAGTTGAGCAGAATGATGAACAATGGCAGACGTTTAAGAAAATAGTTCATGACTCTCAACAAAGATATATCCCAGTTAGGAAGAAGGTTTCATGGAAGGGGATTGACCAACCATGGTTTAAGTTTAGCACAGTTGTTTCCGACCCGAGTTTCTCACTCTCAAACTGAATGCTAAATTCTACCATATTATGGTCACTGTTTCTTAGGGGATCCTTTACTCTGAGATCATTTATTAAACCTGTCTCATTACACATTACCAGATTCAAAATAGTCTGATCTCTGGTTGGATTCACAACATATTATTCTTAGAAACTGTCCCGAATACACCGAATTCTTGCTCATGTCTACCTCTGCCAATTTGATTTTCCCAATCTACATGAAGATTAAAGTCACCCATGATTAATGTACTGCCTTTTTTACATGCCCTCATTATCTCCTGATTTGTTCTCTGTTCTACAATATTGCTACTGTCAGGGGGCTTATAGACTACTCCCACCAGTGTCTTCTTCCCCTTGTTATTTCTTACCTCCACCCATAATGGATTCTGCATCATCTGATCCAAGATCCTTTCTTGCTATTGTACTTATTCCATCTCGTACTAACAAGCTACCCCACCATCTTTACCTTCTTACCTGTCCTTTCGAAAAGCCACATACCTCTGAATATTTAGCTCCCAGCATTGATCTCCTTGTAACCACGTCTCCATAATGGCTATAAGATTATACCCATTAACCCCTATTTGTACCGTTAATTCATTTAACGGCATTATAATTCATTTAAGAACTCCTGGATCCGTCATCAGAAATGACAGTTGAAAACGCTCTGAATACAAAAATGGGCAAAGATCTATCTAATACCATAGAATCCGATAACCTGCCTGCCCAATTAATGCCACAAAATCAGACAGGCTCGAGGAAAAACTTCAGTCTTAGCTGTCTAGACTTGTAAAAAGTGTTCCTGTCCCCAATAAGAACATCTTCATTGGTGAGCACAACAAAGTTTGGGGAAAATGTATTTGAATTAATTTCAAATATCAAGCCTGTATTGAGCGCAGTTCTCATTTTGAAAGAAATTGTGTGGAGCATTGCTGTAACCAATAGAGGGTGCTGTTGAAATGTGTCTCAGAATATTGAAACAAAAATGATTTAGACTGCAGTATAATCAGACTGCTACAGTGGCTTTACTGGCGAAATCAGGGACTACATACTTCAGATTACAGTCAAGTTTGCATTAAGCACGTCACACAATTCACTATTTTAATTAACTTTGGTTTGCTGTTAATATTATAATTAACGAAAGAGTGTACAATATGTATCTAGGCTTTTCTGAATACATATATATGAACATACAAGTTAGAAGCAGAAATAAGCCACTCGGCCCCTCGAGTCTGTTCCACCATTCAGTAAGATCATGGCCAATCTGAATGTATAAAATTGGCTCTCTTCACAGAATCACAGGATTTCAACGGCACAGAAAGAGGCCCATCTTGTCTGCACCTGCTCTCCAAATGAGCATTATGACCTAGGGCCATTGCCCTGCCTTTTCCCCGTACCCCTGCACATTGTTTCCATTCAAATAACCATCTAATGCCCTCTTGAATGCCTCGATTGAACCTGCCTCCACCACACTGCCAGGCAGTGCGTTCCAGACCTGAACCACTCGTGCGAAAAGAGTTTTTTCTTATGACAAATTAGATGATTGAGATTCATGTTTTTCTTCAAATATACTTTCTTCATAAAATTCATACATTAACATTACATAACAGTTCAAAATTTGACATTACACAAAGTGTAATACAGATCAGCTTCTTTCGATAGTGTATGTGAGGTGCCTCACTAAACTTGCATTCCAAATGACATTTATAATGTACATTTATATTTCATGTCAAACATTCTGTGGTGCATATAGCCTGAGGTGTCTTACACTGGTTCCAACCCCTTGGTATACTATGGTGGGAGGGCCTTAGACACAGTGGCCTTTCCCCATTGAGCCTTTGCAGCAGCTGCCCTAAGCTTTAGTTCACATGTGATTTTTCTTATAAGAAGGAAGCTGACAAATTCAACTTGCTCATCGGTCTCCCAAACCACATTTGCTCATGTTCTTAAGGGCAGTATGTAGAAGAGATATTTGATGGAAGGGGTGGGATGGTGTCAAAAAGAATATTACGGTGAGTGACTTTTTATTTTCCACTTTCAAGTAACTTGTTTACACTTAAATATTTAGAAATGCAAAATAGTTCTGTAACTGGCAGCATTTTAATTAAGACATGTTTAAGTAGTAAACCGCTGAGTGCTGATTCTGCTTTGCTTTCTCTGTAGGCGTGCAACTCTGATAAACTCTGGGAACATATTGTTTCAAGATACTGTGACACCATAACCCCAGAAATGAAAGCATTGGCTTTGGAGGTTGGTTGGAAGGAGATCTTCTTCACCAACAAACTCCAGCTGCAGAAAAAGATCCGACGAAGACGACAAAAAGCTGAGATGACATGACGATTTAATACCATGAGTCATAGACTTAATGCTGCAAACAAAGCTGTTGGTTATGCCAGAAAGTTGTTTGCTTCGTTGTCATTTGTATTTTCATTTAGCTTTCTCAAATAGCACCTAGTGTTTTAATACATCAATTCATGTTAGACATAATTGTTTAGTAAGCCATTATAAATGTGTGACGTATTGATGCTGTTTTCTTCAGATTCATTGGCAAAGAATTTGGGCAGCATAGCGCTCATATGTCAGGGGAAAAACAGCCTCAAGTCCCCAAAATGATCAGCAGGAAGTATCCGACTCATCATATTGGGTAAGGACAAAGAAAACAGGTTCATTACCCTTGGCTGAAGCAGGCATAGACCCTTTGCATAGGCAAATAAGGGGCTTCATGCATGCTTGAGGTCTCCCCAAATTGATTTGACAACCGAACCTAGGACCCTTGACCATTGATCTGTCAACCACGAAATGTCCAACCCACACATGATTCCAGGCCTCTTGTTCCTATGGTTTGCCACCAGCTACTGCTACTCCAGCTGCCCTCAAGGCTGCCGATACCCTGGGTAATGGTCATGGCAGTGGGTCCGTCCACTGCTGGAGAGTTGACTGCAACCATCCCTTGGCCATTTCCATGAGCCCTGTCAGGATTAAATCCCAATTAGCCACTCTACTGGCTGCTGTTGGAGTTCCTGGCTCTTGCAGGGGGAATTTCCCACAGAGTTTCTTCTGCAGGGCAGATGCCCCGACATCCAAGAGCTAACAGCCAATCTGAGGCTGGCAGCTCCCCAATATCGGCAAAGCCATCAAGAGGAGTGGCCACTGCCGGTACTGCAGTAGGCCCAAGGATGAGGATCATCGCCGGAGCCCTAGTAGGTGGGATGAGATTGCTGGGGCTAGTCAGGGAGGCCCTAATGAGGTGGGAGAGGGGGATTGGTGTAAAGGACAGGGTTGTCTTCCCACAGGTCTCTCCCTTGCCGCCAGCAAATCCCTTCATTAAGCACAGGGTGCCCGAGAAGGAAGGAACCCCACCCCCAACCAGTACCTGTCAGGTAGCCACATAAGAACCTCAGCAGGTCTGGCAGCATCGGTGGAGAAGAAATCAGTTAACGTTTCGAGTCTTCATGACCCTTCGGCAGGTCATGAAGACTCGAAACGTTAACTAATTTCTTCTCCACCGGTGCTGCCAGACCTGCTGAGTTTTTCCAGGTAATTCTGTTTTTGTTTTGGATTTCCAGCATCCGCAGTAGCTTTTAGCTTTTTGTTTTTATCACATAAGAACCTCAGTGGACCTCTGTGCAGGAAGGTTGTTCTTGACCCTTCCTGCCCCATACTTACTTGAGGAGGAGTTAGGAAGATGATGGACTCTCCAACCCAAGCCTTCCTGCCTCTTTATACATCCTGCTCCGCCTGCCAACCTGCTCTCAGGTGGAACATTAAATTCCACCCCTGTATCCCAACCAAGCCCATCAATCCTCCTTGAGGTCGCTTACCTGTGACCCACTGTGGTGATATCAGCAATTGGTCTTCATTCGCTCCTCCTTGTTGGGCTTCTGCTGCAGTGCCATCTTCCTTCTCCTGATGTCTGATACTCAATATCCGGAGGGGCCTTGGACGTCCATTCAAGCACAGGGAACATACCCCGTTAAAGAGGAGTCATCTATTTCTCGCACTAATTTCTGGCCACTGAATTGTTACTAATGTCACAAAATAGCTTCAAAATGAAATAAGTAGCGTGTTAGGAAAATCATATTTTGATTTTTACTTTGGAGCCACCAAGATTTATTTGTTTTGGCTTAATACCCACCAAAATCCATATCTCCAGTGCATGTCACAATTTTAGATCTCTTTGGTTTTTACAGTTATGAAGCATTTTTGTGAATTTACTCCAAACCAAATTTTGTTTTCTTTCCATTGTGCACTTGCTCAGAGTGACAATCATGTCATTACAAGTACAAAATGGGGGATTAGAAACATTTAGATTTTTGAAGTCCTAATTGCACATCCCAAGCTTCCTTCTGTGATTTGTGAATAAATGGCTTTACGCGACTTCAGTTTTCAGGGATATGTGAGTACCATCTTCAGTTAATAAACAATACAAACTGTTTTGGCACAATGTGGGTTCACTGTTGAGCTTACATATCTTTTTTATTTAATCGTAGTATTTTGTAACTCTATTTTCTGCACTTTAATTCCCCCTCCCTACCTCTTGAATGCTGCTTATCACCAGTGTAAAAGATTTCCTTCATACACCATTTGTAACAAATTGTAAAATATTCTCTAGAAATGCATTTATGATTTTTCTACAAATAGCAATTAGTTGGGTGCAATGTGGACCCACAGCTGCTGTATCTGCTGTTTTTCAATGGAAAATAGATTGAAATGATGAAAATGAAACATTTTTAGATTTTTTGTCACAATCTGAGCTGAAATATCTCATACTTGCATAATGTTCTTTTTTAACCTCCATTTATGAATTTAATCGAGTTAAAGCAAGCTATTCTAACTGACCAGGCTGGGAACTCACAACCTGTTCTTGGAAATAAAATTCTTAGCTAGAGCTATAGCTCTAACCTTTTTTAACATAGAGGTTTTTCCTGAGTTTTAATTCATTTAATGTTTTGCAAAGGCGTTTTCAAACTAGATTTTAACACTAGTTTTAGGCTTTGTTTTATGGTAGACTCTGCGATAATCCAGTAAAGTGAATGATCCATTTAAATTTCGCAGCAGCCTGTCATTCCTCTGGAGCAGTAAAACTAACAGCTGTGTTCAAACCTCATGAATACAAACTTGCAAGGACTGATAAAATAATTCTTTAGCTGGAAGGGATACATCTCATTTGGATGATTAGAATGAAGGTTCAGCTCTGGCCTTGTAAAAAGTTTGTAAAAATGTGAGATTTATAATTGTTTATTACAAGTTTTTATTATATTGCATACTAAAATTAAATCGTTTGAACTTTTATTTCGTCTCAGCATGTTGCATTAGTGAGTATCAAACTCTGTTTAATACTGACAAAATAAGGAATTAAGATGGAATGCAGTCAGAACTAATTCACACACAGTAATGCACATTCTAAGGAAAATGGATAGGTTCGTGAGGCAACTAAATATAATTCCGGAAGAGTTGGGAATGTGGGTTTGGGATCAGCAAATAGAATTATAGAATGATTACAGCACAGAGGGGGCCGGTTGGCCCATCGTGACTGAGTGTGCGTCCTCAACGGAGTTTAGGAGTTTGGTGAACTGAGCGAAACTTAAATGTCTTTCCAAAACTCTAATATTATTTGTATTTAACATTTAACTACGAGTACTGTTTAAATTCTAAATCTCATCCAGGGGCCTAAGCAGGGAGATAGAAGGTGTCAGAAAGGCAAAATACTGCAGATGCTGGAAATCTGAAACAAAAACAAAAAATGCTGGAAAAACTCAGCAGGTCTCACAGCATCTATGGAGAGAAAGACAGAGTTAATGTTTTGAGTCTGTATGACTCTTCCTCAGAGCTAAAGGGAATTAGAAATGTGGTGAAATATATACTGTTTAAGGGGGGTGGAACAGGTGAAGCTATATAAAGGCCAGAGATAGGTGGAGGCAAAAGAGAGATTGCAAAAGATGTCATAAACAAAAGATCAAAGGGTTGTTAATAGTGGTGATACTGGCTAAAGGAGGTGCTAATGGTGACATTAAGAGTGGAAAGCAGAATGTGATATTGGCCAGACCAGGGTAAGTACTCTGGAAAGTGACAGATGGCCCTAGTGGGTGTGGGGTGGGGTGTGGGAAGGGGATGGTGGTGGGAAAAAAGATCAAAATAGGCTAAATAGGCTAAAAGCTCGGGATAAAACAATGAATAAAAATGGAAATAAATTTTTAAAATAACAATAATGAAAATAAGTGGAAAAATATAAATAAAAATTTGAAAATAAAAATGAATGGGGATGGAGGAGAGAGTTCATGGTCTGCAGTTGTTGAACTCAATGTTAAGTCCAGAAGGCTGTAAAGTGCCTAATCGGAAGATGAGGTGCTGTTCCTCCACTTTGTGTTGAGCTTCACTGGAACATTGCAGCAGGCCAAGGACAGACATGTAGGCATGAGAGTAGGATGGTGTGTTGAAATGGCAAGCGACAGGAAGATCTGGGTCATGCTTGAGGAGAGACCAAAGATAGAAGCTGTCCATTGGCAGTAGCTGAAATAGTTAATTAAGGGAACTAGCTTGAACTGGTCTTGCTGTGCCTGGGCTCAGCTAGTCCCTTTGTTTAGAACAGGCTTGTCCAATTTGCATATTTTTCTTACTCAAGGGATCGAATGGCAAATTTCGGAAAGATAAGATTTGCACAACAATAAACTGAACTTCAAAAAAAAAAGTTCAGGTTTTAAGTAAAGTAACAATTGCTAAGCAAAAGTACAGCAATGTCATAGCAATAAATTGTTAATTTAAAAAAGAGTAATTAATAAAAATGACATGAGTGTGAGAGGGTCAGAGTGTGTGTGTCTGGCTCACTCACAGTCTCAGGGTGATCACCCACAGTGAGTGGGTTCACGTGTATGTGTTGGTATGTGCCGGTGAGAGTAAGTGAGAAACATGAAACATGGTTGCAAGGCAGACACACACTCCTCTGTCACCCCCCATAACACACTGAGTCACAATCTCTCCCTCCCCCTACACTCACTCAGTCGTACTCTCTCACCCCAACACACTCACACTCTCATCCTCTCACTCCTCTCCACACTCTCACACAGCCACACTCACTCCCCTCCACACTTACTCGCTCAGTCACACTCTCTCAGTCCCCTCCTCACACTCCCTCTCTCCCCATCACACCCTCTCCCTCTTACACTCTGTCTCCCCTCACTCCCTCTCTCCCCCCTCAAAACCTTTTCCTAACACCCCCCTACACTCTTCCCCCGACTCCACTCGTACTCTTCCCCTACTCCGCTTGCACTCTTCCCCCCCAATCCACTCTCACTCTTTCCCCCCACCTCACTTGCACTTTCTCCCCACCCCCCCACTCCAGTCACACTGTCACCCCCTCAGACACTCTGTCACAGTCTCCAGTCACTCACTTACTCAGACGCCAGTGGGCCCCACTCCCGCTGCCTTGTGCTGGACACCTTTTCCCCGCTTCCTAGCATCTTTGCTTGTTGTCTCCCTGCTCATCGGCTCCCAGCCCACAGCTCCTCGCTACCTGGCTCTCAGCTCGTCGGTTCCCTGGCCCTCAGCTTTCCGCTCGTCAGCTCTCCAGGCCCCGAACGCACTGCAGCTTGTGTTCACTTCTCCAATCGCAAATTGTTTCTCTCACATATTTGCTGCTGATAGGGCTCACTAATGACCCTATCAGCAACAAATGCGGGAGAGAAATGGCCTGTGATTGGAGAAGCAGCTCCTAACAGCTGTCATAGGGAAAATGTTGGAAGCTATTATTAAAGATGTTACAAGACGGTACTTAAAAAAATTCAAGACAATCAGGCAGAGTCAACATGGTTTTGTGAAAGGGAAATCTGTTTAACCAATTTATTGGGGTTTTTTGAAGGAGTCACATGTGTTGGGGATAAAGGGGGACCAGCCGATGTACTGTACTTAGATTTCCAGAAGGCATTTGATAAGGTGCCACATCAAAGGTTATTGCAGAAAATAAAAGCTTATGGTATAGGGGGCAACATATTGGCATGGATAGAAGATTGGCTAGCTAACAAGAAGCAGAGTTGGCATAAATGGTTCTTTTTCTGGTTGGCAGGATGTGACGAGTGGTGTGCCACAGGGATAAATGCTGGGGCCTCAACGTTTTACAATTTTATATAAATGACGAATGAAGGGAGTGAAGGAATGGTTGCTAAATTTGCTGACGACACAAAGATGGGCAGGAAAGTAAATTGTGAAAAGGACGTAAGGAGGCTATAAAGGGACATAGATAGGATAAGTGAATGGGCAAAGATCTGGCAAATGGATTATAATGTGGGCAAATGTGAAATTGTTCATTTTGCCAGGAAGAATAAAAAAGAAGCTTACTATCTAAATGGTGAGAGGTTACAGAGCTCTGCGATTCAGAGGGATCTGTGTCCTAGTGCATGAATTACAAAAGGCATAGTATGCAGGTGCAACAAGTAATTAGGAAGCTAATAGAATATTATTCTTTATGGTGAGGGGAATTGATTACAAAAGTAGGAAGGTTATGCTTCAGTTGTACAGGGCACTGGTGAGACCATATCTGGAGTATTCTGTACAGTATTGGTCTCCTTATTCAAGGAAAGATGTAAATGCATTAGAAGCAGTTCAGAGAAGGTTTACTAGACTAATGCCAGGAATGGTTGGGTGGTTAACAAGGGGATGAGGGGTTATCGTGGGTAGACAGGAATGTGGGGTTGAGGTTACAATCAGATCAGCCATGATCTTATTGAATTGAGGAGGAGGCTCAAGGGGCCGAGTGGCCTACTCCTGCTCCTAATTCATTATGTTCATGTCTGTATGGCTCTATGCCAATGTCAAGGTACTGTGCAAAGATCCCTTGGATGGTGCAATCTTCTTGAATTTCTTCACACTAAAACATCAACAAGACTGATCAAATGTTTGGTGCACAAGGACCCATGGAGAGCTTGCATAAACATCAATGTTTTAAAAATTAGTGGACATGTTAGTAACACAGATACAGTTTGCAGAACACGTTCATGCCATTCGCTCCTAAAATTGCTTTCATGCTTGAGAGCTAAGTTAGGAGGAGAACTTTGAGGAGAATAGATTTTAAGTGTTGGATCATATCATCCACAGAAATAAGGTATTCTTTTTGCTTTTCCTGGGCCAGAATCTTCACCTTGGTGAGCGGGGGCGGGGCCCGCTCCCTGATGCATAAAATGACGTGCGGTGATGTCGGGCGTGCATCCCGATGTCACCACACGTCATTCCGAGTTTCAGTTCGGCGGGCGCGCACTGGAGTCGGCTGCAGGCCCACCGAACTGTCAAAGGCCTATTAAGGCCTGTTAAAAATTAATTAAACCACTTAACATAGCTGCCCATCCAACCTTAAGGTTGGCGGGCAGGCAAAGAGCCCAATCGGCCTTCACATTTTTCATGAAACCTCATCCACGGTGAGGTTTCATGAATGATTTATAAGTGAAATAAAGATTTTCATTAAAATTCATAGATATGTCCCAGCTCAGGTGACACTTTCACATGAGGGGACATGTCCTAAATTTTTTTTTTCTTTATTAAAATTATTGAGACTCAAGGGTGCCTCAGGGAGAGTTCTGCACTCTTTCACGCACATGCGCAAAAGAGCGCAGGCCCCGACTCAGCCTACTCCCCCCGCCTGCACAGGGAGCACTCAGCGCTTCCGGGTGTGCATCACGCTGGGTGGGCCTTAACTGGCACCGCACAGCCGATCGCGGGCGGCGATTGGCTTCACGCCTGCTTGCTCCCACCCAACCCCCCCCCACCGACGGGGAGAAAATTCTCCCCCCCCGGCGTTTTTTTTATCTTTATACCTTTATTTAAATATTTTAACACTTTCCAGGCAATGGCAAAGCATCCAGCTCATATAAAATGATTACGTGTTTCATTAGTAAGCTAGACTTGACTTCCTGTACATTAATAGCAGTAGTGTAGTTCAAGGATTCCCTATGTTCAGAACATCATAAAGGGTGTTTTATTGGTTTCCCTGAACTTAAACAACAATCCTGGCCCCATATTTCCTGCTTTGTCTTTGGGAAAACCCCAATGGGCGGGATCGTCCCAGATTTGCACTAAGTGTGGTAGTGGGCGGGAAAAAGGACATTTTACTTGCCCATCACAATGGCAGCTTCTCGCGCTGTATTGTCCTATTCCTGCCTCATTAATTATGCAGCCACAGGAAACACGCTGTCTCACTGCCAGGTGGCATCCAATTTGCCCGCTGCTCTGTTAACTCGAGACTTCCTCATGGAGGGTGCCACATTTAAACTGCAGCACACTCCCCAGTGCTTGCACAGTCCAGGACTCCTCCTGTGAATACATGGTCCCTAAAGCCAAGAAGAGTGCAGCCCCCCCGCCCCAATTCAGTGATGCATCCCTGGGATACCTTCTGGATGTCATGGAGACCTGTCATGATGTCCTCTTCCCCCCCCAGCTCTGGCCACAGGAGGCCCATCAGTCTCACCACTCTGGCTTAGTAGGCGGTGGCAGAGGTGGTCAATACCAATGCTGCACACAAGAGGTCAGCCATGCAGTGCAGAAAATGGATGAATGATCTCATCTATGTTGCCAGTATAAGGCAACTATCTTATCACTCTAAGCTCACGCACTCTCAAGGCCATCACACATTCACTGGCATCTCACTCACTGCCAGTTCAAGGGACATCATCACTCACTCTCTCACACACACTCTCACATCTCCATCTGGCCTCATCTCCTCTGGAAGCTGCCTCCTCAGCCCTCACCATCTTGAGGCCACTTGCACAGATCAACATGTGTCCCGCACACACCTTGGGATACCCCCCTTCCCCAGTACAGCCCTTGCCCTGCAGCCTCTTCCCTTGCCTGAGGCCGCTTCCCCAAGCAAGCCCTAGCCCTGCAGCCATTGAAAATAAGGTAATGAGGAAGGCAAATGGAATTTTGGCATTTATTTCTAAAGTAATAGAGTATAAAAATAGGGAAGTGTTGTTGCAACTGTACAAGGCATTGGTGAGACCGCACCTGGAGTACTGTGCACAGTTTTGGTTTACTTGAGGAAGGATGTAGTTGCATTGGAGACGGTTCAGAGGAGGTTCACTAGATTGATTCCAGAGATGCGGGGCTTGTCTTATGAGGAGAGATTGAGCAGTTTAGGTCTATACTCACTAGAGTTTAGAAGGATGAGAGGAGATCTAATTGAGGTATATAAGATGCTAAAGGGGATAGACAAAGTAGATGTGGAGCGGATGTTTCCCCTTGTGGGGCATTCTAGAACGAGAGGCCATAGTTTTAGGCTGAGGGGTGGTAGATTTAAATCAGAGATGAGGAGGAATTACTTTTCTCAAAGGGTCGTGAATCTGTGGAATTCACTACCTCAGAGTGCAGTGGATGCCGGGACGCTGAATAAATTTAAGGAGGAGATAGACAGATTTTTAATTACTAACGGGTTGGAAGGTTATGGGGAGAGGGCGGGAAATTGGAGTTGAGGCCGAAATGAGATCAGCCGTGATTGTATTGAATGGCAGGACAGGCTCGAAGGGCTGAATTGCCTACTCCTGCTCCTCGTTCTTATGTTCTAATGAAAAGCCACCCATATTTGGCTGATCCGATAGGTAGAGACCTGCCCTGAAATCCCTAAAAGTGACGTGGTGCTGCCTGCAAAGTTTGGCGTTGATGACCGCGAGTGCTGCCCAAAGCAAGGTAGGCAAACAAACCTTGAAATTCTGAGCAAAGTGCAGTCCACCAGGTGCACATCACTTATGTACAGTTGTGAAACATGTGCCCAGATGTTCCAGCATGAGGGGATGATTTCGGCGAGCAGGGCTTACAGTGAGATGCTAAAGTATTGAAATTAGGCTCCGGCGTGCAGTGGCTGGAAACGCAGTCCATCATTGACGGGTGGAGCAGGTGATCACAAACTGGTTTCACAGCGGTGAGAAACCAATTTCTGGCCTTCTCGCCATAATGTCCCCTCCTCCACCCGCCATGAGCATGACGTCAACGGGGCCAGAAAATTCCGGCTTATGTTTCAGATGGTGGTTAGTGGCTTCTTGTGGAGAAGGCAAAGATCAGCAGGAATAAACTCAGTCTCAGATCTGTATCCTAATGGTAAAATATTTGCATTTGCTTATCAGAGATATTTCAGTGCTTCAGATAGTTAGGAGCTACTTAAGGTTAGTATACTTAAAATATTTGAGCAGTTTTGAATAAGTTTAGTGTTCTTGGCTGAAAAGCCCATCTTATCATTGGAAAATGACTTTTCTCACTTCATTTTTTTTCCTTTGTATCTTTTAAATTAAACTCAGAATTAATTTCAATTTTTACACATGTAGGATGTGTTATTGAGTTCAATTGGTAACAAACTATATAAGGCATCAGATCTTTCAAACCTGTGCTTTTTACTGATTAACCATTTCAACACAATCACAGGCAATTGTCAAACAGGTCAGACAAAATAGCCAGGAAACTTCTGGTATTTTACCAAAGATAAAAAGTTACACCAATATTCATACAGTTTCAACAATGATTTGTGATAGTGAGTTCTGCATTCTAACTATTCTCTGCAGAAATCACTGGACCAAAATTCCTTGAGGGTTCCCCTGGTTTTTGAACAGTTGGAGACTAGTGGATCCCCGAAAAAATGGTAGAGACCTCGCTGTGCCTGGTAATCAATTTCTTTTTGCGATTTTATGATTTAGTGATTACAAGCAAATCACATCAAGGGAACAAAACTGGGGCAAAGACTCCCTGTGCTGGAGCTAATGATCCAATGGCTCAGTCAGGAGCTGGTGAATTGGCACAGCTACATCCAGTGAGACATACTGAGCTTCAGATGCCTGACATAGATCTCACCGATTGGGCCCAGGCTGGAGAAGTATAACCATTGAGCTTTCACCTAAAGTTATTTTGGTCCCATTTTTTTTCCATTTAATTCTTTCTGTGATCATCTTAAGTTTGTGCACTCTTGGTACCAGCTGTCAGACAAATTGGGGGAATAAAATTAGCATTCTTTGCTCTATTATTAACCCTTCATAATCTTAAAGCTGCTTTAGGTCACTCCTTAAATTCCTTAGCTCCAGTGAAAATGTCCTAACTCCCCAAGCTCTCTTCATAACTGTAACCCCTCATCCATGGTAACATATTGAATCTATACTGATCCTTCCTATAGTGGAGCATCAAAAAGATATGCAATACTCCAACAGCAACCTAACTAAGCTCAATATTATCTTGTTGCTTTTGTACTTATTGCCTTTAGTTACAAAGTCTAGAATTCTGTCTGCCTTTTTTAAGATATATACTTGCTTTATTTCTTTAATGACCTGTGTGTCTGCACAGCAAGCTCATCTACCTATTTAAAATTTTACCATTAAAGGTGTATTTCCTATCTGTATTCTCACTTCCAAAATCTATTATTTAATGTTTTCAGCACTTGACTGTAGTTACCATTTGTTGCCTATACAGCCAGCCTATTAATGTTCTAATGTGATTTTTCCACAATTCTTGCTACATTTTATTTACCATATACCCCAATTTAGTGTCATCAGAAAATTCCACTATTCAACCATCTCTCTATCTGTGTGGTCAAATTAATTTTATGTGGGATTACCTTTGCTATAAATTCTGCTTGATATATTATCAAACGTTGAGGATGATTGGGTTGGGTTGGGTGTCTATGTCGCACAATGATTCACTTTGAATCATAGCTGAATACTAACTAGTCAGAAATAATATGGAAATCCTGCTTCTAAAGGCATTGGTTGTTGCATACTTAAAAAAATAATCTTCTGGCCACTGGACAGGAGGAGGGGTTGAGGGGACGGGGTGTGGTTGTGGTTGGTGTGTGGAGCATGAGGTTGTGTTTTTTTTAAATAATCCAGCACTAAACTTTGCGCTGGAGTTAGGTTGGTTTCTTTCTGTAATGCCTTGTGGTTTTGTTCAACATGCCAATCAGTGTTATGGCTCCAAGTCTTGAGATACTAGATCTACAAATCATCTTAAAATAAAGATTAAAATGTGGGTTGAAGGCACACTTACCAGTAGTGGGAAGAACTATATGGGGTGGGGAGAGGGTACAGCTATTACCTATTTGCTCAATTCCCCACACTCAAAATAAAGTTTAAAGTCCTAATGTCCTTTCAACCCCCTTCATTCTTCCAGATTATTCTGCATTAATTTTATCTCAGTGCGAGCTTGTTTCCTTCACTCTTTCTTATTAGAGATTATTCTGTTCTACCCCGTGCTAAACCTGTACCTTTCCACTCCCCCAATTAATTAGAAAGTTGTTCATTTCCTTCTTAAAATGGTTGTCTTCTGACTGCACATGCAGGGAGATATCCTGTTTCTTTCAGGTCAAGATGAAAAATTGAACTTTAAATAATACTTAGCCCAGTCTGCCCAATACCTTTAATTGTAACTCATGACTGAGCATAAAAAACGTACAGATTAACTGTCATATAACCGTAACATGCTTTCACATGCTGACAAGAGTAGTTGGCTAGTATAGTATTTTGTGGCATGGTTGTGCTAAACCAGCTCTGCAGAATCTACTGTCCAAGACTTGACATATGAGATTACTTATACAATGGGAGTATTTTATTAGAACCTGCGTAAACACAAATAAGACAATAGTTATGAATATAAATCAATGGTAAAGCTATCAGTTATCAAATTTCAAATAGTTCCTCAGCAGAAATTAACAATTAAGTTACTCGCATAAGTGTCTGAAACAGAATGTAAAATCTTGGATTATAGGATACATATAAATGGGCAACAAACAATGCCAATTCGAGCACAAATTGTGGCTATTTCATGCATTAAAGGTATTAAATCATTTTTTAAAATCTCAAAAGTTGTTCTTCTAAATGAAATAATGTAAAAAGTGATACCTTTTGTCACAGATGTGTCAGCTTCTGAAATTGCATCATTTTTTCTTTTCAGTGCTTTCCTTTATCTGGACAAAATGTTTCATCAACAGGCAGGCTACTCCAAACATGTAGAGGAGACCACATACATAAAACGAGAAGTCATATTTGTTTGTCAAATCAAAAATCCAGCCTAATCAAAGAGAAGACTCATTAAGTATTCCAGCAATAGATATCCTTAGACTTTAGACATTTCAGTTACTCTTCATTTTAATTTAGTGCGTTTAGATTTTGCAATAAGTGCAGTTGTAATGATCTCTTTATAGCACATATACTAACCACAGATTTTTCCCTGACATAAAGCTAGGTTATTTTTTGGTAAACCTCAAATAATGTCTGAGTTTTATTGTAAACATGATCATGAATCAGAACATGCAACAAGGGCATTGCTCATACTGGCAAAATAATTCAACCCCCACATAAAATTGACCTTATTGTATCAAGTTCAAGAAGTACAATTTCAACATTTTTGGCATCACCAGGGAGGACTGTGGCAAAATACAGGAAGACATTTATAAACTTGAAGAATGGGTGTGTCATTGGCAAATGAACTTCAGTGTAGGTGAAGCTGAGGTGGCACATTTTGGTAGGAAGAATGAGAAATCCACATACTCCTTGGAAAATAGGTGTCCAAATGGGGTACAGATGTATAAATTATGAAAAGTAGCAATGCAAGTTAATAAGACCATAAGTAAAAGGGAAGCACTGGAGTTAATTTCAAGAGGTATTGAATTGAAAAACAGAGATTATGCTAAACATGTGTTGAACATTGGTTAGACCACACTTGGAATACTGTGAATTGTTCTGATCTCCAGATTATAAAAATGAACATATGAATTAGGAACAGGAGTAGGCCACTCGGCCCCTCGAGGCTGCTCTGACATTCAATAAGATTATAGCTGATCTGATTGTAACCTCCATTCCACATTCCTGCCTCACCCGATAACCTTTCACCCCCTTGTTAATCAAAAATCTAACTCTTCTTTAAAAGTATGCAAAGACCCTGCTTCCAATGCCTTTTGAGGAAGAGAGTTCCAAATACTCATGACCCTCTGAGAGAAAAAATTTTTCCTCATCTCTGTCTTAAATGAGTGACCCCTTATTTTTAAGCCGTGACCCCTAGTTCTAGATTCTCCCACAAGAGGAAACATCCTCTCCACATTGACTCTGTCAAGACCCCTCAGGTTTCAATCAAGGTTTCAAAAGAGGCAAGAGTTGCCTCTTACTCTTCTAAACTCCAGTGGATACAAGCCTAACCTGTCCGACGTTTCCTCATAAGACAACCCACCATTCCTTATATTAGTCTAGTAAACCTTCTCCGAACTGCTTCTAATGCATTTCCATCTTTCCTTAAAAAAGGAGACCAATACTGTACACAATACTCCAGACATGGTCTTACCAATGCCCTGTATAACTGAAACATAACCTCCCTACTTTTGTAATCAATTCCCCTCACAATAAACAATAATATTCTATTAGCTTTCCTAATTACTTGATGTACCTGCATACTAACCTTTTGTGATTCATGCACTAGGACACAGATCCCTTTGAATCTCAGAACTCCTTAATCTCTTACCATTTAGATAATATGCTTCTTTTTTATTCTTCCTGCCAAAATGGACAATTTCACATTTTCCCACATTATGCTCCATTTGCAAGATCTTTGCCCGCTCACTTAACCTATCTTTGCAGCCTCCTTACGTCCTCTTCACAACTTACTTTCTTACCTATCTTTGTGTCATCAGCAAATTTTGCAACCATACCTTCGATCCCTTCATCCAAGCCACTTAAATTATTAAAAGTTGAGGCCCCAGCACTGATCCCTGTGGCACAGCACTCGTTATATCTCACCAACCAAAAAATGACCCATTTATGCCTACTCTCTATTTCCTGTTAGCAAGCCAAGCTTCTATCTATGCCAATATGTTACCCCCGACATCATGAGCTTCTATTTTCCGCAATAACCTTTGATGTGGCAGCTTATCAAATGCCTTCTGGAAATTTAAGTACTGTACATCCACCCCTTTATCCACAGCACATGTGAATCCTTCAAAGAAGGTTAAACATAATACACAGAGGCACTGGAGAAGGTGCACAAAAACATTTCTAGAATGATACCAGACTGAGAAATTATACCCATTAGGAAAGATTGAACAGGCTGAGGCTCTTTTCTCTAGAAAAGAGATGACTAGGAAGACCTGATACAATTCTTCAAACTTATAAAGGGGATTGATAGCATAGATGTAGAGAAGATTATTGCAAGATTTTAACTCACTTAAAATCCATTCACTTAGATAGAGTTAAAAATGAAGCCTGATGCTTCAATTTGCAGGAGAGACCAGAACTGGGAGCCATAAGTACCAGGTAGTCTCTAATAAATTCAATAGCGAATTCTGGAGTAGAGTGGAGTGGAGTGGAGGTTACAATCAGATCAGCTATAATCTTATTGAATGTCTGAGCAGCCTCGAGGGGCCGAGTGGCCTACTCCTGCGCCTAATTCACTCTGTGGCATTTGCACAAACTAACTGCTCCCAGACAATGATGTACTAGTAGGTATTCCCCTTGGAATACAACATGACTTGGAAAAGTAACAGAGCACAGAGTTGGACAAGCTACTGGAAGAGGGAGGACAAAGGGGCAAATGGCTCTCAGCAGGAGGCCACATCCACTCAGAGTATTCAGGGAGCAATTTTCCAACCTGAACCTCAACAAGGAACAATGGGCTGGATTTTACCATGCGCAACAGGGTCATTAACGGAAGTGAATGCACGCGGTACACCTGCTCCTGCTGTGATTAAACACTGGCCGGCCAATTAGCATCCGGCCTAGGTTAGGACGTCCTGCAGTAGTGGGGTCAGGCCGTGATCCAGAAGGAGGTAACAGTGCAAGATTGGAAGGGCCGCAATTGTGGGGAAGACACCCTCAGGGGCAGAATCTGGCCGTCCATCATCACCAAGAAAAGACAGCACTGTTTACAAAGAGCTGAGAAGGAGAGTGAAGCCGTAGGGCAAAATATCTGGCATAATCCTGATGACGCCTGTGGCAGCTGCAATCCCTGTCACCCTGGGTAAGAAAGGAGGAAATAACACCCGCTCCTCCAGGGCACCTCCCAGCGGATCAAGGTGACCCATTCCCACAGCGTCGACTGCCAGCAGCAATAGAGAAGGTGAAAGACAGGTGGGACCACAGTTTGATGATGACTTCCTGTGTGTGTCCTCCTCCAGGCTGTGACTGGTTGGCTGGACGATCTCATACCACAGGATGGGAATCCCCACCAGAGCAGGCAAGCCTCAGTGGAGGTGGCAAAGGAGGTCATTAGCCATGGGGCCATCCAGAGGGTGTTGCTGCAGTGCTGCAAGAGGCTGACTGACCTCCTCTGTTCTGCAAGGGTGAGTGGCAAACCTACATCCTGATGTGGGCACACCCCAATGGGAGGGTATGCAGTGATGTGCATGTGAAGTGGGAAATGGATCAATGAATGGCCAGTGGCCTGAATGCATTCTCAAGGAGCCTCGGCATCCAGCATGGCTTCGAGGGAATGTGGAGCGGTGGATGGAAAGGAAGGGTCACATGTGAGGACCATTGTCAAGCAGTCTCACCAAAGATGAGACTCATCGCTCTTCCATTGTCTTTGCAGGAGAAGAGGGCCCATAATGCCCATGAGAGGTCGAGGACCAGTGGTGGAGTGCTCAGCTTGGCATTTGTGATGGTGATGGATGCTGCAGCTGGCCAGTCACCTGAAATGCATATCCATTGGCCTTGCAGAGGCCGGGGTTTATGGCGAGGGGTGGGGTGGTGGGGGGTGGTGGAATGAGAATCTGAGAGACCATCACTCAGCCAGGAGTGGCAGAGGCAGGGAAAAGAATGAGCTTGTCTCTTCTAAAGGCTGGGAGGGCATCACTCTGTGTCATGGGTTAAGTGGTGCAGCTGTGTCCAAAATGCAGGAACCTCTATATCAACTGAAATATGCGATGCTGGCCTTGGTTCTGTTGGCTTCGAATGGTCATATGAGGTTGCAGATCAGAAGACTGTGGAGCACAGATTGTATGGTTGAAAGTCTTCCACGTCTTCAGGAGAAGTGTCTCATGAGACTCACAAAACTCCCTAGTAACCATTCCCTATTAGCCATCAGGTGCAGCGTCAGGCCAGTCTGGATCCTCCTGATCGTCTTCCAAATCCCCTTCAAATTTGTCTTCTGAGGATGCAGGCCAGTCAACTAGTTAAGGGGTATCCACCAAAGAGGTGGCTCATGACCCTGGTAAAGAATCCACAAACTGCTCATTGCAGTATACACCGGCGCAAGTCTCCCTGGTTGTGATGGCATGCTGCACTATTCACACCTTGCAATCCAGAGTGGGGAGGGCCTGGCACCTGGCCAAAGAGGATCTAGTTGACTGGCCTGCATCCTCAGAAGACAAATTTGATGAGCCACCAGCTCTGTGCAGGCAGAGGAATCTCATTTTGAGCAGGCCAATGGTGGCCCTGGTGGATGCATGGCTTTCATTGTATCTGTGCTCAGCCTCTGTTTGTGGATTCTTTACCAGGGTCATGAGCCACCTCTTTAGTGGATACCCCTTATCACCAAGTATCCATCCCTCCAATAACAGTGCTGGGGAAAGAAGTTGTAGCACCTGGAAGTGCCCAAGAATGTAGGTGTCATGATAATTCCTCCTATTCACAGAACTGCCTGATCCTCATTCGGTGGTCACATACAATTTGTATATTCAGGGAGTGAAACCCCTTAGGATTCACGAATGCCTCTGGCTGGGCTATGAGAGCCTTGATGGTCACATGTGTGCAGTCTATGACTCTCTGCATTTTGGGGAATGTAGTTATTGCACCAAACCCTCTGGCTCTCTTAGCCTGACTGACCTCATCCATTGTGTAGTTGGTGAACTCACTTGCTCTCCTGAAAAGTGCATCAGTTACCATCTTGATGAAGTGATCCGCACAAGAGAGGAGGGATCCTGGAAAGTTCCTTTCTGACCAGCCTGAAGACCTTACTGAAAAGTACTGCCTTTCGCAACTTCCTTGTTCACGTTTTCACTTACCCGCAATTTGTACTTAGTACATTCCATTGCCCATCACGTGGGAAATGTTCACTTATCCACGTTTTCTTCTCCCCCTCTCCTCTTTCCCCAGAAAGATGGCAGCCACGACAGGGCAGAGACTGGAATAGTTGCAGCTGAAGTGCAGCCCGAATGAAGAGGTTAACCAGGAAATGTCTGAATCTCTTGGTTCAAAGCTGCAATAACAGCTCTGTTCAATTTTGAAATCTTCACTGATGTATTGCTCAGACACTCCCCTGTCTGTCATATACAGGTACTGCACCACAATTTGCTGTAGAGTAACTGCCCATACCAATGCTGCCCTCACATTGCTGGAATCGATCTAATTGTGTCCCATTGAAAAGCATTTTCATCATTCGCGATTTCGCCATTTGCAATTTTTCATGAGAATGTAACCTCCATGAACGGCAGGATTTTACTGTATCTGGGTGTGATTTAGTCATCGCAATTCTCCATTCATCAACAATCCCACCTTGCCCCTATGCAAATGACGATTAGAATGCAAAAATAAAATCACCGCAAAATATATATAACAAAGCAAATTTATCAATGAAATCATTCCATATCGCATGCAAATGTGAACTATTCATCCTTGTGCATTCCCTTGGTGCCTTTCTTCCACATGCCTTTGCCTCACCTAGTGCTACCCCAACACCTACAGCACTGCTGATGGAAGGCTGCTGACTTTCAGTGGAGGAGACCTCAGGTGGCTTTGCAGGATGACTTCGACCTGCTCTAGAAGGCTTGGCTTCTAACTGCAGCATTTCAGCAGGGGCAGGAGCGGTTTGGGCTTGGTCGGAGGATGAATGCAGACTTCCAGAAAGAGGAGAGTAGGTCCGTGTTCAATGGAGCGTTAACAATCCTAGTAATCTGTTCAAGGACAAACTGTTGCTTTGCTGTGACACCTTGCAAGTTCTCTCGCACTGTGTAATCGACAGCAATGATGTCAGCAAGCTGATCTTGTCTGACGGCAGACTGACCTCACATGACTTCAGCCTGAGCTTCCACTGCAGCACTTAGACTGCTGGTGAAACCTTGCTGCTGTTGCAATGGAATCGGAGACATTGGGCATCAGGTGCTGCGTGATGGTGGGTCCACAAGTGTGCTGCTGGAGCTGGCCACCACTTCCATGTTGGGAAGGATTAGCTCTTAAGTTTTGAGCAAGGCCCTGTGCCAAGTTGATGTTGGACTCATCCATGCTCTTTAACATTGACCACAGGCTTTCTGACAGGCTCCCCAGTGCACCAAGTGTTTTGTTGAGTGTACTCATCAGTGTTCCTCTGTAAGCTCCCAAATCGAAGCGCTCATCTGAGTCCTCGGCAGCAGAACTCATGTACAACCTCAACCCTCGGACGGGCCGGTCCCTGCACTATCCTTGTTGCCTGCCCTGGCTGCAGGCCACTTATGTCGGCTGTCTTACCAATGCAGATCCCACCTCTATGCCATCCTCTTAATTATGCGTAGTGTCCGGATTTGAGCTGGACGCTGTAAATATGAAATCAAGTGACAATGTATCTTCATGATTATCATTGTCTTCTTGCTGTTCCACCACAGACTGGACTGGTTGGACTTCTTGGATATCTGAAAGGAGAAAGGCACAAGGATAAGTTTGTGGTGCAAGGAGGGAGGAAAAGTAAGAGGTTGTAAATCAGAAGAGATTTTGGGAGGAGGGGTAGATGTGAGGATAATTGGGTATGAGGATACTGTCATTTGCAGTGGTTTCAGCCCCATTGCTGGCCACAGCTTCAGTAATGGCATCCCAATAATGGCAGGCACTATCTCCTCCATGGGAGTCAGGACATGTGGGCACATCTGTCCCCTTCTGATTAGCTCCTGCTGCCTCCATTGTTCACCACCTTGTCCTGCAAGTGAGAGGGAAATGTGCCAGTGAGTGTCGTGCAATCTCAGGTGATATGGTTCTCATGGTTGAGTCGCCAACAGTGCGTACAACATGTAAGATGTGAGTGTGAGGCTTGCAGCAGTGCTAAGTGTGTGAGTGTGTGGTGGAGCATGTGAATGTTATGGAGGAATACTGATTGATAGAGATTATTGATAGGTGAGTGATAGGAGTGTGGTGAAATGAACAGAGTCTGAGGTTATCGGTGTAGTTGTCAGAAATGGTATTTAAAGATACATTCACTGATCTTGACCACTCTCTTAAGTTCATTGAACTTCTTGCAGTACTGCATCTAAATCCTTGGGACTTAACTCCTGGCATTGATCACCACAGCTATCTGCTCCCACTGCCTTCCGAGTGTAGGACTGGAGGGCCTTCTGACCCCCTGTGGATACAGGACATTTCTCCTATTCTCTACTTCATTCACCATTGCACCAGTGCAGCGTCCATAATCCTTGAAGCCCACACTCTACCATGTTATGCCTTTATTCAATGTTTCCCAGTGTTTCCCAATGATTCACTTCCTGCACAATTGCCAGCACCTACTCCTGCAAAAACCTAGCTGGAGGTGTAGGCTTGTTTTAACTGGCTCTCGCCACTCATGTTATAAGCCCTCTGCTGAAGCGCCCAGCCAATCGACAATGCAGTTAATGCTGGCTGAATGCTGAAATCATTTAAAATAGCAGGCAGCTCAAAGTTGGCATGGTGCCTGAATGACAGGCATGGGTTAATCACACATCATGATCCCTGTTTTTGGGTGCTATCCAATTTAGCCCCCCTATGCAAAAGTAAATAGATGGACGGTAATTGGAGGCATCAGGGTTGTGTCACATTTTGGAATTTTTTGACCATTTCTCCAGGGAATATACTTGGAGAAAAAGCATCGCTCTTCAAATGTTGTTTTCTAATATGTGGAGTTATCGTCTCCCTCCAGCTAGACACAAAGGTTGTACTCAGAAGTAACAACAGATAACGAGGTAATACGCACATTGTTATCAGCTGGAATGCACGGTCTGGTGGAGACAAATTCAAGAGTAGCTTTTAAAAGTGAATTGGATAAATGCTTGAAGGAGAAAAAATTTCAGGAATATGGGGAAAGAGCGGGGGAGTGGATGGTTCTTTCATAGTCAACAAAGGCACAATGGGCCAGGTGGCTTCCTTCTGTGCTCTATGATGGTATAATTGTACGTGTCCCTTGTCAATAAGGACAATCAGAGCGTAAATATCGAGAAGTATGTTCATTCCAAGTGGAAAACAAGTTTTTTGATTACTGTAAATTCGAACTGATCTTGTACTTTGTTGTTCAAGGTCACTAAAGTAATTTTTCAAATGGAGCATTCCAATGGACATGTTGACTAATGTGGACATTTATGTTTAGGTGATGGATTTTGCCGTAGTTCCGTTGGAGCATTGAGGGCTGCTCAGAAATCCTATGTTAAGGGTGCTAGTATTTTTAAAGGAGATTACTTTTCGTCGTTTGGTAGTACAGAATTGAGTATTACTGAAAAAAGACACTCTGGTATTCTTGCAATTGTCCTAATGAGTGTCAGGGGAAGCAACAACTTTATACTTTGTGAGAAGAGAGTGCTGATTGGTTGGCAAGTGTACTCTGATTGATAGAGGTATTGCCATGGAAAATGCACCAGTTAATGGTGACTCACAGTTAACTGCCAAGCATTGTTTGAAATTTAAATCAGGCAGCTTGACTCTGATTGGTCAAGACATTGCCCTGAGGAATGAACCAGTGAATAGCTGTCACTTATTTTGTTTAGCTGAGACAGGCGCAATGTGCATACATGTTCTTTCTGTCTGCAAAGAACAGGGCCCTGTGCACTAATATATGTAGTTTCCAGTACACGCAAATGCACCAAACTGCGAGCCTGACTGACAATCTTAAATTGGTTGTCAACGTAATTTTTAGCACACTGAGGATTATTTAGCAAATTATGTCCAATCACAGAATCACACCTAACGTTGGACACTGTTTTGAGTTTGCAAGCACAGGTTGATTGCTTACGGTCTGTATCTTGCCTGTTGTGAACAGAGGAAGGGGGGGACATGCTGTTTGATACGATCCTCCAGTCGTTGGGACATTTGGCCTACATACCTAGCATCACACTGGCACTGAAATTCATAGTCCACATTACTCATTTGTGTGATAGGCAGAATATCTTTTTGGCTTGATGGCAGCATCGTGTTAGTGGCAAATACTTTAAAAAAAAATATCATTTTTCCTAATATTACTATGGGGGATGTGTGTGTGTTATGTGTGTGTGTGACTAATTTAATTAAACTCAAGACAGTCGGACTGCAAGGCTTGAATCATCAAAGGCTTGAGGTGCAAATGCATTTATTTTGGGATGGAGATGGACAAGCTAAGATGAGATCCCAGTTGATACAGTTTGAATGGAAATTTGCATTAAGAGATAAGTGAGAAGTGAATTGTTAGCTGTTTGAATTTCAAAAGAGGCATAACAGGAAGCTTTACAACTTAAGAACATAAGAACATAAGAAATAGGAGCAGGAGTAGGCCATTCGGCCCCTCAAGCCTGCAGCGCCATTCAATAAGATCAAGGTTGATTTCCCCAGGCCTGAACTCCACTTTTGTGCCAGCTCCCCATAGCCCTCAGCTCCCCGATATTTCAAAAATCTATCTACCTCCTCTTTAAATACTTTCAGTGATCTGGCCTCCTCAACTCCCTGGGGTAGAGAATTCCAGACATTCACTACCCTCTGAGAGAAGAAATTCCTTCGCATCTCAGTTTTAAATGAGTATCCCCTCATTCTGTAACTATGTCCCCCTAGTTCAAGATTAGGGGGCTAATGGCAAAATCATAAATAAATAAGGCAAAGTTATTAAGTGTATTTTTCTCACAAGTGCTGACCATAATGACAATATGAAAGATTTTTATATTCTGGGAAAGGTGACTTTCAAAGAAAGTTTGGAACAATGGGTATAAAGGTCAAAGGGGGATAAAATATATTTAAGGAAAGATTGAAAGCTGTATGAGAGTGGGCATATGAGATTTTGAAAAGTGGGCTGTGTAAAGACAGACTTGTGAAAAGCAACCTCTATCCAACCCAGAGAAGTGTTTGCTTGTTCCAGAAAACAAGGTTTTGTTACAAGCCTTGTATTTCCATGCTTTAGTGAGAGGGAGCGGGAAGCCCTGTGAAATACCTCCCTTATAGCAACAGTGGGTACCTTGTGGTAATATTGCTGGATGTTTTATAGATTAAGAATCTATTTGGACTGTTGCTGCGAAAAACATGTTTATTTGTGAGTCTAGCTAAGTAGGAATCTTTTGGGAAATGTTGTAAGACTAAATTTTACTGTATAACTGTAATCTTGTGTTTTTAAGTTTTCTTTTGTTAATAGATGTTTTAATTTAATATTTAAAATCTCCAAAGTGGTAATGGGCTCTTTATTTCTGACTTCAGTGCACATACCTTCCCGTAATAAAAAGATAAATTGCAAATCGTTGTGATAGCTTGGCCAAGTTTTCCTTTGGGATTTGGTCAGCCCAGCAATTATCACCTGCCATATCATAACAATACCACTCAGGTTGTTACTGCCTAGTAGCAGCATGAAACAGCTAGCTTCACCTGTTGCTCAAATTTTTTGAGATACCTTGCCCTTCCAGGGTAATCTGAGGTTGACTGGGCACTTTTCAGGGCCAAAAGTGACAGCCTTAGGGCCGTTCATGTGTTTGCGCGATATACAGCACAAAATGATCTGATCAAGTAGCCATTATCCTGCAGGATGTCTTTAATATGCCCTATTTCAGCATCAAGCTTGCATAGTGAGAAAATGGCTTGGGCCCTATTTACGAGGTTGCCGAAATGGCCAATCTTATAGCGCATGGAACTGCAAGAATCCCAACGCATGTATTAGCCAATGAAGGTAGGCTTGTAGTAGACCATAGTAGAGAACCTCCTGGCAGATTTCTCAATTCATATGTCAAGGAAAGAGCATTCATTTGACTGCTCCATTTCAAAACTGAATTTGAGTGCAGGATGGAGCTCATTAAGAAATGCAAGGAAATTATTATATGCTGCTACAGATTTTCAGCTAAACAAAATAAGTGATAGCCATTCGCTGGTTCATTCCTCGGGACAATGCCTTGACCAATCAGAGTCAAGCTGCCTGGTTTAAATTTCAAACACTGCTTGGCAGTTTACTGTCAGTCACCATTAACTGGTGCATTCTCCATGGCAACACCACTACCAATCAGAGTCCACTTGCCAACCAATGAACACTCTCTTCTTATACAGTATAAAGTTGTTGCTTCCCCTGACATTGGTATTCTTGCAATTGTCCTGATGAGCGCAAGACGAAAAGCTTTGACCAAATGTCTTTTTTCAGCAATACTGAAGATGGCTTTTTTGGCGACTAACACAGAAAGAGTTAACAGTGCAGTATGACAATCTCATTTGGATGGTCCTTGCAGCAGCCAAGGGTGTTCATTCCGAAGTTCATTGTCCCAAACCTCTGAGGTTGTAGCATTCTTTCCTCAGACAACACAAATTCCTTGACGTTGAAGCTGAATTCATGGCCTTCCTCAAGTGCAAAACTGTACAGAGTGCAGCATATTGGGAGTCATGTAATTTACATGGGTCTAATTAACTATTGCAGTCGTTCTGTTAAAACAGATAATTCACATGCACAGTGTCACAAGGTGATTGACGCTCCCATGCAAATGAGCCCATGGAACTTGAGCAAGCAGATTATCAATGTGGCCAAAAGATCTAAGAAGTTTATGTTTAACGGAATAATAGCACATAACCAACGAGAAATGCTGAAGTGCAAATTTCCTCAATCCTTTCATCATTGCAATGCATAACTGGCAATGATCATGAAGAATTTCACCCAGTAAGTTACAAAAATATCACATAAATTACTGCACATGTGAAAGACAAAATTCGAAGCTCATTCTACCGGTTAAGAATTTTGCCATGCTGAAATCACAGGCAATTTGGTGAGGGATTTAAAACCAGGAATGAGAAACTGGCCCTTACACTAAGTGCAAGCTTGGAAGGGAGCAAGGGGAAGGGTTTGTGGTTGCGAAGCAAGCTTCCTATCCATGGGTGGCTGCCAATTGGCCACAACACATTTTATTCAGTGTGTATAAAGGGCAATCAGTGGACCATGCACTTCTAGGTCAGCATCCCACACTACAAGCCACACCCACCATCAATTATGAGGCCAGTTAAGGCCATTATTAAGAAGGCGATTAAGAAGGCTGACAACAAAATGGAGGAGTTGAGAAATGTGCTGGTGAGCTGGAGCAACATGTCTTCAGTGTAGATGTGAAAGCTGACAGCACATCATTGGAGGATTTCACTGAGGGGCTACATGTAGATGAGAAATGAGAAATTGCTGCTGGCAAGATCAATATTTCAATATTGGCGACCCTGATTCTGAGGATAAGATGGTTCGGAAATAGCAACCAAATGCCCCTTATCTCCTGGAGACATTAGATTAGAGCCAAAGCAACATGGTCAAGTAAAGTCAAATACAAATTGCACTCAATTACTGTAGTTTTAATAAGTTTCTGATATATTTAAAAGTGGTAACGGAGTGCAGTTTAATCAATTCAGCTGTTTATGGGTTTCTCACAAAAAGTCAATGGGCAGAATTCTTTGCTGAGCGGGCGAGCACACACCCGACCCACTCAACTGTAAAATAGAGTGATGACGTCGGCTGAGTGTCCTAGCATCATTGTGCACTCACGCGATATTTCTGTCGGCGGGCGCTAGCGGGAGTCCAAGCCATACCTGTCATCAACTATGAGGCCAGTTAAGGCCATTAAGAAGGCAATTAAGCTGTATTTTACGTTGCCCATGTGATTTCACGCTCGTAACACAGGCAAAATGGGTAGACAGGCAGCCGACAATTTGCTAAGCTTCATCCAAGGGTGGGATAAAAAGGGTCAGCAGCTTTGGCAGTGTGAGTAGTGAGGAGTTTTGGAGATAGTTTGCTGCTGGTTGCTTATTGGTACCTGACAGCTTCTTGGCATTTCCAGGCTTCATTTCAGGGCTCATTGGTGTCTCCAAGGCCCCCGTTTGGACCCTTCCAGGCACCAAGACATTATGGAGATTGTGCTGTCCGCTGGTGCAACCTCCTCTGAGGAGGAAGAGAGGGGCAGAACGGAGAGGAGGCCAGGTGTCCCTATGCAGCTTCCAAGGGAGGGAACTATGGGAGGAGAGGCACAGACACAAGGGGTGCAGGGCCAGCAGAAAGCCCAAGGCGGAAGGGGCCACAGAAGATGCCACTATCCTGCTGCCAGATTTTACAGGCAGCGATGCAGCTACCTCAATAGATCCGCGGTGCAATGCCGAAGGAGGGTCTGCCTCTTAAGGGAGACCGAGACCTCCATTTTTCAGATGATTGGGCCTGAGATCAGCTCTGATTGTGTGGGCAGACACCCCATGCCAGTGGCTCTGAAAGTCACAGTGGCCCTCAACTTCTATGCCTCCGGCTCTTTCCAGGGGTCAGTTGGGGATCTGTGTGGAGTGTTCCAATCAGCTGTCCACAGTTGCATCAAGCTGGTGACAGAAGCTCTGTTCAAGCGGGTACTGACCTTTATTCTTTACCATATGGGTGGAGCCAGCCAGGCTGAGCGAGCCAGAGGCTTTGCAGCGATTGCTGGGTTCCCCTGCGCCCAGGGTGCCATTGGCTGCACACATCTGGCCATCAAGACGCCAGCGGGTCAGCCGAATACCTTCGTCAACAGGAAGGACTTCCACTCCATGAACGTGCAGATAGTGTGTGATCACAGGATGCTGATTCTACAGGTCTGTGCAAGGTACCCAGGCAGCTTCCATGACGCTTACATCCTGAGAGACTCCCAGGTGCCGAGGCTCTTCAGTGCTCCAGCCTGACTGGATGGATGGCTGCTGGGTGACAAGGGCTATTCATTGAAAAGGTGACTCGTGATGCCTCGTCACCACCCAAGAACAGAGGCAGGGAAACGTTATAATAGGAGTCATGCCGCCACAAGGACAATGATAGAGAGGACCATAGGTCTTCTTAAGATGTGCCTCTGATGCCTGGACCGCTCAGGGGGCGCACTACAATACCCCCGAGAGTGGGTGTCACTGATAGTGGTTGCATGCTGTGCTCTCCACAATCTGACACTGGCAAGGGGGGACACACTGGAGGAAGAGGATGTTGACGGAGCTGTGCAGGCCACTGATGATGAATGCAGTAGTGAGTCAGAAGAGGAGAACACTGAGGGTGTGTTGGCAGACCTCGGAACCTTCGGGGAGGTAGAGACACCAGGGATGACTTGATCCAACACTCCTTCAGCTAGGCTCCTAAAGATCTGTTTCCACCTCATGCCAGGGCTGCCGCCTCCATCCTGGATGTCTGAAATGACCCTTTGATTTGCACCCAAAGTCTGCGCAATGCCTGTGCAATAAAGTATCCAGCCACTCATGCCCAGCATTACATACTGGCATCCCTGCACCAGAAAGAAGAAAGATGAAGCATACTCAGGTCATCAGAATCAAAGCAAATTTAATGTTATTGTCACCATTACTGGTGTTGATGTCCACACCAGCAGACATATAAACCAAACATAAATGAACAGAAAATCACCCGTGAACTTGTGCTCATGGTGCTTTTAACTTACGTTTCCAAATGCTACGTCTTGGATGCCCCCCTCCCCTTCGCTGGCACCAGCATTGGAGGCGGCCTGCTGACTCTGCTGTCTTCTTGGCCTTGATGACCTTGGGCGTCATCTGGCCAGTGGAGCCTGTGCTGACCCCGCCTGGGAGGGAGCGACCAGTGCCACGGCTGGCATTTCCCCAGTCATCAGATGCCATGGTCACTGGTGGAGGGGCGTAGGAGCTGCTGCCGTCATCCAGAGCGTCCTGAGAGAAGCCCGCACCTAGCTGGGATACTGGGTGCCCCATCCACCCACCTCCCACATTGGCACTGACCATTGACAGCTGGCACCCTTGAGGTCCACACGGGGACTGCCACACTTTAACATGTCTACACACTGACCCACGCCAACACGGTACTCACCCTTCCTGAGCGCAGCGGGTCATTGAACCTCTTCCGGCACCGCACCCATGTGCGCCGCACCATATCATAGCTGCTAACCAGCTCTGCCACCTCCTCCCATGCCCTCTTTGTGAGGTGCGGTGGCCTCCTCCTGCCATCTTTGGGGACAAGGGTGTCCCTCCTGGCAGCCACCTCCTCCAGGAGGACCACGAGACACTCATCCAAAAACTGGGGGGCCGATTGCCCACCCGACCTGCCCTCCCTCCTGGTGTCTCCAGCCGCACTCGCACTCACTTTGTCAACGCAGAACAGACGTTTTTCCGTGGCAGCCTTCCAGGGACTGCCTGGGCCGTTTTCAAACCGGCCGCTAGGTCGCCATTGGGCCCAGTAGCCGACAGGCCCCCCGCCCCCACTCAGCCTTTCTGACCAGTGCGGAGCCGCGTTTCACGATGGGCGGGCCTTAATTGGCCAGCATGAAATCGCGGCCGGGGGCCAATCGCAGGTGGCGGCCCATTTCCCGGCTGACCCCAGGCCTGCCAACCACGCCCGCTCGCCAAACTCAAAATTCTGCCCAACATTTTTAATCAGAATGTCTAGTCCTGGCTAATTAATGCTCACATTTTTTTCCCCCCTTTTTATCAACATTTTCATTATTCTTTCTAAAACATCCCCAATCCTCTGACTTACTGCTATTCCCTGTAACATTATAAATCTCTTCTTTTAATCTAAAGTATCCTTAACTTCCTTAGTATGCTACGGATGTTTCTTGCTGAGTTTTTGTTATTTTAATGGAATGTATTTTTATTGAACAGTTTGAATTGTTTCTTTAAATATATGCCACTGTTTATTTACCACCATACCTTTTAGTCTATTTACCAAATCAATCTTAACAACATCTCCCCTCACACTAAAGTAATTGGCTTTGTTTAAGTTTAAGATTCTTGTCTGGCACTTTAATATGTTGCTTTCAAAGTTAATATGGAATTCAGTTGTGTTATGATCACTTTCAAATATTTGCTTTTAAATGGACACAACCAGTCCTTCATAGCCATATAAAGAAAAACTTACATTTTTATAGCATCTTTCACAACCTGAGGATGTACTGAAACACTTCATGGCCAATTACAGTGAGTACTATTGTCAATGTTGCAATATATGTTTAACAATCCTATTAAAAATTAGATTGATAGGATTGAGTAGAATGTAATTATCCCCCTGCAAGTAGAAAGTTTCTGCAAATGACATAAATCAGCAGCCTTTCAGCTTCTTATGCTTCCAATTTAGTTCTGTCAGCACCACACTGATATCCATATTCCGTCTTTGTTTGTATTAGTGTCATATCTTCACATAACTCATTTCCAGATGTCCATTATTGCTCCTTGATACTTTCCCTTCAATTTTTCCCACAATTGAGAGTTTCTGCTGATTTAAAATTCTCGGGGGATAGGGGAAATGGAACTGGTATGATTATATTTCCCACATTCCCTGAGAGAAGAAGGTTGTGGAAAATTTACATCCAGCTGCTCTCTGGATTCTCAGACAAAGAGTTACAGAGCAGCGGTGACCAGGTGGCAAGGCACTTGCCTATCACCTGGACTGATGAATGTTGCAGGAGACTACGTAATATAAGACAAAACTAAAATTGGACAGAAATTAATAATTAAACAGCAGAGATGCTGGGTCAAAGGAGAATACAATCTTTTTTTTATTCTTACAATCATCTTTTCTCCACAAGGTTAGGCAGCAACAATTTCAATGTGTATAACATGCTCGCAGGATACTGACTCAGCCTGGAGCTTCATTATATTATTCCATGTCTATTTAGCTTCCATGCATCATTAGTCAAATCAATGAACCAAGGCTCCAACGGAGGTTAAATGGGACATCTGTCAGTTACCTTTCTTATACCAAAGCTTTGGGACAACAATTTTGTTTACTTGTGTTAAAGGAATTGACAATATTCTCCCAAGTGAGGGATCATGATTGTGTCAGAGGGGCAATTAGCCTCTGAGCAATTACGTAAATAATGGATAAAAGGAAATAAATTGCATGAAGAACATATACCAACATTGATTGCGATTTCCAGTGAGATTGTATTGAATAATTTTTTGAATACAGTTTTAGGAAGAAGAGAATAGTTGGCATGTAAGAGATTAAAAAATTCTCTCTACCTTTGCCTCCTCTGCACAATATTAATTAGGCAGAACGAAAACAGAAAATGTCAGACTTGAAACATTAACTCTGTTTTTCTCTCCGCACATGCTGTTAGGCCTGCTGAGTCTTTCCAGCATTTTCTATTTTTGTTTCAGATTTCCAGCATCCACAGTATTTTGCTTTTACCTAATTAGGGAGAAATTTGTTTGGGTTGTTTTCAGAGCCTTAGACCTCATGGTAATAGAGACGAACTGCTAGTGCCCTCCACTCCTCCAGATACAGCTTGCCCAATGTCAGCAGCAGCTTGCAAGTTCATGCAATGGGGGCGAGGAGAGCGGGATGTCAGTTCACTGAGCAGTGGCCTGCTGTAGTGCTGTGGAGCCAGGCAGATCGCTCTTTCTCTTTTCAATTACCATGGAGGATTTAGTTTCTTTTGGCCCCAGTAAGGACCACTGGTTAGACCACTGTGGAACTGGAAAAACTGGTTGGAACTTGCATGGCATGTGTTTCTCCTAGTTTTTCCCAAATTTTGAAGAAGGATGAAACAGGCGCAAGACCTTACTTTGCATTTTTAAATTGGGTAAACACTGATTTCAGTCGGCAGCCTGGGATGCCTAAAAACAGAGAGGACCGAGTTAGTGGCGGTATTGGCGCCAGCACAGGACCTCACACCCAGACATCAGTAATTGTTCGTTTTACACCCAAGAAATGGGTGAAGTATAATTTCGAGCCCAGTCTCCCTCGCAGGCATTCTGTCCCCTCCCAAAACTCCAGGCATTATCTGTTCATTTTGAAGAAGCTCTCTTAAAATGATTAATAAAAAGAAAAGAAAGATTTTCATTTATATAGCACCTTTTATGATCTCAGGACATTCCAAAATGCTTTACAATGAAATACTTTTGAAGCGTATTCATTGTGGTAATGTCAGAAACGTGGCAGCCAATTTGGGCACAGCAAGGTCGCAAAAACAGCAAGGTGATAATAACCAGATAATCTGTTTTTAGTGATTTTGCCTGAGGGATAAATATCGACTAGGACATCAGGCTCCATTGATCATCTTCAAAGTAGTGCCATGAAATCTTTTACGTCCACATGGGAGGGCAGACAGGTCCTCGATTTAATGTCTCATTCAAAAGACAGCACTTCCAACCATAGAACACTCCCTCCATACTGCACAGAAGCGTCAACCTAGATTTTGTGCTCAGTTCCCTGGAGTAGGACTTGAACCCACCACCTTTGCACTTAGAGGCAAGCATGCCACAATAAGCCCACACTTTTGGTGCTAGGTCTTCTGTGAGAACTTCACCACAAATATGCAGAAAATATAACTAATGTTTGCCTGAAACATAGAAAAACAGTGGTGCCTGCAATTTTAGCCTTATGATTTGTTTAATTCCTTGTGGCTAGACTAGAATTTCCACACATTTCTGTGAGTGAAGGAAAAAATGTTAGGAGTGCATTACTTCATTTTAATGGTCATTGCATACTCTCAGATGAACACAGTTGTACCTTGACAAATATTAAGTAACCATTTGCACTAAGTAATATGTTTGCTTCAAGTTTACTCATTACATCTGAAAAATTAAAATAAAAGCTTACCAGTCCACAAAGCTGCTCCCAGTTTTTATCTTGCATACACCTTGCAGGACCTGGAGAAGGATTTTCTCCTGTGCTGAGCAAAACCTCTGTGTTTATCATCTTGTTCCTGTCCACAACTTGTGCAATTTTCTCATTGGTTTCCCTTATTAATATCATTAATATTTTCAAATATTCTGCTGCCTTTTGCTTGTAGCCAAGTTGTATTTGACAACTAGGCTGTCAATTCCCATGGCTCTATTATAAAAACAAAAAACTGCGGATGCTGGAAATCCAAAACAAAAACAGAAACAGAAATATCTGGAAAAACTCAGCCGGTCTGGCAGCATCGGCGGAGAAGAGTACGTTTGACATTTCGAGTCCTCATGACCCTTCAACAGAATTAAGTAAAATTAGGGAATTTTACTTAGTTCTAATTTTACTTAGTTCTGTTGAAGGGTCATGAGGACTCAAAACATCAACTGTACTCTTCTCCGCCGATGCTGCCAGACCTGCTGAGTTTTTCCAGGTATTTCTGTTTCTGTTTTTGTTTCCCATGGCTCTATTGTTGTCTTCATGCTTGGGATTGTTTATCAAAAAGATATAAACCTTCTAGCCAGCATCTCTTTTACTGAAAAGAATTAAGCTCATTTTCTCTAAGCTAAATAACATTGTCCCTGCAAATTCTGCAAATTACACAGCTGGTGGAATTTCCATGTCTTAAAGAGTCAACAATGTAACCTCTGACTCACTGTAAAACATAAATGGTTATTGTACCATTGTGTGCTCAGATACAAACTGTTCTCCTTGCAGAACTTCCCCCATGGCTGTATCAGCAAAAAGAGAGGGCAGGTGCTAGAGTGGGGTATTTCTAAATGGGAATGCATTGTTCTGGGGAAAAAGCAACTGATGGGAGGAACTGCCAATTGCTTTATTTACCAATGAGAAATGCCAGAGAAGAAGTTTTGCATTTAATGTTTTATTTCTGTAACAAGCAGCACCAATAACTTACTGAATGTTGTGCATTAAACCAAAAGCTTTTCTTTGCTGATGTGTCTTTCTATTATATTCAGAATAGAAAATATTGAAACAAGACTAATTTTATATACCAAGAAGTTGTTTGCAACATGGCGTAGAATATTTTCAACATGGTGTATGACCTGGCTGTCTTATTAACACCTCAATTAAGCTGCTTTTTGTGTTACCTAACTGTCTGGAGTTTTATCTGAATTTAATCATTAGCAAGTTAACCAACCAGCAAGAGGACACAATGATCCTTATTATACTTGGATAATATGCTCTTATCAATAATTATTAATACGCACACCCATCTTGTTTAAAATTAAATTTTCATCTTTCAATCCCATTGAACTGAGCACTATTATTTGAATGAAAAAGCAGGTGGTCCAGTTTCCTATTCCACCAGTGCTATCCTTTTGCCACAAATTGACCATCCCACTACTACAACAATGACTTACATTAATATAGCACCTTTAATATAGTCAAACATCCCAATGTGCTTCAGAGGAGTATTAGCAGGTCACAGGTCACCAAAAGGTTTGGTTAAAGTGGTAGGTTTTAAGGAGCCACTTAAAGGAGGAAAGAGAGGTTGAGAAGCAGTGAGAGTTTGAGGGAATTCCAAAGCTTAAGGCTTTGGTAGCTGAAGGCACAGCTGCCAAAAGTGGTGATGGAAATTGGAGACTTGGAAGAGGCACACTGGAAGAGAGCCAAGATCTTGGAGGGTTGTAGGGCTGGAGGAGGTTGCAGGGTAGAGAGGTGGTCAGGTTGGGGGAGTGGTGGTGAGGTCATTTAGGGATTTGAACATAAGCATGAAAATTTTAAAATTGAGGCACTGCCAGTTGGGAGCCAATGATGCATTAGTCCAATGAAAGATAGAAAACAAATCACATAGAACCATACTTTGGTAAGCAAAATTGTTTCCTTTATCTTTCATCAATGGCTGGAGTGCAATATAAAGATGAAAGGTCTTGAGCGAATATTCCCATTGATAGAACACTAGGCTATTGTGTATTTTATTGCTAATGGACTCTATTGCATTACCAAGCTACGAATAATGAAATGAAACTGTTCCAATGTTTACCTGCAAACGGGGGTCCCAGCAATGCAGATACTCCATTAGCGCAGATGATGATACCATAAGCATTGGCAAGATTGCTTAGTCCCACCAAATCTTCAGTTACACAGGGCATGACTGAAAAATACCCACTGGAAAACCCAATCAATGCACATACAATGGCCAGATCAATAAACGTGTGCATGAGTGGAATTATCAAAATGCAGATGCCAAGACAAAAGTTAGACAAGAGTAATACATTCCAGGCACTGACAAATGGGAAGTCGCAGATTATACCCAGGATCACTTTTCCAAAAATGTGGAATATAGCAATGATTGAGGTTAGAGGAAGCTTGTCATTTTCTGAGGATAAACCATACTGTTTTACAATCTCTGGCAGATGAATAAAGGGTATAACAAAACTACAGTAAGCAAATAAAGCCCAGAAAATGAACGCTACAAAAACCTTATTTTGGAACAGGGATTCACCTCCGAAGTAGCTTGAATACCAAAAGTGAAATCCTAGCCTCACAGAGTTTGCACACTGGCTAAGTGTTTTAAAGAGGCTTAACGTATACATGTCCTTAAAGATTATGCCTTTAGTGTCTTTATATTTCCATTTAGTTTCTGATGCGGTTGTCACACAGTCTCTGTTTGAATTTTCTTTACAGCCCTCTGCATTGTTTTCAGTCTTCCTTGTTTCAGCATTTTGGTTGTCACTTGCAAGCGCTGTGTGATCACTCTCAGAAGGCTTACTGTCCCAGTTCTGCATATCATGTAACTCTGGTACAATCCCTTTGTTGGGTGAAAGTGGTCTTAATAGAGCACCACAGACACACAGGTTTAAATTTACTGCTCCATGAATCAACATTGTACCTCTCCATCCAAACTCAGCAGAGAGGGTTTTAAGTAAAATTGTTACAAGGAAAGCTCCGAACCCAGTGCCAGTTGTGCTTATTCCCTGTGCCAGTGCTCGTCGCTTTTGAAAATATTGTCCCACCATGACTATGTTCGGCAGGTATGCCAAACCGTTGCCAATCCCTGATCACACAGTGAAGAAAAGAAATTTTAGTTCAACAGAAAAATCTATCTGGATTCTTTCAAATGGAATCTTCTGAACATGATCGATGTTGTTAGCATAAACTAAAAAACAATGAAAGAGCATAAAATATTTATTATTACGCAAAAACCATTTTGATCCGTCCATCTTCCCTTTTGTCTACATCCCTCTCCCTACCCTTCTGCCACCATATCCTCGTGGTCCGGTCCATTGCTCAGTCAGGATGGTCAATAACCCCCTCAGATTGTACAAGTTGTACTCCTTGGATGACCTGGTAGGAAATGAACACTATTGCAATATGAGCATTGTTCTTAGACAGTTTATCTGGACAGATCGTTTGAAACAGATAAATTCTGTATTCGAATGGTTTAGGAAACAGAGTATGTCCAAAGTTATTTATTTTACTTCTCTTGCAAGTATTTGAAATAAATATTTCTGTATCATGGTAATGGAAAGGACCACGTTCAAACAGGATAATAAGTAAGTCTAGTACAAGTATAGCAAGAAAGATCAGACATGACAGAATAAAGACTTTTTCACTCAACCCCCAGATAACTCATAATTGCAGATGGTTAAACTAGCCTAGCGTGAATTATTATAACAATGATTATGAAAGACTGTATAGACAAATGCTTAAAATGCACTCACCAGTTACTACTCCGAATGAAATAAAGAGATAGTAAACACTTGTTGCATATGCACTCAGCGCCCAGCCCAGTGTGGTTATTATCCCTCCAATTACTGCTGTTGTGCGACATCCACATGCATCCACAAAAAAACTCACAAATGGACCTGTGCAGCAAAGGGAAATACCTAAATTAACTAGGCAGAAAAGATAGCAAACAGATTGATGGATCAATATTATGTATTGAGATGTATAGATATGTTCCTTAAGGCAAAAAGAGGGTGCATCAAAGAATAGAGTTTCATGGATAGATAGATTAAAATTAAACTGAAACTGAAAAGGGGGCATGTGATAAAATTTGAGATAACACCACTAAAGATAATCATGAGGAATTATAGAAAGTATAATAAGGAGGTGCATAGAAAGATCGGGTAGGTTAAAAAGGATTATGGAAAGACAAAGTCCGAGCAGCTAATCTAATATTGAATGATAACAGGTTTTGTAAGCACTCTAAGTGGTCGAAGAGAATGTAAGACCACTTAAGGATGGAGCCTAATTGATGAGGATGAAGATATGGTGGAGGTAATAAATATTGTCCATTGGTTTTTACAAATTAGAATGGAAGTGAAAATGGAAGTGTATCGGAAGAAAATAGGCAAAGCTGTTACTGCAACTGTAGAAAAGAAGTTGGTTTCGAAAAGAAGTGAGCAGAACTCCAGTGGAAAAGGCATTAGGACTTGACTGGTACTCACTGAGGCCGATGCAAGAAGTCAAAAAAGAGGGGATAATGGAGGCTTTAGCCACAATTTTTCAATCAACTTTAAATATGCAAAGTGTGCTCTGGAAGCGGAGAGGAACTGATATAACACCTTTGTTCAATAAGGAAGAGAAAGATAATCCAGAAAATGACCTAGATAGCTGGCTGCATTTCTGCAGCTACAGGATATAATGAATATCAGTATAATTGATTCTCAGTAACAGCTGACTATATTGCAATTCCATAATGGCATTTTCTGAGAGATACTGGAGCAAGTGAAATGCATTCACCTAGGATGCACAGAGAGCAATTCTCCTGTCTGAATCTCAGCAAGGAACAGTGTGTCAGTAAGGATGACCTCACTGGAATCCGCCAATTGCTAAAGCTTCAACTGCAGTCTCAGAGTAAGGCAAGGATAGCATAGCTGGTGGATGCCATGGTGACTATGGCAATGAACTTTTGTGTGTTGGGATGAGAAACATCAGCAAGGACACTGGCAGAGTGGCAGAGGTTGGAAGACAAATGCTGTCATCTTGAGAGAGGATGGCAAGTTAATGCACCATAAAGTCGTTACTGCCTAAAATAGCAAGATTGTTGTATGATGAGAGATTGGGCCGACTAGGCCTGTATTCACTGGAGTTTAGAAGAATGAGAGGGGATCTCATTGAAAAGTATAAAATTCTGACAGGGCTGGACAGACTGGATGCAGGGATGATGTTTCCTCTGGCTGGGGGGTCTAGAACAAGGGGTCACAGTCTTAGGATACGGAGGAGGCCATTTACGACTGAGATGAGGAGAAACTTCTTCACTCAGAGGGTGGCGAGCCTATGGAATTCTCTACCACAGAAGGCTGTGGAGGCCTGTGAAGGATATGGTTCGGAGGGACAGGCTCATGTGTTAGAAACTGGAAGGAGCGAGTGTCTATGGTGGAACTCCCTGTCAGATCCTTCCAACATGCCAGGAGTCTCACCCCCTCTGCGCATTGCCCTCAAGGTGGCTGTGGTGGGGACGATACCGTTGTTCATCTCCTTGTGGATTGTGCCTTTGCAAAGAAGGTCTGGAGAGGGATGCAGTGGTTTCTGTCGAGGTTCATCCCAAGCAGTTCTGTGACACAGGACTCTGTGCTCTACAGGCTGTTCCCAGGGACACACACTGAGACAAACATCAACTGTAGCTGGAGGATCGTCAACTAGGTGGAAGACACTCTTTGGTCTGCCCGAAACTTGTTGATCTTCCAGCGCAAAGAGTTGTCCCCGACCAAGCGTTGCAGACTGGCACATTCCAAGGTCCAGGACTATGTGCTGAGGGACGCACTAAAGCTTGGGGCAGCTGCCGCAAAGGCGCAATGGGTAAAGGTCGCTGTCTAACACCCTTCTGCCATTGTGCACTGAGGGGCTGGGAATTGTATAGACCCCTCGGGCTGTACAGCTCATAATGAACGTATGCATTGAATACTAATTGTATTATAATTGTATTGAAGCACCTCAGAGTGCAACATGATGTATGTTGATAACTCCAATATCATTGCACTGTCTGACTGTCTGTAATGACCATATTGAAATGATTGTAATATTCATTGATTGTATTGAAGCACCTCATGATCCATGTGTAAAAGTTGAATCTGATTGTACATTTTGGGATGGCAATTTAGAAATGTTTTGTAATGTTCTTCCAGATATTTTGTGAATAAAGTAGTTTTCCAAAAAAATAATTTTGAGATGAGCAAAAGCACAGGAATTACAAGACCTTTGAGTGGGAAACCACAAGACGGGTGAGCAAAGGCATAGAAATTGCAAGAACACTGAGTGAGGAACCACAAGATGGGTGAGCAACCCCTGAGTGGGAAACCACAAGATGGATACAGAAGAAGGGAGAGCTGGAGGATCCTTTAAGCCCATGCATGATGAAATTTTAATGATATTGAGTGAGGTGATCTGCAGGTTGGGAGTGTCATACCGAAAGGAGTATCAATCTAAATTGATATTATCCAGAGATCACATTCAAGTTACAATGGATAAGCTGTTTTACCTGAGAGATCAGTGATACTAGGGATGGATTTTGGCACTTTGGATTTTGATGTTCAGATCCATCCCTGGATCTGTATTGCTCCTCATTTTTTGTTATTGTACAATTCATTATTGTATTATATTTACTTGAGAAGACATAGATGTAAGAAAGCCAAATATCTGTATGGTTACATGCAATTGCAAAGAAAGAGAAGGGGTTTTGTAAATTGGGTAACTGCTTAGATAAATATGTACGTAACTTAGTTAGTTATGGGGGAGGAAACACTTACAGTCACCCATGGTTGGCAAAAGACATGTGACCGAGCAGTAATATCTCATTTTGGGTATGATAGTCCGCCATTATCCAAGCGTTTAACAAAACTGGTAAAAGATGTGGTGCTTTCCCAAAACATTATTATACTCTCTAACAGGAGAATAGTAAAACGAGAGACGAGATAAGGGAGATAGCTACCCCACCTTGGTGGGATATTGGTCTCAATATCGAAGCCCCACCCCCCCCCGGCTTGGATTTGAATTGTATCACATGTATTAGTAATTGTACAGTTAGCTATGGTGTTACTTATACCATCATATAAATTAAAACATAAGGCGAAACAGGTGAAATTGGAATGGTTATTTAAAGGGGGAATTAAGTTGATGGATTTACATGTATAGATTCTGTAAAAAATGTAAGGTTTGTCTGGGACCTGCAATACCTCATCATGACCGAAGATTCATCAGCAGTAATATCTCAATTAAGGTATAAAAGAGATATTAAAGGGGGGATATGTGGGATCAGAATCCCCTGCAACTGGACTGTATAAAATGTGATGGAAGAACCCCAAAAGCCCTGCAGGGTACTGTGAATGAAAGCCCAGCCTCAAAACAGAACACACCGAGGCAGAGCTACACTGTGGGGCGGGGGTTAATCTCAGACATCCCAGCATCACAACAGAACTGATACTATTAAAACGACTGGAATTTACGACATCGTCACAGCAACGAACACGGGATAACCACCATCATGTAATCTAATTAAGAAATGAAAGAGGCCATTGTCACAACCAAAATGGCCCCAGACAACATCCATTCACTCCTGTCACGAAAGGAGAGAAACCTTTCACATAAAGATCAGCTTTGGAGCCAGGGAGACCTCACCTTGGTGGGATTTATTGTTTTCAACATTAGCACTGAGTAGGTCTGTCTGGAACAGACTCGAAGGATCAAAGAAGGTGCTAAGCACTTAACCATCCAGCAGGACGGCCTCAGGAAATGTGTTCATGATATTTCGATAGGGATCATCATAAAAAGGACAAGAGCAAATGGTTTGGCACTGCAGTCAAGAAGGAGGGTCAGGAAGGGTCAACCTGGCTCACAGACATACAGTTCTCACTGGAAGGACCAGCCGTATGGAGGATCGTAAGTTTCAGCCAAATCGTAGTGATATTGGTCGGAAGGTTTTGTGAACGTCTGGGGTGAAAACTTGCTGTTTTTTTTGCTGGTACCTTGTAACTTGTTTCAGCCATATCTTGGTGACATTGGTCTGAGGGTTTTTTCTTAAGGCTTCAGGACAAGGCATGCAGCGGGATTTTCCACACCCACCCGCCGCCGCGATCTTCCGGTCCCAACGCAAGTCAATGAGCTTCTGACTGGGGCATCGCCTCGCCCGCGGCGGGTCCCACTCGCGATGGGGCTGGAAAACCCCAGCCATGGGTGTTTTGCCTGTGTTCTTGTCAGTTTTAACCGCGGTCGTGGTGACTTTGTGGTGGAAACTGGGAATAGGTTGTTTTACATTTTGGATTTTGTACTGTGGGGTTATGGGTGATTCAATAAAGCAACTGTGAATTATCAGAAGAAACTTATCTCGCTGGTCATTCTGTTCAAGCCCTACACTTGTGAATCTGGTGTCACGAACTTGAGTATGGGGAGGGTCTCTGAGGGAAAAGGGGAACCCCTACATAGTCTGCACCATTGAAGTACTCATCCAAGTCCACTGCAACGGAACTCATCTGCAACTGTGCAATCCCTGCCCCCTGCCCTAGCTGCAGGCCACTCTCATGATGTCTCATTACATGCAGATTTTCTACAGGTATTTAAAAAAGGAAAAGCATAAGTAAAATGAGTGAAGGTCCTCTAGAGAGTGACAACAGGGAGTTAATCGGAGAGATAATATGGAAATGACCAATGAAAGGAACAAATATTTTGATCCTGTCTTCACTATAGAGGATGCAAAAAGCATTCCAGTAATAGCTGTAAATCAAGAGGTGGAAAGGAGAGGGAACTTGGTGAAAGTACAACCATTAGGGAGGTGGTACTGAGCAAATTGATGGAGCTGTGGGCTGACAATTTCCGAGTCCAGGTGGACTTCATCCTAGAATTTTAAAAGAGGTGGCAAATAAGGTAGATACATTGGTGTTAATTTCCCAAAATTCACTAGATTCTGGAAAGGTTCCATCAGATTGGAAAATAGCAAATATAACCCCTCTATTCAAGAAGGGAGGGAGGCAGAAACCAGGAAACTATAGGCCAGTTAGCTTGACGTCTGTCGTGGGGAAGGTGTTAGAATCGATCATTAAGGAGGTTATGGCTGGGCACTTAGAGCAACTCAAGATAATCGGGATGAGTCAGCATGGTTTTATGAAAGAGAAATCATGTTTAACCAATTTATTGGAATTCTTTGAAGGAGTAACATGCACTGTGGATAAAGGGGACCCCGTAGACATATTGTTCTTGATTTCAAGAAGGCATTTGATAAGGTGCCACATCAAAGGTTATTGCAGGAAATAAAAGCTCATGGTGTAGGGGGTAACATATTAGCATGGGTAGAAGATTGGTTGGCTGGCAGAAAACAAGAGTATGCATAAATGGGTCTATTTCTGATTGGCAGGATGTGATGAGTGGAGTCCCGCAGGGGTCTCAACTTTTTACAATTTATATCAATGACTTAAATGAAGGGAGAAAAGGCATGGTAGCTAAATTTGCAGGTGTCACAAAGATAGGTATGCTGTGAAGATGACATAAGGAGGTTGCAGACGGATAGAGATAGCTTGAGTGAGTGGGGAAAAATCTGGTAGATGGAGTTTAATGTGGGAAATGTAAAGTTGTTCACTTTGGCAGGAAGAGTAAAAAAATGGAGAATGGCTGCAGAATTCTGAGGTGCAGAGGGATCTAAAGCCAGGATTTCTACTTTGTCGGGTGGGCGCGGTGGGTGGGCCCGGGAGCGGTCGCGAAGCTGACCACTGCCCGCAATCGGGCCCTGACATCAGTTTCCCGTTGGCTGGCCAATTAACGGCCAGCGAGTGTGAAACATGCGCTGCAACGCTGAGCGCTGCCGGGGTGGGGGCGGGAGGAGGGCGAACGCAGAAATTTGCGCATGCGCGTGGGTGCGCGCACTGAAAGCTCCCTGAGGCACTCTGAAGATTTATAAACTCAAAACTAAAAAAGGCTTACCAATGTTAAAAACATGTCCCCTCATGTGACTGTCACATGAGCAGGGACATGATATAAATGAAATTTCAAAATTTTTAATCTAATTTTTAATTGCCGTTGGAAACCTCATCCCGCCCGTGGATGAGGTTTCCTAAAAAATCCAAAGGCGGCTTGGACTTTTCACCTGCCCATCAAAGGCCTTAATAGGCCTGTTAATTGACGGCAGGCGCGCTGCCAACTCCTGCGCGCACTGGCCGAATGAAATATCGCGTGAGTGCGCGATGACGTCGAGACACTCGCCCGACATCATCGCGCATCAATTTACCTCGAGCGGGTTGGGTGCGCGCTCGCCCGCTCAGCGAACATTTCAGCCCTAGGTGTTCTAGTGCATGAGTCGCAAAAACTTAGTATGCAGATACAGCAAGTAATTAAGAAGGCTAGTGGAATGCTATCCTTTATTATGAGAGGAATTGAACATAAAAGTAAGGATGTTATGCTTCAGTCATATAGGGCATTGGTGAGAATACATCTCGAATACTGTGTGCAGTTTTGGTTTCCTTAGTTAAGGAAGGATTGGAGGCGGTTCAGAGGAGGTTTACTAGATTGATACCTGGAATGAGCGGCTTGTCTTTTAAGGATAGGTCGGACAGACTGGGCTTGTTCCACTGGAGTTTAGAAGAGTGAGGGGTGACTTGATTGAAATACAAGATATCCTGAATGGCATTGACAAGGTGGACATGGAAAGGATGTTTCCTCTTGTGGGAGAGTCCACAACTAGGTGGCACTGCCTTAAAATTAGGGACTGCCTTTTTTAGGGCATAGATGAGGAGAAATTTTTTCTCTCAGAGGGATGTGCAACTTTGGAACTCTCTGCATCAGAAGATGGTGGAGGCGGGGTTATTGAATACTTTTAAGGTAGAAGTAGGTAGATTCTAGTTAGGCAAGGGAATTAAAGCTTAACGAGGGTAGATGGGAATGTGGGATTCGAAACACAAACAGATTAGCCATGATTTTATTGAATGGTGGTGCAGGTTCAAGGGCCGAATGGCCTACTTCTGCTCCAATTTCATATGTTTGTATATTCATATGTTCATAAAGCATTTGAAGATGGGTTCACTGACCTTGACCACTCTCGTGAGCATATTGAACTTCTTGTGGCACTGCAAGCAGGTTCCTCTTGACCCCTGACATTGACCTCCATGGCTACCTGCTTCCACTGCCTACTGTCTGGAGGGCCTTCTGTCCCCCTGTTGATACAAATCTTCTCTCCTTCATTGTACCTCCTCCTCCAAGACTTCGAGTGCAGCATCAGAGGACCGTAGAGTCAGTTCGCTCTTATTTTGTGTGATTATATAGGCCGGGATTTTCTAGCGTCAGGTGTGTTCGGTGGCATAGTGGTATTGTCACTGGACTAGTACTCCAGATACTCTGGGTATTGATCTGGGGACCTGGGTTTAAATTCCACCTTGGCAGATTGTGAAATTTGAATTCAATAAAAAACCTGGAATTAAAAGTCTAATGATAACTCCGAAACCATTGTCGATTGTTGTAAAAACCCATCTGGTTCACTAATGTCCTTTAGGGAAGGAAATCTGCCATCCTTACCTGCTCTGGCCTCCACGTGATTTCAGACCCACAGCAATGTGATTGACTTTTAAGTACCCTCTGAAATGGCCTAGCAAGCCATTCAGTTCTCAAGGGTAATTGGGGATGGGCAATAAATACCTTGCTTCGGTCAGCACTCACAGTCATCAGCGCCAGGTTTCACAGACAGCACCACATCAGTTTTAGGGAGGTTCATGGGCAGGTCTCTACCTACCAGGTTAGCCATATGTGGGTGACTTTCAATGGCTGCAGGGCTAGGGCTTGCTTGGGGAAGGGGAAGAAATGGCCTCAGGCAAGGGAAGAGGCTATACTGGGGAAGGAGGGTATCCCAGGATGTGCGTCGGGGCACATGTTGATCTGTGCAAGTAGCCTCAAGGTGGTGATGGCTGAGGAGGCAGCCTCCAGAGGAGATGAGGCCAGATGGACATGTGAGAGAATGGGTGGTGATGCTCCTTGAGCTGGCAGTGAGTGAGATGCCAGTGGATGTGTGATGGGCTTGAGTGTGTGAGTTTAGAGTGATGAGATGGTTGCCTTATCTTGGCTGCACGGATGAGATCATTCGTCCTCTTTCTGCATTGGATGACCAACCTGTTCTGTGCAGCATTGTCACTGATCACCACTGCCATCGCCTGCCAAGCTGGGTTGGTAATGTTGCTGCCCCTCCTGCAGCCAGAGTGGGGGCAGAGGACATCACAGCAGGCCTCCATGGCATCCAAAAGATGCTCGGGGGCTGCAATTTTCTTGCCTTTTGGGGCCATGTCTTCTTTGCTGCCGTCCTGGGCTGGATGCATTGAACACAGCTGTGCTTTAAATATGGTGCTTAGCGTGATGAAGCAGCGAGGTGACGTCGTGGCAGGCGAATCGGAGCCCGCTCACCATCGAAATGGCATCTATCCTGGGAATGCACAATTAATGCTGCGGGTTTGGGGCAATATGGTGTGAAAAGCCGTCCTTGTGGCCCATGGGTAAAGTGTCGTTTTTCCCGCCCGCTACCGCACTTAGTGCAAATTTGGGATGATTCCATCCTTAGTGTTTTTCCATGTCAAATTTACTTGTACAATGACTTTCACTACTTCCTCTCACAACGATGAATCTCCCGTTTAATAGATACAGGCTGACCTTAAGTAGTGCAGGCTTGCTTTAATTCATGCTAGACCCTCATGCCTTTGTTGGACCCCCTGTTGAAGCATGTAGCCACTCAAGAGCACATTTATTGCTGGATGCATGCTACAATCCTAGTAATTAGCAGACAGCATGTAGGTTGGTGATCTGCCCGCATCACATTGCACAGGTTCTGGTTAATCACCCACTGAGAGCCCATTCTTGGGCACTGTCCAATTTAGCAATAGAAAATAACTTTTCCATTGTAATTCCTCCCAAATGGATCATTGTTAGGTGGCACATTATAGGATCAAGATATATAGAGAGATATTTTCAGAAGTAAAGCTAATGCAAAACAATATAATAAAGAACATCCTTCTCTTTTCAACAAAACATTACAGTAATAAATGACAAACCTACCAACGATAAGTGATATGCCCATTGCCAAGGATCCAATCCATGATGTCAATCCACGACTTTGATTAAACTCCTCAAGCCATTCAACATAAAGTATCCCCAGGGACATCTGTGATCCCATAACAAGTACGTGCATGATGAAAGATGCCAGAACCACCATCCAGGCCCAACCCCTGTCTGTGTTTGGATTTGTTATTTGCTTTTCACTTCTGGGTTTAGCACTATCTTCTGAGTGGTATTCAATGTTTCCACCTCCAGTTGCCATCTCGGCATTCGAAGCTGAAGAGAATCTGGAAGAATAATAGGAAATAGTTGGTCATAATACTTTTTAATGTTAACAACAATTTTCCATTTCAGGTAATCCCATCCCCTCACTTTTTATTTACCAAAATTAGATTTCATCTTTGAAATGAGCATTGCTCCACTGTCACTTAATTAATTGTTATTTCAATTTTCCTGCTTTATGTTTCCCTCTATTCATTGAGTGAAATAATTAACTATGATATTCAAATTAGCAAATTGATGTATTCAAATCTATCTATAATTTGGAATTGGCATCTCTGTCTATTCAACTTATTTTAGAAACTTGCCTCAGGGCTCCTCTGCACTCATGCAGTTTAAGAAACAATCATTAGGTGCAGGTTATTTACCTATAACTAACAATATTGTCATTTTCTATCTTCTCTAGTGCATAAAAGTCCTGACTTCAGTTTTTTTGAATGCACTGGCATTCACATGAATTGAACGAAGTTGGTAATTCACATTTTTTTTGTTTTGTTGTGTTATGACCACAACTGATGTTATTGCTGAGCAAGCCAGACCCCAGAGTGAAGTCTGTCTTGCTGACCATAAACCTATTTTTAAATTGTGAAAACAAGGTGGAAGAGCTACTGACTGCAAAAGCATAGAACTCCAGTTACACCTATAGAATTCTAAAAATTAAAGGATTCATTAAAAAGAAAAAAACTTAAGCACACAAGATACAAAGTTACACAGTTAAAATAGTCTTACAGAGCAACCCCCAAAACACATGCTTGGTTAAAAGTACACAATTAAACTACCTTTTTGGCAGCAATCCCTTTGAGATTTTTAACCATAAAAATCCAGTAAATATTACCCAAATCAAGGAATTGTTATTTTAATAAAGGTACATCTCACAACTTCTCAGACACTTCCACTCTGACGTGGAATTCCAAAAGGAAGGTCAGAAACAAATTATTTCCTAAAACAAGACTTTCCTGGCTTAGCACTAAGCTGCTTTCATCGATTTAAATCTTTCACAGCTTTTCAGCACTCCAGCACACAGGAACTGTCTTCAGTGGGCATTCCTCCACAGCAACTCTCTACATTTAAACAACCCTTTCCTTAAACATCTTTCCCCCCTTTCGTCTTAGGTTCCATTGTCCTCAAACATCTCTTTGAAACTCAACTTCTCCAAATGTAAAAAATATTTCATGTTTTCTATTTTGCCTCTACTTTTGGGTCATAAAATTTAACATACCTTCCCCTATTTACTCATGGAACCCCTGCAAGATGGAAATGTCCCCTGTCACCTCTGAACTCCCTTTTGAAATTCAACAGCTGGAAACCAATTCTCCTACTTATCTCAAAATGCAAATTTCAGATCCAACCTATTTACTTGTAACTCTAACCCACCTTAACCTCTCATTACAAATATACAAACCTAACACCTCTAACTTTTCATCTCTTAGACCTCACAGACAACCTGTCTCTGGTAACACACACACACCCACAGCTTTCTACAGAGGTGACATAACCACAAAGATATAAAAATATACACTTCTAATCACAGTAGTTTATTGCTTCTTCTTGCCTCCGACCATATGAATAATCCAGACTTAATCCCTGGCTATGGCCAATAGTGAGATTAAGATATGAACCCAGGTGGCCCTGGGATCATAGATTTGCTGTTTATAAACCGTTGGGTTTTATTCTTAGTGTGTCTGTTAACAACCGAGATAGATTTCTGTCTATGCTATTTTAAATAAGATACTAACCAATTTAAAATATAGCGATAAATTTACATAGCATTACAATTACTGCTTTTGTATGATGGGAAAGTTGGTATTGGGTTGTTAAGTTTGGCAGTCCAATCAATGTCCTACTAAGGTGTTGAGTGGGGAAATGTGCCTCCTAAAACAGATCTTGGGGATTGGTTGATGTAATGTGTTCCATGAGCTGAGACTCATGGCCACAATTGCATTTTGGGTCATCCCTCATCCTCCACTTGTGGAGTAGGTGGCCACATCCTCCATGCCCAGTGCAGATTTGGTTGAGCGCTGTCATTGACTTCAAGGGAGTTTGAAGACAGGGATTGTTTCATGTTGAGGTGCTCCTGATGTTAACCTTTTACTCTACATCTCCCCCAAGTCTTTATCCCAACTATATACATCCTCCTACTTCTCCTCCCAAAGTCTCAGACTTCAAAGGGTTAGTAGTCTTTTAGTGCCTTGACCAGTCTCCCTGATCTGGTCCTGATTTCACTTCGAGGTTGAGGATGAACTAAACTCTCTGGTCGTTTGACTGGAGTGAGTCCACCTGAGTGACTGTAGAGTTTCGACTTGTTTCTAGTTCCTTGTCTCCATCTGGATCTGGATACTAAGTCCAAGATTCCACTGGTTTCCTTCCCAATGATATCAAAGCTTTTGGTTCCTTCTTATATTTCCTTGGTCCATTTCAATTTGATAAGATCTCGGCTGTGGAGCTCTTTCTATTACTATGCCTTTTTTCTGTTGGTCTCATATCCACGTTCTACCCCTGGGCTGTAGCACTTTCAAGTCTCAAGTGCTCTGTGCCTAACTAGGTGAACTAGTCTCCTGCATGAAACCATAATTCCTGTGCAAAGTTGTGGAACAGTTCATTAGAAAATTTGCTTGACACCATAATGTCCGGGATGCCATGTGTTGCAAAGATTCTTTTTAGTGATGTAATGACTGCTTTGGCTGTAATGCTATGCAGTCTATTCACTTCAAACCATCTAGAATCGTCAATGACAATGATGAAAACTTTGCCTTTAAACTTAACAAATCCATTAAATCCATTCCAAGACACTGCCATGGCCTCAAAGGAAAAGTGGAGAGTGCCAGAGGTTCACTCTGCTGTTGGCTATTCACTGCTTCGTAAGGCAATTCGTGACTAACTCTTCAGTGGAATGACAGATGCCTGGCCACCAGACTGACTGCTGGCTCTTGCTCAGCATCTCGCTTTCCTCAAGTGACCTTGATGGATTTTGTGAAGAACTTTGAGTTGAAGTGTTCTAGGGATGATTAATCTGTTGTTAAAAACTAAGAAATCACCAATGGTTCTGAGATGTTTTCTATGCTTGAAGTATTGGCAATGTACCGGGTTGCTAGGAGTATAATCTGGCCATCCATTCTGGCAATGCTCTTTTATTTGGATGCATTTGTCATCCAGCTGTTGTGCTTCCTTAACCTCTTGTAATATCTTTTCTGTGGCTGTTAAGTGTTTAGTAATGAGCAAAGTATATGCTTCCACTTCCCCAATAAAATTTAAATCTTCCAGTTTGACTCCTTCCACTAGTATTCTTGATAATGTATCTGCTGTTGCCTGGTACTTCCCATGAACATACTCAGTAACTGAATCATGCCTCATGAGTCTCAGTCTAAAATGTTGAATTCTAGGTGGCATCTTGCGATCTGCTTTAGGTTAAGAAGAGTAACCAAAGGTCTGTGATCAGTTTCAATTTTAAACTTAATCCCATGACATAATCAGACAGTTTCTTGCAGGCCCATGTAGCTGCTAATGCTTCTTTCTCAATGGTTGCATGCGTTTCTCTGTGTCTGAGAGAGATTTTGAAGTGCAATAAACTGGTCTTCTTTGTCCATCTTTTTGAACTTGAAACAACACTACACCCAAGCCTGAAGATCAGGCATCCGCTGCTACAACTGTTGGCAACTCTGGATCGTAGTGCGTTAGAATTTCTGGTGAAATTAGGAGATTTTTGATCTTGTCAAATGCATTCTGTTAGTCCACATTACAGCATCATTGTTGACCTTGTCTCAATAGCTGTCGTAATGGCTCATTGATTTTTGCCAAGTTTGGTAGGAACTTGCCCACTCGATTGACCATCCCAAGGAATCTTTGTAATCCTGTGATGTTTTTAGATTGTGAGAATCCTCTAATCACCATGGCTTTCTGCAGGTCGTCAGTAATTCCCAAAGCTTGCACAAAGTGGCCTAAGAATTTTCTCATCGGCGTTGCAAATTCACATTTGTCATTTAATGTCAAACCTGCGTCTTGTGAAACTTTGAAGAGTATTCACCCTCAACCGTCACGTTCCTCCCTCAATGAACCGTGAGAATGTCGGCCATATGGCATATTACTCCTTCCATGCCTTCCAGAATCTGCGACATCATTCTTTGGAATAAGTCGGGTGCAGAAACAATTCCAAATGGTAACCTGTTAAAACAACAAGGATCAAATGGGGTGATAAGCGTCGTTAGCAATCTGGATTCTTTGTTCAGAGGCAGCTGCCAAAAGCCATTGTTAGCATCAAATTTTGTGAAGAGAGTGCTTTTTGCTAATTTAGCAAGACTTTCATTCGCTGATACCAGTGGGCGGATCTCACGCTGTACTGAGTCAAGTCCACATAAAATCTAATTGAACGATTGAGCTTTGGTACTGTGACCATTCCAGAACACCACTTCGTTGGTATGGTTACTGGAGAGATAACCCCACTGTTGTAACATGTGTTTAATCTTGCTCTTGACTTTGTCTAAAAGTGGGTGAGGGACCTTCCTTGCTTTGAAGAGACATAAAGGCTTAGCATCTGCCCTTAGGGTTACATGAGATTCTGTTTTCAGCTTCCCTCAGCCTGAAAATTGGGATGGAAATTCCTTTCTGAATACATTACTGGACTGCTCATCAGCAATTCCATCAACCTTGTAAAGTAGCCTCAACTGCAAGCATGCTTTTCAGCTCAATAATGATGACTCCTGGTTCGGTAGGGATTCAATAATTTCTTTTTCCTTGTAACTTTATCTTGTCAAGTGATCTATTACTTTCAATGTAGTCCCTCCTGGACCTTGCAACTGGATGGAGGATGTCTGCAATGTGATATTTTTAAGCCACTTTACTTCTCCAGATAATACTGAAACACCTGTGCCAGCATCTAGCTTGAATTCAGTGGGGTGACCATCAACTTCTAAGTTAATGCTCCAGTAATTATTTTCTGTTTCGTTAATTTCTCCTAGGAATGTTATTTGTTTTTTTCTGTGGCTCTTCCACTTCCTGAATTCGATTTGGCCTTATTCCTTTCTCTCTCTTCCTGTGAGATACTTGTATTTTACATTGGCAGACAATTTTAAAATGTTCTAACTTTCCACAGTTGTGGAACTCTGCTCCACCTGCTGGGCATTCTTCCTGCTTGTGCAGGGTTTTCCCGCCATACTGAGGGCATCTCAAGGTGGTGGTTGGTGCACCTTTTTCTGATTTTGTGGGCTTTTGCTTCCATAAGACCATAAGACCACAAGACATAGGAGCAGAGATTAGGCCATTCGGCCCATCGAGTCTGCTCCGCCATTCAATCATGGCTGATAAGTTTCTCAACCCCATTCTCCCGCCTTCTCCCCATAACCTTTGATCCCCTTACCAATCAAGGACTTCAATGCGCTTTCTCTTTTTTTATCCAACAAACTTAATGGCTTCACTCATTTTTTTCCCAAGGGAAATTACGTTCCCCACGAAGAACCACTCTGTTTAGCTTCCTAAGCTCAGTCTGTCACACTATTTTTACTGCCTTTGTGAATTAAATCTTCTCTCACTTGTAAGGAATCTGATAATGTTTCATCTAAGACCCCAGTGACATTACAATTGTGTGTTAATTCATTTATGAGGATCCCGTAGTTGCAATTCTCCATGAGCCAGTACAGGTCATTTATGAATTAATCTATGCATTCACCCAGTTTTTATTCCCTCTTATTAAATTTTGCTGACTCAATGATCAAATTTGTTTGAACACTGATGTATGCATCGAATGCCTGGAGGACTTCATCACAGGAGCTTGAAGCCTCATTGACAGCCTATCTCTCCATTGTGTTATTTGCAATAGCCCTTACTGCATAGAGTAAAGTACTGATCTGATCCTTTTGTACCTTCTTATGAGAACCTGAAGCTGTTCTGTATCTGGAGAATCTTGTCCTCCAATTGTCCCATTGTTGAGCCTGTTGTGAGCCTTCCACACTTCGGAGAGGTTCTGGGAGTGGCAATGTAGACTCCATGCTTGTCCAAAACTCTGGATCTGCTGCTGCGGTAGTTTGACTTGTCAATTGTGATCTTTGCTCTCTGCTGTCTGGACTCCAGGTGAGTGTGTCAGCTTGCATCTGCTACACCCACGATGCTCCATTTTCAGCTGAGGCTTCAATCTTTTTTCTTCTTGTCTTTTTTTAAAGGATTTGTAGGCCTTTCAGCTCTGGAATCTTCAATTGGAGTTTTTCTGGGTCTTTTATGCTCTGTCCACTGCCATCATGTTTTGTCTTGGGTTTGGGGACTAGGTGGGGTTTCTTTAAGAAGGCCACTTTAGTCTGTAACTCAGGAAAACCATTTTTGTTTATTTACAGATCTATATACATCTCAGTAAGTCTGTCTACATGATGTTGTACTTGTGCTTCCCTCCAGATCTGAGTTACTTAATCACGTGACATTGCATCATAGTTACATTAGTAGTTACATTGGTATCAGGTGCTCCTGATGTTAACCCTTTACAGGGACCTCTGCTGTTGGGTCAGTAGTGAGGTGTTGGTTTTTTATGCTGCATGTGTCCCAAGGTTCCAAACATCTGGATAGTCGGTTGATACCAGCATATGAATATTAAATGCTATTTCCCAGATTGGCCAATATGATCTTACGTGTTTTCTTGGTGGATTTTTCAAGTCTTTGTCAATGGGAAGTTGATGTTCTCGTGACTTTTTTCCATCACACAGGGCATGATGGCATCGTGGGGAATGGCAGGTGGGCGGGGAGAGGGTGCAATCTGGGATACCAATGGGAGCCACTAGGCTGGAGTGGACTTAAGCATCCCTGACACTGTTTTCATGGTGGCATCCAGAATTTTTTGTGTGACAGCTGTAAGGACCAAAAGGCACAGCAATACTCTGCAGCAGTGCGGACTAGGGCCACTGCTGTGATGCAAAGTTTTCTGTCTGTGCTTCCCCCATGATGTTCCAGTGAGTTTCCATGCCAGGCTTACCCTGTTTTTGAACGTTTTGGCTGATGCTGATGAGATGAGGCCATTGGCAAGAACAGCATTAAAATTGTGTGACAGCGAGAGAGCAAGGTAACTAAACTTGTGTAAAAACTCACTGCTTACATCTAATTCAACAGCCTAACAACTTGGACGATCACAGACACAAACCATCATGCAAATAAATCAATGTGCTCAATGAGGCATGCTAATTTATTGTGAATCGCAAGCCCAAATAAATGAATAAACATCACTACACAAGCAGGGTTTAAAGGAAAGTAAAATACACTGTAACCTTTCCAGTCTGGAAATCATAGAACCATAGAAAGTTTAGAGCACAGAAAGAGGCCACCTGGCCCACTGTGTCTGAGCCGGGTGAGAAGAGAACCACCCAGCTCCCACTTTCCAGCCCTGCAGATTACGGGACTTGAGGTGCATATCCAGACACCTTTTAAATGAGTTGAGGGTTTCTGCCTCTCCTACTCTTTCAGGCAGTGAGTTCTAGACCCCACAACCCACTGGGTGAAAGAATCTTTCCTCATCTCCCCCTTAATCTTTCTACCAATCACTTTAAGTCTATTCCCCCTAGTCACTAACCTCTCTGCTAAAGTAAATAGGTCCTTTCCATCCACTCTATCCAGGCCCCTAAAGGACATAAGTAAACCAGTTCTTTTACCAGGCTTTTACAACAAACTGATAGGACGAAATTTTACGGCAGCGGGATTTTACGTTCCCGCCGTAGCCAATGAAGTTTAGAATGTCTCGCCGCATTTTATGGCCCCACCCCCGCCGAAACGGGGCCGAAAAATTCTGCCCATAGATTTTTTTGTTTTGCTTAAACGGAGGAGTTCAAATTTTCAAACTACTATAATGGAATTTGATCTCGCAATCTCTGAATATTAATACCAGGGGTACTAGCCCTGTAACATAACCAAGACAATCTATTGTTTGGAAACACCAGTTGTCTGGGAATTTTTTGAGAAGGCCCAAGCAGTTCCCTCGACATCACTGGCATCATTTTGGGAGCAGAATCATGGAACATACAGTATTTGGATAAGTAAAACCATTTCTATTACTGCTTTTTAATGTTTTATCAATGTTTTATATTTAAGGTAAATATTTAAACTTTATGATGTTTTCTGGTTCACACACTTTTGATTAGGCCTTCTAATGTCATTCTATAATCCAGAAAATCCTGAAATCCAGAAGTGACTTGGTCCCAAGCATTCCAGACTGGAGGCTTTACAGTGTATTGCAAATTCTGGAAATCTGAAATGAAAATAGAAAATAGAGGCAGTCGATTTGAGCTGCTGGAGAAAATTGGCTGCCCACCAAAGCTCCACAATGTGATCTCCTCTTTCCATGACAACATAATGAGTAAGTTCAGTTGTAATGGTGCAACATTGGAACCCTTTCAGATCCATAGTGGGTCAAACAGGTTTGTGTTCTAGCACTGAAACTCTTTGGCATATTCTTCTCTTTGCTGCTATCATATGCATCAGCATCAGGAAGACTAATGTCATGGTCCAGGATATTGCCATATCTGGAGATAGACAGTGTGATGCTGGACATTGTTGATAGCTTCACATACCCAGGTTTGACAATCACCAGCGCTCTGTCATTTGATGCTGAAATCAAATCACGCATTGCAAAAGTTGCAGTGCTTATGTCCAAGCTGAGTAAGAGAATGGAACAACAGCAACCCAACTGAGAACACCAAACTGCAAGTCTACCAAGCCTGCATCCTCAGCGCACTCCTCTACTGTGAGACCTGGACAACATATGCTAGGCAGGAGAAAAGGCTTAACTATCTCAGACGTATCCTTGGCATCTCTTGACAGGACCAGGTCCTGAACTCAGAGGTCCTGCAGCATGCTAATTCCATACACTCATTGCTAAACCAACAACGTCTGCGCTGGCTCAGCCATGTTCATTGGATGGATGACGGCCGAGTGGCCAGAGTCCTTCTGCATGGTGAACTGCCCACTGGGTCATGACCTTCTGGGCATCCATACTTCCACTTCTAGGATACCTGCAAGCGAGATATGAAGACGGTGGATATTGACACTGAGAATTGGGAGACAGTTGCTGACTGCCGTGACCTCTGGAGGCTGACTGGAGGGGCATTGGAAGAGGTGAGTGTACAATAAGGGTGTGTGGCAGAGTAAGGGTTTATAAACGGTTTATGACAAGCCTCCAGACCTCTTTGTGAAACACCAAACAACCTTTACAACAGTGGGCAGAAATGAAAAGCTCAGCTGTCTGAGAAGAGGCTCCAGAGGAAACAGAGACCAGCGAATCATGTATCTTTTCAGTCCACTGTCTTCAGCTACAGCAAATGCTGCAAAGACTGCCATGTCAGACCGGGGCTCCTGAGCCTCACCAGGATATATTTAACGCAGAGTCGGCCACTAAGGCGCAAACCATCACCTTATGCAACAGGAGGCTGCCAATCCCACAATTCGGACTGTGGTATAAAAATAAACATTGCCTTTCATTATCCAGTAAGAGCGAAGGGGCAATATATATTCACAAAATAATAGTGTACCTTTGAAGAGAGAGTTTTACTTTTTGTGGGAATGCCTCAATTATTTTCAAACAGCTTTGTCAAATGCCATTTAAAAACTACTCCAAGGCAAAGTTCTCACTGAAGCAAACAAGGGAAAGAATTTTCTCAGGGACTTGGAGGTGGGTTTGGAGGCAAGAGGCCCAGGAAAATTGGGGAGAAAGAGGTGCACCAGTTCCCTAATGTCTCCTCCTGCATTTCCCAGAGGCAGCTTCAGTGTGGTGATGGCAGTGGTAAGAAACCTCTCAAGGCTCCTAAGAAACCAATTAGCAGTAATTATTTGTTGTAAATGAAATTTTACTGGCATCGCACTGAATCCCCACTGTGTTTGCAGCTCCTTTGTTAATGGGAGCCACATGCAGAGCGGGAGGTCAAAGCACCATGACAAATAAGTTAAATCTACCACCCTAAGATGCAAATTCCCAAGCTTGAGGTCTTCCACGGGAAGAGACTTACAATTTCCCTCCAGTCTCCCAGGGTATCGGTGGCAAGGAAGTGGCAGCTGTTGCCTCCAGCCATTTCACTCCTCCTATTTGGTCTAGCCCTGTTGCATCCCCTGCACACCAGCAGCACCCCCACTGCACACATAGTGAAGGCTGCCAGCCGGCTCTGCAGTCCCACACACTGACACGCCTTCCCACTTTCACAACCTGCTTGATGTCCCTAATTGGATGGCAATCCCAGAGGTGGCCTCTCTATTGGGTGCCTCCCATAAAATTATTCTGGGAGCCACGCTTCTGCTGCAAACGTGGTTGAGACCCAAAAATGGTCGTGACTGCCAAAGATTTTTCAAAGTCTTGAAGATTCAGCCCAAAGTATCTATTACCAAAAGAAAAGGTGCTGTGAATGAATGAATGAGATCACACATGCTTTAGTAAGACGCTGGCTTTGTGTTCCACACTTTTAGGGCCGCCAACTGTGATTAAATGTATTCCTGGAGGTTTCATCACATGACTTGCCCCCATGTTCCAGCCATTCATCGGCCAACACATCCATCCTTGTGACGTTCTGCCTTCCTATGCCAATTGGAAAGCAAAAAGACTCATTACCAGTATAGCAAATGAAGGTATAGCCTCTCCTACTGTCTATCAGGGGTCATGTGATTGTTCTTGGAGGCTCCGACCAATGAGCCCTAAGCGCAGGCTTCTTGTCAAGGACCTGGTTCAAGCACGTAGCATCTGAAAAGCTCTCTGTAATAAAGTTTATCTGTTTCTTGTTGAGACTTGTCTGGTACGTCAAGTCATTACAACCCAATTGCATGATGCTCAACTTCAGCCAAACAGCAATTTTTTTACCCAATTTTCAATATTTTTATACCTGATAAGAGAAAAGTTCAAATAAATTTTTTTTAAAAATCTTTTTTAATATCCTGATGACTTTTTCCAGGGTTGCACGCAGCAGTGTCCTGGAGACTGATTTTCAATTTCTGGAGACTCCAGGCCAATCCTGGAGGGTTGGCATCCCTTTTTTGTGATTCCTACTGTTAATGTAATTGTAGTTACGTTGTTCAGCAACTGTTAACTAACAGCTGTTTTCATCTTAATTATCCCAAAATACTAAATAGAGAATTGTCACGATTGCCAAACAGGGAAAAAAATCCCGGATGTACTGCCTGCAATTTTTATCATGTGAAAGAACGCGGTGATATTTTGACAGTATGTCATATTTCAATATAAATTATGTTGTACATTACGATTTTAGCAGACAAAAGCATTGCCAAACATTTTTTTCCAGAATGGTGTTGCCTCTTTAACCAATAATTACACAACTAATAGATATGCTTGGGCAAAAACATGTGTCTATTTGTACTCCATAATTGCAGTTTCCTATTTACAAAGGAATACATTGCTTGTTCTTCATGAGTAGCATTTTACGAAGAATCTCTAACTATGATTATAAGTCATTGCTCTATTTTACCCCCAGTGTTGCATTCCAATTAACCCCTCTGCCTCAACAGGACCTGGTCAGCTTTTAAATCAAATGGATCCCTTTTTCCCTAGAGCATGTTTCGAGTTGATTTTCTGTCAGTTTCTAAAAGTGCTTATTGTGAAATAAAATTAAAAGAAGTGTGTAATTGTTTGACATTTCTCAATGTGTCCTAAACAATTAGAAATAATCTAAAGGCTTTTAATCATTTTTATTAAGGAATTTGTCATTGGATTGCTACCCAGCTTTTTAAATTCAAACAAGCATCTTAACTCTGATAAAAGCAAAAAACTGCGGATGCTGGAAATCGAAAACAAAAACAAAAATACCTGGAAAAACTCATCATCTTATCTCTGATTGCTGCCCGTCTGCCTTTTCTGCTGATAATATTGCGCATTTGTGCTTAAGCTTGACTGAAATTACATGTTTGCGCTCGAATGAACTTTCAAATGAATTGATGTGATTTTGCTTCACTTACAGCTACGATGTGACACGGTTTGAGTATCTCAGGGTTGCCTCGTTGTGATGGTTACTGTTTAGTTCTCAGCGCTGCTCAGTTTCTGCCGACTGGTTCTGAAGATGCTCTCTTTGGATTCCTTGACATGAGTCAACCTTTTTGCTGATGGGCAATTGCCTTCTAGTCCCTGCCGCTGAACCCTCTGTTTGTTGCTGGACCCAAATGTTTTGTTGTCTGATTCTGATCCTGCCTCCAGTGTGGAGATGCTTGCTGCTTCATTCTATTACCAGCTGGCTCTGGTTTTCAAAACCTGCAATCACATCACCCACACACACCCTAGTGGTTGGATAGTTTCAATCAAGAAGTGAAGGCAAAACCCAAGCCCTATCACTAATAAGTAACATGTGCCAACGTATCATTCTGTACTACATTACATAGATAAGAATATTTCCCCTCTCCCTGTTAAGTGCTGGTAAAGCTAGCCACTTGTTTTAAAATGTGTTTTTAAAATTATTATGTGCTATCTATTTGAATTATATATTTAAAAAAAGATCCAGTACCTTTAACAGGTGCATTGTAACTAACACTGAGGCCAGGTCATTGTATGTTTAAAGAGCAGTTGTCTCAACACTGACCTGTGGGGAACACAATTGCACCCTTCCTTCCAGTCTGAAAAGCAACCACTCATCACGGCCCCCTGCTTTTTGTCCTTCAGCCAATTACATATGCACACAGTCTTTGTCCTTTCTGCAACATAATCTCAAGTACCGTTATCAATCCTCTCCATTACTTCATCAAAGATCTCAATCAAATTAGTCAAACATGATTTTCCTTTAACAAATTCTTGTTGTATTTCATTTATTAATTCGAATTTTTCTCAGTTTCCCAGATCATTTTCTCTAAAATTTTCCCCACCACTGAAATTAGACTGACTGACCTGTAGTCAGGTTTATTTTTGCGCTTCTTCCTTGGTAAAGCAACTCAGCATTTATGACTTGCTTTGGAATATATCAGGGTGATCCTGTCTTTCTAACTCATTGTATTTGTTACCATCGACTTAACCATTTTGATGCTTTTCAGCCAGCCTTCGATCCTCCTCCCTCCGTAAACTTCAAATCATCAAAAATTTACCTGTGCACATATTATTCTGCACCAAGTTCTGCTCATGATCATCCCCATCCTTATTGGCCTATGCATAAAATCCATATACTCATGTTGAAGTTCCTTCCTGGTTTTGCTCCTCCATACCTCTGTAACTGCATCCCATGTCACAACCTGAGTTCCAAAATCTTTGATCTTGTGATGGCCACAGTGATAATCCTAGCTAAGACTTGATGGTGACTAAGGAATTGTCTGATGTGGAGGATGCAATGGATTCTAGTTAGGAGAGTAATGTGGAGCTACAGAGACATACTGAATGGGGTGATCTAGTGACCAGCACTCAAACCTTTACTCTTTGTACTCTACGTAAATGTGGATTCAGTAATCCAATGCAAGTTGTTCAGATTTGCCATTGCTACTAAACTAAACTAGAGGCAACAAAATCTAATGAAATAACCAAGGAACTATGTCACTTACACAAAACATTCATGGCAAATGAAACTTCTCTCCAAAGACCTTGAAAATTTTGCACTCTCCCAAGATCCTACTCAACTGCTCCCTAAACTACCTCTTGACTATCTCCTATCCAGGCTACAGTAGCAAAAGACAAGGCTGGAGCATTTACAACCATCTTCAGCTGGAGGTGCCAAGTGGATGATTCATCTGTTTTCTCCTGAGTTCCTGAGCGTCACAGATACCAGTCTTTACTGAGATTCTGAGAATTTGATACACTCCACATGATGTCAAGAAACAGCTGAATGCATTGGATACGGCAAAGACTATGGGACCAGGCAACTGCCTACCTGAAAGACTTGTGCTCCAGAATAAAATGGACCCCTAGCCAAGCTATTCCAATAAAGCTACAACATTGGCATCCACTTGACTAAATGGAAAATCTGCCCAGCTATGTCCTGTCCGTGATTAGAGGGTCATTTCAGGAGGTGGTGGTCCCTGCCCTTTTGCGAGTTTCCCCAGGCCTTGGTAAGGGTCCCATTCTCAGTCTTATGAGCCATGGCCAATAGCTGAATTTTCAGTGGTGATGGAGAAGAGCTAGAACCTTCAGGGACAATGACAGCTCACAGGCAGAGAAGGATCCTACAGGCTGAGGACTTTAAGAACACATGAGGAAGGCAACAGGATGCCACCTCATGTATTCTTTTCACAAGTCATATTTCTCATCGCGCACTGAAGTTTAAAATGGGAGGCTCTTTGGAGCAACCGAAGAGAAAAGTGCAGGACCCTCAGGTGTGGAGAAAAGAGGACCTACCCTCCAGCAAATCAGCACCATTATGTCCTGTCCACAAAATGCAGGGCAAATCCAATCCAGCCAATTACCACCCCATTAGTCTACTCTCAACCATCAGCAAAGTGATGGAAAGTGTTATCAAACGATACCTACTTAGCAACAATGTGCTCACCAATGCTCAGTTTTTGTTCCAACAGGGCCATTCTGCTGTAGACCTCATTACAGCCTTCATCCAAATGTGAACAAAGGAGCAAAATTGTGGAGGTGAGGGGAGACTGACTCTCCTTGACAGCAAGGCAGCATTTGACTGCGTGTGGCATCAAGGAGCCCTGACAAAATTGAAGTCAATGGGAATCAGGGGAAAACTCTCCACTGGCTGAAGTCATACCCAGTACAATGGAAGATGGTTGTAGTTGTTCGAGATCAATCATCACAGTCCCACGACATTGCTGCAGGATATGTCAGGGTAGTGTCCTCGGCCCAACCATCTTCAGCTGCTTCATCAAGAACTTCCCTCATTGTGGGGATGTTCAGTATTGCTGCACAATATCATTCACAATTCCTCAGATACTGAAGAATTCATGCCTGCATGCAGCAAGACCTGAACAACATTTAGGCTTTGACAGATAAGTGGCAAACAATATCTCGTCATCATCCTCCACAAATCTTGAGGCTATGAGGGCCTCACGAGCACGCCTGCCTTGTCTGGCCAGGGCAATGGCCTCATCGCCAGCAGCCTCACCTTCGAGGATCGCATCACCGTCATCCCCTTCAATGTTCTCCTTATTGGAGGAGACGTGCTGCTGTCCCATCTTCTCCTCAGTCAGGTCCTCCCCCCATTGCAGCGCCAAGTTGTGTAGCACGCAGCAAGCTATGATGATACATGAGCTCCTCTGGAGACTGTATTGCAGTGCTCCACCAGACCTGTCGAGGCACCAGGACCTCAATTTCAATTTGCCTATCATTTGCTCCACCAAAGTCCGGGTCACGGCATAAGCCTCGTTATACCATTGCTCTGCGGCAATCTGAGGTCACCGCATGAGCGTCATCTGCCACATCCTCTGTGGGTAGCTCTTGTCCTCAGGGAGCCAATCCCGTGGCTTCTGTGGGCCCTGGAAAATGTCAGGGATCTGAAACTTGCTAATGATATAGGAGCCGTGGGTGCTTCCTGGGAATCATGCACAGACCTGTAGTATGCACTTGTGGTGGTGGCAGACCAGCTGAACATTCAGTGAGTGGAAGCCCTTGCGGTTGACGTAGTTGACTGCTAGTGGCCACAGGGATCTAAGCGCCACGTGAGCAAATCCCAGCGCTCTTGCTTCCTTGGCTTGTCTGATCAGGGAAAAATGCACAAAGTTCTGTGCCTTCGTAAAGGTGACACCCATGGCCTCCTGGATACACGTGTGCCTGGAGGCTTGCGAGATCCAGCAGAGGTCACCTGTGAAGCCTTGGAAGGAGCCACTGGCATAAAAACTGGACACTGCGGTCACTTTCATGGCCACTGGCAGTGGATGCCTTCCATGTTCTCAAGGCACCAAATCTTGCAGCAGGTGGCATATGTGATTGACCAGTTCCCTAAATATGAGCAGTCTTCAGTGCCACTCGTTCTGTCATCTGCAGGAATGGTAAGCACTGTCTATAGACTCTGGGTCTCACGAGGTGCCTACAGCGACGGCGCTCTGTGGATCTTCAGCTACGTGGGCAGCAGGCCCTGCCACCCCTTCATCTTGAGGGTAGTGCTCCTCCTATTGCCGAGCCAGGTGTCTCTGATGCACTCTTCTTCTTCTCTGTCCCAATAAACCATGAGGCACGCCGCTAAATCACCAGGCTCCATGATCGTGATGCTTTCCTCCTGCAGGATCAAAGAGTCGCGTGGGTTAGCATATGTGTCCTAAGGACCTCTCTTGGTTAAGTCTGAAGGCCCCTTCACACATGCAGAGAGTGCTGGCCACCACTTGGATGGCCAGTGTGGGATGCACTTCATGGCTGTCCGAAACCCCACCCACCTCCGCCGCACTCCACTTGACCGATTGGCGGCAGCTTCAGCCACTGGACTGCATGTTGTGCTCTCAGCTCAGGTGCAGCCATTCTCCTAACCCACACTGCAAGGCTGCGCTGTTAGCTTGAACCATTATGGATACTGGTCTAAACCTTAATAAAAGCATTGCAAGGAGCTGTGAGCGCCTCCACCAGTGACATGTTCCATGCTCATTTTTCACAAGGGCATTTTTACAACTTGCAAGTTGTCCCCTGTTCTGTCCAATCCCGTCCAATTGTTCTGCTGCCCCCTAAAACACATTAATTCACAGCCTATGCCCAAGGGGTGAAAAGTTCTGGAACATTTGATGGTACTTTCATGCTTTTGCGTTGCTTGAGTGGGCAGAAAAGCTTCAGAGGCTCCGACTCCAAGCCTGTCAATGGAGCTGCTGCTGAACGGCCTCCGCTGTGGAATAATGCTCACTTTTGACCAGCTTTTCCAAGTGCGCGGCCGCTTCCCTTATCCTCCACCCTACCTCCCCACCCCACTTCCCTCAGCATCTGCTTGTGTACCACCTTCTGTCTGTGCTGCCTTGCACCTTATGCCCCACCCCCGGCCCCACCCTTACCCTGGCACTGCACTGAAAGCAGCCGATAAAAAGTGACTTTCCTGTGCACCACCCGCACCCCTCCACCCCCCCGAATGCACGGCTCCTCTTCCTTGATGTCCTACAGGCGATTCTCGCAAGTGCTGTGAACACACTCACCTTCAAGTTCCCCTCAAAGTTCAGCTCGCCAGATGCATGTCTTTTGAAGTCACGCCGACGAGAGTGGTAAATTTGATGTGTGGGGGCGGGGCTGATTCTGGCTTGAGGGCACAATAATGAGATGCAAATGTACTAAAATTAAGTTCTCGATGTTGGATGGCGGGTAACATGGCCCGCCCTTGACAGGCAGAGTGGACAATTGCAAACTGGTTTCAAGACGGTGTAAATCCGATTTTTGGCCTTCTCGCCATATTGTCCGCTCACACCTGTCATGACGCCTGCAGCCAACGGGACCAGAAAATTCCGGCCCTCGTCTCAGTAAAGATGATCATGAAACTATTAGATTTTTGTATAACCCATTTGGGAAGGAAATCTGTCACCTTTACCCAGTCTGACCTATGTGTGACTCCAGACCAATTACAATGTGATTGACTTAACTGACCACTGAAATGACGTAACAAGCAGCTGTAGTCATGAGGATGACTCACACCATGTTCTCAAGGGGAATAGACAATAAATACTGGCCTTGCATTTTGAAAGAATTTTTAAAATTAGGTTGCCCCCCCTCACCGCCGTTGATCTGCATTTACTGTGTGAAATAATAGCTGACACATAATTCCAGCCCCAGGAGTCTGCAATTTTTGAGACTGCCAGTGTTGTCCATAAGTCAAGCCTGGTGACCTTTATGTGCCTTGTTTTTTCAGCTGTTATTGACTCCTTGGTTAAAAAATTTAGAACTGAGAAGATGTAGCAACTTGATCAGCATAAAAATAGACAATACATGGAGGCCAATGGCGTACAAAATGGACACAGAGTGGTTGACTCTGGACATTCAATTCACTGCTTAATTCAGTAAATGAGCTGCTCCTGTGAATCTATGCAAGAGGCCTGTATTTATAATTATTTTCAAAATAGAGCGTTCACCATTCACAATATTTACTTTGAGATTACCTTCTTTAAAATCTACAGTTGCATCTGTTTATCCTTTGGACTAGACTTCATTGGTTGTAAACTCTTTTTGATATTCTGAGGTTGTAAAAGGCTCCATATGAATTCAAGTCTTTCCTTAACAGAGTACATTTTACCAGATTCTCCAGAGGCAGTACTTCTTTATAAATGAAGTGATTGAGCTGTTTATTAGATGAGTTGCTTCAGCCATTTTTGCTCCAGGATTAATGGTAGGCTGGTGCAGAAAGCTGCAGAGATGACTGGCTGATGTTTGGCTCAGTTTTCCTCTCCCCACTTCCTCCTTCAGACAGGAAGGGAAAGAGTCCAGGCTGCAGACGTCATCATGGCTGCATTCGATGCCCGTTTACATTGCAATAATGTAAAGCACATGAATCGGCATTGTGATGCAGAATTAGCCACATACAATCAATAAGGAGAAAGAATTGGAGACCCTCTGGACAGATGATTAAATGATTGACTCCTACAGCCTTTCAGGCATTTTAAGTCTTGTCAGTATCAATGAACTGAGAGTGTACTGCTTTTGTACTAACAGAATTCTGGAAATGCATCTGATTGCAGAAGTTACAGTGTACATTCCTGAAACAAGTTGTTCTTTTTACACTTACAAGTCTTAAGCTTCCTGATCGTTCAGCTGAATAAGACAATGGGGGAGCGGAGGGGAGGTGACCTCGATCTCAGGCGATAGAGCAAAATGGACAGTAACAAATATGCATGATTTTCACTGGCTTCACTCTCAAGGAGTGTCTGAGTCATATAGGCCTGAAGGTTTCAGGTTCCGTATGTTATGAGGTTGTAATATGTGCTCTATTCATTTGCACAAGCTGAATGGGGAATTCAGCCTTAGCTCCAATCCCTTGATACCCAGGTCTCAAAAAATATCAGTTTCAACTTTAAAACCTCAGTTGTTCTCTCATTCACAGATTTCTGGGGACAGGTTTTTGAGGGGCTAAATTGGATAACACCCAAAATTAGGTGCAGGGACCACGATGTGCCATTATCTCATGGAGGAGATGGTGCTGGGAATCATTGGAGTGACTATCACTTCAGCCTCAACTGGACTATTGCATCTAATTCTGGAGTAAGAATGTGAAAGCTATAGCCATGTTAGGAAAGGAAACAGTTAAAAAAGTTCAATTGCTAATTATTAGGTTGTTTAACTAAGTACCATTTGTATGTATAAAAAGGAGGTGTCAGCTGTGGCTCAGTTCATAGCACCCTCGCCTTTGAATCAGAGGGTTGTGGGTTCATGTCCCACTCCCAGAAAACCAAGAACTGTGATTGTACTCGAAAGAGTTGCAATCTGTGACTGTTGATAACTCGAAAGAGTTTGTATGTATAAAAAGGATAACAGCTGAGACTAGTTCAGTTTGTAGAGAATTTTATAACAAACAATAAAACTCCGGCTGAAGGAGTCTGCCTTGGTTTCGGTCTTCATTTCTAAACAACTATTGGAACTTAACAGTGCTAGCAGAGGATGGTCCCTGCTTGTAAGTAAGAAGATTGGAAACTAAGCTTTCTTTGGACAAAAGAACGTATTTGGAGTTAGCTTTAAGATCAGAATGGTTTTGAGTCACAAAAAAAAATGGCTGAATCAAAATGTGGAGTGTCAGAGTATAATTACCCACTGACATTTTCTGAGTGTCAACCATATGACCAATAGAAAAATGAAGTAACCATGTGGACATGAGTTACGTCCTTGCCAAAGGAAAAACAGGGGATGGCTTTAGTACTTTCACCACCATATGAAAGCAAAATAAGATGCAAAGTATTTTTGGAGTTGGAACCTGAGCATTTAGACACAGATGAAGGTTTGGAAACCTTACTAGATTTTATGGATAAGATCCATCAAAAAGATGATTTATTAAGTGCTTATGAAGCATGGTCCAGTTTTGACAAATTTAGAAAGTTGGAAGAAAATTCCATAGAAGGTTACATAATGGAATTAAGTAGACTATATGCAAGGTTGCAAAGATTCCTTACAGAAATTGCCCAGTCGATGCTGGCGTTCAAGTTACTAGACTGTGCCAAAGTATCAACTATGGACAGGCTTCTAGTTCTAATGGGAGTTAAGTTTGCAGAAAGACACATGCCGCTAGAACAGATGTCAGAAGCTCTAAAAGATTCCTCAGAAAACATTCCTTTCCAGCAGCGTTCATTGTGCAAATGAGCCATTCGGCAGTAAGACAGAAAATGGAGGATACAATGTTAACGGGATAGTGAGATTGTTTAGAAACAAGACACAGGCATTAGTACGAAAGGAGATTCGTAACTAGAAACAAAAGGGACAGAAACACCTTGGACAATTATGGCAGGAGAAAAGAATTAGTGATTTACAACAAAAGAATGAACCCCAGAAATGCCCCGTGTGTGGTCAATCAGTGTTTTAGATGTGATTAAAATTACCATTATGCAATGAACTGTCCTAAACGATGTAAAAAGATGTTCAAAATTAAACATGTGACAGAAGACTCAGAAGATGGAGATATTGACCAAAGAGAGGGCATGGCATTAGTTACAAGAAGTTTTAGCCCGGTGATGAATGTCTTGGTTGCAGAGTCCTTCAGCTGTGCAGTGCTAGATAGCGGATGCATGTCTACAGTCTGTGGAATAGACTGGTTAAAATGCTACCTGGACTCCTTAAATGACAAGGACCGGAATAAGATTAAAGTATTTGAGAGTTACACCAGCTTTAGATTTGGAGATGATGATACCCTAAAATCTTTAAAATGGGTATTGATTCCCTGTAAGGTAGCTGGAGTCAATCATTTCATCAGCACAGATGTAGTGTCTAGTGAAATACCATAACTGTTGAGCAGGCCAGCGATGAAGAAAGCACAAATGAAGCTGGACATGGAAAATAACAAGGCCTTTGTATTTGGAAAGCCTGTGGATTTACAATTTCCGCAATCTGGACACTACGGTATTCCTTTAATGAAACCTAACTTTTCTACTAAGGAGATTAAGCTCTACCTTTTCTAAGCATTTAAATGCATTACACGTGTGTAGAAGAGTGTCCTTAAAGCCAATGTTTCAGATTTCAGCGAGCTCTAAGACACAATGTACAACCATCAATCAGGGAGACATGGTATACCATAAAAGAGAAGGACTTCATGAGTGGAAAGGCCCGGGAAAGATTATAGGTAAAGATCTTTAAATAGTCATTTTACAACATGGGAACCAGACTATTCAGGTACATTCGTCAAGGTTAGTTGGCGCAGACTACAGATTTGTGGGTTAGGAAAATGGAGGAGGTGATGAGGGACCATGTACTTCTCATACCCATATGTTGCATGATTGTAAGGACCAGGTAGCTGAAATTGACGGGGTATCTGAAGGTGGAGACAGTAATTTGGACGAAGAAAATGAGGCAATTTGTCTCAGAGGACAGCTGCCAAAAGCTGGCACTAAAGTTACATACTTGCCAGAATGAGCCAGCCAATGGCAGGATGTGACGATTGGAGGTAGAGCAGTGAAGGCCACTGGAAAATATAAAAACTAGTTAAATGTACGAGATAAAGGACAGGAGGTTAGGCTTATGGATTGGGAACATGAAGTACAAAAATGGAAGGCATGGAAACGCAGTATTAGTTCAGACAGTGGGTCTGGGAGTGAACATGCCTTGAGGAAGAGATCGTGAACTGTTGAAAGAGCACCTATAAGTGGGAGAAGGAGATCAAACAGTAACAGTCTGGAGTGTGACAGAAGGCAGGATAGTGGGTGTAGCTTAATAAGGTCAAGGAATATGGTACAAGCTGGTAACGCTACAAGGAGCAGAAGCCCATGTGATTGAGAAGTCTTAGTAGCTTCAAACAAATTAGTCAAATTAATAAAGGATGCCAAACAACAAGAACTACATAGTTGGAAAGAATGTGGGGTATACACAGAGGTGCCAGATAGGGGACAACTAGCTCTGTCTCATAGATGGATATGCATGGAAAAAGTGCTTCCTGATGGGACTTGTAAAGCTAAAGCCAGGATAGTAGTGTGAGGGTTTGAAGAAAAATCGGGTGCCTGGGATATAAGTGTAGATTCACCTACGGCAGGGAGAGGTATGCTGAAGATCTTTTTAGCTCTATTAGCTACAAATGCTTGGGAATACAAGTCCATTGATATTAAAGCTGCTTTCTTTTGCAGGAACACCAACTTCAAAGGGAAGTTATTCTCTGTCCATCAAAAGAGGTGCCAAATGCAGAAGGGACACTCTGGAAGCTAAATAAATGCGTATACGGTTTAAATGATGCCTCCAGAGTTTGGTATTTCTCTTGAGGTCAGTTTTGTTAAAGTTGGGCTGTCTTCAGTTGAAAGCAGACCCGGCAATGTTTTATTGGCACCATGGAAGGTAACTTACAGGCATCTTTATGATGCATGTAGATGATTTTTTTGGGGTGGTAGTAGCGAATGTGAAACAGTTGTTGTTAATGGGCTCAGAACCAAGTTCAAAATTGGAAGGCAGGCTTCTGGTGCATTTAAGTGCATTGGATTGGAAATTAGGCAGAGTGGATCACACGTCCTTTTACATCAGCAATCCTATTTCGAGAATGTCAATCCCATTGCAATTAGGGCCTCCCAGAAAGACACGGTGGCTTCTGAAACAGAAAAAGAGGAACTCTGATGTCTCATTGGGCAACTCAATTAGCTAGGCAAACAACAAGGCCAGATGTCCGTTTTGATGTTTTGGAATTGAGCACTAAAATTAATGATCCCAAAGTTGAAGAAATCATTTGGGCAAACAAAACATTGACAAAATTAAACATGGAGCAGTGTGTTTTGAAGTTCCTATCTTTGGGTGATATTAGAAAAATGAAACTGTGTTCAGTGACATGTCTTATGCAAATCTGTGATGGATTTTCGAGTGTGGGAGGATTTATAATATTTCTCAAGGGGGGAAAAAGGCAAATGCTGCCCATTGGCATGGGAATCTAAAAAGATACGAAGAGTTGTAAAAAGTGTGTTGGCAGACTCTCGCCCTTGTTGAGGTGGTAGATATGGCATTCTTTATATCAAAGATACTGGCAGATGCTTTAAATGGAAAAGGGTTTTTGGGAATGGTACCTATCGAATGTCTTATTGATAACAAGTCACTTTGGGGGGGAAATGTTCACTCTACAAAGTGTGTTACGAGAAGAGATTGCAAATTGACATTGCAAGCTTAAAACAGATGCTCGAGAATAAGGAGATTGCCAAGATCAAATGGATCGATAGCAGCTACCAATTATCTGACTGCTTCACCAAAAGAGGAGCGATCTCCTCCAAGAAGTTACTACAGATCCTCGAGGGATGTCTTTTTCTTTAAGAAAAAAGATACTTCCTTTAGGTGGACATATCATCCACTTACATGTGTTCTTTTTTCAAGGAGGTGAATGAAGTCAATTTATTGAATGAAAAATATATATTGATGTTTGTTCCTTTTTTTTGTGTGATTATATAAATTCAGCGTTACTTTTTGAAGGAAATCTGTTAGGGAAGGAAACAGTTGAAGAAGTTCAATTGCTAATATTTAGGTTGTTTAACAACCAAATGTGGTTGTATAAAAGGGATAACAGCTGAGACTGGTGTGGTCTGTGGAGTTTTATGATGAGCAATAAAACTGTCTGAAGAAGACTGTCTTGGTTTCAGTCTTCATTTCTAAACAACTATTGGAACTTAACAAGCGAGGGTGTGGAAAAAATGAAGGACAGATTGGAGAAGTTGGTGTTGTTCTCCTTAGATAAGAGGTTTGATAGAGGTGCACAAATTGTGAGGGGTCAAGAAAGAGTACATTTAGGAACTGATCGCTTTGGTGGAAGGGTCACGAACCAGAGGACACAGATTTAAGGTGAATGGTAAAAGAATCAATGGTGACACAAGGAAAAAGATTTTTACATTGAGTAGTTAGGATCTGAAATGTAATGTCTGAGTATGTGCTGGAGGAAAGTACAACTGTGGCTTTCAAGAGGGAATTGGATAAAGACCTGAAGAGAAAAAAAAACTTGCAGGGCTATGGGAAAAGACAGAGAAATGGGGTGAGCTGAGTTGCTCTTGCAGAGAGCTGACAGGGTCATGAAAGGTCAAATGGCCTCCTTTTATGCTGTAACCATTCTATGTTTCTCTGATTGTAACTGCTACCTGGCTAGGCATCGTATGGAAGGCTGGAGTCCTAGACAAAGAGACCGATGAAGAAAAGGTATCGTCACTCAGTCTGACACTCGCAGCCACCAGTGTAGATACAGACACTGCACGTACTTTAGAGAATAGCATAGAGTTGGGATCTGCATGTGGTGAGTCACCAGGCATGACTGAGCTGTAGCAGACTAGGGGGAAAGGATCATACAGATGCCAGCTTGGAGGGTAACATGGGTTCTGCTGCAGAGACTCTAGCAAGAACTGGTCAGAAGTGGGGCTGTTTGCTGGTGATTGCAATGTTTAGTGTCATTTACAGCTCCTCGATACTGAAGCATTCTGTGCCCATATGTGTAGCAAAATGTAGGCAACATTCGGACTTGGGCTGATAAGTGGCAAATAACAATTGTGCCACACAAATGCCAGAAAATGACCATCTCCCCTTGGCATTCAATGGCATTATCATCATCGAATCCTGCACCATTAACATCCTGGGAGTCACCATTGGCCAGAAACTTAACAAGACCAGGTCAAAGGTTAGGAATTCTACAGCAAGTAACTCACCTCCTGACTCCCCTCACCATCTACAAGGCACAAGTCAGAAGTGTGATGGAACACTCCCCACTTTCCTGGATGAGTGTAGTTCCAACAACACTCAAGAAGCTTAACACTATCTAGGAAAAGCAGCCCACTTAAGTGGCACCTCATCCACTTAAACATTCACTCCCTTCACCATCAGCGCATTGTGGCAGCAGTGTGTACCACCTACAAATGCACTACAGTAAATTGCCAGGCTTCTTCAACAATACCTCCCAGACTCATGACCTCTACCATCTTGAAGGACAAGGGCAAGAGGCACATGTGAACACCACCACCTGCAAGTTCCTCTCCAGGTCACACACGATCCTGACTTGGAAATATTTTGCCATCCCTTCATCGTCAAAACCCTGATACTGATCCCCAGCAGCACTCTGGAAGTACCCTCACCACAGAAACTGCAGCGGATTAAAAAGAGGGCTCACCATCATCTTCTGAAGGGTAATTAAAGATAGACAATAAATGATGGCCTTGCATGAATATAAAAGAGAGAATGGCCTTCATATCTTACTAAGGCCACTTTGGCGTTCTGTTAAGGCCAGAAACGCCATTACAACTGGCTGAGCACCCACGGGCAACGGAGAGGAAATATAAAGTAGGTTCCTGCTTTTGACTGCTGTCTGGTGGGCCTTGATAGAAAGGATTGAGCTGGACTTTGATGCCCTTTATGGATGAAATGTTTGTCAGTACTCATTGTCCAAACTCTCACATGGGATATTGATCATTACAGTGAGTACAGGATTGCTGCTGCCAACATGAGTCAGCAGAGGGAGGAAGCAATATGGGCTGGTCTTTATTTTCCTCTAAAGGTCAGAAGTGTGTTGAAAGAAGATTGCCATATAGGAGTGTACGTGTAATAAGAGACAGTAATTCAATCCTGTAGGCATGATGAATGCTGCTGGTTTTTGATGAACTTAGGCAGTGATTTTATTTTTGTCGGCTCTCCCAGCTTTGTAAAGTAATATGAGTAGATGGGAGGATGAAATGATTCTAATCTACGAATGTGATCACTTCCCAGTCCGTGTGTAAAGCAATACTTTATCAATTCCAGTATGCTCGCTGTCAGTACTCAGCGCTACTCAACTCTTACACAACATTAACTTTTTAATTGCTTCAAAAAGCAATGCATAATCTATGTAGCAATACAGATGAATCCGGCTAAACCTAATGTCTGTGAAGGTTTGTGAATATTCTACTTTGAATTCTCCATCAGAGGTAGCTAGCTCAGTGTTGATATTTCATACATTCTCATTGCAGGGAGGTCAGATGCTGGATAGTATCCATGATTTCTCTCTTCACAAGATCCTATTTCGAATGCCATTATAGGGTCAAAATTGGCCAGTTCTTCCTAACGGGGGAAATCAGAATACAATTCACACCTCGTGTCAGGTGTGTGCTTCCTAGAAACTTTTAATAAAGCAACTTAAGCCTGGCCATTAACTAAACAGTGATGCACAACACAAGAGGAGAGCTCAGAATCTGTACAATGAAGAGGCAGTCTAAAACTGCTAGTGTAGCAGAGCCTGGGATGTATAAAAAGATAAACCTCAAGCAGATAGGAGAGAGGTTAAAGGGAGGGATAGGGAATGACAGGTTCAGGAAAAAATAGAAGCGAAAAGGATATTGGGGTATTTTAATGGGCTAGGGTTTGTGAGAAATAAAGTCATTGAACATGGGGAACTAAATAGAATCAGGGGCATGGTGTCTTTGATGAAACTTTGACTTTAGCTAGGGCGAGGACAACAGGAATGAAATATCCCCGGCAATAAAATTTTCAGGAGAGATAGATAGGAAAAGGAGGAAAGATGGTCTTATTAATAAAGGAGATGTTCCACAGAAAGGAAAGCTTCATTGATGGTGGTATTCAGATATAGCTTGCTTGAGCTGAATTAAGAAATGATGAGGTGTTATATTGGGAATACATTTTGACTACTGAGTAGTGGGAAAGAAATTAAAGATTGGATTTGCAACAATAATAAAGCTATAATAGTGAAACTCTATTTGTCCGAAGACAAATTGGACACAAAAATTTGTATCAAATGGGAATGGATTCTTAAGCTACATTCACAACTATTTCCTTCAACAACATATTGCATAGCTAACAATGAAAGGTGCTGAGCTAGATCTGTTCTTGCTAAAGAAACTGTACATGTGAATAATCTGAAGGCAGGGAAAATGCGGGAAATAGTTAAAAAGAGATAAGGGAAAAGAGGAATCAAAGATAAATGTATTAAACTGGAAATGAATTAATCCCATTGGGATGAAAGCAAAACAAGCTTAGGCTGAAATAAAAGCAGATCAAAACAACAGATCAGCAATGGGAGATATTTAAACATGGGATGCAGAAGGTAAAGGTAGAATACATTCTGCATGGGAGTAAAAGGGATGTATTAACGGCTAGGTGAATGGAGAGATTAGAACAGAAAGTGGGCACAAGATTCATACACGTAATGCCCCTTCCTGTGTGGCCCATGTGTCGTACCTGCATTGGACTGGTGCATGCAAGTGTATCACTGGTGTGCACCCGAAATCACGATCATGAGTGTACACAATCATGATGTTACTGAAGTCAACGAGTTAATGCAACACCAGGATACCAAAACTGGTCAACCAATGTGCAGGTAAAGCCTGCCTTATTCACTCCTGAAACAAGTGTTTTGAAACAAACTGGACCATGCTCTGGGGCTATTTAAAAAGCCACCCACTCACCACTGAGGTGCTTCTGACTTTCTTCTGCTCAGGCAAAGTTGATGGAAGCACTGTGGTGACTTGCCAGAGCAATTTGGAAGTTCTTTCTGAACACAAGAATGCAGAGAATTATGTGACCTAGCAAAGTTATTGGGACAGTAGCCGCAGTGTCACTTGCTCTGCAGTATGAGCAGGGCAGGCAGAGAGGCAGAGGAGAAGCATGCAAGGACGGAAGTAAAGGAGGGGTCTCCTTGCAAGGCCCTACCCTGAAAGAGCCTTCTGGCAGTAGAACTTCTATGTTGCAATGATCTGGTGTCTCAGCAAGTGTTATTTATCTAAGGAGGTAATGATAGAGTTCTGTCACCTCCTCCAATATGGGGGAGGTGGCGGTGTAGTGGCATTGTCAATGCAGGACTGATAATCCAGAGACTCAGGGTAATGCTGAGGACCTAGGTTCAAATCCCACCATGGCAGATTCCGGAGGGAGTTGTCTTGGGAGTCCTCAACGTCAACTCTAAAAATGGGCAAGGAAAACCCCCTGCTAATTACCACATACTGCCCTCCCTCAGCTGATGAATCAGTGTTCCTCTGTGGTGAACACCACTTGGAGGAAGCACTGAGGGTGGCAAGAGTGCAGGATGTACTCTGGGTGGGGGATTTCAATGTCCATCACCAAGGACGGCTTGGTAGCACCACCACAGACCGAGCTAGCTAAGTCCTAAAGGACGTAACTGCTAGACTGTGGCAGGTGGTGAGGGAACCAACAAGACAGAAAAACATACTTGACCTCATCCTCACCAACCTGCTTGCTGCAGATGCATCTGTCCATGGCAGTGTCGGTAGGGGTGATCACTGCACAGTCCTTGTGGAGACTAAGATCTGTCTATCACCATGCCAAATAGGACAGATTTTGAACAGATCTAGCAACTCAAGACTGGGCAACCATGAGGCACTGTGGGACTCAATTGTACTCAACCACAATCTGTAACATCATGACCTGGCATATCCCCCACTCTACCATTACCACCAAGCCAGGGGAACAACCTTGGTTCAACAGGGAGTGTAGGAGGGCATGCTAGGAGCAGCACTAGGCATACCTAAAAATGAGGTGTCAACCTGGTGAAGCTACATCACAGGACTACTTGCGTGCCAAGTAGCATAAACAGCAAGTGATAGACAGGGCTAAGTGATTCCACAACCAACGGATCAGATCTAAACTCTGCAGTCCTGCCACATCCAGTCATGAATGGTGGTGGACAATTAAACAATTCACTGAAAGAGGAGGCTCCAAAATATCCCCATCCTCAATGATGGAGGAGCCCAGCAAATCAGTGCAAAAGATAAGGATGAAGCATTTGCAACAATCTTTAGCCAGAAGTGCCGAGTGGATGATCCATCTTGGCCTCCTCCAAAGGTATCCAGCATCACAGATGCCAGTCTTCAGCCAATTCAATTCACTCCACATGATATCAAGAAATGGCTGAAGGCACTGAATACTGCAAAGTTATGGGCTCTGGCAATAGTACTGAAGACTTGTGCTCCAGAACTTGCTGCAACCCTAGCCAAGCTGTTCCAGTACAGCTACAACACTGGCATCTACCCGGCAATGTGGAAAATTGCTCAGGTATGTCCTGTACCCAAAAAGCAGGACAAATCCAACCCAGTCAATTACCGCCCCATCAGTCTACTCTCAATCATCAGTAAGGTAATGGAAGGGGGTGATCAAAAGTGCTATCAAGTAGCACTTGCTTAGCAATAACCTGCTTACTAATGGTCAGTTTGATATCCACCAGGGTCACTCAGCTTATGACCTCATTATAGCCTTGGTTCAAACATGGACCAAAGCGCTGAACTCCAGAGGTAAAGTAAGAGAGACTGCCCTTGATATCATTTTGACCGAGTGTGGCATCAAGGAGCCCTAGCAAAACTGGAGTCAATGGAAATCAGGGGGAAAACTCTCCACTGGTTGGAGCCATACTGAGCATAAAGGAAGATGGTTCTGGTTGTTGGAGGTCAATCATCTCAGTTCCAGGGCATCACTGCAGGAGTTCCTCAGGGTAGTATCCCCGGCCCAACCATCTTCAGCTGCTTTATCAGTGACCATCCTTCCATCATAAGGTCAGAAGTGGGGATGTTCGCTGATGATTGAAAAATGTTCAGCACCATTCGCAACTCCTCAGATACTGAAGAAGTCCGTGTCCAAATGCAGTAAGACCTGGACAATAAACCAGGCTTGGGCTGACAAATGGCAAGTAATATTTGCGCCACACAAGTGCCAGGCAGTGACCATCTCCAACAAGAGAGAATCTAACCACCGCCCCTTGACATTTAATGGCATTACCATTGCTGAATCCCCCACCATCAACATCCTGGGAGTTGCCATTGACCAGAAACTGAGCTGAACTAGCCATATCAATACTGTGGCTACAAGAGCAGGTCAGAGGCTAGGAATACTGCAGCAAATAACTCACCTCCTGACTCCCCAAAGCCTGTCCACCATCTACAAGGTACAAGTCAGGAGTATGATAGAATAACCTCCACTTGCCTGGTTAAGTGCAGCTCCAACAACACTCAAGAAACTTCACACCATCCAGGACAAAGCAGTCCATTTGATTGGCACCCCTTCCACAAATGTTCACTCCCTCCACCACCAACGAACAATGGCAGCAGTGTATGTCAACTACAAGATGTACTGCAGAAACTCACCAAGGCTCCTTAAATAGCACCTTCCAAACCCAAGACCACTACCATCTAGAAGGACAAGGGCAGCAGATACATGGGAACACCACCACCTGGAAGTTCCCCTCCAAGCCACTCACCATCCTGACTTGGAAATATATCGCTGTTCCTTCAATGTTGCTAGGTCAAAATCCTGGAACCCTCCCTAACAGCACTGTGGATGTACCTACACCACAGGGACCACAGCAGTTCAAGAAGGCAGCTCAACACTACTTTCTTAATGGCAATTAGGGATGGGCAATAAATGCTGGCCCAGCTAGCAATGCCCACATCCTGTAAATGAATTTTTAAAAAATCTGGAGCCTCAAACCAGGTTGCGGAGGACCCTAAGATCAGTGCTGCCCACACATTCCATGCAATTGGATCCTTCCAGGCATCAGCAAGAAACATCAGTTATGTGTCGCAGTTCACCATGCATATGGGAAGTCACCAAGGCACGTAAAGAAGGAAAGGGGACTTCATATTCCCGCAACATTGACCAGGCTCAGCATTCCCATCGGAGGATGATGTGGAAGGGATGTTACTAGTGATAAATATGCATTCATCTTCTATTTTAAATGTGTCACCTTCAGTCACTTCCCTGGTCTGAAATTCTTGGTTGGGACCTCTGATACTGCTCACCTCTTCTCACTCAGTATACCAGCCTGCAAAGTTACCCTGAGACCGTGTGATACCAGGGAGCAAGAACTTCTAACTGAGGGAGTTCCAGAGCCCAAACCATCAATGGCCATGTAAGATTGGATTCTACTCCACAAGACCATCCTGAAAGACTCCTGGTTAAGACCAGGTATATTTGGGAAGTTTGGAGTGATTCCAATGGACCTCTGCTGAATTTACATTGGGAATCTACCAAATAATAACAGCCGCTAGATTTAGTTAAAGAATAGATCCTCAATCCCCAGTCAGTCAGCTTGGTGGTTCCGTGAGTATGATCAGCCACACAGACCTGAAGGTCCCAGTCTCAATCCCACCTGTATTGAGTTAGAGAGGCTGCTGTCAGTTCCCTTGAGTTATGGAAGGGAAATTGCCCAGAGTTTCTGCTCCAGATTGTAACTCAGATATCATTGCTAGTTGCGTGCATGAAGAGACATCAGATGACGAGCGACTGAGTTCAGTTGTGATCACTCCCTGCTCCTCCCAAGGCAAGAAGTTAATATTCACTGTTAAGGCCCACACATGATTAACGGTCAACTGTGCGAGATATCAAAGGGCAAATATTGCATGTGGAACCATGCCAAGACTGTTAAAGTTGCTGACAGTCCCTTGAGTTATGGTAGAGAAAATTGACCAGAGTAAAGAATCAACCCACACAGGAAGGGGAGAAAAGAAACCTTAGGGCAAGCTTGGTGAAAAACAAAGACTGTACCATCAATCTCAAATTATGTTTATAAATGGTATGAATCTTGGTTTTGTATCTTCACAGAATCACAGAAGTGTTACAGCGCAGAAGGAGGCCTTTCGGCCCATCATGTCTTCACTGACTCTCCTAATGAGCCTAATTCACTAAGTGCCATTCTCCCATCTTGTCCCCATAACCCAACACATTCTTCTTTTTCAGATAACAGTCTAATTTCTTTTTGAATGCTTTAATTGAATCTGCCTCCACCACACTTTGAGACAGTGCATTTCAGGCCTTAAGCACACACTGCATGAGTAAGTTTTTTCTCATATCACAATTGCTTCTTTTGCCAATTACTTTAAATCTGTGCCCTGTTGTTCTCAATCCTTTCACGAGTGGGGATAGTTTCTCCCTATCTACTCTGTCCAGACACCTCATGATTTTGAATACCTCTATCAAATCTCCTCTCAGCCTTCTTTTCTCTAAGGAAAACAATCCTAACTTCTCCATCTATCTTCTTAACCGAAGTTTCTCATCCCTGGAATCATTCTCGTGAACCTTTTCTTCACTCTCTCTAATACCTTCACATCCTTCCTAAAGTGCGGTGCCCAGAACTGAACACAATACTCCAGCTGAGGTCAACCTAGTGACTGATACAAGTTCAAGATCGCCTCCTTGCTCTTGTACTCTATGGCCTTATCAATAAAGCCCAGGAGACTGTATGCTTTTTTTAACTGCCCCCTCAACCTGTCCTGCCACCTTCAATGGCGTATGCTCCTGCACCCCGTTTAGACGCAGGTCTCTCTGCTCCTGCACTCATTCAGAGTTGTACCCTTTATTTCAATTGTTTCTCCATGTTCTTCCTACCAAAACGAATCACTTCACATTTCTCTGCACTGAACTTCATCTGCCACCTGTCCGTCCATTCCACCAAATTGTCTATGTCCTTTTGAAGTCCTACACCATCCTCCTCACAGTTCATAATGCTTCCAAATTTTGTATCACCTGGGTTGATTCCTGTATGAAATGTTAACCATAATTGACATTCTCATTCTTAATGTGAACCTTGTGATCAGCTTATAGTCTAGTAACTCAGTAAACACGCCAGCATTTCTTAATGCTACAATCATAAATCTTCTGCAACTGAACAAACACATTACAGGGCTCCTACAATGGGTTTGGTGTGCTCGGAATTACACTGTCCAAAACTTTGTTTAAAAGCAATACTCAAATGCAATTTTTCTTTCAATTCCATGCAGTGGTATCTGAACTGAAAGCAACCCTATGCAAAAAACTCATCTCAGGAACTCGGTGACGCTTTTCTGTCATTTAGGAACATAGATTCTATTCCTTTATATAAGTCTTGTCATTCTGTCATATTTTCTGTACGCCATTCATAACGGTCAAGTCTCATGCCTTAAAACAAGCTTTAAATTCCAAGTATTGAACAATATCAGTCTCCATTTCTACTCAGCACTGACACCATTTCCAGAATAAAGAGTTTGTGGGGTTTCAACTCTCAGTTCTCCACTTCACTCACTTCCTTATCGGACAACCTTGCCCAAAATAACTCACCACCAGCTTCTTCCTGTGAGAAAATGCTGAATCTCTGCTGTACATCACCTGCTGATAGCACAATTGAGTTTGGGAGCTCATGTTCGAGAATGGTCTCACCATTCCATAATGCAGTACGTAACATGCCTTGTCTATATGGTACCAGGGCCTGGCACTGTTACTTCCATGGAGTCCACCAATCAGGTGGCAGCATTAATTAACTATTTCGTCTGCAGATTCAATTTGACTTTTTAACTGACCGGCTTCTAATGTTGCCTTTTGGCCTGTATTGCTAGGGGGTTGGAGTTTAAAAATAGGGAAATCTTGTTACAACTGTACAGGGTGCTGATGAGGTCACATCTGGAGTACTGTGTACAGTTTTGGTCCCTGTATTTAAGAAAGGATATTCTGGCATTGGGGGCAGTTCAAAAGAGATTCGCTAGGCTGATTCCTGGGATGAAGGGGTTGACATATCAAGAACGGCTAAACAGGTTAGGCCTTTATTCACTGGAGTTTAGAAGAATGAGGGGTGACCTTATTGAAACGTACAAGATTCTGAGGGGGCTTGACAGGGTAGATGTTGAGAAGATGTTTCCACTAGTGGGGGAAACTCAAACTAGGGCACGTAGGACAGAATTTTCAGTTTAACGAGCGGGGGGAGCAGGACCCACACATCTGCACACAAAATGACACGTGGTACATCGGGCGAGCGTCCCGACATCACCGCGCGCCATCGTGATATTTCGCTGGGCGGATGCACGATGAAGTCCGACGCGCGCCCGCCATTAATTACTGGGCTAGTTAAGGCCCTTAATTCGTCAATCGACGGCGATTTTCAGGCGCCCGTGTGATCTTCGGGTCGGCGCATGAGTGCAACAGACAGGCGGGTAAGAGACTTTTCTATGAACCTCATCGGGCAGGATATGAGTGCTCAATGGGGTCGTCAACCTGCTTTGTGGAGTATTTATTGGAGAAAGCTTTTTAAACTTGCCTGTGTGATCTGCAGTAGTTCAGAACACATTCCAGCAGCTTTCTGTGTACTGCATTCTGCAGTCAGGAATCTTTCGTGGGCCTGCAGCTTTCCGGAGGACTCCCCTTAGCCTGGGTATGTCCACTGGAGGCGGCTCCTCTGAGGAGGAAGGGAGGGCTAGAAGGAGGAGGAGGCCAGGAGTGCACATTCAGCCTCCAGGGGAGCCACCTTTGGGAGGACAGGCGCAGGCACAAGGGGCGCAGGGCCAAGAGATAGTCCAAGGCGGAAGGGGCAGCACAAGATGCCACTATCCTGCTGCCAGGGTATACAGGCGGCAAAGCAGCTACCTCAATATGTCTGAGGTGCAGTGCTGAAGGAGGCTCCGTCTCTCAAGGGAGACAGTCAACTATATCTGTCAGATGATTGTCCCTGAGATCTCTCCTAACTGTGTGGGAGAACACCCCATGCCAGTGGCTCTGAAGGTCACAGTTGTCCTCAACTTCTATGCCTCTGGCTCCTTCTAGGGTTCGGTGGGTGATCTTTGCATTGTCTCCCAATCAGCTGTCCACACTTATGTCAAGCAGGTCACAGACGCTCTGTTCAGACGTGCATTGACCTTCATCCACTTCGGCTGGGACCAGGCAAGTCAGGCACAGCGAGCCAGAGGCTTCGCGGCCATTGCTGGCTTCCCCCGTGTCCAGGGTGCAATAGACTGTACACATGTGGCCATCAAGGTGCCAGCAGGTGAGCCCGGTGCCTTCATCAACAGGAAGGGCTTCCACTCCATGAACATGCAGATAGTGTGTGATCACAGGATGCTGATTCTACAAGTCTGTGCAAGGTACCCAGACAGCTCCCAAGATGCCTACATCCTCAGACACTCCCAGGTGCTGGGGGTCTTCAGTGCTCTGGCCCGGCTTGATGGCTGGCTGCTGGGTGACAAGGGCTATCCCCTCAGAATGTGGCTCATGACGCCTCTCCGCCATCCAAGAACAGAAGCTGAGCAGCAGTACAATAGGAGCCAGGGCACCACAAGGGCTGTGGTGGAGAGAGCCATCCATCTTCTCAAGCTGCGCTTCCGATGCCTGGACCGCTCAGGGGGCGCACTCCAGTACCCCCTAGATCGTGTGTCGGTGATAGTGGTTACATGCTGCGCTGTACACAATCTTGCGCTGGAAAGGGGGGACACAGTGGATGATGAAGACGTTGACGCAGTGTCTGCGGCTGCACACAACGAGACCAGCACAGATTCTGAGGATGAGCAAGCATAGGGGAATGCTGAGGGGCTAGACGCTGACCTGGGACTACACCAAGGAAGCAGGGACACCTGGAAGGCTTTAATCCAATGAACCTTCAGCTATCACAACACAAATGGATCAGCAGGACCAGCCCTGCCAGTCATCAGCAGGAACTAAGGGCTTTGGACATAAATTTGAATGTCCAAAGAAACACTCATGACATTTCTCTTAAACATACACACGCAGAACAAACGAGCCACCCTCAGCCATGGTCATACTTCTGATTTTTATTTTAAACATCATGTATTCTCACAATTCCAAAACAATACTGTAAGCAAGCAAAAATAAATTATAATCTCGGGCCAACACAAAAGCACCAGTGAGAAACCCGTGGTGTGTCTAATATGCCTTATATTTACATTTCCGGGTGCTACGTCTTGGTGCTGCCCCATCGCTGGGAGTGGCATCTGAGACAGCCTGCTGACTCTGCTGTCCTGTTGGCCTCGATGACCTTGGCGGTCGTCCTCTGGCCCGTGGAGCCTGTGCTGGGCCTGCCTGGGAAGGATTTGCCGGTTGCACAGCTGGCATCTCCCCAGTCGCAGCAGCCTCATCCGATGAAGCCGTCACTGGGAGACGGACGGAGCAGCTGGTGCCCTCATCCAGAGCGCAGCGAGAGGAGCCTGCAGATACGACAGGCAGCTGCTGCGCCGATGTGAGGTCACCTCGGACCTCCCTGCTCACCGTGGATAGATGGGCAATGAGCTGGGAAGCTTGAAGCCCAAACCATTTCCCACATTGGCACTGACCAGCTGTGGCCAATGGCGCTGTGAGGGCTTGCAGGTCTGAGCATAACCCCAAGAGGACCTCATGGAGGTGCCTGTCCACAAGAGTCACGACTCTCTCCATGGAGGAAGCATGCGCTCTGCCATGAGGCTCATTGCTCCACGTGGACTCCTCCGCCACAGACACCAAGTGAAGCACAGCCTCATGTATCTCCCCCAGATGCTCCCGCACACCCGGCCACATTTCCTGCAGCTGCTGCGTCACGGACGGCTCCAGAGGTACATCATCAGGCATCGACTGATCATGTGTCTGGTCCCCTGCAGTCCTCCGACTGCTGGTGCCATCGGCACTCTCTGTCCTTGCCAGCTCCTCCAGCGAATGTGAAGTGCCCTCTCCACTGTGCCCCGGGACACTAGCCAATGTTCCAATGCCCATCGAGGTGCTAGCATCTGTGCTGGTGCCTGCCTCGCAGAAATGGTGTGATGCAGGTGACACTTGACGGCCCTCAGGTGTGAGAGGGGGCATCTGCAGCTCCTCCTGCTGGCCGTGCTCTGATGATGCTGAAATGAACAACAAGGACAGTGGATCAGTTAGCATGCACACACTGACACACTTAATCCCTTTCCCCCTGACTCATTATGCACTCAGCCTTCTAGAACCAATGGACACGAACATTGGTGGGGTGGTAAATAGTGAGGAGGATAGCCTTACATTACAGGCGGATATAGACGGGCAGGTCAGGTGGGCTGATGAATGCCAAATGGAATATAATGTGGATAAGTGTGAGGTGATGCACTTGGGCAGGACAAACAAGGCACTGGAATACACGATGAATGGTAGGACTGTGCGAAGTAACGAGGATCAGAGGGACCTTGGTGTGCATGTCAACTGGTCCCTTAAGGTGTTTAAGAAGGCATATGCCATACTTGCTTTTATTAGCCGAGGCATAGAATATAGGAGCAGGGAGGTAATGTTCCAACTGCAGAAAACGCTGCTTAGGCCACAGCTATAGTTCTGTGTGCAGTTCTGAAATGTGCATTCTGGGAGGGATGTGATTGCAGTGGAGAGAGTGTAGAGGACGTTTACCAGGATGTTGCCTGGCCTGGAGAGTTTCACTTATGAGGAGAGATTGCATAGTCTGGGGTTATTTCCCCTGGAGCAGAGGAGATTGAGGGGGGACATGTTTGAGGTGTATAAACTTATGAGGGGCATAGATAGGGTCGACAGAAAGGAAATTTTCCCCTTGGCGGAGGGAACAGTAACCAGGTGGCATAGATTTAAGGTAAGGGGCAGGAGGTTTAGAGGGGGTGTGATGAGTAAATTTTGCACACAGAGGGTGGTGGGAATCTGGAACACACTGCCTGAAAGGGTGGTAGACACAGAAACCCTCCTAACATGAAATAAGTATTTGGATGTGCACTTGCAATGCCATAGCATAAAAGGCTATGGGCCTAGTGCTGGAAAATGGGACTAGAATAGTTAGGAACGTGTTTGACCCGCGCATCCTTAAAGGGCTGAAGGATCTTTTTCTGTGCTCCACACCTCTGACCCTATCACTCTGTGACCGAGCAACGTTGCAACCATAACAAGTTTAACAATCATCAGTGCTATGGATGTTGGGAGGACATTGTGGATCTCACTGTTGACCTCAAATACCTGGCCGTTCCACCCCAGCCTCACCGACACCAGTTGACCTGGGCGCATGGCGCCTCTCAAGCTCCAGGGCCTTCTGTTCGAAATGGCTTAACATGAGGAGGTGATACTGGCCACCTCCAGTCCTCACACACTCTGACGCATTATAAGTATTCTTCTCTTGAGAAAGAGAGCACCATTCATTGCGGCAATTTGCACATGGACTCTGCACGCGCACTCCGCACCCCATCCACAGTGGGCCATATCAGGCCTCCAGTGCCTCCTCTCCCCACTACTGCTGATCATTCACACAAAGATAGTACACCTGCTCCCAACCCTCCTAACAGCCACCTTGGACACATGCTGCATACACCACTTTAGGAACCACACTGTCTTTGCTCCAATAACAAGGATGCGTAACTAAGTGCAGCGTCGAGGGCAGCAGATGGTTCTTGGCCACGACATCTTGAGGCTCCCCTTCCACCATCTCATCACCGTGAATAGGACATGTGTTGGAGTTCTGCGTATGCGCCTGGCTGCATCTCCTGCAGGTTGCCCCCAGACTAGTCATGTGCGACTAAGAGCAACACATGGTGCGGGGGAGAACTCATTTCCTGGTGAACCACTCAGGCTGATCTAAGCATGGGTACTATCTGCTTGCCCACCCAACGTAGGAAAAATGCCCTAAATGATTCAAGGCAGTCATGACAGTAGGACCTGGTCGGTGGGGGGGGGCCTCAAAGGCTAAGGCTACCTGCTGGGTTAAATGGCCAATGCCAACATGGTACTCACCCTTCCAGAGTGCAACAAATCATTGAAGCGCTTATGGCACTGGATCCAGGTGCACCGCACCACGTCGCGGGAGCTCACCACCTCCGCCACCTCCTCCCAGGCACATTTGGTCATGTGGGGGGGGCCTCCTCCTCCCATCCTGGGGGACCAACACCTCCCACTATGCTGCCACCTCCTTGAGGAGGGCAGCAAGGCATCCATCTGAAAAATGAGGGGCGCATTGGCCCCCCGCTGGCCTACCCTGCAGCCTGCCCTGCTCCTGTGGCATACCCTGCATCCTGGCCTGCTCAGCTGACCCCCTGCGGTGTGACCTCGAATTGGCCATTGTCACCAGCCTACAGGAGGCTTCCAGGCCTTCCTTTATCAAACTGCCGGGTCGCCATTGGACCTGGTGGTCTGTGCACGCCCGCCGCCGCCCGCACACTCCCACTATCCATGGGAGTCAGCAAATATGCTGAGGGGGTCCTTAATTGGCCGGCCCGCATAAAATGGCGGTGCGGACCTGATCGCGAGTGCCGATTGGGTCCGCGCCCACCTGTGCCCGCACCCACTCTCCCCCTTCTCCCCCACCAAAATGGAAAATTCTGCCCATAGTTACAAAATAAGGAGATACTCATTTGAAACAGAGATGCGAAGGAATTTCTTCTCTCAGAGGGTAGTGAATGTCCGGAATCCTCTACCCCAGAGAGTTGTGGAGGCTAGATCACTGAAAGTATTTAAAGAGGAGATGGATGGATGTTTGAAATATCGGGGCATTGAGGGCTATGAGGGGTTGGCATGAATGAGGAGTTGAGGCCTGGGACAGATCAACCATGATCTTATTGAATGGCAGGACAGGCTTGAGGGGCCGAATGGCCTCCTCCTGCTTCTATTTCTTACGTTTTTGTTTACCAGTTTCCAGTTCTTTGAGGTACATTTTGGTCAAATTCTAAATTATTGCCATTCAAAACTTTCAACATTGGGAATTGGGATTGTGTTGTCTATCTGGTTCAAAACTTTGCAAGAGGGAGACAAATAAATTCCACATCTGTTAAAGTAACCACAAAGTGTAAATACAGCTCAGCTTAGGCCCTTAATAATTGAAGGAATCATGAGAAAATTTACCTTTCTCAGTCTATTTTTTCACCAAACTTAAAGACCATCTTTTTCTCCTGAATGAAGATATATAAATTGCTAATTTGGATGCTGGGTTCCAAAGTGAGGAATAGACAAAATTGGAAAAAGAGTGAGACAAAAAGATCAGCATTTGCTTTCAAACTGGCTATCAGTGAAAAGAGACATTGTTTAGGACGAGCATTTATATCAAAGTTAAGCCATTTCAATCATGCTGTACAGCTCTCACAAAGTTAACAGTGCATCATACAAGGTCACTCAAATATAATTTTCACTTTGCGTCTGATTTCAGAACAATGCCAGTTTGTATCCTAACACAATGAGGAACATTAGCCTATTTTCCTTTTTCAAGTGGTGACAGTCTTGTTGTACCTTCCAGCATTTTCTGTAATTTATGTTGGCTAACTCTGATTGACCATCCAGCCCATGAAGATTGGGAGTGAAAGGGGAGGGGTGGAGCTGAAAAAATAAAAGCGATTCATCAGCTGCAACTTGGATTCAGATTTGGCATGAATACTTTCTTTAGGGCTCAGTGGTGCAGTCAACCTCATGCCATCTGAACATCTGACCTTAATGGAAGTTCACTCTCACTGTCCTACACCTAATTACTTGTATGATAGCATAACTCGGAAATGTAACAATAGCATCCCTTGTGTCTCTACTGGAAAGCGGTAGGTTTTGAACATACATCTCTTCGTTCTCTTCAAGGTGGACTGAGCTAACACAAGATGCAGTGAAGTTCAGTTTTAATTGTAAGCAGCTATGTTCGACAATGAGGTGAAACAAGTAAATATGATAGGTATTATGAGTCTCTTACTTCATTCAGTACAGTTTATATTTGCATAATGATGAAAAAATAAAGAACTCGATCTGAATTCAGTGGGCTATCACAGTTAACTTAAGCAGAATAAAATTTCAGCATTCTGTCCTTCAGTCCAGGGTAGAATGACTCTCCCTGCAGTCTCCAGTCTTTTGCAGCCTTTCAATGGTTCTTGTTTCCAAAATCCAAAATGCCCTAAACAAAAACAGAAACAGAAATACCTGGAAAAACTCCGCAGGTCTGGCAGCATCGTTGGAGAAGAGCACAGTTGACGTTTCGAATCCTCATGACCCTTCAACAGAACAAAATGCCCTCTTTGGGATCTGCATTCTGATCATAAAAGCCTCTCATGGTGTCAAAAAAAAACCTGTGCTCATCACATCCTGGAAATGGAGGTCAGTCTTTCAAAATACACAGGTAATTAAATAAATCAGAAGATCAACAGCCCGAAGTGATGACTCTGTTACTCTCTCTGCATATGCTGCCAGACATGCTGAGTATTTCCAGCATTTTCCGTGTTTATAACAAATCCCCTATTGTTTAATGTCTGGAAGAAGAGATTAGCGTATTGGCCATTTTTTATCAGGCCGCTGCCTTTTAAAGAAAATTGTGAGAATACACACTGGCCTGAATGTCACACTTCCCCACCAATAGGTTATTAGGCGGGTAGTGGGGGGAAGAGTGTGCAATTGAAGGAATGGGATTCTCTCTGGGTTCCCGCCCGCCCTGACCTCACAGCAAATTGACGCTGGGGCAGGCAAGGCCTCAGATGGGATGCCCACCATTGGCCCAATTGAGACCCTGAAGTGGCCAATTATTGGCCACTTAAGGGCTGTTTTCCACACAGCCTCAATTTTTAGGCTGGCGGGAGGATTTACCTGGCTGAGAGGAGCCCAAAAATGAATGGGCTTAGATCATGGGCGCAAAGAGTGGGGTGGGGGGAGCGGGTACCTCCATCAAGAGCCCCTTTTGGACTTCGGGCAACCCCCCCTTAAGGTCCGGTAGCCACTGGACCTCCCTCCCGCTGCTGGCCTCTCCCCCGACACCCCGATTTCCCCCTTTGTGCCCCCCCAGGCCATCTCTACTCTCCCCACTCTAAAACTTACCTTGCCCTCCGGGCCTGGGGCTTAGGCTCAGGCATCTTACTGTAGTTCACCTTCAGTCCACTGCGGCTCTTGTCGCTTGCAGGGACTGGAGAGCTGCTGGCCAATCAGATTGGCTAGCAGCTCTGTAAGGTGGGGCTTCCCCCCAGGTAAGGGGCGCAAGTCCCACCTGCAGCCAGTTTAAGCTCATTTGAGCATGGAATGGCTGTAGGGCACTCAGAGTCAGTGGGGACTCTTTGGATTGAGGGAAGGAAAACCCACCATCTGAAAAATTCAGGACAAAGTTTTTAAAGATTAAAGGTAACTCTTTTTCCAATTTCTTTCAGTGGAAAACTGGTCAAAAAAATCTAAAAGTAAGACAAAATTAAAATATGGACATTTAAAGGGCTCTTCTATTTTATTTACCAGCATGGACCAGTAGGGCTGAATGCCCTCCTACTGTGCTGTATATTCTAAATTACATAGTCTATGTAACTTTACAAATTACTGATAAGATGATAGCCAAGAGTCATTGAAATAATTTGCTCTTAGCATTGGCATCAGTTGTGCATCGTAATTGTAAGATTCTCCTAGAATTTGCTGTGACCAGTCAATGAACAGTGGCTGCCATTAGTTAGGCTTTCCCTATTTGATATCATGATATTTTGTACAGCAAGTTGCTGGAAGCGTGAGATGGAATTGGAGCGATATCTTCTACAGGGCATATGGACCTGAATACAAGAATTAGGAGCAGGGGTTTGCCATTTGGCCCCTCGAGCCTGCTTCGCCATTCAACAAGGTTATGGCTAATTTGAACTGACCATGGCTGATTGTGGCCTCAACTCCACTTTCCTGTCTGCCCCTGCTCCCCCAGCAACCCCCCCCAGCCCCCCCTCTCATAACCCTTGACCACCTTGTTGATCAAAAATCTATCTAACTCAGCCTTGGACATATTCAATGACCCAGCCTCCACTGCTCACTGGGGAAGTGAATTCCACAGACTAATGACCCTTTGAGAGAAAATAATTCACCTCGTCTTTTAAACTGTGTCACCTTGTTCTAGACTCCCCCATTAGAGGAAACGTCCTCTCAGAATCCACCCTATCAAGTCCCCTCAGAATCTTATATGTAAGATCACCTCCCATTCTTCTAAATTCTAATGAGTATCGGCCCAACTTTCTCAACCTTCCCTCACAAGATACCCCAGGAATCAGTCGAGTGAACCTTCTTTGAATTGCTTCAAATTCAATTATATCCTATCTTAAGTAAGGAGACCAAAATCGGAAACAGTACTTCAGATGCAGTGTCACTAAGGTCCAGCACATCTGTAGCAACACTTCCCTAATTTTATACTCGATGCCAACATTCCATTTGCCTTCCTAATCACTTCTTGTACCTGCATACTAACTTTTTGTGATTCATGTACCAGGACAACCAGATCCCTCTGTACCGTTGAGTTCAGCAGTCTCTCACTTTAAATAATATATTACTTTTTTATTCTTCCTGCCAAAGTGGACAATATCACATTTTCCCACACTGTACTCCATCTGCCAAATATTTGCCCACTCACTTAACCTATCCAAATCCTTTTGTAGACTCTTTATGTCCTCTTGACAGCTTACTTCCCTACCTATCTTTGTGTCAGCAACAAATTTAGCTGCCATACATTCAGTGCCTTCAGCCAACTCACTGATAAAGATTGTAAGTAGTTGACACCCAGCACTGATCCTGTGACACTCTACCAGTTATAGCTTGCCAACCCAAAAGTTACCCATTTATTCCAACTCTCTGCTTCCTGTTAGCTAACCAATCCTCTATCCATGCTAATAAATTACCCCCTATACCATTAGCTCTTATCTTGAGTTGAAATGGCATATTATCAAATGCTTTTTGGAAATCCAAGTACACCCTTTCCACAGACTCCCCTTTATCCACCTTGCTTGTTACTTCCTCAAAGAACTCTAATAAGTTAGTCAAACACAATTTCACTTCGACAAAACCATGTTGAGCCTGCTTGATTGTATTATGATTTCCTAAATGTCCTGCTATTACCTCCTTAATAATGGATTCTAGCATTTTCCCATATGACAGTTGTTAGGCTAACTGGCCTATAGTTTCCTGCTTTTAGTCTCCCTCCTTCCTTGAATAGAGGTGCTACATTTGTGATTTTCTAATCCACTGGGACCTTTGGAATCTAGGGAATTATGGAAGATCACAACCAATGCATCTACTATCTCTGCAACAATTTATTTTAAAACCCTAGATTGCAGGCCATCAGGTCCAGGGGATTTGTCAGCCTTTAGTTCTGCTAGTTTTCCCAGTACCTTTTCCCCAGTGATTGTTTTATGTTCCTCCCTTTTATCTCTTGATTCTTAATTTTCACATATTCTTGGGATGTTTTTTGTGTCTTCTACAGTGAAGACAGACACACAGTACTTGATAAACGCTTCTACCATTTCCTTGTTGGCATGGGCAGGTGGGTGGGAGTGGGAAAGCTGTTTTTTAACCTAACTAGTTAAAAGGCAGGAAGGAAGGCGGGGTACATTCTTTGGAGTGGTGCCCTGTGCACATCAGAGGCACCCCCCGCCCAAGATGTTACCCCTCTTTGTCACTTTCCATCTGGCCACCAAAACCCACGCCCCACCTACCTCGCCCCACCTACCTAGACTCCCCAATCATCCTGGGACCTCCTTGCAGTCCCAGCAGCGCTCACTACCGAGTTTTGGCACTGCTGGAGCTTCTGGCAATCAGATTAGCTATCAGCTCTCGAGAGCAGGACTTCCTCCCACTGAGGGACAAAGGTTGCTCCTCACCTTCTTAAGGCTGCCTGGAGCACATTATGGCTGCGGCACTGCCTTGTTTAATGTCAGTCAATTTGGGACCAACATTTCTTCTGAAGGGGCCAGTGGTATGGCCCTGCCTCCCTCCCCTCCGCCACCCCCCCCCCACCCACCCACCCCACCCACCCCCCCCCCCCCCCACCCACCCCCCCCACCCACCCCACCCACCCCCCCCACCCACCCCACCACCTCCCCCAATAAAATTCTGTCCATAGAGTTTTCTTTCTCAATGGAACATATCTTTGCTCAGAGTTATGAAATATCTCCATAAATGCCTGCACTGCTTGAGCAGGGCAAGCAACTGGATAGCTCCTTAACCAATCAAATGGAACGACTGTGAAATTAATAGCAAGGACTGAGAAAGTAATGTAAATTAGAGAGATTGAACTCAATAAATCAAGTTTAGAACAACAACAACTCATATTTATATAGCATCTTTAATGTAATAAAATGTAGCAAGCTACTTTACAAGCATCACAAAACAATATTTAACACAGGAGATATTAGGCCAGATGACCAAAGCTTGGTCAGAGGTGGGTTTTAAAGAATATCTTAAAGGAAGAAAGAAATATAGAGAAGCAGAGAGGTATAGGGAGGGAATTGTAGTCCTTAGGGCCTCAGCAGCTGAAGGAAGTAAGAAAGAGGAATAAAAAAAAGGAAACAAAGATTGGATTAAGAGGAGGTGCGAAATAGAAAGAAGTAAAAACATTCATTTTAATTCTTGTTCATTCCAGCAACAATAAAAACTTGAAGAAATAAGAATCTACACTTGTAAAGGTTAATTTTCAGTGCCAGAGAGGTTGACTGATGGTAACTGACACTTTACTGAATCATTAAAAGGAACCAAGTTAGGCGCTATTATACTTTTAGCTATCATACACAATGCCTGTTTTTGATATCACTATGCCTATTCATTGCTATAAATATGTGGATGAGCTGACCCTCTTGGAGTGTTGTAATCAAGGCGACACATCACACATGCATGGAGCAATCACTTTGTTGAGTGAATGGGCAACAGCGAATCACATGAGACTGAAGCCCTCAGAAATGCAATGAAGTGACATGGCTTCATTTTCTGTATTAAATTTACTTCATATCTGTTGTGCAAATACAGGAATTTCACACCGAATGAATGGGGAACCAAATAGACATTTGTCATTTTTGGCTATCTAAAAGAGGAAGGGTGAATCTATTAATGCAACTTTTTGATTTCCACCTTTAATTTTTCTTGCTTGAAGTTGAAGTTGCAATGAAGTTGCATTTGCAGATAGTAGTTAGCACCATTAGTCTCACCATTATTCCAACAGTAAATTTTGGGCCATTGTCACAATAATACATAATGTCCTGCAATATTAAAACATTTCAAAGTGTTTAACACCATAAATTACTTTGAAATACATTGACTATTGTTATATGGGAAAAAAGATAGTGTCGTGGGCCTCCTCAGTCAGCTGTACCTGAACGCTGACAAACAGAAAACATCATCAACAGTAGTGCTAATTGATTTTAGCAAAGTATTTAACCATGTAGATCATTATATCACAATTAACAATCTCCTTCATTTAGGAATGAGCCAATCATGACTGCACTGGATCTCGGACTTTCTCAACAATAGACAACAATGTATTTAATATCAAGTACTTCCAGTTGGATAATGCTATATGCTGGGATCCCACAGGAACCAAGTTAGGCGCTATTATACTTATAGCTATCATAAACAATGCCTGTTTTTGATATCACCATGCCTATTCATTGCTATAAATATGTGGATGAGCTGACCCTCTTGGAGTGTAGTAATCAAGGCGACACATCTCACATGCATGGAGCAATCATTTTGTTGAGTGAATGGGCAACAGCGAATCACATGAGACTGAAGCCCTCAGAAGTGCAATGCTATGGAATTGTGTTTCATGCGCTTTCCTACTGATCCCCCTCTCATCAATTTACACAATGCTGAGATTGTGCATTAAGCTGAGGAATCTACATTCAAAGTGATCTCAAATAGGATTACCAAATGCAGGAAATGCTTAAGAGAGCAAATAGAAGACTTCACATGCTGTCTTCTCAAGCATCACAACATACCTATTTACTGTGTTTAATAGTTATGGTTGAATATGCAGCATCTGTTTGGAATGCTGGACTTACCAAACAGCATGTGAACAAAAGCTACTCTGACAAAATTAAACAACAGAATATGCGTTCCCTTGCTGAAATGCTTTCCGCTCTGTCTGCGCTTCACTAGAAAACTCTTGAATCCCACCTCCCATTGCCACTATTGACACAATCACATTTATTGTTAAAATAATGGTGAGACTAATGGTGATAACTACTATCTGCAAATGCACAGCAACCTCAAGCAAGGACAATTAAAGGTGGAAATCAAAAAGCTGCATTAATAGATTTGCCCTTCCTCTTTTAGTTAGCCAAAAATGACAAAGGTCTATTTGGTTCCCCATTCATTCGGTGTGAAAATCCTGTATTGGCACAATAGATATGAAGTAAATTTAATACAGGAAATGGAGCCATGTCACTTCAAGTCTTAGCACCCTTTTAATGATTCAGATGGAATTAAGGAGAAAAGACACCATTCCCAATTAAGATACAGAATGAATAGACTACAAGACAACCCAATCCCCTACTTTATAAAACTCATAAATAGTATGTAAATGATTGAGAATTTAACAAACTCAACCTGACAACATCTGAACTATGGAATCTGCTTTAGATGAAAACGCAGAATGCAGTAGACCTTTCATTTTTATTATGTATGTAAATTAAGGAGACCTGCATTTTCCAACATATTGTAATTGTTTGTATACTGAAATGTTCATAATTGTGCAATCCTTTTATTATTTTATACTTATTTTTATGATTATAACTATGTTATGAATTATGATGTAAAAACAGGAGATTCTGGAAAAATTCAGCAGGTCTGGCAGCATCTGTGGAGAGAGAGAGGCTGAATTTTATGGCCCCTCCCCCCAACGGGATTTTCCGGCCCAGATGAATTAACAAAAGTGTCATGGACACAAGACAAAGGGAGTGGTAATAATAGTGTTAAAGACCAAAGCTGGTGTTAATAGTGGCATAAAGGTCAGAGAGCAGAATGTGTTAATAGCAGAACAAAGGTTAGCACTTTCTGAAAGCAAAACAGGAGAACAATTTTGAGACTGGCTCTTGGAGGGGAAGGGGGGGGTTGGGGAAAAAAAGTCAAAATGGAGGACAGAGTTCATGTTGAACTCAATTTGTTGAACTCAATGTTAAGTCCAGATGAGCATAAGGTGCCTAATTGGAAGATGAGCTGCTGTTCCTCTCATTTGTGTTGGGCTTCACTGGAACACTGTAACAGGCTGAGAACAGAAATGTGAGCATGAGAGCAAGATGCTGAATTGAAATGGCAAGTGACAGGAAGGTTGGGATCATGCTTGCTGACTGAGCGAAGGTGTTCCACAAAGCAGTCGCCCAGTCTGCGTTTAGACTCCCCAATATAGAGGATACCACATTGTGAGCAGCGAATGCAGCAGACTAAATTGAAAGGGGTGCAAGTGAATTGCTGCTTCACCTTGATTCATCTTCACGTTTGGGGCCTTGGACAGTGAGGAGAGAGGAGTTAAAGGGGCAAGTGTTACACCTCCTGTGATTGCATGGGAAGGTGCTGTGGGAAGAGGATGAGGTATTGGGGGTGATAAAGGAGTGTACCAGGGTGTCACGGAGGGAACAGTCTCTTTGGGGAAGATGTGTTTGACAGGGGAAGTTAGGAGAAGATGTGTTTGGTTGTGGCATTGTGCTGGAGTTGGCAAAAATGGTGGGGGATAATCCTTTGAATACGGAGGCTGGAAAGTGAGGACAAGGGGAACCCTATCATGATCCTGGGAGGGTGGAGAAGGGGTAAGGAGCAGAAGTGCAGAAAATGGGTCAGATACGGTTGACGACCCTGTCAACCACAGTGGAGGGGGGGGGCGCGGTTGGTGGGGGGGGAGGTGGGAAGGGTAAATTATGTTTACTTATTTTATTGGTATCGTCATCATATTTCAGCACCTGCCACCATGGTAGTTTTTCAATTAACCAAATATTACCATCATCATTGAGGTCATAATTATGCACGAAATAGATGCAAGGTTGTACCTATTATCCACTATGCCGATTCTCAGCTCTGTTGAGTGTCAAGGTCCTAAGCAGAGTCCAAATGTTTCTCCATAGTGAGGGAGGGATAAACAAAGGGCGGAATCATCCGGTCCCATGGCGGCGGGCGTCATGGCGGGTGTGAGCAGACAATATGGCGAGACGGCCAAAAATCGGTTTCACATCAGTGTGAAACCAGTTTGCGATCAGCTGCTCCACCCACCAGTGGTGTTTCCTGCTGCCGCACTTCGGAAACCTAATTTCAATACTTTAGCTTGCCGGAATCATCACCCATCACCCCACATCAAATTTACACTCACGTTGGCGTGACTTCAGAATGATGTTCTTCACGACTGCCTTTAAGAGGCGTGCACTTGGCAACCTGAACTTCGAGGGGAGCTCAGAGGTGGGTGCGCAAAACCTAGGGCAGCGCTTGCAAGCATCAACTGTAGGACATCAAGGAAGAGGTACCATGCATTCTGGGTGGGGGGCATAGTAAAGTTTCTTTTTCCCGTTTGGCTTTCAGTGCAGTATCAGGGCTTGGGCTCCAGTGCAGGTCAGGCCGGGGTGAGGAGTCGGGAGTTGGGGGGGTGGTGGGGGTGCGGGGGGCGGGGGGGGTGTGAGGGAGAGGGGTGGGTGCACAAGGCAGCTCAGACTGAAAGAGGTACACAAGCACATGCCAGTTAGGGCTGGGGTGGTGAGGGAAGCAGCCACGCACTTGGAAAAGCTGGTCAAAAGTGAGCATTCTTCTGCAATTGAGACCGTTCAGCTGCAGTTCCATTGACAGGCTTGGAGTTGGGCCTCTGAAGCTTTTCTGCCCACTCAAACAAAGTAAAATCATGAAAGTGCCACCAAATGCTCCAGAACTTTTCATCCTTCGGGCGCAGACTGCAAATTAATGTGTGTTTTAGGGGGCAGCGGAACAACTGACCGACTGAGCAAACTGTAGAATCCTCTTGCAAAAGGTAGCCATGGCACAGTCACTGGTGGAGGCACTCACGGCCCCTTGCAATGTTTTTATTAAGGTTTGGACCAGTATCCAACATGGTTCAAGCTAACAGTGCAGCCATGCAGTGTGGATTAGGAGAATGGCTGCACCTGAGCTGAGAGCACAGCATGCAGTCCAGTGGCTGAAGCTGCCACCAATCGGTCAAGTGGAGTGGGGCGGAGGTGGCTGGGGTTTCAAACAGTCATGAGGTGCATCACACACTGGCCATTCGAGTGGTGGCCAGCACTCTCCTGCACGCGTAAATGGGCCTTCAGACTTAACCAAGAGAGTTTCTTAATATACCCATACTAACCCAAGCATCTCTCTCTCGGATCCTGCAGGAGGAGGACATCAGGATCATGGAGCCCAATGACTTAGCGGTATGCCTCATGGCTTACAGAGAGCAGAGAAGAAGAGAGTGGCGGAGGGACCTAGCTTGGCAAGTGGAGGAGCACCTCCCTCAAGATGAAGGTGCGACATGGCCTGCTGCTCATGCAGCTGAAGATCCACAGAGAGCTGTCGCTCATAGGCGCTTCACTAGACTCAGAGTCTATAGACTGCACCTGCCATTCCTGCGGATTACTTAGAAGCAGTGCTGCCGAAGACTGCGTGTATCTAGGGAACTGGTTGGTCACATATGCCACCTGCTGCAGGATTTGATGCCATGGGGACATGGAGGGCATCCACTGCCAGTGGCCATATAAGTGACCGCGATGCTCAATTTTTACACCAGTGGCTACTCCTAGGGCTCTTCTGGTTGACTTGTGTGGGATCTCACAAGTCTTCATGCACAAGTGCATCCAGGAGGTCACTGATATCATCTTCACAACAGCACAGAACTTTGTGCATTTCGACTGTGATCAGGAAAGACAGGAAGCAAGACTGCTGGGATTTGCACAGATCTCTGGTTTTCCACAGGTGCAGGGTGCCATCGACTGCACTCATGTGGCGCTTAGATATCTGTAGCAACAGGCAGTCAACTACACCAACTGCAAGGTCTTCCACTAACTGAACATTCAGTTGATGTGTGACCACCACAAACACATCCTACAGTTATGCCTTTATCTTGGATCAACCCTGTTTCAATGAGAGCGCAGGAAAGCATTGCATGAACAGCGCCAGACGTAGCTAAAAAAGAGATGTCAACCTGGTGAAGCTACAACACAATTCTACTTGCATGCCAAAGAATGGCAGCAGCATGCTTTAGACAAAGCCAAAGCCAACCGATCAGATCAAAGCTCTGCAGTCCTGCCACTTCCAGCCGGGAATGGTCATCGACAATTTAATAATTAATTAGGGGAGGAGGAAGGCTGTGGCTGTTGAAGGTCAATCATCTCAATCCCAGGAGGTTGCTGCAGGAATTCTTCAGGGTAGTATCCTACGTCCAACCTGTTTCATCAATGACCTTCCCTCCATCATAAGGTCAGAAGTGGGGATGTTCACTAATGATTGCACAGTATTCAATATCATTCACAACTCCTCAGATACTGAAGCATTGTGTCCATATGCAATAAGACCTGTACAACAATCAGGCTTGGGCTGATAAGTAGCAAGTAACATTCATGCCAGAGAGGTGCCAGGCAATGACCATCTCCAACAAGAGAGAATCTAACCATCTGATCTTGACTTTCAATGACATTAATGACATTACCATTGCTGAATCCCCCAATATCAACATCCCGGGGGTTACCATTAACCAGAATTTAAACATCTCATCTGGACATGCAATGACTTTATCATCACTGAATGCCCCACTATCAACATCTTGGAGGGTACCATGGACCAGAAACTGAACTGGACCAGCCATATAAATACTGTGGCTACAGGAGCAGGGAATTCTGCGGCGAGTAACTCATCCCATGTCTCCCTAAAGTCTGTCAACCAACTACAAGACACAAGCCAGGAGTGTAATGCAATTTTCTCCACTTGCCTGGATGAGTGACACTCCAATAACACTCAAGAAACTCACCACCATCCAGGCCAAAGCAGCTTGCTTGATCGGCACCCCATCGGCACCTTATATGTTCAGGCCCAGGTTTTCGCCCCTGGGTCTGATGCTCAGAGATGGGAGAATTCTTGGCTCTGTGAAACCGACTTTTAAAAATGGCCGCTCACAAATGGCCTGATTTTTGGTTAGTATTGCAGGGTGGTGGGGGTTACTCGAATTGAAGTCAGGGCGGGTGAGCCCGGAAGTGGTGAAGGGTCAGAGGCGGGCCCACGCAAGTAGTGCGATTTGGCCGCATATATAAAGCGCCCCTTTTGAGTTGTCGGCCAGACTGTTACTTCCTAAATGCAGCACATCCAGAGCTTTGGAGAAGATGTTATTGAGTTGTCAGACGACTGTTAAAGCTGTGAACGTGGTCCAGCTGTTAGATTATCCTAGAACGAATGGTCTATCGTGGGCTTTCCCTATGGGTGAATTGTCATTCACACTTTCTAATCAAAAATGTGCTGAACTAAATCACTGAGTGGATTCTCAAGACATGGCCATGGAGATGATATTGTCTTGCCACCACTGCTTGCTACAGCTAATATGCATTTATTTAGCACAGCATGTGACCTTGGAGAGACAGCTGCAATATACATGGCGCCAAGCGTATGAACAGAGCCTTTCTCTCAATCGCACTGTTAAGAGTATTCATAGATGACATGATGTGAATTGTTACTGCATGTAAGCACACAAAAGTGAATTATAGCAATGTATCCTGAGTTGCTACTTTTCTCCTTACATTTTATAATAGAATGTAGCACAGAGCAGCCGCATCGGAAGGAATGAAGGCAGCTGCCCCATGCTTTTCCCACCGGGACCTGGAGGCCCTGGTAGATGAAGTACAAATGAGAAGAGTCATCATCTAACCAGCTGGCCAACACAAAATGCCTGCTACAACCAAGAAGCCTGGGTTCAGATTATGACAGTGATGAGCGCCACCGGAGGCTATCAGAGTTCATGGATCGAGTGCTGCAAAGGTTCAGTGACCTGTTGCATTCTTGCAAGGTGAGTAGCATGGTTCATAGAGACAGAGGTCCAAGGAAGGGTCACACCTGCATGCTGCAGATAAAATGTGAGACCTGGCACATACATGCCTCCAATGCTGAAGCAGAGAAATACATGTAAGCAGCTCAGTTAGCTGTGCACAAACAGTTGTGAATAGGCAGTATGATGCACAGACACAATGAAGAACAATATCTCTGCATGCGCTATATATGAGGGTGATATAAATTCAGGTTGTGGGTGTAGAACAAAAGGGCAAAGGACGCAAAACAGATGGTCTGGAGTGGGGTTGGGAGAGCCTACCTGTGGTCCATGCACCCAGTGGAATAGGTAGCTATGGAGTTTGCCGGGGTGCAGGAGCTGCTGGCTGTTGGTGACGGTGATAAAGGAGGAGTTGATATTGCCTTGGCACATGGTGGTACTGGTAGAGGTCATGCTGTCACTTCACTGAGCACAATGGACGTTGGCATGAGAGGGAGTGCAATAATGGGGTTGATTGGTTTTGCAATGGCCAGCTGGGTAGATGATCATTCTTCTCCTTTGCACCTCATCATGCGGACAGTACGAGCATGGTTAAGGCAATGGTGTGCACCAGAGAGTGCATTCACTATTAGAGGGGCTATATCTAAATACCTTATTTTGTGTGTCACACAGGTCCCAGCTCTGCTGTCTCTCCCACAGCCCCAACCCTGGCCCATATTATTCCTCGGGTGTTATGACCGATGCAGTTGGTAAAGCGGAGTTATTTAAAAATCCCAGAGGGAAACTTTAAACGACTGTCATAACCTATAATTTTAAGTGTTATGTTTGAGATGTGACTCTAAATTCAGGAATCAGACCATCAGTTCTTGAGGTTTTACATTAAACTAATTGAAACATTTTATTAAGTTACGTAGGTTAAAAAAATATATACGTGGCTTACAAATTACTACTATCATAACTTTTAACTAATTCCCAAACTAATCTCCATCAAGGCAACAGCAACCCATAGACTTAACCAAACACCAGGCAAAGCATTTTCACCTTACAAATTCTAAGTGAGGTTCTTTTCACTGTGGAGACAGTTGGAGGCTTGCAGCTGGCTTTTGATCTTACATTGCCTCTACCTGCACATCTGAAAACTACTGAAGTTATACCTACCACCACTGAATGAATTCAAATTCTCATTGTCTTACCAGCCTCTTTGAACTCCACCTTTCAACAATGAAACCCCTTTCATAGTACCAATTTTATTAGTAATATAAACATATGACTTGGTATCTGCTAGATTGGTGTCAAGTTTTCACCCCACTTCTTGAATGCTCTATTCAAAAAATGCAAATGCACGCTATCTCTCTGCTTACATCTCAAACTAGTACATCAAAGCATCCAGACTAGCTGGCTTTAAACCAATTAAGACATGTCCGCAAAATAAACCTCTATTTTAAAAGAAAAATATTTTCCAAAATATGACATACATTAATAGCTTCATGACATTGGGCATCAAGAGAATGAAAAGATTTCAAAGGATACAGCATTACATCATACTAGCCCACAATCCGCCAACTCAGATACAGGCACATCACAGGGATGTAGCATATGTTTAGACTCAGTGGCACAGGATGAAAGTCACTGCACCTGAATGCAGGAGACAGTATCAGAGTCAGAGACATCTGTGCACAGTCCCCTCGAAGGAGGGTGGAAAGTTACGTTGAAGTTCCAGTGGGCAGGAACCTGGAGCCTAGGGAGTCATCTTTTGGGGCATAAAAGAACCCATTCAGGAGCAGATGTGTGGACATCTGGCAGAGTTCCCTAAGGCAGTAGGAGTTCTTGGACTACTATTGGAGGAGTCCATCGCCACCATGAGTTCCTCATTGTCCTGTGGGCTCAACTACATGACCATGAGGGATTGGCCAATCTCATGGAAAGACAGATGCAGCAACGCTCGGAATGGATGCAAAAGCAGGAATCAGCCAGGCAAAGGTGCAAGCCTCCCTCTGTAGCCTGGAGCAGTCCACTTCAGAGTAGAGTGCTGACATCCACGGAATACATGTGGGGCTGCACACCCTTAACAAGATGTTGGCCCAACATTTGCTGGATTGGACCACTGTTGCACACCAGCAGCCAACTCTATCAACCCTACCTGAAGGCCAATCTAGGGCTGTGGAGGTCTCTGAGGAGGGTAAAGGTGCTGAGAGTTCCTCAGCACCCTACCTTCCACTACCTCTCCGGCCCCTATGCCAGAACCCTTGTCGGCTCCACATGTGCCACTAACCATGGCTGCCATGCAGAGATGCAAAGACTGCAGTGGGAGGGAGGTCCCCAATGGGTGCCTGCACAGCAAGGCCGCCCACCACACTGCTTATTGCCCTTTGGACGGATAAGTGAACAGCCTTCCTCCACCTCCTCTGAGGCAACACAGGGGGCACTTCAAGCGCAGGGTCCCATCTTATTGAACACTAACGGGTTCACTGTGTTTACTGTATTCACATTTTATACATCACATTCGATTGAATATACTTCTTTTCACTTCTACATGACTTGGCGTGTGTGTGTACAACAGAGGGCTCAAAAGGAATGATAAAAATGTGAGGTTGCTTCTTAGCAGTAATACTGAAGGGGGCATGCTGAGTTGTATCTCAATGTGGCTTCACCAGGAGCAATGATGTGGTCTGATTGGTGAGGCACATGAGAGCTTCTTCCTTCCCTGTTGTATCACTTAAGAGTCCAGAGGTTAAAGGCTCAAGCATTAAGATACTCCTTGTATCTTTTAGTTTTCACCTAAGCATACCTTTAAGGGAGGCTTAATGAACTGACTCCAAGACCATATGCTGGACAACAAGTGCACCTCAAGCATGAGTGCTGGGTGCCAGACATTCATCCACACTGCAGTGTTGCACTTTGGCTTTAAGTAATGCTGAAAAAAAAGACATGTCGAAGCTCTTCTTCTTGCACTCATCAAGACACTTCGCCACAATATCAATATAAAAGGAAATCAACAATTCATACTGTATGAGAAGAGAGTGCTGATTGGTTGGCAAATGGACTCTGACTGGTAGAGGCATTGCCATGGAGAATGCACTCTGTATTCATTGAGCTAATGAGTTTGACAAAATTGTGCAGTTGAGTTCAGTTTTAATGACACTATGTATGCCCTAATAGATGGTGTTGCCATGGAGTCCCCTCTAGGCCCCGCTCTCACAAACATCTTGGTTGGGTTCCATGAGAAATGTGTCTTCGATGGAATGATACCTAATATCCTACTCCTTGCATATTTCCGAAATGTGGATGCTACGTTCGCTATATTTAAATCTGCAGCTGTGTGTAATCATTTCCTTACATGTCTTAATGAGCTTCATCCTGCACTCAAATTCACCTTTTGAAATGGAGCAGTCAAATGAACTCCCCTTCCTTGACATACTAGTTGAGAAATCTGCCAATGGGTTCCCTTCCACGGTCTACCGCAAGGCTACCTTCACTGGCCAATATACGCATTGGGATTCTTACAGTTCCACATGCTGAAAGGTTGGTCTTATCGGCAATCTTGTAAATAGCGCCTGAGCCATTTAGTCACCATGCAAGCTTGATGTTGAAATTGGGCGTATCAAAGGCATCCTGCGGGGTAATGGCTAAGCTGGTCAGATCATTGCTCGCTGTATCACATGCAAACTCATGAACGGGCCTAAAGCTGTCACTTTCGATCCTGAAAAGCGCTCAGTTTACCTCAGATTACCCTGGAAGGGAAAGGTATCTCAAAGTTTGAGCAACAGGTGCAGTCGCAACACGAATGATATTCGCCACTAACAGGATGCTGCTGTCAAGCCAAAAAGACATTCTGCCTATCACACAAATGAGTAATGTGGTATATGAATTTCAATGCCAATGTGATGCTAGGTATGTAGACCGTATGTTCCAAAGACTGGCAGATCGTATCAAACTGCATGTTCTAGCCGCTGTTCGCAATGGGCAAAGTACAGACCATACCCAACTAGTTTGTGCTTGTAAAACTCAAAACACAGTATACAACATTAGATGTGATTCCGTGATTGTACAACATTTGCTAAATAATCTCCACTGTGCTAAGAATTACACTGACAACCAATTTAAGATTGTCAGTCGGTCTCGCAGTGTGGCACTAAGTATTGGAAGTTATATATATAAATACAGAGGGCCCTGTTCTTTCCAGACAGAAAGAACATGTACACACATTGCACCTGTTTCAGCCAAACAAAATAAGTGACAACCATTCGCTGACTCATTCCTCAGGGTAATGCCTTGACCAATCAGGGTCAAGCTGCCTGGTTTAAATTTCAAACAATGCTTGGCAGTTAACTGTCAGTCAGCATCAAGTGGTGCACTCTCCATGGAAACGTCTCTACCAATCAGAGTCCACTTGCAAACAATCAGCACTCTTTTCTCACACAGTATAAATTGTTGTTTTACCCTAATATTGGTATTCTTGCAAAGTGTCCTGATGTGTGCAAGACAAAAAGCTTAGACTGTCTCTTTTTTCAGCAATACTCAAGTTCTGTACTACCAAACAACTTAGAGTGGGCAGTGTATTATTCAGGTAATATAGGTCATCTGCTGTCATCACTATAATGGCTGCATTGTCATTTCCAATGTCACAGGATGTGGTATGTGCAGTTTGCAGGGGTATCAGTAGAGGCAGTTGACGATTTAAATCATCAGCTGCCTCTACGAATCGCGCATGCACAAAACTCGGCCAGCCTTCAAAATCTCTGTCATAGTGAAAATCTGAGCCTCAGTCTCTCCATCACCGACACACACTGGCAGTAGTGCGTACCATCTACAAGGTACACTGCAGCAACTCATCAAGCCTCCTTTGAAGGCACCTTCCAAAACTGTGACCTCGGCCACCTAAAAAGACAAGGGCATCAGACACATGGGAACACCACCACCTAAAAGTTTCCCTCCAAGCCACGTGCCATCCTGACTTGGAACAATATCACCGTTCCTTCACTGTCGCTGGGTCAAAATCCTGGAACTCCCTTCCTAACAGCACTGTGGCTGTACCTGCAGCAGATGGACTGCAGCAGTTCAAGAAGGCAGTTCACCACCACCTTCCCAAGGGAAATTAGTAATGGGCAACAAATGCTGGCCTAGCCAGCTATGCCCACATCCCATGAAAGAATATTAAAAAAAACTGGCCAGAATTTAACATCTCGCAGGCAGGCATGCGCTGACCAGAATGGACATGAAATAGCGCAAGATAACGTCGGGCGAGTGTCCCAGCATCATCCTGCATGTAAGCAATCTTCAGGTCGGCGGGCACGTGTGGGTGTCGGAGCTGCACCAACCAACAATTAAAGGGCCATTTAAGGCCATTAAATAAGCAATTGATCCTGATTTTACATTGCCCGTGCGATTTCCCGCTCGTCGCACAGACAAAACGGGCAGGCAGGCAGCCCACTTTTAACAAAAACTTATCCAAGGGTGGGATAAAAAGGGTCTGCAGTATTGCCATTGTGAGTAGTGAGGAGTTTAGGAGATAGTTTGCTGCTGGTTGCTTATGTGAACTTGACAGCTTCACCTCTTTTCTGAGTGTCAGTCTTAGCATTTTCAGGCTTCATTTCAGGACTCAATGGTGTCTCCAAGGCCCCTGGAGGATTTTGGCTGTGTGGACCCTTCCAGGCTCCAGGCAACCTTCTGTTACCCTAGTAATGGGGATTGTGCTCTCCACTAGTGGCACCTCCTCTAAGGAGGAAGAGAGGGGCAGAAAGGAGAGGAAGCCAGGTGTCCCTGTGCAGCTTCCAGGGGAGCGACCTGTGGGAGGAGAGGTGCATGCACAAGGGGCGCAGGGCCAGGAGCTATTCGAAGGCAGAAGACGCCACTATCCTGCTGCCAGAGTTTACAGGCAGCGATGCAGCTACCTCAACATGTCCAAGATGCAATGCCGAAGGAGTCTTCGACTGTCCAGGGTGACTGTGGCCTCCATTTGTCAGATGATTAGGCCTGAGATCACCTCCAACTGTGTGGAGGTCAGTGACTCTGAAGGTCACAGTGGCCGTCAATTTCTATGCCTCCAGCCCTTTCTAGAGGTCAGTGTGGGATCTTTGTGGAGTGACCAAATCAGCTGTTCACAATTGCGTCAAGCTGGTGACAGAAGCTCTGTTCAGGCCAGTACAGACAAGGCCAGCCAGGTTGAGTGAGCCAGAGGGTTTTCAGCAATTTTTGGGATCCCCCACATCCAGGGTGCAATTGACTGCACACATGTGGCCAACAAGGCACCAGCGGGTCAGCTGGGTGCATTCAGCAGGAAGGGGTTCCACTCGATGAATGTCCAGATAGTTTGTGACCACAGGACACAGATTCTGCAAGTCTGTGTACAGTACCCTGGCAGCTCTCATGACACTTACATCCTCAGACAATCACAGGTGCCAAAGCTGTTCATTACCCCAGCTCGACTGGATAGATGGCTGCTGGATTACAAGGGCTATCCATTGAAAAGGTGGCTTATGATACCTCTCAGAGGTAGGGTGGTGTTATAATAGGAGTCATGCCTCCACAAGGGTGGTGATAGAGAGGACCATAGGTCTTCTGAAGATGCGCTTCTGATGCCTGGACCGTTCGGGGAGCACTACAATACCCCCCAGAGCAGGTGTCACTGATAGTGGTTGCATGCTGCGCTCTCCACAGATGGGGGTGGGGGCGGTGAGTGTGAAATTGAAGGAATAGGATCCACTCTGGGTTCCCGCCCACCCTGACCTCGCAACAATTTTACACTGGGGCGGGCAAGGCCTTAAATGGGATGCCCACCCTTGCCCCAGTTGAGGTCCTCAAGTGGCCAATTATTGGCTACTTAAGGGCTGTTCCCCACCCAGCCTCAGTTTTTAGGCTGGCGTGAGGATTTACCTGGCATGGGGAAGCCCGATAAAGAACAGGCTTCAATCTTGGGTGGAAAGTTGGGGCCTCTCCCCTGATATCCCAATCGCCCCCTTTGCGTTCCCCCAGGCCTTCCCTACCCCATCCCGCCCTGGGATCCCTTAAACGTACCTTGTCCTCCAGTCCCAGGACTTAGGGTAAGGCTTCTTCCTGAAGTTCCTCTTCAGTCCAGTTCAGTTTTTGTCACTGCAGGGACTGGAGAGCTGTCAGCCCACTTTCTAAAGCAGGACCTCCCCCAAGTGAGGGGCATAGTCCCGCCTGCAGCCAATTGACACTCATTTGAGCATGAAATGGCTGTGGGGCATTCAGATGCGGGAAGAGAAACCCCGCCATCCCAAAAATTCAGGCCACACAGTCCGATTTACTCTCAGTCTGATTTACCCCCAGTCCGATTTATTCTCAGTCCGATTTACTCTCAGTCCGATTTACCCCCAGTCCGATTTACTCTCAGTCCGATTTACCCCCAGCCCTATTTACACACAGTCCTATTTACACACAGTCTGATTTACACACAGTCTGATTTACACACAGTCCTATTTACACAGTCTGATTTACACAATCTGATTTACACACAGTCCTATTTACCCCCAGTCCTATTTACCCTGAGTCCGATTTACCCTCAGTCCGATTTACCCTCAGTCCGATTTACACACAGTCCTATATACACACACCTCCTATTTACACACAATCCTATTTACACATATTCTGAGTTACACACAGTCCTATTTACTCCCCGTCCGATTTACCCCCAATCCGATTTACCCCCAGTCTGATTTACACACAGTCCGATTTACTCCCAGTCCGACTTACCCCCAGTCCGATTTACACACAGTGGGCAGAATTTTATGCCTCGCAGGCGGGCGCCTGCCCGACCCGATCAGGTGTAAAATAACGTGAGATGTCAGACCCCAATGTCATCCTGCATGTGTGCAATCTTCATGTCGGTAAGCACATGTGGGTGTTGGAGCCGCACCCACTATCAATTAAAAGGCCGCTTAAGGCCATTAAAAGCCCAACTGAACAAGATTTTGTGTTGCTCAAGCGAATTCGCACTCTTCGCATGGTCAAAATGGGCAGGCGGCCAGCCCACATTTTGCAAAACCTCATCCAAGGGCAGGATAAAAAGGGTCAGCAGAATTGCTAGTGTGAGTAGAGGAGGAAATTTGCTGCAGGTTGCTTATTTGAATTTGACAGCTTCATCTCTGTTTTGAGCTTCACTCTTAGCATTTCTAGGCTTCTTTCCATGACTCATTGGTGTCTCCAAGGCCCCCGGAGGATTTTGACAGTGTGGACACTCCCAGACATTTCTGTTACCCTGGCAATGGGGATTGTGTTCTCCACTAGAGGCACCTCCTCTGAGGAGGGAGGGCCAGAAGGGGGAGGAGGCCGGAAGTCCATATTCAGCCTCCAGGGGAGCCATCTGTGGGAGGGCAGGCACAGGCACAAGTGGCGCCAGAAGGAAGTCCGAGGCGAAAGGGGCTGGAGAAGACGCCACTATCCTGCTGCCAGGGTTTACAGACAGCGATGCAGCTACCTCATTGTGTCCGAGGTGCAATACCGAAGGAGGCTCCGCCTCTCCAGGGAGACCGTGACATCCATTTGTCAGATGCCTGGATTGTTCAGGGGGTGCCCTACAATACCCCCCAGATCGGGTTGCATGCTGCGCTCTCCACAATCTGGCACTGGCAAGGAGGGACCCACTGGAGGAAGAGGATGTTGACACAGCCCCACAGTCCACAGATGATGAATCCAGTAGTGAGTCAGAAGAGGAGCACGGTGAAAACGCTGAGGGCATGGAGGCAGACCCCGGTAACCTCCAGGGACGCAGGGACACCAGGGACGCCTTGATCCAACGCCCCTTCAGCTAGTGACTATTGCATGACATGAACTGCTTTGTTAACACAACTATTTTCTTATTGGCTTAAACATTGCATCAGATTGCTAGAGAAATATAACGGGAATTTAATTTGAACTTTGAGGTTGTAAATTGTTGTTACTTTTTACACCCTATTATAAAAATGCTTTATTTGGCTGTTTATTTCCTTTGATCTCTGCGGGCTCCTCTTAGAGTGCTCTGGATGAAGGCAGCAGCTCCTCTGCCCCTCTGCCTGTGACTGTGGCATCTGAAGAGTGCCAGTAGTGAGCCAGAAGAGGAGCATGGCGAGGAGAACGTTGAGGGCATGGAGGCAGACCCCGGTAACCTCCAGGGAGGCAGGGACACCAGGGACGCCTTGATCCAACGCCCCTTCAGCTGCCAACGATCTGCTTCCACCTCGTGCCAGGGCTGCTGCCTCCATCCAGGGTGTCTGAAATGACCCTTTCATTTGAACCCAAAGTCCACTCAGTGTCTGTGCAATAAAGTTTACAGCCTTTCACGTCCAGCATTACATACTGGTGTACCCTGCACCAAAAAAATACAAAGGTGGAGCATACTCAGGCCATTACGGCAAAAACAAAATTTATTGCATTTTGACAATCCAAACAAATTAACATAACCTTCTCTGGTCTTCAATCCCAGACCGGTAAACATAAACAAAACATTACAGAACAGAAGATCACCTGTGACCAGTCCCTCTTGTGCTCATGGTGCCTTAAACTTACATTTGCAAGTGCTACGTCTTGTTGCCCCCCCTCCACTCGCTGGCAGCGAATTGAAGGCAGCCTGCTGTCCTGTTGGCTTTGATGGCCTTGGCGGTCGTTCTCTGGCCAGTGGAGCCTGTGCTGGCCCCGCCTGGGAGGGAGCAGCCGTTGCCACGGCTGGCATCTCCCCAGTCATCGCAGCCTCTTCAGATGCCACAGTCACTGGCAGAGGGGCAGAGGAGCTGCTGCCTTCATCCAGAGCGCTCTAAGAGGAGCCCGCAGAGACGACAGGCAGCTCGTGTGCCAATGTGAGGTCACGCTGGACATCTCTGCTCACCATTGATGGAGGAGTACCTAGCTGGGATACTGGGTGTCTCATCCATCTCCCAAACTGACATTGACTGCCTGAGGTCATTGCCTGTGTGAGGGTTTGCAGATCTAAGCGCAACCCCAGGAACCCCTGATTCTGTTCCTGCAACTGCCTCTCCATGAGTATCGCCACTCTCTCAATGGAGGATGCAGTGCGCTCAGCCACGAGGGTCAACACAGTGCTTATGCTCCGCATAGACTCCTCCACAACAAAGACTGTGGCACGCATACCCTCATGGATCTCCGCCAGATCCTCCCGGACTTCACACCGGACGTCCAGCATCTGCTGCCTAATGGATGACTCCAGAAGCTCATTATCTGCCTTTGACTCAACATCGAACCTGGTTTCCAGCAGTCCTCCGACATGGTGGCGCCCTGGGCAGTCCCTGCCTCCGCCTACTCCTCAAGTGAGTGTGAAGTGCCCTCACTGCTGCGCTCCAACATTCTAAACAAAGATCTAATGCCCACCGAGGTGCTGGTATCAGCACTGGTGCCTGGTTCAGAGAGCGGGTATGAGGCAGGTGCATGTAAAAGCTGGTGGTCTTCTGGCATCAGGGGTGGCTCTTCAGGGTCCTGCGACTGAGTCCGTGCTGGTCAATCTAATGGAGGACAACGACATGTCATTAATTAAAGTCATCACACTGTCACTATACATGCCAGGCCCCTGGTGACACAATGGAGATCTGCATCATGGTGCTATCGTCTTTCAATGATCAATGGGAACTCCAGTTTTGAGGCCCCCACCAATGAAGAAATTACAGAAGAATGTTTGCACCATCCGAAACTCTCACCTCTGTGCACTGCACTCTTACCTTCGTCAGAGACCCCAGCCTCTCCACAGCTGGCTGAATGAGGTGCATGGCGCCGCTCCAGCTCCAAGGTGTCCTGCTCGAACCCGGTTAGGATTAGGAGGTTTGGGGGCCTCCGCCTGTCTGTGACCTCTCCATGTTGTTATGGGTCATCTTCTCCTGAAAGGACAGAGGAGCATGGATTAGTCCACTCTCTACCTGTAGCACCATTGCAGCCTGGCCAACCCCACCTGAGGAAGACCTTGCAGGGCACATCCGAGTCATGGCCCTCGAACCACAAAGCACTCAGGCAGAGCAGCCAGGGATCACCCCCTTGGCCAGCTCCAGCGTCATTGACAGTTGGCACTCAGACTCTAACACCCCTGAGCTGCACTGGAAGACAGCCAGACCTTAACACTTCAACACACTGATCCATGCCAACACGGTAATCACCCTTGTTGAGCGCAGCAGGTCATTAAACCTTTATGGCACTGCACCCATGTGCGCCGCAGAACGTCATGCCTGCTGACCTGCGCTGCTGCCTCCTCCCAAGTTCTTTTTGTCAGATGCGATGGCCTCCTCCTTCCATCTCTGGGGATGAGGATGTCCCTCCTGGCAGTCACCTCCTCCAGGAAGACCGCAAGGCACTCGTCCGAAAACTGGGGCGGGGGAGGGGGGTGGTGGGGTGGGGTTGGCGAGTGCCCACCCGACCTCCAGCTGCTTTTGAAGCCATGGTTTCGGCCTTCAGAACGCAGAAGATATGTTCTACCCTGGCGGTCTTCAAAGGAGCTGCCTGTGCCACTTTTAAACCGCCCGCTGGATCGCCATTGGACCCGGTGGCCAACAGGCCCCCGCCCACGCTTCCCAACCATTATCAAGGCACATTTCACGCTGGGCCGGCCTTAATTGACCAGCCAGCATGAAATCGTGGTCGGGGGCTAATCGCAGGCGGTAGCCCATTTCCCGAATGGTTGCGGGCCCGCTGACCGTGTGCACTCATCAAGAGTAAAATTCAGGCCAGTCTGATTTACACACAATCTGAGTCACTCCACAGACTGTCAGCTGGAGCAGTGGCTGAGGATTTGAATCTGCCAGAGTGAATCAGCACACATTGTGCTTTGGAAAAGAATCATGATTTCACATTGACCTATTTTTGTGGTAGAAACTTTCTGGGAACTTTATTGTAAAAGCAGCGGAAAACCCCAAATTTCTTCAATCTTATCTTTTATGAGATTATTCCAATGTAACGTAGGAAAGCAAAAGAGAGTTTTAGCTACAACTGTAATGAAGATTGTGTCAGAGTGAGGTAATCAAATCCAGACACATCATGAATGACCCAAATCTCAACATTCTTATATTACTCAACAAGCTTACTTGTGGGGTCACTGCACTGGTCAACTTGTTTTTTTACTTTTTTTAAGAAGTGACTGTATTGGAGAAGACTCTGAGTTTATCTTTCATCTACCTGGCATGGCTAAAGAAGGTGTAGGAAGGTGGTAGTACCAGGTAACTGTTGCTGTAGTTGGGAGAGTATTTGTAGTACAAAATTGTGAAAATCCACTTTTGGACACTGCACAGTGATAAAGGGATTTTCATTCCCCCACCTGGTAGTTACTAGGCAGAGTGTAAGGTGTTGGGAATTTAAAGTGATGCAGGGGAAACTTCCACAATCCTTTCTTGCCCCGATGTGCCTGACTCCAATTTTAAACCACAGGCCACAGGATAACTGTCCCAATCCGGTGGGGTCCTCTTTCAATACGCAGGCCAGACTCTGATGAGGACCTCAGTAGCCAATTTGGCATTTTAACCTTGGGCCTAAGCAGTGGAGCAGTGCGGGTTACACCGTCAGACAGAACAGTGCCAGAAGATGCCAGCAAAGTGAATTTTTATTTGGTTTCCTGATGGCCAGGAGTACTCAAAGTTTCCCACTGCTATTAAATCTGCCTGAACACAAATTGCACCAGAAAATTCGAGGTAATCTGAGTTCCACTCTGTGTGACTATGCTAACTTTAATTAAGAAAAGAAGTGACTGTATTGGAGAAGACTCTGAGTTTATCTTTCATCTACCTGGCATGGCTAAAGAATGTGTAGGAAGGTGGTAGTACCAGGTAACTGTTGCTGTAGTTGGGAGAGTATTTGTAGTACAAAATTGTGAAAATCCACTTTTGGACACTGCACAGTGATATAATTTTAGACTGATATTGTAGGTGTTTTATGTAATTAAACGTTTATATAAATAAATAACTAAACTTCAGACAGCATGTTCACCATTTAGCTATTGTTTATTTGCAAGAATTTAAATGAGTGGTTTTAGAGGTCAGCGTATCATAGGGCAGCCTAGTAGGCGGATATTACATCCTGAGTCAGAGCATAAATCTTCCCTTAAATTTTCTGATTGGTTCCTCATTAGTTTAGCAGTGAAACCAGCCTGAAATAGCATTCAGCAGCTTGTGGTACGGCAATGTTCACAGACTCTCTTTGGGCTACAAGCGTTTTATAATCCAGTAAAATGCATTTTTGAAAATAGTTATCATAAAAACATGCTTCAAGGAAGAACATTAGAATAAGCAATATGTGTCGCATGGAAGATACTGGAAAAATAAGGTAAATCACATGGCTGGGTTAAAAAAGAGAAGAAATAATACTTAGTGAGATGACTTATGAAATTGTTTAATTTGGTTATTGATGGTTATATGTTAAAATAGTTAATAATAGGAACTAATAAAAGGGAAGCATCTGTCTTGATATTTGGAAAGTACTGATGGAGAATTGAGACACTATCTATAAAAAGAATACTATTTTGTTAGGTTTCAAATATCCTGTAAACTGTTAGCCACCTGGAAAGTTATTATTGTTTCCAAATAATCTTTGTCTCTTAACAATGGTTACAGGATTTTGTTTCTGGTTAGAGTGGTAGTTCATTGCAGCTTAAGGTGCTGGTTGCAAGAAAGGGAACTTGCACACCTACCCTCCTAAAGTATCCAACAAGAGAAAGGGTTGTTTTGGATAAATTAATGGATAAAAGACACAAATAACCAGCTAATATTATGTGGGCAATTAATAAAGGTTGCAAGTTGTCAACATATAATTATTGACAAGTCAAACAATTCCATTGAGATAATCAGTTAAAGATTCTTAAAACAGTAAAAAAGCAGATGCTATAATACATTTGATTAGCAACCATGAAATGGTAATTACTTGGGTTCTAGTGGTCATTTCCTAGTTAAGTTTTTAAAAATTCATTCATGGGATGTGGGCATCGCTGGCTAGGTCAGCATTTATTGCCCATCCCTAATTTCCCTAGAGAAAGTGGTGGTGAGCTGCCCTCTTGGACTGCTGCAGTCCATATGGTGAAGGTATACCTACAGTGCTGTTAGGGAGGGAGTTCCAGGATTTTGACCCAGCAGCAGTGCAGGAATAGTGATATATTTCCAAGTCAGGATGGTATGTGACTTGGAGGGGAACTTCAAAGTGGTGGTGTTCCCATGTTTCTGCTGCCCTTGTCCTTCTGGATGGTAGCGGTCCTGGGTTTGGAAGGTGCTGTCGAAGGAGGCTTGGTGAGTTCCTGCAGTGTATCTTGTAGATGGTACACACTGCTGCCATTGTGCGTCAGCAGTGGAGGGGGTGAATGTTTGTGAATGGGATGGCAAACAAGCAGGCTGCTTTGTCCTGGGTGGTGTCGAGCTTCTTGTCTGTTGTTGGAGCTGCACTCATCCAGGAAAGTACTTTAAGGCCATCAACTAGCAGTCATTCTTGGTTTTATGAGCAGCCAATTTAATTTTAAAAATTCAACTCATGCACCAAACATAAAATATTATGGTATTAGGACTGGATTGAACCCTTTTATTTTTACAGATAGCTTTAATCTTCCTCTGTTGTCAGATATAACTTTGACCTTGCTTTTATTAAGAACTAACTTTAACCCTATTCTAAAGTTATGGCTAATTATCTTAACTTTATATTAATTTGTTACGGAAGATAAACCTTAACCTGTCTCTGTTATTGAGGGCTAACATTAAACCTGTGGAATATAACCTAGCTTTAACACTGCTGAATGTTAGGTCCCTATAACTTGAACTAGATTAAGTAATTAAAATTTTACTAGTATACGGCACCAGGAGTAACCCAGAGAGTACTACCTTTGAGAGTCTACTTTTTATTTTCTTTCCTAGCTCCCTAAAAATTGCCTGCCAGACTTCATCCCTCCTTCTGCCTCAGCCAATGATACCAAGATGGATGTCTGTCTGTTCACTCTCCCACCTCAGAATGTTTTGCACCTGCTCAGTGTCTTTCTTGACCCTGTCACTAGGAGGGCAACATTCCATTCTGGAATCACATCTGCGGCAACAGAAACACCTGTCTGTTCCCCTAACTATTGAACCACCCACCATGGCTTTTCTTACCTTTCTCCTTCCTCCCCTCACCTGCACAGCTGAGCCACCAATGGTGAGGTGGACTTGGCTATGGCTGTACTCTCCAGAGGAACTATCACCCTCACCAGCATTCAGAACTGACTACCGGTTACAGAGCGAGAAACACTCTGGGGATCCTACACTACCTGCCTGATCCTCCACATCTGCCAATGGGTGGCCCTCCATTCCATCTCTGCCCGCACACTCTTAACTGTAGAGTGACCTCCTCCTGGAACATACTATCCACGTCACTCTCATCCAAATGGATATACCACAGGGTTCCAAACTCCAGAGCTTGAGCTTGTCCATCTGATGACACTTTCTGTACATGCGGTTGTCTGGGACACAAGAAGCATCCTGCCGTTCACTGATGGCACAGGATGTGCATTCAATGAAACTGAAGTGCTCTGCCATGCCTCTATTTATTTTACAAGCAGATAAACTTACCAGAAATTATGTTAAGATTTAATTACAAAAGCAAACTACAGCAGATGCTGGAGATCTGAAGTAAAAACAAAATGCTGGAAATAATCAGTAGGTCAGGCTGCATTTGTGGAGGCAAACAGAGTTAATGTTTCAGGTTGACCTTTCAGCAGTTCTGAATGTGTACCAAGAGTTATGGTACAGGAGGGAGAGCTTTAGACTCCTGTTGCATTGGTGTCGGTCCTCGGGAAGAATAGACCTACACTGCCACCAAGGCTGGGACCAAAAGTGTGGCAGGGGGGATTTGCTGTTGAAGAGGGTTTAAGCTAGCTTGGGCAAACATTCAGAAGAAAGAGAAGCAAAGCTGGAAATGGAAAGCACAAAATCAGTAAGATAGTATGGGAGGTGCAGGAACAAAGGCTAGAAAATAGACAACTAATGAGTTGTTCAGTGATTAATGCTACATACTTCATTGCAAGGAGTCTCATGAATAAGGCAAATTAGCTGAGGATACAGGTAGACACTCGGGGCAGAATTTTCTGTTCAGCGTGCGGGGGCGGGCCCGACAGGACGACGCCTAAAATGACGCATGATGACGTTGGGCGTGCGCCCCAATGTCACCGTGTGCCATTGCGATATTTCGGAAGGTAGGTGCGCTATGAGTTCCAAGGCATGCCCGCCATTAATTAACGGGCCAGCTAAGGCCCTTGAGGCACCAGTTGAAGATGATTTTTCACAGCCCGTGCGATTTTCAGTGTGTCGCACGGGCGCAATGGGCAGGCGGGTAGGCCACATTTTTAAAAACCTCATCCACAGGCGGGATAAGAGGGGTGAGTGGGCTCGCTAATAAAGTTGTTAGAACTTTAGTTTATTACTTACTGCTACTTGCTTGAGCGAACAGGACAACTTCATTTCGATTCAGAGCTTCTTTGACAAAAAGAATAGGCTTCAGTTCAGGATGCTGGAGGAATCATAACATTTGGTGCCTTCCAGGTACCAGGCAGCCTTCCCTTACCCTGGGAATGGGGATTGTGGTCTCCGCTGGAGGCACCTCCTCTGAGGAGGAAGAGAGGGCCAGAAGGGGGAGGAGGCCAGGAGTCCATATTCAGCCTCCAGGGGAGCCACCTGTGGGAGGACAGGTGCAGGCACAAGGGGCGCAGGGCCAACAGGAAGTCCAAGGCAGAAGGGGCCACTATCCTGTTGCCAGGGTTTACAAGCGGCGATGCAGCGACCTCATTATGTCTGAGGTGCAGTCTGAAGGAGGCTCCATCTCTCAAGGGAGAGAGTGACCTCCATCTGTCAGATGATCAGCCCTGAGATCAGCTGCAACTGTGTTGGTGCGCATCCCATGCCAGTGGCACTGAAGGTCACGGTTCCTCTCAAATTCAATGCCTCTGGCTCTTTCCAGGGGTCGGTGGGTGATCGTTGTGGAGTCTCCCAATCAGCTGTCCACAGTTGTGTCAAGCTGGTGATAGATGATCTGTTCAGGCGTGCATTGACTTTCATTCACTACTGCATGGATGAGGCCAGCCAGGCAGAATGAGCCAGAGGTTTTGCCTCAATTGCTGGGTTGCCCCATGTCCAGGGTGCAATCAATTTCACACATGTAGCCATCAAGGAGCCAGCGGGTGAGCTGGGAGCCTTTGTCAACAGGAAGGGCTTCCACTCCATGAATGTACAGATTGTGTGTGACCATAGGATGTAGATTCTGCACGTCTGTGCAAGGTACCCAGGCAGCTCCCATGGCGCATACATCCTGAGACACTCCCAGGTGCCGAAGTCCTTCAGTGCTCCAGCCTGGCTGGATGGATGGCTGCTGGGAGACAAGGGCTATGGTGGCTCATGACGCCTCTCCACCATCCAAGAACAGAGGCCGAGCAGCGGTACAATAGGAGCCACGCCTCCACAAGGGCTGTGGTAGAGAGAACCATCAGTCTTCTCAAGATGTACTTCCAATGCCTGGACTGTTCAGGGGGCACACTCCAATACCCCCCAGATCATGTGTCACTGGTAGTGGTTGCATACTGTGCTCTCCACAATCTGGCGCTGGAAAGGGGGGACGCAGTAAACGAAGAAGATGTAGGCGCAGATACTTTGGCTGCAGACGATGAGTCCAGCAGCAAGTCTGAGGATGAGAATGCTCAGGAAAACGCTGAGGGGATAGACGCCGACCTGGGCAACCTCCAGGGAGGCAGGGACACCCGGGAGGCTTTGATCCAATGCTCCTTCAGCTAGCCTACCAAAGATGAACCACTAACACATGCCAGGGCTTCAGGCTCCATATTCGATACCTGAGAGCAACATTTGCCTGGTCAGGAACATTAACTATGTGCCTTGTCAATAAAGTTCAACGACAAACAAGTCACTGATAAAACAATGGGCTCCCGTCCACCTGCAGAACTAATGAAGAACCCAGAGGCTTGTTCAGAACTAAAACATTTAATTATTGGCAATTTGGCATACAGAAATCAAAGTACATTAAAAGGTGTTGAATGGCACACCAACTTAAAAGATACTTAAAAGTGGGGCAAAAGAAAACCACCAGTGAGAATCCCGTGTTGTGCCTAAGATGATTTACGCTTACGCTTGCGGGTGGAATGTCTAGGTGCTCCCCCCTCGCTGGCACCAGCATTGGAGACAGCCTGCTCACTCTGCTGTCCTGTTGGCCTTGATGACCTTGGCGGGCTGTGGAGCCTGTGCTGACCCTGACTGGGAGGGAGCAGCATTGCCACGGCTGGCATCTCCCCAGTCGCCGCAGCCTCGTCAGATGCCAAAGTCACTGGCAGAGGGGCGGAGGAGCTGATGTCGTCATCCAGAGCACCCTGAGAGGAGCCCACAGAGACGACAGGCAGCTTGTGCGCCAACTTGAGATCGCTTTGGACCTCCCTGCTGATTGATGGATAGGCACCTAGCTGGGATATTGGGTGCCCAATCCATCTCCCACACTGACCACCTGAGATCACTGACCAATCCATCTCCCACACTGACCTGAGCCCGCTGTGAGGGCTTGCAGGTCCTAGTGCATCCCCAGGAAGCCCTGATTGTTCTCCTGGAGGAGCCTCTCCATGAGAGTCGCCACTCTCTCCGTGGAGGAGGCATTGTGCTCGGCCATGAGGGTCATTGCATTGCTCATGCTCCACATGGACCCCTCCACTACAGAGACCATGCCATGCATAGCCTCATGCTTCTCCGCCAGATCCTCCTGCAGACTCTGCTGGACTTAAAGCATCTGCTGCCTCAGGGACAACACCAGAGGCACATCATCAGCCGCCGACTGAGCATGTTCCTGGTCCCAGCATTCCTCCAATTGACGGCGCACTGGGCACTCACTGCTCCACCTGCACCTCAAGGGAGTGTGAAGTGCCCTCACCACTGTGCATCCAGATACTAGCTGACGATCTTATTCCCACCCAGGTGCTGGTATCTGCACTGGTGCCTGCTTGGTTGAGAGGGTGTGACGCTGGTGTGTTAATGCCTTCTGTGCCCTCAGGGGTCAGCGGCGGTCCCTCTGCCTCCTGACTCCGAGGGTGCTCTGGTGAGGCTAAAAGGAAGAACAAGGACATTTGATTAGTTGAAGTCGTTACACGGTTAATGTGTAGGCCTGGCACTCGGATCAGGATATGCTCCTCCTTCCATTATCAACGGGCATCCCATGTTGGATGCTGAAATAAATACACAGTCAACAGTGGAATGTTTGCACTGACAGACATTGTGACCTCAGCACTCTTACCTCCCAGTGGCACCCCAACCTCACTGCGGCCACTTGACGTGGGCACATGGCGCCTCTCCAGCTCCAGTGCCTCCTGCTAGTATCTGGTGATGATGAGAAGGTGGGGCTGCCCTCCGCCAGTCCGCAGCCTCTCTGTGTTATTGTGGGCTGTCTTCTCCTGAAAAGAGAGAGGAGCATTGATTAGTTCACCCTGCACTTGCATTGCCATTACAGCCTGGCCAACCCCACCTGAGGAAAACCTTGCAGGGCTCATTCGATTCGTGACCCTGGAGCCACCAAACACTCATTCCAAAAAGCCAGGGCTGACCCCCTTGCCCAGGTGCTGCCTCCATCACATTTGCCACTCACACTCTAAGACTTTCCAAACCCACGAACACTACCACCTAGAAGGACAAGGGCAGCAGATAGATGGGAACACCGCCACCTGGAAGTTCCCCTCCAAGTCACTCAGCATCCTGACTTGGAAATGTTTCACTGCTCCTCCATTGTCGCTGGGTCAAAATCCTGGAACTCGCCCCCAAACAGCGCTGTGGGTGTTCCTGCACCACATGCAGTGGATCCAGAAGGCAGCTCACCACCAACTTTTCACGGGCAACTAGGAATTGGCAATAAATGCTGGCCCACCCAGTGAAGGCCACATACCGTGAATGAAAGAATACAAAAACAAAGTTCTTAGTTGGGGGGGGGGGGCCAATCTAACTGCTGTGCTAAGTGACCCATGCCAACATGGTACTCACCCTTCCCGATCGCAAGAGGTCATTAAACCACTTGCAGCACTGCACCCAGGTGCGTCTCACCACATCGTGGGAGCTGACCCGTCCTGCCACCTCCTCCCAGGCACGTTTTGTTAGGTGGTGGGGGGGATGTGGCTCCTTCTCCTGTCCCTTAGCACCAGGGTCTCACGGCGTGTTGCTACCTCCTCGAGGAGCCCGGTGAGGCATTCATCCGAGATCCTCGGGGCTGACTGCCCCGCCGACCTGCCCTCCCTCCTGGCCTGCTCTCCGAGAACCTTATCCATCATGCTCCTGACCGACATCAGTGGAAGCCTTAGGAGCGCTGCCTGCGCCATTTTTGAATAGGCCGCCGGGTCGCCATTGGATCCGGCAGTCATTGGCCTCCTGCCGCCGCCTGCCCCTCCCCGCTGATCTCGGAAGCTGCGATTTATGCTGGGCGGGCTTTAATAAGGCTTAATTGATCGCGGGTGGCGATCGGCTCTGCGCCCGCTCTCGCCTGCTTCCGCCCAGTCCGCCTGCCATAGGAAAAATTCCTGGCCTTGGGAATATGATATCATAACTAGTACTGAAACACGGCTTAAAGAAGACCAGGAATAGCACTCAATATTCCCCGTTACAGGATTTGCAGATGGGTTTAAGGAGGGATAAAAAAGGAGGGAGGGTCACAATGTATTGGTTAAAGACACGACCACAGCTGTGAGGAGGGATGACATGCTAAAAGAATCATCAACCATACGAGTGGAACTGGGAATCAAACAAGGGGCAATCACATTGCAGGGAGCGTAATTTGGACTTCCAAGCAATCAGAGGGAAATAGAAGAGCAAATATGTAAATTACTGAGAAGTATAGAAACACTAGAGCAATGATAGCAGGGAATTTCCCTGGGATAAAATCAGTTTCAAAAGTATAGAAAGTGCAGAATTCTTAAAAAGCATTCAAGAAAGCCTTTTTTAGCCAGCATGTAGCATGTCCAACAAAACAAACGGCAGTGATGGGTCTAGTTTCAGGGAACAAGGACCAAGATAGAGTGCCAATTTCACTCAGCTGAGATGTAATTTGGCAAGAGTGGACTGGAAACAGTTTCTGAACAGCAGTGGAAGGCATTCAAGGAGGAGAGAAAGAAAGGGTTCTGAACAAATATGTTTCCACAAGGAAAAAGTGTGGAGCTCCCAAATCTAGACTCTCCTGGATGTCAAAGAGCACCCAAAGTAGAACAAGGCAAAAAAGGGAAGCTTGTGTCAGATACTGGGAGCTCAACACAGCAAAAAGCCTAGAGAAGTATAGAAACTGCAGGGTGAAATTAACAAGGAAATTAGGAAAGCAAAGAGAGGGCCTCAAAAAATTTTGACGGGTAAGATCAAGGAAACCCTACAGATGTTTTATGGTTACATAATAAGCAAGAGAGCAGAAGGTTAGCTTGTGCGCAGAAGTGGAAGATGTGGGCATGGTTCTTATTGAATGCTTTGCGTCTGTCTTCACATAAGATCAGGATAATGGAGACGTTGTAGTTACGGAGGAGATGTATGAAATATTGGACGATATAAATGAATCCCAGGATGTTAAGAAAAGTAGGGGAGGAAATAGTGAAGGATCTGACCATGGGTAGAATTTTACGGCCCCTCCCGATGGCGGGATCTTCAGGTCCCACTGAAGACAATGGAGTTTTGAACGGCTCGCCGCATTTTCTGGCCCCGCCCCCGCCACAACAAGACCGTACTAACTTGATTGAATTTTTTGAGGAGGTAAGAAAGAGGGCTGGTGAGGATAGCATGTTTAATGTGGTCTGCATAGACTTGACGGTCCGACATGGCAGACTGGTCAGAAAAGTAAGTGCCTGTCGGATCCAAGACCAAATGACAAGTTGAATCCAAAATTGTCTCAGTGGCAGAAAGCAAATCGTAATGGTCATCAGGTGTTTTAGTGGCTGGGAGGCTGTTTCCAGTGGGGTTCCACAAGGCTCAGTTCAAGATCTCTTGCCTATCGTGGTATATCTCAATCATTTAGACTTCATTTTAAGGGACATGATTAAGAAGTTTGCAGATGATGCAAAATTTAGTCATCTGGTTGATACTGAAGAAAACTGTAGACTACAGGAATATATCAATGGATTGGTCAGATGGATAGAGAAATGGCAAATGGAATTCAGTCCAGAGAAGTGTGAAGTAAACCATTTAGGGAGGGCAAACAAGGTAAGGTAATGCATGATAAATGGTAGGATATTGAGAAGTGCAGAGGAATACAGAGACCTTGGTGTGCATGTCCTCGGATCCCTAAAGGTTGGAGGACAGGCAGGTGGTTAAGAAGACATATGGGATACTTTTCTTTATTAGCTGAGGTATAGAATCATAGAATAAAGGGCAAGGAGGTTATGCTAGAACGGTTTGAAATACTAGTTAGGCCACAGCTAGTGTACTGCATACAGCTCTTTTTTTCATTTTTTCACAGGATGTGGGAGTCACTGGCTAGGCCAGGAGTTATTGCCCATCCTTAATTGCCCTTGAAAAGGTAGTGGTGAGCCACCTTCTTGAACCATTGCAGTCCATGTGGTGCAGGTACATCCACAGTGCTGTTAGGAAGGGAGTTCCACGATTTTGACTCAATGACAGTGAAGAAACAGCGGTATAGTTCCAAGTGAGGGTGGTGTGTGGCTTGGGGGAAACTTGCAGGTGGTAGTGTCCCCATGCATCTGCTGCCCTTGTCCTTCAAGATGGTAGAGGTCACAGGTTTGGAAGGCGCTGTCGAAGGAGCCTTGGTGAGTTGCTGCAGTGCATCTTGTAAATGGTACAAACTGCTCCATTGTGCATCAGTGGTGGAGGGAGTGAATATTGAAGATGATGGATGATGTACCAGTCAAGCGAGCTGCTTTGTCCTGGATGGTGTCGAGCTTCTTGAGTGCTGTTGGAGCTGCACTCATCCAGGCAAGTGGAGAGTATTCCATCACACTCCTGAGTTGTGCCTTGTAGATGGTGGGCGTGCTTTGGGGAGTCAGGAAGTGAGTTATTTGCCGCAGGATTCCTAGCCTCTGACCTACTCTTGTAGCCACAGTATTTATACAGCTGGTCCAGTTCAGTTTCTGGTCAATGGTAACCTCCAGGATGTAGATAGTGGGGATTCAGCGATGGTGATGCCATTGAATGTCAACGGGAGATGGTTGGATTCTCTCTTGTTAGAGATAGTCATTGCCTGGCACTTGTATGGTGCAAATGGTCACTTTCCACTTATCAGCCCAAGCCTGTATCTAGTCCAGGTCTTGCTGCATATGGACATGGTCTGCTTCAGCATCTGAAGAGTCACAAATGGTGCTGAACGTTGTGCAATCATCAGCAAACATCCCCAGTTCTGACCTTATGATGGAGGAAAGTTCTGGTCACTACAAGACAGGAAGGATGTGATTGCATAAGAAAGGCTATGGAGGCAATTTACGAGGATATTGCCAGGAATGGAGAATTTTAGCTATGAGGAAAGACTGGATAGCATGGAGTAGTTTTCTATGGAACAGAGGGGGCTGAGGAGAGATTTAATTGAGGTGTATAACATTATGAGACACCTAGACAGAGTCACTGAAAAGACCCTATTACCCTTAGCAGAGAGGACAATAACAGGAGCATAGGTTTAAAGTAATTGGCAGAAGGATTAGATGCGAGTTGAAGAAAACTTTCTATCACCCAGAGGGCGGTGAGAGTCTGGAACTCATTGCCCGAAAGGTTAGTAGAGGCAAAAACCCTCAACACATTGAAAACCAACTTGGATATGCACTTCAAGTGCTGTCATCTACAAGCCAGCGGACTAAGAACTGGATCATGGGTTTAGGCTGGATAGCCCTTTTTCAGTCGCCTACCGATATGCTGGGCCAAATTGCCAAGCAGCTCAGAGGGAACACTGAACATTATCAGTCTCCACAGTCAATTTGAGGTCTCATTTGTAAAATGAAATCAAGGAAACTGATCAGGCAGGGCTTTCTTTGTGTTAAGACATGATGAGAGCTGTTCACTTAACTTAATGTTAATCCTCAAGTTTACAGCAAAGTGCAACACTATCTTTAAGCATAAAAAAGTGGACTCATTTACCCCTCATCTGCTTCTTGGCAAATGAGATGCATTAAACAATGGTGTTTTTTCGTGCTATACTAATATAAGCATAGTTTATACTTACACAGTCAGTGGCATATCACTACCTATGTGTATGTGTGTACACACTGAATTGTGCACATGAGGGAACAGGAGGCCCTATTTCATCTGGCTGTACAAATTATCAGTTTACTCATTATCATTCATTTCTAATGACTTTGGATGCTGAATTTTTGAACCATTACCTCCCCCTCCCACCTAGACAACTAATGTGTTAATTGTCCCCTCTAAAGAAGCTTTATACCAAAATTTGCAGCATCTTATTTTAGTCACTGTTGCTGACCAAATACAAAAGTTCCAGCTCATTCCCTCATAAGTGCTAATGTATGTGAGGTTCTTGAGACAAAGGTTGCTTATGGCCAATGGATGGCCACTTCTGTTCAATAAAATCAATGGTGAGGAAGCTGACTAAACACAAATCGCTCACTGCTATCCCTTCCTGAGGTTCTAGAATTTCTTACAGTAATACATGAAAAAAATATTCTGTTATAACCTCCTTTATAAGCATCGTTGGGAGGGTGTGATATTAGTCCATGTATCCTCTTCAGTAAAATGAGTTCAAACACCAGCTCTTACAGTGACCTTAAAACATGTTGCCATTAATCTTCCCTCTAACTTCTATTTGCTGTACATGAAACATTTTGTGCGCTGCACGGTGCCCTTAAAATTGACATGTGGGTGCACATGTGTGCATCTTAAAGGGAACATTGCTTGTGCGTGGCCTATTTGTTCCTGCATGACACATTGGCTATTTCTGCAAGGTCACACAGCTCAGGGGGAACTTTGGTTGTTACCAGTTTCATTGTTTGTATTGATAAAGTTGATTCTTTTAAGTTGAGTTGATTATTTTCTATCTTTTTGACTTTTATAGAATTGCAGTTACAGACGGATAACATCAATGCACGGTGAAGCACATAAACCAAAATGACAAGATGCCCTTTACAGTCGACGGAGGAATAGCTTTGCACAATTTGTTCAATTCGTTTACAAAGAAGAACATTAAATGGAGTCATGAACAGCTCTAATGAGACTTCTGATTCCATTTTTATTGCAGTGAAGACTTCAGTTTATCTGATTGATTTTATTGTCACTGGTACATGCAGTCATGTAATAATAAGTACAGTGCAGCAAGAGTTGGAATTAAAGCATGAGACCAGATACACCCTCCTGTGCCAACATCTCATCTATGCTTCTATATATTTTGCCTTGGGCACTCTGACAAATGGTTTTCAACTCTTCAGTATCAACTTGCCCAGGATTCTTTGCTGGATCCTGTTCACATTGCAAGTAACATTCGCACAATGCATTATGCTAACTTTAACCTTAATGTCCTTGAACGCTTATATAGCTATCTGTTGGCCTTTGCGATATAATTCACTTATTGATTCAGCAAAAAAGAAAATAACTGTAATAATGTGGATGTTAGCAGTGCAGAATCCATTGTGGTCAATGATATATCAAAGTCTGAACGTCTCTTTGGAATACATAACTGAAAAAGACAATAGCTGTTCTAATCCAATGAACGGCGTTGCTTCAAGACATATTGGGATTGCATTTATCCTCCTGTGTTTCATCTTGATTGTGTTGTGCTACGGTTTCATATACAGAGAAGGAAAAAGGGCTGGACATTTCGTCACCTCAAATGTTCATGCAAGGAAGACTATTTTTATTCATGGTGTGCAATTAAGCTTTTTCATTATTCCCGTTTTGATCACAATAGGATTCGGTAAAAAGCCTAAACTGACATTGTTGAATCTGATCAATACTGTCATTTTCTCTGTGGCTCAGTGTCTTAGTCCTGTGGTCTATGGTCTCAGATGTAAAGAGCTTCGAAATAAGTTACCTAAAACCAAATTCTGCTGCTGTACTTTGAAAAATGGGAAGAGAAATTATGGTATTTTTCAGCTAAATGTAAGCCTTGCTGCTGATACTGTGACTGATACCCAGAGCAATCAAGTCTGCAATCCCTGACAATTGCATCACTATTTTTACCAGTTTTGCAATAATAGTGTTTAATAAAATGATGAATAAAAAGAGACTATTCAACCCATTCTGACTGTGCTGACTCTTTGAAAGAGCTGGTCAATTAGTTCCACAGCCATGTTCTTTTTCCATAGCCTTGCCTTAGATGAAGTTTGATGAAAAATACAAAGGCCACCTGGCCAGTTCACCCATTCGCCAACCGTAAGGTTGGATGGGCCGCGAAAAATCGGAGGCACTTGTGCCATTAATGGGCTTAATTGCCCTCTTAGTTGTCGGCGGGCCTTCCCTATAGTCCTGCAAAATCTCCCTCCAATGTTGGTAAAATATAGTTAGGAAATAGATTACTGTTTCAGGCTGTTGAAAATATGCTATTGTTATTTGTATGTACAAGTTATAGCTATATTAATAATCTAGATATATGTATTTAAACAATTTTACAGAAATGCATCTAAAATTTGGAAAAGCTAATTAAACTTCAACTGCTGTTATACAGTGGTTACCAGGTCAAAACTACTACCTGCTTTTAGCGCCATGGCAGTTGACAGAACTGAATTTCATGTATTGCAAGCTTTGCAGTAACCTTTGGTTTGGGAAAAAGGAAGCTGTGTTCATTGGAATCTGAATGCTGGCTTTCAGCTTAATTAAAATACAAAAATTTAAAAGTATTAACAAATGATCCTTTGGAATTTTTACAAACTTCACACCAATTGCAGTTGTATCTGCTTAATTTAGATTGGGTTGACTTCAAAACAGAGTTAAAAATATTGTAATTAAAAACAGAAAATGGTAGTCTGGCAGCATCTGTGGAGAGAGATACAGAGTTAACATTTCGAGTCCATATGATTCTTCAGAGCTAAACAGAGGTAGAAATATGGTGGAATTTATGGTGTTTAAGAGGAGGCAGAGCAGGTGGAGCAAAATAGAAGTTCAGGGATAGGAGGGAGCTCAGGAGAAATTTCACAAAGATGTCATGGACACAGGACAAAGGGAGTGCTAATGGTAGTGCTAAAGACTAAAGAAGGTGCTGATAGTGGCATAAAGGTAAGATGGCAGAGTGTGTTAATAGCAGAACAAGAGTCAGCACTCTGTGAAAGCAAAACCTAAGAACAAGTGACAGATGGCCATGTGGGGTAGAGGGGGCTGCAGTTTGGGGGAAAAAATGTAAAAATAAATGTAAAATTTTAAAGAATGATTAAAAAGGGGCTAAAGATGGAGTAGAAAGTTCATGGCTTGAAGTTGTTGAACTCAATGTAAAGTCAGGAGGGCTATAAAGTGCCAGTTTGCATTGGGCTTCACTGGAACATTGCAGCAGGCCAAGGGTAGATGTGGGCATGAGAGCAAGATGGTGAGTTGAAATGTTAAGTGACAGGAAGATCTGGGTCATGCTTGCAGACTGAGCAAAGGTGTTCCGCAAAGTGGTCATCCAGTCTATGTTTAGTCTCCCCAATGTGGAGGAGACCGCATTGGGTGCAGTGAATACAGTAGACCAAATTGAAGGAGATGCGAGTGAAGTGCTGCTTCACCTGAAAGGAGTGTTTGGGGCCTTGGATGGTGAGGAGGGAGGAGGTAAAGGGGCAGGTTTTGTGCCTTCTGTGATTGCATGGGAAGCTGGTGAGGAGTTGGGGGTGATGGAGGAGTGGGCCAGGGTGTCACGGAGGGAACAGTCCCAATGCAATGCTGATAGGAGTGGGGGGGGAGGAGGGTGCGGGGGGGTGGGGGGGTGTTGAGGGGAAGGTGTGTTTGGTGGTGGCATCATGCTGGAGTTGGTGGAAATGGCAGAGGATGATCCTTTGAATGCAGCGGCTGGCGGGGTGAAGAGTGAGGACAAGGGGGACCCTATCATGGTTTTGAGAGGGAGGGGAAGGGGTGAGGGCAGAGGTGCAGGAGATGGGTTGGACAGGGTTGAGGGCCCTGTCAACCACAGAGTGGGGGAACCCTTGGTTAAGGAAAAAGGAAGTCATGTCAGAAGCGTCGTTTTTGCATTTTGGAAGGTAGTGTCGTTGGAACAGATCAGAGGCAGTGGAACTGGGAGAATGGGATGGAGTGTGGCGACACAGGAGGCAGGGTGTGAGGAGCTGTAGTCAAGTAGCTGCGCGAATCAGTGGGCTTGCAATGAATATTTGATAGACAGTCTATCACCAGAAATGGGGACAGAGAGGTCAAGGAAGGGCAGGAAAGTGTCGAAGGTGGACCATGTGCGGGTGAGAGAGGGGTGGAAATTGGAAGCAAAGCTGATACATTTTTCCAGGTCCAGATGAGAGCATGAAGTGGCACCAATACAGTCATCGAATAGTGGAAAAAGAGTTGTGGGAGGGGGCCTGAGTAGGACTGGAACATGGAATGTTCCACATACCCCACAAATAGACAGGCATAAATGGGGACCATACGGGTACCATAGCCACACCTTTTATTTGGAGAAGTGAGACTAGTTAAAGGAGAAATTGTTAAGCAGGAGAACAAGTTCAGCCAGATGGAGAAGAGTGGTGGTGGATGGGGATTGTTTGGGCCTCTGTTCAAGGAAGAAGCAGAGAGCCCTCAGACCCTCCTGGTGGGGGAATGGAGGTGTAAAGGGATTGGACATCCATAATGATCAGGAGGCAGTGAAGGCCAGGAAACTGGAAATTGTTGACATGACATAGGGCATCAGGGGATTCGCAAATGTAGGTGGGAAGAGACTGGACAAGGGGAGAAAGAATGGAGCCAAGGTAGGAAGCAATGAGTTTCGTGGGGCTGGAACAGCCTGATACGACAGTCCTGTTTGAGGATTTTGGGAAGGAGTTAGAAGGAGGCTATGCGGGGTTGGGAGAATATGAGATTGGAAGCTGTGGAGGGAAGATCTCCAGAGGACACGAGGTCAGTGTCAGTCGTGGAAACAACGGCTCGATATTCGGTGGTCAGGTCATGGTCCAGGGGGAGGTAGGAAGAAGTGTCTGAGAGTTGACGCTCAGCCTCTGCAAGGTAGAGGTCAGTCGCCAGACAACAACAGCACCACCCTTGTCGGCAAGTTTGATAACAAAGTTAACATTGGACTTGAGAAATATTGTAGCCATGATTGTCAAAAGCAACCTAATATTTTGACAAAATATCATTACACAGTGCCATTTGAGCATTTCGATGAAGGGTTGAAATGCCCAATGCAGGATCCCCTCAAAGTTGAAAAGGGTAGATCAGAAGATGAGGTAACTCATGAAGTAGTGACTAGTGATTAGTGAACCAAGCTTTTGTTATAAAAGCCTTTGCTTATAATGATTCCTGATAGACATCATTCACCAATGAGACAAAACCGATAACACCATCTGAATATTTGACCATGGTTAGGATTATAGCACTAGCTTACGGAGTGCAGTCATTTTCGCCTCTGCAAATTGTAGTGTAAAGGGTTAATGTAAGTAGACAGTCTATATCATTAGTGATGTAAGATCACGTAGCAACTGAGTGTACTGATTCATAGTTCTATGTGAAGCCTCACGCTAAGCCTTATTCAGTACATAGTTAGGAGAATGTTTAATAAAAGTTAAAGTTCACCAACAGCTTTGCCTCCAGTCGTCTCTGTTGATCCTAACCAAAGCCAGCTTAAGCTAAGACTCACAATGATGATAACAGATGCTGGCAGGAGTAAAGAGAATGGAAAAAACACTGAGTGAATGGCCCGGCAACTGAAAAATGCAGCAAGCAAAATGACTGCATGGAAAGGACCGTGTGGGGACAAATGCCAACAGAATGTGAAGAAGGCTCAAGTGAGGAAAAGCCATGGAGAAAATCTTACCCTTACCAGAGTGCTTCAAACATGTGGAAGGCCCGATCAAGCAGAGAAGTGGCAGAACTGACGTTGTAGGTTTACCAGGTACAGAACCACTATGGGACTAGCAGAGAAGCCTATCAAGGAACAAGTCAATACCATAGGAAGTAGTGCAGATGGCATGATGGTCAGACAGAACGTAAATGAAGAAACAGTGACATCCAAAGATGATATAAAAGCTTTTGATACATATTTCAGACTTTGAAGGAACACAATCATAGAAAGGATGAAGTTCAATAGACATACCCAAAGACTGGGAGAGAGCGTAGATTCCTTCATTAATGATTTATATTGACTAGATGAGAATTGCAAATATGGAGCCCTGAAAGATGAATTAATTTGGGATTGCATTGTTGTAGGTGTCTTAGAGGAGATGTTATCAAATGTTCTACAGTTGAGGGATTTAATCTATCTAAGGCTGTGCTAACAGCAAGGAAGGCAGAAGCAAGAAGTGAGACAGCAAAATTGCGTATTTATTTGAGGTGACGGGGAGATTTTGTGAAGAGAAATGGCTGACATAGTGCAGTTTGTAGGACATAGAAGTAGCAGCGCACCTGTTAAGGGAAAACAGGGGAAGAGCGAAGAGTGTTTGATAGCTACAATTACTCAGTGTTTTCGCTGTAGCGGGAAAAGGCTGCATTGGCACGAAGAATGTCGCGCCAAAAATGCAGAGTGCCATTCCTGTAAGAGGAGAGGATATTTTAAAGCTGTATGCCACAACAAAAAACTTGTAACGGAGATTTAAGGAGGAACCAATTAAAGCGTGTAGCATTCAAGAAATTGAAGATGTAAAAGACAATAAGTGTCATTCTTGGGAGAAATTAAAAGATCTAATGGGAACTATTGAAACGCAGACATTATGGTCAATGGACATAAACAAACTTTAAATTAGACACTGGAGCTTGAGTTTCAGTCATTTCAGACACAGAACAAGACTCCTTCCAGCCAGCAACCATACAACTCCATTGTCAAGGGATAGTTGACTGCTACACTTCAGTACAAAGAAAGAGAAATCATAGAAACCTTGTACATGATCCAAAACCAAGAGTGTTCACTATTAAGCCAAAAAGCTTGCACAGACCTACAACTCATCTATAAAACAGGCAAATTGGGAAGCCAAGGTAACCTGAAAGAATTCAGGACAGAATTTCCAAACATATTTATAGGTCTTGAGAAGACTGAAACAAGATGTTCTGAATCAGGAGCACCAGGACCTAATAGAATCAAGTGAAAACCTTGAGAAAACCAGGCAGAATATATCCCATGAACTGAAGGTGATGGAATCACGAGTTCATTACCGGGAAGGGCAGTTTGCATCAAGCAAGAAATGAATGGACAAACCTGAGCACAAGAACGAGAGAGAAAAGCCTGAACAAGAGGACAAAAATTTTGTTGAAGATGTGGAGTCCTATACCTCATTGGCCACAAAATTTCTACCAGCAACAGCACAGAGGCTAAGTGAAATTCGAAAAGCACAAAAAGCTGATGAAGAAGGTGGTAAACCTTGGGAATACTGCATAAAAGGTTGGGCAGAATACGTTCCAAATAATCTCATCCTGAAGCAATGCTTCAAGCAGCAAAGACATCTCAGTGTCATGGATGATTTACCGATTTATGATGAGAGATTGGTCATGTCTTGAGTCCTCAGACTCGAGATCTTTAAGAGAATACACCTGGGCTTGGCAAAGTGTTGTGTTTGAATATGAAATTCTGTCTGGTGGCCAATGACCTCAAAGTCATTAGAAGAAATGATTTCAAACTGCATCACCTGTGTGATGCATTGCCAGGAGCAAAGAGAACCACTCTTGGTATCATCATTTCCTTCCAGACTGTGGGGGCATCTGGTGATGGATCTTTTTGAGCTCAAAGAGAAGATATTCCTCATAGTTGTTGACTATTACTCCAGATGGGTTGAGGTTAAGCATCTACATGATACCACCTTGGAAGCTGTCATTATGTTACCAAAAGAAACCTGGGATTCAAGTTCAGCCCAGTTTATTTCTGAAGGCTGGAGGCCCACCCTGAATCCAAGTTCTAATGAATGTGAGTCCACAGTGCAAAATTACTCATGTAATTTGATGCTAATTGATGTCATAAAATAACATGGTGGCTGTCTTACAGAGTCTATGTCGTTCTTTTTTCCCTCCATTTGCTAATTTTCTTCTATCCCAGAAGATTTTGATCCCTTCCTGGACACTGAGTACCCTCAGGTAGTTCCCCTTCCACTATCACACCAACTGACATAAGTTGCTTCATACAAACCACAGTCTAAATCTGACCCTATCCTGAATAATCTCACCAAGTTACAAGGGGACAACAGACAGGATGCTACAAAGTTTACAGAACAAAAATGAATCTCCCTTTCCCCCTAAGTCCTCTTATTATTAACTGAATATGGTAGTTTCACATAATTTGGACAAGTGAAATTATACTTAATTTTCAGTATAGCATAGGACAGAATTTTGCCCTTGGCATGCGGGCTCGGCGAGGGCAGTCAGGAAGTTGATCGCCTTGTGCAATTGGCATCGGACTGCAATTTCACGCTGGCAGGACAATTAAGGGCCGCCCAGCGTGAAGTGCAAGTGGCAGTGCTCAGCGCTGCCTTTGTGGAGGTGGGGAGGAGGGTGAGTGGGGCGAGTGCAAACTTCACGCATGTGCACGAATGAGCACTTCATAATCTCCCTGAGGCACAGAGCTGCCTCAGGGAGATGAAGCATTGTTAAAAAAAGAAAATAAAGAAAATAAAAACATAATAAAACATGTCCCCTCATGTGACTCTATCACATGAGCACGGACATGTTATTAATTCAATTGTAAAACTTTTATTTCACTTTTATTTGCTTTTGGAAACCTCATCCCGCCCGTGGATGAGGTTTCCAAAACAATGCAAAGGCCGCTTGGCCTTTTTGCCTGCCCACCGACCGTTAGGTTGGACAATGTTGCTGCAATCCCTGCTGACGTCAACACGCATCATTTCACGCTCGAGTGGATCGGACGTACGCCCACCTGCTGAGCGAAAATTTCTGCCCATAGACTTAGAAAGAACAATGATGTTCGAATAGGTATTGTTTTCTTGGAAGTATCGATCACTAGCCCTTCACCCAGTGTCCCAGACAGTGCCTGATGGCAGTGATGGTAAATGAGAATGGCAAAAATTGTACTAATGTGAAAAATACCGCAAACACATGTAAGCATATTCATGTATCATAGTGCATTGAATTGTCAATATTAACAATACCAGAATTATGCTTTAAGTCTATTGCCTTTATCACACAGAATTTACAGCACAGAAACAATTATGTGGCCTGATTGGTCTATGCCAGTGTTTATGCTTGATTTAGCTCCTCTCACCCTCGCTTATCTGACCATATCCGCATATCATTAGACCAGTTAGAGGTTAGAAACCTACAAGTACTTCCACAGATTGATCAATGAAGTAGCTTTTCAACTTGTCACCCATGCATAAAAGTAGCTTGTGAATTGACTGCCCATTAGAGTAACTGCCCTAGTTTCATTTCCATTGAAGTTTCTATTGTAGGGTAAAAGCAAAATACTGTGGATGCTGGAAATCTGAAACAAAAACAGAAAATGCTGGAAAAACTCAGCAGGTCTAACAGCATCTGTGGAGAGAAAAAGAGATAATGTTTTGAGTTCGTGTGACTCTTCTTCAGGGCTCTGAAGAAGAGTCATACAGACTCGAAGTGTTAACTCTGTTTTTCTCTCCACAGATGCTTTTAGACCTGCTGAGTTTTTCCAGCATTTTCTGTTCTATTATAGGGAGTTGATTTGCTGTGTCAGTTTTAGGCAAGTGCAGTAAATTGAAAATATATACTAATGGCCTTTTCCAGCTAATGTCATCTAGTCTTTCATCATGTTCCCAATTAGAACTTTATCAATGCACACCAAAATTTCCAAACTTTGAGAACCAGATCACAGGTACGATGTTCAGGAACCTACATTTTTGCCAGTCACCATCTGAAACATGAACACTTTAAATGGTTAGGATCAGGCAAACAAAATATTTTCTTCTGATAGTTTAGCTACCAACACAACAAAACAGATAACCTTACCAAATGTTTTGTAGTATTAAATGCTGTGGCAGCTAATAAATTCAGACCTGCTGGTTTCCACATCTTCAGCATACACTTGCACCCTCTAAACGATAACAAAAACTGGCATTTATGTAGCATCATTCGTAAAGTAAAGCATTCCAATGTACTTCACAGGAGCGTGATGAGACAAATTCTGACACCGAGCTGCGTGAAGGGATATTAGGACAGGTGATTAAAAGCTTGGTCAAAGAGGTAGGATGTAAGGAGCATCTTAAAGGAGAAGAGAGAGAGATGGAGAGGTTTAGGGAGGGAATTCCAAATGTTAGAGTCTATTCAGATGGCAGGATGATGGAAACTGGGAATGCAAAAGAGGCACAGAGCAACACAGAGATCTTGGAAGGTTGCAGGACAGGAAAATATTGCAGGAATAGGGAGGGATTCCCTACACCATGTTGGGATTCAAAAAAAAAGGATTTAACTTGGTGGTTTTACTGGACTCAGTCAATGTAGATCAGGGACCACAGGGATGATGGGTGAACAGGACTTGGTGTGAGATAGGATACGGGCAGCAGAGTTTTGGATGAACTGAAGTTTATAGATGGTGGAAGATGAGCGGTCAGTTGGAATAGTCAAGTTTGGAGGTAACAAAAGCATGAATGATGTTTTCAGCAGCAGATGGGCTGAGGCAGGTGTGGAAATGGGTTATATTACTGAGGAATCTGTTTTTGGAAAATTGAAGGACATTGAATTTTAGACATTCTCCCTCCTGAGTTATTTTTTAAAAGTTTGCAATATTAATTTGGGCTGTGAATATGCCATTCTTTAAGAAGCCACGGGTCAACAGAGATGTCCAGGGAGGAACACTTACTGAGGGAACAGATACTTTGTATATCTAAGTTAACAAGGAACTGTTGCTGCCAGACTAAAGAGTCTTGCTGATTGGTTAAAACACCTGGCCTAAGAGAGGTATTCTTTGAACATCTTAGTCTTTAAAACTCTCAGGCAGAGAGTCTGGAGGTGTCTTAGAAGCAAGCTGCAAGGAAAATACTCTCTGTATCCCTCCTCTTCTACCCCACTTTTGTGTTAAACTTTCTTCAGAAATGTCTCAGGATAACTCATCTGTTTTTTTTGAGACTTCGCAAAGTTATGATCAGTAAGAGTTATCAAGGACAGTTTCACCAACAAGTCTGTCTGAAACAACTTCCAGATCTATTGTGACCAGAATTCTGTTAGATCAACAGCATTGAGATCTCTTCACATTTTATCCTTTTAAAAGAAACATTCCCATATTCCAGCCTCTGCAGGGGACTATGTTTGTTTTGTTCTGTTTGTGTGTTTGTGTGTTTGTGTGTGAGTGTGTGGGGATTCGAATATCTGTTTTTTTTTAAAACAAGAGGAAAATTGTTACACTTCTAAACTTCAACTTGTATGTTAACCAGTTTATTAACTTGTTTTTTTAAAAAGTAGTTTGTTTTATAATAAATTAAATGTTTGCGTTTACTGAAAGACGCCTGGTTAGAGTCTTTTAATGCTGGGAATTTAAAGGTAAACAGTTGGCCAATTTTGCGGGTGAATTAAACTTTTAAACTATTGTTACGACCTGTGGAGAAGTGAGGCTAGAATTAATTGCACACTCCTCCCATCTTGGTCTGTAGGCCGTCTTATTGATGGAGAGAATATGGGATTGAATGCTGAGCATTCCTCGGTGGAACTGCCAGCCTGATATTGCTCTGGGCCCACTGATTGGGCCTCCAACCTTAGTAATCTGCCTGCCATCCTTGATAGGACAGCAAATGTGGAGGCAACTAATTAGGGGGTTGCCTCCTGGATGTTTGTGCTGGCAGGTGTGCTGACAACATGGATGGGCTCAGGGCCCCCCTTAGGTGTCCAACATCAGGGTCCAGACATCTGCTGGAAAACTCAGCCCAAGGCATCAGATGAAGTTGAAAAATGAAGATATGAGGAGGAGGTTGGGGGATCAATGCATAAGCATTATGCACATGATGCCAAGTCTTTTTCTTACCCTCACCAAAGCTGGAGAGTGGTAGCATAAGTGACCTGATGAGCAAACTTTATTGGTATTGAGCTTGACCCATGTTATGGAAACCAAGGAGTTGGAAGCTATTGTTAATTTTAGCCCAAAGGCTAGAACAAATTATTTGAAAACAGCAATATCTTGCTTTCATTGTTTTATTCTGGTAGATATGGCACGGCTCATTATCAGAGTTTCTCGCGTAGCTGGTTTCTGATCTCAGCTGGCCCGTCTGAGCATAAATAAGGCACCCCCTGAAAGAGTGAATGGATGAAGGAGAGCCACCATGTGCATTCTTATATTCAAGCAGACATTGTGGATGAACATTAACCTAAGCCACCTGTTCATTTTTGCAGATTGGATATGACACATGCAACAGAAGAGGAAAAAATATATGCGTTTTAAAAATGCTTACAGAGCACACATTACTACGGAGTACAGCATTTGTTACTAAGAGTTAGAATTAGCACCAAACACTGCACCCTATGAATTTCTTTGTAACTTTCGTTTGATGTTTGAAAGCTTAATTAAAGAAAATGAATCATATTCAGACAGGTTACTCTAAGTTGTATCAGCTGAATATGTTTTGTATGTTGTACTGTGCAATCAAGCTAATGAAGGAATAATATGTCTGAAAAAAATACATCATTGCATTATTAAAGCTCTGTGTTTGGCTCTTCCTGTGAAACAAGTGTGCTATTATTATCTGGTAACAATTAAGCAAGTTGTGAATTTAATTAAAAGTCTCAAAGGTGAAGACAAAAGAAGACTTGTGTGAGGTTGATACAGTAAATTGGACACATAAGAGCCTCAAAGATCTTTACAGATCAACTTCTGTCTCTTTAATCAGGCGCTGTCAGATGGCTATGCTTCACTCACCTCAACTTCACCTGGTTTCAAATAATTATTTTCTTTCCTCTGTTGGGAAGTATTGAAAAGATTGTTAGAGAAGGAAGAATTGAGGGAGAAATTCAACTCACATCCTGTGTAAAATAGATGGAAGACTTCAAATTATGCACGGTGATTGGCTGGACTCAAAACGAAACAAGCCGGAATTGTGCCAAACCCTATATTGGCTTTTTGTTATCCAGGCCATCAAACTGAACAGCAGCTTCGATTGCAGGACCCCAAATGCAAAACACTGGTACAAATGAGTGGAGCTTGCCTGTAAGCAGCCGAATCAACAATACAAGGGAACAAGGGAACAGAGGAACAGGAGTAGGCCATTTACACCCTTGAGACAGTTCTGCCAAGCAATTAGATCATGGCTGATCTGTATCTTGACTCCATCAACCTGCCTGCACTCCACAACCCTTCATATCCTTGCCCAACAAAAATTTAACAATCTCAGTTTTGAAACTTTCAATTGACCCAACCTCAATATCACTTTGGGAGAAAGAGTTCCAAATTTCCACTATCCTTTTAGTGGAGACAATCTTCCTGACATCATGTTGGAACAGCCTATTTAATTTTAAGATTATGCCCCCTGTATCTAAATTGTTTCTCCCTTTCTTCCCTATCAAATACTTTAATCATACATACGAGCATATGAACTAGGAGCAGGAATAGATCAATTTGGCCCTCAAGTCTGCTCCGTCATTTAAGGACTTCATAGCTGATCTGACTGTGGCCTCAACTCTACTTTCCTGACTACCCCATATAACCTTTGACTCTCTTGTCAATCAAGGATTTATCTAACTCAGACATAAAAATATTCAATGACCCTGCCTCCACTGCTCTCTGGGGAAGAGAATTCCACAGACTAATGACCCTCTGAAAGAAAAAAATTCTCCTCATCTCCGTCTTAAATGGGACACCCCTTATTTTTAAACTGTTCTCCTAGTTCTAGTCTCTCTCATAAGGGGAAATATCCTCTCAGCATCTCCTCTGTTGAGACCCCTCAGGATCTTGTATGTTTTGATAAGATCATCTCTCATTCTTCTAAACTCTAATGTCCAACCTTTCCTCATAAGAAAACCCCTTCAACCCAGGAATCAGTTGATCAATCTGAAGCACCTCAATTAAATCTCCCCTTAATCTTCTTTACTCAAGAGAAAACAAGCCTGGTCTGTGCAACCTGTCTTCCTAATTTAACTCTTTTAGCTCCGATATTACCATTGGAGACAGTGCAACAAGCTACACTGGAAATCTTTGGGTTTTATTTTTATGGTCCCAGGAAAACATGTTTCCTTGAGATTGCCTGCTTACCCCACCCTTCCCTTCCTCCTCATCCCACTATCCCTTCCCCTCCTCCTCCTCACCACCCACCGCCTCACCTCCTCCTCACTCTGACCCCTCCCTTCCTCCTCAACCCCACCCTGACCCTCCTCCTTCTCACCCTCTGCCCCTCCTCCTCACCTAACCCCCTCCCCTCCTTCTAACCCCTAGCCCCTATCTTCCTCTTCACCCAGCCCCTACCCTCCTCCTTAACCTCTGTTCCCACTTAATTGGCATATTTGTGTAATTAATAAAGCTTAAATGACCATATTGTACAGTATGTTTAGTGATGAAAAGTTTTAATTTGGATGTATTATTGGGACGATTCATGAATTTTAGGGTATGTTGTTAAGAAATTCTTAAAGTTGGCATCTCTTTAAGTGCCAAATATTATGATGTAGCTTTAAGAAAGAACACACGAGTCCTTTAGGAGTGAACTGAAGTTATAATTAGGACACATTTACACATCGGAGCTCTTGCATGTCTAGCTTAGAAGTAAAGAGAGAAGCCAAAGCTACAATGATGATTGGCAGGAATGTAGCTTGAGGACTAGATGTTCCAGGGTTTCCAGTCAAAGATACAAGTTATAATTTAGCAGTAAGGAAGGACTCCATGGCTGCAAATCTGATTGGCCAGAAGAATGGTTCGGGCCTAGAATGTTCCAAGGACTTCCAGTTAGAGATACAAATTAAGGTTAGATTGCTGTGGGGAATGCCATGAACACTCTTCCCATTGGTCACAAGTTGAAAATATTGGGTTAGAAGTTGTTAGTTGTGTTGATCCAGGTGCACATGCTTGGGCTAAATGTTGCAAAGCTGCCTGCAAAAAGAATATAAAAATAGAGGTGCTTCACTGAGGACTTCTTAGCACTTGTCAAGGGTTAGCATTTGTCACAGGACATTTGCTGAGGGGGGAGGGGGAGGCATTTGTCAGGAGAGAGAGTTAGGAGTAGAGCACTTGCTGGGAGAGCACTTGCCAGGAGTAGGGCGCTTGCCAGGAGTAGGGCGCTTGCCAGGAAGTTAGCACTTGTGTAGGACATTGCCAGTCAATGGGTATTTGTCACGGCCTGAGGGGTTGTCTTAGGAACCCAGAATTAGGCTTAATTAGTGACTAAAGTAACTGCCACAGGGCTGAGGATTGCCGTAAAAAGCCAATATTAGAGATCAGTGGATCCAGTACAGACAGGGTTGCCAGGGCTAAAATAATTGCCTTAAGATACGGTGAATAGAAACCATATAACCACATAGCTGTCAAGGAATTGTTCAGTCAGTTAAAGTCTAGCTTGGGAGAATCAGCAGTAAAGTACAGTCTTAATCATTTTGGGAAAGCCACAGTCTTTGTTAGAAAGCTGTTTCCACCAGAGAGAGAGAGAGAGACAGAGAGAGAGACAGGGAGAGAACACTCAGCAGGCAGCTTTGAAGTGTCTACCTTCAGCAGTTAAGATGGACTGAAAGCTGTGGGTTGGAAAAGGATCCTCTAGAGCTGAAGGCTTAAAGCTGTATGAGCGATTTGTATGCATGTTAGACTTACGTTGGCTACGCTAAAATTTCAAGGATGTAATGAGTCAAGAAACCAGGTTCAAGGAACCAAGAACAGAAGACCCCATAAGTCCCAGGATCCATGGGAAAGACAGACCAACACACGTTGAACTTGTATATCGTGCCATGCCTGGATTAATGAAATGTTAAGCATCAATCTTTATTGTCCAACAAACCTTGTTAATTTGCATCCTAAATTAGTGTTTGTCCTTTTTACCAATATGGTAATTCCTCAGCAAGAATTTTCTTACTTTGGGGTTTAGAGTCCAAATCCCAACAGAAGTCACAGCAGAGAAATAAGCTGCATTAATGCCTTCACGTGTCAGCTTGGCTTAATTATAGAAATCAGAGTGAGAAGGTTCCGGCATCAGGTTCGACTCCCAGGGCTTGAGCACTTAATCTAGGCTGACTGAAGGGTTCTCAAAATTCCCACATTTTTCATATCATCAACAAGGATATGACTTTTGGACTTTTATGGCAGAGGACCCAACTGCTGAGTTAAGTGTAGAACCCTGCAGACAGGAGGCAGCCCATGAAGGCCTGGGACTGGACATGCCCGGGCTTGTTGAGTGCAGTGTGGATTGTTGCCTGTAACCAGGCAACGAGAGGCAACAGAATACGCATTCTTCCCTTTAAAACAATCAACCCAGAGAAAGACTTCATCTTACACGAAATTAAAGCCCATCAAAATCTTGCATAAATAATCGCTACTAACTACTAAGGCAGGAAGATAGCAATCAATGCAATTATGCCAACCTATCAATACTCCACATTTACAATGGCTTTCAGTTCAAGACTAGTTACGGGGAGAGGAAGACAACGATAAACATCATGCGAGCCCATTAAAAACAACGAGACAACAATCACCTGGGGAAGCCCACCAAAATCAGACAAAGAACTAACTTTGATTTGGATTAAGATAAGAAATTCAAAAAAACACTATAACTGGGCCAATAGTTACGAAGGTAAAGCGGAGACAGGGGGGTGAGCAGTTTTTGGAGTGGTTGAAGCAGAGTTTAAGCAGGGAGGAGATCTGGAGGTTTGCAGGCCCGCAGGCAACATCACAGCGAAGGGCACGGGGTGGCAGGCTCAACCGAAGACAAGGCCGCAACTGCAGCCCTCCACGAAGATCGACCACCCACAACCGCGCCCTTCACCCAACTGAAGAACCTTCGCAGATTCTACAGACCAGGACCACATGGGGACTGCAGGCCCCAGAGGACACAAAGAGTGTACCCCAAAACTGCAACCGGCTTACCCGGCTGGATTTCGAACTATGGTTCGAAGGAACCCTGGTTGGTGAGCATGATCCCTGACCTCTCCTAGTTCAATTTAGTTAGGTTTTGGGGGTGGGACAAGGGTAAGGGAATTAGCAGCGTGATTTTCCCTCATTATGCCGTGTGTTCCCCATTCTTAACTAAGTGTACTTTGTAGGTCTGTATAATCTCAGTGTAATCCTAAGGTTATAAGTTCATTTGTGACTTCAATAAACCCAGTTTTTTTTTTCTTGCACCAAAACCAGTTGTCTGCTGCACTTTGTCACAACCCCCAAATAAGTCCAAGGTTTAGAACCCAGGGAGTGGGAGCGATTCGGACCGCTCAGAAGTCAGACACACCACCACATAATGGGAACCGCGGCAGGACCTTGGCAAAAGGGATGCAATGCAGTGGACACTGATTTGGAAGAGAGGATTTCAAATTATGTGTTCAGTAAGGTGAATATGGAAATAAAATGGGTCACTAATCTGTTAAAGGCTGGGCACCCAGTAGATGCTGCAGCTAAATGGACAGAAGGGAAGGATCATAAAAAATCCATAGAAAAGTCAGTCTGGCTGATGTGCTTCAAGAAACAGATCCAGCTTTTGGACAGGCTCGTTGAAGCACAGGCAGCTGAGATTTGGCAGTCAGCCTGGAAGTCCAAACAAAGGCCCTAGCAGGGGAGAAGTTACTGTTAGCATTGCAGGCTCTGAACCAGGAAAGGGTGCAGTTAGTGGGGGAGCATAAGACCCAGCAGGAATATTTACAGTGTCAGGTCACCCATGTCAAGAACAATTAGCTGGGGTTGTGGGAAAAGAATGCCCGCCTAGCAAGACAAGTAAGAGAGCAGGAGGGGAAAGTAAAAGGCTTACAGGCAGCCTATAAGATAGTGAACGCACTGGGGTTTGAGGATGCAGACCATGCCCCCTGCCAGAAGCAGATAGAGAGTCTGAATCTTGATCTAAGGATGGCAAAAGGCATGGTGTGCCTCATAAGCCCAAGTGCAGCCCAGGTCAACTTCACAGGGAAACTGGGGAGGACGGTTCAGACACCACAGGTAGTGCTGATGGGAGTGAAATTAGGGGCAGAAGCTGAGGAGGAAAACCCCCAGCAAGAGAGGCTGGGACCGGAGCCGATGTGCCCGGCCCGGCAGCAAAGACTCGGCCCGCCCGCTGATAACGGGGATGAGGGACCCCTCCAAAACCAGTTCATAGTTCCCCACGGCACCCAACAGCTTAGGGCCATGGTGAGCCATTTAACTAAACTTGCGGCAAATGGGGATCCCTCAGTCCACTTCAGGGAAGTGGAACAAGCAGCAAGCATCAACGTGCAATGATGCTGAACAGGCCAAAATGCTGCTATTCTCCCTGGAGTGTAAGCTCTTCCAGTCCCTCTCTGACCAATCTAAGATGGGACAGTGTGATTATGGGGAGGTCAAGGAGGGAGTTCTTGAGGCCATGGGGATTAATGAGGGAAGTCCTTTCTCCCAGGTGGAAAAAACAGTGCAGCTAGTAGGAGAACCCCCGCAGGCTTTTGCAGACAGGTTGTGGCCGGTATATAGGAGCGCATGCAGTGGGACGCCTAACTGGGCTAACCTGGACCAGGATCAGTGGGCCCACTGGCTCCGTTGCCTGGTGGCAAACAGCTTGCCACAGGTCAGGGCCATGGCAGGAATGTGGTTTGACCCAAAGAATCCACTGACTACCGAATCCACAGTGATCAGACAATTGACCATAGCTTACCGTAATGGTAAAGGAACCGATGCACACCCACCTAAAGGGATAGTGCGTGAAATGAAACCCGGCCAGGGTAGGAAGGAGTGGCATCAGGAAGGGAATAACCCTTCCAGCACAAAGCTCAACTGTTATGGGCGTGGGAAGAATGGACACTGGAGAAAGGAGTGTAAGAATCCTTGGAAAGATAACAAGGGAAAGAATCCCTCAACCCCAGCCCAAAAGGCAGAGACAGGAATCCCTCCCGTCATGTTCAAGTCATTTATGGATACCATGAGAACCCTATTGACTGGCCCAGGGAAGGTAGCAGCCACCACCGGCGCACTAACCCCCATCAGCTCCATCTAATCCACAACCCTGACTAAAGCCAGCGCAGCCTGTTTACCTGTGTTCCCTTATCTACGACTTATTGACCCCTCGTTGAGATGGAGGTAGAAAAGGTAAAGGGGACCTATCTGTTGGATGTGGGAGCATCATATACCGTGATCCATTCAGTTAACCCCACCACCTCACCTCTATCTAATGGGATCCCATACAGTCTGTCGGGATTCACAGGCAAAGAACAGGCTGGCTCATTTAGCATCCCGCTGACCGTTCATTTAGGAACACTCCGCTATAAGTGGACCTGTATCCTAATGAAGTGGGGAAGTGAAGGGTGGAAAAGGGATCCTGGGAGCCAACTTTATTGTAGGCCACGGGATCCTAGTGGATTTGAGGAATCACTGCCTATGGGGGGCAAAAACAGAAAAGGAAGGCAGAGTAGTAGTCATCCCAGATAAGGCAAGCCCCATGGTATACGCCATAAAGCTGCCTTGGCGTACCAAATGGTTCCACATTAACCAATGTAAGTTGTTTAAATCCGAGAGAAGGGAATAGCCAGTTGGGGCAAGGTCTGAGGATAAAAATCCTCAGCCTGCAGCAGGAGCAAACTCACAGACTGCACAAGCAGGTGCAGTGGCTTGTTTAAAGGGAAGGGCTATCCCACCCACCGTTTGGGACACTCCCCCGCTCATCTGGGACTCAGACGAGGTGGGACCTGAGGGCAGAGAGTTACCTGCCCCTGACACAGGTTTAGAAGAGGTACAGCCTGAGGATAGAAATCCCCAGCCAGCGGCAGTGGAGATTCCACAGGCCGCACAAGAGGGGACAGTGGCTCGGGTTGAAGACCCACCAGCCAGAAAACCCCCACCAGCCAGAGTCCCTAGAAGGTCCCCACGAACGCCACGGCCAAAGAAACCGTGGTCACCGGTCCCCAGTTTAAAAGGGAAGCCGCTCAAGTCAGGGATCGATCTGAGGACAGAGGTCCCCAGCCAGCAGCCGCAGGCTGCGAGGGACCAAAGGTACAGGACAGGGCGGCCACACCGAAGGGAGTAGTGTGCTGTAGCCCGAACAGGGATTAACCTGGCTGCCCAGGGACGGGTGACGGATGTACATAGCTTCTGTTATTTAATTTTGAGATTGTTAAGTTTGGGTGTTTTAGTTAAATTTTAAATAAGGTGGTTGATAGTTTAAGTATTATTGTTTAAGAGTGTTTGTATTGAGTCGAGGTCGCAAGACTCGACTATGCTTACCCAAGCCAGCGAATCTGTTCGGGACCTGGCTATATGCTCTTATGTCTCCCTACAGAAAGGATTTCGATAGGATGGGGGGCATACTCCTACTCGCCCTGAAAGGAAAGGCCACTGGGAGGCGAGGTGAAGTGGAGGACTCCCACATTTTTGGGTGCTCAGGGGAGAGAGCACTGGTTGTGACTACGAGGGGCAGCAAAGGTAACATGGAGGAGATCACTACCTATTCCCATGTGGGAAGATGGCCTGGGTGGCTGGGATCTAACTCCACCCAATACTCCAGTCAGACCGGGTTCACCTACGTGGAGGCCTCCCTCCGCAGCCCCAGCATATAGGTTGTGGCCACACGGGTCAGGGTCACTGAGGGGAAATGCGTGTTGTACCTGACCTGCAGAGGACAGATTCCCCTGGGAAGGTGGTGGTGGCTCAGGAAGCTGAGCAGAGACATGGGGGACGGTACAGCTGACTGGCAGCGACTGGGGAACGACACCCATCGGACCATTACCGGGAACCATGGGGGGTGTGAGCGTGTGCTGGGACAAGTGGTGGAAATCGGAACAGGGAATCTATGTCTGCATGTGGGGATCGCGGAAGACCTGCCCCACGGGCGTATCCATTATCTTTTCCGCAGCATGGCTGGACAAGGGGATGGGGGTGGAATGGGATTCCCACCTACACACTTGCAGAACCCCATCCTCTCCAGCCTCAGTTAAGGCCACTGAACTCGTGGCACGCGCCCAAAAGCCCCTGCCCACAGCCCCGATAGTAAGGACACATATGGAGAAGTGCCCGCCACCACCAAAGGACCAGGGAATGGGCTGGTACTAGTGCTGACCGAAAAGGTGCTATACCAGGGGGTACACTACGCAGTAACTTCCGTGATTCTAAACCTCACAGAGGTACACTTACCTGAGTGGTGCCCCAAGGAGACAGAACAGTTTTCCCAGGCCCTGTTAAGAGAAATGTTCAGGAAATTCTACGAGTTCGATTTTGCCAATGTAGACAAAACAGACAAAAACAGAACTGTACACTAACCACACTGAGTACTTTCGTCAAAGAAGGGGAACCTGGAATGATGTTTTCACGGCATATAATACAGGATCTTCTGTGATAAACAGTCTGGATGACATAGAATTGCAGACACAAATGAACGGTTTAAAAACACAATTATGAAAAATCTTAACAGAGGAGAACACAGTGATAGGCTCAGAGCTACATGAGGACCAGGCCATGACGGTCCATTTAAAGGAGATTATTGCTGAGTTGGAAAGGCACGCCAAAACAGTGAATGCACTCATTCGAGAGGATAGGAATGCATCAGACCAGGCTGCACAGAATGAGGTGTGCGTGCTGTAAGGGGCATGGTTGCTGGGCAAGGGCCGCCGCAACCTGGAGAATTTAAAGCAAGGTTTAGTCCCCTCCTGGATCAGCAACAAGCACCTCACAGCCCTCCACCCATTTGAGAATTCACTAAGCCTGTGTCAGTTCCACCTAGCCTCTGAAGCCTACCCTGTCCCAGTAGATTGTGGGCACTCCAACCACATCATCATGGGTATAGTAGTGAGGATGCTGGTCATGGGTGGGACAGCCCGACCTGTACCAGTATATAGGGTGGAGAACATTGGAGTCATTCAAGGGGGTGCACACGTCCGTTTCACAGTGGTCCTACCTTACGTCATAAAGTGGGAGTACATGACGACAGGTACAGACCTCTCTGGGTGCCAGAGCTGGGTGCACACGTAGTACTGTGTCCTCCAGCATTTGAACACCTATTCCAGACCACAGTGCGGGTTTTAAACTGCTGGTGCACGGCCTATAGACTGTATCATGGAGGTAATGACACAAGGCCATGTTCCCCCACAGGTAGCATATATAGGGGGTGGGACATATTGTGTCACCACAAGTGCGCCCCACTACCAGCCTGGACAGCACATCCAGTGTCCGGTAAGTGACAGCAGTTTTTGTTTTAAACTCGAGGCAGAAGTTCAAGGGGCCCAGGGATGGATTGTCCCCATTCCTGAACCCTCCACTGTTCACCTCACTGTTAGGGAAAACATTACCAACCTGCAGAGCTCTGTCACACATTTCGGTTACGAAATTCCCCCTCTATCAGAACATCTTACTAAACTACTAAAAGCTGTAGAGTTATCACAAAAGTATTTCAATATCTGCCACTTGTGGTCCAAACAACGATTGGTCACTGTGAGGTGCAAAACTTTTGCCTGGATTCTATGTTTGGTAGTAAGCCACTGGTGGGTTTAAGTGCTTCCTTTACCATCAGTAGTGACTCCTGCCAGGTCATATAATCTTCTTCTAAAATGGGTGATGTACGACAGATAATAAATTGGTCACTTCCAAAGAAACACCAGGTGCTAATTCTTGTATGTCGTCTGAAACCAATGGTGATTCGATTATAACTGAATGTATAGGTAAATGACAGCTCGACCAAGATTAATTAATTCTATACCTGGGTGTTTTGTGCCTCCTACCCCTTATTAAGCAGTCAACAGATTTGTCTCCCTTTGTAATAGTTGCCTCTCCACTAGACAGAGTTGTGTGTTCCTTGGTGCAGAAATTAAGAGGGCAGAAAATCTCTCCCAACAATGCATTAGAAAAACAATTTTACAGTTCTTATCACACTGCTGCAGCTCCAGATTCCTACTCCAAGGCCAGAATCACCTGCTCTTGCTGGTGTTGAGCTTGGAGATGGCAAGGGCATTTACTTAGGAAGGGTGGTGCTGTACTGGAGCCCTGCTGCCATCCCGTCATTGCCAGAATTAAGTTCTGGACGTGAAGGCCCATGGCCGACCTACTTGCCTGGCCCCAATTGAAGCCTTTAAATGACCAACTAATGACTACTTAAGGGCCTCATCCCGCTGTTGCTGGTATTAACCTAGCTGAAGGCGGGGTTGCGGCACACACAACAGGTGAAACTGTGAAGCCGGCTTGTCACCTCCGGGGAAGGGTGGGGGGGCCCCTTGATCATCGAGGGACTGGACATCAGGAGTTGGGTGGCCCACTGAGTGCCAACCCCTGCCCTTGCTGCCGGCCCCCTGTGCCCCTCTCCCCGTGACTGACACCCCGCAAAACTACCTCCGCCGCACATTACTCACCTGTGGCTTAGATCGCTTCGTGATCCTGGGATTCAGTGCCTGTTCTTCTGGCAGCTGCTATGGCCTCCCCAGTGGCACTGCTGAGCTCAAGCACTGCCAGCATCTGATTGGCTGCAGCTCTTGGGAGGCAAGACTTCCACCCCCCAGGGCTTTGATTCCAGGGGAAGGCCTGCCGCTGACCTCACCACTGCCTGATTGATGTGTGGTTCGGCGGGCCTTCCCGAAAAGAGACATCATGGGACCCTCAGCGGCTCTCGAGCCAGCAGGCGAGACCCCCGACACCTCATCATGATTTCCCTCCCCCCCACCAGGGAGAGAAGTAAGATCTTTCTGGCTTTCAACTGTTCATTTCCTAATCATTCCTTGTGAGATTTCATGAATTCCAAGTTGCTCCTGTTCCAAGTTTTGACATACAAAAGCTTTTAAATAATTTACAATGAAAAGAGAAAATCATGAATAAATAATCTACCACAATCAAATATCAAGTTAGGGTTTGAAAGAATCTAACCATAAGAGGGGTTAAAATGTTAAAAGAGTTAATTTTTCTAAACGGTAACACAAGTTCATCTCACCAATACTGAATGGTCAAGAGCACCTGAGTGAAAAAGCTTACCTCATCTTAAAACCATAAAGGTAACCCTTGGTAAGGTGGCTTTACTCTTAGAGTCACAAAGCTTACCATAAGGTAAAACGTTGCTAAAATAGTTTTGCAAACTGCCACCAAAGCTTTCACAATGTAACACTTAATAAGCTGATTTTCTGCACCTAGCACTAAACCGTGGTCAACTGAATTTTTGACAAAGCTAAACAAACCCAAACTGAATTATAACTAGCTCCCTCAACTTGAAACATAGTTAGATGAAACATGAAAATTTGACCATCATGAGCCTTCCAGCCTGCTTCAATGCTGGCTTTCCTAGAAATCAAAGAAAGCCAGATCTTACCTGGAAATACAACCTTATTCGGGAACTAAAGGAGGACAGCAATACAATGTCATCACGCAGCCTCAGGTATTACAAAAGGCGAGTAGGCACGGACATTGGAAGTCTGCCAATCATTTTTAAATAACTAATTAACAAACTATTTCACTTGTTAAAAAGCCACTTGCATGTAATTTCTTGTTGCCTGCTGCATTTTTCAGGTGTTGGACAGGAAAAGGTTTGTGAGTTCTTTATGGCAGGTCTGAGGAGGTTGCAAGGTTGGAAGTATGGCCTGCCATCGGGACCATGGCTGCGTGCAGCAGCACAGTCTGTCAGAGCAGGTGACAGCTTCTGTATGTGTTTGAACTTCATTTATTAAATGTTTAGAGCCTGACATAAGGAAAAAAGGAAGACAGAGAGAGCGCAGGGGGACTTTAAATTTGTAGCTGTGACTGACTTACTATTCTCGGCATCACCTCTCTGCTGCGTGACATCTCAGCCTAGACTCCCAATTGGGGCAGGAGTCCCCCTTCTCACTGCTAATTGGCCACCTTCCCGCCAGGCGGCTGCTAACTGGCTGTCCGATGCTTGATTTGCTGAGCTGAGAGAGCAGGGACGGGAGCGAGCAGTTCACTCACTTTCCATTCCGTCTCCCTCACCCTGCTGAAAACTGTAAAATCTAGCCCAATATTTGGATTTAAAAATTGGATTCTCTGCTGGAAATAGGATTGAGTTTTCTATCTTTTCCTAGAACTAATAATGTTGCGATTTACTGCCTAACCAAATTGTGAACTGCGTGTTCAATTTTTTAATTAGCTTCTATGTAGCTTAGAATTTATATTGTCTCACATAGACTTTTGTATCACTAACTCATGAACCCCATACACTCTTTGGTGGCGAGGTATATTACTCATGAGAGATCCCCAGACCCTTACAATATCTGGGATATTATAATCTGGCTGAAATTTATTAAAAATGCCATCTGGAGGATGGTAATATTCTCAGCTGGTTTCTTTCCTTTGGGGAGAGTAAGATCCGACCTTCAGACCCATTCGGTGTCTTTAGGATTTGTCTTTCTTAATCTTAAATTGAGAGTGCTCATCTGAGAACTACGCCTGATGGATGGTCCCAAAAAGGGGCCAGGATTACAATGGGCAGAAGAGTGCTCAATAGGATTACTAATTAGAAGCTACTTACATGTCATTTAAACTGTAGGCTGAATCATTATTCAGCTATTACAGCTGCCCCCCAAATATGTTAGTGGTTCACTTTAATTCAAAAGGACAGTTCGCAAGAATACCAAAAGTAAAAGAAACGTTATGACCGGAATGGGAGGAGTGTACAGTATATCTAGCCCCACCGCTCCACAGAAGTTTAAAAGTTTAATTCACTCACCAAAATGGCCAATTATTCACCTTCACTACAGTTAGGCCCAGGATATAAGAGACTTTAACCAGACTTCTTTCAATAAACTCAGAATGCTTGATTTATTACAAAACAAAACTTTTTTTTTTCAAAACAAATTGCAAAAACTGGTTAACACATAATTTGTAATCTGGAATTGTAACCCTCTTAAAATTTCCCAGCATACACTGTCAGGAAGATAAAATAATTTTCATAATGTTATTGAAATTTATTGTAAAGTAGAGTAATAGTGTGGTCTCTGTCTAGGTCTGTGTGTGTGGGACTTTATTGAATTAAAGGCAGCTTGTCTGCAGGCTTTGATGTAACAGAAGATAAACTAGGTTTGAATTGTTAAGTAGGTAAAAATGAGGGAAGTTTTAGGATGTAAAGTGTGAAGTGGGTAATTTCATTTATAAATATACCGGACTAGATTGAATTCAAAAGAGGGAGTGAAATATTGCACATAGCAGGGGAAATGAAGAATCAGTGGGCAGAATTTTCCCGTTGGCGTGCGGGGGCGGGGCCCACATGCATGCACGTAAAATGATGCACGGTGACATTGGGCAAGCATCCCAACGTCACCGCGCGCCATCGCACTATTTCGTTGGGTGGGTACGCGATGCTCTCCAATGCACGCCTGCCATTAATTATCGGGCCATTAAGGCCCTTGACGCTCCAATCGACCACGATTTCTCGGTGCCTGTGCAATCTTCGGGTCGGCGCATGAGCACAACGGGCAGGCGGGTAGGTCACATTTATATAAACCACATCCACGGGCGGGATGAGAGGGCTCACTGGGGTCGCGAGTGTGTGCTCTCTCAAGTATTGATTTTTCAAAGTTATTGAAACTTGCCTGTGTGATCTGTGATACTTCAAAATGCATACCAGCTGCTTGGACTGAACTCTTAACCTTCAGGTCAGCGCTCTGCAGTGAGGAATCCTTTTTGGGCCTGCACGTTACAGGAAGCCTTCCCTTAGCCTGGGAATGGGAGCTGAACTGTCCACTGGAGGCACCTCCTCTGAGGAGGAAGGGAGGGCTAGAAGGGGAAGGAGGCCAGGAGTGCACATTCAGCCTCCAGGGGAGCCACCTTTGGGAGGTCAGGCACAGGCACAAGGGGCGCAGGGCCAAGAGGTAGACCAAGGCGGAAGGGGCTGCATAAAACATCACTATCCTGCTGCCAGGGTATACAGGCAGCGAAGCTGCTACCTCAATATGTATGAGGTACAGAGCCGAAGGAGGCTCTGTCTCTCAAGGGAGATAGTCAACTATATCTGTCAGATGATTGGCCCTGAGATCTCTGCTAACTGTGTGGGTGGACACCCCATGCCAGTGGCTCTGAAGGTCACAGCTGCCCTCAACTTCTATGCCTCTGGCCCCTTCCAGGGGTCAGTGGATAATCTTTGCGGTGTCTCCCAATCAGATGTCCACACTTGTGTCAAGCAGGTCACAGACGCTCTGTTCAGGCGTGCATTGACCTTCATCCACTTCCGCTGGGACCAGGAAAGCCAGACACATCGAGCCAGTGGCTTCGCAGCCATTGCTGGCTTCCCCCGCGTCCAGGGTGCAATAGACTGTACACATGTGGCAGCAGGTGAGCCCGATGCCTTCGTCAACAGGAAGGGCTTCCACTCCATGAATGTGTGGATAGCATGTGATCACTGGATGCTGATTCTACAAGTCTGTGCAAAGTACCCAGGCAGCTCCCATGACGCCTACATCCTCAGATACTCCCAGGTGCTGGGGCTCTTCAGTGCTCCAGCCCGGCTGGATGGATGGCTGCTGGATGACAAGGTCTATCCCCTCAGAAGGTGGCTCATGACGCCTCTCCACCATCCAAGAACAGAAGCTGAGCGGCGGTACAATAGGAGCCACGGCTCCACAAGGGCTGTGGTGAAGAGAACCATCGGTCTTCTCAAAATGCACTTCCGATGCCTGGACCGCACAGGGGGCACACTCCAGTACCCCCAGATCTTCTGTCGATGATAACGGTTGCATGCTGCGCTCTACACAATCTTGCGCTGGAAAGGGGGGGATGCAGTGGACGATGAAGATATCGACATAGTGGCTGCAGCTGCAGCAGTGAGTCTGAGGATGAGCACGCGCAGGGAAATGCTGAGGGGGTAGACGCTGACCCGGGCATCCTGCAGAGAGGCAGGGACATCCAGGAGGTTTTAATCCAATGAATCTTCAGCTAGCACACCACAGATGGACCTCCAGGACAAGCCTGGGCTGTAGGCTCCATACTCAATACCTAAGTGCAAAATCTGTCGGGTTAGGAACATTAACTAAGGGCCTTGTTAATAAAGCTGAATGTCCCACAAAGCACTCATAACATTTTTGGAAATCATACACATGCAGAAGAGGCACCCTCAGCCATGGTCACATGTCTGAACTTAATATCACAGGCAAAGAAACTTAAGCAAACAAAATGACAATAATGTTCCGATTCAAAGCAAATCATAAAGACCTCATCTTGGGCTAACACAAAAGCACCAGTGAAAAACCTGTGGTCTGCATAAGGTGCCTTATGTTTACATTTCCTGGTGCTATATCTTGGTGCTGCCCCATCACTGGGAGTGGCATCTGAGACAGCCTGCTGACTCTGCTGTCCTGTTGGCCTCGATGATCTTGGCAGTCGTCCTCTGGCCCGTGGAGCCAGTGCTGGCCCCGCCTGGGAGGGAGCTGCCAGTTCCACAGCTGGCATCTCCCCAGTCGTCGCAGCCTCACCGGATGCTATGGTCACTGGGAGAGGGGCGGAGGAGCTGCCGTCCTCATCTGGAGCGCCCTGAGAGGAGCCCGCAGAGACAACAGGCAGCTGCTGTGCCAACATGACGTCACTTCAGACCTCCCTGCTCAACGTGGATGGATTGGCACCGAGCTGGGAAACTTGGTGCCCACACTATCTCCCACACTGGCACTGACCAGCTGAGGTCAATGCCGATGTGAGGGATTGCTGGTCAGAGCGCATCCCCAGGAAGCCCTCATGAGTCTCCTGGAGGTGCCTCTCCATGAGAGTCGCCACTTTCTCCATGGAGGATGCATGGCGCTCGGACATGTGGCTCATTGGTTCGGCGAGCGTCCGCGTAGACTCCTCCACCACGGAGACCAAGCCAAGCAGGGCCTCATGTATCTCCCCCAGATGCTTCCGCACACCCAGCCGCATTTCCTGCCCCTGCTGCGTCACGGATGACTCCAGAGGCACATCATCAGGCACCGACTGAGCATGTGCCTGGTCCCCTGCAGTCCTCCGACTGCTGGCACCATGGGCACTCTCTGTCTCTGCCAGCTCCTTCAGCAACTGTGAAGTGCTCTCACCGCTGTGCCCGGGACACTAGCCGATGTTCTAATTCCCACCGAGGTATTAATATCGGCGCTGATGCCTGCCTGGCAGAGATGGTGTGATGCTGGTGAGACTTCAGGCCCCTCAGGTGTGAGAGGGGGCCTCTGCTGCTCCTCCTCCCGGCCCTGCTCCACTGATGCTGAAAGGAAGAACAAGGACATTGGATCAGTTAACGTGGAGACAATGACAAAGTCCATTCCTGTCCCCCGGATCATTATGCGCTCATCCTTCCATAAGCAATGGTCAAGCCATGTTTCAAAATTAAATCACTTAACATTCAGCACTGCTATGGCTGTTGGGAGAACAATGATGACCTCACTGCTGGGCAAACACACCTGGCCGTGGCACCCCAGCCTCACCAATACCAGTGGACCTGGGCGCAAGGCGCCTCTCCAAATCCAGGGCCTCCTGCTCAAACCGGCTGAGAATGTCTAACTGCGCCTGCCCGCCGCCAGACCTCACACGCTCTGCCGCATTGTGAGCATTCTTCTCCTGAAAATGAGAGAAGAGCATTGATTTGTGCAAATTGTACATGGACTCTCTTCGCACACGGCCCACCCCAACCAGAGTGGGACACATCAGGGCTCCAGTGCCTCCTCACCCTACTGCTGCTGAACACTCACACAAAGGTACTAGGCCTGTCCCCCACACCCCCCCTACCCCCGGACACATTCTGCCTACATCACATTAGGCACCACACGGTATATCCTTCCATAGCAAGGAGGCGCAAGCACGTGGAGTGCAGAGGGCAGCAGATGGTTCGTTGCCACACCACCTTGAAGCTCCCCTCCCAGCATCTCATCACCCTGACTTGGACATGTCCTGCAGTTCAAACACTGCGCCTAGATGCAGCTCCTCCAGGTTGCCCCAAAACAGTCATGTGGGTCTCAGTGTACCACATGCTGCGGGCGCAGAATCCATCTCTTCACCACCCTCTCAGGCTGACCTCGGCATGGGCAATATCTGCTGGCCCACCCAGCAAAAGACACATGCCGTCAATGATTCAATGCAGTCACTACACTCAGACATTAGGGGGAGGGGGGAAGGTGTTGCAGCAGGGGGAAAAGCCGACCTGCTGGGTTAAGTGACCAATGGCAACATTGTCCTCATCCTTCTAGAGCGCAACAAGTCATTGAAGCATTTGCGACACTGGATCCAGGTGCGCCGCACCATGTTGCGGGAGCTCACCACCTCCACCACCTCCTCCCAGGCACGTTTCGTCATGTGGGGGGGCCTCCTCCTCCCATCCTGGGGAACCAGCACCTCCCGCCGTGCTGCCATCTCCTCGAGGAAGGCAGCAAGGCAGTCTCCGAGAAACGAGGAGCACACAGGCCCCCCCCGGCCTGGCCTGCCCCGATGACCTACCCTCTGGACTTGCATAACCTCCTTTGCCCCTCTGCAGAGCCCTTTGCCAAGCCATTGTGCTCAGCAATGGGAATTTGCATTCAAAGGGGAAAATGCGTATAAAGGAGTGAAGGTTGTATGTAAGGGCAGGCATTCTAAGACATAACACAAGTGTGAAAAGCCTTCAACATCTAAGCCTCACGCTGCTGTCCACAAAGAACTGAAGTTAAGAAAACTCACTTTGAATTTGACTGTCCAGGGTATTGTGTGTTACTTTGCCGGGGTCTTTTTAAAGCGATGGTGTCTCACTGTTGCCTTAACGGAGGTGTAACTGGGGTTTAGATTAATTAGGGGGTGTAGAAGTTATCATAGTGATAATTTGTAGATCTATGTATGTGCTTGAAATCATTTTTTTCTATTAATAAAGGTTGAACTTAGTTCTGTAAGAAACCTATAAGACTTGGTGGCCTTCTTTTACTGAATTCACAGCCTGCATCTTGAAATAAGCACAAATTGCAAAAATAGTTGTGGCAGCTGCTTCAAGTTTCCCTCTGGGATTTGACCAATTTGGTATTTACCATCTGCCTGCCGTAACAGAAATTGGGGGCTTTTTGTGGGACATATTTGAAATTCCTTGATTGGTTTGGAGTTGGCGAATCATAAGATTATGAGTACGAGAAGCACTTTGAAATCTGCAGTTGGTGTGAGGGATTTTAAGTGGTGAGACTGCAATATGGCTCTGGCAGTTGCTAAGAATTGTCTGGGAGTTGAAGTTATGACTTTGACTGGTTTACAAAAGGTAAATAAAGTTAAGTAAATGGAATTGGCGGATAAGTTACAATTGGGATTACCTGCAGGGGCAAAGAAAGCAGACATAATTGAAGGTACAGCACAGCATTTATAGTTGGAAGTGATACCTGATACTAGTGAGTCACAGCTGGAGATAGTGAGACTTCAGTTTGAAATGAAGAAGCTTGAACTTGAACAAGCAAAGGAAATGAAAAAAATTGGAACTAGAGGCCACAGAAAAAGAAAATGAAAGGACATTTCAAAGGGAGCAATGAGAAAGGCAGGAGAAAGAAAGGAAGTTGGAACTGGAATGCGAGGCAAGAGGGAAGAATAGAGAAAGAGAGGCAAAGGAAGGAGAGAAGGAAAGAGAAAGAGAATACCAGCTTAAAAGGCTGGAAGTTTAAAAAGGGATCTCAGATTCTGAGGAAGGTTCTGATTATGAAAAAAAACCTTTAACCTGAAAGCCAGTAGGGAGATGTTTAAATTTGTACAAGCTCTTCCAAAGTTTGAGGAAAGAGATGTTGAAGCATTCTTTATTTCATTTGAGAAGATAGCTAAACAGGTGAAATGGCCACAGGAAAACTGGACATTGTTGTTGCAATCCAGGTTGGTGGGTAGAGCATGTGAGGTTTATGCTTCACTGTCAGAAGAAATGTCAGTGAACTATGATGTGGTTAAAAAAATGTCTATTTTGAGTGCATATGAGTTGGTTCCTGAGGTATAGAGGCAGAAATTTAGGAATATGAGAAAATAGCCTGTGCAAACTTATATTGAGTTTGGAAGAGTAAAACAAAATTATTTTGACCGGTGAATATGGGCATTAAAGATAGAGATGAGATATGCAGCTCTGAGAGAGGTAATTCTTTTGGAAGAATTTAAAGATTCAATCCCTTCAGTAGTGAGAACTCCTGTGGAGGAACAGAGGGTTCAAATGGTAAGACAAGCAGCAGAAATAGCTGATGATTATGAGTTAGCTCATAGAGCTAAACATTTTTTTTGTCACCCTTTTAAATCAGTGAAAGACTGAAAGTGGGAAGGTGAAAGGAAGGTAGGTAGTCAGGGAAGGGAAGGAGTAGGTGGAAATTCTCAGGAATTTTTTCTCAAAATAAAAAGGAAGGTGCTGAAGATATAAGTAACACTCGAAAATTGAGGTGTTTTCATTGTAATAATGTTGGACACACAAAGTCAGTATGTTGGAAATTGCAGAGAAAATCTGTTAGAATTATTGGGGTACAGAAAAGTTCTGGAACTAAAACTACTTTGGGTTCTGAGGTTAAGGCACAGGAAGAAACAATGGTTTGTGTGCAGGTAAAACAGGAAGGATCAGTGATAGGTAAAGAAGTGGGAATGTGATCACAATTTACACAAGAGAATTCTGAGGAGCAGGTTGCAGAAATGTTTAAAGTTATTGCGAGTGAAGGGAAAGTCTTTCCATGTGTACAGGGTGGAGTAAGTAAATTTTAAGAGACACAGGGATAAGTCAATCCTTAATGTTGTGGGATAGTGATATTTGTTGTTCAGAGGGAGTATTGCAGGAACAGGTGATAATAGGTGGGGTTCATGGAGATGCTAAACCTATCCATTGTGGAAGGTAAATTTAAAGAGTAACTGGAAAATAGGTGAGGTGATTGTTGGAGTAGTGAAAAAAATGCCCATTGCAGCTGTTCAATTTATTTTGCATAATGATATAGCTGGATCACAGATGTAGGTGATGCCTGTGGCAGTTGAGCAGCCTGTAGAAGTGTTTTCAACAAAAGTGTTGCAGAGATAGCATCCTGGATTGTTTCCAGGTCGTGTGATGACAAGAGTACAGGCTCATAAATTGAAACAAGAAGAACAGGGAGTTCAAAGGCAGAGAGAAGGTGTGGAAATCCAATTAGCTGACACTGTGTTTGATAAAGTTGTTCAGGAAGGAAGACTGGAAGACAACTCAGCTGAAATGCTTAACTCAAGGCAGTTAGTGGAGCTACAGGAAAAGGATTCGCAACTAAGACAGTTATATCAGACACCTTACTCAGAAACAGAGGCAAAGTGTATTCCAGAATGTTATTACCTTAAGGGTAATGTTTTAATGGGAAAATGGAGGCCTTATCATGCCTCAGCAAATGAAAGCTGGAGGGAGGTGCTCAGATTGTAACACCATTTGGATATAGAAATGAGATTCTGAGCATAGCTTATGAAATTCCAATGGGGGTACATTTAGGAATCAGAAAGCACAGGTGAAAATACAAAAATATTTTTATTGGTCTGGATTGCATAGGGATGTAGTCAAATTCTGTAGAACATGTCATACAGGTCAGGTGATAGGGAAACCACAAGCAATGATTAAGCCGGCACCTTTCATTCCCATTCCAGCATTTGAAGAACCTCTTACTAGGGTCATGATTGACTGTGTAGGACCTCTCCCTAAGACTAAAAGTGGAAATCAGTACTTACTGACAATAATGGATGTGTCTACCAGGTTTCCTAAAGCAATACCTTTAAAAGATATTACAACAAAGAAAATCGTGGAAGAATTAACTCAATTTTTTACAAGATGTGGTTTACCTAAAGAAATACAATCAGATCAGGGTTCAAATTTCATGTCACAGTTATTCAAGGAAGTAATGAACGGCTTGGGAATAAAACAATTTAAGTCAACAGCTTACCATCCTGAATCACAAGGGGCTTTGGAAAGATGGCATCAAACTTTAAAAACTATGATGAAGGCGTAGAGTCAGGATTATCCACAGGATTGGGATGGGGAATTCCATTCTTATTATTTGCTATTAGGGATGCTCCGAATGCATCGACTGGTTTTAGTCCTTTTGAACTAGTTTATGGTAATGAAGTAAGAGGACCACTGAAATTGATTCATGAGAAATTGTGAGTCAAAATTCAGAAACTACTCTCCAAGATTATGCATCAAATTTCATAGAGAGTTGAACAGCGCATGTGAGTTGGCTGGAGAACATTTAAAGATATCACAGCAAGTGATGAAAGTGAAGGCAGACAGGAAAGTTACAGCTTGTAGTTTTGATGCTGGGGAGAAAGTGCTATTTCTGTTACCAATACTGGGTGACTCGTTAAATGCAACAGGATTGAAAAGGAATTGAGTGAAGTAAATTATTTAACAAATACTCCAGATAGAAGAAAGAAGCAGATGGTGTGTCATGTAAATATGCTTAAAAAGTACTTTGGCAGGGAAGAGGACCAAAAGGAGGTATTAGTGATGGTAGATAATGAGAAAGAGGTAGAAATGCAGGATTCTGAAATTGATTTTCCTCTAATCAAATTAGATAATGAGGGGGTATCTGAAAATTTAAATGTAATATTGAGTTACCTTCCAGACAAGTGTCAAAGTGATTTGGAGAAGCTATTGCAGTCACACAAAGATATTTGTGGGAATAAGCCAGGAAGGACAAATTTAGCTATAAATGACATATGTTTACAAGTTTCATCTTAGATAAGGCCATATCCTTATAGATTAAATTTGGCAAAGTTATCACAAGTACAGAAATAAATGTGAATTCATGCTCAAAATGATATCATCAAGTCTAGTTGCAGTAACTGGAGTTCACCTATTGTGCTGGTACCAGATGGAACACAAAGAGTGTGCGTGGACTATTGAAAGGTGAATATGTTGACAAAAGCAGATTCATATCCTTTACCATAGTTGGAAGATTGTATTGAGAAAGTGGGACAATCAAAATTTGTCACAAAGTTTGACTTGCTATGAAGATATTGGCAAGTACCATTATCGTAGACAGCAAAGGAGATATCGGCTTTTGTGACGCCAGATAGGCTGTATCAGTTTAAACTCATGCCATTTGGTATGAAAAATGCACCTGCAACATTTCAAAGACTGACAAAGTAATTGCAGGTCTGAGCAATTGTGCTGTTTACGTTGACGACTTGATAGTTTTCAGTCAGACATGGGAGGAGCATTTACAACATCAGGAAGAATTATTTACTCGATTACAAGAAGCTAATTTAGTGGTGATAAAAACAAAAAACTGCGGATGCTGGAAATCCAAAACAAAAACAGAATTACCTGGAAAAACTCAGCAGGTCTGGCAGCATCGACATCCATCCATTCTTAATTAGCACATTCTCTTAGATAATATCACCACCTTCAACACCTCTTTGTTCCTTTGTCTGTGACATCTTTTGATTATCCGCTCCTATCACTGCTTGCTTGTCCCTACAACCACCCCCCACCCCCACTTCTCTCTCTCTCCACCACCCCCCCCCCACCTTAAACCAGCTTATATTTCACCCCTCTCCTAATTTTACTCAGTTCTGTTAAAGGGTCATGAGGACTCGAAACGTCAACTTTATTCTTCTCCGCCGATGCTACCAGACCTGCTGAGTTTTTCCAGGTAATTCTAATTTAGTGGTGAACTTGGCTAAAAGTGAATTTGCAAAAGTGCAAGTTCCATACCTAGGCCATACCATTGGACATGGTAAAGCGGCTCCGAGAGATGTGAAAGTCAAAGCTATCGTGGATTTCCCCGTGCCTACAACAAAACAAGACGTTCTAAGATTTTTGGGCATGAGTGGGTTTTATTGGAAATTTGTACCAAATTTTAGCAGTGTGGTTGCTCCATTGACCGAACTATTAAAAAAGAGCAACAAGTTTCAATGGATACAGGAGTGTCAGAAGGCATTTGACAGTTTGAAAACTGTATTGACTACAACACCAGTTTTGGCAGTACCCAATTATGCCAAGCAATTTAAGTTGGCCACTGACGCAAGCAATTTAGGCATTGAGGCAATACTGTTACAAGAAGATGACACTGGAATTGAAAAACCAACACGGTATTTTTCATGGAAGTTGAAAGTACAGAGTCATAGAATTTTAATGGCACGGATGGAGGCCCTTCAGCCCATCATATCTGCACCGGCTCTCCAAATGAGCATTATGGCCTATTGCCATTGCCCTGCCTTTTCCCAGTACCTTTGCACATTGTTTCTATTCAAATAATCATCTAATGCCCTCTTGAATGCCTCGATTGAACCTGCCTCCACCACACTTCCAGGCTGTGCATTCCAGACTCAAACCACTCGTTGTTTCTCACATCACATTTGTTTATTTTGCAAATCACTTTAAATCTGTGCCGTCTAGCTCTTGATCCTTTTACAAGCAGGAACACTCCCCCTCCCCCCATCCCCACCCCGTTTCTCCCCCCTCCCCCCTTTTTTTTCAATAATTTATATAGATTCTTCTTTTCCCACTTATTTCCATTATTTTTAAATCTAAAACTAATACCTTGTCAGTCTTTCCACCCCACCCCCACTAGAGCTGTACCTTGAGTATCCTGCCTTCCATTCTTAATTAGCACTTTTCTTAGATAATATCACCACCTTCAACACCTCTTTGATCCTTTTGTCTGTGACATCTTTTGATTATCTGCTCCTATCACTGCTTGCTTATCCCCACAATCACCCCACCCTCAACTTCTCTCTCCCCCTGCCCCCCCACCTTAAACCAGCTTATATTTCACCTCTCTCCTAACTATACTCAGTTCTGCCGAAGGGTCATGAGGACTCGAAACGTTAACTGATTTCTTCTCCACCGATGCTGCCAGACCTGCTGAGTTTTTCCAGGGAATTCTGTTTTTGTTTAACAGCTTCTCCATATCTGCCCTGTCCAGCCGTCCCATGGTTTTGAACATCTCTAACAAATCTCCTCTCAGCCCTCTTCTCTCCAAGGAGAACAATCCCAACCTCCCCAGTCTATCTTCATCACTGAAGTTTTCTCATCCCTGGAACCATTCTTGTAAACCTCTTCTGCACTGTCTCCAATGTGTTCACATCCTTCCTATAATATGGCACCCAGAACTGTACACAATTTTCCAGCTGAGGTCTAATGAGTGTCTTTTATAAATTCAGCATAACCTCCCTGCTCTTCTACTCTATGCCCCTATTAATAAAGCCCAGGATATTATATGCTTTATTAACTGCTCTCTCCAACTGTCCTGCCACCTTCAATGATCTATGCACATATACACACAAGTTTTTCTGCTCCTGCATCCCCTTCAAAATTTCACCCCTTATTTTATATTGTCTGTCCATGTTCTTCCTACCAAAATGCATCACCTCACACTTCTCCACACTGAACTTCATCTGCCACCTATCTGCCCACTCCACCAACTTGTCTATGTCCTCTTGAAGTTCCATAGTCTCCTCCTTGCAGTTCACAACACTCGCAAGCTTTGTATCATCTGCAAACTTTGATATTGTCCCCTGCACACCTGGGGACAACACTAGATCATTAATATATATCAGGAAAAGCAAGGGTCCCGTACCCAACCCCTGGGGAACTCCACTACAAAACTTCCTCCAGCCCGAAAAATATCCATTGACCATTACTCTCTGCTTCCTATTTTTCAGCCAATTTTGTATCCACGTTGCTACTGTCCCTTTTATTCCATGAGCAATAACTTTTCTCACGAGTCTGTACAACAGAGAAGGTATTCAATGATCGAAAAGGAGACTTTGGGGTTGGTGTTAGCATTGCAGTATTTTGAAATTTACGTTGCCAACAATTCATCAGAAACAATTGTTTATACTGACCACAATCCTTTCAAGTTTATGAACAAATTTTGAGACAGAAGTGCAAGGCTATTCAGATGGAATTTATTACTGCAATCATTTAATCTACAGATTATACATAAGGCAGGATGAGAAAATCTGATGGCAGGTGCATTTTCAAAGGTTTGAAGCTTAAAGGAAAAATTGGACTTTTAAAACCTGAACACTGGACTGGAATGATTTCTGTTGATACCAGGGATTTGTATATATATTGTTATGTTAATGCATGTGTCTAGTAATGTAATAGTGTAATAAGTATAGGAGGTAATGTAAGATGTGTTCAGAAAATGAAGCCATCTTTTTAAATTATGATGGTTCATTTTTTAATAAGGAGGGGGGAGTCAGGAAGGTATAATAATTTTCATAATATAATGCTATTTATTGTAAAGTAGAGGAATCGTAGGGTGTGTGTGTGTGTGTGTGTGTGACTTAATTGAATTAAAGGTAGTTGGTCTGAAGACTACTATGTAACAGCAGAGAAGCGAGGTTTGAAATGGTAAGTAGGTAAACATGGGGGACGTTTTGGGATGTAAGGGATAAAGGGAACAATTGCATTTTTAAATAAACCAGACTAGATAGAATTCAAAAGAGGGAGTGAAATATGACACCTAGCCAGGAGAAGTTAAGAAACAGTGGACAGAATTTTTCCCTTGTCGGGCAGGCATGTGCCCAATCCGAACCAGGAGTAAAATATTGTGTGATGATGTCGGGTGAGCATCCCGATGTCATCGCGCACTCTCACAATCTTTCACTTGGCGGGCGCACACGGGTGCTGAGTGGTGCCCGCCGTTAATTAACAGGCCACTTAACACCCTTAACAATGCAGTTGTCTGAGATTTTTCGTTGCCCAGGCGATTTCAGCTCGTCACATGGGCAAAATGGGCAGGCAGCCAGCTGACATTTCCTCAAACCCCATCCAAGGGCGGGATAAAAAGGGTCAGTAGCATTACCAGTCTGAGTAGTGAGGAGTTTTGGAGATAGTTTGCTGCTGGTTGCTTATTGGTATTTTGCAGCTTCATCTCTGTTTGTGGCTTCACTCTTAGCACCTCCAGGCGTCATTTCAGGACTCATTGCTGTCTGCCAGGCCCCCGGAGGATTCAGACCATGTGCACCCTTCCAGGATCAGACAGCCTTCCCTTACCCTGGTAATGGGGATTGTGGTCTCAGCTTGAGGCACCTCCTCTGAGGTGCAAGACAGGAGCAGAAGGGAGAGGAGGCCACGTGTCCCTATGCACCTTCCAGGGGAAGGACCTGTGGGAGGAGATGCACAGGCACAAGGGGTGCAGGGCCAGCAGGTAGCCCAAAGCGGAAAGGGCCACAGAAGACACAACTATCCCGCTGCCAGGGTTTACAGGCAGCGATGAAGCTGCCTCAATATGTCCAAGGTGCAATGCCAAAAGAGGATCTGCCTCTCAAGGGAGAGCATGACCTCCATTTGCCAGATGATTGGGTCCAAGATCAGCTCCGATCTGCGGAGGACACCCCATGCCAATGGCTCTGAAGGTCACAGTGGCCCTCAACTCCTATGCCTCCAGCTCTTTCCAAGGCTCAGTGGGCGATCTGTATGGAGTGTCCCAATCAGCTGTCCACAGTTGCGTCAAGCTGGTGACAGTAGCTCTGTTCAGGTGCGTGATGACATTTATTCATTTCCGTATGGATGAAGACAGCCAGGCTGAGCGAGCCAGAGACTTTGCAGCGATTGCTGGGTTCTCCCGCGTCCAGGGTGCAATCGACTGCTCACATGTGGCCATCAAGGCACCAGCCGGTCAGCCGGGAGCCTTCATCAACAGGAAGAGATTTCGCTCCATGAATGTGCAGATAGTGTGTGACCATAGGATGCAGATTCTGCAAGTCTGTGCAAGGTACCCTGGCAGCTCCCATGATGCGTACACCCTGAGACACTCCCAGGTGCCGCGGCTCTTCGGTGTTCCAGCCCGACTGGATGGATGGCTGCTGGGTGACAAGGGCTATCTGTTGAAAAGATGGCTCACGACGTTTCTCCACCATCCCAGAACAGAGGCAGAGAAGCATTACAGTACAAGTCATGGCTCCACACAGGCAGTGGTAGAGAGGACAATAGGTCTTCTGAAGATGCGCTTCCAATGCCCAGACCGTTCAGGGGGTGCACTACAATACCCCCCCAGACCGGGTCTCACTGATCGTGGTTGCGTGCTGCACTCTCCACAATCTGGCACTGGCAAGGGGGGACCCACTGGAGGAGGGGGATCTTGAGGCAGCTCCACAGGCCACAGATGATGAGTCCAGTGGTGAGTCGGAAGATGAGCACAGTGAGGAGAACGCTGAGGGCATGGAGCCAGACCTCGATAACTTCCAGGTAGGTGGGGACATCAGGGACACCTTGATCCAACGCTCCTTCAGCTAGGCTACCAAAGATCAGCTTCAAATGCAAGCCAGGGCTGCTGCCTCCATCCCAGAAGTCTGAAAGGACCCTTTCATTTGAACACAAAGGACACTCAGTGTGGGAGATGGATGAGGCACCCAGTATCCCAGCTAGGTGCCCATCCTGTGCAATAAAGTTCAGAGCCATGTACGTCCAGCATAACATACTAGCGTACCCTGCACAAATGAAATAAAAAGGTGAAGCATACTCAAGCTATGACGACAAAACCAGATTTATATCATTTTGACAAGTACAGGCTATTTATATCAACCTCTTTGGTCTTAACTCCCAGGCCAGTATGCATTAACTAAACATAAGTGAACATAAAATCACCCATGAGCTGTCCCTCTTGTGCTCATGGTGTCTTTAACTTACGCTTGCAAGTGCAATGTCTAGGTGCTTCCCCCCTTGCTGGCACCGGCATTGGAGGCAGCCTGCTGACCCTGCTGTCTTGTTGGCCTTGATGACCTTGGTGGTCGTCCTCTGGCCAGTGGAGCCTGTGCTGCCCCCACCAGGGAGGGAGCAGGCAGTGCCACAGCTGGCATCTCCCCAGTCGCCGCAGCCTCATCAGATGACACAGTCACTGGAAGAGGGGCAGAGGAGCTGATGCCGTCATTCAGAGTGTCCTGAAAGGAGCCCTCAGGGATGACAGGCAGCTCATGCACCAATGTAAGGTCGCTGTGGACCTCCCTGCTCACCATTGATGGATGGGCACCTAGCTGGGATATTGGGTGCCTCATCCATCTCCCACACTGACACTGACCACCTGAGGTCAACGCAGTGCTCACACCTTCATCCATCACGGACTCCTCCATCACGGAGATCATGGCACACAGACCCTCATGGATCTCCGCCAGATGCTCCCGCATATCTTGCTGGACATCCAGCATCCGCCGCCTAATGGACGGCTCTAGAGGCTCATCAGCCTTCGACTGAGCATCATCCTGATCCCCAGCACTCCTCTGATTGCTGGTGCCCTGGGCACTCTCTGCCTCCACCTACAACTCAAGCAAGTGTGAAGTGCCCTCATCAATGTGCACTGAGATACTAGCTGCCGAACTAATGCCCACTGAGGTGTTGGTATCTGTGCTGGAAGAAGGACCTGTCATTAGTTAAAGTCATCACACTGTCACTGTGCATGCCAGGCACCTTGGTGAGACAACGGAGATTTGCATCATGGTGCCCTCGTCTTCCAATGATCACTCGGGACTCCAGGTTCGAGACTCACATCAATGAAGAGACTACACTAGAATGGTTGCACAAGCCAAAATTCTCACCTCTGTGCACTGCACTCTTACCTTCGTCTGGCACCCCAATTCCAAGCCTCATTGCACGTGGGGCATGCTGGCTCTCAAGCTTTAGGACGCTCTGCTCATACCTCTAGAGGATTAGGAGGCTAGCAGGGCCTCCACTGGCCCGCGACACTTCTATGTTGTTGTGGGCCATCTTCTCCTGATACAATAGAGGAGCAGCAGTGATTATTAACTCTGTACATGCAGCACCATTGCAGCCTAGCCAACCCCAGCTGAGGAGCACTTGGCAGGGCACATCCAAGTCGTGATCCTCTAGCTTCAAGGCACTCAGTCCAAGCAGCCAGGGCTCACCCCCTTGGCCAGCTCCTTGATTGAAAGTTGGCACTCAGACTCTGGCACCCCTGACGCCCACGGGGGGACGACCAGACCTTAATACATTTGCACACTGACCCATGCCAACATGGTACTCACCCTTCCTGAATGCATCAGGTCATTGAAGTGCTTCCGGCACTGCACCCAGGAGTGCCGCGGCATGGCTACTGACCAGCGCTGCCACCTACCCCCGTGCCCTCTTGGTGAGGTTCGGGGGCCTCCTCCTCCCATTCCTTGGGACAAGGGGCACCCTCCTGGCAGCCACCTCCTCCAGGAGGACGGTGAGGCACTCATCAGAGAAGCGGGGGGAGGGGGGGAGGGGGCCGAGTGCCCACCTGACCTGCTCTCCCGCCTGCTGTGTCCAGCTTCACTCAGGTCCATAGTGTTGGCTCAGGGAACGCCCTCCATGGCAACCTTCTAGGGGCTGCCTGGGCCGCTTTTAAAGCAGCCACATGGTCACCATTGGACCAAGCGGCTGACAGGCCATGTCCCGCTCAGCCCTTCCCAGCCAGAGCAGATCCCTTAAGGCCTGCCCAGTGTGAAATCGCGGTTGGGTCCAATCGCGGGCGGCGATCCGTTTCACGACCACACCTGGGCCCACCCGCCGCACCCGTCCAACAAAGGGAAAATCCTGCCCATGGTTCCAACAGGAACAACAATTCATACTGCATGAAAAGAGAGTGCTGATTGGTTGGCAAGTGGACTCTGACTGGTAGAGGTGTTGCCATGGAGAATGGCCCAGGAAACAGTTAACTGCCAAGCTTTTGTTCAAATTCAAACCAAGCAGCCCAATTGATAATGTTAAATTGGTTTTCATTTATTAGCACAATCAGGGTTGTTTAGTTTTTCATAACAAGCAAAGTACAGACCAACCAGCCTGCATTTGAAAAATGCAAAACATAATGTCCAACATTAGATGTGATGCTGCGATTGGACAACACTTGCTAAACAATCCTGATTGTGTCAAGAATTATACTGAAAACCAATTTGAGATTATCAGTCAGACTCACAGTGTGACTCACTTACACATGCTGGACACTACATACGTTCACACACAGGGCCCTGTCCTTTGCAGACAGAACGAACATGTCCACACATTGCACCTTTTTCAACTGAACAAAAGCTTGCGGTCAGCCATTCCCTGGTTGATTCCTTATCTTGACCATTCAAAGCTGACCTGCCTGGTTTGGATTTAAAGTAGTATTAGCAAAAAATGTAGTACTGGAGAAATTAATGGGAATGAAAATTGATAAATCCCTTGGACCTGATGATCTGCATCCCAGAGCATTGAAAGAGGTGGCTGTTGAGATAGTGGATGCGTTGGTGGTCATCTTCCAAAATTCTATAGAAGATTCTGAAACGGCTCCTGAAGATTGGAAGGTAGCAAATGTCACCCCACTATTTAAGAAAGGAAGAAGAGAGAAAACAGGGAACTACAGACCTGTTAGCCTTAGATCAGTCACGGGGAAAATGCAAGAATCTATTATAAAGGATGTGATAACTGGACACTTAGAAAATAATGGTAGGATTGAGAAAAGTCAAGATGGATTTGTGAAGGGGAAATCATGTTTGACAAACCTGTTGGAGATTTTTGAGGGTGTAACTAGCAGAATAGATAAGGGGAAACCAGTGGATGTGGTGTATTTGGAGTTTCAGAAGGCTTTCAATAAGGTCTCACATAGGAGGTTAATAAACAAAATTAGAGCACACGGGATTGGGGGGTAATATACTGGCATAGATTGAGAATTGGTTAATGGTCAGAAAACAGAGAGCAGGAAATAAACGGGTCATTCTAAGATTGGCAGGCTGTGACTCAGATCAGTGATTGCACCCGGCTAATCGCAATCTATAATCAATGTTTTGGATGTGGGGACCAAATGTAATATTTCCAAGTTTGCTGATGACGCAAAACCAGGTGGGAAAGTGAATTGTGAGGAGGATGCAAAGGGGATTTATACAGGCTAATTGAGTGGGAAAGAACATTGCAGATGGAATATAATGTGGAAAAATGTGAAGTTATTAACTTCGATAGGAAAAACAGGAATGCAGAGTATTTATGAAATGGTGAGAAATTGGGAAGTGCTGATATCCAAAGGGACCTGGGTGTCCTTGATCATGAGTCACTGAAAGCTAACATTCAGGTGCAGCAAGCAACTAGAAAGGCAAATGGTATGTTCGGCCTTTACTGCAGGAGTGAGTACTTGAATACAGGAGTAAAGATGTCTTGCTGCAATTGTACGGACCCTTGTTGAGACTGCACCTGGAATGTTGTGTACAGTTTTGGTCTCCTTACCTATGGAAGGATGTACTTGACATGGAGGGAGTGCAACGAAGGCTCACCAGACTGACTCCTGGGATGGCAGGATCGTCCTTTGAGGAGAGATCAAGGAAACTGGGTTTGTATTTTCTGGAGTGCAGAAGAATGAGGGGTGATCTCAGTGAAGCATGCAAAATTCTTATTGGGCTCGACAGAGTGGATGCATGAAGATTGTTTCCCCTGGCTAGGGCCTCTAGAACCATGGGACACAGGGCGGAATCTTCCAAGCCCGCTGATGGCAGGCGTGATAGGTGGCATGCGCAGAAAATATGGTGGGACCCACTTCACTAACAGCGTGAAGGCAGGTCGCGATCTTCTGCTCAGCCCGTGGACCGCGGACCACGTTTCCCGCCATCGGTCGCCAGGGAGTGAATTGTAATACATTAGCATATAATTTAAAGGCCATCCCACCAGGCTCTTGGAATCCCACTGTATCGTCCGTCCACCTCGGCGGAAAAGCACGCTGACGTGTTTCACAACAGCACGCAGGCGATGTGCGCTTGGCGGCCTTCACTTTGGGGGAACTGAGGTGAGTGACCAGCAGCGTTCTCCACAGCTCGCCTGTTGTCTACAGGTCTCAGGGGTGCTGGGGGCGGGGGAAACTGATGCCTGGCCCTGCAGACGACTGCTGAGGGGTGGGGGGGTGTCTTGGGGCAAGTGCTGGCAAGCCTCGGAGGCAATTGCTGAGGAGGGGTGGGTCTGGGGGCATGCTGGCCAGCCTCAGGGGTGACTGCTGAGGAGGGGTGGGTGGTGGGGGGAGGGTTGGTCAAGTGCTGCCCTGGTGCTGCATCCTGTGCACAGGCAATTGAGGTGGGGGGCAGGGTAAGCGAGGGAAGTGGCCACGAATTAGGGACACCTGTATAAACTGACCAGGCCTCTGCAACTGAGACAGATCAGGCGCAGCCACAGTGATATGATTGGGGTCAGGCTCCTAGCCTGCCCGCCCATACAAGCAACACAGAGGCTCCAAAACGGCCACCAAGAACTCCGTACCTTGTAGAAGATGGAGGAGAGAGCGACTGAGGCTCTTGGCTGCACAAAGGCAGGAGCAGCAACCTCATGAAGAAGGGGCAGCAGGAGCTCCCGCACACGCTGCCCAGGAGTGACAGTGAGCCATGGCTGGGCAGTGCCTAGCGACACCCAGGATCCATAGACGCCGCCTGCCATTCCTGCAGATGACTGAGAACCAGCGTTGCTGACAGCTGTGCGTGTCTAGGGACCTGGTCGCTCACATCTGCCACTTACTGCAGGGCTTGGCACCAAAGGGACATGGAGGGCATCCGCTGCCAGTGGCTGTGAAAGTGACTGCGGCACTCAATTTCTATGCCAGTGGCTCCTTTCAGGGCTCCACAGGTGACCTCTGTGGGATTTCACAATCCATCACTCACAAATGCACCCATGTGATCACAGATGCCATCGTCTCCATGGCAACAACTTTGTGCATTTCACTCAGGATCAGGACAGCCAGAATGCAAGGGCCATTGTATTCACCCAGATCTCGGGATTCCCACAGGTACAGGGTGTGATTGACTGCACTCGTGTGGTGCTCAGGTCTCCGTTGCTACACTCGATAGAATTCATCAACTGCAAGGACTTCAACTCACTGAATGTGCAGGTGGTATGCAACCAACAGAAACGCATCCTGCAGGTATGCGCATGGTTTCCAGTCAGTGTGCACGACGCCTACATCCTGATTTGCTCGCAGATCCCTGCAGTATTCCAGGGTCCACAGAGGCTGCAGGGTTGGTTCCTTAGGGATAAGGGCTACCCGCAGAGGCCGTGGCTGATGACACCCCATATTGCAGCCTCAGACTGCAGCAGAGCGACGCTATAATGAGGCTCATGCAGCAGCTTGCAACTTGGTGGAGCAGACCATCGGGATGCTGAAGATGAGGTTCCAGTGCCTGGACCAGTCTGGTGGAGCCCTGCAATACAGTTCACAGAGGGTGTCAAGCATCATTGTCGTTTGCTGCTCCCTTTACAACCTGGCACTGCAACGGGGTGAGGAGCTGGCTGAGGAGGAGATGGACGAGCTGCACAAATAACATACCAGAAATGTTGGGGAACACAGGGTTTAGTGAGAGGGAGGAGCTGAAAGAAATCAGTATTATTAGAGAAATTGCATTGGAGAAATTGGTGAGATTGAAGGCCGATAAATCCCCGAGGCCTGATAATCTACATCCCAGAGTACTTAAGGAAGTGGCCCTAGAAATAGTGGATGCATTGGTGGTCATCTTCCGAGATTCTACAGACTCTGGAACAGTTCCTACAGATTGGAGGGTAGCTAATGTAACCCCACTATTTAAAAAGGGAGATAGAGAGAAAACAGGGAATTATAGACCAGTCAGCCTGACGTCGGTGGTGGGCAAAATTCTAGAGTCCATTATAAAAGATTTAATAGCTGAGCACTTGGAAAACAGAGGCAGAATCAGACAGAGTCAGTATGGATTTACGAAAGGGAAATCATGCTTGACAAATCTACTGGAATTTTTTGAGGGTGTGACGAGTAGAGTTGATGAGGGGGAGCCAGTGGATGTGGTTTATTTGGACTTTCAGAAGGCTTTCGACAAAGTCCCACATAAGAGATTGGTGTGTAAAATTAAAGCGCATGTAATTGGGGATAGTGTACTGAGATGTATAGAAAACTGGTTGGCAGACAGGAAACAAAGAGTAGGAATAAACGGGTCTTTTTCTGATTGGCAGGCAGTGACTAGTGGGGTACCGCAGGGATCAGTGCTGGGACCCCAGTTATTCACAATATATATTAATAATTTAGATGAGGGAACTAAATATAATATCTCCAAATTTGCAGATGACACAAAGCTGGGTGGGAGGGTGAGCTGTGAGGAGGATGCAGAGATGCTTCAATGTGATTTGGACAAGCTGAGTGAGTGGGCAAGTGCATGGCAGATGCAGTATAATGTGGATAAATGTGAGGTTATCCACTTTGGTAGCAAAAACAGGAAGGCAGATTATTATCTGAATGGCTATAAATTGAGAGAGGGGAATGTGCAACAAGACCTGGGTGTCCTCGTACACCAGTCGCTGAAGGTAAGCGTGCAGGTGCAGCAGGTGGTAAAGAAGGCAAATGGTATGTTGGCCTTCATAGCCAGAGGATTCGAGTACAGGAGCAGGGATGTCTTGATGCAATTGTACAGGGCCTTGATGAGACCACACCTGGAATATTGTGTGCAGTTTTGGTCTTCTTATCTGAGGAAGGATGTTCTTGCTATAGAGAGAGTACAGCGAAGGTTCACCAGACTGATTCCTGGGATGACGGGACTGACATATGAGGAGAGATTGAGTCAGTTAGGATTATATTCACTGGAGTTCAGAAGAATGAGGGGGGATCTCATAGAAACCTATAAAATTTTAACAGGACTAGACAGGGTAGATGCAGGAAGGATGTTCCCAATGGTGGGGGAGTCCAGAACCAGGGGTCACAGTCTGAGGATACGGGGTAGACCATTTAGGACTGAGATGAGGAGAAATTTCTTCACCCAGAGAGTGTTGAGCCTGTGGAATTAACTACCACAGAAAGTAGTTGAGGCCAAAACATTGTATGTTTTCAAGAAGATGTTAGATATAGCTCTTGGGGCGAAAGGGATCAAAGGATATGGGGAGAAAGCGGGAGCAAGCTATTGAGTTGGGTGATCAGCCATGATCATAATGAATAGCAGAGCAGGCTTGAAGGGCCGAATGGCCCACTCCTGCTCCTATTTTCTATGTTTCTATGTTTGCCTTTGCAGCTCCAGTAACTATGACATGACCGAGTCCAGAGGCTCGTCATCCAGCAGTCCTCCGAGTGCCAGGGACCTGGGAAGTCCCTGCCTCTGCCTGCTGTGGATCAGAAAGTGCAATGTGCTCACCAGATTATGATCCCGAGGCTACTCTAAAGCTAGGTCCTCCAAGTGGTATGTCTCTGCCCTGGTGCAGCACTGTGACAGGACTTCAGGGACGGTGCCTTCAGATTCCTCTTCAGAGGTTTCTTCGGGGCTTGATTGGAGGTCATGGGTCATGGGCTCTGTCTGCTGTTTAGCAGATGTGCCTGCGAAAACAAGGGGAGATAATTAATGCATGGCAGTGGCCTGTGAAACAGGACACATCAGTCACAGCATGGTTGTCTGATGGATGTTGCACTGCTGGATCCTCACTTGGTAGAGCAGTGCTGACCTCACCGTCAGCACAGGACCAGTTCCGATCATCGCCGGCCAGCTGGATGACTCTGTTTTCGAATTCTGTCAGAACTTTGATTTCCGGCATCCCTCCACTTGTCTGTGACCTTTCCCTCCTGTTGTGAGCTTGTTTGTCCTGCATGGATAGAGATGGAGAGTGTATAAGGATGCCTGCCAGGCCAGATGATAAGTATGCCTGGCCTGTGTGGGTGGTGCGTGGTCCCATGGGCAGGATGAGGACCTTGACGGTGTGTGCGAAAGAGTGAATGGTGATGTCCCTTGCACTGGCAGTGAGTGAGGTCCCTGTGGATGTGTGATGGGTTTGCGAATGTGTGAGTTGGGAGTGATGAAAAGAGTGACTTACCCTGGCGGAATGGAGATCATCATTCATCCTTTTGCAGCACTGGGTGGCTGTCTTCCTCTGCAGGGCGTTCGTGCTGACCACCGCTGCCACCGCCTCCCAAGCCGGGTTGGTGACATTACTACCCATCCTGCGGCCAGAGCAGGGGTAGAGCACATCCCAGTGGGCCTCCAGGGCATCCAGCATTTGCTCGTAGCGGGGGGGGCTGCAGTCTTTTTGCTGTTCCTGGCCATGTCTCCCGGGCAGCGGTGGTGAGCTGGCGGTGATGAGCGGTTTGCTGACAGCTACCTTTCAAAGATAGCGGCCGGCATGATGCAACAGCGGGGCGATGGCAAGTGGGCGAATGAGAGCCCACCCGCCATGGAAACAGTGTGTTTCGCAGGAGTGAATATATCATGAGGAGGGCTTGGGAAGATATGGCGTGAAAACCAACCATTTTCACTGGCAGGTAGGAATCCATTTCTCATCCCCCCCCACCGCACTTAGTGCAATTCTGGGAAAATTCCGCCCACGTCTCAGAATAAGGGGTAGGCCACTTAGAATTGAGATGAGGAGGAATTTCTTCACTCAGAGGATCATTGGAATTCTCTCCCCCAGAGGGCTGTGGAGGTTTAATCATTGAGTATGTTCAAGACAAGAGATTGATATATTTTGAGATACTAAAGTTATTAAGGGATATGGGGATGGTGCGGGAAAATGGAACTGAGGTAGAAGATCAGCCATGATCTAGTTTAATGACAGAGCAGGCTCAAGGGGCCGAATGGCCTATTCCTGCTCCTATGTTCCTATGTTTGACAGGTCTATTTAAGTTTTTTTATGAGGTCACAAACAAGGTGGACAGGGAAGTGTCTATGGATGTCATCTATATGGACTTACAGAATGCAGTTGATAAAGTTCAACACAATATTCCTCTCAAAGATGGAATTTGAGGTAACCCTAGGACATGGGTAGAAAATTGGTTTGGAGGTCAGAGTCAGAGGGCAGAATCTTACCACCTTTGAAGGTATACTTCAATTGAAGATCCCGCCCTGATAGTCTGAGTCCCACCCACATGGGCAATCTTCCTCAAGGTGGCCTCTTAATTGGCCACCGATTGTAGGCTTGAACCCACGTAATACTAGCTCATCACAAAACGCATCAGGGAAATAATGTCTTTAGTCACGGAATTCAACACATTTTATGTTGCATAACAAGCAGATGCTACATTGTTTATTGCAATCTTGTTTCATATTTTGGCTAATACTGATTAATTTGTGCAATCATTTCACGCAAAGCCGTCACGTGTTGCAATGTTGCAAGGACATTTGCTGCAGTCAGCGTGACTGGTGGTGTGGTGCCTGTTTGCCCTCTATTGGCAGTGGAAAGTACCTGCAATGTTTATCTTCACTCAGTCGTCCGATACAACTTCCTGAAAGGTGACCGGGTAAAAGGAAATTCTCCATTTCCCACTGACTATTTGAAATTGAAAAAGGGAGAAGTCATTGCTGAATCATTTCTGAACTGAATCTTGCTTCAACAACTATTGCAAACATACTTATATGTAGTCACTATGGACATGTCAAATAATAGGCGGAATTTAATTCAGGCAACAGGGGTCTTGCCCGCAGACTGGGGAGCTGGCGAGAGCCCCCATCGTCTCCTTTGGGGAAGGCCCACCGTATTAAGTGCTAGTCTGGCCAGCGGCTGGCCTTCCCCAGAACCTAAGACCCCAGGGGCAGAAATTCAGGATCAGCATAGGACCCAGGCCACAGATGAGGAAGGGCAGGATGGGGGTCATGGGGACTGGATTGCTGGCTGGGGTGTGCGGGATGGTTCAGAAGGAAGGACAGGGGCTGCCTCTCAGTGGTGTCTCCACCCTTTCCCAATGCCAGGACCCTCAATCAGGCACTGAGTCTGATTAAGAGGGACCCCCACCCCCCCCCACCCCCCCCAACCGCCTACCCAACTGCATGGTTTTGCTCTTTGGGCCCCTGTTGTGGTGACTGCCCTTCTAGTCGCTGGTTGAATACAAGCGGAGGCAAGATGAGACCCTTAAGTGGACATTAATTGTTCACTTAAGGACCTCAATTAGTGTCAGAGCAGGAAGACCATCCTGCCCCAGACTTAACTGGGACAGGGGCAAGGAGTCGGCAGGGTCCCAGCCCACATTCTCTCTTTCATTCTCTCCTCAGGTACCATGCCAGGCATTGGTGACCATGGACTTCCATGTGTTGTTCCATGGTTATGCTTGGCAAGATCCTGCAGTGATTTGCCATTGTCTTCTGGCTGACCAGGAGACATTCCCGCTCTTACTGACAGCCATCGGCATATTGGAAGGATTTGCAGGGCCATTTGGTTCTGGAGTGGGTATGGCGGTAATACTTCTTTTTATCAAATGCACCACTGGCTAGTCTCAGCAATAAATTCTTTCATTTATGCAATGCCTTTAACAAAAGTAAAACATCCCAAGATGTTCCCCAAGAGTGTAATTGGACAAAAATAATTGATACTGACCCAAAGAAGGAGACATCATGACTAGTGACTAAAACCTTTGCTATAGTGGTAGGTTTTAAGGGTATTCTTAAAAGAGGATAGAGAGGTGGAGTGGCAGAGAGATTTAGGGAGGGAATTCCAGAGCTCATGGTCTAGGGTACCAACAGTGGGGCAAAGAGGTGAGAAGTGAAGGAACACAGAGTCCCTAGAGGGCTATACAGTTGTCATCTCAGCACAGTTTTTAATGGATGAGTTCTCAGCTCAAACTGTCCATGATATTGCACTAATAGATATTAGATTGTCCAGTGCAGTACTGAGGAAGTGCTGTAGTCTCAGAGACGCTGTTTTTTGATGAGACATTAAACAAAGGCCCTATCTGCTCCCTCAGGTGGACATAAAAGATCCATGGCACCATTTTGGAGAAGACCATGGGGGTTGTTCCCAATCTCCTGGTCAATATTTATCCCTCAATCAACATCACTAAAAAAAAAATCTGATTATTAACATGTTGCTGTTTGTGGGATCTTGCTGTGCGCAAATTGGCTCCCACCTTTTTCTAGGTTACAACAATGACTACCCTTCGAAAGTACTTCATTGGTTGTAAAGTGCTTTTGGATATTTTGAGGTTGTAAAAGGCACTATGTAAGTGCAAGTCTTTTTTTTCATTCTAGAAAGTACACAAGAATTGCAAGTGAGAGGGATGGAAATGACGCAGGTGAATTTTGGCAAAGCAGAGACAGATTTTTCCAGCAGCTAATCCATTTTATTTTTGACCTGCTTAGCAATGTTACTAGATGCTGCATGTGGGAAGGTGTTACATTCTCAAAGCTGACACCACTCATACGTGTGAGAAAATTAACTACAGCAAAATGGCTTTTAGAATATCTTCACAACTCTGCTAGCAAGAATTAACAAAGGAAATCAATGGCTGTTTTAATGACTAGCTAAGTTTGAAAGTACTACAAAAGTCAAAATTTGGTTACGATCCCCATAGACACTGATAGCGTTTAAAAAGAAATTCGAACTTCCAGTTAATAGCTGAAAGAATGACAAGATTTCACATTTTAAAGCTTTTAGTGTAACAATTGTCTAAAAGCACTATTGACGAAACACAATTTTCTTTTTGTAGGCAACTTATGCTTCAAACTATGGAGAGGGACATTCTCCGTTTATACTTACCACCCATTACACTCTCCACAAAATTAGAGTCCTATAGCAAACAGTCCACAGTTGCTCCCGGTTTCCAATGAGTTCCTATATCCCCATTTAACCGAGTAATAAGTTCAAGTGACCATCTCTCGGCATTTTCCTCAATTTTTTCACCACCAGCAGCAAAGCCTGTTCTGATGATTCTTCTTCCCCCTGGCCATGCCAAGGCGAATCACCCAGAATCCTTAGATGGCTGCAGGATGCATCTCTTCGATTAGAGGCCATTTCTCTCCCATATCCGGCTATTGTAGCTCACAAAGTCAAGCAGCCTTTTCTCTCTGCCAACCACACAGAACTGCTGTCTGTCTGCGATATTCATTGATTTGTTGGCAAGCCTGTATGCTGATCTCAAAAATGGCTTCATCTGCACTCTTCCCCATGGCAACGTGAAACACATTAACCTTATATATAGGTAGAAATACTAATTAGCTATCCTTGATCCGAACTCCCTTACATCTTAGAAGTAAATGGGCAGTTTACAATACAACTGCTTACAACCCAGTACCTTCAGTGCTCTTTCTGGGACTTTGGCAGACTCAGAGTCTACTTGGTGCAAATCCAAAGACTGCCACCATTGTCTCCAAGCTTAGATACTATGGGCAGAATTTTCTGCCTGCCGGGTACCCAAAGTCCGGCAGGCTGGGAGCCGATCCCCACCAGAGAAGCAGGCCCCGCCGCCATTTTAAGTGGGCAGGCCAATTAAGGTCCGCCCAGCGTGACGCCCGGCGGGAAGCGCTATATTTCCTGAAGACTTAAATGGGGCGGGATGACATCGGAGTTTCCCCTGACGTCATCCCGCGTCATTCTGCGTGTCGGCGAGTGGGCCCCGCCCCCTGCTCGCTGACGGCAAAATTCAGCCCAGTGTACCTTCTTCACAGTAAAGCAATGTGATCTTTCCTCTAATCCCTAACAACCAAACCATCCAAGTTTACGATCAGGCAGACTGCAGCAGGTCACATGACCCTGCACCCCCCACTTACCCGAAATATAAGGCTACAGTCCCAAAATGTAGTAATCTTACAAACCTCGTAATTGTAACAGTGCAAACTGCAGCTTCATATTGCTTTATATCTCATAAGTTAGCTTTAAACATCAAACCTATCACCATGAAGATGGCTGTGCAGAATTTATCACTGGATTCAATTGTCATGATACACATCTTTCCTAATCAAACTGCACCAAACAGCATTGTCTATTTTCACTAACTGTTCAAAAATCAAGCTACTTTCTTCTTTCAGATTAATTCCTGCATTGTTCCATCAAGGGATTGTGAAACAATCACTATGTATTATACTTATATTTTACCATTTACTATTTCTACTGATTATTGGGTAACCCCAGCAGTAACGAATTAGAATTTGTCATTGAGGATTGTGCTTTTAAAATGAAATCGTTGATAATATGAGAAGCTAACCTTGGCATCACTGATCAATGTCTTCAACCAATTAGCAGCTATCCAGATTAATCATCGTATTGACAGGGAGTGTGTGTTCCTCCTTGTTTGGAATAGTAGATCATGAGTTAGAGAAATTACCAGTAATCTTAATGCGCGTGTGACATGCATTCTGAAAAGCATAAATTACATAATTAAGGGGATTAGAACAACTAAATAACAACAGGATCACAGCCAGGTTCAGGGTGTGTTAATTTTTCAAAAATCAACAATGTGAACAAGGAAACGGATTTAAACTGGGAGCACTAATGAACTCAACAATCAGCCTAACCAGAGTGGGCGTGCAATTGGTTGTTACTAACAAAGGCTATAAAAGCAGCCTGGCAATGGATGTTGTCTTTAATGGAAACTGTTCTATTATGGTAAATGCAACAAGGTTTGCTTTTTTTCATTCATTTTTCTCAGGAGAATAAGTGGGTTGAACAGAATCCTGTTGAAGTGGAGGATATATGGCCTATGAAAGGGACAAGCTTGTTTAGGTGAATGGTCTTTTCCTTTTTATGTTTCCTGGGAACGTGATTTGTTTTAGAAGCAGAAGGTCTGCCTGTTACAATGCCAGGTATTGAGGAGGTGCTGGTTTTTGTATAACTATAGCTTTTTTTAAATGTCATCCCACCAGAGCTGTTTTTCCTTGAACGGGCACTACTATTTAAGTGAATAAAAGGTCAAGTCCCACACCTCTAAATCAATAAAGAGTTGTGTAAAATAAGGGAGGGTGGCAGCTTAGCATATGGAGGTGAAGAGTATTGTCAAATTTTAGAAACCTTTATTGGATGTAGGCAATCTGTGTTCTTAGTCAACCTTTGTTTATTACTTTTTTTAACCTCTGTGATGAGAAAGACTAACTTTTTAATAAAAGGTGTGTGTGGGAAAAAAAACAAATCCACATTTTAATCATTGGTTCTGATTTCTTCCATCAAACAATGCAAACTTTTCACTCTTGTTTTAATCCCTTCAGAAGATTCTCACAATGAATTCGAATGGTTCCAGAGAATGGACATGTCAGCCTGCAATCAGGGGCATTGGAAACAGAACAGGGCTCTGTAACTTGTACTAAATGCAAGCCAGGAATTAGATCAAAATAGGGGAGGAGGGAATGTTAACAACACATGTCAAAAATGGCATTGCCAACTGGTTCCATTTATAAATATCGATAACTCAACTTGCCTTAAGTGGCTGAACAAAAATGACTTTGTTCCAGCCTCAGATTTCACATGGTAGAGTATGGAGTAAAAATGTTGTGTTATTCAGTCAGGGTAACTTGGGACCTGATATTGAGCTGAAGGTGTTGTATCATGTTGTTTTGAAAGATTGTTAGTTATAAGGCGGTTAAGTGGTAAAAGATATCCTTTATCAGGGCCCATAAAACACAGAAACAGATTGGTACTTACACCAACGGGCCAGTAGTTTGGGAAATCTATCCAGCTGTTGATACAGGGCCAGAGGCTTAATGCAATGAAGGGTCATTGAATTCTTGATTTTAGGATGCACTGCATTGCTTCCCCCCTGCTCATAGGGAAATGCTAAGTGGAGGCCAATGATTCTGAGGAAGATTAGCCATGGACTGCTGTTACCTTCTATCTACTAATGAAGATAGAGGGCTGAGAGCAGGGCACAGGCTCACCCTGTCAGACCCAAGAAATCTGTAGGGAGAGAGAGAAAATGGTGGGTTTCATACTTTCACTAAGAAACTATATTTACACAGCAAATGAATCAAGATCATGGAAATATAACCTAACAAAATAAATGAATAAACATGATTGAGGGACTCCATGCTGAGTTGAATCAGAAATTAGACTTCATTTCCACACCTGAATAAAGTATGTAGTTGAAAGGCTATCAGTGAAACAATTGACCAGATCCCTCACGAATGATGTGCACTTTCAAAATACTGCAGCACAGAAACAGGCCATTTGACCCATCAAGACTGTCATTGTATTTTTTTTCCATATGAGCCATCTATTCTAAACCCATTCTCTGTTCAGTCTTCATACCCTTTAACATTCCTCTTTCTAGACAACCCAGCCACTACTTTATTTCTGATTCACAAGCTACAAGCTACTGAACACCGGCTCAACTGAATTCTGTGTGCAGCAAATATGCATACGCTTGCACTCCAACAGTTGCAAAGGATGTAACAACGGCCCAGTGTTTTTGGTTTTGTCAAAGAGTCAAATATTGTTCCAGTGTTTAAAAATTTACACATAATCTAGATTGTGGTCGTGTGATCCTGTCATTGATGACAGTGGGAGCAGAAATTTAATTTTGTTGATCAGTTTCAATCAGTGATGCCTTTTTTAAGCCTTAAAGTTACATTATATTCTATAGATGGCTATACATATTATACATTAACCGTCAGTACCTTCCCACCCCCTCAGTGAGTTGTGCAAAGTTGATTGCTTTGATAGTTATTTAAAGTTCAGTTAGAAAAACATTAAATTGACATTGAACTCTAGCACTATAACCCTTCCAAGCTCTTGGTTACTTTGACTCTGGTGTCTTTTGCATATTTTCCCTCCCCTCGCTTTCTGTTCTCAATCAAGCTTTCTGGAATTCTAGAATTCTCTCCCTAAACTCCCCTGTTCCTTCACCTCCTGCTCTTCCTTTAAGCCATACCTTTGACCAAGCTTTTGGTCACTCCTCTATCTTTCTTCTTGCCCCTTTGAAGCACCTTTTGGATGTTTTTCTACATTGAAGGTAAAGTTAGGTTAGTATGTCTACAATCCATTGCCTTCTATATTGCTCTTTGACTTATTGTAATACACTTTTTTAAAACTTGGGTTCTGTAACAATTTTTAAAAATTGCTTAATTTAAAATTGTCTGCATCCTTAAAACGCAACACTTAGGACAATGAGAAGCTATTCCTATGACTGGCCACTTGGTGGAGTGGCAAGTTTGGAATTGTTTTTAGTGGGGCTTAAATTCATGCATTAAGTAGCTCAAGAACAGGGTGTGGTGGCCTGTGACAGGTCGAGCTCCTGGAGTTCAGCTCGATGACTGCTGGGGACAAGTTACTGATTAACCATGACTTAACATTCTACAACACAGGACAAATTTCCAGGCCAGGGCAGGAGAGAGCTACACAGCAAGGACAAAAGGTGCAAGTTAAAGGCAAAATACTGCGGATGCTGGAAATCTGAAACAAAAACAAAAAATGCTGGAAAAACTCAGCAGGCCTGACAGCATCTGTGGAGAAAAAGACAGAGTTAACGTTTCGATTCCGTATGACTTGAAAAGTCATGGCTCTGAAGAAGAGTCATACAGGCTGTAACGTTAACTATGTCTTTCTTTCTACAGATGCTGTCAGACCTGCTGAGATTTTAGAGCATTTTTTTGTTTCTGTTTCAAATGGTGCAAGTATTTGGTGTGAAATGTTTGCACTAATACTGATGTTCCGTGGAGCTGTAACTTTAATCTTGGCTACCTTTGATGTACCGGCTGAGTCATTAGAGGATTAATGGCCTGGCCTAATGTTCATGTTGTAAAGGAAATCCGCTTTCTCTGCAGGTTGTCAAACAATTTTTAAGCAAAAACAATTCTGTCCAATGCTCTGGGATTCACATTAATTAAGCAACGCTATTCTAAGTTTTCCAGCAAGTATATCTATTCTTTACATCAAATGTTCCTCCTCATTTCCTTGTTTTCCATTTGCCTGAGGATTATCCCAAATAATAATTATCCTATTACCAAGGATTGGGACCAACATTACTTTCAATGCTGCAAACCTCCCCAGCCCCACATGGTGCAGTACTGCAGGCACAGATCTCCTCTTCTACTCCTATCATCAGCAGCAATATTTCTGAGCTACTCATTGTTGCTCGTGTCAGTTTCTGTTGGGTCGTAAATTCGTCCTTGTTCTGTGTCTGTCGACATAATATTGTGTATTTTTGTTACAACTGTATTTTGATTGAATTAAAGACCCTTCAAGCTTTATAACACCATGGTTTAAAGTTTTAAATGTTCTACTGTGGAGTCTTTCTTTGCTGACAGTCATTCTTCTTCTTCTTATCAGGAGTAACTTCAAGGACTGTAAGGAAGCCTGCCGATCCTTTCCAGACAGGCACACAAGAATGAAGTGTTGCCAGATTATTCTTAAGACCACAATGGCTGTATTAAATGTACAGCCTCCAGGCACCAAGAATAGGCCTTTATAATTGGATTGTCAAACCAAACTAACAGCCAGAAAGAGACTCATCTAGTACTGTCGCTGCACAGAACTGACCCAAAACCATTGGCCGGGCTCAGTTCTGTACTCGCCTTAAGGTAAGACTATTGACCTAATCTACTTCCTGGAAGAGTGTGTGTCTTAACTATTTTTTTATTCATTCATGGGATGTGGGTGTCACTGGCTAGGCCAGCATTTATTGCCCATCCCTAATTGCCCTTGTTCAGAGGGCATTTAAGAGTCAAGCACATTGCTGTGGGTCTGGAGTCACATGTAGGCCAGACCAGGTAAGGACAACAGATTTCCTTCCCTAAGGGACATCAGTGAACCAGATGGGTTTTTACAAAAATCAGCAATGATTTTGTGGTCATTGTCAGACTTTTAATTCCAGATTTTTTTTTTTTTATTGAATTCAAATTTCACTATCTGCCATGGTGGGATTTACCCTGCGTCTCTGGAACACTAGTCCAGTGACAATACCACTATGCCACCGCCTGCCCCATTTAATAACTGAGATGGAGCTGATTTTGTACCATTATACGAGCTTGGAAATTTGTGAAGAACTGATCTTAGCATGGTTGCCTCATTGGCAAATAAAGCTGGCAAATAAAGCCAGACACCAAGATCGGTTGGGTAGCAACAGCTTGGGGCATTTTCAAATGAATGTGACCATTGATTTACATGTGGCCTGTGAGGCTCCATCATTTGTACATAAGTAATCCACAAAGTATAAAAGCTTGGCATTTCTTCCCTAGCTGAATTAAAAAGACAATATGAGATGAAAAAATAGATTTTTAAACGATTTGTTGACTTCGCCTCTAGCCTCACTTAGCGCCAAAACCAGTATCTGTGTTTGGTGATGAAAACTGGTGTGTCATGGAGAATAGAGGTAGTTAGGTAGAATATAGATATCAGGTAGAATTCATTCATAATTATGACATTATGCTTTAGAATTGAATAAATGGTTACTCTTTGTTAATAGGCAGTAAAGGGCTAAAAGCTTTTACCCAGAGCCCTTTGCACACACAAGGACAGCTCTGAATTTAATTTAAGGCTGATGAACGTTACTTATAATCCACTGGAATTTTAAAAAAGCCTTTTTTCTGACGCAGATATCAGATTTAGATTATCTCAAGAAAAACAGAAAAATTTCACAATTTTAAATGCTTTATTCCTTGGCAAAGGGATGCTAAAAGGGTAATAACATCCCTTAACAATAGGTAATGACACCAGGTCATTACCTATTAACAAAGAGTTCTTAAAATCTGGTCCAGGTTATCATTCAAGACTAGTGGATTTAGAACAGTGTTGTGGAGTATTTTAAACCAACACTCAACACATGGTCTTTCGTTCAAACGTCAAGCAGCCTTTATTTTTTACACTGGCGGGGAGACAATCTCTACTGGTAAACCAGGAGACTTCTCTAACAATGCAGAGTTTCAAGCAGTTTAGTATACTATTCTAGTTGCATTACAATCTCAGTGCCACCTACAACAGAACTGATACTGTTAAAAGGACTGGAATTTAGGACATCACAACAATGACACAGGGTAACCACCATCATGTAATCTAATTAAGAAACGGAGGGGGCAATTGTCACAACCAAATGGCCCCAGACAACGCTCATTAACCCCTTTCGTGGAAGGAGCGAAATCCTCCCCACAAAGGTCAGCCTTAGAGCCAGGACAGCTCACCTTGGTAGGTTCCATTGTTTTCAGCTGTAGAAATAACATCAGCACTAGTGTCTGTCCAGGACAGACTTGCAGGATCAAAGTGGGATCTAAGCACCAATCATCCAGCAGGATGTCCTCTGGATGTGTTTGTGATATTGTTTACCGAAACAAGCTGTGTAACTCTCACGTCTCTGCAATCAAGTTGCTTTGTCGCTTTTGGACCTAATAAGCTTCGCGTTCGAGAACCATTTTAACCCCATAATTGCTGTATGGCTCGAAAGCCCCACTTCAACAGTAAGAATTGAACATTATCAGAGATATTTACAAAGGACAGAGGCTGAGTGTGGCCTTTGAATGACCTAAAATAAAAACAATTCTAAAATGACCATTCTGTGTTAAAATTTAAAAATTATTTTCACGAAAGTACAGAAACAAGTGAAATTAATCAGGGTTGCTATTAGAACATATTACAAACATTCATTGACCAGATAAATGCTCACAAAGTTCACATAATAAGGCAATCCTCAACAATTGAAAAATTATCAATAATAGTGAATGATAGAAACCTTTAAAAGGATGATCAAAGAGGAATAAGCTTAAACAAAGGAGCAACAGCCACAATTGCTAAAGATGATACAATGCAATTCAATATGGTATAAAGATAGGAGCATTTACCATTGGAACTCAGAAGTATTGAAAAACCTCAAACCAATGCTTCTCACTAAGGCCGGCTGAGTAGCTGGACACCTTTAATCTTAATTGAGAGAATTGGTGTCCTACTAGTCAGACAGCTTACTGTTTGGGGATTTAAGGTAACACTTTAGATGTTTTGTGGATATTCTAAGATATTTTTTTAACTTTTGGATTCTATATTAGAACTAAGATTATGTTCTTTATCTTTTTATAATATTCAACATTGTGATGTACTAAGCCGCTTAAAGTGTATTGCATGTTTCAGTTCTTCAATAAATTTGTAGATGAGTTACTAAAATATAACATCTCACGTAGTATTCTGCATACAACTTTATAGAACCACTTTCTGTATACTCCTAAGTTGGGAGATACAGTTTTAAAGAAAGACTCCTGGACCCTTATAATATCCAGGTAATTATAACCTAGCTGATAATTATTTTAAAAAGTCTAACTGGAAGAAGGTAATATTTCTTGATGATTATCTTCCTTGAGGGAGAAGTAGTTTATTTACTCAAGACCCAAACAAGAGTCTGCAGGAGCTGGTTACTTTGAACTCAAGTGAAGGAGATTATTAAGGGAGGGCTCCTTATCTGGAATAGCTCCATAAAGGGTTAAGGCTATAATCCACTGCAGTTGGATGAAACCAGTTTTTTTTTTTAAAAAGACATAAAACAAATGTGGGTAATTATCATTTGGGAGACTTTATTAGTCTTTAATCAATAGTTAGGCAAATAATGGAATTTACCAACAGGAACAAGCTGGAATTTACCAACAGGAACGAGCTTAAAGAAGTTATGTAGAAATAATCTAGGATATAGAGATGTCAAACTAGGAAGATCAACTAATGCTAAGGCATCCACTATTTCTAATCTATATCAGTAACCTGAATCCAAAAGCATTATGGAAATTGATGGATGATATCAAATTAGGAAGGGTATTCAAGGTTGATGAAGGTCAATAATGGAAGGCTAAACTTACAAAATTGCCAGAACTCTGCTGCATGAAATTCAATTTGGATTCAGGTACTTAATTGGGCAGCGGCAGGCTTACCCTGGGATCAATGATACCATGGGTGAAAATCCCACCTCCCAAGAGCTGCTGGCCAATCAGAGACCGACAGTTGTGCTTACTCGGCAACACCACTGGGGGGGTGGGGGAGGACTGGCTGCTGACAGTAACGCATCCACCAGACACGCAGGATCACCGAGGGACTCAGACCACAGGTGCGTGTTGACAGGAAGGAGGGTCTCACGATGAGTATTGTGGTGGGGGGGGGGGGGGAGGGAGGTGAGTCATCAACAAGGGCTGGGTATGTGTCTCAATGGCATGCCCTCAATGCCACCTCCAAAAATTTCTAACAGTCCAAGACAGCTCTCTCTCATACACACTTAATAGTGAAAAAGCTTCCAGTCATAAAACCAATTCAAAGCTTTCAATTCTCCTTAAGTAGTTAATCCCTTATAAAATCAATCAAACTTGTATTCAGACACGGCATTAAAGACACTAATTCTTTAAAAAGCCTCTTTAAACTGTCAATCAAACTGTGAATTCAGATTCCCTGCTGAGATAATGTGGCTTTTGAAACTCAGCCAAGCAGTCATAATGACAATAATAATAACAACCTGTGGGGAAATGTCAACAAAACCTCTAGTGAAACTGCACAACCAGATTTTTTTTTTTAACATGCAGCAGGTGGCCTGTCAAGTAAAGCAGTCCATCAGAAGATTTTTTAAAACTCTGATAGCTACTGCCTCTTTCTAAATTGAAAGATCATGGGACTTTAAAAAAAAAAACTTTGGATCATGACTGTTTCACAGACCTTATCCACTCTTCAAGGGCATTTAGATCTTCTCCATCAATTCATGATTCCCACACCATGGGTTAAGGCCATTGCAACAGCCAAAATGGGGTCTGTTTGAACTTAGCACAGAGTTCAAATGGCCCTCCTGAGTTTGAGTTTTCCTCTTATGTGAATCATGGCGGGTGCCCTTTCCTTTCCCCTACAGACAAAAATTGGATCTGTGTGATTCAATGGGGACAGGTCTAACACATCCATGTACTGTCTGCCATTTTCAAAGGTCTACAGAGTCTTTACGACGCTGTTAAAATCCGGCCTATAGTCTAAATGGTTGGCAGTTTAGGACTGAAATAAGGAGATATTTCTTTGCTCAGTGGTTGCGAATCTTTGGAACTCTCTACTACAGAGAGCTGTGGATGGTCAGTCATTGAGTATATTCAAGATTGAGATTAATAGATTTTTTAGGTACCAAAGAAATCAAGGGATATAGGGATAGGTTGGGCAAGTGAATTTGAGATAGAAGATTTGTCATAATTTTATTGAATGGTGGAGCAAGCTTGAGAGGCTGGATGGTCTACTCCTATTTCTTATGTTAATATAAATCTGAGGCTGCCAAGCTACTTTGTTCAGGCTGTACTTTGAGTAATGTGTTCCATTCTGGTCACCAAGGTACAATGGAAACATCTAAGTGGTGCAGAGGCAGTTCTAGGAACAAAGAACTGAATTATGAGAAAAGATTAAAAAAAGCTAAGAAATGAGCCAAATGTGAGGAACTGAATAAACAGTAAGATACTAAGTGGAACAGAAAAGATTAATCCCGAACATTATTTGAAGTTAAACCATGCCTGTAGGACGAGGGAATATAGGTACAAACTATTGTTGCAAACCCGAGAAAAGAAGAAAAACTTACCTTTTTTAAAAGTGAAGGTCGGGCCCTGGGGGTTGGGAATTAAAGCTCCCAACGGGCCTCAGTGGCTTCTGCACATGCACCGGCCCTGGAATGGCTGCACAGGTGCAGACCATTCTTTTTTTATGATCTTTGGGTTAGCATGTGTCGGCCAGAGAATGACCACATAAGTGCAGTCGGTCGGGTTCATGTTTTCAGGCCGGTAGGCAGCCCTGCGCACATCCTTTTCGTTATTTTTTATTTAAAGGGAGCCCAGCACCTGTGCAGAAGAAGGAACAAAAGCAAAAGTGAAAAGGAGTAAAAAGATCGGGTGACCCAGAAGAGAAGTGCCATTCTCCAGATGTGAACTGCAGAGAGCAGATTTCCCAGAAGAACAGAAGAAAAGTCCCAAAACCAGGGAGTGGGGACAGGAAAAGGTCCCAAAATGATAGCTAAGTCAAGGCACAGGGACAGGGAATCTAGAACCGATCCTGTTCAGTGAAGTTAAATTAAGGAGCAGAGAAAAGGCTCCGAATTTAAAAAGAGGAAGCTGTGGGGAGCAGAATCAAGGCACTGTGGGCTTGTGAAAAGCCAGAAGATCGAAGGAGACAGCCAAAGGTTGGTGACTCCTTACTATGGGCATGTGAAGCCATGGTGCTCTCTGGCGTTCATGGCTGAGTATCTGAGGGAGTATGTGTGGAAGGCAAAGCTTGAATGCACGTGGCGATCCAGTGGAGAGGAACGTTGGAAGGAGAGATCAGAACCCTGGAGATGGACCCTTGTGGAAGGCATCCGAGACCCAGCATCATTTGGGAGAAGAACCCAAAGCAAGTTCTTCGAGTGTGGAGATTGGAAACCCCCATGTGAAAGACAGAGTTCAGTGAGATAAGTTGGCTCACGGTGTGACAAGCGTCTGCGGGAGTTGAGGAGAAATCCATAGCTTCTGTTGGAGGTGGCACCCGACACTTGATTTCAGAGTGTGGTTGTCTGACCACAAGTCTCCTAATGGTTTACGTGGACTGTGTAATTATTGTGAACATTAGAATATGATAGCTTTTGTAACTTGTGTTATCCTTACGAATCTGTATACAGCTGTAAAGGTATCGTTACGTGAAGGAGTATTGTAATATATTTAGTCTTGTTTAATAAAATTTTTATTCTTTCTTTAAAAGTTCATCAGCTGACTCCTATGGCTCTGTTCAGTAGCTGCCCTCCACGTTTCCAAACAAAAAATAAAAGTTAGGATTTATCAAGCTGGGTTCCACCCTGGGATCTGATTTGTCCAGTCATAACATCAGCTGGGATCATAATATTAGCAATGGGCAAGTTCAGGCTTGAGGTCAGGAAGCATTACGGTGCATATAGGGATTGAGTTGGAATGGCCTCCCAACTAAATTAATGGATGCAAAAACACTGGCATCATTCAAGTGGTAGTTGTGTGCTATTGAAGCATGGGTTTCAATAGAAAGATTAGCTGGATGGGGTGATTGACCTGCCTAGTCTGCACTGTGTTGGCTTTCAGTTTAGTTAGAGTTAAACACAATATCAGTTTGGTTTACTGTTATGAAATATTTGGAATTCTCTTTTCAGCATTTGGCAATAGTTGTTGCAGTACTGGCATGATGTAAATCACTCTCATATCCATATTGGATCCTTTTGACTGGCTTTACTTCAATTAAAAGGACTTGAAAAAGGCCAAAAAATGCAAAAACTATTTTGCAATGAAGGCAGCAAATAACAAAAATGAAAGCAATTATTTTGCAGTTGTGCATACTACATCATGGCGAACTAATAGTGAATGACTTAAAAAGCTTTTTGTTTGGAGAATTCAGTTATTGCAAAGACAGGAAATACCCACATGAATCAATTTGAAGGAACAGCAACTGTTGAGCTCCACTTGAATCTGGCTGGCAGTAAATGTTGGCATTGCTAAACTTACCCTAGACATGCTGTGACCTAATCGGCTGTGTCGTAAATGGGTCAAGTGCTTCTTGATCCTGGTTAGGTGCAGTTCTCCAATAATGCCAGAGATGGCATTCCCACTGGTGAGATGTGCTTCAATTCTATTCATCTGTGTGACTTTTTGTTGGGAATTGTTAACCGCTGTTTATGCTAAAGCACTTTTAACTTGTGTGTTCTGTATCTCATGAAAGGATATAACAGCAGGCTTCAACCTTGTTTCACCAATGCTCAGAGCATTATATTGAATGCTTGATTTAATAAAGCTTTGCCCTGTTGATTTCCATTCCAAACCCCATTTAATTGTGAAGAAATACTTTGGATCATTGTTTCTATTTGAAACCGGTGCTGAAATCAACCAATTCTTAATTAAGAAGAAACTTCTGTTATCTGATGTCTTTACAGATGGCCAAGGTTGCAAAATAAATGAAATGCACCTGATATTATTTGCCAGTCACTGATTAGGAGATATTAGTTGTGTTTTTGTTAATGCAACAAATTGAGTTTCTTCAGGAATTGCGACATCCGACAGAATCACTGCAGTGGTCGGCATTTAAGGTTTTTAAATGTTTTGAGTTTGCAATCGGGATTATGTCCCCTTAAATACCACCCTCCCTCCAATACTAATTGAACAAAAACTTTGAGCGTAATTTTCCAGTGCCCCCCACGGTGGGCTTAATGGCAGGCCGATGGGTGGGGCAATGTGGCAGGAGCATGAAATGATGCCGTGAATGTGCGCTCCAGCCCATCATGGTAGGTCGCCATTCCAGCGTTCAGCGTAAAGCCATTTTGCATCCGTTTTGCATCCTGTTAATGAGCTGCAGATGAAGGCCCAAGCAGAATTGTTCCCCCTCACCCTGTCCAATCATCTGCGCCGCCAGCGAGATAGCACGCCGGTCCAGAACAACATCTGGACCAACGTGGCATGGACAAGGAGGCCTGGGGCGGCCTGCAGAGATCAGAAGATGGAGGCCTTCAGTGACCATGGACCCTGGAACGTCACGTGCAGCAGTGAGTGGGTGGAGCATCAACCACGTGGATCTTCTAGCCGCAGGAGCTTCCAGGAGGTGGATCTTCTAGCTGCATATAGACAGTTGCATGAGGTATTGTTGGATGGTGATGGTCTGTGCTGGGGGGAATTAGATGGTTGGGGGAGGGGGGGGGGTGAAGGAATGAAGAGATGGGGTGGGTATGTAGGCCTTAGGAGGGCGGGGCGGTAGGGGAAAGAGAGGGGTGTTGTGGGGGTCATGGAATGGGTAAGTTGGTATGGAGCAGAGGGTGGGAAGGGCTGTAGTAGAGTGCAGGCAGATGGGCATGGGGGGCTGTGCAGGTGTAAATGGGCATGGGGGGCTGTGCAGGTGTAAATGGGCATGGGGGGCTGTGCAGGTGTAAATGGGCATGGGGGGCTGTGCAGGTGTAAATGGGCATGGGGGGCTGTGCAGGTGTAAATGGGCATGGGGGGCTGTGCAGGTGTAAATGGGCATGGGGGGCTGTGCAGGTGTAAATGGGCATGGGGGGCTGTGCAGGTGTAAATGGGCATGGGGGGCTGTGCAGGTGTAAATGGGCATGGGGGGCTGTGCAGGTGTAAATGGGCATGGGGGGCTGTGCAGGTGTAAATGGGCATGGGGGGCTGTGCAGGTGTAAATGGGCATGGGGGGCTGTGCAGGTGTAAATGGGCATGGGGGGCTGTGCAGGTGTAAATGGGCATGGGGGGCTGTGCAGGTGTAAATGGGCATGGGGGGCTGTGCAGGTGTAAATGGGCATGGGGGGCTGTGCAGGTGTAAATGGGCATGGGGGAAGGAGTTCAGAGGGAGGAGTCCGTGGTGTCAACTGAATGAGTCTTGGGGGGCATACTGAGCAAATTGGTGATAGGAAGATGGTGAGGGTTAAAGGGGGCAGTGGGAGCTGGTAGGGTGAGCGTTTGGCGATGATGGGCGAAGGGCACTGAGGGTTGTTGGAGGGGATATGGAAGTACAAGTGGATTCTGAGGTTAGGCAGGATGGGGGGGCATGTCTATTGTAATTGGGGTGGACTCCTTGGTAAGGTAGGGGACATGGACATTCATAAGAACATACGAAATAGGAGCAGAAGTAGGCCATTCGAGCCTGCTCCAACAATTCAATAAGATTATGGCTGACCTGTTTGTGTTTCGAGCTTCACATTCTCATCTACCCCTGATAACCTTTGATTCCCTTGCCTAACAAGAATCTATCTATTTCTGTCTTAAAAATATTCAGTGATCCAGCCTACATGGGGCGGAGGGTAATGTGGGGGCAGGTTGAAGGGTAACTGTGGGAAGGTCAAATGCCACTGCTAAGGCTCATCCATGGCTACAGCAGGAGTGCAGGTCTGTGCGCATCTCTGGCAGAAACTGGACGTTCTACTGGACTGGGTTCTCCATGGTGTCTGCCACCCTTCCCGTGGAGACCTCAATGCAGATACATGTTGGCACTTCTTCAGAGACCAGGCGGATGGACTCCTCTGCTTAATGTGCCACTCCATTGAGGGTCTCTGACACCTCTGCCTGATGCTCCCCCACCTCTTGCAGCTTCCCCAGCATCTCATGCAGGGCCCATCCCAGAGGCTTGTCATCCGACTTGGACGTCGCAGATGTCTCTTCCCCAGCAGTCCTCCGAGTGCCAGTGAGCTTGGCTGACCCTGCCTTCTCCTGTTGAGGGCACATGTCTGTGCGGTGACCGTCAGAATGTGAGACCCTGCCTGAACTACATCTAGTACCCACCGAGGTGTGTGTCTTTGCATTGATTGAAGGTGGCTGCTGTGAAGCCTCCACAGGTGCACTTTCTTCCTCCCCCCTCCCCAGTCCTCTGTAGGCTGGAGAAACTACTGGACAGGGCTTCCTCTTGTTCCCTTGCCCTCTTCCTGCTGGCACCTGTGTGAGAGGAGAGAGCGAGTCACTGCATGAGCTGCCTCCAACATAATGCATGGATCCTTACTGGATGGAGGCCACCCGCCGACCTTTCCATCTGCAGTGATTCGGTCCGGTTCCACTCCTGCCAGCTGGGCTGCCTATTCCTCAAGCTCAGTGAGGCTCTTGAGCTCAGGCTGGCCCTCCCCCGACTTTTTCTCTCTCTCTCTCTCCTCTGTTGTGCCTCAGTATCTTTCTCATGCTTTCACTCTTACATATGACCCATTGGATTGTGTGCCACGTGATTGATGTACTTAAGGTTGTCCACAAGGGATCTGGGGCAGAACCCTCCAGAGCAGTGAACCCATGCAGATAGAAGGATAAGGCTTTCAGATGCATGTCATTAGCGGTGCATGCTGGTGCCCTCAATGCCTAACCCCCTTCCCCGCCCTCCTCCCCCCCCCCCGCCACCCCCCACCACTCCCAGTCTGCATCTGATCTCTCTGTATGGTCTCTCTCTCTCTGCCTGCAGACTAGATGGACTGCAGTGGGGCTATGAGGCATCACCTTATCACATTGACTAGCTCTTTTATGCATGAGCCACATGGATAGTGCCCTTGCCACTGAGGCCTGTGTCCCCTCTGCCATTCAGTGAGGTGAGTGTAAGCAGTTGAGGGTCCACTTATCCTGGCAGCGTGGATGAGGTCATTCATCCATTTCTGGTATCGCAGGGCAGTCCTCTTGTGGAGGACCTGGGCACTGACCACCCTGGAGACTTCCTCCCATGCAGGGTTGGTCTAATGGCTCAGCCTCCTCCGGGTAGAGGACGACCCTCCTGGCTTCCACTGCATTGAGCAGCACTTCGAGGGATACATCACTGAATTTGGGAGCCAGAGCACAGTGGGATCAGCAGACCATCTCCTCCTCCAATGGTGGGTAAGTTGATGTCCAGGTGCCTTTTAAAAATGGTGCACGGATATGATGGGAGGGCAAGCACCGTCCAGCCTGTCACGCCACGCAAAATATCGGGAAACCCCTCACTGCATAACTAATTAGGCCAGCATTGCAGGATTCGGTGCAAATTCCCACCAGCCTTCATGGCAGGAAACATTCCCGGTTCCCGCCCCCATCACGGGACATAGTCCCAGAATGGAAAATTCTGCCCTTTTTTTTAAAGAATTTAGGGGGTTTGGCTCCATTAAAACTTTTTTTTTGTTAAGGGCTAGATTTTGCAGTGTGGGAAAAGTAAATGGGATCAAACTCTTAATGGTTTGTTCCCTGCTTTTTAGATTAAGGAACTATAAATTTCAGTGATCTGATCAGTGGTAAACTGAAATCATGCAGATTATTTGGCGAAACTAGAAAAGGACCACATGATTTGAGTCTAGCATTACCTTTTGCTGACAAGCTGAGGAAAATCTAGTGAAAACCCCATTAACTTGAAAGCTCAATGAATTTGAAGGAATTTAAGAACAAAGCTAAAAGTACAAAGTCTCACCAACCGTGTCTGAGCTTCATTTAAACAGGGAAATAAATTTCATCCCAAAAATTTCAAAAGCCACACACTGCATATTTTTTTAAATGTGTATCAGTTGTTTAAAATGAGGGAAGGTAGAAATTCCAGAATAATGAACTGCAGCATGACGAAGTTGTGGTTTGGAGAGAGCAAACTGTCATCCATAAGGGGATGAAGTGAGCTTCCACTTTGGACTTTTTGTGATGGACCAATAAAGATGACACGATGCGGCCCCAAAGTCACCAAGCAAGGAACATTGCAACAAGCACTTCGGGCAGCTCTGATATAGAAAATAAATCAAATCAAATCTAAAGTGCAGCCAGGGCATGGAGTTGGAGCCTAGGTTGATAGTACAGATAGTGAAGGACTGAAATTCAATCAGTCTGAGAACAGTTCCAAAACGGTCAAAGTCTGGGAAAATTATGCCAAAAACTGGTAAATCTGCAGTCCACCCCAATATTCCTTAGTAGGGGCGCAAATCTTAAATGCAGGGTAGTTTGTATTGTGGTAGTGGGAACATTGTGCACACAAGACTGCTTGTGTCACCTACCTTGAAATGTTGGAGCAGTCCATAGTTCTCCAGTGAAGAGGCAGGACCTAATGAAACTTCTGCTCTTCACATCTGCTACATTGCTGGTAACGTTACTGGTTGCATGTTGGAAATTCTTGGGGAAGGTAATGGATCCCCTCTGTGATTGATTGATTGCCATTCCCCTGAGTTGGGGTTTGCATCGGCAGTGAGTGCTGCTCAGGCCTGTCAACTGCATTTCCAGAAGGCCCAAGAAGTCCTTAGACATAGCCTCGTGATGGGGGATGGCGAAGCCTGATGGACTATCTGCTCTTTCCCCTCCCCCTGGAAATTCAAAGGTCAGTGCAAATGTGAAAAATCCCAGTGTAACTAGCTCCACCCCAGATCCTAGACAGCCAAAGCTCCGTGACACCCTGGTCCACTCCTCCATCACCCCCTACTCCTCAACCCCCACCTATGGCACCTCCCCATGCCCACGCAGAAGATGCAACACCTGCCCCTTCACTTCCTCTCTCCTCACCGTCCAAGGGCCCAAACACTCCTTTCAAGTGAAGCAGCATTTCACTTGCATTTCCCTGAACTTAGTCTACTGCATTCGTTGCTCCCAATGCGGTCTCCTCTACATTGGAGAGACCAAACGCAAACTGGGCGACCGCTTTGCAGAACACCTGCGGTCTGTCCGCAAGAAAGACCCAAACCTCCCTGTCACTTGCCATTTTAACACTCCACCCTGCTCTCTTGCCCACATGTCTGTCCTTGGCTTGCTGCATTGTTCCAGTGAAGCCCAACGCAAACTGGAGGAACAGCACCTCATCTTCCGACTAGGCACTTTACAGCCTTCCGGGCTGAATATTGAATTCAACAACTTTAGATCTTAAACTCCCCCTCCCCCCATCCCCACCCTGTTTCCTCCCCCTCTGTTTTTTTTTTCCAATAATTTATATAGATTTTTCTTTTCCCACCTATTTCCTTTATTTTTAAATCTACAACTAATACCTTGTCAGTCTTTCCACCCCACCCCCACTAGAGCTGTACGTTGAGTGTCCTGCCATCCATTCTTAATTAGCACATTTTCTTAGATAATATCACCATCTTCAACACCTTTGATCCTTTCGTCTGTGACATCTTTTGATTATCTGATCCTATCACTGCTTGCTTGTCCCTTCAACCACCCCACCCTCAACTTCTCTCCCCCAGCCCCCCCACCTTAAACCCGCTTATATTTCACCCCTCCTAACTATACTTCAGTTCTGTTGAAGGGTCATGTGGACCCGAAACGTCGACTCTTTTCTTCTCCGCCGATGCTGCCAGACCTGCTGAGTTTTTCCAGGTAATTCTGTTTTTGTTTTGGATTTCCAGCATCCGCAGTAGTTTTTTGTTTTTATCTAATTTCGATTCTGCTCAGTGATCAGTCACTTGTGACTGATGTGTGAGGAGAATCAAGACTGATTCTCCCTCTGATTGTTTTTGCCCCAACTCACCTTGTTGGGAAACATTGTTTTATGAGGAAACCTGCAGCTTACAACACTTTAATGTGTTGTGCCACCCGGTTACTTTTGTGAATGGTTTGCATGAAGTTCTAGAATCGAGACTAACCAGGCCATCATGGTGGTGCTGTGAATCATAAATTTCTAAAGATGTGGAGCCTGTTACTGACTTCAGTGCTGACCAGTAACCCTGATAAATCTCGTTTTCTCTAATGACAGCAGTAGACACAAAAGCTTGTATTTACAAAGCCTTGCCCTGTTGTTGAAGCATTGCGATGGGGTGACATTTTATTCCTATTCTCACTTGTTACTGTTAAGAAACTATGATTGTCAGAAGATCGATTCTGACTGGCTTGTGCTTTGAATTCAGTTAGCTCAGCTCAAATGGAGTTGCGTATTCAAACTGAGGAAGACGTGCCTGTCCTCTTTCTGTGACAAATCGTACACCATTGTGGAAATACTGTTACAAAAAGCTAAATAGATAGACTCCCAGAGGGATACAGTAAGTGTGAAAGTTAAGTAAGATTAATATTTCTGCTGCTCTTCATTTCTTGATGTTTTTAATTTTCAGTCATTTTTTAAGCACTCAATTATTTTAATTAAAATAAAGTGTTGATATTATTCTGCTGTTGTGCTCTGAAGGTCACTCTTCCCCTTCTGATGCTGTCTGAGAGAAATTAGTGCAAAGCACATGAACAGTGTATTCTGGCACAACCTAGGGCCCAGAGCCCAAGCTTGCTCATGGGTCAAAGTAAAATAAAGGAAGCACCAAGAGCTCGTGCATCAGGGTGCATTACTGGCCGCAAGAGGAAATTTGGGGAGTTCCTCAGCCTTAAAGAAACCAACACCATTAAAGGAGCAGTCATAGTTGAAACCCCATGGAACCCAGAAGAATTTTGTTTTGTTTTAGTCAATAATGGGGCTGCAGGACTTCTGGCTGGAGACTTGTTGATGCAGAATGGTCATTTCTTAAATTGACACCCATGGCAGGGGTTGTGAACTGTATGTCAATGGACTGGACATCTAAGTAAAGTTTACATTGCCAGTGAATGAGTTCTTGCTGTTTTGCCAATGCTGGGATGGCAGCACCATTGAATCAATTAGTCTGGGCACCCCTACAATCCGCCTAGTCAGGGAACTGGTAAAAATGTGACACCATAATACCAAGTAGTAGATCAAGGAACAAGAAAAGCCTGAAAAGTGACAGCATGGGGATAAAAGTAGATACTTTTTAAAAGGGTTTTCTTTTATATTTCTTGTGGTGTGGAACTGTTGCGTGGCCAGGGAGAGGAGGGAATTTCTACTTTGTCGTAGGGAATCAGTTATTTGGTAACTCGGGAGAGGCCAAGTTAATAACATCTGCTGCTAAGGGGATTTGTGGATGTTTGTCCTTTGTATTTGCCTCCAAATGCAAGAGTGGTAAGGGGTAGGACAGTACTGACCACCACCTTCTAAGTGTAAAAGGTTATCCATATTCTGCAACAAGTCCTGAAGCTACAGGCACTTTTTTAAAAATTTAGGCCTTTTATTTTTAAAGTAAGGCCTTTCTAGGCAATACCAGTTTGACATTAGACTGAAGACAATAGCCGAGTAATCAATAGCACTGGGTCCATGAGCAATCTGCCCTCTGCATCTTTTGGAGGAAATTTGAGTGCTGGAGTTTCTGACATTCATTTGCACAAAGCTTACAGCTCCTGTTTGCTCTTCAGCTGCAAACGATTCACCAATGATATTTGTTTTTAGGTGCAGATTATAAACAAAGGATTTGTGCTGATATTTGCCTTCACATTGCACCTTTTTTTTAAGCATATTTTGGGAGCAGGGCAGAAGAAAGTCAGGTCCTCGTGTTTCCTGTTAGATGTATGAAGAGGATTAAGGTGTGATGTGGCCCATTGATTGTTCCTCTGGCTCAATTTCTCATTCTACTGGATGTTGTGCGTAATTAATATTTTTAAGCTGAGTGAAATGAATGCTTACTGTTACGTCTTTTGATTCCCTTCAGTTTAGAAATAATCACACTTTAGATTCAAAATGGAGCTTCATCGAGTGTATTTCTTGCTGCTCTCCATGTGGCTGGTGGATCGATAAGACTGATGTTGTTGTTCAGTGTTTGACTCCCATGCAGCAGTAAAATGTGACCCCCTGGATGTACATTCTCATAACAATTCGCTCCTAGCTCTTTACAAATAATATAATACAGCATCCCTCTTTTTAAAAAAAAAAATGTAATGCCTCCATAACTGTTCCAACCATTAACTTTTTTCTAAATTAAAGAAGATGAGCAATTAACTTTTATAAATAAACTGAACAATTTTTAAGAGTCTTTTATAGATAGACTTATTGAAAAGAAAACAAATTCATGGTATTGCTTAGGTGATAGGATGTAGTGCCTCCATCCTGTAGATTTGGCAACAATCGCTAATGGGTAACTTGGCATGCTGCATAGGCGATGTTGTGCATGTTGTTCCTGGTGTTATAGGAGTCATACTTGATGTTGCTATGTTATGTCACTTAACTGGTGATGTTGTTGATGTTGCACTGCTTGTGTCGCCTCACTGGTTAATGATGTTGCTGGTGTTGTTGATGATCTTTTCTGTTTTTCAGCTCAGGTGTACGCTGAATAGGGACCCTGTTCCTTCCCATTTGCTGACCAGTTTTGGTCTCGGTGGTCTGTGACCTTGGAGTTTCAGCTTCACCAACTTTTTCTGGGTTTCAGGTTTTCATTATCGGATCCTCTACATGTACAGTCTGTCCTTTCAACAACTCGGGTAGCGATTTGGCATGCTTTTTGAAGTGTTGACCTCCTTTTACCTGTCATCAGTGAGTTGTCTTACTTCCTCCTGGTCACTTGGAGGGAGTCTTGCTTGGCAGAGTTGTCTTATATTTTCTTCTGTTCATTAGCACTGAAGGCAATTTCACATCAGCCTTGAGGTGTAGATTGGAGTGACGATAAGGCAAGGTTTGGGTCTTCCCTTGTATCTCGGCATTTTGTGAGAGTTCTCTTGATTTTCTGGATGGGTCTTTCTGTAAATCTGTGCTCCCTTGGTTAATGTGGTGACATGGTGATGTTGCTGAGCCCTTGTTGTTCAGCGAATTTCTTAAATTCTCTGGAGATGAATTGGATTCCATTCTTACATATTCTTCCAGGAATCCCTTGCTCAGGAAACAGAACTCGTACTGCTGAGATGATTATTGTAGCTCTCAAATCTTTCACCTTTTGGATAAAAGGGAACTTTGACTAGGGCCTGAGTTTTCACATAGATGAAAAGGTTCCATGCCTTAGCCAAAATGGCACCAGAGCCCTGAATCTGGAAGCCCTGCCCACGTATTTGGCACCCACCATTTTCACCAGTAGGGGAGGGGGCAGGGGAATAGGGGCGGAGCATATTTCACATATCTGTGGTTCACAGAGCCAGTAGCACATTTAAAGTGCAGCTCCCTTCACTCAAACAATTTTCATCACCAAGGTTTCTGAAACATGATCTAGAGGCTTTACAAATTTGACGAAAAGGTCTAAACCTACCAGAGTTCTTTGGAGAGGTCGGGTACCCCTTTGAGATTGTTAAGGGCAGATGTTAATGTGCGTTAAAGGTGGAGCTGTCAAGTTATTTAAATATACTGCTCTTTAAATTTTGAAAAAAAAACAGCCTGCTGTGTGTCTCAGTTGAAAAAAATCAGTGCTTTAATTTCTAAAGCTGACATGCTGTCAGGCTTGTTGACATAAGCCTGAGGGCTACTATCATTATAGTATTATTACTGCTTGACTGCCTCCAGACCTATCATGATCACAGTTGGGGGTGTGGGGTTGGGCTTGTAAGTTCACAGTTTCATTGACAGCTCCATGTGGTTATAAAGGGATTAGCTGTCTTTGATGTGGCTATGACTACAAATGATTGTTTACAGGATTTGGTACTTTAAGGGATTTAAATGTATTGCATGGGCTTTTATCAATGTGTATTTTTTTAACATAGTGAAGTCCATAATAGATATTTAGAATGGTTTTTATTTCATGTCAGCATTGCTCCTGAGGTCTGCCTACGGTGGATACTGGGTGAATTTCCGTGGAGGGTGTAAGGGTGGTGGGTGGGGGCCATGGATTGGCATGAGTTGGCACTAAGTTTGCACAAGGGGCTATAAGGGGCCATGGGGATGGGTAGAGGGGCATAGGTTGGCATGGAGGGTATGAGGAGCCATGTGGATCAGTAGAGGGACATAGATTGGCATGGATGTTATGAGGGGCCATTGGGGATGGGAGGGGGCATGAGTTGGCATGGGGAGTGTGTGGGGGTTGAGGTATGAAGGCTAAAAGCCTTACTTTTTTTTAAAGCGTGAATATAGTCCCAGAGCGCTGAGGCGGGCCTTTTAACCAGCTCGCCTCAACACTTGGCAGCCATGTGGCTGCCTCCGCACTCTCGGATTGTTTTTGGAGTTGGCGGCCCTGCCTCCAGTTAGCATCCACTCCGCTCCCCGACACTCCCTCCCCACCCCGGAGTGAAAATCCGGCCATCTGGGGAAGTTTCTCCTGAATCTGGTTTGTGGACCTAGTAGTCTGCAATGATGAGACACTGTTCTTGATTGTGTATGAATAAATCAGCTCCCACAGTAGGCCAATGTCTGGCTGGTACTTCAGTAGCTAGCATCTCTTTCTGCTTTGTATTCCTGTACTTCTGGTGTACATTGCATGTAAACGTCATTCTTTCTGTGTCTTTGTAGATGCCTATCCAGCGCACATGTGTTCTGTATGAGCTTACATTTCTCCATTCCTATGTGGCCTTCATGTAACTTCTGGGGAAGCTCTTCCTATGTCGTTTTGGATATGGTTATTCTGGATCTTGCTAGAAGAACTTCATCTTCTAGTGAGATGTCATCTCTGACAGACCAATACTGCCACATTGCTGGCATCTCGGAATCACTTGCTGAAGAAGCATCTACTCTTCATCTTTGCTGACATAATCTTTAATTTGACTCAGTTTCAGTTATGTTGATGAATCTTTATACCTAGATTCTAGATGTTTCTCCTATAGCGCTAATTGAGATAGGGCATGTGTTAGTACCATCTCACTTCCTGGCTTATATTTCAGTGTGAAATCATAACTCTTAAACCTCAAAAGTAACCTCTGCAGTGTTGCTGGTCCTTCACACATCTGCTCCAGTGGATGATGAACACTCTCCACTATTGTTACGACCAGGTGAGCAGGGGTTGAATGGCTCCTCTCTTTGCCCTCTCCTCATTTGACTGCAATGGGTGTTTTTTTGTTTGAAAAGGATATACTTGCCAATTCAGTAAGTAATTAATGTTTACATGCTGTGATCATAAAAGAACCAATAGGGCAGGCTTTCTTGAGTTTAACAAAGAGAGGTTAGCTTTATTATACTTAAACTAATCAAAGTAAAATAATAAAATACACACTGATTTTTGCACACATACACAGACTTGAAGTTCACACACGCATACAAATACAGATTACAGCGTGAGGTTGGCCAAATTAGAATCCATTTTTTAAAAAAAACTAAGAGTATATAGTCTGTAGTTTGGTGGCTCAGACAGCTTCAGACTGAATTCAATGGTCCTGAATCTTCCAATTGAAAGATGCAGACAACTGAGTTGGTTGTTCTTCGGGTGCTGGTTTGGATTCTTTTAAGAAATCTCTGTCTGCAGCAGGGCATCCCTGGATGATCACATTCATAAAATAGGGTTTGAAACTTACCAGTTGGGTGGGAGAAAAAAGGGGGCAGGAGGGACCTCCATTAGGTCTTCTCCCTCAGGCGCTTGTCTTCAGTTCTGCTGAGAAAACATGAGCTTAAAACATACAAAGGTTTGGTTTGTCTTGTGACCTTCCTTCTCAGCCAGGGGGATTCAAAAAATACATTGTCCATGTATTCCAAAGGTGACATGATTAGCTCATGTTTGGAAGCTAACTTAGAAAGTGTCCCATTGTCCAAGTGATTAGTCTTAATTGGCCATCTCCAATAGTTGAATACCTCAGGTGATTGCCAGAGATGCCTTGCTAATGAGACAGGAGACAAATTCTTCACATTCCCCTGAAGTCATTGCCTTTGATGGGTTTTGCAGACATGCTGACCACTCCACTAAAACAATCAGTGTCCATATGCAGCAAGATTTGGACAATATTCAGGCTTGAGCTGCTAAGTGGCAAGTAATATTCATGCCACATAAGTGCCAGACAATGACCATCTCCCCTTTACATTCAGCGGCATTACCATCGCAGAATCCCCTACTATCAACATCCTGTGGCTTACCATTGACCAGAAACTGAACTGGACCAGTCATATAAATACTGTGGCTACAAGAGCAGATCAGAGACTGGCAATTCTGCAGAGGGTAACTCACCTCCACACTCTCCAAAACCTGTACACCATCTACAAGACACAAGTCAGGAGTGTGATGGAATACTCTTCACTTGCCTGGATGAGTGTAACTCCTACAACAATTAAGAAACTCGATACCATCCAAGACAAAGCAGCCTGCTTGACTGGCACCCCATCTACCACCTTCAACGTTCAATCCCTCCATCACTGAGGCCCAGTGGCACTGCAGCAACTCACTGCAGCAGTTCAAGAATGCAGCTCACCACCACCTTCTCAAGGGAAATTAGGGATGGGCAACAAATGCTGGTCTATCCAGTGATGCCCGGATCCCATGAATAATTTTTTTAAAATTCAATGAATTGGAATATACAGTAATGCAAATTGGGTTATCCATTTTGGGCTGAGTTCAAGTCCTTTGGTCTCTTCCTAAAAAGTCTGTTTTTAAAAGTATAATTCAGGTCTACAGCTGGTAGATTAAAAATCATTGTTTGGCATTAATCACATCTTCATGACACTATGAACCTTTTCCCATAGAGATATGTATTGGAATTTCTCTCATCCATACATGACTGTCAAAAGCTCTCTTTCAATGTTGGCACATTTGGCCTCGACTAATATTAGAGCTTTGGAGGTGAATGCTATTGGTTCTCCCTCTTGTACCAGGGCTGCTCCCAATCCTTCTGTAGTAGCATCTACGTAAGGTGACAGGTGTCTTTCTGTTGTAGCATGATAGACCTGTCTCCTTGCATACTACTTCTTGGAGTTTGTTGAAACTCCTCTCTTGTGACTCTGACCACTGATACTCAACATCTTTTTTCTCGGCTCTTGTAAGTTTGCTGTGCGTTCTGACATGAGGTATGAAAGAACTCGTACTGGATCAAATCAACAAAACTTCTTAACTCTTGCCCTTTGGAGCTTCCATCTCATAGCTGTGACTTTTCAGGACTTGGTGTGATTCCATTCTGAAGAACTGGCATTCTGTTACCTTCACAATACATTTGTTTGCATTTAGCTTGGTCCCAGCTTTCCAGTTCCCTCCATGGCTTCATGTAGATGGTGGTCATGATCTTTTTCATCTACACCACATATCTGGTACCATCAGCTATGCCGATTGCTCCTTTACAACCTCAGTATGTCTCGACTAATTTCTGTTAGAACACATTCTTACTCACTTTAAGGCCAAAAGGTAGAATTTGTACTGGCCAAAGGGCGTGTTGAATGTTGTCAACAGTGTAGATTCCTCGCCAAACTTCACATTCCAATACCCACTTCTAGCATCATGCTTGCTAAAAACTTTTGCCCTTGTCAGTGCTGGTGTGATCTCTTCCAATGTTGGAATAGTGTAGTGATTTCTCTTTATTACTTGACTAAAATCTTTGGGATCCAGGCAAATTCTTAGTAGTCCATTTGGCTTCTCTCTCTCTCTCTCTCTCTCTCTCAAAACTGGCATTTACCCAATCTGTAGGCTCTGAAATGCTGGCAATCACTTTATTTTCTTCTATCGCTTGAATCTCACTTTCAAGCTTTCCTTTGGTACCTTATGTGGGGGATGAATCACTGGTTTCATCAATAGATCAATAATAATGTGATGCTCAAAATCTTTAAAACATCCAACCATCTCACTGAAACAGTCTGGATACATTTGTACCAGGCCAGACTGCTTCTGATTAGAGGGCACTTTTGAATGGATGTACTATCTTTAATCCTCAGTGCTGCCTTCTCTGCCTCCTGGTTTACTGAGAGTAGCTGCAGCCCTTCACAACTGCTCAACCTCAGGATAGCAGGACCAACTTGTTTCAATGGCATGTAACATACAGTTAGCATCTTTTCAGTTGTGTCTGTCATGAAGTTATTAACGTATATAACGTTTTGGAAAATATTTTTCTTTTAAAATAGAGGTTAGTCTGTGGGTATGTCTTAACTGGATTAAAGCCAGCTAGTCTTGGTGCTTTGATATGTAAGAGAGATAGCAGGCATTTGCATTTTTTTGAATAGAGCATTCAAGAAGTGGGATGAAAACTTGACGCTTTTCCAGCAGCTACCAAGCAATATGTTTATATTACTAATAAAATTGGTACTATGAAAGGGGTTTCATTGTTAAAAGATAAAGTTCAAAGAGGCTGGTGAGACAATCAATGGTGGTAGGTATAACTTCAGTAATTTTCAGGTGTGCAGGCAGAGACAACGTAAGCAAGCCTCCAACTGACTCCACAGTGGAAAGAACCTCATTTTGAATTCGTAAGGTGGAAATGCTTTGCCTGGTATTTTGGTTAAGTCTGTGGGTTGTTGCTGCTTTAAGGAGATTAGTTTGGGAATTTGTTAAAAGTTATGAAAGTAGTAATTTGTAGCCATGTGCTGTGTAGATTAATAAAATGTTTCAGCTAGTTAATGCAAAGCCTCAAGAACTAGTGGCCTGATTCCTAAGTTTAGAGTCATATCTCAAACATAACACTTAAAATTATTGGTTATGACAGTTGTTTAAAGTTTCCCTCTGGGATTTTTTAAAATAACTCCACTTTACCAACTGCATGGTCATAACAGTGTCTCTTTGATTTGGGTTGTTCCTGGCCCCGTGTGCCATTAGCATGACATTGCTTGGTTTTGAGCACTTTCCCTTAGATGACCATTTTCTTTAAAATAATCAGGAAAGATCTTCTGGTACAGTCTGAGCAGGTTAATGTTACTCTGTGCTCTGGTATCAACCTTCAGATTTATGGTTGTGGGCTTATTTCTCCCCCTGTACCTGATCCGAATGGTTGTGTGAATTTTTTTTCTCTGGGAACAGTCGCATCCATCCATGTCATGCAGTTGTTTGTTTCCTTTTGTCTGGGTTTCTGCTGTCCTCTTCACTCAGCTCCCAGCTATTGAACAAATTTGACTTTTTTTTTCTCTCCTGCCCACTGAGCCATTTAGCTGCATGATCCTTTCCCTGTGGCCTTTTGGAAAGTTACTGAATGTCAGTCCGTACTTTTGTTTAAACTTGTCAAATGCCTATCATCAGCCTCCCAATTCATCATGGGCTGGAGCTTTGGTGTTTATTGCTGAGGTGGCCATTTTGCACAATTCGCTCAGTTTTTCTCTCTGGCATTAATTTGGATTGATTTTTCAAACTAATTCAGCATTAAGTTTGTTTAAAATGTTTTTTTTTTACACACCCATTGCCACCATGTTATACTGACACCCACTGCCACCATATGATGTCTTCCAATTCCCATAAGTTAGAAATAATCATACTTTAGATTCAAAATTATTCATTGTGTATATTCCTTGCTGCTCTCAACTCCAGTGCAGCAGTAAAATGTGCACACCCCAGATGTACATGCTCATAACAATTAGTTCCTTTTCTTTATGAATAACAACATAACACTTACACCGAACCATTTACTCTGAAATTGATCAGATATACTGTGGTAGATTGGTATTATCTACACTTCATTGAATACAATCACTGCGTCTCTGGTGTTGCTGACTATAGGTTTGAGGCTGAGGTCAGGAACCATTACCCTTCTACTTTCCTTTCAAGGTGCTTTTACGTTAGAGATAGACAGACAGTTCTCACTCCATTAGCTGCGCTCATAATTGCAAGCAAGCTATGGTTTCGGGAACTCTGTACCTCTCTAAAATGTAGGTCTCCAAATGTTGAAGCTCTGGTTTCGGTGAAGTGAATGAAGGAGGCCTATCCCACATGTTTGCATTCTGGGTCTCTGCATGGTATCCAGCATAATGTCTAAAAAACAGATTCCTGTGGGGCACGCAGCCTAAAAGCAGGAGAGGTGCCTCCAGGAACAGGATGCCAGAAGCTGATATTGCAATAAAATAGTCTCCATGTCTGGGCCTGCATTGTGTCTAACTCTCCTAATGTACCCTACTGCTTTGTCTTTGTCCCTTTGATCATGTAACCTGTGAAAGCCACCAGCATGTGTTCTACAACAACAACATAATCGAAAGGAAGGTGATGTCACTGTGTAAGCAGTAATGATGCTGCAGTTGCTATTTTGCTATAAATACTCAAGGCAAACTGCCTTCAAATGATAGGGACTCCTTGTTGGGGAAAAAGGTTTTGTATTAATTCTCCAGCTCACTCTGGATCTAAGCCTAATGAGTAGAAAGAAGGCTTTGCATTTGAGTGTTTATGCTAGTTGCTGTCACTGTTAAATGAATGGAACTATGTTGAAACTGTCACCTAACCTGCCTTTATTGTTATTGACCCAGAGACATGTCAATCAGTTATCACATGAGTACTATTGGCCAATAAGATTGTCCTTGAAGGATTGTATAATTTCTATTAGCCAATAAGCTGGCTCAAACAGGACAGTGGTGCCTAAATTTAGGTCCATGTTTTCAATCTGGTTAACATTAACATCAGGTTATCTAGGCTGTATCCAGCTCCCTATCTCCATCACCCACTGTTGCTACACTGCAGGGCTGTTAGCAGGAATTCTTGCAATATCAATAATGTTGCACTTCTAGAATGCAGCAGCATTTATTTAAGGGACAATAAACAACAGTACATAGTACTGGGAGAAGTAGAGCTGAGATTCATGTTAAGAACAGCAATGTGCCTGTGTAGAACTAGAGAGGCAAGAGGGGTGACGAAAAGTGACGGAGGTAGCAGTAGTAGGCAGCTCTTGATATGTAGCCAATGCACTCCCTTGTGGGCAACTCTGTTTCCCTCATGAAAAGGCTTGGACCTTCTGATATGCAGATTTAAATCAGGTCTGTGGAAATGTCAGCTTTTTCAATGTGTTATCAGTAGATGATGTTGATATGCATATTCTCCCTTCCTGACAACATTTAGTTAATTAAATGCTCAGTTGCAGCACCGCAGGCTTTGATGATGTCGGTGTGAGACACTCCCTCCTTCCATGAGGGCATTAATGAAGGTAACCCAAATGAGATTACAGCTGTAATAATGTGGCACTTGAGAACTAGTTTAGCAACATATTCTGCCATTTCTACAAGCTTCCTTACTCGCTGTATGTTGCTTAAACTCCCAGTGGCTATTTAGATCACAATATTTTAAATAGTTTTTGCAACTACACAGTAATTACCTCATGCTCAAGAGACAAGGAGTAAAGCAACTGTGATGTCAGTGAAATCTTCAATTTATATTTAGGCTTTCTTTTAAAAAAAACCTAATCCTTTCAAAAGAATCTAAAGGAAGTAGAATTGCACAATGCACCCTGGTGTTGTGTGGCAGTGCAACCCTACAGAAATTTGCAAGGCTTCTGTTTCCACATTAAATATGTTCTGTAAACACCAATGACTGCTCATGTGACATGAGATTCTGTCTCTGTTGATTGTTGGTGCAGAAATAGACCGATTAATTACAGCATTGGAGCAGAGAATGAGAGGAACTGAAGGTTTTAAAGATTTTTGCTTTTCAAGGAGAATTTAAATGTTCAAACATTTTCCTCCGGATTCAGTGAGAGATACAAAATCTGTATTAAATTGCATTTAGGCGAACACAACCCAGTATTGCCTGTTTCTGTCAAATACTTCCACCTAATGGTGATGCTCCTGCCATCCTTTTATTTTTGCACTGCATTTGCAATGAAGTACTGGGTTTTTCAAACTGAGCTGTAAAGCAGACTGACTGGACAGGAAGCAGTCAGCTTCAAGTGTGATGTGCCTGTTTTCCCATCACAGCAGAATTTGGTTGCGCTGCCTTTATTTTTAATTTAGTGATCGGGGCTCATCTTGCATCATCAGTGCACGACAACGTTTTACTGTTGCCTCCTATTCATTTGAATCAGCACCATGTAGTTGACAGCTACTGAATTTAAGGTGAGCTGCCCCTCCCCCTCCCTATGGTGCAGTATACAGCAGGACTAAGCTTACTACTGCAAACCAAAAATGGCAGGCAGGTTTAATACTGCTTCTTTTCCGAACGTGCCATGTATTGATAACTGTGTCCGATGCCTTGTGTTTCAAATGTGAGTATGTAAATATTGTGCATACGTTGCCTTGACAGCACCGGTGAGTATAGTTAGGACTGCATTGCAACATAAAGTAGATAATCCTTTTATTTAAAAAAAAAAATTGCTTCATATAGCTCAAAGTAATAGATTACTTAAATACCATCCAAGTACCTTATTGAGGCTGTTTGCACTAAGATTGTTTTTAAAAATAATTTCTTGCATTATTATGCCAATTGGTATTGCTGGACGACTGTCCAAATGTCGTTTCTTTGGGTTTTCACCAGAGTTCAGATTTTAATTTCTAGATCCATGTTTATGATACAGATAGCAGATGCAACAAATCTATTTTTAGCAGTAGTGCACATTGTGTACCACCGCTTGTATGTTTCTGACTGGTATTTTCGACAGTGATATCATGGGTTGATTCTCACCTAGTGTGACAAGTGGCCTTTGCAGTAGTCAGCTTCGGGCTCTGAGCCCTGGGAGAAATGGTCTTCGCGCAACAGCTTTCACAGGTTTGCAGACGGGGAATTTTTACAGAGCAGTCTTGTTGACGAGCAGAATCTTCAGGAACACCGTTTCTTCGAGAAGTAGCACAAGTGCGACAACAGTTTCCTGACAACTGGAGAATTTTGATTTTTTTTTCCAAAAGGTAATTATGACAGATGTCCGGAGCTTTATTAGTCTCCTTTTGATTTTTAGCATGAAAATCGTAAAAATATTTATGAATGCGTTAGTTTTTTTTCCTCACCGCAGATAGGTTTTAGCATGCATGGCGCATAATATTTTCCTGTTTGGTATTTATGTACAGCTGGATTTTTAAAAAATCTTTTGTGTCCTTGGTTAAGGATGTTTATTGAAAGAGTTTGATTGTTTGTCAGAATGCACAGTTATTCATTCTAGACTGATGTATGTAGGGCTTGGGGAGATTGGGGGCAGGGAGGGTTATTACAATTAACAGTAACAACAAGCAGCAGGTAAGGTAATATATAATACTGAGTATTTCGTTGTGTTTGCTGATCTGGAGGATTTTGGCACAGCATCTTTATCACAAATCTTTTGAAGTGCCCATTTAAAAAAAAAATGCTGCAGTGGATCATGCTAAAAGAGGAAAGCACTGAAAAGACAGTTTTCCACTTTTGTGTAAAACATAACTGGCTGATTTTCATCAGAAAAATTGCTTTATAGGAATATTGCATTTCCAAGATACGAGCGCATCTGTGAAGCACTGCCATTTACTCTCTTTTTAGTTCTCAATAGCTCTGGAAAAGATCATGGCGCTGTATTTAATAGTAAATTCATAATCAGAATTGAGTGCATATTTTACTAATTGTGTTATTGTACATCTTCCCGTTCTTTGTATTCTAACCGGCCTGCTGTTCTTCAACTACTAAATACAAGGATAAAGAAGTGGAAGTTATACTAAAAATAGATGCACCAAATGATTGTCGATTAAAGCCGCCCCATTTTCTAATTTGATGGCTTCTAACCTACAATGCAGCACGTATAGTTTGTTTTAAATCAATTGCTTGGCGATTAGCCACTGCAAGTGCTGAAAATACAATTTGCTCCCCAATAACTACTGCGTAACAACATGTTTCTTTGACAACCACATCCTGTCAGCACGAGCAGCTAAAACCAGCATTGGCATCCCAAGCCTGGGATTTCGCCTTCATCCACATGTGTTTCACTACCTACATTTCTTAATGGTTTGACTTTATTCAATTAGCAACATTTGTGTTTGTGCTCATCATGGACTTGGCATTGCAACAGAAGAAATGGTGCATTACTGTAAATTGGTATTGGAGTTTGACGCAATGGGAGAGAATAAAAGGCTTCCCCCATTTAGAATGAAATTGAACTTCAGGGATTTGCGCTTTGCATGGTATTAAATGCATTATATAATGTGAAGTAAACAGGAAGAGAACACCTTCAATTCAGTTTTAAATTGATTTTTCTTTTTTAAATGTACAATGTTAATGTTTGTTAGTATCCAATGCAATACCGTTGATCTGTCAAACTGCCAGCCTTCTGGGTGCAATCCAATTATAGTGCTAAATGTTTGCAAATACAGTTTAATGTAAAAAAAAAGTCTCCTCTAATGTTGATCAGTGTGCAATTTACTGAAATAAAAATTGCTCCATTTCACTTCTGAAGATATCCACAAATTTAGAGTGGTGCAGTTCATTGGTATCAGTGCTCTGAATTGCTAGGCTTTCAGCAGCAGCCATTTTATAATTATACAATTCTGGTTTTCTGCTGTTGGTTTCAAAATGGCTGTTTTCTGCTGTGGTTAAGTGTTCACAGCCTTGCAGAATAGCATTGTGATGTGCTGCAAGAAGTAGGATTTGCTGCCATTCACACAAAGTAACACAACTGTAAAAATGGCATTTTTTTTAAGTGATAAACCATGGCACCGGTGATTATATTCTAATTCCTAGAAGTATATCAGGCAGCACTGTATGTTGCATTTAATTTGCATGGTTATTATAATTGAAAATTGAAATGATTTGCTTCAAAGATTAGGAAATGGCTGCAGACCTTAAACAGAATGGTGGCACGATAATGGTGTTGTCAGGCATGGTAAATTATTTAACTGTTTACTTCATACAGGTATGGGACAGTACTGATAATTGTAATAGAGTTGAACTGTACCTCAAATGAAATGCAAAGGAAAAGCTGATTAGATTGCATCTGTCCTTATTGCCATATAGCTGAGTGACCTATTCAATTTTTGGACACTACCTTTTTAAAATGTCCTTGCTGCTGTTTTGCAGTCACTTCAGCGTTAAAAATTATGCTGGTACAATACAGTTGACTTCAATATTTGAAAGTAAATTTCCTCAAAGGCGAGCTGGTGGGGACAAGTAAGTGACTATGATGAGCATACTTCATAGTAGCCTTAGCTTACAAACGCAAACAATATATAAGCAGTGTTTGGACACTGATACAAATACTGAATTAATAGCTCTGCAGCTTGTACTGTGGAACTAGGTCACGCGTGCATGACTGTTTGTTGCAATGTTGTGCTGAGCAGAAACACTTGCAGTTACACCATTCAGCACTTTCAATAGCATTTCGCATTTAGACCACAATGGGAACTAATACAAAGTCATATGTCAACCTCACATGGTTTGACCTGTGCACATAGTCTTTTGTATAAAAGACTGAAACGTTCCTTTTGTATGGGTTAATTATCTATTGTTCCACAGCAGTCAGATATGAATCTTGGTTAACACTATATGACTCAGCACGAGTGGGAAAAGTTGGTGTTGATATCAAAGATGTACGTACATAAATGGAACACTGCCTTTTTTTTAATAACAAAGGTAAATTCAAGTAATCTCTTTTACTCTAGTAATCACCCATGCCACAGGCAGATTTTGTCTGAGGGGGAGGATGGGGTGATCTTCTTATCTGTGTTACTCTGGACCCGCCAATGCGAGGTCCACAGGGGCATCTTGGATCCCAATTCTTCCATATGGAAGTGTTTGTTGCAGAAATGTTGAACAAAAATAGTTCTCAACACCAAGTGGCTGAAGTTGAGGTTGGAAAGGAAGGGGTGCAGGGGGTCAAACATCCATCTATTTTCCAGGGGCTGCACATCTGTGTGCTACTTCTAAATAGAAGTACAACTTTAATGTAGGAAAAATGGCATAAAACATGATGAGTAGGGATTTTTGATAACTCATTGATTATTGCAGCAGTCTTTTTATTATCACATTCCCACAGAGCAATTCCAGAGCAATAAGAAAGGTATATGTGGATCTCTGCTCATGTATAAAACCTAATATTTCTTGTCTTGTAATTATTATTTTAGATAATATTGGTTATAATTAAGAGAAATAAGGGGCATTCATTCTGCAATACTTAAAGAAAAATAGCTAAAATTTAATTAACTCAACACTCTAGAATTTAACATTCTGAAGTTCAAATAGTCGTTTGGTAGTACAGACCTTGAGTATTGCTGAAAAAATACATTTTTCTTGTTGAAGCTTTTTGTCTTGCACTCATCAGGACAATTCGCAAGAAAATATCAATGTCAGGCAAACAACGTATTTATACTGTATGAGAAGAATGTACTGATTGGTTGGTAAGTGGACTCTGGTAGAGGTATTGCAATGGACAACGCACAGTTGATTGTGACTTGACAGTTAACTGCCAACCATTGTTTGAAATTTAAACCAGGCAGGTTGACTCTGGGTCAAGATACTGCCCTGGGGAATGAACCAGCGAATGACTGTCTCTTATTTTGTTTAGCTGAAACAGGCGAGATGTGTGTACATGTTCTTTATCTGCAAAGAACAGGGCTCTGTGTGTTAATATATGTAGCTTCCAGTACATGCAAATGCACCACACTGCAAGCCTGACTGATGATCTTAAATTGGTTGTCAGTGTAATTCTTAGCACATTGAGGATTATTTAGTAAATGTTGTCCAATTGTGGAATCACATCTAATGTTGGACACTGTTTTGAGTTTTGCAAGCATAGACTGGTTGGGTATGGTATGCCAGTTGCGAACAGTGCAAGGGATATGCTGTTTGATACGATCCACCAGTCACGGCTTACATATCTAGTATCACACTGGCACTGAAATTCATACACGAAGTTACTCATTTGTGTGAAAGGTAGAAAGCCTTTTTGGCTTGACGGCAGCTGTTAGTGGTGAATACCGCTCATGTTGCTACTGCATAGTAGCAGCATAAAACAGCTAGCTTTACCTGTTGCTCAAATTTTTGAGATACCTTTCCCTTCCAGGGTAATCTGAGGTAGACGCGGCACTTTTCCAGGCTGAAAGTGATGGCCTTTGGTCCTTTCATGCGTTAGTGCAACATACAGCATGGAATGACCTGATCACGGTAGCCGTTATCCTGCAGGATGTCTTTGATGCGTCCTATTTCAGCATTGAGCTTGCATGATGAGCAAATGGTTTGGGCCCTTTTTATGAGATTGCCAATAAGGCCAATCTTGTAGCGTGTGAAACTGTAAGAGTCCCAATGCTGTAAGCAAAACAAACAATGTGACAGCCATTGGCAATCAGCACTCTCTTCTCATACAGTATAAATATGATGTTTCCCCTGACATTGGTTTTTTTTGCAAATTGTCCTGATGAGTGCAAGATGAAAAGTTTTGACAAAAAATGTCTCTTTTTCAGCAAGACTCAAATTCTGAAGTTCCACCCAACATCACTCCCTTGAATTGCTACAAAACTTACAGAAGATGTACGTCCAATTATCTTTGAGCTGAGGAAGGAACAAATTTCTTTTTTCAGTTAGAATGCTTCACCATAACATTGTTCCTATAGTTGGAATATGATCTTTTGCATTTTCCATTTTTAAAATGATTTGCCACTCAAGAATAAGTTGTTAAATTGGTTGTCAAAGTTTGATTAAAGGTTTTGACCTATTTTGGTTTCGCTACTGATCCATGGTCTGTGACAATTAAGGCTCCCTTTGACAAGATGTGGTGGGTAAAAAAATGGCTGGGGTAATTTTAACTTAGGGTAGTAATGTGTAATTGGCCATCTGTTATATATTCTACCAAATCTTGTCTTCCATTTAATAGAAGCTAGAGTTAGGTCTGGTGTATATGATGGGTAGATAATTTGATCCTGCTCAAAGTTAAAATTACCACCAAAGCATATATAAGTTAGCTTGGATGTAAAGTGAAAACACAACCACCAGAAGCTGCACTACAATGACATTTCCACAAAATATTTTTTGCTTTGGACCCCATGTGATAGAGATGTGGCGATTGAATCAATTTATAACTCTTTTGATTATTTGGATAAAATTCACCAATTTTTAAATGTAACATCACAACGATAAATATGTACAAACAAATAAGCAAACTTCTGTGGGTGAGACATGGTTAATTCACAGCTGATACTGTGAAAGTGTGATTTACCCTAGAAGCTGTAGTAGGGAAGTGATCGAGGGCCCCTACTTAAGGAGGTGGGATCTTTTTTACTGGCCCCTTGATCATAACAAGTTTAGAAGTATTGGGAAATTATAAATTGCATGCTGCAGTGCGTGGGGTGCAAATTACCAATTTACAGAATTGGAAAATTATATTATTGCATTTATTCGTAGAGACAAGATTGTTGTTTGACAAAATAATGAGCAACTGAGTGAACATAATCCATGAGTGTCAATGATGTGAATATTATGAGATTTTGTCAGATCCTAATTTGCATACTTAATTATAGCAGCTGCTTCATTTAGTAGCTGCTGTACACCATCCTTTAAGTTAAAGAACATTACTGTTATGGAGTGAACTTAATTGGAAAGATGTGTTGGTGTAAGAATATATTAAATGGCCCATACTGGAGCAACTAGAATGAGGAAAGATATCTCAAATTAACTCCAGTGGTTACTGAGAGTATAAAATGCTGAGCAAATTTGTACCCAGCTAGTGCAAGTCTAGAACCTTCCTCAAGAATAATACATGTTCCAGCAATGCTGATGCTGCAGATGTTTGACTGTTTCAATTTCTGCATTCATAGGACAAAATTCAAGATACGATATATTGTACCATGTAGGAGGAGGCCATCCTGCTGTCTTACCTATGTCGACTGTCAAGCAGGAGCTATCCACTCACTCGCATTGTCCTGATCTTTCCCCTAAATTGTTTTTTTAAATTATCTACTTTTTTATAAACTATTATGGATTCTGCTTCCACCACTGTTTCTAGTATGCATGTCCTGCATGTGCTTAAAAAACAAAAGTCATACCTTTTTCTTCATTCTTTTTGTGGTGAACTCTAATTGGCAGCCAGTGCATGGAGCTAATTTTTTGCTATTTACCTTATCAAAAAGACTCATAATTTTAAACATGTTTAGCATTTTCAACCTTTTTCTATTCTAGTGAAAAGAGCCCCAAAATCTCGTTGTTTTTCATGGCTAAAGCCTCTGGTATCATCTTACTAATGAATCTCTTCTGTACTCTCTCCACAGACTTAACATCCTCTTTAAGGTTGAGTATCCAAAACTGAATACAGCATTCTAACCCTGGCCTAACCATTTGTTTTTGTTTTAGCACTAACTCTTTATTTTTGCACTCTGTGCCTCTCTACTTATAAAGCCCAAAATTCCATGGGATATGTTTTCATCTTTATTTCAGGTGTGAACCAGAAGGGAAAATCTAATACTTGTAATAACTCCCACTTTCATAATCCTTTCCTTTGTATGTGCCCTTATTATAGATGATTTGTATAGTAGCTGATAATATTGGATTGAACCAGTTCTTGAACATGTATAAAATATAAACTAGTGCACTGATACATAGAACTACAGATCAGTAGCAAGTCTTCATTTTTTTGAGACTCAGAAGAAAGGAGATGAGGAGGATGAATAATCGAGACAGTGTAGTCATTTTTTAGTAGTTCTACAACTGAATTGTCCCACCCTTGTACTGTTACAATATTAAACAAATGTTACTAAAATTGGTTTACCAGGACATTACCCTTTCAGCTGGGCAAGAGTACAGCTGAGGTTGCTGTGTGGTTGTTGAATCTGTTGCATTACGAACATACAAATTAGGAGCAAGAGTAGGCCACTTAGCCCTTCAAGCTTGCTCTGCCACTCAATGAGAATCATGGCTGATCTGATTGTAACTCAACTCCACATTTCCACTCACCCCCTTGCTTATCAAGAATCCATCTACCTCTACCTTAAAAATATTCAATTCCACCACCTTTTAAGGAAGAGAGTTCCAAAGACACAACCTTCTGAGTGAAAAAAAATTCTCCTCATCTGTCTTAAATTGGTGACCCCTTATTTTTAAACAGTGGCAGTAGACTCTCCCACAAGAGGAAACATCCTCTCCACATTGACCCTGTCAAGACCCCTCAGGATCTTAAGTTTCAATCAAATTGCCTCTTATTCTTCTAAACTCCAGCAGATACGAGCTTAGCCTGTCCAAGCTTTCCTCTTATGACAACCTGCCCAATCCAGGTATTAGTTTAGTAAACCTTCTCTGAACTGCTTCCAACACATTTACATATTTCCTTAAATAAGGAGACCAATACAGCGCACAGTACTCCAGATGTGATCACCAATGCCCTGTGTAACTGAAGATTAACCTCCCTACTTTTGTAATCAATTCCCCTCGCAATAAATGCTAACATTCTATTAGCTTTCCTAATTACTTGTTGTACCTGCATACTAGCCTTCTGCGATTCATGCACTAGGGACACCCAGATTCTTCTGCATCTCAGCTCTGCAATCTCTCACCATTTAGATAATATGCTTTTTTATTTTTCCTGCCAGAATGGACCATTTCATTTTCCCACATTATACTCCACTTCACAGGTCTTTGCTCACTCAATTAACCTATCTATATCCCTTTGTAGCCTCCTTGTGTCCTCTTCACATCTTACTATCTTACCTACCTTTGTGTCATCAGTAAATTTAGCAACCATACCTTCAAAACTGCATTGTTTTAGCAGCAGAGCCCCAGAATTTCTGGGCCTCTAATGATTGTTCATTAATGCTCCAAAGGATGAGTAAAGATCATAACTATTGTGAAGTGTAAAAAAAAAACTTGTAGCCGCATTCCTTACGTTCAGATATATTCAACCTTGTGAATACCCCTGCAAACCTTTCTCAGTATTCCTGGTTGTGGATGTAGGGCGATTTGTGATTCAGTTTTTGGTATAATCTACAATGTTGAATCCCGCAGTATTGCATTAGCTGTTTTAGATTGTTTCAGCACATAAATGCACTGACCTTATTGGTAAGGGCATTTAGATAGCTTGTTTGTTGCAGTAGCAGCATCAAAGAAGGAAAGGCTTGCAGTTCTATAGCACCTTTCAAGACTTCAGGACAATCCAAAGTGTTTTACAACCAATGAAGTACTTTTGAAGTATTCAGTTGTAGAAAATGTGACCCTTAAGTACTGCATTTTAAGGATAGTACTTTTTTTTTATATCCTGCCCTCCACTGCATAATGTCTACATGTAAAGAACACCATGTGTAAATTCACTAGATTTGAAAAATGGTAAATATGATGAATGATGTGCACAGTGTAATTTGAAAAAGTGTAAATTTACTGCAGCCCAACCCAGTTCAACTGCCACACTGCATATTAGACATGTATTTCAGGGTAGAAACCATTTTAACATTACACATATCACACCGGCTTCAGCGGGCTTTCTTCTATTGGCAGTTGCGCACATACACTCAAATTCACATCTTACTATTTTGTTACACCACATTAATTCTATGGTTCAGTATGTTGGTTTATGTCTTGCAGTCCAGTTAGTGAGTAATAACTTGCAGTTTTTGATTATTAATATGATACCTCTGTTTTGTAGAGGTACATTTTATCTGATCCAGGGAATTCCTGTGTAGCTTTCACAGGGATGCTCTGGGATGTGTTGCTGCATAGAAAGATAAATTTGGAAGCGCAGAATTAGATCATTTGTACCACTGGCCTAGATTGTAACGTGGAGGAGAGTTCTGTATGGCGGGGGAGGGTGTTGGAGGTATGTTATTGTAAGGTCAAGAACTCCAGCAAAAGACCAAATTGGAAGGGGTAATTGGAGGGACCCTGGACATGGAGAAGTGGAGGTGATTGGATGCTGATCCAATGGGATCCTGAATACACGGTAGAGGAGGTTGAGATGGGGTGAGGGGCATTGGGGGTGTTGTTGAGGCACATACCTTATGGATTCAGCTTCCTTGCCTTCATTAAGCTGCCGAGTTTCCTGAGGCCCAGGAAACCCGACCGCTTGTGGTTAAAAATAGACTATCTGTTAAATGAAGGTAGGGCCTCATCATAATATTTAAATAACCAATACACTTCTCAAGTGAATTGGTCACCCACCCCTCATCCTGCCTTTATCAAAACGGGAAGTGAGCAGATTCAAGGCAGGTTAGGATCCTATTTCAGATTTCTTGCACCCTGGCATGACTCCAACCCACCTATTTTTGTGAGTTAAAATTGTGTCTGTGCTGTGCTACTGAGTTTTTATGTCCCCACTGATCAAGGAACCTCATGGAGCTGTTATTCATAAAACACTTATAGATTAATGACTTGCTTTTCAAAGAATTCAAGGTGGTCAATTTGTTTTAACATTACTCACCGATCCACAAGACATTTTGCAAGATTGCTTTTTGAGGTGGTCAGTTTGTCTGACAACACGTGTCTGGCTATCTCATCATTGTCCTAGTTTTATCGCTATCGTTGAATTATCATTCCACATTTTGTTCAAACAGCTGCTTTGTCTCTGAGTATAACAAGGGTTAGTCATGGTCAAAAGTTAGCCATTTGAAATTCACCAAACAGACATCACAGCCTGCAGAGCAGGATGGTTAGTAGTGCAGTACAGCTACCTCTCTGCTGCCCTCTTTCTGTTGGGGAGGTGGAAATAAAGTTAGAAAATAATGGCTGCTTACAGTGAATCCACAGGGTGAGCCTTTTCTCAGTGCAATACACAACAGAAAGATGACAACGAGGAGGGGATGGAATTCCTTTTTATGTTCCATTTGAGAAATTAAGGATTGATTGTGACACCTTTTGGAACTCCTAAAGTTGATTTTTGAGGAAGTTTGAGGAGTTTGAAAAATTGTTCCGTGTGCACGTTGTATTCAGGTATGCAATGAGTCAACACAGTACGTGATTGAATGGAAAAAAATAGAACTGAAGACATATTTGGGGACAATGGGGGAATTCAATCTGAACATTGAGGACTGATGTAATTACAAACAAAAGTTTTACATTTAGCTGAAAGTGAATAAGATAGGAGATAAGGATAAAATTAATGCTTCCTCACCATGATGGGGCCAGATCCTTTTGATGCAGTGTCTAACCTATCAATATTCCCCTATTTACAGGTGGCATCTTTGATTTTCTCAAAGAACCTGTTGTGCTTCTCCCAGCACCATACTGTCCTGTTGCAATAGCTGATGTGGTGACTCATTATCGACAGCTAGGTTGGGCAGGAACTTTCTGACTTGGTTTACCATATTCATTAATCTCTGGAGTTCCAAAGAGCTGGAAACTCCTTGATTGCCCTCGTCTTCTATGGATCAATGCTGATACCAGATACACTCACAATATGTCCAAGGAACTTGATAGTCGACGATGAGAATCATATTTGTTGAGTGTAAGTCCTGCTTTTTGTAGGCGTTGTAGCATTCTATTGTCATGTTCTGTCTGAGTGGATCCATAGATCGGGACATCATCCATGTGATAGACGACTCCATCCAGTCCTCCTAGAATGCTTGACGTTGTCCTCCGAAAGGTTTCTGGCACTGATGAGATGCTGAAGGATAACCTATTGAAGCAAAACCTCCCAAACGCTGTAATGAAGGTTCAAGGAGTAGTTGCCAAAAACCACTATATGCATAGATTGAACTCTCTCCCAATTTTAGCAATGCTTTTGTCCACAGATGACATAGGATGAACTTCGCGTTCAACTGCTTGTTCATCTGTGTAAGATCTATGCAAATTATGATATATCCATTCCTGAAGCACCTGCTTGATGGTTCTGTCACAGGTGAAATAACCTTCTGTTTCAACATAGTCGATTTCCTTCTTTACTATTGGCAGGAGTGGATGAGGAGCTATTCTGGGTGTAAGCAGACACACTGGCTTTGTTTCTGGATGTGGAGTAATGTGTTATGCTGTCTTTGGCTTTCCTCGTCCTGCGAACAGCTGTGGGAATTCAACTCTGATGTTTTTGGGTTGATCTTTGCTGCTTTCCAGTTTCTCTAATCTGTAAATCAGATGCAAGTCAGTGCAGGCCTTGATGCTCATAAATGAGCTACTCTGGTTCTGAATCACATACAATGTTTCTGTGATTTCTTTCTCTTGGTGTTTGAGGGCTGCCTTCAGTTATAGGATCTGGAGTTCTATCCCTCCTGATCCGTATGGTTTTTGCATGATTGCTGAAGAGAGCTTCTCTCCAACCATGGTTCAGCATCAGAAAGAACTGAAAGTACTGCAGCTGTGTCTAATTGAAAGTGTGTCTTGTTCCTCTCATCTTGGATATCAGCACTCTAGTGGCATCTGCTTGGTTCCTGGAAACCAAGGAAAGGCACCTCAATATCATGGATAGCACCTACTTCATGGATCTTGCCACCTTTCGAAGGATTCCCTTTGTGTGTGTGTGTGTGTGTGTGTGTGTATTCTGTACAGGTTTCTTACTACCACGCACAGCCTGGAAATGGCCCATCTTTTTTCATAAATGGCATTCAGACACTTTGGCAGGGCAGTTTTCATGCTTGTGTTTTTCCCTGTCATCAATTATAATCAGCTTGGGCTGTTGATAGATGGTCTCCCTGTATCCCCTGCATTTTTATTACAGCTTTTCCTTTTTTTTAATATTTGACATACTCTACTGACTCAACTACCTTTGAGATAGGGTTATCCCTGTCACTTCGATTCTGTTTCCTGATCTCAGCTAGTCTGCTCAGTTAGATTGCTATTGCTAAGGTTAGATCATACCTTGTCTGACCACTTGCAGTCAAGAGATCATCCAACACTCCCATGACAATTTTGTCTCTGAGCTGTTCATCTTTCAAGCTGCAATACTCAGTCCTCTGCAAGGCTACACAGGTCACTTCTGAATGCATCGACACTTTCCCCTTTACATTTATTAAATTTAGTCCGCTCAACAATGATATTCTTTCTCAGATTGAAGTATGTATCACATGCTTTGATTACTTTATCGTACTTTATCACCTCAATCATACCCTGTGCGATGAGGATATCATCTGCACAGTCATCCATCACATATAACAGCGTACTGATCTGCTCACTATTCGTCTTTGCAGTGAGGCCTGGTGCAGTGCAATATCTGGCAAGTCTCTGATGCCATTTTGGCCATGTTTTATGCTTGGGACCTGCAACCTTCTCAAAGTTTTCTGGCAATAGTAGAGACTTCTCCATCACACTCCATCAGGGTGGAGGATTGTGAAATATTAGAGGAAATTAATATAGAGAGGAGGTATTAGCGGGTTTAGCGGCCTTAAAAGTGGATAAATCCGCAGGTCCAGGTGAGATATATCCCAGGCTGTTGAGGGATGCGAGGGAAGAGACATTAAGGGCCCTGGCAGTAATTTTCAAATCCTCTCTGGCCACAGGTGAGGTGCTGGAGGACTGTTAACATTGTTCTCTTTTTAAAAAAAGGAGGAAGTGATGGACCAGGAAATTACAGGCCAGCCAGTCTAACCTCAGCAGTGGGAAAATTACCAGAAAGAATTCTAAGGGACAGAATAAATCTGCACCTGGAGAGACACGGACTAATTAAGGATAGTCAACATGGATTTGTTAAGGAAAGGTCATGTTGACAAATTTGATGGAATTTTTTGAGGAGGTAACCAGGGTAATGCATTTGATGTGGTCTACATGGACTTTAGTAAGGCTTTTGATAAGGTCCCTCATGGCAGACTGGTCATGGATCCAAGGCAAAGTGGCACATTAGATCCAAAATTGGCTGAGAGGCAGGAAGCAGAGGGTGATGGTAGAGGGATGTTTGTGACTGGAAGTCTGTTTCTAGTCGGGTTCCGCAGGGCTTGGTGCTGGGGCCCTTGCTGTTTGTGGTGTACATAAATGTAAATGGTGTAGGGGGTATGATCAAGAAGTTCGTCGATGACACGAAAATTGGTAGGGTGGTAAATAGTGAGGAGGATAGCCGTAAACTGCAGGAGGATATCAATGGACTGGTCAGGTGGGCAGAGCAGTGGCAAATGGAATTCAACCTAGAAAAGTGAGAGGTAATGCACATGGAGAGGGCTAACAAGGCAAGGGATTACACTATTTATGGTAGGACCCTGGAAAGTATTGAAGATCAGAGGGACCTTGGTGTGCATATCCATAGATCCCTGAAGAGTCTGAGCTATGAGGAAAGATTGGATAGGCTGGGGTTGTTTTCCTTGGAGCAACGAAGGTTGAGAGGGGACCTGATAGAGGTGTATAAGATTATGAGGGACATAGAAAGGGTGGATAGGAAGGCACTTTTTCCCATTAGTAGAGGGGTCAAAAACCAGGGGGCATAAATTTAAGGTAAGAGGTAGAAGGCCAAGAGGGGAGTTGAAGAGAATTTTTTTCACCCAGCAGATGGTGAGAGTCTTAAACCCACTGCCTGAAAGGGTGGTTGAGTCAGAAGCTCTCATAACATTTAAGAAGTATTTATTCACTTGCATTGCCATAGCCTCCAGAGCTATGGGCCAAGCACTGGAAAATGGGATTAGTGTAGTCAGATCTTTGTTGACTGGCGCGGACATGTTGGGCCAAATGGCCTCCTTCTATGCTATAGATATTCATGCGCTGCCACCATATAATACTCTTGGTATTTTATTGGAATACATTTTGCTGCTGGCTTACATCTTCCACGAGGATGTATGAGAGACCTAATCATGTGATGTTGCATTACTTCCTGTGATGTACACAGTATGTAATTAGCATATTAGATGATTAGAATCATTAACAACCCAATATCTGCTGGAGAGCAGCAATTAATAGTCAGTGAAGCTAGAGTCAAAACAGTAGAATATAAGAAGAAGTTGTGATCAAACTGTGCAGTGCTATAGTCAGAATGCACCTTGAATACTGCATCCAGTTCTGCACAGTGAGACAGAAATATTGGAGACAACGTAGAGGAGAGCCACAAAGTGGAACCCTAAAGTCAGGCGTCTAGGTTGTGAGCAAAGATTAGAGACTTGAGCCCCAATTTTTTTTTAAACTGGAATTGCGTTGAGGTGGGTAGCCAAGAGTCCAAACCTTGGCAGCTTGAAACATGAGTAGCTTGCACACCTGGGCCTCATCTGCCCCCTTGTACCCCCAAACCACCCATTCATTTTTCTAGAAAGTGGCAGCTTAGCTGGCTGGTGGACAAGAACAGAATATCAGGAGGTTACTGTCAGGATTCAAAGAAAATTTACAGACTCTCTGGTCAAGTCGGGTGGGGCAGGAATTCCCTGGGACAGGGGAAGTCTAAGCCTTTTTTGTGAGGTCCAGAGAAGCACTTCTACCCCTAGTCCCACAAGGAAAGGCAAAAAGAAAAAAAACTTTGCTCTTTGGCTCGTTCTGACTCACACCCCTTTTCCACAGCACCTATCTGCTCAGATCTAGTGTTAAAGCAGCAGTCATGATGACATTAACATAGCTTGAAATGCATACTTAATGAACAACCCTGCTGGTTTACAGGAATTGACTCACGCCTGTTCAGGAAAGCAGGTTAAAATCTGGAATCAGTGTGAGATACCAGCAGGTGAGTCCCACAGGCAATTTTAACTGCCTGCTCACCTGGTTTCCACCTGCAACTTGGGCTAAAATTGTGCTTTATGGTCTGGAAAGGAGGATACCTGAGAGGTGAGGAAGGGTGGCTAAATTCGATAATGCCAAAAAAGATGCAGGTATCACATTGTGCTAATAATTTGTGCCCGTTCAACATGATGCAGGCAGCATACCAATGTTATGTTGTCTCCTTATTATCAGGATTGTAACACGCAGCCAGAACTAGCCACACTGAGTGCCTGCTCACTTCAGCAGGGGACCCAAAATCATTAGAGGCTAGCACCAGTTACATAGCCCACACTACTTAAAACGAGCCTGCAGCTCTTCAAGGGGTGGTGCACTGTGACTGGAACAGGTGTTGGAAGGCATTTTACAATTCATTCTGACCTGAGAAAGATGGAGAAATGGCCCAACATGGGAGAAAGCAGGTTGCAAGGCTTTTGGATGTCCTATTAAAAGTCTTGGTGGAGGAGATGCAAGGGAGGAGAGATGTCCTGTATCCACAGGAGGCCTTTCAACCACATGCTCAAAAGGCAATGGGAGCAGGTAGCCATGGAAGTCAATCTTTGCTCACCCATCCATCCATCCAAGAGCCTGAATGCAGTGCTGCAAGAAGTTCAGTGACTTCAAACAAGTGGTCAAGGTCAATGAATCCATCTCCAAATGCCATATCTATAAACTGCACCACCAGCCTCAAGCACTACTCATTTCACTGCACCACCATCACTCACATGCCAACCATCTCTATCAGGACTCATACCTGACATTCATATGCTCCACTGCACCGTCACACTGCTGTAAACCTCACTCTTGGATCTCTCAGCTTGTCCATGCTCACAGCTATTCAACATCATAGGAAGTAGAAGCAGGCCATTCAGCCCATCAAGCTTGCTCTGCCATTCAAACAGATCATGGCTGATCATCTACCTCTGCCATTATTCCCCACTATTGCCATATCACTTGATGTCATTAGTATCCAGAAATCTATCAATTTCTGTCTTGAACATAATTAATGATTGAGCTTCCACAGCCCTTTGAGGTAGAGAATGCTAAAGATTCACTACCCTCTGAGTGAAGAAATTCCTCCTCACCTCAGTCTTAAATGGCCTGCCCCTTTTATTCTGAGATTCTGTCCCCTGTTCTAGACTCACCAGCCAGGGGAAACATCCTATCCGTATTTACCTTGTCACACCCTGTGAGAATTTTGTAAGTTTCAATGAGATCTTTGTTCCTCGAAACTCTAGAGAATACGGGCCAATCTCTTGTTTAAGGACAATCCCACCATCCTAGGGATTAGTCTGGTGAAAGTTCGCCCTCTATGGCAAGTACATCCCTTTTTGGATGAGGAGACCAAAACTGCACACAATACTCGAGGTGGGGTCTCACCAAGGCTCTATACAGTTGCAGCAAGACATCTTTACTCCTGCACTCAAATCCCCTTGCAATGAAGGCCAACATACAATTTGCCTTCCTAATTGCTTGCTGCACCTGCATGTTTGCTTTTAGTGACTCATGAACATGTTCCTTTGGACATCCACACTTCCAACCTTTCTCTTTCACAGCCACATCATCCAAACAAATTATGGGACAAGGTGGTGCACAACTGGAGGCAACAGAATCTAATGAGAGGGAAACAGGCATGCCTGAGGTCACGCAGTACGCAGCAGATCACGACGAATCTCGACACATCTGCCGAATATTGCAGGATGCCTCCAGAGCACATCAGAGTGGAAGCACGCCAATACTCAGCTTTGTCACAATTCATATGGCTGCTTGCCTTTCATTGTGTGGGTTGTGCACCGGATCAGCTATGTCATCAGCAGATAGAACTTGCCACCTTTTGGTTTGCCATGGTGGCTCAAATGCTGCTGGCACAGCAGAGTGCTTCAGAGTGAAGACATCATGACTGCTGCTAGGATACTGGACATTGACTTGCAAGATTCACTGTGTATGGTTGCACACCAGCTGGACAGTAAAGGAGTGGAATTCCTTTTGGTTTCAATATATGGCCAAGTTGACATGCTGTGACCTCAAAGTGATGTGCATGTAGTTAATGGTGCCCTGTGCCACGGGAAAGTCTGTAATACTAGCAAAGCCACCAGCTCACTCTACCTGCTTTTCTCTCGCAAGACGAATGAAATGTAGTTAGTTTTCAATGAATAGAGAGCCTCCGTAATTTCCCTTACGCAACAGTGGACAGCAAATTGCAAGATGCTCCAGGCTGGAAGAAGCCAGATTCATAAAGGTTCAGCACCACAGTCAAGTTGACAGCCACTAGCAATGCTGTCCTTGCCCTGCTCTGAGGTTCCAGTTGTGGTTGCAGCAGGTGGCAGGTTACTGTGACAATGTCCTTTATGTAAGAGTAGGTATCTCATATGTCACAATTCAGATAGCCAGCTAGCGAAGGATAGAACTGGAGCCTGATCTTTACACTCTTTATTTATGGAGAGACACATTACAAACATACACCTCCAAGCTCAGCAACCATAGTTTCAATCTGTTCCTGTATATAGGAGCATTAATGAATCCCCAGTTAATGCCCACTGTATGGATACAATTAAACACCCAATTAATAGATAAATAACATCTCTCCTTGTTGAGATTTGGGGAGGAGAATTGCCTTCTGAACACTGTGCAGATATGGCATCCTACTTGGAGCCCTTCTCCCACTCCTCCCCTCTGTTCCAGCAATTTATCCTCTTCTACCTGTCCTCTCTTCATTCTCCAAGACATGTTGTTTTCGAAGGGAGATGGTATCAGTGCACGCATGTCTGGAAACAACTGGTTTGTGCAGAAGTCTGAAATCAGTAAAAAGATCTTCTTGTCGCACCACTCCCTATAGTCTTTTTCAACTTAAAACAACTATAGAAAACACCAAACACACAGAATCGAGGCACTAGAAAGAAGAAATCAACTAGCAACAAACCTGTAGGTAGTTGATGATTTTAGTTTAGATAGTGCTGGTAGGGGGGGTCCATCCTACTGCTGAAAGCTTCAGCCAAGTGCATTTTAAGAGATGGCATTAGCTGGAGCATTAAGGTTCCAAACTGGCATCACTGGTGTCAAATCAGCATTGCAAGCTGATTTGACTTTGAACACCCGCTGGAAGTGTGTGAATTACAATGTGTAAATACTAACACAACAGTGCATCCAGTGCAAATCGCCCCACAAGTGTGCACACGTCTTTTGGATGTCATTTTAGACCTCGGGTAGCACCCAAACCACAGGCACTGCCGATCTGAATTTTGCAGCAGAGATCTCTATAGAGATGCACAACAACAACCAGAACAACCTGCATTCATATAGTGCTTTCAACACACGATCCCTGGACAATCCACAGCTGCATTATCAGACAAAAACCGACACTGAGTCAAAGGAGTTACATTCAACCCTACTTACATGAATAACTGATCAAAGAATAAATTGAGAATAAAATTTCCATGCACAAATGCTTTTTCTACTTTTTTCCAAGGACAGCTGCCCCTGATAGATGAATAATACATTTGACTGAATTGCAGAAATTTGAATTTGTTCATTTAAGTGCTGTACTGCCTCACTTAAACCCATATGTTGAACTCATTTCAAAAGCATTTTTGATAAGGTGGGAGAATTGCCTAATAATCATTTCAGGACTGTTTCAGAATATTTTTCAGGAGCTTGGGGGTCGAGTACTTTTGACAATCAGTGACAACGCTTGTTTCAGTGTGAAACCATTTCATAAGGCGCTAATGCTCAAGTTGCGATGCCTAGAACTTACCCAGTTCATCTGATGTCTTCAATTAAAAAACAAGCATTAAAGCTGTGTTTTTTAAAAGATAAATTAACCAGTCAGTACTGTGCAGTATCATGAGGTGTTTTTTAAAATCTAATGAACCTGCTTTTTAAAATTTCCTGTGATGTAATGTGTATACTATAACGAAGCAAATTACATAAATAGACTGATCCCTTAAAAACTGTGTAAATGGTGCTGTAATTACAATACAATTTGCATTCCTGTTACAATTGAGGTTTATAAGGTTATTATATTTTGGAACTGTAGCTTTAAATTTAGGGTAAATGAAGGAGCTCGTGTGACCTGTTCTGCAGTCTGGCTGACAGTAAGTGTGGGTGGTTTGATAGAGATCAAAGAAGGCTTAGATTGTTTTACTGAAAAGAAGGTGCAAGGTATTTTCGCTTGGAGACAATGGTAGAAATCTCTGAGTTTACAATGAATAGACTGAGTCTCCCAAAGTCTCAGAGGTATTGTTTGTATCTGGTTGCAAACAGTTGTGCCGTAAACTGTCCATTTACTTCAAACATGAAAGGGACTGGGAATCAAGGATAGCTAATTAACTTTGCATCAAGATAGAAATGCCAATGTCTTTCATGTCACCAAGGGGAAGAGGGCAGAGGAAGACATTTTTGAGATCAGGTTACAGGCTTTCCTACAAATCAGTGAATATCACAGACAGACAGGAGAGATTGAGTGGTCAGCAGAAAGAAGAGGCTGCTTGGCTTTGCGAGCTACCACAGTCAGATGCGGAAGGGAGATGGTTTCTAGTCGAAGAGATGCATCCTGTAGCCATCTAAGGAATTCGGAAGATTCGTCCTGGCATGGTGGGAGGAAAGAGGATCATTGGAACAGGTTTTACTGCTGGTGGTGGATTTCAGAAATTCTGAAAGCTGAGGAAAGTGCTTGAAGATGGTCACTTCAAGTTATCGGTGAAACGGAAACCATTGGAAGCTGGGAGCGACTCTGGGCTGTTTGCTAAAAGGACTGTAATTCCGCAGACAGTGTGATGAGTATAAAAGGGGATGTCATTTTCTGTAGTTTAAAGTGTAAATTGGCTACAAAAAGAAAATAGTATGTAGTAAATAGTTTTTAGTCATTTGTTACAGTAAAAGTTTTAAAACATGAAATATTGACATGTCTTCTTTCAGCTATTAACTGGAAGTTTGAATTTCTTTTTAAAAGTTACCGGTCTCTATAAGGATCATAACATTCCATTGTTAGCTTCTTGTCAAATTTGAAACGACAGTTAAACCGATGGAAGGATAGTTAAGCAAACAAAATGTCTTGACAAAATTCTTATTCAACCAGTTTTTTGCTATAATGTAAGGGGAGAGTAAAAGCTTCAGCAAAGCAATAGTTTTTAATGAGTCTTAAAAGAGGAACAGAGAGAGGAGGCGGAGAAGTTTGGGAAGGAAACTGCAGATTTTGGGGTCTAAGGTAGTAAATGATATGGAATGCTACTCTAAGTATCTTGTGATGATAATGGGCCAGCCATACTGTAGTCTTCCACGAGTTTGTTAATGTACCAACTATAAGTAATTGGGAGCAAATTTGTTGGTCTCATTGTATTTCAAATTCTGGGAAGTCTTGTGAGGGCACCAGACCAAGGAGCAGGGTTGGGGGTCTGGGGGCCATAGTCTCTCACTACCTGGGCTTCACACCAACTGCAGTAGAATTACTGTCAGTGTGATGCTGTTTTCAAATACCCCAGGTGATTGTGTGCCCGGTTTCTAATGTTTGTCATTAGCATATGCGACAGTCGGCTCTTCACCAGTGTTCAAAATTGAATTAACAGAGCTTTGTTCAGGATTTAAACGTGTGTGCTTGAGAGCAGACCAGCTAGCTCAGAGCTGGCAATATTATTCCTCATTACTTTTCACAAATGTGTCACGCCACTTAGCTCATTCCTTGGCAGGAAACCTGTTTCCTGCTTCCACTTTCAGGCTCTTAATCACCACTTGCTGATGAACCCCCTTTTGCAACTCTGAACCCTTGGTGTCCTGCATCTTGGTTTCTCAATGTTAAAAAATAAACTGCCTAGGTTTCGGGATGAGGGTTTTAGCCCTGACTTAGCTGAATGACGAGAACAATACTGATTATTCATTGAGTAATTTCAGTCACTGTTTGATAACTGCCATTATAACTAATGGGGAAACACCCTAACAAGCTGCCTTAAATGTGTCCTCAAAATGGTGTTTTTAGGAACCTGACTCCCTGGGGAAACAAAAATAGTTAATACTGCAATCACGGATGCCTGTATGAAATGAGGAATTTTCACAATATTGCTGGATGTGAGGGCCCATGACTTCCACACATTCACATTTTTAATATGTTGAAAATCCACAAGCGGGTGAGCACAGAAGCAGCAGACCCCAGCCAAGCTGTCAAGGTCATAACTGAAATAGCAAGCTGGGAATATTTTTTTTAAAAAAAAACAGCTATCACTTTGTCAGGAGTTGTTCAGTTCATTTATTTTTGAAGACTGAAGTTAAGGAAGTAAACTCGCTATTAATGTGTGGTTTTTTTTGTTTCTAAATTTAAGATTCTTCACTAAGCATGAAGATTACAATTTTTTGGCAGATGTTTGTTTAAAATGATCGACAACTTAAGTGAATTCCAGAAGGACATGTGTCAGTCGGGTTGGTTAAAGATTAAATTGAAGCTTGTTTGAGATCAATGGTAGTGTTTTTGACACAAAAGTGGGCAAAGTGTGGGAAAGTGTGGGCAGAGCAAAGACTCATTGAATAGGTCAGCCAAGAAGCCCAAGGAAAAATGGATATAAGGTACTGAGAGAAACAAAAATTACAGAAATTGAAATTGAGGGTCTAGACAAACAAGAAGACATGCAGATATTTTAAGTGTATCGCTTGGATAAATGATAAATTTCCCTGAGAATAAGGGAGTCAAGATTTGAACTAGCATTAGTCCAAATATATCTACTGATATGAAAGGTGGATCTACCCAGGAAACAGATGATTCAAATGGGAATGAGTACCACATCTGACATCCCATTAGCATCCCAGAGAAGGTGAGGCAATCAAATCTACTCTGCTGACTCAAAGATAAGGTTCTTTTAACACTTCAGTTATAAGCTGAACTAATTAGAATTTTAAAGTACCAAATGGACTTGCTATCTATAGCTGTTACCTTGCAACTATATAAGGAATCTATTCATAAACTAATTGTGCTAATTTTACTTCAATCTTGGACATTGAGCTTGTTGTATTCAACTTGTAATCAGTAAAGCCCAGTTGATATTTGATTACTGTATCATATTTAAACTGCCTTTGTTTGTATTGTGGACATGATGAGTTTATAAGCCTGGCAACAGCAACCTATGCATTGTTGTTAAACAATAGATAGTGTGGTTTAGTTGTCAGTAAATAAAGAAAATAACATCTGTAACTTAACAACTGACTTTTGCAATATAGAGAGAGAACAAGATCTCAATGAAATTGTCAGGATGGAACTTGCCCAGCATTTGCTATTACAGATGTTGATATTTTTGATATTGATATTTTTGTAGTTTATTTCTTTGACCAACATTTTTGAAACGATTTATGTACTGGTTTTCTTTGTAGAAGTCATATGAAACGCAGTATTAGAGATTAAACAATGTATTTTTAGTATAACACAAAATTGATGCTAGGTGGACCAAGAGCTGATGGGAAGAAGGTTAGGTTGTGGACGGACAATGACCAGAAGAGAGAGAACATGCCCACACATGTAAGCAGAAACGAGTCAAACTACACCTACACACACATAACCCTGGAACAAAGGACCAGTCCAGCATGGTTTGAGTGCTGCAATCATGATGTGGGCAGTTGTGATGACCCCAAGGACCCATCATCTCACTGGGGGGCAACTTGAAGCTGAAAGCACTGTGCCAATGAGAAAGCAACATCACCACTACAAATGTAGTTTGCAGGTCCAACAGGAGGGTATAAGAGCCAGATGTGCAGGAAACTTGTCGTTATAGCCACAGAGTATTGCCTGGTCAGCTATCAACGTGAGTTACAGAACAGGATGGTTCAAACACCTGATCTTGCCTGTCTCTCAAGAAACCAAGCAACCAATTGAGAGTAAACGTCATCAGATATTGTGTCAGTATTTTTACATTGATATCTATTTATGTGCTAAGGAATTTAGGTTGATAAAAGTGTTGCTTGTAACACAAGTAAAGTGTACATTAAGTCATTGATATCCAGAGTAGACCTCCGAACCAGAAAAGTTAAGTAGCTGATCCAGGGAAGGGAATAGCCTACCGTACCTCCATATCTGCCAGGTAACAATATGCACCTAAACAGTTTGTGAACCTCAGTATTTAACAATTTAATAATTCCAGTCATGTTATCCTATGGGTGGTAATAAAGAAATATTAGTTCTTAACCCATAGTTTGACTTCCTCTTTCATCATTGACAAGAAGGTATAACTCCTTCACTCAGATTTTATGTAACTAATAGGGGGTTGGTAGACTCTAAAATCTGTTGAGCACTTTCCATTCCATGGCAGCTACCTCTCTCAAAAGGCCACTATTGACCAGGAGATCCAACACTAGATCAGCTGTGCCAGCTCAGCCTACTAAAAACTACAGCAGCGAGTGTTTGACAACAAAGGCCTCCGCAAGCGAACAAACGTCCTCATCTATGGAGCATTTTTTGTCACCACACTTCCCCTGTACTGCAGTGGGACTTGGACTGTGTATCAGTGACACATAAGAACACCAGAGAAATTCCATCAGCAATGCCTCTGCACATCCTCTGGATTCAATGGGAGGACCGTCTAACAAATACTAGTGTCCTTCTTGAAGCCAGCTCCACAAGCATTCAGGCAAAACTCCTGCCAAATCAACTACGATGGACTGGACACTGTCAGGATGGCTGAAAAATGTCTCCCCTGCCAGGTCCTGTTTTCTCAATTCTCAAGGCCAGTGTTGCAGGGGAGGATAAAGAAAACACTTCAAAGACACTCTGAAGCTCTCTTTGAAGTGCGGCAATATTGACATTAATGACAGGGAGAAGCTTCCAATCATTCTAAATGGTGACAACTTGTCCACCAAGCTGCATCATGCTTCGAGTCCAAATGCCTTAATAGTGAGGCAGAGCGGTGGCAGAGAAGGAAAGATAAGGAAGCAAATCCTGCACCCCTGATCCCACTACCATAAAACATAGGAGCAGAAATTAGGCCATTCAGGCCATCGAGTCTGCTCCGCCATTCAATCATGGCTGATAAGTTTCTCAACCCCATTCTCCCGCCTTCTCCCCGTAACCTTTGATCCCCTTACCAATCAAGAACCTTTATATCTCGGTCTTAAATACACTCAATGACCTGGCCTCCACAGCCTTCTGTGGCAATGAATTCCATAGATTCATCACTCTCTGGCTAAAGAAGTTTCTCCTCATCCCTGTTCTAAAGGTCTTCCCTTTACTCTGAGTCTGTGCCCTCGGGTCCTAGTCTCTCCTACTAATGGAAACATCTTCCCCACATCCATTCTATCCAGGCCTTTCAGTATTCTGTAAGTTTCAATCAGATTCCCCCACCCCCCCCTCATCCTTCTAAACTCCATCGAGTAGAGATCCAGAGTCCTCAAACGTTCCTCATTTGTTAAGCCTTTCATTCCTGGGATCGTTCTCGTGAACCTCCTCTGGACCCTCTCCGGGGCCAGAACATCCTTCCTGAGATACGGGGCCCAAAATTGCTCACAATATTCTAAATGTGGTCTGACCAGAGCCTTATAAAGCCTCAGCAGCACATCCCTGCTTTTATATTCTTGTCCTCTCGAAATAAATGCCAACATTGCATTTGCCTTCCTAACTACCGACTCAACCTGCAAGTTAACCTTAAGAGAATCCTGGACTAGGACTCCCAAGTCCCTTTGCACTCCAGATTTCTGAATTCTCTCCCCATTTAGAAAATAGTCTATGCCTCTATTCTTCCTACCAACGTGCATGACCTCACACTTCCCCACGTTGTATTCCATCTGCCACTTCTTTGCCCATTATCCTAACCTGTCCAAATCCTTCTGCAGCTTCCCCGCCTCCTCAATACTACCTGTCCCTCCACCTATCTTTGTATCATCTGCAAACTTAGCCAGGATGCCCTCAGTTCCTTCATCTAGATCGTTAATGTATAAACTGAAAAGTTGGGGTCCCAACACTGACCCCTGCAGAACTCCACTAGTCACCAGCTGCCATCCTGAGAAGGACCCCCTTATCCCCACTCTCTGCCTCCTGCCAGACAGCCAATCTTCTATCCATGCTAGTACCTTGTCTCTAACACCATGGGCTCTTATCTTACTGAGCAGCCTCCTGTGTGGCACCTTGTCAAAGGCCTTCTGGAAGTCCAAGTAGATAACATCCATTGGCTCTCCTTTGTCTAACCTGCTTGTTACCTCAAAGAATTCTAAGATTTGTCAGGCATGACCTCCCCTTGATGAAACCGTGCTGACTTTGCCTTATTTTACCATGCACTTCCAAGTATTCTGAAATCTCATCCTTAATAATGGACTCTAAAATCTTACCAACAACCAAGGTCAGGCTAATCGGCCTGTAATTTCCCGTTCTTTGCCTCACTCCCTTCTTAAACAGGGGGGTTACATTTGTGATTTTCCAGTCCTTTGGGACCCTTCCTGACTCCAGTCATTCCTGAAAGATCACCACTAACACCTCCACTATTTCTTCAGCTATCTCCTTCAGAACTCTGGGGTGTAATCCATCTGGTCCAGGTGATTTATCCACCTTCAGACCTTTCAGTTTTCCTAGCACCTTCTCCTTGGTAATGGCCACCGTACTCACCTTTGCCCCCCGACTCTCTTGAACTTTGGGGATGTTACTCGTGTCTTCCACCGTGAAGACTGACGCAAAGTACCTAATCAGTTCCTCCGCCATTTCTTTGTTCCCCACTACTTCTCCAGCGTCATTTTCCAGTGGCCCAATGTCCACCTTTGCCTCTCTTACCCTTTATATATCTAAAAAAACTCTTGCAATCTTCTTTTATATTATTGGCTAGTTTACCCTCATATTTAATCTTCTCCCTCATTTCTTTTTTAGTTGTCCTCTGTTGGTCTTTGTAGGCTTCCCAATCCCCTGGCTTCCCACTGCTCTTTGCCTCATTGTATGCTTTCTCTTTAGCTTTTATGCTGTCCCTGACTTCCCTTGTCAGCCATGGTTGCCTCGTCCTCCCTTTAGTATGCTTCTTCTTCCTAGGGATGAATTTTTGCTGTCTCCCAAATTACTCCCAGAAACTCCTGCCATTGCTGTTCCACTGTCTTTCCTGCTATGCTCATCTCCCAGTCAATTCTGGCCAGCTCCTCCCTCATGCCTCTGTAGTTGCCTTTATTCAACTGTAATACCGTTACATCTGGTTCCAGCTTTTTCCTCTCAAATTGCAGGGTAAATTCTATCATATTATGGTCACTTCCTCCTAAGGGTTCCTTCACCTTAAGCTCCCTTATCAAATCTGCCTCATTACACATCAATAAATCTAGAATTGCCTGTTCCCTAGTGGGCTCCACCACAACCTGCTCCAAAAAGCCATCTCGTAGACATTCCACAAATTCCTTTTCTTGGGATCCACTACCAACCTGATTTTCCCAGTCTACCTGCATATTGAAATCCCCCATGATCACTGTAACCTTGCCTTTCTTACACGCCTTTTCTATCTCCTGGTGTATCTTGTGCCCCACATCCTGTCTACTGTTTGGAGGCCTGTACATAACTCCCATTATGGTTTTTTTACCTTTGCGGTTCCTCAACTCTACCCACATAGATTCTACATCATCTGACCCTACGTTGTTTCTTGCTATCGATTTAATTTCATTTCTTACTAACAAAGCAACCCCACCCCCTCTGCCAACCTGCCTATCTTTTCGATCGAATGTATATCCTTGGATATTTAGCTCCCAGTCCTGATCCCCTTGCAGCCATGTCTCCGTGATGCCCACCACATCATACCTGCCAATTTCAATCTGCGCCACAAGCTCATTTAACTTATTTCGTATACTGCGTGCATTCAGATACAACAACTTCAGTCCTGTATTTCCCGTCCCCCTTCTCATTGTCGTCCCTTTATCTGATGTGCTTGAAGTTAGATTCCTAGTCCTTTCCAAACACTCTGTCCTATTTTGTGTTCTGGAGACTTTAATAGCCTCTCCTGGACTCTCTGTTTTTTCATAATTTTCCATGAAGTTGAATCCACCCCCCCCCCCCACATGCTAACCTGCTGCTTTGTTTCCCATTAGTCATACTACTTGGAGTTTTACCCTTCCCTTGCCCCCCACTTTCTAGTTTAAAGTCCATTGACCACCCTATTTACCCTTTTCGCTAGAACATTGGTCCCAGATCGGTTCAGGTGGAGGCTGTCCCAACGGTACAGATCCCTCCTGTTCCACTACTGATGCCAGTGCCCCACAAAATGGAACCCCTCTTTCCCGCACCACTCCTTTAGTCACGTGTTTACTTCCCATATTCTCGCATCCCTATGCCAATTTGCACATCGCTCGGGTAGAAATCCGGAGATTATAACCCTTGAGGACCTGTTCTTTAATTTAGTTCCTAGTTCCTGATAATCCCCAAACAGATCCTCTTTCCTAGTCTTACCTATGTTATTTGTCCCGACGTGGACCACAACAACTGGATCCTCCCCCTCCCTCTCCAATATCCTTTCAAGCCGGTCAGAGATGTCCCTCACCCTGGCGCCGGGCAGGCAACATACCATGCGGGACTCTCGATCCTGCTTACAAAGGATGCTATCAATTCCCTTAATTATAGAATCCCCTACAACTACCACTTGTCTTTTTGCTCCCCCCTCTTGAATGGCCTCCTGTGCCACGGTGCCGTGGTCAGCTGGCTCATCCTCCCTACAGCCCTCTTCCTCATCCACACAGGGAGCAAGTACCTCGTACCTGTTGGACAAGGTCAAGAGCTGAGGCTCCTCCGTTCCTGAACACAGGATCCCTCTACCTGCCTCACTTGCAGTCACACCCTGCTGACCCTGACCACTGACCGAATTTGAGGTACTTAATCTACCGGGTGTGACCGCCTCCTGAAACAAAGCTTCCAGGTAACTCTCCCCCTCCCGGATGTGCTGCAGCATCCGGAACTCGGACTCCAGCTCATCAATTCTGAGCCGGAGTTCCTCCAGCAACCAACACTTGCTACGGATGTAGTCACTGCGGCTCGCAATGGGATCTGCAGCTCCCACATCATACAGCTACAGCACATCACCTGCCCAGCCACCTCGACTTAGTTAATTAATTTATTAATTAGCTTTGCAGTGTTTTTTTTTTTCAAATTTGGTGCAGATTTCCTACCAACCAATCAGGTCACAGCTTTCCTGTGACGTCACTTTTTCAGTTTTGGCTTCAGTTACTCTGTGCCCCGAGGTCACCGCTCCGGTGCTCCTCCCTCCAAGTCTGCTCCCTGGAGACAAGGCCGTGAATCCCCGAGGTAAGCTAGATTTATACTCACCACTCCGGTGCTCCTCCCTCCGGGCAGGGCATCCCTACCCTGTGGGATGCCCTGCCCCATGTGCCCAAAGATCTGCGGATTGAGAATCAGCCAGCTCGGTCACGTGAAGATTCATGGCAGAAACCCGCGACCTTGAATATATGTCATCCTTGAATCGTGGGACATCCAACAATGATGGTAATTGAAGCACTAATGTAATCTGAAATAAAAGCAGAAAATGCTGGACATACTCAGCAGGTCTGGCAGCATCTGTGGAGAGAGAAACCGAGTTAACAGTTCAGGTCTGTGACCTTTCATCAGAACAATGAAATGTTTAAAAAGAAAATACATTTTTACTGTTACTAATGCACCAGAGATAATAGTGTCTAAACTGTTAAGAGTTGGGAAAAGCTGAATATGCCTCTTGAAAGTATAACTTGGAGAAAAAAATGTTGAAATCTTAATTCTGCAGAGTGGATAGGAAAAAACATTAGGATGGTTTTTAATTTTTGGGCAGCTGATCAACAGAACTCAGCAGGCCGCACCTGTGCCAAATGGAGGCCAGGGTAGTTTAAAGGCCCAGCCTCATTAACATATATGCTGCAGGTACCAAACCAGCAATGCATCTCGCAGGCTCTAAGCCAGCATAATATTGAGTGGGAGACTCGAGTGACAGTGGCCCATATTACTCATGCAGAGCCTGGAAGACTAGTCCCACAAAAATAAATATTAGCGCACACCTTTTTGAGCCTCTTCTGCGATACCATCAGATTTTATTAAGATGAGTGTCCTCTCAGGATTGGCTATCCAATAGGCACCAAAATGGCCTTTGTCCATTAGAGGACCCCAATTTCTATGGATTTGAGGCTCCAGCCTAATTCAGCCACTAGAAACAATGGCCGTAGAGTGACATTGGAATGGATAAGGCTACCACCTCTACTTGAACTCTCCTAACATCCCATTTCCACCAGACAGCAGGAATTAAAATTGCAGAGTCAAGGGTTAATATCAGAAAAATACATGATGCTGATGCAGTGTCAGAACACATGACTGAGAAGTAAGAGAGACCTGGAAGGAGGAGAAGCTCCAACCTCGTGTAGAGGTCCAAATGTCTAAATACTTGATATAAATAAAGAGTAATGGCTTTGAGAAACTACAGACTCGAGCAGCTTACTTTGGAAGAATAGACAATTCCCAAAATCCCATCAGACCCCAACCATACAAGCGAACATGGTGGCAGCAAGTAGAAGACCCAACCAACCTTAAAAAGAAGATACAGGGCTGGAGAGAAAAGAGATCCTCGAAGGAAGTACAAAAGAAAAAAATTTAAGGCTCACCAAGACGACAGAACATCGTGGGGAGAACAGATGCAAGCTGCGGCACAGACCTGGAGACCAGACAGCAGTGAACATAGGCTGAAGCAGCAAACAGCAGTGCAGAAGCAGGCTCAGAAGCATGGAATCCACACTTCCACTCCCAGAACCATGTCAGAGTGCAGAAGGCTTGCAACAAGTGAGAACTGGGACAACTGGAGAAAAAAGTTCACAAGGTAGAGACCAGCTTCAGGGTTACATTAAAAAAAAAATCAAAAGACTAGGTCAGTTCCTTCACTGTCGCTGGGTCAAAAGCCTGGAACTTCTTCCTAACAGCACTGTTAATGTTCCTACAAGACATGGGCTGCAGCGATTCAAGAAGGCAGCACTGGGCAACTGGGGATGGGCAATAAATGCTGGTCTAACCAGTGACACCCACATCCCATGAATGAATAATAAAAAAAAACGCTATGCAGTAGGATCTATCTGACAACATGATAGCAAGGCAGGGGGTTGATGAGACTTCTCCATAAGAATGTGAAGTCGTGCAAACTTTCGACTCTTGTTTCAACATCCATCGGAATTTAATGATAGAGGGGGTTAAATTTAATAAAAGAAAGCAAAAACCAGGCAAAAGCATGGGTTCATTCATCAACAATCTCTGTAGGCTGGCAGGGAACTATGATAATGGAATCTTTAAAGGATGAGCTGATTGGCGACAGGATTGCAGTCAGGGTCCTAGACAAAGCATCATCAGATTTCTTGCAGACAAGAGAGGATTTAACACACTGCAGATTGCGGGGCAAATGAAACTCAGGAAATGGAATCGGGTGTTTGCTCGTGGGGGATGAGAGGCCCCGTGGAGAAGATTGAGTGAGACCATTTAGTTTGTAGGTCCTAAAAGTGCCAAAGCCTAAAGCCCACCAAAACAGAGAAAAACTGCCATTTTGAAACAACTTCAGTCTGGGGGGAACAAATGGCACAAGCAAGAAGAATGTCCAGAAGCGGGGGACAGAGTGCCACAACTGTGGGGGAAAAAGAGGTCATTTCAAAACTGTTGCTCAAACACACTCAACCTAGAAAAAGATGGAGAAAACTTTAAAACAGAGCTACATACAAGAAGCGGAAGAAGCAAGAGCAAAGGAACAAAGCTTCCTGGGGAGGGTTAAATGATACTGAAAACAACTATTGGAGTATTAAACTTGAAGTGGATCGACACCCCACAGTGCTTAGACAAGATACAGGAGCAGGGGTTTCTGCTTTATCAGATGAAGTCAAATGGCTTAGACAGATTACATTGCAACCCTCATCTACCAAATTGCAAGGTCCTGGTGGGACAACTTTAAAAGTCAAAGGTCAATTTATGGCAAAGCTGAAATATAAAGACCTGTCATTCAAAATAGAGTGCTCTCTACTAATCAGAAAGGGTTGCGTAAAACAGAAATTATAAAGTGGATGAAGTTGCTGATGAGAACTACAGCAGTATATTTAGAAATAAATTTCCAAAATTGTTTACAGGGCTAGGGAAGTTAAAGACAGAGTGCCACGTCACCCTACGAGGTGATGCTAAACCAACTGGCCTCTTTACACCAAGGAAAGTTCCTCACCCACTCTTGGATAAAGTCAAGGGTGAAATTGAAAAGATACAGCAGCAAGGGGTTATCTCACCGGTCACCATGCCAACAAAATGGCTTTCAGGAATGGTTATAGTACCAAAGCCAAACAAGTCTTAAAAATCAATGTGGATTTAACTCAACTAAACAAATCAGTGGAACATAAGAATGACCCTATGGACTTGGTGGATGAAAGCCTTGCCAAACTAGACAAGAGTACTTTATTTACCAAACTGAATAGAAACAGTGGATTTTGGCAGTTGCCTCTGGACAATGAATCCAGGTTTCTGACCTCATTTATAACACCATTCGGTCGTTACTGTTTCAATAGATTGCCCTTTGAAATAGTGTCCACTCCAGAATTTTCAAGAGAACAATATTCCACCCTCTAGAAGGCATGGAAGGAGTAATATGCCATTGGGATGACATACTTATACATAGCTCCTTGAAAGAAGAGCATGGTAGCAGAGTCAGAGCGGTTCTGAGTGTCTTACAAGATGCAGGCCTACCACTGAATGAAAAATGTGAATTCGCCAAACCTATGATCAAGTTTCTAGGTCATATAGTACAAGCCACTGGAATCACAATTGATCCTCTTAAAAACTAAAGTAATCTGAGAATTTCCACAAACCAGGGACATAACTGAGCTTCAAAGATTCCATGGGATGATCAACCAAGTGGGCAAGTTCCTGCCAAATTTAGCAGAGGTCAACAAGCCCTTGAGACAGCTGTTGAGACGGGGTCAGTAGTAGTGCTGGAATGTGGACCAGCAAAATGCTTTCAAAAGGATTAGACAACTTTTAATCTCTTCTGAAATCTTGGCACATTATGACCCAGAATTACTGATCACAGTGGCAGCAGATGTATCACCTACACGTTTTGAGGCAGTTTTATTTCAAGTGCAGACCAGTCTTCAACACTTCTAGGTCACCAACAGAAACAGAACAACAATACGCCACAATAAAAAAAAAAGCATTGGCAGCAACATGGGTGTGTGAAAAAATTTCAGATTGTTACTGAATTGTGTTTCAAAATTGAAAAAGATCATGTCACTAGTCACCCTTCTGAACATGAAATTCTGAAGATGCAGACCAAAATCCAGCGGTTCAGACTAAGATTGAGATATGACTCAATCACAGGGAAGGAAAGTATCAAACAATGGCGTACGTAGTGTCACAAATATCATCAGAAGGAACCAAACAGGAGGATTTGCACTTTGAGGAGATTGAAGAATGTTCATCATCCTTAATCATTCAGCACTTATCAGCTATTGCAAAAAGATTGCAGGAAATAAAACAAGCCCAGCAAAGGGATGAAGAATGTCTCCAAATCCGAAAATATTGTCTGGAAGGATGGCCAGACTATATCTCCCCTAATCCGGTACTATGGCAGTAATTTGAACAATGCAAGCACCTCACAAGCCATTGACAACTTACTAGTCTTCAACAAGAGAATAATCATACTATCATCCAGGAATAGCAAAATCTCATGCGAGTGCACAGCAGTCAGTCTGGTGGCCAGGCATTACTCTCTATATAGAAGAAATTATTTCTAACTGTCTTTCTTGTGCTGTAAACAGCCAAGAACAAGAAGAATGACGATTACTTCCTTTTCCATCAAGGCTTTGGGAACACCTGGGAATGGACTCATTTGAATTTAGGGGGAAAATCTTCCTTATTGTCAATGATTACTACTCACGGTGGATTGAAGTAAACAGATTGCAAAGTATCACAGCAGAAGCAGTCATCCAATCCCTCAAGAGAATTTACACAACAAACAGCATCCCAGACACTGTAGTGCCCAACAGTGGGCCGCAATTTGCAAATGAGCTATTCCACAATTTTGCAAACTAATATGGCTTCATTCATGTAACCAGTCCGCCTCATCATCCTCAAGTGAATGGAGAAGCTGAGAGAGGGGTATGAACTGTCAAAAGATTTATTAAAGAAAAACAAAGATCCTAATCTAGTTCTTCTGAGTTATCAAACCTCACCACTACACAAAGGTTTCTCCATCACAGTTACAAATGGGTAAAAGATTGAGAACACAGCTTCCACCTCCACAACAAAAACTCAAACCCAATCTCACCACAAACAAGAGAGTAAAACAGCATGAGGAAGGAACAGGGCAGCAGCCAGGCTCAGAACTTTAATCACAGGCATATAGAACGTGACTAACCAGTACCGAAGCCCAGGGAGATAATATGGGTCTGAGACCAACAGAAGGAAGGCACAATCATTGGAAAAACTCCACAAACAAGATTGTACAGGATTGAGACAGGCCAGGGTATCATAAGGAGAAACCGCAGCCCCTTAATACCCCTGGAGCAAAAGCCAATATCTTGGGCTTACCACTCTGATCCTGATGAAGAAGAAAGACTTGCTACAAGTGCTAGAGCCACCCAGGAGAAGATCACTCGCACCGACAAAAGGGAGAGTACGGAATGTCTTCTACCTCAAAAGGAGGTCAGAACGATCAGGGAGATTGGTCAAGGCACCTCAGACTAACCCTATGAAGTCTGAGTCTTTGGGGCAAATGTAGGAGGATGTAAATATGATAGAGATAAAGGCTTGGGTGGTGGTGCGGGGGGGAAATGGAGATGTAGAGTAAAGGGTTAACATCAGAATACATCGTGATGATGTCAGGTCACATCACTGAGAAGCGAGAGAGATCTGGAAGGAAGAGAAGCTGCAACCTCATCTGGAGGTCCAAATTTGTAAATACTTGCTGTAAATAAAGAGTAATTGTTTTGAGAAACTAGAGACTCGAGCAGCAAACTTTGGGAGAATAGACAATCCGCCACATCTGTCTAGACCCCACCCACAAAATGAAACAAAGACTCTCAGAACTTAAAATTCAATGGCCAGACAAAAACAGGGAGTGATATGATGGAGATATATGAATCAACAAGACTGGGCAACAGAGGATCAATTGGAGATATCTCGTTGATATGGGATGATTGAAAATGGGACCATGATTTTAAGATGAAAAAGAATAGATTCCAGGAAGGTGCAACAATGTATGAGTTCACTGAAAGGATGGATAGTTTTTGAAATAGTTCAGCAATGAAGGTTGTGGAGACTAGCTGTTTGGATCTCTTCAAAGTCAAATTGACAAGTAACTTTAAGAAAAACAGAGACAAAAATTGGTTACAACTGCTAGGTCAAAAAGACAGGAGATTAAATGGATGTGTGGACTTTTCCACCACTGAGATTTTCTATGTTTCTTTAAACTAGCCGCTCCCATTTTATTGTTTTAATCTGACTGGTCAATGTTGCGATGCAGCAAGTGACTTTAGCAACCTGTTACTTTCAAGGACTATGTTGTAATTGAGGGATTTGTAGGTTTGAGCTGTGAACTGCCTGCACTGAAGCCCTGTTGTGTTGCCAACAGGGACAGGGTATTTACTACAAAAGACATCGTTTATATTTCAGCAATTTTTTCTAATGGTTTTAAGAGAAAATAAATGTACCTTGCCTTCAAGGGGAGCCGGGGAGGGGAGGTGATCTTACAGCACTATCAAGTGCACCATTTGTTGCTCAAAATGTATACAGAGAGCTTTGTGCTTTTATTGATTTTATTTGCTTTTAGTGTGGAAAGTACAAAATACAGTAACTCTCATAATGCATAGTCCCAGCACCACCTTGTGGGGAAAGAGCTGTTTAAAAGTGTTTAATGGTGAAATATATTTGAATCTTCTGGGTTTACTCCCAATTTTTTTTTTTATGTACTTGTGTGTATATGCCACTGTTTTACAATATTTCAGATTTGCTTTTAGATTTCTTCAAGAAAACTGACGTCAAGGTGTGCCGAATAAATTGGTCATCATGTGAATTTGTATAAATTGGTTTGCCCTGATGCTAAAATTAAATCATGCGTTTGACTTGAAGCCAGTTTAACTAATACTTCAGATTGGGAATCACTAATAGAAATATTTTTTTTTTCTGGAAATGAGGTAGAGCTATTTCTGGCAAGACCACTTCAATTGTACACTTCATGATTCAAAATTATCTTCTGTTTTGTACCTGAGCAGTAGAATTCCAAATTATTGTGACGTGACAAAATGTTGTGAAGTTTTACAAGCTGGTGCACCCTACAGACCTTTACTTGATGGGAATGCATATTAAGTGGTAACATCCATTAATGGATGGAAAATTAAATATGCTGGCTAGCAATGTTCCTCTAAATTGTCTTTGCTGTGCATGGTCTGACCATTACAACGCGTGGTATCTTCTGTTTTGAGTGGCAGTACACATTCGGTATCTTGAAATGATTTGCGAGTGGCCTGCACAGTACTTTCCAGATTGCTGCATGGGTTATTATTCATTACCACTATACCCAAATTCTCCTGTAAGTATATTCCCAGAACAGAGCATCTAGGATGTGGAATATTTTGCTCCACTTGATTATTGAAACCATGTCACCCATGTTATTTAAAGGAGAACTAGATAAAGGCTTGAAGAAAAATATTGGGATACAGGGAAAGTTCAGGAAGATGCCAGTACAGCAAAATGTCTCTGGTTAGTGAGCCAGTACTGGCACACTCATGGGCCATATTGCCATTTTCTGTATAACTTTCTTTTAATGACTTCTATGATCCAGTCAAGATTGCAATTTTACTTCCCATTCCTTCACTTCGCAGATAACCTGATGTCCATCTCTTATGCTGTAATCCAAACATCAGTTTACTAGGGTAGTGGAACACTTTGACTATTATCAAAATCATCGTGGCAACAGATTGTCATTGCCTGGTTCCATATACACCTACATGGGACTTACACACTCATTTACTTGCATCCCTTTTATGGCAATATCTTTTAACCACGATGTTTATTGTAACCGTATTAAACCTGATTAATTTACAAATTTTTTTTTTACTCCTTCATGGGATGTGGCTAAGCCTGCATTTATTGCCCATCCTTAATTTCAGAGAGCATTTAAGAGTGAACAACATTGCTGTGGGTCTGGAGTCAGATGTAGGCCAGACCAGGTAAGGATGGCAGGTTTCCTACCCTAAAGGGCATTAGTGAACTAGATGGGTTTTTCCAACAAACGGTAATTTTTTAAAAATTCCTATTCGAGCCTGGATCCCCAGAGCATTACCCTGGGTCTCTGAATTACCAGTCCAGTGACAACAGCACTATGCCACCACCTCCCCTAAAAAGACCATAAGACGTAGGAGTAGAAGTAGGCCATTCAGCCCATCGAGCCTGCTCCATCATTCAATGAGATCATGGCTGATCTGATAATCCTCAGCGCCACTATCCTGCCTTCACCCCATAAACCTTGATTTCCTTACTGATTAAAAACCTGCCTACCTCAGCCTTGAATATACTTAATGACCCAGCTTCTACAGCCCTCTGCAGTACAGAATTCCACAGATTAACTACCCTCTGCGAGAAGAAATTCCTCCTCATTACTGTTTTAAATGGGCAACTCCTTACTCTGAGATTATACCCTCTGGTCCTTCACTCTCCCACAAGGGGAAACAACCTGTCAGCATCCACCCTGTCAAGCCCCCCCAAGAATTTTTTATGTTTCAATATGGTCACCTCTCATTCTTCTAAACTCCAATGAGTACACGCCCAACCTACTCAACCTCTCCTCATAAGAAAATTCCTCCACACCCTGAATCAACCTAGTGAACCTTCTCTGGACTGCCTCAAACGCCAGTATATCTTTCCTTAGATAAGGGGACCAAAACTGTTCACAGTATTCTAGGTGTGATCTAACTAGTGCCTTGTATAGTTTTAGCAAGACTTCCCTATTTTTATACTCCATTCCCTTTGAAATAAAGGCCAACATTCCATTTGTTTTCTCTATTACCTGTTGAACTTATGTTAGCTTTTTGGGATTCACGCACAAGCACTCTCAAAACCCTCTGTGCTGCAGCCTTCTGCAGTCTTTCTCCATTTAAATAATATTCAGCTCCTCTATTCTTCCTGTTAAAGTGCATAACCTCACATTTTCCCACATTATATTCCATCTGCCACTTTTTTGTCCACTCAAACACTTAACCTGTCCATATCCCTCTGTAGACTCCTTGTGTCATCTTCACCACTTGCCTTCCCACCTACTTTTATATCATCTGCAGATTTGGCAATAGTACATTCACTTCCCTCATCTAAGTCATCAATATATATTGTAAGTAACTGATGCCCCAGCATTGATCTCTGTGGCACTCCACTAGTTATAGGTTGCCATTCTGAAAATGCCCCCCTTATCCCAACTCTGTATTCTATCAGTTAGCCAATCCTGTATCCATGCTAATATACTAGCCCCAACACCATGGGCTCCTATCTTAAGTAGCCTAATGTGCGGTACCTTATCAAACGCCTTTTGGAAATCCAAATATATTACATCTACTGGTTCCCCTTTATCTATCCTGCTTGTTATCACCTCAAAGAATTCTAATAAATTTGTTAGGCATGATTTCCCCTTCATGAAGCCATGTTGACTCTGCTTGATTCGATTATGTCATTCTAAATGCTCTGCTATTACATCCTTTTATAATAGACTCCAACATTTTCCCAATGACAGATGTTAAGCTAACTGGCCTATAGTTACCTGTTTTTTGTCTCCCTCACTTTTTGAATAAGGGTGTTACATTGGCAGTTTTCCAATCCTCTGGGACTTTTCCAGGATCTAAGGACTCTTCGAAGATTATTACCAGTGCATCCACTATCTCTGCAGCTATTTCCTTTAATATCCTAGGATGCAACCCATCAGGTCCAGGTGACTTATCAGCCTTTAGGCCCATTAGTTTTCCTAGTACTTTTGCTCTAGTGATAGTTATTGTATTTATTTCCTCCCCCTCTTTTGCTCCTTGATTATTTAGTATTGGAATGCTATTAGTGTCTTCTACTGTTAAGACTGAAGCAAAGTATTTATTCAACTGCTCTGCCACTTCCTGGTTCCCCATTATTATTTCCCTAGCCTCATTCTGTAAGGGGCCCATGTTCACTTTGGTCTCTCTCTTCCTTTTTATATATTTAAAGAAGCTCTTACTGTCCATTTTATACTACTTTCTAGTTTACCCTCAAAGTTTATTTTCTCCCTCTTTATTATTTTTTGGTCATCTTTTGTTGGTTTTTAAAACTTGCCCAATCCTCTGGCTTACCACTAATCTTTTCCACATTGTATGTTTTTTCTTTTAATTTGATACTATCCTTAACTTCCTTGGTTAACCATGGTTAGTTTATCCCCTTCCTTTAAATCCTTCTTCCTTACTAGGATATATCTTTGTTGTGAGTCATGAACTATTTTCTTAAACGTCTGCCATTGGCCATCAACTGTATTTTCTGCTAAAATCCTATCCCAGTCCATTCCAGCCAACTCTGCCCTCATTCCTTTGTAATTACCCTTATTTAAGTTTAGCACAGTTGTTTCTGACCCAAGTTTCTCACTCTCAAACTGAATGCTAAATTCTACCATATTATGGTCACTGTTTCCTAGGGGATCTTTTTTACTCTGAGATCATATATTAAATCTGCCTCATTACACATTACCAGATCCAAAATAGCCTGATCCCTTGTTGGATCCACAACATATTGTTCTAGGAAAATATTCCAAGTACACTCTATGAATTCTTGCTCGTGGCTACCTCTGCCTATTTGATTTTCCCAATCTACATGTAGATTGAAGTGAAGATTGAAGTCACCCATGATTAATGTACTGCCTTTTTTACATTATCTCCTGATTTATTCTCTGTCCTACAGTATAGCTACTGTTCAGGGGCCTATAGACTACATCCACCAATCATCTTCCCCTTGTTATTTCTTACCTCCACCCATATCGATTCTACATCTTCCAATCCAAGATCCTTTTTTGCTATCATACTTACTCAATCGCTTATTAACAAAGCTACCCCACCACCCTTTCCTTCCTGCCTGTCCTTTCAAAAAGACACATACTCCTGAATATTTAGTTCCCAGCTTTGGTCTCCTTGTAACCACATCTCCATAATGGCTATAAGATCACAGCCATTAACCTATTATCAGATCAGCCATGATCTCATTGAATGGCAGAGCAGACTCGATGGGCCAAATGGCCTACTTCTGCTCCTACATCTTATGGTCTTATAACCTTTATTTGTGCCGTTAATTCATTTATTTTGTTCCAAATACTATGTGCATTTAAGGGAAGGGTCATTAATTTTGCCTTTTTACCATTTTTCCCCCTTTGACCCTATTTTCTGTTTTTTATGTTTGTACATTCTGCCCCTTCCTGTCACACTCTGGGTATCATTATCTAAATAGCTGCCCTGCAAGGCTGCCATATCCTTTTGCATTGTAAGCCTACATATCCCCTTTCCAGAACCGCCCCCCCCGCCTCCCCCACCACCTTTATTTAGTTTAAAGCCCTCTCTACAGCCCTAGTTATTTGGTTCGTCAGGACATTGGTCCCAGCACGGTTCAAGTGAAGCCCGTCCTACCGGAACAGCTCCCTTCTACCTCAGTACTGATGCCAGTGCCCCATTCCTTCCACACCAATCTTTGAGCCATGCATTTAACTCCTTGGCTTTATTCACCCTATGCCAGTATTGCCCGTAGCTCAGGTAGTAATCCCGAGATCATCACCTTGGAGGTTCTGCCTTTTAATTTAACTCCTAACTGTTCAAATTCTTTGAGCAGAACCTCCTTTCTAGTCCTATAAATGTCGTTGGTATCAGCGTGGATGACGACAACTGGATCCCTCCCCACTCCAAGTTCATCTCCAGCCCTGAGGAGATGTCCTTAACCTGGCACTGGGCAGGCAACACAGCCTTCGGGACTCACGTTCATGGCTGCAGAGGACAGCATCTATCCCCCTAGTTATACTGTCCCTATCACTACTATGTTCCTATTTTCTCCCCCCACGTGAATGGCTCCCTGTACCACGGTGCCATGATCAGTTCACTCATCCACCCTGCAGATCTCAATCTTGTCTTCACAGCTTGCCAGAACCTCATAGCTGTTGGACAGTTGCAGGGGCTGAGGCCCTGAAGGGGGTAAAGGTCACACTCCTCATTCTCTCATTGTTAAAGGTCACTCTCCTCATTCTCTCACTGTTTAAGATCACACTCCTCTCTCTCTCTCTCTCTCTCTCTCTCTCTCTCTCTCACTGTTAAAGGTCCCGCTGCTTCTCTCACACATGCTGTAAATGGCCCCGCTGCTTTTCACAAGCGCGCTCTCGCTATAAATGGCCCTGTTGTTTTTCACAAGCACTCTCTCTCTGTAAATGGCCCCACTGCTTTTCTCAAGCGCTCTCTCGCTATAAATGGCCCCGCTGCTTTTCACAAGCGCTCTCTCTGTAAATGGCCCCTCTGCTTTTCTCAAGCACTCTCTCTGTAAATGGCCCCGCTGCTTTTCACAAGCGCGCTCTCGCTATAAATGGCCCCGCTGTTTTTCACGAGCGCGCTCTCTCTGTAAATGGCCCTGCTGCTTTTCTCAAGCGCTCTCTCTGTAAATGGCCCTGCTGCTTTTCACAAGTGTTCTCTCTGTAAATACTATTGATTAATGACAGGCTACACTTTGGTCTACAAATTGCAACTTTAAATAGCTTCCCGAGCAACATAAGTAGATTAAGATTAGTGTCAACTCTACGCTCAATGAAAATGCCAAATATATATAATAGCTAATATTAACACCTAAGCAAATAAACTAGTGAAACCAATATTTTACAATTGTCAATATTCAGTACTAAATATTATGAAAATATTTTTATTTCCTTCCAGTCAGGTGATTATGGTGCAAAAATGTTAAGAGTTTAAGAAAAACTACTTCAGCTTGAAATTTTTTTTTTAAATTTTCATGTTTTGTGCATTTTTTTCAGTCCAATTACATGATCCTCCATATGGGTTATAGGTCAAACCACTGATATGAACTCTGTTCCCTGTGCTGAGTAATGTATCTCAGCTGAATGTTGTTTTTTAAAATAACTCAATGGATTGCTGAATGGACCACTAAATGCTGCAGTCCAGAACTGATGAAGCTCAATATAATTGTTACTGGCAGGTTATGAAGTGTCACGAACACTGGATTTTAATAAAAGTTCATTTTCTTTTCAATTATGGTAGTGCTTGATTATAATATGTAATATTTGAATGGCCTGTTAAGCTTCAGTCTGAAGGAGATTAGCAGTTTATATTTTTAGGTAGCCATTCAAAACAAAATGTTAGTGAGTTATGACCTTTTCAGTTTAGTTTTGAGGTAGCCTGATGCATTGGCATATGAGCATAATTCTGACACTTGCCAAAGAATGACACAACATAGATAAAGGCAAAATACCGCAGATGCTGCAAATCTGAAACAAACAAAAATTCATGGGAAAACTCAGGTCTGACAGCATCTGTGGAGTGAGTTTCAAGTCCGTATGACTCTTCTTCAGAGCTGACACAACATAACTGTGCCTGCAATTTCCTCATTGACTTTCCAATTTGGACCATCAGCAGGGTATAATGAACAATAGCTAGAAGCCGAAGCATTCCCAACAAACGGGAAGCAAAATTGTTCATCCCAAGTCAACTTGCTACTTTCGGGAGGCCAGGTGTTGAACAGTATTTAGTTGAGGCCTTTGAACAGTTTGTGTATCTGGCAGCAGAGGGCAGTACTGCTGTGGGACTTGGTAATAGGAAATGCCTGATTTAAACACAAAAGATATGAAGGAAGGCTGAAATATATTAAGCTGTGTATGCTGTGACATCCTGGATGGTGTTGCCACTAGGATCTGGGATGTCAAAAAAACTGAATCTCAGAGGCCATCAAAGTGAATGTGAAATGAAGGTCAATGCGTGAGGGAGCTGTTCACCTTTCGTTAGTGGGAAGCGACCTTAATGAAGTAGCTGTACAAAGTTTAGTTACATGATATTTTCTATTTATGTTGGACACTTTCAGTATAATTGATTGCAAGTAATTGAAAAGAGAGCAGCTCAGTTTGGAAGCACCATTTGTTCCAGGAAGTGATGATATGAAAAGTGTGTTTGAGCAGAAGGATAGGTTTGAATCGGAGCAATTAGAACTGAAGAGTATGTGCAGAAAATCCTAGAGTGCTTTACCTAAGGTCATTAATTTGTGATTTTTATAGAAAAGAAGGGGAGAGTCATAGAATGTGATCCACAAAATGCTGTTTAATAATCCTGGAAACTTCTGTAATAGAAGCCGATATTGAATTATAAGTCACAATAAAGCAGTGGCTCTGGTCATAACCTTGACTGGATCAGGAAGTTGAGAAACAACAGAGTGATGCTATTAGTTTAGCTGGAATTGAACTTATAACTAGACAGAACATGTATGGCCATCAAAACAAGAGACTTGGAAAAGAACAGGGCTCCATTGTGCAAGCAGTGAGCTATTCAGACAGTGACGTGGTTTGGAATGTCTATTTGTATTTTTAAATATCAGACAAATAGTTTGACACATCCTTCTCACTATTATCTAAACCCTTAATCATACCCTCATTCATAGTAATGTGGCATTGGGAGAACAGATTGAACAGTCTCTCTTTTTTTGAAGCTGAATAGTTGTTTCAGAAAAGTGAATGAGACTGAATTTGAATTTGAATTGAAATTGAAATATGCAAGAAAGATGAACAACAGCAATAGTTGTCTCCCAAATATTTATCTTTTCTGTTGTCCACCTTTTGCCCTTCCCTCCTACCGCGCAACCCACTACATACAGACATGTCCTACCAGGGAGAAGTAAGTCACTTTCTCTTCTGCAAGGCCATCTCCATTTGTGTTTTGTAACAGCTCAATAAATGTGATGACAGCCGGTTTCTATTCTTGTGTGGACAGGTGCTCTAAACATCTTCCTGATGACACAGCTACGATTCAGATGCCAACAGATCATTTGAAGGAACAAGGTTCAAAAAATATGGAAGTAATACAGGAATTTAGGTTTAAAAGTTACTTTGGGTAAACTCACAGTAAAACATATTTTAACAGTGGTCAAATCTAGTTTGCAAAAAGAGCTAGGTTAACACTCATCAGCAACTTCACCTCATTGTGAAAAGAATTAAACACACCTAAACGTGGATAAGTGTGAAGTTATCCACTTTGGTAGGAAAAACAGAAAGGCAGAGTATTATTTAAATGGTGATAGATTGGGAAATTTTGATGTACAAAGGGACCTGGGTGCCCTTGTACACCAATCACTGAAAGCAAGCATGCAGATGCAGCAAGCAGTTAAGAAGGTAAATGGTATGTTGGCCTTCATTGCGAGAGGGCTCAAGTACAGGAGCAAGGGTGTCTTACTGTAGCTGTACAGGGCCTTGGTGAGACCACACCTGGAATATTGTGTGCAGTTTTGGCCTCCTTACCTAAGAAGGGATACAGGTGCCATAGAGGGAGTGCAACGAAGGTTCACCTGACTGATTCCTGGGATGGCAAGATTGTCCTATGAGGAGAAAATGGGTCAACTAGTATTCACTGGAGCTTAGAAGCTCATTGAAACATATAAAATTCTGACCGGGCTGGACAGACTGGATGCAGGGATGATGTTTCCTCTGGCTAGGGGGGTTTAGAACAAGGGGTCACAGTCTCCGAATACGGGGTAGGCCTTTTAGGACTGAGATGAGGAGTAATTTATTCACTCAAAGGGTGGTGAACCTATGGGGCAGAATTTTCTCGTCGCCGTGCGGGGATGGCCCCGCACGTAACATGATGCGTGGTGACATCAGGCGTGCATCCCGACATCACATGCCAACGTGATATTTCGGTGGGCGGGCGCGCGATAATCTCCAATGTGCACCCACCATTAATTAACGGGCCAGTTAAGGCCCTTGAGCCACTAATGGATGGCGATTTTTTGGGGCCTGTGCACTCTTCAGATTGGCGCAACAGGCAGGCGGGTAGGCCACGTTTTTAAAAAGCTCATCCACGGGTGGGATAAGAGGAGCAAGTGGGGTCGCAAGTGGTCTTTGGTAGACATTTAATGTTTGAGCTTACTGCTACTTGCCTGTGTGAGTAGGACAACTTCAAATCTCTTCACAGATGCTTGGACAGGAATAACAGGCTTCAGGTCAGAACTCTACAGTAAACATCATTCTTGGGGCCTTGCTGGCTTCAGGAAGCCTTCCCTTACCCTGGGAAAGGGAGTAGTGCTCTCCAGTGAAGGCATCTCCTCTGAGGAGGAAGGGAGGGCCAGAAGGGGGAGGAGGCCAGGAGTGCATACTCTGCCTCCAGGGGAGCCACCTTTGAGAAGACAGGCGCAGGGCCAACAGGAAGTGCAAGGTGGAAGGGGCCGCAGAAGACGCCACTATCCTGCTGCCAGGGTTTACAGGCGGCAAAGCAGCTACCTCAATATGTCTGAGGTGCAGTGGCGAAGGAAGTTCCATCTCTCAAGGGAGACAGTGACCTCCATCTGTCAGATGATAGGCCCTGAGATCTGCGCCAATTGTGTGGGTGGGCACCGCATGCCAGTGGTGTTGAAGGTCACTGCTGCCCTCAACTTCTATGCCTCCAGCTCTTTCCAGGGGTCGGTGGGTGATCTTTGCAGAGAGTCCCAGTCAGTTGTCCACGCTTGTGTCAAGCAGATGACAGACACTCTGTTCAGGCGTGCATTGACTTTCATTCACTAGCCCTGGGACGAGGCCAGCCAGACCGAGCGAGCCAGAGGCTTCGGAGCGATTGCTGGGTTCCCCTGTGTCCAGGGTGCAATCGACTGCACACCTGGCCATCAAGGCACCAGCAAGTGAGCCCAGGTGCCTTTGTCAACTCCTTGAATGTGCAGATAGTGTGTGACCATAGGATGCAGATTCTGCAGGTCTGTGCAAGGTACCCAGGCAGCTCCCATGATGCTTACCTCCTGAGACACTCCCAGGTGCCGAGGCTCTTCAGTGCTCCAGCCCGGCTGGATGGATGGCTGCTGGGTGACAAGGGCTATCCCCTCAAAAGGTGGCTCATGATGCCCCTCCGCCATCCAAGAATAGAGGCTGAGCAGTGGTACAAAAGGAGCCACACCTCCAAGGGCTGTGGTAGAGCGAACCATCAGTCTTCTCAAGATGCACTTCCGATGCCTGGACCGTTCAGGGGGCGCACTACAATAACGCCCCCCAGATCATGTGTTGCTGATAATGGTTGCATGATGCACTCTCCACAATCTGGCACTGGAAAGGGGGGACACAGTGGAGGAAGAAGATTTGGACACAGATGCTCTGGCTGCACAAGATGAGTCCAGTAGTGAGTCCGAGGATAAGCATGCACCAGAGAACACTGAGGGAATAGACCCTGACCCGGGCAACCTCCAGGGAGGCAGGGGCACCTGGGAGGCTTTAATCCATTGAACCTTCAGCTAGCCCACCACAGATGGACCTCCAACACACGCCAGGGCTACAAGCTCCATACTCGATACCTGAGAGCAACATGTGCCTGGTTAGGAACAGTAACTATGTGCCTTGTCAATAAAGCTCAATGACAAACAAGTTACTGATAACTCCATGGGTTCCCGTCCACCTGCAGAAGTAAGGAATCATCCTGAGCCATGTTCACAAATGAAGTATTTAATGAATGTAACAAATAAAACAGAAAAGAGACTTAATTCAAAAGTGTTGAGCTGCATATCAAATAATAATCAGCTAATAGCGGGGCAACATAAAACTACCAGTGAGAGGCCCTTGATGTGCCTAAGATGCCTTAAGTTTACGTTTTTGGGTGCTATGTCTAGATGCTCCCCCCTCGCTAGTGCTGGCATTTGAGACAGCCTGCTCACTCCGTTGCCCTGTTGGCCTTGATGACCTTGGCGGGCGTCCTATGGCCGTGGAACCTTTCGATGGCCCTGCCCGGGAGGGAGCAGCAAGTTCCACGGCTGGCATCTCCCCAGTCGCTGCAGCCTCATCAGATCCCACGGTCACTGGCAGAGGGGCAGAGGAGCTGCTGCCCTCATCCGGAGCGTCCTGAGAGGAGCCTGCAGAGACGACAGGCAACTGCTGCGCTGACGTGAGGTTGCTTCGGACCTCCCTGCTCACCATTGATCGATGGGCACCTAGCTGGGATACTTGGTGCCCAATCCATCTCCCACACTGACACTGACCAGCTGAGGTCAGTGCCGCTGTGAGGGCTTGCAGGTTCGAGTGCAACACCAGGAAGCCCTGATTGTTCTCCTGGAGGAGCCTCTTCACAAAAGTCGCCATTCTCTCCATGGAGGAAGCATTGCGCTCGGCCATGAGGGGCAATGCATTGCTAATGTTCTGCATGGACTCCTTCATCACGGAGACCATGCCATGCATAGCCTCATGTATCTTCGCCAGATCCTCCCGCACACCCTGCTGGACTTCCAGCGTCTGCTGCTTCAGGGACGACTCCAGAGGCACATCAACCACAAACTGAGCATGTTCCTGGACCCCTGCAGTCCTCTGACTCACGGCGCCATGGGCACTCTCTGTCTCCGCCTGCACCTCAAGTGAGTGTGAAGTGCCCTCACCGTTGTGCCCCAGGACACCAGCCAATGATCTAATCCCCACCGAAGTGATCATCTCTGCCAGGCAGGCACCAGCGCAGATACTGTGTGATGCTAGTGCTTGAAATTCTTCTAGGCCCTCAAGTGTTAGTGGCAGCTCCTCGTCCCGGCCCTGCTCCGGTGATGCTGAAAGGAAGAACAAGGACATTTGATTAGTTCAAGACAATGTCAATGTGCATGCCTGGACCCTGGATCAGTATGCATTCCTCCTTCCATAATCAATGGGAAACCCATGCTGGAAGCTTAAATCACTAAACAGTCAACAGTGGAATGGCTGCTGGGACACACATGGCAACCTCTGTGCATGGCACTCTTACCTACCCCAGGCACCCCAGCCTCACCGCTACCGGTGGACCTGGGCGCATGGCGCCTCTCCAGCTCCATCGCCTCCTGCTTGTATCTGGTTATAATTGCCAACTGTGCCTGGCCTCCGCCAGTCTGCATCCGCTCTGCGTTATTGTGTGTGGTCTTCTCCTGAAAAGGAAAGAGGAACCTTGATTAGTCCACCCTGTACCTGGATTGCCATTGCAGCTCTGCCACTTCCACCTGAGTGAAACATTGCAGGGCTCCAGTGAATCGTGACCCTGGAGCAGCCCCACACTCACACCAAGCAGCCAGGGCTGACCCCCACCCCCCTGCCCACATTCTGCCTCCATCACATTTGCCACCCACACAGTATAACCTTCCAAAGCAAGGACACACAAGCACATGGAATGCCAAGGGCAGCAGATGGATGGGTGCCCCGCCACCTGGAAGTTCTCCTCCATATGTCAGCAGCCTGACTTTGACATGTTTCGGAGTTCCAGCACTGTGTCTAGGTGCAGATCCTTGAGGTAGCCCCCGAAACAGTATTGTAGGTGTCAGTCTACCACATGCAGCGGGTGCAGAACCCAGCTCAGCACAAACCCCTCAGGGTGAACTAGGCATGGGCAATAAATGCTGGCCCACCCAGTGAAGACTACATGCCATGAATGATTCAATGCAGCAACTAGATTCAGAGTTTGGGCCAGGGGGAACCTAATGGCTATGTTAAGTGACGGTACTCATCCTTCCCGAGCACAAGAGGTTGTTGAAATGCTTGTGGCACTGAACCCAGGTGCGTCGCACCACATCGTGCGAACTCACAATCTCTGCCACCTCCTCCCAGGCACGTTTGGTCATGTGTGGGGTCCTCCTCCCGTCCCATGGAACGAGGATTTCACACCATGCTGCCACCTCCTCGAGGAGCGCAGCAAGGCACTCGTCCAAGAAGCAAGGGGCACAGTGCCACGCTGACCTGCCCTCCTGCCTGGCCTGCTCACCAGCAATGCTTCGGGGAGTCCTTCTGCTGGCCATGGTTGACAGCCTTTGCAAGGCTGCCTGAGCGCTCTTTAAACAGGCCGCCGGGTCACCATTGGACCCGGCAGACATTGCAATCCCGCTGCTGCCCGCCCCCTCCCGTTGTCCTCAGGAGTCACGTTTCACGCTGGGCGAGCCGTAATTTCTAGGCTCTAAAGGCATCAAGGGGTATGGGGAGAGCGCGGGAGTTTGGCACTGAGGATCCGCCATGATCATATTGAATATCAGGGCAGGCTCGAAGGGCCGAATGACTTACTCCTGCTCCTATTTTCTACGTTTCTAAAAAGCAATACTTTGGGGATTCTTGCTATGACAGCAGCATGTAAGCTACAGTACAGGCTCTGGTAAGTAAAACCACAAAACAGGTAAAACTAAATGCTAGGCCTCAAGTTCAAATATCTTACTGGATGCAGTACCTTGACTAAGCAACCTTGACCAACACGACTGTCACGTAAAATCCAGTTTTCAGGAATAAATTCAAAATAACATCTAGAAATTGTTGTAATAGATGGTCCCTTCACTAGATATTGGATACTAATTGGGGGTGGTCTATTATTGATCAAATGAACATCTTCCCTGTAACCATTAATTATATAACCCTAAAATTCATCAACCTGAACTCAACTCTTCAGGTTCATTAGATTCTCGTAGATTGACTTCAAGACCAGTTCTGAACATAGCGAATCCCTCATACTCGGGAAATAAGATAATATCACTTTAATATTTGATGGATATCCTTACTTTCTCTCAGAAATCTTATCTTCAAGTAAAAAATTTGAATTTTGGATTATCTTATAGAAATAAGAACTAGTTATCCTTTCTTTTCGGGATTTATTTAGCTTTGCGAATTATGCTCTTTATATAACCACCAGATTGCTGCTTTCATATTATAATAAATCTGTGTAAACTTGAAACTTAAATTGTCTCACCTAGTCTTCCATATAAAACACTGAGTGAACCCAACTCCTATTCCTTTGTTGGTGGGGGAATATTTACTAAGGAGTTGTTTACCCAGACCCTTATTTCCACGAAAACTACAATCTAGCTAAAATATAATTGAAATTTGGACTATTGGAAAGAGGGTAAAACTCTTGACTTTGTCTTAGAAACTCTTCTTCCTTTGTGTGGGGAGCAAATTGGATTCAGGGGGCCCAATTAGGTGTCCTTGAGTCTAGTTCCTTCTGACTGAAGTTGAGAGAAAATTAATTGAGTTATACGCCCGATCTCAATAGCTCCCAGTACGGAGTTAGGATTGTAAAACACCACAGTCAAACACAGTTTGCTGTGTTAAAGACATGTTTTTGTACCAATAATTTGTCTTTATGGCAAGAATTACTTTGGTCCCTAATGTCAGTGATAGTATAAATGCATTCTTTTTAAATGTATTTTCATTGTCACGACAGATGGTGAGCAAAGTAATTCTTCTCACTCGCACCCCACCCTCTCATTTCTTTATGAGAAACATCAGATATTTAATAATCACGTGTCTTAAGCCTCTCTAATAATTACTTTAAAATTTAAGTACTTGTCTGATTCTGGTTGGTGTGTTCATTTTATATGAATGAATGGGATTGAGAATTCACTACGCAGGCTTTGAGGACTGGGTATAAAGTCATCTCAAAATAACATAGAAATTCTCCCCTCTAATAATTTTATGTGAAGGCCATGCTATGTGATGCTGTTGTTCATCAATTATTTTTAAATTAATTGTTTAGCACTTTGAGGCTGGAGAACCTTCTCTTGGACATCTTTTTTGAAAACTCTTCTCTCCTCACCCAGATCACTCTGCTAGCCATGCTACTAAACCATAAATATTGGCATTTCTGTTAGAGAATTTCAATCCAGGATAGTTCTGACTAATGTGCTGTTTTGGGGAACACTGCATTGTCGCACTCAGGCCCATCACTGAATCAGCTGACAACCAATCTCAGCACTACAGTTTCTCTGCTCAACTGTAGGCCAACAGTCTTGCTTTTTCAACTCCCAATTTGAAGCCCCCAGGCTCAAGTAACCCTTATCTCCTGCCTGTGGCCATCAAATTCATGGTCTCAAGCAGCCTTGGCTTCACGGTTTCTGTAATGTTTCTTTCACTTCATCTCTCATATATTCAGGTTTCTTTTTTTTAAATGGTGAAGTTAAAAAGAGAGCTTTGTGGAGGACTCTACACACCACTCCAAAATATGTGCTGGAAAAGTCAGCATAGGTCAAACTGTTATTCGGAAAACTAATAAGAGGCTAAAGAAGAATAGATTTTTGCAGGGGGTGAAGAGGTGATGGAGTCAAAAGCTAACAAGTGACTTTGGAAGATCATGAAACAAAGGGGAAGGAACAAATAAAAGCAAAATTCTGTGGATGCTGGAAATCTGAAATAAAAACAACATAAGCAAAGTGACTAGTTACATGTTTACCACAGATTGTCAATCAGACTATACAAAATGGAGACTCCATGATAGATGCACGTGCTTTAATCAATTTTTATAAACATAATTTTATCAATTAATTTAGGTCCATTCATCTTGAGGCTCTATTTTGATTTCAAAATAGGTCAGAATTCAATATTAATGCAGTCACACTCCAGGAGCAGTACCAGGCATACCTAAAAATGAAGTGTCAGCCAAGTGAAGCTACAGCACAGGTCTACTTGCATGCCAAACAGTAGAGTAGCATGCGATAGACAGAGCTAAGTGATCCCATAACCAACGGATCAGATCTAAGCTCCACAGTTCTGCCACATCCAGTCACGAATGGTGGTGGACAATTAAACAAGTGACAGAGGAGCAGGCTTCACAAATATCCCTATCCTCAAAGATAGGGGAGCCCAGCACATCAGTGCAAAAGACGAGGCTGAAGCATTTGCAACAATCTTCAACCAGAAGTGCCGAGTGGATGATCCATCTCAGCCTCCTCCAGAGGTCCCCAGCGTCACAGATGCCAGTCAATTCGATTCACTCTGTGATATCAAGAAACAGCTAAAGGCACTGGATATTGCAAGGAGGCATGGGCCCTGACAATATTCCGGCAGCAGTGCTGAAGATTTGTGCTCCAGAGCTAACTGCACGTCTAGCCAAGCTATTCCGGTGCAGCTGCAACACTGGCATCTACCTGACAATGTGGAAAATTGCCCAGGTATGTCCTGTCCACAAAAAGCAGGACAAATCTAACCTGACCAATTAACACCCCATCAATCTACTCTTGATCATCAGTAAAGTGATGGAAGGTGTCATCGACTGTGCTATCAAGCGGTACTTACACAACAATAACCTGCTCACTGACGCTCAGTTTGGGTTCCACCAGGCTCCTGACCTCATTACAGCCTTAGTCCCAACATGGACAAAAGAGTTGAACTTGAGCTGAGGTGAGAGTCACAGCCCTTGACATCAAAGCAACATTTGACTAACTGTGGCATTAAGGAGCCTGAGCAAAACTGAAGTCAATGGGAATCAGGGGGGGGAAATGCTCCACAGGTTGGAGTCATACCTATCACAAAGGAAGACGGTTTTGTGGTTGCCGGAGGTCATTCATCTCAGTCCCAGGACATCGCTGCAGGAGTTCCTTAGGTTACTGCCCTAAGCTCAACCATATTCAGCTGCTTCATCAATGGCCTTCCCTCCATCATATGGTCAGAAGTGGGGATGTTTGCTGCTGATTGCACAATATTTGATACCGTTTGTAACTCCTCAAATACTGAAGCAATCAGTCTCCATTTGCAACAATATCTGGACAATATTCAGGCTTGGGCTGATAAGTGGCAAGTAACATGCCAGGCAAAGACCATCTTCAGCAAGAGAGAATCTAACCATCTCCCCTTGACATTCAAAGGCATTCCCATCGCTGAATCCCCCACTATCAGTATGGGAGTTACCATTGACCAGAATGTGAACTGGACCAGCCATATAAGTATAGTATCACAGTATTCTTACAGTGCAGGAAGAGGCCATTCGGCCCATCGAGTCTACACTGGCTCTCTTAAAGAGCATGCCACCTAGTCCCACTCTCCTGCCTTATCCCCGTAATCTTGCACATTCTCTTTTTTTCAGGTAGCAATCCAATTCCCTTTTGAATACCTCAATCGAACCTGCCTCCTCCACCCTATCAGGAAGCTTGTTCCAGTCTCCAACCACCCTCTGGGTGAAAAATATTTTCCTCAGATCACATTTACTCCTTTTGCCAATTATTTTGAATCTGTGCCCTCTAATTCTTGATGCTCTCTTAAGTGGGAACAATTTTTCACTATTTACCCTGTCCATACCCCTCAGAATCTTGAACATCTCTATCAAGTCTCCTCTCAGCCTTCTTTTCTCCAAGGAAAACAATCCCAACCTCTCCAATCTATCCTCATAGCTACAGTTCTTCATCCCGGGAATCATTCTGGTGAATCTCCTCTGTATCCCCTCCAATGCCTTCACGTCCTTCCTCAAGTATGGCACCAAGTACTTGATGCACTACTCCAGATGAGACCTAACTAATGTCTTATACAAGTTCAACATGACCTCCTTATTCTTGTACTCAATACCCCTATTAATAAAGCCTAACATACTATATGCTTGCTTAACTGCTCTCTCAACATGCCCTGCCATCTTCAATTACATTTTACGTATACGTTGAGGTCCCCCTGTTCCTGCACCTCTTTTAGAGGTTCTCCCTTTATTTTACACTGTCTCACCATATCTTTCCTGCCAAAACGAATCACCTCATGCTTCTCCACATTGAACTTCACCTGCCACTTGTCTGCCCAATCCACCAACATGTCTATGTCCTTTTGAAATTCAAGACTACTCCATCACAGCTGACATTTCCAATCTTCATTTCATATCTGTAAATTTTGAAATCATGATGTGCACACCACAGTCTAGGTCATTTAATAAATATCAGGAAGAGCAAGGGTCCTAACACTGACTTCTGAGAAACTCCCCACTACAAACCTTCCTCCAATCTGAAAAACAACCATTTATCATTATGTGAAGAAGAGTCATATGGACTTGAAACGTCAACCTTGTTTCTCTTTCCACAGATGCTGTCAGACCTGAGTTTTTCCAGCATTTTCTGTTTTTGTTTCAGATTTCCAGCATCGGCAGTATTTTGCTTTTACTTTAACCATTTCATTACTCTGTTTCTTGTCACTCAGCAAATTTCTTATCCAAGTGCCTACTTTCCCTTTTATTCCATGACCTAGAATTTTGCTCTCATGTCTGTTGTGCGGCACTGTCAAATGCCTTTTGAAAATCCATATGCACCACATCAACAGTGTTTCCTTTATCATCCTTCTCTGTCACCTCCTCGAAAAACTCCAGCAAGTTGGTTAAATATGATTTTCCCTTGATGAATCCATGCTGGCTTTCCTTAATTGTCCTACAGTTGGCCTAAATGATTGTTGATTTTATCCTGTACTAGTTTCCAGAATTTTCCCTACCACTGAGGTCAAACTGACTGGCCTGCAGTTGCCAGCTTTATCCTTGCACCCCTTTTTGAACAAGGGTGTAACATTTGCAGTTCTGCAGTCCTATGGCACCACGCCTGTGTCTATGGAAGACTGGAAGATTATCACTAGTGCCTCTGCAATTTTGACTCTCGCTTTCCTCAGTACCCTTGGATGTATCTCATTCAGTCCTGGTACCTTATCTATGCGACTGTGAGCTGGTCAGAGGCTAGGAATTATGTAATTCCCAGTAACTCCCCTGGTAACTCATCTCCTGACTTCCCAAAGCCTGCCTACCATCTACAAGACACATGTCAATAGTGTGATGAAATACTCTCCATTTGCCTGGATTTTCCAGACAGCTTAAGAGCCTGGAGGCAGAGGGAATGGGTGACCACCAGGCAGTCCAAGAGAAGTAGGCAGGGAGTGCAGGAGTCCCCTAGGGTCCCGCTCACCAATCGGTTTTCCGTTTTGGAAGCTGGTGAGAGTGCGAGTTCTTCAGGGAAGTGCAGTCAGAGCCAAGCTTGTGGTACCACGAGCAGCCCAGCTGTACAGGAAGGGGGGAAGAAGAAAGGAAGAGCAATAGTGATAGGGGATTCATTGGTTAGGGGAACAGACAGGCATTTTTGTGGCCGTAGACATGATTCAAGGATGGTATGTTACCTCCCTGGTGCCAGGGTCAAGGATGTCACAGAATATTATTTAGATGGAGAGAGGCTGCAGAATGCTGCAGTACAGAGGGATCTGAGTGTTCATGTACATGAATCACAAAACGTTAGCCTTTAGTTACAGAAAGTAATTAGGAAGGCAAATGGAATGTTGGCCTTTGTTGCAAGGGGAATGGAGAAGCAAGACTTCCTTACTTTCATACAACTATGCAGTGCACTGGTGAGACTGCACCTGGAGTAATGTGTATAGTTTTTGTTTCCTCACTTAAAGGAGGGATATCTTTCATCGGAAGCAGTTAAGAGAAAGTTCACTAGGCTGATTCCTGGGATGAAGATGCTTTCTTCTAAGGAAAGGTTGAGCCTATGCTCATTACAGTTCAGAAGAATGAGAGGCAATCTTAAGATTCTGAGAGGGCTTGACAAGGTGAATGCTGAGAGGATGTTTCTCCTTGTGGGAGAACCCAGGACTAGGAGGCTCAGTTTTAAAAATAAGGAGTCTCCCACTTAAGGTGGAGATGTGAAATTTCTTCTCTTCCACTGAGAGTAGCGGAGGCTGATCTCAGCCATGATTTTATTGAATGACTGAGCAGGCTTGAAGGGCCAAATGGCCTAGTCCTGTTCCTATTTCTTATGATATGATGCAAGGTTGGAGTAGCATTTGGCCCAGTGCTGCCATCATCAATAAAATGTTAGGAGTGACACTTATGATTGGATACTGGCCAATTGGAAACTTTGACAAATATTTATTTTTAAGGGTGATGTTAATCGAACTGGCTGGATTTTAAAATTAAGTCAAGCAACTGGCATTCAAAATGATGCCTGGTATGCACCCTGAGAACTGGATCTCAGCACTGAGTTCCTAAAGTGGGGCATTTCCAGTAGGGGCATCACTCTCAAAAATGTGCACCAAGTTTATAATTGCAAAACAAAAACAAAAATAAAAATACAAATACCTGGAAAAACTCAGCAGGTCTGACAGCATCTGCGGAGAGGAATACAGTTAACATTTCGAGTCCGTATGACTCTTCAACAGAACTAAAGAAAAATAGAGAGGTGAAATATAAGCTGGTTTAAGGGGGGGGTGGGGGGGAGAAGTAGAGCTGGATAGAGGGCCAGTGATAGCTGGAGATAGACAAAAGGACAAAGAGGTGCTGACAGTGGTGATATTAGCTAAGAAATGTGCTAATAGGTGACATTAAGGGTAGAAAGCAGGACGAGCAAGGTACAGATAGCCCTAGTGGGGGTGGGGAGGGGGGAAGGGATCGAAATAGGCTAAAAGGTAGAGATAAAACAATAGATGGAAATACATTTAAAAATAATGGAAATAGGTGGGAAAAGAAAAATCTATATAAATTATTGGAAAAAAGGGGGATCGGATAGAGGATGGGGATAGAGGAAAGAGTTCATGATCTAAAATTGTTGAACTCAATATTCAGTCCGGAAGGCTGTGAAGTGCCTAGTCGGGAGATGAGGTGCTGTTCCTCCGGTCTGCGTTGAGCTTCACTGGAACATTGCAGCAGGCCAAGGACGCACATGTGGGCATGAGAGCAGGGTGGAGTGTTGAAATGGCAAGCGACAGGGAGGTCTGGGTCGTACTTGCGGACAGACCGAAGGTGTTCCGCAAAGCAGTCACCCAGTCTGCATTTGCTGTCTCCAACGTAGAGGAAACCGCATTGGGAGCAGCGAATGCAGTAGACTAAATTGAGGGAAGTGCAAGTGAAATGCTGCTTCACTTGAAAGGAGTGTTTGGGCCCTTGGACAGTGAGGAGAGGGGAAGTAAAGGGGCAGGTGTTGCACCTTCTGCAGTTGCATAGGAAGGTGCTGTGGGAGGGGGTTGAGGCGTAGGGGGTGATGGAGGAGTGGACCAGGGTGTCCCGGAGGGAATGATCCCTGCGGAATGCCTCCGGGGGGGTGAAGGGAAGATGTGTTTGATGGTGGCATGATGCTGGAGATGGCGGAAATGGCGGAGGATGATCCTTTGAATGCGGAGGCTGGTGGGGTGATAAGTGAGGACAAGGGGGACCCTATCATGGTTCTGGGAGGGAGAGGAAGGTGTGAGGGCGGGTGCACGGGAGATGGGCCGGACACGATTGAGGGCCCTGTCAACCACCGTGGGTAGAAAACCTCGGTTAAGGAAGAAGGAAGACATGTCAGAGGAACTGTTTTTGAAAGTGGCATCATCAGAACAGATGCAACAGAGGCGAAGGAACTGAGAGAATGGGATGGAGTCCTTACAGGAAGTGGCGTGTGAGGAGCTGTAGTCAAGGTAGCTGTGGGAGTCGGTAGGCTTGTAATGAATATAGAGACAGAGGTCAAGGAAGGGAAGGGAAGGGTCAAAGATGGACCATGTGAAAATGATGGAGGGGTGGAAATTGGAAGCAAAATTAATAAATTTTTCCAGGTCCAGATGAGAGCATGAAGCAGCACCGAAGCAGTCATCGATGTACCGGAGAAAGAGTTGTGGGAGGGGGCCGAAGTAGGACTGGAACAAGGAATGTTCCACATACCCCATAAAGAGACAGGCATAACTGGGGCCCATGCTGGTACCCATAGCCACATCTTTTATTTGGAGGAAGTGAGAGGAGTTTAAGGAGAAATTGTTCAGTGAGAGAACAAGTTCAGCCAGACGGAGGAGAGTAGTGGTGGATGGGGATTGTTCAGGCCTCTTTTGGAGGAAGAAGTGGAGAGCCCTCAGACCATCCTGGTGGGGGATGGAGGTGTAGAGGGATTGGACGTCCGTGGTGAAGAGGAAGCGGTTGGAGCCAGGGAACTCAAAATTGTTGGTATGATGTAGGGTGTCAGAGGAATCGCGGATGTAGGTGGGAGGGAACTGGACAAGGGGAGAGAGAATGGAGTCAAGATAGCAAGAAATGAGTTCCGTGGGGCAGGAACAGGCTGGAACACCTTCGGTCTGTCCGCAAGCATGACCCAGACTTCCCTGTCGCTTGCCATTTCAACACTCCACCCTTGGCCCATATGTCCATCCTTGGCCTGCTGCAATGTTCCAGTGAAGCTCAACGCAGACTGGAGGAACAGCACCTCATCTTTCAACTAGGCACTTTACAGCCTTCCGGACTGAATATTGAGTTCAACAATTTTAGATCATGAACTCTCTCCTCCATCCCCATCTCCTTTCTGATCCCCCTTTTTTCCAATAATTTATATAGATTTTTCTTTTCCCACCTATTTCCATCCATTGTTTTATCTCTACCTGTAGGGGGTGGTGGCGTGTGTCAGTTTCACCTCTGACTTCTGAGCGGTCTGAATCACTCCCACTCCCTGGGTTCTTGACCTTGGACTTATTTGGGGATTGTGACAAAGTGCAGCAGACAACTAGTTTTGGTGCAAGAAAAACTGAGTTTATTGAAGTCACAAATGAATTTATAACATTAGGATTACACTGAGATTATACAGAGTTACAAAGTACATTTAGTTAAGAATGGGGAACACACGGAATAACGAGGGAAAAATCACACTACTAATCCTCTTACACTTGTCCCACCCCCAAAACCTAACTAAATTGAACTCGGAGAGGTCAGGGATCATGCTCACCAACCAGGGTTCCTTGACAGTTCGAAATTCAGCCAGGTAAGCTGGTTGCAGTTTTGGGGTACACTCTTTGTGACCTCTGGGGCCTGCCGTCCCCATGCAGTCCTGGTCTGTGGAATCTGCGAAGGTTCTTCAGTTGAGTGGAGGACGCGGTTGTGGGTGGTCGATCTTCGTGGAGGGCTGCGGTTGCGGCCTTGTTGTCTTCGGTTGAGCCTGCCACCCCATGCCCCTCGCCGTGATGTTGCCTGCGGGCCTGCAAAACCTCCAGATCTTCTTGCTTAAACTCTGTTTCAACCACTCCCAACTGCTCACTGCCTGCTAGCTGGTTTCCCTCTCTCTCCTTCGCAACTGACCGGGCCAGTTATGCTGTCTTTTGAATTTCTTATCGGAATCCAAATCAAGATTAGTTCTTTGTTTGACTTTGGTGGGCTTCCTTAGGTGATTGTACTCTCGTTGTTTTCAATGGGCTCGCATGATGTTTATCGTTGTCTTCCTGTCCTAGTAACTAGTTTTGAACTGAAAGCCATTATATGTGTGGAGTATTGATGGGTTCGTATAATTGAATTGATTGCTGTCCTCCTGCCTTAGTAGTTAGTAGCGATTATTTATGCAAGATTTTGATGGGCTTCAATTTCGTGTGAGGTGAAGTCTTTCTCTGGGTTGATTTGTATTAAAGGGAAGAATGAGTATTCTGTCTCCTCTCATTGTCTGGTTTCAGGCAAAACAATCCACACTGCACTCAATAAGCATGGGCATGTGCAGTCCCAGGCCTTAATGGGCCCAGCCTCCTGTCTGCAGGGTTTTACACTTAACTCAGCAGTTTAAAAGTCCAAAAGTCATATCCTTGTTGATATGAAAAATGTGGGAATTTTGAGAACCCTTCAACCTTTTAGCCTATTTTGATCCCTTCCCCCCACCCCACCCCCACTAGGGCTATCTGTACCTTGCTCGTCCTGCTTTCTACCCTTAATGTCACCTATTAGCACATTTCTTAGCTAATATCACCACCGTCAACACCTCTTTGTCCTTTTGTCTATGACATCTTTTGGCAATCTCCACCTATCACTGGCCCTCTATTCAGCTCTACCTGTCCCAGTTCTGTTCTGTCGAAGAGTCATACGGACTCGAAACGTTAACTGTGTTCTACTCTGCAGATGCTGTCAGACCTGCTGAGTTTTTCCAGGTATTTTTATTTTTGTTTTGGATTTCCAGCATCTGCAGTTTTTAAAATTTTTTTAATTGCAATGTTTTCTATATTTCCTTTTTCAGGTCTTTGTTGTTTCGTTTGAGCAAAAGAGACTACCTTTTCATTGGGGACATGTTGGGATATTCATATATTGTGTTCAAACTCCTACTGGCCTGAGCTGTCAGAAGTGACTGAGCATCCAGAGTCGGCTTTGAGCAGTGAAATGAAGATTTCTTTTAATTCCTTGATGGGAGGCAAAAGAAATCAATTTCCTTAATTTGATAAATGACCTAGTTTTTTTTTTTTGTTTCTCTGCTTACGTACACATTTCTCTCATTTATCTTTTTTGTATACGGAGGCAAGCACAAACACATTCCTGATGCTACATAAGACAAGTCAATTTTTTTAAAAAGTATTGAATTTGCACCACTGCAGTGCCAGTTGTTACAAACATGAACTTTATAAGGACTCGAAACGTCGACTCTTTTCTTTTCCACCGATGCTGCCAGACCTGCTGAGTTTTTCCAGGTAATTCTGTTTTTGTTATGAACTTTATAAGATTGTTTATGTTTGAGGATCGTGTCTTTAATTTAGTGTAAAATGAAGGTGGTCGTGTGGCCTGTTCTGAAGTCTGCCTGACAACAGGCCTGCGTGACGTAGCTGTTAATTAAAGGGAGGCCTGGGTTGTTTGGAAAGAAGGCCTAAGGTGTTCACACTTCAACACGTATTTGCTGCCATTGTCTCCATAGTGGTTAGACTGCGAGTCTCAAATCCCAAGAAGGTGTTGAGAATGTCGAGTTGTAAACAGTTGTGCTTTTAAACTGTCCATTAACTTCCAAGATGAAAGAGAGTTGGGGTCTCAAGGATAGCCACTCAGCATTTCTACCTGGAAACAAGGCCCCTGTGATTCATACTGCTATGGAGATGGGTTTTGAGAGGGGAAGGGATGGTTTCTAAGATATCCTTGAAACACACTTACACGGGAGTCTGACAGGATCCGGGAGAGAGTAAGCAGCTGGATGCCGAAAGTGTCTATGGTTTACCAGGCAGAAATGCAGGTGGGAACTCACGCTCAGATTGAAAAGACCAAATTCATGAGGGTTTTAAATAAGACTGGAAGATTTGCCTAGCTTGAGTTAGAGGGAGAATTGCCAGAAAAACACCTCACCGTGAAAGATAGTTCTGGGTTTAAAAATTACCAGGCTGGGAAAGGAAAGGAACGGAAAGAAATCCATAGCAAGTAATTAAGCAATGGAATGCCATCGCTTATTATGAGAGAAATTGAACAGAAAAGTAAGGATTTTGTTTCAGTTATACAGGGCATTGGTGAGATCACATCTTGAATACTGTGTGCAATTTTGGCCTCCTTATTTAAGGAAGGATGTAAGTGCGTTGGAGGCGCTTCAGAGGAGGTTTACTAGATTGATACCTGGAATGACTGGGTTGTCTTATGAGGAAAATTTGGACATACTGGGATGGTTTCCATTGCAGTTTAGAAGAGTGATAGGTGACTTGATTGAAGTATAAGATCCTGAAGAGTCTTAACTGGGTGGACGTGGAAAGGATGTTTCCACTTGTGGACGAGTCCAGAACTAGGGGTCGCCCTTTTAGGATAAAGTTGAGAATTTCTTCTGAGGGTTGTGCAACTTTGGAACTCTCTGCCTCAGAAGGCAGTAGAGGTGGAGTCATTGAATATTAGGCACCAGAAATGACAATGGCAAACACAGCCCTGTCGACCCTGCAGAGTCATCCTTACTAACATCTGGTGGATTGTGCCAGAGCTGTATCTCAGACTAGTCATACACTCAGAATTATACCTAAGAGATCATGTCCCAGACACCACCATCACCATTCCTCGGTAAGTCCTTTCCCATTGCAGAGGTGGCAGCGCAGTGGTATACAGTCAGGAGGGAGTTGCCCTGGGAGTCCTCAACATCGACTCTGGACCCCATGAAGTCTCATAGCATCAGGGCAAATGTGGACAAGGGACACGTACTGCAACAACACCCCTCCTTCCCCACCACCCCCATCTCAGCTGATGAATCTGTACTCCTCCATGTTCAATACCACTTGGAGGATGCACTGAAAGTGCCAAGGGTGCAGAATATATTCTGGGGAGGGGGACTTCAATCTCCATCACTAAGAATGGCTGGATAGCACCACTACTGACCGAGTTGGCCAAGTCTTAAAGGACATAGCTGCTAGATTTGGCCTGAGGGAGGTGGTGAGGGAAAAACATAGTTGACCTCATCCTCACCGATCTACCTGCTGCAGAGGCATCTGTCTGTGACAGTATCGGTAGAAGGTAACCACCACTTAGTCCTTGCGGAGGCAAAGTCCTGTCTTCACATTGAGGATACCTTCCATCCTGTTGTGTGGCACTACCACTGTGCTAAATGGGATAGATTTTGAACAGATCTAGCAACTCAAGACTGGGTAACCATGAGGTGCTGTGAGCCATCAGCAACAGCAGAATTATACTCAAACACAATCTGTAACCTCATGGCCCAGCATATCCCCCACTCTAACATTACCACCAAGCCAGGGGATCAACCCTTGTTCAATGAAGAGTGCAAGAGGGCATGCCAGGACCAGCACTAGGCATACCTAAAAATGAGGTGTCAACCTGGTGAAGCTACAACACAGGACTACTTGCATGCCAAACAGTGTAAGCAGCATGAGTTACACAGAGCTAAGCAATTCCACAACCAATGGATCAGATCTAAGCTCTGCAGTCCTGCCACATCCAGCCTTGAATGGTTGTGGACAATTAAACAACTCTCTGGAGGATGAGGCTCTGCAAATATCCCCAACCTGAATGATGAGGGAGCCCAGTACATCAGTGCAAAAGATAAGGCTGAAGCATTTCCAACAATCTCCAGCCAGAAGTGCCGAGTGGATGATCCATCTCGGCCTCCTCAGGAGGTCTCCAGCATCACAGATGCCAGTCTTCAGCGAATTCGATTCACTCCACATGATATCAAGAAACAGCTGAAGGCACTGGATACTGCAAAGGCAATGGGCCCTGACAATATTCCAGCAATGGTACTGAAGACTTGTGCTCCAGAACTTGCTGCGCCCCTAGCCAAGCTTTTCCAGTACAGCTACAACACTAGCATCTAGCCAGCAATGTGGAAAATTGCCCAGGTATGTCCAGTACACAAAAGGCAGGACAAATCCAACCCGGCCAATTCCCGCCCCATCAGTCTACTCTCGCTCATCAGTCTACTCTCGCTCATCAGTCTACTCTCGCTCATCAGTCTACTCTCGCTCATCAGTCTACTCTCGCTCATCAGTCTACTCTCGCTCATCAGTCTACTCTCGCTCATCAGTCTACTCTCGCTCATCAGTCTACTCTCGCTCATCAGTCTACTCTCGCTCATCAGTCTACTCTCGCTCATCAGTCTACTCTCGCTCATCAGTCTACTCTCGCTCATCAGTCTACTCTCGCTCATCAGTCTACTCTCGCTCATCAGTCTACTCTCGCTCATCAGTCTACTCTCGCTCATCAGTCTACTCTCGCTCATCAGTCTACTCTCGCTCATCAGTCTACTCTCGCTCATCAGTCTACTCTCGCTCATCAGTCTACTCTCGCTCATCAGTCTACTCTCGCTCATCAGTCTACTCTCGCTCATCAGTCAAGTGATGGAAGGGGGTCACCAATAGTTCTATCAAGCGGCACTTGCTTAGCAGCAACCTGCTCACTGGCACTCAGTTTGGGTTCTGTCAGGATCACTCAGCTCCTGACCTCATTACAGCCTTGGTTCAAACCTGGGCAAAAGAGCTGAACTCCCAAGGTGAGGTGAGAGTGACTGCCCTTGACATCAAGGCAGAATTTGACCGAATATGGCATCAAGTAGCCCGAGAAAACTGGAGTCAATGGGAATCGGGAAAAACTTTCCGTTGGTTGGGATCATACCTAGCACAAAACAAGATGGTTGTGGTTGTTGGAAGTCAATCATCTCAGTTCCAGGATATCACTGCAGTAGTATCCTAGGCCCAAACAACTTCAGCTGCTTCATCAATGACTTTCCTTCCATCATAAGGTCAGAAGTGGGGATATTCGCTGATGATTACACAATGTTCAACACCATTCGCAACTCCTCAGATACTGAAGCAGTCCATGTCCAAATGCAGCAAGACCTGGACAATATTCAGGCTTAGGCTGACAAGTGGCAAGTAACATTTGCACCACACAAGTCAGACAATGATCATCTCCAACAAGAGAGAATGTAACCATCACCCCTTGACATTCAATGGCATTACCATCGCTGAAACCCCTACTTTCAACATCCTGGGGCTGATCATCGACCAGAAATTGAACTGGACTAGCCATATAAATACTGTGGCTACAAGAGTAGGTCAGAGGCTGGGAATTTGGTGGCGACTAACTCGCCTCCTGACTCCCCAAAACCTGTCCACCATCCAGAAGGCATAAGTCAGGAATGTGATGGAATCATCTCCACTTGCCTGGATGAGTGCAGCTCCAACAACACTCAAGGAGTTTGACACTATCCACGATAAGCAGCCCACTCGATTGGCACCCCATCCAAATATTCACTGCCTCCACCACTGGCATATAGTGGCAGTAGTGTGTACTATGAACAAGATGCACTACAGCAACTCACTAAGGCTCTTTCAACAGCACTTTCCAAACACACAACCTCTATCACCTAGGGGGAAGGGCAGCAGATGCACGGGAACACCACCACCTGTAAGTGCTCCTCCAAGCCACACACCATGTGACTTGGAACGATATCGCTGTTCCTTCACTGTCAATGGGTCAAAATCCTAGAACTCCCTCCCTAAAACACTGTGGGTGTACCTATACCACATGGACTGCAATGGTTCAATAATGCCGGCCTAGCTAGTGACACCCACATCCCATGCGTGAATTTAAAAAAACATGAAATCTTGTCGTGTTATCCTTTCAGCTATCAACTGGAAGTTTGAACTTCCTTTTCTAAAGTTATTGATGTCCAAGGGGATTGTAACTTAATTGATTGTTAGAACTATTGCTGTGGTTCACATAACGGCTGCCAACCCTCTGCCAGTACCGCTGATTACCCAATTACTGTCAACAACACTTGTATTGAATCAAATATTAATGGAAAACCATGTTCAAACTGTAACCTCATTATTTATATTAACAGCTCTTGGGGGTGAAATTGAACATGGGTGGTGATGCAGAGTTGGCTTTATCACATTGACCATTTATTATATGCCTCATCCTATATTCAGTTCCATCAATTTTAGTAGAGGTAACTTGGGCAAAAGGGTAGCAAAGGCAATTCTGCCAATTTACCACCACCTTCTGCTTTGGTTGTGTTGGCATCACTGACATCCATATTCCACCAACACTTGTGATTGACAATGTGATAATGACCAGATGATCTTTTTTACAAAACAAAAACAGAATTACCTGGAAAAAGTCAGCAGGTCTGGCAGCATCGGTGGAGAAGAAAAGAGTCGACGTTTCGAGTCCTCATGACCCTTCAACAGAACTGAGTATAGTTAAGAAAGGGGTGAAATATAAGCTGGTTTAAGGTGGGGGGCGGGAGAGAAGTTGAGGGTGGGGTGGTTGTAGGGACAAGCAAGCAGTGATAGGAGCAGATAATCAAAAGATGTCACAGACAAAAGAATCAAAGAGGTGTTGAAGGTGGTGATATTATCTAAGAAAATGTGTTAATTAAGAATGGATGGCAGGACACTCAACGTACAGCTCTAGTGGGGGTGGGGTGGAAAGACTGACAAGGTATTAGTTGTAGATTTAAAAATAATGGAAATAGGTGGGAAAAGAAAAATCTATATAAATTATTGAAAAAAAACAAAAGGGAGGGGGAGGAAACGGGGTGGGGATGGGGGGAGGGGGAGTTTAAGATCTAAAGTTGTTGAATTCAATATTCAGCCCGGAAGGCTGTAAAGTGCCTAGTCGGAAGATGAGGTGCTGTTCCTCCAGTTTGCGTTGGGCTTCACTGGAACAATGCAGCAAGCCAAGGACAGACATGTGGGCAAGAGAGCAGGGTGGAGTGTTAAAATGGCAAGTGACAGGGAGGTTTGGGTCTTTCTTGCGGACAGACCGCAGGTGTTCTGCAAAGCGGTCGCCCAGTTTGCGTTTGGTCTCTCCAATGTAGAGGAGACCGCATTGGGAGCAACGAACGCAGTAGACTAAGTTAGGGGAAATGCAAGTGAAATGCTGCTTCACTTGAAAGGAGTGTTTGGGCCCTTGGACGGTGAGGAGAGAGGAAGTGAAGGGGCAGGTGTTGCATCTTCTGCGTGGGCATGGGGAGGTGCCATAGGTGGGGGTTGAGGAGTAGGGGGTGATGGAGGAGTGGATCAGGGTGTCCCGGAGGGAACGATCCCTACGCAATGCCGCCGGGGGTTGAAGGGAAGATGCGTTTGGTGGTGGCATCATGCTGGAGTTGGCGGAAATGGTGGAGGATGATCCTTTGAATGCGGAGGCTGGTGGGGTGATAAGTGAGGACAAGGGGGACACTATCATGTTTCTGGGAGGGAGGAGAAAGCGTGAGTCCCCCTCCCAGAAACATGATAGGGTCCCCCTTGTCCTCACTTATCACCCCACCAGCCTCCGCATTCAAAGGATCATCCTCCGCCATTTCCGCCAACTCCAGCATGATGCCACCACCAAACACATCTTCCCTTCACCCCCCGGCGGCATTCCGTAGGGATCGTTCCCTCCGGGACACCCTGGTCCACTCCTCCATCACCCCCTACTCCTCAACCCCCACCTATGGCACCTCCCCATGCCCACGCAGAAGATGCAACACCTGCCCCTTCACTTCCTCTCTCCTCACTGTCCAAGGGCCCAAACACTCCTTTCAAGTGAAGCAGCATTTCACTTGCATTTCCCCTAACTTAGTCTACTGCGTTCGTTGCTCCCAATGCGGTCTCCTCTACATTGGAGAGACCAAACGCAAACTGGGCGACTGCTTTGCAGAACACCTGCGGTCTGTCCGCAAAAAAGACCCAAACCTCCCTGTCGCTTGCCATTTTAACACTCCACCCCGTTCTCTTGCCCACATGTCTGTCCTTGGCTTGCTGCATTGTTCCAGTGAAGCCCAACGCAAACTGGAGGAACAGCACCTCATCTTCCGACTAGGCACTTTACAGCCTTCCGGGCTGAATATTGAATTCAACAACTTTAGATCTTAAACTCCCCCTCCCCCCATCCCCACCCCCACCCCGTTTCTTCCCCCTCTCTTTTGTTTTTTCCAATAATTTATATAGATTTTTCTTTTCCCACCTATTTCCATTATTTTTAAATCTACAACTAATACCTTGTCAGTCTTTCCACCCCACCCCCACTAGAACTGTACGTTGAGTGTCCTGCCATCCATTCTTAATTAACACATTTTCTTAGATAATATCACCACCTTCAACACCTCTTTGATCCTTTCGTCTGTGACATCTTTTGATTATCTGCTACTATCACTGCTTGCTTGTCCCTACAACCACCCCACCCTCAACTTCTTACCCCCCCGCCCCCCACCTTAAACCAGCTTATATTTCACCTCTCTCCTAACTACACTCAGTTCTGTTGAAGGGTCATGAGGACTCGAAACGTCGACTCTGTTCTTCTCCGCCGATGCTGCCAGACCTGCTGAGTTTTTCCAGGTAATTCTATTTTTGTTTTGGATTTCCAGCATCCGCAGTAATTTTTTGTTTTTATCTCTGTGATGATCTTTTTTTGTTTTGTGATGTTGATTGAGGGACAGATATTGAGCAGGACACCAGGGTTAACTCTCCTTCAGGGATGGGCAACAGATGCCAGCCTGGAAACCAACGCACCTTGTGAAAGGAAATTTTACATCCCACCATGCCCAAGTTCACCTCAACACTGTTTAAATGTTTACATATATATATATATATATAGAAATATAGCAGAGAGGAACAAAGGGTGGATTCACTTGCCGACATGGGAAATAATGGAGGGAGGACTCTCTACCTTTACCTTTTCTCGCCGTTGATGTGGGAGGCCCAACGAGACAGTCGGTCAGTGTGCGGCCTGGACACTGGCCGGCAGGCCCTACCTAGGCCCTGCTGCTGAGGGAGGGAGGGAGGTGAGCACTAAGCACAGGGACCTCAAAAATAGAGCCGCTCTCGGAGGCCGCGGGGAGATGTTTGAGAGCAGAAAGCTCACAGGTGTTTGTGGCGGGTGGCGGTTGGTGGAGGGGGGCGGGGGGGGGGAGCCACCAGTGCGGCGCGTGGAACAGGAACGAGTGTGACTTCATTGCGGGCTCGAGCACTGGGAGGAGTTGGTTTGGGGTGGGGGAGGGAGGCCCCGATGGCGCCTCCGTCCGACACCAAGAAAAGTCCCTTACAGCTCGGTCGGAATAACGATTACCTTGACTCGGAGCCGCTTGGCCACTGAGCCGCGTGGCTGGCAGCCCACCCCCGGGGGCGGGACTGTGCCGGGGAAACATCCCAACGGGCTTTTGCGATACTACCCCACCACCCCCACCACCACCACAAACGCCAGGAAGATCCCACACAAAATATTAGCAGATTTTCTTTTGCCAGGGGCCTTTTGCATGTGAATTTTTAGACTCTATACGCTTGTGTGCAATGTGAAGGAAGCAACTTTACTAACGTCATGTTAGGAGAACTTTTTTGTACCATGTAATGACAGCATAACAGCAGCTTCTTCACATTAACGTCAAAAAACTTAGGATAAAGCTTCAAATGTGTTTATACGTATTTTTTAATGTATAGCTATAGATATAAGATCCAGATAAATCCTTGATGTACGTTTAGTCAGAACTGATTCAATTTCTAGCGCTGACTTGAATTCATTTATTTTCTTTCCAGATGATTGTCATGCCTTCAAGTACAGATATGATGGACAATTCCCACAGCCAGACTGTTCTTTGTTGCTTAAACGACCAGCGCACCAAAGGTGTCTTCTGTGATGTTACCATTGTTGTGGAAGATGCCAAGTTTAAAGCCCACAAAAATGTCTTGGCAGCATCCAGTGTTTACTTTAAGAACCTCTTTTCAAGCCAGGAGTTGTGGTTGGTCGGCCATATCCTGGAACTGCCTGACTTCAAGGCAGATGTGTTTGCAGAAATACTACAATTCATCTACAGTGCAAAAGTGATTGTCAAAGGGTCTGAGAGAGTTAAAGACCTTGTCGATGCTGGGAAAAGATTAGGGATATCATTTTTGGAAAATCTGACGCCCATCCCTCAGCAACATGTTGGATCTGTAGATGCCCTCTACAGCTGTTCACCTAATTCTTCTCAGTCAGTTTCTCCTGCTTCTTCCCTCTCCATGCCAACAAGCCTTCAAAATCTCAAAGCAGAGGTCTGCAATTCTGTGAGTGACAAAGGCAGTGAAGATTTCCATTTTGTAAATGGACCCCGAATCACAAATGCATTTTCAATTTTCGACATGCAGGCTGGCTCTGACATGTATTTTCCAGTTGACTTAACAACTAATGTCAGCAAAAAAGCAATAGAAACTGAAAAGCTGTCCATGGTATGTGGTGCCCAGGATGCAAATGGCGTACAGCAGACACCTGCTCATACTTTTGCTGAACATTCCTATGCTGTTTCTTCTAATAGAAAAGATCAGCAAAATATTGATCCTTCTTATGATCTTCAACTACAGGAACCTATGGAAGAAAATGAAAAGCCTTTATGTAACCTTAATAGCAATACTTTTAATTCTGGCGCTATACAGGAGATGCAGTTGAAAGACCAAATCTGCAAAGCCCCCCAGCCACTGAACATTGCCAGCACAACTGGCTTTAAGGTTCTACGATTTAACTTGAACGCATTACAAACTGCAAATGATAATAGCCCAGTAAATTTTGTGCCAGTTACTTGCCCATTAAATGGACCTAATGTGAATACTGAGGAAACTATAAGTGGAGGCATTGACGCAGAGAAAGATTCTCCTCCTATGGCAAACGTGAGCAAATCGCTACCTAATGCTGTTTGGTCTGAAACTGTGCCAGCAGTCTCACCCCAAACTGCTTACAACTGTAAATATTGCCCACGGTCTTTTAGCACTCGAGTATCATTGAATGTCCATTCTCAGATCCACACAACGCTTTTAGAAAAGCCCTTATCTTGCAGGCACTGTGGTAGACCATTTGTTCATCTGAAGAGGCTGCAGACTCATGAGCATCTTTGCAGAGGACCAGGAACAGCTGTGTCTGATCGTGAATCAACTGATGAGCAAATGGAGAATTTTTCCAGCGACAATGATGTTGGCAGTAGTGAAGAAGATCCAAATTCAATTTCCCATGCTTTAGAAGTAGAAAATCCCAACAATCACTCAGTGAATTTGGTACGGTCAAGGAGAGGCAGCAGCTCACCAGAACCAGAACACTTTGTAAAAGTTGTTGAGGGACACATTTTGTATTTTTGTAGTGTTTGCAAGCGTTCATATGTAACTCTGTCCAGCTTAAAGAGACACGCCAATGTTCATTCTTGGCGGAGAACTTATCCCTGCCATTATTGCAATAAGGTATTTGCATTAGCCGAATATCGTACTAAACATGAAATATGGCACACCGGAGAAAGACGATATCAGTGCATCTTTTGCTTGGAGACCTTTATGACCTACTATACTTTGAAAACCCATCAGAAATCTTTTCACGGCATTGACCCAGGTCTTCCCACAAACAAGAAAGCAGCAAGTGGTGGATACAGGGCCAAGATGTATCCATTCAAACTCTATAGGCTTCTACCTATGAAGCTACAAAAAAGACCTTACAAAACTTACACTCGATCTTGTCCAGATAATCGCAACAATAATCAAGTAATTGGAGTTTCTTCAGCTGATGAAAATATGAGTTCTCTTGATATCGGTAACTTTTCCATCAGTAACCTATCATCTACATCAGAGCATTTGCAGGACAAGTTGCTTTCTTCAGAAACTATTCCTTCACAACAGTCTTCCCATTGTACATCAGTGTCCCTCATCACAGCTCAGGATGAATTGGCTGAAGAAGGTGCAAGAGAAACATGCCTCTCAGTCGAATGTGAAGACGGCAGTCTTTCCACTAACTGCCATCTTAACGACCCCTTGCTTTCTTGCACTTCGACAAGAAATGAAACCTACAATGATGATAAAGGTGATGCTGATAATGGGCAACAAGGCTTGGCCACTAATGTGCAAAGTGCAGGTCTTTCTGTTATTAACTATGGGCACACAGTTCCCTCTGTAATAATGCACAGCAATAGGGTTTCATCTGTTATAAAGCATGGGAATGCATTTTCTTCTGTCATTACATACAGCACTGGAGTACAGTCTGGTAATGATGCTCATCAGCCACTTCTACAGACCAATCTGAGCAATGATTCCTCAGACACAAATCCAAGGAAAAATATTTCTAAAGATTGTGTTAAATCGCAGAATAAAGGTGCATATAAGAAGGCAGCAGAAACGACAAAGGGAAGTGGACAAGTCACTGGACAAGGGACTACACAAAAGAATCATTCAAGTACCTTTTCTGGAGGAAGCCGAACAGAAACCTATATTGCAAAACCTGCCTTCCCTGGAACCTCCACAGACAGTCAGGTAGCTCCTCTTTGCCAAATCACAGTGAAGATTGGGGATAAAGCAGTTGTGCAAAGACAGATGACTGGGTCCAAACAGTTCCGTAAAAAAGGTAGAAAGCCTAAATGGATGATTCTAAATGAAGAAAAGATGGTCCAGGATATTAAAATGGAAGAAAATGAAGAACACGTTACCAAGTCACCTAGTCTCACAGATCCAGCTGGAAGTATTGCAGATCCTGCTGGAGGCATTGAAACATGTGATGAAATGAGTGATCATGATTCAAATGACAAACTTTGGCGGCCTTACTATACATATAAACCAAAAAAGAGAGCCAAAGGATTTCATAAATTGAGGAAATCTAGATGGACGAAGAAAAGTGGACGCAAGGTTGTGAGCCACTCAGTTCCAATTTCTACTACCAGAGAAGGACAGGATTTTGACATCCTAGAAGGAATTTCTATAAATAAAGAGGTTAGTGATGTATCTCAAGAGTTAAGCTGTACACTTGGTGATAAAATAAAATATACCGAAGAAGAAATGGAAAGACAACTAAAATGCCACTCGACTACAAAGCCTTATTCATGTACTATCTGCACAAAATTATTTCGAAACTCTTCTACCTTGAAGATGCACATAAGGTGTCATACCGGTGAGCAACCTTTCTCCTGCAAAACCTGCGGACGACGGTTTTCAGTCCTAGGAAACCTCCACAAACACGAACGCATTCATTTGGGTGTTAAAGAGTTTGTGTGCCTCTACTGCAACAAGGCCTTCACTTTGAGTGAAACTCTCAAGAAGCATGAAAGGATCCACACTGGGGAGAAGCGGTACCGTTGTCACTTCTGCTCTCAGCGTTTCCTTTACTTGACAACTAAGAAGAATCATGAGCAGAGACACTTGGAAAGAAAGCGTGCTCTGCAGGAAGGAAAGGTACATACTTGTTTCCAATGTTTTAAGGTATGCAAAACAGCAGCTGCACTTGGTATGCACCAAAGAAAACACTTAATAAAGCGTTCTGTTTGTGAGGATGAGGAAGTATCGTTGAACTACCAAAGTGATATCCATGCAAATGTGATGACTTGTCCAACTGTAACTGAATCCAAGCTCAATAATAGAGCTGAGGCAGAGAGCAAATCAAAATTGCCAACTACTTCAGGTAATGTTGAACAGATTCACTGTTCACTCGACACAGAGTTCAGCCCTGATTGCAATCAACCTGATTTGCCAAACGTACTACAGAAGGCTAACAGTGCAAAATACCCATGGTTGAGTGCTCATGATGAGGGTCCAGACCTTTTACAGAGAGCACTACCACAGAATGGTGAGAACATTTGGCAGGTTCACCAGCAAAATCTAGACATTAATCTGCCTCTTTGCACAAATGTTTCTTATCAGTGTGAGAGTAGCAACAGAGATGATGGCAGTCTTGCTTTCTATCAGCATTCTTCTAAAATGTTTTATCAGGGAGACGGGATAGTCTACAAAGCAATGTGAAAAGGCTCAGTCCTGAGGACTTAGTGATTTCTTGGGCTACAGAGTCGGGTAGAATATTACTTGAGACCCAAAATGTTTAAATTAAAAGCACAGTATTGTGTTTAAGGAATTGTGTAGCAAGAGATCATGAAGGTGTTAAAGGTCAAATTTTCAAGGGAAACTGGGAAAGAAGACAAGTTCTCTTGTTTTCTAGCTTTTTTTTTGAAGGAAATAGATATCACGTTTTCTCCTAAATCCCTGATCTCTCAGTTCCTAAAATTTGGTCCCTTCCTTTAAATGCAATTATTTTGAAACAAAAAAAGGCAACTAAGTTCTTTACTGTTTTGGTTTAAGAAGTAGGAAATTAAACTTATTTTCAAAGGAATAATGTAAAGCAACAATTGTCCGAGAGATTTGACTTCTAAAATACCAGACTGTATTGCAAAAAAAATCATGACAACTCTCATAGCAATCTTGTGTGTACAGATACATATATGTATATTTGTGTATATATATATCTGTCCCTTTCATTACAGTAAGATACAACTATAGATATGTGATGTACACTGTGCCCACAAGTAAAGGCCTGTTGAAAATTTGTGTTTTTTTAAGAATTAATTTAGTTAAACCATTTTTTGTCTCTCCTACAAAGTGACACTTATTTGTATCTTGATCGTTGAGTTAAAAAAAACTGTTGTCAGTTTGCTCTTTCCCAGAGTGTAACATGCTCTGTTACAAAAATACATTGTATTTTTTGTATTTTTTTTTGTATTCTTTTTGCCCAGAAAAGTGTGTTTGAAACATTTAAGGAGTTTTCCTGTTGTACATATTGGCAATAACTTGAAATTCCATCCTATAAACTTGTGACTGTTGTTGGATTAATGTTCCATGTAACGAAGTGTAAAGCAATTTGTCAAACCAAGGGGGTTACTTTTTTTTTTGGAGGGGAGGGTGGTGTGGAAGGGGAAAGGTACCTTGTGTTAAAAGGATGTGAACAGTATACATGACATTGATGATGGAATTAATTTTATGTAATAAAGCAAATTAAACAATATAAATTTTTAGTTTTGCCTTGTTGAAAAATGTGTGACATTCTGATTCATTTTCCATAATCTATTTTATCTTCAATACATTTTTAAGCACGATCTGGATGAGCTGTAATGACAGCAGGTAAATCTTCATGACATAGTGCTGTCTCAACTTTCATGACAGCTGTTCACAGAAAATCTAGTCAATTTTAATATTGCTGTCCTTGAATTATTTTGATAATCTGCCAGGATTCCTATGCAAGGTAGGGGAGTGTATAATTTATGTTGGAAGTATTTTTGTTTCATCCATTTTTAAAATTTATCTTTTACTTACCCTTTCAACAATAGTTTGCATTTATACAGCGTCTTTAATGTAGTGAAAATTTCAAGGTGCTTCACAGGAATGTAATCAAAAAACTAACGCTTGAGCCAAAAAAAGGGAGACATTCGGACAGATGACCAAAAACTTGATCAAAGGGGGAAGTTTGGGGCTCTCAGAGCTTGGAGCCTTGACAAGCTAAAGCATGGCCACCAATGGTAGGACGAATGAAGTCTGGTTCTATCTTGAGATTAAAAGTAAGGAAAGAGGCGTAGAATTCCATATCACTTGCGAGTAATATCACAAACCAGACATAATTTCAACAGCCTGACGTGGTATAGCAGATTGCTCCAGAAGTTGGCTATCAAAATATAACTAATTGATTACCCATGGAACTCCGCATGAGGAGCCAAGACCAAATCTTGTTTGCAAGTTTTATGTGAGGTTAGAGGCCAGGGGATAATTGGATGAGAATGCCTATGTTCAAGTAATATATTCTACTCTTAGTTTTATATTTTCATTATATGTTTCTATAACAATAACAATAACTTGCATTTGATTGAGTACAAAAATCTTGGCTGACACTCCAGTGCAGTACTGAGGGAACACTGCACTGTCAGATGAGATGCTAAACTGAGGTCCATCGGCCAACTCGGGTGGATGTCAAAGATCCCATGGCACTATTTCAAAGAAGAGCCGGGGTATCCCTGTTAACCAAGCAAATGTTTATCCCTCAATCAACATCCCAAAAACAGCGCATCTGAGCATTATCATTTTGCTGTCTGTGGGAGTTTGCTGTGCATGTAATGCCGTGTCTGCCGTGTTTCCTGCATTACAATGGCCACACTTTAAAGCAATATTTCATTGGCTGCAAAACTATGAAAAGTGCTATATAAATGCAAATCTATAAAGCGCTTTTAACATAGTAACATATCCTAAAGTGCTTAACAGGAGCATTATTAAACAAAATTTGATGCTGAGCCAGATAGATATTAGGACAGGTGACCAAAAGCTTAATCACAGTTAGGTTTTGGGGAGTATCTTAAAGGAGAGAGGTAAAGAGGCAGAGTGGGTTAGGGAAGGAATTCCACATGTACAATAGATTCTGCTTTTACAAACATGCTATACTGTAATTGCACTTTTCTGTAAGTGGCACTTGGGATTAGGGTGCCAATTCAGCATAAACAGTTTATATAATCAACTTCCAGTATAAATAGACAGTAACTATTGGTGTAAAATAATTGTAATACCTGGAATTTTCTAATTTCCAGAACAGTCCACTAAGTGGAACTGGTATCCTATGTCCAGAAACACACTATCTTGACAATAATCCACCCTTGCAAAAAGCACCTAACCCATAGGATTAACATTGATTTTATTTGTAGCCATTTATTGTAAAAGATTGCTTTTAAGCTAGAGTTTCATTACCTTCAGTTTAGTGGAACCTTGGATTCAATTGGTGTTGACTTAAGTAACTAATCCTATTTAGTTCTAATGGAAATCTGAACAAACAGCAATAACTTATATTGAATTTTTAATGTAATAAAACATTACAAGATGTTTCACAGGGACATTATAAAACAAAATATGACACTGCACCACAAGGAGATATTCAGGCAGATGGCCAAAGCATCTCTTGACCAAGCTTCAAAAAGAGAGAATTTAAGGAGCTTCCTATAGGAGGAAAGAGAAGTGGAGAGGTTTAGAAGGGAAGACCAGAGCTTAGTGCCCATGCAGCTGAAGACATGGCCACCAATGGTGAAGTGACTAAAACTAGAAATGCTCAAGAGATTGCAGGAATAGGGAGGGATGAGGCCATAGAGGAATTTGGAAAAAAAAGAATTGAGAATTTTAAAATTGAGGTGTTGCTTAACAGGAACCAGTATTGGTCACAACACAGGAGTGAAGGTGAACTAGAATTTATGTTAGACCCTGAGCAGCAATGTTTTAGATGGTATGAAGTTTACACAAGGTTAGAACATGGAAGGCCGGCCAGGAGTGCATTGGTATAGCCATGTTTAGAGGAAACAAAGACACTGATGAGAGTTTCAGCAGCAGAAGAGCCAAGATGGGTCAGATCAGCTGGTGTTGCATAGGTGAAAATGGGCAGTCTTCGTGATGGTGCAGATACGTGTTGAAAGTTCATCTCAGTGTCAAATTGGACACCAAGGCAGCAGAGTCAGACAGGTGCCATGGGGAGGGATGGAATTAGTGGCAAGGGATTTAACAGGTAATGAGTATAAGTAATAAAATGAGTTTTTGAATAATGCCCTGTAATGGATTAATTGTACTTTTAGATAGCCCATGATGGTGATTCTTTTCTTTATTTCTAGCTTGTGCCTCTTGGTTTGTAATTGAAGAGTGATGCATGTAATGCTGGTCTTCATGTTACAGAGTGTTTCCTGTTTGACTTCAAAATTGTGGCTAATTCTTTTTAATTTAATCCTTTAAAGTCTTTTTAGCCAAATTTAATGAGATTAAAATCCATACATACAATGTAATGATGCAATTCACATGCATTGAAATATGCATTTTATGCAAATTTATAGCAGAGAAGACATTTTGGTCTGCAAAGCAGTTGGTGCTTACATATCCTCCCAGCTAAGTGGGTTTAACAGCTGGATGTTGTAAAGAAAATACGCAATGTCACTGGCCTCTTTGAAATAGGGTTGTTGTATCTGTTTACATACATTGAATATAGACAGTAGTATTCCAATAAATCTAATTCAAGCAAAGGAAGCCCTATTGGTTCTCCAGGTCAGCTGACACTTAAAACCCAGAGAATTAATTTTTCAACATCATTTCATACTTTCACAAAGGTTGCACATTGGTTTCCACTGGCTAAGGAGCAGTTGTAGAGACATAGGGCAGAATTTTGCCCTCAGATGGTGTGCGGGCCCCACCAGCTTGGCAGCGGGCGGACAGCCAACCCCCGCCACTGAAACGGGGCCTGCTGCCATTTTGAGTGGGTGGGACAATTAAGGCCCGCCCAGCGGCCTGCCCAATGGGAAGCGCTATGCGCTTCCTGAGCAGGGCGGGGGGGGGTGGAGGGAATCCCCAGCTGTCAAAGTGCGCTCTTTCACGCATGCGCACAAAAGAGCGCACTGCTCCCTGAGACAAAGTCCTGTCCCAGGGAGATTCGTGACAGGTAAGAAAAGTCAAAGAATAGAAAAATTTAAAAATTATTAACATGTCCCCCTCATGTGACAATGTCACGCGAGATGGGACATGTTAATAAAAAGGACATAAACTTTATTAGACTTTTTAAAAAAGGACATGAAACTTCATCCTGCCAGTGGATGAGGTTTCATGTATTATCAGAAGCCCGCTGGGCCTCCTGACCTGCCCGCCAGCCTTAAGGTTGGACGGGCAGGTCTTTAATTATCTTAATTGGCCTGTCAATGGCCTCAATTGGCCATTGACAGGTCGGCGGGTGGACAACTGAATTCGCTGTTCGCCCGCCTTCCTAAAAATTTAAAGGGACCGGGTTCCTCCCGACGTCATCCAGCGTCATTTTCCCATCGGCGAGTGGACCCCGCCCCCAAATCGCCGACGGGAAAATTCAGGCCATAGATATGCCTGAACAATAACTGTTTATTGGATGAACATAACTATTGACAGATAAACAAGACTAGGTATTACTCCATCTAAGCCATGAGCTTTCTTCTTCTGGACTCCTGGTCATGTGACTATCTTACTTCATCATATGAGGAGTACTGTTTCTCCAGTCCCACAAATTAAATCTTTCAGCCTTGAACACTCTAATATTACATCTCCCCCACAAGTCTTTGTCCATATGTATTTACATACTACCCCTTCTTCCCCCCCCCCCCCCCCCCCCCCCTGCCACCGCCGCGCCAAGCCTCTGACTTCATAGATAGGTTTAAATGGTCTGGAGGTTTCACAGCTCTCTCTGATCGTGTCCTTGTGAGGCTTGGGAGATTGGTAGTCTCCCTTTGGGCTTCTTTGCTTTGACTTGGTTGGTCCTCGGTAAGTGTTTCAGTATCTGGTGCATTGTCAGTTTGACTCTCAACATCTGGTTCCCAAATGTATAATGGAAGGTTCTGTTATGTGGATCTAGACTTGATCCCCTTCTTCCTCTTCTTGCCGTTGCATCTCTCTTGATCTATTGTTTCTCTCTCATGGTCAGATTTTGTGGGTTTTTCCCTTTCCTTACACTTACTATGTTCCCTGTCCTTGTTTCTTGAGTTGACTTGGTTCCTTTTGATGGTTTTGTCTGCCTTTCTTTACTTCTGGAACGATGACTCCTTGTAGTTTCTGGTTCGTGAAGTTTTTGGGAAATCTTGGATTGCTATCTCCGGAATTAGTTGTTTAAGCAGAACAGGAAACTCTGAGGAAGGAACTTGATCAACATCTTGCTTTCCCGAAAATTCCAGTAACACGAAGGTTAGAGTCTTCCTATGTGAAAGAGGTGTATAGATCGCCTAGTTCGGTTCTGTCTCTGGTTTTGGACGGGATTGACTGCATGCATCCTGAACTACCACATTTGGTGGATGAAACGGTATGGGTGCACTTATTAAGGGGTCACCACTGTCAGATGAATGTGGTATTGTAGCAGTGTGATCTGTCGCCTGACACTAGGTATTACTCTGTCTAAGCCATGAGCTTTCTTCTTCTAGACTCCTGGTCATGTGATTCTGTCTTACATCTGCCGGCTTCCGAGCCAACACAGTGATGAAGGAGCATGATCGCACTCAGTCTGTCCAATTGGCTTGTTACCACTTCAGTAAGAACACATTTCCTCTCCGTCCCCTGGACATCTTGGAAAAAGACTAGATTATCGGCCTCGGTGAAGAGTAAAAAATCAGCACTGAAGTTCCAATTGAGTTCATCAGAGCATTTGGATAGTTTGAGGGGCATCGATTTGGCATAATCCATGACTGTCAGTTTATTGACGTCCTCTACTGTTTTGATGAGTTTGAGGTCAACACAGGCGATTCGGCTCAAGATAAAATTCCTGATTGCAAATAACATATAATGTTTCCAGTATCTGTTCTTGTATCTGAGCGGAGCATGTGTTATGCCTATGGCTGGTAGTTTTATCCTTGCTGGGCCACACAACGGGTTTTCTGTTGTCATCAGCCATAGATCTGCCAGCCACTGCGCAAGACTTAGAGTCTGGGGACCACGGAATACCTAAATAGGCAGTCAACTAGTCATAAGAAATTTTAAGATGGCTTATGAAATTGATTAAGAAGCAATAGTTTATATATGATGCATTAATTAATTATACAGAAAAAGTATACTACCCGTGACAGTTTACCAGTCCCGGAGGATGGACAAACGGCTGCAGCTGACCTTTTCAGCCCCAGGTAGTGGGGGTCACAGTTCTTCGCCGATTGCAGACAGCAATCTTCCTTTCTTTCCTCGTTTCCCTTTGCCTCACTTTGGCTGAGACTTCAGGAGGCTCTTGGTCTTCTCCCAGGCAATAGTCCAGTTCCCTTTCCTCCTGTGTTTTCCATTTTAAGTGCGGGTGCGGCTCCCTAATCTCTTAATTTTGCATCATACATAACAAACTAAAGCTTTTAGAACTGTTAATATCAAGTTCTGGGCAATTACCAAACATGGAGCTAGCATCCTCAACCAGGGAGTTTGACTGACATTCTATACCAATTCGTACCAGGCACATTCTCCTGTGCACTTATTGATATACCTTATCTCTGGGGGCTGGTAGCTTTCCCAGTGTCAATCCCCTATGTCAACCCTTCAGACCAATGGATATGGGGCAGGTACTCTGACAGGTTGGTTGCCACCCTTCCCCTGTTCATCTTCCTGCCGAGGTCCACTTTTCTCTTTACATCCTGCTGAGGGTCATATTTTGGTCTTTTTTAAACACTTGGAAAATAAGGGGATACGCCATCTAACAACTCAGGAACGTCAACATGGCAGCCTGAACTGTTCAGAGATCAAAGTGTTTAGAAGAAGAGGCAATCAATGCTGCTTAGAAAATCCTATAAAATGCATAAGATACCCACTTAGATGAGAGTTATTTTTTTATTCATTCAAGACCCCAATTTGTTACAGCCCCCCACTTTGAGAAGGAAATATCCTTATTGACTTCTCACAGCTAATTCCCAGCTAATCTAGTTATTTCTTAAATGCAGGTGCGGCTCCCTAATCTCATTATGCATCATAGATAACAAACTAAAGCTTTTAGAACTGTTAATATCAAGTTTTGGACAATTACCAAACATGGAGCTAGCATCCTAAGCCAGGGAGTTTGAATGACGTTTTATACCAATTCATACCAGGCACATTCTCCTAACTTCTGGATTTCTTGTTGTATTTCTTTATTCCACTGGACCATTTTAACCAGATGCTTTTCCAATGTGCTGGCCCTATTTAAGATTGATTTGAGTTTAGCAACAATGGGGAAATTGGGTGTCCAAACTGGGAAACAGCCTTAAGGGCCTCGTTTTGCATAGATGTGTTTATTCTTACTTCCGTACATTATGTATGGATACGGGGACCAGGAAGTGACTTCCTATCATAGTTACTTCGGTGGATTTGAAGCAGAAGGTGGGCTTCAAAATGGGACACCCTTTATCCCCATGTTTCATCATTCTGGCATTAGTCATGGCACATTAAGGCCCCATCTGGAGATACACATACTCCACATCATTTTCCCCCCAACTTCTGGACATTTATGTCACAGGCAGGTGATTCTGAATCCAGGGTGAAGTCACAGCCCAGCTTCCCTGGATTTCTGACATCACAAAGGCACTGGTAATCTCCTCCTCCCTCTGAGGAACGCTCAGTGTTCAGGCTGTCCCAAGTCTGATTCTGGTTTATCAGGATTGGGGGAGGAGCTGTGTATGATGAATGAGCCTCCTGGTCAATGGTCCCTATGGACTCCACTTTAAATATTTCCCATTCATCTTCCACTCGGAGACATAATAGACATAAGACTACTGGTATTATATGTCCCTCGTCATGGTTCCCTCTTACCAAGTAGGATAACCCATGCTGTCTGTCTCTTTTTGTGCCACTATAATCTGTGAGCCATTCACTGATCATGCTATCATTTACAAAGGATGGAATCCGGTTGTTCTTTATGTCATTGAGTCTGGCCATGACTTGATCAAGCAATTAACTCCCATAGATGGAGCAGGTGATGGCCTTTGATATATTTTTTTTCTGCCTCACCCTTTTCTTTAACGATCTCATTGTTTCTTGAATCTCTTGGAATATTCTCACCTCATCTCTAACCATTAATAGTCCTCGAGACAATTCCAGGATGACATCCCTTGCCTCTTGATTTGTTCCGAATAAAATACCTTTCAGTTGTTTCCTCATCACCTCATTGTGCTCCCACATGCTTCCTATATCCACCCAATTCCAGGTAGCAGTCCCTGCAGATGCTTCTATCCCAATCCATTCTCCCAACCCCCTTTTTTTCCCTTTGGTTCCTTCCATCTTTCATCACGCCTACCTCACTTGGCCTGTCCTTTTCGTTCCAGGCTCCTCAGTTATCCTGTTCCCGGTTCCCTGCCAAGGAATCCCTTGCCACTTTTCCTAGTCACTGATCACAGTGTGTTTGGTATCCTTGTGGGCATAGCACTTGAGGGAGTGGAATATTCCCAAAGTGTAGTATGACCGGTACAATCTCATACCTCACATTGGTATATAATCGTTTGTGGGTGTGGGTGACTATTAACCCATTTGCTGGCCCTATCTCGGTGGTGGACACCTTCCTATTTTGTCTTTATTCCCCATTGGTCTCCCTGGTTTTTGCTTTCCTTTTTCCTTACATCAACTTGTTGGATTTTTCCCTGCCTTACCCCAGTTTTGCATTGAAACGTCCTATCACGCCCTGGTGTCTTTGGCTCATTTTTGGCCAATTCAGTGTTTCCTGGTCTTGTCCAAGGTATGGGGCCCCTACACTTTTCAGGGTGATCGTGGTGAAGTTCATGAAGTCAAACCCCGGATCTCTCCATTTCCCCCATCCCAATTGGAACTTTGGTGTTACCTTTATGCCCCTCCTTGCACACTGACACACCACTTTTTAACCCTTCTCTTGTGCTCATACCATGAATGGTTCATCAATCCCACCTACACTGATCACAATAAATTGTCATGTCATATACCCATGTTCTGCGTGAAAGCCTCATTGTTTATCCTCAACCTGAGGGTCCTGTGTACCACTGTTTCTGTGCAGTGTCACAATGACGACGATGGTAAGTATCTGGGTGTATCAGCAGTTCTGGTATGAATTTGGATGGAGACATCTTTCATTTGACCTGGGAACAGAAATTGTGTAGTATTTACTCTTTTGCAGTTTTTAACTGATTGATATGGAACCACTTGGGTCTCTTTAACCTGGCTTTGTTTGAAATCTGGACCAGGTACACTGCAGGACTTGATGTGTCAATTATTGGATAGGGTCCCACCCATCTGGGTTCAAAAACATGTTCTTTCCTTAAGTAGTTTTGGACCATAGCCATTTCACCCACTTAGTACTCAAAAGTCCTAACCCCTTTGTCGAAATATTTTTTAATTTGTTGCTGACTTTTCCCATTATGTTGGGCCACAAATTCATTTTTTTTGATATGCTGTACCATGGACTCCAGCCAGGTGGCGTGTGTGGAAAATATGGCACAACCTGCTTCATGACACCGTGAATGTTGGTTGCGATCGTCCACTCAGGCCGCATTTCCTGCCATGGGTCGGCGGGGAGCTAATTGTAATACATCAGCATATAAATGAAAGGCCATCCAGTCAGGCTCTTGGAGCCTTCCCACATCATCCATCCACATCAGTGGGAAAGCACATCGACATGTTTCACAACAGCACGCAGGCGATGTGCACTTGGCGGCCTTCACTTTGGGGGAACTGAAGTGAGTGAGCAGCAGTGTTCACCACAGCTCACCTATTGATTACAGACCTCAGGGACACTGGCGGGTGACTACGGGTGTCCGGGGGCAAGTGCTGGCCAGCCCCTTTTGACGAGTGTTATCGGTGGTGGGGGATCAAGTGCTGCCTTGGCACTGCACCCCACACGCAGGTAATCGAGGTGGGGGGCAGGGAAAGTGATGGAAGTGGCCACGCATTCAGGACACCTGTATAAACTGACCATGCCTCTGCAACTGAGACAGATCAGGTGCAGCCACAGTGATATGATTGGGGTCGAGCTCCTAGCCTGCCCACCCGTGCAAGCAATGCGGAGGCACCAAAGGGCCAACAAGCACTCCATACCTTAACCCCCCACCCCCCCCCTTCGGCACAGGCTTCGAGTACACCACCACTTTATTGGACCACAGAGCAGTTGGACTGCACACTTTGTACAATCTCCTTGCCAATGCTGGCCATGTAGCAGTCACTGCTGGAGGTGCGCACAGCCCCTCGCAATCTCAGCATCCCAGTTTGGACCAGTATCCCCCATGTCGCAGGTTGACAGGGCAGCCACGCAGCGCACTCGTCTCTGACCATCCGAGGGGTGACCAGCACTCTCCGGGAAGCATTAAGTGGCGGTCAAAGGTGCTAAGTACAGCCGAATTAACCACGTCTCTCTCTCTCTTTCATGCTGCAGGAGGACCATGTCGGGATCATGGATCCTGGTGACCTAGTTGTATGCCTGATGGCCTACAGAGACTGTAGAAGATGGAGAAGAGAGCGACTGAGGCTCCTGGCTGTGCAAAGGCAGGAGCAGCAACCTCATGTAGAAGGGGCAGCAGGAGCTCCCACACACGCTACCCAGGAGCGAGCCGTGGCTGTTTGGCGCCTAGCAACACCCAGGGTCTATAAACGCCACCTGCCATTCCTGCAGGTGACTCCGAACCAGTGTCACCGATGACTGCGCACGTCTAGGGACCTGGTGACTCACATCTGCCACTTACTGCAGGACTTGGCGCCAAAGGGACATGGAGGGCATCCACTGCCAGTGGCTGTGAAAGTGTCTGCAGCACTCAATTTCTATGCCAGTGGCTCCTTTCAGGGCTCCACAGGTGACCTCTGTGGGATTTCACAATCCGTCACCCACAAATGCATCCATGAGGGCACGGATGCCATCTTCTCCATGGCATACAACTTTGTGCATTTCACCCGGGACCAGGACAGCCAGGATGCAAGGGCCATTGGATTTGCCCTGATCTCGAGATTCCCATTGACTGCACTCATATGGTGCTCAGGTCTCAGTCGGTGGACTTCATCAACCGCTAGGGCTTCCACTCGCTGAATGTGCAGCTGGTATGCGACCACCAAAAATGCATCCTGCAGGTATGCGCACAGTTTCCAGGGAGTGTTCACGACGCATACATTCTGAGATCCCTGCAGTCTTCCAGGGTCCACAGAGGCTGCAGGGTTGGCTCCTTGGGGACAAGGACTACACACAGAGGCCATGGCTGATGACACCCGTGTGGCGTCCTCAGACTGCAGCAGAGCGACGCTACAATGAGGCTCATGCAGCAGCTCATAACTTGGTGGAGCAGATCATCGGGATGCTGAAGATGTGGTTCCGGTGCCTGGACCGGTCTGGTGGAGCCCTGCAATACAGCCCACAGAGGGTGTCATGCATTGTCCTCATCTGCTGTGCCCTTTACAACCTGGCGGTCCAACGGGGAAACAAGCTGGCTGGGGAGGAAATGGGGGAGCTTGACGTCTCCTCAGATGAGGAGGATGCCGATGAGGGTGAGGGTGAGGGGGTCCTCAGTGTTGATGATGATGTGGATGAGGCTCTTGCACTGGCTAGATGAGGCAGGTGCACTCATGAAGTCCTCATAGCTGCCAGATTTGTGGAGGATGATGACAGCGATGGAGTTAAGCCCGCGCTGGAGTGACCTCCTAGACCAAGGTCTCCATGGCGGCCACCCTGCCAGCGTTGACCTCAGTGCACTGCAATGCCGATGTTATCACCTCAGCCTGAAGACGGATGAATTCCACCATCGTGCCTTGTAATCTGAGGAGTGCTGCAGACATGCCTTCCTGATGTTCCCGAGCTTGTCTTTGCAACTCCAGAAACTGTGACATGACCAAGTCTAGAGGCTTATCATTTGACTCAGACTCAGCAATGTTCTGGCCTCCAGCAATCCTCCGAGTGCCGGGAACCTGGGAAGCCCCTGCCTCCGCCTGCTGTGGATCAGAGAGTGTGATGTGCTCACCAGTTTGTGATCCCAAGGCTACTCTAAAGCTAGGTTCCACTGAGGCGTGTGTCTGTGCGCTGGTGGAGGGTGTGGGTGAGCGCTGTGATGGGATTTCAGGGAGGATGCCTCCAGATTCCTCTTCAGAGGTTTCTTCGGGGCTTGATTGGAGGCCCTGGGTCATGGGCTCTGTCGGCTGTTTGGCAGATGTGCCTGCGGAAGCAAGGGGAGATAATTAGTGCATGGCAGTGCCTGTGAAACAGGACACATCACTCATGGCATGGTTTTCTGATGGATGTTACACTGCTGGATCCTCACTTGGTATAGCAGTGCTGACCTCACCGTCAGCACAGGACCGGTCCCAGTCATCGCCGGCCAGCTGGATGGCTCTGTTTTCGAATTCTGCCGGAACTTTGATCTCTGGCATCCCTCCACCTGTCTGCGGCCTTTCCCTCCTGTTGTTTGCCAGTTTGCATGGATAGAGATGGGGGGAGTGTGTCAGGATGCCTGCCGGGCCAGATGAAAAGTATGCCTGGCCTGTGTGGGTGATGAGTGGGTCCCATGGATGGGATGAAGACAATGATGGTGTGTGTGAAAGAGTGAATGGTGATGTCCCTTGCACTGGCAGTGAGTGAGGGCCCTGTGGATGTGTGATGGGTTTGTGAGTGTGTGAGTTGGGTTAGGGTTAGGGTGAAAAGAGTGACTTACCCTGGCGGAATGGAGGAGGTCATTCATCTTTTTGTGGTACAGGGTGGCTGCCCTCCTCCACAGGGCATTGGCGCTGACCATTGCTGCCACTGCCTCCCAAGCCAGGTTGGTGGCTTTGCTGCCCATGCTGCGGCCAGAGTGGGGGGTAGAGCACATCCCAGCGGGCCTCCACGGCATGCAGCAGTCGCTCGAGGGACCCGTTGTTGAAACGGGGGGCTGAAGTCTTTTTTCCTTTGCTGGCCATGTCTCCTGGGCAGCAGTGGTGAGCTGGTGGCAATAAGCACTTTGCTGCCAGCTGCCTTTTAAAGATGGCAGCTGGTGTGATGCAACAGTGGAGTGATGGCGGGCTGGCGAATGAGAGCCCGCCTACCATGGAAATGGCATATTTCACAGGAGCGAATAAATAATGAGGCGGGCTCAGGACAATACAGTGCGAAAACCTGCCATTTTCATCGGTGGGTAGGATTCCATTTTACCCGCCCATTACCGCACTTTGTGCAAATCTGGAAAAATTCTGCCCACTGTTTCCGAGCTCAGCCTGGCTAGGTGACACATTTCACCCCTCCTTTGAAAACAATCTAGTCTGGTTTATTTAAAAATGCAAATGTCTTTTTACACCTTACATTCTAAACTTCCCCTATGTTTACCATATTTACATCAAAGCCTTCAGACCAGCTGCTTTTAATCCAATTAAGCCTCACATGCACACACACACACACACGGACACACAAACATATATAGACACAGACACACTATTTTACAATAAATTCAAATAACATTATTATATCTTCCTGACATCCCCCGTTTATTAAAAAATGAACGTCATAATTTAAAAAGACAGCTTCATTTTTATTGACTCATCTTATACTAAATCCTATACTTATCTATCTACTTACACTATTACATTACCAGATGCATGCATTAACATAACAATATATACACAAATCCTTTGTATCAAAATAAATCATTTCAGTTCAGTGTCTAGGTTTTAAATGTCCAATTTTCCCTTTAAGCTTCAACTCTTGATGATGCATCTGCAATCAGATTTTCTCGTCCCGCTACATGTATTTACTGTAGATTAAATGTTTGCACTAATAAACTCCATCTGAATAGTCTTGCACTTCTGTCTCAAAATTTGTCCAGAAACTTTAAAGGATTATGGTCTGTATAAACAATTGTTTCTGATTAATTGTTTGCAACATAAATCTCAAAATTGTTTACACCAAACCCAAAGTCTCTTTTTCAATCATTGAATATCTTCTCTGTTGTACATTCAGCTTCTGTGAAAAATATCCTATTGGTTTTTCAATTCCTTTGTCTTCTTCTTGTAACAGTACAGCCCCAATGCCGATATCACTTGCGTCAATGGCCAACTTAATTTGCTTGCCGTTATTGGGTACTGACAAAACAGGTGTCATAGTTAGTACAGTTTTCAAACTGTCAAATGTCTTCTGACACTCCTGTGTCCAGTGAAGCTTCTTGTTCTTTATTAATAGTTCAGTCAGTGGAGCAACCAAACTACTAAAATTTGGTACAAATTTCCGATAAAACCACTTATGCCCAGAAATCTCAAAACTCCTTGTTTTGTTGTAGGCAAGGGAAATCCATGATAGACTGGACTTTCACATCTCTTGGAGCCACTTTACCACGTCCAATGGTATGGCCTAGATACGCAACTTGTGCTTTTGCAAATTCACTTTTAGCCAAGTTCATCACCAAATAAATAGGGATGGGCAATAAATGCTGGCCAGCCGGCGAAGCCTACATCCCATGAACAAATTTTAAAATAAGTTTCATCTTTGCTAAGGCAACATCCTTATACAATTCTTCCAGATGCTGTAAATGCTCTCCCCATGTCTGACTGAAAACTACAAAGTCATCAATATAAACAGCACAATTGCTCAGACCTGCAATTAATTTGTTTGTCAGTCTTTGAAATGTTGCAGGTTCAGTTTTGTACCAAACAGCATGACTGACATAACCTGACATAGTCCATTTTGCATCACAAAAGCCGACATCTCCTTTGCTCTCTCCGATAACGCTACTTGCCAATATCCTTTTAGCAAGTCAACCTTTGTGATAAATTTTGATTTTGGGAGAGGTCTGGAGGGTTATGGACTAGGTGCAGGTCAATGGGACTAGCAGAATACTATTTCGGCACAGACTAGAAGGACCGAATGGCCTGTTTTCTGTGCTGTAGTGTTCTATGGTTCTACGATTGTCCGACTTTCTCAATACAATCTTCCAACCGTGGTAGAGGATATGAATCCGCTTTTGTCACTGCATTCACCTTTCGATAGTCCACACACAGTCTCTGTGTTCCATCTGGTTTCGGTATCGGCACAATAGGCGAGCTCCAGTTACTGCAGCTAGACTCAATTATATCAATTTAATCCTGAATTAGATTTCTTTCTGTACTTGTGATAACTTCATCGGATTTAATCTATAAAGATGTTGCCTTAGCAAAGATGAAACATTCATTCATGGGATGTGGACATTACTGGCTGGGCCAGCATTTATTGCCCATCCCTAGTTGCCCTTGAGAAGGTGGTGGTGAGCTGCCTTCTTGAACCGCTGCAGCCCATGTGGTGTAGGTACACCCAAAGTGTTGTTAGGAAGGGAGTTCCAGGATTTTGACCCAGCAACAGTGAAAGAACGGCAATATATTTCCAAGTCAGGATGGTGACTTACTTGGAGCGGAGCTTCTAGGTGGTGGTGTTCCCATCTATCTGCTGCCCTTGTCCTTCTAGATGGTAGTGGTCATGGGTTTGGAAGGCGCTGTCGAAGGAGCCTTGGTGAATTCCTGCAGCGCATCTTGGAGATGGTACACACTGCTGCTACTGTGCGTCGGTGGTGGAGGGAGTGAATGCTTGTGGATGTGGTGCCAATCAAGTGGGATGCTTTGTCCTGAATGGTGTCAAGCTTCATGAGTGTTGTGGGAGCTGCACTCATCCGGGCAAGTGTGGAGTATTCCATCACACTCCTGACTTGTGCCTTGTAGATGGTGGACAGGCTTTGGGGTGTCAGGAGGTGGGTTACTCGTCACAGTATTCCCAGCCTCTGACCTTCCCTTGTAGCCACAGTATTTAAATGGCTAGTTCAGTTCAGTTTCTGGTCAATTGGAACCCCCAGGATGTTGATAACGGGGGATTCAGTGATGGTAATGCCATTGAACGTCAAAGGGCGATGGTTGGATCCTCTCTTGTTGGAGATGGTCATTGCCTGGCACTTTTTGTGTAGTGCAAATGTCACTTGCCACTTGTCAGCCCAAACCTGGATATTGTCCAGGTCTTGCTGCATTTGGACACAGACTGCTTCAGTAACTGAGGAGTCGCGAATGGTGCTGAACATTGTGTAATCATCAGTGAACATCCCCACTTCCTACCTTATAATGGGTGGAAGGTCATTGATGAAGCAGCTGTAGATGGTTGGGCTGAGGACACTACCCTGAGGAACTCCTGCAGTGATGTCCTGGAACTGAAATGATTGATCTCCAACAACCAGAACCGCCTTCCTATGTGCAAGGTATGACTCCAACCAGCAGAGAGTTTTCCCCCTGATTCCCATTGACTCCAGTTTTGCTAGGGCTCCTTGATGCCACACGGCCAAATGCGGCCTTGATGTCAAGGGCAGTCACTCTCACCTCACCTTGGGAGTTCAGCTCTTTTGCCCATGTTTGAACCAAGGCTGTAATGAGGTCAGGAGCTGAGTGGCCCTGATGGAATCCAAACTGGACGTCAGTGAGCAGGTTATGGCTAAGCAAGTGCTGCTTGATAGCACTGTTGATGACCCCTTCCATTACTTTACTGATGATCGAGAGTAGACTGATGGGGCGGTAATTGGCTGGATTGGATTTGTCCTGCTTTTTGTGTACAGGACATACCTGGGCAATTTTCCAAAAAGCTGGGTAGATGCCAGTGTTGTAGTTGTACTGGAACAGCTTGGCTAGGGGTGCGGCAAGTTCTGGAGCACAAGTCTTCAGTACTATAGCTGGAATATTGTCAGGGCCTTTAGTCTTTGCGATATTCAGTGCCTTCAGCCATTTCATGATATCATGTGGAGTGAATTGAATTGGCTGAAGACTGGCATCTGTGATGCTGGGGACCTTGGGAGGAGGCTGAGATGGATCATCCACTCGGTACTTCTAGCTGAAGAATGGAGCAAATGCTTCAACCTTATATTTTGCATTGTCGTGCTGGGCTCCTCCATCATTCAGGATGGGGATATTTGTGGACTTCTACACGTACATCATGTATAGCTAAATTTGTCCTTCCCAATTTATTTCCACAAATATCTGTGTGACCGCAACAGCTTTTCCAAATCACTTTGACACTTGTCTAGAAGGTAATTCAATTTTATATTTAAATTTTCAAGTGCCCCCTCATTATCCAGGTTGAATAGAGGAAAATCAAGTTCAGAATCCTGCAATTCTTCTTCTTTCTCATTATCTACTACCACTAACACCTCCTTTTGGTCCTCTTCCCTGTCAAAGTGCTTTTTCAGGATATTTACATGACACACCCTCTGCTTCTTTCTTCTATCTGGAATATTTATTAAATAACTTACTTCACTCAATTTATTTTCAATCCTGTAAGGCCCACTAAACCTTGCCTTTAATGAGTCACCCAGTACTGGTAACAGAACTAATACTTTCTCCCCAGCAACAAAACTTTGAGCTGTAGCTTTCCTGGCTGCTTTCATTTTCATGGCCAGAATTTTACATTTGGCATGCGGGCAAGCGCCCTACACGCCCGAGCGTAATGTGATGCACAATGATGTCGGGTATGTGTCCCGACGTCACCGCGCACCCTCGTGATATTTCGCTAGGCGGGTACGCGATGAAGACAGAGGCGCGCCTGTCATTAATTAATGGGCCAGTTAAGGCCCTTGAGACACCAATTGTCTCGGAGTTTACGTAGCCCATGCGATTTTCAGGGCGTCGCATGGGCGCAACAGGCAGGTGGATAGGCCACATTTTCAAAAACCTCATTCACAGGTGGGATAAGTGGAGTGAGTGGGCTTGCTAATGCGAGCTATTTGTACTTTAGCTTATAAGTTCCTGCTGCTTGCTTGTGTGAACAGGACATCTTCATTTCGCTTCAGGGCCACTTTGACAGAAATAAGAGGCTTTGGTTCAGGGCTCGGGAGGAGTCATACCACTTGGGTCCCTCCAGGTATCAGACAGCCTTCCCTTTCCCTGGGAATGGGGATTGTGGTCTCCACTGGAGGCACCTCCTCTTCAGAGGAAGAGAGGGCCAGAAGGGGAAGGGGGCCAGGTGTCCCTATTCAGCCTCCAGGGGAGCGACCTGTGGGAGGAGAGGTACAAGGGGCACAGGTACAAGGGGCACAGGGCCAACAGGAAGTCCAAGGTGGAAGGGGCCGCAGAAGCCAGGGTATACAGGCGGTGATGCAGCTACCTCAATATGTCCGAGGTGCAATGCCGAAGGAAGGTCCGTCTCTCAAGGGAGACATTGATCTCCATCTGTCAGATGATCGGCCCTGAGGTCAGCTCCGACTGTGTGGGTGGGCACCCCATGCCAGTGGCGCTGAAGGTCATAGTGGCCCTCAACTTCTGCCTCTGGCTCTTTCCAGGGGTTGGTGGGTGATCTTTGTGGAGTCTCCCAATCAGCTGTCCACAGTTGTGTCAAGCTGGTGACAGATGCTCTGTTCAGACGTGCATTGACTTTCATTCACTACCACACGGACGAAGCCAGCCAGGCAGAGTGAGCCAGAGGCTTTGCTGCGATTGCTGGGTTCCCCTGCATCCAGGGTGCAATTGACTGCACACATGTGGCCATCAAGGCACCAACGGCTGAGCTGGGAGTCTTTGTCAACAGGAAAGGCTTCCACTCCTCGAACGTGTAGATCATGTGTGACCATAGGATGCAGATTCCGCAGGCAGCTCCCATGACGCTTACATCCTGAGACATGCCCAGGTGCCGAGACTCTTCAGTGCTCCAGCCCGACAGGATGGATGGCTGCTGGGTGACAAGGGCTATCCCCTCAAAATGTGGCTCATGTCGCCTCTCCACCATCCAAGAACAGAGGCCGAGCAGCGGTACAATAGGAGGCACGCCTCCACAACAGTGGTGGTAGAGAAAGCCATAGGGCTTCTCAAGATGCGCTTCCGATGCCTGGACCGTTCAGGAAGCGCACTCCAATACCCCGCCAGATCATGTGTTACTGATAGTGGTTGCATGCTGCACAATCTGGCACTAGAAAGGGGGGACACAGTGGAGGAAGATGTTGACGCAGCTGCTCTGGCAACTGATGATGAGTCCAGAAGTGAGTCCGAGGACAAGCACAGTCAGGAGAAAACTGAGGGGATAGACGCTGACCTGGGCAACCTCCAGGGAGGCAGGGACACCCGGGACGCTTTGATCCAACGCTCCTTCAGCTAGACTACCAAATAAGAACCACCACCACATGCCAGGGCTGCAGGCTCCATACTCGATAGCTGACAGGAACTTTTGCTTGGTGAACAAGTTTGTTTTTAACATGTACTATGTGCCATTTCAATAAAGTTCAATGACAAACAAGACACTCATAACATCATGGGTTACCTGCAAAACAAATGAAGCACCCAGAGGCTTGTTGAACAGAAACACATTTAATGATGTGGTGCCTGGCATACATAATACAAATTAAATTGAAAGGCGTTATCCATCACACCAAATAATAATTAACGTAAAAGCGGGGGGAAAAAATATCACCAGTGATAAGTCCATGTTGTGCTTAAGGTGCTTTAAGTTTTCGCTTGCGGGTGCCACGTCTAGGTGCTCCCCCCTCGCTGGCACTGACATCGGAGACAGCTGTCCTGTTGGCCTTGATGACCTTGGCGAGTGTCCTTTGGCCCATGGAGCCTGTGCTGGCCCCACCTGGGAGGGAATAGCCAGTGCCATGGCTGGCATCCCTCCAGTCGCCGCAGACTCATCGGATGCCACGGTCACTGGCAGAGGGGCAGAGGAGCTGCTGCCATAATCCGGAGCATCCTGAGAGGAGGCTACAGAGACGACAGGCAGCTCATGCGCCAACGTGAGGTCGCCTTGGACCTCCCTGCTGACCATTGATTGACGGGCACCTAGCTGGGATACTGGGTGCCCAATCCACCTCCCACACTGACAGTGACCACCTGAGGTTATTGCTAGTGTGAGGGCTTGCATGTCCGAACACATTCCTAGGAACCCCTGATTCAGCTCCTGGAGGAGCCTCTCCATGAGAGTCACCACTCTTTCCATGGAGGAGGCAATGCGCTCAGCCATGAGGGTCATTACATTGCTCACGCACTGCAAGGACTCCTCCACAATGGAGACCATGGCACTCATTCCCTGATGTATCTCCGCCAAAACCTCCTGCACACCCTGCTGGACTTCCAGCATCTGCTTCCTCACGGACAACTCCAGAGGCACATCATCAGCCACCGACTGAGCGTGTCCCTGGTGCCCAGCACTCCTCCGACTGCCGGCGCCCTGGGCACACTCTGCCTCCACCTGCACCTCAAGCGAGTGTGAAGTGCCCTCACCGCTGTGCACCAAGATACTAGCAGCCAATGAAATGCCCATCGAGGTGCTGGTATCTGCACTGGTGCCTGCTTGGCTGAGAGGGTGTGATGCAGAGGCGCTGTAATGGTTGTTGCTCTCTGGGGTAAGTTGTGGGTCTTCAGGCTCCTCATCTCAATGGGCTGCTGGTGAGCTTGAAAGGAAGAATAAGGGCATGTCATTAGTTGATGTCGTTACACTGTTACTGTGCATGCCTGGCACCCAGATCAGCGTACCCTCGTCTTTCCATTATCAATGGGGATTCCATGTTCGAGACTCTCATCAATGTAGAGACTACAGTGGAATTACAAAAGTGGATGCAATTACAAACATTCTGACCTCAGTCTGGACTGCACTCTTACCTTCCTGTAGCACTCCAACCTCACAGTGGCCAGTTGATCTAGGTGCCATGCGCCAGGCTCCAGCTCCAGGGCCTTCTGCTCATATCAAGTTAGGATGAATAGGTGGGGCGCTCCACCACCAGTCTGCAACCTCTCGGCATTGTTATGTGCTGTCTTCTCCTGAAAGGAGAGAGAAGCATTGATTAGCCCACCCTGTACCTGCATTGCCATTGCTGCCTGGCCAACCCCACCTGAGGAATACCTCACAGGGCTCAGCTGGTTCGTGACACTAGAGCCGCAAGACACTCATTCCAAACAGCCAGGGCTCACCCACTTGCCCAGATGCTGCCTCATTGACATTTGCCACCCACATTCTAAGACCTCTGAGGTCCAAGCGGGGGGTGGGCAGCTCCTAATCGCTGTGCTAAGTGACCCATGCCAACACGATACTCACTCTTCCCGATCGCAGGAGATCATTGACGCGCTTACGGCACTGCACCCATGTGCGCCTCAACACATCATGGGAGCTCACTCTGGATGCCACCTCCTCCCAGGCATTTTTGGTGAGGTGGGGGGGCCTCCTCCTCCCGTTCCGGAGGTCAAGGATCTCTTTCTGTGCTGCCACCTCCTCCAGGAGGGCAGCGAGACACCCATCAGAAAAATGCAGGGCCAACTACCCCGCTGACCTGCCCTCCCGCCTACCGTGTCCACTTGCTACGATCTCCATCACGAGGTACAAGTGCTTCACTGGCAGCCTTCGAATGGCTTCTGCGGCCGCTTTTGAATCGGCCACTGGGTCGCCATTAGACCCAGCGGACATTGAGCTCCCGCCCCCGCCCACCCCTTCTCACTGTTGGCACTGTCATGTCTTACACCGTAAAATCGCGGTGCGGATGTGATCATGGGCAGCAGTCGGCTTCCCGACCACTCCTGACCGACAAGGGAAAAATTCTGGTTCATCACTTGCTGTGATATCTTTAAATGTTCCCTAGCTCTGACCAATCTCTCTCTCTGAAATTTGATACATAACCCAGGAGAATAGTTTCTGAATTTTGACCCACCAATTTCTCATGAATCAATTTCAGTGGCCCCCTCACCTCATGACCATAAACTAGTTCAAAAGGACTGAAACCAGTCGATGCATTAGGAGCATCCCTAATAGCAAATAACAAGAATGGAATTCCCCTATCCCAATCCTGTGGATAATTCTGACCTTACGCTCTCATCATAGTTTTTAAAGTTTGATGCCATCTTTCCAAAGCCCCTTGTGACTCAGGATGATAAGCTGTTGATTTCAACTGTTCTATTCCCAAAGTGTTCATTATTTCCTTAAACAGCTGTGACATGAAATTTGAACCCTGATCTGATTGTATTTCTTTCGATAAACCATATCTTGTAAAAGATTTAGTTAACTCTTCCACAATTTTCTTTGTTGTAATATTTCTCAAAGATATTACTTCAGGAAACCTGGTAGACACATCCATTATTGTCAGTAAGTACTGATTTCCACTTTTAGTCTTAGGGAGGGGTGCTATGCAAAATATCATGACCCTAGTTAAAGGTTCTTCAAATGCTGGAATTGGAATTAAAGGTAGCGGCTTAATCACTGCTTGTGGTTTCCCTATCACCTGACATGTGTGACATGTTCTACATGTAGAATTTGACTACATCCGTATACAATCCAGGCCAATAAAAATGTTTTTGTATCTTCGCCTGTGTCTTTTTAATTCCTACATTGCCCCCCATTGGAATTTCATGAGCTGTCCTCAGAATCTCATTTCTATATCTAACTGATACTACAATCTGATGCACATCCCTCCAGCTTCTATTTGCTGAAGCATGATAAGCCCCCCATTTTCCCATTAAAACATTACCCTTAAGGTAATAACATTCTGTAATACATTTTGCGTGTTTCTGAGTAAGCTGCCTGATATAAATGTTTTATTTGTGAATCTTTTCTGTAACTCCACTAACCTCCTTGAGTTAAACACTTCAGTTGAATTGTCTTCCAGTCTTCCTTCCTGAACAACCTTATCAAACATAGTGTCAGCTAATTGGATTTCCACACCTTCTCCCTGCCTTTGAACTTCCTGTTCTTCTTGTTTCAACCTATGAGCTTGTGATCTTGTTATCACACAATCTGAAACAATCTGGGATGCTCTCTCAGCAACACTTCTGTTGAAAACACTTCTACAAGCTGCTCAATTACCATAGGCATCACCCACATTTGTGATCCAGCTATATAATTACTTGAATAAATTGAGCCCCTGCAATGGGCAATTTTCCCACTACTCCAACAATAACCTCACCTGTTTTCCACTTACTCTTTAAATTTATCTTCCACAATGGAATAGGTTTAGCATCTCCATGAACCCCACTTATTACCACCTGTTCCTGCAATTCTCCCTCTGAACAACAAATGTCACTGAGGATTGACTAGCCCCAGTGTCTCTTAAAATTTTAACATCGTTACATACTCTACCCTGTACACATGGAAAGACTTTCCCTTCACACACAAAATCTTTAAACATTTCTGCCATCTGCTCCTCCGAATTCTCTTGGGTAAATTGTGAACAAATTCCCACTTCTTTACCTATCACTGATTCTCCCTGTTTTACCTATACACAAACCACTGGTTTTTCCTGTGCCTGAATATCAGAATCCACAGTGCTTTTACTTCCAGAACTTTTCTGCACCCCTATAATTTCAATATATTTTCTCTGCAATTTTCAGCACAAAAATTCCTTATGTCCAACTTTATTACAATGAAAACACCACAATTTTCGAACGTCACTTCTACTCTTAGCACCCTCCTTTTTATTCTGAGAAAAAACTTCCTGCAAATTTCCATCTACTGCTTCTCTTCCCTGACTACCCACCTTCCTTTCACCCTCACACTTCCTATCCTTTTGTGATTTAAAGGGTGACAAAAAATGGTTTTGCTCTATGAACTAATTCATAATCATCAGCTATCTCTGCTGCTTTTCTCACTATTTGAACCCTTTGTTCCTCCACATGAGTTCTCACTACTGAAGGGATTGAATCTTTAAATTCTTCCAAAAGAATTACTTCTCTAAGAGCTGCATATGTTGTTTCTATCTTTAATTCCTGTATCCTCCAGTCAAATTATTTTGTTTTACTCTTTCAAACTCAATATAAGTTTGCCCAGGCTGTTTTCTCATATTCCTAAATTTCTGCCTGTGTGCCTCAGGAACCAGCTCATATGCACTCAAAATAGACTTTTCTTTACCACATCATAGTTTACCGACATTTCTTCTGACGGTAAAGCATAAACCTTATGTGCTCTACCCACCAACCTGGATTGTAACAACAATGTCCAGTTTTTCTGTGGTCATTTCATCTGCTTAGCTAGCTTCTCAGATGGAATAAAGAATGCTTCAGCATCTCTTTCCTCAAACTTCAGAAGAGCTTGTACAAATTTAAATGTCTCCCCATTGGCTTTCAGGTTAAAGGTTTTTTCCTTATTAGAACTTGCCTCAGAATTTGAGATGTCTTTTTTAACCACCAGCCTTTTAAGCTGGTATTCCCTTTCTCTTTCCTTCTCTCTTTCCGTTGCCTCTCTTTCTTTATCCTTCTCTCTTGCCTGGAATTCCAGTTCCAGCTTCCTTTCTTTCTCCTGCCTTACTGCTTGCTCCCTTTGAAATGTCCTTTCTTTTTCTTTTTCTGTCCTTTCCTTTTCTGCTGCCTGGAGCTTAAATTTTTTCATGTACTTTGCTTGTTCAAGGTCAAGCTTCTTCATTTCTAACTGAAGTCTCACTAACCCCAGATGTGACTCACTATTTGCATGTATCACTTCCAACTTTAAATGCTGTTCTATACCTTCAATTATATCTACTTTCTTTGTGCCCGCAGGTAAGTCCAATTGTACTGTATCCACCAATTCCATTTACTTAACTTTAGTTATCTTTTATAAACCAGCCAAAGTTATAACTTCAACTCCCAAACAAGTCTGAGCAACTGCCAATGCCATATTGTAGTCTCACCAATCCAAAAAAAACCTCACACCAACTCTTGATTTCAAAGTGCTTCTCATACTCATAACCTTAAGGTTCACCAACTCCAACCCAATCAAGAAATTTCAAATATATCCTGGACGAGCCCCCAACTATGTAATGGCACAGCTGATGGTAAATGCCAAATCCCAAAGGGAAACTTGAAACAACTGCCATAACTTGTTTTGCATTGTGTATGTGAATTCAGTTGTAGTAAGACCACCAAGTCTTATAGGTTTTTACAAAACTAGATTAAGCATTTATTAATAAGAGAAATTATTTTAAAGCACATATATAGATCTACAAATTACTACTATGATAACTTTTAAATCCCCTAATTAATTTGACTCCCAGTTACACTTTCGTTAAGGCAACACGGATTTAAAAAGAGCCGGACAAGATGAGACACAAAACCCTGAACCAGTCAAATTCAAAGGGAGTTTTCTTAACTTCAGCTCTTTGGAGACAGCAGCTTGCGGCATAGATGGTGAAGGCTTTTCACACTTGTTAGATCCTAAAGTGCCTACCCTTACACACAGCCTTCGCTCATTTACACATATTTTCCACTTTGAATGCAAATTCCCATGTTTCACTATGTCTTTGGAACTTACCTTTCTGATAAGAAAAAACCCTCATAGTACTATCTTTTACCAGTAATCTTTGGGAAAAATAAACACACTGGCCTGGATTTCCCGGTCGGCGAGCGGGGGGCGGGGTCCGCTCACTGATGCATAAAATGACGCGGGATGATGTCGGGCGGAACTCCTGATGTCACCCCGCCTCATTTCAATTTTCAGGTCGGCGGGGGCTCAGCAGAATCAGCTGTGCGCCTGCCAACCTGTCAATGGCCAATTGAGGCCATTGACAAAGTTGTTAAAGTAATTAATGGACCTGCCCGTCCAACCTTAAGGTTGGTGGGCAGGCCAGGAGCCCAGGTGGGCATTAGATAAAGCATGAAACCTCATCCATGGGCGGGATGAGGTTTCATGTAGGCTTTAAAATTTTTAATAAAAGTGTCAATGAAAGTGATGGACATGTCCCAACTCATGTGACAGTGTCACTTGAGGGGACATGTCAGGGAAATTTATCTCTTCTGTTTTTAAAAATTTCTCAGACAGGAGCCGACCTCCCTGAGGCAGCACTTAGCACATGCGCGAAAGAGCGCACTCTCGGCTCAGGGAATTTCCCCACCCCCCCATCCCCCGTCCACACAGGGAGTGCATAGCACTTCCTTGCAGACATCTCACTGGGCGGGCCTTAATTGGGCCGCCCACGTAAAATGACGGCGCGCCCCCGATTGGGGTGCCAATCGGAGGCACACCTCCATGCGCCCGCTCCTAAACCTCCCCCCCAACATGGGGAAAATTCTGCCCACTGTTTCTGAACTCAAGGTGGCTAGGAATCAAGTCTGGCTTATTTAAAAATGCAAATGTCCTTTTACACCTTACATTCTAAACTTCCCCCATGTTTACTATGTTTACATCGAAGCCTTCAGGCCAACATACACACACACACACAAACACACACAAACTACAATTAATTCCAATAACAGTGTTATATCTTCCTGACACCACTCAATCTAAAACTGTTGCTTATTAAATTCCAAGCCAACCTCGACTTCTGTGTATCTCACTTCTGACACCAATTGTAAGATTCTGGGGGGTCCGGGGGTCACAGATACCTAAGGAGGCAGTCGAATAGTCATAAGTAATTTTAAGATGGTTTATTAAGTTGACTAAGAATCAACAGCTTAGATATGATGAATTAATTAATTAGACAGATTAGATGACCCGTGACAGTTTACTGGTGCCGGAGGATGGACAAACGGCTGCAGCGATCTCTGCAGCCCCAGGTGGTGGGGGTCATAGTTCTTCACTGAATGCAGACAGCAGTCTTCCTTTCTTTCCTTGTTTGCCTTTCCCTCGGTTTGGCTGAGACGTCAGGTGGCTCTTGGTCTTCTCCCAGACATGAGTTAATTTCCCTTTCCTCCCGTGCACCCATTGATATACCCTATCTCTGGGGGATGATAGCTTACCAGTGTCAATCCTCTATCTCAACCTTCAGACCAATGGATATGGGGCAGGTGTTCAGACTGACAGGCTGGTTGCCACCCTTCACTTGTTCTGCTGAGGTACGCTTTTCTGTTTACAAGCTGCTGAGGGTCATAGCTTGGTCTTTTCTAAACACTTGGGAAATAACGGGATGCGTAGGATGCCATCTAACAACGCAGGAATGTCAACAGCAACCTGAACTAAGGCTATTCAGAGGTCTAACTGTTTTGAAAAAGAGGCAATCAATGCTGCTTAGAAAATACTATAAAATGCAGAAGATACCCACTTAGATGAGAGTTATTTTTTTATTTATTCAAGACCCCAATTTCTTACAATGGGTTTTTTATCGCACAGGACTGTTACGTTTGCTCCTGTATCCAGCTTGAAATTAGTGACGTGTACATTGACACAAATATCTACATTCCAGAAGGTATTTCTTGAATCTTTGATCTTGCCTAGGAAGCATTGTTGTTCCTCGTTTTGGTGAGGATCCTCTAATTAATTAATGGCTTTGTGTGCAAAGATTCTTTTGTGATCTTCTGTGTGTCTAGAGGTTTTAGTTCTGCACATCTTTCTAAAATGTCCCAAGCTTTCACAATGAAAGCATTCCGAAGTATTTTCAGAACTCTGTTCGCGCCTGTGAGGCTTTTTGGTGTCACAGTGCTGACATGGATTACTAGCATCTTGAGCTTTGGTTCCATAAGGTCTTTTTTTCCCAGGAGTGCCTTTGGCATTTTTTTGTTTAATAAGCTGTAACATCATTGGGGGCTTTCTGAACCATGGTTTGCCTCCCCATCTTAGTATGGCTCTATTTTACTGACAGACCTCTGATTGCCTGACTAACTGTATTGCCTTCTCCAAGGTTAAGTTTTCTTTGTATTCCAGTAGGTCAGAAAGGGTGCCATTAGTTACCCTGATAATGATGCAGTCTCATGTCAGCTCAGATTTAAGATCACCATATTCACAAACTTCAGCCAGTCAATACAGGTCATTGGTCAAGATATTGACAGGTTCATAAGGTTTCCCCTTTTGGTAAACTTGGTCCTTTCTAATATCTTGTTACTCCATAGGTTAAAATAATTATCAAAATCTTTTAAGACCTCTTTGAATTTGCCTGATGTTTCATTTATGCTTTGTTTTGCTATCGCATCATCAGCAATTGCTCCAATAGAGTACATCAATGTATTGACTCGTTCAGCCTCTGATTTATCATTTAATCTGCATGCAATTCAAAATGTTAAAAATCTCTTCCTCCATAATGCCCAATTCTGTATCTGATTTGGACCTTCCGTATGCTCAAATTGGCCTGGCAAGGTGAATTTAGAATCCATAGCTGTTTTAAGCTCTTGGGAGGTTTGCCTGGAATTTTTAAACTTCTGTTGCAGTAATGGAGTGTTCCCGCACTGTTCAAGCTTTTACTGATACCTGCTGCAGTTGCTGACCTTTTTTTAGTAGTCGTTCCAAATCTTCGTGGTATTTCCAAATAATCGCGGGAAGCAGTTAAGGCCAGTTTACTGCTTTCCTCCCTTTGGGGAATCGTGTTGAGCAGCCAATTTTTTTTTTCAATTGCTGCCATGCGGTCGCCATGGGCAATGGCACTGACCTTGGACCCGGCTGCAGAGTGTGTTGACCCACACTTGTTAAAATTGAATTTCTCCCCATGCTGCCTGCTTACTGCACCATAACTTTGAAGCTTTTAAGCCTTTTTCAAGGTTTGCTCACCCTTCCTCGATCGTCGCCAGGTTCTTTGACTCTGCAGCTGGATCGGGATTTTCCATGCTGTGCTATGGTCTAGCCCTCAGTAAGTTGGACAGTTGATTTATTCTCTGCCTCCAAGCCTCCGCATCTTCTATGGAACTCTTTTGGAGATTTTTCCACTGTCTTACCGAAGCCTTCAGTTTTGTCGCCTTTTTTCGGGTCGGACTTGCAAAACTTTTTTAAAGTTGATTTTCAGAGATGTCGGGGTTCTTCACTGCTGTCATCGTGTTGGTTTTGACTGGCTAAGGAACGGTTCCAGAATTTTGCCCTCGTTGGGCGGGTGCAGCGGGTGGGCCCAGGAGAGGTCACGAAAGCGATCGCTGCCCGTGATTGGGGCCCGACTGCAGTTTCAAGCTGGTGGATCAATTAAGGCCAGCGCCCAGCATCAAACGCGCGCTGCAGCGCCCAGCACTGCTGTGTTCGGGGGGGTGGGGGAGAAGGGCCAGCACAGATGTTTGCGGGTGCGCACAGGACAGGAAGATAAAGATTTTTGAAAATAAAAAAGAAAGATTTAAAAAATGTTAACAACGTGTCACATGAGCAGGGACATGTTAGAAATTAGTTTGAAAAATTTCAATTTTTTTTTTTTAATGACTGATCGAAATCTCATCCCGCCTGTAGATGAGGTTTCACAAAAAATCCAAAAGCCGCTTGTCCTTTTCGCCTGCCCGCCAACTGTAAGGTTGGACTGGCAGTGAAAAATTTCATTTAATTAGATCTTTAATGGCCTTAATAGACCTGTTAATTGTTGGCAGGTTCACTGCTGACTCCCGTGTGCGCCCAAACCAAAATACCGCGTGAGTGCTCAATGACGTCGGTACACTCGCCCAACATCATCACGCGTCATTTTACATTAGTTCGGCTGGGCACGTGCCCGCCCAACGAGCGCAATATTCTGCCCATAGATATGTCTGAACAATAACTGTTTACTGGATGAATATAACTTATATTACAAATCGACCATGTATTGCTCAGTCGAAGCCATGAGCTTTCTCCTTCTCAGCTCCTGGTCATGTGATTCTCTCTTAGGTCATCTTATGGCGGTACTGTTTCCCAATCCCACACATTAACTCTTGAATCCCTAAACACTCTATTACTACAACTATCAGCTGCAGGATTCTGTAAGTAATAACAATTCCATATCAGCAATCTGTGCTGTTAGTTGATGTGGGTTCCCAAAGGAATTGTGGAAACTGAAAAAGGTAGGGAACAAAGTAATTAATGAGGTACATTCTGATCTGCAGATATGCACAGTACAATGCAGGCTGGCAAGAATAAATGCAGAATGCTATACAGATTCATCTAACTCAGATGGAGAGTAAATGGCAGTAGTCGTACAGAAATGTGCAAAATAACCTGAAACAAATGATAGAATTTTGATTCATTGACCAGCCTTTGTTGTAAGTTTTGGATCTTGCCTTAACTAGCTTTGTGAATACAGTGGTGCTTGTCACTGTAAATAGTCTGAATGCCTTATGTTTAGAACTGTGCCTGTGCAACCCAATATCTGAATGCTGGCATAACAGAGGGCTGTATCTGATCTGAACTTGATATTGTGTTTGCATAGTTGTTTCAATCTCTGAGACAAACTGAGAAAACTCTTAGTGAGATAAGGAATGATATGAATCATAGGAAGTGAAGAAATAAAAAAGCAGACATGATCAGATTCACTTGGTTTAATCAGTCCAACATTTCTTTAAAAAACAATAGATATAATGAACACGCCACATTTTCCCACATTGGTATGTATTCTTCCTTAACTTGAACAAAACAACTTCCAATTAATATCCTGCATTGTAGCCTTGTCACCGCCTTTTCTGGACCTAACTGTTTTAGCAGCATTTCATCTTTTTTAAACCAACTATTTCTTCATCTCTGGTTTATTAATCTCCTTCTGTCCCCAGCAAATGGGTTAAGTGATTTCCTGAAACAATGGGTGAGATGTGGTTATCAATTGCTGAACTAGGGTAATGAAATGCTTAACATTTACAATCTATGGGAAACATGATATCAAAGCTAGTCCATATATTTTTTAATCACCTATCATGCACTACGCTTTAAAACACAACAGAGTAGATTTTTGCCTTTACCTCCTATTTGGTAATGTGTTGGAACAGATTCCCCACTCTTTATAGAACACACCTTATTTTTAATTCCAAATAGAATAACGTTATCTGGGTTCTATAAAGAGGGCTAACTACCAAACACCTAAAACCCTTTCCCCCAATTTGAAGACAAACATTTTATTTTGAGAAAAAAATCAAAAATGTGACAATCAACCTTAACAAAAGTTATTTTAGATTAGACATTCCTCTCTGCCCAGCTCCCACTCTGAAAGAATTTTTAAGTTCACTTTATGAGCCACTAACTAGCTCACATATCTTGAGCTGTCTATGCACTGTTTCCTGGTTTGTGCCATCCAGTCAGTTGTAAACCAAACATTGACATTTTAGTGCCCAAAGCAATCATTTTTTTTTTTGATCATTACTCTTTGATTCAAATTATTTTTTGTAACATTTTTCCTTTGTTTCCTTCAGAACGCAACTCAAGATTCCTGTTAATAATTTTAATGATTTCCAGTCTTCAGAGGGGTCACGTGCTATAAAGTAAGTGCCATGTACGCAAACATTTTCATATTTTTTGAGAAGCTTTGCTCTTCTGATCCTTATCAATATTCAACTGAATTCTCAGTTGCATTAGAAAGATATTTATGTGCACTATACTCACGATTCATCCCGATACTGATTTGTGATGTTTTTAAAAAGAGGTTTCCTGTCAAGTGAGCATCAAGACAGATCCACCAAGTTTCATGACAGGATTCAACTGTTTCTCACCATTTCAGCATAAACTCATTCCCAGTTTAAAGTGCTAGGTTTCCATTGCTCATTGACCTCACTTGACAAAATGTACGATATATTTTCCATGCAACATATTGCACACAACAATTTAGAGACTTGCTCAAGGACATATCAAAGATGTATCCCTTGATGCCCATTAAAATCATCACTCTCTCACTCTGGCCGATCCCCTGGTATGGCTCTCATCTATGCTCTCTTACGTCCAAGTGATGTAGACTTAAGCGGATATGAAAAACAACTGGTTTAGCCATTCATTGCCGGATCTGACTGGACCACATAAAGCATTATTGGGTAATTCTCTTGTCTGCTAATACTGCTCACTATTCCAGGATCAATCTGGAATGCAAAGATAACCCCCAGCTTCTTTTCTCCACCGCAAGCAATCTTCTTAAATTCTCCCCCATGTCTTCTCCCTGCTCACCTCCAATGACAAGTGCGAGGAGCTCATGGCTTTCTTTGCCACCAAGATTAATGCCATCTGATCAGCTGCCTCTGTCACTTCCCTCCCTTCTCCCATCCCACCAGGCCATCCTTCCTTTAAGGTTCCTTCCTGCCTAAGTCAGAACTTCTTTCCTTCTCTAGTTTCCTCTCCTGTTATGCCCACTTGAGCTCATCTTGTCCATGAGACCGACCTCCTGCTCTCTCAATCCTATTCTCACTAAACCACTGACCATTCAATTTCCCTTCCTGGCTCCCATGTAAGCTGACATTGTTAGCAATCCTCTCTCCTTCAAATCTACTGTCATCACCCTTCTCAAAAAAAAAACTCTTCAGTCCCCCCAATTCCAACCTCCCTTTCCTCTCCAAAGTTCGGGAACATCTTGTCACCTCCCAAATCCGTTCCCATCTTTCATGGAACTCCACATTTGAATCCCTGCAATCAAGTTTTACCCCTGCCAAAACAGCTCTTATCAAAGTCACAAATGACATCCTGTGACAAAGCTAAACTATCCCTCCTCTTTCTTCTCGAGCTGGCTGCAGCATTTGATGCAGTCGATTGCACCATCCTCCTAAAACACCTCTCCACTGCCATCCAGCTGTATGGGACTGCACTTGCCTGGTTCCATTCTTATCTATCTAATCGTAACTAGAGAATAGGCATCAATGGCTTCTCTTCCCATTCCTGCACTGTCACCTCTGGTGTCCCCCGGATCCCCTTCTATTTCTTATCCACGTTCTGCCCTTTGGCAACATCATCCAAAAACACAACATCAGTTTTCACACGTATGTTAACGATACCCAGCTCTACCTCACCACCATTTCTCTCGATTTCCATTGTCTCTAAGTTGCCAGACTGCTTGTCCAACATTCATTACTGGATGGCCTGAAATTTCTTCCAACTAAATATTGGGAAGACTGAAGCCATTGTCTTTGATCCCACTACAAACTCAGCTCGCTCGCCACTAATTCCATCCCTCACCCTGGCAATTGCCTGAGGCTGAGCTAGATTGTTTTCAACTTCATATCCATGTCATAATTGACCCTGCGATGAGCCACATACCCGTGCCTTGACTAAGTCCATCTATTTTCACCTCCATAACATCATCTGTCTCTTCCCCATCTCAGCTCTTCTCCTGCTGAAAACCTCATTCATGCCTCTGTTAGCTCCAGACTTGATTATTCTAATGCACTTCTGGCTAGCTTCCAACATTCTACCCTCTGTCAGCTTGAGATCATGCAAAACTCAGCATGTCCTAATTCACATCAAACACGGTTCACCTATCACGCCTGTGCTCGCTGACCTACACTGGTCCCAGTTAAACAATGCCTCAATTTTTAAAATCTCATCCTTGTTTTCAAATCCCTCTATGGCCTGGCTGCTCCCTATCTCTGTAATCTCCTGCATCTCCTCCATGATGCCTGTGTTCCTCTAATTCTGGCCTCTTGAGCATCTATGATTTTATTCTCTCCACCTTTGGTGGCCATGCCTTGAACTACCTAGACCCTAAACTCTAGAATACACTCCATAAACCTCTCTGCTTCTCTACCTCACTTTCCTCCTCTAAGACATTCCTTAAAACCTATCTCTTTGACCAAGCTTTTTGTATTGTCACTTTATGTGGCTCGGTGTCATATTTTGTTTTATAATGCTCTTATGATGTGCCATGGATCGTTTTATCACGTTAAAGATGCTATAAAAATGCAAGCTGTTGTTCAACAGCTGTACAAAAAATCTATGCATTCTTGTGTATCTATACATTGATGGACCTTGAGGACATTTTACTAAAGTGTCTGCCATCTAAAGTGAATGTAAAAGATCCAATGGTAACATTTGAAGAAGAATAGGAGTTCTTCTAGTTCCTTGACTAATATTGCTCCCTCAACCAACACCATCATAAAACAGATTATCAGTTATTCACTCACTAAATTGGCTGTTGCAGTAGCCCACATAACAGCAATGACTGCATATCAAAATTGATCTGTTGGCTGCAAAGTAGTTTGGGCTACTCTGAGGATATGATAAGACACTATACAAATGTGGCTTCTTTCTCTTCTACAAATGAATCCCTAAGCCTTTTATTCATCTCAATAATCTGAGAAGAGAAAAATAAGACAGAATGAAGTCATACCCAGACTTTCGGTAATTTAGATACATGAATGATGATTTTCTTTGCATTACTCATTACTTAGGTTTACAAAGTGCAAGTTCCGAGGCATGCAGTAGGTTTTCTTAGAAAGATGTGTAGCTGATGGCATAATACTCTGAAGCTCAACAACGGCATCAAACTGTTGATGAGCTTTTAGTACTTGCTGCTTAGTCCAAAGAATTCTCTGTCTTCAGCAAGGCAGCTGTGGCCTGCTGCTTGCATGTCAACATAGTTGATTGATTCCTTGACCTTGGCAATTGTAAGGTAATAGTTATCACCTTCAAGGCTACCAAAATACCATAATTTGTCGACTGATACTCAATCTCTCAATATAACTTTCAGCATAATCTTGGCTGCTAACCTCTTTTGAGAGGACACATTCTCATTCTCTTGGATTCTCATTATTCATTGGCAGCTTTTACCACTATGTTAAAAGTGATCAATGTTTCTTTTAGAACTAGTTCTGCAAATAGGTAAACTCTATTTTTTGTATTTTTGGAACACTCTAGCACCATTGAGTTCAATGTCAACATGAAGTGAGTGCTACTCGAAATTTTCACAGAATAATGCATGAGAACATTATTTTTGCCATTCCAGTCACTAACTGTGAGGCCTATTGACCTCTGAGTACCCTGTTATAAAGCATTAAATGTTACCTCCAGTTACTTGTAGAAAAATTTAATTAAGCTTAGCAAAGATACTTTTTAAGAAGACAGTTTTAATAGTAAATCCACAAATCGTAATATTTAAAGTCACACTCATTCAACTGAGAAGATAACTTTACAGTCCCTCCAACAAAAAATCTGTGGGAGAGAGGGCAGAAGACATTGCAAGAGATTCTTTCACTATGAGTTTGGAACCAGGCAAAGGCAACAAGAATAGAGGCATTGGAGAAAGATGATATGGTTAACGATGTCAAAGGCTGCAGCCAGGCTGAGATGGATGAGCAGAGATAGTGCACCACCTATCACATAGTATCTTATTTGCAGCTTTGATAAGTGACACCAGTACTGCAGCAGCCATGGAAACCTGATTAGAGAGGTTTAAACACAGAGTTTAGGGAAAGATATGTATGGATTTGGGAGATAACAACACACTCAAGGATCTTGGAAAGGAAAAGGAGTTTGGCGATGGGATGGTAGTTTGCAAGGACAAAGGGGTTATGGGTGGATTTTTAAAGAGTGGGATGATTATACCAACTTTGAAAGGGAGGGTGCCTGTATGTGAGAAGAAGGAGCCAGCTACAATGAGTTAGCATGGTGGCCAGGAAGGAAAGTTGAGTCATCAGGTCAAGACAACAGGAAATAGGTCTCATAGACCACATGAGCTCAGAGATGGCATGAGAGGAGATGGAAGAGAAAAGAGAGAAAGATGTGAGATCACTGTTGTGGCATGGATGAACTTTGAAGGGGATTTGGTTTGGAGAAAAAGGAAATGGGGGAGATACAGCTGAATGGATGATCACAATCTTAGTAACAGAACTTCATAAGCTCCTAACATTTGCTGTTGGAGGTGAGAGTAAAGAGCTAGAGGAGAGGCTGTCAATGGAGACTGTTCATCAAGAAGAAAAGAAACCAGGTTATTTTTGCTTTGCATGATGATCCTGAAATAGTGAAGGATTTTGGTAGAGGAGTGCAAAAGCCGATTTGGAACAATCAAAGACAGCTACCAGAGGAAAATGGAATTATACACTTATCTCATGTACTATGGATTTGCATACAATGGGCAGAATTTACTTCATGCAGCTGGGATCCCCCCAACCACCCTGGCCAGATGGAGAACTAGTTCGGGAGGCCCAACATTATTTGTGCGATCAGACACACCTACCCAGGCAGAGTCAGGCCTCCCATGCAATCAAGACCGTAGTAGGGTGGAAAGCCCGCCCCTGAGAGCCGCTGCCTTTCTCTATTGCCGATAGTGCTCTGAGATCACCACCAGGGATCATTGCTGGTGAGTGGGATGGGATGGGAGTCGCAGGGAAAGGGCCGCTGGCAAGGGGGGAATGGGGGTGGGGTGCTGAACGAAAGGTCAGGGGGTTGGCTGTCAGCAGCCTCCCCCTTCCTGATGCCAGCTCCCTCAATAAGGACACCTCTGGGAGTGTTGCTGGGCAGCCTTCAGGAGGTAAGGGAGACGTGAGTCCTGTTGAATCCCTGCCCCACCATTAAATCCCAGTGGCCTGAGCGACATTTGGGTTTAAGTGACTAATTCATGATCCTAATTGACATCCTGCTGCTAGTGGGCAGGATTCGAGCATCAGGGCCCGCCCCCCACGCCCCCGCCCCTGACCCCCACTGAATTTGGGACAGTTTTCCTGCCGCCTGGAGTTGGATGCAGGTACTCCCACCCGATTCTCCACGCCCCTCCCCCCCCTGCCCCCGCCATCATTCCCATTCCATTAACTTCTGCCCACTGTTAGCGATTGTGCATTGCAAATTAAGAAAATCGAAACCTCTGCGGATTGACTTTATCTTTATCTGAGTGTGACCAATCACATGGATGAATTCTGGAAATTAACAATGAAATTAAACTGTTAGCCGGCCCACCTGCCGATCTGTTATATTTGTAGAATGACTAAGTCTGTGCCCCCGCCCCTCCGCCGAATAGCCATCTTTTAAGTATACTTCTTGAACGCATTGAACATTTGAGAAATATTTATTCCCTTGGAGGTAGAGATCCAGCGGCGCAGTAATTAAGGATCCTGTGCCCCTCTCAGCTACAGGCAGAGCAGGTCTGTTCACAGAGGACACATCCCGGACATCTGTTATCATTTGACAGACTTCAATGGTTGATGCTCTCCAGAGAGTCAATCTCCTTAGATATTGTTCCTTTGTTCCTCCATTCGTTATAGATATAACATTCTGAACTTGTCAGTCTTGGGCCGGGTTTTCGTGGTCCCATTCATGACTAAAGAGAGTTGGGAAGGGAAACAAAATGGGGCATGAGGTGAAAATCCGGTAGGGTTTTGATAAGCTATATAAGGAAAATTTATTTCTAATGGCAGAAGGGTTGATAACTGAAGGACTCGTAATTAAGGTAATTAAAAAAAACCAGAGACTGCGATGAGAATTTTTTTGACTCAGCAAATTATTATGGTCAAAAATGTACTGCCTGAAAGGGTGGTGAAAGCTGATTTAGTAGTAACTCTCAAAAAGGAATTGGATAAATAATTGAAGGGAAGAAAACTATATGGCAATTGGCCAAGTGCAAGGGAGTGAAACTAATTGGGTAGCTTTCTCAAAGAGGCACAATGATCTGAATGATCTCCTTCTGTACTGTAAAATTTTATGATTCCATAAAGGAATTTTACACCGGCAAGATTTTACGGTCCCGCTGAAGTCAATGAATTTTTGAATGGCTCTCATTTTACAGCCCCGCTTCCACCGAAACGGAGCTGTAAAATTCCGCCTTTTGAAAATAGAGATGATGAATGGCAGTTTTGGCTTGATTAGTATGCCGTTCCTTTAATGACAGAGGCATTATATAGGATCATGTGACACTCCATTTCATTCTGTTGCTTAAGAAGGGTTGTATTTAACCTTGGCTTACCCTATTAATGTTCCAAAATGTAATTGCTGTAAATGGACATATCCCGAAGTCAATTAGAAGTTAATTAGAATTAGTGAGGAAAGTCTGTAGATTGACAGTAGCTCATAAATTCCTGGCTCAAGATCAGAAGAAACCAACATAAAATGACTAACTTTCTTCTCCTTCTGCTCTATTTTTGGTACTTCGATGTGCAATATCAGAGATATTCATGCTAAATGTGCAACTCATATTTGGAGTCAGTAAATTAGGCAGATGGGCTGGTGGTTTGTTAAATGATCTTTGTTTTTCTATTTCTCATATAATTGTGCTGACTCAGTTTTGTAGGCTTAGGCATTGCTTTTTCACAAGTTTCAGCTAGCTTTTTACTGGTCTGAGTTTTACAGCTTAGACCAAGTGTGAAGGAGCTATAATGAACATCCTTTGGATGCGATACTTATCTAGCAGAAGGACAAGACTAATCACACACACATTATGGCATTGGACCTGACTAATTGTATAAGTATTGTTTTTAACAGCCATCTTTCCCCTATGTCCATTCATTCAAGTACCCTTGCGTTAAAAATTGTGATAAATTGATTATAGTGATACTGGGGGCATTTTCGTTTCTCTCCTACCTCATTATGCTTAAAAATGGGACAGTAATGTGACCTAAATAACATGTGGAAGAGAATAGCCAATGTTCCTCTTCCAGTTATTAAATGGATATTGATCGACATGGGCAGAGCTTGAAAACAGATGGGAAGCTTATTGGGCAGAATTTTCCCCCCGTCGGGGCGGTGGTTGTGTGGGGGCGGGCGGGACCGGGCGCCACCAATTGGGTCCGCGCTGCCATTTTATGTGGGCGGGCTAATTAAGGCCCGCCGAGCATGACGCACACCCAGAAACACTGTGTGTTCCCTGTGTGGGCCGGGGGGGGGGGGGGTGGGGGGATTCCCTGAGTCGGGGCCTATGCTCTTTTGTGTGCATGCGCGCGAAAAAGCACAGAAATCTCCCTGAGGCACGGAGGCAGATCAGTTAAAGTTCTCTAAAGGCTAAATAAAGGAAAGAAAGTATTTTAAGACATGTCCCCTCATGTGACAGTGTCACATGAGCTGGAACATGTCAAGGAACATTAATGAAAAACTTTATTTAATTTATAAAAACTTCATGAAATCTCATCCCGCCCGTGGATGAGGTTCCATGAAAAATGCGAAGGCTGCCTGGGCTCTTCGCCTGCCCCGCCAACCTTAAGGTTGGACGGGCAGCTCACTTAACTAATGTAATTCGTTTTTAACAGGCCTTAATAGGTCTTTGACAGTTTGGTGGGCATGAAGCTGAGTCGGCTGCGCACCCGCCAACCTGGAAATCTAAATGATGCGCGGTGACATCGGGACGCACGCCCAACATCACCGTGCGTCATTTTACGCGTCGGCGAGCAGGCCCCACCCCCGCTCACCGACCCGAAAATTCTGCCCATTGTTATACAGCAATTGGGATCAAATAATGTAGTCTGACCCCAATGCCACTTTCATCTCTGCCATGTTGTGACTGCCAATTCCTTCCCCCACCAGCAAACCATGTGTGGTACATCTAAAGGAACCTTAGCTGCTCTCAGATAAGCAAACACTTAAAATTTATATAGTGTATTTAATGCTGTAAAACATTCCAAGGCACTTACTATTATTATGACTAATAATAATAGTAATAATAATAGTCAATAAAAACAATTGAGCCACATAATAAGGAGATATCAGGAGAGATGACCAAAATCTTGATCAAAGGAGCATCTTAAAAAAACAGAGATTGGCAGAGAGGCAAAGACGTTTAGGGAAAATGTTCCAGAGCGTAGATCCAAGGCAGCTGAAAGCACATCACCAACAGTGGAGCAATTAAAATCAAAAATGTGGGCGAGGCTAGAATTAGAAGTGTAAAGCGATCTCAAAGGCTTCTAGGGCTGGAGAAGGTTTGATAGAAAGATAGCGAGATGCAAAGTCATGAAGGGATTTGGATAAGGATTTTTAAATTGAGGAGCTGCCGGACTGGGAGCCAGTGATGATCATCAAGCACGGGTTGGTGGGTGAATGCAATTTGCAGTGAGATAAGGTACGGTCATCAGAGTTTTGGATAAGCATAAATGTATTTATCATGGGAGGCCAGGAGTGTACTGGAATAGTCAAATCTGCAGGTAACAAAGGCATGTTGAGGATTTCAGCAGCAATGAGCTGAGACAGGGTCAGCGTTGAGTGATGTTAGATAGGTGAACATAGGCAGGCTTTGAAATGGTGCAGATATGAAGCTGGAAACCCATCTAAGGGTCAAACAGAACATTAAGGTTGCAAACAGTCTTACACAGCTTAAGACAGTTGTCTCGGATGGAAATGGTGGTCAGGGCATGGAATTGAGATGGGGAACAAAGAAAGTGACATCAGTCTTCCCAATATTCAGTTGTAGAAAGCTATGGAAAACATTTTTCTTGCAATACATTGAAATTGTCTCATTTATAAAAGAAAAGCACAAAGTCCTTTAATTGCTGTAGAATGTTCTGAAATTTTAAGCGGCTCCAGGTATTGCAATTATTTCTCCATGGAGATAAATTTCCCTGTGCTAAGAATGGGAGGAGGAGGAGCACCAGCTGCAGAAGGATGGAGGAAACAGAGCTACAATTGGAGGGAGGACAAATAAAAAAGAGATATGTTCACACGAGTCCTTACACTCACCACAGAATTTATGGGCACAGGACAGCACATCTGTAGTTCTCAAAGGAACAGCATGTAATGACGCTGCACTTCTCCAGGGAGGCTATGATCCAGTGTGCTGCCTCCTATGACCAATAACCACCTATGGCACAGCACTACATGTTGCAGTCAGGGTCACTGCAGCCCTGAACATATTTGCTGCTAGTTCCTTCCAAGCTTCCACTGGTGATATCAGTACGATCAGTCAGTCTGCAATCTATATTTGCATTGAGAATCACAGAAATTTAACGGCACAGAAGGAGACCATTCAGCCCATCGTGTCTACCCTGGCTCTCCAAATGAGTATTATGACCTAGAGCCATTGCCCTGCCTTTTCCCCATGCACCTGCACATTGTTTCTATTCAAATAATCATCTAATGCCCTCTTGAATGCCTCGAATGAACCTGCCTCCACCACACTTTCAGGTAGTGCATTCCAGAACCGAAACGAAGTTTTATCTCACATCACATTTGCTTTGTTTGCAAATCACTTTAAATCTGTGCCCTCTTATTCCTGACCCTTTTACAAGCAGGAACAACTTTTCCCTATCTACTCTGTCCAGATTTTGAACATCTCTTTCAAATTTCCTCTTAGCCGCCTTCTCTCCAAGGAGAACAGTTCCAACCTCTCCTATCTATCTTCGTAACTGTAGTTTCTCATCCCTGGAACCATTCTTGTAAATGGTAATATGCTTTGTTTGCTAGAACAACTGGAAGCAACAGGATAAGGATTTGGTGTTCACGCAGATTGTTGGATTCACCAAGTCTGCGCGTAAATGTCTACATCCAGGATACCCTGCAGGCTCCTTTACATTACCTCCTTACACTCATGAAGCCCAAGGGCTTCATTCCATTAATGTGCAAATAATATGTGATTATCAGCAACACATCTTGCAAGTCTGTGCTTGTTTTCCTCACAGCTGCTATCTGTCAGCCGTAGTTCAGTTGAAAGCACACTCGACTCTGAATCAGAAGGGTGTGGGTTCAACTCCAGTCAGATAGTCCAGTGCAGTAATGAGCAAGTGCTACACTGTTGGAGGTGCTGCCATCTTTCAGGTGACATGTGGGGAGGCGATAGCGTATTGGTATTGTCACTGGACTAGTGATCCAGAGGCCCAGGGTAATGCTCTAGGGACCCAGGTTCAAATCCCGAAGGTGGTGGAATTTGAATTCAATAAAAGAATCTGGAATTAAAAGTCTAATGATGACCATCTGGTTCACAATTGCCCTTTAGGGAAAGAAATCTGGCCTACATGTGACCCCAGACCCACAGCAATGTGGCTGACTTTTCAATGCTCTCTGAAATGGCCTAGCAAGCCACTCAGTTGTATCAAACTATTAGTCACAAAAAAGGAATGAAACCGACCTAGGTACCAGAAAAGACAACGGCAAACTCAACCCTGTCGACCCCGTAAAGTCCCCCTTACTAACATCTGGGGAGCTGTATTTTGGGAGAGCTTTATCTTGACTCTTGTCTCCTCATACTTGACTAGTCGAGCAACAGCCTGACACAGTCATCCTCATAATAATCACAGTCCCACCGGCAGGACAGGCCCAGCAGATGTGGCGGCACAGTGGTAAACAGTTGGCAGGGAGTTGCCCTGGCAATCTTGAACATCAACTCCGGACCCCATGAAGCCTCATAGCATCAGGTTAAACATGGGCAAGGAAACCACCTGCTGATTACCACGTAGCGCCACCATCCCCCCCTCACCTCATCACCCGATGAATCAGTGTTCCTCCATGATGAACACCAGTTGGAGGAAGCACTGGGTGGCAAGGCTAGAACAGAATGTACTCTGGGTGGGGGACTTCAATGTCCATCACCAAGAGTAGCTCGGTAGCACCACTACTGACCGAACTGGCTGAGCCCTAAAGGACATAGTGGCTAGACTGGGTCTGTGGCAGGTGGTGAGGGAACCAACAAGAGGAAAAAACATACTTGACCTCATCCTCACCAACCTGCCTGCCACAGATGCATCTGTCCATGTCAGTATCGGTAGGAGTGACCACCGCACAGTTGTTGTGGAGATGAGGACCCACCTTCACATTGAGGATACCCTCCATCATGCTGTGTGGCACTACTGTGCTAAATGGGATAGGTTTTGAACAGATCTAGCAACACAATACTGGGGCATCCATGAGGTGCTGTGGGCCATCAGCAGCTGTAGAATTGTACTCGAACACAACCTGTAACCTCATGGCCCAGCATACCCCCACTCTAACATTACCATCAAGCCAGTGGATCAACCCTGGTTCAATGAAGAGTGCAGGAGGGCATGCCAGGAGCAGCACCAGGCATACCTAATAATGAGGTGTCAACCTGGCGAAGCTACAACACAGGACTACTTGCATGCCAAACAGCATAAGCAGCAAGTGATAGACAGGGCTAATCCCACAACCAACGGATCAGATCTAAGCTCTGCAGCCCTGCCACATCCAGTTGTGAATGGTGGTGGACAATTAAACAACTCACTGGAGGAGGAGGCTCCACAAATATTCCCATCTTCAATGATGGGGAAGCTCAGCAAATCAGTACAAAATATAAGGCTGAAGCATTTGCTACAATCTTCAGCTAGAAGTGCTGAGTGGATGATCCATCTCGGCCTCCTCCGGGGGTCCCCAGCATCACAGATGCCAGTCTTCAGCCAATTTGATTCGCTCCATGTGATATCAAGAAACGTTTGAAGACACTGGATAGTGCAAAGGCTATGGGCCCTGACAATATTCCAGCACTAGTACTGAAGACTTGTGCTCCAGAACTTGCCGCGCCCCTAGCCAAGCTGTTCCAGTACAGCTACAACACTGGCATCTACCTGGCTATGTGGAAAATTACCCAGGTATGACCTGCACACAAAATCCAGGACAAATCTAACCCGGCCAATTACCACCCCATCAGTCTAGTCTCAGTCATCAGTAAAGTAAAGGAAGGTGCTATCAAGGAGCACTTGCTTAGCAATAACTGACACCCAGTTTGGGTTTCGCCAGGGCCACTCAGCTCCTTACCTCATTGCAGCCTTGGATCAAAAATGGAAAAAAGAGCTGAACTCCCGAGGTGAGGTGAGAATGACTGCCCTTGACATCAAGGTCGTATTTGACTGAGTGTGGCATCAAGGAGCCCTAACAAAACTGGACACAATGGGAATCAGGGGGGAAACTCTTCGCTGGAGTCATGCCTAACACTGATTGTGGTTTTTGGAGATCAGTCATCTCAGCTCCATGACATCACTGAAGGAGTTCCTCAAGGTAGTGTTCTCAGCCCAACCATCTTCAGCTGCTTTATCAATGACCTTCCTTCCATCACAAGGTCTGAAGTGGGGATGTTCGCTGATGATTGCACAATGTTCAGCACATTCGCGGCTCCTCAGATACTGAAGCAGCCCATGTCCAAATGCAGCAAGACCTGGACAACATCCAGGCTTGGACTGACAAGTGACAAGTAACATTCATACCACACAAGTGCCAGGCAATAACCATCTCCAACAAGAGAGAATCCAACCATCGCCCCTTGACGTTCAATGGCATTACCATCACTGAATCCCCAACACCAACATCCTGGGAGTTACCATTGACCAGAAACTGAACTGGACTAGCCATAGAAATACTGTGGCTACAAGAGAAGGTCAGAGGCTAGGAATCCTGTGACAACTAACTCACCTCCTGACTCCCCAAAGCCTGTCCACCATCTACAAGGCACAAGGCAGGAGTACAATAGAATACTCCCCAGTTGCCTATATGAGTGCAGCTCCAACAATACTCAAGAAGCTTGACACCACCCAGGGCAAAGCAGCCCACTTGATTGGCACCATATCATCAACCGAGGCACAGTAGCAGCAGTGTGTACCATCTACAAGATGCACTGCAGGAATTCACCAAGGCTCCTTAGACAGCACCTTCCAAACCCACGACTCTACCATCTAGAAGGACAAGGGCAGCAGATACATGGGAACACCACCACCTCCAAGTCTCTCACTGTCCTGACTTGGAAATATATCGCCGTTCCTTCACTGTCACTGGGTCAAAATCCTGGAACTCCCTTCCTACAGCACTGTGGGTGTACCTACACCACATGGACTGCAGAGGTTCAAGAAGGCAGCTCACCATCACCTTCTCAAGGGAAGTTAGGGATGGCAATAAATGCTGGCCCAGCCAGCAAAGCCCACATCCCTTGAACGAATAAAAATAAAAGCGAGGCCCGCCTACTCTCTCAGACGGATGTGGAAGGTTCCACAGTAGTATTTCAAAGAAGAGCAGGAGAGTTATCTCTGGTGTCCGGGCTAATATTTGTCCTTCAATCAACCTCACAAAAACAAACTATCTGGTCATTATCACAATGGTGTTTGTGTGAGCTTGCTGTGTGCAGATTGATTTGCCCCATTCCCTACATTACAATAGTGACTACACTTCAAAGTATGTCATTTCTTTGTAAAGTGCTTTGCGATGTCTTATGGTTGTGCAAGATGCCAAATAAACAAAAGTGTTTCATTGTTTCTATGATGCATTTATTGCAGTAATTCATCTATCTCCCCATCCTTTGTCCCTGGATAGCAAATGAGGGCTGCTTGGGGAAAGGACTATCCTGTGCAAACTTGGCTGGTGACTTCTCGCAAGAACGCATGCTTGGTTGCAGAATTGCATTGCAGTAAGATGCATGGGTTAACTAGAGCTCAACTAGAAATTGAGCATTTCTTTGTCATTCTCAAGTGATGATTCTGATATCTGAGTGGGCCTGGTGGTTTCCCATAAAATAACCCACAAAGTGTGCCCTCTCATGCTGCTCAATGCACTATTCCTCCATCACTCACCCATCAGCAGTCAGGACTCAGGCACAACATTCAGCTGCTCCACATTACCCTCACACACCTTCCAAATAGTATGAACCTCACACCTACCTTTCTCAGCCTACACTTAACTCCATAAATTCAAGTATGACAGGCACATCACCCAAACACAGTGCCATAGAATCACTAACATTCTTCCCTATGTCTTGCAGGACAAGATCGCACACAGCTGGAGGGAGTAAAGCAAGCCAAGCTGGGAACAAGTGCACCTGTAACTCCTGAGCACCACATAGGACGTGATGCTCTGTATCATGAGGCTGGACGTGATAAAGCCCATTGGATCCAGTGACACCCGAGACCATTGATGATGACGGCATGTTCCTGCCTTGGCCTTCTCAATCCACCTCACCCTCATCCTGCTATCTGGCATGAAGTGCAAGATGAAGATGATATGACTATGAACCTCTTGTTCTTCCACCCCAACCCCCTTGCTTCACCCCAACCCTCCTCTTCTGATTTTCTACTTTCAGACACCCAAGAGCTGCCCAGCCACAGCAGCTTCAGGAAGAAGGGCAAAAGTTGAAGGAATACTGTCACTTGATCTGACACTCACTGGCACAGCTTGTACTTTAGAGGATAGTATAGAATTGGGATCAGCACATGGTGAATCAGAGAACAAAGTCACACATGAGTTCTGCTACAGGGGACTCAGGTGAAAACTTCAAAGGAGTTTCCTACAGAAGAACACTGATTAATATGCACACTGAGATGCTTGGTACATTGGCAGGCCTGCAAGACAGCTGCTTGTCATTGCCAGGGAGTATGGAGGAGTCTGGCTTCCACGTGACAGAGGGCATCATGCAGAGCGTGGAGTCCATCCTTTCCACCATGTAAGTGATGGCCAATTCCATGATACCACTTGCAAACCCAGCCGTGATCCAGCTGTCTCAACTTCCACTGCAGCACAGGCGGAAGCCACACAACCTCTCAGTCCTGCAGTGGAAGCTCAGACTTTGATCATGAGACCCTGCTTGCTGCCATGCAGACCAGCTTGGTACCATGCAGGCTCAGATTGCTGCCCTCATGGCCGTGGATCTTAGTGCTCAGAGAGGCTTGCAGGCTCACACTGAAGTCCAACAATCTGTCATCCAATAGATTACAAGGAAGGCTGAGGTGCTGCTCCAGGGGTGTGGCATTGGCTCCATGGTGCGTGAAACTGCTGTCCCCCCTCAGAATGACAGTGTTTCTGCTCCTACCACTGCAACTCCACCTGTGCCCTTTCTTGGCGCTTCTTAGAGAGCCAGACTTGACTGCTGTTGCCCATGGGGAATTGGTGCATCCGGGCTCTTTAGTGGAGGAATGGTGGTGAAGGGATGACATCCTAAGGCAAGCAATGTCTGAGTAGACTTTCACAGACCACCCATCCAGAGCATAGGGGTCCTGAATTCCCCATCCCTGCCTTCTCCTCTTTCTGTTTCTCCCAAGGTGTCCTTCAGATGTTTGGAGGCAATGGCTGCAACCTCATAATGGCAAGGTTGTGGTGGACACAGCAGACTGCAATAAAATTGGAAACATGCTCTGGAGAATATTATACGGCTCACCCCCCCAATGCCCCAATGCTCCCCCCCCCACCCCACCGCCCCCCCCCCCCCCACCCCCCTCCTTGAGTAGTCCAGGAACCAATGCTTAAGAATGCCAATATCTGTTGCACAGTATTCCTAGTGGTTGCATGGCTTTCATTCTACACGTTGATGTGTGGGCAGGTGGCGGATGGGGATGTCAACAACCTTGTTTAAAGGGGGCATCCCTTGTCTTCAAACAGCCTGGTTCTTTGTGGTATATGAAGGCAGCTGAAATGGGAGACTGCCTCAAGGGCAAAGCATCATTGTTGCTGCCAGGATAATAGGTATTCATCGACATGATGGTTTGGGCATGGTTATATACCCCTTTTAGATCCTGTAGCTCTCTAATTGACATTTGGGACCCACGGAGCCACATGAATGCAGATGATGGCTCCTGAACCATTGGGAGTCCTGCTACCCAGATAAAACCACTGCTTTCATAGAGAGAAAATGATGAACACGCCTCTCTTCAGAATGTTGCGTGCTCCCATCTGGAATGATCCGGTCACGTATAAGTATAAAATAATGGTGCCCTTGATGGTCACTGGCAACATCATTCTCTCCAAGATTTGAGGCTGCAGGTCCTGGTAAAGGAGTTGACACAGTTCTGTACCCACCTCCTTGGTGAATCGTAGGTGCCTCAGATGTTGCTCCTGGTTAAGGTAGAGGTAGGAGAAATGCTCTCTGAAAAACCATGGGGTAGAGCCTTCTGTGGAGAATCCTCCTCCTCCTCCCTCTGCACAGGGCTTCACACTCTACAGCCTCTGTTCCATTTCTCTGCAGTGTTGCAGACCCAGAGGCACTGCAACCACAGCCCCCGTAACTGTTGCAGCCTTCATGTGGACAGATCACCAAATACTCTGCCTCCTGTGAGGATGTAGCAATGCTCCCTGCCAAATCCAACAACTCACCACAACACCTACAAAAACACGCGACAGTATTTTCACAAACTTTGCATAGCAGAAGTAAATCAAAAGCACCTCACCTGCAAATTGGTTGACTGACCTTTTAAACAGCACTCGCAGGGGTATATCCCTCATATAGTTGATTGCTTGTTCAGCTGAGAGGGATTAACAAAGGCAATCAGTGACCAACATGTCCAAGTTTCAAAAGCATGCGTCAACTCAGCGGGAACGGCCAGTTGACTTCACCATCTCCCCATGTCAAAAGCTTCCCTTCCATGCAGCACACCCATGCTAGTGTCCTTCCCAGAAGTGGCCAAAAGAACAGTGTGCACTATTTTCTGACCGCGGGGTTTCCATAGCGCCTGCACCAACAGAGCTAAGGAGCTGAATTTTGCAGCATGGGCTTCTTTAAGAATTCCTACAATTAGTGATTGGCACTAAATGTGACTCTTTTTTCCTGGACTATGTCTGCGGTTTGGTTCCGGGCCACTATATAATTATTCTTATGTTTTGTTGCAACAAGGCATTCGCTTTCTGTTAATCCAGTGGTTTTTGAATTCTTGGCCAGGATTTTCAGTTGCTCTCGGGGGCTGGAACAGAAGCAGGAATAACACCTAATGATGGAGACTACGTTTTGAGTTTTGCAAGCGTACGGCCGACATGTCCGGCATCACACTGGCACTGAAATTCATCAACCACATTATTCAATTGTATGGTAGGCAGATTGTCAAATGCCAAAATAGGGCACATCAAAGCTGTCCTGCGGGATAATGGTTATCCTGATCAGATCATTGCTTGCTGTATGTCATGAAAATTTATGAATGGGCCTAAAACCACCACTTTCGCTCTTGAAATGTGCCCAGTCTACCTCAGATTACGTTGGAAGGGTAAGGTATCTCAAAAACGTGAGCAGCTGGTGAAGCTAGCTGTTTCATGCTGCTATAATGTAGTAGCAACACGAGTAATATTCTCCACTAACAGGATGGTACCTTCAAGCCAAAAAGATGTTCTGCCTACCACACAAATGAGTAATGTTTTATATGGCTTTCAGTGCCAGTGTGATGTCAGGTATGTAGGCCATACATCCCAAAGACTGGTGGGTCGTATCAAATAGCACATCCCTTCAGACAACGAGCAAAGTACTGACCATACTTAACCAGCCCATACTTGCAAAAGTCAAAACATAAAGTCCAACATTAGATGTGATTCTGCGATTGGACAACACTTACTAAAGAATCCTGACTGTGCTAAGAATTAAACAAACAACCAATTTAAGATTATCAGTTGGGCTCACAGTATGACTCACTTACGCATGCTAGAAGCTACATATTGTCACACACAGGGCCCTGTCCTTTGCAAACAAAAAGAATATGTCTACACATTATGCCTTTTCCAATTAAACAAAAGCTTGGGGGACAGCCATTCCCTCGTGCAATCTCCATAGCACTGCCTCTACCAAAGTACATTTGTCAACCAATTAGCACCCTCTTTTCATGCAATATAAATTGTTGTTCCCTTTGAGATTTAGTATTCTTGCATCTGTCCTGATGAGTACAAGATGAAAAGCCTCAATAGCATGTCTCTTTTTTCAGCAATACTCGAGTTCTGTACTGCCAAGTGATGCTTTGAATATAGCATTACCAGATGGCATGTCAGTGTCCCGACTCCTCTGGGATGCATTGGAATTTTCGCAGTCAGAGTGGGGATGGTGGGGGAGCAAATCGGAAACACACTCACCACCAATTAACAGCTGGTTAAACTCACTGGGGAGCTTGTTAACATGCTGGGGAGGGTGCAAAGGTGATTTTCAATTTGTATATTACCAAATCTGACCAGTCTAATGCATGTTAGTGTGCAGCTGCCAGGTTCAATGTGGGGAGAATTTAAGTAACTTTTTTGATCACTATGGGTTTTTGTGTGAGGTCAAGTGCAATACCTTGCAGTTAGCCACTTGGTCAATTCTCTAAGCAGTGAGGCTGCTGGCCCTCCAAGGTACTGCAAGGCAGCAGCAGGCCTCATCATGGGTGCCATCTGCCTTTACCACTTGTGCTCTGCAGGCAGCTCCTGCCTCCTGGTAATGTTTAGCACCTATAATTGGGTGCTGAGCTTGCTGCCAGCCCCATTAGAGCATCTGCGTTTGACAATTGCCTCCATCCTTTGTCATGAAAACATAATAATTCTCATAATATTACTGTGATTTATTATAAAGGAAGGTTAATAATGGGGTTTGGATAGATTCTCTTTGCGTATGTATGTGTGTGTGGGATGTCATTGAATTGGAGACAACTGGGTTGGAGGCTTTGAGTCATCAAAAAAGAAGCTAGGTTTGAAATGCTAAATGCACAAACATGGCTGAAGTTTTAGAATGTGCGGTGTAAGGGACATTTGCATTTTTAGATATATTCCGTTAGTTTGAATTTCAAAGAGATAGTAAGATATTACACCTAGCCAGAAGAAGCTAAGCCAAACAGTGTGTTTATTTTTCCCAAAGGTTACTGATAAAATTAGTACTTTAAAGATTTATATTATAAGAAAAGTAAAGTTGCATAAACATATGGGAACTATGGAATTTACATCAATAAGGGAGAAACATGTATAAACATGTGACAGAAGGGAGAAGGAATTCTAAGATCTAAAACAAGTGTGAAAAGCCTCCAGCCTCTGTTCATCAAGCTGTTGTCTATAGGAACCGAAACTGAGAAAACTCATGTTGAATTCTCCTATCCAGAGTATTGTATTGCTTTACCTGGATCTGTTTAAATCTATTTGTTTTTACTGTTGCCTTAATGGAGGTGTAACTGGGAGCCAGATTAATTAGGAGTTTTAGGAGTTATTATAGTAGTAATCTGTAGACCTATGTGTGTGCTTAAAATCTTTTCTTTTGTTCATAAATGTTTAATTTAGTTTTCTAAAAAACCTCTAAAGTCGTTGTAGTCTTATTACTTCTGAATTCAGAGCACACATCTCGAAATAAAATACAAATTGCTAAACAGTTGTGACCACGTGATCAAGTTTCCCTCATGGATTTGATCCGCCTGGCACACATCATCTGCCTCATCATAACACCCTCCCGAACAGCACTGTGGGTGTCCCTACACCACAGGGACAACAGTAGTTCAAGAAGGCAGCTCACCACCACCTTCTCAAGGGCAATTAGGGATGGGCAATAAATGTTGGCCTAGCCAGTGAAGCCCACATCCCATCAATGAATAAATTTTTAAAATCTGAGTGACGCAGAGGTTTCAGGATACAGAAATTAGCTGGGCGTCAGGTTCCCTACCCCAAATTGAATACCAAGCCTAATTTCTGGTTATTAGTCTGGTTAAGTCATGTTTATTTTTGTTTAAGCCTCTTTCTTCTTTTGCATTTAATATTTCCTTTTACATGAAATGAGTTGTCAACAGGAACCATATGCTGCACAAAACCTGTGCAGGACTTCCCTGTTAATGATTATTATTAGTGCTACTGTTCCTAGTTAGCCAAATATGACGCGGAACCATGTCATCATTGTTTTTGGTTTTCATGTTGCATAAATAAATAATGCTTTCAATTATAGAGTGCACCATTATGCCTACACCTGTCAAAGCAAACAATCACTTTTGCAAAGCAGTTATTTTTGTTCATGACATAAACATGGCAGCCATTCTGCATCAATAATATCTCGCACAATGACTGAGATGAATGACCAGTTGCTCTGTTTTTTGTGTAATTGAATGAAAAAAAAATGTTGGGTTCTTCTTCAAATGATACATTTAATGTCCAGCAGATGGGCAGAATCTTAGGTCAGTATCTTATTCAATGGGCAGTATCTCTGATAATGCAACATTCTTCAGTCCTGCACTGGATTGTCATTCTCATTTACAGTCTCAAACACTGATACGGCGCTTGTACCCACATCTTCCTGGCCTAAAGGTAAGAGCACTACCAAGTGATTCAAACTGAAACATGCTGGGACCCCCAGATGTATAAGGGAATTCTCCAACATCCAAATATTTGATTACCCCACTCTCTCAGAATCATTCCCCTGCCATGTCAACAGCCCCTCTACAAAGTTGCACACATTGGCACTGCCTTTGGTTTGTTATTTGTCTTGACTGGGAATAGTTGGCCCTGACCATCCCCTTCCATTTTCCATACTGGAACCATAAATTCACTTGATATCAAGAAACAATTTTCAACACCAGCTGCTACTGTGAGAAAACCAGCTGGCAATAAGAAAAGTCTGGCTCATGTTGATCAGTGCTGTGGCAAGATACACCAGTTCCAAATTGTAGTCATTTAAATATTAGTCATCAATGATCTAGAAAATAAACAAAGATGCTTCCTTTTAGTTCAGTCCTTTGTCCTTGGTTCAGAAAAGAACTTGTCTTCATGATTGCTTTGGTTCAGTTTTGGCAATTACCCGCGCGAAAACATTACTTCCGTAGATTTATACTCCATGGGCAGAACTTTTACCTCGGCGGGTGGGCGCACGCCCAACCTGCTCTAGCATAAAATGACGCGCGTTGACGTCAGGCGAGCTTCCCGTTGTCAACGCACAGTCGCACGATATTTCAGTCAGCGGGCGTGTGCGGGAATTGGCAGCACGTCCGCCGACAATTAAAAGGCCTATTAAGGCCATTAAAAAGATAATTAACTTAAATTTTTCATTGCCATCCAACATTACGGTTGGCGGGCAGGCGAAAAGGACAAGCTGCCTTTGCACTTTCTAGGAAACCTCACCCATGGGCAGGATGAGGTTTCCAACAGCAAATAAAATTAAAATAAAACATTTTACATTTGATTTATAACATGTTCCTGCTCATGTCATGAGGGGGCATGTTTTATAACATTTTTTAAATCTGTTTTTATTTTGAAAACTGTTCATTTCCCTGAGGCAGCTCTGTGCCCCAGGGAGATTTTCAAGTGCGCACCTGCGCACATGGGTGAAGTTCGTGCTCGCCCTCCTCATCCACCCCCACAGGCAGTGCTGAGTATTGCCGCTCGCATTTCACACTGGGCGGGCCTTAATTGGCCCGCCAGCATGAAATTGCCGTCGAGCCCCAATCGCGGGCAGTGGTCGGCTTCCCGACCTCCTCCGCCGAGCCCGCCCAACTAGGGCAAAATTCTGCCCCATGTTCTGGCTCTGCTTACTGTTATAAATTCAAATAATTATGTCTGTGTGTGTTAAATTCACAGTCTATGGACATGGTAACATTTAAAGGTACAGGATGTTCCAATGCTGTTACAGTGGTTCCGGCTTAGAAACAAGGGTGGGACCCTCTGAGAGTATTTTGATAGATTGCCCAGATCAGTTCAAGGGTCAGTGAACAACTAATCTCAGGGAGTCAGTTTGAGGGAGTCTGCTAGCCAAGAAGAGTCACAGACGCAGGGACGGGAATAGGCCCTGTTAAATAAGTTAAAAGATGGGAGCAAAGAAATAGGCTCCAAATTAAAGAAAGAGCTGCAGTTAGGAGACTGACTCCATACTGTGGGCCACGGGGGCAAAGGTCTCCCTTTGCAGCAGTGGTGTTCTGCTTGACACGACCAAAGGTCTGAAATGTGCTTGTGAGCTAGTGTTGAGTCACTCGGGAATCCAGGGAGAAGGCGAGATTGAAACCCTGTGAGGTGGCCATTATTAAAAGCGGTCCGAGTGGGAGAGAGGTTTGGAGAGAATTCCAAGGCAGGATCTTCAAAGGTGGAGAAACCTCATGAGAAAGACGAAGTTTCAGTAAAATTGGTTGGCTCACAGTGGGAATAACGTTTGGGTGATTTCTTGAGAATTTCATAGACTGTGTCCTTGTCTGCATCTGTCATTTACTCTGTAGTGTCATGTGTTTGACCACAGTTTGCCTGTTAATTCACATGTACCTCATACTTATCCTGAATGTTAGAGTATAAAATAGATCCTGTAAAGTGTTTTATCTTTCCAAACTTGCACAGTAAATTTTAGTTTTGTTTGTTCAAAACCTGTGGAATTTTGTGGCTTTATTCCAAAAGCAGGTGTCTTGAATCTCAACCTTTAACTACTTTAAACAAAATGTTACTGGTCCCGAACTAGACCTCCCACCATGTCCCAGGGTCTGGCCAAGGGTTATAACAATATTCACACTCTATATGCTTTTTCAACTATTTCCTGGCTTGCCCCGACATTCGATGTGACAACTCCACTAATACATCCAGGTTTCCCCTTATGATAATTCTATTTGCATTGTATACCTATACCACCATTTTGCACAATATTGAATATTACATTTGTCTGTGTTGGATTTTGATTTTGGCACGTGAAATCTGCTGGTAAGACCAGCATTTAATGCTGCCCAGGGAAGCGACTGGAGGACCATCTTCTTGAACAACCATCTTGTTATTCTTTTTGTACTAAAAACAGTAACTGCTGGAAAAAGACTCAGCAGGTCTGGCAGCATCTGTGGAGAGAGCAACAGAGTTAACGTTTTGAGTCTCTTTGACTCTTCTTCAGAACTAAAGCAAAGTAGAAATGTGATGAATTTTCAAAAGAGGGTGGAGCAGATGGAGCAAAAGAGAAGGTCAGAGATAGGTGGGAGGTATGGAGAAATTTGACAAAGATGTCATGGACACTGAACAAAGGGAGTGTTAATAGTAGTGTTAAAGACTGAATAAGGTGTTGATAGTGGCATAAAGGTAATAAAGCAGAACGTGTTTATAGCAGAACAAGGATCAGCGTTTTGTGAAAGCAAAACATAAAACAAGTGACAGATTGAGGTAGGGGTGGGGCGGTATTGGGGGAAAAGTATTAAAAAAATAAATTAATGAATACGCAAATAAATAATTGGATTAAAAAGGGGTAAAGATGGAAGAGAGGGTTCATGGTCTGAAGTTGTTGAACCCAATCTTAGGTCCAGAAGGCTGTAATGTGCTTAATCAGAAGATGAGGTGCTGTTCCTCCATGTTGCGTTGGGCTTTACTGGAACATTGCAGCAGGCCAAGGATGGACATGTGGGCATGAAAGAAAGATGGTGTTGAAATGGCAAACGACAGGAAGGTCTGGGTCATGCATGCAGACTGAGTGAAGGAGTTCTGCAAAGCGGTTATCCAGTCTGCGTTTAATCTCCCCAGTGTAGAGGAGACCGCATTGGGAGCAGGGAATACAGTAGGCCAAATTGAAGGAGGTGCAAGAGAAGCGCTGCTTCACCTGAAAGGAGTGTTTGGGGCTTGGACAGGGAGGAGGTAAAATCGCACCTTCTGCGATTGCATTGGAAGGTATCTTGAGAAGGGGTTAAAGATTTGGATGTGATGGAGGAGGTGACCAGAGTGTCACAGAGTCGACGGTCCCTACAGAATGCTGACAGGGGTGGGTGAGAGGAAGATGTGTTTGGTGGTGGTATCATGCTGGAGTTGGCGGAAATGGCAGTGGATGATTCTTTGAATGTGGAGAATAGTGGGGTGAAAAGTAAGGACAAAGGAGACGCTATCATGGTTCTGGGAGGGAGGGGAAAGGGTGAGGGCAGAGATATGGGAGATGGGTCAGACACGATTGAGGGCCCTGTCAACAACAGTGGGGGGATTCCTTGGTTAAGGAGAAAGAAAGATATGTTAGAAGTGCTGTTTTGGAAGGAAGCATCGTCGGAACAGATGCAACGGAGGCGGAGGGACTGGGACAATGGGATGGAGTCCTTGTCGAGGTAGCTGTGGGAATCGGTGCCTTGTAGAATATTGGTAGACAGTCTAACACCAGAAATGGAGACAGAGAGGTCAAGGAAGGGAAGTGTCAGAGGTGGACCATGCGAAGGTGAGAAAGGGGTAGAAATTGGAGGCAAAATTGATAAATTTTTCCAGGTCCAGATGAGAGCATGAGGCAGCACCAATAGTCATCAATGTACCAAATAAAGAGTTGTGGGAGGGAGCCTGAGTTGGACTGGAACAAGGAATGTTCCACATATCCACAAAAAAAAGGCATAACTGGGGCCCATGCATGCACCCATAGCCAGCTTTTTAAAAAAACTGAACTCAGATTGTCAAACTAGTGGGATGTGAACTCACCTTGATTAGTGGTCCAGGGAACTGAATTACTAATCCAGTAACATAACTAGTACTCTACCATACCTTCTATTTTGGCACAAGGTCAAGAGGGATGCAAGGATTAAGTCCTACAGTTCTCTACCCCTCAGTCTGGTATGACACCTCTCATGGTTACTTTCTGTGTCTTTATTTGTCTTTTATCCAGTTTCTGATTCAGTCCTATGCTCCACCTTAGATTCTCATGATTCTTAATTTTATTAGTTGTACCTCACATGGGACCCTGTTAAAGATTTTCTGAAAGTGCTGATAAACTATTGGCAGAATCGTTCCAGATTTGCACTAAGTGTGGTAGCAGACGTTAAAAAAAGTCGCTTTACCTGCCAGCCGCAATGGTGGGTTTTCGTGCTGTACCATCAGCCTCCCGACAAGTCCCGCCTCATTAATAATGCATTCATGGGCAACACGCCGGATCGCCTGTGGGCAGGCTTGGATTTACCCGCCATGCCGTGACCTCAGCGCCTCCTCGCTCCTGGCGCCATATTTAAAGCGCAGCCTACTTCATGTCTACAGACCAGGACAGTTCCAGGGACAATGGCCTCAAAAGCAAAGAAGACGGCAGCTCCCAATTTAGTGACGCCCCTCTGGGGCGCATGCTGGATGCAGTGGAAGGCTGTCGCGATGTCTCCTACCCCCGTTTTGGCCGCAGGAGGTCAAACTGGGAGGCGGTAGCAGCGGCGTTCAGTGCCACTGGAGCACTGAGGCATTCAGCCATCCAGTGCAGGAAGAGGATGGATGATCTCATCTGTTCTGCCAGGATAAGTCAACCACCTTATCAACTCACACGCTCACAAACCCATCACACATTCACAGGGATCTCACACCTCAAGGGATAACAACACTAAATCTCACACGCACCCTCACATCTCCATCAGGCTCTTACCCTCTGGAGCTTGCGTCCCCATCCCGTCCATGGCTCCGCTCACCTCACAAACATTCCACACTCTGCCATGCATCCTGCTCACACTCTCTCCATCTATTTTCAAGCAGGAGAAGTTGGCTCACAACAGCAGGGAACAGTCCCAGACTGGGGAGCGGGGGGTGGAAGTGAGGTTACTGAATGGCCCACATTGGGCCCTTCACTCACTTTGAGGAGTGTGCCATTGGGCTGACTGGTGAGGACGTGGACCATGCCTGCGGCAATGGTGAGGTCGGCAGTGAACACCCTCGTGAGGATCCTGCACCACATCATCCCTCTCCCAACGCAACTGTGAGTGCTCTCTCTCCTATTTTTGGCTTTGCTGCCGTGCACAAATTATCTCTACTTTGGTTCACAGGGAGCTCTGCCAAGCGACCGACACCCTCAGCCAACCAGTCCCTCAGCTCCATCCATGTCCTCACCTCCAGCCAAGAGGACACCTCCTCCATTGAAGAGCTGGAAATAAGCAGCCTGGAAGACCTGTCACAGCACTTGCCCACACCCTCCACCAGAGCAAAGACACACAACTAGGTGGGAACTCTATGTCGAGCAGCCTTGGGTTCACAATCTGGTGGTCACTGCAGCAGGAGGTAAGCCAAGCACCCCCGGCACTCAGAGGACTGCTCGGGAAGTGGCATCTGTGAGGTACGAGTTAGATGATGAGTCTCTGGATTTGGCCTTCCAACTCATCATCGAGAGTCAGCAGAAGGTGAGGGAACTTCACCCAGAGCTGTTGGAAGCCCTCAACAGAGTGGCACACGAGTCAGAAGAATGCGTCTGCCTGCTTTCTGATGAAGTGGCACCTACATATGCATACATGGAGGTCTCCATGGGAAGGATGGCTGGTGCCGTGGAGACCCTGGTCCAGCAGAATGTGGAGATGCGCTCCATCAAGGTTGCCATGGGTGAGTTACTGCAATTGCAATGCGAGGGTGAAATGGGGCACCTTGCTGTCCCTCCAGGTGCTCCTTCCCCTCAAGGAGTCAGGCCATGGCCCTCAGGCACCCGAAGGGAGGAGGAGCAGCAGCTGGACACCCCTGGATCATCCACTCAGGCTATCTGCTCCCTCCGAGTCCCCTTAACATTTCAGAGGGAGCAGCTGGCCCACAGGACAATGCAAGCTGGGCGCTCAAGGCAACAGGGCAAACCATTGCACAGGCTGACTCCACACCTGAGGTGGATGTCAGGGCAGCACCTAGATGAAGTGGTAGCCCTAGAAAAGTTAAGAAATTCTTATCGCAAGTAGTTGCATAGGTGAACACATTTTGTCACTTTATTATCTGAAAATATATTCACTTTCACTGAATAATGTGTGATGTTGTCTTTCAGCATCATTGACAGACTTCCTGAGTCCTCCTACTGCATCCCCCCATTAGCAGTTCAGCTTCACGCAGCTGGACCACGAGAGATTCTGGAGGGAGAAGTGTGTATGTGGCAGAGCCTTTCAGAGCCTCATGCAAGCACTCTCCCACACATGCGGAGCCTTCATCCATCAGGCTCATCTTACTGTCTGAAGCATTTTCAATGCTGCCTGCTGGGTTTCTCTTTCAGTTGTCGATCTGAGCTGACCTGCATCTCCACCCACCCACTGATCGCGCTCCCATGCAGCACATGTTCCCGTCCGACATGAGGCTCCGCTCATTTTTGATTTCGACTACCATGGTTGTAGTGAGGATTTTGATCAGCTCCCCCGTCCTTTCCTCTCCCCCAGTCACCCTTATCCTTTCTCCTATCACTGTTGACCGCCCCCATCCCCGCCACCCTGGCTTCACCTTCCACCTCCCCACTGTCACCTACCAACCTGAACCCTTATCGTTCCAGGATGTCCAGGTGAACGTGCACGTTCCCTACTTTCCTGGGAATCCAACCCCCACCCAAATAGACCTCCCAACCTCCCACCTCCAAAGTCCGTGTCTGCATCCGAGTCCCCACCACTCATTGTCCCTTCCACTGCTACCGATGCACTCTCACCTTCCCACCCTACCAGCTCCCTCTGTCCCCTCTCAAACACTCACCAATCCCTCCTACCACACCTACCCTCAGCTCGCTCCCCAAAGGCAGTCATTGACTCCACAGACCCCTCCCTTGCAAGTTCACCTGGACATTCCCCCCCTTACTCCTTCCTCCACTCTTACTCCCTCCTTCACCCTTACTCCATCCTCTTCCAGACACCTTCCCTCCTTCAAACTCCCTCCCTTACACCTTCCTCCCCCTTATACTTACCTCCCCACTTGCTATATTCTCCCCCATTACACCTTCCTCCCCTGTACTCCCCCTCCTAGCCTCACAACCTTAGTTGCTCCCCTCCCAGCCTCACCCCCTGACATCTTCGTCCTCCCCTCCCAACCTCATCCCCCTGACACCTTTGTTCCCCCTACCCCCTCCCATCCTCCTCACCAACCCCCCCCCACCACCCCCCTCCACCCCCTCACACTGGTCCACCTTCCTCCCCCACTCACAGCTAGATCTTACTCTTCCTCCATTTCACCGATCATCCATAGCAGCCCATGGCCGGGACCATGATGTTCCTAGGCATCAATGGAGACCTCCCACCTTCCAAGAGCTGCTTTGTGGCAGTCATGTCCATGAGAATCCACCCAGCATGTGATGTACATGTTCCTCCAGGGTCCAGTAGCTGTCGGGCTCCAGCATTTGCTTCTCCATGGATGTCCGCGATCTGAGCAAGGCCGTAAAGGTGAGCCCCAACTTCTGCACGTTTTGCTTGTCCAGTGTTCTGGGCCAGTGTATTTTTCTGCCAGCATAATGGTAAATTGGGCATGGGGGGCACGATTCGGACCTGGCCTTACTTTGCATCCCATTACCAGGATGCAAATCGGGGTTATGCTGGTCTCCAGCAGGATTCTCCTTCTAACATGGTGGACACCACCAGATTATCCCGCTGTGCTTTCTCACCAGCATCAAACTGATTTTTTCCCCTCATGCCAAATTGCTCTCCACCACCCCCCCAACCCTTGCCACGACGCCCACTGCCAACGGGATTGGATGATTCCGCCTTATATCATTACACGTTTCATCAACACTGATAACATCTTCAAAAAATCCTCTTCTAAATCCATTAAAAAAAACCTTTCCTTTCTTGGAAAATAACATTCTTGCATGGATCACTCCATTCTTGTCAGCAATGACTTAATTTAGTAGACGCAGTAGGCTTCAAGCTTCAGTAGTTGTTCAGCTAATATAATGTGGCACAATGAGCTGGCTGTTCTCAAAGCTCAGCTGAAATTTGCTCCAAAGTTGTTTTAGAAATATAATTTACAGCAAGATATTACCATTTCCTCAGTTCCTCCACCCCTTAGAAATCCAAAGTAGAACATTTCATTTTGTTGACGGCAACAGAGTTCTCATGTACTTTTACTGCAGAACCAATTTCACTCAAAAGACAGAAAGGTCTTTTTGTTCTTTAGGATGCATATTCTTGGTTCAGCTGTCTCCAAATAAATATGTTGTTAAACGTACCCTGGTTGTTATCACCCTAGAAGATTAAAAGGTTATTCTTTTGGCATAAAGCTATATTTTGTGCAAATTTTACCCAAAAGATTATCTGGCCCGCATCTGCTGGCTACCACCTGGGACGATTTCCAGAAATAATTAATGTTTAGCTTATCAAGGAGAGGTCATTTACAATTTGGCAGAACTGTATTTTTTTTGTCTCGGCTGAGTGTAATGTATCCAGGTTTGCTGGGGATGCAAAGTGAGGTGGAAAGTAAGTGGTGAGTAAAATACACAGAAGCTGTTGGGTGAGTGGGCAAGAACATGACAAATGGAATACAATGTGGCAAAGTGTGGAGTTATCTACTTTAGTAGGAATAATAAAAAAGCAGAATGTTTCTTGAATGGTGAGAGACTGGGAAATGTTTGTATTCAGAAGGATCGGATCATCCTCGCACATGAATTATAGAAAGTTAACATGAGGGGTACAGAAGGCAATTAGGAAGGCAAATAAATGGCATGTTAAACACAAAAACAGAAAATGCTGGAAAAACTCAGCAGGTGTCTCAGGGGAAAACAGCAACAGCCAAATTCGTTGCACCGTGGTTGGCACTGCTGCACAGGGGAGGAGTAAAAAGTGTGGGAATACAATAGTTATAAGGGATTCAATTGTAAGGGGAATAGGCGTTTCTGTGGATGCAAATGAGTCTCCAGGATGGTATGTTGCCTCCCTAGTGCTAGGGTCAAGGATGTCTCAGAGCGGCTACAGGACACTCTGAAGGGGGAGGGTGAACAGCCAGTGGTCGTAGTACACATTGGTACAAACGACGTATGTAAAAAAAGGGATGAGGTCCTAAAAGTAGGTAGTGATCTCATGATTACTACCAGTGCCACGTGCTAGTCAGAGTAGAAATAGCAGGATATATCGGATGAATACGTGGCTGAAGAGAGGGTGTGAGGGGGAGGGTTTCAGATTCCTGGGACATTGGGACTGGTTCTGGGGGAGGTGGGACCAGTACAAACTGGATGGGTTACACCTGGGCAGGACTGGGACTGATGTCCTAGGGGGAACATTTGCTAGAGTGGTTGGGGAGTGTTTAAACTAAAATGGCAAGGGGATGGGAACCTATGCAAGGAGTCAGAGGAAGAGGAATCAAGGACAAGAACAAAAGACAGAAAGGGGAATAAGAAGTGATAGGCAGAGAAATCAAGGGCAAGAATCAAACAGGGCCTCAGTGAAAAATAGTAGGTACGGGACAAGTAATGTTAAAAAGACAACCCTTAAGGCTTTGTGCCTTAACGTGAGGAGCATTTGCAATAAAGTAGATGAATTAACCGCGCAAATAGATGTAAACTGGTATGATATAGTTGGGATTATGGAGACATTGCTGCAGGGTGACCAGGGATGGGAACTGAACATCCAGGGGTATTCAATATTTAGGAAGGACAGACAAAAAGGAAAAAGCGGTGAAGTTGCATTGCTGGTTAAAGAGCGAATTAACGCAATAGTGAGGAAAGATATTAGCTCCGATGCTGTGGAATCTGTATGGGTAGATCTGAGAAACACTAAGGGGCAAAAATCATTAGTGGAGGTTGTATATAGACGCCCAAACTGTAGTGGTGATGTTGGGAATGGCATTAAACAGGAAATTAGAGATGCATGCAATAAAGGAACATCTGTAATTATGGGTGACTTTAATATGCATATAGATTGGGCAAATCAAATTAGTAACAATACAGTAGAGGAGGAATTCCTGGAGTGTATATGGGATGTTTTTCTGGACCAATACGTTGAGGAGCCAACTAGAGAACAGGCCATCCTAGACTGGGTATTGTGTAATGAGAAAGGAATAATTGGCAATCTAGCTGTGCGAGGCCTCTTGGGGATGAGCAACCATAATATGATAGAATTCTTCATCAAGTGACCTAGTTGTTTCTGAGACTAGGATCCTGAATCTTAATACAGGAAACTACGATGGTATAAGGCGCGAGTTGGCGATGATGGACTGGGAAACGTTACTTAAAGGGATGATGGTGGATAGGCAATGGCAAACATTCAAAGAGCGCATGGGTGAACTGCAACAATTGTTTATTCCTGTCTGGTGCAAAAGTAAAACAGGAAAGGTGGCCAAACCATGGCTTACAGGGGAAATTAGAGATAGTATTAGATCCAAGGAAGAGGCATACAAATTGGCCAGAAAAAGCAACAGACCTGAGGATTGGGAGCAGTTTAGAATTCAGCAAATTCAGAGGACCATGGGATTGATTAAGAAGGGGAAAATAGAGTACGAGAGTAAGCTTGCGGGGAACATAAAAACTGACTGTAAAAATTTCTATAGCTATGTGAAGAGAAAAAGATTGGTGAAGACAAATGTAGGTCCCTTACAGTCAGAAACAGGGAAATTTATAATGGGGAACAAAGAAATGGCTGACCAACTAAATACATACTTTGGTTCTGTCTTCACAAAGGAGGACACAAATAACATACCAGAAATGTTGGAGAACACAGGGTTTAGTGAGAGGGAGAAACTGAAAGAAATCAGTATTAGTAGGGAAATGGTGTTGGGGAAATTGATGGGATTGAAGGCCGATAAATCCCCAGGGCCTGATAATCTACATCCCAGAATACTTAAAGAAGTTGCCCTAGAAATAGTGGATGCATTGGTGGTCATCTTCCGAGATTCTATAGTCTCTGGAACAGTTCCTACAGATTGGAGGGTAGCTAATGTAACCCCACTATTTAAAAAGGGAGGTAAAGAGAAAACAGGGAATTATAGACCAGTCAGCCTGACGTCAGTAGTGGGCAAAATTCTAGAGTCCATTATAAAAGATTTAATAGCTGAGCACTTGGAAAACAGTGGCAGAATCAGACAGAGTCACCATGGATTTACAAAAGGGAAATCATGCTTGACAAATCTACTGGAACTTTTTGAGGATGTAACTAGTAGAGTTGATGAGGGGGAGCCAGTGGATGTGGTTTATTTGGACTTTCAGAAGGCTTTCAACAAAGTCCCACATAAGAGATTGGTGTGTAAAATTAAAGCGCGTGGAATCGGGGGTAGTGTATTGAGATGGATAGAAAACTGGTTGGCAGACAGGAAACAAAGAGTAGGAATAAATGGGTCTTTTTCCAAATGGCAGGTAATGACTAGTGGGGTACCGCAGGGATCGGTGCTGGGACCCCAATTATTCACAATATATATTAATGGTTTAGATGAGGGAATTAAATGTAATATCTCCAAATTTGCAGATGACACAAAGCTGGGTGGGAGGGTGAACTGTGAGGAGGATGCAGAGATGCTTGTGTGATTTGGACAAGCTGAGTGAGTTGGAAAATACGTGGCAGATGCAGTATAATGTGGATAAATGTGAGGTTATCGACTTTGGTAGCAAAAACAGGAAGGCAGATTATTATCTGAATGGCTATAAATTGAGAGAGGGGAATGTGCAACGAGACTTGAGTGTCCTTGCACACCAGTAGCTGAAGGTAAGCATGCAGGTGCAACAGGCAGTAAAGAAGGCAAATTGTATGTCGGCCTTCATAGCCAGAGGATTCAAGTACAGGAGCAGGGATGTCTTGCTGCAATTGTACAGTGCTTTGGTGAGACCACACCTGGATTATTGTGTGCAATTTTAGTCTCCTTATCTCAGGAAGGATGTACTTGCTATAGAGGGAGTGCAACGAAGGTTTACCTGAATGATTCCTGGGATGGCGGGACTGACAAATGAGGAGAGATTGAGTCGGTTAGGATTTTATCTGCTGGAGTTCAGAAGAATGAGGGGGATCTCATAGAAACGTATAATATTCTACCATGACTAGACAGGGTAGATGCATGATGTTCCCGATGGTGGGGGAGTCCAGAACCAGGGGTCACAGCCTGAGGATACGGGGTAGACCATTTAGGACTGAGATGAGGAGAAATTTCTTCACCCAGAGAATGGTGAGCCTGTGGAATTCGTTACCACAGAAAGTAGTTGAGGCCAAAACGTTGCATGTTTTCAAGAAGGAGTTAGATATAGCTCTTGGGGTGAACGGGATCAAAGGATATTGGGAGAAAGTGGGAGCAGGCTATCGAGTTGGATGATCAGCCATGATCATATTGAATGGTGCAGCAGGCTCAAAGGGCCGAATGGCCTACTCCTGCTCCTAGTTTCTGTGTTACTATGTCAAACAGCATCCGTGGAGAGAAAGACAGAGTTGACATTTTGAGTCCGTATGACTCTTCTTCTGAGCTCTGCGGCCTTGAAACGTTAACCCTGTCTTTCTCTCCACAGATGCTGTCAGGCCTACTGAGTTTTTCTAGCATTTTCTGTTTTTGTTTCAGATTTCCAGCATCCGCAGTATTTTGCTCTTATGTAGGTGGTATGTTAGTTTTTGTTACAGAGAGATTGGAGCAGAAAAAGACTTAGTAGAGTTGCTCAGGGCGTTGATCAGGTTAAACTTGGAGTAGTGTGCACAGTTTTGCTCTTGTTATGAGTGGTGATTTGGAAGAGTCTGCTTTGAGAACTGAACCTCCTACCACGCACCCCAAGCTGATGGGGTTGACGTACGCATGCGCGCTCCGCCACCGCCCCGCCCCCCGTTGCGTGCGCGCGCGCGCCCCGCCCCCTCCCCGCTGCGCGTGCGCGCGCCGGGGCCCCGCCCCTCCTACTCTGAGTTCTCGTCGACGGATGTGAGGGATGCAAGATGTACAGTAGGCGAAGGTTGGCGGCGAGTCATGGCGGAAGAAGATAAAGCGGTTCGCATCTTACAGAGCCTGAGGGGAAAAATCTGTGAGTCCTCTTATCATTTCTCCTTCCTCCCCCTTTGCTTCTACTCCCCCCTGGGCTCGGCTCTGCCCTGCCCCGCCTGCGGGGATTGAGGCCAGCGGGTCGGGATCTGGAGGTGAGGCGGTGGGGGACAGAGCAGCTCGGGAGGGACAGAGCAGCTCGGGAGGCTCCGCTCAGGAGGCTCCGCTCAGGGACCGTCCTTCCCCCGCACCCACGATTCCCACCCACCCCCGGGTCGCCCAACACAACCGTTCCCCCTCCCTCAGCGGTTCCCCCTCTCAGCCTCCCTCTAACCCCCCCCCGGTTCCCCCTCCCTCAGCGGTTCCCCCTCTCAGCCTCCCTCTAACCCCCCCCCCCCCCCGGTTCCCCCTCCCTCAGCCGTTCCCCCTCTCAGCCTCCCTCTAACCCCCGGTTCCCCCTCCCTCAGCGGTTCCCCCTCTCAGCCTCCCTCTAACCGCCCCCCCCCCACCCGCCCCGCGGTTCCTCCTCACGCCCCTGCTCGCTGTTCCCCCTCTCAATCTCCCTCTCTCTTCCCCCCCCCCCCCCCCCCGCGGTTCCCCCTCTCAATCTCCCTCTCCCCCCGCCGCGGTTCCCCCTCTCACCCCCCCCGATTCGCTATTTCTCCTCTCCCCATCCCCCCCAGTGTGTGTTCTCTCTCCCACTGCTTCCCACATCTCCTCCTCCCAACCCACCCTCAATTCCCCCAACCCACCCTCAATTCCCCCTCTCCCGTCCTGCCAGGTTCCCCATCTGCCCCCCTCCCCCAAAGCCAGCTTCCCCCTCGCGTCCACCCCCCCTCCACAAGCCCAGGTTCCCCCTCGCGTCCACCCCCCCTCCACAAGCCCAGGTTCCCCCTCGCGTCCACCCCCCCTCCACAAGCCCAGGTTCCCCCTCGCGTCCACCCCCCCTCCTCAAGCCCAGGTTCCCCCTCGCGTCCACCCCCCCTCCACAAGCCCAGGTTCCCCCTCGCGTCCACCCCTCTCCACAAGCCCAGGTTCCCCCTCACGTCCACACCCCCCTCCACAAGCCCAGGTTCCCCCTCGCGTTCACACCCCCCTCCACAAGCCCAGGTTCCCCCTCGCATCCACCCCCCTCTCCAGAACCTCATCCCCCCCTCCCCAGCCCAATGTTTCCTCCACAATTTGAGGTTCTCCTCGTTAACCCCCTCTCCGCAACCCCATGTTCTCCTCGCTCCCCCCCTCTCCACGACCCCAGGTTCCCCTTGCCCTCCCTTGCTGCAACTTTGAACTTTTTCCCTAGTTCCCCTCCTAGCTTCCTTTGTGCCCCCTCTGCGCTCATCTTGTCCGGGAAATTCACCAAACTGCTGTCCACCCAACTTTCCTTCCATGTCCGCCATGCACCCTTCAAATTTTCCGTTATCACCTCACTTCTGGGGGGAAAAAAACCCTTGACCACTCTTTCCTGGCAAACTTCCACCCCATCTCCAATCTCCCTTTACCCTCCAAGTCCTTGAACATGTTGTCACCTCCCTAATCTGTTCCAACTTTCATGGAATTCCACATTTAAATCCCTGCAATCAGGTTTCAACCTTGTCATGGTCCTGTAACGGCCCTCATCTAAGTCATGAACTGCATCCTATGACTCTGTGGTTAATTGTCCCCCCTCATCCCTTTCAGACTGCCTGCAGCCTATGATGTGGCTGATCTCTCAATCCCCTTCAATACCTCTCCTCCTCAATCCAGCTGCGTGAGGCTGCCCTTGCCTGGTTCAGTTGTGGCCAGAAAATCCCCTGCAAGGGCCTCTCTCCCCACTCTACACCATTACCTCTGAAATCCCCTAAGGATTGATCCTTGTTCCCCCATATATTTCTTATCTACATGCTGCCTGCCCTTCACTGATATACTCTGAAAACACTTCAGGTTCCATGTATATTCGGATGACACCAGCTCTACCTCACCATCACCTCGCGCCCACTCAACTAACTTAGATTGGTCCCAGTGCTTGTATGGCATCCAAAAATTGAAGGACAGAAATCTCCTGCAACCATATATTTGGAAGACCAAAGCTGTTGCCCTTGGCCTCCACCACAAGTTCCATCCCTCTCCCTGGCAGCCACCACCTGAGATTGAACCAGACTGTTCATAACCTTGACGTTATGTCTGAACACAGAGTTTCTGACCACACACCTGTTCCATCACCAAGACTGCCCATTTCCACCAATATCCGACGACTCCAACCTCAGGTGATCTGCTTCTGAAATCCTCATTAAAGGCCTTTGTCACTCCTAAACTTGTCGGCCTGTCATCTTCCACCTATCATGAACTTGAGCTCATCTAAACCCCCCACCCTCCCCAGAACCCGAGGTTCCCCTGCCTGCACCCTAACCTGCACCAAGCCCAGTTCACCAGTCACCCCTGTGCTCTCTGGCCTGTATTAGCCACTGGTAAGGCAACGGTTCCATTTGAAAATTCTCACCCCTGTTTTCAAATCTCTCCGTGGCCTCTCCCCACCTTTTCTCTTGCCCTCTGCGTATGTCAGCCGTAGCTCAGTTGATAGCACTCTCGTCTCTGAGGCAGAAGATTGAGTGTTTAAGTCCCGCTTCAGGTCTTGAGCATAAAAATGAAGGCTGATCCTCTAGTGCAGTATTGAGGGAGTGCTGCACTATCGAAAATGCTATTTTCGGATGAGATGTTAAACTGAGGCCTCATGTGGACGTAAAAAATCCCATGGAATTATTTGAAGAATAGCAGGGGGCTTATCTTGGTATCCTGGCCAATATTTACCTCTCAATCAATATCACAAAAACAGACTATCTGGTTATTATCACATTGTTCTTTGTTGGAGTTTGCTGTGTGTAAATTGACAACCGTGTTTCTTATATTGCAACAGTGACTACACTTCAAAAGTACTTCATTGGCTGTGAAGTGCTTCAGGGTGCCTGGTGGTTGTGAAAGGCATTATATAAATGCAAGTGTTTTTCACATTTTTGCAGAACTCTCTGGGCTCTTGTGCATCCTTTGTTAAAATCACTCCACCATTGCACAGCTGCCTAGGCACTAAATTCCGGAATTCTCTCCCTAACTGCTTCTATCTCTAGCTCTCATTTTAAGATGCTCCTTAAAACCTACCTCTTTGACCAAGCTTTTGGCCATCTGTCCTCATATTTTCTTATGTCTCGGTATCAAATTTTGTTGTTTGGTCCTCCTGTGAAGCACTTGAGACATTATACTGCATTAAAGGTACCATATAATTCCAAGTTGTATATCTATGTCATGGTACTGCATTTTAGCCTACCACTGGTGCACAGCTTTTCAAGCAAAAGAATAGTTTGCCAAATACTTTTTGATGAGGATAGTGCCCCTTCAAGGCTGCAACTGCAAAATACCAAAACTTATTTTTCAGCTGAGAGTTGCGGGGCAAGTCTTGCAAGAGATGACTACATTTCTCAATTTTACTAATACCACTGACACAGCCTGGATTTAAGGCTGTTCTGCCTTAGTGGTTCAGATATGAAGAAAACTGTGATCACAACAAGAAAATAGTTTGGCCAGAAGATCAGAGAGCTGAGGTCTATATGGAGATTGATGTAGACCAGCTTCAACAGAGATGAGAATAGACGAAGGGAGGCACAATATCTGAAAGCCTATAGGTTGCACAGAAGTTTGTGTGCTCGTTGGCCAAGGTGGCAACAATAGCAGAGGAGGTAAGGAAACAACAGCAGATATTAGGATTGCAATCTGAGCAGCAGAGAGGGATGATGTCTCTGAAAATGTCTTGTTTCTTCCAATCGAGGCTGGCAGCAGGGACAACCCACTGTGGAGGATTTAGGTAGCAGTCTTAAAATGAGATCTGCAGCCCTTGAACCAGGTGGCCCAGGGGAGTGCGGGCTTGATTCTCTCTGCTCCTTAGTGGTAAGGTTGCTAGCTCTTGCAAGCTTCAGTGTTGGTACCATCAGCTGCCTCTTTTCATCTGGTTCCTCAGGAGTTGAAATGCAAAGGAATCCCTTTGCAGGGCGGCAGGTTCTGTTTGAGTTCAGAGTGCCATTGAAGGTCAACTCACTCCAGTACTATTTCAAAGCTGTTTCTGAGAGTGTCAATCTTGCTCATTGGTTTGAGCTGAAGTCCAAGTGCTATTTGCTTATTTTTCTCATTCCTTCTGTTTTCACTTTGCCTGTGAAATGCCTCTACTATCAATCATTGTCTATTTTCAGCTCAGATACTTTTCATGAGTAGCGTCTCTGCGGGATAAAGTGAAATGGCCGTATTGTAAAGTACTGTGCAAGTTCTTAACCGTATTATTGTGATGTGTTGAATTATGCTGATATCATGGAAACAATTGTATTTTAATACATTTGCTTTCCCTGTACTTTGCATACTGTCATGCATGTAAAGTATTTCTTGAGTTTTAAATGTAGTGTAGGCCTTCAGTTTCTGTTTTTGGAATGGTTGGAGAACATGTTTCGCTGCTATCCTCCTTTTTACACCCATTGTTTTCTCAACCCCTCCCTTCCATGAACACATTGTGCTTTGCCCTGATGTACTATAGGCACAAATGGGTAAAATGTGCTTTTGGAACCTTGACCATGTACTGTACTGAGAACAAGACCAAGTTTGGACTTTGAGATATTTCACTCTGTGAAAGCTACTAGATAATTGCATGTTTTTTGTTTTGGAAGAGGTTCTTGACATAAGTAATTCAGATTTTATAGAAGGAATTTTGGCTTGAGTTTACTTGATTTATACCCCTTAACCCTTCCCTGATCCTCACCAGTAACTATCGGGCCTTGAAGAGAAAGAGATATTTCCAAGCTTGTTTTTGTTTCTTAAAATTCCTCTGTTATGAGACCAAGGGGGTACTTGAAAGGTTTTGATAGTGTGTTGTGCAGGCTTGTCAAGCCTTAATGAAGTTGAATTTAATAGGCCTAATGGGTAAATGTACAATGTGATATTGAGTCATAGAGTAGAGAAAGTCCCTAGGCCTATGTTTAATTAACTGGGTGCACTACAGTGGCCTCAATGTACTGTACCAGGTCTAAGTAAGTTGAGGGGAAAGAGAGAAAATCAGCCAGGATCCTTGGTTCTTAAAGCTCTCCATTGAACTACAATTGAGTATGGATGTTGAGTGAGTTTTGACTGTAGTTCTTTCTGCTCTTCCTCCACTTGCTGTTTAGGCTGACATGAATAATGATCACATGAGCTATGTGCAGATCATTGCTAGCAAAAAAAGGATTGAAGGAGAAATGGAGAGACATTTTTGAAGGGAGGATCAATCCTTGCTAAATTATCTAATCCACTTTGCCATGACTAGGCTTCTGATGATTTAAAGTTTTTTATTCATTTACGTCATGTAGGCATTGCTGGCTAGGCCAGCATTTATTACCCATCCCTGTGGTGTAGGTATGCCCACAGTGATGTTAGGGAGGGAGTTCCAGGATTTTGACCCAGCGACAGTAAAGGAACGGAAGAGTAGTGTACAATCTAGCAGCAATTACTAATGTTGTGAAACCTTGAGTCTCATACAGTCAAAGCCAAATATTTGATTTCCTGCCTTGCAACTTTTATGTCCTTATTGTGTATTGGGATATAAGGTTTTCAAAAAAGAGGCAACTCAAGTGTACAGTGGCGGATGACATTGGAAGTGAGAATCATAAATTGTTTCTGTTGATATTGGAGTATGCCATTTGCAAGATACTTTTTTTTGGACAATACAGGGAATAAAAAGCATCTTAAATTGTTTGAAATCAAAGTTTGAAATTCTCAACTTTGTGTTTGATCAAGCTTCTGACTATTGATTCGAAAAAGCCTTTAACAGTCTAACTTCCTTTTTCAGCTAATGATGTAAGGGCCAATGCTGAAGGTTAATAGGTGGCTTGCAAATAAAATTAAATCCTTATGTAAAATCACTGAGGCACAGAATCAGAATCATAGACTTACAGTAATGTGGAAGGTCGTTTAGCCCATGATGCATGTACAGGCTCTCTGAAAGAACTATCCAATTAGACCCATTTCCCTGCCCTTTCCTTATACCGTTTACATTTTTAATTTTACAATATTCATCTTTTCAAAGTTGCTACAATTTCTGCTTCCGCCAATGTTTCTGGTAGAGTGGTGTGTAGCCTAAAAATCTCCTGGGGTTTAAATAAAAAATCTCCTAACCTCTGTGCCTTACCATCTCTAGCTGTTGACTTATTGACCAGTGGAAATACTTTTATCTAATTAAAAGACCTTGTAATCTTAAACACTTATCAGATCTTATCTTAATATTCTGATGGAAAAGAGTCTAGTTTCCCTAGATGTTGTTTGCAACTAAAGCCTCTCATTCCTGGTATTTTAGGGAATCTCGTCTGCACTTTCTGTATGGCCTTGACTTTCTCCCTAAAGTAGGGCATCCAAAACTGGACACTGGCAATGGCAACATCATCAACTTCATCAGGAAAACACCCTAAGGCACTTCCTGAAGATATAATAGGTGAAATATTGAAGCAGGACAGGAAAGGATTGGTCAAGGGGGTGAGTTATAAGGAGACTATTTTACAGGAGCGGAAGGTGGAGGGATATCGGGAGATATTTCAGAACCTAGGGCCCAGTTGGCGGAAGACTCGGCTGCCAAAGGTTGCTGGAAGGAAGGGGATGCTATCCCCAAGATGCCAGTGGGAGGAATAAAGAATTTGGAATATTCCATCTGTGATCTAACTAACTGATTTGTATAGGTTTAGCATTTTGCCTTTGTTTTTGCATGCTATATTGCTGTTTATGAAACCTAGGATCCTACCTATTCTTTTCACATTTAAAGGTTTGTTCTGAACCCCGGAGCCTCTGCTTAATTTTAATGTCCTCTTTAATCTTGTTCACAGTATTCTTTACAGTTCATCTGTTGTTTACCTACCATCTCCTAATCTTTGTCCCCTTTGTGTGAGAACACTTAAACGCTTTACTTGTTCTTCAAAAGTATTATATCTTGTGTAGGTGGTTAATATCTTTATAACTGCAGCAGGAATGATGTATTAAAATAATCAAGGCTGTTTTGGCTTCAAACTTTGTGGTTATATGGTTGAATCCTGGAAGCAGTGTGCATTTGGAATTTTGGAAGAGAAAAAAAATAAATTTGCCATTGGGTGCAATCTGTCAAGAAATATCACTCTTGTGCTCAATTTTGTGGACCAGGCCTTGTGTGATGCTTCAGCACTTGAAGTGTACCAAATTTATAACAGCCTTTACAGGAAGTTAATCCAATTGTAATCTTGCCACACAGTACGATGAGCTTCCTACCACACCGCATGTGATAGCATCAGTTTATCTTGTTAATTTGAGCTGAACCTCTCCCTGCAAAATTTACTGGTATATCATGACCATTGATTTCACCTGGAGGCATGCAAAACACGTAACTGCACCCATTATACATATGTTGCTTATGACAGGCTAATTTTTGACACTCAGTGCAACAACAACAACAATGTGCATTTCTACGGTTCCTTTAACATCATTAAGCTTCCAGAGGTGCTTCACAGGAGTGTTATCAAAAAATCCCACTTTAATTTGTTCCTGCAAAATTAACGTGCCACTGTCATAACAATTGTAGCTACCCTTTGAAAGTAATTTATTGGGATGTATGCAGTGATGCAATATAATAATGCAATTTCTTTTGTTAAGGCTTTTATTTTTTTCAAATATAAATTTAATTTGATTGGGAGAAGAAGCACTTCACACTTTAATTGCATTTTAGGTATTTTACTGAAAATATTACTGTGATTGGCACCCTCAGCAGATATAAAATGTACTCGATGCACAATATAGGAGATGTTGAACCACTTATGTGGTGGTGTAGTGATATAGTATCTTGTGTGCTTCAGACCTGTGACTTTTGTATGCAGTGAGCTAACTATCATGTGCAGATAACTTGAGGGAATCACCTAGGTGCTTTGGGATAATTGTCAAATGGAGGCCAGACTCTGTCCTGACAAGGGAGGGAGAAGCCACATGTGTTGCTCACAAATTGGTTTCTACACGCCTGAAGACATTAAGGCGACAAGAAAATATAGAGCATCAAAATGCATGCATTTGGTACGTAGACTTATTTTGTGCATTTATGTTAAATACCAGGAAATGTAGTGTGGTGCGCATGGTGGACTGAATGCGGAAACTGTTTTGCACAGGTGCATTTTACTGTTCTCCTGTCGAAGCCTCAGGAAGCAAGAATTCGTATGTTTGTACGTGCTTCAAATAGTTACATGCGATAATAACGGTCATTCAACAGTTTTGGTCACTGGGAGCAAGTTTTATCTTTTTACCAAATCTAAATGTGCTTCTCCTGTTAGCTTTAACTTTTAGCAAATACTTTGCAGGCACAATTAATGGCTCTTTACTTAAATGCACATAGTATTTGGAACAAAATAAATGAATTAATAGCACAAATAGAGATTAATGGGTATGATCTTATAGCCATTACGGAGATGTGGTTACAAGGAAATCAAAGCTGGGAACTAAATATTCAGGGGTATGTGATTTTTCGAAAGGACAGGTAGGAAGGAAAGGGTGATGGGGTAGCTTTGTTAGTATGGGATGGAATAGGTACGAGAGCAAGAAATGGTCTTGGATTGGAAGATGTGGAATCCATTTGGGTGGAGGTAAGAAATAACAAGGGGAAGAAGACACTGGTAGGAGTAGTCTATAGGCCTCTGAACAGTAGCTATGCTGTCGGACAGAGAATAAATTGGGAAATAATGAGGACATGTAAAAAAGGCAGTACGTTAATCATGGGTGACTTTAATCTCCATGTAGATTGGGAAAATCAAATTGGCAGAGGTAGAGGTGGCAAAAATTCATAGAGTGTATTCGGGACATTTTCCTAGAACAATATGTTGTGGATCCAACTAGGTATCAGGCTATTTTGGATCTGGTAATGTGTAATGAGGCAGGTTTAATAAATGATCTCAGAGTAAAAGATCCCCTAGGAAACAGTGACTTTAACATAATGGAATTTAGCATTCAGCTTGAGAGTGAGAAGCTTAGTTCGGAAACATCTGTGCTAAACTTAAATAAGGGTAATTACAAAGGAATGAGGGCAGAGTTAGCTGCAGTGGACTGGGAAAGGAGTTTAGGAGAAAAGATGGTTGATGACCAATGGCAGGCATTTAAGAAAATAGTTCATGACTCACAACAAAGATATATCCCAGTGAGGAAGAAGGATTGTAGGAAGGGGATAAACCAGCCATGGTTAACCAAGGAAGCTAAGGATTGTATCAAAGTGAAAGAAAAAGCATACAATGTGGAAAAGATTAGTGGTAAGCCAGAGGATTGGGAAAGTTTTAAAAACCAACAAAAGATGACCAAAAAATAATAGAGGGAGAAAATAAACTTTGAAGTTAAACTAGCAAGTAACATAAAAAATGGACAGTAAGAGCTTAAAATATACAAAAGGAAGAGAGAAACCAAAGTCAATATCGACCCATTAGAGAATGAGGCTGGGGAAATAATGGGAACCGAGAAATGGCAGAGGAGTTGAATAAATACTTTGCATCAATCTTCACAATAGAAGGCACTAATAGCATACCAAAAGTACTAAATAATCATGGGGCAAAAGCGGGGAAGGAAATAAATACAGTAAATATCACTAGAGAAAAAGTACTAGGGAAACTAATGGGGCTAAAGGCCGATAAGTCACCTGGACCTGATGGGTTGCATCCTAGGTTATTAAAGGAAATAGCTGCAGAGATGGTGGATGCACTGGTAGTAATCTTCCAAGAGTTCTTAGATTCTGGGAAATGTCCCAGAGGATTGGAAAACTGCCAATGTAACACCCTTATTCAAAAAGGGATGGAGACAAAAATCAGGTAACTTTCGGCTAGTTAGTTTAACGTCTGTCATTAGGAAAATGTTGGAGTCTATTATAAAGGATGCAATAGCAGAGCATTTAGAATTGCATAATCTAATTAAGCAGAGTCAGCATGGCTTCATGAAAGGGGAACCATGCCTGACAAATTTATTAGAATTTTGTGAGGAGGTAACAAGCAAGATAGATAAAGGGGAACCAGTAAATGTAATATATTTGGATGTCCAAAAGGCATCCGATAAAGATACCTCAGATAAGGCTACTTAATAAGATAAGAGCCCGTGGTGTTGGGGATAGTATATTAACTGCAACAATTGTTTATTCCTGTCTGGCGCAAAAGTAACACAGGAAAGGTGGCCAAACCATGGCTTATAAGGGAAATTAGAGATAGTATTAGATCCAAGGAAGAGGCATACAAATTAGCTAAAAAAAACAACAGACCTGAGGATTGGGAGCAGGTTAGAATTTGGCAAAGGAGGACCAAGGGATTGATTAAGAAGGGGAAAATAGAGTACGAGAGTAAGCTTGCGGGGAACGAGATTCTATAGACTCTGGAACAGTTCCGACAGATTGGAGGGTAGCTAATGTGACCCCACTATTTAAAAAGAGAGAAAACGGAATTATAGACCAGTCAGCCTGACGTCGGTAGTGGGCAAAATTCTAGAGTCCATTATAAAAGATTTAATAGCTGAGCACTTGGAAAACAGTGGCAGAATCGGACAGAGTCAGTATGGATTTACGAACGGGAAATCATGCTTGACAAATCTTCTGGAATTTTTCAAGGATGTAGCTAGTAGAGTTGATGAGGGGGAGCCAGCGGATGTGGTTTATTTGGACTTTCAGAAGGCTTTCGGCAAAGTCCCACATAAGAGATTGGCGTGTAAAATTAAAGCACATGGGATTGGGGGTAGTGTATTGAGATGGAAAGAAAACTGGTTGGCAGACAGGAAACAAAGAGTAGGAATAAACGGGTCTTTTTCCAATGGGAGGCAGTGACTCGTGGGGTGCCGCAGGGATCGATGCTGGGACCCCAGTTATTCATAATATATATTAATGATTTAGATGAGGGAACTAAATGTAATATCTCCAAATTTGCAGATGACACAAAGCTGGGTGGGAGGGTGAGCTGTGAGGAGGATGCAGAGATGCTTCAGTGTGATTTGGACAAGCTGAGTGAGTGGTCAAATGCAGGGCAGATGCAGTATAATGTGGATAAATGTGAAGTTATCCACTTTGGTAGCAAAAACAGGAAGGCAGATTATTATCTGAATGGCTATAAATTGAGAGAGGGGAATGTGCAACAAGACCTGGGTGTCCTTGCACACCAGTCGCTGAAGGTAAGCATGCAGGTGCAGCAGTCGGTAAAGAAGGTAAATGGTATTTACGGCAGTGAAGGCGGTAAATGGCCTTCACAGCCAGAGGATTCGAGTACAGGAACAGGGATGTCTTGCTGCAATTGTACAGAGCCTTGGTGAGATCACACCTGGAATTTTGTGTGCAGTTTTGGTCTCCTTATCTGAGGAAGGATGTACTTGGTACAGAGGGAGTGCTGCGAAGGTTTACGCGACTGATTCCTGGGATGGCGGGACTGACATATGAGGAGAAATTGAGGAGGTTAGGATTATATTTGCTGGAGTTCAGAAGAATGAGGGGGGATCTCATAGAAACCTATAAAATTCTAACAGGACTAGACAGGGTAGATGCAGGAAAGATGTTCCCGATGGTGGGGTAGTCCAGAATCAGGGGTCACAGCCTGAGGATATGGGGTAGACCATTTAGGACAGAGATGAGGAGAAATTTCTTCATCCAGAGAGTGGTGAGCCTGTGGAATTCGCTACCACAAAGTAGTTGAGGCCAAAATATTGTATGTTTTCAAGAAGGAATTAGACATAGCTCTTGGCGTGAAAGGGATCAAAGGATATGGGGAGAAAGTGGGAGCAGGCTATTGAGTTGGATGATCATTCATGATCATAATGAAAGGCGGAGCAGGCGCAAAGGGCCGAATGGCCTACTCCTATTTTCTATGTTTCTATATTAGCATGGATAGAGGGCTGGCTAATTAATAGAAGACAGAGTTGGGATACGGGGGGTATTTTCAGGATGGCAACCTCTAACTAGTGGAGTGCCACGGGGGTGAGTGCTGGGGCCACAATTATTTACAATATATATTAATGACTTAGATGAGGGAAGTGAATGTTCTATTGCCATGTTTGCGGATGATGCAAAAATAGGTGGGAAGGCAAGTGGTGAGGATGACAGAGTCTATAGAGGGATATAGACAAGGCTAAGTGAGTGGGCAAAAATGTATCAGATGGAATATAATTTGGGAATATACGAGGTTATGCAGTTTGGCAGGAAGAATAGAGGAGCTGAATATTATTTAAATGGAGAAAGACTGAAGAAAGCTGCAGCACAGAGGTATTTGGGGCCCTCGTGCATGAATCCAAAAAGCTAGCATACAAGTTCAACAGGTAATAGGGAAGGCAAATGGAATGTTGGCCTTTATTTCAAAGGGTATGGAGTATAAAAATAGGGAAGTGTTGCTAAAACTATACAAGGCACTAGTTAGACCACACCTAGAATACTGCGAACAGTTTTGGTCCCCTTATTTAAGGAAAGATATACTGGCATTGGAGGCAGTCCAGAGAAGGTTCACTAGGTTGATCCCGGTATGGAGGGATTTTCTTATGAGGAGAGGTTGATTCGGTTGGGCTTGTACTCATTGGAGTATAGAAGAATGAGAGGCGACCTTATTGAAACATATAAGATTCGTAGGGGGCTTGACAGGGTAGATGCTGAGAGGTTGTTTCCCCTTGTGGGGTGGGGGGGGGGGTCTAGGACCAGATGGCATAATCTCAGAATAAGGGGGTGCCCACTTAAAACAGAGATGAGGAGAAATTTCTTCTCGCAGAGGTTAGTGAATCTGTGTAATTCTTTACTACATAGGGTAATGTGGCAAACTGGATAAAAGGTTGGCTTTGTAACAGGAAACAAAGGGTAATGGCCGATGGATGCCCTTGCGAATGGAAAGTTGTCTTAAGTGGTGTTCCACAGGGCTCGGTGTTGGGACCCTTGCTGTTTGTGTTATATATTAATGATTTGGACGTGAACATGGGGGGCAAGATTGGGAAATTTGCAGGTGACGCAAAGATTGGCCGAGTAGTGGATAGTGTAGAGGATAGCCATAATCTCCAAAACGATATAGATGGGTTGGTGGAGTGGGCGGTAAAGTGGCAGATGGATTTTAATATAGAGAAGTGTGAGGTCATACATTTAGGGAGGTCAAACAGTTACAGGGATTACAAAATAAATGGGAATATACTAAGAGGGGTAGATGAAGTGAGAGATCTTGGCGTACAAGCACACAGGTCCATGAAGGCAGCAGTTGAAGTAGACAAGGTTGTAAAGAAGGCATATGGAATGCTCTCCTTCATTGGCAGAGGTATAGAATATAAAAGTAAGGATATAATGTTGGAATTGTATAAAACACTGGTGAGGCCACAACTGGAGTATTGTGTGCAGTATAGCTCTGGAGAGAGTGCAGAGGAGGTTTACAAGAATGTTGCCAGGGTTAGAAAAGTGTAGCTACGGGGAGAGATTGGATAGGTTGGGGTTATTTTCCCTGGAACAAAGAAGGCTGAGAGGTGACTTGATTGAGGTGTACAAAATTATGTGGGGAATAGATAGAGTGGACAGGATAAAATTGTTTCCCTTGATGGAGAATTCTAGAACCAGGGGACATAGATTCAAGATAAGTGGCAGAAGGTGTAGGGGGGACATGAGGAAGAACTTTTTTACGCAGAAGGTAGTGGGTGTCTGGAATTCGTTGCCCAAGTTGGTGGTAGAGGCAGAAACTTTAAACTCTTTCAAAAAGTACCTGGATCTGCACCGAAAGTGCTGTAAGCTGCAGGGCTATGGGCCTGGTGCAGGAAGGTGGGATTGGAAAGGGCACCTGGGTGTCCTCGGGCTGGCATGGACAAGATGGGCTGAATGGCCTCCTCCTGTGCTGTAACTTTTCTATGATTCTATGGCTTTAGAGGCTGGGTCTTTAAGTATATTCAAAGCGGAGATAGACAAACTTTTAATCAGTAAGGGAATCGAGGGTTATGGGGAAACGGCAGGATAGTGGAGTTGAGGATTGTCAGATCAGCCATGATCTCATTGAATGGTGGAGCAGACTTGATGGGCCAAATGACCTACTTCTGCTCCTACGTTTTATGGCCTTATCGTTTACAATATGCAAAGAGTGAGCATGTGGGTTGAATAGATTCAAATCTTTTTGAACTGATACCACAAACTGCTGATGGTGGGGATGCTTAGGTCAGCTTTTCCAGTAGCTCTCTTGAACTTGTTACATAATTTATTTAATTGCTACATGATTTATTGCCTATATTCCAGTGGCACAAATTAGATTGACTGATTGGAAACATGTTGTAGGGTGAATTGCAAGGTGAATGTGTGTCCATGAAATCACTAGCGACCATTCCCAATCTGACCTTATGATGGAGGTAAGGTCATTGATGACGCAGTTGAAATTGGTTGGTCTGAGGACATTTCGTGGAGGAATTCCTGCAGCAATGCCCTGGGACTGAGATGATTGGCCTCCAAAAAACGCAACCTTCTTCCTTTCTACTAGGTATCACTGCAACCAGTGGAGAGTTTTCACCCTGATTCCCATTGACTTCAATTTTGCGTGGGCTCCTTGATGTCATACTTGGTCAAATGCTGCCTTATGTCAAGAGCAGTCACTCTCACCTCACCTCTTGAATTCAGCTCTTTTGTCCATATTTGGACCAAGGCTGTAATGAGGTCTGGAGCAGAGTGGCCCTGTTGGAAACCAAACTGAGCACCAGAAAGCAGGTTATGGATGAATAGGTGCTGCTAGATCCTACTGTCGAGGACACCTTCCATCACTTTGATGATTTGAGAGTGAACAGATGGAGCGTATTGGACTTTCTAACCATTTACATACTATATAAAGTTTGGTAAGCACTGTGAATTGTAGCCTGATGTGAGGAAGTAGTTCCTTTGCCCAAGCTGCAATATTAAAAAAAATCTCACCAGTGGTGCAAATATGTTTTATAGAAAGTGTTATGGCAATTTTAAAGAGACTGAAATTAAACCAAAGAAATATGGATAAGATTTCAAATTTCTGCATTCTTGCCAGCGTCAGCTTGGCACAGTTATAGGGCCCTCACCTGTCCGGAATCGGTATTAGGATGACTGCTTTTCCTAATATATACTAATGATCTTAGTCTTAGACAGGGCACAATTTCAAAATTTGCAGATGACATAAACTTAGTACTATTGTGAACTCTGGGGAGAATTGTGATATACTTTGAGGACATAGGTTGGTGGAATGAGGAGACGTGGCAAATGAAATTTAGTGCAGAGAAGTGTGAAGTGATACACATTGGTAGGAAGAACATAACAGCGATATAAATTAAAGGGCACAATTCTAAACAGGTGCAGGAGCAGAGAGATGGGGATATACATGCACAAATTGTTGGAGGTGGCAGGACAGGTTGAGAAAATGTTAAAAATGCATAGGGGCTACTAGGCTTTATAAATAGACGCATGGAGTTCAAAAGTAAGGAAGTTATGATGAGCCTTTGAAATATTGGTTTGGCCTCAGTTGGAGTATTGTGTCCAATTCTTGGCACCATAAGATTCACAAGAATGCTTGTAAGTGGATGGGTGAAGCTGGGGCTTCCTTGGAGAAGAGAAGGTTAAGGGGAGGTAAAAACAAAAAAACCGCGGATGCTGGAAATCCAAAACAAAAACAGAAATACTTGGAAAAACTCAGCAGGCCTGGCAGCATCGGCGGAGAAGAGCAAAGTTGAGGACTCGAAACGTCAACTTTGCTCTTCTCCGCCGAAGCTGCCAGACCTGCTGAGTTTTTCCAGGTATTTCTATTTTTGTTAAGGTTAAGAGGAGATTTGATGGAGGTGTTCAAAATTCCCATTGGCAGAATGGTTGGGAACCAGAGGATGTGGATTTAAGAACCAAAGGTGACATGAACAAACCGTTTTTATACAGAAAGTGGCTAGAATCTGGATGCACTGCCTGAGAATATGGTGGATGCACTGCCTGAGAATATGGTGGATGCACTGCCTGAGAATATGGTGGATGCACTGCCTGAGAATATGGTGGATGCACTGCCTGAGAATATGGTGGATGCACTGCCTGAGAATATGGTGGATGCACTGCCTGAGAATATGGTGGATGCACTGCCTGAGAATATGGTGGATGCACTGCCTGAGAATATGGTGGATGCACTGCCTGAGAATATGGTGGATGCACTGCCTGAGAATATGGTGGATGCACTGCCTGAGAATATGGTGGATGCACTGCCTGAGAATATGGTGGATGCACTGCCTGAGAATATGGTGGATGCACTGCCTGAGAATATGGTGGATGCACTGCCTGAGAATATGGTGGATGCACTGCCTGAGAATATGGTGGATGCACTGCCTGAGAATATGGTGGATGCACTGCCTGAGAATATGGTGGATGCACTGCCTGAGAATATGGTGGATGCACTGCCTGAGAATATGGTGGAGGCAGGTTCAATTGTAGCTTTCAGAAGGCATTTGGATCATTAGCTTAAGTGACAAAAATTTACAGGGCTACAGAAAAGGGGTTGGGAATGGGATTAGTTGAGTTGCTATTGTAGGAAGCTGGCATGGAGATGATGGACTGAATAGCCTCCTATGCTGTAACCATCCTGTGATTCTATAAGTCAGAAGGTTGTGCATTCAGAATGAAAATATAATCAAGGCTAACAATTCAGGAGTGCTTTTCTTTTCACATAAGATGGCAATGTGAAGCTCCGTTTGTTCAGGTTGATGTTAAAGGTCCCATGGTATTATTGAAGAATAGGATACCTCTTCATGTGTCCTGGTCAACATTTATCGCTCAACCAGTATTCCAAAAACAGATTTGCAGGTCACCTATCTCAGTTACAATTTGCGACCTCTTGCTGTTTGCAAATTGGCTGCCAAGTTTATCTACATGATAACAGCAGCTGCATGTCAAAAGTAAAAACACAAATAAAAATACGTGGAAAAACTCAGCAGGTCTGACAGCATCTGCGGAGAGGAATACAGTTAACGTTTCGAGTCCGTATGACTCTCCAACAGAAAGAGTCATACGGACTCGAAACGTTAACTGTGTTCCTCTCCGCAGATGCTGTCAGACCTGCTGAGTTTTTCCAGGTATTTTTATTTTTGTTTTTGTTTTGGATTTCCAGCATCCGCAGATTTTTGTTTTTATCACATGTCAAAAGTAATTCATTAGCTGTGAAGTGCTTTGGGCATCTTGCCATAAAATCTATGTAAATGCAAGTTTTAAAAGCAAAGTTGCCTAACACTGACAGTTTTTTGTTTCAGTGCCATTTATCTCCTTTGAATCTGCCCATGGATTAATGCATGACTTGTTCCTCATTTCTTCTGGTTGTGACATCATTACTGTTTCATCACTAAGCATGAGATTGATTGTCACTCAAATACTAATTATTCATTTTGCAGTCAGGGTGAGATGCACTTAATTAGCTACCTTAAGCCATATTCATATATCAAAATAATTTTAAAAGCAAATTCCCTCTAATGTTTACCCAATGTCCACAGCCTAGTGTGAAAGCGAATTTGGTAACCGTTGGGCACTTCCCCTTTGACTAGTTTACAACAACATTCCTTTTTTAAACCCTGTTGCTGCTTTTAAAAATATTTCGGTTCATCTAATTTTTATCTCTCTCGCTGTTGCCTGTTCATTTGTCTGAGTTGGCAAACTTACCATATAAGCTGCCTTGGGCACCATATCCATATTGCACCACTCGACACACAAGCTGTGCCAGTTGAGTTATTTGCCTGTTAAAAGTTCTGGAAGTAAGACATATGAGAAGTGACGCAGTTACTGCCTAATTTCTACCATTGCTGTTATACTTGGGAACATAAGAACAACAGGAGTAAACCATTCAGCCCTCAGTATTGTTCAGCCATTCAATTAGATCATAATCCCGATATTATTCTGATGAATTTGTGGTATACTGCCTCCAAGGCCTTCCTTGTGTGGTGCCCAGAACTGTACTACAGCTATATTCTTGTTCAGCTTGATTTCTTATTAACTTGCAATTGACTGTTTGTATTCTCCATCAGAAATCTTTGAAATGTGCTTGGATTATATTAACCCAAGCAGTGCTTCTGTGAACGTTAACTGGGGGAAAAAAAAATCCTACTGAATAAAATATACTTTTTGCTATTGGTGAGCAAGAGAGTGGGGCAGGGGTAAGGAGGCTTGAGTGGAGCATAAACACTGGCAACAACTGGTTGGAGCGAATGACGTGTTTCTGTATTGTAGGATTAGCAATGATGGTTGAAAAACCAAAATTGAATGGGTAAATATTGGGATACTTTGAGCTGCTCATCAACATTGACTGTTTATTTTTTCTGGAGACTTGTCAATTACATGAATTGCCTTGCCTTCAGATTCTGTAGCAAAGATTTCAGAATGTTCATTCTTCATTAGTGCATCCTCTGTGTATAGCTGGAATAATCTTCATTGACTGAGATGGAGAATTGGAAGTTGGATTCTTAAGTATTGACATTAATAGGCTGATATATTGTATCATGGGAGAGGTCAACAGCATGCACTGGAGGCCATAGAGTTGCACAGGCCATTCAGCACAGAAACACATTGTGTGCCCCAACCAGCTGATGTAAGCATTTCTGATCCACTCAAGCCTCCATTCATCTTTCCTCATCTAACTCATTCAGCATAACCCTCTAATTCCTTTTGCCCTCATGCTTATCTAGCCCCCCAGTCAGGAAAATATAATAATTTTTATAATGTTATTGGAATTTATTATAAAGTAGAGTAATAGTGGGGTCTGTATTTATGGGCCTGTGTGTGTTGGGTTGACTTAATTGAATTAAAGGCAGCTGGTCTGAAGGCTTTGATGTAAGAAGAGAAGCTAGCTTTGAAATGCTAAATAGGTAAATGTGGGGGAAGTTTTAGAATGAGAGATGTAAAGAGAACATTTACACTTTTAAATAAACCAGAGTAGCTTGAATTCAAAAGAGGGGGTGCAATGTTTCACCTAGTCAGAAGAAGTTAAGAAACATTGTGTTTATTTTTCCCAAGGATTACTAGTAAAATTAGTACTATGATAGATTTTTATTATTAGAGAGGTAAAAGTCCAAAGTCATAGTGAAAGAATGGGAATTTGCATTCAAAGGGGAAAATATGTATAAAGGAGAGAAGGCTGTGTGCAAGAGAAGGAACTCTAAGATCTAACAAGTGTGAAAAGCCTTCAGCATCTAAACGTCAAGCTTCTCCTGATTCCTGATTTCTTGGTAAATGAATTGTATTAATGACCTCTAATTTTTTTCTTATTCCTTTATGGGATGTGGACTTCGCTGGCTGGGCCAGCATTTATTGCCCATCCCTAGTTTCCCTTGAGGAGGTGGTGGTGTGCTGCTGCCTTGAACCGCTGCAGTCCACGTGGCTTAGGTGCATCCATAGTGCTATTAGGAAAGGAGTTCCAGGATTTAGATGCAGCGACAGTGAAGGAACGGTGATATATTTCCAAGTCAGGATGGTGAGTGACTTGGAGGGGAACTTCCAGGTGGTGGTGGTCCCATGTATCTGCTGCCCTTGTCCTTCTAGATGGTAGTGGTCGTGGGTTTGGAAGGTGCTGTCAAAAGAGCCTTGGTGAATTCCTACAGTGCATCTTGTAGATAGTACACACTGCTGCTACTGTGTGTCGGTGGTGGAGGGAGTGAATGTTTGTGGATGAGGTGCCACTCCAGCAGGCTGCTTTGTTCTGGACGGTGTCAAGCTTCTTGAATGTTGTGGGAGCTGCACTCATCCAGGCAAGCAGGGAGTATTCCATCACACTCCTGACTTGTGCCTTGTAAATGGTGGACAAGCTTTGGGAAGTCAGGAAGTGTGTTACTTGCCGCAGGATTCCTAGCCTGTGACCTGCTCTTGTAGCCACAGTATTTATATGGCTAGTCCAGTTCAGTTTCTGGTCAGTGGTAACCCCCCAGATGTTGATAGTGGGGGAGTCAGTGATGGTAATACCATTAAACGTCAACGGGTGATGGTTAGATTCTCTCTTGTTGGAGGTGGTCATTGCCTGGCACTTGTATGGTGCGAATGTTACTCTAATTATGTTCTTCCCCACAAAAGGAAATATACTTTCTATCCACTTTATCAAAGCCATCCATAATTTTGAAGGCCATTACTAGGTTACCCCTCAGCCTTCTCTTTTTCATTCTCCAATTGATTTAGAAATACTTTAAATTAAGCATGGAAAGAGGTGAAAACTGGTAGTGGAAAAGCATTATGGTGATGAAAGAATAAGGTTGAATATGGTCTATGGCAAGAAAGGAGGCAAAAATATACCTGGTGAGAAGATTGTTTTATAGATGCTGTGGACTGCAACAGTCTGGCATGTCCTCATTGACTCGTCATCTTGACATCTGACTGCTCTTCCTCTGGTACTGTTCCAAACAACCAGAGATGCATAACTTGTTTACTCGCCTCTTGCCACAATATTTCTCACCCCACTCTGACCTTTGTATATCATCCATCAGTTTTCACTTTCTATCAGCTTTTTAAAAAAAAAATCTCCATGCGCAAATGGAGGTCATCATTTGTGATTGCATCCTTTTTTTTATGAAAGGGTTTGTTTGTCTTTAGTATCCAGTTTTGAGGGCTTGCTCCCAAACATGTCATTTTCTCTTTGCAGATGCCAATGAATCTTTTAGGTGTTTACACTATTTTCTATTTCAGAAGTTCAGCAATGAGTCTTATCCAATGGAGTTGATTAACTGGAGTTACAGGCAGGACAGTTCATTTAAAAAGAAAACTCTCATGGGGAGACCAGCGAGAAGCCAGGGCAATTTCCTGCCTGAAATTGGAGGGAGCAAAAATCAGGTTATGATTTTGAATATGCCAGGGACCCCAGGGAACAGAGCCCCAAATAAATGTAGTGTTAGTCAAGGGCTTTGGTAGATGATGCCATTGCAAAGAGGACGTGGCAAGGCTAGGGAGGTCCAAAGACACCTTGTGAGACATGGGAAGCATCCCTGCTCCTCCTAGCACATTATTATGGCCCCTTCTCACCTTTCTGTGACTCCTGCCATGGTCAGGGTTGGCCCTATGACTCCAGAAGTTGGTGTGGATGCTGCATCAATAATGTTATCAGCCCCAAGAGGTTTTCAAACTCAAAGTAGCCCCCACTTGCCAAGGCTGTTGGCGCTCTTGTGTCTGGATTAAGCTGATTTGATTTGGTGGAAGACAGGAACTGGTGGGACCAACCATTCCTGTTCTTCCACCCCTTCAACCTAAGAACTTGACCGCTTGCCAGGCAAGGAGGGGTGGAATTGATTGCTAACCCAATATCTTCGTTCTGATATTACAGGATCAGCTTTGTGTTGTCAGTGGACATGGGACTTTGTCAGTTGTGGCAATAATGAGCTTCACCACCTGCATTTGGTGTTTAAAATTGTAAAGGCTAGATATCTATGAACTACCACTCCCTCTGGTTGGAGAATCTAGAATAATTGGATTTCATCTTAAATTTAGAACTAGAATAATTAGGATTGAAATGGGAAGAAATTTTTTCTTCCCCATAAAGCTGTGAATGATCTCAATTGAAGTTTTCAAGACTGTGATTTTACTTTAGTAAGAATATCAAAGGATATGTAGAAAATGAGGATCAATGGAGCTGAGGTACAGAAAGCCACAACTTAATTGAAATGTGGAACAGGCTTCAGTGACTGAATAGTCTACACCTGTTTCAATGCATTGCTGAAACAGTCATTTCTCCATGGAGGCATCTGGTGTAGGCTGGCACTGGTTGTTGTTTCTTTTGCTAATTTTGAGAGTGGCTCCACTCTTCTCTCTAGATCACAGCACAGCTCCATTGAAATTCTGTTAATGGGCTTGACTTGCTTCCACTTAGCCCTCCAAGAAATATATTTTTTATTGGAAAAAGCTGTATAAAATCTGAGCTGCCCAAGAACCCTGTGTTGCTTGGTACTGGCACATGTTACGAAGGAGTATATGTAAAAACATTTCCTGGGCTGGAAAGTGCTGAATCCTGTATCAAGATTGTTGGCTGGTAATACCACTGAAAATGTGTTTTTTTTCCTCCTTCAATTTAGGTACTGCTTGGCTACTGAATTTTACCAAAGCTATTTTAGAAGTCACTTTGGTAGATGGTGGGGGACAAGGTGAGGCCATGCCTTTCCCATTTGTGATTCTTAGTTGTCAGGAATTCATGATCACATGCTTCAATTTGGTTCTTTTGTGCATATTGCAGTCCTTGTATCCAAGGTGGCCTGTAAGTTAGAAATGTAAGGTGATTAATATTGTTTTGAAGATTGAGGAGATGACAGAAACTGGTACAAATTTAATAGACGGGCAGGGAGACTATGGTGGGGGGGAGGGTACATAAATCTTTGGAGGTGGCAGACCAAGTTGAGAATGCTGTTTAAAAGTGTATATAGAGCCCTTGGCTTTATAAATGGAGGCACAGAGTGCAAAAGCAAAGAAGTTATGTTAAACCTTTATGAAGCATTCGTTAGGTCCAGCACGAATATTGTGACCAATATTGGGCACCACGCTTTAGGAAGGATGTCATAGCCTTCATGAGGGTGCATAGAAGGTTTACTAGAATGGCACCAGGAATAAGAAACTTTAGTTATGTGGAGAGATTGGAGAAGCTGAGATTGTTCTCATTCACACAGAGAATTTTAAGGGGAGATATATTGGAAGTGTTCAAATCATGAAAGGCATTCATAGAGCAAGTAAGGAGAAACTATTAACAGTCATAAGGATCAGTAACTGGGGTCCCAAATTTAAGGTAATTAACAAAAAAAAACAGAGGCTTCATATGGAATTCATTTAAGCAGTGTGTTATGGTGTGAAATGCAGTGTCTGAAAGACTAGTGGAAGCAAATAGAAATTAAATTCTTGGAAGGGAAAGAATTGCATGTCCGTGGGGAATGGCACTAATTGGATAGCTCTTTCAAAGAACCAGCACAGGGATGATGGGTCGAATGTTGACCACCAGCACAATATCATTCGATGACATTGGAGACTATGCTCCTAAGCTTAATTTTTTTAGGCAGGCCAAGTGAAAAGTTTTGAATTTGGAGAAGAAAGAGGTTATTCGTCCCATCATTAAATGCTTGCTAGTAACTTTTGTTTGAACAATTATTGCTTCTAGTATGACTGGTCAAGAGCATGTTACCGCATCAACCTAGAAGGACTTGCTCTAACCGTTGAGCTTTGGCTGAGGATCTCAAAATATGCGTAACTTGATTTATGGGGAATTTGATCTCCTAATGTTCTTGTGGGGTTTGCCAAGTAAAAGGTAAGGTAATTAGCCATAGTCCACAAAGGACCATAGGAACCTCTCCATTAGAGACGATTGGTTATACAGGTCAAATATCCTTTATTCAAAATCCTTGGAGCCGATTGTGTTTTGGATTTCAGATAATTTTAGTTTTTGGATACCGCATACTGGACTAGGTTTACTTACATTGCAATAGCCTAAGCAGACACTAGCTATAGTCGAAAGTAAATAAAATGGCTAGAAAAGTAAGATGTATCAATGAATAATAAATACAGGGTACTTGTAATAAGTTCCCACCGATGGTGCCATCTGCGATTCTGCTTGTAGGAGAGGGTTCAGAGTGTCGATGAGCAGACAAATAACTGGACTTTCCGCGCTAAAGGTCGGGTGCAGTCAGTGACCTTCATGTCGGTTCAGGTCATGTTGGCTCACACCAGGGTCTTATAGTTCGGGTGCGGCAGGCAAGGTTTGTGTTGGCTAGGGTTGTGTTGGCTCAGGTCGTGGATTCTCACGCTGAATGTCGATGAGGTTCAAAAAAAGTGTGGTTTTGGGATGTGTCCGTTTTTCAGATTTATGGATAAAGGATACTTGACCTGTATATAGCTTGAGAGGCACCATTCTGCAAGCGTGGGGCAACGTGAGTAGGCAGGCGTCCATGAACAAATGGCATGGAGATTGAACCCCGCTGTTGGTGTCATTCTACATCACACTCTAACCACCTAGCCAACTGAGCTAACTAACCATAACCATTTTTTGATTTCCAAGGCAGACTGGATATTGTAAGCTGTTTTGGTGCACTTTGTGTTGCTCTAAAATCTTGCTGTGATTCAAATACGCAATCTTAAAAAAAGCCATTCAGCAACCCAGGCTTGTTTCCATTGTTCTGTGATGGGACTTAACAGTAATCAATCATTTGTGCCACAATCATTTGATCATTCTTGGTGCTCAGCACCCAGTGATATGCACAGTTCAACAGTGACTCAAAGTCAGGCTTGATACATCCTCAAGTAGATATTTCACTTAGGTGTCTGAAGTAATTGTTAAACAGACTTAGTTACCTGATAGTTTGTGTTACTGATTCTTTGTACCAGTTGACATTCTAGAATTATAATCAACATTTTTGCCATTGAAAATGTTTCTATTTGTTTTTGTAGCTAATCTTGTCCCAGAGTATGCACAAGACTCAAATCACATAAAGGGAACAGTTCTACCATAGCAATCATTGTTCTTTGATATTCTGGTGAGCAATGTTGGTACAATCTCATTGCACCACAAAAAATGTTATTCCAATGGTTGGGTTAGGCACGTCATCTGTGCCCAGCAGGTTTCCTTGGGATTAATTTGGCTGCTGTGACTTCCTTCTGTGACAGATACTTTAATGGCTTCCAGATAACCCTTCCAGTAGTAAACCATATAATGGAAAATTGAAGCAGTTTGTTATTTGGTGCTCTTCCAGAAAACTGAGTCCATTAATATGCAGAGCTCATGGAATTCAATTTGGAGCAAGAAGTTATGATTCATTCTTTATCCTCCCCAGGTAGTGAAATATATCTTCCAGTTGTGATTTGTGTGATGCCTAGAGATTTTTGAACCACTGTACTAATTGAACAAGATTTATTTCATAAAGCTCAATTTATTGTGACCTTTGGAGGTGAAACATCTGGTACCACCATCACAAATATTGGCCAAAAATCTGTTTGAATGTATCCTACATGATGATTGCCAACCAGGTAGGATATTCCATTTGATAGCTTAATTGATCCACCTTCTCATCATTTCTCTTGAATCCATTTATACTGTTTGCCTTTCCTGGTAACTCGTTCACAAATCCATTACTCTTGAAGTTTTTTTAAAATCCATCTGACTGCACTGATTATTCTTGCTATTTTTTTAACAATTTGTGCTTGGTAATACACAAATCTTTCACCTTGATGAACAACTTAAATGCAAGTTTGAATTGGGTCACTTTGGAATCTCCCGCCTGTATCACACCACACCCCTTTCAACCAAGGAAACAGGTCTGATTTTCTTGACCTGTTTTGCCTGACAGCTGAAATCATTTGTAATTTTTACCTCTTCACTCACCCAAGGAAGATAAAGTTATTCCTGTTACAGGCTGACCAGAATTCCACACAGTATTCTGAATGGTTTGTGATCATTGGCTGATTCATTAAAAGATAACACCTTCCTTTGTGATCTTGATTTACTACTCTATACTTTGTTATAGTGTTCCTCCTGATTCCAAATTAGCTTAAACCCTCCACCCACAGCACTAGCTAACTATCCTATCAAGGCATTGGTCTTAGTCTTGTTGCGGTACAACTTGTCCATTTTAACATGGGTCCCCCTATAGTTTCAATTTCCCAGGATTCTGATCCCCTCCCTTCGGCACCATTTCTTCAGAAATTAATCTGCCTTATCTTACTGCTCTTGTACACAGCAGCATGTAGCATTAGGAGTAATTTAGAAGATCACTGAATCTTTATGGCACAGATGGAGGCCATTTGGCCCATTGTGTCTGTACTGGCTCTCCAAATGAACAACTTGTCTAGTGCCGTTTCCCTGCCTTCTCCCTGTAACCGTGCACGTTCTTCATTTTCAGATAACAGTTTAATTCCATTTTGAATGCTTCAATTGAACCTGTATCCACCAACACTCAGGCAGTGCATTCCAAACCCTAACCGCTCGCTATGTAATTACCCCCTTTTGAGGTTCTTGTCTTCAATTTGTTCCCAAGCTCCCTGCTGACTGCAGGACTTCAACCTTATTCAATCAGGTGTCACTGTTTTCAACATGGACCACAATTTCAATCTGTTCCCATTCTCCTCTGCAAAATATTCTGCACTTATCCATGATATGCTCTGCCTTAGCACCAACAAGGCAACACACCATGTGAGTTTGATAAAGTAGCTTGGAGGATCTCATGAATTGAATTAATTGTAGAGACAGTTGTTAATCTGTATACAGTCAAAATGGGCACTCATTCAATTTACGGGATACTGCTTGGTTTGGAGGAGCTATTGAGTCTGTGGCGATTTCAGCATCCGCTGTTTTACGACTTCTGTTTATTTGTGCCATCTTAAACATGACATTCTTTTGTATCCAAAAAAAAATCACTTTGTATGATGTGATTGAAACTAAGCCATGCAGAGCAGGTATGTTTCATGCTTCCAGTGGACTGTGACAGTTGGACTGAGCAGCCTTGCTGTAGGAAAGGGACAAAAAAATGACTTGTGTTCTTGCTTCTGATTGCTAGTCATTCAATTGTGCTGCAGCGTGCATGTGTATTAATGTCCACTTTGGGCAGGGATTAGGTTTAATTGTATCCTTGTCTGTACATCCCTGAAATGTCTTATGCTGCCAGCTGTTGGCAGGTTGTTTGAAAAATGGTCACTTGCTCAAGGTCCTGGTTTTTGGCAATTTTTTATTCATTCTTGGAATGTGGGCGTCACTGGCTAGGCCATCATTTATTGCTGCCTTGAGCTGTTGTAGTCCGTGTGGTGTTGGAAAACCCACAGTGCTATTAGGAAGGGAGTTCCAGGATTTTGACTCAGTGGTAGTGAAGGAAAAGTGATATAGTTCCAAGTCAGGATGGTGTGTGAATTGGAGGGAAACTTGCAGTTGATGGTGTTCCCATGCATCTGCTCCCCTTGTCCTTCTATGTGGTAGAGGGTGTGGGTTTGGAAGATGCTGTTGAAGGAGCCTTGGTGAGTTACTACAATGCATCATGTAGATGGTGCGCTTTGCTGCCACTGTGCATTGGTGGTGGAGGGAGTCATTGCTTGTTTTGGTGGATGGGGAGGCCAATCAAGTGGGCTGCTTTGTACTGGATATTGTCAAACTTCTTGAGTGTTGTTGGAGCTGCACTCACCTGGTCTAGTGGAGATTGTTCCATCACACTCCTGGCTTGTGCCTTGTAAATGGTGGACAGACTTTGTGGAGTCAGGAGGTGAGTTATTCTCTGCAGAATTCTCAGCCTCTGACCTGCTCTTGTAGCTGCAGTATTTATATGGCTGGTCCAGTTCAGTTTCTGGTCAATGGTAAACCCCAAGATGTTGATAGTGGGGGATTCAGCGATGGTAATGCCATTGAATATCATGGGGAGATGGTTAGATTCCCTCTTGTTGGAGATGGTCATTGGCTGGCACTTGTGAGGCATGAATGTTACTTGCCATTTTCAGCCCAAGCCTGAATGCTGCCCAGGACCTTCTGCATCTGGACATGCACTGCATCAGTATCTGAGGAGTCGCAAATGGTGCTGAACATTGTGCAATCATCAGCGAGTGTTCCGACTTCTGGCCTTATGATGAAGGGAAGGTCATTGATGAAGCAGCTGAAGATGGTTAGGTCTAGGATACTAACCTGAGGAACGCCAGCCATGTCCTGGGACTGAGACCAACAACCACCTTCCTTTGTGCTAGGTATTACTCCAACAAGCGGAGTTATTAAACCCCCCCCCCTGCTGGTTCCCATTGACTCCAGTATTGCTAGGGCTCCTTGATGCCACACTTGGTCAGATGCTGCCTTGATGTCAAGGGCAGTCACTCTCACCGCTTCTGTAGTTTAGCTGTTTTGTCCATGTTTGGACTAAGGTTGTAATGAGGGAGCAGAATGGCCCTGGCAGAACCTAATCTGAGCATTACTGGCAGGCTATTACTGAGTAAGTGCTGCTTGATAGTACTACCACCGAGAAGTTCCATCATTTTGTTGATAAGACCATAGGCTGGGGTAGTAATTGGCCAGGTTGGATTTGTCCTGCTTTTTGTGGACAGGATACAGCTGGGCAATTTTCTGCATTGCTGGGTAGATGCCAGTGTTGTAGCTGTACAGGAACAGCTTTGCTAGGGACGTGGCTAGTGCTGGAACACGAGTCTTCAGTACTCTTGCAAAACTGTTGTGAGGGCCCATAGTCTTTGCAGCACCCAGTGCCTTTAGCCGTTTCTTCAAATCACGTGGAGTGAATCAAATGATTGAAGACTGGCATCTGTGAAGCTGGGGACTTCAGGAGGAGGCCGAGATGGATCATCCACTTGGCACCTTTGGCTGAAGATGGCTGCAAATGTTTCAGCCTTGCCTTTTGCACTGATGTGCTGGGTTCCCCCATCATTAAGGATGGTGATGTTTGTGGGCAATGAAACCATAATCCAGCAAGTCACTATCTTAAGAGGAAGAGCACGTGTTTAGAAAAAATTTTGTTCTATTACAGAGCTTCCTCTTTCAGTAGGCTGGATATTAACTTGGAGGCGGGACTTGGAGCAGGAGTTGGGCTGCCTTAAGGTCAGGAACCCAGAAGAACGGGTTTCCCACAGGACCTACTGAATTTAATGAGAGGACTTGATTAACATTCATTGTCTCAATTTCCCATCCATTGTCAACCAAATTGTGAGGCTGACAGGCTGTTAGCCGAGTAATGCTTTTGCATCAGGCCACAGTTCGGGAGGTGATGGATCAGAGGAACTCAGGAGGAAATCAAATGGGTGGAGGAGTTTGGAGGATAGAAATTGGGTTGGTGTGATTAGTATCCAATTGGCAGGAGAGGTGGGTGAATTCAACTCCCTTTATCTGCCAGGCTTCCCAAGGCCCAGAAAACTCAACCAGCCCAGGGTTAAATTTATAATAGTGATTCTGTATGAGGCATGCAACCTTGTTATAATATTTAAATTGCCAACCTGCTTCCTAGCGTGAGTTAGTATCCCATCCCCTGACCTACCCCTGTTGAAACTGTCAGGTTGGGGTCAGGAATCATTGTTTGACTCATTTGAACGTTTTAACATCGCACCTGTATCAAACCTGCCTGTTTTTGGATGTTAAAGTTCCCCCCAATGTTTCACCTGTTTTTATAGATACCGCGTGAGATTTGTGTGAAAATAAAGTGGAAACTCTTTTTAAAAAAAACTTTCTACAAGCTGGCTGACTATGGTTTATATTGCTTCCCAGCATAAGGGGGAGTTAGTACATGTCACTACTAACTGGAAATAAATTCAGACTGAAAAAGGAAGTTGCAAAATTGTGATTGATCATATTTCCTGGTTGAGTTGCTTTATATTTTCATATTGATTTATATTTCTGATGCATGTTAAGGATGTGAATGCTACCCAGGGATTATGATCATTAAAACCTTTTCCTGTTGAATAACTCCTTATTAGTCATTTGGAAATGCCCAACCCAACAGTTTGTAGTTGTTAGTCACCAAAGTCTAGAAATGCTTAGGATTCCCTTAAGTGCTTTGCGTGTAGGGCTTGCAAATTTAAAAATAGCAAAATAGCCTGAAGAATACTGATGCCTCCACTAGAGATTCCACTCAGCTAAAAATGTAAAGCCAGCTGTTTTAAAGCCAGCATTCCAAATACAGGTATTTTTTTAGAAATCTGCTTTTTGTTCCAAGATGTGATTTCTAATGTTTTGCTGAGCTGGTTAACTATCACACTAAATGGCAACCTGTCAGTCAAAGGAAAAAAGTGAGATATGTTGGAGGTGATCACATCATTTTCCATGAACTTTAAATGTAGCTTTGTGCACTTCAGTTTTACCTTAAACGTATTTTTGTTGAGAATTTAGGAAATTCTCCCTCAACATATGCAAATAATTCTGCCTTTCTCTAATCTGTTGTGTTATCTGAGGATGACTTTTAAACCCTCTAGACATCTGTCGCTGCAGCCTCAGATGATGTCTGGTGCAATAGTCAAGATGCAGATATAGTAGAGCTGTGCTTAGGTCAGCTTGCCTGTATTCAGAATGGTCGGGTTACAGAAGTGCTGATTCCCAAAATCATTTACAGACACAAGAGGAGGCCAGTTAGTTCACCAAGCCTGTGCTGGCTCTCAAAGAACTAGCTGCTCATCCCATGTCCTTTTCACCATAGCCTTTTTTTAAAAAGTCCTTATTCCCTTGTTTAAAAACTATTATGAATTCTTGTTTCCAGCATGGTTGCTTGTATGAAGTTGAGTGTCTTAACATTCTGTATTAAGAAAACTTCACTTCTCCTCTCATCGTTTTAATTTTGATTTAAATTTATGCCCTTTAGTTACCAATTCACCAACCAGTGGAAATTGATTTTTCCAATTTTCTCTTTTAAAGTCTCATTTTAAGCATTCTATCTGATCTTGTCTAACTAGAAGAACTTCGATTTACTAGTCTGGTTCTGTTTATAATAAAGCATTGATTTTGACAATCACTATATTAATTTACAATGCTGTTTAGCATAGAACAGTGATTTGATTTAAACCTCCTGTGGTGTTTGGTTTGCTGGGTGTTTTGTCTCTGGTAGAACCTGTGCTTCCTGGCTGTCGTCATCTGCTAATAGCAACTGAAACCAATTAATCCAACTGTTGCAGAAAAATCAATATTTTATAGACATTTTGTTAGAGTTTAGCTGCTGTATCATTCAATTAAGCCCATCTCAGCAATTGAACTAATTCCTAGCTGCTTGTTTTAATTTTCCCAAGCAGAAACAGTATTGAAAATTTCACTCCCATTTTTTCTGTGAAAGGAAGGTTCAGAAAACTAGCAGTAACATAGAAATGGAAAAAATAGCAATTTTGGCTATTACTGTTAGGGAGCAGTTTGAAACTATGCTCCAAGGATGACTTAGTGTTTACACACTTTCAGCAGTAAGTGTAAATGTTTGTGGATCTGGAGTAAATATTGTATGTTCTTAGCAATGCTTTTGTAATACAGATATTTCAATGTACATCCTCAGTAAGTGGAGATGACCTGTACTGCTGAATGTTGCATCAACATGTGCTAGTGGCAGTTGAATTAGAAAGTGGTAAACAGAGGTGATTTCCTCTAGGGAAATCGAAGAAAAAATCTTCGCTTTTGTCAATAATTTCTAATAAACTCCTTTATCCATTCCTGTGTCATTCATAAGCTGAGTTGTTTTTTACAGTTCTTTAAGGCCTTTCAAGTAATATAGGGTTTGTCTTTTCCTTTGTTTGGCAATTTTTTGAAGGAAAGAGAGGCTTTGGGACCTGTCTGGTCTGAGTTTTTGCAGAATTACTGTCATTTTCAATTGAGTCATGAGAAGGTTTCTTTTTCCACTGTGCTGTAATATAACTTTGTTTTGTGATAAATGTTGCTTAAGTCTGAATTGCCGTACAGAATACATCTTCACAATGTGCAGTATTAAATGACCTTGTAGGTTTTTCACACAGCATAATAGGTCTTCAGCTGCTTTATTATGAATTCTCTGAAAATGACCTGGGGTGAAGTGTACATGTGTCCCTTTGTTATGGCATTTGCAATTGAGAACTAACTGTCAGGAACTACGGTGTGAACCCGTGTCTATACTGGCTGGGGAGCTTTTGGTTTTTCTGAAATCCTTACTGCGTTACCACATCCTTCCTGATTACATTTATTGTGATAGAAAAGCTCTGTTACATTGGGATATGGCATTGTGTTATGCAGGTAAGCTATACATTTATTGTTTCTGTGAGCTATTTTAAACATTGCTATCTTGTTTAACAGGCGAAGCCAAGAACCTACCTCCATGCCATGGTCCAAACAAGATGCGAGATTGTTTCTGTACTATAAAACTGGACCAAGAAGAGGTTTATCGGACAAAAGTCGTTGATAAATCTTTAAGGTAATCACTGCAGCATGGTTCCAGATCTCTCATAAATGTCACTTGTAGCTACTCAGTCCTGTAGTGAGAGGAAGATTGGGAACTGCAATGTCGGAGAGCAGAAAGCTGAATTAGAGAAGATACATGTAATGATTATATGAGGCTTTGCCGAAATTAACAAAAAAAAATATTTCTGGAATTTTGGCATTAGAGCACTGTAGAATGGGCAAGTGCATCTTGAAATCAGTGCTAGGCAGACTTGTGATTTCCCTCGGAGCAATTCAGTTAGCTCCTGTATTAAAAGCCGCTAATGCAACACCTCCAGCAGCCTGCAGTGACACCATTTGCAGCTTAATATTTCAAAAGATCTGACTGGTATCATAATTTATTTCAATGATCACATTTGCGTCAGCTCTCTATTTGAAAAGCACCCGTTTTTTTTACACAAGCATTTTGAGTTTGTATGCTGTTTCACCATTTCTAACTTAACAGTTACATGAGTAGGCACCATGAGCATTGCTCGTTGGTGTCACTGCTATAAGTGGAGCCAGTAGTACAGTGAAGGGAACGCTATTTCTACCTTGAATTAATTTGTACATCTGCATTTAGTAACCTCCTGCTTTAATTTCTATCTGTTGGGGTTTGTGGTCTATTTTTTCTTCTCCTCCTCTCCCTCGTTTGGTGTGAAGACTGTAGCCTGAGCCATATTTGCAAGTTGCCAAAGCTGTTTCAGACTATTTTCGCATGTGTTGGGGCAATCTTAAAAAATGGATAGTGGTGATGACCAAAATTATAGCAGCATCGATCCATTTTTACACTGAGTTGAGATATTCGAATTAACCAAACCTCAGGGGTAATTGGTGCTTTTTTTGATATCACTTACCTTTCTCTTTTATTTCCAGGATGACTTTTGTATTTAGTCTATGAAATGCCCGCTTACTGATTTTGGCCACTCAATTAACTTGTTGCTTCCCCCAGCCACAATACATGCATGACTTCCAAATGGCTTTAAATTCCTGTGCAGTCCTCAAAAGATGTAGATTTGTTTTTATGGATTTTTGTATATTCTGTGCACAGCTGCATTAGGGTTGCGTTTAGTACGATAAATAGCTGTCTTAATTTATGGTAATCCTTTGCACTGCTTCTCTTCACAGCCCATCTCCCTCAACTTTTTCCCATAGTGAACCCTGAGTACAACCTTTTAGGAGCTTTGACATGCTACATTTTGTAAGATTAGTGAACATCAGTGTCAAACATTTAATACCGAGTGCAACGAGAAAGGTGAGCAATACACGAGGAAGATCCAGTGATTTCTTTTTTAACTTAGCATTTTTAAACAATTCCCAGCCCCTCTAGTTATCATTAGTTTCTATTTCCCTATCCCTATCCCTAGGGAGATAGGGGGGAAATAAAAATAATTGATCAAAGAGGAAAAGAATGCAACTGGGTGTACAAGTTGCACGAAACAACAAAACTGAAAGAAGTTCAAAGTGAAGAGGCAAGAAGCTTTTCCACTCTATTACTTTGGCTTATTTAGTTTTGTAAGGATTACATGATGCCAAAATTCTAACCTTTTGGCGGCATGTAAATTCATCCTATGGATCTCAAGGCACAAGTTGGTAGTGTGATGGAATACTCCACACTTGCCTGGATGAGTTCAGCTCCAACAGCACTCAAGAAGCTTAACACCTTCCAGGATAAATCGGTCTGCTTGATTGGCACCCCTTCCACAAACATCCACTCCCTCCAACACCAACTAACAGTAATACCAGTGTGTACCATCTGCAAGATGCACTGCAGGAACTCACCAAGGTTCATTAGGCAGCACCTTCCAAACCCACGACTGCTACCATCTAGAAGGACAAGGGCAGCAGGCACATGGGAACACCACTACCTGCAAGTTCCCCTCCAAGCCACTTAACAGCCTGACTTGGAACTATATTGCCATTCGTTCACTGTTGCTGGGTCAAAATCCCTAACAGCACTGTGGGTGTACCTACACCACAGGGACTGCAGCAGTTCAAGAAGGCAGTTCACCACCTTCTCAAGGGCAATTAGACATAGGCAATAAATGCCGGCCTAGCCAGCGATGCCCACTTCCTGTAAATGAATTTTTTAAAAGTTGCGTATAAACTACACAAATAAGAGTCTGATTTAATACAGCGATTAGTAATGGCACACCTGTCCTATTAAATTCAGGTTCAACCTTTACATCTATGATGAGGGGCTGAGTAAATTGAGCCGATACACACTCGAGTTTAGAAGAATGAGAGGCGATCACCTTTGCGGATGTTCCATCATTGGAGTTATTTGAGGCTGAGATGGACAGGTTTTTGGTGTCTCGGGAAACTCAAGGGGGACAGGGAGTGGGTGGGAAAGTGGAGTTGAAGCCAAAGATCAGTCATGATTGACTGATGGCGCAGGCTCACCAGGCTGTCTGGTCTACTCCTATTTCCTATGTTCTTGTATCTTGTCATCAAAGCTTTCTATTTACTGTCTCTTGGGCAATGAATTTAGGCAGGTCATAACAAGCAGACCTATATCCTCTTCTGTGTGCGCGTTGTGTGTATGAGGTAAGTTGGGGGTGGTGAGGATTAGGACAGTCTCTATGTACTGTTTGTCCAGATAGTAGACCAAACTTTCCTAGCGAAATATACTGTGCTGAATTTACTGGATGTGGCACCATTTTCTTGATACCAGATGAGATCTCAAACCTTATTATTTGGAAACGAATACTATTCTTGTCCTAAATGACCCCGTGGAGCTTCCAAACCAGGCATTTGTGCAATCATGCCCTAACCTTGATTGTGAGGGCAGTATTGCAGAAACAGATAATGAGACAATGTGTAATGTAGGGTTTTAATTATAGGCTGTAGCCTGTAATGCATTAATATTGATTTCTTGCTCAATGCAGTACTGCTTTGAATGAGCTTTTATGCTCCCCACTGTACTATTTACTATACCACCAATCTTTTTCCTCCTAGCCCAACCTTAAAATCAAAAACATGTCTCTGCACAGCTCTGGTTTAGATCAAGTAACTCAGTACTGGGGAGGAATTGAATTGGGATCCCCTTGATTAACTTATTCATTGCTTTAACCAACTGAGTCATTAGCAGATCTCATTTCTGAATAAGTGCGCAGTGGTAGTAGGAGAACATTCATACCTAAAGCAGATATGATGCTTTTAGAAAACAAAACTTGCTGCAATAAATTGACATAAATGGTATGATCTTTTTGAAGTTTGTGTTATGTAAATGGGGAGTGGGGAGAGCTGCATGAAAAGTATCTGCAGTATGCTTGAAAAAAACATTTTCATTAAATATGAACTGGAAAAGGGGAAATTCCCTGAATCTGAATGAAGCTGGGAGTGTGGATTCTGTTTATTATTCATTCCAACTGTATTAATTTATAATGCGGAGGTATATAGTATCTCAAGTTATACTGTGGCCAGGCAGTTAACTTAATACAATGGATTACTTTAGTTTTCATTTAAGGTATTTCAAATATGGAAGTATATTCTAATCATAGCCTTTTCCAGTTGTAGTTGCTTCTATTTGTGGTTGCTTTCTGTTTATTTATAGGTATTAAGTGATCCAGTAACTAGTGGGTTGTAGTGTTGGACTCTTGACCTGGCGATCAAGGTTTAAATCTCAATTTGTGCCAACTGAGCATCAGTTGGTAATGCAACCTGAGTCAGCAGGTTGTGGATTCACATCTAGAATTTGAGCCCAAAAATAAAAAAAGCTCGCACTCCAGTGCAGTATTGAGGGAGTGCTGTACTGTCAGAGGTGCCATGTTTCAGATGAGATGTTAAATGAGGCCTCGTTTGACTTAAAAGATCCTATGGCACTATTTTGAAGAAGAGCAGGGAGTTACCCCTAGTGACCGCGCCAATATTTATCTCTCAATCAACTGAGAAAAGCAGACTATCTGGATATTATCATATTATTTGTGGCAGCTTGCCGTATGCAAATTGGCTGCCACGTTTCCAACAGTCACTACACTTCAAAAGTATTTCATTGGCTGTAAAGCACTTTGGGATGTCCAGTGGTTGTGAAAGATGCTACGTAAGTGCAAGTCCATTTTCCCTCAACCAACAGACATATTCTGGCTTTCCATCTTTGACAATCATTTGTGGAGGGAGAGAGAGAGCTGGCTGAGGTTGGGTGGGCAGGGAGTTGAATAGTTGCTGATGGATATGCGTTCTGTAGTGGCAGCCAGAAAATCTCTTGTATTGACTTCTCTTTCCACATAATGTTACCTCTAGATTTACCCAAGGATATATCTGCGGGCCCCTCTTATTACTCATCTACATGCTGCCTCTCAGTGCTGTCACCTGTAAAGATATCAGATTTCATATTTGTGCTGTTGGCACCCAGCTCACCATCATCTCAGTCCCTTCACTGCCTCTGATTTGTCATGCTGTTTATCTGACACCTAACATTGGATGTGAAGGAATATATCCAATGAAATATTGGGAAGAACAAAGCCACTGCTTTCAGTCGCTGCTGCAAATTCAGCCACCTATTTCATTCATCACCTCAGCTACCATTTGAGGCTGAACTAGACTATTTGCAATCATCCTATTTGATCTTGAGCTGAACGTCCAATCCCAAATCCTTGTCTTCAGCAAGACCACCTATTTCCATCTCTGCAATGTTGCCCATCACTGCCTCAACTGATCTGTTGTTGAAACCCTTGTCTATGCCTTTGTTACCTCCAGACTTGATTTTCAATGTTTTGTTGGCTGATCGCTCACTGTTTAAATTTTGGATTTTCAAAGCTCTGATGTCAGTATCTTAACTTGCACCAAATCCCATCTACTCCACTCTTGTGCTCACTAACCAATAATTGGTTCCTGGTCTGGCATTGCCTTGAATTCTCATCCTTGTATTCAAATCCATCTCTCTCTATCTCTAGCTTCTCCTCCAGCCCTACAATCTTCATAACTAAAACAAAAACAGAAACAGAAATACCTGGAAAAACTCAGCAGGTCTGGCAACATTGGCGGAGAAGAGCACAGTTGACGTTTCGAGTCCTCATGACCCTTCAACAGAACTGGTCTGCTCTGCTCTTCTCCACCGATGCTGCCAGACCTGCTGAGTTTTTCCAGGTATTTCTGATTCTGTTTTTGTTTTGGATTTCCAGCATCCACAGTTTTTTGTTTTTATCTCTGTGTTTTAACTTTCATAACTAACTGTCCTTGGAATATCCTCTTGTAATTTCCCAATCATTAGTCTTTTTGCTGTTGCAAATCACCCACAGCTAAGGGACACGCTGGAGATCTAATCTTGGGTCCTGATTCACTGTTGGGAAATGCACAACCATATAACCAAGGGTGACAGGCCTTCTAATGCGTACTATTTTTTCCCATTCCCCCCTTCCTCTTCCTTTTTTCCCCCTTTTGGATAAGTACATGTTCTCGAATTTATTTTCCTGTGCTCTGCATCCTAGAGCCCTAGTAGTGTGAGACACAATTTATGTTAGTGCTAACACTAAAGATAATCAAATACAGTTGTGAATAGAGCTGCATCCAAACCAAAGTTGGAGCCATTGAAGCAATTTTCAGATTTGGAAGATTACATACCCATGCCAAACTCTTTGAGAGAGGGAGGAGGACACATCAATCATCCCTACCCCTTGGCATTGGTGGTTGAGTTTTTCATTGTGTTTTTTCTCTTTGTTTGTAAAGTGAGCAAATATTGCATGACAACAGCAGCTTGCATTTATGTAGTGCCTCTGATGTAGTAAATCGTCTCAAGGCGCTTCGCTGGAGCATTATCAAATAAAATTTGACATTGAAGATCGTCAACAGGATGAGATATTAGGACTGATGACTAAAAATGTGGTCCAAGAGGCTGGTTTTAAGGAGCATCTTAAAGGAAAAGAGAGAGCTAGAGAGACAGGGAGAGGTTTGGGGAGTGAATTCCAGAGCTTGGGACCTAGGCATCCAAAGGCACAGCTGTCAGTGCTGGAATGATTAAAATAGGAGCTACAAAAGAGGCCTGAATTAGGGGATGGAAGAAATCGTAGAGGGTTGTTGGACTGAAGGAGATTACAGTGGTAGTAATGGGCAAGGCCTTAGAGGGATTTGAAAACACGGATCAGCATTTTAAAATTGAGCTGTTGCTGAACCAGCAGCCAATACAGATCAGTGAACATGGGGGTGATGGGTGAGCACGATGTGGTGCAAGTTAGGATACTGGGAGCCTGAGCTCAAGTTGGAAGCATGGAAGCTAGAAGGCTGACCAAGAGAGCATTGGAATAGTCAAGTCTAGGTCTAACAAAGATGTGACTGAGGGTTTCAACAGCAGATGGGCAGGGGCAGAGTTGAGCAATATTTCAGAGGTGGAAGTAGGTGTTCTTGTCAGTAGGGCAGATATATATTGGAAGCTCATATCCAGGTTAAATATGATGCCAAGATTGTAAACTGAGGAGCAGTACTCCCTGCAGTTGAAATTGAGATTATTTTTGTAACTCCTTTTAGTGAGTGGAATTGACTGATGCAGTGTGATTGTTAGCTGTTCAGCCTTGTGCATCATTAAATGAGAAAATGTTAATTGAGCAAGTCACTTCAACGTTCTGATCCCATATATGTGCCAAGGGCTCAGACTATTCATGAAGACTTGTTGAGTCAACAGAATGTTCAAACCTGATGTGGTTCTGTGACAGAGAAGTGTCAGTAATTTTCTTATTGAACTTTTTGTGGTTTGTACCTCAAATTGTCATTTGATTTCCTGATCTTGGCTGAGCCGCTGGCTCTCTGCTCTTAAGAGGGTAAGAAACTGAGAGGGGGGATTTAACCCTTCTAGAATTGGCAAAGGTTTGAATTGTCCAGTTGGAAGCTGTATGAATGATTGGGGCAGAGGGGTGAGCAAAATAAAAATTGAATCAGCGTAAACAAAATATTGGAGTGAAAAAGATTAGAATGTTTAACCCATCTGCTGGTATTCCCAGTTTGAATTCTAGCACGGTTGTTGGGCCTTCCAAAACTGCTTTGAGGATAAAATCCTGAAGGTTATTCTAACTAGTTCATTTACATCTCTTGGTTGATTTTTGAATAAGTAAGTGCGTGAGGTATTGATGGATATTGCCACAAAGTAGACAGTGCTGCATTCCTAACCAATGCAGCAGCATATGGGGAAGGAGATAGTCAATGAACTTCTCCTTTTCTTCCCTTTCATTTCCCCCGGTTGTGTTTTCCAATGTAACATTGCCAAACCATTGTCCTGTTACTGTCAATTTAAACAAGAAGAGCATATCGATGAAGGCATTGATTTTAAGGATGGGAAGAGAAAAAGATCGAACATTTCAAACCTGTCCTTCAAGATAATTTTTGAAAAAAAATTATATTAATTGCCGGATGTTTTATATTCAAAGTGCTTCACTATACCTGTTTGTGCTGCAATCTTCAATTTTTAAAAAAAATGAGCTTTTGACTCCGCTGTTAAACTTGTTTTACAAGGGGCTGAATTATTTACTCCAATAAACCTATTAAGAAACTGCTCTGAGTGTTGTAATTAACTTTCTAAATGTTGTGAATATTGGTCGACCTGAGTTTAGCATTAGGAAGATGGGAACATACAAGGTTAAACTATTCAACACAACAAAAACACCTGGAAAAACTCAGCAGTTTGACAACATCTGTGGAGAGGAATACAGTTAATGTTTCAAGCCTGTATGACTCTTCACCAGAACTTCTGGTAAAGAGTCATACGGACTCGAAACGTTAACTGTATTTCTCTCCGCAGTTGCTGTCAGACCTGCTGAGTTTTTCCAGGTGTTTTTGTTTTGGATTTCCAGCATCCGCAGTTTTTTGCTTTTAAACTATTCAACCCCTTGAACCTGTTCCGCCATTAAATCAGGCCATAGAACCACAGAAAATTTGCAGCACAAAAGAGGCCATTCAGCCCATTGTGTCTGCGCCGGCCATTAAAAGAGAATAAAGAAGCTAGCCGCTCATTTTTAATCCCACTTTCCTGCACTTGGTCCTTAGCTATGCAGCTACAGCACTTCAGGTGCATATCCAGATACCTTTTAAATGAGTTGGGTGTTTCAGCCTCAACCACAAATTTAGGCAGTGAATTCCACATGCCCACCGCCCTGTGGGTGAAGTAGCTTTTCCTACCACTCCTTAATTCTATGCCCCTGGTAATTGACCCCTCAGCTAGGGAAAATAGGTCTTTCCTGTCTACCCTATCCTTGCCCCTCATAATTTTGTACAACTCAATTAGATCATCCCTTAGCCTCCTCTGTTCTAACCCTAGCCTATCCAATCTTTCTTCATGGATCCAATTTTCAAGCCCTGGCAACATTCTTGTAAACCTCTGTACTCTCTCCAGAGCAATGATGTCCTTCCTGTAATGTGGTGACCAGAACTGTACACAAAATTCCAGCTGCTGCCTAACCAGCGTTTTACACAGTTCCAGTATTACATCCCTGCTTTGACATTCAATACCTTGTCCAAAAAGGAAAACATTCCATATGCTTTCTTTGCCTTCTCTGCCTGTCATGCCACCTTCAGGGAAACCTGTGGACATGCACTCCAGTGTGTCTCACTTCCTGAAACCCTCTCAATATCCCACTGTGGCAGATGGTAAAATTTGACTTCAATAAATTCATCTGGAATTAAAAGTCTGATGACGGCCATGAAACCATTGCTGATTGTTATGAAAACCCACCTGGTTCACTAATGCCCTTTAGGGAAGGAAACCTGTTGCCCTTACCTGATCTAGCCTACATGTGACTCCAGACCTTCAGACCCACAGCAATGTGGTTGACTCCTAATTGCCCCTGTTCAGAGGGCATTTAAGGATGGGCAATATATGCTGGCCTAGCCAGTGATGCCCACATCCCATGAATGAATATTAAAAAAAAGTTCTATTTGCCACTTTTCCACCCACTCAGCCAAACTATTGATGATATCCTGGAGACAACAGCTATCCTCTCTTCACTGTCAACTACACAGCCAATTTTTGTTTCACCTACAAATTTCCAAATCACATTTAAGTCCAAATCATTAATGTATATGACAAACAGCAAGGCCCCCAACACTCAGCCCTGTGGAATGCCACTGGAAACTGCTTTCCATTTACAAAAACATCCGTCGACCATTGCCTTTTGTTTCCTGTCACTAAGCCAATTTTGGATCCAACTTGCCACCTTCCCCTGTATCCCATGGGATCTCACTTTTCTGACCAGTCTGCCATGTGCGACCATGTCAAATGCCTTACTAAAATCCATGTAGACAACATCCACTGCACTGCCCTCATCAATCCTTCTTGTTACTTTCTCAAAAAATTCTATTAAGTTAGTAAGACACGATCTTCCCCCAACAAAACCATGCTGACTATCCCTGATAAATCTGTGCCTTTCTAAGTAATAGTTTATCCTGTCTCTCAGAATTGATTTCAATAATTTGCCCACCACTGAAGTCAGACTGACTAGCCAATAACTTTCTGGCCTATCATTCGCACCCTTTTTAAATATGGGTACAACGTTTGCAGACCTCTAATTCTCTGGTACCTCACCTGTATCCAGTGAGGATTGGGAAACAATCCTCAGAGCATCCACTATTTCCTTCCTGGCTTCCTTTAACAACCTGGGATACAATCCATCTGGGCTGGGTGATTTATCCACCTTCAAGGATGCCAATCCCTCCAGTATTTTCTCTCTCTATGCTTATTGTATCTAATATCTTGCACTCTTCATCTTTAACTAGAATGTCTGGATTATCTCTCTCCTTCGTGAAGACAAAGTACTCATTGAGAACCCTGCCCACATCTTCCGCATCAATGCAAAATTACCATGTATATCTCTGATAGATCCTATCCTTTTCCTAGTTGTCCTCTTGCTCTTAATGTACTGGTAAAACATCTTTGGGTTTTCTTTGATTTTTACCTGCCAATATTTTTTCATATCTTCTTTGCTTTCCTGGTTTCCTTTCTTTCTTCACCCATGTACTTTCTACAGTATTAAGCTTTTGTGACCGTCATAAGCTGTCTTTTTCTGCTTTATCTTACCCTGTATGCTTCTGAATAACCAAAGTGCCCTAGATTTGGCAATACCACCCTTTTTCTTTGTGGGGTCATGTCTATACCCTGCCCATAGAATCTTGCTTTTGAATACCTTCCTCTGTTTTCCCTTCTAGTAGCTGTATCCAGTCCACTGTCGCCAGTTCATCTCTTAGCTTTGTAAAATTTGTCTTCTCCCAATTTAGAACTTTTACTCCTGTTCTAACTTAGTTCCTTTACATAATGACGCCAAAACTAACTGCATTATGGCCACTATCTCCAAAATGGCCCCCCACTGCTACTTCATCCACTTGCCCAACTTCATTTCCTAAGATTAAATCTAGAAGTGTGCCCCCTCTCATTGGGCTTGTTACATGCTGGCTGAAGAAGTTTTCTTGAATGCAGTTCATCAATTTTGTGCCCTTCACACTGTTTGTATCCCAATTGATATTAGGGTAGTTAAAGTCTCCAACTTTTACTGCTCTCTTGTTTTTGCACTCAGAAGTTTGTCTACATATTTGCTCTTCTAACTCCCTTCCACTATTTGGCGGCCTGTGGTACACTCCTAGCAGTGTGGTTGCCCCTTTTTTACTTCTGAGCTCAATCCGTATGGCCCCATTTGGTGCTTCATTTAGTATATTATCCCTCCTCACAGTTATAATTGTTTCTTTAACCAATAATGCTACATCCCTGCCTTTTTTATCCTTTTCCCTATCCTGCCTGAAAACTCTCTATCCAGGGATGTTGAGCTGCCATTTTTGCCCCTCTTTAAGTTAAGTTTCCGTTATAATGATGATATCATGCTGCCATGTATCTATCAGTGCCCTCAGCTCATTGGCTTTATTTGCTATACTCCTTGCATTTACATATACACCCTTTAACACTGCCAAATTCCCGTGCTGTGTACTTTTTAACCTGTGCTGCTTCTGCCTTACAGAATCATTCACTAATTCTCCATCTCCTGTTCCCTGCTCTGAATTTGCCCTCAGGTTCCCAGCCCCCTGCCAATCTAGTTTAAACCACGACCCCCAACAGCACTAGCAAATCTCCCTGTGAGGATATTTGCCCCAGTGCTGTTCAGGTGTAGACTGTCTGGCTTGTACAGCTCCCACCTGAGATCATAACTGATCTGTGATCTAACTTTATATTCCCAGCTTTGCCCCATATCCCTTAATACCTTGGGTTAATAAAAATCTATCAATCTCAGATTTAGAATTAACAATTTATTCAGCATCATGTGCTATAGATGGAAAAGTGTTCTAAACTTCTATCACCCTTTGTGTGTCTTGAGTGTTTCCTAATTTCACTCCTGAAAGGAATGGTTCTAATTTTTGGACTATGCTTCCTAGTAGTCTTACACAATCCATCCAGTGGAAATAGTTTCTCTCTATCTACATTCTCTGTTCCCCTTTGTACCTTGAAAATTTTGATCAGAAGTTGTCTGACTAAGATCATGCCTGACCAACTTGATTTGAAATTTTTGAGGAAGTAAGGAGGGCCAATGAGGGCAGTGTGTTTGATGTAGTCTACATGGATTTTAGCAAGGTTTTTGTCAAGGTCCCACATGACAGACTGATCAATAAGTTTAAAACTCCTGTGATCCAAGGGAAGGTGGTATGTTGGATCCAAAATTGACTCAGTGGCAAGAAGCAAAAGGTTATGATCAATAGGTGTTTTTGTGACTGGAAGGCTGTTTCCAGTGGGGCCCTACAGGGCTCGGTGCTGGATCCCTTGCTGTTCATGGTAAATATCATGATTTAGACTTAAATGTAGAGGACATGATTAAGAAGCTTGCATTTTGTACGAAAATTGGCTGTGTGATTGATAGTGATGAAGAAAGCTGTAGACTGCAGGAAAAAATCAGTGGACAGCTCGGGTGGGCAGAAAAGTGACAAATGGAATTCAATCCAGTGAAATGTGCAGTAATATATTTGAGGAGGATAAACAAGGCAAGGGAATGCACTATAAATAGTAGGATTCTGAGAAGTGTAGAGGAACAAGAGGGACCTTGATGTATGTCTACAGATCCCTGAAAGTAACAGTATAAGTAGATAAGGTGGTCAAGAAGGCATATGGGATACCTTCCTTCATTGCCCCAGGACTAGAATATAAGAGCAGGGAGCTAGAACTATATAGAACACCCAGCCTGCAGTTAGAGTACTGTATGCAATTCCGGTCACTGCATTATATAAAGAATGTAATCACACTAGAGAGGGTACAGAAGAGATTTGCAAGGATATTGCAAGAATAGAGAATTTTAGCTATGAGGAAAGATTGGATAGACTGAATTTGTTTTCTTTGAACAGATGAGGCTGAGGGGAGATTTAATTGTGGCGTATGAAATTGAGGGACATAGATCAAGTGGATAGGAAGGACCTATTTCCATTTGCAGCGAGGTCAATAACCAAGGAGCATAAATTTAAAATAATTGGCGGAAGAATTAGATGGGAGTTGAGAGAGAATTCTTTAAGCCAGAGTCTGGATGAGGTCTCGAACTCACTGCCTGAAAGGGTGGTAGAGGCAGAAACCTTTATCACATTTAAAAAGCAAATGGATGCACACTTGAGGCGTTGTAACCCACGGGTATGAAGCTAGAGCTAGAAAGTGGGATTAGATTGGATAGCTGTTTTTTTAGCTGACACAGGCATGAACGTCCAAAATTGCCACCTCCTGTGCTATAAATCTTTTAATGATTTATATGTTTCTTCGTTACCCCTTCACCCTATAATTTCATGGGAATGCAATTGTAAGAAAAACAATATGCCTTTAAATGAATTGTGGTAGTAGCTGACAGTGCAGTAGGCCTGGAATTATGAGAAATGTGTCCATTTCCTTCCTGTGGCGTAGTGCATCATCTGTTCCGGTTCATCATGCTATCCTGACCCATGCACACAAACAGCTACCAGTTTCTGTCAGACCAAGCTAACTTAAGGGCAGATCCAACTAGGAAACATTTCTTCTGTCTTGGAACCTGTTAAGTTGACCTGAGAATGGGATGTTAAAAGTGTCAACAGTGGCTCAATAGTAGCACACGCGCTCCTGAGTTAGAAAGTTGTAGGTTCAAGCCCCAACCAAAAATTTGAGCATATAATATAGGCTAACACTTCACTGACATGCTGCACTTTTGAGTGCAAACTTTAGGTTGAGAAGCTAAACTAAGGTCCCATTTGCCCTTTTGGATGGATATGAAAGATCTCACGGAGCTATTTGAAGAGTGCAAGCAAGCTTTCCCTAGTGTTTTTACCAATATTATATTTCAACCAACAGAGTTTAGAAAAAACCCCACAGGATTTGGTCATTTATCTTCATTGCTGTTTGTGGGACCTTGCCATGTTTCCTAAATTGGAACAGTGACTGCACTTCTAAAGTATTTCATTGGATATAAAGTGCTTTGGGATGTCTTGAGGTTGTGGAAGTGACTATATAAATGCAAGTTTTTTTTAAATGCCATTCCTGTCCTTAACACTACGACTTCTGATAATTTCTGTCCACCTGACTGCACTGGTGAACTTGGGCCTGTCTGGTTCAACATCTGTTCAAAGGCAGTGCATGTAGCTTTGAATGAGGTTTAAGCAGATTGCATATTCCACCTGTTGGACCACAAACATCTCTCTAACAAACCTGATATCTCACCAGCTGGATGCAGATGTCAGATGACATTGCTGGGAGAGCCAATGTATCACTCAGGAAAGGTCACAGCGTTGCCTTTCGGTGCCTAATTGTGTTTTGTCAGCATACGTTTGCATAAAATTATCACCCTGTAATAAAGTGAATTAAATAGACCAGCAGGATTATCGGTGCGTAATGTTGGCACAAAACAAGCTTACACTGATTAGCTTGTTAATTTATTTTAAAAAATTTATACAGCTAATTTGTTATATCTTAAAAGTGACATGAATGCCAACCATGACTTTTAAAGGCCCCCTTCGCGTACTCAAAAATTATTAAACCTCTCTGGTTATGAGAGTAGGGATTTGTTGAGTCTTCTGTGTAATTAATAATTGCAATTTAAAAATTAACATTGTATTTTAATGAAATTAATTTAATCATGTTATGAGAACTGTAGCTTACAATGCTTATCCATAACTGATGCAATCTGGTAACCAGAAAATGTTGACAAAGCTCAGCTGCTTGGGCAGCATATGTGGAGAGAGAAACTGAGATAATGTTTCAGGCTGCTGACCTTTCATCAGAATTCTGATTTCCAGCATCTGCAATATTTTGCTTTTGTATTAGTAATCTAGTAACCCACTGAAGGCCTCGCCCCTCGTGAGTTTTCAGAACCAGTGGTCAGAACTGTGACCTTCATTCCAGTATTGTTCATTGTCATTTATGTGCTGCCTTCTATTGTGCAAAAGCGTAATTCTGTTTATATATCAATTTTAGTTTGATATATTTTTTGCCTTTTCAGGCCGTGGCTGTCTTGTGAAAATATATGTGGAAGTAATTCCCCGTCATTTGGAAACATGCAGTGCAGCCCTACATCACCGTTTATGTTTTGACCAATAGTTGTTCACATAGAGCTTATGCAAGAAGTGGAAGCGGTAGTAAGCCACAGTTGCTCAATAGCTGTGTTTTATTTGTTTTCGTGTATGGGGTATTAGATGAACCAGTCCATCTCTTAAACCTTTTGTGAAGATAATTGACAACTTGGCAGTAGAAGGCACAAAAAGCAACCCAAGATTAATAGAAAATCGAGGCAAAAGGGAGGGAGGAATAAGTACTGGGAAAACTAATGGAGCCAAAGGTGGACAAGTCTCCTGGACCTGATGGTTGCATCCTAGGGTCTTAAAACAAGTGGCTATGGAGATAGTGGATGCATTGGTTGTAATCTTCCAGAATTCCCTAGGCTCTAGAAAGGTCCCAGTGGATTGGAAAGCCACAAATATAACACATCTACTCCAGATAGGAGGGAGACAGAAACCATAGGCTAGTTAGCCTAAAATATGTCATTGTTAAAATGCTAGAATCCATTATTAAAGAGGTAGTAACAAGACATTTAGAAAATAATACATTCAGGCAGAGTATTACAATTTTATGATAGTGAAATTGTGTTTGACTAATTTCTTAAAGTTCAGGCAGGGTGCATCAAGGGCAACAATAGACGTCGTGTGTATTCGGATTTCCAGAAGGTATTCGATAATACCAAGTGATAAGGTTACTGTGCAAGAAAAGAGCTCATGATGTTGGGGGTAGTATATTAGCATAGATAGAGGACTGCCTAAACAACAGAAAACAGTTAGGATAAATGGTGATTTTCAGGTTGGGAAACGCTAACTAATGGAGTGCCACAGGGATCTGTGCTGGGGCCTCAACTAGTCATGATCTGTGTTAATGACTTGAATGAAGGGACCAACTCTAATGCAGCCATATTTGATGCTGATACAAAGATAGGTAGGAAAGCAAGACGCGAGGATAGAGCTTGCGAAGGGATGTAGATAGGTGAAGTGACTGGGCAAAAATTTGGCAGATGGAGTATAATGTGGGCAAATGTGAGGTTGTTCACTATGGCAGGTAGAATATAAAGGCAGAATATGGTTTAAATGGAGAGACAGCAGAATGCTGCGGGACAGCGGGATCTAGGTGTTCTTTTACATGAATCACAAAAAGTTAGCATGAAAGTACAGCAAGTAATTAGGAAGACAAAACAAATGTTACCCTTTATTACAAGGGAGTTGAATTATAAAAGTAGGGAAGTCTTGCTACAACTATATGGGGTGCTGGTGAGACTTCACCTGGAGTACTGTGTACAGTTATGGTCCCCTTTCTTAAGGAGAGATATACTTGCATTGGAAGTTCTGAGAAGGTTCACTAGGCTGACTCCTGAGATGTGAGGGTTATTTTGTGAGGAAATGTTGAGCAGGTTGGGCCTGTACTCATTGGAATTTAGAAGAATGAGAAGTGATCTCATTGACAGGGGAAGAGTTATTGAGCCATAGAGGTCTACAGCACAGAAAAAGGCTCATCGAGTCTGCTCCAATCAAACAAGTACCTAACTATTCTAATCCCATTTTCCAGCACTGGGCCCATAGCCTTGTATACCATGGCATCGCAAGTGCACATCCAAATACTACTTAAATGTTATGAAGGTTTCTGCCTCTACCACCCTTTCAGGCAGCGAGTACCAGATTCCCATCACCCTCTGGGTGAAAAAATCTTTCCCCTCATCCCCTCTAAACCTCCTGCCCCTTACCTTAAATCTATGTCCCCTGGTTATTGATCCCTCCACCAAGGGGAAAAATTCCTTCCTGTCTACCCTATCAATGCCCCTCATTATTTTATACACCTCAATCGTGTCCCCCCTCAATCTCCTCTGCTCCAGGGAAAATCACCCCAGCCTATCCAAAACAAAAATAAAAATACCTGGAAAAACTCAGCAGGTCTGGCAGCAACTGCGGAGAGGAACACAATTAACGTTTCGAGTCCGTATGGCTCTTCAACAGAACTAAGTAAAAATAGAAAAGAGGTGAAATATAAGCTGGTTTAAAGGGGTGGGGTGGGGTAGAGCTGGATAGAGAGCCAGTCTATCTCCACCTATCACTGGCTCTCTATCCAGCTCTACCCCCACCCCCCCCCCCACACCCCTTAAACCAGCTTATATTTCACCTCTTTTCTATTTTTACTTAGTTCTGTTGAAGAGTCATACGGACTCGAAACGTTAATTGTGTTCCTCTCCACAGATGCTACCAGACCTGCTGAGTTTTTCCAGGTATTTTTATTTTTGTTTTGGATTTCCAGCATCCGCAGTTTTTTGCTTTTATCCCAGCATATCCAATCTCTCCTCACAACTGAAACTATCCAGCCCAGACAACACCCTGGTAATTCTCCTCTGCACTCTCTCTAGTGCAATCACATCCTTCCTGTAATGCGGATTCTAGAACTGCACGCAATACTCTTAACTGTGGCCTAACCAGCGTTTTATACAGTTCCAGCTTAACCTCCCCGCTTTTATATTCTATGCCTCGGCGAATAAAGGCAAGTATCCCATATGCCTTCTTTGATCTTAGTGAATGGTGGAGCAGGCTCAAGGGGCCAATTGGCCTACTCCTATTTATTATTACCTTGTGGCTTCATGTAGCAGAGGTTGACTTTCAGGTGGGTGCTGTTTACATCCAGTCAACCTACAGACTTCTCTTTACTCTGCGTTCTGGCTCTACAACTTTCTGAACCCACTAATTCAAGAATTCAAGAGCAGAATTCGTTCATGTGAGCATAATAACCAAAATATTCATTATAGAAGGGGCAGGTGTGGAACTGGTGTTTTGTTTTTACCTCAAAGCTATATGCTGACTACATGTACAAGATTTCTTCTGTGATCATTAAAGATGATTGACTGCATTAGGGGACAGATAACAGGATCTTTGCTTTTATAGAACTGCTTGGCTAGATTGAATTCTGGGACAAAAACCGAATTACCTGGAAAAACTCAGCAGGTCTGGCAGCATCAGCGGAGAAGAAAAGAGTTGACGTTTTGAGTCCTCGTGACCCTTCAGCAGAACTGAGAAATATAAGCTGGTTTAAGGTGGGGGGGGGGGGGGGGGGGGGGGGGGAGAGAAGTTGGGGCGGGGTGGTTGTAGGGACAAGCAAGCAATGATAGGAGCAGATAATCAAAAGATGTCACAGACAAAGGAACAAAGACATAGTGTAAAAGGTGGTGATATTATCTAAGAGAATGTGCTAATTAAGAATGGATGGCAGGACACTCAAGGTACAGCTCTAGTGGGGGTGGGGTGGAAAGACTGACAGGGCATTACAGTTATAGATTTAAAAATAATGGAAATAGGTGGGAAAAGAAAAATCTATATAAATTATTGGAAAAAAACAAAAGGTGGGGGGGGAAGAAACGGAAAGGGGGTGGGGATGGGGGAGGGAGTTCAAGATCTAAAGTTGTTGAATTCACTATTTAGTCCGGAAGGCTGTAAAGTGCCTAGTCGGAAGATGAGGTGCTGTCCTCCAGTTTGCGTTGGGCTTCACTGGAACAATGCAGCAAGCCAAGGACAGACATGTGGGCAAGAGAGCAGGGTGGAGTGTTAAAATGGCAAGCGACAGGGAGGTTTGGGTCTTTCTTGCAGACAGACCACAGGTGTTCTGCAAAGCGGTCGCCCAGTTTGCGTTTGGTCTCTCTGAATTCTGGGAGGCTGCCACCCTTGACCTTTAGCCTGTTGGCAAACTAACGGGTCTGAGAATTTGATGCTGTATCAGTGAACCGGATTTAGCGGCATTAATACTGGGAGTTGATCATTGTTGCTGGAATCCTGATATTTGGCCTCAGCAAGAAATAGTACACCTTGGTTATTCCATTTAGCTTGTCTGTCTGAATGCTAGAAATCCAAAGATATTAGCTTTGGAAATAACTGACTTGAATCCCAGAGACATCCTGTGATATTCTAAATTGATTTAGTTTCGGTGCAATCTTGCTTCCAGGCCCCAAATGCTATTAGACAATCGCAATGAGCTGCTCCTGATCCCGTTTGCATTCTCTTTTGAAGATGTGCTCCTGAGCTGCTGTTATAATTAAATGTATTTCATGTATATTTTGTGTATGGATAATGTCATGGTGAAGCAATAAAATTTTGAATATTATATCCAATGCAATGAATTTAATTTTAAAATGTTTGTTAACTTACCGCAATTTATTAATCTCATGTTACAACTTCTGTTTTCTTGACAGCCCCTTTTATGGTGAAGACTTTTACTTTGAAATCCCTAGAAGTTTCCAGTACCTCTCCTTTTATATTTATGATAAGAGTTTTTTTCAGAAGGATGTGCCTTTTGGTAAGTTGCAGTGTAACCATAATCTGTGCATGTATCACATGCTTTGAACCTTTCCACAATTTTATTGCATACAAAGGGACAGTTGAATGATGATATCCCTCTGATCCAGTGCCCCCTTTAGTAAACGCCAAGGTCAGGTACATAAAGAATTGTTTATTGGTCCCTCCTCATTGCCCGTTTGATAATTAGTGGGGTTTGGCATGAAGATAAGAAATTGCAAGTCATAATGCAAATGAATTCAACGTGGATTTCCTGTGATCCTTGAATAATTATTTTTAAACTAAATCTAAATTCCTAACTGTTTTAGCAAATGTACTGCAATACTAAATTTATTTATAATTTATCATTTAACATAAGACATTCTGTGGATAGTTTGCTTTGATATCTGTAGAAGTGAGAATGGAAATTGTGGAGGCACTGGCAATAATTTTTCAATCTCACTTAAACCCAACAGTGCTGCCAGAAGATCGGAGAATTGCAAACGTTGCATCTTTGCTCAAAAAAGTGTGTAAAGATAAGCCCAGCAACTACAGGCCAGTTATTTTAACCTCAGTGATGGGGAAGGTTTTAGAAAAGATAATTTGGGACAAAATTAATAGTCGCTTGGGCAAATGTGGGCTAATTAAGGAAGGCCAGCACAGATTCGTTAAGGGAAAATCATGTTTAACTAACTTGCTTGAGTTTTTTGCTGAGGTAACAGAGAGGGCCGATGGGGGTAATACTGTTGATGTGGCATACATGGACCTGCAAAAGGCATTTGATAAAGTACAGTAAAAAGGACTTGTGAGCAAAGTTGGAGCTCATGGAATAAAAGGGATAGTAGCAACATGGACATGAAATTGGCTGAGTGATAGAAAACCAAGAGTAGTTGTGAATGGTTGTTTTTCGGACTTGAGGGAGGTTTGTAATGGAGTTGATGTTAGGACCCTTGCTCTTCCAGGTTTTTATTAGTGGCCTAGACCTTGGTGTACAGGGCACAATTTCACAATTTGCAGATAATATAAAACTTGGATAACAGATAATACAAAAATTGTGAACCATGAGGAGGATAGTGTAGAACTTCAAAAGGACATAGAAAGGTTGGTGGAATGGGCAGACATGGCAGATTAAATTTAATGCAGAGAAATGTGAAGTGATTCATTTTGGTATAAAGAACGCAGAAAGACCATATGAAATAAAGGGTACAAATCTAAAGGGGCTGCAGGAGCAGAGGGACCTGGTTGTTTGTGTGCATAAATCATTAAAGGTGGCAGGACAGGTTGAGAGAGTGGTTCATAAAGCATGCGGTATCCTGGGCTTTATCAATAGGAGCATAGAGTACAAAAGTAAGGAAGTTATGTTAAACCTATATAAGACACTGGTACAGCCTCAACTGGATTATTGCATCCAGTTCTGGGCACCGCACTTTAAGAAGCTTGTGAAGGCAAGGGTGCAGAAAAGATTACGAGATTGGTTCTAAGGATGAGGAACTTTAGTTACGTAGATAGATTGGAGAAGTTGGGATTGTTCTCCTTGGAGGAGAGAAGGTTGAGGGGAGATTTGATAGAGCTATTCAAAATCAAAATGAGGGGCCTGGGCAGAGAAGATGGGGAGAAACTTTTCCAATTGGTGGAAGGATCGAGAACCAGAGGGCACAGGTTTAGGGTAATTGGCAAGAGAAGCAATGGCGACATGAGGAAAAACCTTTTCACACTGCGAATGGTTATGATCTTGAATGCACGACCTGTGTGTGGTGGAGGAAGGTTCAATTGAGCCTTTCAAAAAGGAATTGGATCATTCTGAAAAAGAAAAATTTGCAGGGCTACCAAGAAAAGGCAGGAGTGTGGCGCTAGGTGAATTGCTTCTTCAGAGGGCCAGCACAGACTCGACAGACCGAATACCGTTCTGCTGTGCTGTAACCATTTTGTGATTCTATATGTAGAGCAGGTTGAGTTAAATGCCACATATATAGCTTATACCGCAAACCAAGCTGTGAAATCCAGCAGGGATAGGATGATTGCAAAAGAATTCTGATTAATTGTGAATAATGCTGCTTATGTAAATTATTTTGTGGTGCAATTACATTTATTCTGGATCGTGAAAATCATCAATGTTTTACTATTTTCAATCAAATTGATGGTTATTAATGTGTTACAGCTTAACAAATATGAGTAAAAACATTCAGAAAAATAGAGTTTCAGGATCTCCCAATTCATCTCTATGAACAAAATACTACATATTAAAGAATTTATTGTCCAGGTGTAAGTTGACTTTATTGGCCTTGTGTGAAAGTTTATATGTAGCCAAAAAAAAATGTTTTTACTTTCAAGCATAAAGATTGCAGGTAGGTCCTGTTTCATCTGGAGCAACCAGTATGATTTTTTAAAATTCATTGTGGGATGTGAGCATTGGTGACAAGGCCCATCCCTTATTAGCTGTCCTGTTCAGGAAGGAGCAAAGCAGTGATCAGACCATTGCCCACACAAGCAACACGATGGGAAATTGATGATTATTTCCCCCTAACAGTTAGTTTGAAAATAATAATAGCAGGTTGACTGGTACCTGATGTAGGCTGCATGGAATGATGAGAAGTTGTTAATAAAATTATTTCAAAGACAGGGGAGAAATAGTATTGCACAGTGTTAGTTTGGTTACTTGTGGTTAAGGAACTGGGTGGCCCCTAAGCTTATACTTCATGGAGTCCACTTAACAGCTGTGTGAGAGGTGGTCACATCAGAAACTAGGAGGTGCTCACGCTCTCCTTTAATATAGCAAAGTCTCTGATGCTATTCATTGATTGCTAAAATCATATTAATCATCTATCTTTGCTTTATGGCAAGATTACAACCTAAATAAAATTTGCAACTGCTTGAGAGTGCCTCAATAATGCAATAATGCAGCTTTGAACACATCACCACTGATAGCTGCTACTTAAACATAGGCAGTAGAAAAAGTAGAATTTTATCATTCTGTTGTATTCTGTGGGTGGTTAGAAAAATCTGTACTGTCTGTACAGATTTTTCTAACCACCCATAGAATACAACAGAATGATAAAATTCTACTTTTTCTACTGCCTATGTTTAAGTAGCAGCTATCAGTGGTGATGTGTTCAAAGCTGCATTATTGAGGCACTCTTAAGCAGTTGCAAATTTTATTTAGGTTGTAATCTTGCCATAAAGCAAAGATAGATGATTAATATGAAGGTGCCTTTAAAAACTCCACAAAAATATTTAGGTGTGTTAATTCTGGAACCTGAGTTTTCTTCCCTCCAATGAGTAATGGCTTTTGCCAGTGAAGCAAACTGCTTTACTGTCAGTGGTTTGACTCTGGCATCATTTAGGAGCTGACTTGTGCTTATTTCTTAGATTACCAAAGCTATGGTTCTTTCCTGGGAGTGAAGACAGACTCGAGGCCAAGTGTTGCATTAGCAGAAGATGCAGTTACAGGCAACATTGTCGGAGGGCTAGGTGGAGGTCTCCTGGCAGGCATTTCTCTCTAATGGGGAACAGTTCAAAGTGCACATTTTGAAAGTTGTTAGAAAAACCTGCTACCCTAAAAGTAACAGGAAAATAAAACTGATGCTGCTGGGCATAAATCGGTTCAAAATCCTATTGTGCGTTCACATTTTTGCTGGAATTATTGATGGGTGAAACCTGCAGATTTTATCTCACATTTTATCACACTGAAAGGGTTTGATCATGACTGAGGCGATCAACAAATGTCTCTTCAAACCATGAATATAAAAGTTAAACAATTTCTCTGAATTTGTGGGATGTTGATTAGGCTCTTTGCTCAAAATATCTTCCCTGAAAGTTCCTGGTTTATTGGGGGCAGGGTTGAATAGAGGTCACTGGAATCTTGTGAAAGTGGGAGAGAAATTTTGAGGGTAAATAATCCTGAGCTATTTTATTCTTAGAATGCAATTATAAGGCAGCCCCTTGTATTCAGAATACAAATAAAATAACTAGGTGCAACTTGTTTGCAGCTTTCATGTAACACTGTGCAAGTGAGCTTGTTCTACTGGTGGCTTTTTCTAAAAAAAAATGCACGTGGGTTTGCACAACACCTAGTGTCTCCCAAAATCTTAAAGTAACTCATTCAATAAATTGCTTTGAAATTATATATGCATGCAAATGTGGCAACCATTTTGTCACAATATATAATCCCACAAACAACAATGAGATGCAAGCCCCCCTTTTTTAGGTTGCTTAGGTGAGTTGATAACTTGATATTCCCACTATATGCAATGGGCAATGAATGATAAAACCAGGAAATTAACAGTCCAACTTCTGTTACTCTCCAACAAAGCCACTGATAGTGAATACAATCGTAGAACATGCATATAACCGTGCAAATGAAATCTGTTCCCCACAGAGGGAATCTTTATCCTCCATCTCTCCACTTCTCCTGCATCAGTTGCAATGAGTCTTCGTCAAAAAATTGCAGTCTCTAAATAGGATTGAGTTTAGCTGTAGGACAAACCACAGTTATTCTGGCAAGCCTGTGTTCAATATGAAGTAGCCGATGTTACACGTGCTTAATGGATTATCAAATTTAAGGGAATAAAGGATAGAATGGGAAAGTGGCGTTAAGGTAGAAGATGAGCTATAATCTTATTAAACAAAACAATATTTCAGATGTTGGAAATCTGAAATAAAACAGAAAATGCTGGAAAGACTCTACAGATCTGCCCACATTAGTGGAGAGTGTGTACGAATGTACTCAGTGACCTTTTGATAGATTCAAGGTCCTCCTTGAACCTGATGAAAGGTCATTGGCCTGAAATGTTAACGCCTCTCTCCGCAGATGCTGCCAGACCTGCTGACTATTTCCAGCATTTTCCGGAATTCATTTTATCAATTAAAGAATAGGTGAAATAGGGCTGAAGTATGTTTCACCACTAATCTTTCAGCTTTGTGAACAGCAATCGTAGGCTAAAATGCTGATTAGTTGGTGCGGTGGAGGGTAGGATTTGAGTGATTGAAGGCAGCAGGGAAGTCTGAAAGCAATTGATACACTTAAGGTGTGAATAGCTGCTTGAGCTGCCCAAACTAGCTGGCATGCTTATTATATTTTAAGTGACAAGTTTGCAATTGATAAAGTTAGCAGCATATGGTTAGTGCCATTTGGCAAAAATGTGACTGCCTGGGATAAGTGGGGATGGCAGAAGTGGTAAGGGACTGTGTTGATCCAGACACCACGTCACTTCTGTTCAATTAGTAAGTAGGACATTTAACTCTGACCTGATATAGCCAAACAAACAGATTCTGTTTTAATATTTCATTCAGATGAAAGCAACCTTGAACAATGTGGCACTCTTTCAATGCTGCTCTGGAGTATTAATGGAATTGTGCACTTAAATTCTGGAATAGAACTTAAACCCAGAGCTATCTTGATTGTCAATCAATGCAACAAACTGAATCAAGCTGACATTGGAACTTTTGAAGTAAACAAGATTGTGTGCTAAAATCTAGTTGAATTTTCATTTGGTAACATCTATCAATGATGTGTCTGAACACTTGTAATTGAAATAAAAACAGGAAATGCTGTAAAAACTCAGGTCTGGCAGCATCTGTGGAGAGAGAAAGAGTTAATGTTTCAAGTCCATATGCACTTCTTCATATGGACTCAAAATATTAACTCTGTCTCCCTTTCGTCACAGATGCTGCCAGACCTGCTGAGTTTTTACGGCATTTTCTGTTATTGTTTCAGATTTCCAGCATCTGCAGTATTTGGCGTTTAACTTTTGTAATTAATTTTCTTTCAGGTAAAGTATCAATCCGAAAGGAAGACCTGTGCAAATACAACTGTAAGGACAGCTGGTTTACATTGCAACTTGTTGATGCTAATTCTGAAGTTCAGGTAAATTAACAAACGTTTTCCTATGTGTCTCTAATTTCAACTAATAACTACTAAGTGATTTGAAGCTAGCTAAGGTGGTGACTGGAGGTGGGGAAGAAGAGAGGCTAATCCTTCTGTTGATTCAGATAATAAAACTGCTCAACTCGCTTTCTGGTACCTTGTCTAAATTCTTCAGGTACAACATAGGTTATAATTGTAAGTAGGCTATCTCATCATGAATGATATTGCAGCTGAACTTGATCCTTTCCCAATCCAGTAGCCAAAATTGTGTAATAAAAACAAAGTACTGGAAATACTCAGCAGGTCAGGCAGCAACTGTGGCGAGAAACAGATTTATCGTTTCAGGTTGATGACATTTCATCAGAACTCAAAATTGTGTGCTTACCAATAGGATTCACTTCATAGTGATGTATCCTGCTGACATTTCCATCCCTATCCAGCAACTTGGACATCAAAGACAATTTATTGCTTGATATTTAGTGTTGTACTACAGATTGCACTGATGCCAATTCTTTGGAAGGCCTCTGTTGATTTGTCAATTACTAATCTATATTAAGAATTGCAAACTACTTTTGCAAAGTAAATTTACAATTTCTGTTTATGTAAAATGAACATTGTGCTGCCTCTTTCGTTGGTCTAAGATGTTTAATTGCTTCAGTGAAACAGTAAATATTGACTGGTCCTTAAGCACATCTATCCTACTGCTTTCAACATAAAAACATGTCAATGGGCATTATACATTGTTAAACTTAATTTTAATTTAATTCCAGTAACTAGTAAAGTGACTTAGTTGTGGTAGGATATTGCAATTTGGGCTCTTTCCTAACACTCTTTCTTCATCCTCTATGTAAATGTCAGCTTTCATATGCAAACCTGCAGTGCTTATGAACCAAAACTTGACCATGAGCCTAATATACCTCAGAGCGCCTTATCAGGTCAGACAGTGAACTTCATCTGTTGGGGATAAACATTGAAAATGAGGTGAACTAAGCATTATGCACCCCAGATCTCATCAGCAAAGCAATTAAAATTAACAGATTAGATAATTAAGGCTGACAGCTGCACATTGCATGCAAATAATTTTACACAGAAGCAAGAATAAATCCTATATTAGAAATATATATAATCACTTGAAATCTTTTTACATAAGTGCATTCTGTTCATTGTAGCAACCTATACCTCTGATGTATATGCAGAAACTGAACTCAAGTACTGATGAAGGTTTTCCAGATTTTTCTGCAGCTGGCTATTGGTTACAGAACTGCCCATCAAAAATCAGAGCAAAGACAGAGTGACAGTATCGCTTGCATACCAATAACACCCTGTGTTTGTTTTAAAGAGATGTTGATTCTATCCTTGTGTATCGGGATAGCTTTTGAAAAACAGCTTATTTTTGAATGTTCAAATATATTATCAAAATGTTTTGGCTGTAACCACATATAAGCAAGAAGACAAAATTGGTTAGTGCAAAAAAAATCACTCTCACGCTGACTGGAACCCAAATTCTTCTTTTCCCATATATTACACACTGAATAACCTTTTACCCTGATTTCCCAGCAAAAGTGGAGTGTTTCTCCATGATACCAGCTATCTCATTTCGTTCTTCGATCTCAGACACAGGGAGATTCAAGAGCCTGGGGACAGTGCTTTTTTTCTACAGCCTTGGTTTGAGATTGCAAACCGCTCAGTTACGGAAAAAAGTCGATAGTTTGAATTCTGAGCTCTGAGATGCCATGATAATGGCAATAAAAATTTACGTCCAACATATCTGCTGTCACCGATGGAGGTGAAAATGTATAGTACAAGATCTCTTAAATCTCTAGTTGATGACTTGGATTTTGAGAGTCCCGCTTTAACCAATAGCGTTTTCTCCTTTTAACTTGCCTGACTGTTTGTAATTATCCTTCTTTGCAATTGCCATTCCTCGTAATTTGGTGTTGCAAGCAAACTTGGCTACCATTCCTCTTCAGGAACAGTTGAGTTTGTGAAAGTAGTATCCATCCTAATTTAATGAGGTTTATTATGTTTCTTTGAACTTGGATTTATTTTTGGGAAATGGAGATAAACTACACACTTTTTTAAATAGTGTTAAAAACAGTAGCTAATACTGTTATGTTGTGGCTGGTGATAGAATAGTGTGTTTGGGGTTCCCAAATTGTGGGTCGTGGCCCCCAGTGAGTTGAGGAATGAGCAATTAGGGTTGCGAGCTCTGAGGCAGCAAAGACTCAGATTTGTTTTTTATTCATTCACGTGTTGTGGCCTTTGCTGGCTGGGCCAGCATTTATTGCCCATCCCTAGATGCCCTTGAGAAGGTGGTGATGAGCTGCCATCTTGAACTGCTGCAGTCCATGTGGTGTAGGTACACCCACTGTGCTGTTAGGAAGAGAGTTCCAGGATTTTGACCCAACAACAGTGAAGGTACGGCAATATATTTCCAAGTCAGGATGGTGAGTGACTTGGAGGGGTACTTCCAGGTGGTGGTATTCTCATCTATCTGCTGTCCTCGTCCTTCTAGATGGTAGTGGTTGTAGGTTTGGAAGGTGCTGTCGAAGGAGCCTTGGTGAATTCCTGCAGTGCTCGTTGTAGAATGGACATGCTGCTGCTACTGTGCGTTGGTGGCAAAGGGAGTGAATGTTTGTGGATGTGGTCACATTCAAGTGGGCTGGTTTGTCCTGGACGTTGTCAAACTACTTGAGTGTTGTGAGAGCTGCACTCATCCAGGCAAGTGGAGAGTATTCCATCACACTCCTGACTTGTTCCTTGTAGATGGTGGACAGGCTTTGGGGAGTCAGAATGTGAGTTACTTGTTGCAGGATTCCTAGCCTCTGACCTGCTGTTGTAGCCGCAGTATTTCTGGTCCGGTTCAGTTTCTGGTCAATGGTAACCCCCAGGATGTTGCTAGTGGGGCATTCAGTGATGGTAATGCCTTTGAACATCAAGGTGCAATAGTTGGATTCTCTCTTGTTGGAGATGGCCATTGCCTGACACTTGTGTGGCGCGAATGTTACTTGCTACTTGTCAGCCCAGGCCTGAAAATTGTCTAGGTCTTGCTGCAATTGGATATGGACTGCTTCAGTACCTGAGGGGTCGCGAATGGTGCTGAACATTGTGTAATCATCAGCGAACATCCCCACTTCTGACCTTTTGATGGAAGGAAGGTCATTGATGAAGTAGCTGAAGATGGTTGAGCCAAGGACCCTGCCCTGAGGCACTCAGCTGTGATGTCCTGGAGCTGAGATGACTGACCTTCAACAACCACAACCATCTTCCTTTGTTCTAGGTATGACTCCAACCAATGGAGAGTTCCCCCCTGATTCCCATTGACTCCAGTTTTGCTAGGGCTCCATGATGCCACACTCAGTCAAATGCGGCCTTGATGTCAAGAGCAGTCACTCTCACCTCACCTGGGAAAAGTTGCTGTCCTGGGATTGGCTGCAAGACCACTTTAAATGTGGGTGATTTTTTTTGCCTATGGTTGTGGCCTAATCCAATGAGTTCTGAAGCCCAATCGCTGACACCAAGAGTCTGCAAAATGGTAAGGTATGTTAGGTTTTTGTGCCTGTATCCCTGCTGTTTGAACCCTCACCCCACTCAATATATAACGCTGTATAAAACGCTGGTTAGGCTACAGCTAGAGTATTGCGTGCAGTTCTGGAATCTTTATAGGAAGGATGTGATTGCACTAGAGAGAGTGCAGAGGAGATTTACAGGATGTTGCCTGGGCTGGAGAGTTTTAGTTATGAGGAGAGATTGGATAGACTGGGGTTATTTTCACTGGAACAGAGGAGATTGAGGAGGACGCGATTGAGGTGTGTACAATTATGAGGGGCATAGATACGGTAGACAGGAAGGAACTTTTCCCTTCGGAGGGATCAATAACTAGGGCGCATAGATTTAAGGTAAGGGGCATGAGGTTTAGAGGGGATGTGAGGAAGAATTTTTTTCACCCAGAGGGTGGTGGGAATCTGGAACTCACTGCCTGAAAGGGTGGGAGAGGTAGAAACTCTCATAACATTTAAGTAGTATTTGGATGTGCACTTGCGATGCCATGGCAAACAAGGCTATGGGCCTAGTGCTGGAAAATGGAATTAGAATAGTTAGCCACTTGTTTGACTGGCGCAGACTCGATGGGCCGAAGGGCCTTTTTCTGTGCTGTAGAACTTTATGACCCTATGACTCTTAACTCAATAACTCTCTTCCCCCGTCCACCAATTTTTACTCAGTTGCACCAAATGTGAAGATTCATAATGGTCACATCAGAAAAATGTTTGGGAAGTACTCGTGTAAGTTCTGGCAGAATGAGTGTTCCAGTCAAAGTCACATGATCTAGTTTCCCACCCGTACTGAATTGGGGCTTTCCTGCTGAGTCATCTAGCTCCTGCCTATTTGCTCGAACTATAATTCTTTTGTTTTCAACTTTTATTCTAAAGTCAGAGTTCGAGTTGTTTCAGATACTGTTGAACTTTTTGCATAGCAGTCTTACACACAGCATAATGCTTTAGATTTGTACTTTAAAGAGCTGCCTCCCTACGAGTTTCATGCCTTCTGTGGATTTTTCTCCTAATTGAGTAATATGAACCAGTAGACCACACAGAAACAATAACATCACTATTGATGGTATCTTCAAAGAGTCACATTTTTGTGCCTTGAAGCTCCAGTTCTTTGTTCTCTATGGCCAATCAGATGATAACAGAATGCTGTTTCACTGTGATCAAGTTCAGATTTGATAATCCTAACAAAAGCCCCAGCAACAGAGATGCTGAATTGCTGGATCTGTATTTATTTATCCTGGTCAAGGTCTATTGTGCACACCCCAAAGTATTCTCTCCTGTTGCTTTTTGTTAATGAAAAAAATTAAGTACATTCTTGGATTGTCCACATCCTGTTTTTCACCTGGTACCTCTATTTCTGTCAACTTGTGGTTTCAGTGTTTACTGCTATGTATTGTGCATGAGAAAATTATGTACAATTTTTCCTTCTATTGAGATTTATTTATATGCCTTCATTGCAGACATCAAATTCAATGAAGGTAGTTCAGGTTGAAAGCGGCCATTTGCCAAACTGAACATGCAAATCTTCTAATGTCTTTGATACAGGCAAATATATCATAAGCATTCCTTCACTGTATTTCTCTCGGGTAACTGAAGCAACTCTAAGCCAGGATCAGTTCAGCGAAGAATGATTTGTCATCATGGTGTTAGTATGTGTCAACTTCAAGATGAGGCAAATCCCAAAGCAAATTTTAAAATCTGGAAAGAATTTTTTTTACCAGCATATGGTGTACAGTATTCATCAGCTTGTTTTCAAATAACCATGTAACATGACACTTAAATGGATGCTGCTACTGTATCCTATTTGTTTGCTTCTTGCCCTTATTGATAAACGTCTGTGGTGTGTAGTGTTTATGCCATAGTGCTAGGGCACCTTTATGAAAAAGCATTTGGAAAATCCAATTTTACTGCAGTTACATATACAATATGCAAGTTGAAGTAAAGATATTTAGATTCAGTTATTTTGAATGTAGTTATAATGGGGAAACTATGCTTTCGAGCTGAAATTTAGAAACGAAAACCATTGCTTGTTTTCTTCATGCTAAATTCCGTGTCTAAAATGCATCCAGGATTTGATTTTAATGAGAAAAACTTCTTGCTTATTGTGGAGACCTCGCAGAGTCTGATTAAATTCATGAGCAACTATTAAATCATTGCAGTGCCTGGCTGTTCCAGGCCCAAGAAACAAGGGGCTACCTTTTTAAAGCATGCTGCCTAGCTGAAATTAGAATCAGATGGTGCTCTGCTCACTGGCAGAGGAGTATGCTTAAAAAGACAGGCCCTGCCTTCATTGGGAATGTATTAGCCAAGCTTTTCATTGATTTTTAAAGTTTTCAGCAGTATAAATTTAAACTTCAGTACCAGGGTCAGCTATAGTGCAACGTTAGTATCCATTGTAGCTGTACTTTGACCACACACAATGCCATATCTACAGCAGGATACTCAAGTTCATCCTTTTTGCTCAAATTAAGTTTATGATATTGATCCGACTGCCATGTTTAAAGTAGCAGTCTGCTGCAGTTAATCCCAGCATTTAAGCCTTGGCATACTGTAGCTGAAACACCAACTGACCTTGACATTCTTTGATTTCACAATATCGCAGAAGAATAAATTGGATAGCTACTTATAGCAGACTATATTCCTTTGCATCTTCAGTACTTGAACTGTTCCTTTTCCCAAGGTCCATATTATCACAGATGAAAAAAGCCATTTGACTATCATAGGTTATCCACCCAAAAAGAAAACCTGTAGCTCTTCTTCTCCCTCTTAACCCCAGTACACCATCCAATAAGCTCTTAAATGAATTTCAAGCCTTTGCCCCCATTGTTTCTCCATTTGTAGCTAATTACAAGTACTGATTGCTCTTTGTGTGAACAAATGGATATGTCCTAAATTTGCCCTTCACCAGTTTGAAGTTGCACTCTTGTTCTAATGCCTTTATGAAAGAACTTTTATAGTGCTTTTCATGACCATGGGATATCCCAAAGCAGTTCAAAGTTAATTTTTTAACTCTTTCACAGGATGTGGGCGTCACTGGCTAGGCCAGCATTTATTGCCAATCCCTAATTGCCCTTGAGAAGGTGGTGGTGTGCTGCCGCCTTGAACCGCTGTAGCCCATGTGGTGCAAGTACATCCACAGTGCTGTTAGGAAAGAAGTTCTAGGATTTTGACCCAGCGACAGTGAAGAAACGGGGATGTAGTTCCAAGTCAGAATGGTGTGTGGCTTGGAAAGGAACTGGGTGGCAGAGGTTGCAGATTTGGAAGGTGCTGTTGAAGGAGCCTTGGCGAGTTGCTGCAGCGCACTTTGTAGATGGTGCACACTGCTGTCACTGTGTCGGTGGTGGAGAGTATTCCATCATCCTCTTGACATGAACCTTGTAGATGATGGACAGGCTTTGGGGAGTCAGGAGATGAGTTACTCACTGCAAAATTCCTAGCCTCTGAACTGCTCTTGTAGCCACAATATTTAAATGGTCGGTTAAGTTTCTGGTCAATGGTAACTCCCAGGATGTTGATAGTAGGGGGCTTCAGTGATGATAATGCCATTGAATGTCAAGAGGGAGTGGTTAGATTCTCTCTTGTTGAAAGATGGTCATTGCCCAGCACTTCTGTGATGCGAATGTTACTTAACACTTATCAGCCCAAGCCTGAATGTTGTCCAGGTCTTGTTGCTTTTGGACACAGACTGCTTCAGGATCTGAGGAGCTGAGATGACTGACCTCCAACAACCACAACCATCTTCCTTTGTGCTAGGTATGACTTCAACCAGTGGAGAGTTCTCCCCTGATCCCCATTGACGCCAGTTTTGCTAGGGCTCCTTGATGCCACACTCGGTCAAATGCAGCCTCGACGTCAAGGGCAGTCACTCTCACCTCATCGCAAGAGTTCAGCTCTTCTGTCCATATTTGTAGTACAGTACACAACTTAATTTGTTTATCTTTTGTACAATATTAATAACTGCAGTAGATAGAAATTCCTAGAAGATCTTCATTTGTATTTTCATCCATTTGCTGCCAGTCTGTAAGCAAAAATTTGCAGTTAATTCCCCCCTCAATGTGTGTTTTTGTGTAAAAAAAAATTGCTGTTCCTGTTGTCACCATGAGAAAGGCTTAGCAAACATGTTAATTACCTTGTAACATCAAACTAGTTGCTCCTTTATAATGAGGATGAATTAACTTTGCAGGGGACGCTGAGTAGCTTGACTCCCCAGTTTTGTTACCTGAACTTCTCTCATTTGGAATGATTGAGGGTAATGTTTTATATGTGGCATCTTGTGGCAGAGGGTGCCCACACCTTGGGTTGCATGTGAAGGAGATGAATGTGGAGAGTACAAGGAGGAATTAAATGGCTGTGATTGCCTAATACGCAATCTAAATATTAATTTTAGAATGCCTGATGGGGAGGAATCCCTGCGGGCACCCAAGTTAGAAACCAGATGTTCAGACTCTTAACCTTCTACACGAGGTTCGCTAAACTCAACAAAACGTGATAAATTCAACTATGTATATGAAGTTGAAATAAAGCAAGTTAGTAGCTTCTTAACTTCAAATCGTAAAAAAAATGTTACTTTGGTCCTTTATAGTAGGTGTGTTCAAAGACTGAGGTGGGTGCCAGAGCACATTAGATCACTGAAGTGCAATTCCGCCAAAATATCCACTTAAGTAATATTCATTTCTGTCATTTGTATTATAAGTGGGGAGATTTAATTTTGGATGTTACATATTCCAACAGTCCAAAAAACTGGAGGGACTGGTCTTCAAGTTGAATAAAAATGTGCTTGAGGCTTAGAGAGACTTTTCAATACTGATTTAGGGAAAAAATAAACTGGGCTATTGTGCAGATCTACGGTCTGAACAGGACGGTAGTAAATGTGAATTTCCACAGCACATGTGAACAACAGAACCAATCAAGGTTGTAGAATATCTGATTGAATAATTTCTTTTAGGTCCACAGAAGTTAATTCTTAATTATTAGCACTGCCTGTTTTTCTCCCACCTCCCCCCACTTTCTCGGGAGGTGTCAGCTGTGGCTCAGTTCATAGCACCCTCACCTTTGAATCAGAAGGTTGTGGGTTCATGTCCCACTCCCGGAAACCAAGAACTGTGATTGTACTCGAAAAGAGTTGCAATCTGTGACTGTTGATAACTCGAAAGAGTATCCTGTGAATAAACCTGCTGTTACCGCCAGGTGAGGAAAGAGAAACTGAAACCCCCAATTCCCTTCCCTTACTGTCCGTAATCAGTGTGATGTTCGAAAGAAAGATGTGTGTGCGTCTCTTAGCCCCCTTGAGTATGTAGTCAATTTGAATAACAGCAGCAAGCTTTCATGGGTTTAAATAAAGAGGATTATTTATTCACTCATTCACCCCGAAAGTGTAAATGCTATAGCACTCGCACCCAAACACAAAATGATACGTTTAAAGGGAATAGTATACTGTTAGAAGTTGTAAACCAAAAGAATAGTTCATATGCCTGGCTCGCTTTAGAAGAACAGTTGTTGTGGGCAAAAAGAGTGTTTTTCCAGTCTTCAACTGTTTGGACCTACCTGAACTACAATTAAAGTTGAAAATCAGGATTATTTCGGGATTCCCTCGAAGAGATGAATGTTTAGCAGGTCACCAAGTTAGACATTTGTGTTTTTTGTACCAGGTGGCCCAATTTCTTTATAGAGAGACTTAGTGTTTTGGAATCAGGCTGAGGTGCTCTTTTAAGATGTATAGTCTCCATGTTTTTGAAGGCAAAGATGTCACTTTGTGTTTTCTACAGACTGAATGTAGTTTGAATGTAAAAAGGCACAGCCCAAAAATATGATTGCCTCACCATGTGGCTGCTTACAGCTCCCTTCCAAATTTTGTGTTGACCTTACTTTCGTTAGCCACATCCTGGGCTATTGTTTCTGCCCGTTCCCCCAGGGGGCTTGAAATCATTAACTGTCTGTTTTTGAAAAGACCCATTCAGATCAGGAATGCAGTTCTAGATGGTTTCAGAATATGAATGCTGATACTTTAGTCTGAAATGGCCCTAGTGTCTTTGAGACAGTGTGATTTTCACAGCAGTGTGCTGTCTGGGCATATCTAGTAAAGGGGTAGACCCCCATCCAGGGTGATTTAATTTGGAACTTTCCAGAAGCATGAGATAATCTGTTGAAGTTGCAAAGGCCACCTGACCCTTGGCGGCCATCTTAACAGTTCATCAATGTCCATTTTAACTAAAAGACAGCTCCAGAGACTTCTATATGAACACAGCGTCCATATTTAAAGTTATGAATATGACATTCCTTTATGGGCTTAACATTACTAATGAGGAAAAGATATGTGCCTTGTTTCATACTTCACCATCTAGCTTGGATCCATTAATTCATTAACACCTTCCAGTGAAATCCAGAAATTGGCCAACCTTATCAGAAATATACTTGAGCAATGTACCAAGGGTGATGAGCTTCACCATCTGAGACATTAAGCTTGTCTAATGGCAGAAAGTTAAAAAACATAGGATGAAAAAACTATGAAAATGACTGCAGTGTAATAGACTATCTTTCGCAATATGCGCAGTGTTCCTGCTGTCAACCTTTTTACTTTTACTTTATTGTTCTTGAAATGATTTACTATTAAGATGATTTTCTGGCCATTGATGTATCATCCCATTGCAGGAAATGCTGTATAAATTGGGCAGGTCCAAAAGTCAATTTTATACATATTTTGTAAATATATGTAACATGTCTACTTAGGCAGCCACCAGTTTTTAGTATTGCAAGTAGTGCAATTCCCCCAACTAACTGCACTATTCAAATTGATGCTTTCATCTGTTGTTGATTTTGAAAACATTTTATACTCTGGGAAGGCATGAACAGTGGGAGGCGATGGCGTGGTGGCATTGTTGCTGGACTAGTAATCCAGAGACCCAGGGTAATGCTCTGGGGACCCGGATTCGAATGGAATTCAGATGGAATTTGAATTCAACAAAAATCTGGAATTAAAAAAAGTCTGATGATGATCATGAAACCATTGTCAATTGTTGTTAAAAACCCATCTGGTTCACTAATGTCCTTCAGGGAAGGAAATCTGCCGTCCTTACCTGGTCTGGCCTACGTGTGACTCCGGACCCAGAGCAATGTGGTTGACTCTTAAATGCCCCCTGAACAAGGGCAATTAGGGATGGGCAATAAATGCTGGCCTAGCCAGTGAATACATTTTTTTAAAAAAATTGTATTGTTCAGCTTGTGTTTTAGATGTTAGTCTTTTGGGAGTGGAGTAATAGAGGGCAAACCCTTTGGAACACAGATTTTGGAACCATGATTAGAATTTTTAGGAGGAATAATTGCTGGAATAGCCTTATTGCCAATTGTTTGTGCCAGATGTGCCATTAGAAGCAATATTAAGCACTTGTTTCTTTCCCTGCATCGAGTGCATTGATTTTCCCACTTATTCTTGGAGCTGAATGTCATGAACGTGTCACTGGATAATTTCAAACCATGGACATGCTAAACAAAATTTTTTATTACCAAATTATATTAGACATTGCACTGCAGATGGGTGAACAGTAATCTCATGTGCAAGCATTTTTTTTCCTGGTAGTCACAGCATTCCACTGAGGTAAAGGATGGAATTCTTTGAACTTGACTTTTGGTAGAAGAATGATAAGAGTGGGGCTGTATTGTGAGTCAGTGGAAACAAAACCCTATTTTGCAAAACTCTGCCAACAGAGACCAGGACAAAAACTAAAAGCAGCCTTTGTAACTGCCCTTATCATTTTTACTGGAATACTGCATTTTGGTTTAAATAGTTTTAGGCCTTAGTTGACATAACTAAGTTCTTGTTTGTGTTGCAAAATATAGTTATGGTTAGCAAAGGACCACCATTGTAGTCACAGACAAGAAAGTAATAAGTGAACAAATTTATGTGCTAACAGTGGTAAATAGAATTAAAAGTTTCAGTACGTCCTACTGAGAGTTGATGATGTTGTGGAGTGGGAGTATAGAATTTTCAATCTAACACACATTTCCATTTGCAATCCTGAGGGCAACTTAAAAAAAATCTAACCCACAATTGTTAATAGGAATGTCTGATGTTTTGTAATGTATCCTTAATAAAGGAAGCTATTCCTGATTTTCCTAGTTTTGAAATAAGTAGCCTGGAGTCTTGATAATGCTGAGATTTTTATTTCAAGGTGCCTTTGCATTGTGCATGCTACCTCACTAAGCTGCACCTCATTATGTAAACAAACCTTTATCCGTTGACATCATGGGCCAAGAAATTGAGACTCTTGTCATACTGCCACTGGGATAACAGAGCTCATTTCAGGAATGTAGCTGCAAGGATTCAATCTTGGCATTTGCTGTCAGGGGCTCCACTTCAAAGCAGAGCCCTGTGTGTATATGGAAACCAAGTATTCATTCTGAATGTAAAAATGAGAAAACAAAGCATGATGCCAGGCTCCTGAAAATGGATGAAGTTGATGTAAACATAAGAGCATCTTGTGTTGGCGAAAAGACAGCCTTGTGTTTGTATAGCATTTTTTAACATCCGCAAAACATCCCAAAAGAGCTTTTGAATTCTTTTGAAGTGCAGTTGTGGTTATGTAGTCAAGCATGACAACTAATTTGTGCGCACAGCAAATTCTGCAAGCAGCCAAAGAAGTCATTGACTGATTATGGATTCAAATCTACTGCATGTGATCTACAATGCTTCAGTGGTATCAGGGCATAAGCAGGTTTCCCGTTCCCTCGAATCTGAAACACACCTTTAACTTCGCTTTTTCTGGGTACATGATAGCAAGATTCAGAGATCGAACAAAGATTCTCCATGTTGAGAATATTTTTAAACAAGTAGCAGTGATCCTTTTTCTAGTCCCACACCCAAATATGGAGTCATTGTAGACTAAAGTCGTGAAGTTTTAGGTCAGGAAAAAGGGGGAAGAAAGGCAATATTAATTTTGTCACCTACACGATTTTAATTGTCTTTTGATTTCTTATTTTCAAACAGGGAAAAGTTCATCTGGAAGTAAAACTTAATGAACTTATAACAGAGACTGGATCAGTTTGTCAACAATTGGTAGTACGGTGAGTATAGATCTGAGAGAGCAGTAGTTATTTATGTTAATTTGACAATAAAAATCATAGCTGACAATTTGATCTTTTAAGCTTGCTACTTCCAAAGCCTCAGCAATTTTCATTCTTCCTAACTTTTTATAATTATTCTAAACTTCTAAGAACAGGAATGTTGAAACTCTTGAATTTCTCTGTTTAAATTTTTAAATATAAATTATGGAAAATCAATCCAACCGTAAAATGGTGCAGTCTAAAGATGATAGCCCCTGGATTCTGTGTTCTGTAGATTTTGAACATCACTGGAATTTTTGGTCTCCAGTGTAAAGTTAATTGAAACAATTTGAATGCTTTGAGGAATATACAAGTGTGATATTTTTGTACCATTGCTGTATCATGTCCTTTTACTAGGAGGTTACAATGGATGAGGTGTTTTCTGTGGCTGAATGAAAATCAGATTCTGGTGAAATGTTGTAGGAAATGCAAGATGGGAAAGAAGTTGCAAAGATGGTTTTTATAAAAGAAAAGGCAATGGAAGTTTAGAAACTGCTGTCATTTAGGGGATCTTTGCATTTCCTATATCTGTGGACTGCTGGTTAGAAAGCTTTCCTACTTGAACTTACTGGTGTCTAATACCAGATTGTATGAAATCTTTAAAGAGTTGTTTCATCGTGAGGGGCAAAGTCAAACTTGCTGGCGGGGGAAGCATAAAATCCAGCCTATGGTGTGGGTATTTCTGTGGGTGGTGAAGGCTGCAGCTGCTAGTATCAGTGGAAATTTGAAAGTTGGCTATATGATAACAAAATATAGCATTTAACAATCCAGTGAAGAAAGTATTCCTTGTGTTTTGTGAGAAAGGTTGATGAAGAATTCTGATTTGATTGATCTGACTTTTGTTCTTGGCACTGGGGCTTTTGAAGGCATCTTATATCTTTGTTGCACTCCTACTGTGAGCCACTCCATTAGTTTCCGTTACATCTAGATCTCTACTTCCGCACAGTTTCCTCCAGTTGAGGACACTATAGCTACCATCAATGTGTGAAGGGATAGAAATGGTATGTATAGTGAGCCATGATGATCGCATTGTTTCTCTTAATCTGAGGCAAAATAGTTTACTTTCACAGTACACACTGGGATGCAGGTAATAATGGATGGTGCTTTTCTTACATTACAGCAGTAACTACACTTCAGACTTTATTGGCTATAAAGCACTTTGGGATGTCTTTGAGGTTATGAAAGGCACTATATAAATACATGTCTGTCACAGATGAAATAGCTATCTATTGAGCTGTACATATTCTCAACTGGGCAGCTATTCCATTTAAATTACAAGATTATGCTGGGGTGCCTTAGGCACAATTTAAGACTGACAGTGCTATTCAGGAAAGTACAATATAGCAGTCAAATCAACAATACTTTAATTTAAATAATGCTGCACAGAATTTTGCCAGTTTGAAATAATACAGTTATTTATCTCTGGAAACATATGCACTTTTCTTTGAAATAGTCAACATTCAAAATGTGCACACTGAACACGAAATGTCATTTTATGCAAACTGAAAACCTCAGGCTCTTTTGCTACTGACTGTCGTGAAAACTAGATTCATGTAAAATTTCCTCCCAGGTTTTGGAAATTACAGCAGATTTCAATATTTAATAGGAAGGAAATAGTCTAGCCTTGCTTTCACACCCCAGAAAGAATGAAGAGTTGTTTTCATGATCGAGATCTAGATGGTTGGAGTGTAGTGTATCAAGATTATGGGGGCCGTGGTAGTAATCTTATGAGTAATGTAGTCAAGCTCAGCATTCTGTTTTGCAACCGACCTAATACTTTTCACAGATGTTATAACTTGCAACTGTTATTGCTTGAGTAGGAGAAACTGAGCCTGTACTTTTGAGAGAGATTTTCACTTTCGCATTGGATAGCATAACTTCATGAGTATTGTTCTTCCAATTTTTAAACATTGACAATTTCCACAGTCAAATAGGCTATGGGCAGGAAAATGTTAAACAGTGAAGCATATACAGGATGAAAGAATTGATGCTGATTTGTTGTCCTTTGACCATGTGACCAGATGCAGATTGCTACTTTTAACCATGTGTTTGGCTTTTTTTGGTGCAAGTTGATGCTTATGACCTAAGTGTTAAGTTCTGGTAAGATTCAGAGTTTGCCCTTTAGCATCACAGTTTCACAAACTTTTGAATGAAGCCAAGCGCTATACTTCCAATTGAGTAGTTTTGAAGTGTAGTCACTGTTGGAACGTAAGGAAGAAAACCTAAGCCTTTTCGCTCAAGCTTATTGCCAGTATAATTTGTTTATTTAAATGTCTTTGTTGTAGTTGCGGCGCTAGATACTCAAACAAAAAAATTGCTTGCAAATATGAATTTTTGGAAAAAATTAGACAGACCAGGATTCCAATTAATAAGATTGCCCAGGAAGGTCCCATATTTTAATGCAAAAGCAAAATACTATGGATGCTGGAAATCTGAAATAAAACACAAAATATTGGAAATACTCAGCAGGTCAGGCAGCATCTGTGGAGAAAATAAGAATTAATATTTCAGGTCTGTGACCATCATTAAGTTGAATTTTAAGAGGGTGGAGGATGGCACAGCATCTAGTAAAGTATTAAAATGGTCAAATCTGGAGTTAAGACATTGATAAAACTTTCATTGGAAGTCGTGGTTGAGATGGGCAGTATTACAAAGGTTAAAGCAGCTGGTCTTTGTAATGGACAAGATACAGAGTTGAAAGCTCAGCTCATGGTAAACAAGGATGCTGAGATTGCAAGCAGTCTGGTTCATTCTGAGACAGTGGCTAAGGAAGTGAAGTAACCGAAGATATGGACAGAGGTATTACTGGTTTGGACATCCAACTTTATCTGGAGGAAATTTCTGGAAGTCTGAGAGACAATGGATGGATTGAAAGAGGTGGTGGGAATGTTGAACTTGAGCGTCATTAGCATAAATGTAAAAGCTGACCCCACTTAAGCACTATTTTCTTCTCCTGAGGCTCATGCTTTGGACTAAGTTCATTGTAAAGTAATACAAGGGGTCATCAACAGTGCTCTCAAGTGGCACTTGCTTAGCAATAGCCTGCTCAATGATGCCTAGTTTGGGTTCTGCCAGGGCCACTCAGTCCCTGACCCCATTACAGCCTTGGTTCAAACATGGACAAAAGAGCTGAACTCCCAAGGTGAGGTGAGAGTGACTGCCCTTGACATCAAGGCCACATTTGACCGAGTGTGGCATCAAGGAGCTCCAGCAAAACTGGAGCCAATGGGAATTGGGGAAAACTCTCTGCTGGTTGGAGTCCTACCTAGCACAAAGTAAGATGGTTGGAGGTCCGTCATCTCCACTGCAGGACATCACTGCAGGAGTTCCTCAGGGTAGTGTCCTTAGCCCAACCATCCTCAGCTGCTTCATCAGTGACCTTCCTTCCATCATAGGGTGAGAAGCGGGGATGTTCGCTGATGATTGCACAATGTTCAGCACCATTCGCAACTCCTCATACTGAAGTGGCCCATGTCCAAATGCAGCAAGACCTGGAAGATATCCAGGATTGGGCTGACGAGTGGCAAGTAACACTCGCACCACACAAGTGCCAGGCAATGACCATCTCCAACAAGAGAGAATCCAACTATCGCCCCTAGATGTTCAATGGCATTACCATCACTGAATCCCCCACTATCAACATCTTGGGGGTTACCATTGACCAGAAACTGAACTGGACTAGCCATATAAATACTATGGCTACAAGAGCAGGTCAGAGGCTAGGAATCATGCAATGAGTAACTCACCACCTGACTCCCCAACGCCTGTCCACCACCTACAAAGCACAAGTCAGGAGTTGTGATGGAATACTCCCCACTTGCCTGGATGAGTGCAGCTCCTACAACACTCGAAGCTTGACACCATCCAGGACAAACCAAGCCTGCTTGATTGGCACTGCATTCACAAACATTCACTCCCTCCACCACCGACGCACAGTAGCAGCAGTGTGTACCACCTACAAGATGCACTGCAGGAATTCACCAAGGCACCTTAGACAGCACCTTCTAAGCACATGACCACTACAATCTAGAAGGACAAGGGCAGCAGATAGATGGGAACACCACCACCTGGAAGTTCCCCTCCAAGTCAGTCACCATCCTCACTTGGAAATATATCACCATTCCTTCACTGTCACTGGGTCAAAATCCTGGAACTCCCTCCCTAACATCACGGTAGGTGTACCTATGCCACTTGGACTGCAGCTGTTCAAGGAGACAGCTCACCACCACCTTCTCAAGGGCAACTCAGGATGAGCAATAAATGCTGGGCACCCAGCGAAGCCCACATCACGTGAATGAATAAAAAGAAATGTTGTAGGCAGCTCCCTGTTCTACTCCCAATTGACAGTGTTTCATTTGTGACCTACCAGGAAAGTGAAGAAGCAGAAGGGGGTTTTCACAATTTTGCTAGTACTGTTGCATCATGTGTTCAATGGTGCAGTAACGTAGAATGGCCTGTATACAGTAGAAAACTGTTCATATTGAGGTGCTCTGGTGCACTGAATGACGTGGCTAAATTTGTAGTTATTTCTAATGTATATTTTTGTAACACTTAATGCCATGAAGAAATTTCAGGGTAGCTGATCTGAGCAGAAAGTTCCTTAATTCATACAGAGCTAAAACACCTGAGTGTCTCCTACAAGTGCTAATGATGATGTCACTTGCTCTCTGTTGGGATGTGTTGTAGGATAAGTTCCATTCTCTCCCTTTGGCAGCCTCCTGCCTTTGCTTGGCTTAGAGCTTAAAAACCCAGTTGGGATTTGCAAATTGACATAGTCAAGATGGCTTATGCGTACGTTTGGATGTATAACATAATTTTGCAGGAGTCAAAATCCAATTTCTTTACCTGACTATCTCTGGCAAGGACTTATTGGCCCCGATGATGCCCATCACAGCTGGCTGTGTGTACCTTGATCCAAATTAATTCCCATCAGTATAATCAGAAACATTCTGATTTTAAAGTAATACAGGCTCTGTGGTGCTGCTAAGATTTACTTTTGTAAGTGATCAAAGTGGTTTATTTTTAATTGTATTTCTGAATTGCACAAGTTCTGCATGTGCTTTAATTGAATTCTGTGTGGTCATTGGGAAATTAAAGGGGCCACTACGAACCTAAATATAGATCAGATGTGCACAAGGGAATTTTTATTAAAAAGCGAACTCTTTATCTTTTGTGTTTTTAAATAAATCAATTCAGTAGTTTCCTCTCAAGACCATCCTTTAAATACTGACACCCATATGCTCCTGTATTGTGCTGAAATATATCTTGTAATGTTTGCTCCAAACTCTGACATTTCCTACAGTTCATCCTGGTTTTCCACTTCCCACTGTGCTAACAGTTCTCTTGGACTGTCAGGCATTTGTTCTGTAGCCAAAACAGTGTTCCACAGCATGTAGGCTTGTAGGTAAATGATTTAATTAACCTTATAGATGTCTCAGTATTGCATCTGATATTGCTGTAGTTGTATTTATTTTGGCTTTGCTTATGCACTGGTTGCAAAATATAATGTACTTCACATAACTTTCATATAGTGAATAATAATCACTTGCTGGTGTATTAACACAGTGACGTTGTTGGCTGTAGATAGTCATGTATGAGTTGACGGAACAAAGCAAGTTAATTAGCAGATCTTACCAAAACCTTCGGCTTAATTCCTATCCTAATTCTATTTTTCAAAGGGTAATATTCAGATAAAGTATCATTTAGTTCTTTGGTTATATTAAGGAAACTAAGTTGAACCTTTATAAAACACTGGTTTGGCCTCAACTGGGCTATTGTGTTCAATTCTGGGTGACATGCTTCAGGAAGGTGGCGAAGGCAAGGGTGCAGAAAAGACTTATGTGAATGGTTCCAGGACTGAGGGATTTCAGTTACTTGGATAAATTGGAGAAGCAGCATTCTCCTTGAGAAGAGAAAGTTAAGAAGAAATTTGATGAAGGTGTTCAAAATCATGAGTCTAGATAGAACAAAACTGTTTATGGTGATTGGCAAAAGAGCCAAAAGCGACGTGAGGAAGAACTTTTTATGCAGCGAGTGATTACAATCTGGAATGCACGGCTTGAGATTGTGGTTAAGGCAGATGCAGTCATGGCTTTCAAAAGGGAATTGGATATGCATCTGAAGAGAGAAAATTTGCAGGGCTTTGGGGAAGGGATGGGGGTGTGGGACTAGCTGAGTTGCTGTCTTGAGAGCTGACACACTCAATGGGCTGAATGACCTTCTGGGCTGTAACCATTCTGTGATTCTATTGCTACTTACTGCTGTGTCAGCTTGACTGAATTGAGAGCATCCTTGCCTCTGTTCAAAGTTGTGTGTTCATGCCCCATTCCAGTACAAGAAGAATGTTTCTTAGTCAGGTGCCACTTCTTATTCAATATTCTTCTCTGCAATGTTACTTTGAAAACTTATTGCTTGATCTGATAGTTCAGATGGATATTAAAGATCCTTTGACACTATTTGAAGACACTATTTGAAGAGCAGCAGGTTCTCCCATTGTCCTGGACACATGCTGCACAAACAACAATGACCTGAATGGTCAGTTAATTTCTCTTTGGTGATGGTAGCTGACAAAGGAATATTTGGCTGCTACATCTACTGTACTTAAGACAAATCACTCACTGCACCTGAAAGTAACTCTATACCTATGAAGTCTTTGGAAACATTTGTGAGAGATAAGACACTGTGTAAATAGTGTATTTCTGGGGAGGATGACATTGCTGTCACCTTGTGCTTTGCAGCTGCACTGATAGCAAACTGGGCATGTGTTTTTTCTCTTTAAATGAACTCAGACCACAATGATAATCACTGTTCCCAGGATGCATTATAACAATGGCGTCACTTTTTCCCCCCTTGCATATACCCACTCAATGTTGGAAACAATGTTGCACTACTTAAGGGGCGGTGCCATAGGACTCTAGGCTTTCAAATGTTGCACTTCTGTTTTAAAAAGGGGCGAGATATAAAACACTAAAAGCCAGTCAGCCTAATATCTGCATAACAAATTTTAAAGATAATCAGACCGAAGTAATTGGCATTTGGAAAAGTATGGGCTAATAATAATGAAATTCAGCATAGTTTGCCAAAGGCAAGTTGTGTTTGACTAGCTTGAATAGAGTTCTTGAAGTAATGAAGAGGGCTGATGAGAGTAGTAGTATCGTTGGTGTTGTACTTAGCTGCTTCAAAACGCATTTGATAAAATACCACTTAATAGAGGTTAGCAAGACTAAAGCCTGAGAGATTAAAGAGGCAGTGAAAGCGTGGATACAGAATTCATTAGGGGTTAGAAAGTAGATAGTAGTGGTGAACATTTTTTCAGAATAGAGGGAAGAATACAATGGTGTTTTCCCAAGCATTGGTATTAGAACCCTGCTCTTTTTGATATATTAATGTCCTGGATTTGGGTATGCAGGGCATAATTTCGAAGTTTGCAAATAATATGAAACTTAGAAATATAGTAAACAGTGGGGAGGGTAGTAACAGACTTCAGAAGAACATAGACGGGTGAAATCAACAGACACATGGCAGATAAAATTCAGCCGAAATGCAAGGTTATGCATTTTAGTAGAAAGAATGAGGAGAGGTGATATGAACTAAAAGGTAGCATTTTAAAAGGGATGCAGAAACAGAGGCCTGAGGGTGTAACTATACAAATCTTTGAAGGCAGCAGGACAAGTTATATCCATAAAGCATATGGATTCTTGGCTTTATTACTTGAGAACTAGAGTACAAAAGTAAGGAAGCTATGCTAAGTTGGTTAGGCTGTAGCTGACGCATTGTGAGAAATTCTGGGCACCACACTGTAGGAAAGAAAGTCCTGTAGAGAGTGCAGAGAAGATTTACTAGATTGCGACTTCAGTTATGTAAACCGACTCATTAAGCTGGGATTGTTCTCCTTTGAGGAGGGAAGGTGAGGTGATTTAATAGAGCTGTTCAAAATTATTAATGGTTTTGATGGAGTAAATACTGATAAACTGTTTCTAGTAGCAAAAGGGTCAGTAACCAGGTGACAGATTTAAGCGGATTGATGAAAGAACCATAGGTAACATCAGGAAACATTGTTTTATGCAGTGAGTTGTGACCGGGTATGTACACTCTGAAAGGGCGGAGGAAGCAGATTCAATAGGATCATTCAAAAGGGAATTGGATAAGTACTTGAAGGGAAAAAATACAGGGCAATGAGGAAAGATTGGAGCAGTGGGATTGATTGGATAGCTCTAACAAAGAGCTGGCACAGGCAGGATGAGCTGAATAACCTCTATGTTGTATCATTCTATGAGAGCAGGAAAGCTTTTCTGATGACCTTGTTCAAACCATGACAGAGTGTGTTGAATATTGTACAATATTACACAGCTCCAACAAGTGTTATTTTAATCATCCCAGTATTTTAAATGATAAAATTGTAAATATAGAGGAAAAAAATTATTAGGAACTGCAAAAGAGCACAATGTCCACAGAAGAAAATTGGTGAATCATGTTCTACCTTTCTTTCTGTGCCCTTTCTGCTGATTTTCTACCGTCACCTTCCCTCCTGAATGGAACAGCTCCTGCCTGGGATACAATTCTACAGGTGTCCTTCAAGTGGCCATTCTCCAAGTATGATGCTAGACAGCTGCTAAAGGCGTTGGAGGATCAACCAGTCAGAAATGGTTACTCTGCCTGATTTTTACCCCCCTCTAATGCATGTGTGAAAACCATTCAGTAATGCTCCTGCTCCTACTCCTACATTTGGTGTGATTGGCTAAATCCATTCCAGAGATTGAACTTGGGACCTTGCTGGTCTGTGTGGCACTGATCTTTTTCAGTAAAGACCCTCAATGTATTCTTAGTGCAGGTCAATTTAATATCACTGCACAAGAAGTGTTTATCACAAACTATCAGAGTAATCTTTTGGTTCAAAGCCTTAACTGCAAATCTAATTTTATTTCATTTTTTTCCTTCAAATAATAAAGAAAAAACATACATTTTGGTTTTGTATGGGCAGTTAGTTATTTTTTGTGTTGCTAAATTTGCCTGAAAAAATCCTGCTGCATTTCGTGAGAACTTTGTTGCATTGAGGACAGATGACATTTGCCTACAGGAAGTGAAGTCTCTTATCGTTTGCTGAATGATGGCTAATATCTTGTGGCTAAAGCATACGACTAGAATGATGAAATTATTTGTCAATCTTTGCTTCAGTCACAATTTTTGGTGGCTAATAGTATCAAAATTTGGGGTATGTACACAGGTAAGTTCCTTCATAATTTGATGGATCCAAATGACGTTTGTGATTTGACATTTGCAGCTGATGGCAGCCTTATCTTGGCGCAGTATTTGCATCAAGAGATAAAACTTGAAGGCCTAGGATCTTAAGGATGATGGCAATCTGGTGACCATTTGTGACATCACTTTAAATAGGCTGTATAATAGTATTTTTGAAGCAAACATTTCCATTCAAATTAATCAGTAATGAATATTTTTGGTGTAAATGTTTTTGTGGTTTCAGAAAGTGGGTTAGCGTTTGTTTTTAGAGCAATGTCAATTGAGTGTATTCTCACCATTGTGTAGCTGCTTTTTAAGCTGTAGGCTACAGCCCTTCATTCATTAGCTTTTAGTTAATTTACACTCTTGTAAACTTTGGCTCCATTCCAGGCTTTACAGTTGTTAATCATTTGTTCAATATATCAAGGGCCCTTGCATTTTGTGACATACACTAAGAAAAGAGATTTTTAGCTTATGATTTTTATTATTTTAAGTACGCTTTAAAACCACTTTAGCTTTGTGCATAAACCTGTTTAGAACGCACAGAACACGCCTCCTGCACCGAAACATTATCAGATGAATGGTATGATTGTGACTCTGTCCAATGTCCCTCACAATCAGTTGTGATTCACCCTATGGTTAAAGAATGGTTACTTCAGTAAGGTACCCACAAAACTGTTGGCACCCATGGAACCATGCTGCCACAAGCAAATTATGAAGGGGAAATTTAATACGGGTGCCTCAGTACTTCAGAATAGCAATATAGTTATAGAAGGTGCCATCTGAAACTGTTCTACCCCCTTGATCATTTTGTAATTTGAGCTCCCTGCTATTCACTGTCTGCCCTTTGTTCCATCTGAAAATTTATTGAGTTTCTGAATCCAAGTTATTGATCTAAATTAGTAACTCGTGATCCCACCAATAATCCCTGAGGCATGATCTTCATTTTCTGATGCCATAGTGCCTACAATTTACTAGGTCATTATTGTGTACAAAATTGCACCAGAGAGAATTGAGAATATATATATGTGGAGTGCTCCTGTACCCAAAATTTTGTGCATGGAGACTGCTTCAAACTTAAAATCACTAATTAAGAGTAAACTTATTATTTTATATGGAACTGAAGTAAATGTGTCTTTTGCCTTTTTGGAATATGGGCACCATGTACAGCCTGCTACTACATTATTCCTGTGATCATTTTAACCACTAGGAAATGCAATGCGTTATGCACTACCAGCTGCTGCCCTCTAAAATAATGCAGATATGCTTGCAGGTGAAGGGATAATATAGTAGAGTGATGCCCATTTGCTTAATCACCATTGCTGACAGTTAGTAGACTGAGAGATTGACACTATAATGCAGGAAAAATGTGATGCTATCAAACTTATTGGCGATGGTACCTTGCAGAGGTAGAATGTCTAGGGGCTGTTTTTAATAAGTTGATAAATCATGACTTAACAAATTTGGTTTATGTTGTGACAAATCAATTCATGGGTTTTTTTCATTCTTGTAACGTGTTCCTTTATTAAACTGTTATTTCAAGATGTGATGTGTTTTTTTTGTTTTCATTCAAGTAATGTTTGTGGTTGTTAAAGGATATGATGCAGTGTGTTGCTTCTGCACAGCAGGAAATTGTGCCGCATTTCTAACCACAGTGGTTTTCATTTCCCATCACAATGCAGCCTGAACAAACATCGATGGGAGCAAAAAGTGGGCTTCGTTGGTGTTTTTCTCTCTTATTTACCCATTATGTTATATATGCAAAATATTTTTTATGATCGTTGAGAAAGAAGCAGAGCTTTTAAGTTGTTTGCAGATTTCATTGACAGAATCAACTGGAGCTGGTTACCGCAATAACGCATGCAATACTGTAATATCCTTCCGATCTAACCCGATGATCTATTTCCTTTCTGAAATCAAGCTGCATCAGTTATGTTTGATAATAGTACATTTATATACATTAGGTACCAGACCTGAGCCTATTTCCCACATTGCATCTATAATCCGATTGTTGTTGCTTTTTTCCATCCAAACATCTAACGCTCGAATACATCATTGTGTCAACTGTGAACTCTGATTTTGCACTTAAAGCTGCTGATGAGATGGCACCATACTGTGTCCAGTGGTGCTGAAAATTCTACTGAATTTTGATATTGAACTGTGCAGTAAAGGCTAAATAGCTCCCACAGCAGGAAGGAGTGATTGAAAGAATTAGACTAGGTTTTGCTTGCTCATCTCTTGATGTCAGTTAAAATGGCCTACTAAATTATTCAACCTTGCCAAAGACAGAAGAATGGAAATAGAGGTCTAAAAAAACTGCCATGTCCCACACTGTTTCATTTTCATAATAGTTCAGTAGCTGCTCAATCTTTGGTTTTTATGTAGCTAAGATAATTCTGCTTCAATCATGTTTTACCCTTCACCAACTGTTTTCTGTTCCCCATTTTGTCCTTTTCAGTACAATTCCATTGGTGCCATATTTTTCTGGTTGAATCTTAAATATCCAATTTTAAGATATGACACTGCTTATTTTATCCATTACATTTTTTTTATAGTCTTCCATGGGATGTGGGCATTGCTGACTAGGCCAGCATTTATAGCCCATCTCTAATTGCCCTTGAGAAGGTGGTGGTGTGCTGTCTTCTTGAACTGCTGCGGTCCATGTGTTGTAGGAACACCCACATTGCTGTTAGGAAGGGAGTTCCAGGATTTTGACCCAGTGACAGTGAAGGAATGGTGATATAGTTCCAAGTCAGGATGGTGAGTGGCTTGGAGGGTAACTTCCAGGTGGCGGTGTTCCCATGTGTCTGCTGCCTTTGTCTTTCTAGATGATAGTGGTTATGGGTTTGGAAGGTGTTGTCTAAGGTGGTGAATATTTAGTAAATATATATGCACATGAAGTGGACATATCTGTATGCACAAATTTAAGCGATCCCACATCCAACAGATCAGATCTAAGCTCTGCAGTCCTGCCACATCCAATCGAGAATGGTGGACAAATAAACAACGAACTGGAGGAGGAGGCTCCAAATAACCCCCTCCTCAATAGTGGAGGAGCCGAGCACATCAATGCAAAAGACTAAGCTGAAACATTTGCAGCCATCTTCAGCTGGAATTATCAAGTGGATGATCCATCTCAGCTTCTTCCTGAGGTCCCTAACATCACAGATGCCAGTCTTCAACCAATTCAATTCACTCCATGTGACATCAAGAAATGGCTGAAGTGACTGGATAGTGAAAAGACTATGGTCCTGGCGATATTATGGCAAGAGAGCTGAAGACTTGTGCTCCAGAACTAGCCGTGCCCCTAGCCAAGCTGTTCCAGTACAGCTACAATGCTGGCATCTACCAGGCAATGTGGAAAATTGTCCAAGTATGCCCTGCCCCCAAAAAGCAGAACAAATCCAACTCAGCCAATTACTGCCCCATCAATCTACTCTTCATCATCAGCAAAGTGATAGAATTGTTGATGACAACTTTCATCAAGCACTACTTGCTAACTTGCTCACTTATGCTCAGTTTGGTTTCTCCCAGTGCCATTCAACTCCTGACATTAGAGCTCATTACAGCTTTAGTCCAGACATGAACCAAAGTGCTGAAATCAAGAGGTGAGGGGAGAGTGATTGCCCATTATATCAAGGCAGCATTTGACCAAATGTGGCATCAATTAGCCCTAGCAAAACTGGAGTCAATGGGAATCGGGGGGGGGAAAAACTCCACTGGTTGGAGTTAAACCTAGCACAGTGCAAAATGGTTGCGGCTGTTGGCCCCAGACCCAGGACATTGCTGCAGGATTTCTTCAGTTTAGTGTCCTAGGCCCAATCATCTTCAGCTGCTTTGTCAATGACCTTCCATTCACCATAAGGTCAAAAGTGGGGGCTTTCACTGATGATTTCACGATGTTCAGCGCCATTCGTGACGACTCATTCTGAAGTAATGCATGTCCATATGCAGTAAGTCCTGGACAGCAATCACGTTTGGGCTTAAAAGTGGCAAGAAACATTCATGCAAATGTCAGCCAATGACCATCTCCAACAAGAGAGAAGCTAACCATCTCCCTTTGACATTCAATGGCATTACCATCGCTGATCCCCCACTATCAACATCCTCGGGGTTACCATTTACCAGAAACTGAACTGGACCAGCCATATAAATACTGTAGCTACAAGAGCAGGTCAGAGGATGGGAATTCTCAGGAGAGTAACTCACCACCTGATTCCTCAAGGCCTGTCCACCATCCACAAGGCACTAGTCAGGATTGTGGTGGAATACACTCCATTTGCCTTGACGACTGTAATTCCAACAGCACTGAAGAAGTTTTACACCATCCAAGACAAAGCAGGCTGCTTAATTGGCTTCCTATCTACCATCGATGCACAGTGGCAGCAATGTGTACCATCTACAAGATGCACTGCAACAACCCACCATGGCTTCTTTGACAGCACCTTCCAAACCCGAGGCCTCTACCGTCTAGAGGGACAAGGGTGGCAGATATATGGGAACATCAGCACCTGCAAGTTACCCTCCAAGCCACACACCATCTCGACTTGAAACTATATTGCCGCTCCTTCACTGCCCCGGGTCAAAATCCTATACCCTCGCTAGTAGCACTGTGGGCGTAGCTCCTTCACATGGACTGCATGAGTTCAAGAAGGCAGCTCACTGCCACCTTCTCAAGTGCAGTTAAGGATGGGCTATAAATGTTGGCCAAGCAGCCATGTCCACATCCCAAAAGAATAATAAAAAAAGGCATCTTCTCCTAAAACTATTGCATATGATTAAAAGGCTGTTCCTGTAGCCGCACACACCTCTGCACTAATATTTATTGGACAGCACTGAAAAAAGATCTTGGCTCCAAACAATGGGACACAATTCTGGATACAAAGTTGATCCAGTCGTGCACTGCCACCTAGTGCAGTGCATGTTGAAATTCTCGGAAGGAGAAAGAAACAACTGATTGATTGAACTGGGTAAGGGATAATAAGATTAATGTAAAGTCAGGTGGTAGATTGAAATGGTTCTGAGTGGAACTGACATGAACCTAAACAACGGACTGAGCTTGATGGAGGAAGATGACCAGATTATTTTCATGTCCCTGTAAGTGGCTGTTAACGGCGGCACTGAGATCAAGAGCAAATTTCCTCATCCTGTCATCTTGGAGGAATAGTTTTTGTTCGATTGTGAAAGAAAATATAGAGGGGGCCATAAATTGATGCTAAATGTTGGAATAATGTGTTCATCATGTAACTAGATGTAAAGCAGGATGTAAAATTTCTGTAGAATCTATGAATGGCCTGACAGTTTAACATTGCTAAACATATATCAACTAGCAAAGACCTGCAAAGCATTTGTGGTCAAATTAGTATGCTTAACCAATTCCATCATCTCCACCCCTACCATGCCTTGCCATTTCCATCTCGTGCCATACCGCCCCACTCCTACCATTCCAACCCCCCACCCCATGCCACTGCCACCCACTACCCCTCCCATGCCTTTTCCCCCTCTCCCAAAAAAAAATTCAGCCAAGTAACTGGGCTCCCTTGAATCTTCCACAGTTCATCTTCTCCACCAACCCTAATACCACCTGCTGCCATCAACTGTTGGCATATATGTCTCACACATGCACTTTGTGTGCACTAGGCTTCGCCCACCAGATCAACCCACTGGCCAATCAGAAAAGTGTGGACAGTCAAAGGCTACATTATTATGAATATTATCGTGACCTTATGGTGTCTTATGCTGAGAGTACTATCTTTTCTAGCTTTGTTAAACTACATGGATTTTGGTGCTTCATTTGTTTTCTTTTAATCTACTGAATACAATACAAATAAGCTGAAAGGAAGAAAATTGATTTATATGGTGTTTTTCAAATTATAACTGTCTTAAGTCCAATTGGATGAGCTGGCAAAACATTGTAGGTAACTAGATTTATGTATGAAAGAGGTGACTGCATCAGTGTTAAAGAATTAAGATGTGGAACCAGAATACAAGAGATGTATTGGTTGCGCCAAGGTTGGCTTGGATGTTTTTGAAGATTTCCTTTTGCCGTCAACTGCTATTGAAGTGTAACTCCAATCATTATCTAATGAAATTGCATTGCAGTATTTTTTGTAACTTGTATGGCATATCTCGCATTTAAATAAAAAGATAACTTTGATAACATAGTGGGTTTATCTTGACTAGGGTGGAGCTGAATAGGGTTTTGAGTGTGGTTCCAGTACCCATTCGCAGTGTAAGATAGTGATGAGATAAACCACATCTGTACCCTGTCAAAAATTGTACAGTAATTTAGGAAAAAACTCTTGCTGCCAACCAACATTCGTCAATCCAGCAAATTTACTTTGGGGTTGATGTTTGCTGCGAGAGGCTGAGTTTGGAGCTGGCGGCATTAATACCAAGTCATACATAACACAAAAGCAGTCTTATTAAGCAATCATGTGAAATTTCCTTTTTAATTGTCTAGAAATGGCATATTGAAGAGTAAACATGGGTGTGTGAGCCTTTCTGCAGGTGAAAACTAATCATTTTCAACATATTAAAAGTTGTGTGACAGTTTGTGTGTATTTCTTGTGAGCTTGTTTCTTGTTAAGGAACTTAAACATTTATAAGAGCAGCTGACTTTTTTGATCACCTTGTGTTGTTTAAAAACAGTTAATATTTTAGTTGTAAATTTATTTTGCTCCATTGTTTTAGCATGCACAGAGCGGGCATGTAATTTTTTTTGTCGAGTCTGAAGGCATCATGAGAGTTCTATGTAATTTGAAAATATTGTCAAACTTAAGCTTGGCTAGCTCTGTAAAGCATAAAGTGAAAAACAGATTTCAATTGGTAAAGGACATGGTATGGTTTGCTGTTGGATTGATAGAGGAGGAAAAAGTGTTTGAAAAGCCCAAACTGTAACACAGGATAGAAGACCTAGATTTTTTAGCTTTTTAAAGGCAATGCACCATGCTGATGGTTTAGTTCAGTGCAACAGATGGTTGTACTTATTGGGAAGCAACACTTATTGACCTCAGATGAGCTTGGCTTTAAGGTTTGTGGCATAGTATCTAAGGTCTTTTGAACTAAGATAATATATCAGAATTGTTGAAAATTATTTAATCTCCTACCTTACCCATAGCTTCTTCATTTGTCTTTCCCAGTGTGACTTCAGTTACTTCAGGTTAGCAGGTAAAAAGCACAGCGACATAGTTTCAAATTGTGAAGCGTCTGTAGCAGTCCCAAACATAGGTTGTGCTCTGGAAGTTGAATGTATACTGCTGCTTTCGGATCTTCCTAGCAAGTATTTCTAGAGTTATTTCTGGACTTACTGGGAATTGCCCAAAGATGCTGTGTTGAGTGCTGTTCCAGTTGATGCAATACAAAGCATTCAAGATGGGCTAATAGGCAGAAATATGTTCAGCTCATAGCAGAGTGGCATCACATCAAGTGCAGGAAGAAATGTTTAAAAAGTAGCTGGATGTGATATGAACATGTAGAGAGTCAGTGGGTACAGGGGAAGCATAAAATAGGCCTTTATGCATCAGATGCAGCAAAAATTTAAAAATCGTGAAGGATTGATATAAAGCAACAGCCTCCATCAGCAGAATTTGAAAGCTAATTGCTCCTACAACGTATTATAGCACAGTAGCAGATCTTTTGGCCCAACAGATTTATGCCATTGTTTATTCTCTGTATGAGCCTCATCCCATCGCCCCCCCACCCCCCCAACCTTATCAATAGGTACTTGTATCCCTTTTGTCTCTTGCCTTTATATAGATTCTTGAATTTGTCTATGCTATTTACCTCAAATTACTTGTTGTAATAGAGCTCTACATTTTAAATGATTTTCTGGGTAAAGAAGTTTACGCTGAATTCCTTATATGATTTATTAGTCACTATCTTATATTTATGTCCCTAGTTCTGGTCTTGCATGCAAGCGGAAACAACATCCCTATCAAACATTGTCAGAATCTTGACGAGCTCTATCAGGTCAAATCTTCCCCCGCCCCCGGTCTTTCATTTCCAGCAAAAGACCCCTAGCTATACGTGTTTTAAAAAGTGTTTAAGCATTTTACTAACCAAGAGGTAGAAAAACATAATGTTCAAAGTACAGACTAATAAAAATAGAATTAAATTGTATGTTGAATGCAAGTTGTTGTAATTTTCAAAACTGCTGTCATCATGTACCTCGCCAAAGTCTCCTTGAATCCTTGTATACTGCCACTCTGTCTTGAACTGCCCTTTCCAAGTCCTTGAACATATGGCCATGGATTTGGGAGGTGACAATATTTCCTGCAAACATTCCATTCAGATTTTCACCTCTACCGTAACACTGTGTCACTTCTACTCAAACATTGTGGCTATGATGCACTATCCCTCCTTGTACTTCTCAAACTCTCTGCCACCTTTGACACTGCCGACCATGCCATTATTGTCCCAACACCTCACCGCCATTGCCCAGCTAAGTGTGACCACCCTCAGTTGGATATACTATTTAGTCATAGCCAGAGAAACTTCTACAGTGACTTCTCTTCCTGCCCCTGCACTGTTATTTCTGTAGTCCCTTGAGGATACCTCGATAGCTTTCTTCTATTCTACATACTGCTCCATTGCGATACCATCAGAGACTTGATGTTGGGTTCCACCTGCATTCTGATAACACCTAGCTCTACCTCACCACCACCTATCAACTCCTTCACTGTCTCTGTCCACCATTCAGTCCTAGAAGAGTTGCAATTTCCTCCACTTAAGCATTGGGAAGACCAAAGTCCATTATTTATGTTTCACACCAGAAACTTGCCTCATGACTCATTCCATCAGAGAGTTGGCTTTCGACCTCTGCAAGATGGAGGTCGGTTATCTAGACAAAACAGCACCACCTTATTGGCAGTTTTGGTATTGTTAGGCTTGGACCTAAGAGAAAGGCATGCAGCAAGTTCAGATGGAAATGAGTTATAATGAGTGAGGGGAGCAAATAAATTGATTTTATGCCAGCAGCTCTCGATGAAAGGTTCTGGAGAAGGTAAGAGGCATCCAGGTGGAGGGAGAATATTGGAGATGGGTAAAAGGGTCTGCCAAATGGCAGGAAGACTCCTGACCAAAGAAGTGGGTGGGGAAGCAGAGGCAGCAGAAGAAGAGGTCATGCTGAGGTGGGGCACAAGCGGATGAAGCAGAGAACTTGCTAAGGATAGATCATTCGGGGTAAGAGAGGAAAACGTCACGGTATCATGAAAATGTGGCAAGCGATGAGATTGGAAGAAGGGGTAAGATTGGCAGGAAATGAAGGGGATAAAGGATTCAGAGGATTGTGGGTACCCATGAGAATGAACCAATTCCTGCTCTGGCTTCTTTTTCACAAAGGGTGAATCCTTCTCACTCCTGGCACCATCCTTTTCCTCTCCCTCTTCTTGCTCATTATTTTGTTAAAGTCCTTTGTCACTGGTGTATTTGCTGTCAGTGGTGTCCAATTTTTTTTGCTCCAAATCCTCAGAGTCACTGTGTTCAACTCTTGCATTAACACCTTCAGTGATTTCCTTTATTCCATCAAGTGGAGTTGAAAGCACTTTTGTATAAAGTGCACAAAGTGTTAAAAGGCAATTTGAGCCTAATCTGCATGGGCTATTTTAAAAGTTTTAAAGGAGTGGGGCATAATAAGACTTTGCTTAATATTTCTCCCCACAGCTTTATAGAGGATGTGCCTGAACAATTGAAGGGTGACTAGTATAAACATGTTATTTCAAAACAAGTGAGATTAATTAGAAAATGTTATTCTAATGTTCATATATCCAATAAAACAATCAGTATTTATACTGAATACTAGTAGGGCTGAACTGAAGAGCTTTCAGAGGGTAGCTGGTTGTTTACACAGCACTAGATAACTGCAATAATTCTGCGAGAAACTAATTAAATATTCAGCATCCACAAATGGATATTGAATGTAGGTATGACATACTTGAGTATTTTAGGAGACATTTAGCCAGGTGCAACATTTGACACTTTTAAGCAGAGTTAGAGTTTTTGACTTAATGACGAAGGTGGTGTTTAACAAACAATGCTCTGCCTAGAAGCTGAATGAAGAATTGATCTGGCCAAATACAGGGAGTAATTAGGAATGAAATTTCAATTTATTATATAAGAACTAAACATGAAATGCGTGCGCAATGAATGCATGCCAGCAGTAAAAAGGAAATTTTGTTAGCCCCACCAAAGGTATCAGCCGTTGGGAGGTAGATTGGCAGAGTTGAGTTTCCTTGAGAAAGTGAGTAATTGAGCCTTCAAACTGTGGGGGAAGGGATTAATGTGACTGCAAACATATTTTGGCATTTAAACTGTGTGGACCAGAAGAGACACGTAAAATAAATAAATTCCTAAGTCTACAGCGAGACTGGTAGAGAATTGTCTTCCCTTTAGTTTCTTTTGTGGTGTGCATATGACATACCCCTGCTAATATTGTCAATTAACTAACTGCTTTGTGTTTTAAAAATGCCTAAATAACACTTAGTTCTGAAAAGATCTGAATGTTAGATAAATAGATATAGCTGCTATAAGCATTTTAATGCTTTTGTTTGCTTTTATCTTCAACTCGCAGGGTAATTGAATGCCAAGGACTTCCTCTTGTAAACGGGCAGAGTGGTGATCCCTATGCCTCTGTCTCTCTGGTTGGTCCTTCTAGGTACAGTATTGATTCTAAAATTATATTCTAAACTTACAATTATAGATTATAGTATGCTTATACATGGGGTAGCACATTTGCATTGGTACGCGGTGGGGGGAAGGAAACCAGTTTACTTGCAGCCTATAGGATGTTTTTGGTGTAGTTATGTGTTTCACTGTGTTGTGATAAGATTTGGATTCTTTTCTTGGCAGTCACATCGGGAGGAGGTGGGTGCCTCAGGGGAGAGGTGGGTGTTGCTGAGGCAGACAGGTAAACATGACAACACCTCAAATTGGAAGTACCCTTGCTGGGTTGCATAACAGTGATAAAATAAACTAAATGTAGGCCAGCAGGTCCATTGGTATAGAGGATCTGCCCCCAACACCCCCCCCAACTCCAAACCCGCAACCCCACAAGCTGGTTTGGGATCAGCTGTGATTGCGGCCTTGCATTTTTTCACTCCCATCACTGGGGGCATGGAACCTCTAGTTCCAAAGATCCACAACCTGCTGCATAAAATAGGGGTGGGCGTTTTGGGAAGGTGGGGGGCACTCTGTTGGCAGCGAATTGCTGGTGTGGCGGTAAAATTGCCCTTTATTGGGGCCTTAATCAGTGTAATTGGCTACCAGCCACCGTGGAGAGGCAGCTGATCCGATTCACAGCCTGCCCTTGGGACAGGAATGGATTGGGGAGCCATTCCGACGTGTCTTTTCCCCACCATTTTCCTAGCTTCCTGCCTCCAAGCCAGCCACCACAGGGTCCAGAAAATTCAGCCTTTGGTCTCATCAGGGCACTTCATTAAATCTGGATCTCTCCACCCATTAAAAATTTAATTTTAGAGGGTATTCCTAATTTTGGATTTGGTATAAAATATCGCCATTTTTTGTTTTGTTAGGTTGGATCAAAAAAGGACCAAAGTGAAGAAGAAAACCAGCAACCCACAGTTTGATGAAACGTTCTATTTCGAAGTAAGTGACTTATGAAGGAGGCTTACACATTTCTTCCTTCATTGATGGAATTAACAGTTTTGTATTATGCAACATCTGGATTGAGAGAAATGAAGCAGAATTTCATTTATTAATCTCAAATGTGGTTCATTGAAACATTCCAGGTCACAAGAAACAGCAGTTACACCAGGAAATCCCATTTTCAAGTTGAGGAGGAAAATATTGAAAAACTGGAAATCAGGTAAATGAAGAAATGAATATGAAGAAATGGAAGCTGCCAGAAAGGTGCTAAAAAATGTCGTTCTATGAAATGAATTGGAATTGTGAATGATCAGGTCCATTTCTGATTATAAGGTGCAGAATCTGCTGTCAAAATAATGGTGATGCTGTGTCTCACTGTTATTTATGTGCAGATGATACAGCAATGTTAGATGAGGAGCAGATGCATGGTTAAATGCGAATATTTATACATTGCTGCCCAAGTTGCATAGCTGCACCCATTACCTTTGCAAAAATTGCATTTCGCTATTAATGACATGATGAAAATTAATGACTGTCAATCAACCTCTCTGGCACTGAATACAACTTGCAAGTATGGTGTCTCATTTCTTCAGATTGTGAATCGTTTTAGGAGATTTTTTAAATTTTAAGTAAATAAAGTTTTTCCTATTGTTTCTCTTTATATCTCTCTCTCTCAAGCTTTCTATCTTCTATTTCTCTTTCTGTGCCTGATTTGAAACTGAATTCATCGTCTTTCATTGAATGCCTTCTCACTATTTATTTTCCAATCCTTAAATCCCATTGGTTAAGGAGATATCCTAGTTGTTGTTGTGTTCACTAGGTCCCAGATGTCCTATTTCCCTCACTGCACCGTTATCAATTCTCACTTTCAGCAATTTAACGGGCAAAGGCTTTTTGAACTGAAGGGTGCAGGGGCAAGTCTAGCTAATGGCAGATGTTATTTGCCCTACTGCAGCTAAATCTGGCCCAATCTTTTGCACCAGGGATTGATGAGAACCTGTTCAATATTGATTGCTACAAGATGATGGATTCTTATTTAATCAATTGGCCATATTTAAACTTATAGCCATAATTATAATAATGCTTGAACAAAAATTCAACTTGAGGATTCCATTCATTTACAATGTATAGGCAACTAATTCTTCGGCAACACTTGGTTTGTTATTGTGGTCTAATTTTAAGTAGAAATCCAGGAAATCAAAAACTGTAAATAAGTTTTGAAACTAGTTTGTTAGGGAAAGTTATCAATATTCCTCTTCTTTTTAACTGTCCTTTTCTGCTGTCGTATGGGGTCCCGATGTCAGTGAGGTAAGATGGTTGATTGCTGAGCGGTAAATATCTGCATGTTGTGTTACTGTGGTGTATTTTTTTCTATAATTTGGGTGCTGTGTTTTTAACTGCATGTAAAAAGGTTGACTTTTTTAATTTTATTACAATTATTTGTGAGTAGAATTTGATCCTTGGAATTTATATTACGTAACATTCACACAGTTTTAATTTTAAGCAGGGCTCACCAAATAGATGACATTGTAAACCTTGGTTCATTTTCTCCAATCCTTCCCTATGGTGTGGCATATTTACATATATAATATTTGAATTCATAAAGCGTCTTATGACAGTGCTTCTTACAATTAATTATTTCTAAAATTGACTATTTTGTGGAATATTTTATGCTAGCAATATGTGAAAAACAGCAACAAGATGATGGTCTAGTTAGTGTGTAATTTTGGCGATAACTGGTTGGAGCAAGTTGTCTAGGGCGACATAAGTAGTGCCCCAAACTTTAGCACATTTAACCAGGAATTAATTCAGATTGCTTCTGAAGCATATGACACCATAGCATACAATGACTTTTTCCCTCAATCTCTCTGATATCAAACACACCCGCCATCAGTTTCTATTTTGCAGTTGTCAAATGTCCACTCTCCTAGTCAACTCTTTCTTCATGCAGAACCATATGGAAAATTAAATGGCCATGGAAGATTTAACCTCTGGTACTTTTTTACTGCATTGTCTAAATAGGAGTGACAGGTTCCTTTCCCTGAATAGCATTAGTGACAATCCAGCAGCTTTTATCACTTTCTGATGCTAGATTTACCAGATTTGTTGAATTCAATTTGCCCTGTTGAGGTTTGAACACTCAACCTGAGTTGTTGCTCCAGTTCAATAACTACCATATTAGTGTGACCCGATCTGTATGCTGTTAAGTTATATTTGAGACTATTTGAGTTATATTTGAGTTTTTGCACCCTTTCAGCATGTTAGTACCTTGTGATATACTGTCAACTTTTCTGAGTATATATAGAAATTAGAGTTCTAGATGATGGGGATGAATAATAAAGTCTTAATTTGTTTGTGGGCCTCATCCTTTATTTCAAAGCGTAACAATAAAGCTTAACTAGAACTACAGGGTTATATTACATCCTTTTATTCATCTTTTACCATTAATCTTTTTTTATTATTTTGTGTGTTGTGGTCCCTTGGGGGAAAAAAAACCCAGATTTACTTTGATCAGTCATGGTGATGTCAGCACTGCTGAGGAGGGAGAAAGGTAAAAGCAAATTGCTTTGCTGCTAAATTTTGGCTCCTAGTGGTGGCATATAAATATTTGCAGTTATGAAACCTCTTGCTCATTTGCCACACTGCAATGGAGAACCAAAGCACTTAACTCATTGCTGTGACCATTCTAGATCTGTTAATTAACCTAAAGAAACTTGTTTATGGTGTTTCACAGAATCAGATTGGCCAAGTGAGAAGTTCGTATTCTGTAATGATTAAAGCATTTTTTACACCTTTTCAACAAAGCTGAGCATAAAAGGATTCTTTTACAGTTGTGCCATATGACGGTGCCAAACCAGACTCGTATATGATTAGACTTTTCAATGAAAGAAATTGTTTTTGAGTTGGAATTGAGATCTAATCAGTGCTTTAGGTGGCTTCTGGGATTTATCAAGGAACATCAGTTTCCTGTAACAGAAAATACTTGAAATATTCAGCAGCTCAGTCTGCATCTGTTGAGAGAAAAGGCAGTTTCAAGTTCTGAAGAGATTCTGCCCAAAACATTAACCTGTCCTTTTTGCTCCCCTTCTGACCTGCTTTGAATTTTCATTATTTTCTGTGGTTATAACCCGGTTGCTAAGCTTTACTTGTGACTCAATTTGATTTGCACTTTTTTCATCTTGTACCCTTTACTTCCTCCCTTACCCATGTTGCAGAAAAGGTTGAAAATTCCTAATATAGAAAATCATGAGTGCAAACACACTGCCTCACACCTATAGAGGCCCACAAGTTTCCAATTTGTGCTTCTAGAGGGCGGGAAGCAGTCTAAATTTTTGTTTGGGAGAGTGTTTTAATTAGTACACCCAGGAGATGGGATTTCAGGAAATAGTGCATTTTAAAGAGTTTACCGAGATTTAATTGCCCTCCATTTTTCAAACTGCACAGCATTTATTTGAGTTATTTTTTTGTGTTTCTGCTCTGCTGCATTTGTTACAAAAATTCACAGCAGCTGCTGGTGATGACTTTTGCTATTTGGTAAAAGAAGCAGCTTTGGGTTTTCTAGTTTCTCTAAGGTTGCTAATTCTAGAGCACGTTGATACTTTTAACCTCCTTGCAAAATGGAGTCAGCAATTATTCCACTACTGTATTCACAAGCATGCAGCTTTGAAAGGCAAAGGACTGTGAGGCTGGCTCTTGAATTTTTGCCTCAGACCACAGGAGGTGTTGAACCTTTTGATTATACTGATATAGAAATGCTTTTTTGTTGTCAGAATAATTACTGCCTGGGGTCTTGCTAATTTAAATGATAAAGGAAACTAATTTCACTAATAAATCTGACTTCCATTATCTGTTATGACGTGGCAGATGACGTGTGCCAGGTGGACCAAATCCACAAGGGAAACTTGGTCGCACTATCACAACGGTTTTGCAATTTGTATTTATTATGAAATGTGTGCACTGAATTTCGAAGTAATGAGTCCACCAAGATCTTTGGCGATTTTTTAAAAAATTAAATTAAAATATTTATTAACAAAATAAAAGATTTCAAGCACATATATGAGACTACAATTACTTACTACTATAACAAATCCTAAAACTCCTAATTGACCTGACTCCCAGTTATACATTCCCTTTAAGGCAACAGTCCAAGATAGATACAGTACCCACTTGACGGTGGAATTCAAATGGGTGTCTCCAACTTCAATTACTTGTACAAAGGTCTACTATGTAAAGTGGCTGGGAGTTTCTTGAAGGCTGTTTCACACACTCCTGTTGGACCTCACATGACCTCCCCCACATAGCCTTTCATTCTCCTTTATATATGTTTCTCTTTTTTAAATATGTAAATTCTATTGTTCCATATGTCTTTGAAACTGTATCGCCCTCATAATATAAAAACTTTCATGTTGCCAACATGCCAATAACCTTTGGGGAAAAATAAACACTCCGCCTTGCGTATCTGGCGAGTTGTAAACCAACTAAGATCTCTTTGAGATTCAACAATCCCTTCATTTATCTAAAAATGCAAACTTCCTTCACGTTTTATATGCTAATCCAGCGTCCATCTTTATTCATTTGCAAGTCAAGCACATTTCTACACCAACTTCTTTTGATGATTTTTAAGCTTGCAGTCTATTTGACTCCAAATGTAATTAAATCTCACAGACAGAACCTATACTTACACCCATAATCTACTGTACAATAACCAGAAAAAATTATGAAAATTATTATGCTTTCATCGCATATCTATTTGACATGTTGTGTTGGCTTAGCATTTCAGCGCTTTTTTTTTTTAAAAATAGCTGCAGTTAATTAGTTTAACTCCCAATCTCAATGCTTCCCCATCTGTTCTCCAGAATACAGCAGGCCTTTTGTATTGTTGGGAATGAGTTAGTGACACTGGTTCTCCCTCCATCAGCTGCACGCCATAAAAGATTTTGGGAATTGAAACTGTGTGGATTTATGAATTTATTTTCCAAAAGTATACTTTATTCGTAAAAGTTTGTAAGATTACATTCCATAACAGTTCAAATTGGACATTACCGAAAGTACAATGCAATTAAGGTTCTTTCCATACAGCCATGTGGTACTCTGAGGTGCCTTACATGATGTTCACAATACACATACCACCATAGGATTTTTACACAGTTTCCAGCCCCTTGGTATACTATGGCAGGTGGACCTTAGATGGTGCCTTTTTCCCACTGAAGCTTTGCAGCACTTGCCCCAAGCTTTAGTGCATCTCTCAGCACATAATCCTGGACCATTGAATATGCTGAGTCTGCAGAACCGGGTTGTGGACAACTCTTTGCACTTCTGTCAGATTAAGGAAACTGGCTTCTGTAGATTTCTCAGTGCTGGAGCCTATGTTTGCACTCTGCTTCTCCACACTGCACATCTGAGTCCAACCCTTTAAGATTCATCTTTTGAATTGCAGCCTTAAAGCGAAGATTAATTTCCGGAAACAGCATCCCAGGAAAAGTGTAAAGGTTCCTATTGTCCTATCCTGAAGTATATTTTATAAGGCCTTTCCAATACCCCACCCAGGTGATGTATGTGATTTCCCCCCCATCTCGCGAGTCTGCTCTGCCATTCAATAACGTCATGGCTGAACTGATTGAGGCCTCAACTCCACATTCTTCCTACCCCCGATAACTTTGACTCCCTTGTTATTCTAGAATCTGTCTGCCTCTGCCTTAAAAATATTCATTGACCTTGCCTCCACCGCTCTCTGGGTAAGAGTATTCCAAAGATTCACGACCCTCTGAGGAGAAAAAATTTTTATCTCCGTCTTGAATGGGAGACCCCTTATTTTCAAACTGTGTCCCCTAGTTCTAGCCTCTCCCTCAAGGAGAAACATCCTTTCAGCATCCGCCCTGCCATGTCCCCTCAGGATCTTGTTTGGCTCAATTTACCCCTCAATCTTCTCAACACCAATCAATACAGGCCAAGCTTGTCCAACCTTTCCTCTTAAGATAAACCCCCCCATTTCATATATCAGTCGAGTGACCCTTCTCTGAACTGCTAATGAGTTTATATCCTTTCTTAAATAGGGAGACCATGTACAATTGTAGCAAAACATGCCTACTTTTATATTCCATTCCCCTTGCAATAAATGACAAAATTCCATTTGCTTTCCAAACCACTTGCTGTACCTTCATACTAACTTTTCCTGATTCAAGTGTCAGGACACCCAGATCCCTCTGTACCTTACAGTGCTGAATCTCTCTCCATTTAAATAATATGTTGCTTTTCAATTCTTCCTGCCAAAATGGACAAGTTCACATTTTCCCACACTATACTTCATTTGCCAAATTTTTGCCAACTCACTTAACCTATCTATGCCCCTTTGCAGACTCTTTATATCATCTTCACAACTTGCTTTCCTACCTGTCTTTGTGTTATCAGCAAATTTAGCAACCATACATTTGGCCCCTTCTTCCAAGCCATTGATATAAACTGTAGCTGAGGCCCCAGCACTGATCCCTGTGGCACTCCGCCTGTTACATCTTGCCAACATGAAAAAGACCTATTTATCCCTAGTCTCTGCTTCCTGTTAGCTAACCAATCCTTTATCCATGCTGATATGTTACTCCCTACACTATGAGCTCTTATTTTACAAAGTAATGTTTGATGTGCCACCTTGTCAAATGCCTTCTGGAAATCTAAGTATAGCGCATCACAGGTTTCCTCTTTATCCATGTTGCTATTTACTCCCTCAAAGAGCTCCAATAAATTAGTCAAATGTGATTTCCCTTTCACAAAACCATGTTGACTCTGCTCGATTGCATTGAGATTTTCTAAATGCCCCTCTATAACCTCTTTAATAATAGACTCCAGCAATTTCCCTGTGACAGATGGAAAGCTAACTGGCCTGTCATCTTCCTTTCTTGAATAGAGGAGTCACATTCACTATTTTCCAATTTGTTGGGATCTTTCCAGAACCTAAGGATTTTTGGAAAATTAAAACCAATGCATCTTCCATCTCAGCAGCCACTCCTTTTAAGAGCCTAGGATGACCTCCATCAGGACCTGGGGACTTGCAGCTTTTAGTTTTAATAATTTTTCCTGGTGATTGTTATTGTTTTAAGTTCCTCCCTCCCTTTCACCTCCTGATTCACAATTATTTCTGGGATGTTATTTGTATCCTCTACAGTGAAGACAGATGCAAAATCTGTTCAATTCATCCACCATTTGTTGGGGGGGTTATAAACCACTCCCACAAGTGACTTCTTACCGTTACTATTTCTCAACTCTACCCAAGCTGATGCTACATCTTGATCTCCAGAACTAAGGTCATCTTTATTGTACCAATGTCATCCTTAAGTGAGCTACCCTGCCACTTTTTCCTAGTTTTCTGTCCTTCCTAAATGTCATGTACGCTTGAATATTCGGATCCCAGTCTTTGTCATCTGCAGCCATGTTTCTGTAATGGCTACCAGATCATACGTAATTATTTCTATTTGTGCTGTCAATTCATCTATTTTGTTACGAATGCTACGTAAAGAACCTTCAGTTCTGTCTTTCTGTTTTTATTTTTTGTAACCTCTAGCCTTATTTCTGGTACACTGTTAGGTTTGTACACTCTGGCCCTTCCTGCCATGCTCTGATCATCATTTTCCCTTATTCCTACCTTGCTGTTGTTTTTCCTTGTTTTCTCTACTTAATATATCACATCTTCCCAAACTTGATCGCTTGCCCCCACTATTTAGTTTAAAGCCCTGTCTACTGCCCTAGTTATGCAACTTACCAGAACATTCGTCTCAGCACAAGAGTGCGAGAAGGAGCAAGAGAGGAGCCGGGCGATAAGAGCACAAGAAGGAGTGAGAGGAGAGCCGAGAGATAAGAGTGTGAGAAGGAATGAGACCAAGAGAGGAGCCAGAAGATAAAAGCGCGAGGAGGAGTAAGAGAGGAGCTGGGGCATAAAAGAGCGCGAGAAGGAGTGAGGTTGGAAGATAAAAGAACATGAGAAGGAGCGACAGAGGAGCGGAGAGGTAGAAAAGCGCGGGAAGGAGCGAGACCAAGAGGGGAACCAGGAGGTAAGAGCACGAGATGGAGCGAGAGAGGAGCCGAATGATAAGAGGTAGCTGTTGGTGCTGGTTATGGGTCTCAATGGACCGACCAGAATTTGAGAAAATCAAGTGCAACATCATAGGGAACTAGGTAAGTGATTGGTGAGTAATTTACTTGCTTTGCCCATTTATCTTTTAAATACTGGTACAATTTATTGGTAACTAAGGGTTTCTCCATAATAAGGTTTTTGTAACAGCAATAGTAAAGCTTATTGGGAGTAATAGGATTTATTAAACAAAATAAATAAAAAAGACAAACTTTTAAAAAAGTAAAGTAATTAAAACAAATGCCTAAAACACAATTACAAGCCTACCGACTCCCACAGCTACCTCGACTACAGCTCCTCACACCCCTCTTCCTGTAAGGACTCCATCCCATTCTGTTAGTTCCTTCACCTCCGCAGATGCTGTCAGACCTGCTGAGTTTTTCCAGGTATTTTTGTTTTTGTTCTAGATTTCCAGCATCCTCAGTATTTTGCTTTTACCTAAAACACAACTGTGTAATTAAATAATGTATAATTTTTAGTTGTAGTGGTGCTAGCTTTTAATAAGCATAGTAAATTGTACATCTAGGAATTATTCTAATTAATTAAGAAAGTAATTAAATGAACGAAATAACATAAAAAAACAATGGCAGGACAGGCGATCCAGGGCAAACACATCTGCAGAAAATGTAAGCAGCTAGAGTAATTCCGGATCAGGATTATTGATCTGGAAGTCGAACTGCAGATACTATGCAACATAAGGGAGGGGTAGAAATACATGGGCACTTCATTCTGTCTCTTGAGAGTCAGGAGGATGTGACCGTGGGTGAGGCAGGTAAAGGGACCAAGCAGACAGTTGTGGAGAGGCTTCAAATTTTACAACTGTCACACAGGTACAAGGTGCTTGCTACCTGTGTGGGCGAAAGTGAGGTCTGGGTGGATGAGCAAACTGACCATGGTACAAGAAGCCATTCAAGTGGTTGCAGAAGGGGCGGGGTGCAAAAAGGAATGTAGAAGACAGTATAGTGAGGGGGATTAACACTGTTCTCTGTAGCAAAGAGTGAGAGTCCAGACGGCTGTGTTGCCTGCCCAGTGCCATGGTTCAGGGCATTTGCTCAGGACTGGAGAGGAACTTAAAGTGGGAGGGGTAGGATCCAGTTGTCGTGGTACATGTAGGTACCAACAACATAGGCAGGGCGAGGAAAGAGGTTTTGCGTAGTCAGTATGAAGAACTTGGCACCGAATTAAGAAGCAATAATCTCTGGATTACCACCTGAACCACGTGCAAATTGGTATAGGGCAAATAAGATTAGGGAAATGAATGCGTGGCTCAAAGACTGGTGTGGGAGAAGTGAGTTCCGGTTCGTGAGGCACTGGCATCAGTACTGGGGAAAGTGGGGGCTGTACCATTGGGACAGCCTAAATCTGAATTGTGCTGGGATCGAAATGCACAGAATTTATATATGCCTACTATAAAGAAAAATTCCAAGGGGAGAACCCACCATCCGTGGTTAACTAAAGAAGTTAAGGAAAGCATCAAACTTAAAGAAAAAGCACATAGCTGCACAAAGATGAGTGGCAGGTTAAATGATTGGTCAGAAAATGACTAAAAGGTTAATCAGGAGAAAGAAATTCGAGTATGAGAGGAAGTTAGCTAGAAATGTTAAAACAGATAACAAGAGTTTCTATAGATATTTAACAAGAAAAAGAGCAAGTATAGTGAGTGTTGGTCCTCTAGAGAATGACAATGGGGAGTTAACAGTAGATAATAAGGAAATGGCGGATGAAATGAACAAATATTTTGCTTCTGTCTTCACTGCAAAAGATACAAATAACATTCCAAGCTGTAAATCAGGAAGTGGAAGGGAGAGAGGAACATGGTGAAATCACAATCACTAGGGAAGCTATGTTGAGCAAATTGATGGAGCTGCCCGCTGACAAGTCTCCGGGTCATGACGGACTTCATCCTAGGCTCTTAAAAGAGGGGCTAATGAGGTCATAGATGTGTTGGCGTTAATTTTCCAAAATTCGCTAGATTTTGGAAAGGTTCCATCGGACAGGAAAGTAGCAAATATAACCCCTCTATTCAAGAAGGGAGGAAGGCAGAAAACAGCAAACTATAGGCCCATTAGCTTGACACCTGTCGTGAGGAAGATATAATAATTGATGATTAAGGTGGTTATAGCTGGGCACTTAGAAAAACTCAAGGTAATCGAGAAGGGTCAACATGGTTTTGTGAAAAGGAAATCATGTTTAACCAATTTATTGGAGTTCTTTGAAGGAGTAACTTGCACCGTAGATAAAAGGGGAGCCTGCAGACGTGTGTACTTGGATTTCCAGAAGGCATTTGATAAGGTCCCACATCAAAGGTTATTGCGGAAAATAAAAGCTCATGGTTCAGGGGGTAACATATTGGCATGAACAGAAGATTGGCTGACTGACAGAAAACAAAGAGTATGCATAAATGGGTCTTTGTCTGATTGGCAGGATGTGATGTGTGGAGCCCCGCATAGGTCTATGCCTGGGCCTCAACTTTTTACAATTTATATCAATGATTTAGATGAGGGGAGCAAAGGCATGGTAACTAAATTTGCAGCTGAAACAAAGATAAGTAGGAAAGTAGGTTGTGAAGAGACATAAGGAGTTTGCAGACGGATATAGATGGGTGAGTGGGTGGGCAAAAATCTGGTAGATGGAGTATAATGTGGGAAAATGTGAAGTTGTTTACTTTGGCAGGAAGAATGAAAAAGCAGAATATTACTTAAATGGAGAATGACTGCAGGATTCCGAGGTGTAGAGGGATCTAGGTGTTCTTGTTACAAAAGTTAGAATGCAGGTACAGCAAGTAATTAAGAAGGCTAATGGAACGCTATCCTTTATAACGAGAGGGATTGAACATAAGTAAGGATGTTATACTTCAGTTATACAGGGCATTGGTGAGACCATATCTCAAATATTGTGTGCAATTTGGTCTCCTTATTTAAGAAAGGGTGTAAATGCATTGGAGGCTGTTCAGAGGAAGTTTACTAGATTGATACCTGGAATGAGTGAGTTGTCTTATGAGGAAAGATTGGACAGACTGGGCTTTTTTCTACTAGAATTTAAAGAGTGAGGGTAACTTGATTGAAGTATACAAGATCCTGAATGGTCTTGACAAGGTGGATGTGGAAAGGACGTTTCCTCTTGTGGGTGAGTCCTGAACTGGGAGGCACTGTTTTAAAATTAGGGGCCACCCTTTTTGGACAGATGAGAATTTTTTGAGGGTTGTGTGACCTTGGAACACTCCGCCTCAGAAGGTGGTGGAGGTGGGGCCGTTGAATATTTGTAAGGCAGAGGTAGATAGATTCTTGTTAGGCAAAGGAATCAAAGGTTATAGGGGGTAGATAGGATCAGGCATGATCTTATTGAATGGCGGAGCAGGCTAGAGGTGCAAAATGGCCTACTTCTTTTATCTCGTATGTTCAGGTGAAGACCATCCCAGTGGCACAGCTCCCATTTTGCCCAGTACTGGTGTCACTACCCCGTGAATCGAAACCCATTTCTCCCACACTAATCTTGGAGCCATGCATTTAACACTCTAACCTGATTTACCCTGCATCAATTAGCTTGTGGCTCAGGTAGTAGTCCAGAGATTATTACCTTTGAAGTTCTTATTTTTAATTCAGCCCTTAGCTGCTCATACCCCCTCAGCAGAACCTCTTTCCGAGTTCTACCTTGTCGTTGGTACCTACATGGACCATGACCACTGGATCCCCCCCCCCGTCCCACTGTAAAGCATACTACACGGCCCTGCTGCTTTTTTAGCTGGGATTAAGAAACACAACACAGTCATTTGGTAGTACAGAACTTGAGTATTGCTGAAAAGAGAGACATGTCTAAGCTTTTCGTCTTGCAATCAGCAGGACACTTGCAGGAATACCAATATAAGAGGGAAAACAACAATTGTACTCTGTGAAGAGAGTGCTGATTGGTAGGCAAGTGTTGCTGCAATGGAGAATGCACCACTGATGGTGACTGACAGTTAACTGCCAAGCATTGTTTGAAATTTAAACCAGGCAGCTTGACCCGGATTGGTGAAGGCATTGCCCTGAGGAATGAGACAGCGAATGACTGTCACTTATTTTATTTAGCTGAAACAGGCACAATGTATGTACTTGTTCTTTCTGTCTTCAGAACAGGGCCCTGTGTATTAATATATGTAGCTTCCAGTACACGCAAATGCGCCACATTGCGAGTCCGACTGGCAATCTTAAATTGGTTGTCAGCATAATTCTTAGCACACTGAGGATTGTTTAGCAAACGTTGTCCAATCGCAGAATCACATTTAATGTTGGACACTGTGTTTTGAGTTTTGTGAGCATGAGCTGGTTGGGTATGGTCTGTACCCTGCCTGTTGTGAACTGCAGCTAGGACATGCTGTTTGATAGGATCTGCCAGTCTTTGGGATGTTTGGCCTTCATAACGAGCATTACACAAGCACAGAAATTACTCATTTGTGTGATAGGCAGAATGTCTTTTTGGCTTGATGGCAGCATCCTGTTAGTGGCGAATATCACTTGTGTTGCTATTGCATAGCAGCAGCGTGAAACAGCTAGCTTCACCTGTTGTTCAGATTTTTTGAGATACCTTGCCCTTCCAGGTTTCCCCCTTTATATTGGTATTTCTGTGAGTGTCCTGATGGGTGCAAGATGAAAACCTTGGACATGTCTCTCTTTTCAGCAATAAGCATAAGCTGAAGCAAGGCTATTACAGCTCCATATGGCTCAATGTCATACCAAGGAATGTTTGCTTACAACACCGTTGAGGTTATAGCCTTCCCGAAGTTGTTGACTCCGGAAAAAGTTTATTTTTCTGAGAAGTGCTTCCTTAAGTGAAATGCTTTACTGTTTTACTTAGCTATATCCAGTAACAACTTGATTTGTTTGGATAGTTTAGCTTTCATGTTCAATAAATAATGACAAATTAAAATGTTTACTTGAATTCTTAGAATGAATGAAGATTCCTGCTGCTGAGTTCTGAATAGTTTATCCAAAAATAACTAAATTTACTGAATGGAACTTGAACTTATTTCATGTAATGCAGCAAATATGATGTGGCAAATTTATTGAAAACTGTCAAGGCCATCATAGCCGTTATAATTGGTTCTACTGAAGGAGAGTAGTAAATTGAGTCTTAATGTTCTCCTTGTTTGTACATTTTTCAGATTTTGTTACCTTTAACAGGCTTCATTAATGTCGTCACTTGACTTAATTATTGGCCTGAGCTAAAATATCAGCCTTGTAAGTAGATCTAGTAAGACGTTTATTAAATTCTGACGGTTATCTGATGTTGTATGATGTAAACAATTGTCTGCGTGCAATTTAGAGTTGTTGCAGAATGTATAAGAATGGAATGTGAAAAAGGAATGAAATGCAAACAGGAAATACTACAGGTCTGTCATCATTTGGAAAGAGAAAAGATCAACATTTTACATGTAACCCTTCACCAGAGCTTTGTGTTCTTTGTTTCTCTCCTATCAAAGTGCGGTGTGTAATTGCAGAATTTTCTGTTCTGATTTCCAACACTGCTTTTCTTTACCATTACCATGAGACAGAGGGGTGCACATTAAGACCTCATTGTATCAAGCTCTGGCCAGTGGAAAAATCTCAGGTTTACCACAGGCCACTCAATCCTGATTGCTCAGGCAGTACTCCTGTTTCTGCAATGACATTTATTGCAGGCAATTCCACTTGATCTATTTTAACTTACATTGGACTGTTCACACTGTAGAAGCTTGTTTGTGCTGCTGAAGCTTGTTCAGTGCGTTGCTTCCCAAACAGGTCATTTTTTTGTATTGGGGAAAAAGCAAGCTGGGACATGTATTTCCACATGGTAAAGCCAAAGTGGTGTGTAACTAACTGAGATGGGGTGAGCGCTTCTTGGCTTTGTTGCTCTGGGCATCTCACTCCTGTGTTCTATTGTACTTCTCACTTGAACACACTTAAACCTCAAGTTTGTATAATTGCATTGAAATGAGCTGCCAAAGAAATAAATACATAAATTATATCCTAAAATATTTTCAGTGGATTAGATGTTACTGAATTGTTCCAGGTTTTACTCTACTCATTATTTTCACATCAGAAGTAGAGTTGTACTGGCACCAATCCTTTGCACAACATTAGAGTTTGGCTCATTGACTTTGAAGTATGTATTATCACAAAATTACTGTCATTGGGAAAAGTTGAGTTGTTAAATAAATTTTCTTTTGCAATTAATTTAAATTAGCAAATGAAATGTCTGCAAAATTATTCTGGCAGCCTTGGGTTCACAAAATATTCTTTATGCTTACAATTCCCAATTTCCTGTAATTGTACATCATTCTTATTTGTGGAGAATCCTTGTGCTTGAACTTGTATTTCTGATATTGCAGCATGTGGCCATGATTTTCTAGTTTTATTTAAGAAAATTCTCCTTTAAGATAATTCAGTATATTTCACAAAAATTAAATTTTCTATACGTTAGCAGCTTTTTTCAGTTTAAAAGCTGTGATCCAGATGAAAATCCTTCCTTATCATGAAGTTGACTGAATTTTTTTTTCTTCAGAGTTGATCTGTGGAACAGTGAAAACCTTGTGCAAGATATTTTCCTTGGTGAGATTAAGGTTCCTGTGAAAATTTTACGGAATGACAACTGCCATCGGGCATGGTAAGTGTTGACATGAAAACTCTAGATGTCCTTAAGGTAGTTAGGATTTCATTCCCTACACAGTTAAAGGGTTGTCCCATATTTCTACAAAAAATGGCACCTGTAATGGCAGGTCTATGAAATTGTTTTGACAGGTGACGTTTTTCAAGATACAAGACCTTGGTTGCAATAACATGGTTTTTATTTTTAAATTCTTGCTAAATTGCATTCCTGTGATCTTAATGAAAACATTAGAATCGTAAGAACAGGTCTTTAGGCAGGGTTGACTGGACTACCATTAAACTTCTCCACAATTGTCAGCAACGTTGGTGGCCGGAATAAGTATTTTGATCAAGGGATTTACAGTGGAAGAACTGAGATGTGATTGGATAATGTAATGAAAAGACTATGCTTTGTTCCTTGATCAATAATGGAAAGCATAACATTAGAATGAGGGAGAACTGATGACACGCCTGTGCAGACTCGATGGGCCGAAAGGCTTCCTTCTGCACTGTAAAAAAAAAAAATTCTGTGAAATAATTCCGTCTTCATTACCAGAACACTCTTTAAATTGCTGCCCCCTTGATTTTCTTCTCTGCTTCCTCGCTTACCACTTACCCAGAAAAATGGACAAACAGATTATCTTCATGTTTCTAGTCTGTAAATGTAGAACCCTAACATTTTTATATTTATCTCTCTCGCCTAGTGAAAAGTGACATCATTAATGTCGAACTTGGACCTCTGTCCACCTTATCATTACAAGTACCTTCACTTTTGGTTCTGCAACTTAATTGCCTTTGCATAGCACTCCTTGCATGGAAGCATTTCAAAGTGTCTATTTGATTGGGCTCCCTTGATGCAATGTGCTCCAGACAGAGTTGAGCTATATTTCTTCCACAATGGAGCAAATTTCTCTGAAACAGTTGTTCACACAATACTCGATTTTCATTCTATGCTAATTCAAGAAAATGTTTGGTGCATTTCACCCTACTTTTAAGTCATTTTCACATTTTTCATAAAATATTGTTTTCTTGACCTGTCAACTTCCGCGTATACTGTTGCAGCAATGTAATGACAGGTGGCTTGTGTTGGAGTCATTTAATATGTATGAACTATTGTTTAAAATTGAGTATCGAATAAGAAAATAGTTGAAATAACATTTTTGCTTGAAAACTGCAGGAGGTTGCTTGCCTTATTTGGTGTATGTGGTCCAGTGTATGGCAACTCAACAGGAAGAAACTGTAAACTGACACTTGATTTGCATGTTGTAACTGTATTGTCTCTCTGGCATCCTTTACTTGAAGTGAGAAACTGGGTCAAGATGACTGTGTTTCCTATCATACACAACCTAATGTTTCTGTGGTAATCTAGCTGCTGTTGTAACAAGGCCATATCAAATAGTGAGCTGGAATGTTGCTATGAATTCCTCCTTTGATAGAGGAAAGACTATAATGTCTGAGCGACAGCTACTGCAATAAACCACAAGCATAATGCAAAAATTACTTTAGTCCGACAAAAAAAACTTAATAGAGTATTGGTTTTTCATCTGTATTTTGATCCCATCTTCCTGCTCCCGAACCCCCAAATACTATCCTACTCTGAGAGAATGGGACAGTCTACTAAGCACAATCTACATGGATGCAGTCAGTGCCACTCCAAAGCAGCTGCACCAGGTGAATATTTCAAAATTTATGGCAATGTTTCATTGCCATAAATTCAAACTGGTTGGGACAGCACACGATGCCAATTTGGGTGTATGTTTTTTGGGCATTTTGGTATCCAGTGGTTCTATCAGCTTTGAGCATCTTTTATGTTAGTTGACTTGCACTATCCTATATGGTCATATAGGATTGTGATCCAGCAATGTAATGCAATCCTCTTGTACATTAAACCGGATATTTGTGCCTTATGCACATGTGCTGCTTCAGTTTCTACAAAGGCAGAAGAGGAAGATGCACAATGTGATGAGCCAGATGTGAATTGCTTTGTTTTACAGAAAGGATCAGAATCAGTCTGTGCAATTTATCATTGCATACTAATACAAAATAAAGAACAGGCCACATTTGCCCACATCAGTGTATTAATCAACTAACCACTTCTCAGTGAAAGCTTTTACAGTTTTCCCTTCAAGCTTTTCCATTTAAAAAGCCTCTATCATTGTGTGCCCTAGTTATTCTCCTTCTCTCCCTCTTAGCCAATCAGGAATCAAAGACTTTCCACACTGTGAAGTGTTTTCAATTAATTAAATGTTAATGCATTGCTTATTGTTTATATTATCAGTTAAGAGGGGCAGTTTTTCAAAGACTTCAATAATCCTACAGTTGAATCGTGCAAAGTTTTTTTTGAAAGCTAAATGTGAATGAGAACTAGGACCCCTTTCAGTTTTGCAAACAGTAAGATCATCTCTTGCTCCTCGTTTGTGTATTGATTTCAAACAGGCAGAGAAAATCAATTTTCCTGAGTTATTACAAGACCTGGCAAGGCAAAGTTTTTGGCGTGAATCATTGTTGTTTTGTAGTTAGCACCATTATACTTGGGAGATGTAGAAATCAAGCCTGATGCGAAGCGATGACAACCTTGTCTAACTGCTTCTAGAACTGAAGTGAATAGTGCTGTTATACCTGGTGCGCTGAAACGGATTTCTTTTATACGTTTGTTAGTTTGTGTTTTTTTGCAAAGCATTCTTCCAGGGAGAAATGCATGAATATGGAGCTAAGCAACATAGTGTAGATTTTGCATAGCATTAATCATGCTACATTTTGCTGAACATGACCTTGTCATCCACAGCCTTACCCTCAAACCATGCACTGTTACTGATTAGTAATGCACAGCACCAATTGCATATACATCATGTAAACTTAGCATCACTAAAATTGCAATATCATGTTAGTATGTCCCAAGATTGATGGGATCAAATCATTGTTAATAGCCAATTATATCATTAGTTGTCTCTGGAGTACTCAGTTTTTTTTTTATTTGGAAGCGTTCAAACCAGTATGCACATTGTCATTAAACAGGTACTTACTACAACCGAAGGACAATGGAAACAAGTCTGCAAAATCAGAAGACTTGGGCTCTCTTCGGTTGTCTATATTCTACAATGAAGATTATGTGCTTCCCTCTCAGTACTACAGTTCTCTTAATGACCTGCTGCTAAAGTCATCAGATGTCAAGGTAATTATTTGCTGATAAAGCCTCTGCAGCTTGTTTCTTTTTGCTTGTAAAATGCCCTGCAGTTTAACAGAATGCAAGTATTCCAACGTAATAAAGTAGTTCTGGCTCCTTATTTTGATGAGAGGTCTCCTGAGTCAGAAACATTGTTGCCTTTGTAACTAAAACTTGGTGAGTTTGTGCATCATTAGGATATCACTGTTACTGCAACTATTCTAATACCTTCTTGACCTGCCCGAAAGGTGCTAGACAAGTTCAAGCTCTTAATTCCCTTTTATGTTGAATTGGACAATTACTTCTGTTCCCCAATGTTGAAGAACACGCCCTTGGAACCTCCACTACTGAGTGAACTTCACTACAACAATTCTCCTTCAATTTCAAGACACTTCAAAAGGAATTAGCACTAGCAGCCTTAATTTGTGCGGTATTAGAAAATATATCTACATTAAGCACAACAGTGGTCTCTTAGTCCATTGTGTTTGGTATTTGCAAAGAAAAATTGCACTGGCTACAGCTGGCCTTGTTTTAAAAACTATCTGCTAGTAAACTTAGATGGTCATAATACAGTAAGTCCTCACTTCAAGTTGTGGTTGCATTCCTGAAAATAGTGACTTTTAAGTGAAACGACTTTAAGTGAATCATAAGTTCCCATAGGAATCAATGTGCAGTGTGAAATATTGTACCATGCATGTGCAGCATTGTGCATTCCTAGCTGAAATAACTTGCAAAATAAATGCATCACAAATAAAAGAGACTGTTGTACAGTCTCCAATAAAAAGATACATCCACCTTACTTTGATTGACCAGTCTCCATCTAGTGGCAGAAGTTGGTTGGTGTAGTTATCAGCTGAAGTCCCAGATCTACCTACACTGACCACCTGCTATCCCTAGATGGAGCCCAGGAAACCAGCAGTGAAGACAGGAGCGGAGCCAGCAGCAAGAACAACAACAACACCCCTGGGCCTAAGGTACGAACAGAGGGTGGGGTGCAAGGACAGGTGGCAAGGCCCAGAAAGGGATGCCAGGGAGCAAGGGTGGGAGGCAAGGCTGGGAAGCAGGGACCAAAAGGGGAGGCCTGGGAATCCGGGCAGGAAGCAACTCCAAGAGCCAAGGGAAAGGGACTGAGGTGAGTGTGGAAGCGCTGGGGGAAACGTTGAGAGCAGACAGGCCACACGAAGAGGAAGCCTGTGGCCAACAACATTAAAGTGAAACTGAGCACGCTAAAGGGATATACTGGCACTACTTTATTAGCAAAGTTAAAGTGGAACAATGTTAAGTGAGGACTTGCTGTATTGTGTAAAGTCTCAAACATTGTCAATCTTTTTGCCTTTTCAAAGCAGACATTATTGTACTTTTCTATATAATTGCTGCTCTAAGTGCATATACCTTAACTTGAACGAGAAAAGTGTCAAATCCCATTTTCGCTGCCAGAATACATCAGTCCCTTGATTTTTACTAGCATTTTCTTTACATAGTGATTAGAGAAATTATATACCCTTGTGTATGAACAGTAGTATTGTTGAAAGGATAAATGAGATATGAATAGCATCTTGATGTAGTTACCGCTGAATGTTTATTGTGCACACATATACAAATAGCGTAAGGTTATTTCTTTATCCATTATTACATAAAAATATCTAACTTCTGTAGACCCTTAAAAATGTTCATGTTTTCCCAATGTCTTTAAATGTGGAGCTAAAAACTGTGTTTCGTTATATATCGGGTAAAGATATATTGGTCTGCGTTCAGGCCAATGTTATTTCAGAATGAGTCTTCAAGACATAGATTTTGAGATGCATCTGATTATCTTGAGCTGGCACAGACTGAATTATGTTGACACTTATATTGATCATACCTTTTGCTGAAATTTAGTTTGGTTCCCACAGACATTTCCAGGATTATCCTGGTTTGGCTTTTGGCATTATCATACATAATCTATAATGACATTACATCAGTTTGTAGGACAATCTGTCAAGTAAATATGGTGTTCTTGACATACTGATGGCGTGGAGAGGTGTGGGTTTGTAATCTGTATTCTATTAAAGAGATATGAGACGACCTACACATTTTTAAGAACTATTTGTGTGGAGACAAGAGCAAATGTAAATGATTAAAGTGACTGCAATAAATCAGTCTGGGATTACTTTGCGGTGTTGCTTATCCTACCTCTTTTTTTTCTCTTTCACTCAAGCCTATATCTGCCTCAGCAGTCCATATTCTGGGTGAGGTGTGTCGTGAAAAGCAAGAAGCCGTATTGCCACTTGTGCGCCTGCTATTGCATCACAAGAAGCTGATTCCTTTCCTTCGTGCCATAGCTGAGTTAGACCTCCAGCAGACACAGTAAGCCTGTCAGTTGCTGTAATGATTGGTCTCAATTGAATACCATCTCCTAGGAGGAGCAAGAGGCATTTTTAACTTTGACTCTGATAAAGAACTTTATATTTTAAAAATGTATTTGAGGAATGGATGGAGCTAAGTGATGGACCACATTTCCAACATTTTATCTGACAACTGCTATGACTGACCTGGGAATACTTGATACTGACTAAAGCTCTTTTTTACTCTGTCTAAACAATGTACTTCAATTGTATCTTCATAAGAACAGCACCCACTCAACCAATATGGTATTTGAATTTCCTTTAGCAATTCTTTCAGCCTTCCTAAAGATTGCCAAATGTGAAGCATGTAGGCATCTTTTATCCTGTGAATTTATAACTACCAAGATCTTGGTTGAGGTAGCCCACAATTCATGATGCATCAAGTAAATGATTTAATACAAAAGCAAAATTCTGCAGATGCTGGAAATCGAAATAAAAACAGAGTGCTGGAAGTACTCAGCATGTCAGGCATCTATGGAGAGAAACAGTTAATGTTGCAGGTGGAGATGACCTTTCATCAGAAATTATATTGTTGTAAGACACCTCTGAGCATTCATGATGAGTTGAAATGCTTGTATCAGTTATGTTATTTTAATTGTCTTTTAAAAAAAAATTATTTTAATCCTGCAGTAATAATGTGGCTGCTGATACATTACTGCTTTCGTATGATAGGAAAAGCTTATAATGGGATGTCTGGGATGGCTTTTCATTCGATGGCCTCTTAAGATGCCAAGTGGAGAAATGAGATGCCACTTGCAACAGATCTTAGTGGGCAGATTGATGGGATGCATTTCAGCTACATGGATATTAGCTGCTGTTTCCCAGAATGACCAGTGTGATTTTATGCACTTGGTGGATTTTTCAGGTCTTGGTGAATGGGATGGTTGATGTTCTCATGACTTTTTCCTTCACATGGAGCATGGTGGTTTCGCAGGGAATGGCTGGTGGAGCAATGTGAGATCGCACAGGGAGCCACTAAGTTGGACTGAACTTAAACATTCCTTACACTGTTTTCATGGTGGCATTTTGCTGCATGTTCAGGATCTTTTGTTTGAAAGCTGAAGGACCATGAAGCAGCTAGTATTTGGCAGCTAGGGGCAGATTGACATATTCTGGCTGTGTTCCCCCATGATCAGGAAAATCCTGACTTTTACTTTTTCCACCACGGTTGATGAAATGGGGCTGATAAGGGGGGAGTCCTGCCCAGGGTGACATCCACGTACTTTGGGTAAGCCCTCATCCGCAGAAGGAAGCATAGAATTCTTCCCTGGCGGTGTTTTGTTCAGATGCAACACCAACACAACTGTCTTCCCTAGATTGGGGAAGAGGTGCTAATATCTGAAGAAGCATTCCAATAGCCCAAGCCACTAGTGAACATCCTGCTTCAACAGCGCTATGCCATTGGCAAAGATGAACTTTTGAGATTTGGTGCAGGGCATGCCTGCCATGTAGATACAAGCACTGACACCTGTGGCAGACAGGGACCGTCAGATGATACAAGAAAGCTCAGTTTTAAGGCTGTTTGCACTGGAATGACTGTTAGATTTGGCGTGCACTGTTTGCTGCTAGATGGCAACGTTTCAGTTCTGAGCAGTTTTCAAAACAAGTATGAGATGTCTGATGTAACCTGATTCTTTGTTTTTGTAGGGAAGCCAACACTATCTTCAGGGGAAATTCTCTGGCCACTCGATGTATTGATGAAACAATGAAACTGGTTGGAAAACATTATCTGAAAGTGACTCTGAAGCCCATTTTAGATGAAGTGAGATACTGCTTTATATTAATATATTTCCTACTTTATATTAATAGATTTCCTAGTTTATACTCGTGCCAACTTTTCCATGATCAGCAAATGGAAGGAAACATACTCATTAATTGTTGATCTGTGCAGTTGCTCAAGAAAAGAAGTGACTTTTCACTCTTGTAACTGATACCCCATGATTTATCTTTGGTTCCTTCTTCATCCACATGCTGCCCCTTGGTGACATCATCTGAAAACATCACCAGATTTCACTTGTATACTAACAATAACCATCTCTACATGGCCATCACCCCTCTCATCCCTTTCATTGCCTGATTTGTAATGATGCCTCTGATATCCAGTATTGCAAGAGCAGAAATTTCCTTGGTAGTACCCAATCCATTGTCTTTGGCCTCCAATACAAACTCATTGGTCACTTACTGCCTCCATGTCCCTGGCCACCTGTTGAGGCTGAATCTGACTGCTTGCAATTTATTTGGCTCTTATCATCAATACCTTGCTACTGGCAACACCTCAAATTTAAAATTCTCATCCAGATGTTCAGTTGTCTCCATTGTTAAATCCCTTCCGATCTTTGTAACCTCCTCCACGCCTGCAGCTCTCCCAAGACCTATGCATTCATCCAATCCTGGTCTCCTGTGCATTCCTGATTTCCGTCACCCCAGCATTGATGGCCCTAAGCTCTGGAATTCCCTCCTGAAACTTCCCTGCCTCACACTCGCCTTTTAGGACAGCCCATAAAATCTACATCTTTGATTAAACCTTTGGTTGCTGGTCCTAAAACCTCAGTGGCTTGGTAACAAATGTTATCCAATAAAGCGCCTTTGAAGGGCCTTAGAATGGTTTACAATATTAAAGATGTTATATAAATGTAAGTTGTCTGTCACACTAATTTTACCTCCTCTACTATCTCTGTTTTCCACTCTTTCTGCATCTCCTTTTCCCCCCCTATTTCTACTCTGAGAGCAGTGAACATCTGGAATTCTCTACCTCAGAGTTGTGGAGGCTAGATCACAAAGTATTTAGAGGAGGTAGATAGGTTTTTGAAATATCGGAGTTGAGGGCTGAGAGGAGCTGGCACAAAAGAGGAGTTGAGGACTGGGGCAGATCAGCCACGATCTTATTGAATGGTGAGCAGGCTTGAGGGGCTGAATAGCCTACTCCTCCTATTTCTTGTGTTCTTATTACACATGTCTCATTGCCAACTCTGACTCTCATTCTCTTTCTGTAAGAAAATACGCAGGTGTTTGTTTTCGAACAGTTCAGTAACATTCCTGTAATCTAGTTTAGAGTCACTAGCTCTATAGTTGAATGTTGCTGCAGAATCTTTTTTGTGCACATATCTCCAAGTATTATATGATTTGATGCTGGGCGAGAAGCATTTGCTAACTGCACACTTCTGTTTACTATGCAGTCATATTTTGTGGCATGGGTTAATCTGTGCTCAATTGTTTGCCAAACGAGATGTTTTTTCTGAGGCATCACCATCTTTCCCATCCTTAGTCACCTGTCAGCAGTATTGATAAGATGGTAATTTTTGTTTACTACTTTATATCAAAATATCTATTTCAAATGATCAAACTCTGTCTTCCACAAAACTCCCTTTCCACTTATTCATGTTTCTGGTGCACCACATTTCTGTTGTACAATGCTGATATGATGAAGCATTGTATCATTTGACTGAGGGGTGGTCAGTTATAGCAAACAGTTATCTGTAAATGCAGCTTTTAGAAACCCTGGTATATGGAGCACATATAATGCCCCTCCACTAGAGTAACATGACCCTGCTTCCTAAGTAGCTAAAGAGATCCTTTCTGCATCCAGAGAAGCTAAGAGCACTATAACACCACTGGCAGCAAATATAATTGCTTTCTTCAAAACTGATCCTTGTGAAAGATCCCCAGTTTGAGCCTGCAAGTTTTATAAGAGGCATACTTCACTACTTTGATTAGTATATCTCTTTGAGTATTTATTATCTGATAATTGGGACTTTTGTTTGTTTAGATTTGTGACTCCTGCAAAACCTGTGAGATTGATCCTATTAAGCTAAAGGAAGGTGATAATGTTGAGGTGAATAAGGTATGTACATTGTCAGGTTTTCTGATAATTGCTTCACTTTTTAATATATAATTTGTACAATGCAGAAAGGTTTGTTTTATAACGTATAAAGCAGTTTTAACAAAATGGTCTCACTGTTTTGTTTTAAACTTAATCCAATGGCACCTTGATTACCGTACTCCATTATTTACTTTTTTGGTTACTTGCAACAAGAAAATTATAACTCTTGAATTTTGATGGCAGTAGGCAAGTACTGCTGTCAACAGTTCTGCAAGCAAACTGCTATCTCACAAACTTGCTTGCACCTGAAGCCAGCAGCCATGCCACTGTAGAAGAGAACTTATTCTTTTTTTATTCGTTCATGAGATGTGCATGTCGCTGGCTAGGTCAGCATTTATTGCCTATCTCAAATTGCCCTTGGTCAGGGGGCATTTAAGAGTCAACCACGTTGCTGTGAGTCTGGAGTTACATGTAGGCCAGATCAGGGTAAGGACAGCAGATTTCCTTCCTTAAAGGACATTAATGAACCAGATGGGTTTTCACACCAATTGACAATGGTTTCATAGTCATCATTAGACTTTTAATTCCAGATTTTTATTGAACTCAAATTCCACCATCTGCCATGGCAGGATTCGAACCCGGGTCCCCAGAGCATTACCCTGGGCCTCTGGATTACTAGTCCAGCAATACTTTATTTAAAAGTATTGTTCTGGTTTCAACCATTACCACCTAACTAAAGGTAAGGGCTCAAGGCAATTATGTGCCAATCTCTGGAATAGTCACCCCGCAGCTTTACTGGCAATCTTGTGGAGGTTGACGACAAGATAGCTGGAGGCCAGTATGTACAGTTTTAGCGACCATGGTTGCTGTTGGGCAAAAGTGCACTCTGATCTCTGGGCTGAGTCCCAAGTACATAGCAGTGTGTGCTATCTATTGTTGGATATATCAGGTAAGTACCAGGTAATAGCAAAATACTCTGGTTGCTGGAAATCTGAAATAAAAGCAGAAAATGCTAGAAAAACGCGACAGGTCTGGCAGCATCCAGACCTGCTGAGTTTTTCCAGCATTTTCCGCTTTATTTTAAGTATCAGGTAATATTGATGGCAAGGCTTAACAGAGGTGAGTGCAGCTGGAGAGGGAGGACAGGCAATTGAAGAAGAGCAGAGCGGTCAAAGTTCAGAGCAGTAATTAGTAGCGATAATCTAAGAACCTTGCTGATATGCTATTAAGTTATTTGCTCGAAGGGGTCCCTTCCATTGTGTTGTGAATTGAGCTAGCGTTCTAATACAAATGATACCTTTTCATTTTATTTTCAAATTTGCAGGAGAACCTTCGCCAGTATGTTGAAAGAGTGTTCAATGTGATTGTAAAATCCAGTATGAGTTGTCCCACTCTTATGTGCGAGGTGTTTAATTCCCTACAAAACTTAGCAAGGAAGCAATTTCCAGGTAAGAGGTGAAAGTCGTATTTCAAGCAAGTCATTTCTTCTGCCATAAAGGTGAAACAAAATAGAAAGGAACAGATTAATGGTTGGAAATTAAAATTAAAACTCAAAACTGTAGTTGGAGTTAAGTCGCAGATCAGCCAAAACTCTCTGAATAATAGAACACGCCTGAGGGGCTAAATGGCCTACGATTGTACCTATTTTCCTAAAATTAAGTACACTGTGGTGTACCTATTTTAATCTATTAAAATAGAGATTTTAATGTATTGTCACAAAGCGTCCTGCTGTTTGGGTTCTTTTGAGCTGTTAACCTTGTAGAATGAAGCCGAATCAGTGACAGAAAATCAGGCTCGTGACCTCGTGTGCTTGCTTTACAACAATCAGTTTTCCAGCCGGTGATTTTGAGCAGCTAATTGATACAGGCATTTGTGAAATTAACATGCTTAGACACGTGAGGTCTCACAATGAATTTCACAACTTCTGGTGAGCTACCTGTCAGCCTGTCCTCATCCCGTTGAAATGGTAAAGCGACAGGGAAATTGTCCTGGCCTTCTTTGGAATTTCTTTCAAAGCTATTTCATTGCCATTGAGCCTAATTTGTTTTAACTTGTGCAATATGCATGTAGCATATTGTTTTCCTTAGACTCAGGACTGGTGCCAGAGGACTGGAGAACTGCAAATGTTACACCCCTGTTCGAAAAAGGGTGTAAAGATAAGCCCAGCAATGACAAGTCGGTCAGTTTAACTTTGGGGGTGGGGCCAACTTCGTAAAAACTCCTTTCCTCATAACATAATAGTTAGAGATCATTAGAGATCAGCAATAAATGCTGGCCATGCCAGCTATGCTCACATCCCATGAACAAATATATTTAAAAAATATCAGGGACAAAATTAATAGTCGCATGGGCAAATGCAGATTAAAGCCAGCATGGATTTCTTAAGGCAAAATTGAGTTTAACATGCTGGAGTTTTTTTGAAGAGGTAACACAAAATTGATGAGGGCAATGCTGTTGATTTGTACATAAGTTTCCAAAAGACATTTGATACAATGCCACACACAGTCTTGTGAGCAAAGTTATAGCTTATGGAATAATAGGGACAGTAGCAACATTGATATGAACTTGGCTGAGGAACAGGAATCAGAGTATTGGTTAATGGATGTTTTCAACACTGAAAGGTTTGTAATGGAATTCCCCAGGGGTCAGCATCCCTGTTCCTGATGTATATTAATGACCTAGACCGTGATGCAGAGGGCACAATTTCAGTTTTCGGATGATATGAAACCTGGTAGCATTGTGAACTGAGAAGGAATAGTGTAGAACTTCAAAAGAACATAGACGAGTTGGTGGAGTGGGTAGACAGATGAAGTTCAATGTGGAGAAATGTGAAGTGATTCACTTTGGTAGGAAGAACATGTAGAAACAATATAAAATAAAGGGGTGCAGGAGCAGAGGGACTTATGTTCATAAGTCATTGAAAGTGGAAAGACGAGTTGAGAGAGCGGTTAATAAAGCATACAGTATCCCAGGTTTTATTTAATAGGGGCATAGTTTGAAAGTGAAGCACTTCAATCCAAAACTAGGGTCTTAAATCTAAACAAAGGAAATGATGAAGGTGAGGGTCAAGTTGGTGTGGTAGATTGGGAAATTACATTAAAAGCTGTGATGGTAGACAGGCAATGGCTGGCATTTAAAGAATTGATACATGGTTTACAACAAATATGAATTCCTTTAAGGCATAAAAACCCAAAAGGAAAAGTGATCAAATCGTGGCTAACAAGAGAAGCTAAATGTTGCATTAGATCAGAGCAAGGAGTTTTTAAAGTTTCCAAAAAAGTAGTAAACCTGAGGATTAGGAACATTTTAGAATTAAGCAAAGAAGGATCACGAAACTGATAAAGGGAAAATAGAATATGCAAGTAACCCAGCTAGAAACATAAAAACGGACTGTGAAAGTTTCTGTAGGCATGTAAAAGCTAAAGATTAGCAAAGACAAATGTGGGCCCATTACAGGCAGAGACAGGAGAATTTATAATGAGGAATAAGGAAATGGCAGAGAAGCTAAATAAATACTTTGTCCCTCTTCACGGAAGATACAACAGCCTCTCAGAATTACTAGAGAACCAAATGACAATTTAGAATGAGGAACTGAAAGAAATTAGTATTAGTAAAAAAGTTGATAAACCAATGGACCTGATGCTGTACATACTAGAATGTTGAAAGAGCTGGCTGTAGAAATAGCGGATGCATTGTTGGTCGGCTTCCAAAATTCTGTAGATTCTGGAATGGCTTTTGAAGATTGGAAGGTAGCAAATGTAACCCCACTATTTAAGAAAGGAGGGAGAGAGAAAATGGGAACTATCGACCTGTTAGCCTGACATCAATAGGGAAGATGCTAGAATCTATTATGAAGGATGTGATAGCTGGACACTTAGAAAATAATGGTAGGATTGGGCAGAGTCAAGGCGGATTTATGAAGGGGAAATCATGTTTGACAAACCTGTTGGAGTTTTTTGAGGGTGTGACTCACAGATTGGATAAGGGTGAACCAGTGAATGTGGTGTATTTGGATTTTTAGAATGCTTTTGAAAAGGTTCCACACAAGAGGTTGGTAAACAAAATTAAAGCACGTGGGATTGAGGGTAATATACAGGCATGGACTGAGAATTGGTTAATGGACAGAAAACAGTAGGAATAAACCAGTTATTCCCAAGTTGGCAGACTGTGACTAGTGGGGTACCGCAAAGATCAATGCATGGGTCTCAGCTAATCACAATCTATATCAATGATTTGGATGTGAGAACCAAGTGTAATATTTCCAAATGTGCTGATGACACAAAACTAGATGAGAATGTGAGTTGTAAAGAGGATTCAAAGAGGCTTCAAGGGAATTTATGCAGACTCTGTGAGTGGGCAAGAACGTGGCAGATGGAATATAATGTGGAAAAATGTGAAGTTATCCACTTTGGTAGGAAAAACAGAAATGCAGAGTGTTTCTTAAATGGTGAGAGATTGGAAAGTGTTGATGTCCAAAGGGACATGGGTGTCCTTGTTCATGAATCACTAAAAGCTAACATGCAGTTGCGACAAGCAACTAGGAAGGCAAATGGTATGTTGGCCTTTATTGCAAGGGGATTTGAATAAAGGAGTAAAGGTGTCTTAAGACCATAAGACATAGGAGCAGAAATTAGGCCATTCAGCCCATTGAGTCTGCTCCGCCATTCAATCATGACTGATAAGTTTCTCAACCCCATTCTCCCACCTCCCCGTAACCTTTGATTCTCTTACCAATCAAGAACCTATCTATCTCGGTCTTAAATACACTCAATGACCTGGCCTCCACAGCCTTCTGTGGCAATGAATTCCATAGATTCACCACTCTCTGGCTAATGAAGTTTCTCCTCATCTCTGTTCAAAAGGTCTTCCCTTTACTCTTGAGGCTGTGCCCTTGGGTCCTAGTCTCTCCTAATGGAAACATCTTCCCCACATCCACTCTATCCAGGCCTTTCAATATTCTGTAAGTTTCAATCAGATTCCCCCTCATCCTTCTAAACTCCATCGAGTATAGACCCAGAGTCCTCAAACGTTCCTCATATGTTAAGCCTTTCATTCCTGGGATCGTTCTCGTGAACCCCCTCTGGATGCTCTCCAGGGCCAGAACATCCTTTCTGGGATACGGGGCCCAAAATTACTCTCAATATTCTAAATGTGGTCTAACCAGAGCCTTATAAAGCCTCAGCAGCATATCCCTGCTTTTATATTCTAGTCCTCTCGAAATAAATGCCAACATTGCATTTGCCTACCTAACTACCGACTCAACCTGCAAGTTAACCTTAAGAGAATCCTGGACTAGGACTCCCAAGTCCCTTTGCACTCCAGATTTCTGAATTCTCTCCCCATTTAGAAAATAGTCTATGCCTCTATTCTTCCTACCAAAGTGCATGATTTTGCTGCAATTGTTAAGAGCCTTGGTGAGACCGCACCTGGAAATGGAGGCAGTGCAGAAAAATGGTGTTGAGGTAGATAAGCCATGATCTATTTAAATGGTGGAGCAGGCTTGATGGGCTGAATGGCCTACTCCTATTTCCCATAGGAAGTCCTATAGAGTACAAGAATAAGGAGGTTAATGCTTTACTTTTTTTCACTCTCCCTTTACTGAAGCCTTAATTTTATCTGACACATACCCCTGGAGTCTTGGCAATTACTGCTGCAGTGCAAGTTTTGCCTAACAAAGCTGAGAGGATGGGAATCATCTTGAGTATTCCTGCTGTGCTACATGAATTGGACAAGGAGCAGCATTAATGAGGGCACAGCTTCTTCAAGTGCCATACCTCTAATATGTCCATTGCCTTGAATACCCAAAGACCCGTGCTTCTTGGCCTTTCCATTCCTATATGGATATGTCGGAGGAGGGACCTGTCTTTGGCTTCTCTGTTTCACTGCAGAGGCAGTAACTGAGCTGTGACATTTGCTGCTTGACTGATTTATAGAAGCTTCAGGACTAGAATGTCTTTTCCTGTATATGTGAAGGTTACAACAACATTAAGCTTCAACTCAACACGATCCTGCCAGGCCTAGTACAGGACACATCTGACACACAAGTCAGACAGCAGTTCATTCCTATTTGAAGCAGGTGCCTGGCACCATTGTTTGTCGGGGAAGCCTCATTATCGTGGAATGGGGACGCCTGCTGGAGGATAAAGGAATGTGATAAAAAGATTTCAATGTTCTGCACAATTGAGTGTTCTTTCAATGCTATACCCACCTCTGTATTGAATTCATTCCAAAAACATTTTATGAATGTTAGGTTTATGGGTGCCCTTATTTCTGTGTTGTTTATACTGCACATGATAGATTTTGATTTTGGGCTATGTTGTTTGTGGTCCATGGATAAATTCATTTACTGCATGGGAAGTAAGGTGTCTCTGATCCAAAGCAAGAAAATTGGATGGGGCGGTAAAAAACAAACAGAGCAAGTACTCCACATGGTAGGTGGAAATTCCCACTTGGATAATTATTTCACCATTACACTTGAGCAAAGCTTTAGATAGGCCAGAGTTGTTTGTATAAATTGTTCATATATATGTTGCACTTAACCACTTGATGGCGTTATAGTCTGTCATTTGTGAAACTCATGCAAAGGATCTTGTTTTCTGTTTGCACTGAATTCTGGTGTTCATAATTCAGAATGTTTCCATTATGGATTTAGTTGAGTACAGGTCGAGCATCTTTCATCCGAAACCCTTGGGGCCAATTGTGTTTCGGTATTCAGATATTTTTGGTTTTGAGTAATGCAAGTGTTTTTGAAATTCCTCTCGTAGTCAGTATTATGACCTCAGCTGATGTTAACACTGGATAAGTCAACCCAGGGTGAAATCTGGCTTGGTAGATCCTAACTTTGTTTTTTTTTTAAACATCGTGGAGGTCAGATACTGAACACGTTAACAGGCGTCTGCCGGTATACTGTTAACACAGAGAATAAAATGTTTATTAAATGAGAAAAAATAAGCAATATTACACTGGACAAAAAGGTTGCAAAGATTTCAAAACAGATACCAGAAAATGATTCAAACTCACTTTTCCTTTTATCCCAGAAACCCTTCAGAGACAAAACCCCAGTGAAGATTTACCATTATCTCAACATCAAGCTTTCTTGCTTGGGTTAGCTCAGTTTCAAACGGTTTTCTTCCGGCGGACTTCTAAGCACTTACTAGGTGTGCTTTGCTTCAGCTAATATCTCTCCCTGAGACACACACAAGCTGCAATCTAAACTCCCTATTCAACTTCAGAGCAAACACATTAGTTCCCTAAATTAAGTTCCCCAGCAAGCTTGCAGGATTTCTTATTAGAGAGATTAGACCTTCTGCCTGCACACCCTGGTATACATACACTAACTGACCACCCTTCTGTTTTTTCTACTTCTCTGTAGCTCTGAAGAAGGCTCATACAGACTCGAAATGTTAACTGATTTTCCCTCCACAGATGCTGTCAGACCTGCTGAGTTTTTCCAGCATTTTCTGTTTTTATTTCAGATTTACAGCATCCAATGTATTTTGCTTTTACCCTTCCGTGTTTCCCTGTTTTTCTGTGTCTCACTGCACCCCTGTTGCTAGGCAGCAGCACACTTTTTTCCTAGTTTGTGTTTTTATCTTCATTAAACTACTAACCCCTTGGTAACCCATCTCTTCACTTCAAGAGTTGTAAAATCTCATTAAAAATAAACTTATACAACTTATACAGGCTTCCCGGCACCCAGCTCAAAAACCTCTAAATGGAACTAAAACCAGGTTTCACCTGTTGTCTCTGAGTTAGAACATTGAGTTCACTCTCTAACTCCAAGACTTGAGCACATCATCTTGCCTGACACGCTAGTCTAGTAGTGAGGGAATACTGCAGTGTTGAAGACACTGTTTTTTGAGTGAGTTGTTAAGTTGCCTACTTAGGTGAATAAAGGATCTCAAGGCACTATTTAAAGAGCAAGTGCACTTTGGTGTCCTGACCAACATTTATCCTTCAGTCCACTGCACCGAAAATCGATTAATTGGCCAAACTTTCCATTGCTGTTTGCTGGACCTTGATGTGTGCAAACTGGCTGCTGCATTCATGATCAAAGCAACAGTGACCACACTTCAAATAATTAGATGTGAAGCACTTTGGATGACCTGAGGATGCAAAAGGTTAAATGCAGGTGCATTATTTTCTTTCTAAAAGAGCACCACTTTGAAGAGTTGTGTTAAGAGGGTTGCTTATTCATGATGTTGCTGTACTTTCCTGATAACTTGCAAAATAATGCCAAAGTGGAGTGTGGTCCTATCTAGACAAGCAACAGGAAGCAACTCTGGTAAGGTGAAACTGCAGCAGTATTCTTGCACACAGTTGTCTTGGATTTGACAATCTGTGTTTAAGCTCTCAAAACTTGGTGAGTGTGAGATGTTCATTGCCCATACAGGGAAAACCTCCCTCTGTAGCCTTATTTGGAAAGGTTTAAATATATCGATGCAGGTCAGACACCAAAAATAAATTAAGATTCTGTTAATTGCCATTGTTTACAAATCTCTTTTTCTAGATGACCCCCATGTGAAGTACTCTGCTATAAGCAGCTTTGTTTTCCTTCGATTCTTCGCAGTCGCAATGGTCTCCCCTCATAGTTTCCACCTCCGGCCCCACCATCCAGTAAGTTGTGCAACATTGTTCAGAATAATTTTGAAACAAAGAAATTGATAACTCAGGGCTTTGCACAATCTGAAATAAACTGGCTTGATTTAACTTTTATTTGGTAAGGTGAATACGGTGAGGCCAACTTATAATGAGGTAAGGGTATGCACAGACAATAATTGTGGTCACTTCATTCAACTTTGTATAAACAGCAAATGCCCAGATAGAAATGAAATGTGAGAGACTGAGTTAATAAAGTTGTTCATGGCAAATGCTGCCTGAGTTGAGTGTTTCCAGCATTTTCTGTTTTTATTCTAGAGTTTGAGCATTTGCAAGACTTTGCTATTTTAGTATGTGGACTAAGTTAGCGATACTCGTGTCTTGACCAGGTACTTGCAAATCATTTAAGGCAGTCAATTCTTAAGAATTAATGATGATAGTATAATTCAATTTTACAGTGCCTAACAAACCAAAACAAAATTAAGATATTGAAAAGGGAAACTACAAAGTAGTGGGGGAAGCATTAAATAAGGGAACTGGGAAGTTGTGCTGAAAGACATTCAATTTGAGAAAAATTGAGTAATTTTCAAACCATATGCAACCTTGAATATGCATAAGCAGCATGTGCCTAAGAGAAACAAATTAACCAGTCAGTGCCAAAATAAATGGATAGGACAATTAAAATAGAAATTAGATAAAGCAGTGAAAAATCTACTCAAATCAGACGTCAAATGACAAAAGATAATGTGCCTAGAATGATCACCCAGGTAGGGTAAAAGAAATCAAGAGACCGAAACTTTCGTGATGTTCAGAATAGATGGAAATTGTGGTATGCTGAAATGTACAAAACTCTCGATGCTCCTGTAGGCTAAAATGTGGAGCTATAACGAGAACTTCTCTAGTGGAAGGTTACCAAGCCAATTGACCAGCTTTGAGGTCTGCATATATAGGGATTTCTCACTTAATGATGTCTATTGGCAATGATAAAATTACTTAGGCCTCTGTGTCAGTGGGAATCAGGCTCAAAGCCTAAACTAAAAGTGCTGAGGTGATGCTAAAGAGACCAGTCTCTGAGCTTGGTAGTTTTTTTGACATTCTTTGTTATAGCTTGAGAAACTAGTAGATGCTGTTAACTTTTCAGTTTAATTTAATGCATTTGTCTCTCTTTTTTCCACTTCTCCCATTTCTTTGTAGGATGCTCAGATATCTCGAGTCTTGACTCTAATTTCGAAAACAATTCAAACCTTGGGAAGCTGGGGCAGTTTATCGAAAAACAAACTGGTCAGCACCATCTCTTTTTTTTTGAATAAATTACATTTTATTGCTTCATTTTGTGTACTAATTTACAATTTCTTATGAATTGCAGTCAAGCTTCAAGGAATCCTATATGTGTGATTTTTTTAAACTGTTTCAAGAAGAAAAATGCATTGAGCTGGTTAAAAAGGTGAGCTTAATAATTTAAACTTAAGAATTGTGCAGTCATGTAAACTTCATAAGATATTACTAGTGCATTAATTGATGTGTGCTACAGATAGAGAATTTTGGTAGCTAAATTTATTCTACAGTTGATCTTAATGTGGTAACGTGTTGTCACTATTATCAACATTATATTTCATTATGATAGAGTAGGAGAAGACAAGATTAGAATGTACTCTACCTAGAAAATATTTTTAAAATGCTTATCTCGCATTTCTGAGGAAATTGAGCTTAAAAGCATATATACCTATCATCTGAAAAGTCCAAAATTCACTTGCTTCTCCTCATTCAGAAGGGATACTGGATGCAGTTAAGCTGTGATCTTTGTTTCTCATGTGATGCTTTCTAGATACAGTGGACTGGTTGAATATTAATGATCAACAGAGTTCACAGGAAGTGCCAATTTATTTTAATGTAAATGCCTCCTCTCATCTCCCACAATTTGTTTTATTCATTCATGGGATGTGGATCTCATTCATAAGGCCAACATTTATTGGTGAGCCACTTTCTTGAATACAGCTGAGTGGCTTGCTAAGCCATTTCAGAGGGCAGTTAAGAGTCGGTAACATTGCATGGATTGGAGTGGCATATAGGCCAGACCGGGTAAGGACAGCAGATTTCCTTCCCTAAAGAGCATTAGAGATTAGATGGGCTTTTATGACATTCTGGTAATTTCATGTTCACCATTTCTTATATTTAGCTTTTTTCTCCAAATTTTTTTAATTGAATTTTAATTCCCCAAACTGCCACAGTGTAATTTGAACTCATGTCACCGACTGGATTGTTAATGCAGGCCTCCAGCAAACCTGGATTACTAGTCCAGTAACGATGTTACCCTACCCCCTCGAAACCTCGAGCTATGCAGTGAGCCTCTGATTTCACTAACTGTCTGTCCATAGTTTGAAAATTGTAATTTGTTTTTTTTTTCTAGTTTATAGATGAAATATCTTCTGCACAAAGCAAGGAGCCCACTGGTGTAGATGTACCAATTATTCTCAAAGAAGGGTAAGAGTAAAAACAGAAGAGCAATTATGATGTTAAATGACACATTAAGTAAGAAATGTCATAATGTGGAACTGATGAGGATATCCAACAGTTATGAATGGCTGTGAGAACAACCATTTCAAAACAATGAGCAACATGGCGTCAAGGCCAAAGACCAGAGATTGTTTAGAAGGAGATAAATTATCAACTCCCTCCTACTGAATACCTGGGCAAATTGTCACATTGCTGGGTAGCTGCCTTTGTCATAGCTGAACTCGAATAGCTTGGCTAGGGCCTGGCATGTAATACAAAACTAATGAAATAAGAGTTTTTACCAAGTCTTTGGACAATAGATAATTGACTTCTTGAAACCATAAAAGCAAAATAAATTGTCTGTCCTTTGCAGAGAAGTTATTAAAAGAGCTCAGGGAAGAAATCCAATCCGTAAAGTGCATAATTTTAAGAAGCGATGGCTCCGTTTGACCAACCGAGAGATCTCTTACCACAAACAGTCAGGTATGCCTGTTAAACCTGTTTTCATCATTAGCAACCACAACTGCTAATGTCATACTCTAGCCTTAAATTACATTCTAGAATAAAGAATACAAATCTCTGTCTTGCTTTAAATATAAATTCAACTGTACAGCGTTAAACTGTTTTTCTACCCTGGAGATCAGTTAAAAATGCTCAGGTTTGCATATAGTTTAAAGTACATTTGCAGAATAATTTTAGAGTATGTTCGACATGATGACTTCCTGATCTAGTCTGTGCCACCCAAAATGGAATTTGGTGAGTAGGAGTTAGATGCACTGCAACAATGAAGAGAAATACTCATGTAATTGCCTGCAGTAATACCATTGGCAGACATTTGGAAGCATAAATTCTGCCAGTTACCTTGAGAGGGAAGTATAGAGGGAAATAATCAAAAATGAAGCAATAATATAGCAATGCATTGCTGGAGACGAGGATGAGAAATATCTGCCATTTGACGGAAATCTGACTTTTGGATAATGGAATTCTGCTCTCAATTTCTTTTACGACCTCTGCCTCCAACGCAGCTAAAGCCGAGAGGAGAGAGCCTCGGCCTGGAAAGCCTGAGCCAGTAACAAGGCTGGGGGCAGGAACTGGTGGAGCTGCCACTCATTCTTGTGCCAGTCCAGAGCTGGCTGCCATCACTCATCCCACCGGAAGGACACATTCTGCTGCTGGCCGTTTGGTGCAGCCATGGGGTTTGGCAGTTCTGGGATAGCGTGGGAGAAGTGGAGTCTGAGTCTCCATGGGCTGCTGAGTGAGTGTGGTGAGGGCAGGTGTTGGGAAGAGTGAGTGAAGGGGGTAGGGTAAAGGAGCATATATGTGGGGTGGGGGAGAGGCGCTTCACCAAATAGTCTGTCACCAGGGAATAAGGAGAGCTTGACTGGAAACTACATAAGTGTATAAATAATAACGCTTTTCCAAAGTATGTTAACACAGATTTTCTTTTTAATATAATGCATTGTATGTGATACAGAGCTTTAATAATTATATACCAGATGTTACTATGCTGCTTTATTGCTGTTTCATTTTCACTGATGTCTGGGGTCATGTTAATTTTTCATGAGTTTTTTAATATATTCTTGCATAGGATGTGGGGCAGTGCTGGCAAGGCCAGTATTTGTTGCCAATCCCTAACTGCCCTTTAAAGTGAGGTCACATTGGAAAATAGTGTGTGCAGCACTGCTGTAGTCCTTTGCTTTGCTTCACATGTACATAATCCAGCAGGACCATGTTCTGCTGTTAGTGCATGAAGCATAGGATGAAGTCCACACTAACTGCATTGAATGCTGAAAAGCTGAAGTCATTTTGGTGATTTGATACAAATACATTGGTCCATAATCTGGACTGTGGAAAAAGGTAAACAAAGGGAAACTTGATGTTCCTATCCACTTGAATGAAGTTTAATAGTCCCAACTATTTGAAGTAGCCCAGAAGCATTTGCATTTCACTACAGATCATAAAAAGTGCTAAAATTACGTGATTTCTTGTCACAAAAAATTTTCAGACCATTATGCCTTCAACCACTCTCATCCCTGGAATGTACACTTATTCCAGTAACTTTACCAATTCCTTGTGCAACAGAAATGATTTCAACTGCACACCCTTAGAGAACAGATTTGAAACTGGATGAATTATTACTACTTCTATTGACATGTGTTGCGGTTTATCCATGTTGCCGTGGCCAATTCTTTGGAACTCTTTCCACCCCTCTACTTCCCTTCCCACTTTTAAAAATCCCTCTCAAAAAACATTTCTTGGACCAAGTTTTAAGTCTTCTCACAGCCCTCTCACAAAAGCTAAATGCCTGCTCCTTTTCTACTCTCTGAAAACGATTGCCTATTTTTTTGATTTAATATTCATGATGTTGTAAGTTGTTTTGCGAGTCATTGAAACACCATTTATGTCCATGAAGTTCAGTATAATAATTAATATATTAGTTACAAAAAAAATGCATTCACTAATTAACCACTTTGTGCAAAGAAGCCATAAAGAGAGAATTTTTGGGCAGTGGAGTAGTGCTTTCAGTGTGGAGTAAGGGCATATTGTATAGAGGACTTAGAGCTTTGCTGTAATCTGTGCTGTAGTATATATTGCTGGTTCTTGATGCTAATTCTGACTATCATGTGGTAGCATGTTCTTTTTTCTAGCACGGACATTCCTCGTGTTCAGCACAAAGTTCGTCCACTAAGAGTTTTGAAGTTTTCAAGTGACTTTAAGTTAGGAAGCACAGTAAATTTTGTGGTTCAAAGCAGGAAATTTTACCAAGCCGTAGACTAAGTGAAAGGGCAAAACTTTGGCAGATGGAGTTTAATGTGGGAAAGTGTGAGATCATCCACTTTGAATCTGAAAAAAACATTTTGATATATATTCTTCATGGTTAGAAACTAGAAACTGCGGAGCGGCAAAGGGAATTAGGTGTTACGTACTCAAATCGTGTACAGGTATAAAAAGGGATCAGAAAGGCCAAAGGAACATTGGCCTTGCCTCAAGGGGACTGGAACACAAAGGGAAGGAAATTATGCTTCAGTTGTACAGAATGTTGATAAAACCTATCTGGAGTATTGTGATTAATGAATCAGGAACATATGGTGAACGTTTTTGTTGGAAGGAGCCCAGTGTAGATTTACCAAAATTATGCCATGGCTTAGTGTTAAATTATTAGGATAGATTGCATGAATCTGGTTTGTATTCTTGATTTGAGAAGATTGAGGCTGATCTGATTGAGGTGTTTAAAATGATAAAGGAATCCACTAGGCTGGATACACATTCTTCCTCTTGTAGGAGGATCATGAATAAGAGGGCATAATTTTGAAATTAGAGCTAGGTCATTTCAGAGTGAAATCAGAAATTGCTTTTTCAAAAAAGGCTGATGGAAATCTGGAACTCGCCTAAAAGGCTCTGGATGCTGGGGTCAATGGAAAATTTTGCGACTTGAGATTGTTAGATCATTGTTGGGTGAGAGATATGGAACAAAGGTGAGTGAATGGAGTTGAAGTACAGAGGAACAATTATCCAAATGAGTGGCTGAGTACTTGCATAAATATAGCATCTATAACAGAAAGCGTCACAAAATGTTTTACAGATAGAAATAATCACTAGTAGTGGAAAAGTAGAGATAACCAAAAGCATGCTTGACAGCTGAAGCATCATGACCGATGAGACTGAAAGAGAGGAAACACAGGTGGCTAATGTCAAGGAACCAAAGAGCATGAAGCTGGAATATAAGAGATCAGGAGGGGTTACTAATGAGGACATTGTAAAAGTAGAAAGCAAAAAACTGCGGATGCTGGAAATCCAAAACAAAAACAAAAATACCTGGAAAAACTCAGCAGGCCTGGCAGCATCTGCGGAGAGGAACACAGTTAACGTGTCGAGTCCGGACTCGAAACGTTAACTGTGTCCCTCTCCGCAGATGCTGCCAGACCTGCTGAGTTTTTCCAGGTATTTTTGTTTTTGTTTTGTAAAAGTAGAGCCGGGAGATGATGAAAACATGGAGAAGAATTTTTTAACAAGTGTTTGAGTCATTAAAGGACACGAGAGTAAGCAGCTGATCTTGTGTTAGAAATAGTAACGTTTTGTAACTGAGCTCAGAATGGAATTAAGTTCAACATGGAGAAATTCTAATTTAAAAATAAATCCCTGCTTGGACCTGAATAGCACATATATGATTCTGTGTTACTGTTGAAAAACTAAGAATTGTTTCTTGATTCAGAAGTGTTGCATCAAGAGTGTAGTTTGCCTTAATGTCAAGTAAATCCTCAAAGTTAATCTTGGAAGCTTTTCCACAATTTTATTTATTTCAGTATGTGCTAAATTAGCACCATATTTGTCTTGACTGGCCACAATGTAACACAATTCTAAATTGTGATCACTTGCAACAAAAGGATATGGATGCTCACATATGGTTCTTTAAAGTAGGAGAATTTTTCAAGTAATTTATATATCCATGTTAGATCAGTTTAATAAAAATAACATTCATCTGTTTAATGAGAGAGTAAAAGTGCCATTTCAGTTTACAGTACAGAAAGAGAATATCATATCTGTGCCAGCTCTATGCTAGAGAAATCTAACAGTAAATGGAAGTTTACAGCAGAACCGCAGAGGAATTTGCAACACTGAGTATCTTTTTCTTACAGTTCTGTTCTAAAAGATTCTGACAGGATTTCATTTGTTCTCCTCCTGTTTTCTTTCCACTTTTGGGGCAAGCCTTCCATTCTGTTGTCAGTATTTACCATTTAAATAATTATATCAAAAATATCACTGAAGGTATTTCTACCTATTACATCTAGATGTGCTTCTGCAGAAGCACAAATGTCAGTAAATGGAATAGGTGCTATAGTTACAATGGTTATCTGCAATGGCCAGAAAATTGTTTCCCTGTCCATACCCTATTAGGTGAAGAATTCTGAATGGAAATTTTGAAATGACTGATTTTCTGCCAGATTAAATGATCAACTCCATGTTGTTTGACAGTTTTTGCCAAATGTTGTCACTGAGCAGCTGGAAAGTACTCAGAGGTGAGGGTGAACAGCCAGCAGACATGGTCCATATCAGTACCAGCAACATAGGTAGAAAGAGGGATGAGGCCTTGCAGGCAGATTTTACAGAGCTCATAAAGAAACTAGCAACAGAACCACAGTGGTAGTAATCTCCATATTACTCTCTATGTCATGCGCTATTGATTATACAAGTAGGAGAGAGAAGTTGAATGCATGGCCTAAGAGATGGTGGAGGAGGGGGAGGGCTTTAGATTCCTGGGATATTGGGACCATTTCTAAGGAAGATGGGACCTATATAGGGCAGAAGGGTTGTATTTAAGCAGAGTTTGGACTAATGTCCTTGCAGGGCGATTTGAGAAGTGCCGTTGAGAAGGTTTAAGCTAACCTGGCAGAAGAATGGGAACCAGGAGGTAACATTGGGGAGGGAAAAATTAAGGTACAGAAATAATTGGGAGAGACAGAGGGGACTAGAATAAGAAATAAGAAGGCATTAGGTGGATCAGACTAAGAGGAAATGCATTAAGGTCAAAATTGGGTATACTGTGCATGTATGCAAATACTTGGAGTCTGGTAAATAAAGATGGCAAGCTGTAAGCACAGGTAGCCACATGGGAATATGATGCGTCCGATAAGAGAGACCAAGCTCGATTTTTTAAAAAAAAACAAGACTGGGTACTAAAAATTCGTGGATACAAAATATTCAGGAAAGATTGGGTAGGAAAGAAAGGAGGATGGGTGGCAATATTGATTAAGTAGAATAAATATTACAGTGCTACAGAGAGGATGTTCTAGAGGGAGTCAAGAACAGAATCTATTTAGCTACAAATAAGAAATATTGCACGCATTGTATTCATTTTATAAACCACTATAAAGTGGGAAAGATGCAGAGGAGCACATTTGAAGGAGATAAGAGGTACAAAAACTAATCGTTATAATGGGAAATTTTAATTATCCTAATACAAACTGGGATAATAGTGTATAAAGTGCGGAGAGCTGGGGGGAAATAGTTTCTAAAGTATATTTGGGAGAATTTTCTGCATCAGTATGCTTCCAGTCCAATGATGAAGGAGGCATTGCTAGATCTGGTTTTGGGGAATGAGCTGGAACAAGTGGATCAAGTGTTAGGGGAACATTTAGGGCACAGTGGTCATAGTATAAGGTTTAGGTTAGCAATGGAAAAAGACAGAGCAATCCAGGGTCAAAATCATTAATTGAAGATAAAGAGGAAGTAATTGATAGGCTGGATGTATTTAAAGTTGATAAGTCACCAGGACTGGATCAGATAGATTCAAGGACACAGTGAAGTAAGGGTGTAAATTGCAACAACACTGCCATAAGCTTCTCATCCTCCTTAGATAGACTGGTGGTGCCAAAGGGCTGAAAAATTGCAAATGTCATATCCTTGTTCCAAAAAAAAGGTGCAAGGTTAAGCCCAGCAACTACAGGCCAGTCAGTTTAACCTTGGCAGTGGTAAAGCTTTTAGAAATGATAATTTGGGAGTTTTTTGAAGAGTAACAGAGAGGGTTGATGAGTTCATGCTATTTATGTGGTGTACATGGACTTCCAAAAGGCATTTGCTGCACAACAGATTGGTGAGCAAAGTTCAAGCTCGTGGAATAAAAGGGACAGTAGCAACAAGGATATGAAATTGGCTGAGTGATTGGAAACAGTAGTGGTTAATGGATATTTTTTAGACTGGAGTAAGGCTTGCAGTGAAGTCCTGCAGGAGCTGGTATTGGACCCTTGCACTCTCCCTGATATATATTAATGACCTAAACTTTGGTGTACAAGGCACAATTTCAAAATTTGCGGATGATACCAAACTTGGAAACATTATGAGCTGTGGGGAGGGCAGTGTAGAAATTCAAAAGAACAATGACAAGTTGGTGGAATGAGCGGACAAGTGGCAGATGAAATTAGAGCAGAGAAGTGTGAAATGATTCATTTTGTAGAAAGAACACTGGAAGACAATATAAAACAAAGGGTGCAATTCTAAAGGGTGTGCAGAAGCAGAGGGACCCGGGTGTATATGTGCATAAGTCATTGAAGGTGGCAGGACAGGTTGAAAGACTGGTTAACAAAGCACACGGTGTCCTAAGCTCTATTAATAGGGTCATAGAGTACAAGAGCAAGGAGGTTATGTTAAAGTTGTATTAAGCACTATTTTGGCATCAACTGGAGTATTGCGTCCAGTCCTGGGTGTCACACTTTAGGAAAGGTGTGATGGCATTAGAGAGAGTATAGAAAAGATTTACAAGAATGACCCCAGGTTACATAACTACGAAGATAGATTGGAGAAGTTGGGACTGTCTTCCTTGAAGAAGAGGAAGCTGAGAGGAGATTTGACAGAGGTATTCAAAATCATGTGGGGCCTGGACAAAGTAGATAGGGACAAACTGTTCCCACTAGTGGAAGGATCAAGAGTGAGGGGGCACAGATTTAAGGTAATTTTTAAAAATTTGTTCATGGGATGTGGGTGTCACTGGCTATGCCAGCATTTATTGCCCATCCCTAAATGGCAAAAGAAGCAATGGAGACATAAGAAACTTTCTCACGCAACAATTGGTTAAGACCTGGAATGCGCTGCCTGAATGTGTGGTGGAGGCAGGTTCAATTGAGTCATTCAAAAGGGAATTGGATTATTATCCGAAAAGGAAAAATGTGCAGGGTTACGGGGTAAGGTGGGGGAATGGCACTAGGTACATTGTTTGTTCGGAGAGCTAGCACAGACACGATGAGCTGAATGGCCGCCTGTGCTGTCACAATTCCAAGGTTCTGTGGGACCAAATTAACAGTCGCTTGGACAAATGTGGACTAATTAAGGAAAACCAGCATGGATTTGTCAAGGGAAAATAGTGTTTAACTATTTGAATGAGTTTTTCAATGAGGCAGCAGAGGGGGTTATGAGGGTAATGCGGTTGATGTGGTTTTACACGGACGTCCAAAAGGCATTTGATAAAGTGCCACATAACAGGCTTGTAAGCAAAGTGGAAGCTCATGGAATAAAAGGTATGGTGGCAGCATGGATATGAAATTGACCAGGTGACAACATACTAGTGGAAAATGACTGATTTTCAGACTGGAGGGAGATATACACTAAGGTTTCTTATGGGTTGGTATTAAGACCACTGCTTGACTTAATTTATATTAGTGACATAGACTTTGGTGTGCAGGGCTCAATTTAAAACTTTGCAGATGACAAGAAACTTGAAAGTATTGTAAACTATGCAGAAAATAGTGATAGACTTCAAGAGGACATAGGCTGGTAGAATGGGCAAATATGTGGCAGATGAAATTTGATGCAGAGAAGTGTGATTTGATACATTTTGGTAGGAAGATTGAGGAAAGGCAATATAAAATAAAGGATACAATTCTAAAAAGCACAGGAGCAAAGGGGCGTAGGGATTTTTGGGCACAAATTGTTGAAGGTGGCAAGGCAGATTCAGAAAGAGGTTAATAAGGTTTACGGAATCCTGGGCTTTATAGGGAGATATAGATTTCAAAAGCAAGGAAGTTATAATGAACCTTTATGAAACATTCCTTTTGCCTCAACTGGAGTATTGTTCAATTCTGGACACCACTTTTTGATAGGGTCCAGAGGAGTTTACCAGAATGGTTCCAGGGATGAGAGATTTCAGTTACGTGGATAGATTGACAAAGCAGTGAATGTTCTCCTCAGAGGAGAGAAGGTTGAGAAGAAATGTGATAGAGCTGTTGAAAATCATTAGGGGCCTGGACAGAGTAGACAGGGAGAAACAGTTCTCATTAGCTGAAGGGTCGAGAACCAGAAGGCACTGATTTAAGGTGATTAGCAAAAGAACCAAAGGTGACATGAGGAAAACCTGGAATCGACAAGCTGAGTGTATGGTGGTGACAGATTGAATTGTGGCTTTCAAAAGGGAGTTGAATAATTATCACAAGAGAGTTTGCAGGATGACCAGGAAAAGGCAAGGCAGCGGGACCAGCTAAGTAGCTCTTAGAGAGCTGACATGGGCACGACAGGCCCCAATGGTCTCCAGTGTCATAACCATTCTCTAATTTTTTTCATTCATTCCTGTGATGTGGGTGTCGCTGAATAGACCAGCATTTATTCTTTTAGTCAAGGAATGTGGGCTTCACTGGCTAGACCAGCATTTATTGTCCACCACTAATTGCCCTCAAGAAGCTGATGGTGATCTGCCTCCCTGAAACGCTGTAGTCCATGTGGTGTAGGTACACCCATTGTGCTGTTAGGGCATGAGTTCCAGGATCTTGATCCAGCAACATTGAAGGAGCGGCGATATATTTCCAAGTCAGAATGGTGAGTGGCTTGGAGAGGAATGTCCAAGTTGGGGTGTTCTCATGTATCTGCTACCCTTGTCTTTCTAGATGGTAGTGGTTGTGGGTTTGGGAGGTGCTGTCTAAAGAGCCTTGGTGAGATTCTGTAGTGCATCTTGTAGATAATACACACTGCTGCTACAGTGCGTTGATGGTGAAGGGAGTGAATGTTTGTGGATGGGGTGCCAATCAAGTGAGCTGCTTTGTCCTGGATGGTGTCAAGCTTCTTGAATATTGTTAGAGCTGCACTCATCCAGGCAAGTGGGGAGTACTCCATCACACTCCTGACTTGTGCCTTGTAGATGGTGGACAGGCTTTAGGGAGTCTGGATGTGAGTTACTTGCCGCAGGATTCCTAGCCTCTGACCTACTCTTGTAGCAAGATTATTTATATGGTTCGTCCAGTTGAGTTTCTGGTCAATGGTAACACTCCCCCACCCACCCACTGCCCGGATGTTGATAGTGGGGGATACTGCCCATCCCTAATTGTCCTCGAGAAGATGGTGGTGAGCTGCTGCTTTGAACCGCTGCAATTCACCACCACCTTCTCAAAGGCAATTGGGGATGGGCAATAAATGCTGGCCTAGCCAGTGATGCCCACACCCCCTGAATGAATAAAAAAAATGATAGAATGGTTAGGACACAAGGTCATTCTTATGAAATGTAGAGCCAGAGTACATGCTGTTTTGGTTAAAATCCTCTAGATTAACAACTAATTTAACAAAGACTTTTAATTGAAGATTTTTGTTTTTAAATTAATAACTGGCAAGTTCCATCTGTTTTGCTCGGTCCTTCGGAATCCAAACTATATGAGCAAGTTTACACTACAACCTTCAATTTGAAACTCAAACCATAAGCTACTGGGGACTCCAATTTTGGTGCTGCAGCCCAACTCTAACTGATATTGCTTCATCTCTACAAGACATCTTTAGTCCTATTGTGAAATAGATACAAATGGCAGTATGTGGCTGTGCAGCATCTGGAATCATGCATTTAGCTGTTGGTAAATCTTTGAAGGACTTATCAAAGGAAGCTGGCTGAACTCATGGGGCAAACTATGGTTCAGAGTAGTCTTACTGGAAAAGAGTTGGAGTCATATGGTGTTTCAATGTCAACAGGGCCAAGCCTCAACACTGAATAGATGTTGGCCAGGGTTGTTTGTAAGATTGCTTAGTTTTGCTATAGTGTACAACGTTTGCTGTTTATCGTAAAGGTAGTCCTGTGTTGTAACTTCACCAGGTTGGCACCTTGTTTTTAGCTACACCTGCTTGTACTCTTGGCATGGTTCTCTCCACCTCTCAGTGAACCAGGCTTATTAATGATGCTGGAGGAGCGAGGGTTTCGTCAGGTCAAGAGTTTACAGATTGTGATGGTATATAATTCTCCTGCTACCAATGGTTTGGAATTCCTCATGGGTGCCTAATTTTGAGCAGCTAGAACTGTTAATCTATCCCAGAGCATAGTGCTAGCAGGAGTATTGGTTTATTTGGCTGAGTGGGGGACAATTGGTGGTAATCAGAAAAAAGTTTCCTTGGTCAAGTTTGACTTGAAACGAGACTTCATGGGGACTGGAGTCAATGTTGAGTATTCCCAAACCCACTCCCACCTCAGGACTGAAAATAATGACTTCAGTTTTCCCAACATTTAATTGATCGCTTCATCGGTATTTTTTTTTACTAATAGCAGATTTTTATTTCCAGATTCTCTTTTTAAACCGAATTAAAATTCACAAAGAGCCATGGTAAAATATTGCATGTATGTTTTCTGAATTATTAGTTTAGAATCTGGATTGCTAGTCCAGCTTCATAACATGTACACCATTGCCCCTGATTTTGAAGGTTTGAATTCAGTCAGTATGTTGCCTCAGATGTAATAAGTATTTTTGTTCCTAAAGATTGGATTGAGACATTCATTGACGAGCTTGGTTTTGTGTTCTTTGTGTCTGAAGACGGGATATGTGGCCCCTTTTTAGTGGAATATTTTGTGCCAGTCTGTTGGCTGGCTGTAGGATCAGGTGCAAAAGTGTTTCCGGGATCTGTCAATCCAAAGAATGATAAATGAATCGGAATCTTTTTATCACATCAAAACCTGCAGCTAATCACTACAGGGAGAGGAAAACCTCATCCAATTAAAGTGACATGTTAAAGTTGGCATTTTCTCAGAAGTTTTCAGCTAGTTGTTGGCTATCAATGTAACCTAATTCCTTTGCATCCACTTGCCTTTTGGAATTGAGAGACTCAGTTTAAGTACTGAGCTTGCTTTAAAGTCAGGAAAAACATAATCATTTTTGACCTACATCATATTTTTAAAAAAATATTAAGATTGAGGTGGTGGGGAACGTTGAAACTCTGAACCTTTTACTTGTTATCAACCCAACAGTAGATATGTTTTATGGAAGCATTCCAGTATTGTGCAAAGCATTGCTTTAATTTAGCAAACACTGTGGACTGGGTACTCAACTCTCATTGAAATGTCATTTTCTTAATTCTGATTGTGTTACAGTCCAAAATGATACAGGTGAATCCTAACTATTTGTTGAATCTATTTGCATAGGTAAAGAGCCCCTATACAGTATCCTGATTAAGAACATTATTGCAGTTGAGAAACTTGAAGAAAGATGCTTCAACAAAAAAAACGTATGTGACAACTCCATTCTAAAGTAGCTTGTGGAAATACATATAAGAAGCTGTTTTTTCTTAAATCTAAGCAGAAAATGCTGGAAATGCAGAATTAACATTCCAGTTTGATGACCTTTAGTCAGAACTGGTCTGACGAAGGGCCACCAACCTAAAACGTTAACTCAGTTTCTCTCTCCACAGATGCTGTCTGACCTGAATATTTCCAGCATTGTTTGTTCACATTTCAAATTTCCAGCAACCATGGTATTTTACCTCTGTATAGCTGGATTTTATCCTGTCATTCTGTTTTATTTCTGAGATACATGTTTACATTGTTGGGAGAGCTTGGTTTTGTGTTTAATGTTAAGAATAATAGTGAATTTTTCTCATGTCCTGCAACAGTCAAGTTACTTGCAATCTGAAACTCTAAATACATCTTTGCCTCAAATGCAAGCTCACAGACCACATTTGATGTCTGCAGCCTTTCTAGATTAGATTTTTCAGTTACTGCTGAATTAATTCTTGGTTGGGGTAGGAATAGGAGAGTAAGACGATGAATCTTGAAAGATGTCAAGAAAAACATTCAAATGTCTTGAAAACTGAAGTTTGGATAAAGCATAAGCTTGAGCCACCATTAGTTTCAACTCCTAAGTGGCATTGCTCTTTCAAGAATAAAGCTGGCACATATAATGAATAATTGATCTTTTTATGTTGGAGCCAAGTTTAAAATTTGAAGAAGACATCACCTGCTTCAATATGTCAAAGTTTTGGCATGGCTTATGTTCCTTGGGTCAAACTATGTTGAACTTTGCTATTGATATGACAAGATAATGTGGCTTCATTGAGCTGCACTCATCATCTGACTTGACCCCCTTCTGTTAGACTCTCAGCTTGTCTCTCTCACCATCTATACCTCTACTTCATTTAATATATATGTTGTCATTACCCTCTACATTAGCCTTAAGAGCTAGAGTCTCTTTTTCCAACTAGTCAGTATATGAAATGATGAATGTGAGACTGGCAATCAGGGCATCAGTGATCTATCATTGCAACTGGTTTAGTGTATTAGAATTTGGCAAAATTGCCACCAGCTGTCCCTGCATTGAAATTTGATTAATTACTTGAGCTGCTGTATTAAACCAATGTCAGAAGTCTGGCAAATATCTTCTAACAACAATTTGCATTTATACAGTGCAGTATGTGTGTATGTATATATATATATATATATATATATATATTTATATAGTAATAAAATGTTCCCAGGCACTTTGCAAGAGCATTATAAAACAAGATTTGACACCAAGTCACCTAAGGGAGATACTAGCTTGGTCATATTTTTAGGGAGTGTAATAAAGGTGGAAAGAGAGGGAATTCCAGAACTCATGGCCAGCAACAGTGGAACAATTAAAATCAGAAATGCTCAAGAGGCCAGAATTAGAGCAGCGCAGATATGTTGGAGGACTATTACAGCTAGGAGAAATTGCAATGGTAGGAAATGGCGTGGCCATGGAATGATTTGGAAACTAGGATGAGTTTTTTTAAATTAAGACATTGCTTAACCGGGAGCCAACGTAGGTCGGCACCACAGGGGCTGTGGGTGAAAGGGACTTTGTGCAAGTTAGAACACAGGCAATATTATTGGTAGTGTCATGGCAAACCCAGTTTTCTGCATTGAATCTGCCAAACATGTTTGAGAATGGGCCATCACTATCTGGGGTCTGTTTATATACTGAATTTAATCACACATTAAACCAGCTGTCCAATTAAACATTTGAATCCTTTTAAGTCTTAATGCAAAAAGTAGTCTGCTAATGCCAAAATATGATTTCGATACATTGCAAGACTTCCTAAAGGACGTAGCGTTAGCTGTAAAGGATTTAGCTTCACTTCTCTTTTTTGCAAGTGATGTATTTTTCATATGAGAATGAGAACTGCAAATGATATTTTGATGAGCCAGTTCAAGATTTATTGGGAGCAATGTTCCCTAAGAGTTGAAAGCATTCCGCAGGGACCGTTCCCTCCGGGACACCTTGGTCCACTCCTCCATCACTCCCTACACCTCAAACCCCTCCCACGGCACCTTCCCATGCAACCGCAGAAGGCGCAACACCTGCCCCTTTACTTCCTCTCTCCTCACCGTCCAAGGGCCCAAACACACTTTTCAAGTGAAGCAGCATTTCACTTGCACTTCCCTCAATTTAGTCTACTGCATTCGTTGCTCCCAATGCGGTTTCCTCTACATTGGAGAGACCAAACGCAGACTGGATGACCGCTTTGCAGAACACCTTTGGTCTGTCCGCAAGCATTACCCAGACCTCCCTGTTGCTTGCCATTTCAACACTTCATCGTGCTCTCATGCCCCCATGTCCGTCCTCGGCTTGCTGTATTGTTCCAGTGAAGCTCAACGCAAACTGGAGGAACAGCACCTCATCTTCTGACTAGGCACTTTACAGCCTTCTGGACTGAATATTGAGTTCAACAATTTTAGATCATGAACTCTCTCCTCCATCCCCACCCCCTTTCCGATTTCCTTCCCCGCCCCTTTTTTTTCCCAATAATTTATATAGATTTTTCTTTTCCCACCTATTTCCATTATTTTTAAATGTATTTCCATCCATTGTTTTATCTCTACCTTTTAGCCTTTTTTGATTCCTTCACCCCACCAGGGCTATCTGTACCTTGCTTGTCCTGCTTTCTACCGTTAATTAGCACATTCCTTAGATAATATCACCACCTTCAACACCTCTTTGGCCTTTTGTCTGTGACATCTTTTGGTTATCTCCACCTATCACTGGCCCTCTATCCAGCTCTACTTGTTCCACCCCCCCTTAAACCAGCTTATATTTCACCTCTCTTCTATTTTTACTTAGTTCTGTTGAAGGGTCATTCGGACTCGAAACGTTAACTGTGTTCCTCTCCGCAGATGCTGCCAGACCTGCTGAGTTTTTCCAGATATTTTTGTTTTTGTTTCCTTAAGAGTTGAGCTTGCGCACACAGCTCACAGAGAACTCAGAAGGTAGAGCACAGGCCACTTACAAGTTGTTCCCTTTACTACACCTAATACCTGTGACTGCACAAAAAAAATTAAAGATACTGCACATTCAAACGAGCAGGCTGCACACAACAAAGAATTTAGAGGGGACATTGCTTGGGAGCCATTTTAATCAGAATTTATAACCATGATTTGCTATAGCTCACTAAAATGGAAAGACTAGTGAGATTAAGGGGATAATTTAAAACAGATTCATAATCTCTCAACCCACTTAATTTAGGGTTATCTATTTGGAATGTAATAAAATGATAATTTAGAAGATAGGCTACCTATGATTGGTTGCACATTTCTAAACTTTATTAGTTTTTGTGCATCATATTTTTGGACTAAAAGTAGAAATTATTTAGATTTTTAATTTTTTTTCAGTATCTGGTTTCACTTTTGTGAAAAGGGAAACTGAAGCATTGGTATTATTCCAGTGATTGTATTAATTATATTTTTTAAAGGCAAGTCCAGTAAACGCCCCACAAACTCCTCTTGACACGAGGAGGAGAGAACAGGGTGCAAATTCATATAAATTCAGGAAGAAAACTTTCTTTCAAAAGAGAGATTAATGTCCGGAATGGTTCCCTAAGTAGGGCAGTGGAGGCAAGATCACTACAACTACAAGTTGGATGTTGGAATGGGGGAAAACTGAAGGTTTCTAAGGAAGGAAGATGTAGATGGGATTAATGGCCATCTTCATAGGAACATTAATCTCTCTTGCTTTAATGAGCAGCTAAGCTTGAAGTATGATGGCATTTGGCAAAAAATCTTCAATGGTGAATTCCTGTTTTTCACAACATTTGGTTTGCATGTAAAGACAAATTCCAGCAACTGCTTTGTGAGATAAAATGTGGCTGCAAGTTCATAATTTGCTCAAACCATGTTGTCATTTCAGTGGCTAGACTGTAAGTTCACTTTCAGAATTCATGCAATGTATCAGAAGTTCATTTCCATCCAGCCCATTTATAGGAGCTGACATTCAGTTAAACTTTCTTTCACATAACTCCTTTGTCCCAAGGAGTCAACAGTTGTGACCAACAAAGTTGTGTGTTCCGTGCCTTCCTTTACTTGTGGTATCTATATACCCTGAGCCTGATGGCTGCTGTCATTTCTTTGATGGTTTTTAGTGGGAACAATTGACTTTTAAGTGGTCTAAGTAAATTGTCTAATTTCCAAAGGAGTGACCATCAATCCAAATGGATTAAGTGCCCTGAAAAATATGGCCTTGAGAAATCAGTGGGCTGATTCACCTCCATCACAGTCCCTTGAATTATTTTCCATTCATCTTGAAGGAGGGAGCTTCTAATTGATCTCCCATACAATTGCTGGGGCATAGTTATGAACAGTGATGCTAGCCCAAATTTTCATAAGTGAATCTACAACATACTCTGAGGGTGATGGACAGCCATATGTGGTACAGAAGCACTGAGGCTTCTCAGAGATTTAAGAGGACCAGCTTCCAGAATCATAATTTGTTGTTTAACTCTACTAGCCTCCAGAAAGGTTTATGCTTTGGAATGTTTTTTATATCAGTATAATTATAACTAAAGAAGAGTCATCTGGACTCAAAACATTAACTCTATCTTCCTCTCCACAGATGCGGTCAGACCTGCTGAGTTTTTCCAGCAATTTTTATTTTTGTTTCAGCTTTCCAGCATCCGCAGTATTTTGCTTTCACCTATGTCCACTTTAAGTTGGATTTCATAGAATTCTATACCACAGAAGGAGGCCATTCAGCCCCTTACTCCTCCTAATGTGTTTGTTTGTATGCCAGATCTCTTAGCCCCATTCCTCTGTCCTTTTCCCTTACCCTATTATACATTTTTTTCTTTTCAACTATTTATCCACTATACTATTCTCTATATACTAAAATAGTATACTCTATATACTAAATACTACTTCCACCACTGCTTCTGGATAAAAAAAATTCTAACCTTTCCTTTCATCTTTTGGTGTCAGCCTTAATTTTAATCCTTCCTGTTTCTGACTTTCCAAGTGCTCAAAGCTAGTTTCTCAGTTTATTTTACAAAATCTCTCAATTTTGAAGAGGTATGCTAAATTTCCTCTGAACCTTGATTGCTCTAACAAGCCAGGTTTTCATTGTCACTCAAGCCTTTCATTCCTTTTATCGTCATTTATCTTTTGAACAACATCTTCATTGCCTTTAATATTTCTAAACTAAGCCACCCAGAGTTTCCTCAGTGCCATTATTGCTGAAATTTACATTGATTTCTATGCTGATCCTGCCATTGGGAACTTACGGCCATATTTCTGTGTAGCTTATTTACTTTTGCCAGAAACTTAAAGACCAGCATAAAACAAATGCAAATGCAGCACAGCAGTAAAGGTAAGAGCAAATGGGCTTTTGAGCCTCTTGCCTCTGCTGCTGCTCTTCCTCATTATTATGCAAAAGGAGTATATCCGTTGGGAGCACCATTCCAGCCGTTTAGTTCTTAACACAAAAGGAGGAGGTAACTGAAATTTTTCTGAGACTGACAGCACTTTGGTTGAGTAACTAAGATCCAGAAACCTCAAATTACACCAATGTCGGCTTACTATGAGTGTGCTGGACCTAAATCTCTGGGAGTGGGAGTAAATCTACACCACATTAGTGACCTAAAAGCAGGAAGCTCATGTAAACTGGTTGATTGTTTGGGGCATGGAGCTATGTAAATGAGTGGCAGAGAATTTTGACAGATGTATTTTGGAAGGGAAAATTTCCATGTGTTTAGACATAAAGCTGCATTAATCCATTCCAAACAAATTTCTTCAAGAAAATGGTACCTTGCCATAGTCACATCAAAATGTTTTAGGAACATCTGGGCTACTGTTCCAATAGTGTTCAACTTACAATTTATAGAGGGTTAGCATCACTAATGTTGGATTCTGTTTGAGTGCTAGGTATGTAGGCTGTACATCCCCAAAGGCTGGCGTACCATATGAAACAGCATGTCTCAGCTGCTGAGAGTATGGGCAGACCATATCCAACCAGCCCGTGCTTGCATAACTCAAAACACAGTGTCTGACATTAGATGTGATTCTTCGATTGGACAACATTTGCTAAATAATGCTCAGTGTGCTAAGAATTAACGCTGACAGCCAATTTAAAATTGTCAGTCGAGCTCACAGTGTGGCGCATTTGTGTGTACTGGAAGCTACATATATTAATGCACAGGGCCCTGTTTTTTGCAGACAGAAAGAACATGTACACACATTGCGCCTGTTTCAGCTAAACAAACCATTTGGTGTCTCATTCCTCAGGGAAATGCCTTGACCAATCAGAGCCAAGCTGCCTGGTTTAAATTTCAAACAATGTTTGGCAGTTAACTGTCAGTCACCATCACTGGTGCATTCTCTATGGCAATGCCACTTGCCAACCAATCAGCATACTCTTCTCACACACTATAAATTGTTGTTTTCCCATTATATTGGTATTCTTGCAAAGTGTCCTGATGAGTGCAAGATGAAAAGCTTAGACGTGCCTCTTTTTTCAACAATTACTAACCATTAGTCACTTCTAATGGAAGGTTATGGTAATTTTGGTAATATACACAGAGAATTAGGTTATTGTGTTGATAAGCCTAAAGAAGCGATAAGGATGCCGCTTTGCCCTCCCCTAACCCTGATTATTGTTCATTAAGAATTCAAAAGAAGATTTGAATAACACTAGTTCTTTGTCTTCAGATGTTTCAAGTCCTCAGTATTGAAAGACCTGAAAGACCACTTTATGTTCAAGCCAGTAACTGTGTGGAGGCCAATGAATGGATTGAGATGATCACCAGAGTGAGTCGTTGCAATCCCGAGAGGCTGCACGTTTATCATCCTTGTGCTTTTTTATCTGGAAACTGGATCTGCTGCAAAAATACAGACGAGAAAGCTGCTGGTTGTACAAGTTGTACTGGGTGAGTCATTCTAAGTTAAAAATATTTTCTTGGCCATGTTCCTTTAAACATGGAGGCTGATTCTGAACAAAGGCAGTAAATGAAGATCAAATAATGAAATAAAGATAATTATGCAGACTTGCAGGAGGTGAACTTAGTACCAAGTTGACAATAAGTTTAACAAGGGGTGCTTTGTCAGACTGGTGCCATCTGCTGTCCAGTTCGTGTCTACCTCAAATCTCCAACTTAATAACTAACTCTTGATGTTTGTAGCCACATTAAAAAATATACTGATATTGATTAAATCTGATTTTTGTTTCCCTTGGCTTAGCATTATTCTGTTCTAATTTCTAATTACCTTTATATAAAAGTGTAAGTTAATAGTCTTATCCAATTTTATCTGCAAAATAAGATGCTAGTAGCTATGATGCCAGATTATTAGAAAACTCAATTCTGCTTACTCGCCCAAATGACACTTGGCAAAGAGTCCTACTACAAGTAGCTTTCATCTCTACCTATTCAGGAAGTTAATTATAGTCATGAGTTCTGGGTAGCTTTGTGGTAGGGTTCAGATATAGTTAGTCCAAATCAGTTACTCCAATTGAAACTACTCTCTTAGGTATTTTTAACAAATTTAACGGTCTGTTTCCTGTGTTAGTATTGCTACTGTTTTTGTCTTTGTTTCTAGGGGTTCTCCAGCAAATATCCAACTAGCCATAGATTATGACCGGGAAGCTGAAAGGATATTTTCGCTGTTCCATGCCAACTTGCCCAGACTGCAGAAAATGGAAGGTTAGTTTCCAAGATTCCCCAATGATTAACGTGAGTTTCTTATTTTCATCTCTTCAGCCTTGCATTTAAATTCAAATGGAAAAACAATATGCTAGATGTGATTTATGACATCACAATGGACTTCTGTGTCTGTCAACGAACGACTTAGTCTTGGAAAAATATGTTACTATGTTGACACAGTTCTTTAGAGAAACTGTTGAACTAACTTATTGAGAGAGAATGTGAAGATTGCTGATGCCTTCAGCACATCAAATACGTTTTCAACATTATGCTGGAATTTCTCTGTAGATGCTTGTGGGAGTATAGATGTGTATCAAGGCCCTCAGCTGGAGCAAGATGAATATTCCCACTTTACTATTGAAGATTCAAGAGTCACCTTTAAAACTCTTCAGCAAATAATCGTAGTTGTGGATAAGTTGGCTGAATTTCATGAACAGTACCGAATTAAAAGATCAATACGTGCGATATATGGCAGCGAGTAAGTAGTGGTTTAATTTCTTAATTGTTTCAGTTTTTTTATTAGTTCTTGGAAAGGGCCAGCATTTATTTCCTATCCCTACCGTTCTTGAGACAGAGGTGGTGAGCTGCCTCCCTAAAAGTCTGTGTGGTGTAGGTACATCCACAGTGCTGTTAGAGAGGATTTTGACCCACCAACTATCAAGGAAGGATAGAGTTCCAAGTCAGGATGGTGTGTGATTTGGAGGAGAACTTGCAGGTGGTAGCGTTCCCATGAGCCTGTTACCCTTGTCATTCTAGGTGTTAGAGGTCATGGGTTTGGATGGTGCTGTCAGAAGAGCTTTGGCAAGTTGCTGGAATGCACCCTGTAACTGGTAGACGCTGCTGCAGTGTGGCCGGTGATGGAAGGAGCGAATGTTTTAAGGTGGTGGATAAGGTGCAGTTCAAATGGGCTACTTTTGCTTGGATGGTGTTGAACTCCTTGAAGGAGTGCAGTTCCAACAACAATCAAGGAAGTGGAGAGTATTCCTTCACACTCCTGATTTGTACCATGTAAATGGTGGGTCAGCTATGGGGAGTCAGAACATGAGTTACTCACCGTAGAATTCTCAGTCTTACGACCTGCCATTGTGTTCACAGTATTTATATGACTGACTCAGTTTAGTTTCTGGTCATTAAATGTTGTTGAGAGATTCAGCGATGGTGAGGCCATTGAAAGTGAAAGAGAGATGATTAGATATTCTCCCGTTGGAGATGGTGATTGCCCAGCACTTGTGTCGTGGGAATGTTATAGGCAATTTGTGAACCCAAGCCTGAATGTTGTTCAGCTCTTGCTGTGGGTTGTATCGATGCACCATGCCATTATTGAGAAGATCATTCGAAGAATTCAGTTAGTGATGGTCCTAAAACCAATTTCAGATTTAAAAATTCTTCTTCTTAAAGACACATTGTTGGGTTTCTTTACCATGATTCTTGGAGTTCTTCACTATAAAGTAATAAAGAATTTCAAGAGGTTTGTGATCTTAAGACTTTATTTTTTGTTACAGAGAAAATCCTATTGGAGCAAAATAATCCCAGTTGAAGAGAGGGCATGATAGCTGCTGAAGCTCTACAGGAAAAGTCTCTGGAAATGCTTGGATTTTTTGTCATCCCTATACTGGTGTTTCTAAGGTTGAGAGACCGGCGAGCCTGGCCTTTAGTAGATGCACAGAATGTTTTAGTGATGGCGAGCATTTATGTGAAGTCCACAAAATATTTCAATGCACTTTAATCATCTGAACTTCCCCAGGTGATCTTAATTTATAATTTTTTTTTAAAACTGATACTAGTATCAATTTTATCAGATCAGTTGAATGATCCGTTTGCCCATAACGTGGTTATTCATTGTGCATCCGTTCTGTGTATTCCATTTCATTTTCTGCCCTGTAATAAATTTGAGGACCTGCCCAAATTTTCTTAACTTGCATTAGGTATTTTTATATAGTTTAAATATTTTTCTATCTTTTAATGAAAAATGAACTGAGAATAGAAGCTGTTAAATATTTGTTTTAATACCCTAGGAAGGTCTGTAATTTCTGCTGATCACTAGAATCATTCAGAGTATTTTCCACCGTAATTGTAATGTCTAATCCATCACACGCACACACTTTCAGTAATTGTTGTGTGTTAAGTTCAGACTGGCTTCTTTGAATATTCCTTATACTGGCTGTGAGCAGTTTGAGCTTTGGTATTCCCTGCAAGTGCTGCTATTCAGAGTTGAACATCATGCCTTATGGCTCCTATCATCTCAGAAGATCGTAACTTTAATTAAATACTTGAATACTTTTGACCATAGTGTCAAGACCATAATATTTTTCAAATGTTAATAGCCTGGACGATATGTGGAGGGAAGCTGTCAGTATCTCAGACATACTGGATTTTAATTACAAATCGACTCTTCATATTTCCAGGTGCATCAATAAATAAAGGTACTAATGATAGGAGAAAACTGGTTTATAGTGGGATACTTTTATGTTAGTATTCATTGTAGTTTTCAAAATTCTAAAATAACCACACACAAAAGTCTTGAAAGAGCACCTACTGATCCTAAACAATGTGTTTTCTTTCAATTTCCCAAAGGCGGTGAGTCGTACTGGAGTACAGATCTGCAACCCTCCAGTACTAATACTCATCCAAGTCAACATTTTTGCTATGTAACCCTCCTGATTTTAAGGGCTTGGCTGATAAATTACTTTGCCACATTCCCTGAAAAGATGCAGTTCAAAATTTAGGTTATATGCAATGAGGGCCCAAAAGCATTTACATTGTCATCCAACAGAACCAAATAACTGAAATTTTTTAAAAGTCACAATTTTCTTGTCGTGAACAAGAATGTTGTCTCCCGGTACCCTGCCTCCTTCTCTTTGTGAAAGAAAATTTTGCTTATTGATTCCATTAATTTCCTGCTGTTAATGATTTCCCAATAAAATAGATTTTCATTTGCTTCACTGACTGGAAAAGCACACGTTGGTTGACAGTTGATTTGATCTGTTTTTTTGGTTGGGGGATTGTGGGTGAGAGTGGATCACAAAGTAAAATCCAAAATTCATAAACTCTCCTTGTGTAAAAGATTCCTGGACAGTGCATGCGGGAGGATAGACCTTCAATTGTAGAGACCGGCATAGCCAAGCCCAATGTTGCCCCCTGATGTGTACGACTAGAATCATTGGCATTGATTAGAAGCAGGAATCTTAGCTGATTTTCCTTTCACACCCACCATAACCCCCCCAACTTCTTCCCTATGCTAGAGGCTAATTGTAGTACTCCTAAGATCAGTCAACTGAACATTACACTCCTGAGACCTGTCTAAACTGTATATTTAAATATTGTACCATATGATATTTTCACCCAATATACATGTTGGTGAGTCCCAGAGCATTTAACTTTATTCTGTCTGTCAAATATTTCTAATTTTGGCGGTCAGGTACAAAAATAGTGATTACTGTTTGAGGGATGGTAGGGGTGGTGACAATATGTCAAGACATCGTGCAGAACAGTTGGAAAAGCATGGGCTTTTGAAGTGACTCAACTAAACATTTATTCTTGGCTGACACCACAGTAAAAATTTGTTTTGGGTAATTGCAGAATGCCACTTTTTTTTGTGTATGTAAAATTAGCAGTCTCTAAATAACACAACATTCAGTAAAAGAAAAATTATCTTGTTCCTGATTGTCAGCACTAATTAGAATTTCAATGAAAGAAAGCATGTGATTGATCGCTACCAGTTGATTAAGTTTTGTACAAACAGTTGAGCAAGTTGGTACGTGAGTGGGCATTTTCCAGAAAAGGTCTGCTTTGTATTTTGCTGTCTATAGTTTATATGTTTTCTTCAGTGAATATTTTAATATGTATATGTTGAAAAGCCAGACTGTTGTATTATGTTGTATATTAGCTTTACTTCTCCCAAGAAGCTGTACCTTTTAAAAGCCCCAGCACTTGTTTATCTGCATGTTAGTGTTTTAGAAATGTATTTTTATTTAAATTTTATTTTCTTATCAAAATATTAAAACATGACATGAAATTTACTCCATACTTGTGTATTGACAAATAATTGCAGATATTTTTGAGTAAAGGTGTCGTTTCATGTTCAGTCAAAATATTTGTGTATGTGAGCATTTTGCATCTATCTAAACTGTCAGGTGAAGAAACTTGTTATAACCATACTATATCCTCCAGCTCTACAAGCCTCTGAGTTCTCTGCACTTTTCCAATTCTGGTATCCTGCGCATGTTTTCAGCTGCCTTGGCTCTAAGCTCTGAAATTCCCTCTAAATGTCTATACCTCTCTCCCTCACTCTTCCTCCTTTAAGATGCTCCTTAAAACTACATGTTTGGTCAAGCTTTTGGTTACCTGTCCTGATATCTTTCTGTAGTTCAGTGTTAAAAGTATTTTTGATAGTGTCACATGGTGCTTAACAGGAGCATTTTCCTACATTAAAGGTGCTATTTAGATGCAAGTTGTTTGTTTGCATTGCAAGAGATGCTGGTAACGATTTTTACATAAACTATTGGAAGCTAGTTTAAAGATTATAAGATGACATGATCGAATACATATAGGACAAGTTGCATGGTGTGCCCAAACATTGTTCTTAACCTGAGAAAATATACCTTTGGAAGCACTGCAGCCACTCCACAAAAAGTGACTTGCATTTACACACAGCACTTTTCAGGTCCCCAGGGCATCACAGTTTTTCACAGCCAATGAAGTACTGTAGTCATTGTTCTGGTTGTAATGTATGCAAATACAGCAGCCAATTTGTGCACATTAAGGTCCCACAAACTGCAGTCATGTAGATGACCAGATAATTTTATTTTTAGCAGTGGTAGTTAAGATATAAATGTTGACCAGAACAACCTGGCCCTGCTCATTGATTAGATCAAGCACATCAGACAGATGGATACATTGTCGTCTCCAAGCTCCCCTCTAATTTTCACCTGATCTTGACTTTGTTGTATACATTTTCTTTATTATCACTGGGTCAATATTCTCGAATTCTCTACCTCACCTGGGAGCATTGTCGACCAGGACTGCAACAGTTTTAACAAGGTGGTTTGGCATCACTACCTCAGGGCAGCTACAAAAAGCTTGGCCTTGCCATTTCCTGAGAAATGAGAGTAATATACAACACGCTTTGTATAAATTAATTACAAATAGTCCTTCTGTAATTGAGGTTGTCGTGATTGTTAATCATCTTATCACGGTTCAATTGGAATCTAGAACATCTCAAATGGTGGTTCCACCAGTTGGAGGTACAGAATTTAGTGGATTGCTCTTGCCTCAGTCATACTAGATAATGAATCCTGGATATATGAGCAATTGGGCCAATACCTAATTTTCAGCCAATGCCTTCCAGCTGCTGTCATGCCAAACCTCAAAGTTTTGTCATCAGCTCTATAAAAAGATATGCAAAGCAGCTTCCAATATGCTAGTCACTTTAATGTTCTAGATGTTCAAAATACATTGCAGCATACCAGGCTTAACTTGCCATCAATCCATGGCCTTAGGATAGGCTCTAACAAAAAGAAACGCCTGCAGTGACGACTCCTTCCTTTCCCTCCATCACTCTTCAAGGCACTCTGCAGCAGGTGAGTGTACACTGACGTCTTCAAATTAAAACCAATTCCCCTGTTAATCACAAATTTATCTCCGAGCTTGGGCATGATACTTTCGTTTAGAAACCTTTCCTTGCATACCTATCAGTTCCAGAAAGTGAAAGAATTATTTGAGCATGTCTGACCTGCTACAAGCTTAACTGTAATTGGACTCTGCTGCCATTGAAGAAAGGCTAAAGTGCCCTCTGCTTAGTCCTAAAGAGCTGTGCCAGGTACAGATATAACAACAATTAGGTGAGAAGAGTTCACTCATAACACAACAGCATTTGTGAGAAGAGCATTGCAATTCTGAAGTTGATATTGATGAGGACATCAAATAGGATGAGTGAAAGTGGACAGTCTTGGCTTCCTCCTCTTATGAGATGGTTAGACTCAGTGAGTATTTCCATTTCTATTATGTGGCCTTTGCTGTTGGGGTTTAAAATAAAAGCTACCATTCACTCATGGACTCCCCTGGCTTCCACCTTTTTCATATTGGCTGCACAAGGCACTGGGTTGAAAGCCTTACAAATATTCATACAGTGCAGAAGAGGCCCTTCGGCCCATCGAGTCTGCACCGACATGTGAGAAACACCTGACCTAATCCCATTTACCAGCACTCGGCCCATAGCCCTGAATATTATGACGTGCCAAGTGCTCATCCAGGTACTTTTTAAAGGATGTGAGGCAACCAGCCTCCACACCCGCCCCGCACCGGCAGCACATTCCAGACCGTCACCACCCTCTGGGTAAAAAAGTTTTTCCCCTCATTCCCCCCCCTAAACCTCCTGCCCCTCACCTTGAACTTGCGTCCCCTCATGACTGACCCTTCAACTAAGGGGAACAGCTGCTCCCTATCCACCCTGTCCATGCCCCTCATAATCTTGTACACCTCGATCAGGCTGCCCCTCAGTCTTCTCTACTCCAACTAAAACGACCCAAGTCTATCCAACCTCTCTTCATAACTTAAATGTTTCATCCCAGGCAACATCCTGGTGAATCTCCTCTGCACCCCCTCCAGTGCAATCACATCCTTCCTATAATGTGGCAACCAGAACTGCACACAGTCCTCCAGTAATCTATGAACAAAGAACAAAGAAAGGTATAGCAGAGGGACAGGCCTTTCAGCCCTCCGAGCCTGCGCCGATCATATTGCCTGTCTAACTAAAACATTTTGCACTTCCGGGGTCCGTATCCCTCTATTCCCATCCTATTCATGTATTTGTCAAGTTGCCTCTTAAACACCACTATCGTACCTGTTTCCACCACCACCTCTGGCAGCGAATTCCAGACACTACCCTCTGCATAAAAAACTTGCCCCACACATCTCTAAAGTTTTCTCTTCTCACCTTAAATCTATGTCCCCTAATAATTGACTCTTCCACCCTGGGAAAAAGCTTCTGACTCTGTCCATGCCACTCATAATTTTGTAAACTTCTATCAAGTCGCCCCTCAATCTCTGTCGCTCTAGTGAGAACAATCCAAGTTTCTCCAACCTCTCCTCATAGCTAATAACCTTCAGACCAGGTAGCATCCTGCTAAACCACCTCTGCACCCTCTCCAACGCCTCCATATCCTTCTGGTAATGTGGTGACCAGAATTGCATGCAATATTCCAAGTGTGGCCTAACCAAGGTTCTATACGGCTGCAGCATGACTTCCCAGCTTTTATACTCAATACCCCTGCCAATGAAGGCAAGCATGCCATATGCCTTCTTGACTATTTTATCCACCTGCATTGCTACTTTCAGTGACCTGTGGACCTGTACACCCAGATCCCTCTGCCCGTCGATGCACTTAAGGGTTCTGCCATTTACTATATAATTCCTAACTCTATTAGACCTTCCAAAATACATTACCTCGCATTTGTTCGGATTAAACTCCATCTGCCATTTCTCCGCCCAAGTCTCCAACCGATCTATATCCTGTTGTATCCTTTGACAATCCTCTTCACTATCTGCAACTCCTCCAACCTTAGTGTCATCTGCAAACTTACTAATTAGCCCAGTTACATTTTCCTCCAAATCATTTACGTATACTACAAACAGCAAAGGTCCCAGCACTGATCCCTGCAGAACACCACTAGTCACAGCTCTCCATTCAGAAAATCACCCTTCCACTGCTACCCTCTGTCTTCTATGACCAAGCCAATTCTGTATCCATCTTGCCAGCTCACCTCTGATCCCATCCGACTTTACCTTCTGTACCAGTCTGCCATGAGGGACCTTGTCAAAGGCCTTACTGAAATCTATGTAGATAACATCCACTGCCCTTCCATCGTCAATCATCTTTGTCACTTCCTTGAAAAACTCGATCAAGTTAATGAGACACGACCTCCCCTTCACAAAACCATGCTGCCTCTCACTAATACGCCCATTTGCTTCAAATGGTAGTAAATCATGTCACAAAGAATCTTCTCTAATAATTTCCCCACCACTGACATAAGGCTCACCGGCCTGTAATTTCCTGGATTATCCCTGCTACCCTTCTTAAACGATGGAACAACATTGGCCATTCTCCAGTCCTCTGGGACCTCACCCGTAGCCAGTGAGGATACAAAGATTTCTGTCAAGGCCCCAGCAATCTCCTCCCTTGCCTCCCTCAGTACTCTGGGGTAGATCCCATCTGGCCCTGGGGACTTATCCACCTTAGTATTCTTCAAGATGCCTAACACCACCTCTTTTTCGATCTCAACATGATCCAGGCTACCTTCATACTCTTCCCTAGACAAATTGACCGCTAAGTCCTTCTCTTTGGTGAATATTGATGAGAAGTACTCATTTAGTATCTCTCCCATTTCTTCTGGCTCCACACACACATTCCCACCTCTGTCCCTGAGTGGGCCTACCCTTTCCCTGGCTACCATCTTGCTTTTTACATATGTATAAAAGGCTGTGGGATTTTCCTTAATCCTGGTTGCCAACGACTTCATGACCCCTTTTAGCCCTCCTGACTCCTTGCTTAAGTTTCTTCCTACTTACTTTATATTCTCCAAGGGCTTCATCTGTTCCCAGCCTTCTAGCCCTTACGAATGCTTCCCTTTTTGACTAATCTCACAATATCCTTCGTTATCCAAGGTTCCTGAAACTTGCTGTACTTATCCTTCATCCTAGCAGGAACATGCCAGTCCTGAATTCTTATCAACTGACGTTTGAAAGCCCCCACATGTCAGTTGTTGATTTGCCCTCAAACATCCGCCTCCAGTCTAGATTCCTCAGTTCCCGCCTAACATTGTTATAATTAGCCTTCCCCCAATTAAGCACCTTAACCCGAGGATTCCTGTTATCCTTATCCACCAGTACCTTGAAACTTACTGAATTATGGTCACTTTTCCCAAAATGCTCCCCTACTGAAACTTCGACCACCTGGCCGGGTTCATTCCCTAATACCAGGTCCAGTATTGCCCCTTCCCTAGTTGGACTATCTACATATTGTCTCAGGAAGCCCCCCCGGAATCACCTTACAAATTCTGCACCATCCAAACCCCTAGCACTAAGTGATTCCTAGTCAATATAGGGAAAGTTAAAATCACCCACCACAACAACCCTATTGCTTTTACATCTTTCCAAAATTTGCCTACATAAATGTTCCACAATCTCCTGCCGGCAATTGGGAGGCCTATAGTAAACCCCCAACATTGTGACTGCACCCTTCCTATTCCGGAGCTCTACCCATATTGCCTCACTGCATGAGCCCTCCGAGGTGTCCTCCTGTCGTACAGCTGTGATATTCTCCTTAACCAGCAGTGCAACTCCCCCACCTCTTCTACATCCCTCTCTATCCTGCCTGAAACATCTAAATCCTGGAACATTTATCTGCCAATCCTGCCCATCCTTCAACCAAGTCTCTGTAATAGCAATAACATCATAGTCCCAAGTACTAATCCAAACTCTAAGGTCATCTGACTTGCCTGTTATACTTCTCACATTGAAACAAATGCATTTCAGACCCCCAGTCCCACTGTGTTCAGTAATTTCTCCCTGCCTGCTCTTCCTCTTGGTCCTACTGGCCATATTCACTAGTTCCCAGTCAGTTATTTCACCTGCTGACCTATTGCTCTGGTTCCCACCCCCTTGTCATACTAGTTTAAACCCTCCTGAGTGACACTAGCAAACCTCGCAGCCAGGATATTGGTGCCCCTCCAGTTTAGATGCAACCCGTCCTCCTTGTACAGGTCCCACCTGCCCTGGAAGAGATCCCAATGATCCAGATATCGGAAACCCTCTCTCCTACACCATCTGTTCAGCCACGTGTTTAGCTGCACCATCTTCCTATTTCTAGCCTCACTGGCACGTGGCACAGGGAGTAATCCTGAGATTACAACCCTAGAGGTCCTGTTTTTTAACTTTCTGCTGAACTCCCGCTGCAGGACCTTGTCACTCTTCCTGCCTATGTCGTTAGTACCAATGTATACCACGACCTCTGGCTGTTCTCCCTCCCCCTTCAGAAAGTCCCGTACCTGATCAGAGACATCCTGGACCCTGGCACCAGGGAGGCAACATACCATCCTGGTATCTCTTTCACGACCACAGAAGCGCCTATCTGAGCCCCTGACTATAGAGTCCCCTATGACAATTGCTTCGATTGTTAAAGGCAAGTGTCCCATATGCCTTTTTCACCACCCCTCTAGCATGCCCCTCCGCCTTCCGAGATCTATGGACACATACGCCAAGGTCCCTTTGTTCCTCAGAACTTCCTAGTGTCATGCCATTCATTGAATACTTCCTTGTCAAATTACTCCTTCCAAAGTGTACCACCTCACACTTCTCAGCGTTAAATTCCATCTGCCACTTATCTGCCCATTTGACCATTCCGTCTATATCTTCCTGTAGCCCAAGACACTCAACCTCACTGTTAACCACCAGGCCAATACTGACGGGCAACATAAGTGGATTTCTATTGCACCGTTGCCACAACCTGTCTTTCATGTTCCTTACAAAAGTTCAGCCTGTTCCTTTTGAGTTATTCTGCAAGCCAACAAGCTACTCATGTACGAGCTATGATGACCCAAAAGAATCATCTTAAACTAGTGGTCGTAACTAGGGAAAGTAGCAAGTGAATGGTTACTTAGGCCAGATCAAACTTGTTCAATACTAAAACAAATTAGCAGTCTTGTCTGCCAAGACTATATGATTGTTAAGCTATGAACCTACTTTATACTTCTGTGAAGGAAACATATAAATGTGTGTTAAATATGAAATGTCAATTTGTGCCCTAACCCCTTCGTATTATTCACTTCCCTTTATATTATTATTGTTTTTGCCGGCTTTATTTAGATTAATGCTGTCCAGGCAATGGTTGCTATATCCAAATTAGTATAAAGTTGATATAAAAATGGTGACATTCCAAAAGCAGGCCCAAATATGTCATGGCAGGAGTTCATTCATCAAGACATCAAAATCTTAGAATTTTCTATTTAATACCAGTTTGTGAGCACCAGAATGACTGTAGTGATTCTTGAAAAATGTTGACCTACACTTTCTCACCACAAATAGTGACACTAAACGTGGCTTGACCAACGTCGATGCATCCTGAGAACGTGCTTTTAAAAGCTCTCCCGTATCCCCGGGAGGCAAGGTAATAGTGTGGTACAGATTTTACAAGTCACCTATGTCAGAATTCTCAATATCCCAACTGGCAACCCAAGTACAGCAAAACAGAATGTTAATCACTTACTCATACAGCCAGAAAATAGTACATGGCATATGGTAATCTAAAAGGCGTCTACAAATTATCATATGAGAAGTAAAGAAAAGTGGACTTAAATAAGCAGGCTGATGATCTGTTAAGTGTTCTTTGAAATCTCTGAGCCAACTGTAATTTACAAATTAAAAATACAACAGAATTATGTTTTTATATTGCCAAATTTCACAAGATTAACACAAGCATTGGCAGCAATCCGGGGAAGCTGCAAAAATTAATTCAATTGGCTTTCAACAAATATATTCGAGTATTCGAAGACTGAATGCAATTTTTCACTTGCCGTACGTTTTATCTCAAATAGAATGTGTTGACTGGTGTTAAGAGATTTACATCCAAATTCTTTCCTAAGGGTCCAAAGCCAAGCAAGTTTCCACTGTTTTATTTTCATTAAGAAACTGTTTTCCCTTTAAATTGCTGATGTGATTCATGCAGCTGTATTTTGTTTAATGGTACCTGCTAGGGATTTTTTTTTTTAAAGTACACTGGGAATTATACTCTGATAAGAATATTAATCAAAGGCATTAGATGAGTTCTCAACCTTTCACTTTAACTCTGTACCAAAGAACCAAATGTGTTTGTACTTGGGAGTTAATGTTGTCTAAATTTGGCTCTCTGACTTGTTTGTTGTTGTTGTCACCGTCTTCAGGCGCCATATTTTACAACGTTGGCGATCGTGATTCTCTAACTTTCACAGTCCGTGATAGCAGCCAGCATCTTGGTGGTGGTGTCAGATCTTATACCTGTTTTGTTTCTTTGTGTTAGATTAATTTGGAGTATATCGACATATACAGCAATTTCACGTCATAATCCGCACAAGCTACTGAATGAATGAATGGATCCTATCTTGCCAATTGACAAGATGTAAGAAAACAATGTCATTAGCATTGGAACAATAATTAGTATGGTTAACTTTTTTAAGGTTTATCTAACTAAATAACATTCCAAAACAGTTCAGTAGTATGTCATAGTAATTCAGCTGTATCTGCTTGCTGACTAAAAATGTTGTAGCTAAGCTCAGTATTTGAGATTTATATAAATTGGAGATTAGGATGAGGCCCCTTAGCTGACAGGTTAACAGCATAATCATGATCATAGAGCTAAATTATTCAGGACCAAAATCTCCAGGGATGAGTAAAAGGATCGCTGCTGTTTTTGGTCAATGTAATTGACTTGGGCATGAAACTTAGAAATGCATTAAAGAGTGAAGAATATAGTAACAGATTTCAAGTGGATATTGACAGGCTGGTAATGGGTGAACATTTGGCAGATTCAAAATTCAACGCAAAGAAGTGCGAGGTGATACATTTTGATAGAATGGAGGAGAGACAGGTCCAGATGAGGCAGGACATCTTCCCGTGCTCCTTAATGAGCCACGTGTAATGTCAATGGATTGTTTTATACCCTTGTAAAGAGTTTTGTTTATTGAAGCTTTCATAGTTTAATTAGTATTAACCCTTCTCTTTCCTGGTGGCATGCCAGTAAGACATGAAAGAAATCATAAACTATGTAAATCGAACTTAATTTGTTTTCAAATGAGCAAAAAAGGATATTGCTGAACCAAAAGATGGCTGCCATAAATCACCTGATGCCTGGGATTGTAAGGTGGCCACTAAGGCATTATATGGATTTCATTGAAGATATACCCTGACATGTTGCTCATGGAACCTCGCACTTAGGGCTGACGAGGTCCATTTCAAAAAGGAACTGTTGAAAGGAAGTGTACTTCATTTGCATCTTTATAAGCTTGCCCCTCTAGTGAAGTCTGAGGATCTACCAAGGCAATAGCTACTTGAAACGGGGTAATATGGATAATGACTCTATCAGAGGCTATTGACTGGGACATTATAAGCTATAAAACAAAAGCCAGGTCTAGACACCAGATAAACATCCCTTTATGAAATCATTGTGGAGGAAGAAGTTCACGTGACTCGACTGGCAGTTTTGAAATCTCTTTATACAGTTTAGAACTCAGAAGCAGACCAGTCTGCTGATTTATCTCCAATCTGCCAACATCTGAGAGCAGAACTGCAGGCTGACCAAGCAGCCTGCAAGAAGCGCTCCTTGAAGCCTGCTTATCTGGAAGCCACTGGCCACCACAAGCAGACCAAGTCTCTGAATATCCACCTCATCTCACTGTGGTGCCATCACCTTAAAAGAATTCTGCACTTCTGCCATCAGCCAGGAACCCACCTGAATTGGAACTTTTCCATGTGTGTGATAAGTTGCGATGACCACCACCCCACCTCCCCCTCTCCCCAGGTTTGGTTGTGTGAATAAACTAAACTCCTGAGTTTTCTGCGAGTTACTTCTGGCTACACAATTGACTACAAAATTGCACAAATTAGGGGTTTTTTCGAATAAGTGCCACAACCTGTTTTAAACAGACAAACGGTGAGAGAATAAAGGAGCTCAGTTTTGCCCCTCCTGCCCGTAACACGAGCATCCAGCTTGACTAATTCTATTTTGCGGACATATTTAAAGCAATTCTTAGGGTATTTCTCCTTAAATCATTTAGGTCGTTATGTTATTGGTGGCACACCAGACAGTGCCTTGGATTGATTTTTCTAAAACTTTTAATATGTGACTTTTGAAAGAGCTAATCCTTTTAGCTATCTTAGGCAGGAGTCAAAGGAAGCTGGGACAAAAAGCTTAATTTTGCCACGAAGATAACAATGTTGGATGCTTCCTTGGAAGGACCTCCCATCATGTTACATCATTCTTTCAGTATCACTGCGTGAAAGAAGGTATGCCGGGATGATCAACGTCCAGTGTAGCCTGACTGCCTACATCCATCAACATGTCATCTATTATTTCAGCAGGCACTGGCATTTTACCTGGCAAGGACCATAGGTTACTGTGTTTTATGTGCTTAAAGAGACAGGTGCAGAGCTGTAACATTTTTTAGGCACATACAGTTTTGGGCTGTGACCTGATATTTGGCTTGGCTTCTTTACAGCTATATTGTCATTGACTAAATGTGAATACTTCTCTTCAGAAAATCCCAAAGCTGTGTGTTAAAAGATAAGGTTCAGTTTACATGACCGGGGGCCTCACCTGTGTCAGTGACAGTTAAAAATTATTGGCAGATCATGTTCAAATTTCTTCTTTGTAGCCAAGACTCCCTATGAGGAAGTCTTTTAGTCACTTAAATGCTAACACAAATAGTTCCTGGGCTATTAGCAAAGGTTAATGAATATTTCCAGCTGTTAGACTGCATGGTTTCAGCTTTCTCCATTTCAGTGGAAATTTATGATGTTGTTGGCATGTGAAAGCAAATAAACCATATTAGTAATTAGGCCATATTTTGAACATTATGTCTGTTAAGCTTTCTGAATGCTTTGGAACCTCTAAGGAAAACATGTTTAAGTGCTGAAATGTACTTTTTAATTAATGCCTTACATTTATGAAGTTCTGTAACCATTGGCTGCATCACATGACACTTTCCATGCGTGTAATTGTTGTGTAACAGGTTTTGAAAGATAATTTTGATAGCTGCCCCCTTGACTGAATCATCACTAACCCCCCTTGCAAATTCCCCTCCAGGTCACACCCCATCCTAACTTGGACGTGTATTTGTTATTTCTTCATTACTGACGGTCACAATCTGCTGGCCTCTGGGCATGTACCGGCTTTAAGGAACTTCTCTATTAATGTGCTTTTGAAGAGGCTATGGGAGCCACAGATTATGCAGAAGATAACTTTTTTGATGAGTGTGTTTCTAGTCCAGTGATGAGGGCAATGCTGGACTTAGTTCTGGGGAATGAAGTGGGGTAAATGGAACGAGTTTTAATGGGAAAGTATTTGGGAGATTTAGAGTAGTGATGGAAAAGAACAAGACACCATCAAGCATACAAATACTTAACTGGAGAAGGGCCAACTTCATTGAGTTGAAAGGGGATCTGTTGGATAAGCTACCTTGTTAGTTTGACATCAGTAGCAGGGAAAACATTAGAATCTATTATAAAGGATGTGATAACTAGACACTTAGAAAAGAATATGATTGGGCAGAGTCAACATGGATTTATGAAAGGGAAACCATGTTTGACAAACCTGTTGGAGTTTTTTGAGAATGTTACTTGTAGCATAGATAAAGGAGAACCAGTGGATGTGGTGTATTTGGATTTAAGAAGGCTTTTAATAAGGTCCCATACAGGTTAGTAAACAAAATTAGATCACAAGGGATTGGGGTAATTTACTTGTTTCGATTGAGAATTTGTTAACAGACAGAAAATAGTAGGAATAAATGGGTCATTCTCAAGATGGCAGGCTGTTCCTAGTGGAGTATGCAAGGATCAGTGCTGGGGCCACAGCTGTTCATAACCTCTATAAATGATTTCGACGTGGGGACCAATTGTAATATTTCCAAATTTGATGATGACACAAAATTAGGTAGGAATGTAAGTTGTGAGAAGGATGCAAGGAGGCTTCAAGGGGACTTGGACAGGCTATGTGAATGGGCAAGAACATGGCAAATGGGATATAATGTGAATAAGTGTAAAGTTATCCACTTTGGTAGATAAAACAGAAAGACAGAATATTTCTTAAATGGTGAGAGGTTTGGGAAATGTTGATGTCCAAAGAGACTTGTGTGTCCTTGTTCATGAGTCACTAAGCTAGGTGGTAGGTGCAGCCAGCAATTAGGAAGGCAAAAGGTATGTTGGCCTTTATCACATAGGGATTTGAGAACAGGAGTACAGTTCTTGCTGCAACTGTATACAGCCTTGGTGAGACTGCACCTGGAGAATTATGTACAGTTTTAGTCTCCTTACCTAAGGAAGGATATAATTGCCATAGAGGGAGTGCCAACAAGTTTCACCATACTAATCCCTGGGATAGGGGGATTGTCTTATGGGGAGAGACTGAGGAAATAGAGCCTGTACTCTCTAGGTTTTGAAGACTGAATGGTGATCTCATTGAAACTTACAAAATTCTTACAGGGTGTCACAGGGTAGATGTAGATAGGATGTTTCCCCTGACCAGTGAGTTAGAAAGAGGGGGACACGGTCTCAGAATAAAGAGCAGGCCATTTAAAACTGGGATAAGGAGGAATTTCTTCACTCAGAAGGCGATGAAGCTTTGGAACTCTCTACCCCAGAGGGCTGTGGAAGCTAAATCATTGAAATCAATAGATTTCTGGATACTAATGACATTAGGGGATATGGGGATAACGCGGGGAATGGTGAGTAGGTAGATGATCAGCCATGATCTGACTGAATGGCAGAGCAGGCTCAACTGGCTGAATGGCCTACTCCTCCTATGTGAGACATAAGAACATAAAAAATGAGCAGACCACTTGGATCATCGAGCCTGCTCCACCGTTCAATACGATCATGGCTGTTCTTGGGCTTCATTTCCATTTTCCTGCCCTCCCCATATTCCTTAATTCCCCGAGAGTCCAAAAATCTCTCTATCCCAGCCTTAAATGTATTTAACGATGGAGCATCCACAACCCTGTGGGGTAGAGAATTCCAAAGATTCCCAACCCTTTGAGTGAAGAAATTTCTCATATCAGCCCTAAATGATCAGCCTTTTATCCTGAGACTGTGCCCCCATGTTTTAGATTCCACAGCCAGTGGAAACAATCTCAGCTTCCACCTATCAAGTCCCTTTAGAATTTTAAAAGCAAAAAACTGCGGATGCTGGAAATCCAAAACAAAAACAAAAACACCTGGAAAAACTCAGCAGGTCTGGCAGCATCTGTGGAGAGGAGCACAGTTAACGTTTCGAGTCCGAATGACCCTTCAACAGAACTAAGTAAAAATAGAAAAGAGGTGAAATATAAGTTGGTGTTACACAAAGTACCACATAATGGACATGACAGCAAAGTTAAAGCTCGTGGGAATAAAGGGATAGTGGTAACATGGATACAAGATTGGCTAAGGGATAGGAGGCAGATGGTTGTGGTGTGGTGAATGATTGTTTTCTCAGACTGGAAGAAAATATGCAGTGATGTTTCCCATATTATTGACCTCAACTTGGATCCAGGAACATAATTTCAAAGCATAGCATAGCGGCTGGTGGAATTTAAACTCAGTTAATAATTCTGGAATTGAAAACTAGTCTCAATAATGATGTCCATGAAATTATCATTGGTTGTCATAAAAACTCATCTGGTTCACTAATGTCCTTTTTTAGGGAAGGAAATCTACTGTCCTTACCCGGTCTGGCCTACATGTGACTAGACCCAGAGCAATATCTTCCCTCTGAAGTGGCGTAAGCAAGCCGCTCAGTTCAAGGGCAGTTAGGGATGGGCAATAAACACTGGTCTTGCCACACCCCATGAAATAAATTTTTTTAAAAATACAAAACAATGAGGAGAGATAGGAACAGACTTGAGAACATAGGCTAATGAAATGGGAAGATATATGGCAGATGAAATTTAAGACACAGAAGTGTGAAATGATACACGTGGCAGGTAGACTAAGGACAATATGAACTAAATGGTACAATTTTAAAGGTATAGGAACATGGAGGCCTGGAGGTGTATATACGGTAACCTTTTAGAGTACCAGGACAATTTGAGAAAGCTGTTTAAAAAGCATATGGGCTTAATTAATAGAGGCATAGATTACAAAAGCAATGTCATTAAACTAAACCTTTATAAAGTCAATTAAGCCTCAGCTGGAGTACTGGACACAATTCTGGGCTGAACACTTAAGAAAGGATGTCAAGCCCTTGGAGAGGGTGTACCAGAGATTTACTGGAAGGGTACCAGAGATGATGGTCTCAGCTGTGTGAAGAGATTGGGGAAACTAGGGTTGTTCTCCTTAGAGCAGAGAAGGTTAAGAGGAGTTTGATAGACATGTTGAAAATCATGGGTTATGATAGAGTAAATAGGGAGAGGAATAAGGAATGAAACCGGATGGACCACCCGGCATTGGCCAAGGCGCTGGAAATGACAGTGGCAAACCCAGCCCTGTCGACCTTGCAAAGTCCTCCTTACTAACATCTGGGGGCTAGTGCCAAAATTGGGAGAACTGTCTCAGACTAGTCAAGCCAACAACGTAACACAGTCAACCTCATGGAATCATATCTTACAGGTAATGTCCCAGACACCACCTTTGCCATCCCTGGGTATGTCCTGTCCCTGCAGAGGCGGTGACGGCACAGTGGTATACAGTCGGGAGGGAGCTGCCCTGGGAGACCTCAACGTCGACTCCATGAAGTCTTGTGGCATCAGGTCAAACATGGGCAAGGAAAGTACCTGCTGATTACCATGTACCGTGGCCCCCTCAGCTGATGAATCAGCGCTCCTCCATGTTGAACATCACTTGGAGGAAGCACTGAGGGTGGCGAGGGCGCGGAATGTACTCTGGGTGGGATACTTCAATGTCCATCACCTAAGGTGGCTCGGTAGCACCACTACTGACCGAGCTGGCTGAGTTCTAAAGGACATAGCTGTTGGACTGGGTTTGCGGCAGGTGGTGAGGGAACCAACAAGAGGGAAAAACATACTTGACCTCATCCTCACCAACCTACCTGCCGCAGATGCACCTGTCCATGCCGACAGGTCCAGCAGGAGTTTCCTTGTGGAAACATCACACTGAGGATACCCTCCATTGTGTTGTGTGGCACTGTCAATGTGCTAAATGGGGTAGATTTCGAACAGATCTAGCAACTCAAGACTGGGCAACCATGAGGCCCTGTGGGCCATCAGCAGCAGCAGAATTATACTCAACCACCATCTGTAACCTCATGGCCTGGCATATCCCCCACTGTACCATCACCACCAAGCCAGGGGATCATCCCTGGTTCAATAAGGAGTGGAGGAGGGCATGCCAGGAACACCACCAGGCATACTTAAAAATGAGGTGTCAACCTGGTGATGCTATAACACAGGATTACTTGCATGCGAAGCAACATAAGCAGTAAGTGATAGACAGAGCTAAGTGATTCCACAACCAATGGATCAGGTCTAAGCTCTGCAGTCCTGTCACATCCAGTCGTGAATGGTGGTGGACAATTAAACAACTCACTGGAGGAGGAAGCTGCACAAATAAGCCCATCCTTAATGATGGAGGAGCCCAGCACATCAGTGCAAAAGATAAGGCTGAAGCCAGAAGTGAGGAGTGGATGATCCATCTCGGCCTCCTCCGGAGGTCTCCAGCATCACAGATGCCAGTCTTCAGCCAATTCAATTCACTCCACATGATATCAAGGAACAACTGAAGATACTGGATACTGTAAAGGCTACAGGTCCTGACAATATTCCGGCAACAGTACTGAACACGTGTGCTCCAGAACTTGCCGCACCCCTAGCCAAGCTGTTCCAGTACAGCTACAACACAGGCATCTACCCAGCTATGTGGAAAATTGCCAAGGTATGCCCTGTCCCCAAAAGCCGGACAAATCCAACACGCCCCATCAGTCTACTCTCGATCATCAGTAAAGTAATGGAAGGGGTCATCAACAGTGCTATCAAATGGGGCTTGAGTCATAGAGGTCTGCAACACAGAAAAAGGCCTTTCGGCTCATCGAGTCTGCGCCAGTCTAACAAGTACCTAACTATTCTAATCCCATTTTCCAGCACTAGGCTCATAGCCTTGTATGACATGGCATCGCAAGTGCACATCCAAATACTTCTTAAATGTTATGAGGATGTATGCCTCAATCACCTTTTCAGGCAGTGAGTTCCAGATTCCCACCAAGAAAAAAATTCTTCCTCACATACCCTCCAAACCTCCTGCCCCTTACCTTAAATCTATGCCCCCTGGTTACTGATCCCTCCACCAAGGGGAAAAGTTCCTTCCTGTCCACCCTATCTATGCCCCTCATAATTTTATACATCTCATGTTCCCCCTCAATCTCCTCTGCTCCAGGGAAAATAACCCTAGTCTATTCAATCTTTCCTCATAACTAAAACTCTCCAGCCCAGGCAACATCCTGGTAAATCTCCTCTGCACTCTCTCTAGTGCAATCACATCCTTCCTATAATGCGGATTCCAGAATTCTCGAAGCACTGTTGCTAGGAATACCTTGGCCTGAATGTTGTGGAGTAGAGGTACCGGCAGGCAGATGACTTATGCCTCTTCTGGTACCTGACCAGGCTGAACTCCCTGAGTTATCTTCCACTTCCTCCAAAAGCCAAGATTATTGTAGTATTTTTAGTGGGAAATCCATTGCGGGCTCCTTTAAGTAGGCGAACAGTGAAAATAGGAGCCTCACAGGAGAAGACACAAAATAGATTTCGAAGCACTGATCAGTGGCAGAAAATATCGAGAAGCTGTTGGAAAACAAGGATTTTCAGGGTGTTTTAAACCACTTAATTTTGCTTCTGTCTCTCATTTACCAGTGAACAACATGGACTCCTGTTTGATATGGATATTACTTATGACCAGTGTTACTGAGGTAAAGAAAATTTAGATATGAGGCACTTGGACATAAATTTTCAACTTACTGCCTGGGGGGTGAAACTGGTGTTGCAGAACGTTCACTCATTTTTGAAAGCTGCCTGATTCACAATGCCACTGATTTCATAGTGTTTCTATAAGGAAAGTTTAATGAGCTGCAGGTTGAACATCTATTTTGATGTTACCAGGTCATTTGTTACTACTCCATTTTTTTGCAGGTTGGAAAATGGGCCAGGAAGTGGGTGATGGGGTCCTGTTCCACTTCCCACCCCCATTCTCTTGGAATATTGTCTGGTTACTGGGCAGTGTTTAGAGGAAATTTTAGAAAGGAATCTTGAGATATGTCTGATTTTTATCATGTAAATCTAATTACAAAATTTGAACCTAATTATTGAAGGAAATATTGTGTGCTATGCAAAATTTAAAAAGTTAAGCATTAATGTATATAAAAGTTGGACACTGAAAAGCTTTGCCCTGTTTACTCACTGCTCATGATATAGACTTTTTCTCAGGCTTGTTTATTTCTTACTTTATCTTGTGCATTGAAATAAGATATCCTGGTAAAGCTTATTTGCAATGGGTTTACATCTGAGGTGAAGGAATAGACATTTTGTAGAGCAGCATTAATTTAGAATAACATTTTACTGGATTTAACATCTTAACTTTGTTATTTCAACCTACGATATGGAAGTTCTTGTTGAAGATATGATAGCCTGTGGGAAAAAGATCTCAAAAATAATTGACCTCAGATATTAGGGAAGAAACTGATTTGAGGGCATAATTCAATGTGGTCTGATTCTAGACACTGGGTGTTAGTAAGGGATTCAGGTTGGAGACTAAATGTTTAGGTTGTTGAGATTAGAAAGGTTCAGCAGGATCATGGGAATAAAGGAAATTCTCTAACTTGGTGCCAGCCATTTTCAATATTGTTTGGGACCACAAACTCCAGCTAGACTTTACTAAATATGGAAGTAATGGTCTGGTGCAGGCTTGTCCAAACTTTTCACATAGGGAGCTACATTTCAAAACTTTCCTCACTCAAAGGGCCGATGGGCAAATTTCGGAAACATGAATTTTAAAAAAAACCGCAAGTATGAAAAGAAACAACTTGCTGAGCAAAAGGACAATGAGCAAAAAACAATTACAAACAGTCTTCTCTCCTTTATACATTTTGCTTCTTTGAATGCAAATTCCCATTGTTTCACTGGGCAACAGCTTCCGGTTAGGGACGAGGCCCGCTCGCCGATGCGTAAAATGATGTGGGGATACGTCAGGCGTGCGTCCCGACGTCACCCCGCATCATTCAGATTTTCAGTTCGGCCTATTAAGGCCATTAAAAAAGTAATTAACCTGATTGATGGACCTGCCCATCCAACCTTAAGGCTGGCGGGCCTCGGAAAAAGCATGAAACCTCATCCACGGGCAGGATGAGGTTTCATGTGGGTATTTAAATTTTTATTAAAGGTTTAAATAAAAGTTATGGACATGTCCCAACTCATGTGATGGTGTCACATGAGGGGACATGGCAGGGAAATTTTTAAAATACCTTTATTTAAAGTTTCAAATCAGAGATGATCTCTGAGGGAGCACTTTGCCTCAGGGAGATCTGTGCGCTCTTTTGTGCACCTTAATTGGCCCACCCATGCAAAATGGCAACGCCCCTCCCCCCCAACCAGGGGCACCGATCGGAAGGCCGCCTGCCCGCGGCCGCTCCCGCACTTACCCCCGACGAGGGGGAAAATGTTGCCCACTATGTCTTTTGAACTTTACTTCCCTACTAATAAAAAATCTATCCTGGTACCAATTCCATCAGTAATCTTTGGGAAAATTAAATAAACACACTATTTCTTACTACTTCTGCTGGCTGTGTATACATTACACCCCCTCCTTTGAATTCAAGCCACTACAGTTTGTTTAAAAATGCAAATTTAAACTTCACATTCTGAAACTTCCCATGTTTCCCTAATTAACATTTCAAACCTAACCTCTTCTTACATCAAAGCATCCAGATTAGCTGCTTCTAATTCAATTAAGTCTCTCACACACAGACACATAGACATATCCCAATATTACTCTATTTTACAATAAATTCCAATAACATTATGGAAATTATTATAATCTCCCTGACACACCCGACTCTCTTTCCCCCCCCGCCACCCTCTCCACCTTCACGATCTTTCCCTCTGTTTCTCTCCCCACGCACACTTTCTCCACGCACTCACACTCTCTCTCCCCCCGCGCACACTCACCCTCTCTCCCCCCGCGCACACTCACCCTCTCTCTCCCCGCGCACTCACCCTCTCTCCCCGCGCACACTCACCCTCTCTCTCCCCGCGCATACTCACCCTCTCCCCGCGCATACTCACCCTCTCTCTCCCCGCGCACACTCACCCTCTCTCTCCCCACGCACTCACCCTCCTCCTCACCCCACTCAGTCACTGTACCTGCACCCTCCCCCCCCTCAAGCTCACTTTCTCGCAGACAGCCTCCAGTCACTCACTCGGACACCAGTGCATCCCGCTCCAGTTATCTCCAGCTCATCTGGGCCCCACTGCTCAGACTGTCTCGCCCTCCACTCCGGCCCGTCTGGGCCGTGCTCCTCTGACTGCCTCGCGCTCCGGGACCTGGAACTTACCTTCAAAACTTACCTTCCCACTCTTTGCTGCACGTCCAATCACAGGATGATTTCTCTCTGCCTTTCAGCCTATCAGCAACAAATGCATGGAGGAACCAGCTTGTGGTTGAATGAGCAGCTTTACAACATTTTTCAAATATAAGTCAGTTGAATGTTCAACAAGTTTGTCTGGCTGAGGGCTGCAATGAGGCCCCTGGGCTGAGAGTTGGACAAGCCCGGTCCGGTCCCTATCAATCTTGATGGCAAAATCAGTTTGTCATTAGTTGGGGTTCGATGATAGTTATAGCCAACAGGCAGAAGTTGGCGTCAGGTGAATTCCAAGGCAAAGAAAGTCATTTTTTTCCCTCTGTATAAATGTATCTTAAGTACTTGGCACAGAAAAAGCAAAGGGTGGATGAAAGCTAATTGGATGCAAACACAATTCGGTTTAGGAGTTTTGATCTGCATGCCAGAGAAAAGCTTCATGGGATTATAAAAACAGCAGAGGTCAAAAAGTAAATAACTCAGTCTCACTCAATGCTAGTAGATTTTTTATTGTGCATTTTATTATTTCTTAAAGTTTTGTTTTTGTGGCGGCATTGAGTGCAATTGCATTGTAGAGGTGGAGTAGCTTATGTCAAAAAGAACTAAAGTTAAGTTAGAGATAGGATCTGATGGCATATTAAATGCATTTTGTTGCTCATAATGTACTAACATGAACATTTTTCCAGGACAGAATTTTCTTTCCAATTTGGAAACCTTGAGTGAAAGGCCAGTGCCTATAATGCAAGATACTAGCAGGAAAGAAACCAGGAGGTACCAAAGTTCATCCACAGTATTAAGGTCATGAGAAGAAAATAATATAGAGCAGCAAATGGTATCATAGAAACATAGACATAGAAGCTAGGAGCAGGAGTAGGCCATTCGGCCCTTAGAGCCTGCTCTGCCATTCTTATGATCATGGCTGATCATCCAACTCAATAGCCTGCTCTCGCTTTCTCCCCATACCCTTTGATCCCTTTCGCCCCAAGAGCTATATCTAACTCCTTCTTGAAAACATACAATGTTTTGGTCTCAACTACTTTCTGTGGTAACGAATTCCACAGGCTCACTACTCTCCGGGTGAAGAAATTTCTCCTCATCTCAGTCCTAAACGGTCTACCCCGTATCCTCAGACTGTGACCCCTGGTTCTGGACTCCCCCACCATCGGGAACATCCTTCCTGCATCTACCCTGTCTAGTCCTGTTAGAATTTTATAGGTTTCTATGAGATCCCCCCTCATTCTTCTGAACTCCAGCAAATATAATCCTAATCAACTCAATCTCTCCTCATATGTCAGTCCCGCCATCCCAGGAATCAGTCGGGTAAACCATCGCTGCACTCCCTCTATAGCAAGGATATCCTTCCTCAGATAAGGAGACCAAAACTGCAGACAATATTCCAGGTGTGGTCTTACCAAGGCCCTGTACAATTGCAGCAAGACACCCCTGCTCCTGTACTCGAATCCTCTCGCTATGAAGGCCAACATACCATTTGTCTTCTTTACCGCCTGCTGCACCTGCATGCTTACCTTCAGCGACTGGTGTACGAGGACACCCAGGTCTCGTTGCACATTCCCCTCTCTCAATTTATAGCCATTCAGATAATAATTTGCCTTCCTGTTTTTGCTACCAAAATGGATAACATCACATTTATCCACATTATACTGCATCTGCCATGCATTTGCCCACTCACTCAGCTTGTCCAAATCACAGTGAAGCATCTCTGCATCCTCCTCACAGCTCACCCTCCCACCCAGCTTTGTGTCATCTGCAAATTTGGAGATATTACATTTAATTCCCTCATCTAAATCATTAATATATATTGTGACTAACTTGGGTCCCAGCACCGATCCCGCGGTACCCCACTAGTCACTGTCTGCCATTCAGAAAAAGACCCGTTTATTCCTACTCTTTGTTTCCTGTCTGCCAACCAGTTTTCTATCCATCTCAATACACTACCCCCAATCCCCAATCATGAAACCTGTAACATCAATTATAAACTGTTGCGTTTCCATCCAATGTTTTATGCTAAGCTAGAGATTTAGGGGTGGATTTTCTAGCTTGCCTCTCAGTTATAAAGCGGGCTTTGTGAATTGGCTGCCTGTCATTGAAGCCTGCAGTCCATGGAGTTCAATAGAAATGAAAATTGGGTGCTTTCTATGACAGGTGGCCAACCGACACACGGGTGGTAAATTGCTGTTTAATAATGACGGGAGTACTATACTATCTAATACATTATGTCCCATTGGGGAAGGAATTCCAGAGCCTAGGATCTAGGCAGCCAAAGGTGCTGCTACCAATAGTGGAGCAATGAAAGTTGAGGATATACAAGAGGCAGGAATACCTCTCATGGAATCTCTACATTATTTCTGGCATATAATGGTTTGCATGCTATAGGAATTGGTGTCTTGATCCATCAAGATGTAACAACATGAAAAATTCAACAAAAGGTCAAAATTTTCATTTGAAAATTTTAATATTCATATTGTATTAATTAACATTGATATGGTAGACCCTTTTCATTCTCAAATAAGGTTTCACGATTATATCAATGCATTAAAATAGTAAGTTCAGAATTATTTTCTCACTGACAGCTTGATGAAATGCAGAAGTTGGGTGAGAGCTCACACTCGGTTACACAAAACAGATGTTGAAATAATTGTTTTCTTAACGCAAGATCAAAGAATGAATCAAGAGTCTCTTGGAGATGTTCCATCCTCCAGTTCCCATGAGTCTTGCATGAACTGAAGCCAAAGTTTGAGAAATAAAAAAGAGTTGAATTACATCTCAAAGGAGGAGTGGTTAAGTGAGGCTATTCACAGCTTGGCCTAGACAGCATGACCAGCAAAAGTCAGGTGAAGGAAGTGGGAGATGCACAAGACGCAAGAGTTGGAGGAGCATAGAGATACTGAAGGGCTGTAAAGCTGAAGGAGGTGACGGAGATCAGGAAGTGCAAGGCAATGGAGGGATTTGAACATGATAAAAATCTTAAGATCAAGATGTTGGTGGACTGGGAGCCAATGTACATTTGTGTGTGCAGGGGTGATGGGTGAACAGGATTTGGTGTGACTTAAGATACAAGCAGCAGTGTTTTTGATGGGTTCAAGTTTATGGAGGATTGAGGAGGCCAGGAGAGCATTCCTGGAGAACTAGAATAATTAATCCTGAACATAGGGGCTGAACTTACGCAGAGAGGCAATCAGAGTCAGATTTCCACTCCGCTCCTACTTTCTTAACTGAAATTCTTTTCGATCCCATCTCACCCAACCTTCTGACTCAGGCTGGGCAGGATCTGGGCAGTGCAATGTGTCCCCAGAGCCTAGTGACAAGGGCAGCTCAATCGGATGTAATGAGGCCATGCCTCCATTTTAGGGCTCTCGCTGCCATGGAAACCAGGTAATACAAAGATCCAGCCAACTTTAAAGGTCCTGAACAGGCGAGGGAGAAGTTAAGTAAGTGTGTAGGATTGGGGGTGGTTGGTGGTGGTGGGGGGGTGGTGTGAGGTCGAATCAGGCCTAGGAGAGGGGGTTGGGGGGGGGGGAGGGTGAGGTCATGCCTCAGGGGGCAGATCGGGCCTTAGGGAGGGGGTGGGCTGTGGTTAGTTCAGGCCACGGGTGAGGGTTGAGGGGTTTGTGTTGGGTGGGAGGGGGGCAGTGGGCATGCAGTGAAAGATGGGAGACTGGCTTTGGGGGGGGGTGGGGGGGGGTATTCCATGGGGGAATCCCGGGGTGGGTGAGTTCCTTGAGGGCGGGGAGTCTTCGTGGGGGTGGGGGAAAATCCTGAAGGGGTTCGGGTTGTGGGTGGGAATCCTATGGGGAGTTCAGTGTGGGCCTGTTCAATAGTTACCCAGAAATTAGAAGTAATTTTAATCCATCTAACATTTTCTGCGTAACTATTGGTGTAACACAGTCAGAGCCACCTGAAATTTGCACTTTAAATCCCATTTTCGGACGGGTCCCAGTGCAGGGCAATTGGCGAAGGAAAGTTAGCACTTCCTGGGCAATTGCCGTGCAAACCTTACCTGGGAAATTCTAGGGGGGTGCAGTTCCCCAGGGCATCTTTGGGGTACCCCCCCAGGGTACCCCCCCTCCCCAGTTATGGTGCCCTGGGGCTCAGATATTACGGCCCTATAATCAATTCAAGTCAGCAAGTACATTTAGGATGATGGTGATTTGGAAACTGAAGTCCTATTGATCTGTATGATACTTTGTACTGTTCCTTATGGGCTGGAAATCAGATTAGCTGCAGGTTATAATTACAAGAACGACAGGCATGTTATTCCATTACATGGCAAATTTAACTAGAATGATAGATACTTTATAAATGAGCTCTATTATACTAATATATTGAAAATATCCATTTGTATGATATAAATATTTACAATGGTTTAATAAAAATCCAAAACATAACATTGTTTTGTCTATCATATGTATGCCACAGTGATAACATGATGACTAAAAAATTCATTGGGTGGATCTTGATTTTGTGATATTGTCAAACAGGTGATAGGGAGTCAGTAACCATTATACATTGTTATATGTTGAAGTCAATGGAAATAAAAATCAGGAGATTGCTGCTGACTCACTGTCACCTGTCTTACACGATCACGCAAAGTTACGATCTACCTCTTCAAGGCTAATCTTTTTAAACCTCAGATCTGTAAACCAGAATTTTATGGGTGGAGTAGTTTACCTCTACACACAGGCAGACAATAACTGATCATAATGGATACCCCAGTGGGTTTTCTGGCAACAAATTGTACAATGGGGCAAATGGTGGAGGGTTGCTGTCCATCTTCGTGTGGTTAAGATTGCAGCAAGGCAGAGATTCAGCCACTGGCATTGACATGTAATAAACAGAGGGCCTCTGAGGAGAGAAAGACAGCAGTATTGACTAACGCTTTGTATTTTTTTTAAATGTACATTTTTCCATCATCAATACTAATGTTCAATGTAATAATCTAGAAGTGTTTTTATAATACAAGTTAACTTTTTTAATTAGAACATATATCTGCCAGTGTACTCTCCTCACTGTAGTTATAATCACTGAGAAAGGGATGTGCAAGTGGTTGAAATTTCTTGGTAATTTTGTTTTGTGAAGATCTGACAACTAATTCCTTACAAGACAATATTCTGTTACAGGCAAAGACATTTTGAACAATTGCATTCCTGCCTCATTTTACTTTGAAACAGGAGAATCTCCAGCTGATCTGACCTTGGTAATTGCTTGCAAGTTCAGAGATAGGATGAGCTTCCTGTACCATCTGTAAGTTTTCAGCTCATGTGCTAGGATGATATTGCACAAATTTGTTCAATGTCAGCTCAATCATATATAAAAACAGTGCAACCAAGAGTTGAAAAAAAAACACTAATTCTAGTTGTTGCATCCTGCTTGTTTGCACACTTTTTTAAAAGCATTTTTTCCTCTCTATCTACAGCTTTACAGTTTACCTAGTTAAGCAATGGAAGATAGTTTTCAGTCAAATGCATGGCCATGCATGTTTGAACAGAAATCACTGTATTGTACACAATGAAAGGATCATATTTTGCAATGGGCCAGCATAGGAAATTCGGGGAAGGGCATGGCCTACTTAAACTGATGTTAGTGTCTGGATGGAAAAGGAAAAGAATTCTTCTTCACTGGCCTTTTGCAGTGTGAAGTTGTTATCAAATCCAATTAATCCATCATGAGGAGAGACTTAAAGAGTATTTGGCCAAAAATCATAAATTATTTCCAACTTTCTGTAGATCACTGGCGGATACAGAATTGTAATAAAATGCAACCTTCTAAATGCACAAAACAAAAAAGACAACATACTTGTTGCATTGTGTCTATCCCTTGTTCTTGCAGTAGGAGAGGTGCTGTTGGAGATACTGTGGGCTGGGTCTTTGTCTGCTCCTTGGCCTTATGTCTGGAATTTTGAATGTTGAAGAGCTGGATACTACAATCAGGTCCAATGAGAGACTCCTTGAAAAAGCGCACAGAATGTTTCAAAGCTTTGTTGGCAAGATCAGCTTCGCAGCAATTATTGTGCTAGCTTAAAAATACTTTACATATTCCAACTAAGTTCACAGTACAAAGCTGTCATTATTTTTTAAAAGAGCATCATTTTCAGGGAAAAAGATAACTCCTGAAGATTTGACAAACACATGATGCAATAATATCAATTATATCAAAAAATATAGTATTACTGTAGGTGACATTATCACGTTGATACACAATTCACCTGACTTTCAGCTCCACAAAGCATATACTCTTTCATGCCCCTTGAGTTATTAATGCTGGCACTTAATTAAACATTTTTATCTATAAGTAGTGTTGTTTTCAGTGTTTTCCACGAGTACATTCAAATTCTTTTAAAAATTAACTTATTCATTCATTCATACATAAATATATTAATATAATTCTAGTTGTAGACATTATCTAGTATGGAATCTGACTTCAGTTCATTCGATGATCTAATGGTCTTGCTCCTGCTTTCCTCCTAAAATGAGCTGATCAATTTAAAGAGCCAGCAGGCAGGGCCAAATGGCATACCCTTACCCCTAACTGTTTCTCGCCTTCTGTAGTTGATATATCCTTGACTTTTCAGGAATTAGCTGAAGAAATTTCAATGACAAATGCAAACTAAATGATGATGATACCACCACTGAAGCAAGCTAGTGTGAGGGAGGTGAAGTGACATGAATTGGTCAGAATTATTAACCTGGGGTACACCAGCTTTAATAGTATGTCTCTATTTTCTCTGTCTCTACAGACATTAAAAATGAACTTTAGCACAGTCATAAAAGCGTCACCCAAAAACTGAAGTAGAATAGGAGGCATGCACAGAATAAACATGACCTCTCCAGAGCAACAACTCTGAAGCAGGATCCTCCTCCAAACACCAGGTAGCATGGATTTTATCCATATTTGAGATTAAACTTGAACAGGGACGTATGGAAAAGAGGGCATTCAACAAGAAATGAAGGACAAACTGGGTTCAACAAGTTTTATATATTTTCTTCGAGGTCACTGATTGGCTAGTTAAAGGAAATATATTATATGCAATGCCTATGGATTTACAGAAGTCATTTGGTAAGGTGTCTCACAGGACACTTGTTACAAAATTCACTTCTAAGGTAATATAGCAACATTTTTTCTTATTCTTTCATGGGGTTAGAGCCTCGCTGGCAAGGCCAACATTTGTTGCCATCCCTAATTACCTTTGAGAATATGATGAGCCATTTTCTTGAGCCACTGCAGTCCATATGGTTTTGATAGACCCACGGTGCTGTTAGGAAGGGAGGCCCAGGCTTTTGACCCAGTGACAGCGAAGTTCTAGTTCAAGATGGTGTGTAGTTTGGAGGGGATCTTGCAAATGATGTTGTTCCCATGCACCTGCAAGTGGTAGAGGTCATGGGTTCGGAAGATGTTTCCGAAGGAGACTTGGCAAGTTGATGCAGTACATCTTGTATATGGTACACACTGCTGCCACTATGCAGGGGTGGTGGGGGGAGTGAATGTGTAAGGTGGTAGATCGGGTGCCCATCAGTGGGCTGCTTTGACCAGGATGGTGTTGAGCTTCTTCAGTTTTGATGGAGCTGCACTCATCAGGGAGAGTATTCCATCACACTCCTGACTTGTGCCTTATAGAGGGTGGACAGGCTTTGGGAAGTCAGGAGATGTGTTACATGCGCAGAATTCCCAGCCTCTGACCTGCTTTTATAGCCATGTTATTTATATGGCTGGTCCAGTTTCTGATCAATGGTAAACCTCAGGATGTTGACGATGGGGGAATTCAGCAATGGTAATACCATTGAATGTCAAGGAGAAATGGTTAGATTCTCTCTTAATGGAGATGGTCATTGCCTGGCACTTGTGTGGCACAAATGTTACTTGTCATTTATCGACCCAAGCCTGAATGTTGTCCAGGTCTTGCTGCATATGGGCAGGGACTGCTTCAGTATCTGAAGATTTGCGAAAGGTACTGAGCACTTTACAATCCTCAGCGAACTTCCCCACTCTGACCTTATAATAGAAGGAAGGTCATTGAAGCAGCTGAAGATGGTTGGGACTCTATCCTGAGGAACTCCTGCAGTGATATCCTGAAGCTGAGATGATTGGCCTCCAATGACCTCAACTTCCTTTGTGCCAGGTGTGACTTCAACTATTGGAGAACTTTCCCCAGTTCAGTTGACTTCAATTTTGCTAGGGCTCCATAATGCCACACTCAGTAGAATGGTGCCTTGATGTCAAGGGCAGTAACTCTTACCTGATCTCTTGAATTCAGCTTTGTTGTCCATGTTTGGACCAAGACTTCAATGGGGCCTGTAGCTGAGTAGCCCCAGAAAAAGCCAAATTGAGCCTCGGTAAATAAGTTCCTGCTGGTAAGTGCCACTCACTAGCTTTGTCAATGACGCCTTCCGCCACTTTGCTGATGATTAAGAGTAGACTAGCGCAGTAATTGACCAGACTGGATTTGTCCTTTTTGTGGACAGGACATACCTGGGCAATTTTCTACATTGTCGGGTGGATGCCAGTGCTGTAGCTGTACTGTAACAACTTGGCTAGGGTGTGGCTGGTTTCAGAGCACAAGTCTTCAGTACTACAGCCAAGATATTGTCAGGGCCCGTAGCCTTTGCTGTAGCCAGTGCTTTCAGCTATTTCTTGATATCACGTGAGTGAATCAAATTGGCTGAAGACTGGCGCCTGTGATGCTGAGGACCTCAGGAGGTCCTACTTGAGAAGGTGGTGGTGGGCCACCTTCTTGAACCGCTGCAGTCCATGTGGCGTAGGTACCAAAGTTCTCCCTACTAACATGTGGGGGCTCGTGCCAAAATTGGGAGAGCTGTCCCACAGACTAGTCAAGCAACAGCCTGATATAGTCATACTCACAGAATCATACCTTACAGATAAGGTCCCAGACACCACCATCACCATCCCTGGGTTTCCCTGTCCCACCAGCAGGACAGAACCAGCAGGCGTGGTGCCACAGTGGTATACAGTTGGGAGAGAGTTGCCCTGGGAGTCCTCAACATCGACTTCGGACCCCATGAAGACTCATGGCACCAGGTCAAACATTGGCAAGGAAACCTCCTGCTGATTACCATGTACCGCCTCCACCTCAGCTGATGAATCAGTACTTCTCCATGTTGAAAACCACTTGGAGGAAGCACTAAGGGTGGACAATTAAACAACTCACTGGAGGAGAAGGCTCCACAAATATACCCACCTCAATGATGGGGAAGCCCAGCACAGCAGTGCAAAAGATAAGGCTGAAGCATCTTCAGCCAGAAGTGCCGAGTGGATGATCCATTTCGGTCTCCTCCGGCAGTTCCCAGCATTACAGGTGCCAGTTTTCAGTCAATTCAATTCACTCCATGTAATATCAAGAAATGGCTGAAGGCCCTAGATACTGCAAAGGCAATTGTCCTGAAGACTTGTGCTCCATAACTTGCCATGCCCCTGGCTGTTTCAGTACAGCTACAACACTGGTATCTACCCAGCAATGTGGAAAATTGCCCAGGTATGTCCTGTACACAAAAAGCAGGACAAATCCAACCTGACCAATTACCGCCCCATCAGTCTACTCTCAATCATCAGTAAAGTGATGGAAAGGGTCATCAACAGTGCTATCAAGCAGCCCTTGCTAAGCAATAACCTGCTCACTGACGCCCAGTTTGGGTTCTGCCAGGATCACTCAGCTCCTGACTTTCATTACAGCCTTGGTTCAAACATGGACAAAAGAGTTGAACTCCAGAGGTGAGGTGAGGGTGACTGCCCTTGACATCAAGGCAGCATTTGGCCGAGTGTGACATCAAGGAGCCCTAGCAAAACTGGAGTCAATGGGAATCGGGAAAAACTGCACTGGTTGGAGTCATACCTAGCACAAAGGGAGATGGTTATGACTGTTGGAGGTCAATCATCTCAGTTCCAGGTTATCATTGCAGGAGTTCCTCAGTATAGTTTCCTTGGCCCAATCATCTTCAGCTGCTTCACCAATGATAAGCGCTAGACAATGACCACCTCTAACAAGAGAGAATCTAACCAACACCCTTTGACATTCAATGGCATACCATCACTGAATTCCCCCACGATCAACATCCTAGGGGTTACCATTGACCAGAAACTGAACTGGACTAACCATATAAATGCTGTAGCTACAAGAGCAGATCAGAGGCTAGGAACCCTGTGGCAAGTAACTCACGTCTTGACTCCCCAAAGTCCGTCCACCATCTACAAGGCATAAGTTAGGAGTGTGATGGAATACTCCCCACTTGCCTGGATAAGTGCAGCTCCAAAAACACTCAAGAAGCTTGACACTATCCGGACAAAGCAGCCTGTTTGATTGGCACCCCATCCACAAACATTCATTCCCTCCACCACCGACGCTGAGGGGCAGCAGTGTGTACCATCTAGAAGATGCACTGTAGGAACTCTTCAAGGCTCCTTAGACAGCACCTTCCAAAACCCATGACAGCTACCATCAAGAGCAGCAGATGCATCGGAACACCACCACCTGGAAGTTTCCTTCCAAGCCACACACTATCCTGACTTGGAAATATATCGCCGTTCCTTCACTGTCGCTGGGGTAAATTCCTGGAACTCCCTCACTAACAGCACTGTGGGTGTACCTACACCACAAGGACTACAGCAGTTTAAGAAGGCAGCTCACTACCACCTTCTCCAGGGCAATTAGGGATGGAAAATAAATGCTAGCCTAGCCCGCGATGCCCATATCCCATGAATGAATAAAATAAAGTACACCCACAATGCTGTTGGGTTTGGCGGGGGGTGGGGGGGGGGTGTTCCAGGATTTTGTCCCAGTGACATGGCAAGAGTTTTGATCTGATCCCTTGGTTATGGCATCAGCTAGCTTTGTCTATCACATGCTACTTCCACTGTTTAGCATGCATGCAGTCCTGTATTGTATCTTCATGAAATGATTTTTAGGTATGCTGACGCTGCTGCTGGCATGCTCTCCTGCACTCCTCATTGAACCAGGGTTGACCCTCTGGCTTAATGGTAACAGTAAACTGAGGGATATTCTGGGACCATGAGGTTGCAGATTGTGGTTTCATGCAATTCTCTGCTGTTGATGGCCTACAGTCCTCAAGGATGCCCAGTTTTGAGCCACTGGATCTGTTCTCAATCTATCCATTTAGCATGGCAGTCGTGCTAAACAACATGATGCAGGGCATAAACAGAAAGTTATTTAAGGAAATAAAAGATGCAACGTAACTGCAAGTTTTGTATTTACACTTGCTTTGTGTTTACATGGATATTAAAGGACATCAGAAAACCTAAGTATGCACTCGGTAATTACACTGACCACTAACTGACTGCACCTGAACGAAAAAGGGCATAAATTATTGAAGTTCAGATCATTCTTGGCAATTTTACATTGTCTTACCATGTTTTTAAAGTTACCAAGAATGGCAGTGGTGGTAATTCCCAAAATAAAGGCAGACACGTTCAGCACGGTTACCAGCCAAATCATGATGTATACAGATTGAACCTCTTGGCAACTCTTCACTCCAACAAACTCGAAGTAATTGTTCAAATAATCACCACTACAGAAAGAAAAGTACATAACTGATGAATGATTTTCTACCAAATGTGAGTTGACTAATATCTGATTTCTTCATTAAGTGGTTACTCAACTCAAATCAGTTTGTATTACAGGAAATTTTCTGGCACAAACTTCATGGAGCAGTTCGACTCCCACATTTAAATGCTCTTCCAGTGTATTTTTAACTAGCAAACACTATAGGCTCATTTAGCAATGTGTAATTGATGAAGTTTTATGCACATTAAGGTGAGGGTCATCAGTGCTTGGAAACAGAACGTTTTTGCTAAGTTACCAACCAGTGCAAAAGGGTCAGGTACAACGAGAGCCAGGTACAGTATAAAGCTCTCTCAAAGCCAGGAAGATTTACTAGAATGGTAACAGGGATAAGGGGTCTCAGTTATCTGGAGAGATTGCAGAACCTGGGATTGTTCTCCTTAGAGTAGAGCAGATTTAATAGTGGTGTTCAGACTTATAAGGGATTTTGATAGAAGAAGTTGGAAAGAAACTGTTTCCATAGGCAGGAGATTGGTAACCAAAGGACACAGATTTAAAATTATTGGCAAAAATATTGGTGGGAAATCTTTTTGACAAATCCTTTCACTCAGTGTGTTATGCTCTGGTAAATACTGCTTTAAAATGTGGTGAAAACAGATTCAATAATAACTTTTAAAATGTTTTTAATATATACTTAAAAGGAAAAAAAAACTCAGGGCTAAGGGGAAGAATCAGGGGAATGAGATTAATCGGTAGCTCTTTCAGAGAGTCAGTACAGACAGGATAACCTGAATGACCTCTTTCTATGCTCTGTGCACAGCAAAGTTCCTCTAGTATGCCAGCAATTATCACTTGACCCAGCCATTCTTGTGGCTTCACTGAGTGTGTTCACCAATTTTAACATCTGTTCATGCCAACTTGATGACAGATTTATGCTGTGGGCTCACTCTAACTAGGAAGTTGATACAAATTACTCTAAGTTATTTTGTACAGGACCTGCACAGCCAGCAGTGAGAGGAAGAGTTCCAGTAGCTTGATTGGCAGAGGCTCTGCCATGGAGAATACACCAGTTGATGGTGACTGACAGTTAACTGCCAAGCATTTGAGCAACAGGTGAAGATAGCTGATAGCTAGGCAAAGCCATCAGACTCCACTTGCCAATCAATCAGCACTCTCTTCTCGTACAGTATAAGTATATTGTTTCCCCTGACATTGGTATTTCCTTGCGAATTGTCCTGATGAGTGCAAGGCGAAAAGCTTTGAAACAAAATGTCTTTTTTTTTAGCTATACTCAATTCTGTGCTACCAAACAACTATTTGATGGGATAATCCAGAGCAAGGCTGAATGTAAATGGGAATTAATGTATTTGTTTTTTTTAACCTTGTAATGAAATCAGAGCAAATCTAATTTCATTTCCTTGTGAGAGGGAGGTGTCAAGACAATGGGAAATTGTGACTGAGTGAAATGTACCTATAACCTCAGCTAACCAAGCTGACCTGTTTGAAAAAAGACCATTTTTAAAGAAAATACAAGACACTGACGAAGATGACTACCACTAGTCACCTGATGTCTAGTATTGTAAGTTGACCACTTTTCTGGAAAGTTCCTATATGGATTGCACTGCAGGCCTGCCCTGACATGCTGCGTGGAATTTCACCTGGAGGGTGTCAAAGTCTACTTCAAAAATGGACACTTGAAAGGAAGGCATTAAAAAGCAAAGTGCTAAGCTTTAATCAACCGTAATTCTTTCAAGAAGATGGGAACTGCTAACCAGCTAGATACACCAAACAGACTCTCAAAACCCCCTGTGGAGGATGAAATAACCCCATCTCTTGTTGGTTTCTATTATCTTGAAATGAGTCAAAAGTTTCTGAGATGAAAGGTCAAAAATGTGATTACTGGTTCTGCTACAATGATTGCAAGACATGTTAATTGAATTTCTTTCTTGGAATATACAAACAGGAGGTTTAAGAACTGCTATGCCAAGCCAAGCACAGAACGAAGTCATCAAAGCCACCTGCAAAAAACTGCTGAAGGAAGCAGTAAGCAATTTCTCTCTCTCTCTCTGTCTCTCTCTTGTGCTGAAGTGAAGATTGTCTCCAGCAAAGTGCAGTTACCTGAACTTCAATTCAACTCCAGGGTATTAAAGGAAACCAGCTAACTTCAAACAGCAGCAACATTCAACAATCCACGCCTCAAGGACAAGCAAAGGACTTAATTATAAATTCTTTTAGCTTTTACTTGGACTCTAACTTCTTACTTCTGATACGTATGTGTGTGTGTGTATGTCGTCTTGTCTTTTATTATTTTTTCTCGAGTTTAGTAATAAATAAACTTACTCTTTCTTTGACTTAAGAGACCTGGCTTATTGGCTCCTTATTAAAAAGTAAATGCATTTGGATTAGGAAAGGCATTTATGGGAAAAGAAATTTTAAAAAAACCTTTGTTGTGGCCAACCAAAGGGGCTGAATGAAGGGAAGCCAGTTCACTCCTCTTCACCCAGTCGTATCAGTGTGCTCATCTCTCTTTTATGCACTTGTCTTTTTCTCAGCTCTTTGTGTCCCTTCTCCTAGTTCTCCATATAAATAAACACAACTAATCCGTATGATACATAAAGGCAGAGTACTCACTTTGCACAATCGTACAAGTCACAGCAATAGCAAGTGTTACTCCGCACTTTCAGACTGCATGATTCTGTGAAACTCTGGCAAGGCACCTGCTCCCAACAGAAAAACATGGAACTGTAAAATGATTGCCATATATTTGATAACAGAAAAGCTGAAAATGTTGTTGATAACCAAACTAAGAGTTATGTGAATATGTGTTGGAGTAAAGAATATTAAATATCATAACCAGAACAATATTGCTTTATACCTCTGACAGTTGGAGCTACTCATCATCCAGTTGTGCATATGCCCATTACTGGTCATCTACTTGTCTGTAATATTATTTGAAATCATACTGAACTATTGAATACAAGAGCTGGCTATATTGCTCACACTCAAGATTGAAGTTGTAAACGCAGATATAATCAACATGTTGTATATATTTATATAATGCAAATTAATTCCTCATCTATGATTGGAGCTTCACGCATCCTAGTTGTGTGCAAGTATTAGTTTCAGCCCCTGACTAACACCATCTGGTTATATCAGTAATAAACCTTTGAGCACATATCCTATGTAACTCTACACCTTCCTCCAGATGTTGGGGTGCATTTTTGTCTTTCCTACCTCAGTGGTAATTTGGCAGGGTGCCTTGTTCCAACTCTGTAGAACTAGTCTGATTTCCATTCCATATCAAACTTTGCAAGTGCCTGTGCTCTCAGTAGGGTTTCACACACAGCCAGAGGACATTGAAAAATCATGTGCTTCAAAGGAGGAAAAAAATGCAGGGTTTCCCTTTTCATTTCCTTTTATTGCAACCTTCATGTGCTCCCAAATGTGATATACATTGTATGATGCGTATATCAAAACACACACAGCGATAATAGCCTTAGTAACTGGTTTTCTTTGTATAAATAGTTATTGCACCTTCTCCTTCTTCAGGCACCTTAAACTTATTACAACCTCTTTTGACTTTCCTTTAAAACTCTTATTGCCTACCATTCACTGGAGTGTGACCTCAATGGAGTGAGAGAGTTTGGTGAGCCGTGGGAAACTTAAATATCTTTCTAAAAATTTAATATTGCTTGTATTTAACGTTTAACTGAAAGTACTGTTTAACTGCAACATATGAACAAGCAGGAGTAGGCCATTCTGCTCCTCGAGCCTGCTCCACCATTCAATAAGATCATGGCTGATCTGATAGTAACCTCAAATCTGCATCCCGCCTACCCCCAATAACCTGTCACCCCCTTGCTTACCAAGAATCTATCCACCTCTGACTTAAAAATATTCAAAGACTCTGCTTCCACCATCTTTTCAGGAAGAGAGTTCCAAAGACACTCAACCCTCTAAAGAAAGAATTTCGCCTCATCTCCATTTTAAATGGGCAACCGCACTGGAGTGCTGCTTTGGGCTGCATTAGAGTGCTTAAGTTGGAGTTTGGAGAGACAGGGACTTTTAAGGGTTAATTTCTATCTAAAGTCTAATCTTTCTTTAATTTAGCAATGAAAAGTTGCTCTTTGGGTTGGGAGAAGATGAATTTTAGTCCAGCTTTAAAACAGGAGTTATACAGGCTCTGCTTGCACCTGCAGCTAGTTAATTAGTTAACTAGCTTAAACAGGTTCTCAGAAGCTAGATTCAGACAGCATAAAAGCTATCCATCTACAGTGCTGCTTTTAGCTGCATGAGAGTGCTTCAGTCGGAGTTCGGTGAAGAGGACGGGATCCTTTCATTTTCTAAATTTACTCAGTAAGAAGAGCAGTGGCCTTGGTAAGTAGGGCCTGGTGAGTATTTCTTCTGTCCTTTATAGTCCTTAAACTAGAGAAAGTAAAAGTAAAGGAAGTAACTTAAGGGTAAGTCATGGCAGGGCAGCTCAGCCATGTGGAATGCTCCTCCTGTGCAATGTGGGAAGTCAGGGACACTTCCAGTGTCCAGGGCAGTGTGCAGCTACTACTGCATTTCAGAGATGGAGCTGCCACTGGAGTCACTGTGGAGCATCCACAGGGATGAGATCTTCATGAATATTAGGAAAGTGAGGTGGTCACACCGCAGGTAAAGAGTGCATAGGCAGAAAGGGAATGGGTGACCGCCAGACAGAGTAAAAGCACTAGGCAGGTGGTGTAGGAGCCCTCTGGGTCCATCTCCCTCTCTAACATTTTCCGTTTTGGATACTGCTGGAGGAGATGGTTTCTCAGACGAATGTCCATGACACAGGTCCATGGCACCACGAGTGGCTCAGCTGCACTGGGCGGAGGGGTGGGGATAGAAATAAGAGTGGGAGAGCAATAGTGATAGGGGATTCTATCATAAAGGGAACAGATAAATGTTTCTGCGGTCGCAGACATGACACCAGGATAGTTTTTGCCTCCCTTGTGCCAGGGTCAAGGATGTCACTGAGCAGCTGCAGGACATTCTGAAGGGAGGGTGAACAGCCAGAGGTCGTGGTCCATACCAGTACCAATGACATAGGTAAAAAGAGGGATGAGGTCCTGAAAGCAGAATATAGGGAGCTAGGAAATAAATTAAAAAGCAGGGCCTCAAAAGATAGTAATCTCAGGATTATTCCCAGTGCCGCATGCTGGCAAGATCAGGAATAGGAGAATAAGCCAGATGAATGCGTAGCTGGAAAGATGGTGTAGGAGGGATTTAGATTCCTGAGGCATTGGGACCGATTCTGGGGAAGATGGGACCTTCTGGTCCCTACAACCCTGCAAGCTGGACGGGTTGCACCCCAGCAGGACTGGGACCAATATTCTCGCAGGGGTATTTGCTTGTACTGTGAGGGGGAGGGTTTAAACTGGATTGGCAGGGGTCTAGGAACCTGAGCAGGGAGACACAAGAGAGTGAAACAAAGATAGGAATGAAAGACAGAAAAGTAGAAAGCAAATGTAGAAGGGTAGAGGAAAGGAGAGCCAGCAGCAAATAGGGGCATAGTACAAAAAAAAGTATCAAAGTGTCAAAAAGACAACTCTAAAGGCACTGTATCTGAATGCACGCGCATTAGCGATAAGTATTAAGAATTAACAGTGCAAACAGATGTAAACGAGTACAATACGATTGCGATTACAGACCATGGCTGCAGGGCCATGACCAAGGCTGGGAAGTGAATATCCAACAGTGCTCGATATTTAGGAAGGACAAACAAAAAGGAAGTGGTGTGGCGCTGTTAGTTGAGGATGAATTCAGTGCAATAGTGAGAGAGGATATTGGCTCAGAAAATCTAGTTGTAGAGTCAATCTAGATGGACCTAAGAAGCAACAGGAGGTGGAAAACATTAGTGAGAGTTGTCTATAGGCCTCCAAACAGTAGTGATAAGGTTGGGGACGGCTTTAAACAGGATATTAGAGATTCATGTAACAAGCATACTACAAATAATTATGGGTGACTTTAATCTACAAAGAGACAGGGCAAACCAAATTAGCAATACTACTGTGGTGGATGAATTCCTGGCGTGTGTACAAGGTGGTTTTTCAGACCAGTATGTCTAGGAGCCGACTAGGGATCAGGCTATCCTAGATTTGGTATTGTGCAATGAGAAGGGGTTAATTAATAATCTTGTTGTGCGGAGTCCTTTAGGGAACAGTGACCATAGCATGATAGAATTCTTCATTAGGATGGAAAGTCAAGTAGTCCGATCTAAAACTAGGGTCCTAAGTCTAAACAAAGGAAACTATAAAGGTATGAAGCATGAGTTGGCTAAGATAGATTGGGGAACTTCATTAAAAGGCATGACAGTGGATATTTCAGGCTAATATTTAAGGAACTAATGTATGCATTGCAACATTTATACATTCCTTTCTGGTGCAAAAACACAACAGGAAAAGTGACCCAACCATGAAAGAAATTAAGGATAGTATTAGAGCCAAAGAGGGAGTCATATAAAGTCGCTAGAAAAAGTAGCAAACCTGAGGATTGGGAGCAGTTTAGGATTCAGCAAAGGAGGACAAAGAGATTGATTAAGAGGGGAAAAATAGAGTATGAGAGTAAACTTGCATGGAACATAAAAGCTTTTATAATTATGTAAAAAGAAAAGGATTAGTGAAGAGAAATGTTGATCTCTTACAGTCGAAATGGGAGAATTGGCAGAGCAATTAAACAACTACTTTAGTTCTGTCTTCACAGAGGAAGACACAAATAACTTCCCAGAAATGCTAGGGAAAGGGTCTAGTGAGGAGGAGGAGGAGGAGTTGAAGGAAATTAGTATTGCTAAAAAAAAGTGCTGCAGAAATTAATGGGACTGAAAGCTGATAAATCCCCAGGGCCCGATAATCTACGTCCCAGGGCACTAAGAGATGTGGCCAGTGGATGCACTGGTTATCATCTTCCAAAATTCTATAGATTCTGGAACAGTCCCAGCAGATTGGAGGGTGACAAATGTAACCCCACTATTTAAAAAAGGAGGGAGGGAGAAAACAGAGAATTACAGGCTAGTTAGCCTAACATCAGTGGTAGGGAAAATGCTAGAGTCTATTATAAAAGATGTGATAACAGGACACTTAGAAATTATCAACAGGATTAGACAAATTTAACGTGGGTTTATGGAAGGGAAATCATGTTTGACAAACCTACTGGAGTTTTTTTGAGGATGCAACTAGCAGAATAGATAAGGGAGAACCAGTGGATGTGGTGTACTTGGATTTTCTGAAAGCTTTAGATAAAGCCCCACAAAAGAGGTTAGTGTATAAAATTAAAGCACATGGGATTGGGGGTATGGATTGAGAATTGGTTAGCAGACAAGAAACAAAGAGTGGGAATAAATGGGTCTTTTTCAGAGTGGCAGGCAGTGACGAGTGGGGTACCACAGGGATCAGTGCTTGGGCCCCAACTATTCATAATATATATCAATGATTTGGATGAGGGAATCAAACGTATTATTTCCAAGTTTGTTGATGACATGAAACTTGGTGGGAATGTGAGTGATGTGGAGAGTGTTAAGAGGCTTTCAAGCAATTTAGACAGGTTGAGTGAGTGGGCAAATACATAGTAGATGCAGAATTACATGGATAAGTGTGAAGTTATCCACTTTGGTAGGAAAAACAAAATGGCAGAGTATTATTTAAATGGTGATAGATTGGGAAATCTCGATGTACAAAGGGACCTGGGTGTCCTTGTACACCAACCACTGAAAGCAGGCATGCAGATGCAGCAAGCAGTTAAGAAGGCAAATGGTATGTTGGCCTTCATTGCAGGAGGACTTGAGTACAGGAGCAAGGATGTCTTACTGCAGCTGTACAGGGCCTTGGTGAGAATGCACCTAGAGTATTGTGTGCAGTTTTGGTTTCCTTACCCAAGAAAGAATATATTTGCCATAGAGGGAATGCAGCAAAGGTTCACTAGACTCATTCCTGGGAGGGCAGGATTGTCGTATGAGGAGAGATTGGGCTGACTAGTCCTGCATTCACTAGAGTTTAGAAGAATGAGAGGGAATCTCATTGAAATGTATAAAATTCTGAAAGGGCTGGACAGACTGGATTCAGGGATGATGTTTCCTCTGGCTGAGGGGTTCTAGAACAAAGGGTGACAGTCTCAGGATATGGGATGGGCCATTTAGGACTGAGATGAGGAGAAACCTCTTCACTCAGAGGGTGGTGAACCTGTGGAATTCTCTACCACAGAGGGCTGTGGAGGCCAGGTCAATGAATATATTTAAGAAGGAAATAGATAGATTTCTGGACTCTAAAGGTGTCCAGGAGTATGGTGTTGAGATAGAGGATCAGCCATGGTCATATTGAATGGCGGAACAGGCTCAAAGGGCCGAATGCTCCACACCTGCTCCTATTTTCTATGTTTCTATGATGCCTTATTTTTAAACAGTGACCCCTAGTTCTAGATTCTCCCACAAGAGGAAACATCCTCTCCACATCGACCCTGTCAAGACCCCTTGGGATCTTATATGTTTCAATCAAGTCGCCTCTTCTAAACTCCAGCAGTTACAAGCCTAGCTTGTCCAACCTTTCCTCATAAGACAACACGCCCATTTCAGGTATTAGTCTGGTAAACCTTGTTTGAACTGCTCCCAACGCATTTACATCCTTCCTTGAATAAGGAGACCAATACTGTACACAGTACTCCAGGTGTGATCTCACTAGTGCTCTGTATATCTGAAGTGTAACCTCCCTACTTCTGTATTCAATTCCCCTCGCAATAAATGATAATATTGTATTAGCTTTCCTAATTACTTGCTGTACCTGCACACTAGCCTTTTGTGATTCATGCACTAAGACACCCAGATCCCTCTGCATCTCAGAGCTCTGCAGTCTCTCACCATTTACATAATATTCTTCTCTTGTATTCTTCCTGCCAATTTCACATTTTCCCACATTATACTCTATTTGCCAGATCTTTGCCTACTCACTTAACCTATCTATATTTTTTGAGGCCTCCTTATGTCCTCTTCACAACTTACTTTCCTACCTACCTATCTACCTAATTAATGATGGTATTAGCATATTAGAGTGGGTTGACCTAAGTTTGGGAAACCAGGAAAGCAGTTTGGGTTGAGATAAGAAATGATAAAGGCAAGAAGTCGCTTATGGGAATGGTGTACAGGCCCTGCACGTGTAACTACATGCTATAGAAGTATAGAAGAAGAGATAATGAGAGCTTTGTCAGAAAGGTACGATGATAATCATGGGGGATTTTAATCTACATGTAGACTAAAAAAATCAGATTGGGAAAAGCAGCATAGATGGGGAGTTCATAGAATGTTTTCGGGATAGTTTCTTAGAACTGCATGCTCAGGTGCCAACCAGAGAGCAGGCTATATGAGACCTGGTATTGTGTAATGAGATAGGATTAATTGATAACCTCATAGTGAAGCCATCCCAAGATAGCGCTAGCTAAACCAGGCATGACCTGCTGAAATGGTAGGCCTGATAATGAAAACTTATGAATGGAAATAACCTAAAGATGAGTCTTGAAGATTTCAAGTGATGGGGTTGTGACTATTTCCTTTAGCAGCTCGAGCCATTGTAGGATTGTCTTTGGGGGGTGTGGGCAAGATACACTGTCTTGGAAACAAATGGTCTTTATAGTTTGTGTGGATGGCTAAGTCATGTTTTGCCATTGCCAGAGTGCACCAGGCACTTGTTTCTGCCAGTTCCAGAACATGGTCAGTCTGCTTTTCTCCCTCCTTTGCAGTCGTGATTTCCATTCCAAATCTTTGATCAAGGATGTGACACTGGTACATTTCCCATACCAATTCAAGCAGAGTCATGCAGCACATCTTTGGATCACTTCAATGTTATTTATATCTCTCGCCATATAAGGATCTGGAATGCCCCACCTGAGAGCGTGGTGGAGGATGATTTGACGGTGGCTAGCTAAACGGAATTGAGAGCTACTTGGAAAAGGTGGGGGAGTGGGGCAAGCAGAGTTGCTCTTAGAGAGCCAGCACAGATATGACAGAGCGATTGGCCTCCCTCTGTGCTGTAAACATTCTATTATTCTAGACAGTAGAGACTGACAGCTGGGTTTGATTTAAGAATTTCAGAGTTGATCACCTGTAACTAATTTGTTTTAGTGGCCAATACTTTGCCAACCCTTTGGAGATTCCTTGGAATCTAAGAGTGCTTCATTCAAAATGTTATGCAAGAGTCTGAACGATAGCATAATATAATAGCCATATGACAGCAAGAACAATACCTTCAGGAGAGAAACGATAAAGCTTTGGGGCAGAGGAAACAGCAAAGTTTTACTGGAAGAAACTTTAAGTTGAGATATTTCATCAAAAATAGAATTAATTAAAGAAAATGATTTATCAAAACAAGGTTCACTATAAGTAAAAAAATTTTCAATTCCTTGCATTAAATATTCTGATTTGAAATTATAATATCTGAATTATTTTATGTTTTTATATATTTTGATGTCCTCTCCATTCCGCCGATCAATAATATCCATGCCTTTCAATCAAACTGCAATATTAGAAAACGTTGACTCCATTTTCCAGTCAAAATTGAAGTTCCAAATAATATTTGACCATTTGAGCAAATTACTGTTCACAAATGAATTCTACTTACAGTAGCCAGATAATTCTCATAAATATAGTTCTGTCCACTGGTGTAATATTGGCATCTACCTACACGCAGTGGTCTTAGATCCTAGGAACAGAAAAGATACTTTTAAAAAATCTTCAATAAACATAATCATTCAATAAATTTCTGAAACAATCCAAACTAATTTCTTACTTAGCGTTTTGTTTACAGATTTTTTGTCATGAGTTGTTCCCATTCACTGTTACTGTTCTTGTCACTCACCTCTATTTGACACTCACCCCCCCCCCACTTCCCATCCACCAGAGTACTGATTTTGAAATCAATTTATAGCCTAGAATTCTACTCTAAAACCTGCTGCTATGTCCCAACTCATACCCTTTACTTCTCACCTCCATTTAACTAATTGTCCAGGTCACTGGAGAGCACCCCATCTCTTTTTGAAAAGTGCCATGGGATCTTTTGTATCCCCTGTAAGATTGGATGAGGTAAATGGGGCACAGATTTAATGTCTCATTCAAAGACCAGAAACTGAACTGCCATATAAATACTGTGGCTACAAGAGCAGGTCAGGGCTAGGAATCGTGCGACGAGCAACTCACCCCTCTGATTCCCCAAAGCCTGTCCTCCATCTACAAGGCACAAGTCAGGAGTGTGATGGAATACTCCCCACTTGCCTGGATGAATGCAGCTCCCACAACACTCAAGAAGCTTGACACTAGCAGCCTGCTTGATTGGCACCGCATCCACAAACATTCACTCCCTCCACCACTGACACACAGTAGCAGCAGTGTGTACCAGCTACAAGATGCATGACAGGAATTCACCAAAGCTCCTTAGACAGCACCTTCCAAACCCATGACCAATACCATCTAGAAGGACAAAGGCAGCAGAGAGATGGGATCACCACTACCTGGAGGTTCCCCTCCAAGTCACTCACCATCCTGAATTAGAAATATATCGCCATTCCTTCACTGTCGCTGGGTAAAAATCCTGGAACTCCCTTCCTAACAGCACTGTGGGTGTACCTACACCACATGGACTGCAGCGGTTCAAGAAGGCAGCTCACCACCACCTTCTCAAGGGCAATTAGGGATGGGCAATAAATGCTGGCCTAGCCAGCGAAGCCCACATCCTGTGAATGAATAAAAAAAAAATAATGCTGCATAATTCCAGATAAGGGTGATTTATTGTTGGCAAATTATGACAGAGGGTAACTAATCTATCCTGCTTCTTGAGGACCAGTGTATCTGTTAATTCTTTTTAAACTGAAAGAAAAATGTGACTCACAATATTTATAGCTGTGAAGACGCCATCCACAACCACACAGATGAATGCTCCTATAACTCCAAAACTGAGGAATGTGATGGCTGCAACCAACTGTGGCATGAAAAACAAACCAAATGCAGATTAAGAAGTGAACATTTTAGTCACTTTCAGTTAAAACTCAAGAGGCACTGCGGGTTTCCTTTTACAGATAAATGCTTAACATAAAACAATGAAGACTGCTACAAGTCAGGCTTTTTCAACAACAACAATTTGCGTTTATCTATTAACATTGCGCATTTAAGTTAGAAAACGTAGGTCAGTGAGCACAGGGGTGGTGGGTGAATGGAATTTGGTGCAATTTAGGGCACTGGCAGCAGAGATTGAGATGACCTCACACTTACAGAAGGTGGAAGATGGAAGGCCGGCCTGGAGTGCGTTGGAATAGTCAAGTCTGGAGGTAACAAAGGCATGAACGGGGGTTTCAGCAGCAGATGAGCTGAGGCTGGGGCGGTGGTGGGGGGATCATTTTCAGGGAATGTTACAGAGCTGGAAATAAGTGATCTGAGTGGTGGTGTGAATATATGGCTGGATACTCATCTCTGAGTTAAATACAATACCAAGATTGTATTGGTCTAGTTCAGACTCAGGTAGATGCCTAGGAGAGAGGTGGAGTCAGTGGCTGGGGAACAGAATTTGCGTTTGGCAAAGACAATTGGCAGAATTCTTACCTCGATGGGCGGGCGGGCGGGCGGGCGGGCAGCCCAACCCCGCCGCCGAAACAGGGCCCGCTGCCATTTTGAGTGGGCGGGCCAATTAAGGCCTGCCCAGCAGCCTGCCCGACGGGAAGCGCTATGCGCTTCCTGTGCGTGGGGTGGAGGGAATCCCCATCTGTCAAAGTGCGCTCTTTCACGCATGCATGCGAAAGAGCGCATTGCTCCCTGAGGCAAAGTCCTGTCTCAGGGAGATTCATGAGAGGTAAGTAAACTCTAAAAATAGATAAATATTAAAATTATTAACATGTCCCCTTCATGTGACAATGTCACATGAGATGGGACATGTTAATAATAAACACATAAAATTTATAAAATTTTTAAAAAACGGACATGAAACTTCATCCCATCAGGGATAATCTGCAGCCTGCTGGGGCTCCTGGCCTGCCCGCCAGCCTTAAAGTTGGCCGGGCAGGGTGTTTAATAAGGTTAATTAGCCTGTTAATGGCCTCAATTGGCCATTGACAGGTCGGCGGGTGGACAGCTGATTTCGCTGTCCGCCTGCCTTCGTGAATATTTAAAGGGACCAGGATGACGTTGGGGGTTCCTCCCGACATCATCCCGCGTCATTTTCCCCTCGGCAAGCAGGCCCCCGCCCCCAAATTGCCAATGTCTTTGGATTTCCCAATGTTTAGCTGGAGGAAATTTCTGTTCATCTGGGACTGGAGCCAAGCAAGCTACATGACAAATCAAAGACAGTGGAAGGGTTGAGAAAGGTGGTGGTCAAGTAGAGCTGCAGGTTAGGGAAGGAAACAGTTAAAGAAGTTCAATTGCTAATTATTAGGTTGTTTAACTAAGTACCCATTTGGTTGTATAAAAGGGATAACAGCTGAGCCTAGTGTGGTCTATGGAGAGTTATATGACAAGCAATACAACTCTAAAGGAGTCTGTTTTGGCTTCGGTCTTCATTTCTAAACAACTATTGGAACTTAACAGTGGTAGTAAAGAATGATTGCTGCTTGTAAGTAATAGATTGGAAACTAAGCTTTCTTTGGACAACATACTGTATTTGGAGTTAACTTTTAAGAGCACAGCGGTTTGGTAAAAAAGGAGAATGGCTGAATCAAAATGTAGAGTTTTGGGGTATGATTACCTACTGGTGTTTTCTGAGAGTGAACCCTATGAGTGATGGAAGAACGAAGTAACTATGTGGACACTGGTTATGTCCTTGCTGAAGAAAAATCAAGCAATGGCCTTGGTGCTTTCATTACCATAGATTACCAATCATTAGATGTCAGCTAGAGTATTGCATATGGTTCTGGATGCCACATTATAGGAAGGATGTGAACACATTGGAGAGAGTGTAGAAGAGATTTACAAGAATGGTTCCAGGGATGAGAAACTTCAGTGACGAAGATAAATTGGAGAGATTGGGACTCTTCCCCTTGGAACGAAGAAGGCTAAGAGGGGATTTATTGGAGATGTTCAAAACTATGAAGGGGCTAGACAGATAGATAGGGCTGTTTCTGCTTGTAAAAGGATCAAGAATGTGAGGGCACAGATTTAAAATGATTTGCAAAAGAAGCAAATGTGACATGAGGAAAAACTTTTTTACACAACAAGTCGTTCAGATCTGGAATGCACTGCCTGGAAGTGTGGTGGATGCAGGTTCAATTGAGCATTCAAGAGGACATTAGATGATCATTTGAATAGAAACAATGTGGAGTGGTATGGGGAAAAGGCAGGGCAATGGCATTAGGTCATAATGCTCATTTGGAGAGCTGGTGCAGGCATGATGGGCTGAATGACCTCCTTCTGAGCCATTAAAGTTGTGTGATTCTGTGAAAAGCGAAATAAGATGCCAAGTATTTTCGGAGTTGGAGCGTGAACGTTTGAACATGGATGAAGGTTTGGAAACGTTATTAGATTTTATGGATAAGATCTATCAAAAAGATGACTTAAGTGCTTACAAAGCATGGTCCAATTTTGACAAATTTAGAAAGTTGGAAGAAAATTCCATAGAAGATTACATAATGGAATTCAGTAGACTATATATGCAAGATTGCAAAAGTTTTGTGTAGAAATTGCCCAATCGATGCTGGTGTTCAAGTTACTAGACTGTGCCAAAGTATGGAATATGGACAGGCTTCTAGTTCTAACGGGAGTTACGTTTGCAGAAAGACACACACACTGCTAGAACAGATGTCAGAAGCTCTTTTTAAAAAAAAAACACTTCCTCAGAAAATATTCCTTCCTGGCAGTGTTCATGGCACAAATGAGCCATTTGGCGGTAAGACAGAAAATGGAGGATACAATGTTAACGGGATGGTGAGATTGTTCAGAAACAGGACACAGGCATCAGTACGAAAGGAGATTTGTAACTAGGAATAAAAGGAACAGAAACACCTTGGATAATTATGGCAGGAGAAGAGAATTGGTGATTTACGATAAAAGAATGAACCCCAGAAATGCCCAGGATGTGGTCAATTGGTGTTTTAGATGCAATTCAAAATGCCCTTATGCAATGAACTCTACTAAACAATATAATAGTGTTTGAAATTAAACATGAGACAGAAAACTCAGGAGAAAACGGCCAAAGAGAGGGCATTGCATTAGTTACAAGAAGTTTCAGCCCGGTGATGAATGTATTGGTTGCAGAGTCCTTCAACTGTGCGGCACTAGATAGCGGATGCATGTCTACAGTCTATGGAATAGGCTGGTTAAAATGCTACCTGGAGTCTTTAAATGACAAGGACCGGAATAGGTTAAAGAATTTGAGAGTTACACCAGTTTTAGATTTGGAAATGATAATACCCTAAAATCTTTAAAATGGGTGGTGATTCCCTGTAAGATAACTGGAGTCAATCATTTCATCAGCACGGATGTAGTGTCTAGTGAAATACCATAACTGTTGAACAGACCGGCGATGAAGAAAGCACAAATGAAGCTGGACGTGAAAAATGACAAGGCCATTGTATTTGGAAAACTTGTGGATTTACAATTTATGCATTCTGGACACAACTGTATTCCTTTAATGAAACCTAACTTTTTTACTAAGGAGATTAAAGAAGCGTTATTAGTGTCAGGGGATAGGAATTTGGAATACAAAGCAAATTGTGTTAAAATTGCATTGACAGTTTGCCCACCCTTCTTCGAAAGGATTAACAATTTTGCTAAGGGATGGAGAGCATTTGTGATAATATGTAAGAAATACAGGACACCATCATGGTCGGCAGTGAATCTACCTTTAGCGAAGGATTCCAGTGAAGTTCTGGCGATGGATTTAAAGGTGTGGGATAAAAAGAACATTTTTTATTTTACATTTCGTAGCTTTGGCAACAAGGTTTAGTCAGTCGACAATCATGTACAGTAAAGAAAATAAAATAATTGTGGATCAGGTAATGGAGAAGTGGAAAGGGACCAGATTGGGAACACCAACGAAATCCCTCACTGATAATGGAGGGGTGGGGGGGGAAGAGTTTGCTAACAATGAGTTCCGGGATATGCGCGTAAACATGAATATAATAGTTATGAATACTGCAGCTGAATGCCCCTTTCGTAATGGAGTGCGTGAAAGGAATCATGCGGTTATAGGTGAAATGCTATGTAAAATATTGATGGATACCAAGCTGTAAATTAACATCAGCTCGAGGATGGGCTGTCCATGCCAAGAATTCACAGCAGATGGTTGGGGGCTATAGTCTGTATCAGTTGGATTTTGGTAGAAACCCAAAAATTCCTTCAGTCCTGAGTGATCATCCCCCAGCTTGGGAGGGAGCTATGATTAGCTCTACCTTTTCCGAGCATTTAAATGCATTACACGTGGGTAGAAGAGCGATCCTTAAAGTCAAAGTTTCAGAAAGAATTTAGTGAGCTCTAAGACACGATGTACGACTATTGGAAATTATTTTCAATCAGGGAGACATGGTATACCATAAAAGAGAAGGACTTAATGAGTGGAAAGGCCCAGGAAAGATTATAGGTAAAGATGGTAAAACAGTCATTTTATGGCATGGGAACCAGACTATTTGGGTACATTCATCAAGGTTAGTTGGTGCAGGCTACAGAATTGCAGGTTTGGAAAGTGTAGGAACAGACGAGGGACCATGTACTTCTCATACCCATATGTTGCATGATTGTGAGGACCAGGTAGCTGAAGTTGACAGGGTATCTGAAGATGGAGGCAGTAATTTGGACGAACAAGATGAGGCAATTTGTCTCACAGAACAGCTGCCAAAAGCTGGCACTAAAGTTACATATTTGCCAGAATGAGCCAGCCAATGGGGGGATATGACGATTGGAGGTAGAGCAGGGAAGGCCACTGGAAAATATAAAATCTGGTTAAATGTACTGGATAAAGGACAGGAGGTTAGGCATATGGATTGCAAACATGAAGTACAAAAATGGAAGGCACGGAAACACAGTATCAATTCAGACAGTGGGTCTGGGAGTGAACATGCCTCGGAAGGGATCGCGAACTGTTGAAAGAACATCTATAAATGGGAGATGGAGACCAAACGGTAATAGTCTGGAGTGTGATAGAAGGCAGGATAGAGGGTGTAGCTTAACAAGGTCAAGGAATATGGCACAGACTTGTAACACTACAAGGAGCAGAAGTCTTAGTAGCTTCAACAAATTAGACGATAAATTAATAAAGGATGCCAAACAGCAAGAACTACATAGTTGGAAAGAATGAAGAAAAATTGGGTGCCCGGGATATAAGTGTAGATTCACCTACGGCAGGAAAAGTTATGCTGAAGATCTTTTTAGCTCTATTAGCTACAAATGCTTGGGAATACAAGTCCATTGATATTAAAGCTGCTTTTTTGCAGGGACACCAACTTCAAAGGGAAGTTTTTCACCGTCCACCAAAAGAGGTGCCAAATGCAGAAGGGACTCTTTGGAAGCTAAATAAATGCATATAGGGTTTAAATGATGCCTCCAGAGTTTGGTATTTCTCTGAGGTCAGTTTTGTTAAAGTTGGGCTGTCTTCAGTTGGAAGCAGACCCGGCAATGTTTCATTGCCACCAAGGAAGGAAACTTGCAGGCATCTTTATGATGCATGTAGATGATTTTTTGTGGGGTGGTAGTAGCGAATTTGAAACAGTTGTCGTTAATGGGCTCAGAACAGAGTTTAAAATTGGAAGTCAGGCTTCTGGTGCATTTAAGTACACCGGATTGGAAATCAGGAAGAGCAGATCACACGTCCTTTTACATCAGCAATCCTATTTAGAGAATGTCAATACCATTGCAATTAGGGCCTCCCAGAAAGATACAGCAGCTTCTGAAACAGAAAAAGAGGAACTCAGAAGTCTAGGTTGTTCTGGAGAAGAATCATAGACTCAAAACGTTAACTCTGTCTTTCTCTCGACAGATGTTGTCAGACCTACTGAGTTTTTCCAGCACTTGTTGTTTTTGTTACAGATTTCCAGCATCTGCAGTATTTTGCCTTTAACTCAGGAGTCTAATTGGGCAACTCAATTGGCTAGGCAAACAAACAAGGCCAGACGTCAGTTTTGATTTTTTAGAATTGAGCACTAAAATAAACGATCCCAAGGTCGAAGAAATCATTCGGGCAAACAAAACATTGACAAAATTAAAAATAGAGCAGCGTGTTTTGAAATTCCCATCTTTGGGTGATGTTAGAAAAATGAAACTGTGTGTTCAGTGACATGTCTTATGCAAATCTGTGATGGGTTTTTGAGTGCGGGAGGATTTATGATGTCTCTCTCATGGGAGAAAAAGGCAAATGCTACCCATTGGCATGGGAATCTAAAAAGATACGAAGAGTTGTAAAAAGTACATTGGCAGCGGAGACTCTCGCCCTTGTTGGGGTGGTAGGTATGGCATTCTTTATATCAAAGATACTGGCTGAAGTTTTAAATGGAAAAGGGTTTTGAAGAACAGTACCTATCGAATGTCTTATAGATAACAAGTCACTTTGTGAAAATGTTCACTCTACAAAGTGTGTTAAGAGAAGAGATTGCAAATTGACATTGCAAGCTTAGAACAGAGATGCTCGAAAATAAGGAGATTGCCAAGATCAAATGGATTGATAGCAGCTACCAATTATCTGACTGCTTCACCAAAAGAGGAGTGAGCTCCAAGAAGTTACTAGAGATTCTCAAAGAGGGGTGTCTTTTTCTTTAAGTAAAAAAATACTCCTTTTTGTCTGGACATATCTATACATGTTTTTTTTAAGGAGGGGAATAAGGTCAATTTATTGAATGAAAAATACACATTGATGTTTGTTATTTCCATTTTTTTTTGTGTGATTTATATAAGCTCAGGATTACTTTCTTTTTAAGAAGAGGGGAATCTGTCAGGGAAGGAAACACATAAAGAAGTTCAATTGCTAATTATTAAGTTGTTTAACTAAGTACCCATTTGGTTGTACAAAAGGGATAATAGCTGAGACTAGTGCGATCTGTGGAAAGTTTTATGACCAGCAATAAAACTCTGTCTGAAGGAGTCTGCCTTGGTTTCGGTCTTCATTTCTAAACAACTATTGGAACTTAACACTGGGTGTCATCAGTGTACATGTGAAAACTAATGCAGTGTTTTTCAATGGTGCCCCCATGGGGTAGTATGTGAATGAGAAATAGGAGGGAGCTGAGGATAGGTCCTTGGGGACACCACAGATAATGATATGGGAGTGGGAAGAGAAACCATTGCTGATTCCACTGCCACTCTCCTAGTTTGGTGTCATCTGAAAATTTATTCTTTGCAGACTGTACTGCTTACAAGTCCAGCCAATGGTGAGAGAACTGCATGTTTGTCATTTCCCGTGCTTTTCTAATGGAAAAATCTGCTCCTTCCCCTCTTTTCAAACCCCCCATTACATCTCATCCTCAAACACATGCCATCAGATTCTTTCAATACCACGCAGATTTAAAGTGTAAAGCTGTCTAGTGAATTCAATATTTCTGATGAAAGTGAATCTCATTCGTGTTCATTCATTTCGCCCTAGTTAGGAACCTTTCACACTCTGAACCTGTCTCCCTGAGTTTCTAAAGCATAATGGTTGCTTTCCCATGATGCACACTGAATGACGAGGTGTTCTAATTGTGAAAAATCTCATCTCCTGTAATGGACTGTGCTGACCGTGGAAACAGGCAACCATTGCAGCTAGAAATGAACTAAGGGTAGATAGGCTTCAGGCAAAAGGAACCTGTGAGAAGAGAGCATTCCTCATTCAGGGAGTAGATCAGCCTCCCTCATTAAGGAAACGATGAGAGGGTTAATTAGGCGGTCTGTGAAGGCTCACCAATATGACTGAATTAAAACCAAAACTGCTGGAGAGAGTACTGCAATGAAATCCTGTTCCTCTAACATCAGTATTGGCACAGAGGGGGCTGAAAATGGGGATTTTGCCTCTGCTGGCTTTTGTACCAACCCTGGATTTTCTGTTGAGGTTGTACTGAGGGCAAAGGATGTTCATGCTGCTTCATAGGATGCCCCAGATGAGTTTCAGCTGTGAGCATGTACGTTTGGGTTGTAGAAATGCCCATACATCCCACTATTACTGCAGTGTCATCTTGGTGCGCAATACAGAGTTGGAGCAGAGAGAGGCCTAACAATGTGGCAGCCACCAGTTAAAGGTTGACGTTAGACCGAGCAGGGCTGGATTAAATTCAAGGCTGAGATAGACTGACAAATGTTTAATCAGTAAGGGAATCAAGGGTTACAGGGAAAAGGCAGGAAAGTGGAGTTGAGGATTATCAGATCAGCCACGATCTCATTGAATGGTGGAGCAGACTCGATGGGCTGAATGGCTTACTTCTGCTCCTACCAGACCACTACCACCTAGAAGGACAAGGGCAGCAGATAGATGGGAACTCCACCACCTGGAAGTTCCCCTCCAAGTCACTCACCATCCTGACTTGGAAATATATCACCCTTCCTTCACTATCGCTGGGTAAAAATCCTGGAACTCCCTTCCTAACAGCACTGTGGGTGTACCTACACCACATGGACTGCAGTGGTTCAAGAAGGTGACTCTCAACCACCTTAAGGGCAACTAGGGATGGGCAATAAATGCTGGTCCAGCCAGCAAAGCCCACACCCCATGAATGAATAAAAAAAAGACTGGCATCTGTGATGATGGAAGCCTCAAGAAGACTGGGAGATGGTTTCCTTTTGTTCCTCCAGTGTCAGCTTTGGGTCCATTACTCTTCTTCATAGAATCAGAAATTAGTTACAAAACAGAAGAAAGCCATTCGGCCTGTCGTGTCTGTGCTAACTCTCTGAAGCAACAATTCACCTGGAGCCAGTCCCCTGCCTCCTTCCCTTAGCCCTGCACATTCTTCCTTTTCAGATAACCATTCAAGTCTCTCTCGAATGCCTTGATTGAACCTGCCTCCACCAGTCACAGGCAGTGCGTTCCAGATCTTAACCACGCACTGCATGAGGAATGCTTTTCCTCGTATTGCCATTGTTTCTTTTGCCAATTACCTTAACTCTGCCCTCTGGTTCTCGACTCTTCCAGCAATGGGAACAGTTTCTCCTTATCTACACTATTCAGACCCCTTATGATTTTGAAGACCTCTATCAAGTCTCCTCTCAACCTTTTCTTCAAGGAGAATCGTCCCAATTTCTCCAATTCATCTGCATAACTGAAGTTCCTCATCCCTGGAACCATTCTCGTGAATCTTATCTACACCCTTTCTAATGCCATAATATCCTTCCTAAAGTGTCATGCCCAGAATTGAACGCAACACTGCAGTTGAGGCTGAACCAGTGTATTCTACAAGTTTAACTTTTTTTTTAATATTCATTCACGAGATGTGGGCTTCGCTGGCTAAGCCAGCATTTATTGCTCATTCCTAGTTGCCCTTGAAAAGGTGGTGGTGAGCTGCTTTCTTAAACCACTACAGTCCATGTGGTGTAGGTACACCCACAGTGCTGTTAGGAAGGGAGTTCCAGGATTTTGATCCAGTGACAGTGAAGGAACAGCAATATATTTTCAAGTCAGGATGATGAGTTACTTGGGCAGGGCAACTTCTAAGTGGTGGTGTTCCCATCTATCTGCTGCCCTTGTCCTTCTAGATGGTAGTGGTCATGGATTTGTTGGAAGGTGCTGTCTAAGGAGCCTTGGTGAATTCCTGCAGTGCATCTTGTAGATGGTACACACTGCTGCCACTGTGCGTCAGTGGTGGAGGGAGTGAATGGCATCACATCCACAAACAATCAAGTGGGCTGCTTTGTCCTGGACAATGTCAAGCTTCTTGGGAGCTGCACTCATCCAGGCAAGTGGGGAGTATTCCATCACACTCCTGACTTGTGTCTTATAGATGGTGGACAGACTTTGGGGAGTCAGGAGGTGAGTTACTTGTCACACGATTCCTAGCCTGTGACCTGCTCTTGTAGCCACAGTATTTATATGGCTAGTCCAGTTCAATTTCTGGGGAATGGTAACCTCCAGGATGTTAATAGTGGGGGATTCAGTGATGGTAATGCCATTGAATGTCAAGGGGCGATGGTTGGATTCTCTCTTATTAGTGTGGCGTGAATGTTACTTGTCAGCCCAAGCCTGGATATTGTCCAGGCCTTGCTGCATTTGGACTTGGACTGCTTCCATGTCTTAAGGAACATAACTTCCTTGCTTTTGTACTCTGTCTCTATTGGTAAAGCCCAGGATGCCATACAATTTATTAACTGCTCTCTCAACCTGTCCTGTCACCTTCAATGATTAATGCACATAAAAACCCAGGGACCGCTGATCCTGCACCCACTTTAGAATTGTACCACAGAACAGTTATGGTGCAGAAAGAAGCCACTCAGCCCATCATGTCTGCACCAGCCAAAAAGAGAAAGAAACTAGCCACTCATTTTATTGCCACTTTCCAGCACTTGGTCCGTAGCCTCGCAGGTTACAGCACTTCAGATGCAGTTCCAGGTACCTTTTTAAATGAGTTGTGTTTCAGCCTCAAACAGCAATTCTGGGTGAAAAAGTTTTTCCTCGTGTCCCCTCCAATCCTTCTACCACTCAACTTAAATCTATGCCCCCTGATAATTGACCTCTCAGCTGGGAAAATAAGTCTTTCCTGTCTACCCTATCTAAGCCCCTCATAATTTTGTACACCTCAATTAGATCACCACTTAGCCTCCTCTGTTCTAAGGAAAACAATCCTAGCCTATCCAATCTCTCCTCATAGCAACAATTTTCAAGCCCTGGCAACATTCTTGTAAATCTTCTTTGCACTCTCTCCAAAGTAATTATGTCCTTCCTTTAATGTGGTGACCAGAACTGTACACAAAATTCCAGCTGTGGCCTAACCAGCGTTTTATACAGTTCCATAATTGCCTTTGTATTCAATACCTTACCCAATAAAGGAAAGCATTCCATATGCTTTCTTGACCACCTTGTCCACCTGCCCAGCCACCTTCAAGGACCTGAGGACATGCACTTCAAGGTCTCTCACTTCCTCAACCCCCCTCAATAACTTCCCATTTATTGAGTATTCCCTCGCTTTGCTTGCCTTCCCCAAATGCATTACCTCACATTTTTCTGGATTGAATTCCATTTGCTGCTACTTCACCCACTCAACCAAACCATTGAATTCATTCTGGAGTCAGCAGCTATCCTCTTTACTATCAACTACACAACCAATTTTTGTGTCATCTGCAAATTTCCCAATCATGCCTCCCACATTTAAGTCTAAATAATTAATATATACAACAAACAGCAAGGACCCTAACACTGAGCTCTGTGGAACATCACTGGAAACCTTTCTTCATTCACAAAAACATCCACTGACCATTTGTTTCCTGTCACTGAGCCAATTTTGGATCCAACTTGCCACATTTCCCTGTATCCCATGAGATCTCACTTTCCTGACCAGTCTGCCATGTGGGACCTTGTCAAATGCCTTACTGATATCCATGTAAACAACATCCACTACACTATCCTCATCAATCCTCCTTGTTACCTCCTCAAAAGAAATTCTATTAAGTTAGTTAGACATGATCTTCCCCTAACAAAACCATGCTGACTATTCCTGATAAATCCGTGCCTTTCTAAGTGACAATTTATCCTGTCTCAGAATTGTTTCCAATAATTTGCCCGCCACCGAAGTCAGACTGACTGGCCTATAATTTTCTGACCTATTCCTCGCACTCTTTTTTAAAATATGGGTATAGCGTTTGCATACCTCCAATCCTCTGGTACCTCCCCTATATTTAGTGAAGATTGGAAAATGATCCTCAGAGCATCTGCTATTTCCTCCCTGGCTTCCTTTAACAGCCTGGGATACAATCCATCTGGCCCTGGTGATTTATCCACTTCAATGATGTCAGTCCCTCCAGCACTTCCCCTCTCATTATGCTAATTGTATCTAATATTTCACACTATTCCTCTTTAACTAGAATATTTGCATTGTCCCTCTCCTTAGTGAAGACTGAGACAAAGTATTCATTGAGAACCCTGCTCACATCTTTTGCATCAACCCACAAGTTAGCATATGCATCTCTGATAGGCCCTGTCTTTTCCTTAGGTATTCTCTTGCTCTTAATGTACTGGTAAAACATCTTAGGGTTTTCTTTGATTTTACCTGCCAGTATTTTTTCATATCCTCTCTTTGCTTTCCTAATTTCCATTTTTACTTCACCCCCGTACTTTCTATACTACTCTAGGCTTTCTACAGTATTAAGTCTTTTGTGACTGTCATTAGCTTTATTTTTCTGCTTTATCTTGGCCTGTATGCTTCTGGATAACCAGGGGGCTTTAGGTTTGGCAGTACCACCCTTTTTCTTTGTGGGGACATGTCTACACTGTGCCCATAGAGTCTCGCCTTTGAATGCCTCCCACTGATTTGACACAGTTTTTCCTTCTAATAGCTGTATCCAGTCCACTCTCACCAGCTCACCTCTCAGCTTTAAAATTTGTCTTCCCTCAATTTAGAGCTTTTACTCCTGTCCTATCTTTGTCCTTTTCCATAATGATGCTAAATCTAACAATATTATGGTCACTACCTCCAAAATGGTCCTCCACTGATACTTCATTCACTTGTCCCCCACTGATACTTCATTTCCTAAGACTAAATCTAGAATTGCACTCTCTCTCTCTCTCTCTCAATGGGCTTGTTACGTGCTGGCTAAAAACGTTCTCTTGAATGCAGTTCAAGAATTTTGTGCCCTTCTCACTGTTCGTATCCCAATTGATGTTAGAGTAGTTGAAGTCCCCAACGATTACTGCCCTACTGCTTTTGCACTCAAAAAGCTGTCTACATATTTGCTCTTCTAACTCCCTTCCACTATTTGGTGGTTTATAGTACGCTCTTAGCAGTGTGACTGCCCCTTTTTTATTTCTGAGCTCAACCCATATGGCCTCATTTGATGCTTCATTTAGTATATCATCCCTCCTCACAGCTGTAATTGATTCTTTAACCAATAATACGGCACCTCGTTTCCATTATAGCGATGATATCATGCTGCCGTGTCTCTGTGCCCTCAGCTCATTGGCTTTATTTACTATACTCCTTGCATTTACTGTAAGGAACATAACTTTTTTTTCTGTTGGACTGTGGGTTAAAATTACAATGGCTGCAAGTTGAAAGACATGTCCACTGGAACAGGATGAGAGATACATCCAATGTTGCAGTCCTAGAACAGTGTGTACCATGAAAGATAAGATGGTGCTGGAAAGAAGTCCTGGACCAAGGGAGCTGCATGGCAACAACATTTTAATTGGCTCCTGACCAGGTGACCAGGTTTTGTGAGAAGTGATGCTGCAGAATAGCTCCAAGCCTGAAAGAAAAAAGACCTAAAACCTCTCTCTCCTGTGTGTGGAAGGTTCCAGAAATTCCACAATAATAGCTAGCTGGCTTTTTCTCCTCATATTTTCTCTCTCTCTCTCTCTGAAAACCCCTGTCAAGAGGCAAAGGGGAAAATCACAGTTAGGGACATTGAAAGGCAAATGCTCAATCAGTGAACTAAATATTTAGAGTGCTGGAAGACCACCTTGTGTTGTCAACAAGAACTGAAAGGAATTTGGAAGATATGATCAAAATCAACCCATCAAATCCTGTACTCCGGAATTGGTGCTATTGAACTGTTTTATCCCAACCTTAAAATCCATGTTTTTGTGTGTCTTGTATGCGTGTGTATAGGGATTTAAGGGGTAGAGTTTAGGTTATACAGTGAGAAATTAACAGTTCGTGTTTCTTTCTTTTGCCACTGGTTAATGACAGTTTGTTCAATAAACACTTATTTACTTATCAAGTTTACAAAGCTGGTGCTCGTATTCTGTTAACCTAAATTAAACAGTTGGGTAGAATTGGGGCAATCTGGTGGTTTGATCAAACTTTTCACATTTGTTGCGGCTTGGAACAGTGGGGCTTGATATTACAGCGCACTATCCCCAGTGTGTTGTGACATTACATATATACCTTTGTAACAGTGCCAAATTCCTATGCTGTACACTGTTTAACCTGTGCTGCTTCTGTCCTTCAGAGTCACTCTCTAATTCTCCATCTCCTCCCATTCCCTGCTCTGAATTTGCCCTCAGGTTCCCATTCCCCTGTCCCCCTTCCAATCTAATTAGACCCATCCCCACCCTCCCTGCTTTCAGGAAACTCATCCCCTTTCCTACCCAAGTCTTTGGTACCAACGTGGACCATGAACTCTGGCTGATCAACCTCCCCCCAGAAGAATGTCCTGCAGCTGCTCCGTGACATCCTTGACCCTAGCACCAGGGAGGCAACATACCATCCTGGAGTCATGTCTACAGCCACAGAAAGGCCTGTCTGTTCCCCTACCTAATGAATGCCCTATTACTACTGCTCTTCCCCTCTTCTTTCACCCCTCCTGCACAGCAGAGCTGCCTGTCATGCCACAAACTTGGCTCTGACTGCACTCCTCCAAGGAACCAACGCCCTCACCGGTATCTAAACTGAAAAGCAATTAGTGAGCGGGACCCCAGGGGACTCCTGCACTAACTGCCTAATTTTCTTGGATTGCCTGGCAGTCACGCATTCCCTTTCTGCCTCCAGGCTCCTAAGCTGCAGTGTGACCACCTCAATGAATGTGCTATCCATGTAGCTCTCAGCCTTGCGGATGCGCCACAGTGACTCCAGCCGCTGCTCGAGCTCTGAAATCCGGAGCTCAAGGTTCTGCAGCTGGTGACACTTCCTGCACATGTGGTCATCTAGGACACTGGTAGCATCCACAACTTCCCACATATTATAGGACATGCATTCCACACGACTGGGTTGTTCTGCCATGGCTTCAATTTACTTCCCTTGCACTAACTTTATTTTACTTTGGTTTACTTATGCAACTTTTTTTTAACCTGGCCTCGACTTAACTTTATTTCCCTACTGCTTGTGTTTCTTGTTTAAATGTTAAGTAGCCTCTTTTTTAAAAAAAAAAGTGTTTTTCTAATTCTCAGCTACTTGAAGACACTCCCTAACAGCAGTTTCTCACCAACCAATGAACTTATTTTTCTCCTGTGATGTTAGGTGCTAGATGCTGTTGACTGCCGGGCTCTGGGTCCTCCTCTTGCACTCTCCTCTAGGTGCTGCTAACTGCCTGTCCCGGGGTCCTCCTCTCGCACTCTCCTCATACCCTTTTAGTTTATACTGTCTCTCCACATTCTTAGCAAAATGAATCACTTCACATTTCTCTGCATTCAATTTCATCTGCCACTTATCTGCCCATTCCACCAACCTAACTATATCCCTTTTGAAGTTTTACACTATCCATCCCACAGTTCAAAATGCTTCCAAGTTTTGTATGATCTGCAAATTTTGAAATTGTGCCCTGTACCAAAAGGCCTAAGTCATTAACTTATATCAGGAAGAGCAGGGACTGTCATGGAGCTAAACCAATCCCTGGGGGACTCCACTATTAACCTTCCCCCATCCATAAGACAAACATTAACCACTACTCTCTGCTTCCTGTCACTCAGCCAATTTTGTATCCACATTGCTACTGTCCTTTTTATTCCATGAGCTCTAACTTTGTTCATGAGTATGTTGTCTGGCAATTTATCAAATGCTTTTTGGAAGTCCATGAAAACTACATCAACAGCATTGCCCTCATCAGCCCCTCTGTTACCTCATCAAAAAACTCTAGCAAATATGTTAAAAGTTTGCTCTTAACAAATCTATGCTGGCTTCCCTTAATTAACCAGCTTTTACTCAAGTGACTATTAATTTTGTCTTAACTTATCGTTTATGGCAGATGGAGTTCAATGTAGAGAAGTGTGAAATTATGAATTTTGGGATGACTAATATGGGAAGGCAGTGTGCTATAAATGGCACAATACTGAAAAATATAAATGAGCAGAAAGACCTTGTCCATAAACACAAATCCTTAAAGAAGGCAGGGTAAGTTAAGGTGGTTAAAATAGCATAGGGGTTACTTTGGTTTATAAATAGAGAAATAGGATATAAAAGCAAAGAGAACTTTATAAATTATTGGTTAAACTTAGCAGGAGGATTGGGGACCACGCTTCAGGAAAGATGTAGAAAGGGTACAGAAGTTAACCAGGATCTCGCCAGGGATGAGTGACTCCAGTTATGAGGATAAGTTGGAGAAGTTAGGAGTGTTTTCTTTGGAACAGAGAAGGTTAAGAAGTGACACATTAGAGAATTTCATAATCATGAGAGGTTTTGATCGAGTAGAGAGAGAGCGAGAGAGAGAGATTCTCCTAAGGGGATTGGGTCAATAGCCAGAGGTTATAAATTATCAGCAAAACATTTAGAGGTGAGATGAGGAGAAATGTTTACCCTCAAAGTTGTCATGATCTGGAACACTCTACTGACTGCTCTACTTGAAAAGGTAGGTCAAGCTGATTCTGTAAATAATTTTAAAGAGATTTGGGCAGGTACTTAAGGATGAGGAACAGGATGCAGACAAAATGATGGTGTATGGAACAAAGCAGAATTGCTCTTTCAAAAATCAAGCACAAGGGTCCACATGGCCTCCTTCGCTGCTATAAGTTAAATCACACAGGTAGGGTGTACCTACATTACAGGAAGAAAGGCCTGCATGTATATGGCCACCTTCCACGACCCCAGGACATCTCAAAACACTTTATAGCTGAACAGGCACTTTTGAAGTATAGTCACTGTTGTAAAGAAGGAAATGTAGCAACCAATTTTCACATAGCAAACTCCCACAAACAGCAATGTGATAATGACCAGATAATCTATTGTCATGCCCAGTACTGACATGTCATATTCTGAACTTCAAACTAATTTAACACTTAAAAAAAACTGAATAAAAAGGTTGGAAAAGTTGGCCACCCAAGGTCACCTGACTTATTTTGCAGATTAGAACCACTCCCCTGTCTCAAGAGGAAACCCAAAAACATTCCAGAATGATGTGAGTCGATGCTCTTCCCTGAAACCAATCAAAGGGGTATTATTTGATTTGAATGGGTCATTCTAAAACAAAGACACTTACCGGCACAAACCCTCAGAGATGTTAACCCACGACAAAGGAATCGTGGAATCAACATTAACACCACACCTCATTTGGAAAAGGCCTTGAACTCATGAAAAACCACATGGAGACGACCATGTTTCCTTTGTCTGGTTAAAAGATCAGCTAAGAGATGTGAACAGGCAGTTCCACCAAAGCCATCAGGAGCATCAGTTCAGCCAGCCCGTGAACCAGACTTGGAAACGAGCGGAGAGACATCAGGCAGCCAGAAAACATAACCTGTTTCTGTTTTTAAGTTCATCTGAGGACAAACCTCCTAGATACTTCACTACAAGAAACCTCACAACCTGTTGTGAACCCTTCGCTTTACAAGACAGTCACTTCAACTTTAAATCATCAAATCCATTCAAAACACCACAGGCCTGCCATGCGGGAGACCAAAGGTCGTAAATCAATAACTAAAATAACTGTAGTTTGTAAAAGTGCATGACCTTTATCTGTGTGAGTGAGACGGAGTGTGCGTGACATTGCATTTAATTCAGGGTAAGTACATAAGGATAAATAACCTTTGTTTTAATCTAACCAAAGCTTGCTGCTGAATTATTTGTATGGAATACACACTCCGAGGGTCAAAAAAGGTGCGCGTCTTTCTGTACAAAACATGGGCAGTAAGAAAGCAAATACATTCTGTCCATGACACCATTTTAGTGATGTTAGTTGAGGAATAAACATCGGCTAGGACACTAGGGAGAACATCTCTGCGCTTCTTCAAAATATCCCAGGGATTTATTTGCATCGTCCTGAGAGGGCAGATAAGTCCTTGGTTTAACGTTTCATCTGAAAGATGGAGGGTAGAAGCTTTCCCAGGGCATTCGTACACTAGCTCAGGCACAGTTTTCCGGAAATGTTAAGATAGCTGTATCTCAAGAGTGTGTTTTTCATCAGACGAGCAGTATCCGCTTTGAGAGAAAGTCCCATAGAAATTCTAGGCTCTGTCTTGAAAGAAAGTGCCACCTAGAATCATTAACAATAAACACCCAAATATAAGAGTACGGTAGAAAATTCACAAATATTTTATGATCCCAGCTGATTTTACTACTGGACAAGCCAGATCCTAGGGTGGAACCCGGCTTTGTGGATCCTAACTTTTATTATTGTTTAGATATGTGGAGGGTGGCTTCTGAACAGAGTCACAGAAGTCAGCTGATGAGCTTTTAACAAAAGAATAAAACATTTATTAAACAGGAAAAGATTAACTATATTGCAACATTCCTTCACCCACAACTATACCTTTACAGATATATATATAGATTTCTAAGGATAACACAAATTACAAAAGCTATCTTTTATTCCAATATTCACAGTAAATACACAGCCCATGTAAACCAATAGGTGACTGTGGTCAGGCACACCACACTCTGAAACTAAGTGACAGATGCCACTCCAAACAGATGCTATGGATCCCTCATCAACTCCCCCCAGATGCTTGTCATCTCATGAGCCACCCAGTCTCACTTAACTCCGTCTTTCATACAAGGGTTTCCAATTTCTCTCTTGAAGAACTCGCTTTGGAATCTTCTCCCAAACAACACTTTCTCTTAGACGCCTTCCACAGGCGTCCATCTCCAGGGTTTCGAACTCTCCTTCTGATTTCCCTCTCCCCTGGATCGCCACATGCATTAAAGCTTCCTTCTAAGCACTGTCTCTCAAATGCTTGTCGGTTTTCTTTGTCTGTTTAAAAAATCAGCTAAGAGACGTGAACAGGCAATTCTACCATCAAAGCCATCAGGAGCATCAGTTCAGCCAGTCTGTGAACCAGACTCGGAAACGAGCTGAGAGACATCAGGCAGCCAGGAAACGTAACCTGTTCCAGTTTTCAAAGTTCATCTGAGAACAAACCTCCTAGATATTTGACTACAAGAAACCTCACAACCTGTTGTGAACCCTTCGCTTTATTAAACACTCACTCCACCACTGCTTCACACACCCACAGTAAAGAGTTATAGACCTTCAGCTGTCTCCTTGGATTTCTGGCTTCTCACATGCCTTTATTGCTTTAAATCTGTGTCCTGCAGCTTCTCCTTTTAAGCTTGGAGCCTTTCTCTGTTCCTCACTCTTAACTTCACTTAACAGGGCCTTTTCCAGATTTCTGTTCATTCCCTTTGACTAAAAGGTCTTCTAAGGGCCTTCCTTCTTCTGTTCTTTGGGGGAACCTTTTTCCTCTGCAGTTCCATCTGCTGAGTCCAGCCTCTCCAGGCACCTGCTTCCAACTTTAGTTTGGGGCTTGCTATCTGTCCCTTTCCTAGGCTGTTTCTGCTGGCAACTCCTTTCAACTTTAGAGCACATTGACCAACTAAACTCAAACTGCTTTTGGTTTGTGTGTGTGTGTTTGGGCGGGGGTGGGGGTGGGGTGGGGGCGGGGCAGGGGGGGCTCCCCCTATGGACCCCTGCTGCTAGGCAACAGCACAGTTTTTTCTGCCTTGTGTGTTTTAACTCCCCTTCAAAAGTCATAAAATCTCATTAAAATGCAGGCATCTTTTAAAGCGAAACTAAAACTCAGGTTTCATCCTTTTGACCCACAAATACAGAAATACAAATTAAACTCAAAGATATGCCTTATTCCTAACACTTCCAAATATACATATAACTTACTTAAAACCATCTCTATTTCCTAATGAAGTTCAGAACTAATGAATAAGTCTATACATAAATACACTAAAGTATGGCTTGCAACCTACAGACTCCCTCAAAACAGTTTTTCTTCAGCTGTCAGTTTTATTTTGTAACTCGAATGAATATTTACATTAGAAAAATAAAACTTGAGCACATTTCTTCAAGGAATGCTTTATTATAACGCTCAACATTAGGGATCCTCTCTTAATCTCCAACTATACCATAGGTGTTATGAGATGATTAAGTTTATCACTGTAACTCCTGCGGCCAAGCGGAAAAGCATCAGGAACGTCCACTGAGCCCACACTGCAGCCCCCGGCACCTGCTCAACCGTTCCTGTATCTTTCCAGTTGGCAGGAGATCTGAAGATGGTGGCTCCAGCGAGTTTGTTGTGCTTCAGTGTTGAATTTATACATGTTGTCAAGTTTCCACATAACTTGTAGTTGAATTGGCACCAGCACATGCCTGTTCCTTTGCCAGATGTTTGCCAAGGAGAGACTTGCACTCCATGCCTTTCCTGCAAGTTACATCACTTGGGTGCCCACAGACTTGACCCTCCCAGCCACACACACAAGGCAGCAATGACAGACATTATGACCATAATCTTAGCCTTTCCATTGCATACAAACCATGAAAGTGAATTCCATTTATGTTCTTCTTTTGTGTAACAAGTTCCTATGTAGTCCAGTTAGCTAAGTTGGCAGATAATGGGACACTCAATCCAAGGGTCATGGATTCAAATCCCATTTTGGGTTAAGAATTTTTTCTTAAATATTTTCAAAATACACTTTTTATTGATTTTTACCAATAAGTGTCCTTAAACTAGGATTTACAACAAATTCTCCATTGAGTTCATTGGAAGTCAGGAATCTCATTTACTGAAATTTCCCAATTATATACCTTCATTATCTATTGAATCATCAGAAACATGCTTTACAGAGGAAACAGTTGAGCATAGGAACACAGGGCTTAGAAGCAGGAGAAGGCCATTCAGCCCTTCAATAAGATCATGTCTGCCTCTTTCCTCCCCACCACCCCCATCTATCGAAAATCTAACTAACTCTGCCTTGAATAAATTCAATGACCCAGCCTTCACTCCTTTCTGGGGAAGAGAATTCTACATACTAATGACAATTTGAGAGAAAAAAAAAAATCCTCCTCATCTCATTCTTAAAAGGGTGACCTCTTATTTTTAAAATGTGTCCCTTAGTTCTAGCCTCCACCACAAGAGGAAACATCTTCCTGGTATCCACTCGAGCAAGGCACTTTTTTGTTTCAATAAGATGACCTCTAAATTCCAATAGGTAATGGCCCTTCATCCCAGGAATGAGTCGGGTGAACCTTCTCTGAACTGCTTCTAATGCAATTGTATCCTTTTTCAAATAAGTAGACCAAAACTGTACATTCTATTCCAGATTTGTCTCACCAAGACCCTGTACAGCTGCAGCAAAATTTCCTTACTTTGATATTCCATTCCACTTGCAATAAATGCCTACATTCCTTTTGCCTGCTCTACCTGCATACTAACCTTTTGTGATTCATGTACAGGACACCCAGATCCCTCTGTACTGTTGAGTTCTACAACCTCTTCCATTTAAATAATATACTACCTTTTCTATTCTTCCTGCCAAAGTGGACAAGTTCACACTTTCCCACATTATACTCCATCTTCCAAATTTTTGCCCACTCACTGAATCTATCTATGTCACTTTGTAGACTCTTCACCTCCTCATGACAAGTTCATTTCCTACACATCTTGGTGTCATCAGCAATTTAGCTACCACACATTCGGTCCCTTCATCCAAGTCACTGAGATAGATAGTAAATAGTTGAGGCCCCAGCAATGATCCCTGTGACACTCCACTTGTTACAGTTTGCCATACCTTAGAAGACCCATTTATCCCTACTCTCTACCAATCTAACCAATCCTTTATTCATGCTAATATGTTACCCCCTATACCATGAGCTTGTTTCTTATGTGGTAACCTTTGCTGTAACACCTTATCAAATGTCTTTTGGTAATCCAAGTACACCATATTTACACGTTCCCCTTTAATCACCTTGCTTGTTCTTTCTTCAAGGAACTCTAATAAATTACTTAAACGTGACTTCCCTTTCAAACAACCATGCTGACTCTGCCTGGTCCCATTGTGATTTTCTAAGTATCCTAACCTCCTTAATAATGGGTTCTAGCAATTTCCCTATGACAAATGTTAGGTTAACTGGCCTATAGTTTCCTGCTTTTTGTCTCCCACCTTTCTTGAATATAGGTGTTATATTTGCGATTTTCCAATTAACTGGGGATCGTCCAGAATCTAAGGAAGTTTGGAAGATTATAACCAATGCCTCTATTATCTCTGTAGCTACTTCTTATAAAATCCTAGGATGCAGGCCATCGGTCCTGGGGACTTGTCAGCCTAAATTGGTTGTCAGCATAGTGTGCCAAGAATTATGCTGGCAGCCAATTTAAGATTGTCAGCTGGGCTTGCAATGTGATGCATTTCCGTGTACTGGAAGTTACATATATTAATACACAGGGCCTTGTTCTTTGCAGATAGAAAAAACATGTACATTGCACCTGTTTCAGCTAAACAAAGTAAGTGACAGCCACTCACTGGTCCATTCCTCAGGGCAATGCCTTGACCAGAGTTCAGCTGCCTGGTCTAAATTTCAAACAATGCTTGGCAGTACTGTCAATCACCGTGGTGCATTCTCCGTGGCAACCCCTCTAACAATCAGAGTCTACTTGCCAACCAATCAGCACTCTCATACAGTATAAATTGTTGTTTCCTTTACATTTAATATTCTTGTGCATTGTTTTGATTAGTGCAAGATGAAAAGCTTCAACATAAAAAATCTTTTTTCAGCAATACGCAAATTCTGTGCTAATTTAATTTTCTTAATTTATAATTAATAAACCCTAACATTACCAATAAGCTTCACTATTGCTAATAAACATTACTACTACTAATAAAACCATACAATTATTTAAATTACCCTAGCTTCCGAAGAGAAATGAGAAAAATACCAACCAATCGGTGATGCTCTGAAGCTGCAGACTTGTTTCCACTGTTCTCTTGACTCTGTCATCCTATGTTTTGGCCAGTCTCTTCGTGCTCTTTTATGCTGTATCTCAGCTGCTCTCCTCCCGCTCTTTTATACAGTTTCCGCCACTCTCCTCACGTTTTATCTGGTATCTCTGCCACTCTCCTCATGCTCTTTATCCTGGGTCTTGGCCACTCTTCTTGCGTTCTTTTATATCGAGGTTCCGTCACTCTCCTTGCGCTCTTTTATATTGACTCTTGGCCACTCTCCTCGCCCTCTTTTATATCGTGTCTTAGCCGCTCTCCTTGTGCTCTTTTATATTGAGTCTTAGCCACACTCCTCATGTTCTTTTATCTTGGGTCTCCACCAGTCTCCCTCACCCTCTTTTATGTCGAGTCTTGGCCGTTCTCCTCACGCTCTTTTATCCTGTGTGGTAGACTAGGTAGACTAAAATGATAGGTATAGACTAGATACAAGAAGTTGCAGTTGACTAAGGACTGCACAAACTACAAATGGATAATTTGAACCTTATTGCTAGTCTGTCAAGCCAACTGGTTCATTTTAATGCAAGCAGCTGACATTCTGAGACAGCAACTGCACACATGCAGAAAGTGCTCCATCTAATGTTGCGGCACAAATAAACAGTCTAAACTCATATGTTAAACTGAATTTCAATGTTTGTCATGATATTTAACTTGTTGTTGAGTGCTTATTTTAGTGCACTCTGCATTGTCTCTTGCTGTTAGATTTATGTCGGCTATAATGAAATTAAAGTCAATGGGAATTGGTAGGGTGAGGGGAAAGTGAAACTCTCCACTGGTTGGAATCACATTTAACAGAAAAGAAGATGGTTGTGGTTGTTAGAGGCAAATCATCTCAGTCCTAGGACATCACTGCACGAGTTCCTAGGTAGTGTCCTAGACCCAAACAGCTTCAGCTGCTTCATCAACGACCTTCCCTCCATCATAAGATCAGATGTACACTGATGATTGCATAATGTTCAGCACCATCCGCTACTCCTCAGATATTGAAGCAGTTTGTGTCCAAATGCAGCATCACCTGGACAATATCCAGATTTGGGCTAAGTGGCAAGTAACATTCGCACCACACAAGTGCCAGGCAATGACCATCTCCAACGAGAAATAATCTAATCATCTCCCCTTGACATTCAATGGCATTACCATTGCTGAATCCACCACCATCAACATCCTGGGGGTTACCATTGACCAGAAACTTAAAGGGAGCAGCCATATAATTACTGTGGCTACAAGAGCAGGTCAGAGACTGGGAATTATTTAATTTTTAAAAAATTCATTCATGGGGATGTGGGCTTCGCTGGCTAGGCCAGCATTTATTGCCCATCCCTAGTTGCCCTTGAGAAGATGGTGGTGAGCTGCCTTCTTGAACCGCTGCAGTCCATGTGGCGTAGGTACACCCACAGTGCTGTTAGGACAGGAGTTCCAGGATTTTAACCCAGTAACAGTGAAGGAGCAGTGAGATATTTCCAAGTCAGGATGGTGAGTGGCTTGGAGGGGAACTTCCAGGTGGTGGAGTTCCCATTATCTGCTGCCCTTGTCCTTCTAGATGGTAGTGGCCGTGGGTTTCGAAGGTGTTGTTAAAGGAGCCATGGTGAATTCCAGCAATGCATCTTGTAGATGGTACACACTGCTGCTGCTGCGCGTCTGTGGTGGAGGGAATGAATGTTTGTGGATGTGGTGCCAATCAAGCGGGCTGTTTTGTCCCAGGTGGTGTCAAGCTTCTTGAATGTTGTGGGAGCTGCACTCATCCAGGCAAGTGGAGAGTATTCCATCACACTCTTGACTTGTGCCTTGTAGATGGTGGACAGGCTTTGGGGACTCTTCGCACAATTCCTAGCCTCTGACCTGCTCTTGTAATTATGCAGCAAGTAACCCACCTCCTGACTCCCCAAAGCCTGTCCATTATTTATAAGGCACAAGTCAGGAGTGTGATGGAATACTCACCACTTGCCTGGATGAGTGCAGCTTCAGCAACACTTGACAAGCTCAAAACCATCCAGGACAAAGTAGCCTGCTTGATTTGTACCTCATCCACCTTAAATATTCACTCCCTCCACCACTGACACACAGTGGCAGCGTTTGCCATCTACAGGATGCAGCGACTCACCAAGCCTTTGACAGTACCTTCCAACCCTCAACTTCGAACACTTAGAACGGTGGCATTCACTACAAAAATAACGATGGCTGGCTGAGATATTCTTTAAAATACTTATAGATTCATTGCAATTTATTTCTTCAAGGAGGTATCTTGGTACATAAAATGCAAATAATGACGAGAAAAGGTAAGCACATTAGTTATAATAAAAATATGTACCACAGCTTACGCTTATTTTGATGTCGATGGAAGGAACCTATCAGATTTCTGCTTTATTTTGTCGAGGTTTGCTGGTTGTTTTGAAGCAGCAAGTCTAAGCAGCTGGTCCAACTGTACATTAGTAAGTCAGACCCGGTGATTGTTCTTTATGGCTTTGACTTGCTGAAAGCTGCTTTGCATAGATAAGTGGACCCGAAAAGAGGGAGAATCTTTTTGGCACAGGGTAACAGAGAAGCTCTGCTGGAAGCATGTTCCAAAACTCAGTTACATTCCCCATTTTAATTTTCTCTTGGAACATACCTTCCAGTGCAATATCTTGCTGCAAGTCAATCAGTTCGTTTATTAAATGTCTCATTTCAGAGCCAAGAATGCTTAGTTCTGACACACCTGCCATCACTATTATTTGATACCTTCACAGAAAATGAGAGAGAAATGAGCAGTTGAAATTGAGCAAACATCTACTTATTGCACAACAGACACAAAGACACATGCACACATGGCTACCATACCGAGGCAACTGCACAGGCAATGTGCAGACTGGGAGCATGTAACTGTTGGCCCAACTGACTATTGTTTCAATGATTGGAACTCTTGGGAGGGTTGGATGGGTTAAACGTTGTCATGGTGTAGTACAGTCATCATAGGGAAGATACAAGTTTGGAGCCCGGGGGCATTTAATTGGGCAGGACGGTGCTGGGTGGAGACCTTGCTGTCTTCCCTCCATTGCCCCAATTATGTCTGGAGTAGGATGGCTCACGGGTGGCCTTCCTGCCCAGATGCTAATCGAGGTCCTCAGCTGCCTTATCCTGCCACCCCTAGTATTCAACCAGCAGCGGGTAGGACAATCGCCACACGGTGAATCAAGGGGCAGCGAGGTGTAGTGCAGGATTAAAACACATGGAATGCACAGACGTTCATGGACAGTGATCCAGTAACTTTTTTTCACAATGGATGACTGTGGTCCAATACTCCAGACACAGAAAATGAAACCATCACAAACTCAAATCCTGATCTTGAATCAACCGTAATGCAGTCGTGGTTGTTGAAATGTGGGAGCAGGGATGCCTTGCATTTAGCAAAAGCGGCTGTTAGTGATCATGATCCTTTCTCTTCTATCTACAGTTTCCATTCTTTGCAACATGCATTTGGGGTTACAATTTGAAGTGCAGCGAAGGAACGAAGTTGAAAACTCTCATTGCTAGTTCCCCTTGCCATCCAGACTACAAAGGGTATCTCCTGTGCCTCAGCCTTCTCAGGCTCAGAGGGATTCTGTGCTGTTTAAGACTTCAGGTTGTTCTCTTCACGCTCCGGCTCCTCCTCATGGCTTCTGGCTCTGCCCCTCCAGAGGACGCCGCTCTGTACTATCGCCGCCTAATGGCAGAGCCCGGCAGACAGAACTCCCCAGCACCCCTGGATGGCCGTGAGCAGAAGGCGGAATCTGGCATCCAGCCCCCACGCCAGAATCCAAAGCCGGACATCTGGGCTCAGTTCAACTCTCCCGCTACAGAGGGATGGGCAACAAATGCTGGCCTGGCCAGCGTGCTCTCATCCCATGAACTCATTGAAGAAAAATGCTTTGTTCCCCCTTTTTCGTGCTGATCACATCTACGTGTCTTCATAATTACTTTCCCAGCAGCAAATGAAAATACTTCAATGAAAATCAAATCAAGACTTTTTGAAAACTTGCCCTTACGGCATTCTGCAGTGGCGCAACTGATGAGGATTAAAAAAGCAAGTGCTGGGTCTGTACTTTGTTGGCAGCCAAAAATAAAAAAGCCCTCAATACTGACACAGCACACTAGGATTTTGGACAGGGATCTGTCCCCCAGAATGTATAAGCGTTACATTAGTTTTCTTAACTTGTCAGATAAGTCGCTGTTTACGGAGGACAAGCAAGTAATTTTTGAACAGCTGTGCTAAACTACAAGATTATTTGGAGCCTAACCAATGCTAGTGAACAACAGCGACCATGGCACTGTTTGTGGCTTTTTCCGCAGCAACTGTGGAATTAGTTTGTCTGTACTTTCCAAATTAACTTCTCAACTTCACCCAGACCAAAGCCTCGCTGTATCGGCATCTCCGCATTTCTTCAGCAGGCCACAAGGTATCTTTTAGGTATCTAGCACTTTTCTCAGACAAAGACCACCACCTTCAACACCTCTTTGACCCTTTTGTCTCTACATCTTTTGATTATCTGCTCACACCACACCCTCAATGTGTCTCTTCCCCCCCCCGCCCCCGACCCACCTTAAACCAATTTATATTTCTCCCTTGTTGAAACTATGCTGCAGTTCTGCCGAAGGGCCATGGAGGCTCGAAACGTTGACTGATTTCTTCTCCGCCGATGCTGCCAGACTTGCTGAGTTTTTCCAGGTAATTCTGTTTTTGTTTTGTTTCACAAGGTATCTTTTACAGGAGGCTTCAGATGCACAGACTGCACCTACATGTCTTATCCATGAAATTACTCGCAAAGCGGACAAAAGGTTTCCTCCTATGACGTCATTTGCTGCCCAGGCCTCATTACCGGTGCACGTGCCAATTACATCTGATCCCCAATCGTCCTTGAACAGCCACTGTCTTGAACTACTGCAGTCCAAGCATTACTTGTGCCATGACTTAATCCGTGCTAACTCTCAATTTTAGAGAATTACATTGAATTTACAGCACAGAAGGAGGCCATTCAGCCCGACTGGCCGGTGCTGGTTTCCTTCCATCCTACTTCATCTAACTCTTATGAGCAGGCAGCATCTGATAGGACATTGACTTCTGAAAATGTTCTCTTTTTCAGTTGATAGAGGATGCACTGTCTGATTCCGGTTTATTATTCACTGTAAGCTTTTAATTCGATGCATGAAAGAGGGTAACACTTTTGGCCAGCGAAGATAACATGCAAGTGATCGATTTATTTCAAACACCTGCACAAAAACTGTACACAGAAGCTTCTACTCTGAGAAATTTAACAGACTGACTATACTAAAAAGACACATATGGCACTTCAAAAGAAAATAAGATCACTGAAGTTTCTTCCCTGCATCAATTCACATGACAATGTTGGCTGACATTCAAATGAAAGTCCTCTGCTGCCAGGCTCTCCCAAACCCGTTCTTCTCTCTGTTCCTCTCTAACCACCTTCAATTTCCTTTACTGCCCTCTTCACCCAGTTTCTCTATTTAACAAACATCCTCAGACCCCACCCCATCTAATCCCTAATCGTCATCGAGAAGGTCATGATGAGCCACTGTCTTGAACTACATTAGTCCATGCAGTACTTCTGCCATGACGTTAGTTAGGGAGCTCCAGGATTTTTACCCAGCAATGGCAAAGGAATGGTTGACCATTTTTTCTGCTGATAACTAAGGCTCAGATTGCTCCTTGACACGCTTATGTCCACCCTTGGTATTCTCACTTGCAGTATCGATCATTGACTCTCTCATTGTAACAGCCTGAAATGCTTCTCATTCTCTGCTGCCAGCAATCATCCTGGGAACTTCATCTCTCTAATCTAATCCCGTTTACTTCCCACTGCCTCCCATTCAAGATATGGTGTTGGATTACTAACTGTCAGTGTACTCTATGCTGCCCTAAAGAACTTTCATCCTCTGACAAGCAAGGTCCTTACCATCTCAATCGACACCCTGGGTAGAATTCTCTTCCTTAAGTCAACATTCTGGCAGGGTGGGACTTTGACCTGCTATCCACACCAACACTGATCCATTTTCCTAGGTGAGGGCTCATTCCCTATGCATGGGTGTCCCTCACAATCCAGGGAGAGCTCACCAGTGCTACTGAGGAAACTCCAGGAGCACTATATCAGAGCACCAAAAGAGAGGTGACAAGAAAGGCAGTAACACTCCAAATATCAGAATGGTTCCTACTGAAGGCCTCAGCTGGATCTTCAGAATGTGAGTGTTTATGACCAATAGCAGGGAGAAAATGCTGCAGCAAGGCCCTCACCCAAGGTTTACCAATACCTACTGGGACCTACTGCCCATTAACCCCCCCAGCATGCAGCAACCTAAACCGCATATCCCCTGCTGCCGGCAATCATTCCAGGAACTATATCTTTCTAACCTAACTCAGCAAATACCTGGGCCTTGCCTACCACCACCAGTTGCATGGGGTATGTTAGGAAGGAGCAGTGACCCAATAAGGCTAGGAGAGAAGGAAATCCCTGTCAGGACAGTGAAGCAGCAATGAACCTACTGCCTGAATGTTCCCACATTCCCTGTTGGAATTTCACCTGATTTTGGACAGGGTTGTGGAAGGGAAATCTCCCCTGACAGTACACTGCTCTGATAGGTCAAGTTTCTACGTCTGGTGACTTTCTACTTCATCAAAGCTCCTCACTAGGATACACATTTCATCATGTTCTTTGCTGAAACTGAGAAGTTATGCAGCTCCCACTGTGGACTTTCCTCAAGATGTTTTTTTCTCATTCAAGCACCACGTCCACCTTTTATTTAACTCTTTGTCGATTACCACCTTCGAAGTTGCAATGACAACATCCTTGCCCAGATTTTCTCTCTTTCCTCACACTTTGCACTAAGTGATTGCTCAGTGGCTTCAAATTCTATCATAATTCCCCTTCCTCCTCCTTTTCTGTCTTTTCTGCCCTCCTGTCCTCCATTAAATTCAACTTCTCTCCCATTCTTTAACCTTCTCCTCAACCTTGCCATCTCACGTGATTCCACCACCTGCAAGGGCTCAAGTCCTGTCATGATCATCCCCAACTCATCTCCCTAACTAGATTAGTCTTACTGCCCTTTCTTTCACCCCTGGAAAATAACCTATCTCCCCGATCCATCATCAATTCATTTACTCCCTAACTGCAGGTCCTCCATTTGTTATTCTCTGGTCCTCCATTTATCTTGACACTACTGTCACTGCTCACCTGCTGAATAGTTCCGTTCTCGTCTGCATTGTTCTGTCCTCTGACTCTGGCTTCTTGTGCACCTCCTTTCCTTCCTCCCTCCATCAGGCCACTCCACATTCAGCTGCCTCAGCCCTATTCTCTACCATTCCTTTTCCAAGTTGCTCTATCTTTTTATCCACTTCTAAGAGGTTTTGCAAAACATACTGACCGAGCCACCTGGTCACTTCCTGCAAAGCTTTTCACCAAATCTTTTTCTGCTCTATGAAGCATTTTTGCTACTTTAAAGGGCGGTATAGCTGCAAGTTGTAGTGTAGAGACAGCGTTGCAGGACAATCCTAAGAAAATGTACAAAATTGCTGTTTCCTGTTGCGTCTTGAGCAATGTGGCAATACATTTTGGCATTTATTAAGACCAACAACTGAATAATGAAGCCAGATGTTCAAGGAAATATTAAAGACACTTTCACCCACACCAAGCTTTTTGTGAATCCAGCTTCAACTTTGAAGATTCTAATTTTTATTGCAAGAGATTGACAGAGACACAGAGCAAAGCTACCTCTAAATTGCCTCATAAATGTAACAAACAACAATCTCCAAAGAGTGTATCTCCTTTAATTGCTATTACTGAGCTAGCATTTCAGTAAATGCATGGCAGCCTACAGTACAAACTCCAATCTGAATAGAATAATGCAAATCTTCCCGTTTCATTTGACTCATTACATCTTTAGCTAATCATCTAAGACCCTTGTGTTCCAGTTGCAACACTGCAAGAAACTCCTCAACATTCATCTCTTTGAACTCTGTTGTTTGTTCATTGCAAGGGGGATGGTGTATAAAAGTGGGGAAGTCTTGCTCCAGCTGCACAGGCCATAGGTGAGACTGCACCTTGAGTGCTGTGTACAGTTTTGGTCTCCTTACTTGTGGAGGGATATAGTCGCACTGCAAACAAGTTCAGAAAAATGTTCACATGGCTGATTGCTGGGATGAAGGCAATTGTCTTATGGGGGAGGTTTGAGCAGATTCCACTTATACTCATTGGAGTTTAGAGAATGATCTTATTGAAACATAAAATTCTGACGGGGGGGGTGACAGGATAGTTGCTGAAAGGATGCTTCCCCTTGTGGGGGCATTCTAGAACTAGGGATCACAGCTTAAAAATAGGGGGTCTCCCATTTAAGACAGCGATTGGGAGGGATTTCTTCTCTCAGGGGGTCATTAATCTTTGGAATTCTCTTCCTCAGTGGAGGTTGGGTCATTGAATATATTCAAGACTGAGTTGGATAGATTTTTGATTGACAAGGGAGTCAAGACGAATGGGATACCAGCAGAAAAGTAGACTTAGGCAACAAACAGATCAGCCATGATCTTATTGAATGGCGAAGCTAGCTTGAGAGGCTGAATGGCCTACTCCTGCTCCTATTTCTTATGATTATGAACAATACCCCCCACAATAACAAATTAAGTGCTCAGTAAGAATAGCTTCTCTTCATAATTTCTCATTTCCAAGATGAGAACTAAATTAAGACAAAACTCTCCTTGGAGTTGAATTGAGTCCCTTTCATTACAACAACAGCAATTTGTATTTTGTTTTGCCTTAGCATGGTAAGACATTCCCAAGATACTTCACAGAAGCATTATCTAGCAAGTTTGACATTGAGCATTTTTTTTGATTCGTTCATGGAATGTGGGCATCTCTAGCTAGACCAGCATTTTTTGCCCATCCCTAATTGTCCTTGAGAAGGTGGTGGGGAGCCACCTTCTTGAACTGCTGCAGTCCATGTGTTGTATGAACATCAACAGTGCTGTTAGGAAGGAAATTCCAGGATTTTGACCCAGCGACAGTGAAGGAACAGCAACATAGTTCCTAGCCAGGATGGTGTGTGACTTGGAGGGGAACATGCAGGCAGGGGTGCTCCCATGCATCTGCCGCCCTTGTCCTTCTAGGTGGTAGAGATTGTGGGTTTGGAAGATGCTGTTGAAGGAGCCTTGGTGAGTTACGGCAGTGCAGCTGGTAGGTGGCACACACTGCTGCCGCTGTGCATCAGTGGTGGAGGGAGTGAATGTTTAAGATGGTGGATGAAGTGCCAATCAAGAGGGCTACCTTGTCCTAGATTATGTTGAGATTCTAGAGTGTTGTTGGAGCCACACTCATCCAGGAAAGTGGAGAGTATTCCATCACACTCCTGACTTGTAGATGGTGGACAGGCTTTGGGGAGTCAGGAGGTGAGTTACTTGTCACAGGATTCCCAGCCTCTGACATCCTCTTGTGGCCACAGTATTAATATGACTGGTCTAGTTCAGCTTCTGGTTAATGGTAACCCCCAGGATGTTGATAGTGGTGGATTCAGTGATGGTAATGCCATTGAGTGCCAAGGGAAGATGGTTAGATTCTGTCTTGTTGGAGGTGGTTATAGTCTGACACTTGTGTAGCACGAATGTTACTTACCATTTATCAGTCCAAGCCTGAATATTGTCTAAGTCTTGCTGCCTATGGACACAGACTGCTTCGGTATCTGAGTCATCATAAATTGTGCTGAACATTGTGCAATCATCAGCGAACATCCCCACTTCTGACCTTATGATGGAGGGAAGGTCATTGATGAAGCAGCTGAAGATGGCTGGACCTAGGGCACTACCCTGAGGAACTCCTACAGTAATATCCCAGGGCTGAGGTAATTGACCTCCAATAACCACATCCATCTTCCTTTGTGCTAAGTATGACTCCAACCAGCGGAGAGTTTTTTCCCTGATTCACACTGACTTCAGGTTTTCTAGGGATCCTTGACACTTAATCAAATGCAGCCTTGATGTCAAGGACAGTCACTCTCACTTCACCTCTCGAGTTCAGCTCTTTTGACCATGTTTGGACCAAAGCTGTAATGAGGTCAGGAGCTGTGTGGCCCTGGTGGACCCCAAACTGAGTGTCAGTGAGCAGGTTATTGCTAAGCAAGTGCCACCTGATAGCACTGTTGATGACCCCTTCCATCACTTTACTGATGATCGAGAGTAGACTGACAGGGTGGTAATTGGCCAAGTTGAATTTGTCCCGCTTTTTGTGTATGGGATATACCTGGGCAATTTTCCACATTGCCAGATAGATGCCAGTGTTCTAGCTGTACTGGAACAGCTTTGCTAGGGGCACAAAAAGTTCTGGAACACAAGTTTTCAGTACTATTGCCGGAATATTGTCAGGGCCCATAGCCTTTGCAGTATCCAGTGCCTTCAGCCGTTTCTTGATATCACATGGAGTGAATTGAATGGGCTGAAGACTGGCATCTGTGATGCTGGGGGGGAGGCTGAGATGGATCATCCACTCGGCGCTTCTGGCAGAAGATGGTTGCAAATGTTTCAACCTTGTCTTTTGCATTCATATGCTGGGCCCCCCCGTCATTGAGGATGGGGATATTTGTGAAGCCTCCTCTACTGGTTAGTTGTTTAATTGTCTACCACCATTCATGACTTGATGTGGCAGGACTGCAGAGCCTAGATGTGATCATTTGGTTATGGGATTTCTAAGCCCTGTCTATCTTTGATTATATTAGATATTGCGGCCAATGACAAAAGGTTTGGGCAAAGAGGTATGTCTTAAAGGAGGAAAGAGAGGTAGAGAGGCACAGCAGTGTAGGGAGGAATTCCAGCTTAGGGCCCAGGTAGCTGAAGACATGGCCACCAATAGAAGAGCAATTAAAATTGGGGATGGTCAAGAGGCCACAGTTAGAGGAGTGCAAGTATCTCATAGAGTTATTGAGCTGAAGGAGGTTACAGAGATAGAAACAGGCAAGGCCAGGGAGGGATTTGAAAAGAAGGATGAGAATTTTAAAATCAAGGCCTTGCTTAATCAGGTGCTAATGTAAGATAGCACACACAGCAGTAATGGATAAATGGGATTTGGTGTGAGTTAGGCCACAGACAGCAGAGTTCTTGGATGGTCTCAAGTCTACGAAGGGTAAAACATCGCAAGCCTTCTAGGACTGCAGCGGAATAATTAATCGTAGAAGCAATAAAGTCATAAACAAGGGTTTCAGCAGCAGATAAGCTGAGTTGGGTAAAGCCAAGTGATGTTACGGAGGTGGAAATGGGCGGACTTAGTGGTGGAGTGGATATGTCATTATGATGTAGGATTTTAGAGGCACTGTTAAATGAAAAGGTGTCTGGGAGATATTTACCTTGGTCTATGAAGGAACGTGAGCCAAATTTGTGAATCATTCTCATCATGGTGACTTCACGCACAGGTGACCCAAAGATGCACTTTAAAGTTCCTTATGTTCCTGTACTATGTTTTTCCATAAAGCACCAAATGATTTGTCCAATGTGTTTTAATAAAGGCTAGCTTCTTTTAGAGGTGGTTTTTAAAACAAGTCAAAAGTGCTTAAAAATGCATTCCCTTTAGAAATGTGAAGAGCTAAAATCACGCCGCTTGTCGAAACTGTTAGAATCATATTTCTCAAGATTGAAGTTTTCTTTTACAAAAGGGAAGGATTTGGCACAATCTGGACATGTGGATGCTAACCTGGGATTTTTTCCTAAAAGGTCAACAAGCAGGCCTCTTCCAAGAAATCACCTGACCGATATGGTACTTGAGAAGAGTTGTCTGTGTTGAACTGCAAAGTGCTTCAGCTAATGAAAAGTTGGGAGACAAAAAGGCAATAGCATGGGAGGGAGGAAAAAGTTGTGAACCTGCTTGTTTGGAAGGCAGTCTTGTTGGGGAACAGGCTGAGAAAGGAAGGCTATCCTAGTTGGCTCCCTCTCTCTACCTTGCCTAAAATTGTGTGGGGCTATCAACCTGTAGCCAGGGAACCCTCACCTGAGTGTAACCAGCCTGCATTTGGACCTGCAAAGTTGGACCAGTGAGAACTTCCAGGCATCCACCGGGACCAGTGGCCCGTCTTCACAATGGAGAACTCCAAGTCAACAGCTTCGAGACCCCCCCAGACTTTATCCTTAATTTTATAACACTCATCCTATCTGTTTGTCCTTTGCTTGTAGGTGTGTGTGTGTGTCTGTGTGTGTGCTGGGGGGAATCCTTTAGGAACAGTTAGTTATACTTCCCGATGCCAATTGTGTGATAACCAGTACTGGCAACTTGTTAAAAGGAGTTTTGTTTTAAAATAAATTAATCATTCTGCGTTTTTGGAAGAATCCTGGTCAAAGTCTCTTTTCTTCTGCGCATTTGAGGTATAGGTAAACAAACTAACCTCAGTGGTGGGGAAACTATTGGAAGCAATTCTGAGGGACAGGATTAATCTACACTTGGAGAGGCAGGGATTAATCAAGGACAGTCAGCATGGTTTTGTTAAGGGGAGGTCATGCCTGACCAACTTGATTGAATTTTTCAGAGGTGACCAGGCGTGTAGATGAGGGCAATGCATTTGGCATAGTCTACTTGGACTTCAGCAAGGCTTTTGATAAGGTCCCGCATGGGAGACTGATAATGAAGGTAAGAGCCCATGGGATCCAAGGCAATTTGGCAAATTGGATCCAGAATTGGCTGAGTGGCAGGAAACAGAGGGTGATGGTCGAGGGGTGTTTTTGTGACTGGATGCCTGTGTCCATTGGGGTTCCACAGGGATTGGTGTTGGGTCCCTTGCTGTTTGTGGTATATATAAACGATTTAGACTTGAATGTAGGAGGGTTGATCAGTAAGTTCACGGATAACATGAAAATTGGCAGGGTGTTAAATAGTGAGGAGGATAGCCTTAGATTACAGGAAGATATAGACGGGCTGGTCAGATGGGCTGATCAGTGGCAAATGGAATTTAATCCAGATAAGTGTGAGGTGATGCACTTGGGCAGGACAAACAAGGCACGGGAATACACGATGAATAGTAGGGCCCTGGGAAGTACCGAGGATCAGAGGGACCTTGGTGTGCATACACCGGTCCTTTAAGGTAGCGGGACAGGTAGATAAAGTGGTTAAGAAGGCAAATAGAATACTTGCCTTTATTAGCCGAGGCATAGAATATAAGAGCAGGGAGGTTGTGCTGGAACTATATAAAACACTGGTTTGGCCACAGCTAGAGTATTGCAGGCAGTTCTGGAATCCACATTATAGGAAGGATGTGATTGCACTAGAGAGAGTGCAGAGGAGATTTACCAGGATGTTGCCTGGGCTGGAGAGTTTTAGATATGAGGAGAGATTGGATAAACTGGGGTTATTTTCCCTGGAGCAGAGGAGATTGAGGGGGGACATGATTGAGGTGTATAAAATTATGAGGGGCATAGATAGGGTAGACAGGAAGGAACTTTTCCCCTTGGTGGAGGGATCAATAACTAGGGGGCATAGATTTAAGGTAAGGGGCAGGAGATTTAGAGTGGATGTGCGGGAGAATTTTTTCATCCAGAGGTTGGTGGGAATCTGGAACTCACTGCCTGAAAGGGTGGTAGAGGCAGATACCCTCATAACATTTAAGAAGTATTTGGATGTGCACTTGCAGTGCCATGGCATACAAGGCTATGGGCCTAGTGCTGGAAAATGGGATTAGAATAGTTAGGTACTTGTTTGACCGGTGCAGACTTGATGGGCTGAAGGGCCTTTTTATGTGGTATAGACCTCTATGACTCTATGACTCTAACTGGCCATTTCGGTGAGAAAATTAAACATTTAAATTAATGGTACAGCCAGCGGAGTAGTTGGGCTTGATAATTCATGCACTCCTCCCATCCCGGTCATAACATAAATTGGGGGCTCGTACAGGATTTTAAACCTGGACAGCGGATGATTGGACGCGGAATAATAATTGGTAAGGGATAAAAGGAAGGAGACCAGGTTTCCTATACATTGGTAAACTAAAATGGCGTTGGAAGTTGCCAGGGCTTTTTTACAGATGGAAAATGTGACCATGACTGGTTTACAAAGAGTAACTAAGAGTAAGCTAATTGAATTGGCAGATAAGTTGGAGTTAGAATTACCCGAAGGGGCGAGGAAAGCAGACATAGTTGAGGTAATAGTGCAGCATTTGAAACTGGAAGGGATGACATAGAGAGACCATGTTTTCCAGGGGGTGAGTCAATTGAGTTAGCTAAGATCTAGTTGCAAATGAAGCAACTTGAGCATGAAAAGGAACTGAAAAAACTTGAATTGATGGCAAAAGAAAAAGAAAGGGAATTGGAAGTGAAAAGGCTAGAGGAAAAAGAAAAGGAAAGAGAAAGGGCAGAGAAAGAAAGAGAAAAGCAAAATACTGCAGATGCTGGAAATCCAAAACAAAAACAGAAAATGCTGATAAAACTCAGCAGGTTTGGCAACATCTGTGGAGCAAGAAACAGAGTTAATGTTTTGAGTCTGTATGGCTCTTCTTCAGAGCTAAAGAAAAGTAGAAATGTGATGGACTTTATACTGTTTAAGGGGGATGGAGCAGGTGAAGCAAGATAGAAGGTCAGTGATAGGTGGGGGCTAAGGAGAGATTGACAAAGATATCATGGACACAAGATAAAGAGCGTGTTAATGGTAGTGCTGAAGACAAAGAGGGTGTTGACAGTGGCATAAAGGTAAGAAAGCAGAATGTGTTAATGTCAGAACAAGGGTCAGCACTCTGTGAAAGAACAACATAGAAACAAGTGACAGATGGCCCTCTGTTGGGGAGGAGATGGTTAGGGAAAAAGGATTTTAAAAAAAATATATATATATATAAATAAATAAAATAAATTTGGAAGAAGATTAAAAAGAGGGTAAATATAGAGGACAGAGTTCATGGTCTGAAGTTGTTGAACTCAATGTTAAGTCCAGAAGGCTGTAAAGTGCCTAATCGGAAGATGAGCTGTTGGTCCTCTAGTTTGTGTTGAGCTTCACTGGAACACTGCAGCAGGCCAAGGACAGACATGTGGGCATGAGAGCAGGGTGGTGTGCTGAAATGGCAAGCGACAGGGAGGTCTGGTCGTGCCTGCAGACTGAGTGAAGGCATTCCGCAAAGCAGTCACACAGTCTGCGTTTGGTCTCCCCAGTGTAGAGGAGACTGTATTGAGGGTAGCAAATACAGTAGACAAAATTGAAGGAGGTGCAAGTGAAGCCCTGCTTCACCTGAAAGGAGTGTTTAGGGCCTTGGACGGTGATGAGGGAGGAGGTAAAGGGGCAGGTGTTGCACCTTCTGCGATTGCATGGGAAGGTGCCGTGGGAGGGGGATGAGGCGTTGGGGGATGATGGAGCAGTAGACCAGGTCCCAGAGGGAACGGTTCCTACAGAATGCTGACCTGGGTGGGGTGGGGGGTGGGGATGGGGGCAGTGAGGGGGGTGGTGAGGGGAAGATGTGTTTGGTGGTGGCATCATGCTGGAGTTGGCAAAAATGGTGGAGGGTGATCCTTTGAATGCGGAGGCTGATGGGGTGAAATGTGAGGACTTGGGGGACGCTATCATGGTTCAGGAGGGAAGGGAAGGGATGAAGGCAGAGGTTCAGGGGATGGGTTGGACACAGTTGAGGGCCCTGTCAACCACAGTGGGGGCGAAACCTCGGTTTAGGAAAAAGGAAGACATGTCAGAAGCGCCATTTTGGAAGGTGGCATCATCAGAGCAGATGCGATGGAGGCGAAGAAGCTAAGTGAATGGGATGGAGTCCTTGCAGGAAGCAGGGTGTGAGGAGCTGTAGTCGAGGTAGCTATAGGAGTTGGTGGGCTTGTAATGAAAGAGCCATCTGCTGCCCTCAACGCTGCACTTAGTTGCACATCCTTGCTATTGGAGCAAAGACAGTGTGGTTCCTAAAGTGGTGCATGCAGCATGTGTCCAAGGTGGCTGTTAGAGGGGTTGGGAGCAGGCGTACTATCTTTGTGTGAATGATCAGCAGTAGTGGGGAGAGGAGGCACTGGAGGCCTGATTTGGCCCACTGTGGTTGGGGTGCGGAGTGCGCGTGCAGAGTCCATGTGCAAATTGCCGCAGTGAATGGTGTTCTCTCTTTCTCAGGAGAAGAATGCTCATAATGTATCAGAGCGTGGGAGGACTGGAGGTGGCCAGGCTCACCACCTCATGTTAAGCCACTTCGAACAGGAGGCCCTGGAGCTTGAGAGGCGCCATGCGCCAGGTCAACTGGTGTTGGTGAGGCTGGGGTGGAACAGCCAGGTATTTGAGGCCAACAGTGAGATCTACAATGCCCTCCCAACATCCATAGTACTGATGATTGTTAAACTTGTTATGGTTGCAACATTGCTCGGTCACAGAGTGATAGAGTCAGAGGTGTGGAGCACAGAAAAGGTCCTTCGGCCCTTCAAGGATGCGCGGGTCAAACACGTTTCTAACTATTCTAGTCCCATTTTCCAGCACTAGGCCCATAGCCTTGTATGCCATGGCATCACAAGTGCACATCCAAATACTTCTCAAATGTTATGAGGGTTTCTGCCTCTACCACCCTTTCAGGCAGTGAGTTCCACATTCCCACTTTCCTCACCTCCCCTCTAAACCTCCTGCCCCTTACCTTAAATCTATGCCACCTGGTTACTGATCCCTCCGCCAAGGGGAAAAGTTCCTTTCTGTCGACCCTATCTATGCCCCTCAATGTTATAAACTTCAATCATGTCCCCCCTCAATCTCCTCTGCTCCAGGGGAAATAACCCCAGTCTATGCAATCTCTCCTCATAAGTGAAACTCTCCAGGCCAGGCAACATCCTGGTAAACGTCCTCTACACTCTCTCCATTGCAATCACATCCCTCCCAGAATGCACATTTCAGAACTGCACACAGAACTATAGCTGTGGCCTAAGCAACGTTTTCTGCACTTGGAACATTACCTCCCTGCTCCTATATTCTATGCCTCGGCTAATAAAGGCAAGTATGGCGGATGCCTTCTTAAACACCTTATGTATCTGTCCCGCTACATTAAAGGACCAGTCGATATGCACACCAAGGTCCCTCTGATCCTCGTTACTTCCCACAGTCCTACCATTCATCGTATATTCCCGTGCCTTGTTTGTCCTGCCCAAGTGCATCACCTCACACTTATCCACATTATATTCCATTTGGCATTCATCAGCCCATCTGACCAGCACATCTATATCCCCTTGTAATGTAAGGCTATCCTCCACACTATTTACCACCCCACCAATGTTCGTGTCCATAGTTTCTGGAAGGCTGAGCGCATAATGAGCCAGGGGGAAAGGGATGAAGTGTGTCACTGTGTGCACGCTAACTGATCCACTGTCCTTGTTGTTCATTTCAGCATCATCAGAGCACGGCCGGCAGGAGGAGCTGCAGATGCCCCCTCTCACACCCGAGGGCCCTCAAGTGTCACCTGCATCACACCATTTCTGCGAGGCAGGCACCAGTGCAGATACCAGCACCTCAGTGGGCATTGGAACTTCAGCTAGTGTCCCGGGGCACAGTGGAGAGGGTACTTCACAGTCGCTGGAGGAGCTGGCAAAGACAGAGAGCGCCAATAGCACCAGCACTCGGAGGACTGCAGGGGACCAGGCACATGATCAGTCGGTGCCTGAAGATGTGCCTCTGGAGTCACCCACGACGCAGCAGCTGCAGGAAATGCGGCCGGGTGTGCGGGAGCATCTGGGGGAGATACATGAGGCTGTGCTTCGCTTGGTGTCCATGGTGGAGGAGTCCACGTGGAGCATCAGTGATGCAATGAGCCTCATGGCAGAGCGTCATGCTTCCTGCATGGAGAGAGTGGTGACTCTCGTGGAGAAGCACCTCCATGAGAACAATCAGGTCCTCTTGGGGTTACGCTCGGACCTGCAAGCCCTCACAGCACCATTGGCCACAGCTGGTCAGTGCCAATGTGGGAGATGGTGTGGGCTTCAAGCTTCCCAGCTCATTGCCCATCTATCCACGGGCAGGGAGGTCCGAGGTGACCTCACGTCGGCGCAGCAGCTGCCTGTCGTATCTGCGGGCTCCTCTCGGGGCGCTCCAGATGAGGGCACCAGCTGCTCCGCCCGTCTCCCAGTGACGGCTTCATTAGGTGAGGCTGCGACGACTGGGAGATGCCAGCTGTAGAACTGGCAAATCCTTCCCAGGCAGGCCCAGCACAGGCTCCACGGGCCAGAGGATGACCACCAAGGTCATCGAGGCCAACAGGACAGCAGAGTCAGCAGGCTGTCTCAGATGCCACTCCCAGCGATGGGGCAGCACCAAGACATAGCACCCACAAATGGAAACGTAAGGCACATTAGGCATACCACGGGTTTATCACTAGTGCTTTTATGTTGGCCCGAGATTATAATTTATTTTTGCTTGCTTATAGTATTGTTTTGCAATTGTGAGAACACATGATGTTAAAATTAAAATTCAGATGTGTAACCATGTCTGAGGGTGGCTTGTTTGTTCTGCATGTGTATGTTTAAGAAAAATGTCATGAGTGTTTGTTTGGACATTCAAATTTATGTCCAAAGCCCTTAGATCCTGCTGATGACCTGGCAGATTTAGCACTTAGGTGCCGAGTATGGATGCACCAGGCAAGGTTGGTCCTGCTGATCCATTTGTGTTGTGATAGCTGAAGCTTCGTTGGATTAAAGCCTCCCGGGTGTCCCTGCCTCCTTGGTGTAGTCCCAAGTCAACATCTACCCCCTCAGCATTCCCCTGTGCTTGCTCATCCTCAGAATCAGTGCTAGACCCAGATTATGTGTCAACATCTTCATCGTCCACACGTCCCCCCTTTCCAGCACTAAATTGTGGAGAGCGCAGCATGTAACCACTATCACCGACACACGATCTGGGGGGTACTGGAGTCCAGGCATCGGAAGCGCATCTTGAGAAGACCGATGGTTCTCTCCACCACAGCCCTTGAGGCTCCGTGGCTCCTATTGTACCGCTGCTCAGCTTCTGATATTGGATGGGGAGAGGTGTCATGAGCCACCTTCTGAGGAGATAGCCCTCGTCACCCAGCAGCTATCCATCAAGCCAGGCCGGAGCACTGAAGAGCCCGGGAGTGTCTGAGGATGTAAGCGTCATGGGAGCTGCCTGGGTACCTTGCACAGATTTGCAGAATCAGCATCCTGTGATCACACACTATCTGCACGTTCATGGAGTGGAAGCCCTTCGTGCTGATGAAGGCACTGGGCTCACCTGCTGGCACCTTGATGGCCACATGTGTACAGTCTATTGCACCCTGGACGCGGGGGAAGCCAGCAATGGCCGCGAAGCCTCTGGTTCACTGTGCCTGACTTGCCTGGTCCCAGCAGAAGTGGATGAAGGTCAATGCACGTCTGAACAGAGCGTCTGTAACCTGCTTGACACAAGTGTGGACAGCTGATTGGGAGATACCACACAGATCACCCACCGAGCCCTGGAAGGAGTCAGAGGCATAGAAGTTGAGGGCAGCTGTGACCTTCAGAGCCACTGGCATGGGGTGTCCGCCCACACAGTTAGGGGAGATCTCAGGGCCAATCATCTGACAGATACAGTTGACTGTCTCCCTTGAGAGACGGAGCCTCCTTCGGCACTGCACCTCAGGCATATTGAGGTAGCTGCTTCGCCGCCTGTATACCCTGGCAGCAGGATAGTGGTGTCTTCTGCGGCCCCTTCCACCTTGGACTACCTTTTGGCCCGGCGCCCCTTGTGCCTGCGCCTGTCCTCCCAAAGGTGGCTCCCCTGGAGGCTGAATGTGCGCTCCTGGCCCCCTCCTCCTTCTAGCTTTCCCTTCCTCCTCAAGGGAGCTGCCTCCAGTGGACATGTCAGATCCCATTCCCAGGCTAAGGGGAGGCTTCCGGAAAGCTGTAGGCCCGCGAAAGATTCCTGACTGCAGAGTGCTGACTGGAAGGTTCAAAGTACACAGAAAGCCGCTGGAATGTGTTCTGAACTACTGCAGATCACACAGGCAAGTTTAAAAAGCTTTCTCCAATAAATACTCCACAAAGCAGGTTGACGACCCTACCGAGCGCTCATATCCTGCCCGATGAGGTTCATATAAAAGTCTCTTACCCACCTGCCCGTTGTGCTTGTGCGCCGACCCGAAGATCGCACGAGCACCTAAAAATCAGCGTCGATTGAAGACTAAAGGGCCTTAACTGGCCCGTTAATTAATGGTGGTTGTGCATCAGACTTAATTGCGCGCCCACCCAGCGAAATATCTCAATGGCGCGCGGGTGACGTCAGGACGCTCGCCCGACATACCACGCGTCATTTTACACGTGGACATGCGGATCCCGCAAGTCAAACTGAAAATTCTGCCCCGAATTATTGAGCTGAAGGCCAAGCTGCAGACACTGCGGCATATCAGAGAGGGGGAAAATGACCTGGACGCTTTATTCCAGAAGGTGGTCACACACCTTATGATGAAGTCTTCTGATTTGGTCAGCGGTCAGGGACAGGAGGGTGTGATTGCAAGTGAGGCAGGTACGGGGACCCAGAGAGCAGGAGTGCAGGAGCCTCAGACCTTGTAATTGTCAAACAGGTTTGAGGTTTTTTTTTCAGCTTGTCTCGATGAGAGTGGGGGCTGCAGGGTGGATGAGCTAACTGGTCACAGCACCGTGGCGCAGGAAGCCATTTAAGCGGGGGGAAGTTACATGGAATGTAGTGGTAGACGGGGACAGTAAAGTCAGAGGGATTGACACTTTTCTATGCAGCAAAGAGCGTGAGTCCAGAAGGCTGTGTTGCCTGCCTGGTGCCAGGGATCAGGACATCTGCTCAGGGCTGGAGAGGAGCTTGCAGTGGGAGGGGGAATGACCCAGCCATCATGGTCCATGTTAGTACCAATGACATAGGCAGGACGAAGGAGGAGGTTCTGCATAGTCAGTATGAAGAGCTTGGCACCAAATTATGAAGCAACACCTCATAGACCATGACCTCTGGATTATTACCTGAGCCATGTGCAAATTGGTTCAAAGACTGGTGTGGGAGAAGTGCGTTCCAGTTTGTGAGGCATTGGCACCTATACTGGGGAAAGTGGGATCTGTACCATTGGGACGGTCTACACCTGAACCGTGCTGGGACCAGTGTTGTTGCGAACCGCATAACTAGGGAAGTAGAGAGGATTTTAAACTAAGTAGTGGGGACAAGGGTCCAAATTTGGGAAGATGTGGGAAATCAAAGAGTAAAGACAAGGCAAAAGAGACAGGTATTATAATGGGAAATGAAAAACAGATCGTGACAGGAAGGGATAGGGAATACAAATCTAACAGTAAATCAACAGAATAGACTAGAGGTTATAAATAGAATAAAAGGTTAAAACTAAAAGCTCTGTATCTGAATGCATGAAGCATTTGAAACAAAACAGATGAACTGAGAGCACACATAGAAATAAATAAGTACGATTTGGTAGCTATTACAGAGACATGGCTGGAGGAGGGCATGAATTGGGACATGAATATTAAAGGGTATAGGACATTTAGGAAGAACAGGGAGCGAGAAAAAGGTGGAGAGGTGGCTCTGTTAGTTAATGATGGTATTAGCACAATAGGAAGGGATGACCTAAGTTCAGGAAACTGAGATGTGGAAACAGTTTGGGTAAAGATCAGAAATGGTAAAGGCAAGAAGCCACTTGTGGGAGTCGTGTACAGGCCCCCTAACAGTAACCATATGGTAGATTGCAGCTTAAGGGAGAAATAATGGGACTTTGTCAGAAAGGCACGGCGATAATCATGGGAGATTTTAATTTACTTGTAGACTGGAAAAAAAGATGGGCAAAGGTAGCCTAGATGAGGAGTTCACAGAATGTTTCCAGGATAGTTTCTTAGAACACCATGTTCTGGAGGCAACCAGAGAGCAGGCTATACTAGACCTAGTATCGTGCAACGAGATGGGATTAATTAATGACCTCATAGTGAAGACGCTCTAGGTAGCAGCGATCATAATATGATTGAATTTTACATTCAGTTTGAGGGAGAGAGGTTTGGGTCCAAGACCATTTTTTAAAACTTAAATAAGGGCAATTATGAGGGCATAAAAGCACAGCTGTGTAAAGTGAATTGCCAAATTAGCTCAAGGAATAGGTCAAGAGATGCTGTGGCAAACATTTAAGGGGATATTTCAGAATACACAGCATAGATATATTCCAACAAGTAAGAAAGAGTTCAAGGGACAGACACACCATCCGTGGTTAGCTAGAAAGGTTAAAGATAGTATCAAACTTAAAGAAAAAGTATATAATTGTGCAGATAGGTGGAAGGCCAGAAGATTGGGAACAGCAAACATAGAAACATAAAAAATAGGGGCAGGAGTAAGTCTTTCGGCTCTTCGAGCCTGCTCCGCCATTCAATATGATCACGGCTGATCCTCTATCTCAACGTCATACTCCCATGCTCTCCCCATATCCCTTGACACCTTTAGAGTCCAGAAATCTATTTCCTTCTTAAATATATTCAGTGACTTGGTCTCCACAGCCATCTGTGGTAGAGAATTCCATAGATTCACCACCCTCTGAGTGAAGAAGTTTCTCCTCATCCCAGTCCTAAATGGTCTATCCCATACCCTGAGACTGTGACCCCTTGTTTTAGACCCCCCACCCCCACCCCAGCCAGAGCACATCATCATCCCTGCATCCATTCTGTGCGTCCCTGTTAGAATTTTACGTGTTTCAATGAAATCTCCTCTCATTCTTCTAAACTCCAGTGAACACAGGCCTAGCTGACCCAATCTCTCCTCATACAGCAATCCTGCCATCCCAGGAATCAGTCTGGTGAACCTTCGCTGCACTCGCTCTGTGGCAAGTACATCCTTACTTGGGTAAGGAGACCAAAACTGCACACAATACTCCAGATGTGGTTACACCAAGGCCCTGTACAGCTGCAGTAAGACATCCTTGCTCCTGTACTCAAGTCTTCTCGTAATGAAGGCCAACATATCATTTGCCTTCTTAACTGCTTGCTGCAACTGCATGCTTGCTTTTAGTGATTGGTGTACAAGGACACTCAGGTCCCTTAGTATATCAACATTTCCCAATCTATCACCATTTAAATAATACTTTGCCATTCTGTTTTTCATACCGAAGTGGTTAACTTCACACTTATCCACATTATACTGCATCTACCATGTATTTTCCCACTCACTCAACCTGTCTAAATCACCTTGAAGCCTCTTAACACCCTCCTCATTGCTCATATTCCCACCTAGTTTCATGTCATCAACAAGCTTAGAAATATTACATTTGGTTTCCTCATCCAAATCATTGATGTATATTGTGAATAGCTGGGGCCCAAGAATTGATCCCCATGGTACCCCACTAGTCACTGCCTGCCATTCCGAAAAAGACCCATTTATTCCTACTCTGTTTCCTGTCTGCTAACCAATTCTCAATCCATATTATCCACAATCCCATGTACTTTAATTTTACACATTAACACTTACGTTGACTTTGTCTAATCCTGTTGATAGTTTCTAAGTGTCCTGTTATCACATCCTTTACAATAGGCTCTAGCATTTCCCTACTTCTGATGTTTAGCTAACCGGTCTATAATTGCCCATTTTCTCCCTCCCTCCTTTTTTAAATAGCGGGGTTACATTTGCCACCCTCCAATCTGCCAGATTCCAGATTCTACAGAATTTTGGAAGATGACACCAACACATCCACTATTTCCATGACCACCTCTTTTAATACCATGGGATGTAGATTATCAGGCCCTGAGGATTTATCAGCTTTCAGTCCCATTAATTTCTGCAGCACTATTGTTATGGTAATACTAATTTCCTTCAATTCCTCCTTATCACAGACCCTTGGTTTCCTAGTATTTCTGGAAAGTTATTTGTGTCTTCCTCCATGAAGACAGAACTGAAGTAGTTCCTAAATATTGAGTACCCTGGGATATTCAGTTCCCAGCCTTGGTCACTCTGCTGACATGTCTCCGTATTTGCAATTATGTCGTACCCGTTTACATCTATTTGCGCTGTTAGCTCATCTATCTCATTGCGTATGCCCCATGCATTCAGATACAGTGTCTTTAGACTTGTCTTTTAACATTTTTTATACAATTTCTTCATACTATGGCCTTACTTACTGCTAGCCCTTGTTTCCTCTGCCTTCCACTTTTGCTTTTGTGATAAAAGTAGAATAATTTTCACAATATTTTTCTGGTTTATCATAAAGTAGGTTTATGGGCGTAAGTATAGGTATTTCTGTCTGTCTGCTTTAATTACATTTGGAGTCAAGTAGACTGCAAGTTTGAAATCATCAAAAGAAACTAGGTGTAGAAATGTACTCAAAATGCTAATGAGTAAGCATGGATGCTGGCTTGGCATGTAAAGTGTGAAGGGAATCTGCATTTTTAGATAAATGATGGGATTGTTTGGACTTCTAAGGCATGTTAGTCTGATTACAAATAGCTAGATAAGCAAGGCTAAGGAGTGTTTTTATTTTTCCCAAAGGTTACTGACAATATTAGCAACATGACCTTTTTATATTATGGGAAGGATACAGTTTCAAAGACACACGGAAGAATAGAATTTACATATGAAAGAGAGAGAAACATATAAAAAGGAGAATGAAAGGCTATATGAGGAGGGGGCCATGTAAGAACTAACAGGAGTGTGTGAAATAGCCTTCAAGAAGCCTCCAGCCATTTGTGCATAAGTCTGCTATGTAAAGTGACTAAAGTTGGAAGCCATTTGGAATTCCACCCTTAAGTAGATATTGTGTTAACTTGCCGGTTTTGTTTTAAATCTAAAATCTATTTTGAACAGTTGCTTTAAAGGGGGTGTGCAACTGGGAGTCATGTTAATTAGGAATTTTAGGAGTTGCAATAGTAGTAAGTAATTTGTACTCTTCTGTATGTGCTTGAAATCTTTTATTTTATTAATAAATATTTTAATTTAATTTTTAAAATCTCTAAAGGTCTTGGTGGACTCATTACTTCTGAATTCAGTGCACAAATCTTCTCGTAATAAATACAAATTGCAAAACCATTATGACAGCGTGACCAAGTCTGCCTTGTGGATTTGGTCCATCTGGCACACATCATCTGCCACATCATAACAAAATCAGGGGCTCTTTGCAGGATGTTTGAAATTCCTTGATTGGTTTGGAGTTGGTGAATCTTAAGACTACGAGCACTTTGAATTCAGGAGTTGGTGTGAGGGATTTTAAAGCGGTGAGACTACAAAAGTGGCTGTATCCATGGCTAAAACCTTTCTGGAAGTCGAAGATATAACTCTGATGGGGTTACAAAAAGTATCTAAGGGTAAGCTAACAGAATTGGCAGATAAGTTGCAGTTGAGGTTACCTGTAGGGGCAAAGAGAGTAGACATAGTTGAAGTGATAGCACAGCATTTGAAGTTGGAAGGGATACCTGAAACTGGTGAGTCACAGCTGGAGGCAGTGAGGCTTCAGTGACAAATGAAGAAGCTTGAACGTGAACAAGTAAAGGAAGTGAAGAAACTTGAATTAGAGGAAAATGAAAAAGGGCAGTGTTATGGCATAGCGGATGGTCAATGCTGAGTTGTTCAAATCCCAGAGGGAAATTTGAAACAACTGCCACGACTATTTTACAATTTGTATTTATTTTGAGATACGTGCCTTGAATTCAGTAGTAATAAGATCACCGAGTCTTTTATGTTTCTTACAAAACTAACTTAAACCTTTCTTAACAAAAAAATTATTTTATGCACATACATAGGTTTACAAATTACTACTATGATAACCCCATGCTCCCCTAGCTAATTTAACTCCCAGTTACACCTCAGTTAAGGTAACAGTAAAACATAGATTTTAAAAGACCCAGGCAAAGTAACACGATGCTCTGAACCGTCAAATTCAAAGTGAGTTTCCTTCACTTCAGTTCGTGTAGGCAGCAACTTGAGGCTTAGAGGCTGGAGGTTTTTCATACTTGTTAAATCTTAGAATTCCTCCCTCTTACACATAACCTCATCTCCTTTATACAGGTTTCTCCCTTTTGTCCCAATATGTCTTCTCAACTCTACTTTTCTAATAATAATCTTTCATAGGACCAATTTTATCAGTAAGCCTGGGAAAAATAAATATACTGTTTGTCTTCTTCTGGCTAAGTGTAACATTTCACTGCCGCTTTTGAAATTCAAATTACTCTGGTTTATCTACAGATGCAATTTTTCCCTTTACACCTCACATTCTAAAACTTCAGCCATGTTTACCTATTTAACATTTCAAACCTAGCTTCTCTTCGTGATACATCAAAGTCTTCAGACCAGCTGTCTTTAATTCAATTAAGTCACACACACAACAAACACACACAACACACACACACCTTCTACCTTACAATAAATTGCAATAATATTATGAAAATAATATTTTCCTGACAGACAGAAAAGGAAAGAAAAAAAGAGAGTATTTCAAAGAAAAATGAAAACATGAAAAATCGACCTCCAGAGGGAGAAGTTAGCAATGGAGGAAAGAGAGAAGGAGAGAGATAGAGAATACCGGGTTAAAAATCTGGACCTTATTAAAAAAAACTCAGATGCCGAGGAAATGGAAATGACCACTTCCAGTCTAAAACCCAGTGTGGAGATGTTTAAATTTGTACAAGCTCTTCCGAAGTTTACAGAAAGGGATATAGAGGTGTTCTTTATTTCATTTGAGAAGATTGCTAAGCCACAAGATATCTGGACATTGCTTTTACAGTCTAGGTTAGTGGGTATAGCTCAGAAGGTTTATGCTTCACTGTCAGAAGTAGTATCGGTGGATTATGATGCAGTAAAAAAAGGCTATTTTGAGTGTATATGAGTTGGTTCCTGAGGCTGACAGGCAGAAATTTAGGAATATAAGGAAACAGCCTGGGCAAACTTATATTGAGTTTGAGAGAGTAAAACAATGTAATTTTGACTGGTGGATACGGGCATTAAAGGCATTAAAACAATATATGCAGCTCTTAGAGAAGTAATTCTTTTGGTGGGATTTAAAGATTCAATTCCTTCGGTAGTGAAAACTCATGTGGAGGAACAGAGGATTAAAACGGTTAAGACAAACAGCAGAGATAACTGATGATTATGAGTTAGTTCATAGATCTAAACCTTTTTTTCGTCACCTTTTTAAATCAGAGAAAGATAGAAAGTGGGAAGGAGAAAGGAAGCTAGGTAGTCAGGGAAGAGGAGGAGTAGTTGGAAATTCTCAGGAAGATTTTTCCCAGACTGGAAAGGACGGTGCTGAAGGTGGAAGTGACACTCGAAAATTGCGGTGTTTTCATTGTAATAAGGCTGGGCACACATAGTCAATGTGCTGGGGATTACAGGGAAAATCTGTTGCAATAATTGAATTAAAGAAAAATTCTGGAAGTAAAAGCACTGTGGGTTCTGAGGTTCAGACACAGGAAAAAACAGTGGTTTGTATACAGGTAAAGCAAGAAGAATCGGTGATAGGTAAAGAGGTGGGAATGTGTTCACAGTTTATCCAAGGGAGTTCTGAAGAGCAGGTTGCAGAAATGTTTAAAGCTTTTGCATGTGAAGGGGAAGTCTTTCCATGTGTCCAGGCTGGAGCAGGTAATGATATTAAAATTTTAAAAGACACAGGGGCTAGTCAATCTTTAATGTTATGGGATAGAGATATTTGTTGTTCAGAGGGAGTATTGCAGGAAAATGTGCAGTTCATGGAGATGCTAAACCTATTCCATTTTGGAAGGTAAATTAAAAGCATAAGTGGAAAACAGGTGAAGTGATTTCTGGAGTAGTGGAAAAATTGCCCATTGCAGGGGTTCATTTATTTTAGGTAATGATATAGCTGGGTCACAGATGTTGGTGATGCCTATGGTAGTTGAGCAGCCTGTGGCGGTGCATTCAATGGAAGTGTTGCAGAAAGAGCATCCTGGGTTATTTCGTGACTGTGTAGTAATGAGATCACAAACTCACAGGCTGAAACAGGAAGAAGAGGAAATTAAAAGGCAGGGAAAAGATATTGAAGTTCAATTAGCTGATGCTGTCTTTGATAAGATTGCTCAAGGAGAGAGGATGGAAGAGAATGAAGCTGAAGTGTTTAGCTCAAGGAAGTTGGTAGAATTACAACAAAAGGTGCATGAATAAAGCAGTTATATCAGACAGCTTACTCAGAAACAGAGGCAGAATGTATTCCAGAATGTTATTACCTTAAAGGTAATGTGTTAATGAGGAAGCGGAGACCATAACAAGTTTCAGCACATGAAAAATGGATGGGAGTGCATCAGATTGTTATTCCATCTCGATACAGAAATGAGATACTGTGAGTAGCTCATGAAATTCCAATAGCAGGACATTTAGGAATGAGGAGGACTCAGGCAAAAATACAAAAACATTTTTATTGGCCTGAATATAATGATATAATTAAATTCTGTAGAACATGTCATACATGTCAGGTGACAGGGAAACCACAAGCAGTGATTAAACCAGCACCTTTAATTCCAATTCAAGCATTTGAGGAACGTTTTACTAAGGTCAGGATTGATTGTGTAGGACCCCTCCCCCAAGACTAAAAGTGGAAATCAGCATTTGCTGACAATAATGAATGTGTCTACAAGGTTTCCGGAAGTGATACATTTGCAACATATTAGAGCAAAAAGAATTATGGAAGAGTTGACTAAACTTTTTTTTGCAAGATATGGTTTGCCAAGAGAAATACAATTAGATCGGGGTTCAAATTACAGGTCACAACTGTTTAAGGAAGTAATGAACAGCTTGGGGATAAAATAGTTTAAATCAACAGCTTATCATCCTGAGTCACAAGGTGCTTTGGAAAGATGGCGTCAAACTTTAAAAAAACATGATGAGGGCGTATAGTCAAGACTATCCACAGGATTGGGGTCGGGGAATTCCATTCCTGTTATTTGCTATTACAATACTCCTAATACATCAACTGGATTTGGTCCTTTTGAATTAGTCTATGGTCATGAGGTAAGAGACCACTGAAGTTGATTCATGAGAAATTGGTGGGTCAAAATTAGGAAACGACTCTCCTGGATTATGTGACTAACTTCAGAGAAAGTTGAACAGAGAATGTGAGTTAGCGATGGAACATTTAAGGATATCAAGTGATGAAAACAAAGGCAGATAGGAGAGCCATAGCTTGTCGTTTTTTTGCTGGGGTAAAAAGATTAGTTTTGTTACCAGTACTGGGTGAATCATTAAAGGCAAGGTTTAGTGGGCCTTACAGCATTGAAAAGGAACTGAGTGAAGTAAATTATTTAATAAATACTCCAGATAGAAGAAAGAAGCAGAGGGTGTGTCATGTAAATATGCTTAAAAAGTACTTTGACAGGGAAGAGGACCAAAAGGGGGTATTAGTGGCGCTAGGTAAGGGAAAAGAGGTAGAAACGAAGGATTCTGAAATTGATTTTCCTCCTTGGCTCTTGCTGTGTTCCTCTAAGAAGCCACCTCCCCCAGCAGTATCCAAAACGGAAAATCTGTTGGAGAGGGAGATGGACCCAGGGGGCTCCTGCACTACCTGCCTAGTGAATGGTGACCACCCATTCCCTTTGTGCCTGTGTACTCTTTACCTGCGCTGTGATCACCTCACTGTACGTGCTATCCACGAGGATCTCATCTTTGCGGATGCTCCACAGTGACTCAAAACGCAGTTCCAGCTCTGAAACACGGATTTTGAGTAGCTGTAGCTGGAGACACTTCCTGCACTCATGGTCGCCCTAGACCCTGGAAGTGTCTCTGTTTTCCCACATCGCACAGGAGGAGCATTCCATTTGGCCAAACTGCCCTGCCATGGTTTACCCTTAAATTGCTCCCTTTAATTTTACTTCCTCTAGTTTAGATAATATTAAGGACAGAATAAATACTTACCAAGTCCTACTTAACAAGGCCACTGCTCTTCTTACTGAGGAAAGGTAGAAAATGAAAGGATCCCCACCTTCTCTCTTCACTGAACTCCCTCTCTCACCAAACCCCAAGTGAAGTACTCTAATGCAGCCCAAAGCAGCACTGTAGTTGGCTTTGTTTTATGCTGTCCGAATCTAGCTTCTGAAAACCTGTTTAAGTCATTTAACTAATTTACTAGCTGCAGCTGCAAGCAGAGCCTGCACAACCCTGGTTTAAAACTGGACTAAAACTCACCTTCTCCCAACCCAAAGAGCTCCTTTTAGTTAGCTGCTAATTTAAAGAAAGATTAGTTTTTTAAGATTGAAATTAACCCTTAAAAGTCCCTCTCTCACCAAACTCCAAGTGAAGCACTCTAATACAACCCAAAGCAGCACTCCAGTGCAGACAAGCAAAGCTTAATAAGGAGGGAAGAATTAGAGTATGAGACAAAACAAGCCAGAAATATGAAACCAGATAGTAAGAGTTTCTATAAATGTTTAAAAAAGAAACGAGTTAACAAAATGAACTCTGGCCTTATAGAAAGTGAGTCTGGAGAATTGATAATGGAAATTAAGGAAATCGCAGATTAATTGAACAAGTATTTTGCATCAGTCTTCACTATGGAGGATACAAGCAACAGAGGCAGCTATACATCAGGAGATAGAAGGTACGGAGAAAATCAGGAAAATTACAATTACCAGAGAAGTGGTACTAAGTAAATTGTTGGAGCTGCGGGCTGACAAGTTCTCTAGTCGAGGCTCAACAAGCTGATCCAGAGTTAAGTAAGATAAGACAATCAGCCCAAGCTGAAGCTGAGGCTAAGGCAGTTCCAGAATGTTATTGTATTAGAAATAGAATTCCAATGTGGAAGTGGAGACCTCCTCACAGACCTGCAGATTAGGAGTGGTCGCTTGTTCATCAGGTAGTGATACCATCCAAATATCGTAAAGAGATATTACGGATAGCACATGAAATTCCTATGGCAGGACATGTAGGGATATGGAAAACCCAAGTGTGGATAAACTGGCAGTTTTATTGGCCAGGTTTTCATAACGACATGATACAGTTTGTTTTGTAAAGTGTGTCCTATATGCCAGATGGTAGGAAAACCATAACAAGCAATCAAACTGGCACCCTTAATTCCTATACCAGTTTTTCAGGAACCATTCAGTAGGGTGTTAGTGGACTGTGTGGGACCGCTACCAAAAACGAAAGCAAGACACCAGTATATCCTTACTATTATGGATATGACAACTCGATTTCCAGAGGCCATCCTTTGAAGGACCCTTATGACTCATGTAGTGGTACAGAAGTTAACCCAATTTTTTACTTGATATGGATTACCGGTAGACATCCAGTTGGATCAAGGTTCCAATTTTATGTCTAAAATTTCTGAGAGCATAATGAGTAGTTCGGGTATAAAACAGTTAAAGTCTACAGCATATCGTTGACAAACACAGGGAACTTTAGAGAGGTACCACCAAACTCTCAAAACAATGATTAACGCATATTGTCATGAATAACCTCATCACTGGGACAAAGGACTGGATTTTCCTTTATTTGCTACCCGATATTCGCCAAATGAATCTATTGGTTTTAGCCCTTTTGAATTGTTTAACAAACCTGAGATGAGGCCCTCTGAAATTAATCAAAGAAAGGTTTTTAGGAGGGAAGGACAAATTCTCTATGCTAGATTATGGGAAAAATTCCCATGGGGGGGTAGAGGAGGTGGGGGCGGTTGCAGTGCAGGAGCGGGCATGGGCAAGCGCGTCTCCGATCGGAGCCCCCAATTGGGGGGGCGCTGCCATTTTACGTGGGCTGGCCAATTAAGGCCCGCCCAAAGTGACGTCCGCCAGGAAGCGCTATGCACTCCCTGTGCGGGCGGGGTGGGATCCCCTCAGCCGAGAGTGCGCTCTTTCGTGCATGTACGTGAAAGAGCGCTCTGATCTCCCTAAAGCCAAGTGCTGCCTCAGGGGGATCGTCTCCAAATTAAAAATTGTTAAACAAATGATAGATAGATTTCCCTGACATGTCCCCACTCATGTGACACTGTCACATGAGTTGGGACATGTCCATAACTTTAATTGAAACCTTTATAAATATATATTTAAATATTTAAATACCCTCATGAAACCTTATCCCGCCCGTGGATGAGGTTTCATGCTTTTTCTGAAGCCCGCCAGGGTTCCCGGCCTGCCCGCCAACCCTAAGGTTGGACAGGCAGGTGCATTGATGATGTTAATGGCTTTTAAAATGGCCTCAATAGGCCGTTGACAGGTTGGTAGGCGCGCAGCTGATCCGGCCGTGCTGACCTGAAAATGGAAATGGCGCAGGGGTGACGTCGGGAGTTCCACCCGACATCATCCCGCGTCATTTTATGCATCAGCGAGCGAGCGCCTCCCCCACTCGCCGGCCAGAAGATCCTCCCCTATATGTGTCTGTGTTGCAGGAACAGCTTACAGGAGCCCGCAAAGTGGCTCAAGGCATCTTGGGCTTGAATTTTCCAGGCGGTGGGTGGGCTCGGTGGGAGGGGGTGGGGGCGGTTTAAGGCTTCCCTGGCGTAAAACGCGAGCCGTAGCGCTCAGTGCTACCTGTGCGGGCTGGGGGAGGAGAGAGCGTCAGGGCCAGCGCTCTTTCACGCACGTGCACAAAAGAGCGCTTCAATCTCCAAGGCACAGAGAGGGAGATTGAATAGCTATTGTAAATAATGAATAAAAGGATTAAAAATTTATTTAAACATGTTCCCTCATGTGGCTGTGTCACATGAGATGGGACATGCTTTTATGTTTATGAAAATTTTTTAATTTAATTAATAAAAGCTTTAGGAAACCTCATCCCGCTCGTGGATGGGCTGCGTTAACAATGACCTTAATCAGTTCCTTAATGGCCTTAATAGGCCGTTTACATATCGGCGGGCGTGCACCCGACTCAGGCGCATGCCCGCTGAACAAAACATCGCGATGACGTCAGGATGCACGCCCGACATCATCGCGCGTCATTTTACCCATCGGCAGTCGGGCCCGCCCCCGCACACTGACTGAAAAATTCTGCCCTTAAAGTTTCTGAAACAAAGATGAAAGAATGGGCAGATCAGCAAGCCGTTCTCCGAACATTACAACCAGGGGATGAAGTGTTAGTATTATTGGCTTACAGGGGGAACCTCTGAAAGCATGGTTCAGTGGTCCATACAAGGTAATTAAGAGGGTTAGTAAAGTAAATTATTTGATAAACACACCAGATCATAGGAAAAAGAATTGGCTGTGTCATATCAATATGTTACAAAAATACCATACCATCATAGAGAGGAAGATAGGAAAGAGCAGGTATGTCAGGTTGTAAGCATAGTGGAGGACAAAAGAGACAGAGAGAGTGAAGTAGAAGGAAACTTAGTTCACAAATTGAACCTCCTACTATCCAGTTAGCTAACACTGAAATATTAGGACAGTTAGATACCATGTTTTCATACTTAGAGGCGGGACAACAGGAGGATCTAGTGAAGTTACTTACAGAATTTAAAGGGATCTGTAGGGATAAACCAGGTTGTACAACCTTAGCCACACATGATGTGGATGTAGGGAAATTTTCTCCAAAAAGCAACATCCTTATCGGTTAAGACAATGGTAAGTTAGTATCAATGGGAAGAGGATAACCAGGGAAAGAGCAGAGCCCATTAGGGACAATCTATGGGTGGAGCCAGAGGACATCGCTAGAGTGTTGAATAAATACTTCACATCCGTCTTCACCCAAGAGGATGAAAGTATGGAACTCAGGGAGACAGACTGTGAGGTTCTTGAGCAAATTCATATAGGAAATGACAAGGTATTGGAGGTGTTGGCAGGCTTAAAAGTGGACAAATCATCAGGTCTGGATGATTTGTGTCCCAGACTGCTGAGGGAGGCAAGGAAGGAGATCACAGGGGCTCTGACCCAAATTTTTAATTCCTCTCTGGCCACAGGGGAGGTGCCAGAGGATTAGAGAACAGCTAATGTGGTTCCGCTATTTAAGAAGGGTTGTAGAGATAAGCCAGGGAACTACAGACCAATGAGTCTCATGTCAGTGGTAGGGAAACAATTGGAGAAAATTCTGAAGGAGAGAATCTATCTCCACTTGGAGAGGCAAGGTTTGATCAGGGATAGTCAGCATGGTTTTGTCAAAGGGAGGTCATGCCTAACAAATTTGATTAAATTTTTTGAGGAGGTGACCAGGTGTGTAGATGAGGGTAGTGCAGTTGATGTAGTTTATATGGATTTCAGCAAAGCCTTTGACAAGGTCCCACATGGGAGACTTATAAAGAAGGCAAATGCACATGGGATACAGGGTAATTTGATAAGGTGGATTCAAAATTGGCTTAGTTATAGGAGACAGAGGGTGATGACAGAAGGATACTTTAGTGACTGGAAGCCGGTGTCCAGTGGCGTACCACAGGCATCTGTGCTGGGTCCCCTATTATTCGACATTTATATAAACGACATAGATGACTATGTGGGGGGCTAGGATTAGTAAGTTTGCGGATGACACAAAGATTGGCAGTGAGGTTGAGTGTCTTGGGCTACAGGAAGATATGGACGGGATGGTCAAATGGGCAGATAAGTGGCAGAAGGAATTTAACCCTGAAAAGTGTGAGGTGATACACTTTGGAAGGAGTAATCTGACAAGGGAGTATTCAATGAACGGCATGGAAGTTCTGAGGAACAAAGGGACCTTGGCGTGTATGTCCATAGATCTTTGAAGGCAGAGGGGCATGTTAGTGGGGTGGTGAAAAAGGCATATGGGACACTTGCCTTTATCAATCGAGGCATAGATTACAAAAGTAGGGAGGTTACGTTGGAGTTGTATAGAACCTTGGTGAGGCCACAGCTGGAGGACTGTGTGCAGTTCTGGTCGCCACATTATAGGAAGGATGTGATTGCTCTGGAGGGGTTGCAGAGGAGATTCACCAGGATGTTGCCTGGGATGAAATATTTAAGTTATACAGAGAGGTTGGATGGACTTGGGTTGTTTTAGTTGGAGCAGAGAAGACTGAGGGGCGACCTGATCATGGTGTACAAGATTATGAGGGACATGGACAGGGTCGATAGGGAGCAGCTGTTCTCCTTAGTTGAAGGGTTAGTCACGAGGGGACACAAGTTCAAGGTGAGGGGCAGGAGGTTTAGGGGGATGTGAGGAAAAACCTTTTTACCCAGAGGGTGGTGACGGTCTGGAATGCACTGCCTGGGAGGGTGGTGGAGGCGGGTTTTCTCACATCCTTTAAAAAGTACCTGGATGAGCACTTGGCACGTCATAACATTCAAGGCTATGGGCCAAGTGCTGGGAAATGGGATTAGGTAGATGAGTCAGGTGTTTCTCATGTGTTGGTGCAGACTCGATGGGCTGAAGGGCTTCTTCTGCACTGTGATTCTGTGATTCTGTGAAGTCCAGAGACACAAGCAGAAGTGACAACAGAAATTCAGTATATGTTAGAAAATCACCTAATTGAGCCTAGTCATAGCATTTGATGCTCTCGAGTAGTGTTAGTGCCTAAATCTGATGGGTCAACCAGATTCTGCATAGACTGGAGAAACGTTAATGCAGTAACAAAAATGGATTCCTACCCAATCCCTCGTCTAGAAGATTGTATTGACAGGGTTGGCAGTGCCATGTTCCTTACTCAGATAGATTTGTTGAAAGGATACTGGAAAGTACCTTTAACATCGGAGCTAAGGAGATATCTGCTTTTGTCACGCCAAATGGGCTACACCAATGCCGAGTAATGCCATTCAGACTAAAAAATGCTCCAGCCACTTTCCAAAGACTAATGAATCAGGTGATCACTAATGCTTCTGACTGTGTGATTTACTTGGATGACGTATTGGTTTATAGCAACACATGGAAAGGCCATTTAAAACAACTGGAAACCTTATTTAAACAACTACAGCTGGCTGATCTAGTAATAAACCTTGCAAAAAGTGAGTCTGTGAAAGCACGAGTAACTTATTTAGGGCATGTAGTAGGGCAGGGACAAGTCTTGCCAAGAACAGCGAAGGTACAGGGCTTTGATGGAATTTCCTGTCCCTAAAACTAAACGGGAAATCATGACATTTTTGGGGATGTGCGGTTTCTATTGTAAATTTATGCCAAACTGCAGCACAATATTGGCTCCATTGACAGAAAATAAAGGCGGTGTATGGTCAAGAGAGTGCCAGACAGTTTTTGAGAAGCTGAAAGTGATTTTAACTAATGAGTTAAAAGCAAAAAACTGCGGATGCTGGAAATACAAAACAAAAAGCAAAAATACCTAGAAAAACTCAGCAGGTCTGGCAGCATCTGCGGAGAGGAACACAGTTAATGTTTCGAGTCCGAATGACCCTTCAACAGAACTAAGTAAAAATAGGTGAAATATAAGCTGGTTTAAGGGGGGTGGGACAAGTAGAGCTGGATAGAGGGCCAGTGATAGGTGGAGATAAGCAAAAGATGTCACAGACAAAAGGTCAAAGAGGTGTTGAAGGTGGTGATATTATCTAAGGTATGTGCTAATTAACGGTAGAAAGCAGGACAAGCAAGGTACAGATAGCCCTAGTGGGGGCGGGGTGGGGTGAAGGAATCAAAAAAGGCTAAAAGGTAGAGATAAAACAATGGATGCAAATACATTTAAAAATAATGGAAGTAGGTGGGAAAAGAAAAATCTATATAAATTATTGGAAAAAAAAGGGGGGGAATCGGAAAGGGGGTGGGGATGGAGGAGAGAGTTCATGATCGAAAATTGTTGAACTCAATATTTAGTCTGGAAGGCTGTAAAGTGCCTAGTCGGAAGATGAGGTGCTATTCCTCCAGTTTGCGTTGAGCTTCACTGGAACAATGCAGCAAGCCAAGGACAGGCATGTGGGCAAGTGAGCAGGGTGGAGTGTTGAAATGGCAAGCGACAGGGAGGTCTGGGTAATGCTTGCGGACGGACCGAAGGTCTTCTGCAAAGCGGTCACCCAGTCTGCGTTTGGTCTCTCCAATGTAGAGGAAACTGCATTGGGAGCAATGAATGCAGTAGACTAAATTGAGGGAAGTGCAAGTGAAATGCTGCTTCACTTGAAAGGAGTGTTTGGGCCCTTGGACGGTGAGGAGAGGGGAAGTAAAGGGGCAGGTGTTACACCTTCTGCGGTTGCATGGGAAGGTGCTGTGGGAGGGGGTTGAAGTGTAGGGGGTGATGGAGGAGTGGACCAGGGTGTCCCAGAGGGAACGATCCCTGCGGAATGCCGCCGGGGGGGTGAAGGGAAGATGTGTTTGGTGGTGGCATCATGCTGGAGTTGGCGGAAATGGTGGAGGATGATCCTTTGAATGCGGAGGCTTGTGGGGTGATAAGTGAGGACAAGGGAGACTCTATCATGTTTCTGGGAGAGAGAAGAAGGTGTGAGGGTGGATGCACGGGAGATGGGCAGGACACGGTTGAGGGCCCTGTCAACCACCATGGGTGGAAAACCTCGGTTAACGAAGGAGGACATGTCAGAGGAACTGTTTTTGAAAGTGGCATCATCAGAACAGATGCGACAGAGGTGAAGGAACTGAGAGAATAGGATGGAGTCCTTACAGGAAGCGGGGTGTGACGAGCTGTAGTCGAGGTAGCTGTGGGAGTCGGTAGGCTTGTAATGGATATTGGTGGACAGTCTATCACCAGAAATTGAGACAGAGAGGTCAAGGAAGGGAAGGGAAGTGTCAGAGATGGACCATGTGAAAATGATGGAGGGGTGGAAATTGGAAGCAAAATTAATAAATTTTTCCAGGTCCAGACAAGAGCATGAAGCAGCACCGAAGTAATCATCAATGTACCGGAGAAAGAGTTGTGGGAGCGGGGCCAGAGTAGGACTGGAACAAGGAATGTTCCACATACCCCATAAAGAGACAGGCATAGCTGGGGCCCATGCGGGTACCCATAGCCACACCTTTTATTTGGAGGAAGTGAGAGGAGTTTAAGGAGAAATTGTTCAGTGTGAGAACAAGTTCAGCCAGACGGAGGAGAGTAGTGGTGGATGGGGATTGTTCAGGCCTCTGTTCGAGGAAGAAGCGAAGAGCCATCAGACCATCCCGGTGGGGGATGGAGGTGTAGAGGGATTGGATGTCCATGGTGAAGAGGAGGCGGTTAGGGCCAGGGAACTGGAAATTGTTGATATGATGTAGGATGTCAGCGGAATCACGGATGTAGGTGGAAAGGGACTGGACAAGGGGAGAGAGAATGGAATCAAGATAGCAAGAAATGAGTTCCATGGGGCATGAACAGGCTGACACGATCGGTCTGCCGGGACAGTCCTGTTTGTGGATTTTGGGGTAGGAGGTTACCCCACTTGGATTTCAACTGAAGTTCCATCCCTCATGTTTCGAACCCACCCAGGATTACAGGTATCTCTGGGACATACCAAGCTCCTCGGACTGTTGTTCTCATCGCATTCTGAGATCCACACTCAGTGCCATGCGCAGCCATATGAACACACTCGACCCTCCACCCCTGCCTGTCCCTCTGTCCCCATCCCGTCTTCCAATCCCAGCCCCGGCCGTGTTTTCACCACACCCCCTGACCTTCCCCTCTCCGACGCTGAACGTTCAGTGCTCAGCAAAGGACTTAGTTTCAGTCCAAGGAGCTAGTGACTTGGGGGCGGGTGCAGTTTTATTGCAAGACAATGAATCAGGCATACAGAAGTTAGTGGGGTACTTTTCTAAAATATTAAATTGGCATCAAAAAAGACATACTCCATGGTGGAACAGGAAACCCTGGCATTGTTACTGGCTCTTAAGCATTTTGATATATATACCCAATATATGTAAAACATTAGTATATACTGACCATAATCCATTGGCCTTTGTTGAAAAATTTAAGATCAGAATGACAGATTGTTCCAATGGAGCTAGCTAATACAACTTTATAACCTGAAGATTGTTCACATTGCTGGATAAGACAATATAATTGCTAATACATTATCAAGAATGTAAATTGTTTATAATTATCTGGAAAGCAAGAAAGTCAGAAAACTGAGAAGATTCTGTATAAGGAGCGAATGGCTGAGTAAGCGCATGTTTGAATTCTGTTTATATGTTGTACATATCTTGTTTCTGTATACTTTGCGTTGAAACACACTTGGAAATAGCGTTTCATCTCTTAAGGGTGGAGGCACGTTAGAATCCTCTCTCCCAAGACTGAAATTTTCTTTTACAAAATGGCATGATTTGGACATCTTAATGCTCACCTGGGATTTTTTTTTTAAGAAGGTCATAAATTCACCTTGGAGCTGTCAACAAGCAGGCCTCTTCCAAGAAATCACCTGATCTATATGGTGCTTGAGAAGGAGTTGCTGTTTGTGTCGAACTGCAAAGCACTTTAGTTAATGGCAAGCTGGGAGACAAAGAGGCAATCACTTGGGAGGGAGGGAAAAAAACATAAGTTGTGAACCTGCTTGTTTTGAAGACCGTCTTGTTGAAGAATAAGCTGAGAAAGAAAGGTTACCCTGACTGGCTCCCTCTCTCTACCTTGCCTAAAATTGTGTGGGGCTATCAACACGTAGCCAGAGAACCCTCATCTGTGTATAGTCAGTCTGCATTTGAACCTGCAAAGCTGGACTATTTGGTGAGGACTTCCAGGCATCCTCCGGGACCAGTGGCCCGTCTTCACACCAGAGAATTCCAGGTCGACAGCATCGAGACCCTTCGGACTTTATCCTTAATTTTATAACACTCCTCCTCCAAAGCCCATCTCTGCAGAGAGACTCTATCTATTTGTCCTTTGTTTGTGTGTGTGTGTGTGTGTATGTGTGTTTGTGTGTCTGCATGTGCTGGGGGAATTCTTTAGGAATAGTTAATCATTCTGAGTTTTTGAAAGAAGCCTGGTCAGAGTCTCCTTTCTTCTGGCTACTAGAGGTATAGGTAAACAATTGGCCATGAGAAAATTAAACATTTAAATTAATGGTACGGCCAGCAGAGTAGTGGAACTTGATAATTCACGCACTCCTCCCATCCCGGTCGTAACATAACTTTCTCCAATTGGTGGGTAAAAGATTTCCAGATATATAACCATGTTCATAATACTTTCTTTAGCATATGGTAGTAATCATCCATGTTCTATGCAAATGAGAAGCTGAACTCTGTCTTGACTATACAAAGTGATTTGCTTGAGCACCTGAGCATAATATTGTTTCTCTAATTCTCTGTCATTTTTTTAACCTTAATTTTTCTCATTTATTTTATTTGTATATTAAGTGGTCCAACAATTAACTGCAACTTGACAAAACAGCAACAAAGACATAAGTTTCATGCCTTTAACACTGGTGGTCACAGAGCAGAGGATGGTTTGGAGAGAAATGGCATTGGAATCTGTTTAGCAGTAGTGCCTCAAAGGCCAAAAAGAAAGTGCTCAAGTTCCACTTCAAAAAAACAAAGTACACAAACCAGGCTGAGAATCCCATTGAGGCATTGCGAAGGGTGCCAATCTTTCAAAGAATATCCGGCAGCGGTTAAAATTCTCAGATGTTCTTACAGTACCCTGGCAAAATTTGTTTTTCAGCCAATATTACCAAGCATATTACTTAGTCACTAATATAATTCGCTGTTTGTGAGATTCTGTTATGAGAACAATAGCTGTGCTTCAAAATAATTCATTGCTTTTGAAGTCTTTCAGATATTATGAAACAGCACAATATGAATACATTTTCTTTCTTCACTGTCAGAGAATCACCACAATTTCATGCATATTACAACAAAGTTCAATAGCTGACACTTCAGTCTACATTTAAGTTTCTACATATCAAGGAGCCTACATTCTGATTGGCAGCCAGCAAGGCTGATCCCATTGCTGATCTCACCGAATGCTTGCTTTCAAGCCTTAAATTTTTTTTTATTCATTCGTGGGATGTCAGCGTTGCTGGCTAGGCTCCCAGCCCCAACTGCCCTTGAGAAGGTGGTGGTGAGCTGCCTTCTTGAACTGCTGCAGTCCATGTGATGTAGGTACACCCACAGTGCTGTTAGGGAGGGAGTTCATGAATTTTGACCCAGCGACAGTGAAGGAACGGCGATATATTTCCAAGTCAGAATACCGAGTGGCTTGACTTCCAGGTGGTGGTGTTTCCATGTGTATGCTGTCCTTGTCCTTCTAGATGGTAGTGGTCGTGGGTTTGAAAAGTGCTGTCTAAGGAGCCTCGGTGAGTTCCTGCAATGCATCTTGTAGATGGTACACACTGTTGTCACTATGTGTCAGTGGTGGAGGGAGTGAATATTTGTGGATGTGGTGCCAATCAAGCGGGCTGCTTTGTCCTGGATGGTGTCAAGCTTCTTGAGTATTCTTGGAGCTGCACTCATCCAGACAAGTGGAGAGTATTCCATCACACTCCTGACATGAGCCTTGTAGATGGTGGACAGGCTTGGGGAGTCAGGGGGTGAGTTACTTGCCACAGGATTCTTAGCCTGTCATGGCAGCACAGCAACTCAGCAGCAGAATAATATTCTGCATTACACTGTGTGACATGGTCCTAAGACAACAGCATATCATCTGACTTGATATGAGCAATGCTCCCATTATATATCCACTACAATATTAGAAACAGCGGCATAAGTGTACACATTTCCTGTCTTCCTGCACCATGCTGTAGGATATGGAATTTGTAGAAGAAAGAACTTTAGTTTATGGTAGAAACATGTGTAAGTTATTCAACCATGATATATATATATGTATATATATATATATGAAACCAGATGTGTATCAGTCAGCGTCCTGAAGATTTGACAAGCACAATTAATTACTGCCAACAAGCGAAGAATGCAGGGTTCGTATCTAGAAAACTGCCATCTCAAGGCAGCCTGAACCGAGTTCAGCCAAAGAATATTGGAAGGCGAGTATCCGTCCTCAACATAGCACTTGCTGATGGAACTTTAATGGTAGAAAAGTCAGTAATTTTAGGAATTTCAGCACTGCACAGGGAGGTGACCTGTCTAATCAATGGTGAGCCGACTATTCACCAATGAGTTGAAGGTATTAGCTCCTTTTAACTCCATGGCCAGAATTATATGTCCCACAGGCGGGCACACGCCCAACCCATCCGGCCACGAAATAGTGCGAGATGACATCGGGGGAGCATCCCGACATCATCGCGTACCCGCGCGATAGCTCGCTCAACGGGCGAGCGCAGCAATCGGAACCGTGCCCATCGACATTTAAGTGGGCAGTTGAGCCCATTAAGGAGGCAAATTTTCATGGCCCGTCCACTTTTACGATTGGCGGACAGGCCAATCGGCCAGGCAGCCTTCACATTTCTGCTCAAACCTCGATCCAGGGCGGGATGAAATCTCTGCGGGGAAATAAAACGAAGAGAAATATCTGGAAACGGTTTAGTCATGAGGTATGCTTTCAGATGCTTGACTGTGCTGCATGGGCATGTTTTGCAGCATTCTTGTGGTTTTGTTTATTCTGTGCAGGAGTTGTTTGCCTTCAGGGAGCTCAGTGGAAGAGCTCACCGGCACCCGCGGTGACATCGGCGCCCGCTCTCTTCTCACCCCAACCGGCGGTGCTGAGCCTTTCTCAGCGCTCATTTCACGCTGGCCGGCCGTTGATTGGCTGGCCGTTGATTGGCTGGCCGTTGATTGGCTGGCCAGAGTGAAATCGCAGTCGGGAGCCCGATTTCCGCTTGACTAACATGTATTAAATGTATTGAATTTCAAAATTGTCGTAAAGATTTTTATTGGTTAACTCAAGCTTTTGAGCATGATCTCAATATTGTTGTAATTCTCAGGTCGGAGTCTAATAATTGTTCGGACAAAGAAAAGTTTTACAGTACTTCTTGCGTTTCACTTTGAACATTCTTATCACGAATTTGACTGGCTCAGATTTTGAATTATAAAATAGCATGAAATCAGAACTGGGATGATCAGAACTGGGATAATAGTGAAGATAAGAATAAGAAGAAAGCAAAGCAACTAAATAAACCCACATGAAAGCAACAAATGAAGAATAGGTCATGAAAAAATATCTATATAAAAAAAACAACAAAGGAGAATCAAATTATTCCAAAAATGTAAACTTGAATGAGCTGCAATGTTGATATTTTTCCAGCTGCGACTGTTGCAAACAGAAGTAACATTTCTAATGGAAGCAACCTAGAAAAACAGTCCTGAATAAAATGCTAATTCCTCTTTATAAAGCTGTTGGTCCATTGCTGTTAATCCCTGAGGCACACTTTAATGCCTGTCCCTGTGTGATGCGTCTCAATTTGTAGTAAAAACAGAAAAAAGCTGGAAACACTCAGGAGATCAGACAATCTCTGTGCAGAGACAAACAAAGCCAATGTTTCAGGTCAATGATCTTTGTCAGAACTCAGTTTTCATCATCATCCATGAGAAATTCCACTCTGAGGGATGATCATACACCAGAGGTGTTAACTCTGTTCTTTATTATCTCTCCACAGACGTTACCTCACTGTTAAGTGTTTCCAGCATCATCTGTTTCTATTTTAGATTTGCAACATCAGTATTTTGCTTTGTAGTACTTGAGCTTGAATTGCAGGATTTTTCTTTGCTGGCTATTCAGCCCTTCCTACCTCTGCAACCTCCTGCAGCCCTAGAAATCTTTACACTCCTCCAATTCTGGCCTCTTGCACACCCCCAATTTCAACCGCTGCACCATTGCCATCCATGCCTTCAGCTGTCAAGGCCCTAAGCTCTGGAATTCCCTCCATAAGCTTCTCCATTTCTCCTTATTACTTTAAGTTGCTCCTTAAAAACCTATCTCTGTGATCACCAGCCCTAATATCTCCTTAAGTGACTCGATGTCAAATTCTATTTGATAATGTTCCTCGTATTATGCCTTGGAATGTTTTACTACATTATAAGGCCTGTATAAGCGCAAGTTGTTGGTGTTTTAACATTAAGGGGGCTAGTACCATAGTGGTAATATTACTGGACTAATAATCCAGAGGCCTGGAATAATGCTCCAGGGATATAAGTTCAAATCCCACCATGGCAAATGGGGAAAGTTAAAATTCCATTAATAAATTTGGAATAAAATGTTAGTCTAATTAATAATGATCATGAAATCATCAACCCTAGAAGGGAAGAAATCAGCTGACCCTACCTGGTCTAGCCTATATGTGACTCCAGATTCACAGTCATGTGGTTGATTCTTAATGGTGGTGGTATTGTCACTGGGCTAGTATTCCAGAGGCCCAGGGTAATTCTTTGGCAATCTGGGTTCAAATCCCACCACAGCAGATGGTGAAATATGAATCCAATAAAAATCTGGAATTAAAAGTCTGATAATGACCATGAAACCATTGCTGATTGTCGTAGAAACCCATCTGGTTCATTAACTTCCTTTAGGGAAGGAAATCTGCCTACCTGTCTGGCCTACATGTAACTCCAGACCCACAGCAACGTGGTTGACTCTTAAATGCCCTCTGAACAAGGGCAGGTAATAAATGCTGGCCTAGCCAGCAACGCCACATCCCATGTATGAATTAAAAAACTTAGTTGTATCAAACCACTACAAGAAAATAGGCATTGTGGGTGTACCTACACCACATGGACTTCAGGGGTTCATTCAGCCTGTCAAGCCTGCTCTGCCATTCAATATGATCATAGCTGATCATCCACTTCAATGCTTTTTTCCCCACACTATGCCCGTATCCCTTTAGGTAATTGGTATTTAGAAATCTGTCAATCTCTACTTTAAACACACTCAATGACAGAGCTTCCACAGCCCTCTGGGGCAGAGAATTCCAAAGATTCACAACCCTCTGAGTAAAAAGAAATTCTCCTCATCTCAGTCCTGAGTGGCTTCCCCCTTATTTTGAAAATGTGTCCCCTGGTTCTAGACTCCCCAACCAGAGGCAACATCTTACCTGCATCTACTCTGTATACCCCTTTTAGTGTTTTGTAGGTTTCAATGAGATCACCTCTCATCCTTCAAAACAATAGAGAATACAGGAGGTGACTCACCACACAAAAAAAACCAAAAATTGCTGCAAAAACTCAGGTCTAACAGCATCTGTGGAGAGAAAGACAGAGTTAACGTTTCGAGTCTGTATGACTCTTCTTCAGAAGAGGTGACTCGCCACCATCTTCTCAAGGGTAATTAGGGATAGACAAGTAGGAAAATCATTGCAAGTATAAGGGTTTAATTCGTGAATAGGGTCCTTTCGTTCAACTGCTGTCAAAATAACTACAAACAGAAAACTGAGTTGATACATAATAAGATTTTCTTAGAGAGGTATGTCTAGCCTCCACACACACACTTCCATTGAAGGTGTAGAATGTGGAAGTGTGCTGACTGACAGGAAATGGCATATATCAGGATGAGTAAGGAACCAAGAAAGAGGAGGTACATAGGAAGGGGTAAGTAAGTAATGTACCTACATGGTGGTGGGTTGGGGGGGGCAGAGGTGATTAATGTGGAGGATGCAGGAGATCGCAAAGGAGGTCACAGCTTTCTCAGGACGTGGCTTCAATACTGTGAGAAATTTAATGATTTGACACAGTGGTCAAGGTAAGAACCAACAAGCACAGGGACAACACAAGTGCCACTTTGCTGGGAGCAAGGTCAGACACTAGTTCTGCTGAGTGAGATGAGGACCTAGTATAGCCAAGTTCCAGAACAAGACTGGTGGATCTGACAAATCAAATACTTGGTGCAATGGATGGCTTGCCTGAAAGCTTTTGGGCCATGGCTAGGGGGTGTAGAGGAGACCGCCTCCAGTGTGACCTCTGGTTTGGTGCAGAGTCTGGAATCCATCCTCTTCGGCATGAGGTCCAGCATCATGTAGTGACTGATGACCCAGGTCACAGCTTCCACTGCAGTCATAGCAATTTCCATGGAACATCAAACATCTTCAATGGAACGTCAAAGTGCTGCGATGGAACTCCCAAAGTTGTCATTGTGGCTTCAGGCTCAACGGTTGAAAGGGACTTGCAGGGTGTCTCAGCTTCCCATAGATATGTCCTCCAGAAGATCACTGGTTTGGCTGAACAGAGGCAATTATGGAGCAGGAACCCCCGGCCTCTCTCTGAATAGCAGCATTCCTGCTCCCTCTCCCAGCTCTCCATCATTACCCTTTCGGTTGCCTGTCAGCCAGTTGACTCAGACTGTTCAAGCCTATACTGAGATGGTGCAGTCTGAGGTGGAGCCATCACGGCCTCACAGCCTCTAAAAGGTGATGCAAGAGGATATCTTACTGCCCTCTTCAAGTTCTCTGCAACCATCCACCTTGTGTGCTGCTGTCACTTGGGTGGCACTTCATAGAAGCACCAGAGTCGGCAAGGGCACTTATAGGATAGCCAGTCGGGATAAGGATCAGGGTAAATAGTGTGCTGTTTGTTCTGTCATGTTTTCCTTGTTTATGTCTGTAACAGATTTTAAAAAGTGATTATAGTAATTGTGTCATGCTGGAATTGTTGGTCTTTCTTTATTGTTTTCTGCATGGGGAAAGGGTTGAAAGCATTAAATGCAGATGGTGGACATCTTGATGGAACCTCAGTAGGGTGTATGCCAGCAGTGTTCTGAAGTCTGATGGTGGAGGACATCTCTCAAAATCTGTATTCAGTTAGATGGTAACGAGCATCTCTCCCATTACAGTAGATACCTGGGATCATCTGGTGCTCCCCCTGGTCGTCCATTTCTTATGGCTCCCGAGTTGGCCCTTTGGCACAATTGCTAATGGTAATGGCTAGTCTCACATAATTGCTAGGTTGTGCAGCAAGTCACCATATATTTTAAGCACCTAAAGTAACCAGGAAAAATAGCCCCCAAAGAGTGTAAACTATGTCAAAGTTGCAGGTTTTTTAGATGGTTTTTTAAAAGAGGAAAGAAAGGTGGAGAAGCATAAGAGCTTATGGAGGCACAAAATATGACTGAGGCTCTGCCACAAATAGTCAAGCAGAGAGAGATGGGATGTACAAAAGGCCAGAAGCAGGTGAAGGGACAGTTTGGTGTTGGGGGCTTGGGGGGTGGTGGTTGAATGTAAGTTATAGAAAATATAATATGGCAACCAGAATGGCACACAGTACTGTAAACGTGGTCTAACCCAGGGCCCGGGAGAGGGGGGTGTAGACGGTGCCAAACACCAGGACACTGGGGATGGGGGCAGGCCCAGCATTGTAAACAGGGTTCTCAAGTCATCCAGCCAGAGCTTCAGACCTGTAAGACCAGCTTAATAAAAATTGGCACCATCAGGCTGACAGTTCCGATTGTATTAAAACCAGTCCATCAAGTCAGTTTCATTCAGTTGCTGTGCTGCTGCTTCCAACCTTCGGGCAGCTTCATGATTCCGATTTTTTTTTTGAAAAGCAGACCAGTAAAGTACAAAGCTGCCAGAAGGCCAATAACAGCAGCACGGCAACTGAGTGTATTCTTAGTTGAAAAACTATAACTGAAATTTGGGGGTGAGGTAGGAGGGGATGGAGGGAGAGGGAGGTTGGAGGGGCATTTGGGGGAAGTTATAGGGGGATTGAGGCACGGGGAGGGGGGGTGGAAGTGTTGTAATACGCCTTTAAGGGATAATAGAATGCTATCGCTAGAAGGGAAGTGTGTCATGTGATCCAGCCTCAGTTTCACCTCAGCTGTGAGCAGAACACAACACACACAGCCCTGCTGCTGTCTTAAAGTTTTCTATCCATGTATATATGTTCTCATGTACCTAGTCTCAATAAATGAACCCACAATGTATTCACACAAACCCTCATGAGTGATTGGTGCTATCATTATAAAAACATGGCGGGTGGGTGGAGGGAGGTTGAGGCTCACATTTAAGGTTTCGTACCACAAAATGAAATACTGTACACTTCTCAAATTTTCTTTTTGAGTTTAAATCAGCATGTAAATAGCAGTCTAATTTTTTTTTATTATGCCCTAAAGCAGGCATAATCCTGATGACATGCTGTGTTGAATTACAATAATCTTGAGCCTCATCAAAATAAATGTAAGAAACCAAAAATGGGAGTGATACAAAAAAGGATGTTGACTCACTATCGGTCTGTTTTATTACCCTTGAAGTCTGGGAATTAAATATCTATTTGTCATGAAGAGATTGCCCAAAGAAAAGTTTTACAAATCACTACTCCATCCTAGGTTCACCCCAACCTGCACCATCCTGTGGGACTAAAATTTCTCTTTGGGTGGTGGGGGGGGTGGGGATTCCTGATCATTCGTTGCAACTTTGGCAAAATAAATCCATTGAAATCCCAGCGAAACAGCATAAAGGGCTTTTATAGAAATCCAATCCTATTACTTAAGTGCTTCGAGGAATGATTTCTCACTGGATTTTGCTGTCAGGCTTTTTTGCTGTTGGAGTTTCTTATTTATCAATTACATTTTGTCACTTAATTTGCCTCTTTCTTTCACACCTCAAACAAATAGATTTTTAAAAAAAAAACTATTTGCACATTTATTCAGTACAAATATAATGCAACATCTTACAGAATGCGTGGATAGGCTGTAAATTCAGTGTACAATGCAATTGTACGACAGTGGATTGGCACTGGAGAAGGCAGAATGGTAAGGCTGTATTAGCTACAGAGTTGAATTGTTTTGTAAATGTAGTGATTTCTTTGTAGCCATTTTCCTAAAATCAGTTGATAGCTCTGTGATTAGAGACTAAGCATTAGGCCTCGAATTTCATCATTTTTATAGTCACTCTGCCTATTCCATGCAGGCGTAAAGAAAGAAAGATGAAACTTACATTTATACAATGCCTTTCACGATGTCCCAAATCACTTTACAATGCAAAAGTACTTCTTTGGCTGTTGTCACTGGTATAATGTAGACAATGTTATCAAATGGCAGAGCAAGCTCCAGGGGCCAAATGGCCTACTCTTGCTCTTAATATGGATATATGGATTTCATTCTGGGTGGATGAGATGGCCTTGCAAACAGAGAGTGGAACCATGGCTGGAGTTCTCTTTTATTTTGTTGCTAATGAAAGTTTACTGTGACCTGGCTTTATGGGGTGAAATTGCCAGGTTAGAAGTGCATAACAGGCTCATAGTGCATCAGTAACCTGTTTTACACTGCACATGATTCTCAAGAGTCTTTCCCATTGACTTCAATCTTATCCTTTTGTCTACTTACTTATTATCCCACTCTATCTTGGCATTTTAATGATTTTTTTGAGTACTGAAATGTCATGAAAAGCTGTGTTGCTTAGTAGTTATTGAAAATATATTGTAGTGAGAGGCAGCAATCAGCAGAGTCTTCAAACCTGCTGATCAAGGAAACACAGACACAATTGTGAACCATTTAGTCTTTATCCTCTGGCCTCTTAAAAGCTGTGTCACAGAGAAATACCCAAGGGCTCCAATGCTTCTCACTGACAGTAAAAGACCTATCTTGTTCAATCATTCCACTTTGTTGCTCAGGAGTCATTTGATCTTTCTACCTTGTGAGATTACTAATAAAATAGAATCCAATTACACCCCTTGTATGAAATAATTATATTGAATATCATGCACCCAGGCAGGAGAAAGTCTTACACTTCTATAGAATGGTAAAGGCCTTGTGCAGTTTATCTGGGTTACAAGTATTGAATCTTCCCCCAAATATGAATTTCCTGTCACCGGTTCCATAAGGTGCAATGTGTAGAATGTGTTAATGAAGGCTTAGGGCAGTCACCAAAATCAGTGTTATCATCTGCGCTATGTTAAAAATAACTAATGGGATATTTTCCTGTCAAATTACCAATATTGCACAATGCTGTTAATGTAAAATTTGTAGGCTCTGGTTTAGATTAATAGCCACAGCATTTACTTGAAAAGCTCTTGGCTAATGTAAAATTTACAGATCCTTTGAGAATGAACTGCCTACAGTTTTACTTGAACACATGCAGAGCTGCAAATGAGACATGTTCCACTAGAAGCAAACAAAAATATACAGTGGGTTGAAACCATTCTTTAATACTTATTCAGCTGGCTTGTCCAAACCACAACAGATGTCTTGGGAGAAAGTGCTGTAGTCCTGTTTTCGGAAGGGGAGAAGGAGGTAAATAGAGATAAAGAGGAACATATGGATGAAGGAATGCTGGAAAAGAATGCATTTGATGCCAGTGGAGACGAACATTAGCAATATTTAAATTGTACAGTTGGAAGAGGAGAAAGCTTGAAACATGATGCCTTGGGAATCTCCAAAAAGCTACTTTATTCAGGGTGGAGGGTGTAATCTGCCCTGCTTCTCCACCACATGAAGCCTAATGAGTAGGAGGTCTAACCTTCCTCTCCCCTGCCTAGGAACAAAGTTAGGCAATGCACACCCACCTGTCATTCTGGGTGGAGAGGTCTACAGCAATGATTATGGCCATTGGTAGCAGGTCTTCTGGTTGGTGTCTAAAAACCACCAGCAAAAGGTTGAGCCCAATGATGCATGCTCTGGTTCTTCTATGCCCCTGCTGGCTACCCATCTCAATCTGAGGGCTGGGTGCGTGAGTCAAGGCCAGCTTGCAGACACACAGGAAAATGAGGCATGAGGCATGGTGATGTCAACCCGGTCTTATGTGCATGGATTTTCAATACTTATGATTGTTCCAAGTGCAAGCACACACCCCAACCTCTGAGGATGTCTCGTAAATACAAAGGTATTGCAAAGAGGGTGGGACTATAACGTTACATATCTCCACCTCTTCTTCCTATTTTGCACCGAGGTACAGTAAAATTTCTGTTATCCGACACTCTACCAACCCGAATTCTCCACTAACCGGAATTATGGGATCAGGTCTGTTTTTTGATTGGACATGTCAAACTCACTAGTTATAGTTATCAGCAGCCCATCCCCGTTCTGGTCTCAGTCTCCAATGCTCTGCCGCACCATCTCCCCTCAGCACCGCTCACTTGATTCGTGCACTCCCACACCTCACAAGACCTCTGGAGCTCTCTCATTGGATGAAAACATGGAACTCACCTTACATCTCAGTTAACCAGCACCTCCCATTCTTGGAGTGTGCCGGATAACAGGCGTTTTCCTGTAATAAGCATTGTGGGCATGCAGTGAAGAAAATTAGCCTTACAAAACGTCATCTGTCTTGTCAAACTCATTGGGATACATTTTCTTGACACAGCCTCTACAGCATAGTGGGGCAGCAATGGTTTGCTGTTCTGTGTACATTGTATCAATTTTCTGCTAGGTTTTGAGATTTGTGAAGCAGTCAAGGTTTGAGAGGAGAAATGTAAATTGGATGTTGATTATAAAAATAGATCTCAGAGGTAAACCATGAATAGAATTGAATTAGCACGAGGATTCTTGAAAAGGGAGCAGGGAATAATACTGGACTGGACCGATCATAAAATATTCAGCAATGCTTATTATTTACTCTCCTTGCGTTTTCCCTCTGCCTCTGATATGCATTTGATTTCGAGGGAGGGCACACAAGGTGCAGCGATCCTGAGCGAATTTGAAGTCAATATCAAAACTCCTAAGTGAGGTCTTCAGAGTGTCCTTGTAGTGCTTCCTTTGACCACCATGAGAGCACACCCCAGACTCAAGCTCTTCATAGAAGATTCACTTTGATAAGTGAGTGTCAGAAATTCTGGCTACATGACCAGCCCAACTCAGTTGTGACTGTCTCAATATGTGTAAATGCTTGGCATCCCAGCTCGGGCAAGGACCTCAGTGTCTGGTATTTTGTCCTACCATCTGATCTTCAGAGGCTTCTGAAGGGAGCTCAAGTGAAAATGGTTGAGCTTTTTGGCATGATGCTGGTACACAGTCCATGTCTCACATGCATAGAGCAGAGTGGGCAAGACTATTGCATATGCAGACTTGGGTAGGCAGACTTACTCCTCTTCATTCCCAGATTGATGTTTGAAGTATGTACAGTAAACATCACATGAACACTGACCTGTAACACCTAACAGACATACAATAAACTAAATCTACAACATTCATTCAGGAGGCGGACACCATTTAGTTACAAGAACTACACCTGTCATATCAGTGCTGTTTTTGTACATACTCTAAGAGGACGACAAAGTATAAAGTGTTCGCACAACTACCCAAATATTTAATTCATAAAACACTCGGGATATTTTTGTCTTCACTTCTGTAATGTTGCAGAACAGATAGTCTGCCTCTTACAGCTGCCAGTCATTAAAATTCAGTTTTCTAATGGGTGGAGAATGTGCTCTGCCAGTTTACTGTCAAGGATGTGAAGACACCCCATTATATTATTTCTGCAGCATCAACTATCTGATCAGTCAAGTGAAAATGACAGAATCCTGTCTAAAATCTTCAAGTTACATTGTGTAGATATGAAGTTCCAATGAAACAGACTTTAATCTTAAAATTACAACATATTAGGCAATGCATTTGTCCAAGGCTCAGAAAACCACATGCACATATATATTATTTATGTATATTATATATTATTTATATACGCACAAATATATGCATATATATTTTAGATTGGGATGTACAAAAATACTGACATTGTTAAAATAACGATAATACTTGATAAATGGTTAATGGACCAACAGAGTGCATTTTATGAAGAATACATAGAAAGAAAGAACCTACATTTAAATAATGCCTTTCACAACTTCAGTGTCTCCCAAAGGGCTTTACTGCCAATAATATATCTCAATATCCTGCAGTACATAATATTTCTTATCATCCAGATTATTAAAACACTTTACCAGTTGTTTCCGGTTTTCATCCAGAAAAAGTCCCAGCAATCCAAGAAATGATCCAAAGGCAAGCTATGGAAGGTAAGGAACATGATTCCGTAAGTTACATTATTCCAAACCTAACGAATCTTAACAGCTACCATTGTAATAGACTTTGAAATAGGAGACTAGATAATGTAAGTGTTCAGCTGTTTGAACCATCCCAACAGTATGCCCATCCTTTCAAGCAACTTACAGAATCTTGAGTTCTGTTTACCTTGTCCTGTTGTTGTTGGGCTTGAAAAAGAAATAATTCAAACTGTGAACCGAGGAGAAATCAGCGGTCTTTCTTGCCAAAATCACAAATTAAACACAGGAAAAGCAACATCTCAGCACAATTACCTAAGTTTTGGGCTGAAATTTCTCCTCCATGATCTTGATCTACTCTCTCTTGATGCATACCCTTCTAATTCTGAAGTAATGTTTCTACTTTGCTTCCTCTGCTGCACCTTTCAGCACAATGCCCCATCCCTTCCAAAAACACTTTGATGTTAATTCTCTCCCCCTACCTTTAAATCCCTCCTGAAAACCCAACTCTATCACTCTGCCTTTCATGTTCTATCAACCTTCTACATATTTTTCCTAACTTTTCTCTTCAATCTTTTGTGACAACTGAGAAACATCCATATAGGGCTTCTCTCACTATAATCCATTCCATGTAATAATCAGCCTCACTGTCTCATCTGTGCAGACAATTGCCCACTGCCTCAGTGAGAGGACTAATAAGCATGGATACAACATGTTGAGGAGCCCAGAATGAAAGTCCATCAGCTGGACCCATTCATGGCCAAGATGGCCATAGTTTTGTGCCAGGGTTAGACTACAGCGCTGGGCAGATGGTAGGTATTAGTCTAGTGACACCGCTGTGAACTAGGAACTCAGTCGAGTTACTGGCTGGAAACCTCCTAGGTTGAGTGACAACATAAGCTCATAAGGTCAATCTCCTCTGGTCAGGTTTTATTCCCAGATTGGGGTGTGGTGTCACGATTCTTCAATTGACTGAGGCAACAACTTCCCTACCTCAGGATCCAGGTGCACTCCGCTATCCCCCACTCTTGCCTCCTCTCAGTTAGGTAGGACCTATTCCCTCATTTGTACATGGAAAGTCATATAGGTCCTCTGGTTCAACCCCTATATCCAAAGACTTTCCATTGCCTCTGGCACATATAGGGAGTAGGGATCTGTCAAACACCGGACACTAATCTCAGTGTCTCTTTCATTCCTTTGATCCAGGCTGGGACAAATAGAAGATAGTCAGATATTGCTACCAATTACTAATGTTGGCCTGCTGCAAACCATTGGTTTCAAAGGTGGCAGGGCAATCTCTTAGGTACCTACCTTCAGCAATTTATTCATCTTCAGGTCTAAGCAACACCTATGAGTTCCTATTGAGTCAGATATCAAAGAAAATGGCCTTTCAGAGGTCTGAAACATTTGCAAATAAATGATGATGAGGAGAGCCCCTTCTTAGCCTGGTGTTTAATATTAATTATTTCTGTCATTTGAGTGGACTGAACATCTGGTATAATTTGTTAAACAATACAAATCAAATTATTTTGGGACCTTAAACAAACAATATTAATACAGATGACTCATTTTTCCTATTCCTCCTCCCACCCCCTAATCCCTCAGATAGGCTTTCCAGTAGTTAATTTAAAATTGTTAAAATACTGATATATCTACAAATTGCTGTTAAAATATTCTTATGATCTAAAACTAACTTTGGCAGCACAAATACTAAAATTGCAGAACAGGGACTAAATGGCCCACTATTGTTCCTATGTTTCAATAAGACAGCACAAAACTGTAATCTGGCGTGACGATCATTGACCCAGTAATAGTATAGTAAGAACAAAAGAAGTAATTCCTTCAAAATGTCAGTGGAATCTGTAATTGGTTTAAAGAATGTTTGAAAAGAACTTTTAAGAGTTTGCATCAATTGTAAAACGATCAATTATAATTTTCTTGAAGAACAAATAATACTGGTCCATTTGACCTGGCAACCCTTGACCTGGAAGCAGTACCAACAGGAAGGAAGTTAACAAACAAAAACTGTGTAGCTGGCAGACACAAAGAAGAGCTTCAGCAGGGGGGAGAACAGAGAAGGCACATTTACAAGGAGCTGTCTTTTTAATGCAGTTAAAAGGATAGAAAGCAGAAGACGCAGTTAGAGTAGAGATTGTGAATCAGACAATTCTACAGCTATATTTGAGTTTTGCCAGACCCAACCAGACCAAGGTTTATTTAAGGAGTCAAATAAAGGAATCTCTGGGGAATCTTTGCCATCAAGACAGTCATGAACCTACTAAGGATGTTCAGCAGGAGTGTGCTATTTGGGTGAGGACCGTCTCTGGGGGACCTGGATGGAATGGAGCTACCATTGCAGTGACTCAAGGACCAAATTCATTGAATGAGAAAAATGAGATCTCCTACATTTGGAAGGCCAATTTGGAAAGACCATGAGATTGTACATGGTGCCACATTTGTGCAGCAAGTTATATGAATGATTGTAATCTCATGGGATGGGTTTTTTTTGTATCTGCTATTCCATAGGCTGAATTTTGCCATCGGCGAGCAGGAGGCGGGGCCCGCTCACCGATGTGCAAAATGACACGGGATGACGTCTGGGAGAACCCGATGTCATCCCGCCCCCCCATTTAAATCTTCAGGAAGGCGGGCCCGCAGGAAAATCAGCTGCGGGCCCACCGCCCTGTCAATGGCCAATTGAGGCCATTGACAGGATCGTTAAAACAATTAAAGGACCTGCCCGTCCAACCTTAAGGTTGGCGGGCAGGCCAAGAGCCCTGGCGGGCAGTAAAGAAAACATGAAACCTCATCCACCGGCAGGATGAGGTTTCATGTAGGGTTTAAAAAAGTTAAATAAAGTTTTAGTGAAATTTATTAACATGTCCCATCTCGTGTGACATTGTCACATGAGGGGGACATGTTAAGGATTTTTTTTTTCTATTTTTAACATTTATCCAACTGTCAGCGATCTCCCTGAGGCAGCACTTAACCTCGGGGAGATGTGTGCTCTTTCGTGCGTGTGCACGTGCGCGAAAGAGTGCACTCTCGCATTTGGGGAATCCGCCCCTGCCCACACAGGAAGCACATAGCGCTTCCTGCTGGGTGGGCCTTAATTGGCCTGCCCACTTAAAATGGCGGCGGGGCCCACTTCACTGGCGGGGATCGGCTCCCCGCCCGCCAGAGATTGGGTTGGGCCCGCCCGCCCGACAGGCAGAAAATTCTGCCCCATGTGTAATTTGTAGTTCGTACGCACCATAATTTGCCTGTCAATTCATGTTTAATTATCATGGATTCTGATCCATATTAAAGTAAAACCTTCAAAGAATGGAATCTTTTTGGCAGTTTTTTCATTTGGGAGTCATTCAACAAATTTAGTTATTTTGGTTTATAGTTTCCTCATGGAGAGCATTACAACGTATATAAGATTTTGAAAGGGGGAATAGGATGACCTTTGGAACTAATTTTAAGTCAAGATTACACAATGCTAATGAACGCTATAACACTATGAATAATTTGTGTTATTCATAAGCACTTGACCATAGACTGCCTCCATGTAGTTCTCCTTTAACCTTCCCTGTAGAGTCACCAATACTCTCCTTAGTTCTGTAAATAATTAACAGAAACTGGAAAGCCAAAAGATGGCCCAAGATCAGATTCTAAATGGACTAATTCCACTGCATTGTTGACAAAGACTGGACCTGCTCCAAAGGGAATATTTTATCTTGGATCACCCAGCACCTTCCTTGAATAAAATGGTTAAATACATGGGTTTCTACTGAGGAAAAATATCAGTGGGAAAAGTAAAAGAAATGTAATAATTTCCAGTTATTATTAGTATTTACCATGCCTGGCAAAATTATGTTCACTATTAGGTTTTCTGAGACAATTAATTTAAATACCTCCCTTGGTTCCAAAGCCAAAATAAGTGATGTGAGTGAGTTCTTGTTCCCTATGAATCAAGGTCTGCCTTTAACTATCTAATTTCTAGGTACATGTAGAGAATCCACAGGTCAACTAAAAGTACTTGTCACTGTATTTTCTATAATTGGCTTATTGAATATATCGTGTGATCTCCTTGATGTACCTTAGGTTATAAGCTACAAATCAGATTCATTAAATAGTGAATAGTAGCAAAGACTACCAGTAGGTTGCACAGTAGTATTGAGACTTATATTCTCTTTGGAGTATTGAAAATAACAATTGTGTTTTCTGCCCTAAAACTCCATGTAGACTGGGCCTGAAACGAGGTCCACATGCTGGCTCAGTGCTAACCTTCCATGGAGTCTCCTGCCTGCCTCTCTCCACTATAGAGTCCCCTGAATTGGAGCAAATCAGCTGAGCTATACCTTCTGAGAATTGAATGAAACAAAAGAAATTAAACATGCATTTCTCAAACCAAAATTGAGCTGACAATCAATCATGTACTCTAAAAGATGGAAAAGTTGTCAGCCCACTCCATTCCTGAAAATGAACTAATGTGTTTCAAACAATTTGGACAAACTACAAAACATTTCCCAATCTAAGAAAAATGGAAGCAGAAAACAATCACTTTTGAAATGGCCTTTTTTTTAAAAGCAAGTCATTATGTGTATTTCCCTGGTACCTAGTAGTAATGTATATTCAAACCGACTGGCAACCTTCTATATAAAAATATTCTCCCATACAGGCAAAAGATTCCTGCCAGTTCCCTTAGCCTCCTGTTGCAACTTCAACAAGAGGTCAACATGATTCTCAGGGAAACAGCATAAATGGTTAAAAAAGGACCATGTGCCACAGGGCCGGGGCTCTGACAATTTCCCACCAAAGTTACAGCATTTCAGGGCGTAGGTTTTCTTGCTATATAAAAAAAAAACTCCCTTTCATGTAGTGCCTTTCATGTCCCCAGGACGCCTCAAAGTACTTCACACTAAATTACTTTTGAAGCATGGTACAAAACCACATGGTAATTATACCAGCAGCATGGGTGACATCGGATGGCCCACCCTTTAGTGGGCCAATTGAGGCCGTTAAGTGGGCAACTAATACCCACTTAAGGGCCTCATCCCTGGGAGTTAACAGGTGGTGAGAGAGGCCCACAACGAGCAGCCAGCCTGACAGGTTTACCCTGCGGTGCCCTGAAGGAAAAAACAGTAAAAGCTGGGAAATAAGAATACTGGTCTGAACTGGTTTTGTATAATTTAAAATGGAACACCAGTAAATAAGAGTACTGGTCCAAACTGTTTTTCCCTTCTGGGTGGGTGGTAGGGTACCTCCTTAACCAGCCACCTCGGGCCATCACAGCACCCCCACCCCCCCACCCAAGGTTTTAACACAAGAACACAAGAAATAGGAGGAGTAGACCACATGGTCCATTCGATATGATCTTGGCTGATCTCAGGCTTCAACTCCATTTTCTTGCCCACTCCCCGTATCCCATGATTCCTGGGAGTCCAAAAATCTGTCTACCCCAGCCTTAAATGCATTCAATGCAATGCGGCAGTGAATTCCAAAAATTCACAACCCTTTGAGTGAAGAAATTTCTCCTCATCTCAGTCCTAAACGATCAGCCCCTCATCCTCAGGCTGTGCCCCCATGGACTAGCGGAAACAATTTCCCAGCATCCACCCTATCAAGCCCCTTCAGAATTTTGTACATTTCAATGAGATCACCTTTCATTCCCCTAAGCTCCAGAGAACATGAGCCCAATTCACTCAGCCTCTCATCATAGGACAACATTCTCATCCCAGGGATCAATTTAGTGAACCTTTGCTGTACCACCTCCAATGCAAGTATATCCTCTCTTAAATGTGGGGACAAAACTCCACACAGTAGTCCAGATGCAGTCTCAACAAAACCCTATACAACTGTAGCAAGATTTCTGTATTCTTGTACTCCAATCCTCTTGCAATAAAGGCCAACATGCCATTTGCCTTCCTAATTGCTTGCTGCACCTGCATGCTGTCAGGAAGATATAATAATTCTCAATGTTACTGGAATTAATTGTAAAATAGTGGTATGTGTTTCTGTTTGTGTGAGAGAGACTTAATTGGATTAAAGGCAGCTGGTCTGAAGGCTTTTATGTAAACATGGGGGAAGTTTAGAATGTGTGTAAAAGGACATTCATTTGTATTTTAAAAAGAACCAGATTCAGTTGTTTTCAAAGGAGTGGTGAGATGTGTCACCTAGCCAGATGAAGTTTAGAAACAGTGCGTTTATTTTTCCCAAAGATTATTAGTAAAACTTAGTGCTATGAGAGATTTTTATTATCAGAAAGGTAAAGTCCAAAGCCATAGTGAAACAATGGGTATTTGCATTCAAAAGGGAAAATGTGTATAAAGGAGCGAAGACTGTGTGTAAGGGTAAGCAGCCTAAGATTCAACAAGTGTGAAACACCTTCAGCCTTTATGTACCAAACTGCCTCCTCCAGGGACTAAAGTTAAGGGAACTCACTTTGAATTCGACTGTTCAGGGTATCATTTACTTTGCCTGGTTCTTATCGAACCAACGGCCAGGACTTTCCATTCGTAGGGCGGGCTCGGCGGGAGCAGTCATGGAACCGACCGCTGCCCGCGATTGGCTTCACACTGCGATTTCATGCAGGCGGGCCAATTAAGGCCCACCCTGCGTGGATCGCGAGCGGTAGCTCTGAGCGCTACCTGTGCGGTTGAGGGGGAGGAGGAAGAGTCGGGTCCAGCGCTCTTTCACGCGCATGCGCGCGGGAGAGCGCTTCAATCTCCGTGCCTCAGGGAGATTGAAGCGCTTTTTTAAAAAATAAATAAATACATTAAAAATTTAATGAAATATGTCCCATCATGTGACTGTGTCACATGAGATGGGACATATTTTTATTTTTCAAAGAAAGTTTCCATTTAATTTGTAAAAGCTTTAGGAAACCTCATCCTGCTCATGGATGAGGTTTCCTAAAAAAATGTAAAAGCTGCTTGGCCTTTTCGCCTGCCCGCCAACCTTAAGGTTGGAAGAGCAGCGTAAAATTCAGGTTAATTACTTGGTTAGTGGCCTTAATAGGCCTATCAATTATCAGCAGGCACACAGCCGACTCTGGCATGTGCCCACCGACCGAAATATCGCGCGACTTCACGGCGACGTCGGGACGCATGCCCAATGTCATCACGTCATTTAATGTCCTAGCGTGTCGGGCGCATACCCGCACGCCAAATGGAAAATTCTTCCCTGTGTGTTTTACTGTTGCCTTAACGAAGGTGTGACTGGGAATCAGATTAATTAGGGGATGTAAAAGTTATTGTAGCAGTAATTTGTAGACGTATGTGCATGCTTACAATCTTGTCTTTTATTAATAAATGTTTAATTTAGTTTTATAAAAACCTCATGGCTCCGTGACCTTATTATTACTGAATTCAAAGCCCACATCTCGAAAATACAAATTGAAAGCTAACTGTGATAGTTGTTTCAAGTTTCCCTCTGGGGTATGAACAGCTCAGCATTTACCACCCGCTGTGTCAAAACAACGCTAACTTTCTGCGTTCCTTATACAAGCACACCCAAGTCTCTTTAAGCATCAGGTTGCCCTTCCCTGGTTGGCATCTCAAATCCCAGCTCCCTAACGCTCATCGCTCCCCTCGCCAGGGCCTGCCAGCTTAGCACCTGGCGACGTCCCTAAACATTGACCCAAATCCCAATCCAACACCACGCGCCTCTGTCCTGAAGTGCAGGAGAGCCACTGGCTTCTGTTTGGCTGGAAGCTCCCCATAGCGGGCTTTCCTGTTCCTGAGGGGCAGAAATCCTGGCACCAGTCTATTTAAATAGCTGCAGGGTAGCCAGTGTTTTCCTATGCAGGCTTCCCCCCCCAGCATTTTAGCTGGGGTGGGTAGAGGGGCGAGGAATCCGACGCCTGGTTCAGCCCAATGACGCTGGGGAATCACCCCAACATGCCACCACTTAATGGTGCCTTGAAATATTGATCCAATGCATTGCACTGCCAAGACTTTATACAATATCAGTTTCTGAAACAGTCCCATTAGTCTGCACCAACAAGCTGATACCCATTTTGATGGCCGATCAACCAGTCCAAGATCAAGCTTAAGAAAAATTTGGAAAATTAAATGACCTTATTTCAGGTAAGCTTGTTTACAATCAGAAGATCGTGTGACATTGCATCACTTCCTGAGATGGTGCATACTCTGCCATATTAGCATATCATTCCGTTAGAATTAACCCCTTATACTACAAATAATTTTAGAGATCATCCAACTGAGTCAGACAGTACATGGTATGAATGTTTGTAATGGGGCTAACCTTAATTAAAACATATGTAACATGCAAATAGGCTCAGTGTACGTCAATTCAGTTATTGTAGAAGATAGTGGAGTAGTTTTGGGTCTTCCAGTAAAACATATGATGCCAGCCAGAGGTTGTTCCAGCGCCCCAGTAAAGGATATAAAAGGAGGTACAAGGGGCATCTAAAGGGAAAAATTCAGAAATCCTTATTTAAAAACATGAGAATCTGGGTCTCCTGCTTGCTACGACTCTGGAACATTGTACTCAAATTGAAACAGAGCTTTAAAGCATGACCTCGAATAGATTTGTCACCATCAAGCAGCCTCTGTGCAGACAATATGCAGCAGAGTGAGAAAGAGCTGAGTATAAACTTTATAACCATTGCCTTATAAAATGCTTCAGTTGCTAGATCTTGCTTGATTTTTGCTGGATTTTTGGTATCTGTGCTGATCATCACTGCGGCTGGATGGATGTGGGGCAAACAGAGTGCAGCTGAACTGAGTGAAGACTTGGATTTTGGCGAGAGGGGGTGTTTTGTGTTGATTTGGTTTCTAAATTTTGCTCTTAAAATCGAACCTAATCTGTAATTAGTAGTAACTGGAAATTACTGTGTAAGCAGGCTGAGTTATTTATTTCTTGCAGTTTACACAGGGTAAACTCACTCTCAGCTGTAGGAGCCAAGCAGTTAATTAGTTAACTGGTTGAATCTGGTTACTGTAGACCCAATTCAGTTCACTATAAATTCAGGGTTCGAGGTGTCAGCTGTGGCTCAGTTCATAGCACCCTCGCGTTTGAATCAGAGGGTTGCGGGTTCATGTCCCACTCCCGGAAACCAAGAACTGTGATTGTACTCGAAAAGAGTTGCAATCTGTGACTGTTGATAACTCGAAAGAGTTTCCAGTGAGGAAGAGATATCCTATAAATTATAAATTCAGGGTTCTTTAGTGCAGCCCTGGCAAACAGTGTAGCTGAGCTAACTGAATGGAGACTTGGAGTTGAGCGGAAGAATGATGGGAGGGGCAGACGTGTTCATTTTCTTTTCCTATCTTTCTCACCCCATAGAAATTGGTTCTTTCTCTACTACAAGGGAAGGGACTAGCTGTTTGGTGAATATCTGGAAGTGGTTGAGTTCTATTCTATCCCTAAGGTATAAAATAGTACACAAATTGGTGGTAAAGTTAATAAAATATATAAGAAAGCAACATAAATAAATGATTAATATACTTAATTATTTAAAACACATTAAGGATGGCAGGACAGGTGATGTGTCAAGGCTGCAGCATGTGTGAGCTCCTGGATAACATTGTGATCCAGGCTAAACACGTCTGCAGTAAGTGCTTGCAGCTTGAGGAACTTTGGCTCAGAGTCATTGAGCTAGAGCCTCAGCTGCAGACTCTGCGACACATCAGGGAGGGGGAAAGCTATCTGGATGCTTTATACCAGGAGGCAGTCACCGCTTTGGATAGGGTGTTCTGATTGGGTCGGTGGTCAGGGACAGGAGGGTGTGACTGCGAGTGAGACAGGTAAGGGGACCCAGAGGGCAGGACTGCAAGCCTCTGCAATTGTCCAATAGGTTTGAGGTTCTCTCAGCTTGTTTGGATGAGAACAGGGGCTGCAGGATGGATGAGCAAATTGACCTTGACACCGTGGTACAGGAAGCCATTCAAGTGGGGGGAGCAAAAAGGGATGTAGTGATAGTAGGGGACAGTATAGTGAGGGGGATTGACACTGTTCTCTGTAGCAAAGAGCGAGGGTCCAGACGGCTGTGCCAGTGTTCAGGACATTTATTCAAGGCTGGAGAGGAACATGTAGTGGGAGGGTGAGGATCCAGCAGTTGCGGTCCATGTAGGTACCAATGACATAGGCAGGATGAGGAAGGAAGTTCTGCATAGTCAGTATGAGGAGCTAGACACCAAATTATGAAGCAAAACCTCAAAGGTGATCATTTCTGGATTATTACCTGAGCCATGTGCAAATTGGCATAGGACAAATAAGATTAGAGAAATGAATGCCTGGCTCAAAGAGTGATGTAGGAGAAGTGTGTTCTGGTTTGTGGGGCACTGGCACCAATACTGGGGAAAGTGGGATCTGTACCACTGGGACAGTCTATATCTGAACCATGCTGGGGCTGGTATCCTCGCGAGCTGCATAACTAGGGAAGTAGAGAGGGTTTTAAACTGAATAGTGGGGGCAAGAGATCAAATGTGGGAAGATGTAGTAAACCAAAGAGTAGAGACAAGGCAAGAGAGACAGGTATTAATATGGGAAATGATAAACAGACTGTGACGGGAAGGGACAGAGAGTACAATTCTAAGAGTAAATCAGCATGTAAGGCTAGACGATACAAAAATAATAAAAGGACAAAACTAATGGCTCTGTATCTAAATGCTTGTAGCATTTGAAACAAAACATATGAACTGAGAGCACAAATATAAATAAATAAGTACGACCTGATAGACATTACAGAGACATGGTTACAGGATGACATAGATTGGGACCTGAATATTGAAGGGTACGTGACATTTAGGAAGGACACGAGGTTAGAAAAAGGTGGAGGGGTGGCTCTGTTAATTAATAATAGTATTAGCAAATTAGAGAGGGATGACCTAAGTTCAGGAAACCAGGATGTAGAAGCGGTTTGGGTTGAGATGACAAATGATAAAGGCAAGAAGTCACTTGTGGGAGTGGTGTACAGGCCCCCTAATTGTAACCACATGGTAGGAGAGAGTATAAAAGAAGAGATAATGGGAGCTTGCCAGAAAGGTACAGCAATAATCATGGGGGATATTAATCTAAATATAGATCTGAAAAATCAGATGGGCAAAGCTAGAATAGCTGAGGGGTTCATAGAAGGTTTAAAAGAACATAAGAAATAGGAACAGGAGTAGACCTTCGAGCCTGCTCTGTCATTCAATAAGATCATGGCTGATCTGATGTGTTTCGAATTCCACATTCCCATCTACCCCTGATAGCCTTTGATTCCCTTGCCTAACAAGAACCTACCTACCTCTGCCTTAAAAATATTCAAAGACCCCACCTCCACTGCCTTCTGAGGCAGAGAGTTCCAAAGTCGCACAACCCTCAGGAAAAAATTCTCTTCATCTCTGTCCTAAAAGGGCAAACTCTTATTTTAAAACATTGCCCCCTAGTTCTGGACTCACCCAGAAGAGGAAACATCCTTTCCACATCCACCTTGTCAAGGACGTTCAGGATCTTGTATAATCCAATCAAATCACCTCTCACTCTTCTAAACCCCAGTGGAAACGAGCCCAACCTGTCCAACTTTTCCTCATAAGAAAACTGACGCATTCTAGGTATCAATCTAGTAAACCTCCTTTGAAACGCCTCCAATGCATTTACATCCTTCCTTAAATAAGGAGACCAAAACTGCACACAGTATTCAAGTTGTGGTCTCACCAATTCCCTGTGTAGCTGAAGCATAACATCCCTACTTTTATGTTCAATCCCTCTCGTAATATAGGATAGCATTCCATTAGCCTCTTTTTTGGGATAGTTTCTTAGAACAGCACGCTACGGAGCCAACCAAAGAACAGGCCATAGCAGACCTGGTATTGAGCAGTGAGATAGGATTAATTGATAACCTCATAGTGAAGGCACCCCTAGGTAGCAGCGATCATAATATAATTGAATTTTACATTCATTCTGATGGAGAAACGAGTTCGTCCAAGACTAGTATTTTAAACTTAAATAAGGACAATTACGAGGGCATGAAAGCAGAGCTAGCTAAAGTGAACTGGCAAATGAGGTTAAGGGATAAGTCAATAGAGGTTCAGTGGCAGACATTTAAAGGGATATTTCAGAATGCACAGGATAGATACATTCCAATGAGAAAGAAAAATTCCCAAGGAGAAGGCCCACCATCCGTGGTTAACTAAAAAAGTTAAAGACAGTATAAAACTTCAAGAAAAAGCATTTAATTACACAAAGCCAAATGGCATGGCAGAAGATTGGAAAGAATATAAAGAACAGCAAAGAATGACAAAAAGTTTAATAAGGAGGATATGAGTATGAGAGAAAGCTAGCTAGTAATATAAAGGCAGATAGTAAGAGTTTCTGTAAATAGTTAAATAAGAAAAGAGTTAACAATTATAGTGCATCTGGAGAATTGATAAATGAAAGTAGGGAGATGGCGGATTAGTTAAACAGGTATTTTGCTTGGGTCTGCACTATAAAGGACACAAGTAACATCCCAGAAATAGCTGTAAATCAGGAAATGGAAGGGAGGGGGGAATTCGGGAAAATTACAATCACCAGTGAAGTGAGATAGCTGATGCATTGGTTTTAATTTTCCAGAATTCTCTAGATTTGGGGAAGATTCCATTAGATTGGAAAATAGCAAATGTAACTCCTTTAGTCAAAAAAAAGAGACAGAGAACAGGAAACTACAGGCCAGTTAGCCTAACATCTGTCATAGGGAAAATGTTAGAAGCTATTATTAAGGATGTTATAGCAGAGCAATTAGAAAAATTCAAGGCAATCAGGCAGAGTCAACATGGTTTTGTAAAAGGGAAATCATGTTTAACCAATTTATTTAAGTTCTTTGAAGGAATCACATGTGCTGTGGATAAAGGGGAACCGGTGGATGTACTGTACTTAGATTTCCAGAAGGCATTTGATAAAGTGCCACATCAAAGGTTATTGCAGAAAATAAAAGCTCATGGTGTAGGGGGTAACATATTGGCATGGATAGAAGATTGGCTAGCTAACAGGAAGCAGAGAGTTGATGTAAATGGGCCTTTTTCTGTTTGGTAGGATGTGATGAGTGGTGTGCCACAGTGGTCAGTGCTGGGGCCTCAATTTTTACAATTTATATAAAATTAATTGGAAGAAGGGACCAAAGGAATAATTGCTAAATTTACTGGTGACACAAAGATAGGTAGGAAAGTAAATTGTGAAGAGGACGTAAGGAGGCTACAAAGTGACATGGATAGGTTAAGTGAGTGGACAAACATCTGGCAAATGGAGTATAATGTGGGCAAATGCAAAATCATTCATTTGGCAGGGAGAATAAAAAAACTTATTATTTAAATGATGAGAAATTACAGAGCTCTGAGATTCAGAGGGATCTGAGTGGTCATAGGGCATGAATTGCAAAAGGTTAGTATACAGTTACAGCAAGTAATTAGGAAAGCTGATAGAATGTTATCATTTACTTACGAGGGGAATTGATTACAAAAATAGGGAAGTTATGCTTCAGTTGTACAGGGTATTGGTGAGACCACATCTGGAGTATTGTGTACAGTATTGGTCTTCTTATTTAAAGGGTAGATGTAAATACATTAGCAGTTCAGGGAAGGTTTATTAGACTAATACCAGGAATGGGCGGATTGTCTTATGAGGAAAGGCTGGATAGGTTAGGCTTGTATCCACTGGAATTTAGATGAGTAAGAGACGACTTGACTGAAACCTTTAAGACCCTGAGGGGTCTTGACAAGGTGGATGCGGGGAGGATGTTTCCTCTTGTGAGAGAATCTAGAACTAGGGGTCACTGTTTAAAAATAAGGGGTTGCTTATTTAAGACAGAGATGAGGAGAAATGTTCTCTCTCAGGAGGGTTGAGTGTCTTTGGAACTCTCTTCCTCAAAAGGCGGTGGAAGCAGAATCTTTGAATATTTTTAAGGCAGAGTTAGATAGATTCTTAATTAACAAGGGGGTGAGAGGTTATCAGGGGTAGGTAGGAATGTGGGGTTGAGGTTACATTCTGATTGGCCATGATCTTATTGAATGGTGGAGCAGGCTCGAGGGGCCGAGTGGCCTACTCCTGCTCCGAATTCGTATGTTCATATGACCTCACGATCTTTCTAACTGACAGGAGAACTTGAAACTGAGGAGTAAAGAAGTAACTTAAGGGAGGAATAGAGACACAATACAAATAAATGGATTAACATAAATCCATAAAATGGCATTTGGTATTACCACTTATATCCTTGGAGAGAGTGTGCATGTCTGTGGAAATTTATGTGGGGATTGAGAATATTGCACTTTACCAGAGGGTTTTCTTATTTGCACTTACGATTATTCCAGATGCATAACCGATGATGCTGATGTTCTCTGTTCTTGTTTCAGTGAAAATACCAACAGCAGTGATCAAAAGTGAGAGAAGTAGCAGAATGCCTGAAAGCCACACTGCCCTCTTTTTTCTTTTCATCAGTAACTCTGCAAAAAGAAAAATCCCAGTGATTTTATGCCAAACAGGTTGTTTTCCAATCTTAAGCATAATAGATAATTTTCTGTTTCTTGCCAGATTACATGCCTAACTTTAGGGAAGGGAATCTGACACCCTTATCTGGTCTGGCCTACATGTGACCCCAGATCCACAGCAATGTGGTTGACTCTTAAATGCCCTAGCAAGCCACTCAATTGTATCAAACTGCTATGAAGTCTAAAAGGAATGAAACCGGACAGATCACCCGGCATCGACCTAAGCACTGGAAACGACAATGGCGCACCCACTCCTGTCGACCCTACAGAGTCCTCTTTGTGCCAAAATTGGGAGATCTATCCCATAGACTAGTCAAGCAACAGCCTGACAGTCATACTCATGGAACTATACCTTACAGATAATGTCTCAGACACCACCATTACTATCCCTGGGTATGTCCTGTCCCACTGGCAGGGCAGGCCCACTAGAGGTAGCAGCACAGTGGTATACAGTCGGGAGGGAGTTCCCTTGGGCAATGTCAACTCTGGACTCCATGAAGTCTCATGGCATCAGGTCAGACATAGGTAAGGAAATGTCCTGCTGGTTACCACTTACCATCCCTCCTCAGCTGATAAATCAGTGCTTCTCCATGTTGAACACCACTTGGAGGAAGCACTGACAGATGCAAAGGCACAGAACGTACTCTGGGGGGAGGGGGGGGCCTTCAATGTCCAATATCAAGAGTGCCTCGGTAGCACTACTACTGACCAAGCTGGCCGAGTCCTAAAGGACACAGACTGAGTCTTCAGCAGGTGGTGAGGGAACCAACAAGAGGGAAAAACCAGCTTGACCCCATTCTCAGCAATCTACCTGTCGCAGATGCATCTGTCCATGACAGTATTGGTAGAAGTGGCCACCGCAGAGTCCTTGTAGAAACAAAGTCCCATCTTCACACTGAGGACATTTTCCATTGTGTTGCATGGGACTACCACCATGCTAAATGAGGTAGGTTTTGAACAGATGTAACAAGGGCCCTGTGGGCCATCAGCCGCAGCAGAATTATATACAACTACAATCTGTAAACTCATGGCCTGGAATATCCCCCACTCTACCATTACCATCAAGCCGGGGGATCAATCCTGATTCAATGAAGAGACAGAAGGGCATGCCAGCAGCAGCACCAGGCATACCTAAACATGAGGTGTCAACCTGGAAGCTACAACAGGACTACTTGCATGTCAAACAGCATGCAATGGACAGAGCTAAGCAATCCCACAATCAATGGATCAGATCTAAGCTCAGCAGTCCTGCCACATCCCGTTGTGATTGGTGGTGGACAACAACTCACTGGAGGCAGCGGCTCCAGGGGAAAAACTCTCCGCTGGTTGGAGCCATACCTGGCAAAAAGGAAGATGGTTATGGTTGTTGAAGATCAATCTTCTCAGCCCGAGGACATTTTTGCCAGAGATCCTCAGGGTAGTGTCCTAGGCCCAAACAGCTGTTTCATCAATGACCTTTCCCCTATCATAAGGTCAGAAGTGGGGATGTTTGCAGATGATTGCACAATGTTCAGAACCATTCGCTACTCCTCAGATACTGAAGCCGTCCATGTCCAAATGCAGCAAGACCTGGACAATATTCTGGCTTGGGCTGATAAGTGGCAAGTATCATTCATGCTACAGAAGTGCCACACAAAGACCACCTCCAACGAGAGATAATCTAACCATCTCCCCCTTGACATTCAATGGCATTACTAACGCTGAATCCCCCACTATCAACATCCTGGGGCGGGGGGGGGGGGGGGTTGGGGGTGGTTACCATTGACCAGAAACAGAACTGTGGCTCTGTGGCTACTAGAGCAGGTCAGAGGCTGGGAATCCTGTGGTGAGTAACTCACCTCCTGACTCCCCAAAGCATGTTCACCATCAACAAGGAACAAGTCAGGAGTGTGATAGAATACTCTCCACATGCCTGGATGAGTGCAGCTCCAACAACACTCAAGAAGCTTGACACCATCCAAGTTTGTTTCCACTGGAGTTTAGAAGAGTGAGGGGTAACTTGATTGAAGAATAAAAGATCCTGAATAATCTTGACAAGGCGGACGTGGAAATGATGTTTACTCTTGTGGGGGAGTCCAGAACTAGGCGGCACTGTTTTAAAATTACAGGTCGTCCTTATAGGAGAGAGATGAGGAGAAATTTTTTCCGAGGGTTGCACAACTTTGGAGCTCCCTTCCTCAGAAGGCGGTGGAAGTGGGGTCATTGAATATTTTTAAGACAGAGGTAGACAGGTTCTTGTTAGGCAAGGGAATCAAAGGTTATCAGGGGTAGATGGAAATGTGGAACTTGAAAAACAAACAGATCAGCCTTGATCTTAACGAATGGCAGAGCAGGCTCGAGGGGCCATATGGCCTACTTCTGCTCCCATTTCGTACGTTTGTATTTTCCTATTACAAAGCATCCCACTGATTGGCACCCCATCCATCACTTCAACATTCATTCCCTCCACCACTGACACAAAGTGGCAGTGGTGTGTACCATCTACAAGACTCACCAAGGCTCCTTTGACAGCACCTTCCAATCCTACAACCTCTACCACCTGGAAGGACAAGGGCACCACCTGCAACTTCCCATACAAATCACTCGCCATCCTGACTTGGAACTATATCGCCATTCCTTCACTGTTGCTGGGTCAAAATCCTGGAACTCCCTCCCTAACAGCACTGTGGATGTTCCTACAACACACAGACTGGCAGCAGTTCAAGGAGGCAGCTCAACGCCACCTGGGCTGGTCTAGCCAGTGACACCCACAACCCATGAACAAATATAAAAAATATTTAGGAAGTAAACTTTGTCAGTAAACTTGTCAGTGGCTGCTCACTGTTGAAAGCTGACAAATTAGAACATATTTATTTAATAGGGTTGTGAGACATTTTGCTATTTTGCATACATTACTGATTCTACTAATGTAAGACCTTTTAATTTAAAATGACATAAAACATAGTTTCAATTTCAACCATCTTCATGAAAAGAACTGAATGGCTTGCTCAGCTATTTCAGAGGGAAATTAAAAGGTGTGGCTCTGGAACTAGTCAGATATAGACAAAATTAGGTAAGGATGGTAGATGTCTTTCCCTAAAGGACATTAAATGAAACAGGTGGGTTTTCATGACAATCCAGTACCCACGGTCACCATTACTGGTTCTAACATTTTACTCCATATTTATTTAATTAACTGAATTCAAATTCCCCAGCTGCAATGGTGGGATTTGAGCACATACCTCTAGATCACTAGACCGGGCCTTTGGATAATTAATCCTGTAACATAACTATGTTGCAGTACTCCATGAAGATCATATGGGATGCCCATTATACTTCCTGTGACTGTTTTGAACGGGTGTAAATTCCAGCTGTTAGCCCAATGCAGGGTGCAGGCTGGAACTAATAGATTTATTTACAGGTGAACTTGTAAATAGAATAAGCATAGTTCAGTAAAGCACTAAGAGTTACTTAAAAACAGTAAGGGTACAATGGAGTGAAACTCACCACATCCTTTTTGCAAGTACATAATTGATGTTGTGTTTCTAGCATGCAACCAAACTCAACAGAAATTGGCTTTCGTTGTCGTAATTGGCATCAGCTGCCAATGTTTGTCATGTGTCCAGAGGCAGCTCATTCTGTGGGACAAATTTCGACCGATCGCTTTATCAGCAGTGATCCCAACCTAAATCCTGGAGGAGCCAGGTGTAAGGGTTAATGGGGTGGGAGTGTGGGTGGGGTGGGGGGTACGGTGAACATAATTGGGGCTAGTACAGGCCAGCAGATTGGACTGCAGAATTAACATGGGGGCTGGAAAAGCACTCCTGTCCTCCTGGCTCCACAGGGGGGCAAGTATAAAGAGGTTTCTTCAACAACCTTCAGTCTCTGGTTGGGCTGCTGTATCCTGAAAGAACTAGTCTGAGCTTGTGCTGTGCAAGTTCCCACTGGTCTTCACAAGTTTTACAAGCTGGTCCGGAAAGGGTCACAATATTGAAGGGAGGCCTATGCTCATTTGTCCAGCCCAGATCACTGGGGACATGGGTCCACGACCCAGTGGAATATTGGTGGTTGGAGCTGGACATGGTTATCCTCTGTGCAGAGTTGATTCCAACAAAACTTGAGTCCATCTCACCAGCAATGTTAAAATCCAGTTCTTTTTGTATGACAATGTTGTGCAGAGCACAGCACGCCACAACTATAGCTAACACTAATTAACTAAACTGAAGTCCAGAGGAGCAATGGGACATGGTTGTGTGGATATGAAAGTGGCTGAGGGACAGAAAAGAGAGTAATGGTGAACACTTGTTTAGACTGGAAGGAGATATACAATGGTGTCTCCTTGGGGGCGATATTAGGACCACTGCTCTTTTTGGTATGTGTTAATGGTCTGGACTTCAGTACACAGGAAATAATTTCAAAGTTTGAAGATGATATGAAACTCAAATGTTGTAACCCGTGAGAAGGATGATAACAGATGTCAGGATGAAATTGGCAGTCACACAGCAAATGGCATCCAACACAGAAACATGAAGTGATTTATTTTGGTAAGAAGAAGGGGGAAAGGCAATATAAACCAAATGGTGCAATTTTAAATGGGGTGCAAGAACAGAAAAACCTGTGAATGTGCCCACATATATCGTTGAAGGTGACAGGGCTAGCTGAGAAAGTGGTTAAAAAAGCATACAGGATCCTGGGCTTTATCAGCATACAAATGCAAGGAAATTTTGGTAAAAAACACAACAGAATCTGGAGAAACTGAGATTTTGCAATGGAAAACTGGCATAAATGCTCCATTTTCCTGAACAAAAAGTTTATTGCCCTGATCACACATGGATATTGTGCCAAAAACGTCATGGGTATTCTGCCCCTCCTAAATGGGCATTGCCTAAGTCTATTGCCCACACAAATAATCTTAGAAAATGCATTTTAATATTGTTGTTATATTTCAGTAGGTGATTTGGTTTATACAGAAACTATAAATAATCTGGGTGGTGCTGTAGCACAATGGGTAATGTCTTTACCTCTGAGCCATAAACTCTGGGTTTGAATCCCACTCCAGGAACTTAATGGCCACTGATGATGCATTCCTGAGGTGGTCAGGCAGGTTGCTTAGCAGCCTGTAAATCCTCCCAATATGCCAATGGCAGACGGTAAGAGTGGGAGAGCCTCCTAGTCAGGCATGCTTGATGTGGAGTGGTGCCCCTCAAGCTAGAACTGCTGGTGACCTATTCCAGGAAAAACCAGCCATGGAAACACTCATAAGCATGTGCTTCATCTGCCTCATGTGGCACTAGAAAGAGATAAAGATATCTATTCTACATTTTAAGATTCCTGCAACATTTTAAATTTGGGAAATAGATCCCTGCATTGCTGAAATTTTAAGCACTTATTAATTTCAATTACCTTGCTCTATGCTTTTGAATCAGCATCCTTTATATTTAGTCACAGAGGTATTTTCAGATCTATATTAATAATGTTGATAAAATTGGATTCATTGCATTGTTTCTACAATACGGTTAATATAGAAACATCAGTAGCGAGAGTAACAGAGTTATGTTTCAGGCTTCAGGTCGAGGACCTATTGCTTTAACTAATTGAAGTACCTTTTAGAAAAAAAAACCCAACTTCAGTGGAATGCAGGAGAGAGATGGTCAAATGGCTAGGCCTGGGCTAACAGTCATCAAATGTAAGGCTTCATTGAAATTCAGCTCAATGAAGAGCTTATATAAAAAGTATAAATGCTGGGATTACACAGAGCAAATCGATTGGTTAAAATTGAGCACAAACAAACCCTGGTGCCAATTACCCTCACGAAAGACCGACATCAGATTAACTTGCATTTTTCACTCATATCTGCCGTATATTTCCGGCATTTTCCATTATATTTTAGATTTCCAACTTCTTCAATTTTTTTTTAAAAAATCCATACATTCGGCGACTGTTTGTGAAGGAGAGGGTTATCTTTCCTTTTCGACATTTAAGCATTTTAAACTGGCGGTGTGTAAGTTAATAACTTCGAAATATTTGATACATGAAATGTAAGCCACGCGTTTTACGATTTAAAATCATTTGCAAATTTCGCTCTTCGCTTTCTCCAAAACATGCCCTTTGTAACACTCTTTTGGAGAATCAGTTCGGAATGCGCTCTCAGTTAAAAAAAAAACATAATTGACCCTGGCACAGTGTCGGAATATTCCAGCGTTAAAACTTCTAACGGTGAAAGACAAACTAATGGGATCAGCAATTTTTTGTGCAAAAAAATTCGTATCGACATTGCAAATGTATACGCTCAGCCAAGATTAATGTGGATGACTCCTCTCGCTAAATGCTGTCCTTCCAAACGAATACAGTTGATTTTAAATATGTAAGTAAAATTACATCGAATGCTAATTCAATTACAATGAAAAGGCAAATGCAAGTGGGTTAAAATGTAAACATGCATAAAATGCTCCGTGAAAAACGAGAATTACCTAGGGTTTGTTTTCTGACAAAAGAATATGAGCTTAGTTTTAATGATCTTAGCCTTTGATTACTAAATTGACTTAATTTTGGATCAAATGCAGCAAGAACTCCGACTGTAAAACCGGACACGTCCTCATTACTGCACTCGCACAGATAAGGCGCGATTACATTCACGAATGGATAGTTACGTGTTTACCACGGTTATTTAATGTATTGTTTTGCTTTATACAGAACCAATCACTTCCCATTCCCTTCGATTAAGGTTCACATTATTGAATGACCAAGGAACAGATAGTGCTTTTGAGAAAAAGATCTTACATTTCACAATTAGCAGAGAATTAAACTTCTACTAATTTAGTATTTACAAAATCATGAACTCACCGAATAGTTCAAAACGAACGTGGGATTGATTTTGTTCTGGAGACTGTTGCATCTTTTTATTCCCCCACTCTTAAATTAAATGATACAGAGTTAACGCTCTTGAGGCGCAGACAAACTGGAATGAGCAAAGAAGGTTATTCTCGAACTCTTGTGTAAAATGTTGGATTAGATCGCGGCTTCACATGGGGCGAAGAATCCCCTCAGCTCTCCACATACTCCAGGTCCTGAGCTCCACTCGGACAGACCGGCTTTCCTGGCCGCATGAGAGTTGGGAATCACTCGCCGCCCAGAACCACGGCGCCTCAGAGCGTTGGCTCTCGACTTGCATTCACCACCACCGCCCCACCAAGTTTCACAAGTACCCAGGCAACGTGTGATATAACAACAACTATATACAATTATACAATGCCTTTAACGGAAGTAAAAGTTCCAAGGCGTTTCACGAGAGCGTTCTCAAGTAAATCTTGACACCAAGTCACATAAGGAGAAAACTGGGGCAGATTGTCAAATGTTTGACCCAAGAGATAATACTTTAAAAGAGAGATGGGGTGGTGGTGGGATGTGGGTTTAGGGGGTGAACTGCCGAGTTTAGAGCTGAGGTAACTGAAAGGGAGCAATTAAAATCCAGGATACTCAAGAGGCCAGGATTAGAAGAGGGTTGTGGGGCTGGAGGAATTACAGAGATAGGGAGGGGTGAGGCCCAGGAGGAATTTGAAAATGAGAATGAGAATTTTAAAATTGAGACATTGCCTAACCGGGAGCCAATATAGGCTGATGGACTCAAGGTTCAACAGCAGATGAGCTGAGGTGGGGAGGAGAGGGAATTTACAGAAGCGGAAGTAAGCAATCTTAGTGATGGTGCAGATATGTTGTCAAAAGATCATCTCGTGGTCAAACCTGACACCAACATTGCAAACAGTCTGATTTAGCCTCAAACAGTTGCTGGGGGAAGGGTGGAGTCAGTGGCTAGGGCATGGAGTTTGTAATAGGGACCAAATAAAATGCCTTCAATTTTACCAATACTTAGTTCAAGTAATTTCTGTCAATCCAGCATTGGATGTTGAACAAACAGTCTGATAATTTAGAGATACCTTGGGGGGTGGGGTCAATTGTTAATGGTTGGTTGATTATGTCGCTAAAGATACACAGGTGATGGCCGTTGTTTGACTAAGAACTGAGAGCACATATAAAGAATCTATCTTGTGGAGTCTGTGGGCCACGTTTATATAGGGTGTTGTAGGCTGCACTCCCTTTTCAGTTATTTAAAAAACTGTTTATTACTGTTTTGTTTGCACTTCAGTCCCACGCTCCTGATCTATGGACACCCGGTGCGGAGGGGGGCCAGGAAGGAGGAGGACCTCCTCGTGAACCTGCTCCTGGGCTTGGCCAAGTTAGCCATTAACAAGTCCAGGCAGCGGGCGATCGAGGGGGTTGTCCCACCCGACTGTTAGGCCCTCTTCTGCGGCTACGTTCGCAGCCGGGTGTCCCTGGAGAGGGAGCATGCGGTCTCTGCCGGCACCGTCAAGGCCTTCCATGCCTGGTGGGCACAGGGGGTGCTGGGGTGCTTTATTAACCCTCTTAACCACATTTTGATTTGATGTTTGTAAGTTTCCTTTAAAATTTGTCTTTGGGGCTGCGTTTTTTTATTTTATCCTTCATTTTGTTAATTTAGTTTATTTGGTTGGCTTTAAAAGAGCTGTAAAGAGAATCTACTGGGCCAATGGGTTAGTTGCTAAGAGGCAGAAATCTGTAATGCTGCATCCTACTGCCTGAATAAACCTACTGCCTACTGTGTCTTGTTTCATGTTTTGCCATTTGGTTTGCATCTACTTAACATTGACAGCTGTAGTGGGGGTGGGGGTGGAGGTAGAACTGGATATTATCAGCCATACATATGGAAACTGATGCTGCCAAGGAGGAGCACAAGTAAGTAATTGAAGGGGCCATCAACAGTGCTATCAAGTGACACTTGCTTAGAAAAAACCTGCTCACTGATGCTCAGTTCCCAACATCATTATAGCCTTGGTTCAAATATGGACAAAAGAGCTGAACTCCAGTGGTGAGGTGAGAGTGACTACCCTTGACATCAAGGCAGCATTTGACCAAGTGTGGTATCAAGGAGCCCTAGCAAAACTGGAGTCAATGGGAACCAGGGGGAAAACTCTCCACTGGTTGGAGTCATACCTAGCACAAAGGAAGATGGTTGTGGTTGTTGGAGGCCAATTATCTCAGCTCCAGGACATCACTGCAGGAATTCCTCAGGGCAATGTCCTAGGCCCAACCATCTTCAGCTGCTTCATCAATGACCTTCCTTCCATCGTAAGGTCAGAAGTGGGGATGTTCGCTGATGATTGCACAATGTTCAGCCCCTTTGGCCACTCCTCAGATACTGAAGTAGTCCATGTCCAAATGCAGCAAGACCTGGACAATATCCAGGCTTGGGCTGACAAGTGGCAACTAAATTCATGCCATACAAGTGCCAGGCAATGACCATCTCCAACAAGAGAGAAGCTAACCATTTCCCCTTGACATTCAATGGCATTACCATCACTGAATCCTCCACTATCAACATCCCACGGATTACCCTTGACCAGAAACTGAACTGGACTAGCCATATAAATACTGTGGCTACAAAAGCAGATCAGAGACTCTGAATCCTGTGATGAGTAACGTACCTCCTAACTCCCCAAAGCCTGTCCACCATCTACAAGGCACAAGTCAGGAGTGTGATGGAATACTCTCCACTTGCCTAGCTGAGTGCAGCTCCCACAACACTCAAGAAGCTTGACACCATCCAAGACAAAGCAGCCCACTTGATTGACACCACATCCACAAACATTCACTCCCTCCACCACCGATGCACAGCAGCAACATTGCATACCATCTCCAAGATGCACTGCAGGAATTCACCAAGGCTCCTTAGATAGCACCTTCCAAACCCATGACCATTACCTTCTAGAAGAACAAGGGCAGCAGATAGATGAGAACACCACCACTTGGAAGTTCCCCTCCAAGTCATTCACGAGCCTGCCTTGGAAATATATCGCCATTCCTTCACTTTTACTGGGTTAAAATTCTGGAACTCCCTTCCTAACAGCTCTGTGGGTCTACGTACACCACATAGACTGCAGCGGTTCAAGAAGGCAGCTCACCATGACCTTCTCAAGGGCAACTAGGGATGGGAAATAAATGCTGGCCCAGCCAGCAAAGCCCACATCCCATGACTGAATTTTTTTAAAAAATAGATGAGAAATAGAATGGAGTCAAGAATAGCTCTCTGGGGGACACTGTGTCCAGATGCAGCAAGACATGGACAACATTCAGGCTTGGGCTGATAAGTGGCAAGTAATATTCGCACCACACAAATGTCAGGCAATGACATCTCCAACAAGAGAGAACTCAACCATCGCCCGTTGACATTCAATGGCATTGCCATCACTGAATCCCCCACTAGCAACATCCTGGGAGTTACAATTGGCCAGAAATGGAACTGGGCCAGTCATATAAATACTGTGGCTACAGGAGCAGGTCAGAGGCTCAGAATCCCGTGGAGAGTAACTGACTTTCTGACCACCCCCAAAGCATGTCCACCATCTACAAGGCATAAGGTTCTGCATTGTTAGTATGAGGAGCATGGCATCAAATTAAGAAGTGGAACCTCAAAGGCCATAATCTCTGGATTATTACCTGAATCACATGCAATTTGGCATAGGGCAAATCAGATTAGAGAGATGAATGCGTGTCTCAAAGACTGGTGTGGGAGAAGTGGCGTCCAGTTTGTGGGGCACTGGCATCAGTACTGGGGAAAGTGGGGATGATCTACACTTGAACCGTGCTGGGACCAGTGTTCTAGCAAGTCGCATAATTAGAAGTGTAGCGAGGGCTTTAAACTAAACAAGGTGGGGGTGAGGGATCAAGCTTGGGTAGATGCTGCAAATCACAGTTGAGTCAAAGCAGGAAAGCAAAATGTATGGGAAATAAGAGTCAGAGAATGGCAGGACGGGAAAGAGAGAAAAACCTAAAAATGCACCAACAGTTGAGACTAAATGTTACAAAGGTAACAAAAAGGCAAAACTAAAGGCTCTGCAATTGAATGCGCGTAGCATTCATAACAAAATAAATGTATTGATAGTCCATATTGAAGTAAATAAAAATGATCTGATAGACATTATGGAGATGTGGCTGTAGGATGACAAGGATTGGGTTCTGAATATTGAGTGGTATACAACATTCAAGAAGAATAGGAAGCTAGGTAAAGGTGGAGGGGTAGCACTGCTAATCAAAGATGGCATTGGTGCAATAGTTAAAGATGACCTTGGTTCAGGGGATCAGGATGTAGAATCAGTTTGGGTGGAGATGAGGAATAGTAGGGGAAAGAAGTCACTAGTGGGAGTGGTCTACAGGCCCCCCTAACAGTAACCACCCAAGTAGGACAAAGTATACAAGAAGAAATATTGGGTGCTTGTGACAAAGGGATGGCACTAATCATGGGTGATTTTAATCTATATGTAAACAGGAAATATCAGATTGGCAAGTAGTTGCCTGGATGAAGAGTTCATAGAATGTTTTCCAGACAGTTTCTTAGAACAGCATGTTCTGGAACCAACCAGAGAGCAGGTTATATTAGACTTGGTATTGTGTAATGTGACAGGATTAATTAATGACCTCAGAGTAAAGGCACCCTAGGTAGCAGTGACCACAATATAATTGAATTTTACATCCAACTTGAGAGAGAGAAGAGTAGTTCTAAGAGTAATATTTTAGATTTAAATAAGTGCAACTGTGGGCTTGAGAGCTGAGCGAGCTGAAGTGAACTGGGATACTAGGCTAGGAGATAGATCAATAAAGATACAGTGGCAGATATTTAAGGGGAAATTTCAGAATATTCAGAATAAGTATATTCCTACTATAAAGAGATATTCTAAGTGGAGGACCCACCATCCACGGTTAACTAAAGAACTTAAGGAAGCATCAAATTTAAGGAAAAAGCATATAACTGTGTGAAGATGAGTGGCCGGACAGATGATTGGTCAGAATATAAAGAACGGCAGAGAATGAATAAAGGGTTAATCAGTAGAAAAAAATTAAAGCATGAGAGGAAGCTAGCTAGAAATGTAAAAATGGACAGCAAGAGCTTCTTCGGGTATTTAAAAAGGAAAAGTGTAAGTAAAGTGAGTGTTGGTCCTCTACAGAGTGAGAATGGGAAGTTAATAGTAGATAATAAGGAAATGGTGGATGAAATGAACAAATATTTAGCTTCTGTCTTCACTACAGAGGGTACAAAAATATTCCAGTAATAGCCATAAATCAAGAGCTGGAAGAGGGAGGGGAACTTGGTGAAAGTACAATCACTAGGGAAGCCTTACTGAGCAAACTGTTGGAGCTGCAGGCTGACAAGTTTCTGGGTCCTGATGGACTTCATCCTATGGTCTTAAAAGAGGTGGTTAACGAGGTAGTAGATGCGCTGGTGTTACTTTTCCAAAATTTGCTAGATTCTGGAAAAGTTCCATCAGACTGGAAAGTAACAAATATAACCCCTCTATTCAAGAAGGGAGGGAGGGAGAAAACAAGAAATTATAGGCCAGTTAGCTTGATGTTTGTTGTGGGGAAGGTGTTAGAATTGATCACGAAGGCAGTTAGAAATCTCAAGGTAATTGGGAAGAGTCAGCATGGGTTTGTATAAGGGTTTAACCAATTTATTGGAGTTCTTTGAGGGAGTAACTTGCACCTTGGTTAAAAGGGAGCCTCTAAACATACCGTACTTGGATTTCCAGAAGGCATTTAATAAGGCACCACATCAAAAGTTATTCCAGAAAATAAAAAGCTCATGATGTAGGGGGTAAGATAGCATGGATAAAGCATATTAATATATACATATTAATACACATATATAATACATACAGATATATTAATATACATACATATATATGCATATATACATATATTAATACACAGGGCCCTGTTCTTTGCAGACAGAAAAAACATATATACACATTGCACCTGTTTCAGCTAAACAAAATAAGTGATAGCCATTCGCTGACTTATTCCTCAGGGCAATCAGGGTCAATCTACCTGGTTTAAATTTCAAACAATGCTTGGCAGTTAACCACTTGCCAACCAATCAGCACTCTCTTCACATACAGTATAAGTTGTTGCTTTCCCCTTATATTTGTATTCTTCTGAACTGTCCTGATGAGTGCTAGATGAAAACCTCAGACATGTCTTTTTTTCCAGAAATTATGGAATCATTACAGAACAGAAGATGGCTATTCAGCCCATCGAGTTTTTGCTTGCTCTCTGTAGAGAAATCGATTAGTCCCATTCCCTTGCTCTATCCATTAGCTCTGCGAGTTTATTTACCTCAAATTTCCCCAATTTCCTTTTAAAATCTTCCATTGTCTCTGTCTCTATCACCTTCTTAGGCAATGAGTTCCAGGGCATTACCACTTGCTACATAAAAAAGTTCTTCCTCACATCCTTCCAACATTTCTAGCTGAAAACCTTAAATCTGTACCATCAGCCAATGTGTATAGCTTTCCTTTGTCTACCTTATCTAAACCTGTCATCATCTAGAACTCCTCTACCAAACCTCCAAGGACAATAACCCCAGCTTCTGCAAGCTAACTTTGTAGACACATTTCCCTTTGTCAATAAGCAAGCAGCATATATTTAAGATCGAGTATTAGAAGAGAGTTGAGAAGAATGTTTTTCAGCCAGAGGGTAGTGGGGATCTGGAACTCACCAGAGTGGTAGAGCCTGAAACCCTCACTGCGTTGAAAAGCAATTGGGATATGCACTTGAAGTGCTGTAACCTGCAGGGTTACGGACCAAGAGCTGAAACGTGGGAATAGGCTTGACAGCTCTTTTGACTGGCAAAATGGCCTTCTTTGGTACTGTAAATCTCTATGATTCTACAAGCTCCTTGTCAGGGACCCATCTGGGTTTATTAAAAGTTTTATGCCTTGGAATTAATGATGCCCAGATCTAGCTTGCCAAAGTGACTTGCATTTACCAGTTCAGATTGTATTACTAGTTAAACTGACAGCTTCCCTTCAGGATCCACACAAGCTACGAAGCTTCAGCCAATCAAAACCATAGAACAGTTACGGTGCAGAAAGACGCCATTCAGCCCATCATGTCTGCACCGGCCAAAAAGAGAAGAAACTAGCCACTCATTTTATTGCCACTTTCCTGGTCTATAGCCTTGCAGGTTACAGCGCTTCAGATGCAGATCCAGATACCTTTTAAATGAGTTGAGCGTTTCAGACTCAACCACCAACTTAGGCCGTGAATTCCAGACGCCCACCACCCTCTGGGTGAAAAAGATTTTCCTCATGCCCCCTCTAATCCTTCAACCAATCACCTTCAACCTATGCCCCCTGGTAATTGACCCCTAGTGGAAACAAGTCTTTCCTGTCTACCCTATTTAGGCCCCCCATAATTTTGTATAACTTAATTTTAAGTTACCCCTTAGTCACCTCTGATCTAAGGAAAACAACCCTAGCCTATCCAATCTCTCCTCATAGCTGCAATTTTTAAGCCCTGGCAACATTCTTGTAAATCTCCTCTGCACTCTCTCCAGAACAATTATGTCCTTCCTGTAATGTGGTGACCAGAACTGTACACAAAACTCCAGCTGTGGCCTAAGCAGTGTTTTATACAGTTCCATCATTATATCCCTTCTTTTGTATTCAGTACCTCGCCCAATAAAGGAAAGCATTCCATATGCTTTCTTGACCACCTTGTGCACCTGTGTTGCCACCTTCAAGGACCTGTGGACATTCACTCCAAGGTCTCTCACTTCCTCAACCCCTCTCAATAACTTCCCGTTTATTATCAAAGAAGTCAGACAACAAAGTGATGCATTAAACCAAGGCTCTGTCTGCCTTCTCAGGTGGATGTAAAAGATCTACTTTGAAGAAGATCAGGGAAGCTATCCCTGGTCTCCTGGCCAATATTTATCCCTCATTCTACATCATAACAACAGATTAGCTGGTAATTATCACACAGCTGTTTGTGGGAGCTTGCTGTGTTTCCTAAATTACAACACTGACTACACGTCAAAAAAGTAGGTCATTGGCTGTAAAGTGCTTCGCTAGGTCTGGTGGTTATGAACGGCGCTATATAAATGCAAATCTTTATTTTTCCAGATCTGCCACAGGCCATATAGTTAAAGGATCAAAATGTTACAGGCAACCGTTATCTGCCGGATTCTTTTGATCCGGCACCAGAAACTTACAAATAGCCACAATTGCTTTGAGGAGTTTACCTTGTTGAGATTAGTTCCCCACAGTTGACGCAGTGCCCTTCAAGAGACAAGCCAAGTTAAATACACGTGCTTATCTGCGAAACATAACAGCTCTCCAGACAACAAGGGAAAACTCATATGTCAGATCAACAAATTCCGTAAAAGCCATTACGTATCGCTTATCAATATACGGTTGCTTATATCAAAGATCCTGAGTTACACCCTCTTTATTTCATTGTTATCTTAGACAGAGTTCCCAATTCTCCATTGAATTCCACACTTCCTATCTGCGTTGCTTCTGGTGACCCGGGAGGTGCACAGCAGCCCAGCTGTGGTGGCTTCTAACCAAACGGCATCTGTTAGAGCCCAATTTTCAGAAAATGTCATTTCCTCGCTGCTTGTGTGAGGTTACGACAGCATCGGGGCGAACGAATATAAAAATAAAAACAAAAAGCTAAAAGCTACTGCGCGAACGAAAATGACTGATGAAATAATGGTCAAAACTAGGAGGTAGTTTGTTTTTCTTAAGTGTGAATGCTTTTTTGGAACCGCGGTTGGAGGAAATGCAGCAAATGTAGATTCATAGGGATTACAGTGCAGAAAAAAAAAGGCATTTGGTAAGTTGTATTCGTGCAGATGCCTTAACTAAAACAATCTACACTCACCCTTGTTCAATTCCCTTTTTCCATATTAAACCTTTTTACAAATATTTATCCAATTGAGTGTCTGACTCTGTGCCCATTTATGGCAAGTTTCTTCATGTTATAAGAATTCTCTCTACAGTAAAAAAAATTCTAAATTCCATCATTGGGCTTGTAGTATTATCCTAAAACTATGTTCTCTGTACTGATTAATCAATCAGTGGAAGCAAGCTTTCACTATTTATCCCAGCAAAAATCCTCCACCATTTTGAAAACATTTATTAGTTACCCCATCCATCTTTTGTGTCAATGGTTTGTGAAAAAAAAAGACTTTTATAACTACAATTTCTTATTCCTGGTATAATTGTAGTGAATCTTTCTAACTTTCCCATAATACAACGCCCAGAACGCGAAGTAATACTTCAACTTTAGCCCAACCCTAAAGTTTATCATGCCTAAATTTGACACCTCATAGACACTTACAGCACAGGAGACCATTCGGCCCATCATGTCTGTGCCGTTAATTGTGCAATTTATCTGCACTTTTACCTTTTTTAAAAAAATCTACATCATTGATTGTGTATGCACTCTTAATAATCCTATTGTTTAAAATATATGCCTATTCATTTTTTCGCAAAATGTACTGTTTCACCTTTCTCTGCATTCTCCGTCACTGATTTGTCCACTCCACTGATCTGCCTATGGATTCTTCCAGTTCCTCAGTCCTTCCTTGCAGTATGCAATTTCCTAACTTGGTGCCATCAGCACACATTAATGGCATGCTTCTTGAGCTTATCATTTGCCCTTATATAAATGGAAAACAAAACAAATGCCAGCATAGATCCATGGAGCATACCACTAACCACATCCTGCTTATTTTGTGAAGTTGGAAATATCAGAGAGAGAATGATTAAAATTTTACATCTGTTTTAAATTCCAAATATTGTTCTTTGTTTTTTTCATAAGCTATGTCATTACAACATTAAAAATTGGTACAGCATAATGTTCAGTGGGAGCAACTTGAAAGTTTCTACAGTCAGATTTTGGAATGCAGCAATTGCATGGAGTCAGGTCTTTGGAATTTTATCTTCTGTAAATTTGAGTTCCCAGTGTCAGTAAAGATTTTGTGCTGAATGACTGATGGATTTACTTGTAGTAGGCTGTATTTTCACAAAAATATGAAGTCCAAATTAAGAGAGGTTATTTGAGTTTAAGCATTGTGGAGCTTTTAGTTGCTCAGTAGCACCACTACTGACAAAGCTAGCTGAGACCTGAAGGACATATATTTAGACTGGGTCTTCGACAGGTGGTGAAAGAACCAACGCAAGGGAAAATTTGATCTCATATTTTACCTTATCCTTATCAATCGATCTGGCACAGATGCATCTGTCCATGACAGTATTAGCAGGAGTGACCACTGCACAATCCTTGTGTGATGATGAAAGTGTAGCACCAGGCATACCAGAAATGAGCTGCCAAGCTAGTGAAGCCACAACACAGGGCTATTTGCAAGCTAACCAGAGGATCTGAAAAAGAGTCATACACACTCAAAACATTAATTCTGATTCTCTCTCCACAGATGCTGCCAGACCTGCTGAGTTTCTCCAGCATTTTCTGCTTTTATCTCAGATTTCCAGCATCCACGGGAACAGCTTTTCTTTGTTTACCTTATCCAAATCTGTCATAACCTTTTACACCTCTATGAAATCTCCCTTCAACACCCTTTGCTCCAAGGAGAACAATTGGAGAACAACCCCAGCTTCTGCAGCCTGACCTTATAGCTAAAATCCCCCATCCCTGGAACCATTCTGGTAAATCTCCTTTGCACCCTCCTAAGGACTTTCACATCCTGCCTAAAGTGTGGTGACCAGAACTGGAAGCAAAACTCTAGATGTGCAAAGACTAAATGTTTTAAAAGAAATTAATAGTATGTTGTCTGAATTTTGCTAATAGGAGAACTAGCATGGATGAACATTTCAACATTGAACATGATGTATGAATGTCATATTTTAAATTTCAGTAGAAAAGTATTTTTATTATATTAATTTCACAAGAATTGAATTAGTCTTAAATTAAAAGAGCATATTCCATGGATTGGGGTGCCAATCTCTGCTTGAAGCGATGAGAGCAATGTAACTTTCCTACAGCATGAATTCCGAAATTGCTAGTTTTGAGCTAAGGATATACATGCATGAGGTTTGAACGAAGAAAGCTACTTCAATTTAAGGTGATGCACCATTTGTACAGTAATACACACAGCCGCTCTATTATGCTTAGCACTAGTTTCCTCCTCATTTGCTGCACCCTCTGCTCCACTATTTGGTGGTCATTCCATTAGCCACTGGAGCAGGATCTAGCCCCACACCACATCCCTTTTTGTTTTCAAAAATTTCTTAAGAACCTCCTCTTTGAATGTGGATTGCAGCCTCCCTCTAGACTCTATCTCATTTCCTGTTCCAATTTTATATCCACCTTCTAAAAATAACATGCTGTGCATTGTTGTCGGTAAAAGCGCAAGTTTACCAAACTGTTGCGGACATGGACAGGAAGGAACTCAAATCCTTACTACCTTTTCCTTACTGTCCATAATCAGTGTATTTTTGGAAAGGTAGGTGGGTATGTTTGTCAACCCCTGAGTGTGTGGTCAGTTTCTTAAAATCAGCAGCAAACTTTTGCTGGTTTAAATAAAGAGGATTATTTATTCAGGCATTCACCTCAAAAGTCTAACTGCTATGTCACTCACTCAAACACTCAAGAAAGATACAGTTCAAGAGGACAATGCACTTCTACAAATTGAAAACAAAAGAATAGTTCATGTGTTTGGCTTGCTGTAGGAAAAGCATGTGATGGTGGACCCGTTGAAGAAGGCAGTTCACTCTAAAAGGGTAGCCTAGGTGGTTTCAATAGCTGGAGACATATATCAGCATATATCAGTTGTTGCAGGATTCCCTCAAAGATATGGCTTTTCCAAAAGTTCACAAAATTGGTTACTTGTGGTTTACTTACCAGGAAGTCAAAATTCTGTTCCAGTGGACTCTGAAAAGGAAAACGTAACAATCTCAAGTTTGTTAAAAGGCATGCATGTTATTGCCATTTTCTTGCAGCTGCTGTTTCTTGCTGTGTTCTTTGCCGAATAACCAGTTTCTTTCTGCTTCTCGGGATAAAAGAACTTGTGGCTGAAGACGATTTCAGTCAACTACTATTGCCCACCCAAAATGGTTTAATGTTGGAAGCCATTGCTATACAATGCAGAATGGATGGAGGTGGGGTCTGTTCACACCCACTTATGATGAACTGCTTTCTGCAGTTTTCCTTGTTAAGTTTCAAACTTGAAGACATGAAGTCTGGAAGTCCATTGCCCACACACAATAGCAGGTATAAATTCCACAGATGGGTTCCATTCAAGGGGTAGGCCTCCACCCATAGTTATTAAATCAGGAACTTTTCAGAGACTTGTTTGCAATTTCTGCGTCATCACCTGACCTTCAGCAGCCATCTTAGCCACCTTGTTAGTGTCCACTTTTAAATAAAAGACACTTCTAGAAAAGTATATACTGAATTCAGTCCATCATTAAAGTTACAAATAGGACATGCCTTCTCTGGGCATGACATAAACATAAGCAAAAAAGAATGTCAAAATGAATCAGTTTGGGGTTTATTTATGCAGTGAGTTCTAGAGAGATACCAAGGATATGAAACAAAAACAGAATTACCTGGAAAAACTCAGCAGGTCTGGCAGCATTGGCGGAGAAGAATAAAGTTGACGTTTCGAGTCCTCATGACCCTTCAACAGAACTGAGTAAAATTAGGAGAGGGGTGAAATATATGCTGGTTTAAGGTTGGGGGGGGGGGGGGGGTTGGGGGGAGAGAAGTGGGGTTGGGGGGGGGTGGTTGTAGGGACAAACAAGCAGTGATAGGAGCAGATAATCAAAAGATGTCACAGACAAAAGAACAAAGAGGTGTTGAAGGTGGTGATATTATCTAAGAGAATGTGCTAATTAAGAATGGATGGCAGGACACACAAGGTACAGCTCTAGTGGGGGTGGGGTGAAATAAGACTAACAGGGCATAGAAGGTATAAATTTAAAAATAATGGAAATAGGTGGGAAAAGAAAAATCTATATAAATTATTGGAAAAAACAAAAGGGAGGGGGAAGAAACGGAAAGGGGGTGGGGATGGAGGAGGGAGTTCAAGATCTAAAGTTGTTGAATTCAATATTCAGTCCGGAAGGCTGTAAAGTGCCTAGTCGGAAGATGAGGTGCTGTTCCTCCAGGGAACATCTTCCCTTCAACCCCCCGGCGCCATTCCCTCCGGGACACCCTAGTCCACTCCTCCATCACCCCCTACTCCTCAACCCCCACCTACGGCACCTCCCCATGCATACGCAAAAGATGCAACACCTGCCCCTTCACTTCCTCTCTCTTCACCGTCCAAGGGCCCAAACACTCCTTTCAAGTGAAGCAGCATTTCACTTGCATTTCCCCTAACTTAGTCTACTGCATTCGTTGCTCCCAATGCGGTCTCCTCTACATTGGAGAGACCAAACGCAAACTGGGCGACCGCTTTGCAGAACACCTGCGGTCTGTCCGCAAGAATGACCCAAACCTCCCTGTTGCTTGCCATTTTAACACTCCACCCTGCTCTCTTGCCCACATGTCTGTCCTTGGCTTGCTGCATTGTTCCAGTGAAGCTCAACGCAAACTGGAGGAACAGCACCTCATCTTCCGACTAGGCACTTTACAGCCTTCCGGACTGAATATTGAATTCAACAACTTTAGATCTTGAACTCCCTCCTCCATCCCCACCCCCTTTCCGTTTCTTCCCCCTTCCTTTTGTTTTTTCCAATAATTTATATAGATTTTTCTTTTCCCACCTATTTCCATTATTTTTAAATTTGTACCTTTTATGCCCTGTTAGTCTTATTTCACTCCACCCCACAAGAGCTGTACCTTGTGTGTCCTGCCATCCATTTTTAATTAGCACATTCTCTTAGATAATATCACCACCTTCAACACCTCTTTGTTCTTTTGTCTGTGACATCTTTTGATTATCTGCTCCTATCATTGCTTGCTCCTCCCTACACACCCCCCCCCCCCCCCCCCCCCCACCACCAGCACTTCTCTCCCACGCCCCCCCCCCAACCTTAAACCAGCATATATTTCACCCCTCTCCTAATTTTACTCAGTTCTGTTGGAGGGTCATGAGGACTCGAAACGTTAACTTTATTCTTCTCCGCCGATGCTGCCAGACCTGCTGAGTTTTTCCAGGTAATTCTGTTTTTGTTTTGGATTTCCAGCATCTGCAGTTTTTTGTTTTTACCAAGGATATGAGTTGTTTATTTGTTGTGTAGTTAGTTTACATAGAATCCTCCTGGAATGTGAACATTCATTGTACAGCATTGGCTGTGCTTTGTGTTTATGTTGGTTTCCAGGGTAGAGTGACTGTGAAACCTAGTCATGTGGCACAGCAGTTGCCTTGTGAATTTTAACAGTAGCTCTGTGGAAAAGTGGTTTATGTTTTACCAGTACACCATAGCTAGTTGTTATGAAAAACCATGAAATTAAGTTGAAGGACAAAGGAAGCAAGGAACAGCAAAGGTAGGTGATTTATTTTAGCAATTGCTCCCTTTTAATTTTCAATGCTCCCTGGGCAATACATATGTCTGCATTAACTGTGATAATTGCTTTTTCGTGACCAATTTCATTCACCACATTCAACTAAGATAGTTTCATAAAGCCCCATCATGGCGGGGGCGGGGCCTTAAAATACAGCGAGCCGTTCACAAGTCCATTGACTTTGGCGGGGCCGTAAAATTCCGCCCCGTGGTATTCATTACACCTGTCATGTTGAAATGGTTTCTAGGAGGCATTTTTGTTTCAAACAAATAAAATACTCTTGGAATTAGCTACCTGAGCCAAACAGTAAGTTGTTTCTTTTGTGTCACTTTACAGTAAAGTTTTAGGAAGAACAAGAAGGATGGGAAAACTGAAGAAGAATAAGAAGGAAAAGAAACAAAATGTTTCAGTCATCATTCAGAAGTTTTTGAAAAGTTACGAGCGACACTGTGCTCAGACTTTCAGTGCAGTCAGCTCAGTGCTTGTACAAAACCTGCAGAAATGCATTGAAAACGAAGAAATCCTAACAAAGGTAACCCATATATTTTTTTTTTTATTTTTACAAATTCATTATTAGTCAGGAAACTTTAGAGACTCCAATGTCCAATGCCAGTTTCTAGTTGCAGATGAGATGTACAAAGCAGTTTAAGATTGTTTTGCAAAGTGTGATATCTGAAGGAAAACAGAAAATGCTGGAATCAGGCAGTGTCTGCAGAGAAGGTGAAATGGTTAAAGTTTTAAATATTGCAACCCTTTCTCAGATGAAGGGCCATAAAGGCTGAAGGGCAGGATTTTCCCCTCAGAGACAGGAAACGGGAGTTGGGACTTATTCTGGATCGTGAACCCATTCCCCACACACACACACACACACCCCCCCACCCCCCCAACCCCCCCCACCCCCCCGGAAAACAGCCACTTTTTTGGATTTTGACTGGGATGCCCCCTTAATTGGCGTGGAGACGTTCCTTGTATAGTTAAGAGTGGCAGGTGGACTTTTGAAGATGGGTGGGGGGGTGCAATCAGAGACCTTCCAGCATCAATGGACCAAGAAGCCTGAAACAGAGGATAAGTAAGAAGGCAACTTTAGCATAGAGGCTGCGGAAGCGCCTTATCACCAACTTGTTAAAAAAATTAATTCAAAACTGAAAAGGCAGCCAGGCATCAGTGTGTGGAAGGCAGGGGGCGGGCGTCCTGGGGGTGATGGTGGTGAATTCCTCTGCAGGGCTGTTTGCCCCACCCAGGCAGGCAGGGAGGGCTTGGAACTGTATCCGGTTTGGAGCACTGCACCCCCGCCCCCCACCAAACCCTCGACCAAGCCTGCCAATGGGTGCACACCTCCAGGCAGTTAAGCTGCCGCCTGTCATATCAAGAAACTGGACATCAACCGGAAAATCCCAGTTGACCTCCTTTACTCCTCGTTAACAAGGCCTAATTGAACCTAATTGACTACCTGCCTTGTGCAGGCGGGTAGCTCTGCTGGTCCCGCACCCACCTTAACAAAACTGGCTGGCGCCAGACATAGGGTTGAGAAATTGGCACATGGCCAACACCATTATTTTCAGGCCCTGTTCACCTTCATTGCCCCCTTAGCAGGGCCCAAAAATACAACCTGAATTGTTTATTTTTTTTTTGCTTTCAGGACAGAATCTGCCTGACCTGCTGAATGTTCCCAATATTTACAGACTTTATTTCAAATTTGTGCCATCTGCAGATTTAGCTTTTTTTATAATAGCCAGAGTGTTGGTGTACATTTTTGTTAATATGACACTAGCTGATCAATAAGGCTGTTAATGGGAAGTTGTACGATATGGTGTTTTATGAGGATGGTGTTTTATAATGAAGTTTATGATAAGTGAGTGAACATATTGCTTGTGAGACAGGTGCTGTGTTTGCAAAAATTTGGAAAGCTGTATACGAGGTGTTCATGGATGGAGAAATTGAGTTGTTACGGTGGACATGGTGAGTAGTTTGGAAAGAGTATAGAAGGTATTTGGAAGAAAATATTAAGGATTTGGGATCATGATGCAGTTTGAGTGGAAGAATGTGTAGTAAAGGAACAAGGAGGGCCAATGTACAGTTGAGGAGATGGAGAGTATTTAGGAGATTGGGATATTGAGTAAGGGGGATATGGGATAGTGAAAACTAAGGTTGACGGGTGAACATTTGGGGTAGTGAGTGATTGAAGAGACAGAAATTATCTTCTGGGAAGGGATATACTGAGTGTGAGTTTGAGTAGTTGATGGGAAATGAATGATTGGAGGTAGGCTGTAGGTATAGGGTTGCCAACTTTGGTTGGATGTATTCCTGGAGGTTTCATCACATGACACCCTCCCTGTCTTCAACCGCACTGTCTTGCCACGTTTGGGGGAAGTGAATATTTGGGAAAATGGGCATTGTGGACAATGGTATTGTAGAGATTTGGGGATAAAAAGACTATTTTTGTTCACATACTGCCCTGGGTACATTGCCCCTCGTATGAAAATTAGAATTATTACAGACTGGGAGAGGTGGTGGAATAACTTTTCCCCCTTTTCCACACATCTTGGCTGACCGCAACAAGATGTATTTTTGAGAAGAAGTGTTTTATTTTATTCATTCACTGGATGTGGGCTTTGCTGGCTGGGCCAGCATTTGTTGCACACCCTTAGTTGCCCTTGAGAAGGTGGTGGTGAGCTGCTTTCTTGAAATGCTGCAGTCCATGTGGTGTAGGTACACCCACAGTGCTGTTAGGAAGGGAGTTCCAGGATTTTGACCCAGCAACAGAGAAGGAATGGTGATATATTTCCAAGTCAGGATAGTGAGTGACTTGAAAGAGAACTTCTAGGTGGTGGTATTCCCACCTATCTGCTTCCCTTGTCCTTCTAGATGGTAGTGGTCATGGGTTTGGAAGGTGCTCTCCAAGGAGCCTTTTAGAGCTGTGATGTTAAAGAACAGGCACAAACAGACTTTCTTGTAAGATTAAATCAAAAGAAAGGATAAACGTTTATCTTGCACAACACCCAAAATGTAAACACAACAAACACCCACTCTGCAAACACGCAGCCACACACAAACACAAGAAAGGATGATTTCTAGAGATGTAACATGCACTTAGATTACTAACAGATAACAAGACACATGTCACTTATTTTAATCAGTCCTTTAAGATTGAGGTTGAAAAGCATTGCCAGCCCAAAGGACTCTCTCTTGATTCCTTGAAGATAAATGGAGGTTGGAAATTTCTGGCTTTTGAAATTGTGGCCAAACTCCTGTAGAGAAGAAATGTAATCTCACAGGTAAAACAAATTAGGCCCCATTCACTGACTGAGTTGACTATTTGTTTTAGGCAGGGTTCCTTTCTTCTGGCTGCATGTGATCCCTCAGTGGTGCTGGTCCCAGCCTGCCTTGCTGGGTTATCTTGTGGAGTAATAAGCTGTGTACCCCCACTCCAGTTAGTTTCGGTCATGTGATGGCAGTTATGATGCAGCCCATTGTCCACAAAATGGGTTGGAGCTGAAATGATTGATACACAATGGGAGGGGATGATTGATATCCCATCGACATTCCAGTTATGATTAGTTCATTGAAATACTTCATTTGACATTCCATCTTCATGGGACTGACAGGTCTGGTAACCATTATCCTTTAAATCTCTTCCATTGAAATGGTGAGGGGGCAGTCAATTTGCATCTGGGAAATCCATTTACGTTTTTAAGTAACTTCACTGACATATTGCCTCTGTCTGTCCAGAAACCACAAGCAGAAGTCACTTGACTTTCTGGAACCCATTTTGGGAGGGTACAGTTTCCATTATTCCATGTTCCTTTCTTTTTAAAAGTACAGTGTCCACTGCCCAATTATCTTTATGAGCATGACGTGACTGTCACAGAATATTTACATTTTCCCACAATCCAAAAAATACACATGATGGCATTGGAAGTTTTCCTGATAAGCTTTCAAATCAATTTGTATGAAGAAGAAAAAGAAAGCTATATTTTTGTCTGCCTCCTCGCTCAGACTCACAATCAACGAACACTCATGCTGATTCACCTTAACGATTGACAAGTGAAACTCTAGCCAAAGAATTTATTCTGCTTGTTTTCAAATAATTTGGAAGAACTGAAAAGAAATTGAAAAATTCTTTAACATCCCAAGAATATATAATTTTGCATTATTATATCAACTTCAAGGCAAGATTTTGAAAGAGTTTGAAATCTCCATGTAAAAACATTAATTCAGCTATTCAAGCATATAAAAGACATCTTTTGGTTGCTAAGTAAACTCAAGCTCGGGTTCTTACAGATATATGCTGGCCCTTGTGTCAAGTGGCTGCTTTTGTTTTTCTAGATCTTATATTTCTGTGTAATGTTTTGCTGAAAATTTGGCATCACAATTTGAGTGTGATGCATGAAAAGAGGTTGGATGGACAGGAAATGCATGCTAGGTGATGTGGACGCTAAACTCCTAGGTCCTTGCTGTAAGGGAAGGGAAACAGGCTGGGATTTTCAGCCACCAATCCATTGCATCTCTGACCCCACTTCAAAATCTTGGGATCAGAGTAATTTGCACTGGGAGAGCATGGGCACCCAACGCTGCTTGCAGTGTTATTTGCCCACCTGCCTTAGTCCAGACAAGTTTTTGGGTGCATTGTTATATGTTACAAGTAGGCTCCTGGTGGCATTGTTCAGCATAAGTTGGTGCTTTCAGCAGTTCCTGTACACTTTTTTAAATTCCCTTTTTAAAACTTAGGACATAAAATGAATCATATTGAAAGTGGGTAGCTGGTGTTGGAGCACGGAAGATGGGAGCATGAGGCTAGCTGCTCTAGGAAGGTACATACTAGGCTAGTATAGTATAGATATAATAGTATAGGTAAGTTGCAGAACTAGGGTGGGGTTTCAGGAATTTAGCAGGACTATAGGAGAGGTACTGAGACTTTGTTGTAGATGGGTTGGTCCTAGGTAAGTTAGTATTTTTTTCACTTTTTGAAGGAGGTTCCTTATGAACTAGGAAGAGAAAGAGTGCTCCTCTTGTCTCCATAAAGATACCATAAGCCCCCAATGCTCCAGGTCACTTCCCCAACCCTGCCCAATTCCTGGTTTGCCTTGCTGATTCCATTTCCTGGGATCTCAGTGTCAACATGACCCCCACCTTCTTTCCCCTACACACATTCCGACTCCTGCCCTCTGGCAGTGCTGCCATTCCCTCCAATCTTGAGCAGAAATCAGAATTGAAGCATATATGTTCATGCTCACCAATCATTTCAATCACTGATCACAACTTGATGCTGGGAGGGATACTACAGAGGGCACAGAACTAATCCCATTACTCAGTCCAATTTGCTTCCAAAACCATCTTGAAGCTTTGTTTTTCCTAAAGCTGCCATTTATTTCAACTGCTGTCTTATCCTTAGGAAGTGAAGCAGAGTCCAGCATTTAGTTGTAGGGAAATCCTTAAACAGAGACAGCCTTTTGTATCCCACAAGATAATTACTTTTGGGGGCTTTGATTAATAAAACATGACTTGACAACATGGCTAATGAAGTACATTTTGCACTGCAAGATTAGCGAGAAGGAATCAACAGGAAATGTTAAACCACAACATCTCCCCAATGCTTCATAGAATATCTTCATACTGTTGTGTTTTACAATTGTGAATGGAAGTTATTGGTCTAGCATGCATTGTAGTGTGCCTTTAAGGGATATCAGCACGACAAAACTAGAAGGGAAATGTCATGTGATCCAATCTTAGTTTCATTTTTGCTTTGAGCAGAGCATGCATAAATAGCTCTGATGCCTTCAAGCTTTGTACTTATGTATAACTGTCCTCATGTGCCTAGTCTTAGTGAATGGACCCACAACGTGTTTACCCAATCCCTTATGAGCAATTGGTGCCTTGTGTCTTGTACAATAAGTAAGCCCAAGGTATTATATAATTATAATAACACAACAGCATGTACCCTTTTTCTAGTATTTATTTGTCACTCCCTCTGGAACTCTCCTCGTTTTCTCCCCTTCTCCTCCAGCCAAAGGAGAAGGCTGAGGCTAGATCAATTAAACATTTCAAAATTAGGATTGATAAGTTTTTGTAATGCAAGGGTATGAAGTGCTACAGAATCACGGTGGATAGGTGAAGTTAAGATGCAGAACAACCATGATCTAATTGAAAGGCAGAACAGGCTAGGGTGGCTTAATGGCCTGCTCCTGTGTGTACGTGCATCCTGCATGTGTAAATTGGTAAAAACACTGGCTGCACTGCAAGTTACATTTTGCGAGTGCAGAAATTTGGTGCATGCAAACATTATTTGACATGCACCAATTGTGAAAGCTCAACGTCTCTGGAAACAAGCCATTTATTTGTTTTCCAAATCTCAAGTAAAATGAAAAACATATGGAAGAAAGATGCCCACAGCGTTATAAAACGAACACTAAGAACTGGGAAAGTCTTACACAAAAAGTCTTCTATTTCGCAGGAAACTAAAAATGGAACACTTGTAACATTTAATTTGCTAGTCTTGAGGTTGCAACAATAACTATAAATAACAACAAATATGGGAATGGCAATGAGTGTTACTGTGAAAAATACTGGTAAATTACTTCCTTCATTATCCCAATACTACATACAGCAGGTCTGTCTGTGTGCAGAAGCTTGTTTGTAGCAGGCATTGCCCTGGGGTTCCTATGTTCAACTAGAAAATGGTCTTGTTACCCAATAAATAGATTTCATAGCAGCTTATTAATACTGAAGTCTGAGATAGCATCAAGATTTTTTTTAAAAAATCGATTGGGAGAATTCATTCACATTTATATAAAATAGAGCCAATGATATGAACAAGACATTAGGTACCTTACCATTAAGATGGCTGTGCTCTATGTGAATATACGTGACTAGCTGTGTGTAACTGAAACTAATGGCACTGCCATTCCAAATTGGGTAGATCATAAGGTAAATTGATAAATGAATCAGGTCTCAAATATTTGAAAATTTTGAGCATTCTCCCCCATCTCAAGGGGGAGTACTGGATTTACCAGCATTTTTAAATTTTGCTAACAATGGTCTTTTGTGGTCCTCTGTAACCTGTCAAAACAATATGATGTCTAATGAATGCATCTGTTTGGGTAAAATTTGGTCCACCACAATGGTGTCAGTGGAAGCAAGCTGTTAAGAGACCTGGGGGTAGATCTTGGCTTTGTGTGATCACGAAAGTCAATGTCAATAAAAATGAGTGGGGGTTAAATGGGCTGCCGATTCACTATCACCTGTTTTGTAATACACCAAATATTAAGTTTTACCCACTATTCTGTCTTGTTGGTGTTTTCCTGTTTCTGCCTTCCCTTCTGCAATTTCAAGGGTCCAATGTTAAACAACCTTGATCTATGTGGAGGAGGTTGCCATTTCTGATCAGTCAAAAATTGGAAAAAGTTAGAACAGTGACAATATTCTGCTTCTGAAGAATGTTTTGTATGTTTTCTAAATAGAATTTGATATGGATCAAAAAACTGGATTGTTAAGATAACTAGCAAAATAGATTAATTGTAAAAAAAAAACCCAAAATAATTAAGTGGATAAACTTTTAATAATGTGTTGGGTATGGTACGTAAAACAAACATACATGAAATAATGTTCATGGTATCATTACAACTGAAATATGCGGAAGGATATGCAAAAACACCATTGGCACAAAAAAATCATGGACTGAGAAACAGCAGTCATGAAAGGAATTCGGAATGAGCTTTAAGAGAAAGATTAATTGCAAGAAGGTAGAAGTAGATGATGCAAAAAAGTGATTTTTTTTATTTGGTATAATGAAATTTTGCCTTGCAGGCTTTATGTTAATGTGAATTAGGTTTGGATTAAGTGTTAGTTGGAGTAGTAGAAGTTTTTATATAATTCTTTCCGGTTGCTTTCTAGTTCATACTTGCACCCCCTGAGGCAACTGCAGATGATTTGCCACCAATCATTCTGAAACCATTGCTAATGACAATCCGAGATGAACGTTACATGTATGGTAAAGAATTGTGTGTCTGGCGCATTGCTCTTAGCAACCAAGATGTAGCAAATTTAGTAAGTAATCTTACTAATTTTAATGGCTATTTGAGAGTATGCAGAGCATGTGGCTTCAAGAAAGGGTCTCAATATATCCTGAGGCTGAATTTTACGGCACCCTGCCAAGCATGCTTTCAGTGGGGGGAGGGGCACGTAAAATACAAGGGGTGACATGCCCACCGCCTTCCCTGAGCGGTCCCCCATAGGTAGGTTAGCAGGTGCTGATATTGGCAGCCTGCCCGCCATTTTTAAATAAATAAGTGAGGGTCAACTGAGCTTGTTACCTAGCCAATTGACACAAATAATATGCTGCCCATGCCGTAATACAGCTGGCATGGGAGTGGGCAAGCCTTTTTTTAAACAAACTGCTTAAAAGGCGGGATGGAAGGTGGGGGGGTATATCCTTTGGAGGTGCCCTGTGCACACTGAGGGTGCCGTCTCCCAAATGATAACCTCCTTTTTTCTTCCCCCTCCTGGCCTCCAAAGCCCTGAACCGCACCACCACCCCCCCACCCCCGCCTCCCTAGGCTCCCTGATCCTTCCCCATTGAAAACCCCATTCTCACCTCTCTCCAGTGACCAGGTCCTCTTCATTCATGGACCTACTTGCAGTCCCTGCAGCCCCCACTACTGATGCTGCTGGGGCAACTGAAGCTGCAGCTGATTGGCTGGTACTCCTGAGGGTGGGACTTCATCCCACTGAGTGGAGGAAGCCCCACTCTCATCACCTCGTTCATACTGCCCTCAGCGTGTTACTGCTGGGGAAGACCCTGTTTAACGTGGGTTGACTGGCGGGTCTGACATTTCTTCCAGGGATTGAGCAATACGTTCCCCTGGTAAAATTCAACCCCATGGGTAAAACGTTTAGCTCGGCAGGCGGGCACGTGCCCAACCCGACCGAGCGTAAAATGACACCTGATGACATTGGGCATGCGTCCCGACGTCATCACATACTTGCGCGATATTTCGGTCGGCAGGCGTGCTGCCGACTCCAGCGCGCCCGCCGACGATTGAAAGGCCTATTAAGACCATTAAAAAGTTAAATTAAAAGACATTTTTCTCTGCCTGGTCAACCTTACGGTGGGCGGGCAGGCAAAAAGGCCAAGCAGCCTTTGCACTGTTTTGGAAACCTCATCCATGGGCGGGATGAGGTTTCCAAAAGCAAATAAAAATCAAATAAAAACTTTATTTTTTCATTAATAATATGTCCCTGCTCATGTGACAGAGTCCTATGAGGGGACATGCTTCATAACATTTATAAGATCTTTAATTTTTCTAAAAATTGGTTCATCTTCCAGAGGCAGCTCTGTGCCTCAGGGAGATTATGTAGCACACACTCACGCGCATGCGCCTGGCTTGCCCCCCTCCCTCCGCCTGCACAGGTAGTGCTGAGCGCTGCCACTCGCGTTTCACACTGGGCAGGCCTTAATTGGCCCACCAGTGTGAAATTGCCTTCCGGGCCCGATCATGGGTGGCTTCCCGACGGCAGCTACCCACCCCTGCTGAGCCCGCATGCCAAGGGAAAATTTCTGCCCCATATTTCAGAATCTATTGCAAGGTTAAATGTTTATATATGTAATATAACTAAATCCAAACCTTTTCAATGGTACCTAATGCAGAACTATTAAAGTAATTAATCATCTACGAGCACTACTACTTTCACAACGGCAACGTCCGCAACTCAAACTACAGTTCCCCTATTATGTTGAAGCCACTGGTTTGTGGGGAGGGCAGTGGGGAGAGTGCACATTAAAACGATGCACATGGGGGTCATGGTGCCAGAGACTTGACTGGATACTGAACTGCGGGATATTGGCACTAATGTGAATTTTGATATTTTTTCATCTTTTAAAATATTTTCAGACTTTTAATTATCTCCTGACAGAATGAATCTGCTATACGTTTCCTGCCTGTGGGGTGGGAATAGTTAATACGAAATGATCCAGTCAGGCAAGAGCTTCTGCCATTATCACTGTCATTACCAGTAATAATTCTCAAGAATGATTTGAAAAAGTGTCGTCTTTCACAGTTTTACCAGCTGAAGTTTAAGCTCTTTCCAGTGTTATGAACCTGCCAATCTGAAGTCCTCACCAAAATTGCTACATGTTAAGCTTTTTTTTAAATTTGGTCATGGGATGTAAGCGTCATTGGCCAGGCCAACATTTATTGCCCATCCCCAATTGTCTTTGAGAAGGTGGCAGTGAGCCACCTCCTTGAACCAGGGTTCTGATCCAGTGACGATGAAGGAATGGTGATTATAGTTCCAAGTTGGATGCTGAGGGAAACTTGAAGGTGGTGGTGTTCCCAAGAATCTGCTGTCCTTATCCTTCTAGGTGATGTATGTTGCTGGTTTGGAAGGTGCTGTCGAAGGATCTTTGGTGAGTTGCTGCAGTGCACCTTGTATATGGTACACACTGCTGCCACTGTGCATCGGTGGTGGAGGGAATGAATGTTTAAGGTGGTAGATGGTGTGCCAATCAAGCAGGCTGCTTTGTCCTGGATGGTGTGGAGCTTCTTGAATATTGATGGAGCTGCACTCATCCAAGCAAGTGGAGGGTATTCTATCACACTCCTGACTTGTGTCTTGTAGATGGTTGCAGGCTTTGGAGAATTAGGAGGTGAGTTATCTGCTGCAGCCTCTGTCTTGCTCTTGCAGCCACAGTATTTTTATGGCCAGTCCAATTAATTTTCTGATCAGTTCAGTGGTAACCCCCAGGATATTGATGCTGGGGGATTCAGCGATGGTAATGCTGTTGAATGTTAAGTGGAGATAGTTTGGTTCTTTCTTGCTGAAGATGGTCATTGCCTGGCACTTTTGTGGCTTAAGTGTTACTTTTGCACGATCAATTCCTGCATGTGACGAAAGTAAATAACTAATTCTTTGAAACTTTATTTTAAAAAATGAACATAGTACTTAGTCAGCCATTGCTAACTTAAAAAAACAAGTCACACACAGGATCAGAATTGTGCAAAATTACTCAAGGAAACTGGAGGTGAAAATCTGACTACATTCACTGGAATAGGAAAAAGTAACAGTAAAGTTTGGACAAAAGGAATAATTGTCAGCTTACTAAGAGGAAGCACAGAATTGGTTGTATGTGCTGGGTATTACATTTCTCTCCCCCATGGTAATGGGAGTAGACCACTCATCCTCTCTAACCTTTCTGTTGTCCAATCATTGCTGACCTGGATCTTAACTCCATATTCCTGGTTTGGTTCCATATCCTTTAATACTCTTGCCTAACAAAATCTATCAATCTCAGTTTTGAAATTTTGAATTAACTGAGCGTCAATGGTATTTTGGGGGAGAGGGTTCCAGATGTTCACTGCCCCTGGCAAACTTTTCTGTAATATTGTTCTCAACAGAATTAGGGTGGGCATTGATGATAGACTCCAAGGAGGGCAAAAACAGATTTTGCATCGACTTGATCTTTGCTTTACTCAATGTAGTTAAAAGAGTAAAGAATTGCATTTACTATTTGTGTGCTGCATTTCATTGGCTTTGAGAAGGCCCTTGGTTGTATTGGCAGAACTTCACCATGACAGATTCTCAAAGTTTTTGGATTACCTAAGAAAGTCATTAGTATCATCGGGATTCTGTATCAGGAAGCACGGCGTGTGGTTGAAACATTCAATGAGATAACAGACTGGTTCAATACAGCAAGCAAGGCTGCATCTTATCCCCTATCCTTTTTAATCTGTTGTGATTAGTGAGACACTCCACTAGCATCAAATCAGGAATTACATGGACCAGTGGAGAATTTGGGGACTTTGCAGATCACATCTGCCTCATTAATGAAAATATAGAAGATATACAAAGAAAGACAAATGATTTTCCAGACACAGAGAGAAAGGTTTGGTTATACCTCAATGGTGCAAAAGCCCAGATTACAATGTTGTCTCTGGCTGCAAACTGTGCAGTTAATCACCCTCTACTTATGCAATGTCATGTAAGATAATGGTGACTGCATATCTTATCACCCACAACGCAAAAGCTAATGGTTTCTTCCAAATGCTTCATTCAATTTAGAATTCAGGTGGCAATATTTTGGTATTAAAATTGTTAATATTTATTACCAATAATCCATCAAAAACCATGTTTTTAAAAAAATTCCAGCACAACCAAGATCTTCTGTTCACTTACGTTGCCACTTCAATTTGATTTATCAAGCGCACTTAAGATATTTGAGATTTGAAGGTACAAAATATCTCCAAAAGCTTTTAAATCCTCTTCTGTCCTGCAGTCTGTTGAACTAACTTCAAAATTTTACTCAGGCAATCACATTTGTCTTACACGACAGTGCCTAAGTAGGTGATCGGATGCACAGTTTACTGTCTAGATGTATTTTCACCAGAGACAACAATAACTTTCATAGCCTGAGTTTTTGCACCATTGAGATATAACCAAACTTTACTCTCTGTGCCTGGAAGATCATTTGTCTTTCTTTGCATGTCTTCTAAATTTTTAAAGCAGATGGTGTCTGCAAAGTCCCCAGGTTCTCCACTGGTCCATACAATGCCTGATTTGATGCTAGGGGAATGTCCAAATCACAAAATGCTAACAAGAAGAATGTTGTTTGCTGGGTCTCTACTTCTGATTTTCTGGATTGCAAGTTTCTGTTTTCATTCTCAATCTTGCACATTCCATGGTAGCTGGTTTCGCAGTGGATTTGTTGAGTTTAGGATACAGTTGTTGGTCATGCATGCCACATGCTCCAAAAAGATTAAGGAAAGATTTAGGAGTAAGCCCCCTTCCCTTCTATATTAAAAGATAAGTAGATTCTTAATTTTATTTAAGATTAGAAGAAAAGCTCTAATTGTTTGAAGAGGTTGCTGGGTCATGAGTGGGTCGATGATTGCGTCATATTGAAGTAAATGGATTAGCAGATAACAAATATATTGCCTATCCCCTGGACTGATTCTGATCATCAAGAGGAACAGAGAGAAGCTTTCTAGTGTGGTTTCATTGTTCATTATTAACAGTGGATTTTTCTTTTTCTGCCTCTGCCAGGGGATGACATGGCTCCAAAGGGACCAGGAAGTATACTCTAGCCATCATGCGGGCACGGCTTCATGGACCAGATGGTCTTCTCGCGCCTGTCACTTCCATATGTTTGTACTAATTATTGATCTTTTTAAAATTAAAGGGAACCCTGCATCTTATATTCATACTTTTTAATTCATTAAAATAGTCCTCTCAATCGTACTAGAGTGGGAATTCTGAAACCTTCACATGTTTCCTTAAGTGAAGTGCATGAAATTACAAAAAGACTAGCTAGTATCTTAGCTTCAAATAACCTTTGAAAGTAATTGTTCACACCTTGCCTTTTTTCCTGTTCATTGTGACAATATAGGCAATAGTTCTGGAACTCCATGGACGAACATCATATCCATTTTCCAAAATAGAGCTGTTGGATTGTGGAATAGATACATGGTCAATAGAAAGGCTTGGGAAAGCTGTCAGTTTCAGTGCATTAACTTGCATTGTTCTGGATTATAATGAGTAAGTATATGGCCTGCAGTTCAGAAATTTCTTTGATTTTAAGATATAAGCCTTAGTAATTTTGTTTAAACTGTTAATATTCCCACCTGGTTAGTTGTGATAATCTGAAAAGGCTCATGACATCATGACCGGTTCTCAAATGTGACCATCACCTTCCCTGTTTTTGTGAGGTTGAGTTCAGAAACGCATGTGGAATGTTACATTAGACCCCTACGCACATGACTGGTCATCTAATCCCTAACGAACTGGCTCAGTGCTTATTTGTCCTGGCCTTTGGAGAGAAAAGCACCCCATCAGCCCAAAACAAATAGGCGAGCACACTCTCATGACTAGTTACAAGAAGATTCACCACCCCCAGCTCTGGTGAAGGGCATTTATCTCTCTAATAATTTGACTGGAACATGTAGAATAGGTGCAATGAGTTGTAGTGGTGTTTTGTCTTTGCTGGAACTGAGATAATACCAAACAAGATGGGGCTCAACTTCAAGAGTCTCGCTCATCCCAAATTTCCTCTGTCACACAGTCGCAACCCACCCATTGGTCATGAGGAGTAGTGACATAAACCAAAATGGCAAATGGTGTGCAGGCTCCCCTCGCCTGTCCTCAGGAATAGCTAACCCCATGAGTCCAAAACCAAAGAAGGTGCCCCAGCCCCCCTCAACTTGCAATACCCATGTATTTCAATGTATGTGAGTTTGCACTACCCATGTATTTCAGTGTACCTCCTTGCTTGTGGGATCAGCATATGATGAGTTGATTTGGGTTGGTGGTGGGGGTGGTGGGGGGTGGAGGGGGGTGGCAAGTGCCTCTTTTTCAGACCCCCTGTGCTCATTGACGGCCCGCCAAGATATTTCACTCCTGTGAGTTACCCCTCTCCCCACACCATGACCAGGTCTGCTGAACAGATTTACTTTATAAAGGATGAGAAGCTGAAGGATTGGAAAGGTCACTCATCCATCTCTTGAGGATCAGGGACATGTTGTTTGGTCACTGCTTATAGTAATAAAGTGATTCAAGAGCTTATGTGGATCATAAGAACATGGTAATAAAATCATCGGGAGAGATTGAGATGAGCGGTTCAAGAAGGCAGCTCACCATCACCTTCTCAAGGGCAATTAGGGATGGGAAATAAATGCTAGCATAGCCAGTGATGCCCACATCCCATGAATGAATAAAAAAAAGCTGAAGTCAATGGCGATCTTAACAGCAAGAGAGGTCCAAAAAAAATTTCTTTGAGCAGCATTCATTGTGAAACTATGTTAAATATAAGGGATAGCCAATTATATATATTGGGATCAGAGCTTCCCTAATAGCTGAGTGGTTGTTTACCTGCCACAGGTACAGGATAGTTGGTTGCTACCCTTATGACTTTTGCAGGTAGGCTGTATGATGACTCAAAAGCTCTAAATGACAGTAACTTGAAACAACATGCAGAAGGTTTATGTTGGTTTCATGCCAGTCTGATAAGCATAGATGACTGAAATTTCCATCAAATTTTCCAACTGTGCCAAGGCCAGATACATAATACTGTGCAACGTACCCTATTGGTGCGTGTCTGATTACACCATACGACATGCAGCCATTGTCATTGCTAATTGTCTGGTTCAGTACATACTGTTGTTCAACAGGCTCCAGGTTGTGTTAAGGATATGAAAGGGTGTCATTAGGCAATGTGTTCTTGGCTTGTTGTAATGCCCTATAGTTAATTTTGCACATTTCCAAGAATACCTCCATAGGTATTCTAGGTCTTCTTACCTCCTTACCAGTTCTCATGGCCAGTCCTAGGTCAAGTCGCCCAATTAGTTGCAACCAGGATGGGACACCAATTTTGTTATGATCCCAGGTGCGGAGGAATGAGTTGGCTCCCCTCTTTGTTCGGCCTCCTCGGTTGATTGGAACAAGGTTTAGTTTTAAAATCCTTTCCCGGTGGATACCTTTTCCCAGTCCCAGCGTATTTACTTTTTATAAGGAGCCAATTTAACCAGGCTTTCTTGAGTCTCAGAAAGAGTTAGCTTAAGTTGGGTGATTTTAGTAGAGCTGACTTTGGCAGATTCACAGTCTGTTGGAAACATTTGTTGGCCTGTCCTGGGGGGAAGGAATCCTGGTTCTCTCTGAAGAAGCTGTCTTGTCTCCCTATTGCTTGTGGTTTCTGTTAAAACCTTGCCTCCAGCAAAAGAGAGAGAGAGTATTGCCTTCTTGTCTTTGCAGGAGCAACTGACTGGTGTTTCTTCTTGTTTCTGTCACTCACGAACACTGGTCTGCAGCCAGCTTTTTAACCCATTTTTCTTCCACATCCCATGAATGAATAAAGGGAAGGGAAACAGTCATGACTTGCACCCAGACTCCGTTTTTCTTTCATCTCAGACCATTTTACACATCCTGAGATATAAATCAACAGGAGATGGATTTTTAGATGGCTGCTGAGATGTGGGAATCAGTCGCCATTGTCTCCGTAAACATATGAGGTTAAAAGTCCAGTCTTTTGCATTTTCCATATCATCCTTCCAAGTGTCTCTGAAGTAAGCCTTGACACCTCTTCAGGTGGGACATTCCATGTTCCCTCAGGATAGGTCTATCAGTACATAGGAATTTTCCAGAAAGTGGTCACTTTACATGATCAGCCTTTTGATCAGTCTTTACTTTATATTTCTTTTAAAAACACGGGTCTTCCTTAAAAAAAGTTCAAATGCCCATAGGTAGTTGGTAGCTGTAGTCTGCTGTCATGACAAAGTGTAGAGCATATTCTGCCCCCTGCAAATTTCTGGTGATTAATTTGATTTCACCATCATCTGAAGATTCACTGTGTGCTTCACGGCTTTCCTTTTAAGATGTTTATATCCTTTGGAATGAATTAAACAAGGTGAATCAAAGTAACTCATCTGTTACGATATGAAGGATGATATCCCTTTAACCACTTAGGACTGCTCATATACTAGTAATGTAGGACTGCTACAAAAACAGGCTAGTTTATGTGGATCAAAAACAGCAGAGTTACAGCTGCAAGGCATTCTTTATACGACCATTAACATCATACACTGCCATCAGTTGCTTAGAACTAAACAATAATAGCTTCAAGCCACTTTCACCATACAGAAAGATTTTAAAACAATATGCAGTTTATTATTAAATTATTTCAAGATGGGATTATCCCTCAAATTGATTATCTGCTCCCAGGAGCCCTGCAGTACTCATCAGAGAATGCAACATGATTCATCGCGGTCTGCTGATTCTACACTCGTCATCATGAAGGCCCAGGCCTTTCCCCAGTTATATGGAGAGCAACTGTGGAGGAGCAGGAGGAAGGGAGTAGGTAAGCAACATATACCCTTTCTGAGTGGGCTGACTGTGATCCACCCATCCACCTGCAGTTCCGGTGAACACAGTCACAGTTCCCCTTTCTACAGCAGACCCATATGCACCATACACCATATGACCATTCGCTTGTCAGAGGAAACAGCTGGATGTTCCAACTAATGAGTTTGATTTAATGACAAGATTTAATTTGACTTCAATAAATCCAGAAATCAAAGTTAAGGGAGGGATTTTCCGCCCCCTCCTGCCACCGGGATCGTCCGGTTCTGCTGCAAGTCAATGGACTTTCGGCTGGGCCGCCAAATCTCCCACGGCGAGTCCCACCACGACAGGGCTGGAAAATCCCGGCCTAAGTCGATAGTTGGCGTGCCTCTTCTTTGGCAACAAGTTTTATTTTAAGGATCAATATACTCCAGATTAATAACTACATTCTAATGTATACATTATAAGATAGGTCAGATAAAGATGATCCCTTAGCTCATTCAACCTTAATATTCTATGAGACCTGCTATCTTCCCATTAGGGGCACCTAAGCATTTCTTAAATGATTTGCTTGTTATGGCCTCAACCTATGTAACATTGCTCTGAGGTATCAGTTAAAAGACAGTACTTTTAATTGTCAATTGATTCTTAAGCAGTACATATTGGGCTAGAATAGTAAGGGCCACTGATACAGGATAATCATGAACAAATCAAACAGGAGAAACTGATTTACCGAAAACATGGTTAGAACGTGGAACTTGCTATCAGCAGTTCAGGTGAGTAGCATAGGTGCATTCAAGAGGCAGCTAGATAAGCATGTGAGGGAGAAAGGAATAGAAAGGTATGTTGATGGAGTTAGCTGAAGCAGGGGGTGGGAGGAAACTCTTGGACCATAAATACCAGAATGGACCTCTTAAACCAAATGGCTTATTTCTGTAATAATAATTCCTAAATACTTGGTAATTTAATCAAACTAATTTCTGAAATTTATTGTCCTGCTACATTTCTGAAAGTAATGATTAAATAACTCCTGGGAGCTGATAATCAATATGAGGGATAATCCCATCTTGAAAGTATTTAATAATAAACTGCATATTGTTTTCAAATCTCTCTGTATGGTGAAAGTGGTTTGAAGCTATTATTGTTTAGTTCTAAGCAACTGATGGCAGTGTATGAACTTAATGGTCATATAAAGAATGCCTTGCAGCTGTAACTCTGCTGTTTTTGATCCACATAAACTAGCCTGTTTTTGTAGAAGTCCTACATTACTAGTATATGAGCAGTCCTAAGTGGTTAAAGGGATATTATCCTTCATATCTTAACAGAATGGTGCAAATATGTTTCCTGTCTAATAAATTAATAACAAGTTTATTACTTTCAGGCTTCTTGATGAAGGGCTCAGAGGCCTATGCCATGGACTAAAAGAGAATGGTCAGCTATTAACGCTGAGCATGTGTTACTGTAATCTGGGACCTCCGAGTGGATCGTTGCTGGGCAATCTTGTTGCCAAAACTGCCATTAGGTAATCTAAACTGTTCTGGGCAATGTGTGCCTTATATATGTCCTATCTTAGCTTTGGCAACAAAAGTAATTTATAAATCACAGTAATGGAATTGTAACTAAACGGCTTATTCCTGATCAGTGAGAAGAAAAGTATGGTATGGGTCTGCTGTAGAAAGGGGAACTGTGACTGTGTTCACTGGAACTGCAGGTGGATGGGTAGATCACAGTCAGCCCGCTCAGAAAGTGTATATGTTGCTTACCTACTCCCTTCCTCCTGCTCCTCCACAGTTGCTCTCCATATAACTATGGAAAGGCCTGGGCCTTCATGATGACGAGTGTAGAATCAGCAGACCGCGATGAATCATATTGCATGCTCTGATGAGTACTGCAGGGCTCCTCCAGAGTGTTCCAGACAGCAAAAGCATTGCTTGTGCACCCCAATAATCTGTTTAATGATGTCTCGTGTGGTAGCAGGTATATTAGCATGTTGCACACATGTGGTTGGGTTACACAACAGAGTCATGAGCCAGGTGTAAAGCGAATGGACCTTGTCCCCTAACAGTCACCCGCTGGTTTGATGTGGTGGCTGAAATACTGATGGAACAGGGGACTGACACATATGACCACCGCAATGCCCTCATGGCCTCAATGCAAAAATAAAAGCCACTAGAAAACAACCTTTCCTAACCAGCTTGTCAAACAAATCATCCAATTTCCATACAAAAGTCAACCTATAACCTTTGTGCATCCCCTCACTGCCTAACAAACAGTACCTTTATCTGGCCTAGTGCTCCTACACAGTGCTACCCCAATGGCTGCAGCATGGCTGGTGGAAGGCTGTTGACTTTCAGTAGTGGAGACTGCAGATGTGAGGATGTCCACGATTAGCTCTGGCTGTAAAAGGCCCAACTTTGGATTGCACCATCTCAGCCTGGCTTGGCTGTCTGACCGATAGGCAATAGCGGGGATACTGGTGGAGTGGCAATGGTGGGGGGGACGAGTGCTATTACTCTCAGAGAAAACAGCAGGTTTGTGCTCCATGGTGTCACTGCAACTCCCTCAGGGTGTGCCTCAGCAATCCTAGTAATCTGTTACAGGACATATGGCTGAACTGCTGTGATATCCTGCAAGCCCCTTTGAACACTCATATCTGCAGCCATGAGAGCAGCAGTCTGAACCTGCAAGGCAGAAAGTTGAATGTTCATGGCAACACTTAAGCTGAGCTTGCATGACTCCAGCCTGGGCTTCCCCTGCAGCACTCAGACATTGGGTGGCTTCTGCTTGTGCTGCAATGGAAGCTGAGACATCGGCCATCAAATGCTGCATCACAGTGGGATCTGCAGGTGTGTTAATGAAGTTGGTCACCGCCTCCACACTGGAAACAATGGGCTCCAAGGTTTGTGCAAAGGACTGTGCCAAATTGGAGGCAGTCTCCTCCATGCTCCTTGACAGTGGCAGCAGGCTTTCTGGCAGGCCTGCCAATTCACCAAGCATTTCATTGTGCCTTCATCAACCTTCTTCCATACACCACCCTATTGAATTCCTCTTCTGAGTCCTCTGCATTAGAACTCATGTACCACCTCACCCTCCATGGAGTTGGCACCTGTGCTACTCTTTCTGCCCTGGTTGCAGCCCAAACATGCCAGTGACTCACCAGATCCTACCTCTGTCCTCACGTATGTGCAGTGCCAGTGTCTGAGCTGGTGGCTTCAAGTGTCAGGCAAAGTGATGGTGTTTCATTATCATCAGTTTCTTCTACTTGAGCTTACCCTCCCACACCACTGCAGTTCTTGGGTATCAGAAAGGAGAAAGGGACAAGAGTAGGGTGGTGGTGGGGAAAGGTTGTGTGAGGGGTAAGCTGTAGGAGTCTTTTACACCACCTACAGCTTGTAAATCAGAAGAGATTTCTGATAAGAAGTGGGATGTGAGAGGCTGGAATAGGTAGGAACTGTCATCTTCAATGTGCCACTTGCCACAGCCTCACGGATGGCCATTCCTACGATGGCCAGCAATGTCAACAGCTGAAAAATCAATTTCCCCACTTACCTCAAAATTGAAATTTCAGATCCAACCTATTTACTTGTAACTCAAACCCACCATAACCTCTCATTACAAATGCACAAACCTAACTTGCTGAGTTTGTTTTAAATCTAAAATCTATTTTTGGACTGTTGCCTTAAAGAGAGTGAAACTGGGGATCACGTAAATTTGGAATTTTAGGAGTCATTACAGTAGTAAGTAATCATAGTCTTATGTATGTGCTTGAGATCTTTTATATTGTGTTAATATTTTAATTTAATTTTTAAAATCTCTAAAGGTCTTGGTGGGCTCATTACTTCTGAATTAAGTGCACACATCTCGTAATAAATATAAATTGCAAAACCATTGTGATAGCGCAACCAATTTTCCCTCGTGGATTTGGTCCACCTGGCATACATCATCTGCCATGTCATAACAGTGTGCAAGCTGAAAGATGTAACAGTGTGGCTTGCCACAATGCTAAGTGTGTGAGGGTGAGCTCAAGCTATAAATGCAAGGTATGAATCATGGTTCACAGAGAATTTTCGCAAGTGAGTGATTTGGGTCTGGTGAATGGAGCAGTGTGTGAGGGTGGTGGTTCATTTGTAAGGATATGGCATTTGAAGATGCATTTACTGACCTTAACTATTTGTGTGAGATCATTAAACTTCTTGCGACACTGCAACCATGTCCTCTTGTCTAGACTGCTGGCATTCACCACCATAGCTATTTGCTCCCACTGCCTTCGTAATACCTATCTATCGGGCCTCCTGGCCCTCTGCGGATATAGAAGCTTTGATCTCCCATCCACTTCCTGCACCAAGGCCCCCAGTGCTGTGTTAAAGAACCTTGGAGCACACTGTCATCCCTATCAAACCATTTTCACTCTTCTTCCTGATCAGAATGGCTTTCCCAGTGACATGCAGCAATTGGTGCAGCCAGAATTTCCCTTACCTTTAAATAGTGCAATCTAGCTTAGTGCTAACCACACTCAAACATGGGGCCTCCTGTTGAGGTGTGCAGTTATACTCAGCAGTACATTTACTGTTTATTGCAGGCAGCTATTTGTGATCTGCCTGGAGCAGAACGAACGACTGCAGGTTAACCCCACACTGCGATCCCAGTGCCCAGTTTCAGGCTTTATTTAATTTTCCTTCAGGATATTTTGTTCTATCTTGAGTGTCTACCCAGGATGGCAAATGGCTACCAATGCTTATAGCGTGTTCTTTGTCTAATCTTATCCGCATTTATTTGCAATCCCAGTTCTTGGGAGAGGCTTAAGAAAAAAATGAGATGGCTATATTCAATAAAAGAATCTCTAACAAAAACGTTGCAGTCCCCTCAGAGGAAGATCAGACAAACTTCAAGTGACCCTAGAGCCAAAAGTTATTTTTCAGAATAATTAGTCCTCCAGGTACCATGATCGCCACACTTTGAGGAATCTGCAAGGTCTTCACTTTCACTTCTAGAATCCTGTTCCATTGGTTGTTGCCTCTCTAAGAATAGTAAAACCTCACTTCCTGCCCTTAATTCTACTTGACGCCATTAATTGAAATGCTCTATCTACTTGCTTGCTGTCACTGTATTTAATCATTTTAAATACAGGGTCAGATCTCTTCTATAGCCAGCTCCGAAGAAGAGTCATATTGGACTCGAAACGTTAGCTCTGTTTCTCTCTCCACAGATGCTGCCAGATCTGCTGAGTTTTTCCAGCATTTTCTGTTTTTTGTGTCAGATCTCCTCTATCTATCTCTCCAGTGAATATTATCTGTGATGAGATGTATATTTTTGCAATTATGTTGTCTGTGTAGAAAGCTGTGTGTGTGTGTGTGTGTGTGCGTGCGTGCATGTATGTGCATGTATGTGTGTGTGTGTGTGTGTGTGCGTGTGCATACGTGTGTGTGTGTGTGTGTGTGTGTGTGTGCATGTGTCCCCGTCCATCCGTCCAGGGGGACGGTTACGACAGGTTGTCTGTGAAGTCTACGAGATGCAAGGTTAGAGGTGTTGGGTTTGTATATTTGTAATGAGAGGTTATGGTGGGTTTGAGTTACAAGTAAATAGGTTGGATCTGAAATTTGCATTTTGGGATAAGTGGGGAAATTGATTTTTCAGCTGTTGAATTTCAAAAGGGAGTTCAGAGGTAACTAGGAACATTTGCATCTTACAGGGGTTCCATTAATAACAGGGTAAGATGTATTAAATGTCATTGACCCGAAAGTAGAGGCAAAATAGAAAACATGGAAGATTTTTATATTTGGAGAAGTTGAGTTTCAAAGAGGTTTTTGAGGACAATGGAGTCTGAGATGAAAGGGGGAAAGGCATTTAAGGAAAGGGATGTTTAACTGTTGAGAGTTGCTATGGAGGAGCCCACTGAAGGCCAGCTTCTTTGTGTGTGAGCCACTGAGAAGCTGTGAAAGTTTTGAATTGGAAGCAGTCATCCAGTGGTAAACCAAAGAGTCGTTGTTTAAGGAAACGTTTTGTTTCTGAATCTCCTTTTGGAATTCCACATCAGAGTGGAAGTGTCTGAGAAGTTGTGTGGTGTACCTTCATTAAAGTGACAGCAATTCCTTGACTTTGGTAATATTTACTGGATTTTTATGGTTAAAAATCTCTGAGGGGTTATTGCCAAAAAGGTAGTTTAATTTGTGTACTTTTAGCCAAGCATGTTGCTTGGGGTTGTTCTGTAAGACTATTTTAACTGTGTAAGTTTTATCTTGTGTGCTTAAATTTTTTTTCTTCTTAATAAATCTTTTAATCTTTAAAATTCTGAAGATGTTACTGGAGTTCTATGCTTTTGAGGTCAGTAGCTGTTCCTCCTTGTTTTCAGAATTAAAAAAGGTTTTATGATCAGCGAGACATACTTCACTCTGGGATTTGGCTTGCTCAGGAATGACAACAACTGTGGTCGTGACAAACCCCAGGAATCCAGGGGCTGAAATTAATCTTGTTCGATAACACAATATTTGCAATCTTCCACCCATTTTACATCCTGCCTGATTCTTTCACACAGCCACGCCCACCCCCCACCCCCATCTATGGAAAAGAAATCAGGAAGAGTATAAAATAGAAAGCAGATTTGCTGTGCTTCTATGTTTTGCACTATTGTGAATTTTACCATCCCCTCCCCATTTCTGTCCTTAGGTCAATGAGCTCAGACTGGAGACCATCCTTATGCCATTTTTCTAGTCACAATGCCTTTCCTGAAGTTGAGAGACCAAAATTGTAATCAATATTAAAAATGAGGCCTTGCCAAACCCTTTATTATCTTGGCCCCAGTATTGTATTGAATAACAGTAAATTCAGTTCAGGATTCGCTTTGATCATAGCACTCATGCTTGAATTTTAAAAGACCAGTCAATTATTACTTCTATGTTTTTCTCCCTCTCATTTATTTTAAATTACATCAACTTGTGCCCTATTCTTTGAACCATGCGTGTAACTGTACACTTTCATGCATTTAAAGACATTTGCCAATTCTGCCACTTTCTCAAGCTCTCTCAATCCATTTTTTTTATTCATTCATGGGATGTGGGCTTTGCAGGCTAGGCCAGCATTTATTACCCAAGCCTGGTTGCCTTCTGCAGTCCATGTGGCGTAGGAAACCTATCTCTCTCCAAGGCCCTGATTGCAACATCATTCTCCATCACCTGCAAATTTAGCTACTGTACCATCAATGCCTTGTCTAGATTGTTAATGAATGTAAATGATTGAATGAAACCCGAGGCCAAACTTGTGACAGGGCCATGTTGGGAAGGTACCGCATTTAAAAACACCCTTTATTTATGGTCCTTTAACCAGTTTGTTATCAATCTTGCCGTTTCACGCTTGACATCATGGAACCTGTTTTAGGGCTCCTTTGACCTAATAGACAAAAGCACCACCTGTGGAATATCAAACCACGGAATCAAAAGATCTGATTTGTGCTACACTCATTTTTGTTTTGATAGGAATTGGAGTGCTCCATTTGGACTCAACACTCAAATACTAGAGGAAGGCAAAGTGATTCCGCCAGATACATAAGACAAGGCTACTTTCAATGTTGTGCACTTTAAGCAGTTCATGATCTAAAATGTTATTCCCAAATCATTAATTCATTTAATACCAGCCTTTAATTCAAATCTAAGTTCTTCAAGTTATTTAAGTATTTCCATTTGTCCCCAATCTCGTTTGCAAATATCTCTAGTGGAGGATTGCAGAATTACCTGTAGTTACAGACTGCTGGGGTACAGGCATTGGTTAGAATCTGCAGCTGATTCATGTTGTGGCACAAGTGAATTTGTAAAACCCAACTTATTCCAGCTCTGAAGTATACAATTCAAGATTATATATTGCTCAGGCAGGGAGTCATTTTATTGGATTGTTAACAATATAAACTTAGCACCTGGATATTGTATAATTATTGACTTATGACATGAGGTAATTTAATTTAATAATACAGTAAATTGGTCATGCAAGATAAGTTATAATTATCCTTATTGCAGAGATCTGTTTTTGGATGGCAACAACTTACAATGTGAAGGAGCTTGTGAGCTTATCAAGTTTATTGCAGACTATGTAGAAAACATGGCTACAAAGAAATCTGGTGCATCTTTAGATTTTGAGGAGGACCCATCAAAACACTTGCTAGAAGGTGCAGTAGGATATTACATAAATGTCTTATACAGTGCATTTGTCTGCAACAAAGAGCATATATCTGCTGAATGTAAGGTATTACCTGAAAAAAGTGCTGATTAACAATGCAATCCAAAAAATGAACAAAATAACAAATATTGGTCTGTCTCTCAAATATCAATGAGATAAAGCTATAAAGAAAACTGGTGCAAAGAGGTAATTAATACCTGTACCTGCCTCTGCAGGAACTTCTATATCATATCTCTCAAGTCCAAGATAGCTATTTCCCTTTTTGCCGTGTCTGCATCGATGAAGTGTCAGAGTGGATTTTTATATTCTGTAAACTCTATGATTTAACTGAAAGAAACAGTGGCTTAGAAATCGGCTGCACAGTGCTCATTTTTGGAGTTCTAAACAGCCTCCAATAAGACGGTTAGGAAGTGTGCGCACATTTTTGTTGGAAGTGTACCACCCACCATATTGGATAATGCTTATGCTGCCTATTAGGAACTTTCAAAGAATACAGCAGAGGTCATAAATATGTCTATCATCTTTAATTCTGAATGTGCACAAACATATGCTGTCTTTTCAAATTTAGTGGGTTAAATGTAATATGAAAGAAAAACTTTTTTTGGAGTGTATTGTATTCAAAAGTTTTATAGAACAGATTTAGCAGTGTGATTCCTGAATAATATTTTAAAAATGTATTGACTTGTGATTAGGTTAAGATTTTAATATCATCCTAATGAAAATCCCTTGTCTTGGACTGCCAGTCATTGTGCAATTAGTGATCAGGGTATATTAAGAATTAAATACAGCAACATCCAAGAAACATACAATTCAGTCAGCTGGATAATACAGCTATTACTGATAAGAGAGACATGTTGTTGAAGCTTTTTATCTTGCAATCATCAGGACAAATGCAAGAATGCCAAGTTTGAAACAAGCACAATTTATACTACAGGAGAAAAGGGTGCAAATTGGTAGGCAAGTTGACAATGATTGGCCAAGGTGTTGTCATGGAGAAAGCAACAGGAAGCTAAGGCTTCCCCAGGCTCTCAGATAATTCAAAAAAAGGCATAAGGTTTGAACATATTAATTTTGTTTGCAGAGAACAGGACCCTCTGCATGAATGTATGTCATTTCCAGCAAATGTACATGAGCCACATTATAAGCTTGACTGATTATCTTAAATTGGTTAAAGGAACTTATTCTCTGCAAACAGAAGGAATATAGTCAAGCCTTGCACTTTTTAAAAAATTACCTGGGAACTTGGAGAGCCTATTGTTCCCTGTTACTTTCTCCATGGCAGTACCTCAGCCAATCAGAGTTGGCTTGCCAACCAATCATCACCCTCCTGTGGTACAAATAGTTGTGATCATTTGAAATTTGGCATTCTTGCATTTATCCTGATGAGTGCAAGATGAGAAGTTTTGGCAGCATGCCTCCATTTTCAACAATATTTAAATTCTGTACTACTGTACCAAGCGTCTGTTTATAATACAACTACTTACAAATATGTCATGTGCGCAGTTCATGATTGCATCAAAGTTCCTTAAAAACATAGCTAGGACCAGGACAAGAGTTCTTCCTGGAAGTCAGCGATTTAGAATCTAATAGAAGGATTTTTGTTTTGTTTTCAACTGTTCTCTACAATGCTTAATTGTAATCTGCTTATCCATTGTTTTGGTTTTCCTTCTGGTTTATCAGCAACTGAAAAATCTGATTTGGAATCAGTCATGTTGAGCCAGGACATTGGGCACAGTGCTGCCATTGGTGGTGAGGATGTCATGAACAGCAGCCTCACTGCATCAAAGGAAAAAAAGAAAGGTAATCATCCTAATATCTTGCAAAGAGAGGCTGTACATTTTTAAAGAACATCTGATGTCAAGAATAACACAAGATAATAGTTAATAAAGTTTACAGAGTGGAGAAGAACAGAACTCCCATCTTGTTCCAGAAGTGAGCAATACCTAATGGCATGCAAATGACATTTTCCTATAGAAATCCATTATAAAGATCACCCTTCTGAGTGAAATAACATTTGAATTTTCAAGGTTCCCTCGTGCAAATTGTGCTGTTTCTTTCAAAGTGAAGTTTTGCTACCAATTTGCACTAAAACTTATTTGCATAATTGCAAATATAAAATCTCCAATGAACCAGGGCATTCAGTCCGCCTAGTGGAAAGTAACTCTGCTTTGGGTGGAATTGTCCCAGGTTTGCACTAAGTGTGGTAGCAGGTTTCTTAGAACGACATTTTACCCGCTGGCCGCAATGGCGGCTTTGCACACCGTATTGTCCCAAACCCGCCACATTAATTATGCATTGCTGGGATTATGCACTGTTTCCATGGTGGGCGGGCTCTCATTCGCCCGCCACGCCATCATCTCGCCGCTTCATTACACCAGGCGCCATATTTAAAGTGCAGCCGCGCACACACCTCTCAGTGCTTCCAGCCCACAGCTGCTGCAAAGAAGACATGGCCCTGAAATGTAAAAAGACTGCAGTCCCAGGTTCAATGACGCGTCTCTCGAGCACCCATTGGGCTGCATCCTGTGCTCTCAGCTCAGGCGCAGGCATTCTCCTAACCCACACTGCAAGGCTGCTTGACTGTTGACAGGACTGTTAGCTTGAACCATGGGGGAGACTGGTCCAAACCGGGATGATGACATTGCAAGAGGCTGTGAGCATCTCCACCAGTGACTACTCCATGGCCACCTTTAGCAAGGAGATTGTACAATGTGCCCAGTCGTCCAACTGTTCTCCAGTCCACTAAAACGCTCATTAGTTTGCAGTCTGTGCCCGAGGGCTGAAAAGCTCTGGAGCACTTGGTGGCACTTTGAGGCCTCTGAGTTGCTTAAGTGGGCAGATAAGCTAGGGGCCTGACTCCAATTATATCAATGTGGCTGCGCCTGAACTGTCCCAGCTGCAGAGGAATGGTCACTTTATATACAAGGTTTCCCTAATGCGTGATTGCTTCCCTCGCCCACCGCCCCACCCCCACCCAGCACGTGCTTGTGCGCTACCTTCAACCTTTGCCCCCCCCTGCCAAAGTCACCTCAACCACAGGGCAGCCTTTGCCCAACGCCCCCACCCTCCCAACGCACGATTGTTAGATATGACCTTCATTCAGGAGATCAGGATGTAGAATCAGTTTGGGTGGAGATGAGGAACAGTAGGGGAAAGAAGTCACCCGTGGGAGTGGTCTACAGGTCCCCTAACAGTAACCACAATGTAGGACAAAGTATACAAGAAGAAACAAAAACAAAAATACCTGGAAAAACTCAGCAGGCCGGTCAGCATCTGCGGAGAGGAATACAGTTAACGCTTCGAGTCCCTATGACTCTTCAACAGAACTAAGGAAATAGAGAAATGAAGTGAAATATAAGCTGGTAGAGGGGGGGGTTGGGACAGGTAGAACTGGATAGAGGGCCAGTGATAGGTGGAGGCAAAGAAGAGATTGCCAAAGATGTCATAGAGAAAAGGACATTTTTGTTTTTGTTTCAGATTTCCAGCATCCGCATTATTTTGCTTATATACAAGAAGAAACATTGGGTGTTTGTGATAAAGGGACAGCAATAATCATGGGTGATTTTAATCTACATATAAACTGGAAAAATCAGATTGGCGGTAGTAGCCTGGATGAGGAATTCATTGCATGCTTTTGAGTTCGTTTTTTAGAGCAGCTTGTTCTGGGACCAACCAGAAAGCAGGTTATGTTAGACTTTGTCTTGTGTAATGCGACAGGATTAATTAATGACCTCAGAGTGAAAGCACCCCTTGGTAGTAGTGACCACAATATGATTGAATTTTATATCCAGTTTGAAATGGAGAAGAGTGGAGTCTAAGACTAATATTTTAAACTTAAATAAGGGCAAGTATGTGGGCATGAAAGCTGAGCGAGCTGAAGTGAACCGGAATACTCGGCTAGAGGATATATCAATAGAGAAGCAGTGGCAGATATTTAAGGGGATATTTCAGAATACTCAGAATAAGCATATTCGTACTATAAAGAAAAATTCTAAAGGGAGGACCACTATCCGTGGTTAACTAAAGAAGTTAAGGAAAAGATCAGACTTAAGGACAAAGCATAGACTCCGCAAAGATGAGTGGCAGGACAGAATATAAAGAACGGCAGAGAATGACTTAAAGGTTAATAGAGAGAAGGAAATGAGAGTATGAGAGGAAGCTAGCTAGAAATGTAAAAGCAGATAGCAAGGGGAGAATCTTCCGGTTGGTGAGCGGGGGCGGGGCCTGCTCGCCGACGTGTAAAATGACACGGGATGATGTCGGGTAGAACTCCTGACGTCATCCCATGTCATTTCTATTTTCAGGTCGGCGGGGGCGCAGCCGAATCAGCTGTGCGCCCACCGACCTGTCAACGGACTATTGAGGCTGTTTCAAAAGTAATTGACCTAATTAATGGACCTGCCCACCAACCTTAAGGTTGGCAGGCAGGCCGGGAGCCCAGGCGGGCTTAAGAGAAAGCATGAAACCTCATTCCATGGGTGGGATAAGGATTCATGAGGGTTTTAAAATATTTAATAAAGGTTTCAGTAAAAGTGATGGACATGTACCAACTCGAGACAGTGTCACATGAGGGGACATGTCAGGGAAATGTTGCAATTGTTTCTTTAACATTTTTAAATTTGGAGCCAATCTCCCTAAGGCAGCGCTTAGCCTCAGGGTGATCAGTGTGCTCTTTCATGCACATGCACGAAAGAGCGCACTCTTGGCTGAGAGAATCCCCACCCCCCCGCCCTCCTGGTGACCACCCACATAAAATGGCAGCGCATCCCCGATCAGAGGCGCCGATCGGAGGTGTGCCTGCCCACGCCCAATGGAGGGAAAGTTTCCCCCAAGAGTTTCCAATGATATTTAAGAAAGAAAAGAGTAAGTAAAGTGAGTTTTGGTCCTCTAGAGAGTGGCAGTGGGGAGTTAATAGTAGATAATAAGGAAATGACGAATGAAATGAACAAATATTTTACTTCTGTCTTCGCTATACAGGATACGAAAAAACATTCCCAGTAATAGCTGTAATTCAGTAGTTGGAAGTGAGAGGGCAACCTGGTGAAATTACAATCATTAGGGAAACAGCACTGAGCAAACTGATGGAGCTGTGGGCTGACAAGTCTCCAGGTCCTGATGGACTTCATCCTAGGGTCTCAAAAGAGGTGGCTAACAAGATAGTACTTATCCAAAATTCACTAGATTTTAGAAAGGTTCCATCAGACTGGAAAGTAGCAAATATAACCCCTCTATTCAAGAAGAGAGGGAGGCAGAAAACAGGAAACTATAGGTTGGTTAGCTTGACATCTGTCATGGGGAAGGTGTTATAATCGATCATCAAGGAGGTTATTGCTTGACACTCAGAGAAACTCAAGATAATCAGGAAGAGTCTGCATGGTTTTGTGAAAGGAAAATCATGTTTAACCAATTTATTGGAGTTTTTTGAAGGAGTAACATGTGCTGCGGATAAAGAGGAGCCTGTAGACATGTTATGCTTGGATTTCCGGAAGGCATTTGATAAGGTGCCACATCAAAGGTTATTGTGGAAAATAAAAGCTCATTGTGTACAGCATAATATATTAGCATGGATAAAAGATTGGCTGGTAGGGAGAAACAGAGAATATGCATAAATGGGTCTTTTTCTGATTGACTGGATGTGAAGAGTGTAGTCCTGCAGGATTCTATATTGGGGCCTCAACTTTTTACAATTTATATTAATGACCTAGATGAGGGAAGTGGTAGCTAAATTTGCAGGTGACACAAAGATAGGTAGGAATGTATGTTGTGTAGAGGACATAAAGAGGTTGCAGACAGATATAGATAGATTGAGTGAGCGGGCAAAAATCTGGTAGATGCAGAATAATGTGGGAAAATGTGAAGTTGTTCACTTTGGCAGGAAGAATAAAAAAGCAGAATATTACTTAATCGGAGAATGGCTGCAGTTGAAGCGGTCTACATGGATTTCCAAAAGGTGTTTGATACAGTGCCACACAATAAACTTGTGAATGAAGTTATAGCTCAAGGAATAAAAGTGACAGTAGCAACATGGATATGGAATTGGCTGAGTGACAGGAAATAGTAAGTAGTGGTTAATGTTTTTTGGGCTGGAGGAAGGTTTGTAGTGTTGTTCCCAAGGGTCAGTGTTGGGACCCTTGAATTTCCTGAATATGTTAGTGACCTAGGTCTTGGTGTACAGGGCATAATTTCAAAGTTTGCAGATGATACAAAACTCAGAAGCATTGTGAACTGTGAGGAGGCTAGTGTAGAACTTCAAAAGGACATAGACAAGTTGGTGGAATGGGCGGACAGGTGGCAGATGAAGTTCAATGCAGAGAAATATGAAGTGATTTGTTTTGGTAGAAAGAACATGGAGAGATGGTATAAAATAGGGGAACAACTCTAAAGTGGGTGCAGGAGTAGGGGGGACCTGGGTGTATATGTGCATGAGTCATTGAAGGTTGAGAGCATGTTAATAAAGCAGACAGAATCCTGGATTTTATTAATAGGGGCAGAAAGTTCAAGAGCAAGGAGGTTATGTTGAACTTGTATAAGTCACTAGTTCAGCCTCAGCTGGAGCATTGCATCCAGTTCTGGGCACCACACTTTAGGGAGCATGTGAAGGCTTTGGAGAGAGTACAGATAAAATTTACAGAATGGTTCCTGGGATGACGAACTTCATTTTTATTCATTCATGGGATGTGGCGTCACTGACTAGGCCAGCATTTATTGCCCATCCCTAATTGCCCCTGAGACAGTGATGGTGAGCTGCCTTCTTGAACCGCTGCACTCCATGTGGTGTAGGTACACCCACAGTGCTATTAAGGAGGGAGTTCCAGGATTTTAACCCAGCAACAGTGAAGGAACGGTGATATATTTCCAGGTCAGGATGGTGAGTGGCTTGGAGGGGAACCTCCAGGTGGTGGTGTTCCCATATGTCTGCTGCCCTTGACCTTCTAGATGGTAGTGGCCATGGGTTTGGTAGGTGCTGTCGAAGGAGGCTTGTTGACTTCCTGCAGTACATCTTGTAGTTGATTCACACTGCTGCCACTGTGAGTCGACGATGGAGGGAGTGAATGTTTGTGGATGGGGTGCCAATCAAGCAGGCTGCTTTGTCCTGGATGGTGTCAAGCTTCTTGAGTTTGTTATCTTCAGTTATGAAGATAGATTGGAGAAGTTAGGATTGTTTTCCTTAGAGAAAACATAAGAACATGAGAAATAGGAGCAGGAGTAGGTCATTCGGCCCCTCAAACCTGCCCTGTCATTCAATAAGTTCATGGCTGATCTGCCCCCGGCCTCAACTCTTTCGTGCCAGCTCCTCATAACTCTCAACTCCCCAACATTTCAAAAATTTATCTACCTCCTCTTTAAATACTTTCAGTGATCTAGCCTCACAGCTCTCTGGGGTAGAGAATTCCAGATATTCATTCCCTCTGAGAGAAGAAATTCCTTCCCATCTTAGTTTTAAGTGAGTATCTCCTTATTCTGTTGTAACTACGTCCCCTAGTTCAAGATTCCCCCACTAGTGAAAACATATTCTGGACATCTACCCTGTCAAGCCCCCTCAGAATCTTGTATGTTTCAACAAGGTCACCCCTCATTCTTCTAAACTGTAATGAATAAAGGCCTAACCTGTTTAGCCGTTCTCGATAAGTCAACCCCTTCATCTCAGGAATCAGCCTAGTCAATCTCTTTTGAACTGCCTCCAATGCCATTATATTCTTTCTTAAATACAGGGACCAAAACTGTGCACAGTACTCCAGGTGCGGCCTCACCAACAACCTGTACAGTTGTAACAAGACTTCCCTATTTTTGAACTCCAACCCCCTAGCAATACAGGCCAAAATTCCATTTGCCTTCTTAATTACTTGCTGCACCTGCATGCTAATTTTTTGTGTTTCATGCACAAGAATACCCAGATCCCTCTATGCTACATTTTTTTGGAGTCTCCCCATTTAAACAATAGTCTGCCTTTTGATTTTTCCTACCAAAGTGCATGACCTCACACTTTCCTACATTAAACCCCATCTGCCAAGTTTTTGCCCACTCATTCAATGTGTCTATATCCCCTTGCAGATTCTTTATGTCCTCATCACAACATGCCCTCCCACCTATTTTTGTATCATCAGTAACGTTGGATACATTACACTCTGCCCCCTCCTCCAAATCATCAATATAGATAGTAAATAATTGAGGCCCTAGGACTGATCCTTGTGGCACTCCACTCGTTACGTCTTTCCAACCTGAAAAAGACCCATTTATCCTGACTCCCTGTCTTCTGTTTGTTAACCAATCCTTAATCCACGCTAATACATTACCCCCAATACCGTGAGCTCCTATCTTGTGCAATTACCTTTTATGTGGCACCTTATCGAATGCCTTCTCGAAATCCAAAGACACTACATCTACCAGATTCTCTTTATCAACTCTGCTTGTTATATCCTCAAAGAACTCTAGCAAATTTGTCAAACATGATCTCCCTTTCACAAAACCACGTTGGCTCTGTTAGATTGCCTTAAGCTTTTCTAAATGTCCTGCTATTTCTTCCTTAATAATGGACTCTAGCATTTTTCCAATGACAGATGTTAGGCTGACTTGCCTATAGTTTCCTGCTTTTTGTCTGTCTCCCTTCTTGAACAGGGACGCCACATTAATGGTTTTCCAATCCGCTGGGACCCTCTCGGAATCCAGTGAGTTCTGGAATATTTTGACCAATGCCTCCACTATCTCTGCAGCCACTTCCTTTAAAACCCTTGGTTGCAGGCTATCAGGTCCTGGTGACTTGTCTGCCTTTAGTCCCACTAATTTGTCAAATACTTTGTCGCTTGTGATAGAGACTATTACAAATCTTTCCCCCATTAGCTCCTTACTTACCTGATATCTTTGGAATGTGTCCTCCACCATGAAGACCAATACAAAATTTTGGTTTAAGTTATCTGCCATTTCCCTGTTCCCCATTATCAGTTCTCCAGTTGCATCCTCCAAGGGTCCCACGCTCACTTTAGCCATTCTCTTTTTATATACCCGTAGAAGCTCTTGCTGTTTGTTTTTATATTTTTTTGCCAATTTACTTTCATAATCAATTTTCTCCCTCTTTATTAGCTGTTTAGTCATCCGCTGCTGGTTCCTAAAAAATTCCCAATCCTCTGGCCTACCACTAGTTTTTGCCGCTTTGTTTGCCTTAGCTTTTGGGATTGGATACTCTCCTTAACCGCCTTTGTTAAACATGGGTAGTCTTTCTTTTTGACTGGGATAAATTTTTGCTGAGCATTATGAAATATCTGCTTAAATGAAAGCTGAGAGGAGATTTGATAGGTATTCAAAATCATGAGGAGTCTGGGCAGAGTATAGGGAGAAACTATTCCCACTCATGAAAGGATCGAGAACGAGAGGGCACAGATTTAAAGTAATTAGTAAAAGAAGAAATAGTGATATGAGGGAAAGCTTTTTCACACATTGAGTGGTTAGGATCTGGATTGCTCTGCCTGAGAATGTGTTGGAGGCAGGTTCAATTGAAATGTTCAAAAGGGAATTAAACTGTTATCTGAAAAGGAAGAATGTGCAGGGTTACGGGGAGAAGGCGGGAGAATGGAACTAGGTGAGTTGCTCACACGGAGAGCTGGTGCACACACATTGGGCCAAATGGCCTCCTTCTGCCCCATAACAATTCTGTGATTCTGTGTACTGCTAAGAGTATCCATCTCAATCGCAATTTCTAAAAGTCATGATGTTTGGCTTGCATTAAATAGAGCTATTATGAACATAAGAAAGTGAATAGAGGAGTATGACAGGAATTGTGGGATATGATATTTCCTGGACACTTGAACCAACCAGATGGAACTTTGATCATGTTTTTGGTCCTGGACATCACTTGCAAATGGTTCCTCTTCCCATTCCTGCACCGTACCTCTAATGTTCCCCAAGGATCTGTCATTGACCCCCCTCCTCTAGCTACTGCCCCTCAGAGACATCTGAAAGCACAGCATTTCACCTGTGCGCCAATGACTGTCAGCTCCACCTCACCACCACCTCTCTCAACTCCTCTGCTTTTGCGAAATTATCAGTCAGCTTACTCGACATCCACTTGAATATTGGAAAGGCTGAAGCCATTGTTTTCAGTCCTTCACCTCCCCACACCCCTCCACCAAACTCAATTCTCTAGCTAATGTCTCCATCTCTCTCCTTGCAACAGCCTGAGACTAAACGAGTCTGTTCACAATCTTGGCATCATTTTTGAATCCGAGATGAGCTTCCAACCATATATTCATGCCATTGCTAAGATCGCCTATTTCCACATCCATAAAATCATCCAACTTCACCCTTGTTTCAGTTCATCAGCTGCTGAAACACTCATCTATGCCTTCGTTACCTCTAGACAAGACTGTTCCAATGCACCCCTTACTGCTCTCCCACATTCTGCCCTCCATAAACTTCACGTCATCCAAAACTCAGCTGCCCATCTCTTAACCCTTACCAAGACCCAATCCCCTATCACCTTTGGCTCCCAGTCAAGCAATACCTTGGTTTTAAAATGCTCAACCTTGTTTTCAAATATCTCCATGGCCTCGCCCCTCCCTATCTCTATGATCTCCTCTAGCCTACAACCCTCTGAGATAGCTGCACTTATATAATTCTGGCTTCTTGAGCATCTCTGATTTTAATTGTTCCACAATTGGTGACTGTACCTTCAATCCATGAGACCCTAAACTCCCTCCCTGCACCTACCTGCCTCTCTACCTCACTTTCCTCCTTTAAGTCACTCCTTAAAACCTTTGACCAAATTTTTGGTCATCTGACCTATGATCACTTATGTGGCTCGGTGTCATATTTTGTTTTATGATGCTCCTGTGAAGCGTTTTGGAACATTTATTACGTTCATCATCACCCGCTGTCCCTCATTTCGAGGATGCCTCAGGGCTGAGAGTTTCTGCCATGGGTCTTCTTGTGATAGAACAGGCTGATTCTCAACCCACAGATCTTTGGGCACATGGGGATGGGATGTCCCACGAGGAAGTGGGATCCAGAGTACAGGATTTGCTTCCTATTTTTCTTCTCTGCTGCCTTTCTGCCTCATAACCAAGATGTGATTCGAAGCATGATGCAGCTTGATGGACAAGATGCCTTCATTCTGAACGATTGGCAGCAGTATCCTCCCAGTCATTAATGTCAATGCTGCCGCACTTCAAGGAGAGCTTCAGAGCATTTTCTTTGTCCTCCTTGGGAACATTGGCCATTTGAGAGTTGAGAAACCTAAACATGGAGGATGAGATGGCTTTCAGCCATCTGGACACAGTGTCTAGTCCATTGTAGTTGATTTTGCAGGAGTTTTGCCTGAATGCTTATGAATTTTGCTTCAAGAAGGACACTAACGTTTGTTCCATGGTCCTCCCATTCAATGTGGAGGATATGGCAGAGACATTGCTGACGGAATTTCTCTAGTGCTCGTATATGTCGCTGATACACAGAGCAGGACTCCTTGCTGGAGTCTGCTGGGTGGGCCCAACCAGAATCCCTGACGTAAATGAAGCCCGGGTCCATCAATTCTTCAACTTCATGGACTGCCTGTAGTCCCAGCAGTTGTCCCTACTCAATTCTGGCGTTGCTGGGACTACAGAGCTGCCAGCCAATCGGATTAACTGGCAGCTGTCTAGGGTGGTACTTCCTCCCTGATGGGGGGCAGAAGTCCCACTTTGACCCAATTATGACTACACCTTGCGTAATATCACTGTGGGGCAACTGGGTTTCTGGTTGGCGTGGGACTTTTCAGTTTGGGGGGGGGTGGGCGGTGTGGAAGATCCACCCTGCCATAAAATCCACACCCAGGTCTCACTGCAATACAGAAGTATGGTGATGATAATTGCTTTGTACACCAGGACTTTTGTTGACTTGTGGATGTCTTTGTTGTCAAACACTCACTACCAGAGTTGGTAGAAGGCTGAGCTGGCCCAGCTGATTCAATGTTGGATCTCCTCGTCAGTGGTGGCCTTTTGAGAGAGGAAGCTGCCAAAGTTCTCAATATAATTGTGTTAAAGGTGCTGTATAAATATAATTTGTTTGTACATTTCTGTGTCCCATCTTGGGCCTATGCCTATGAGAACAGAGGTTTCCAGTAGTTCACAGAAACTTGTAAAGCCTAGGTTGTAACCTAATCTTCAGGATCAGAGGATAGCATAGAGCCGAGCCTTATGAAAGACAGATGAACCGGAGGAAGTAATAAATAAAAAACAGAAGAGAATTAATCTCTTGTGTACAGTTTTTGTTTGTTTTTAATATGTTTTAGTTTAGATGAACTTTGAAAGAGCCTACTGTGTAACAGAAATGTAATGCTCCCTTCAGCAATTAAAGCAATTTTGAATCCCATCACTTTTACAGTTCAATTGTTAAACTTCTTTCAGAATACTAACTTGGCTGACATGCAAAATGGCTTTGTGCCTTAGGTGAAGCACAAGCAGCAGTTTCTGATAGCAGCAAGACTCTAAGGTCATACTCCAGGTGCTTTCTCTCTGTCAGATTTCCCTTTGCATGAAAATCGATGGATAACGATCATTGATTTCTGCTTTGCTTCGATCTATTATATGAACCCTGATTTATAGCTGTAGCTATGCTGTGACTTAATCTCACTCACGCCAAATTACCCTATCTGTGATTTTTTGCAGGCTATTCCCAAATCTTGCTTTACCTCTGAAGCTAAAAGGAGTTTTCTTAATTAAAACTCGACAAGGGATGTTTAGTTTTACTAGAATATAAGAAAAGCTGTATGAACTGATCTTTGATTTTTGTACATTTTGCTAATCCTCTGGAGGAGAGCAGTTTGTTTTGATAAGGTCAGAGTAGCTTGAGTTCACATTGATGTCAGCATGCTGCCCAATGCATGATTCAATTTGTATATCTGAAAAGTTTCATTAGAGACTGTCAGCCTTTAGGCCATCGGTGCATTTGTTTAACAAAACAATATGGGCTAATTATGTTCTAGATTGTGAATTTTATAGTTTGCTGGCAAAGATCCAGAATAACAGAGTGGACTTAATATTGTCCCAGTGAACAGACATAGCAGTTCAAATTGAATTTCTGTAATTTACTGGATCAAGCTGTTGGATAGGTTTTACATTTGGGAATTCCTTATTGTCCTAGTCTTTATGGTTAAGGCTTATTGGCAGTGGGGAAGGGCCTTGTTAGCGGTTCTGAATTCAGAGTGGCATGTGATCCAAGCTGAAATGATTTGTTTACTTATGGGAAAGCAGAGTTTCTTGGGTAATTTGTTGTGTCTTTACAAATGTTGGGCTTAGGGACTAAAAGAATGTTGAGAATATGCTGGAATGAGAGGAAGAAATTTGCTCTTTTCCAGTTCCTTTGACAGTCCTGGATAGTTCACAAGTAGATGGTGTCTGTGTACATTTTTAACCAACCTTGCTATGGAGATTCAAGTCTACCTTGTGTAATATGAAGACAACTCCAAAAAACAATGCTCCTGGCATAATTGCAGAGGGCATTTCAAACAACACACCAGGATGTGTACATATGATTAATGTATTGTTTTTCGATGCACATAATGCAACAGCACAGATCTAAAAGGTCAAAAAAATGACAGTAGAAGGTATTAATTGAAGTAACAGGCATGCAAATCTAAAGGAAACAGGTTAAACCCATCATGGGTACAAACAAAGCACTACTGCATGGCAAAAAGTTGCAGGAAAGAGGAGGCAAACAGAAACGCAAAGATTCTGACTTAAAGATTGTAAAAAGTTGCTACTCCATTAAAATTAAACGTTTAAAAATCAAACCTTGCCACATCAAAACATTTCTTTGTGAAGTACTAAAGCAACCAAAAGCTGAAACTGTGGAATTAAGATGCAAAATTCGACGTAAGCAGCAAAAAAAAAAGTTTCTCCAGAGATTATTATAACCCCTCAAAAAATCAGGCCTAATTGTCACTTGTTAAAGAGCAACAAAGGCATCAACAACCATTTATAAAATGAAATACAATGTTTAAAGAGGCCAATTGTCTTTGCCTGGTGTGCTAACCCTTGGGAACAACAGGATGCCTGATCTATGAATCTATGTTATTTATTTTTCTAGTTAACACTTAGGGAGGGTGGGGGGAGTGGTGGGGGGGTGGGGGGGGGGAGGGGTGGGGGGATGGGATGGGGGTTGGTGGGGGGGATGGGGTGGTGAGGGGACTACCAACCCAAATCAAAATGTGTAAACACTTATAGAAATAAATGAGACAGCCAAACAAGATTTTCACCAAGGAAAAGAACCACAAAAATTCTGTGGCAAAGATAAATAGTTCCAAAAAGGTTTTCAGAACAAAGCAAAAAAAGCCCACATTTTAAATGAGACTTTCACTGGCCACAGTCTGAGTTTTAATTGGTGTACTTAGTCAATATAACACAATCCATTTTCCCTGCATTTAATTCTACTTGACGGACTGCAGTGGAGTAAATTTTACTCCAAGGCATCATTGACGCGAGGCCTGAGCCATTTCAATGGCCGTGTCCGATTTATGTTAGACTGCGAGCTATGAACGTTGTTCTAGTCTCATGGTAGCTTGCTGATCTTGCGTAACAGAGGGGTGAGGGGGTTTGGTGGTGGCAGGAAATCTGGTGTCCCCTGACACAGATCCAAGCCCAGCCAGAGACATCTGGGAAGCACAGAAAGGCTGCCAATAGGCCAGGTGGTTTTATCATTCCCCACGTAACCCCTCAGCCACATCTGAGAATGTTAGGCATATTTGTCAATATGAAATATTGCAATAAAGGGGTGTAAAAAAATGATCTGGTCTTCAAAATGTTTCCTCTCAATGTTTGAAGGAAAACGCAAGAAGGAACCCCCACAGATTGCTCCCTGGCTATCCAAATTGCACCTCGCAGATAATGGTATTGACGGAAGAGGAAACGAAAGCAGAATAGGCCCAATGATGTTTACTGAAATGTTGTGTCAGTAAGTTATCTTCAAAAATATCCTGTAATCTGACTGAATGTGTTCATTATGTCCATGGGAGTATTTAACCTGTCTTAACTGTGAATGTCAATATGTTCATCATGCATCTTTTTGAAAATTTATCTAATTTATGTTCATCATAGGTCTCTTTACATGTTTGTCACTGGGCCATATAAGCTTGGGATCAATGAATTTTATGATATTGGAAGAAGCAGACTTTTCAAAAACAGAAATAGACTCCTGCCAAAATTAATTGGTTACTACCCCCCCACCAAAACACAACTTCTTCTCCCTCTTGCAAACAGTTAAAGAAGAAGAAACGATTGGTGGGAATGCTTTTTCTTCAATGTGTTTGATAAAAGTAATAACAAATCTATATCTTTACTAATTACATCTTTTTCTAAATATAGACACCCATCATTTAGACATATCTTCCCTCTAGGGTTACTTTGGTGGCATCATGAATATGACAGTCCTTGTGTACTCCATAGTTGAGTACTGTGCACTGGTATGGACCAGAAGTAGCCACACTCAATTTGTTGATGTCCAGCTACAATGTGGTACTGTATATCACCATCACCCAACACCCTGGCTGCCATTGGTGTTGCACATCACTCCCCCATCCATTCACTGCGATGCTCCAAACCTCCAGGAAGTCCATTGAATCAAGAAGATGAATGACCACCCCATCAACCAGGATTTCAACAATATCCCTCAACAATATCCATTTGAAGTTGCTCAAGTCCTTTTGGACCTATGTCCTTAATCTTTGACAATGTGACTTGAACCCCGCTGACGTTTGTAAAGCCAAATGGGGTTCACAAGAAGTCACAACCACCTCGTGAAAGACCTGACGCAAATTCCCTGGCTTTGATCTCCCACGAAGCTCGTGGGTAACCTTTTACCACATCTGAACAAACCGTAGCAGATACTGTTACTTGCATATGGAAAATTTAAAAACTTCCAGTTTGCAATTGTGGTGACCCAGAACAGACCACAATGCCCACTTCACAAATACAAAGGAGGCATCACAATGACATGTTCCCCTACCCTTGATGCAATTATCTGGCTTAACCACCTGAGTGCAAAACTATAGTTGTTGCTCTACATCTACATCAACCAAAGAAAGAAAAACAATATGGATATGCCACCTGCATTGCAGAGTATTATTTAAATGCTGATCAGACATTCATCTAGTTAAAGGTCCGATCCAGGCTGTTCTGTTCTGGCTAGCACTCTCATTAGATCATGCATTGGTTCCCACTGCTGCTGTCTAGATAGGAGTGGTTTGCTTCTTATTTATCAGTTGAGCTCAATGCTTCAAACCTTCATTCTTTACCTAAACCTGATTCTCAAATTGATGTATCCTTTCATGGGCACCTTTGACCATTGAAAAACTCTGTACTTATTCCACTCATGTCTGGTAGACAAAAGGTTTGGAGGATATCACTTATTGTTTTAAGGCTTTATGTAGATTTATATAGATTTAAGACTTTAAGCTTGCTTGGATGTAAACAGCATTAGGTAATTCATTGGTATTACAATTTTTACTATACCTTTTTAATATTCAGACAGCCTGGATGATGCTGACAAGCCTATGAACACATGCTACCATCTGTATGTTTCAGAATTGTGCAATTGAAATGTAAAGTGCAAGCATTTATTGAGGAGCAGCCTAATATTGAAATTCAACAAGACTGCTTACTGTTTAGTTATGGTCATGTCAAGACAAGTGGTCTTTGGGAGAATGTCTAGAGCTATGAATTGCTGCTATGAAGAAAATTGAGTCATTCATATATAGGAACATATGAATTAGGAGCAGGAGTAGGCCACTTGACCCCTTGAGCCTGCTCTGCCATTCAATACGATCATGGCTGATCCGATTGTAACCTCAACTTCACATTCCCACCTATCCCAATAACCTTTCACCCACTTGTTTATCAATAATATATCTAGCTCTGCCTTAAAATTATTTGAAGACTCTGCTTCCACTGCCTTTTGAGGAAGAGAGTTCCAAAGATTCATGCGTTAGGACACCCAGATCCCTGTGAATCTCCAAGCTTTGCAATCTCTCACCATTTAGATATTATGCTTTTTTATCCTTCCTGCCAAAATGGACAATTTCACATATTCCCACATTATTCTGGGCATGTGCTGCTATATGGGGCAGAGCCGAGCCTGTTTCCCTCCTTCCCCACTGGGGTCACACAAACACATCCAATGTTGCAGCCGCACATGTGGCACTTGATGTTGCATGTACCTGGCTGATGCCTACAGCTGCTACCATATGAGAAAAATGTATTTATTAGAACTTGACTGGAAGTATATGCCAAATAACATAACATTTCCATCTTGTTTCATGGTATTAACCACTTCAAGGAGATAGTATCATAAACCAAGGGGGGAAAAGCACTGAGACACGTTAGTATTTTGGAATGTCTTCCATAATATGCTATTCATTATAGCATTCACACTTCAGGATTATGGAAGTTTTTATATTTACTATAGTTCTTCTCAATGATGGTCATGGGTACAGTGGCAACTCCACTGTCAAATCAGAAGACTTGACAAGAAGTGATGTTGAGTTACTGTTCACTTGAACGAAGCAAAAACAATACCATGGCTTGTTGAAGGATAGACCAGAAATGTTTATGGCATGAATTTGTTTGGACTAGACTGGAACAAGCTATTATTGGCCTATAATCTGCTGTCAGAATAACAGTGAGGGGAATAGTGCTCACTATATTTTATGCACAAACGCTGCAGCAACTTTAGGTGATGGCAGATGCGCAGTTAAACATGGAAACCCAAAAGTTACTGTATGAAATGTGTTGCTCGGCCATTAACTTTGTGAAAATAGCACCCTGCTGTCTGGTTCACCAGAAAAATTTATTCACAGCTTGAAGTCGCTGTATTGACTCACTGTTACGATCCCAGGTCAGACCCTCAATTTTGTTACGGTCCAATTAGGGACCAGTGACTTTTGTTGTAAAGTAGACAAAACCACAAGATTCTACTATATAAAAGATTTTACTATATAAAAGTCAGCGAAACAAATAGTCAAGACTATTTATCTTAAACTCTAACATCCAGAATTAGAATGAGCTAAACATGAATTAACAGACTAACTACGGTTGAACACAGCACAAACTGCACTTTAAATACCAGATACAACCAAGACAGATCCCATGAATTTCTCAGAAGCCCACCCAGATGTAATGATCACTGTGAGTAATCATAAATTCTTTAAAATCCTGTTTTCCCCACGAGGTATTTCAGTTCCTCTCTTCTGAGGATATAGCTTCCAATTTCTCTAATAGCTGTTCCAACTTATGTTGCACCAGTGACTGCTCACCAGTTGCTCAATCTCTTCTCCCAAGACTGCATCCCACTGGATTCACAAGGCTGCATCCCAGCATCTAAACACCAGCATGAGACCAGCTATCTAGCTGCTCTGAGAAGAACACCACTGCTTATGGACTTCCCTGAACTCCAACTCTCAATGGCTCCTGGGACTCCTCTGATCCCCAGCTCTCTCAGCAGCATAGAACTAGTGATGTTCTGCCACCTCTTCAGCTCCTGATGGGCTTGTCTGAGCCCCAGCTGCAATGGAGCTAATTACAGCACTTCAGCTGCCACCTCTTCAGCTCCCGACTGAAAACTGTTCACCATGGGCTGTTGTTCACTGCCCATGAACTGCTGCATTCTGACCCCTGAACTGATCTGTGACCTGTTAATATCTCCCAACAGGGTTCTGCCCCTGCCCTGATCCAAGGTCTGGTGTATCAAAACTTGGTGCAGTTTGTACCTTAATATTACAATATACAGTTAACCAAGGGACACTCCCACAGGTGCCAACCCACAATGGCTCCACATCAAAAACACACAGGCAAAAATCCAAAAATATAGATTCCTCACACTGTTTCCCTTGGGAAAAAGAAAGCTTCACCATTGTGAACATTTCTATACAGTAGACTTGAAGTACAATAAGTTGTTATCATCATAAACCTTTTAACAAATAACTTCTACCATACCGTGCAGGTAACCTTTCCACATTTCGCAATTACACAAAATGTATTCGCAAAGTCATAAAAGCTTAACCAAAACAAAACCACGTATATGTGACAAGTAGGATTAGCAGGATTTAGACATCATAGAATTGTCATAACTCAGAGCCTGCTTTTCCTCCTATATTCTTTTTTTAAACTCTGGACAAGGCATCAGCAATTACCTGACTTCCCATAATCTTTTCATGGTCAACCAAATGTAGTGGAAATACATTGAAGTTTTCTTTAGAAACACTTTGACCAGCTTATATTTCTATTTTAAGTCATGGTTTTCCAACCTTTCTGGTGGAACTGCACCAATACTCTGAAGGCCTCGCCTTCTTCACATATGGATTCATAGTAGTCACACTATATAATACAAATGACTTTCGCATAGATTTCCCAACTTTAATTCAGAAGAATCCAGGGATGGGGATGCAGTGGGTGGGAAGGTGATCTTATTCTTCTCCTCTGCTGATAGAAACATGTCTTTGTTTGTAAAAGAAAGCTTGTATTTCTGATTGACAACCAGCTTAAATTATCTTCCTCAATAACTTCCTTCAGAACAGATTTGGTTGTTTCATCATTTTGATCATGAATAAGCCTGCATGGAGGGAGTTTAGCTCCCTTTACTCAAGTCAGCTACTAGCTTAGCCGAGAGATGTGCTCGAGCCTTCTGCTCTTGTTCATGTTCTTCCTGCTGGTCCCTCAAAAGTGGAGTCTTCGTCTCCCATTCATTCACAATTTCATCCAAATATTTGTGTACTTTCTTAATTTCCTATTCTTTTTCAAGTTTGTTGATCTTTTCACTCAGTTTAGCAACTGCCCTGATGAGTTTGATTGCCTTTGTTTCAGAGTTACTTGCAGAAGCCTTATACAAATGTGACAACTTCACATGGGTGTTTAGTTCATTTTGGAATCTTTCTCCCATGGTTACTGACTGCTCCTTAGACTCTTTCAATTTACTTGTTAGATCCTCAATCTGCTTTTCAAAATTTTCCTTAGCTGCTTTTAAAGTCTTGATCTGCTCTTCCATGCTGCACATTTCATCCTTTTTGTTCTCTAGATTGCATTGGAGTTCAGGAATGTCATTTCCCTTTTCACAATGACATTCCAGTAGTTCTTCAGTCTTGGTTTTTAATTCTGCATTCAACCTGTTCTGGTTCATCAGTAATCTCTTTTCCTGTTAAATATCATGAAAAATGCCTTGAAGAGAGACTTATGATACTTGAAGTCCATCAAGTTTTAATTGAAGATCTATCTTTGTTGAATTTGCTTCTACAAGTTTATCATTTAGACATTTCAAATCCTCGTTGAAATGTTCTGATTCCTGTGACCAATGTTCAAGAATTCTCACCAGTTCTCGTTTTTCATTAATTAACTCATCCTTTGTGCATGAAAGTTGGTTCTTTACACTGAGCGGTTTTTCCTTAACAGTTCCTAGTTCCTCACACAACCTTTGACATTCTTACATCTCTGATTCCAACTTTTCTTGACCTATTCATTTTTCCACTTCACCAGTCTAGCCTTATGAGCTTGGGCTCTAGATAGCAGGCAATCAGGAAACATTCCAGAGTGTTTGTCCTGCAAAATTTCCATTTCTCGCACTTCAACTGGCTCTCTGAGATGCTAATAATGTTCAAACCTGCCAAATCATTCCCAAGTATAAAATCTACCCCTTCCAAAGGTAAACTGGGAACGATTCCCATAGTAACAATTCCACTTACCAAGTCACTTCACCAATTAACTTTATACAAAGGAACAGGTTCATAGTCCCATGAATATCCCCTATTAATACTTTTTCTTTCATCAAACCATCTGGAAGACACATTATATCATCAGTCATAGAAACATAGAAAATAGGAGCAGGAGTAGGCCATTTGGCCCTTTGAGCCTGCTCCGCCATTCATCAAGATCATGGCTGATCACCCAACTCAATAGCCTGCTTCTTCTTTCTCCCCATATCCTTTGATCCCTTTCGCCCCAAGAACTCCTTCTTGAAAACATACAATGTTTTGGCCTCAACTACTTTCTGTGGTAGCGAATTCCATAGGCTCACCACTCTCTGGGTGAAGAAATTTCTCCTCATCTCAGTCCTAAATAGTCTACCCCATATTCCCAGACTGTGACCCCTGCTTCTGGACTCCCCCACCATCAGCAACATCCTTCCTGCATCTACCCTGTCTAATCCTGTTAGAATTTTATAGGTTTCTATGAGATCCCCCCTCATTCTTCTGAACTCCAGCAAATACAATCCAAACCGACTCTCTTCAAAAATCCAAATCTCTCTTCATATGTCAGTCCCGCCATCCCAGGAATCAGCCTGGTAAACCTTTGCTGCACCCCCCTCTACAGCAAGAACATCCTTTCTCAGATAAGGAGGCCAAAACTGCATACAATATTCCAGGTGTGGTCTCACCAAGGCCCTGTATAATTGCATCAAGACATCCCTGCTCCTGTACTCGAATCCTCTCGCTATGAAGGCCAACATACCATTTGCCTTCTTTACCGCCTGCTGCACCTGCATGCTTACCTTCAGCGACTGGTGTACGAGAACACCCAGGTTTCGTTGCACATTCCCCTCTCTCAATTTATAGCCATTCAGATAATAATCTGCCTTCCTGTTTTTGCTACCAAAGTGGATAATCTCACATTTATCCACGTTATACTGCATCGGCCATGCATTTGCCCACTCACTCAGCTTGTCCAAATCACACTGAAGCATCCCTGCATCCTCCTCACAGGATGTCACCATGAATGACTGAACTGCTCCAGCACCTCTCAAAATATTAATTTGTTTACTTGTTTTGTTGGAGGAGTAAAGGAATACTTATCCCCTAGAGACAAAATCTCTATAACCTCCAGCAATCTGACTTACATCATCAGTGTCCGGGGAAGAATCCCCTTGACTATCCTATCCCTCATTCCAGCAGGTTCTGAGGGCCCACTTTGCACTTGTACCATTGTTACTGTTTGAACACCCATTTCTTTTACTGATACAGTCTTTTCCGGGGACACCTTAGGTGTCCCTATTACTGCCACTGATTTACTGTCCAGCTTCAAATAATTTGCATTTACGTGCACCATCTTACAGCAATAAAAGCATACTGGTTTCTTTATATCACTTTTATTCTCTATACTATCATTTTAATTGACTAGGACAGCTTCTTTTAAACCATGTAACCTAAGCTTTTATTTGTCCAGTTCATACTGTTTAAATTATTTCTCTCTTTGAAGCTCTTTGTCTCTTTATTTACCTTTTTCTTCACTTGCTAATTTCCCTTTCTGGAATCCAAGTTTGAGCTTTCGCATTTCCATTTCATTTATTCTTTTTCTTCTTTTTCAAATTCGAACTTTTGCTTTTCTCTGTCTTTTTCTATTTCAAGTTGCTTCATTTGCAACTGAATTTTAGCCAACTCGAGCTGCGTTCTATTTGGGTCAGGTTTTTCTTCTTCCAATCCTAAATGCTGTGCTATTACCTCAATTATGTCTGCTTTTTAGCCCATGCTTTTAACTCCAACTTCAACTTTTCTGCTAATACTATCAACCTAACCTTGGTCATTTGTTGCAAATTTCACTCAGGAGCAAATCTTACCTCTCCAGAAAAACAGTAGCAACTGACAAAGCCATCATGCATTCCAGTGAGTATAGTACACTTCACTGTGAGATCCTGCTAGCCCTACAAGTCCCAGCGCCCGTATCCATCTGCGAATTTGAGGTCTGATTAAGGGCCCCCAATTTTGTTACAATCCCAGATCAGACCCCCCCCCCAGCTTTGTTACAATCCATTTAGGGACTGGAATCTTAAATTTGACTTTGAATTTAGATTTGATTTAAATTTTAAATCCCAGTTACTCACTAAGAGAATAGAACCACACGACTCCATGGTTTTAAACTGTTTACAGAAGTCAGCAAAGCAAACAGTCAACACTATCTACCTTATACTCTAACATCCAGAATTAACATGAGGTAAACACGAATTAAGAGGCAGACTGTGGCTGAATAACAAAATACAACCAAGGCGGATACCATGAATTTCTCAGCAACTCACCCAGATGTCAGTGATCACTGTGAGTCACAAAAATTCTTTAAAACTCTGCCTTTCTCATGAGGGATTCAGCTCCTCTCTTTCAAGGATACAGCCTCTGATTTCCCTCAATAGCTGCTCCAACTCAGACTGCCCCAGTGACTGCTTGTCTGCCAGGTACTCAATCTTCTCCTGAAACTGTGTCCCACTGGATTCATAAGGCTGCATCTCAGCATGTAGTCACCAGCATGATCCCAGCTCTCTAGCTGCTCTGCACAGAACAGTTCCTGGACTACCCTGAGCCTGGGCTTCGCCGAGCCCCAACTCTCAGCAGCATGGAGCTACCAGTGGCTTCTAGGGCTTCTCTGATCTCCAGACCCTCAGCAGCATGGGGCCAGTGATATCCTGCCACCATTTCAACTCCTGATGGTTTCTCCAAACCCCAACTAACAACAGCACTTCAGCTGCCACTTCTTCAGATCTTAACTAAAAGCTGTTCACCACGGGATGCTGTTCACTGCCCACAAACTGCTATACTCTGCACCTTTAACTGCTCTGTGACCTGTTAACATCTCCCAGCGGTGTGCTGCCCCTGCCCTGAGACAGGATCTGATGTATCGAAACTTAGTACAGTCTGTACCTTAGATGTCACAATATCCAGTTAACCAAGGGTCACCCCCACAGGCGCCAGCCAACCCATGATGGCTAGAGACCAAAAACACACAGACAAAAATCCAAATATATAGGGCGGGATTTTCCAGCCCCTGCCGGTGGTGGGATCTTCCAGTCTCACCAAAGTCAACAGAGATTTGAGTGGCTCTACGCATCAGCCATTGGGAAACCAGCCATGGCAGGACCAGAAAAGCAGTAGGTAGTAACTACATTCAGCAAAGAAAGTGATAGCTGGCCTGATGTGATGCAATGAACATACCTTGGAGTAAATTATGGTCCATGCATGTTTTACGACAAAATATTGTCAAGATTAAACAGGCAAGTCTAACAAACAGGGGATGCCTTCTATTGCCATGCTACAGCAAATTATGGGCCATTATTCCTCAGTTCTTTTTTTTTCTTAAACCTAGAACTGAACCATCCTATTTATCACCTTTTTCACTGTGCCTTCTAAATGGAATTTTTCTCACAGGCTGATCAAGTTTTCGGATCATTTGACTGAACTGGATTTAGATGATAACTGCCTAGGTGAGCTGTGTGGAAAAGAGATACTCAATGCCTTAAGGGAAAGAAAAGAAGGTATTTTCAAAATTTGTGTTATTGGCTAAGCGGTTTATCAGCAACTTAGAAATTCTTTACATCTTTTTTACAGCAAAGGAGGCAGCTATTTCGAACAGTGGCTTAAATATTTACAGGGGAGTGAGGAGGGCGCCTGGGGGGGACAAGGTCTGAAATGGAGTCACAGAAATGTGATTTTCACAGAGGTCCTGTAAATATTAACTGCAAGATGTCCTTTAATATTTTGTTGCTGCCTGCCTGTTGGGTAGAAAGGTCTGCCATGCAAGGCCACAGCCAGGTAGCAGAGAAGTAGATGAGGAGGGAGAAATCGCAGGGAGGGAGGATTGTAGTCCCTGGGGGGCTGGGGAGAGATTGCTTATTGCTGATCGTGGAGATGGAGTCAAGTAAACTTGTTGGGCCAGTGGAGAATGGAGGGTGGAAACCCTCCTGTTCCTCCTGGCCCACAAGCAGTGCTATAAATGCACTTACGTTATGGATCGATCCACATTAGCTCCTTTCGTCTGTCAGATTTCCTGTAGCCCTGGGAACCCAACCAAATGGGTTAAACATTAAAAGCTTGTAAAAATGGAGGCACATAATGTTATAAAAATTTTTACCCACTAACACATCTCCTGAGAATGCATTGTTCCATCACGCCTCTATCCCATCTCCATTAAAACCAGAATTAGGTGGTTTGGGGTTGTGTTCGAAATCTTTCACATTTTAATTTCGCACCTTTGGGGGGGTTTAAAGTATTCCCATTATGCTTGTGGTGACCAGAATCTAGAGAAAAGAGCCCCATCCTGAAGGTAACATTAAAAAAAAACTCTTAAATTGTTCAAACTTACCTTTAACAAATCCATGCTGACTGTCTTTGATTAACCATGCATTTCTAAAAGCTTACTAATTTCATCTCAAATACTGTATTTTAAGGGTTTTCCCACTGTGGCTGTACATTGGCTTGACAATGAAGATTCAAGGTACTAGCATGCCACCACAGTAGAAAAGCACCTGTTCACCCACCAGGCGGTTGTAAGGACTGAGCTTATCCAAGTCCAGCTAGCATTGCTGAGAGCAAATGTCCTTTCTGAGTCCTGTGACAATGCACTTTATTTTGTGAACCAAGGACATTATCAACTCATGCTACTGCAAAATACTTGCTGCAATAACATAACAATTAAGGAGTTTATGATGCTGACCTTCAACCTTCAGCTACAGAAAACTGTGTGGTGAGGGCATAAAAGAGAAAGAAAGTGTCAATTTAAGACCTTTTGGGCCGGATTTGTGTGGAGAAAGCATGCAGGTCAAGTTGGGAAACTTCCTAATCCAGCAGACCTTTAAAAGAGCCCCCACCCACCATATTTTCATTCCAGGGACACAATGGAGGATAAAGTCAGGCTCACCGCCTCCGGAGGTAGTCCTGAGGTGACCACACAGGTAGGTGAGTGCCCATGTGGGCCTTGATCTTGGCCCAGTTGTATTAAAGGCTATTAGGCCCTCCAGCCCTCATCCCTCACACCCACTCACACCTTCACCCACCTCCAAACCCCCTCATATTCCCCATGCCAACTCCATGCCCCCCATGTATACTTCATAGCCACTCACCCAATTCACTTTCTGGGCAGATCTCAGAAACCATGTGGAGATGAAAATAATTAAACTTCCAACAATCTAACAGAGGTCTCACTCTAACACATTTGAGACTAAAAATATACTCTCATTCATGAAACCCATTCAAAAAATGTAAATCCCATAAAGTGGTCAATCTGTTGTAAAGACAAACAAACATCTATTTCGCTAACCACATCAAAAACAGCTAATTCTTTAATAACCTCTGAAAAATGTCAGTCAAAATATTGACACACACCCCTGCTAAGATAAGTGGTTCTGGACTCTCTGAAACTCAGCTAAGCATTCGTAATGAGCTCATCCATAATAACAAATCTTGGGAAATGTAAACAATGGAGTCTATTGAATTTGCAAACCCACATGGCTAATGCTTTTTTACTAAGCTACACCACATGGCCTGTTAATCAATGCACTCCATCAGAGGGTGTCTTTTTTTTACCCCAAGTAAACATTGAAGGGATGGGATTTAAATCACTTCAAATCATGACACTTAAACAGAACTTAAATCCGTCCTTCACAAACATTTACACCTCCTTCATAAAATCATGGTTCCTACACTGTGCATTAAGGCTCCTGCACAGCGAAAATGGGGTCTGTTTGAACTCAGCTCTAATTTTAAATGGCCCAGCAGATTTGGATTTCAAATCTGTGATTCACACTTTGCCCTTCCCCCTGCTGGCAAAAATGGGATCTGCCAGAAATGGGGGTGGGACTTCCACATCCAGGTCCCGGCCACTATTTGAAAAGACCTGCCGACTATATTGATTCAGCGAAAATCTGGGCTTTTTGGAGTTCTGTGGATAGACTAGAGAAATTAGGATTGTTCTCCCTAGTGCAGAGAAGATTAAGGGGAGATTTCATGGAGGTGTTCAAAATAGGAATTTTGATAGAGCGGATAATATGAAACTGTTTCTGCTGCCAAGAAGCTCGGAAACCAGCGGGTAAAGATTTAAGGTAATTGGCAAAACAAAATCTAAGGGGCAATGAGGTATCTTCTTAAGTCGTGAGTTACTATTAGAACAATTTGCATTTATATAATAAAACGTCCCAAGGTGCTTGGGATCTAGAATACACCATGAGAAAGGATGGTGGAAGCAGATGCAATAGTTACTTTCAAAAGGATATGTACTTGAAAGGGAGAAATTTACAGCGCTATGGGGAAAGAGCAAGGGTGTGGGACTAATGACGTTGCTCCTACAAAGAACCAGCACAAACACGATGGGCAAAATAGTTGCCTCCTGTATGATTTCATGAATAATGGGCCGAGGCAGACAGCTTATGCTGCTGTGGTGTTCTGGCAGATTGGATTCAATAGTGGTTAACACTTGTGCTTTGTAGAGTTTCACATGCCTAATGTTTCAACAGATCACAATACGTCACTTGTCAATAAAACAGAAAGGAACATTTTGGGTTGACGTTGTAAATATTTATTAATCCACAGTTAAAGGCGCGGAATACTCAATACATTTTTTGGGAGAATGACCTACGATTTTTTTTCCTTTCCAGCAAAGCTGCCAAGTTTAAATATCAAAGTGACAGCCCAAATGAATGAGGATACGTTTTGCAACATCTTGAAAAACTCCAAAAAGCTCAAGAAAGCTAAAAGGAGAAAGAAGGTAAACCACAGCATGTAACAGCTGCAGAAGGGCATGGAAAACTGAGTATTTAATTCCAGTTTAGACCCAGAGTTAGTGAGCTTAAGGGAAAAATATCAAAATATCGTCAGTGCGTTAAAAAAAGGAGAATCACACAGGGAAGCATCTGTCTGAGAGCAGCGGCATAGTCAGTGGCTGGCATGACACAGTGGAACAGCAGGAAGAATGGGCTTTCTGGGGTGCAGAAGGTATGGAGTGCCTGGCTTGCAGCAAGCACTAACCAGACAAATGTCAGCCACTTGGGCAAGCCAAATGATAGTGAACGAGAGAGGCTGTGACTGTGGTATGTCACCTGATCCATGAAAAGCCGCAGACAGTCAACCACCTATGCTGTACCACCAGTGGCACTGAGGACCACCACAATCCTCAACATGTATTCCATTAGGGCCTTCCAGGACATACACCCCTACACCAGACCATTATGGAGGTACCAGAATCTATATAAGAACCTAAGAAATAGGAGCAGAAATAGGCATATGCCCCTTCGAACCTGCCCTGTCATTCAATAGGATCATAGCTGATCCTCGCCAGTATTAATGACCACTACATACACAAAGGCAACAGTTCAGCCACTGCAAATGGGGAGGTTATATTCCCAATATCTGAGTGAAAACTGTCATGAGACATTATTGTTTTGTTGTTCATGTATTCAAAGTCATAAACTTACTATCTGTAATCACTAACAAAAACAAAAATACCTGGAAAAACTCAGCAGGTCTGACAGCATCTGTGGAGAGGAATACAGTTGACATATCGAGTCCGTATGACTCTTCATCAGAACTAAGGAAATAGAGAAATGAGGTGAAATATAAGCTTGTAGAGGGGGGTGGGACAGGTCGAGCTGGGTAGGGGGCCAGTTTTAGTTTTTACTGTACAGAACTCAACCACCTTGGCCCTTTGGTTAACTGATCAAACCTTTATCTGCCTCCTGATTGGCCTATTAGCCCTCTTCTAATAAGTGACTATCCAAAGGCAATTAAAGAATTGCAGTTTAACTATTTAAAGAAGTGTAGACCCTGTTGTCAATCTTAAAAATTATGCTTCAATTTTTGTTACACTGTTATTCAATTACAGGTACCAGAAAACTATTTAGGATTAACCATGGACAAAATGTATTACATATCTACATAAGTGTATACAAACAGCCAAACTTCAGAACTAAAACACTTGTGATGCCCTGATTTGGGGATTGAAGGATATTACTAATGACGTTCCAGCACGAATGTGCATCCTAAGTTAGTTGACTCCCTTGAAACTCAGGAAAAAAGAAATATTGAGAGAAAAAAACAGAATTTTGAAATGCGAGGGCCATGTATATAATTACTGAAGGGGAAATGAGGTTGTTGCAGTAATGCAAATTAAACAGAGACAAGAAGCGCATTGTCATTTAACAGGTGTTGCAATATGCTATTCAGGTAACAAATATTTCGAACCCACATGAACTTCAGTTATTTTCCATCATGTGGACAAGAGTTCACAAAGCGAAGATTATCTTCAATGGGCAATCTAATGTATCTTAGTGAATGAACAACTCTACTAATCTTTCCAGCATCCGCAGTAGCTTTTAGCTTTTTGTTTTTAACTCTACTAATCTCCCTGCCTGTACAAAGAAAGGTTGGAACATGATGGTAATTGCCTTTATAGATAATTTGGATCCTTTCCTCCTGGCTGCAGTGTGCTCTATATATAAAGAATAATAGAAGCAGAGGAATAAATTGAGAGTAGGATGATGATTCCAAATTACAGGGTGATTGATTCATGAAAAGAAGCTAAGGGAATTAATTTACTTAGAAAAAGAAATTAAGTAGGGCATGCTTCAAACTCTGAAGTAAGAAGGGAATAGATAAGGTAGTGTAGAACAGTTATTTTGTAGAAAATTATGGGCTGTATTTTACGGTTCCCCGCTGGATGTGTTTTCGGTGGGGTGAGGGCGGGGGAGGGCACGTAAAATGTGACGTGTGGCTAGCCCGCCTCTTTCCCACTCACCTTGACCCGGACCCCAAAACATGGTATGCAGGCGGGCGTCAGAATCAGCAGCTGTCCACCATTTTAAAATAAATAATTAATGAGCAATTGAGCTTGTGGCCAAGCCATGGCTGTCTTCATCCAGGGGTCTGCTTTCAGCCCCAGCAGTGCCAACTACTCTGTTCTGGCACTGCTTGGACTGCTAGAGCTGCCAGCCAATCAGATTAGCCGGCAGCCCTCGCGGGCAGGACTTCCTTACACTGAGGGGCAGAAATCCCACTCTGTTTGTTTAGCCCGCCAGCAGCACATTATCACTTTGGGGCAGGCATTTTTAAAGTCGGTCAGCTTGCATCCAACTTTAGCAATGGGGGAACGAGCAATATGCCCCCCTCCCCTCACCCACCCCCCGTGAAAGTCAGCCCTCTGAATTTGAAACCAGGGAATAGGAATGATAATACGAAATGGAAACTGCAAGTTTAGAATCGATGGATTTACTTTAGACCATCACTTTATGGAGAAGACTGCCACCTACTGCAACACAAACTCAATTCAAACATTTACAAAGAAATTTGATTAATTGCTGATTTACCAAACAAGGCATATGGACTGGAACTTGCAAAATATGTTCTTTTTAAAGATTACACGAAGTCCTGACATGGACCTAGATAATTAGGCTGAATGGGTTTTCTTTCTCCTGCAATCAGGATGCCAACAATTGACCTCAGAACCCCTGGATTGAGAAGGAAAAAGTGACCAGTGTTCACTTTTCTGAGTGATATCCTGATGTGCTCATGTGAATGTTGGATAAGGGAATCTTTGTGGGAAGTTTTTAACAGTACGCCATCATTCACTGAAGGGTGATGCACGAATAATGTTGTTTTGCAGAATGTACTGGAGGGTAACTAATACCCATGGAATCTTACCACAGCAAGCAGCCAATGATTGCAGGACAAGAAGGGAGAAAATTGTAAGAAAAAATATCTGACTAGATAATCTAATATGTCTTACAGAAAAAGAAGTAATCTTATGGAATGATGGATTAGTAACTTCCAGAAGTTATCAGGTCCAGTTTTACACGGAGCTTAAAGGTCCAGTTTCCTTTTCAATTTTTCGACAAAGGATACATTCTCAGAATCTTGAAAACAGACCTTGATCTCATTAGTAGATGCTGCATGGCCTCCATAATGTTTTCAGAAAGTTCCTGTGCTCTAGTGAAAAATGTTTTGTGGAGAAATGAACAATTGCTCCCAATGTTTTTTTAAAAAACTTGAGGTCTATTAGATGCACCTTGCATTTCTTTCACAGCAGACCAGTGTTAGCTCAATGTTGAAGAAAATTAGAGCTTGTGCTTCCAAGCAAATTAGCTTTTTTGTACTGCAGCAGAGTGTATATTTAATAAACTGCTGTCACGAACAAAATTTATGTGTTTTCTTACTGCCCGTGCTCAATATGTTTTATATGTGAGGTGTGTGTATTTTCTTACCCTCTGAGTGATTATCTGAATTTAAACAATTCCAGCAACAAGCTTTTTTGTGAGTGGAAAGTAAAATAAAGAAGGTTAAACTAAAGAAGGTTATTTATTATCTCACACTTGCCCTGGAGGTTTAAAATGCATTGTCTCACTCACTTGCCTCACACATTCTATCACTCACAAAAAGATAAGATATAGATGAAGAATAGACGATATGATTCCAATGTATAATTGCCCAATGTCTCAGTCTCTCTTTCATGGCAGGCCTGCAGTTTCTTAGATGAGTTGATACTTTGTTGAAGTAAAAGTCTTGTAGGTTTCTCAGTGAGCTTTGAGGTTTCTTGTAGTTGAATTTCCAGGAGATTAGTTCTTAGGTGAATTTGAAGTCAAAGCAGGTTGGGGAGAGTCCTTCTCTTTCAAGGTGTTTCTGTTTATTACCTTAGCTGCTTAGTTGACTGTAGCTGGTTCAATGGCTTTCAGATGGTCTTGCTCTGTCTCTGCAGAGCTGATTCTTCCTGTTTTTAACAGCAGGAAACAAACATGGCTCACTCACCCATGTGACTTGTTACAAGGCTAAAGTCCTTTTCCAAATAAAGTGGGTGGTCAGGTTGGTAAACAACCTGTCTTTGACATTTGACACTTTAAAATTTACCCAGTCTGGGTTCAGATGAGGGACCATCATGATATAATGAAAGATTGAAGGGGACCCCTTCACATTTGTCTAAAACACATTGGGCTGAATTTTCCCCCCACTGGTGGGGTGGGGTGGTGGGGGGGGTGGAGAAGTTGAAGGGCGGGTGCGTACAGGTGCGCTTCTGATCGGCGCCCCCAATTGGAGGCGCGCCGCTATTTTATGAGCACATCAGACGGCTAAGTGCAGCCTCGGGGAGATTGGCTATAGATGTAAAAAAGATAAAATTGGAAAAATAAAATTTCCCTAACATATCCCCTCATGTGACAATGTCACATGAGTTGGGACATGTCCATAATTTTTACAAAAGCTTTATTAATTTTTTAAAAACCCTACATGAAACCTCGTCCCGCCCGTGGATGAGGTTTCATATTTTTTCTAGTTCCCGCTGGGGCTCCTGGCCTGCCCGCCAACCTTTACGTTCTGATGAAGAGTCATTTGGTCTCGAAACGTTAACTGTATCCCTCTCCGCAGATGCTGTCAGACCTGCTGAGTTTTTCCAGGTATTTTTGTTTAAGGTTGGACGGGCTGGTCCTTTGATTACTTAATTGACCCTGTCAATGGCCTCAATTGGCCATTTACAGGTCAATGGGCGCACAGCTGATTTTGCTGCGCCCCCGCCTTTCTGAAAATTTAACTGGGGCGCGGTGACATCGGGAGTTCCCCCCACGCGTCATTTTACGTGTTGGCGAGTGGGCCCTGTCCCCCACTCGCTGATGCATAAAATCCTGCCCATGGAGTTTCAATGTGCCTTTTTTCATCGTGAACCAGAAAGTTGAATCAGCTGAAATGCTATAATCCTTGTGTTGACTTTCCATCCTTAAACAAAGAGGTGTGTGAATTTCCCGGCTGCCTGTGAATATCCAGACTTAATTAGGTATTTGCTTAACACTCAGGACTGCCTGGAGCCCAAAATGCCAAAGGTCCCATGATTTGCAGTAACCATTTTAACAGACTGTGTCAAACTTTTAAAGTATTGTCTGAAAGTTCATAATATGCTAGATCATGACACTGTCCATATTAGCTTATAAAATAATCAAATAATATCTGATGGTTATGAGAGCTGCATGTGACAGCACATTTAACAAATCATTCTGAGCTCGTTTCCAAGTGCACTAAAAGCTCTAATGCAAAAAGTTAAAGAGATTCACTTTTGACTATCCTCATTAACTGTTCACACCATGTACAAGATGGTGGAATATTTATTAAATAAAAGCTACTCTGAATAATGTAACCTAATTGGTGAAAGACTAATTTTTCTAATATGGAACCATTTCTTCTTAATATAAAAACAGAAAGTGCCGGAAAAACTTAGTGGTCTGGCAGATCTGTGGTGCGTGAAACATTTTGAGTCCAATATGACTCTTCTTCAGAACCAATTTTTTCTGGTGGCTCATTCCATAATTCACATAGCTTTTAAAAGGAGATTTTGAGCATGTTTTTCCAAGACAAACTGATGTTTTTGTTTTCCTTTTCATTTCCACAGTTAGCAAGATATTACAGGATGTTTTCAAAACACTCAGTATATTAAAACAAGTATATAGGGAGTACAATGTAAATTTTTAAATTAATCAATAGGTTTTGGTCAGCAGTTCTCCAGCTTTGTTAACCCTGTACAAAGTATGGCCATGTACAAAGGGCAGAGGGACTCACTAGTGGAACAACCTGAAATGTGAACTTTTGTTTTTCTCCCCACAGATGCTGCCAGGCCTGTTGAGTATTTCCAGCATTGTCTGTCTTTATACCAGATGGTCAGCAGCAATACATCTTAGAGAGATCACACTTCAATTTTATGTTACCGTTGGGAAATTAGGTGGGGGGGAGAAACCAGTTTTAATTATCTAATTTTCTTTTCGTCTAAGTTCAAACCAGATAATAGGTGCTTTAAAGGAGAGCCTGTCTTCCTGAGAAAATCATGAAAATAATTGAAGATTCATTTGTCAGTTTCATCACAATATTGTCATGAAATTTGTCTCTACATCCTGTAAGAAACCTGAGGAAAGGTTTCCTTTCCAGTTGTTTCTGAAGCATTTTTCCCGATGCAGTTCCTGATGTGGAAAATTTGTCCCAGATCCCAAAATAATGAAATTCCATTTGCTGCTAGTTTTAAAATTTAGGCACATTTGAAGCAGGCTGAGTCCCCTCCTCCTCCCTATATCTAATCACAAGAAAAGAATATAATGTTAAATTTATACCTGGGAATTTCAAGAATATACATTATAAACGTTGGGGTATTCTTATGAATATTCTGTTACATATAACACATAGGCCAGAATTTTCCCGTCAGCGATTTGGTGGCGGGGCCCGCTCGCCGCCGGGAAAATGACGCGGGATGACATCGGGAGGAACCCCCGATGTCATCCCGGTCCCTTTAAATTTTTAGGAAGGCGGGTGGACAGCGAAATCAGCTGTCCGCCCGCCGACCTGTCAATGGCCAATTGAGGCCATTGACAGGCTAATTAAGATAATTAAAGACTCTGCCCAGCCAACCTTAAGGCTGGCGGGCAGGCCAGGAGCCCCAGTGGGCTCCTGATAATACATGAAACCTCATCCACTGGATAATAAAGTTTATGTCCTTTTTATTAACATGTCCCATCTCATGTGACATTGTCACATGAGGGGGACATGTTAATAATATTTTTATTTTTCTATTTTTTAAGTTTTGTGCACTGTCACTAATCTCCCTGAGACACCACTTAGTCTCAGGGAACAGTGAGCTCTTTCATGCTCATGCGCGGAAGAACGCACTTTGACAGCTGGGGATTCCCTCCCCCCCGCACAGGAAGCGCATAGCACTTCCTGTCGGGAAGGCCGCTGGGCGGGCCTTAGTTGGCCCGCCCACTCAAAATGGCGGCAGGCCCCATTTCGGTGGCGGGGGTTGGCTGTCTGCCCGATGCCAAGCCGGTGGGGCCCGCACACCCATCAAGGGCAAAATTCTGCCCATAGGGTATTATAGTTCATGAGTTGGGTGAAAATATGGGGGGAAAATTGCAAACACGTTCAAATAAAATGAGAGGGTAGAAATTCTAAATATCAAATTTAATATTGGAATGTTTAACATGCATGAATAATAAGGGCAAATACACACTTCCATCAAGGGACCCTGCTCACTGAGCATATGATGCGAGAAATGTTTTTGTCCCCACCCCGACCCACATTCCCTCTGAGTGTAATTCACCCAGGATGGCAAGTTACCCTTTGTATTCCTTTGTGTGTATTGGCTTTACACAGGCATTAATGTGGTTAATTTAAATGACAGTGTCTGTCAGCTGAAACTCGGTTGGTTGCTATCAAGGAATTATAAATATTATTCCCGATGAGCCCCCAGTTGTTATGACACAGCAATTTGGTAAAGGCTGAGTTATTTAAAATCCCAGAGGGAAACTTTGAACAACTGTCATAACCTATATTTTCAATTGGTATGTTTTGAGTTGCAGCTCTAAATTCAGGAATAAGACCACTAGTTCTCGAAAGGTTTTCTACCAAACTAAATGAGACATTTATTAATTTAGAACAAATTAAACACATGCATATGGCTACAAATTACTACTATCATAACTTTTAACAAATTCCCAAATTAATCTCCACTAAGACAACAATAACCAATAGACTTAACCAGACACCAGGCAAAGCATTTTCACCTTATGAATTCAAAATGAGTTTCCTTTCAATTTGGTTCCTTTGCAGACAGTTGTAGGCTTATAGGCTTAGATCTTACATGTCTCTGACCTGCACACACAAAAACCCTTCTGTTATACCCAGCCTTTCCCTTTGAATGCAAATTCTCATTGCATCACCAGGCCCTTTGAACTCCTTCCATAGTACCAATTTTATTAGTAATATAAACATTGCTTGATGTCTCCTAGCTCGGTGCAAGGTTTCACTCCTACTCTTGAATGCTCTATTCAACAAAATACAAATATACCCTCCACCTCTGTTTACATCTCAAAATTACTATACTTCAAAGCACCCAGACTAGCTGGCTTTAATCCAATTAACACACACACAGACTAAACCTCTATTTAAAAGAACTAATTTCCAATAACATTATATACATTAATATCTCTTCCTGACAACCATCTACACGATGCATTGCGGCAACTCGCCAAGGTTCCTTCGACAGCACATTCCAAACCCGTGACCTCTACCACCTAGTAGGACAAGGGCAGCAGATACATGGGAATACCACCACCTACAAGTTCCCTCCAAACTTCACACCATCCTGATGTGGAGTTAAATCGCCATTGCTTCACTGTTGCTGGGTCAAAATCCTGGAACTCCTTTCCTAACAGCACTGTGGGTGTACCTACAACACATGGGCTGCAGCAGTTCAAGAAGGCAGCTCACCACCACCTTCCCAAGGGCAATTAGGAATGGGCAATAAATGCCGGTCTAGCCAGTGACACCCATATCCCATGAAAATTTTTTTAAAAACCTTCCCTGCTCTAAGGAGAACAGTTTCAGCTTCTCCAGTCTCTCCACATAACTGAAATCCTTCATCCCTGATACCATTCATTCCCGTAACTCTCTTCAGCATCCTCTCTAAGGTCTTCACACACCTGCCTAAGTGTGGTGCCTAGAATTGAATACAATATGCCAGCTACGGCCTAACCACTGTTTGGTAAACATTTAGCATAACTTCTATGCTTTCATACTCTCTTCCTCTGTTAATACAGTCAAGGATTTCATTTGCTTTTTTTTAATGCCTTCTCAACCTGCCCTGTCACTTTCAAAGACATATATACAGCCTCAGGTCTCCCTGCGAACCCTTTAAAAATGTACCATTTAGTTCATGTTTTCTCTCATTCTTCCTAAAACGTATCACTTCACACTTCTCTGTGATAAATTTAATCTGCCATAAATCTTCCCATTTCATCAGTCTACATGCTCTGAAGTCTATTAATATCCTCGTTGTTTACTACATTTCTGAGCTTCATATCATCTGCAAACTTTGTAATTATACCCATATACCCAAGTATAAGTCAAAATATATCAGTAAGAGTAGTAGTCTGAATTCTGACCCTGGGAAACACCAATGTACCTCCCTCCAATCTGAAAAATAACTGACCACCACTATTCTTGGCTTTATATCCTTTAGCCAATTTTGTACCTGTTGCTGTCCACTTAATTCCACAGATTTTAATTTCGCTAACATGTCTGTTAGGTAGTACTTTGTCAAATACCTTTTTAAAGTTCATCTACAAAACCACATTACCTGAAGAATCCTCTGTTAACTTCACCAAAGAATGTGCTCAAATTAGTCAAACATGATTTGCCTTGAACAAATCCATGCATTCATTAGCCCATACTTTTTCAAATTATTTGGTCCTTAATTAATCTGTAGTTGTTGGGTTTATCCATTTCCCCATTTTTAAACAGATGTGACATTTGGAATCATCCAGCACTCTGGCACTATCCCCATTTACAAGGAGGATTGGAAGATTGTGGTCAGAGCCTCTGCAATTTTCCCCATTGCTTCCCTCAGTAAACAAGGATGCATCCCATCAGGATCGGAAGAATTTTCTACTTTGAGGAAAGCCAACAGTTTAAGTATCTCCTCTTTATTTTTATCCTAACCAATGATAGTATGAAGTGACTGCCCCTTTCTTCATTGCTACATTCCTCTTCTTCTGTGAAGACAATTGCAAAATAGTCATTTAGTACCTCAGCCATGCTCTCTGTCTTACCAAGAATATCTCCTTTTTGGTCTCTGATCAGCCCCACTCTTCCTTTGACCACCCTTTACGATTTATGTGTTTATAAAGATTGTTGAGTTCCCTTTTATTTTAGAGACTAATCTATTCTTATTCCCTCTTTCTCTCTCACTGTTTTTATTTGCTTTTGTCTTCTGTACTCTATATTTCAGTTTAGCTGCTGCCAACACCCTGCTGTACCTCACCATCGCCTCACTTGACCCTCCACTGTCTCTAAATTGTCTGTTTGTCTGACGTCCGGTACAGGATCAGTGAATATCTTCTCCAGTTGAATACTGGGAAGAGTGAAGCTATTGTCTATAATGTCTGCCAAAAACTCCATTCCTTTGCCACTGACTCCATCCTTCTCCCTGACAACTGTCTGAGGCTGAACCAGTCGTTTGAGAGTATGATATTGAGTCATATTTGACCCTGAAATGAGCTTCTGGCCAAGTTTCTGCACCATCATTAAGACCACCTATTTCCACCTCGTTAACATTACCTGATTCGCCCTCTACTTCAGCTCATCCACTATGGAAACCCTCATTCATGCTTTTGTTACCTCTGGACTTGATTATTCCAATACATTTCTGAATGACCTCCCGCCTCCATAAAATTGAAGTCATCCAGAACCCTGCTGCTCATGTCCTAACTCATAAAAAGGTAATCTTTGCCCATCACCTTTGTGCTCACTGACATGCATTACTTACCAGTTAATACCTTGATTTTAAAATTCTCTTCATTATTTTCAAATTTCTCCATGGTCTCACCTCCTCCTGCCCTACAAAACTCCAAGATCTCCCAATTCTGGCCTCTTAGGCCTCCCTGACTTTAATCACTCTACCATTGGCGACCATGCCTTTTAGCTGCAAAGGTTCGAACCTCTGGAATTCTCTCTCTCAACATTTCTGCCTTATCTCTTCTCTTTACTATATTAAAGGGACAACTTGCATGGACCAGTCTTGACCCTTTTAAAACACTTTGTGGAAGCACCTGCTGCCTGCCTGCGCTGCAGACTATTTCTACATTTACTTACAATAACATTGTCAGCAGTGGCTTGGTTGATAGCAGTCTCACCCCTGAGGCATAAGGTTGTTGATTCAAGTCCACCACAGGTGCTGGAGTACAAAAATCCAGATGAACTCTCCAGTGCTGCACTGTTGAAAGTGCTGTCTTTTGGTTAAGATGTTAAACCAAGGCTTTGCCTGCTGTCTCAGGTGGATGGAGAAGATACCATGTCATGATTTCAAAGAAGAGCGGGGGAATTATCCTTGGAGTTCTGGCCAATACTTATCCTTCATTCAACATCACACATACAAAAAGATTATCTCATCATGATCACAATGTTGTTTGAGGGAGCTCAGTTTGTGCAAATTGGTTGTCACATTTCCTACATTGCAACAGTGACTGCACTTCAAAAGCACTCCATTGGCTGTGAAGTGCTTTGGGACATCTTGAGGTCATAAAGGTGCCAGATAAATGCAAATGCATATGGTGGTCTATGTAAATAAAATTTATCGTCAGAAAATTATATTCTTAGATTTATGTAGGATTCATTCATCATTTTTTTCTTTCAGGGGATGTGGGCATCACTGACAAAGCCTACATTTGTTGCCCATCCCTAATTGACCTTGATCTGAACATTTCAGAGGGTAGTTAAGTTTCAACTATGTGCCTGGAGTTACACATAAGCCAGACCAGATAATGATGGCAGATTTCCTTTCCTAAGGGACACTAGTAAACCAGATGAACAATTAATGATAGTTTGATTAATTCAAATTCCACCAGCTAGCATGGTAGGATTTGAACCCATGTCCTCAGAGCATTACAGACTCGCACCACTCACTGTGTGAAAAAGTTTTTTCTCACATCATGTTTGCTTCTTTTGCAAGTCACTTTAAATCTGTGCCCTCTCATTCTTGATCCTCTTATGAGCAGGAACGGTTTCTCCCTATCTACTCTGTCCAGACCCCTCATGATTTTGAACACCTCTATCAAATCTCCTCTTACCCTTCTCCTCTCCAAGGAGAACAGTCCCAACTTCTCCAATCTATCTTCATAACTGAAGTTTCTCATCCCTGGAACCATTTTTGTAAACCTCTTCTGCATTCTTTCCAATACGTTCACATCCTTCCTAAAATGTGCAGAAGATGCACACCCACGAGTTTAAATCCCTCGCACACCCAGAACTGTACACAATAGTCCAGCTGAGGTGTAACTAGTGTCCTATACAAGTTCAGCATAACCTCCTTGCTCTTGTACTCTATGCACCTATTAATAAAGTCCAGCATACTATATGCTTTATTAACTGCTCTCTTCACCTGTCCTGCCACCTTTAATGACTAATGCACATATACACCCATGTCTCTCTGCTCTTGCACACCATTTAGAGTTGTACGCCTTATTTTACATTGTCTCGCCATCTTCTTCCTACCAAAATGAATTACCTCACACTTCCCCACGCCACAAACTTGTCTGTTTTTTTGAAGTTTTACGCTGTGCTCCTCAGTTTACAATGCTTCCAAGTTTTGTATCATCTGCGAGCTTTGAAATTGTCCCCTGCACACCAAGATCTAGATCATTAATATATATCAGGAAAAGCAAGGGCCCCAATACCAACCCCTGGGGAACTCCACTACAAACCTTCCTCCAGCCTGAAAAATATCCATTAGCCATTACTCGCTGTTTCCTATTACTCAGCCAATTTTTATCCACGTTGCTACTGTCCTTTTTCTTCCATGATCTATAACTTTTCCCACAAGTCTGCTGTGCAGCACTGTATTGAATGCCTTTTGGAAGTCCATGTACACTACATTAACAGCCTTACCTTCATCAACCCTCTCTGTTACCAGTTCAAAAAACTCCAAGTTAGTTAAACATGATTTCCCTTAAGGAATCCATGCCGGCTCTTCCTAATCAACCCACATTTTTCCATGTGACTATTAATTCTATTCCGAATGACTGTTTCTAGGAACTTCCACCACTGAAGTTAAACTGACTGGTCTCTAATTGCTGGGCTTATCCTCACAACTTGTTTTTGAACAAGAGTGAAATGTTTGCAATTCTCCAGTCCTCTGCCACCTCCCCTGAGTCTAGGGAAGACTGAAAGATTTTGGCCAGGGGTATAGCCAGAGTCTATGGATTACTAGCCCAATGATATTATCAGTATGCTTCCCCTCCCCCCCCCACCAAGGTGAGGCTGGGTTTTGTGAACCTGGAGCACAAAGTGACCATGGCATTCAGTAGTACCTCCGACGTTTTGCATCTGGTTTGTAAAATAGGGACGCCCCCTCTGCGCGCGCAGCGTAAATCGGGCACGGAAGTGGTGCTGACGTCACCCTCTTAGGGAGCGTCTCCAGTTGTGAGCGTGGCCGTGCGAGGAGCGAATCAAAGGGACAGAGAGACCGGCGCTGAGGACCTTGCCGAGCCGGGGAAAGAGTGATCCCCAAGTCCAGTGACGGCTGCCCTGTCCAGGCGAAGAGATTGCGCCTTTTCCGCTGCTTCACACACGGGCGGAGAGGCGGGTCCGGGCCTGGCCGCCGCCCCCAAACCTTCGGGCCGCAGAGGCCGGGGTCAAAAGGCACCTTCCAGCCGGGGCCAGGGCCGGGGCACCATGAGTGAGCATGGGAAGAGGAAGAGGAGGAAGAGTTTAAATCCCTCGCGTTACTCAGGTAATGAACACGGAGTATTTTGGAAGGCAGCGGGAGGCCTTTAAACAGAGTTAAACAGAAACTGGTCAACACGCATCACAGGGCAGGGGCATAACACTGGCCGAATAACAGGGCAGGGGCATAACACTGGCCGAATCACAGGGCAGGGGCATAACACTGGCCGAGTCACAGGGCAGGGGCACAACACTGGCCGAATCACAGGGCAGGGGCACAACACTGGCCGAATAACAGGGCAGGGGCATAACACTGGCCGAATAACAGGGCAGGGGCATAACACTGGCCGAATAACAGGGCAGGGGCATAACACTGGCCGAATAACAGGGCAGGGGCATAACACTGGCCGAATAACAGGGCAGGGGCACAACACTGGCCGAATAACAGGGCAGGGGCACAACACTGGCCGAGTCACAGGGCAGGGGAGCAACACTGGCCGAATAACTGGGCAGGGGCATAACACTGGCCGAGTCACAGGGCAGGGGCATAACACTGGCCGAGTCACAGGGCAGGGGCATAACACTGGCCGAATCACGGGGCAGGGGCACAACACTGGCCGAATCACGGGGCAGGGGCACAACACTGGCCGAATCACAGGGCAGGGGTACATCACTGGCCGAATAACAGGGCAGGGGTACATCACTGGCCGAATAACAGGGCAGGGGTACATCACTGGCCGAATAACAGGGCAGGGGTACATCACTGGCCGAATAACAGGGCAGGGGTACATCACTGGCCGAATAACAGGGCAGGGGTACATCACTGGCCGAATAACAGGGCAGGGGTATAACACTGGCCGAATAACAGGGCAGGGGAGCAACACTGGCCGAATAACTGGGCAGGGGCGCAACAGTGGCCGAATAACTGGGCAGTAGCACAACAGTGGCCGAATAACTGGGCAGGGGCGCAACACTGGCCGCATAACTGGGCAGGGGCACAACACTGGCCAGCGCCCAGTTGTGTTTTTAATTGGGTAGTTGAATTGTTTCATTCCTGTCTGCTCTTTGGGTTGTTTTCATTTTTGCTTATTTGGGTAACACAGGATTTCTCCCCCACTATTAAGACAATGTTATGGAGGTGTGGAGAAACAATGTCAGGTTGTCGACTCAGCCTCAGTAACGGGGGAAGGGTTTGTGGTTTGTGGCATGGGCCGAAGGTGATGGCTTTGGCCTTATTGATGCTTGGCCTGAGGAAATTATCGCAGTTTAAGATTGGATGTCAGACAAGAAGTCTGACAAAACAAGGGTACTGAAGCAATCATCAACACGCATGTCGAAGTTGACCCCCATTGTCTATGAATGATATCTGCAAGGGACAGCACAGATGTGGATGGTGCCAAAGGTGAATTCTCTGGTGGTCTTTGGGTTATGATCCAGCAGCAGCAGCAGCTGGGTTTCGTGAATGAAATGAGCTGGGAAAAGGCAGAAAGAAAGAAGTAACTTACATTATGTAGCGCTTTTCATGACCACCTGGTGTTCCAAAGCGCTTTACAACCAATTGAGTACTTTTTGAAGTGTAATCACTTATAATATAGGGAGGCAAACACACCAGCCAATTTGTGCACAACAACCTAGATCAATACACATAGAGCCTTTAGTGTAATAAAATGCCCCAAGATGGTTCACCAGAATGTTATCAAGCAAAATTTGAAACATGAGGTATTCGGACAGATGACCAAAGCTTGTTCAAAGAGGTGAGCTAAATGACCAGGTCACCTCCTTTTTTGAGCAGTGTTAGTTGAGGGATAAATGCTGGCCAGGAGAATTCCCCTGCTCTTCCTCGAAATGGTACCTGCCCACCTGGGAGGGCAGGTAAGGAGGTCAGTTTAACATCTCATCCAAAAGATGGTACCACCGACAGTGCAGCCTACTACTGCACTAGAGGCATCAGCCGATACTTTGTGCTCAAGACTCTGGGGTGGGTCTTGAACCCAAAACTTTTGACTCATGCGAGAGTGGTACACAGAGAAGGTATGCAGGAGATGGGAGAGAAACTATAGTGAGATGTGAGTTCAGGGCTAGGGTTAGAGGAGAGATTTGGCTTAGTGGGAAAGGGATAGAAAAAGGAACAACTATAACAGCTTATCATAATAAATAGGAGCAAGAGTAGGCTGTACTCAAGCCTACTCCGCCATTCATTGAGATCATGGCTGACCTAATTGTGGCCTTAACTCCACTTTCCTGTCACCCCTGACCTCCCATAACCCCTGACTCCCTTGCGGATAAAAAATTCTGTCTAACTCGGTCTTGAATATGTTTAATGACCCTAGCCTCCACTGCTCTCTCAGACCATCTAAGAGAAGAAATTCCTCAACACCTCCACCTTAAATGGGAGACCCCTTATTTTTAAACTGTGCCCCCTAGTTCTAGATTCCCCCATGAGGGAAAACATCCTGTCAGCATCAACCCTCAAGCCCCCTCAGGATCTTGCATGTTTCAATAAGACCATCTCTCATTCTTCTAAACTCCAATGAATATAGAGCCAACCTGCTCAACCTTCTTTCATAAGACAAACCCCCTCATCCCAGGAATCAGCCTAGTGAACCTTCTCTGAACAGCTTCCAATGCAAGGAAGACCCTCCAAGTAACGTGACCAAAACTGTACACAGTACTCTAGGTAATGGTCTCATCAACGTCCTGTGCAGTTCTGTACTTTTATACTCCATCCTCCTTGCAATGAAGGCCAGCATTCCATTTGTCTTCCTAATTACTTGCTATAACTGTGTGCTAACCTTTTGTGATTCATGTACAAGGACACCCAGATCCCTCTGTACTGCAGCATTCTGCAGTCTCTCTCTACTTAAATAATATTCTGCTTTTCTATTCTTCCTGCCAGAGTGGGCAATTTCATTTTCCCACGTTGTATTCCTTCTGCCAAATGTTTGCTCACTCACTTAACCTATCTATATACCTTTGCAAACTCTGAGTTTTCCTCACAACTTGCTTTCCTATCTGGCTTTGCATTGTCAGCAAATTTGGCTACAATACAGTTGGTCCCTTCACACAAGTCATTAATATAATGTAAATTGTTGAGGGCCAGCATTGAAATCTGAGGCATTCCACTGGTTACAGTTTACCAATCTGAAAATGACCCATTTATGCTGATTCTCTCTTTCCTGTTGGTTAGCCAATCCTCCATCAATGCTAATATACTAGCCCCAGTACCCTGAGCTCTTGTGTAGTAACCTTTTATGTGGCACCTTATCGAATGCCTTTTGGAAACCCAAATACACTACATCTATTGGTTCCTCTTTATCCACCCTGCTTGTTTCATCCTTCAAGAACTCTAATAAATTTGTCAAACACAACTTCCCTTTCATAAACCATGTTGACTCTGCCTGATTGTATTTTTTATAGTGCCTTTAATGTAATAAAACATCCCAAGGCGCTTCACTTAAGCATTATAAAACAAAATATAACAGGTAGCCACATAAGGAGAAATTAGGCCAGATTACCAAAAGCTTGGTCAAAGAGGTAGATTTTAAGGAATGTCTTAAAGGGGGAAAGCTAGATGGAGAGGTGTAGGGACAGTATCCCAAAGCTTGGGGCCTAGGCAACTGAAGGCGTGGCCACCAGTGGTGGAGCAATTAAAATCGGGAATGCCAAAGAGGCTAGCATTAGAGGAGCACAGAGAGTTATGGGACTGGAGGAGATTACAGATATAGGGAGGGGCGTTGTTATGGAGGGGTTTGATTAGAATGAGCATTTTAAAATGAAGACATTGCTTGAGCAGGAGCTGGCGTCGGTCAGTGAGCACAGGAATGACAGGAGAACGGGACTTGGTGCAAATTAAGACACAGCAGCAGAGCTTTGGATGACCTGAAGTTTACGGGTAGAACGTGGGAGATCAGCAAGGAATCTGTTGGAATAATCAAGGCTGGATGCTATGATGGGATGGGCGAGGGTTTTATCTGCCTATGAGCTGATACTGGAGCGAAGTTGGGTGATGTTACATAGGTTAGGTAGATTTTTGTTCGACGACAGAGTCAAAAGTTATGGGGGGGGCGGTGGGGTGCAAGCAGGAAGGTGGAGTTGAAGCCATGGCAGTGGAGAGGCGTTGGAGGAGGATGGTTTGCTCAACTGTATCAAAGGCTGCAGACAGATAAAGATGAGGAGGAGGGAATGTTTACCTTTGTCACAATTGCATGGGATGTCATTTATGACTTTGGTAAGAACTGTTTCAGTACTGTGGCAGGGTCAGAAACCTGATTGACCTGATTGGAGGGATACAAACATGGGGTTCCAGGAAAGATAGGAACATATTTGGGAGGCAGCAACATGTTCAAGGGCATTGGAGGGGAAAGGGCAGTTGGAGATAGGATGGAAGTTGGCAAGATGATGGAGTCAAGGGTTGGTTTTTGAGGAAAAGGTTGATGATGTAAATTTAAAGGAGAGAGAGACAACACCTGAAGAGAGAGCACCGTTAACAATATTGGCTTTTTAAAAATTTGTTCATGAGATGTAGGCCAGCATTTATTGCCTATCCCTAATTGCCCTTGCGTTGAGGGCATTTACGAATCAACAACATTGCTGTGGGTCTGGAGTCACATGTGGCCAGACCAGGTAAGGACGGCAGATTTCCTTCCCAGATGGGTTTTTACGACAATCGGCAATGGTTTTGTGGTCATCAGTCAGACTTAATTCCAGATTTTTGTTGAATTCAGATTTCACCATCTGCCGTGGTGGGATTCAAACTGGGTCTCTGGAATACTAGCCCAGTGACAATACCGCTATGCCACCTCATTGGGACTAAAAGATCAAGTTGGATGATCTTTTTAGTGGGAATATGATCGAGGGAGCAGGAGTTGGGTGTCATGGGCAGGATAAATTCAGCGCATGGGGGGAATTGGAAAATCTAGAGAAAGATGCGGACTGAGGGCTAGGGTAGGCGGGAACAGACGTAGTTTGGCCAGGTGGGATCATGGAAGGGAGGGTTGAGGCAGAGGCAGCTGATTGTTTCAGTCTTAGTGACAAAGACGTCCATGAGCTCCTCCAACTTATGGGGGTGGGGGGTGGGGGGGGTTTAAGAAGACAGAAGCAGCAGAGGAACTGAACTTGGTGACATAAAAGTCCATGAGCTGCTTGAACTTGTTAGTGGAGGAGGCAAAGGGTTGGGGCTTAATGAGAGAGTTAGTAGTAGAGAAAGAAGCTGAGAGCTATCTGCAGTCTTGCATTCTTGGATGATGATCCTGTAATAATGGATGATTTAAGCAGAGCAGAATGAGGCCCAAAAGCATTTGCTGTAGACCAGCCAGATCTGGTGATGGACAGTAAGACGTGTTTTGCCACAGATTAACCCACACCCATTTTTTGGAGTTGGGAGTGAAGATGGGAGCCAGAGCAAGGCTACAAGAAGAATGGGTGAAAGTAAAGGTTTCACTGGAGACAAGGGCATCAAAAATGGAGATGTGGGCAAGGTTGAACAAATCAACAAATGCAGAAGCATCTTGGGAATTTGAAAGTGCATTTTGAAGTACAAATGTGAAAGGAAGTGATTTGGAAAGGATTAGTAGGATGTAGGTGATGAGGGGTATGAGAACAGATGGCTTTGCCTTTGAGACCAGGGGAGTAGAGGGGCCAGGGGATTTGACATGGTCAAGGTGGTAACCTTGAATATTGAAAGTTTCAACTCTCTGTGGTCAGTAAAAGTCCTTTGAGAGGTGGAATAATCTCAAGCCGGGTCCTAGTGGGCATGAGTCTACAACTCAAGTTCATAGAGTTTTGCAGCACAGATGGGTCCATAGCCTGTACCAACTCTCCGAAAATGATCCACTTTCCCCAAACCTTGTTCACTGTTTTCCTTTAGAAGTATTTGTTCAATTTTTTTAAGCTCATATGAATTCTGCTTCCACCATTGGAACTTTAAAAAAAAATTTCTCTTATGATCTTAAATTTATGCCCTTTGGTTCCAATTTGCTAAATTTCCCAATTTACCTTATCAAAACCCTTCAGTATTTTAGACATATCGATCCGATCTCCTGTTAATGTTCTTTGCTCAAATAAAAGGAGCCTCAGTTTCTTCAATTTTTGTTCATAATTGAAAGTAAAGTGACTCACTTCTGCATCATCTTAATGCCCTTGATGTCAGAGCTGCACTGCAACCTAACCAATGATTTGTAAAGGTTAGTGTTGCTTTGCTTCTGTACACTTATATATTGTCAATGTACAATTTGCACTGCCCAATACCTCACCTGGCAGTGCTAGATACAAACACTGTTATTATTGTTTTTTAATATTACAGGTGAGTGGAGGCCAGAAGGTTCCTGGAGAGTTAATAGTTTCAGGGAGTCATCCAGCTTGATCTTGTATTCTTCCTTGCAGCCAGTAACATTGATAAAGCCTTAAGAGCAGATAAGTTTCCCTACTTTGGGGAATGACAAATATTTCAAAGACTGTGAGAGAGGAGAAAGTATAAGCAAGTGTTGAATATACCCTTCTGGTGCTATCCAGGCTCACATGCAGAATGGCTATTTAGCAAGTTGCAGAAGTACTGACCCTTGTGTGTGTCTTTGCCTAAGAAAAGCAAGGACAAGGGAGTAATTTGTTACTCCATCTCTTTACCATAGAATCATAGAATGCTTTCCTGAAGTTTTATGGTGGAATTCATCCTCTAAATGTCCTTACAGGGTCTGAGTCCACAGTTGAAGATGAAGAAGAAAACAATCCTGAACACTCTAACAATTCAAGCGATTCACAAGGTAAGTTAAATTGTTTGTGAGGGATGCTTGTATCTGTAAATATTACCTTGTGTTGTCTATCCACTAAGGTCAAAATGATGCACCCAGTCAGTGAATGCAGGATATCACCGAATGCAGGAGATAGCTCTCATGTCGATGGCCTAAATTAGAGTTTTTAACCGGATTGTTTCTTAATTGCAACATTTTTGGGAGGGCCAGTTGATTGTAACATTACGTCTGTCCTACAAATTCGAAGAAATTAAACAAAATTCCTTAGAGATGACTCGCTTTCTTCTGTTGATTTTACTCCCCTTCTCTCTTCCCCTCCCATTTTTCTCACCTTATCCTCTCACAGCAGTGGGTTGTGCTGGGATACTGTTCAAACGTTGCTGGTAGCTCTCTGGATCCTTACCCAATTGACCATTCTTTGCCTGAGAGTCTGGACAGTTGTGGGGGGTGAGTGGTGGGAATTAGATTTTGACCTTGCTGCCCAGTTGCAGAACTATTGTTCTAGATTGACTGCTGTCATAGAAACCATGTGATTTTCAATAACCCAAACAGAAGTGCTGGAAAGCTCAGATCTGGCAGCATCTTTGGAGAGAGAAACAGAGTTAACGTTTCGAGTCCAATGTCACTCTTCTTTGTAGCTGTGATTTTCATTTGTGTTTTAACTTTATCTTTGCCCCACTCCCTCATGACGCGGCACTGACATTTGTGAGGAGGAAAAGTTTGAAATTCATGTTTTCAAAAATTTGGGGAGGAGAAACTGTGGTAGTTTGAGTGTCTTAAATACATCAATGTACTTTTAAAAAAATTTGCTTTCTCTTTCCAGACCTTTGCATGGCAGTGAGACCAATAAACTCTGTTTTGAAAGGAACTAGCAAGAGGCAGTGTGGGTTTGATAACTGGAGCCCTTTTAACGACCAAGAGAGCAAATTTAACACATACCATCCCGAACAAGAAGTTTCAACTGCCAACAAACACCAGGACGATACAACAGAAAGTTCAGTTAGCGATGGCTCGGAGAGACGGGCCAAATCCCCTTGCTCGACAGTTCTTTATCAACATAAGTGGCCTCTGCGAAAACCGTCTTGTGATGGGCTCTACAGCTGCGAGCATTGTGACTTCAATAGCAAGTACCCGCTAGAGCTGAAGCAGCATGTTATTCTCAGGCACACGGATACTCTGCCTAACATCTGTCCAGTTTGTAAGCGTGAATTTCTGACGTACAATCTGCTCCACAAGCACTTGCAGGTCCATGAGGCAGAAGAGCCAAATGCCTGCCAGTTGTGCAGCTACAGTGCTGAAAACCCGAAGGAGCTTGAGTTACATGTGGCAGATGTCCACAACACTGAGTACCTGTACTGGTGTGAGCAGTGCAACATTCACTTCTGCAGTACCAGTGAGCTCCATCTTCACTTGCAGCAGCATGATGGTGATGAGCAGTACCTCTGTCAGTTCTGTGAGTATGGCACAGATGATGCTGCCGAGCTGCACAGCCACGTCCTTGCTGAACATGCGTACAGCCTCATGGAGATGAATGACAGCTCTGAGGATGGACTTCAGGGACCAGCGGGCTTTATGAGTAAAGTGAGCTTTGACCGAGAGAGGAACTTCTTTATCTGTCAGTCGTGTGGCTACAGAAGCCGGTTGTATGGCAACGTCAACCGACATGTGGCAATTGAGCATGCGCGGTTCTTTCCCTATGTGTGTGACGATTGTGGGAAGGGGTTTTGCAACACAGCTGAATATAACAAACATTTGAACTTGCACTCATCTCAGGAGATCTACTTGTGTCAGTACTGTGATTACTCTACTGAGCAAATTGCTAACCTCCGAGCACACATAGACATGAGCCATGCTGCAGCGCTCCCATACAAATGCGAGATGTGCATGTTGAGATTTGCAAGTGACAGTGAGCTCATGTGGCATCTTGCTAAACACAAACAGAACAATGAACTGTGGTATCAGGGATATGATTATTAAATAACATCATTTAAACTTGGTTACTGTGGCTGTGTCTATAGAATTTCAAAAGTGTGAGAAACTAACTGCGTTTCTTTTTTTATGATTTGGAGGATGTTCCTGTGGAAGAGTGCCATGTAAAGCCTCACAAGCCTCTCTGACTACCAGATAATCCATGGTGGCTTAATTTGAAAGTGTGGAGCATTTTCTATTGATTTCTAATTTTGCTGATTGTAGCACAGTACATGATGGTTGAGGACAAAGCAAGAGAACATCCCAAATTCCAACCTGTCACAAATGTGAACATTTTAAAGCACAGATTGTGAACTGTGACTATAAGTGGAGAACTGTAAAAGAACAGTCTGTATCCTTGTGCCTGAAAAGCAGAAACAGCTAGAGATAGTTTCCGCTTTAGACATGATCGATAATCCATGCACAAGTTGTGTCCACAATTGAACTAGTTTTCAGATGTGCTTATTTTTTCTCTCAAGTTTCCACCCAAACTCATTTATCACCAAACACAACATCTGCCATGAACCAGCTTAATCCGGCAGTGCTTTAGAAACTATTTTTAAACTTAAAAAAAAAAGTCCTTGATCTATTTGAATAGTAACCTGGTGCAATTTGCTCATTATAGCTGAAAATGGATTTATCACAAAAAATATAAGCATTTTAATCAATGTCTAGTCCGCCAACTGTGAGTAACCAGCTTTTCAAATAACTGCAATTGACTTAAAAGAACAATACATTTGCTAGTTAAAATGGTGTACAGAAGTCAGTTTCTTATTAAGTTAAAAATTTTATACTCAAAAGCTTTTAAAACATACCTGTTATATCCTTGCATCCACAGGATCAGTTAAATTTAAGAGCTTCCTTGAAGGTTCACAAATAAACACAATTAGTAGAAACTCATAAAGATGATTAATTCAACCTGGAGGCATCTCAGTTTTGTGGGCTGGGCTGGCTTCTAGCACAATGTTTTGTAGACTAATGCAGAAGATTGTGGAAATTTAATTAGCGCTTAAAGTTTTGTGATTTTTTGACTGATTTCGAGCAAATTGTGGCGAAAGGTCAGCACAGCCAAGCGGAAATTCTAGACCCTGCTTTCTGTAAAATCATTGAGTCTTTTGCAGATCATTTTCTAATCAATCTTTGGTCTTGCAATGGGAAGCAGGGTATTTACAAGTTGTAGCTGTTGCATAGGTGAGAGGAGACTAAGAGAGTATAAAGGAAAGGGGAAAATCTCCTGTATCTCTCAAATAGATCAGTGGAATAATATTGGCTGCATGTGTCGTCCACAGGCTGGACTATCCTAACCAAACTGGGTGCTGGGAGAAGGCCAGATAATACATTTGGAAAAATTATAGAACAAAATTAAAGTTGAATGTGTCTCAGCAAAAGATAAATAATCCAGGAGGGGTAACAAAAAGATCTTGAAGAATTTTATTGCAAAATATCAATTATTCAGATACAACAATGCTGCTCTTTTTAGGGCTTCACCACATTAAAGTTGGTTAGTAATGGACCAATGATTTGCAATTTTCCTCCTTATCAGTGTAAATATAAAATGGTGCTTCCTTCAAACAAATCCACTATATCAGAGTGCACCTCAGAATTGGATGGATGTGATGGTAATGTATATACACCGAAGATGGTTCATGTACCTGAGTGTCTGCCACTTTAGTGACTTCATGGGTATCATCTGAGCACTGAGATTGGATTTTCTGACATATTCTATAATTCACTGACTGTTGTTTAGTATTTATTTTGAAGGCATCTAGACCATGGGGTGTAGTGCAGTATGACGGATCTCAAACCAGCTTATTTGAAAGTGGTTTGGGCAAAAATTCACTCCCTTTCCTATAATGTATATTGGTATGATTAAGTAGGCTGTACAGAGCTGATTGTGTTAAAGATCGTGTCATGTGATGGAGTAAATGACATCAATTTTGAAACTTAAAATAAATTTTGCCAGCTCAGTTGGAAATTATGGTTACCTTGTTTCATTATATTCAGTGTGGTTGCATTCTTACATGCTCAATCAATAAGCAAAACTTACCTTTAGGTTCTCTTTAAGCTTCTGACGAAAAGTGACTTTTAATATTTGCCTTGTGTATAAAAATACTGCTTAATATAAACACATTAGCTGAGCGTTCTATTGAACTGAAAAGAATGAGGTACTACAAGTCATACTTAGTGTAAAATTGGGCATTGGGTATAAAGGTCAGTTTTTTTGCAGTTGAACAAAGTGTGGGGTAGATCCATAATGTCACGTAGAATATTGTTTCCACTGCTAAGACCCAGGATTAGGCCCGCAGATGACCACCTAGTTGCGGGAGATTTTTGAAGAGTCTTATCCAGCTCCTAGAAGGCATGAGCTCAGTGCACCAAACAAATCACAACTTTTAGCATCTAATCGGCAATCTGACAAAGAGGCTGGAATGCAACATGGAAATGTTGTACAGGTACTGTAAAGAAGCTTTTCTCAGATTGAGAATAGGCTTAAGGCTATCACTGGGTACTACAGGGAGAAAATATTTGTTCTTAATAGTGACATAATTTACCTTGATAAGCACAAAGTTCACCAAAGCAAACATTTAATCCATGGTTTTTAATTTCTACATTAAGGCATTGCAGAATATCAATTGGAGCCACTTTTAGATAATTCAAAACTACAGTTTAAGCTTGGTCTGGTTGGTCATATATTCATTTGGTGTTTTGTCTGAATGGAATCAATTACATCTGTGAACACTTTCTTTTTACAAAGTATCAACTTATTTATATTTAAAGGTGGAGGGAATAAAACCTTAGCTGATATTCAACTGTTAATAAGACCATCAAAGAAAAAGTGTTATTTTATAATACCATAATATCTAACATTTTGGTTGGGGTAAAAAGATGCGGTGTGTTCTGTGTTGGCAAGAAATCCTCGCCTCCAAACTCAAGTTCCAGAAGATTTCAAATTGTGAACGTTGCAAGTGCAGATTTTATTGCCAAGTATAATCTTTGACTTAACTCTGTTAGAAAATGTACCTGTCTGTTATACATACCATAAAGAAGTTATGTAAAGCCTCACACAAATGATCTAGAAATTTACTGGTACCTTTACACAAATTCCTGTAGAACCCCATTTATCTTCTTGAGGGCAAAATAGTAGCAAAAATAACGTTTAAAGTTATTTTTCAAGTATTTGTTAAATGAAATACTTAAGATAACTTGTACATGCAATGTGACTTGTTGCAGTTTCTCAATGCTTGACAAGTAACTTTGTATTTGCTTATTTTTGTACACCTCTGGTTTTGATGGAATCCTCATGTTTTATTAAACAAATGGAGAAAACATTTGCATTCTTGTAAAATTGCACAGCACTCTATAAAAGTAACTGATAGAAAGCGGTGGATTGTATAACGGGAGTATTTTCAGACATTTAAAGTGTGAACAGAAAGTAATGCTGTACTTGTTATGGAAACTAGAGCTGTATTATAAGATCATGGTATTAAAATGTAATTTTTGCACTTTGACAGGAGTCTTTGTTTTCATTATCACAATCAGTTTAAAAGCCCTGGTTTGTAGTAGACATTTGTTGAGAAGAAGAGAGAAAGTTTCAAAAGGTAAATCAATTGGAAAACTTGTGATCGTGACTGGGTGACTCCTGTTGAAAATGCATGAGTATGAGTGTCGAATGAGACTAGGATCTGGCTCAGCTATGATGCTCTGATAACATAACATAGCATACTGGCACTCACTGTCAAGACTTCAATGTGAATAATGGTCACATGATGGATATTACTCGGGCACCTGTGAACTTGTACCCCAGCAAGGCGTTAACATCAGAATAGGTGGTGAAAAATTGAGTCTGTGGATAAGAGCATGATGGGCCATGGAGTAATGGGGAATGAGTTTGGGGCTCTGATCCCATAATTTGGGTTGAAGTGGATGGCTAGCTTTTGCCTAACAACGTAACTCTTCATTAAATATGGCAGTGAAACTTGGACACCTTGCAGTGCATGACACAAGTCGGACCAAGGGGCAGAACTCCTTGGACATCCTCTGATCTACTCACTGCTCTGTACACCAGATAACTGAAGATGATCCGGGTAGAATTGAAGTGCAGCCAGAAGTTGAGAAATTGTCCCCTTTTCTCTCTTTGCAAAAAAAAAAAGCTCTGTGGATTGTGATAAGGAATAAGAATATGGGTGATTTTTTTTTTAATTGTTCCTCCACTCCAGGTGTGTGGCAATCAATAGTAGCATTCTCGACTGTGGCCATGATAGTTCAGCAAAAAACTGGAGATCAAATGTAGGACCTTCTGATCAATATGGTTGAGCTATTCAGTTCCTTAACCAGCAAGTTATGTTTTTAATCATAAAAAGATCAACTTTTAATTTTAAATAATTGTGGATTACTGGTCTGAAATTGCTTATGTTTCCTCAACCTTGGAGAAAAAAAGCTGTGCATTATAATTGTTAGAATCATTGTCATTACAAATTGAACACCAACAAATTGCTGCCCAGCATATCTATTTTTCAGCCTACATTTCAAATGTGAACAGAATGCCAAAGAATAGTGTGGCTGCTCTCCTGTTAATTTGTAGCTTATCTGACCCAAGTCTTTAGATAATGTGATTCAGCAACCTGAACAATAGGCTCACTAACTACACCAGTCACATTAATGATTTGACAGGTGGCTGTGCCTGGCTAACTGAATTTTCAAAAATTTATTTCTCAAGAACATCATGCTTCCCTGTGGCTGGTGGGTTGGAGAATCCTTGCTGAAAAGATCAAAGTCAGGGTCATACTGGTTGGCAGCAGAGTTGGGTGGATGTCAGTTTAAGGCATTGGTTGCCCAGATGTCTTGGTTTTAAAAGCAAAATACTGCGGATGCTGGAAATCTAGAACAAAAACACCTGGAAAAACTCAGCAGGTCTGACAGCATCTGCAGAGAGGGATACAGTTGACGTTTCAAGTCCGTATGACCCTTCATCAGAACTAAAAAATATAGAAATGAGATGAAATATAAGCTGGTAGAGGGGGGTGGGACAGGAGAGCTCGATAGGGGGCCAGTGATAGGTGGAGGCCAGGAAGAGACTGCCAAAGATGTCATAGATAAAAGGACAAAGGGGTGTTGACGGTGGCGATATTATCTAAAGGATGTGCTAATGGGGACATTAAGGGTAGCAAGCAGGACAAGCTAGTGGCAGATGGCCCTAGTGGGGGTGGGGTGGGGGGAAGGGATCGAAATGGGCTAAAAGGTGGAGATGAAACAATAGATCGAAATAAATTTAAAAATAGGTGGGAAAAAAATATACTTGTAAAAAAATTATAAATTATTGGAAAAAGAGGGATGGAGGAGAGAGTTCATGATCTGAAATTGTTGAACTCACTTTCAAACACTCCTAGCGCTTCACTTGCACTTCCTTCAATTTAGTCTACTGCATTCGCTGCTCCCAATGCGGTCTCCTCTGCATTGGAGAGACCAAACGCAGACTGGGTGACCGCTTCGCGGAACACCTTTGGTCTGTCCACAAGCATGGCCCAGACTTCCCTGTCGCTTGCCATTTCAACACAATCCTGCTGTTACGCCCACATGTCCGTCCTTGGCCTGCTGCAATGTTCCAGTGAAGCAAACTGGAGGAACAGCACCTCATCTTCCGACTAGGCACTTTACAGTCTTCCGAACTTAATATTGAGTTCAACAATTTCAGATCATGAACTCTCTCCTCCATCCCCACCCCCTTTCCGATCCCCCTTTTTCCAATAATTTATAATTTTTTTTACAAGTACATTTTTCTTTTCCCACCTATTTTAAAATTTATTTCGATCTATTGTTTCATCTCCACCTTTTAGCCCATTTCGATCCCTTCCCCCCACCCCACCCCACCCCCACTAGGGCCATCTGCCACTAGCTTGTCCTGCTTGCTACCCTTAATGTCCCCATTAGCACATCCTTTAGATAATATCACCACAGTCAACACCCCTTTGTCCTTTTGTCTATGACATCTTTGGCAGTCTCTTCCTGGCCTCCACCTATCACTGACCCCCTATCGATCCCCTCCTGTCCCACCCCCCCTCTACCAGCTTATATTTCATCTCATCCCTATATTTTTTAGTTCTGATGAAGGGTCATGCGGACTCGAAACGTCAACTGTATCCCTCTCTGCAGATGCTGTCAGACCTGCTGAGTTTTTCTAGGTATTTTTGTTTTTGTTTGTCTTGGTTTTACATCTTGTATGCTGCCATGTAGATGCTATGAAATGCACTTGCTCTTGACCTGGTTAGGTAGGATACTAGTAAGCTGAAGTATGTGGAACGATTCCGCTTAATGTCACCTTTCCTCCCCACACACGGAATTGCTCAACACAGGGTCCTGGAATCTCTCTTGTGATCCTCCGCCCCCTCATCTTGAGCCTCCTCTTGGAAATTTCACACCTGCCTGGGGGGATTTCTAGTGCAAGTTACTCCTGCAGATTCTGTACGACTTTGCCCAAGGTTTCTGTCTGAGCACACCATGCTGAAATGTCTTCCTGACTGGCGGAGGTAAGCCTACACATGCATTTAGGATCCTCCCCTACACCATTTCAGGACCTGGCATAGACAATTCCATATGGAACAGTGGCAGCGAACATTGTTTTTAACCATTGTATGGATACCCAGGCCTTGTGTTCAACTTGCACCCAGAGGGAAATATTTTTTCCATATTTAATTGTAGTTTAAGTGGTTTTTGCCATCTTTCATCAATTAAATTATATTTGTTTAAAGAAATATTGTTCAACATTTGGTTAAACTTTAGTCCAGCAATCCTGATCTTTGCCACCTGGTACTTGGAGAGTGTGTGTTGGTCGGAAAGTGTCATTGTGCATCTGCTTCTGCACCTGACCTAAACCACCATTCATACCCATACCGGAGCTAAGACAGTGGGGTATTGTCTGCCTCTCTTCTGTGGCTCTGAGTGTGCCTGGGTGCCCCTAGACAGGGATTACACAATATGGTATGCTCAAGCTAGGCACTGGAGGATGTTAACCGTTTTGTTGATACTAGCAACAGGATTATGATTTAACTTCTTTAAAAAAAAGACATTTATTTGGTTGAGCCATTCATGTTGATGTTTTGTTCTGTCCTCTGGAGAGGGAGGCACTTAAAATGTTGTCTTTATCCTGGTGATACTGGGTTGCATTATGCCACCTTACTGGTCCACAAAATAGTCCACAATGGCCAAGTGGATAGTTAAGAAATAGGAGCAGAAGTAGGGCATTTGGCCCTTCAAGCTTGCTCTGTCATTCAATAAGATCATGGCTGATCTGCCTGAACTCCAATTTCCTGCCATATCCGTATATGCCTTAATTCCCTTGCTTGAAAAAAGTAGTTAAGGGAATGGTCCAGCATGCAATGTCTTATATGTATCACTGAGCCTTGCAGTCCAGATTGGCCCTGCTCTGTGTTGAGTTAGCTCATCTCAGAGAGTTTACAGATGTCTCATGAAGCCTATTCTGTGCAGAGGAAAATCAGTCAGTCTGCCTCCAGAGGAAGAATCAGTCAGACTGAAGCCAGGGTAAGGATCAGTCAGTCTGAATCCAGAGGAAGGATCAGTCAGTTTGAATCCAGGGGAAGGATCAGTCATTCTGAATCCAGAGGAAGGATCAGACAGTCTATCTACAGAGGAAGGATCAGTCAGCCTGAATCTAGAGGAAGGATCAGACAGTCTATCTCCAGAGGAAGGATCAGTCAGTCTGAATCTAGAGGAAGGATCAGACAGTCTATCTCCAGAGGAAGAATCAGTCAGTCTGAATCTAGAGGAAGGATCAGTCAGTCTGAATCCAGAGGAAGGATCAGTCAGTCTGAATCCAGAGGAAGGATCAGACAGTCTGAATCCAGAGGAAGGATCAGTCAGTCTGAATCCAGAGGAAGGATCAGTCAGTCTGAATCTAGAGGAAGGATCAGTCAGTCTGAATCCAGAGGAAGGATCAGATAGTCTATCTCCAGAGGACGGACCAGTCAGTCTGAATCTAGAGAAAGGATCAGTCAGTCTATCTCTAGAGGAAGGATCAGTCAGTCTGAATCCAGGGGAAGGATCAGTCAGTCTGAATCCAGGGGAAGGATCCATCAGTCTGAATCCAGGGGAAGGATCAGTCAGTCTGTCTCCAGAGGGAAGATCAGTCAGTCTGAATCCAGGGGAAGGATCAGTCAGTCTGAATCTAGAGGAAGGATCAGTCAGTCTGAATCCAGAGGAAGGATCAGACAGTCTATCTCCAGAGGAAGGATCAGTCAGTCTGAATCCAGGGGAAGGATCAGACAGTCTATCTCCAGAGTACGGACCAGTCAGTCTGAATCTAGAGAAACGATCAGTCAGTCTATCTCTAGAGGATCAGTCAGTCTGAATCCAGAGGAAGGATCAGTCAGTCTGAATCCAGAGGAAGGATCAGTCAGTCTGAATCCAGAGGAAGGATCAGTCAGTCTGAATCCAGAGGAAGGATCAGACAGTCTATCTCCAGAGGAAGGATCAGTCAGTCTGAATCCAGGGGAAGGATCAGACAGTCTATCTCCAGAGTACGGACCAGTCAGTCTGAATCTAGAGAAACGATCAGTCAGTCTATCTCTAGAGGATCAGTCAGTCTGAATCCAGAGGAAGGATCAGTCAGTCTGAATCCAGAGGAAGGATCAGTCAGTCTGAATCCAGAGGAAGGATCAGTCAGTCTGAATCCAGGGGAAGGATCAGACAGTCTATCTCCAGAGTACGGACCAGTCAGTCTGAATCTAGAGAAACGATCAGTCAGTCTATCTCTAGAGGATCAGTCAGTCTGAATCCAGAGGAAGGATCAGTCAGTCTGAATCCAGAGGAAGGATCAGTCAGTCTGAATCCAGAGGAAGGATCAGTCAGTCTGAATCCAGGGGAAGGATCAGTCATCCTGAATCCAGAGGAAGGATCAGCCATCCTGAATCCAGGGGAAGGATCAGTCAGTCTGTCTCCAGAGGGAGGATCAGTCTGAATCCAGAGGAAGGATCAGTCAGTCTGAATCCAGAGGAAGAATCAGTCAGTCTGAATCCAGAGGAAGGATCAGTCATCCTAAATCCAGGGGAAGGATTAGTCAGTCTGAATCCAGGGGAAGGATCGGTCAGTCTGTCTCCAGAGGGAAGATCAGTCAGTCTGAATCCAGGGGAAGGATCAGTCAGTCTGAATCCAGAGGAAGGATCAGACAGTCTATCTCCAGAGGAAGGATCAGTCAGTCTGAATCTAGAGGAAGGATCAGTCAGTCTGAATCCAGAGGAAGGATCAGTCAGTCTGAATCCAGAGGAAGGATCAGACAGTCTATCTTCAGAGGACGGACCAGTCAGTCTGAATCTAGAGAAAGGATCAATCAGTCTGAATCCAGAGGAAGGATCTGTCATCCTGAATCCAGGGGAAGGATCTGTCATCCTGAATCCAGGGGAAGGATCTGTCAGTCTGAATCCAGGGGAAGGATCCGACAGTCTGAATCCAGGGGAAGGATCCGACAGTCTGAATCCAGGGGAAGGATCCGACAGTCTGAATCCAGAGGAAGGATCAGTCAGTCTGAATCCAGAGGAAGGATCAGTCAGTCTGAATCCAGGGGAAGGATCAGTCAGTCTGAATCCAGAGGGAAGATCAGTCAGTCTGAATCCACAGGGAAGATCAGTCAGTCTGAATCCACAGGGAAGATCAGTCAGTCTGAATCCACAGGGAAGATCAGTCAGTCTGAATCCAGAGGGAAGATCAGTCAGTCTGAATCCACAGGGAAGATCAGTCAGTCTGAATCCAGAGGGAAGATCAGTCAGTCTGAATCCAGAGGGAAGATCAGTCAGTCTGAATCCAGAGGGAAGATCAGTCAGTTTGAATCCAGGGGAAGGATCAGTCAGTCTGAATCCAGAGGGAAGATCAGTCAGTCTGAATCCAGAGGGAAGATCAGTCAGTTTGAATCCAGGGGAAGGATCAGTCAGTCTGAATCCAGAGGGAAGATCAGTCAGTCTGAATCCAGAGGGAAGATCAGTCAGTCTGAATCCAGAGGGAAGATCAGTCAGTCTGAATCCAGGGGAAGGATCAGTCAGTCTGAATCCAGAGGGAAGATCAGTCAGTCTGAATCCAGGGGAAGGATCAGTCGGCATTAATTTCCACCCGGACTGATTTGCCTTGGACACTGCCCGGAAGCGGAAATACGCGGCGGGTGTATGTGTCTTGGCGGGAGTTTACCGGCAGCACCGGGAGAGAGAGAGACCGAGAGAGGGACCGGGAGAGGGACAGGGCTCTCGGTGCCGCTTCGTCGCTTCCCATGAAAAAAATCTCTGGTCCCCCTGTAGCTGCTGATTCCCCCGGACAGGGAAAGTAACAACAGGTCAGTCACTAATGTGTAGGAGCTGGAAATCCAGGAGGGAAGAGATGTGGGGGAGGAGTCTCAGAATAGAAGGATGGGCTGAATGGCCTCCTCCCTCCCTCCCACTCTCTCTATCTCTCTCTCTCTGATGGGCTGAATGGCCTCCCTCCCACTCTCTATCTCTCTCTGATGGGCTGAATGGCCTCCTCCCTCCCACTCTCTATCTCTCTCTCTCTCTGATGGGCTGAATGGCCTCCTCCCTCCCACTCTCTATCTCTCTCTGATGGGCTGAATGGCCTCCTCCCTCCCTCCCACTCTCTCTCTCCCTCTGATGGGCTGAATGGCCTCCTCCCTCTCTCTGATGGGCTGAACGGCCTCCTCCCTCCCTCCCACTCTCTCTCCCTCTCCCTCTGATGGGCTGAATGGCCACCTGTTGAGTTTGTATCTGACAAGAAAATTCTCAGCACTTGGACATCACTGACAAACCCCGTGTTCATTATTTCCCAACAGAGTCGTGACCACTTGTATGGTCAGCCAAGTCTGAGGGATTGCACTCCTGCCTCTAAATCAGAGGTTGCGAGTTCAAATCTTATTCCTTTAGATTACGAGCACAAAACCCAAGTCGACACCTCTGAATCTTGTGGCACTATCGGAGGTGCCGTCCTTCAAATGGCACCTTAGGGGAGAGAGTGCTAAGAAGAGATTTCATTGAGCTATGTAAAATCATGAATAGGTTAAATAGAGTAATTAGAGAAAAGGTATTTCCATTGGCTGATGGGGTGATAACCGGAGGGTACAGATCTGGGATGATCGGCAAAAGAGGTGACATAAGGAAAAGCTTTTTTATGCAATGAATGGCTAGGTTTTAGAATGGACTGTATGATAGGATGGTGGATACAAATTCATTAGTTCTCCTCAAAAGGGAATTGGTTGAGTCCTTGAAGGAGAAAATTGCAGGGGTGTGGGGAAAGAGCAGTGAGGGGGCTGACTGGGTTACTGTTTGAAAGAACCAAGGCAGGCTTGTTGAGCTGAGTAGCCTCCTGTGCTTTAATGTTCTATGAAACTGAGGCCCTGTCAGGTAGACACAAACAACCCTGTGGCTGTATGTGGAGGAGAGCAGGGGAGTCTTGGCCAACATTTATCCTTCAACCAACATCTCTTTATATAAAAAAAAAGACGAGCTGGTCATTATCATGTTGCTATTTGTGGGAGCTTGCTGTGCATTAATTGGCTGTCACATTTCCTACCTTACAACAATGAGCACACTTACTGTACTTCACTGGCTGTAATGTCTTTTGGGATATGTGGTAGATGCTATATAAATTAAAGTTCTTTAAATTTTGCAAGCTTTTTATTCCCTTATTTTATAACTAAATTCAAATTCTCAAAACCCTCATGAAACCAGACTGCATTATTAGACAGATACATAAGCTCTATACTAATGGACAATTTTCTATGGCAGATAACAAGCTGATACAATGTGAGAGGGAAAACTAGAAGGTGCATCATCCCTGAAACTGCAAATGCCGGATTTCAGGGCAATGCTGGACTTTGTACATCCTTCAGTCAAAAATTCATGAGCGGCAGGAGAAGATGTAAAAATGAGGAAAATGTGTCATGTGTTGCAAAATTAAATATGTTATTGTGGGAAGAAGGAAGAAAGAGACTCTGCTTTTCATATTCTCAGACATCCCCAAGGGCTTTACTATCAATTAATATATTTTGAAGTGTAGCTACTGTTGGCCTGTAGGCAAAAAACAGCAGCCCATTGTACACAGCAAGGTCGCATGAACAGCAACATGATGCACTGTTAATCTATTGTTGATGATGTTGCTGGAGGGATAAATGTCGTCCAGGAAACTGGAAGAACATCCCTGCTCACCCTTAACGACAGTAAAGGATCATTTACATTCAATGGAGAGGACAGATGGAGCCTAAGCTTAATGTCTCATCATTTGTGATCACAACTTTGTAAACTGGGAACACGCTATTGGCAACCTCTGGTCTCAGTCGAGTAATTCTTCTTTTGTCTCTTAATTCCTTTCTTTAAAAAAAAACACATTTAATCATTTGCCATTTTTATTTGAAGGTGAAAGATGCAAGCTTTTTTAAAAGGAGCTGGAGTTATCGGCGTTAAACCAGCAAAAGAAAAGGCCGCAGCAGGAACCAGTGGAGAGAACAAAAAACAAAAATCAGTTCCATGGGTGGAGAAATAGTAAGAAACTTAACTCCAGATGATGCTTTGTGCAGTGCATGTATGCAGCCATGAGTGTCCCTTTTTCACATAATTACACAGACGGTTAGAAATGGCAGACTCAATTGTGTGTGCGTGTGTGTAATCATACAATTGTTATAATTTCAGAATTGAACGCTGACTTTCTCGTTTTTGGCCATGGAGAGAAAGGCAGTGGTGAAGCTTCACAAGCTGCTTCCCTTGCTGTGGAGATAATCAAGGCAGAGTTCTTAACTATCATCTGACGTTCCAGAATATGCCACACATTAAACCATTGGAAAGCTCCAGGCTTTTGCTGTGGAACCCCAGTACGGTTTTCTCTGTTTTGCTACTGCAGCGTTTAGGGAGGGAGAAGAGCTTTGAAATTTCTTCCCTTGTCATCGTTCTCTCCAATTGTACTGTATTGCTTTGTCTCTTATCAGGAATGTCCTTTGTATTTTTTGTGCTTGAGCTCAAAGGATGGAAATATGTCATTCTTGGAGGGCTGAATATTCTCCACACAACTTCAGCAGGCCTGTTTTTGGGGAGGTGGGGAAACTCACTTTGTAAGGTTTTTTTTTCGCCTTCCCATTTCTTGGGTCTCCCAATATTCAAGGTCAGAAAGCAGGTGGACTGCCTGCAGTCAGATGAGTGCTAAGCAGTTTCCAGAGCACTGTACAAGAGGATCAAGTGCCTAACTTCTGCTCAGTAGTTGGCCATGACTGCATGGCTGAGTTTTTTAGAAATTCATTCATGTGGTGTGGGCGTCGCTGGATAGGCCAGCATTTATTGCCCATCCCTAATTGCCTTTAGAAAGGTGGTGATGAGCTGCCTGTTGTTGAGAAGGGAGTTCCAGGATTTTGACCCAGCAACAGTGAAGGTACGGCAATATATTTCCAAGTCAGGATGGTGTGTGGCTTGGAGGGGAACTTCCAAGTGATGGTGTTCCCATGCATTTGCTGCCTTTGTCCTTCTAGATGGTAGCGGTCGTGGGTTTGGAAGGTGCTGTCTAAGGAGCCTTGGTGAGTTTCTGCAGTGCATCTTGTAGGTGGTACACACTGCTGCCACTGTTCGTCAGTGGTAGAGGGAGTAAATATTTGTGCGTGTGGTGCCAATCAAGCGGGCTGCTTTGTCCTGGACATTGTCAAGCTTCTTGAGTGTTGTGGAGCTGCATTCATCCAGGCAAGTGGAGAGTATTCCATCACACTCCTGACTTGTGCCTTGTAGATAGTGGGCAGGCTTTGGAGAGTCAGGAGATGAGTCACTCATTGCAGGATTCCTAGCCTCTGACCTGTTCTTGTAGCCACAGTATTTATATGGCTAGCCCAGTTCAGTTCTGGTCATTGGTAACCCCCCAGGATGTTGATAGTGGGAAATTCAGTGATGGTAATGCTATTGAATGTCATGGAGCGATGGTTAGATTCTCTTTTATTGGAGATGGTCTTTGCCTGGCACTTATGTGGCATGAATGTTACTTGCCACTTGTCAGCCCAAGTCTGGATATTGCCCAAGTCTCACTGCATTTGGACACGGACTGCTTCAGTATCCGAGGAGTGGCGAATGGTGCTGAATATTGTGCAATCACCAGCGAAATCCCCACTTCTGACCTTATGATGGAAGGAAGGTAATTGACGAAGCAGCTGAAGATGGTTGGGCCTAGGACACTACCCTGAGGAACTTCTGCAGCGATGTCCCAGGACTGAGGTGATTGACCTTTAACAACCACAGTCATCTTCCTTTGTCCTGAGTATGACTCCACCCAGCGGAGAGTTTCCCCTGATTCCCATTGACTCCAGTTTTGCTAGGGCTCCTTGATGCCACTCTCAGATCAAATGCTACCTTGATGTCAAGGGCAGTCACTCTCACCTCACCTCTGGAGTTCAGCTCTTTTGCCCATGTTTGAACCAAGGCTGTAATGAGGTCAGGAGCTGAGTGACCCTGGCGGAACCCAAACTGAGTGTCAGTGAGCGGATTATTTCTAAGTAAGTGCCATTTGATAGCACTATTGATGACTCCTTCCATCACTTTACCCAGTGAGAACCTGAAGCGTGGAAGATCACCTGTGCAAGCTTGAGTCCTACAATTTTCTACTTTGATATTTTGTCCTGTACCAAAAGAAGTTTATGTTCACTTGGGCGATGCAATATTGCCGTTTCATATGAGAAGAAAACCTTGGAGACTAGTACTGGGCAAAAATATGTTCTGAAAGAACCTTTCTAATGGCCAATGCTGAAAAATTCTCACAATTGTTGTGTTCAATGTTTAAAAATGTTTCTTTTCCATTTTGGTTAACTCTCTACTGTACCTGAAATAAAACTCCTGTTCAACATTCCTTACACTCTTAAACATTTTTGTGTGTCCACTTTCACAAAATCCAGGGGATTACTTTTAAGCAAGATGAAAACCTTTACAGAGGTAACTTGAGTAGGAAGTAATAGCTGTGTGCTTCTTACCTGCAAAAATCTATTGTGTTAATCTTCATTGTATCAGGATAGGTGAGAATTGCTAAGTAAATTCCTTTTGTGATTGGGGGGGATGGGTGCAATTAGTAAAGAAAAAATGTGCTTGAACCGAGATTTCCCCTAAAGTCTGTCTTGTCAATGTTACCTTTACCTGCAGTCGCCCAAAATGTGTGTCCGAAGTGGCGTTTCAGGAGGAAGTTGTGGCTGTGCTAAAGAAGTCACTTGAAGGTGCTGATGTGAGTGCCCTTTACTTTTCAATCTAGAGCAAGTCCCGATTAATTTCTAGTTCAGTGCCTTTCAAATGGTGGATCAGTATGTTATATAAAAATGCTTATTTTTAATGTTGCACCTGATCCTTAAATTGTAGGAGCTGTTTCAAAATTAAATTAAGAATATTTTTAAAATGTTTTCCTGAATCAAAGCTTTCTATTTATATCTTTATTCAAAGAACTTACGTGGAAGATTACACGACACAGCGAAGGATCTAACATCCGAGACCTTGGTTTTAATTATTGTCTGATGAGCCTGTATTTTTTTCCTTTTGGGTTAGCGTGCTTTTCCGTGTCAGTAATGAAGACAGGAACATTCCCTATAATGATGCGCGTTTCCACAGGCAGTCCTTGGCACTTTAAATGGCCATTTTTAGTGTGTGAGATTTACCACTGGTGATAGACTATTCAACAATTAAAGTGGTGGGTATGTTGGCACAACAAAATCCTATCCCTGCTCAATGTCCACACACATGATCTTTCAGTGCTTTCCTCATCACTGGCTAGTGATCTGGTAACATGAATTGTGGCTGATGTCTTCTCCCAACCCAGAGACTTACTGTAGTTCCATTAGTGCCACTATGTTTTGAGTTCAAAGAATTCAGTATAGGTGAGAGACTGAACCGCAGACCAAACTGTCCTTTATGTTCAGTGCCACATTGGGGGAGTTTGAGATTGTCTGATTGTGTAAAATTTTGGATCCTTGAACCTCCTAGCATCTGAGCTGAGATTACCCTGTAATTGTAGGTGCGCACAGAAGAAACTTTCATAACATTTCTTATTATAATGCAGTTTTAAGGTGAAAGGATGGTGTTCTGATAAGTTAGTGTCTAGTCTAAGAGAAAATATTTTTGTTTGCGATTTTATTTTGCTAAATGATTTTGTTTCCTTTTGCAGCTTCCCAACCTGCTTTTTTATGGACCTCCTGGCACAGGAAAAACTTCCACAATTTTGGCTGCAGCAAGAGAACTCTTTGGGTAAGTTAGCATAGGTCTTGTTAGAAAATGTAGAGTTCGAGATTGTTGGGTTCAGCAGAAAGGAAGCAATTTGCATTTGCCTCATACCACAATCATTACGCCACTGAATTCCCCCATCCTGGGGCAGGGAGGGAGGACAGGGGAAACTGCCATTGACCAGAAACCTCACTGGACCAGCCGTATAATTACAATGGCTACAAAGGTGTCTGAGATTGGGTACTTCTACAATGGATAACTCACCTTCTGACTCCACAAAGCTTTTCCATCGTCTATAAGGCACAAGTCAGGATTGTGATGGAATATGCTCCACTTGCCAAGGTGAGTGCAACTCTGACAACACTATCCAGGACAAAGCAACTGCTTGATTGGCACCCCATCCACCACCTTAAACATTCATTCCCTCCAGCGCATGGTGGCAGCAGCATGTACCATCTATGAGATGTAGTGCAGCAACTTGTCAAGCCTCCTTTGACAGCACCTTACAAACCCAGGACCTCTACCACCTAGAAGAACAAGAGCAGCAGATGCATGGGAGCATCACCACCTACAAGTTCCCCTCCAAGTCATACAGCATCATGCTGTGGAAATATATCACCATTCCTCCATTGTCACTGCATCAAATTCCTGGAACTCTCTCAGTGTCAGTGTATCTACATCCCACAGATTGCAGAGGTGTAAGAAGGCAGCTCCCTTTCCTAGGGTGGTCAGGGATGGACAATAAATACTGGCCTGGACAGCGATGCCCATGTCCCGTGATTAAATAAAATACTTTAGATTTCAGTTTGGAACAAAATCAGTTCAAGATCACATTCCTCTATCAGGTTAAAAATCAACCTGTTAACATTGATATTTAAAGGTATCTTTCATTTGTTTTTGAATGAGTTTGTACAAATACAAGATATCATTATCCTTGCTAGGGAAACTGGATCAAACAGGTTCTTTGCCCTGATAGTAGGCGTGTCCTTGTCTGAGTAAAATGAAGTCGGTTTTTTAAACTTATTATAAAGAATGACATTCTAATTAAAAATATTTTTAGCATACATTGGGAAATAGTGTAAGTTAGAATATAATTATGTAATTATCAGATTACCTTGAATTTATCTCTGCACCCAAAAATTCCATCCATTGTCTTGCTTCATAACTTCCATAACCTTATTCACTGGTGATAGCAGATACTGCTTAAAATATGCATTAGAGCCTACCTGTCAGCTTTTGGCTTATAATTTTGAAAAGGCATAAAACAGAGAGACCACTTGCAATATAAGGGTTGGTGATTAAATGACTTGTTGAGGTGCACGTAATGCCACTGTCTTGCCCTCTTTCCAGTGGCAAAAAACCTGAAGCTTTTTTAAAAGCATTGAGGATCTGACTGTTCAAAAGTAACATCAGATGTGCAACCCGCATGAAATGTGTAACTGATGGCATCGTGGCTCACCAGAGTCCTGATCTGATCTGATGTACTGACATTAATTCTGTGCAATGTTTGCAGGCCTGAATTATACCGCAAGAGAATCCTTGAGCTGAATGCCTCTGATGAACGTGGTATTCAGGTTGTACGAGAAAAGGTGAAAAATTTTTCACAATTGACTGTAGCTGGATCTCGCTCAGAGTAAGTTGCGACTTTTCTGTGAGGACTAAAGAGGTTTTGAGAATTGGTGATTCTATTATTTCAGGTTAGAACAAAACCATGTGTTGTTTTTTTCCCTAAAACTAACGACTATATAGAATGTACAAAATAGAAACAAACCATTTGGCCCATCTGGGCTGTGCCATTCTTTGTGCTCCATATGAGCCTTCTCCCACCATACTTCATCCAACTGTGTCAGCACATTCCTTTATTCATTTCTCCCTCTTGATTCTGGATTTCCCTTAAATGCATCTGTGCTGTTTGCTTCAACCACTCTTTGTGGTAGTGAGTTCAATATTCTAACCACTCTTTGGGTAAAGAGGTTTCTCCTGAAATCCCTTTTGGATTTATTAGTGACTGTCTTATATTTACTGTCTCTAGTTTTGGTCTTCCACAAGCTCCATCAATCCCCTTCATTAAATTAAAAATCTCTGCCAGAACACCCCTCAACCTGTTTTCTAGAAGAAAAGAGCCCCAGTCTATAACTATAGCCTCTCCTTTCTGGTGAAATCTTGTGACTCTCTTTGCACCTTCTCCAGTGCCTATATACCTTTTTCATAGTATGGATACCAGAAATATGTACAGTACTCCCAAGTTTGGTTTAAGAAATGTTCTATACAAGTTTAATAAAACCTATTTTTCTTTTCAGTTCTGTCCCCTTGGAAATGAATTCCAGTTCTTGCTTTGCCTTTTTTATAATCTTATTAACCTCACTTGCTACTTTTAGTGACTTATTTTCTCCCCTGCCTCAATGACTATCTCCAACAAGAGAGAATCCAACCATCATCGCCCCTTGATGTTCAATGGCATTACCATCACTGAATCCCCCACTATCAACATCCCGGGGGTTACCATTGACCAGAAACTGAACTGGACTAGCCATATAAATACTGTGGCTACAAGAGCAGGTCACAGGCTAGGAATCCTACGACGAGTAACTCACCTCCTGACTTCCCCTTAGCTTGTCCACCATCTACAAGGCACAAATCAGGAGTGTGATGGAATACTCCACACTTGTCTGGATGAGTGCAGCTCCCACAACACAAGAAGCTTGACAATGTCCAGGACAAAAGCAGCCCGCTTGATTGGCACCACATCTACAAACATTCACTCCCTCCACCACCGACGCACAGTAGCAGCAGTGTGTACCATCTATAAGATGCACTGCAGGAATTCACCAAGACTCCTTTGACAGCGCCTTCCAAACCCACAACTACTACCATCTAGAAGGACAAGGGCAATAGGTAGATGGGAACACCACCACCTGGAAATTCCCCTCCAAAGTCACTCACCATCCTGACTTGGAAACATATCGCTGTTCCTTCACAGTTGCTAGGTCAAAATCCTGGAACTCCCTCCCTAACAACACTGTGGGTGTACCTACACCACATGGACTGCAGCAGCTCAAGAAGGAAGCTCACCACCACCACCTTCTCAAGGACAACTAGGGATGGGTATTAAATGCTGGCCCAGCCAGCGAAGCCCACATCCCATGAATAAATAAGAAAAAAATTAAGCTCTTATTTTCCAAGGAGTATGTGATGTCCTTATTCTTCTTACCAAATTGTTCTACCTCACATTCATCTATATTGGAAATCAATTTGCCAACTGCAAAGCCATTTTGCATGTTTATTAAAGTCATCTCATGTTGCATTGTCTTGCATGTAATGCATTTTGATGTGTATGATGATTGCCACCAGTCCCGCTTGGCATGTGTAAAGCATATGATCAATTAACTTTAGCTTTAATTTTCAAGGAAGAAATCTCTAACATAAGGCCATTCATCAGGGGACCATCTGTCCTCAGAGCCTTACAGCCTTGGCAGTGTCTGGAAGTGGTTCCCTTTGTGAAATTTAATTGTTTTTATGGATGTGGTTCTAGTTTGAAGACTTCCTCAGACCTTTACACTGTTTATGTCTTCTCTTCCAGTGGAAAAACTGCTCCACCGTTTAAGATTGTCATCTTAGATGAAGCAGACTCTATGACAAATGCTGCACAGGCTGCTCTTCGTCGAACAATGGAAAGAGAGTCAAAAACCACACGTTTCTGTCTCATCTGCAACTACATCAGCAGGTGGGAGAAGTTGCATCATATGAAGTGGTGCAGATCAGAATATATTTGCTCTGTTTTTGGTAGAGTCCTTTTAGGCTAGAACTTTAGTTGTAGTACATGCTAATTTTACATTGTACATCGCATTACCTAGTATATAGGGTGCAGAAACAGGCTTTGCAGCCCAACTGGTGCATGTTGGTGTTTATGCTGCACACAAGCTTCCTCATACCTCACTTTATCTAACCGTATCAACGTATTCTTATATTCCTTTCTCCCTCATGTACTTACCTGGCATTCTCTTAAACGCATCTATGCTATCCAATTTGCTACTCCTTGTATCAAGTTACACATTCTAAACAATCTCAGAGTAAAGAAGTTTCTCCTGAATTCCCTATAGAATTTATTAGTGATTGTCTCGTCTTTAAGGTCTCTACTTCTGGGTCCCCCCCCCCCTGCAAGTGGAAGCATCTATAAGTTTACCCTATGGAACTCCTTTAATATTTGAAAGACCTCTACCAGTTCACCCATTATTCTTTTTTCTAAAGAAAAGAACCCTAGTCTGTTCAATCTTTACTGATAGGTATAATCTTTCAGATCTGTATGATCCTAATAAATATTTTTTGTATTTTGTCTATATACTTTTTATAATATGGAGATATGATATAATATGTTCAGGGTACTCCAGTTGTGGCTTAACCAAGATTCTGTGCAAGTTTTACATAAATTCTCTGTTTCAGCTCTATCTAGAAATGAAGCTCAGTGCTATTGTTTGCTTTTTTAATGACCTTAATAACCTTTTAGTAATTTGTATATCTCCTCCAACACAATTAAATATACTTTGCTTGCCAAGCAGTATTTTCTTGAACACCTATGTTGTAATTAAAATATAATTCTAGTGTTAGGTTAATCTGGGTTTACTTATGCCATTCTTCTTATGATTAAAAGGAGAAAACTATCTATTGGATAAGTAGCATCACTGAGAGGTTCTTGGTTGAGTTGGGTTTTCTGATTTTTAATAAATAAAAAAAAAACACAACCTTCAATGACAGGAGCTTTGTAAATATCCATTTCTAAGAGCTGGAATATAGCAGAGAAGTTAAGTGATGTTGGACAATCATTCTTATTCAGCATGTTTACCCCATTGATCTCTTGTTTACTCGGACTCAATTAAAAAAAAAAAATTTTTTGGAAGGGGGATTTCTTGTCCTCCCCCATCCACTATTTTGGCAGATACTGAGCATAAATATCTGTTTTAAAGTTGGTTGCAGATATGGCAAATGTAGCAATTTAAAATTTATATAATTTAATCAGTGCAGCATTAATACTGTGCCTTCTACTTATACAACAAAATGCAACAATGAGTTGACACATCAAAAGGAAATGCGTTGCAACATCACCATATTAATTTGACGCTGCAGAATTGTGGAATGTATTTTGGTGCAATGTAAAGAGAATAAAACCTGGCTCCAGTTATGGGAGTGAAGTCAAGTCACCATTGAGAACATTCTTCTGCAACTGCTCTGTTTGCTAACGCATGACTTTTCTGTGTTTCAGGATAATTGAACCACTGACATCTCGATGTTCTAAGTTCCGTTTTAAACCTTTGACAGACAGTATACAAGAGAAAAGATTGCTGGATATCTGTGAGAAGGAGAATGTGCACTACAGCAATGAAGTAGGTCTCTGGCATTGTATGATGTATTTGAAGCTCCAATTTTAATTAGGAAACCAAATTTTGATTTTAACATTGGTTCAGCTTTAAAAGAGTCTAGGGCTGCTACACCAGACATTGGAGTATTAGAGTCTGGTTTCACAAACTGGCAGTCCCCTGATGCTGTGTCCAAGTGATCATTCTTCATGTGAGCTCTTGAATACTGACAGTGTGTTGACCATATAGTAAGCTATAAGGGCATCACAATTGAGTCTGCTTATGTCTTTTCTGGATGTGTCCTCTTCCATTAGATGTCACTAGTTGCTCTTTTTTCCTCTCCTCCACAGCTTCATATTGATAAGAGTGTAGGCTGGTGATTACAGATTAGGATTAAGACGCATTGCTGGGCAGGGCAAGGGGAGCTTTATCTTGTAACTCGCCTGTGCTCTACATGACCTGGGTTTGCTTAGTGCTGATTGCCTAAAAGTGCCAGTGTTCATTTCTCAGTAATCCTTGAGCTCTAAAATTTACCAATAAAATATAAACTGAAAGGAGGGAAGAAAACAACTTCAATAAGTTAGAAGGCAATCTATTTATTTAAAGTGCTATCTTCCTATTGCTTTAGTTCATTTAAAAAAAACTTTTCTTTTGGGAGGCAAAACAACTCTTAGCGTCGCCTGGTCTCTTGATCAGAGGTTATTAGACATGAGGATGAGTATGAGGCATGATGCTCATCATAAAAATGATCCTTGTATGGTAGATGTTTAAGAAAATATGTTGAGGGAGAAAGAGATCCTTTTCTCCTTGTACATTTCTTGTGTTTGGTGTTAGAACCGTTACTTTGCTTTACCTGGGTAGGGTAATTCTGGATTCCTGAATGATTCTACAATGAACATTTGATTTTTCATAGCTTTTTCTCTTTGCCCACTGCCAGAAACGTTGAATGTTTTTCACTCAAAGCGCGAAAAGAAAGAACAGGAGGAACATACAATTATTTTGCTTAAACTTTCGGTACTGGTGATTGATATGGGCTCTTGCTCTGTGCCTTGAACAAAATTACATGATTAACTGTGCAGTTGTGCAAAAGTCTGATTAGGGCTGGCTATATTCAGCTCACCTGTAAACTCAAAGGACAGAGCTTTACTGTCACTGTGGTGACAGGCAGCATGGAACCGTCTGAAGTCCACCCCTGCTGGGCAAATTTCCCAGGGGAGGTCAGGAAGCAGGAATATGACCATGCAGAATGGTGGCGGGCAGGCAATTGAGGCTGTTAAGCAGCCAATGGACAGCAATTTTGAGGTGCATTTTAAACTTTTACCGGGGCACATGGGTACTGTGGAATGTCAGCAGCTTGCCTGCTAAAGGGAGGTGAGAGCTCAGCTGCAGGTGGAGGTGGCTGTCATTGGGTAATATGTCATTGTGAAATATCCAATGAGCAGCCTGTCGCTTGCATCAATCAGGGTACTATGTACCAGAGGGTAGGGCAATACATCAGTTATTGCCCTGATCAGAGCAGTCAGGCCAAGAGGGCGATAGGATTCGGCACCATTGCTGGATTCCCTCAGATGCAGGGGGTAATTGACTGCACGCACATGGTCATCAAGGCTCCCACCTGGCAGCTGGGAGCCTTTATGAACGGGAGGGGGTTCCACTGGGTGAACGTCCATTTAGTCAGTGTTCACTGCAAAAGGATTCTGCAAGTGTGTGCATGGCTTCCAGGAAGCTGCCACAACTCTCACATCATCGGACAGTCCCAGATGCCTCAGGCCACCCAAACGCCTTCAGGGGTGGATTCTGGATGACAAGAGCTATACTTCAGATGCATGACTGCTTATACCTGTGTGGAGCCCCAGTAAAAGAGACGGGGGCAGAGGACACCTACAACCACTGCCATGTGACTATATGGATGCCATTGAACAGGCTAATTGCTTTCTCAAAATGAGGTTCAGGGGCCACCTGGATCTTGGGGAGCACGGCAATATGCCCATCAAGGGCCACATGTATCATGGTCGTATGCACTGTGGGTGCACCTACACCACATGGACTGCCGTGGTTCAAGAAGGCAGCTCACCACCACCTTCTCAAGGGCAATTAGGGATGGGCAAAAAATGCTGGCCTAGTCAGCGAAGCCCACATCCTGTGAATGAATAAGAAAAATGCTGTGCTCTGCATGACCTGGGGCTCCAGAGGGGAGTTGCGTTGAAGAATGACATCTCACATTGTGCACTCTGTCTCCTCCTCTGAAGATTTGGAGAGGGGTGAGACCAGGCAGCTAATGGACATGCATCCACAGGTCAGATGTCAGCTGGCATTTACATTTGTGCCTGGGATACCCACAGCTCACTCATAAGCACACATCTCCTGATAGACAGTTAAACGCCTTCGGAGATGAATCCGTTTTCTCCTGAAGTAGCCTCGGTGGACTTTCATAAATGCCCTTATCACCTCAGTGGCTCTGCCATTACATCATTCCAAAGACTACATTCAACATTGCCCTCATTTTGGATTCACCTTTTCATGTCCTCACTCTCAAGTGCTCACCAGCTGGGAACAGCCCACTTGTGCAGAAACGAACAGACGAGCCGTTGAAGTATGCATTATAAGAACTTTAAATTGGTACGTACATATAACACTATTGCATTCAAAAAAAAAACACAAGCCTAATGAGACCCCAAGTGCTACTGGTTGGATTTATGCAAATGCTTCCAGGTACTCCAACGTTGTGTTCTCCCAATGTTTGCAGTTAATGTGGAGCCTTTTCTGCTTCAGTGTATGAGATGGTCTCAGCAGACAGCCTACTGGGTGCCTGAACCATAAAGAGGCTCGGCACATGGCAGGGATGATCTGGCAACGGGTCCATACATCTTGGGGCCTTCTCGCCTCCCCATTGCACAACACAGCTTAGGTGAGGCCATACTGTGTATGACGCTGTACACTTCCTGTATCGACTGTGTAGTTTGCTGCATGTGGCTCACCATGAGGGTTGCCACTCTCTCAGTGGAGAAGGCCATGTGCTCACATGCCAGAGACACGATGGACTCCTCCATCTTATGTCCATGAGAGCAAACAGCTTCTGGGAACTCTGTCCACACATTTAACCTGGCTGCTCCAGTATCTGTCACTTTGATGATGACACCCAAGGCTCGGCACTCTGTGAAGCAGAGCCCTCCTGGGCCCTTCCTTGTCCCTGTGATGGGAATTGGCTGCAGCTGTCACAAGCCTCCATTACCTGCTTGTACCCATCTGTACTATGCTCACCAGCTGGTGCCAACCTTTCTCACCCACCAATGTGAGAATATCTGCACCGATGGAAGGTGCCCTGGACCGGTATCGTCCAATAAGATTTTGATGCTTGCCGAAGTTGTGGCAATCAAGTCACCATATGACACAAAATATATGCAAAGGATGGGGCGAATCTTGTAACAGTCTCCCAGAGATGAACCGGGATTGAGCGACAGGACTAAAAGTGAGCAGCAGTGCACTGCACTGTGACAACAGCTCTCTCTGTTGAAGAACATTTTTGGTTGCAGCACTAATCACTAATCATGCCTCTCCATGTTCTTCCTACCAAAATTAATCACTTCACACTTTACTGCATTGAACTTCATTTGCCACTTGTCCGTCCATTCCACCAACTTGTCCTGTGTCCTTTTGAAATTCTACACTATCCTCCTCACAGTTCACAATGCTTCTAAGTTTTGTAGCATCTGCAAATTTTGAAATTGTGTCCTGTACACCGAGGTCTAGGTCATTAATGTATATCAGGAAGAGCTGGTGTTCCAGCACTGACCCCTGGGGGAACTCCAGGACAAACCTTCCTCTAGCCCAAAAAATATCCATTAACCAATACCCTGTTTCTTGTTACTCAGATAATTTTGTATCCATGTTGCTACTGTTTTATTCCATTAGATATAACTGCTTATAAGTCTATTGTACAGCACTATGTGAAATACCTTGTGGAAGTCCATGCATACCACATCAACTGCATTAGCCTCTTCAACCCTCTCTGTTATCTCTTCAAAAAATTCCAGCAAGTTAGTTAAACTTGATTTTCCCTTAACAAATCCATGCTGGCTTTCCTTAATTAGTTAATTCCTTAATTAACCTTCATTTGCCAATGTGACTATCAAAAAACAAACATGGGTCCATTACAAGCAGAGTCAGGATAAGGGGGAATGAGGAAATGGCAGAGAAACTAAACAAATACTATTTAAAAAAGAGGGAGAGAGAAATCGGGGAACTACAGACCTATTAGCCTGACGTCAGTAGTAGGGAAAAGCTAGAATCTATAATAAAGGATGTGATAACAGGACACTTAAAAAATAGTGGCAGGATTGGGCAGAGTCAGTATGGATTTATGAAAGTGCATTCATGTTTAACAAACCTGTTGGAGTTTCTTTGAGGATGTGCCTAACAAATAAAGGGGAACTGGTGGATGTGGTAAATTTAGATTTTCAGAAAGCTTTTAATAAGGTCCCACACAGGAGATTAGTAAACAAAATTAGAATATGTGGGATTGGGGGAATGTACTGGCAGAGCGAGTGCGTGTGTGTGAGAGAGAGGAGAGTGAGACAGAGTGCGTATGCGTGTGTGAGAGAGGGAGAGTGAGACAGTGCGTATGCGTGTGTGAGAGGGAGAGTGAGACAGAGTGCGTATGCGTGTGTGAGTGAGACAGAGTGCGTATGCGTGTGTGAGAGGGAGAGTGAGACAGAGTGCGTATGCGTGTGTGAGAGAGAGAGTGAGACAGAGTGCGTATGCGTGTGTGAGAGAGGGAGTGAGACAGAGTGCGTATGCGTGTGTGAGAGGGAGAGTGAGACAGTGCGTATGCGTGTGAGAAAGAGTGAGACAGAATCCGTATGCGTGAGAGAGAGGGAGAATGAGACAGAGTGCATATGCGTGTGAGAGAGGGAGGGAGAGTGAGACAGTGCATATGCGCGTGAGACAGAGTGCGTATGCGTGTGAGAGAGGGAGGGAGAGTGAGACAGTGCGTATGCGTGTGAGAGAGAGGGAGAGTGAGACAGAGTCCGTATGCATGTGAGAGAGAGAGACAGAGGGCATGTGTGTGAGAGAGAGTGAGACAGAGTGCGTATGCATGTGTGAGAAAGAGTAAGACAGAGTCTGTATGCGTGTGAGGGAGAGAGAGTGAGATAGAGTGCGTGTGTGTGAGAGAGAGAGGCGAAGCGAGTGCATGAGTGAGAGGCAGAGCGAGTGCGTGTGTGAGAGAGCGAGAGAGGCAGAGCGTGTGCATATGTGAGAGAGACAGAGCATGTGCGTATGTGAGAGAGACAGCGAGCGCGTGTGTGAGAGAGAGAGGCAGAGCGAGTGCGTATGTGTGTGAGAGAGAGAGAGAGGCAGAGCGAGTGCGTATGTGTGTGAGAGAGTGGGACAGTGCGTATGTGTGTGAGAGAGGGAGAATGAGACAGTGCGTATGTGTGAGAGAGAGGGAGAGTGAGACAGTGCGTATGTGTGAGAGAGAGAGGGAGAGTGAGACAGTGCGTATGCGTGTGTGAGAGAGAGTGAGACAGAGTGTGCATGTGTGTGTGAGAGAGGAGAATGAGACAATGCGTATGCGTATGTGTGAGAGAGAGTGAGACAGAGTGCGTATGCGCGTGAGAAAGAGTGTGCGTATGCGTGTGAGAGAGAGACACACACACAGTGTATGCATGTGTGTGTGAGAGAGAGAGAGACAGACAGTGTGTGTGTATGAGGAGCAGGGCCAGTGCTCTGCCTCTCACAACTTAACAAAGCATATGTTTTTATTATATTATGTTGGCTCTTTCTAGACAATTGCTATTCTTATCAATGTATCCGAAGGAGACCTGAGAAAGGCAATAACGTACCTGCAGTGTGCAACAAGACTTACAGGAGGGAAAGACATCACAGAACAAGTCATCAGTGAAATTGCTGGGGTAGGAAAACTTTTTCTGCCTATATACAATGGGCAGGTCGAGAATTTGCAGGAACAAATATGCCCTTTCCTCGATGAGTATTTCCATTGATAGCCACCTCCCGTTCTTTTGCTGTTTTGGTCAGCACCTGGGCATAGTGGTTGGGAAGGTTTTTCCATCATGCAGTTTTCGTCCTGTTGGTGTCCAAAAAAATTTTGTACATGTCCAGTTATTCACAAATTTATTTTATGGGACATATCATTGGTTTCTGATTTACAGGTCTCCCAACAGGAAAGATGCTCCTTTTAATTATCCCAGCTGTGGTACATATATTGACCACTACTGGTGAATCCAACACTTCCCTTTACATAAAACAAGCCTAAAACAAAGATTAGATAGCAGTTTTTGCTCGGAACATCACTTCACTCCATCTAGAAGGCAGATTTCTTCCTTTTCCTCTAACGTGGGAAGTCACATGTCAATCAATGAGCATGCTTGTGGGAAATAGTGGGCAGTAATGTGATTATGGTACTGGGCTAGCAACCCAGAGATCCTGAGTTCAAATCCCACAGTGGCAAGCTGCAAAATTGAATTCAAGGAATCTGGTAATTTGTGAAAATCCATAAAAACTGCCACTATTGTTCCCACATCTTTGAGGTATGTCATGGGATCTTTGGCACTTACCAGAAGTCAGTATGGACTTGGGTTTAGCATCTCATGCAGATGATGCCTCTTACAATGCAGCACTGCAATGAGATGTCAGTTTAGTTTGTGTGCTGAAGCCTGTACTCAGGCTGAAACCCACAACCTTCTGATTGCAAGTCTGTTAGCAACTGAGCTAAGCCGATACTTATAATTTACAATTTAGCTCTACCTTGAGAACAGATATAAAAGGGACAAGGAGAATTCTCCATGTTGGGTTCAAACCTTTTTCAAAGTTTTAAGGCTTTTGTTTGTTTTCTATTTTTTGTGATACAGAGTGCTCCCACATCAGCTGCCTAACTGCTGCCCCATCCAGTCGCACATGCACACGAACAATTTGTGGGGAAAAGAACTGTTAATTCATTTTTTTTTTGTCTTTTTTTCTAGGTTGTGCCATCAGAAGTCATTGACAGCCTTTTAGCTGCATGCCACAGCAGCTCATTTGAAAAACTGGAAACTGTAGTAAAAGTAAGGAGAAAGACTCAGTTGTTAATAAGACAGTGGATGGAGCTTTCAACACCTGAGACATTGAAATGCAGTGGCGAATCCTCAATGTAAAAGAAAAATTGAGTGGGTTTATATTGGGTGGCCAATCCACTACTGCCCATTTGACATCTCCATCAAAGTCAAAATTTCTTCCCAGTGTCTTTCTGGGCATAGAGAACTATTTAGTGTTTTGTGAAATTGTGCTGGAGAGTTTGACCAGGCCAAGCTAACCTCTTGGACCCGAGCACTGAATTAATACAATGAGCTAGGTGGACGGTGAGAATTCATCGTCATCCTTTTTTAAATTTTAGATAAAAGCCTTCTGGTCATCAAGTTGGGTGACATCAGTGCGGAAATGCTTTATTTTATTTTGAATGAGTGGAGATGATGTTGAGGGACAATAGATGTGACAGCCTAGTTTAATCAATTGGGTGATCTATTCTTTTCTGGTTAACGTTACCAGTTAAGAAAGACATGCAAAATTTAGATAAAGAAAGAAGACCCCTCTATCCTACCCATTCAGTGTGTATCTCATTGTACGTATGCATCATTTGCATTTCTCATATTAACCATTCTTATGATCTCTCAATAATGATCATCTATGCCACTTGTCCAGACTGCATTCAAATCTTAGTGCACTATATCCTTATAAACTGCACTTTTATGTTTTAATATTAACTAAATATGCTTAATGATACTTGGCTCAATTTCTTCTGCTGGCTTCACAGACACCATTTAAAATAGTAGCAAGCTAAATTAGCTGATAGCCTGGCCAACAGCTCCAGTTAGCTTCAGCATGTTAGTGCAAGGAGAGAAAATACTAAGATAAAAGCAAAAAACTGCGGATGCTGGAAATCCAAAACAAAAATTAAAATACCTGGAAAAATTCAGCAGGTCTGACAGCATCTGCGGAGAGGAGCACAGTTAACGTTTCGAGTCCGTATGACTCTTCAACAGAACTAAGGAAAAATAGAAAAGAGGTGAAACATAAGCTGGTTTAAGGGGGGTGGGACAAGTAGAGCTGGATAGAGGGCCAGTGATAGGTGGAGATTGCCAAAAGATGTCATAGACAAAAGGACAAAGAGGTGTTGAAGGTGATGATATTATCTAAGGAATGTGCTAATAGGTGACATTAAGGGTAGAAAGCAGGAGGAGCAAGGTACAGATAGCCCTAGTGGGGGTGGGGTGGGGGGAATGGATCGAAATAGGCTAAAAGGTAGAGATAAAACAATGGATGGAAATACATTTAAAAATAATGGTAATAGGTGGGAAAAGAAAAATCTATATAAATTATTGGAAAAAAAAAGTGGGGTGGGGGGGGGGGGGGGGGGGGGTCAGAAAGGGGGTGGGGATGGAGGAGAGAGTTCATGATCTAAAATTGTTGAACTCAATATTCAGTCCGGAAGGCTGTAAAGTGCCAAGTCGGAAGATGAGGTGCTGTTCCTCCAGTTTGCGTTGAGCTTCACTGGAACAATGCAGCAGGCCAAGGATGGACATGTGGGCATGAGAACAGGGTGGAGTGTTGAAATGGCAAGCGACAAGGAGGTCTGGGTCATGCTTGCCATTTCAACACACAATCACCCAATCTGCGTTTGGTCTCTCCAATGTAGAGGAAACCGCATTGGGAGCAGCGAATGCAGTGGACTAAATTGAGGGAAGTGCAAGTGAAATGCTGCTTCACTTGAAAGGAGTGTTTGGGCCCTTGGACAGTGAGGAGAGGGGAAGTAAAGGGGCAGGAGTTGCACCTTCTGCGGTTGCATGGGAAGGTGCTGTGGGAGGGTGTTGAGGTGTAGGGGGTGATGGAGGAGTGGACCAGGGTGTCCCGGAGGGAACGATGCCTGTGGAATGCCGCCAGGGGGGTGAAGGGAAGATGTGTTTGGTGGTGGTGGACCCATGGTGGTTGACAGGGCCCTCAACCGTGTCAGGCCCATCTCCTGCGCATCCGCCCTCACACCTTCCTCTCCCTCCCAGAACCATGATAGGGTCCCCCTTGTCCTCACTTATCACCCCACCAGCCTCCGCATTCAAAGGATCATCCTCCGTCATTTCCGCCAACTCCAGCATGATGCCACCACCAAACATATCTTCCCTTCACCGCCCCCCCAACCCCGGCGGCATTCCGCAGGGATCGTTCCCTCCAGGACACCCTGGTCCACTCCTCCATCACCCCCTACACCTCAACCCCCTCCCACGGCACCTTCCCATGCAACCGCAGAAGGTGTAACACCTGTCCCTTTACTTCCCCTCTCCTCACCGCCCAAGGGCCCAAACACTCCATTCAAGTGAAGCAGCATTTCACTTGCACTTCCCTCAATTTAGTCTACTGCATTCGCTGCTCCCAATGCGGTTTGTTCCAGTGAAGCTCAACGCAAACTGGAGGAACAGCACCTCATCTTCCGACTAGGCACTTTACAGCCTTCCAGACTGAATATTGAGTTCAACAATTTTAGATCATGAACTCTCTCCACCATCCCCACCCCCTTTCCGATCCCCCCCTTTTTTTCCCAATAATTTATATAGATTTTTCTTTTCCCACCTATTTCCATTATTTTTAAATGTATTTCCATCCATTGTTTTATCTCTACCTTTTAACCTATTTCGATTCCTTCACCCCAACCCCACTAGGGCTATCTGTACCTTGCTTGTCCTGCTTTCTACCCTTAATTAGCACATTCCTTAGATAATATTACCACCTTCAACACTTCTTTGTCCTTTTGTCTATGACATCTTTTGGTTATCTCCACCTATCACTGGCCCTCTATCCAGCTCTACTTGTCCCACCCCCCCCCCTAAACCAGCTTATATTTCACCTCTCTTCTATTTTTACTTAGTTCTGTTGAAGAGTCATATGGACTCGAAACGTTAACTGTATTCCTCTCCACAGATGCTGCCAGACCTGCTGAGTTTTTCCAGGTATTTTTATTTTTATTTTTGTTGCTGTTTCCTCTACATTGTAGAGACCAAACGCAGACTGGGTGATCGCTTTGTGGAACACCTTCGGTCTGTCCGCAAGCATGACCCAGACCTCCCTGTCGCTTGCCATTTCAACACTCCACCCTGCTCTCATGCCCACATGTCCGTCCTTGGCCTGCTGCATTGTTCCAGTGAAGCTCAATGCAAACTGGAGGAACAGCATCTCATCTTCCGACTAGGCTCTTTACAGCCTTCCGGGCTGAATATTGAGTTCAACAATTTTAGATCATGAACTCTCTCCTCCATCCCCACCCCCTTTCCGATCCCCCCCTTTTTTTCCCAATAATTTATATAGATTTTTCTTTTCCCACCTATTACCATTATTTTTAAATGTTTCCATCCATTGTTTTATCTCTACCTTTTATCCTATTTCGATTCCTTCACCCCACCCCCAGTAGGGCTATCTGTACCTTACTTGTCCTGCTTTCTACCCTTAATTAGCACATTCCTTAGATAATATCACCACCTTCAACACCTTTTTGTCCTTTTGTCTATGACATCTTTTGGCTATCTCCATCTATCACTGGCCCTCTATCCAGCTCTACCTGTCCCACCCCCGTTAAACCAGCTTATGTTTCACCTCTTTTCTATTTTTCCTTAGTTCCGTTTAAGAGTCATACGGACTCGAAACGTTAACTGTGTTCCTCTCCGCAGCTGCTGTCAGACCTGCTGAGTTTTTCCAGGTATTTTTATGAGGGAAAATACTACCTGGGGTTCTTGCTCCTTATCTGTATCTAGTGATCTCTGCTAAAAATTATGCTTCTATAAACGTGGGATGAGGACAGATCTGACTCGGTTGTAATGCCCTCAGTGGTAAATAGTACGCCAACAGTCACAATATGAGTGTGCCCATGAATAATGCCACTTTAATTGCAAGTCCTCATAGTGCTTGTCAGAAGTCAACACTTTAAAAAGGACAAAATTGGAGTGGGGACATGAGAGCACTACTTGTTCAAATTGATTTTGTCCTCCCCTCAAATTTCCCACCATTTAAATAGGCTTCTAATGCCTTTGTGATCAAACAGATTATAGTGCCAACTTGGATAAAGTATTAGAGATGTGATAATACCTGTGGAACTGTATCTCATTATTGCAGGGAAAAGAATTGGTTTACTATTTGCAATGTGATGGATGTACAGTGCTTCTGTTTATCCACCACTGTTTTCTTCCGTCAGAATTTGATTAATGACGGTTATGCTGCAACACAGTTAATCAACCAGCTACATGATGTCATTATCGATAAAGAAGATCTTAACGATCAACAGAAGTCAACAATCACGCTAAAACTGGCAGTAAGTATGGACTGAAATGAACCGTAAACTGCATTTACCTCTTTCCCTGGTTTCAGTGGAATATCCAAATTCATTAACCTAGTTCCATCCATGCTTTTAGACTTTTGGTGTTTCTGACTTTTGAATTCTGGAAACCATCTCCTTAATCCTGTAAGTGGCCTTATTCCCCACTTGACAACAATTGGCTAAAATGCTAGTGTATTAAATAGTAGAGTGTTGTTCACTAGCCATTGGAGAGTGTTCAGGAGTTTGATCACTGTAGTTTGATTCTGTTAAACAGGATCTGTAATTTATACCTGTTTTACATCTCATAACGCTATTTACCTTTCCCCAACAACAAGGCTGAATTAATAAGATTGAAGTGTTTTTATGAAATTGGGGTATCATTTTATTTGAGAGAGAATTCACCAGAACCATTCCTAGTAAATCTTTTGTAATTTTATATAAGTAACTTTGATCTCCATCTACTTGGCCTTTGTTCACATTTCTGAATTCCACATTTCTCATGACTCAGTTCTAATTTCTGCAAAAGGTTTTGAAAGCAATTGTGGTTTTGCTGAATATTCTATCTTGAATTATGCTTTATTTATTTTGCTGACTGAGTTTGATTCGGCACTACTATTCTGCCAATTTGGTAGAAAATTTATCGTGGATACTATTTAAAGAATTTCCATTTAGTAGAGTTCTTCATTTTGACGATATTAAAGTACGATATTCCTGAAAATAGGCCCCAGGTGGTTGGGTGGGATCCTGATTTCAGGGTTTGGATGTTAAATATGTTACTTCTCAATCCATCTCTGGCAGCGTATAATTAGCTTTAAAGAATGTAATGGTGTCACTTCCATTTTAAAAGTGGTTCTTTTCTTTGCAGGAAGTTGACAAGTGTTTAGCCGATGGTGCTGATGAGTACCTGCAGATGATCGGTCTTTCTGCTGTTATTATGCAGCAGCTTACACAGAGCGTTTAAACTACAGATGGGCAGCAGCTGAACAAAATAACTCCTTTCACATTTACTTAATTCCACAATTTACAATCTGAAGATCCCCTCCACCCCCCCAGCCAAGTGTTGAGTTTTCTACAGTGCTTTTAGATTAATTCTTCATACAAAAATAAAGTGTTTCTAATCAAAGATTGAAATGTAATAATTTGTTGGCTTTTGAGTATTTCAGCAAATCTACTCCGTGCAGAAACAAAACAATTTTGACTCGTCGGTACTTTGGGAGGAAGCCAAGCTTTAAAATTATTTTGTATGCATGCTGCTGAATTCTATTTCTAACATATACTGAAATGATATTTTGCTACACGTGTTCTTTTCTATCAGTACTCACAATTGGCTCTGTCTCTTCCATTTTATTTGTCTCACTTCCTATCTCCTTGTCAGTCTTGCCCCAAGCTCTGAAGTTGCCATAAAATTAATATCTAGCCCTCAAGACGTGCATCTTTTTGATAGCATTTTTGTTTATTGAGTATTCTAAGTAGTAATATACATACATTGTTAATCAGGCCACAGGCACTCGTCCTCATTTATCAAGTTACTGGAACTTCCATGTCATAAAGGGTGAACAAATGCACAAATCATTTGCTCCAATGGAAAGCTGTCAGTAGTCAGATTTTATTGTAGAAGCTATGACCTTCAAAGGTACATATGTCACCTTTTCATAACATTTAGTATGATGTAATGGAGTAGAAGGTAGTGTAGCTAGAACCATTTACAGCATTAAGAGGCAGATACCTGCATTTGGTCCTGGGCATTTAGGATCCACAGAATTTAGTTGTTCTTCCATTAGGCAAGTCATAGCTAAAGGAATTATTTGTTCAGATATCCTCTGATTTTATACTTACTGAGTCAGATTATCTAGTTAAATTATTTAATTGAGTTACTTGTGGGACTTTGCTATGTCCAAACTGGCTGCCACCTTTCACATTGCAATAGTTGCATTTCAGAAATGGTATATTGGTTGTGAAGCAATTTGGAAGGGCCCGAGGGTGTAAAATTCCGGTTTTTATTGTGGATTCATCAGTGCTATCATATACAAGTTGCTAATTTTCCTTTCCAGCTTTTGTACAACCTTCCTTTCTCTGACGTAAGCCACCCACATAATCTATTCCCCAACCTTTTCATGGAATACATGTTGTTCCTACTTGTGTCATGGGTGTGTATGTACACATAGATCAACTGTGTCCTTTTATTTCTTTAAATCTATCCCACCCACTGCTCAATGTGGGTGAAGAGATAACTGCTTAAAATTTTGAGTCTCGGGTTTACAAACTATGCTGAATCATCAGCCCTAGGCCATTGCTGCACAAGTTCCTTAGGGTAGCAGCTGCTTCATTAAACTTTCTTCCATTACAATCTCAGACAAGGTAATGTTTGCTGATGATTGCACTGTATCCATTTACAACTCAGTTAATGAAGCAGTCTGTGGCCTTGAACAATCTTCAGGCTAGAGCTGATTAAGTGGAACTATATTTGTGCCACCTCCCATTGAAGTTTAATGACACTACCCTTGTCAAATCCTCCACCATTAGCATCCTGGGGGTCACCATTGGCTAGAAACTTAACTGGACCAGCCACATAAATTCTACATCTCCAAGGTCAGTGACTGGGTATTCTGTAGTGAGTGACTCCCCACAACTACAAGTCACAGTCAGGACTGAAACACAACTGTCCACATGCCTGGATAAATGCAACTCCCAATAAAAGATGGAGCACAAAACACAAACAGCCCACTTAATCGGGACCCCACATCCACTACTAGCACTGGATAGTGTGTACTGTAGCAATTCAAAAAGCTTTGGGACCACTTCCAGCTAGGGCAAGGGCAGCAATCACATGGAAAACCACTACCAAATAACCTGGTTTGGAAATGGACATCCCTCCATCATCACTGGGTCAAAATCCTGAAACTTCCTAACAACTGTGGGAAAATGCAGTGCATCAGGCAGGTGGGGTCACCATCTCTCAAGGGCAACAAATGATGGCCTCACCTGTGGCATCCTGAATTTAAAAAATATTAATCAATTGCAAAGTGCAGGAAAAGCTCTTGTACAAATAAAACATCTAAGGAAGTGTCATTTGCTAAATGACAGCAGGTAACCAACAGTTTGGGTGAAGAGGTGAGCTTCACACGAGCAGGGGAGAGACCTCCTACTGAGTGACACACAGCCAGAGTGAGTGTGGGTATTGGCAATTTGGTGCACAGTGGGAATTCGGTGCAGAGGGGAAGAGGTGCTCTTTGCTTTTTTACTTTGCTATCTAACTTCTTAAATCTTCAGAGTGGACTTGCCCTGCTTCAGCAGTAGAGGCTACAGGGGAGAGAAATGACTGGTAAGTAGTGGGTAAGATCAGGTAAGTATTTTCTACTTCTATCGATTATAGTTTAAGGTCTTTTTTGTGGTTTATAGTTTGTATATTCTGTAGTAATGAGGATCAGGAAAGAAGGGCATTACAGTAATTGATTTAAAAGTTTAATTTAAAGGGATAAGTCATGGCAGGAGAGCTCAAAGCCGTGGTGTGCTCCATGTGGGAAGCCGGGAATGTGTGCAGGAAGTGTATCCAGCTGCAACTCCTGGAAGCTTGGGTTTCAGAGCTGGAACGGCGGCTGGGGACACTGTGGAGCATCCGTGAGTCTGAGAGCATTGTGGATGGCACGTTTACCGAGGTGGTCACACGGCAGATGAAGGGACTTGAAGGAAAGGAATGGGTGACCACCAGGCAGTCCAAGAGAAACAGGCAGGTAATTCAGGAGTCCCCTGGGGTCCCGCTCGCAAATCTGTATTCCATTTTGGAGGCCGATGGTTCCTCCAGGGACTGCAGACAGAGCCAAGCTTCTGGCACCACAAGCAGCCTGTCTGTGCAGGAGAGGAGGAAGAGCAATAGTAATAAGGGATTCTATAGTCAGGGGAATAGATAGGTGCTACTGTGGCCGTCAACGTGACTCCAGGATGGTGTGTTGCCTCCCTGGTGCCAGGGTCCGGGATGTCACTGAACAGGCATCCTGAAGGGGGAGGGTAATAAGGCAGAGGTCATGGTACATGTTGGTACCAATGACATAGGAGGAAAGAGGGATGAGGTCTTGCATCAAGAAATCAGGGCGTTAGGCAGTAGACTGAAAAGCAGGACCTCTCGGGTTGTAATCTCTGGATTACTCCCAGTGCCACATGCTAGCGAGCAGAGAAATAGGAGAATGGCGCAGATGAATATGTGGCTTAAGAGTTGGTGCAGGAGGGAAGGTTTTAGATTCCTGGATCACTGGAACCGTTTCTGGGGAAAGGACCTGTACAAGTGGGACAGTCTACATCTAAACCAGAGCAGGACTAACATCGTTGCAGGCGGGTTTGCTAGTGCTGTTGGGAGGAGTTTAAACTAATTTGGCGGGGGGAGGGGACAGAGAATGTTAGCAGAATAGGTACACATCATAATACAGTAAAACAATCAAGTCAGAGGGAGTACAGCTGCATTAAGTTTCAAAGGAATAAGGCAAGACTGGATGACCTCTACTTTAATGCCAGGAGTATTGCAGGTAAAACGGTTGAGTTAAGGGTAAGGTTTGACACATGGAATTGTGATATAGTAGCCATTACTGAGACGTGTTTGAGGGAGGGGCAGGATTGGCAGCTCAACATTCCGGGATATAGAATCTTCAGGCGAGACAGGGGAGGGGACAAAGGAGGAGGCGTTGCATTATTAGTTAAGGAGTCAGTTACTGCAGAAAGGAGAGATGATATCTTGGAGGGGGCATTGAATGAAGTTTTGTGGGTAGAGCTTAGGAATAAAAAAGGGGCAGCCAGATTGTTAAGTGTTTATTATAGACACCCTGATAGTCAGCAGGAAATGGAGGAGCAAATATCTGCACGATTCGTGGAGGCGTTTAAAAACTAACAATAGGGTAATTATATTAGGTGATTTCAACTTTCCCAACATTATTGGGATAGTCATAGTGTTAAGGGTTTGGATGGAGCGGATTTCTTGAATTGTGTACAGGAGAAATTTTTAGGTCAATATGTAGAGGGTCCAAGAAGGGACGGCGCAGTCCTGGACCTAATTCTGGGGAATGAAACCGGACAGGTGGCTGAGGTGGTGGTGAGGGAGCATTTTAGTGATAGCGACCACAACATGGTACAATTTAAGCTTGTTATGGACAAAGAAACAGACAAGTTGCAAAAAAATGTTTTGGATTGGGGAAGAGTGGATTTTAGTAAAATAAGGCAGGATCTGGCCAAGGTAGACTGGGAACAGCTACTTGTGGGGAAATCTGCAGAAGAGCAGTGGGGGGTGTTCAAAAAGGAAATGGGGAGGGTACAGGGTCAACATGTTCCCTCTAGGGTGATAGGAAGGAGTAACAAGCCCAGAGAACCATGGATGACCAGAGATATTCAGGATACGATGAGAAGGAAAAGAGAGGCTTTTAGCAGGTACAAGGGGAGCATCAGCAGAGGCATTAGTAGAGTACAGAAAGTGCAGGGTGGAGCTTAAGAAAGCAATTAGGAGAGCGAAGAGGGGATATGAAAAAGCTCTGGCAGGTAAAAGTAGGGAAAATCCCAAGATAACCTATAAGTGTATCAATGGGAAGAGGATAACCAGGGAAAGAGTAAGGACCAAGGGGGCAATCTATGGATGGAGCCAGAGGACATTGGTAGAGTGATGAGTGAATACTTCACATCCGTCTTCACCCAAGAGAATGAGGATGAGGATGAAGGTATGGAACTCAGGATGAGAGACTGCAAGGTTCTTGAGCAAATCGATATAGAGAGTGACAAGGTATTGGAGGTGTTGGCAGGCTTAAAAGTGAACAGATCTCCAGGTCCAGATGATGTATGTCCCAGATTGCTGAGGGAGGCAAGGGAGGAGATCGCAGGAGCTCTGACCCAAATTTTTAATTCCTCTCTGGCCACAGGGGAGGTGCCAGAGGACTGGAGAACAGCTGACGTGGTTCCGCTGTTTATGAAGGGTTGTACAGATAAGCCAGGGAACTACAGACCAGTGAGTCTCACGTCAGTGGTAGGGAAACTATTGGAGAAAATTCTGAAGGAGAGAATCTATCTCCACTTGGGAGAGGCAAGGTTTGATCAGGGATAGTCAGCATGGCTTTGTCAGAGGGAGGTCATGCCTAACAAATTTGATTAAATTTTTTGAGGTGACCAGGTGTATAGATGAGGGTAGTGCAGTTGATGTAGTTTATATGGATTTCAGCAAAGCCTTTGACAAAGTCCCACATGGGAGACTTATAAAGAAGGCAAATGCACATGTGATACAGGGTAATTTGATAAGGTGGATTCAAAATTGGCTTAGTTGTAGGAGACAGAGGGTGATGACAGAAGGATGCTTTAGTGACTGGAAACCAGTGTCATACCACAGGGATCTGTGCTGGGTCCCCTATTGTCATTTATATAAACGACATAGATGACTATGTGGGGGGTAGCATTAGTAAGTTTGTGGATGACAAAGATTGGCCGGGTGGTTTAGTGTCTTGGGCTACAGGAAGATATAGGTCAAATGGGCAGATAAGTGGCAGATGGACTTTAACCCTGAAAAGTGTGAGGTGATACACTTTGGAATGTTAATGGGGTGGTGAAAAAGGCATATGCCCTTATTAATCAAGGCATAGATTACAAAAGTAGGGAGGTCATGTTGGAGTTGTATAGAACCTTGGTGAGGCCACAGCTGGAGGAGTGTGTACAGTTCTGGTCGCCACATTATAGGAAGGATGTGATTGCACTGGAGGGGATGCAGAGGATATTCACCAGGATGTTGCCTGGGATGAAACATTTAAGGTATGAGGAGAGGTTGGATAAACTTGGGTTGTTTTCATTGGAGCAGAGAAGACTGAGGGGGCGACCTGATTGAGGTGTACAAAATTATGAGGGGCATAGACAGGTTCGATAGGGAGCAGCTGTTCCCCTCACTTGAAGGGTCAGCCATGAGGGGACACAAGTTCAAGGTGAGGAGCAGGTGGTTTAGGGGAGATGTGAGGAAAAACTTTTACTCAGAGGGTGCCTGGGAGGATGGTGGAGGCGGGTCGCCTCACATCCTTTAAGTACCATCTGGATGAGCACTTGGCACATCATAACATTCAAGGCTATGGGCTAAGTGCTGGTAAATGGGATTAGGTTGGTAGGTCAGGTGTTTCCTCATGTGTCGGTGTATACTTGATGGGCCGAAGCGTGTCTTCTACACTGAGAGATTCACAAAACAATTTTTGAACCAAAAACCAAGGGAGTGAATTTGTTTAATAGCACATTTAAGAACCGTAAACACAGTAGAGGGCTGTTACTGGAATAGTAATCCAGAAAAACCTGATTGAGTTTAAATCTCATGACAGCAATGTAAATCTGCAAGTAAAAAGTGATGGTGAATATTAAACTACCATTCTCAGTTAAAAACTCATTAATTCACGAATGTCCTTTCCAGCTGTCCTTATCAGCTCCAGCCTTTGCTTCCAGAGCCTCAACGATGCATTTAACTCTGAACTAGCCTAGCAAGCCCTCTGCAATGGCCAGTAATGCACAAGTGGGTGTATGCAGTGGGAAGTAGAAGTCATCAATTTGTTAGATGAACTTCAAACTTAGTCAAGTACAATTACTGTTACACCCCATTTTTAATGACTAAGAATCCAATTGATGTCAAGTAATTTCAGTTAGGATCCACCCTCCCCAACTGCAAGGTTTGGCTTTAAATAATCTGGTGTCAAAATTCAAGGTAATGTATTGCATAACATTCCTATTGTATAGTAAGTAGAAAACGTTCCTTCTTTTAGTCCTGTGGTCTACTAGAATGAAATAGGTCTTTTAATATAGTGAAATAGCACATGGGCAATTACATTCATTGGAAAAGCTGAATATCCATTCTTTACTTGAGATTCCCACAATTTAGACATCAGCTACTTAACTACAATGGAAGCAAAGCTTTTTGATTTGAGCACACCAGAAAGTAAGCCAAAGATAGGCTACTAATAATCACCTATAAAGATTTTAAAATTCTATTTGTAGAATGTTAGTGCAGTGTTAGACTGCAATATTGTGGTTATGAGGAAACTAAAGGTAGCTACTAGAAGGAATGATTAAACAGAATAGCAGACCAAGCACTATGATTGAAGAATAAAGCAGGAGCACTTGGAAGATGGAAAGCCCTTCTCTCCCCCACCTCCACCAATGAGTGCAATAATAGTGACATGAACTACACAGCAATGATTGCTATATACTGTCAGCCTACCACCCAAACAGCAGGATCATCTCAGGAAGCATCACACCCCACAAGATACATCAATCAAATGTTCAGACAAGTGTTTAACCAACTCAGATTTTCTACGATTAAGACTGGCTCCATGCATTCACTACCCTCTCTGCAAACTAATGTAAACAATTGGCCTCAAGACCACACACAAGAAAATCTATATGCTGTGGGTCAGTTCTTTCACATTTCTGATACTAATGCAGAATATTGTTAAGTATTTAAAGAGCAAAATAGTTACTACTTTACCCATATTTTTAAACTGAAGAAAATACTGCAGTTGTTATAATCTTTATATACCCGAAGAGAAATCTAAGTAACTGCCCACAATCTTTATGCTGTCTAAATTATTGTGTTCCCTCAGTACTAGTAAGGAAGTTGGAAATTAGTTACACTCTTCAAGAGGAATGACAGATTGAAACAACCATCTTGTAGTTTTTGTTCCTCCTAACAAAGGAGGTCAACATTTCAAGTTCAAATTAACTTTAATAGCTTTACATGCTAACTTCTCAAATTCCACCTTACAAATTGCAATTCAGCAGAATTTAATAGGTGCAAAACATTACTGTTGTAAAGACTTCAATGTAGGTTCAAGTCAGCCGGGGCACTGATTATCTGGAAGCCATACAAAAAAGGAAAATGCAGAAATTATACATAAATCAAATTACTTCTCTAAACCTACATAATGTTTTATAGAACTTTTTGCCCTTCAATGTGAATGTTAGCCTCACAGGGGCTGGAATACTGCAATTTCTAACTGGCCAGCATTGCATATTGAACCACTCCTGTGCATGCATGGCTTAAACCTTACCGATTAATGGCCAAGTTATATAAAGCTACGGATTTTATAGAAACCCCATTTAAAAGTAGGTTTATTGAGTGTAAACCTCTGATAATAGTGTTTCTTGTTTGAAAGCACCACAGGAATGAGCCTGTAATACATTTGCTTAGGCTTGCTGCATTTTATATTGCTCAGATCATACAAACATGCACCACCATTGCAAATTTACAGGTAGTTTTTCCTCATACATTAACTCTCTCCAGAAGCATCTTAGATCAACATCGTTTGAGAGTTGAAAGATCTATATTTTACTACTGAGCAGAGTCTGTACAATCTCCTAGTAGGTTGTTTTCTAGAGAAAACAAAAATAAATATTTAGAATAGGAAGACAGATAGCGACAGGTTGCATAAATTAGAACAGCCCATGTACAATAAACAAAAAAGAACTACAGTTACAAAAATAAAGATACAATACAGGAATGCAGTTACAACATCTGGTTTCCTTCAAAACTAATGCCAAATTTCTCACATTTGTACACAAAGTATTTTTTAGCAACCATCTACTAGGAAGCCAACACTGTGCAGATCATAGCACAAGTAGATCTTTGCACAACTCAAAAACTTTTTATTAAATACAAATACATGTAGTTAGATTACTCTAGAAAAAAGTGCACATACATTTTACCAGTTGATTGGCAAGCTTCATTTTAAAATAGTTGTAGATATGCCAGTTTGACATAATTGGCTGATTTAACACAGCACTTGAATTTTTTAGTCCATAAGTAAACTATTAAGTGATAAAGAATATCGAACAGAAATGCTACTACAGAACGTTCAAAACACTGAAGGGCATATACATTTAAACACCCCATGACTTAAACTTCCCACCCCAGCAGTCAACACTGCAAAAGGATGGCGTTCCTCAAGTCACTTATCACAATGCTGGATTTCTGATCCTGTTTGCACATGGGAGAAGAGATTCAACAACTCGTGAAGCAGCACAACGCACCATGTAGTCTGATAATTCAGCAGCTGCAAATGCAAATTCTCATGCCATCATTAAATCAGGTCAGCCACATTCATAGGCATCTCTTCCACAGTTGTATTGTAGAATGTCTCAATATCACGAAGAATCCTTTTATCCTCTTCAGTAACAAAGTTAATAGCAACACCTTTCCTTCCAAAGCGACCCCCACGTCCAATTCTGTTTAAAGAATAAAAGTAGTTACACCCTCAAACTATTGAAAGATAAAGTACAAGGTAATATCCTGGTACAATGGGTGAAGAAAAAGGATTTCTCAAATTCCAATATGAAGCTGTATTTCTGTTGTTTCCTTACTCTGTATTCCCTGTCCAAAATCAAGCATTGCATAATGCAATACGGACTAAGCCACACTTAATGAACTACTCAAGTTCTTTTGTTTAGATGAATTTGAAAAATACTAACCTGTGAATATAGTTCTCACGATTTGTAGGCAAGTCATAGTTAATAACTAGAGACACCTGCTGCACATCAATGCCACGAGCCTTTAAGAGAATATTCAAATTAGCTTATAAAATTGGTTTGTACAAAATTACTACAGAAACACATTTTACATCAAGATCTCGGTTGCTCTAGAGCAGCTTATGGTCTTCCTTCCTCTGCCTTGAGCAAAAAAAGAACGCCTCCCTGAGCCAAGGAGGAACCTGTCATTACAATTTTCTGGCATCAGCAACTGGGTGCAAGGACCTCAAAATAAAGTAAATGCAATTTTTAGCAGCCAAACCTTGCGCATGTCAATTTACATACCAGCAAGTCAGTAGTGATAAGTACACGGCTAGATCCCGAGCGGAATTCCCTCATAATCACGTCACGTTCTTTCTGGTCCATATCGCCATGCTGCAATTGACAGTCATAGAAAGTTACTGCGTTTACAGACATTATATCAAATTGTCAAAAGCAATTATTATTCTAGTCTAATCTGACTGGCAATAACTGACCATTGCTTGGATTAATTAACCAAAATGAGTGGAAAAGAATCTTGCGAAAAAGCTGCAACTAAACAAATAAACCACTTACTCTAATTAAAGTGCCTCCAACTAGTTCTTCTGCAATATCAATTTTTACAGTTAAAGCTCTTGCCTCAATAGAACAGGAGTGGTCATGGATACCAAGAGGGCCCCAGGTTTATGATTTCTGATTTATGCAGAAAGTTGCAACAACCAGATAATGTTCAACTTAATTGAAAAAACTTCGGCAAGATACAAGAACAGTGGAACTATACTACAGATGAGAATCAATACCTTCAAAGACAGAAGATAAAACTGCAGAAACCTTACCAATGCAGAGACAGTGAAGTCCCTTGCGTGCATTTTCTCAGTTAGCCAATCAACCTTCCTCCTCGTGTTAAGGAAAATCACAGCTTGTGTTATTGTTAGAGTTTCGTACAGGTCACACAGCGTGTCCAACTTCCATTCCTGTCAGGATAAAATCCTAAATTTGAATCAAGCCTCCAATAACTGCCATTTAATTTTTAATTCTATCCTGAAGAGGGGATTTTAAACTTTGTTCAATGCACCTCTCTCTCCACATTGATGTAAAATTGCTTGATACCCTCAAGGGTGAGCTCCTCTTTTTTCACAAGGATACGGATTGGATCACGCATGAACTTTTTGGTGACCTCCAAGACATCGCTGGGCATGGTAGCAGACAACAAAACCACCTAAAGAAAGAAAATTATTATTTAAACCACTTTATTTAAAGTTCTTTCCAGTATGCCCTTCGCACCAATCCCCCTCATTAGAAATCTTGTCTCTGCACAAATTTCAGCATTTTTCATTAGATATATTTATGTACATTTGTTAGTTCTGTAATTACTCTTGGAAGGTAGCTCAATATCCCAATTATTCAGTTTATAATGAACTTTTGTTCCAGCTATTGTATCCCTCAAATTACTGTCCACATTTCTATATAATCAAAGCAAAAGTATACAAAAGTAAAGATAGAGCACAATGTTAAATACCAACCAAAACGTTGCATGCCCCCGTTCGATTATTTCCCAGTCTCTAATCCTTGTTCATCCACAGATTATTTCATTTCACCCCGAATCTCAATGTGCAACACAGGATCAACCAGTCATCCATTAAAAACTGTAGCACAGAATCTTGAGACAAAGGACACTGGACATTAAGAAAGAGGTCCACCCTGGACTCATTTGCAATGCTGTGCATTTTTTCTTCTTCCTCGGTGTACTCTACTAGCATTATTACAAAAGGCAGGGGTACCTGAATTTTGTAATTTTAGCAGAGTGCTTAAGAAGAAGGTAAGTTGGTAACATCATGAATTCGGACATTTCACTGCTGCCCATGTACTATCTACTGGAAGCGATTTCTTACTCAGGTTACCTCCTGTTGGAAAACAGACCAGCATACCTGAATGTTTGTGCTCAGCTTCTGAAAAATCTCATAGATTTGATCTTTGAATCCACGACTCAACATTTCATCAGCTTCATCTAAAACAAACATCTTGATCCACCTAGAAGCTGTAAAAATCATTTAAACTAAGTTAAAGCACTATTCTGTGGAGTAGCTTCCAAAAACCTGGTACACATTCACATAAACTTCCAGAGCAATCAATGGCAAGTTTTTCATTCAAACAGTAAATGGCAAACACACAGAGACAGAGCCCAGGGCGAGAGCTGCTCACTGGCACCTTTCACCAGACATTGGTTACAATGTTTTGACCCAAGGGACTCTAGTAACCTGAATTCTAAATCGCAGTTTCTGACTAACCTTAGACCCAATTCCAAGTCTGTTTTTTTAATTAGTTAAAATACGTGCATACCCAACTATAAAACAGAGTGATCAGTTCAGAAGTTTGTCTCCATTTCAGGTCAGTCCCGAAAGATGGAAAAAGCATCATTCCACTCTGAAAAATTTGAGGACTTGGGATTTGAGATCAGTACTCACATATATATCCCCTGTTCAACATGTCGAACACTCTCCCTGGAGTTCCTACAACAATGTTGGGAGCTTCTGCGTTCAGCTTCTGCATCTCACTTCGTACATTGGTGCCACCAATGCAGGCATGGCAAGTGGCACCCATGTAATCCCCAAGGGCCAGGATTACCTTCTGGATCTAAAAAAGGGTATAGATTCACTTAACCCTGTCATTAAAATATACTTGACGGTACAAAAACTATTTGTTGATTTGATGCTGTAGTTAAACACTGAGCATTTAACATTTACCTACTGAAACACTCCTTTGAATAAATATGCAAGGTACAATATTGGAATCTGAAGTGAAAATATTTATTCTTGATATAATTATTTGATACTTATTCAATTTTAGCTTGCCATTATCCAGAGGCCATCAATAGCCCAAGAATAAACCCACAAAATTAGAAACTGTCAGGAATCCTGCACTGTTTTTGGGAGAGAGAAGTAAAGAGAATTCTTTAAAGTCAACCACCCCCCATTTTTATTTAAGAAACCTGTCTGAAGGCCCTTAAGCTTATCATTTGGTGCCACTCTCTTCTCCAGTGATGCAAGTGGTGAGAAAAAAAGATGCACACTGTAGATTAGGATTAAGCAGAGAGCAATCACTACCACAAATTTCCAACTAGGGGACTGCAGAATCTTCAGCTCAATCCTTGTCCACATTTTGCACTGGAATTGCACCCATTTAAAAACAAAGTAGAGGAAAAGGCACTGTTTCTTCTGCTTGAGATTTACATAGACAGGAACAGGAGTAGGGGCTACCTAAGCCTGCTCCAGCATTCAACATCATGGTCAATGTGTGTCCCAACTTCCTATGCTCATTTCTTCATTCCAGCGGTAACAAAAAAAAATCTCATTTAAATGAGCTGACCTTATGTTAACTGTCATTTGCAGAACAGAATTCCTAACTTCTATCAGCCTTTGCCTGTAGAAGTGCTTCTTAATCTCACTCCCGAAAGATCTGGTTCTAATTTTTAGGCTATTTTTAGCCCCCTAGTTCTAGGCTCCCTGAGCATCAAAAATAATTCTTATCTGCCCTATCAGTTTCCCTTAGATTCTGACCTTTCCCATTATCATCTAAATTCCATGCAATGCAAATTTCTCCCTGTAATTTAGCCTTGGAGGCCAAGTATCATTCTAGTAAATCTAAACTGAGCTCCTCTAAAGCCAACATATCATCTTCAACGGTGTGGCTTTGTACAGCTGCAGCATAATTTCTCCCTGATTTTTAGTTTTCTAGATACAAAGTATCTTTTGAATTATTTTCTGTATCGGTGCATGACATTTTAATTATCTATGTACTGAAGCCTCAAAGTCTCCTTGGACTGCTACTGTTTCTGGCTTTTCACTATTTAGAAAGTACTCTGATCTATTGCTTTTCGATATCCAGATGGATGAGGAATCATTTGAGTAGCCAGTATTGAGCTTTGTGTAAGCAAATAGTCAAGTTTTATAGTCACATTTTGCACTGAAGTGAAGCACTATGTTAGATATGGTGGATGAGGAACCAATGGATAATGCTGACATGGACTGTCAGAAGGTTGCACACAGATTAGCAATGAAAGTGCAGGAGACAACCTTGTGACAGACTGATCATTGGTTGAAAGGTGTAAAGTGTAGGTGAGGGAACACATTGCGTGATATGACAAGGAGTGTTCCCTTGTGATCTGTATATGCTATTCAATATGATGACTTGGTTGAAGGAAGAGTTGTATAGCCTAGTTTGCAGATTGACATCAAATTAAGAGGCAGAGGAATTTGTTTAGATGGAAACAAAGTTAAAAAACAGACCAACTGAGGGGGCTAGATGGAAATTCAATATGGGAAGAGAGAAGTTCTCCACTTTGGACAAGCAAGAGTCAGAAACTTCATGGTGACAAACTGATCAAAAGGAGCTAAAGGTACTATGTACACAAGTCACTAAACATTAGTGCATAGGTACATTAAGTCAAAAAAGCTAATGGAAAGCTGACTTATATTTCAAGGAGGTTGGTGAAACTGCATCTGGTGTACTTCATTCAGTTTTGGGCACCAAAACTTTAAATAAAGGGCAGTGAAAAGGAGTACAGTGCAGATTCAAGTGGCAGTTGTACCTACATAAAGTCCTATCCAATAACACCAGAATACACATAGTGGACCTTGCACTATTAAGGTGACATTCAGACCATAAGCCTCACTGAATAGACCACCTTGTACCTGCTGTGCCAGTTCTCTGGTAGGAGCCAGCACCAAGGCCTGTGATTCTTTCATATCCAGCTCTAGCTGTTGCAGGATTGAGATTGCAAATGTGGCTGTTTTGCCAGTTCCAGACTGGGCTTGGGCAATGACATCAAAACCTGAATTAATGAGAAATCAGAAGTTACCTTTGAACAAAAAAAGGCATTTGAAATATTAAATTCTGTTCAATTTAAGCAATACACTTAGGAGTCAATCCCTACAAGCTTCTATCAATTGACAATCCTAAATGTCAACCAATTGTGTACATCTAATGCAATAATGTTCAAAGCCAACATCGGAAGCCCAGGGGCAGACAAGGGCCAAGATCATGAAGAAATAGATATATTCCTCAGTCAGGCCCCTCACCCCGAAAGATAGTTTTATGGCTGACAAAGTTCTATGAGTGATCAGTAAAGAAGTTTCTCAGCATTGCATATCAGTCCCGAAAGATGGTAAAACATCATTTCACTCTAGGTTTAGATTGAGGTAAGATCTGATGTACCAAGCCATGTAACAAGATTTTATCAAAAGGCAGTCTTAGCTACCACAAACAATGCCAAACCACTTGAATAATAGTAGTATTTAATATTCACCTTTAATACATGGCATAATTGCCCTCTGCTGAATGGCAGAAGGTTTTTCAAATCCATATGCATAAATTCCTCTAAGAAGGGTCTCCTTCAGGTTCATGTCATCAAAGTTATCAACAATTTCATTCCAGTTACTCTGTGGGGGCAATAAAGAGAAACCATTTTAAGTTAACTCAGGCAACAAGAAAATCTCTTTAAGAAAGCACAATGTTGAATACTATACTCACTTCAATAACACCATCTGGGTCCATTCCATCTGGGCCATGTTCTTTAGAGCTGCAAAAAATCAAAATGACGATTTCTAAATTAAGTGGTGTGCACTTCCAAATCTGTCACCACTTTAATGGCTCTCCCCAAACCAACCCCTTCATTAATGAAACAAAAGCAAAAAACTGCGGATGCTGGAAATCCAAAACGAAAATAAAAATACCTGGAAAAACTCAGCAGGTCTGGCAGCATCTGCGGATAGGAGCACAGTTAACGTTTCATGCGAACTCGAAACGTTAACTGTTCTCCTTTCCGCAAATGCTGCCAGACCTGCTGAGTTTTTCCAGGTATTTTTATTTTTCCCTTCATTAATCAAGTTGATTCCCTCATTTAACTGCAGGGAGGTGTTCTAAGTTGCCAAACAAAACAAAACAAAGCGCTTTGCCCTTCCCCTGGCCAGAACTGGAGTGGAGGAGCAAGAAAATCCTTCTCAACTTGGGCTCCTTAAAAATGAGATAAAGACAGGCGACCTGTTTGGGTGAAGAAACGGGGTCACGGATCGCTGAAGCCAAATGCCGCAAGTTAAACATCTTGTTGAAAAATGAATTTCAGAAGGTTTGATATTGAACCCAGCCCCAGGCAGGAGCGACACGAGCACTGGTACAGGCCCCGACCCCTCCCATCTCCACGTGTCCGCACCCGCTCCACCTCGTGCGGCAGCCGCCTGAAGCCGCTTTCTTACCGGAGTCAGAGCTCCACCCGGGGGGAGGGGGGCGGTCAACATCACCCACCCGGGGGAAGGGGGGGGCCGTCAACATCACCTACCCGGGGGGAGTCAATATCACCGACCCGGGGGAGGGGGGGCGTCAATATCACCGACCCGGGGGGGAGGGGGGGCGTCAATATCACCGACCCGGGGGGGAGGGGGGCGTCAATATCACCGACCCGGGGGGGAGGGGGGGCGTCAATATCACCGACCCGGGGGGGAGGGGGGCGTCAATATCACCGACCCGGGGGGAGGGGGGGCGTCAATATCACCGACCCGGGGGGGAGGGGGGGCGTCAATATCACCGACCCGGGGGGAGGGGGGGCGTCAATATCACCCACCCGAGGGGGAGGGGGGCGTCAATATCACCCACCCGGGGGGAGGGGGGGCGTCAATATCACCCACCCGGGGGGGAGGGGGAGCGTCAACATCACCCACCCGGTGGGCGTCAATATCACCCACCCCGGGCGGGGGGGAGAGACAGTCAATATCATCTACCCGGGGGGGAGACAATGAACATCAAACACCCGGAGAGGGGGGGTCCCGTCAACCTCACCCACCCCAATCAGATGAGAAGCCGGGGGGTAGCACAAGGCCGCTTCCATACGGGCGCCATTTCGGCGGCGGCTCCGGCTGAATCTCCCCTCCCCCTATCCCCCCTATGCAACAAACACCGCGGCTCATCCCCGCCCCCTCCCCTCTCCATCTCTATTACTGGGGTTATTTATTTTATTGGGGGGATTATTTATTTTGTGCGGGAGTGAGGTGGTGGGGGTGTTTGTGTGTGAAAGATGATAAGAGCCCTCCAGCCGCTAACCTGTAATCCGCAGAGCCACACGACATTTTCACCGGCCGCCGCCGCCACTGACACCGCCTCACTGAAAGGAAGCGCAGGCTCCGGGTCGCGCCTATTTATACCCTCGCCGCACGGCCACTTCCGGTGCCCGTTCAAACACGCCCGCAAAGCGGTTCAACGGCTCCCGCCCCCCCCGCGCAGAGCGTGGCCGCCTGACCCGCCAACATACCGACTGTCCCCGATCGCACCGGCGTCCCGTCAAGCGCGGCCGCGCTCCGTTCAGAAATGCTGCTCGCCCTATTTTTTCGCGGCGGATGAATATGGTTAGAGGGAGAAGGAGGGGGGACGGGACGGGACGGGGAGGAACGAAGATGTTGAGAGCGCTCCTCGCTGACGGGGTTTCCCGAAGTGCCCCTGGCGGCAGGCTGAGCGAGTGGGGCCTGGGCCTGGGCCTGAATTATTACAGCCTGGGCCCTGGCTTGGTCGGCTCACACTCCCAGTCCCCCGTCCCCGACTCGGACCCAGGGAATATATCTGCTAAAACAAAAAAAAAATCTACGTACGTTTAAAAAAAAAAATTACCATAAGGTATAAAGAGAATCCTAACGCTAAACAGTGTTCAGAAAAATTAGCCGCCCTCATTTATTCAGTACCTCAGCCCTGTCTGACCAGGTTAAAAAAAAAACATCCACACGTGCAAGATCTGTCCACTTTCAGGTGAATTTGTACCACAATCTGTCACTGCAACGGAGAGATTGCACTTTCGAAATCCCAACTGTGTAGCCGCAGACCCTGTGTTCACCGCGACGTTTTGGCGGCTACTTAGGGCGGTGACCAACTCTCACGGAGAGAATTGAGGGACTTCCTGGCATTTGGGTCCATGAGAGTGCTGGGGTCAGGGGGGGGGGAGGGATGGTGGAAGGTGCCAGAGCTGAGAGAGGGCACAAGCAGGGGAAGAGCAGGTGCTGCACAGGCATAAGTCTCATAGGTCCAAATGATCAGAAAAACAGCCTCGCGGATGCACGCAACGTGTGTTCAATTACGGCACAAGCCTGTAAAATAAGGGCAAAATACTGCGGATGCTGGAAGATCTGTAGAAGAGTCATACAGATTCGAAACGTTACTTCTGTCTCTCTCTCTCTCTCTCTCTCCACATGTTGTCAGACTTGCTGAGTTTTTCCAGCATTTTTGGTTTTTGTTCCTGTAAAATAAGGGGTGGTTGGTCACCCTGGCAGCTACCCACCTGCTCAATCAGACTCCCCTTTGATGCCCGGGTACCTATTGCTCATGCTCACTTTGGCCGTTCCCCTGATGGCCCCCATCTCCACTCCCTTAGGTCCAAGGGGTGCAGACCTGAAAGGATTAGACTTGAACTGGTTTTGTCATTCACCATCATTTCTGTCTTTTTTGTGACAGGCTGGAGGATGTAACGCATCATTGAATCTTGCTCTTGTCTGCTAAAACTCTTCACTGTACCAGGATCACCCTGGAATGAAAAGATAACCCCCACTTCTTTTCTCTACTGCAAAACATATTCTTAAACACCTCTACCCTGCCTCTTCTCCCTTCATGTCCAACAACAAATGCAAGGAGCTCACTAAGATTGAGACCATGTGCTCAATTGTCTTAAAAACAAAAAGCTAAAAGCTACTGCGGATGTTGGAAATCCAAAACAAAAACAGAATTACCTGGAAAAACTCAGCAGGTCTGGCAGCATCGGTGGAGAAGAAATCAGTTAACGTTTCGAGCCTTCACGGCCCTTCGGCAGAACTGAAGCATAGTTAGGAGAAAGGAGAAATATAAGCTGGTTTAAGGTGGGGGGGGCAGGGGGGAAGAGAGAAGTTGAGGGTGTGGTGATTGTGGAGATAAGCAAGCCGTGATAGGAGCAGATAATCAAAAGATGTCACAGACAAAAGGATCAAAGAGGTGTTGAAGGTGGTGATATTTGTCTAAGAAAAATGCTAATTAAGAATGGAAGTCAGGACACTCAAAGTACACTCTAGTGGGGGTGGGGTGGAAAAGACTAACAAGGTTTTAGTTTTAGATTTAAAAATAATGGAAATAGGTGGGGAAAGAAGAATCTATATAAATTATTGAAAAAAAAGGGGGGGTGCGGGAGATACGGGGTGGGGATGGGGGGAGGGGGAGTTTAAGATCTAAAGTTGTTGAATTCAATATTCAGCCCGGAAGGCTGTAAAGTGCCTAGTCGGAAGATGAGGTGCTGTTCCTCCAGTTTGCGTTGGGCTTCACTGGAACAATGCAGCAAGCCAAGGACAGACATGTGGGCAAGAGAACAGAGTGGAGTGTTAAAATGGCAAGCGACAGGGAGGTTTGGGTCTTGCGGACAGACCGCAGGTGTTCTGCAAAGCGGTCGCCCAGTTTGCGTTTGGTCTCTCCAATGTAGAGTCTCCTCTACATTGGAGAGACCAAACGCAAACTGGGCGACCGTTTTGCAGAACACCTGCGGTCTGTCCGCAAGAAAGACCCAAACCTCCCTGTCGCTTGCCATTTTAACACTCCACCCTGTTCTCTTGCCCACATGTCTGTCCTTGGCTTGCTGCATTGTTCCAGTGAAGCCCAACGCAAACTGGAGGAACAGCACCTCATCTTCCGACTAGGCACTTTACAGCCTTCCGGGCTGAATATTGAATTCAACAACTTTAGATCTTAAACTCCCCCTCCCCCCATCCCCACCCCGTTTCTAACCCCCCCCTTTTTTTTCAATAATTTATATAGATTCTTCTTTCCCCACCTATTTCCATTATTTTTAAATCTAAAACTAAAACCTTGTTAGTCTTTTCCACCCCACCCCCACTAGAGCTGTACTTTGAGTATCCTGTCTTCCATTCTTAATTAGCATTTTTCTTAGACAAATATCACCACCTTCAACACCTCTTTGATCCTTTTGTCTGTGACATCTTCTGATTTTCTGCTCCTATCACGGCTTGCTTATCTCCACAATCACCACACCCTCAACTTCTCTCTTCCCCCCCTGCCCCCCCCACCTTAAACCAGCTTATATTTCTCCTTTCTCCTAACTATGCTTCAGTTCTGCCGAAGGGCCGTGAAGGCTCGAAACGTTAACTGATTTCTTCTCCACCGATGCTGCCAGACCTGCTGAGTTTTTCCAGGTAATTCTGTTTTTGCTCAATTGTCTTGGCTGCTTTCCTCATTTTCCCCTTGTCCACTGGGCCCAACTTCCTCTAAGATCCCCCCTTCCCTAACTCTGAGCTCACAACTTTCTCTAGTTTTTCTTGTATCTCCTCTTTAAGCATGTCCACACAACCTGCTCCCTTGATCCTATTCTGACAAATTTCCCTTCCTTAGTCCCATGTTAGCTGATATTGTAACAGTTCTGTCTCCTCAGGTATTGTTCCCCTCCCCTTAAAATCTGCTGTCAGTGCCCCTCTCTTCAAAAATTACTCTGTCCTTGCAAACTACTGCCCCATTTCCAACCTCCCTTTCCAAATTTGTGCCCATCTTTCCTGAAACTCAATGTTTGAATCCCTCCAACAGGCTTTGACCACTATCACAATACCAAAACAGCTCTTAGCAAAGTGAGAAATGACACCCTATATAGGTTAGCCAATTCAGAGTTCTGAGAGAATTTTTCTCTGACCATGATGGTGTCACCAATTGACCTTTGACCTTTCATTTCCAAACCCACAATAAAGCCATCATTTTTTCTTTTGAAAAAGACCTCTGGATCAGGTCTCTCGGCAGAAAGCTTTCTAAGTTTTTGTTTAAATTAGACAGTAAACGTTAAGCATACTTTTTAATCAATGCAATTTTTCTAGCAAAGCTGGAAGCAGCGCTCTCTCTTACCTCAAATCTCGGTCTCTCAAGACTTTCTTTGTAGCTGAGCTCTGGGGAGCCACTAAAGCTTTCTAGGCAGGGCTGGACTGGTGAATATGAATTTTCCAGGCAGGCAGGGGCAGTTGAATGTTCATACAGTTGCCCATTGAACATAAGAACATAAGACCTAGGAGTAGGCAATTCAGCCCCTCGAGCCTGCCCCACCATTCATTACAATCACGGCTGATCTCATTTCAGCCTCAACTCCAATTTCCCGCCCTCTCCCCAACCTTTCAACCCATTACTAATTAAAAATCTGTCAATCTCCTCCTTAAATTTATTCAGCGTCCCGGCATCCGCTGCACTCTGAGGTAGTGAATTCCATAGATTCACGGCCCTTTGAGAAAAGTAATTCCTCCCCATCTCTGATTTAAATCTACCACCCCTTAGCCTAAAACTATGGCCTCTCGTTCTAGAATGCTCCACAAGGGGAAACGTCCGCTCCACGTCTACTTTGTCTATCCCTATAGCATCTTATATACCTCAATTAGATTTCCTCTCATCCTTCTAAACTCTAGCGAGTATAGGCCTAAACTGCTCAATCTCTCCTCATAAGACAAGTCCCGCATCTCTGGAATCAATATAGTGAACCTCCCCTGAACTGCCTCCAGTGCAACTACATCCTTCCTCAAGTAGGGAGACCAAAACTGTGCACAGTACCCCAGGTGCGGTCTCACCAATGCCTTGTACAGTTGCAACAACACTTCCCTATTTTTATACTCTATTCCTTTAGCAATAAATGCCAAAATTCCATTTGCCTTCTTATTACCTGCTGTACCTGCATACTAGCTTTCAGCGATTCATGCACGAGGACACTTAGATCCCTCTGCACTGAAGCATTCTAAAGTTTCTCTCCATTTAAATAATAAGTTGCCTTTTTATTCTTCCGACCAAAATGGATAACCTCACACTTACCCATGTTAAACGCCATCTGCCAAATTTTGGCCCATTCACCTAACCAGTCCATATCCATTTGTAAATTTCTTATTTCTTCATTGCAACTTACTTTCCCACCTATTTTGGTGTCATCTGCAAATTTAGCTATAGTACCTTTTATCCGTGAATCCAAGTCATTAATATAGATTGTAAATAGTTGGGGCCAAGGACCGAACCCTGTGGCACCCCACTAGTTACAGCTTGCCATCCAGAAAAAGACCCATTTATCCCAACTCTCTGCTTTCTGTTGGTTAGCCAATCTACCAGATTCACTCTCAATCTCCCTCTTGGCTTGGCTGTCTCCTTCTTTTGTTCTCTAACTTCTCTTTCTCAGTCTCAACACTCAAGGTCAGGTTAATTCGATGGTCCCTCGCTCATTCTCAGGCTCAATGCCAGCCGCCCGTCGGATAAAAACAGGCAGGGCAGCAAGCAGTGACGTTAGCGGCAAATACCTGTGCTTGGCCATGATGCAAATGTTCTATATCATGCTGTGCCTGCGCAGGAGTGCTGCCTGCGAACATTCAGTTAAATGGACTCTGTGGCCACTGGAAGCTGATTAATGGAATCCTATTATTTTAAAATCTCCTGGACTGCTTTAAGTAGCTGCTGGGAGATTGAGAGTGAATCTGGTAGTCTCCTGGCCATTCCGGCAGGGGGGGGGGGTGGGGGGGGGGGGGGGGTGTAGTTAGCAACCCTAATCCTATATAGCTGTCACAAAGTTGGCCTTTCCTTCCTCAACCTGCCTGCAGCCTTTGACACAACTGGCCACACCATCCTTCTCCAGTGCCTCTCCACTGTCGTCCAGCTGGGTAGGACTGCGCTCGCCTGGTTCCATTATTATCTATCTAATTGTAACCAGAGAATCATTTGTAATGACTTCACTTCCCACTCCCGCACCAATATCTCTGATATCCCACACAGATAAATCCATGGCCTCCTAACACAGCATTAGCTTTCAGATATACGCTGACAACATCCAGCTCTACCTCATCACCGCCTCCCTCAGCTCCTAAATTGTTGCTTAATTATCAGACTGCTTGTCTGACCTCCAGTATTAGATGAGCAGAAATTTCCCCCAATTAAACACTAGGAACATCAAAGCTATTTTTATTGCTCCACACTCAGCTCTCTAGCCACCAATTTCATCGCTCTCCCTGGCAACTGTCTATGGCTACCAGACTGCTCACAACCTTGGTGTCATATTTAACCCCCAGATGAGCTGACCACATATCGGAGCAATCACTCAGATTGCACATTTCCACCTCCTTAACTTCGCCTGACTCCGCTCCTGCCTTGAAAAGGCGGTGGTGATCTTCCTTTTTGAACTGCCACAGTCCATCTGGTGCAGGACACCCACAGTGCTGTTAGGAAGGATTTTGACACCACAACGTGAAGGAACAGCGATATATTTCCTATATATGTGTTTATTTCATCAGGTCAGGGCGATGTGTGACTTAGAGGGAAATTTGCTGATTTTCCCGTGCACCAGCTGTTCTTGTCTTTTTAGGTGGCAAAAGTTACGGGTTTGGAAGGTGTTGAAGGAGCCTTGGTGAGTTGCTGCAGTGCACCTTGTAGATGGTACACACTGTTGCCGCTGTGCATCGGTGTTTCTAGATTCCCCAGCTAGGGGAAGCAACTTTTATGTGTCTATCTTGTCAAGCCCCTTCAGAATCTTGTATGTTGAATGAAATTACCTCTCAGTCCTAAACTCCATAGTATAGGACCTGCTTGTGGCCACAGTATTTATGTGAGTGGTCCAGTTATGTTTCTGGCCAATGGTAACCTCTGGCATGGTGGCGGATTCAGCAAAGGTAATGTGATTTCAAGGGGAGATGATTAGATTCACTCTTGTTGGTGATGGAAATTGCTTGGCATTTTTGTGATGTGAATGTTACTTGCCACTAAGCCTGAGCGTTACCCAGGTCCTGCTGCATGGATTGCATCAGTATCTGAGGAGTTGTGAATGGTACTGAACAATGAGCAATCATCAGCGAACATCTCTGCTTCTGTCCTTATGTTGAAGAGAATGTCATTGATGAAGCAGCTGAAGATGGTTGGGCCTAGGACGCTACCCTGAGGAACTCCTGCAGCAATGTCCTGGGGCTGAGGTGATTTGCCTCCAACAATCACAATCATCTTAATCTTCAAAGATAATTGGCTGATCCTTTAGGATTGAGATGGGGAGACATTTCTTCACTCAAAGTGAATCTTTGGAATTCTGTACCTCAAGACAGTTGTGGATGCTTCAGGTTGAATATTATTTAAGGCTGAGATAGACAGATTTTTGTCTCTCAGGGAAGGAGATATGGGGAGTGGGTGGGAAAGTGAAGTTGAAGCCGAAGATCACCCCTGATCATATTGAATGGCAGAGCAGGCTTGACAGGCTGTAAGGTGTACTCCTTCTCCTATTTCTTACTTTCTCATGTTCTTATGTTCCTTTGTGCTAGGTATGACTCCAACAAGTGGAAAGTTTTTCCCTGTTTCCCATTGAGTTCAATTTTGCTAGGGCTCCTTGATACTGCACTTGGTCAAATGTTGCTTTGAAGTCAAGGGCAGTCATTCCCAGATCAGGAATTCAGCTCTTTTGTCCACGTTCGGACCAAGGCTGTAATGAGGTTGTGATGGAATCCGTAGTTTCAAAGCTTGTATTTTTTGACTCAGACCCTAATTGAAAAGGGTAACTGAAAAGGAAAACTGAGAAAGGAAACTGACCCTTGAAGTTTCCAAAGAAACTAAGACAGAAACGGAGATTGGAAACCAAAACTTCTAGGGAGACCGAACCTGGTTGCAACATATAAAAGGACACAGAGAGCCCTCAGAGCTCAGTAGTAGATGATGAGTCCAGTGGTGCAGTACAGGCTATAGAAGACAGAGCTAGATTCAGAAGCTGAGAAGCAAGTATATAATTGATGCGGCTATTTCTGTACTTGAAGATAACATTGATGGATCTATACCATCCAGACTGCCGTAGGCACAGTCGAGGAGGTTCTGCAGACGTGTGCCATTTTTGGTGAAGCCTGTGCACATACAATTTGATTTGGTTGTGCGCTGCTGTCAGCTGAGGATCAAGTGAAATCCTAGAAGAAGGGGAACTGAAATTCTTCATGAGGAAGTTAGAGTTCTGAAGGACTTTGTGATTGAGATTGATGACATATAAGCTGAGTGGATTGACGAGCCAATTTGTAAGACCTGTTCTAGTTGTATCTGCCATTTAATGTGTAATTTACAGTTTATAATCAACCACAATTCATATTTAACTTATGTTGATTCTGGGTTTTCGGGTATAAGGGGTTGTATAAGATGGTATTTAGCATTTGCTTTGTTTGACTCTTATACAGTTAATATTCTTTTGTTTAAACTGTAGCATCTTGTGGCTTCATTCTTTCAGTACATAACTGGGATTTCCATTTTTTTATTATATAAAAAGAGTTAATGGTCCCGCCCAAGGTCATAACAAGGGGCTAGATTTTACAGATACCCGCCGGCGTATTTTAAGGCAGACGTAAAATTATCGGAAAATAAAATGGGTGGCCTGCCTGGTGCCTTCCCACCAACCTCTGGCCTGTCTCATATTATGGTGGGTTGAGAAGGTGTCAGGCAGTTCACCTGCCCTTGAACTAATCAATGGCCATTTAAGGGCCTCATTGGGCCCCTGCTACTATATTATTTGAGGCAGGGGAAGGTAAAGGCAAGGTGGGCAGCCCAGCAGCTTTCACTGCGTGGGCTGCTGTTAGGCAGGAAGAATGGGGAACCTCCTTTGGCAGCACCCTGTATCCCTTGGAGGCACCACCCCGCCAAGATTGTACCCCCTCTTTAAGCCTTCCCCATCCTCCTGGCTCTGAAACTCAACCCCCTCCCCCCCACTAAAACTACCTCGCTGGTGTCTGCCAGGTAGGCCTGTTCAAAAATCTCGAGCTTACCTGAAGCCCAAGGTCCATGGACAGCCTGTACTCCCAGCAGTAGCCACTACTTGATTTCGGTGCCGCTGGGGCTACACAGCTGCTGGCCAATCAGTTTGGCCAGCAGTTCTCTCGGGTGGAACTTTCCCCCAGATGAGGGTGGGAATCCCACTCTAAATCAATGAAGGCTGCGCCCAGCATAATATCTCTGTGGGGAAGCCAGATTTCAGGTACTTGGACTGGTGACGGACTTTTCCGTCGGGGGTGGGTGCAGGGAATACATCCCCCCATAAAATCCAGCCCAAGATCTGGAGGCAAATGGCCCTGGTGGAGCCGAATCTGAGCATCGATGAATGGGTTATTGCTGGGTAAGTGCTGCTTGATAGCATTGTTGACAACACCTTCCATCACTTTGCTTATGATTGAGAGTAGCCTGATGAGGCAGTGATTGATCGGATTGGATTTGTGCTGCTGTTTTGGACAGGACTTACCTGGGCAATTTTGCAGATTGTCAGGTAGATGCCAGTGTGTAGCTGCACTGAAACAGCTTTGCTAGGTCTGCAGCTAATTCTAGAGCACAAGTCTTCAATTCCATGGCCAAGATATTGGAAGGGCTTTTACGCTTTGCTGCGTCCTTTGCTGTTTCTTGTAGACTTGAATATTCAAATATATTCCTGGCTGGCCTCACATGTTCTTATTTCTGTACATTTGAGGTCACCCAAGACCCTGCCTGTATCCTTCCTTACCAAGTACTGTTCACCCATCATCCCTGTGTTTGCTGACCTACTTTGGCAAGCAACACCTCAATTTTCAAAATCTTATCCTTGTTTACAAGATCCTACATGGCCCCAGCCCTCTCTACCTCTAATTTTCTCCATCCCCACATCCTTCTATGACATGAGCACTCATCTAATTCTAGCCTTTTGAGCATCCCATATTTTAATTGCCATTTGGTAGTACAGAACTTGAGTATTGCTGAAAAGAGAGACATGTCAAAGCTTTTTGTCTTGCACTCATCAGGACACTTCACAAGAATACCAACATATGGGGAAAACAACAATTTATATTGTATGTGAAGAGAGTGCTGATTGGTTGGCAAGCGGCCTCTGATTGGTAGAGGCGTTGCCATGGAGAATGCGCCAGTGATGATGACTGACAGTTAACTGCCAAACATTGTTTGAAATTTAAACCAGGCAACTTGACCCCGATTGGTCAAAGCATTGCCCTGAGGAATGAGTCAGCGAATGGCTGTCACTTATTTTGTTTAGCTGAAACAGATGCAATGTGTGTACATGTTCTTTCTGTCTGCAAAGAACAGGGCCCTGTGTATTTATATATGAAGCTTCCAGTACACGCAAATGCACCACACTGTGAGCCCAACTGACAATCTTAAATTGGTTGTCAGCGTAATTCTTAGCACACTGAGGCTCATTTAGCAAATGTTGTCCAATCCCAGAATCACATCTAATGTTTGACACTGTGTTTTGAGTTTTGCAAGCACAGGCTGGTTGGGTATGGTCTGTACCTTGCCCATTGCGAACAGCGGCTGGGACATGCTGTTTGATATGATCCGCCAGTCTTTGGGACATATGGTCTACATACCTAGCATCACACTGGCACTGAAATCCATATACCACATTACTTATTTGTGTGATAGGCAGAATTTTTGGCTTGACGGTAGCATCTTGTTAGTGGCGAATACCACCCATGTTACTACTTCATAGCAGCAGTGTGAAACAGCTAGCTTCACCTGTTGCTCAAAGTTTTGAGATACATTGCCCTCCTAGGGTAATCTGAGGTAGTCTGGGCACTTTTCAGGGCCAAAAGTGACAGCCTTAAGCCCGTTCATGAGTTTGCATGATATACAACATGAAATGAGCTGATTAGAGTAGCCATTATCCTGCAGGGTGCTTTTGATGTGCCCTATTTCAGCATCAAACTTGCATGGTGAGCAAATGGCTCGGGCCCTATTTACAAGGTTGCCAATAAGGTCAGTCTTATAGCGTGTGGAACTGTAAGAATCCCAATGTGTATATTGACTAGTGAAGGTAGGCTTGCGTAGACCATGGTAGAGAATGCACTAGCAGATTTCTTGACTAGTTCATCAAGGAAGGGGAGTTCATTTTTCTGCTCCATTTCAAAAGGTGAATTTGAGCACAGGATGGAGCCCATTAAGACATGTAAGGAAATTATTACACGCAGCTGCAGATATAAATATAGCAAATGCATCATCCACATATCGGAAATATGCGAGGGGTAGGAGGTTAGATGTCATTCCATCGAAGACATGTTTCTCATAGAACCCAACAAAGACGTTTGCGAGAGCTGAACCTAGAGGGGATCCCATGGCAACACCATCTATTTGGGCATACATAGTGTCATTAAAACTGAACTCAACTGCGCAAGTTGCCAAGTTCATAAGTTCAACAAATACTGATTCACGCAATGGTGGCGGGGTCTAGATCACCATGTTATAGTGCAGCGCAAATATCTATGGCTTCCTTAAGTGGGACATTGGTGAAAAGGCTAGGAATGTCAAATGAGCACATGGACACAGCATTGCTGTCAGTCACTATCACTGGTTCATTCTCCATGGCAACACCTCTGCCAATCAGAGTCCACTTGCAACCAATCAGCACTCTCTTCACATGCAGTATAAATTGTTGTTTTCCCCTTTTATTGATACTCTTGCAAAGTGTCCTGATGAGTGCAGGATGAAAACATGTCTCTCTTTTCAGCAATACATTTTAAGAGAGTTGTGCTTTCAGCTGCCCAGGCCCTATTCTCTGGAATGTGCTCCATAAACCTCTCCAACACTTTACGTCTCCTTCCTCCTTTAAGACACTCCTTAAAACTTACCTCTTTGACCAGTCTTTTGGACATCTGAACTAATATTGCGTTATGTGGCTGAGTGTCAAATCTTGCTTTATAACACTCCTGTCAAGCACCATGGGACATTTAATTACATTAAAATGATATATAAATACAAATTGTTGTTGTTGCTGTGGCAGGCATGTTGGGGTACAAATGCCCCTTAGGGAGCAGCTGGTGCGGATTAAGGTTGGTGGGCAAGGGAAGGGGACAGTTGAACTGATGGTCCAAATCTTAATGTCAAAAATGTGTGCAACAGTGGTATACAGGTTCAATATTACTTTTGAAAAGAGAGTTCAATATGTAATTAGGACTCCAGGAAGCAAAAATGGAGCCATGCTGGGACGCAAGAGACTACTGTTTTTTCTGGAAAGAAAAATATCAAATTTAAACAGAAAATGCTGGAAAAACTCAGCAGGTCTGGCAGCATCTGTGGAGAGAGAAAGAGAGTTAACCTTTCAAGTCCAACATTTTTCAAGACAGCAAAGTATTCTCCAAAGAGTCATTGGACAGCTTGGTGGTGCAAAATAAGTCTTGTAAAGCCATTCAATCTATTAAGCCTCCTTTTTCATTGCTTTATTATGGTAAACCAATGAAATAATTCAGGACCTATTGGACTCAGAACAGGCGATAAAAGGGATCATTATGGTATTTATCTGCTGACTGCATCAGCAGCTGTGGCTTGTTATTGTAAACAAATGCTTGAATTCTTGTGAGTTGGCTCTTAGCCTGAAGCCTAGGATGAAATTGCCACTAGGTGGCTTTTATGCAATGAGGAATCAGAAGTCCAGATGAATTTCCTGTTCTGTACTTTATATCCATGATGAATGTTCAAAGTGCAAGCATTATATTTTATCTGAAACATGCATTTAAATTAATGGCTCAGCAAACATGCTTCATGTGTAAGACAAAGAACAAATCGGAAAATGATTAGAATTAACTAAGACACAAAATTAGATTAAGAAAATTCACCAAAGTACCCAACAACAACGACCAGTATTTATATAGCACCTTTAATGTAATAAAACATCCCAAAGTGCTTCTCAGAGGCATTGTAAACAAAGTATGATACTGAGCCACATAAGGAGATATTAGACTAGGGGACTAAAATCTTGGTCAAAGGAATCATTTTTAATGTCGGTCTTTAAGGAGGAAAGCAAGATAGGCAGAAAGCCTTAAGGAGTGAATTCTAGAGCTTAGGGCCTAGGCAGCTGAATGCACGACCATCATTGGTGAAAGAGCACTTCTGTTTAGCCTGAAAGGGTGACACCAAGTTTCCATTTGCCTGTCATTTTAACATTCTGTCCCGTTCCCACTCTGATCTCCCTGTCCTCAGCCTTCCACATTGTTCTAGTGAAGGTCAAGGAACTTTTAATTAGGTACTTGACAGCCTTCTGGATTCAACATTATGTTTAACAATTTCAGATCATAACTGCTGAACCCACGGTTTCAGACAGCACCTGTTGCTGATGATTTTGTTATTTCCCACCTTTCCTTTCTTTACTTGTCCTCTTACCCATTCCTTTTGCCTTGCATTATCATCTTTTCTTTAAATTTATTCTTTCGTGGGATGTAGGCATTTCTGACTAGGCCAGCATTTATTGCCCCTGATATGAAAGCAGCATGTGACTGAGTGTAGCATCAAGGAGTCCTAGCAAAACTGGAGTCAATGGGAATCAGGGGAAAACTCTCCACTGGCTGGCATCATACCTAGCACAAAGGAAGATGGTTGTGGTTGTTGGAGGTCAGTTATCTCAGTTCCAGGGCATCACTGCAGGAGTTCCTCAGGGTAGTGTCCTAGGTCCAACCATCTTCAGCTGCTTCATCAATGACTTTCCTTCCATCATAAGGTCAGAGGTGGGGATGTTCGCTGATGATTGCACAATGTTCAGCACCTTTCGCGACTGCTCAGATATTGAAGCATTACATGGCCAAATGCAGCAAGACCTGGACAATATCCAGCCTTGAACTGACGTGGCAAGTAACATTCACACCTCACAAGTGCCAAACAATGACCATTGCCAGCAAGAGAGAATCTAACCATCGCCCCTTGACATTCAATGGCATTACCATCACTGAATCCCCCACTATCAACATCCTGGGGGTTACCATTGTCCAGAAACTGAACTGGACTAGCCATATAAATACTGTGGCTACAAAAGCAGGTCAGAGGCTAGGAATCCTGTGGTGAGTAACTCACCTCCTGACTCCCCAAAGCCTGTCCACCATCTACAAGGCACAAGTCAGGAGTGTGATGGAATACTCTCCGCTTGCCTGGATGAATGCAGTTCCAACAACACTCAAGAAGCTTGACATCTTCCAGGACAAAGCAGTCTGCTTGACTGACATCCCTTCCACTCCTTCCACCACCAACAAACAGTAGCATCAGTGTATACCATCTACAAGATGCAGAAACTCATCAAGGCTCCTTAGGCAGCATCTTCCAAATCCACGACCACTACCATGCAGAAGGACAAGGGCAGCAGATACATGGGAACACCACCACCTGGAAGTTCCCCTCCAAGTCACTACAATCCTGACTTGGAAATATATCGCCATTCCTTCACTGTCACTGGGTAAAAACCCTGGAACTCCCTCCCTAACAGCACTGTGGGTGTACCTAAACCACAGGGACTGCAGCGGTTCAAGAAGGCAGCTCACCACCATCTTCTCAAGGGCAATTAGGGATGGGCAATAAATACTGGCCTAGCCAGTGATGCCCACATCCCGTAAATGAATTTTAAAAAATGCCATTGAGAAGGTGTGGTGATCTACCTTCTCAAACCACTGCGGTCCATTTGTTGTAGGTATACCAGTGCTATTAGGAAGGGAGTCCCAGGATTTTGATCCAGCGACAGTGAAGGAACATCGATATAGTTCCATGTCAGGATGATGTGTGCCTTGGAGGGGAACTTGCAGGTGGTGGTGTTTCCATGCATCTACTGCCCTTGTCCTTTTAGGTGATAGAGGTCATGGGTTTGGAAGGTGTTGTTGAAGAAGCCTTGCCGAATTCTGCTGTGCATCTTGTATATAGTACACACTGCTGCCCCTGTGCGTTGGTAGTGGAGGAATTGAAATTTTAAGGCAGTGGATGGGGTGCCAATCAAGTGGGCTGCTTTGTCCTGGATGGTGTTGAACTTCTTAAGTGTTGTTGGAGCTACAATCATCCAGGCAAGTAGAAAGCATGTCGAGTAAGCTAAGAAATATGTTATATAAGCTTATCTGGGATATAAAATGATGAGGCCGAGTCATGATATATAATTATTAATTTAAAATCGTTGTAATATTCTTCTTGTGCTTTCCTTGTTTTAATTCTTTTATTGTATCTTAAATCTTTTACCCAATTAATAATTTTTCAGAATACATTTGTTAAAGATGTATGTTAGGATGTAGAATGTAACTGTAACGCATGACAGTTAAGTTTAGAAAAAAGTTAAAAGATGTAGCAAGTTGACTTGTAAGGTGTTACTATCAGATGTGAAATCACAACCTTCATGTGTCAGCTTGGGGCAGCCACCGGAAATACTTGTTGTATCAGAAATATCTGTTGTTTCAGAAATACCTGTTAAAAAGACATGAGGAATGTGCAGGCCTGCTTAGTGATTATGGATGGACAATGAAGCAATTTAACTCAATAATATTGCTTGGACATGACTTTTACCTAACAGGGCGACACTGAGCTACAGAGCAAGGGAACAGCCATATATGCAATAACCAAATAATACCAATGCCACAGTCGATCGGGGTGATATGTGAAACAGGACTTCAAACAAGTTAAGACATGGCAACATAGATTTGGATAACATCAAGTTTATGGAGGGTAGAATTTGGGAGGCCAGACAGGAGTGCACTAGAACAGTCAAGTCTAGGAATAACAAAGGCAAGAATGAGCGCTTCAGCCAGCAGATGAGCTGAAGTAGGATGAAGTCGGGCAATGTAATGGAGGTGGAAATCAGTGGTCTTAGTGATAGCAGGAAGCTCATCTCAGATTCAAATATGACACCAAGATTGTGAATGGTGTGGGTTAGTTTCAGACTGTTGCCTGGGAGAGGGATGGAGTCAGTAGCCAGGGAACAGATTTTAGAGCGGAGACCGAAAACAATAAGGTCTTCCCAATATTAAATTGGAGGAAATTTCTGCTTATCATTATTGGATGTCAGATAAGCTATAACAAGAGGAACTCAATCAGTTAAAAAAATTCTAATTTAAAGATTTGCTGCATTACCAGTTTTAAATGGCACTTGATAAGTGGTCCTTTACCATCCCACTAAATTTTGCATCCTGGCAAATTGAATGACACTGATGTCTGTGGGCGCATGTGTAACAATAGGATATGACAAGGAATTTTAACTACAAAAGTCTATTTTTTGCAGACTTTGTCAAATCATCAAAACTTTTCTGCACTTTCTGTCTCATTTCCAAGTGTTAAGGTGTATCCTTTGATGACCTCTGACTCACTTTTCTTCTTTGCTGCCGATGTCGAATCAAAACGTAAATACCTCTGATGAAGAAAAGTCCTGATATTGCTGCAAAGTAACTCCCATAAATAAGGAACTGCAAAATAAAACCAATTGTTCAGTTGGCTAGACTTTGACCTTGAATCTAGACCTTGAAAAATTAATTGCCACCAGTATAAACATGGAAATTACTTTGTCAACATCTGTCAGTAATAGAGCTTCTCAATTGCCAGGCATTAATGCTTCATTATCTTTTGCAACATTACAGTCTAGAGTGTGGATCAAGGAGCCCTAGCAAAATTGGAGTCAATGGGAATCAGGGGAAAAACTCTCCACTGGTAGGAGTCATACCTAGCACAAAGGAAAATGGTTGTGGTTTTTGGAGGTCAGTGATCTCAGCTCCAGGACATTGCTGTAGGAGTTCCTCAGGGCAGTGTCCTAAGCCCAACCATCTTAAACTGCTTCATCAATGACCTTCCTTTCATCATAAGGTCAGACGTGGGGATGTTTGCTGATGATTGCACAATGTTCAGTACCATTCGCGACTCCTCAGATACTGAAGCAGTCCACGTCCAAATGCAGCAAGACCTGGACAATATCCAGGTTTGGGCTGACAAGTGGCAAGTAACATTTATGCCACAAGTGCCAGGCAATGACCATCTCCAACAAGAGAGAATCTAACCATCGCCCCTTGACGTTCAATGGCATTACCATCACTGAATCCCCCACTGTCAACCTCCTGGGGGTTACCATTGACCAGAAACTGAACTGGACTAGCCATATAAATACTGTGGCTACAAGAGCAGTTCAGAGGCTAGGAATCCTGCGATGAGTAACTCACCTCCCGACTCCCCAGTGCCTGTCCATCATCTACAAGGCACAAGTCAGGAATGTGATGGAATACTCCCCACTTGCACGGATGAGTGCAGCTCCCACAACACTCAAGAAGCTTGACACCATCCAGGACAAAGCAGCCCACTTGATCGGCACCAAATCCACAAACATTCACTCCCTCCACCACCAACGCACAGTAGCAGCAGTGTGTACCATCTACAAGATGTACTGCAGGAATTCACCAAGGCTCCTTCAACAGCACCTTCCAAACCCACAACCACTACCGTCTAGAAGAACAAGAGCAGCAGATAGACGGGAACACCACCACCTGGAAGTTCCCCTCCAAGTCACTCACCATCCTGACTTGGAAATATATCGCTGTTCCTTCACTGTTGCTAGGTCAAAATCCTGGAACTCCCTTCCTAACAGCACTGTAGATGTACCTACACCACATGACTGTTCAAGAAGGCAGCTCTCCACCACCTTCTCAAGGGCAACTAGGGATGGGCAATAAATGCTGGCCCAGCCAGCAAAGCCCACAACCCATGAATGAATAAAAGAAAAATTACTTTTCTGTTTTCTTTTACTGAGAAACCAAATGAAAAGTCAAGGCCCGTCGTACAGGACATATCCAATGAATAAGAGATGAAGTAATTCAGGTTTAGTATTATTTGGCGGCTTCACATTTGAGGTTTTAAAAGCCTGATGATGTTAGGAAAAAGGAAAGACTGAGGGAGGTATGGAATTGCAGTTTTCAAATCATGAGAAATTGTGAGTTAGGAGAGAGTGCAGTAGATCTAAGTCTAGCGTGGAGGGAGGAGCAAGGATGTTTAATGGAATGTTCTTGCCAGTCAGGTACAAGGCAGAAAAAAGTGCATGGATTCAATGACTATAGAGGAAAGCTGCAGGCGAGAAATGGATCACCTTCCACACAAATAAACCTTTTGTATCTCATCCAGACTTGTGAGACACATTTCATGGTAAAGGTGGTGGAAGAGCAAGCGGTACAAGAGACTAAATCAGAGGCGGTTTTAGCAGCAAAGTAGAGAATATCAGTAGATGTAAAAAGACTAAGGATGAAGCTGTTAAAGAAAGAGCTTGCATATAATAGGGCTGCATCTTCCAGTCGGTGAGTGGGGAGACAGGGCCCGCTTGCCGACGTGTAAAATGACGCGGGGTGACGTTGGGCGGGTGTCTCGAAGTCACCCCATGTCAATTACATTCTCAGGTCGGCGCACGCGGAGCCGGGTCAGCTGCGCTCCCGCCGACCTGTCAACGGCCACTTAAGGCCATTAATAAAATAATTGAGGTAATCAGTGGACCTGCCCGTCCAACCTTAAGGTTGGTGGGCAGGCCGGGAGCCCAGGCGGGCTTCTGAAAAAAACATGAAACCTCACCCATGGGCGGGATGAGATTTCATGAGGGATTTTAAATGTTTACAAAATGCTGAAATAAAAGAAATTGACATGTCCCAGCTCATGTAACAATGTCACATGAGGGGACGTCAGGAATTTTTTTTCCATACTTCTAAAAATTTTTGAAACTTCCAGCGATCTCCCTGGGGCAGCACTTAGGCTTGGGGAGACCTGTGTGCTCTTTCGCGTGAAAAAGCGCACTCCCGGCTCAGGGAATCCCACCCTCCCAGCCCCCACACCGTCCGCACAGGGAGCACACAGAGCGTCCGAGCGGACGTCACGCTGGGCGGGCCTTAATTAGCCCATCCATGTAAAATGGCGGCACGCCCCCAACTGGGGGCACCGATCGGGAACCCTCCCGCCCACGCCCGCACATCCCCCCCATCCCCGACGGGGGGAAAATGTTGCCCATTGCAGAATTTTACGGCAGTGGGATTTTACGGTTCCGCTGAAGACTTTTGAAGGGCTCGCAGCATTTTACGGCCATGCTCCCGCTGGGACAGTGCCATAAAATTCCACTCGACAACACCTTTCATATAGTGCTGCACAGCCAGTGAGGTCCTGCTTAAATATATTCACTGTTTTAATGTCGTGAAATCTGGCAGCCAATTTGCACAAAGCAACTTCTCACAGACAGCAAAGAGATAATCTGTTGAATGAGAGATAAATGTTGGCCAGTATCCTTGTCCTTTTTCAAATGCTCCCATAGGATCTCATGTCCTGCTGAGAAGATTAGCAGGATCCTGGTTTAACATCTCACCTGAAAGAAGGCACATTCAACAGTATAGCTCTCATTCAGTGGCTCATGGAAGTGCCTATCTAGATTAGGTGCTCAAGTCTTGCAAAGGGCTTGAACCCATGACCTTCTGACTCAGAGGGATGAGCGCTACCAGGCTAACACTTTTAGTTTGTACTTTGGCCTGGAATTTCCTGGAACTTTTCAGTGTAACTACGGCGCCGGTTTTTTTCCCGAGGAAATTTAAATTTAACTGAGTTATTCCAGTTTTAGATTGAAACATCACTAAAGGGTAGCATTTTTCTGATATTTTCCTCACTGAGATTCATACACTATATTTAACCAAGTTAATCAGACCCCTCCCCAACATGTTCAGAATGACTATGTAACTGGAGTGGCCTTCACAATGGGCATACCTCTCTTCTGCATAATAATGGACAAAGCAGAATAAAGTGCCTTGTCAGAAGACCAGAAGCCCACTTGCTGTTTTCCCTATTAGTGGTGCTGTATTTCCATTTTGTTTATGCCTCTTTTTATATTCCGGTTAGGCAAATAAGCTTTGTAGGAAATTTGATGCAATTTCCCAAGCTTGTTGCAAAAACAGCTTTAAATTTTGGTGCAATTCTGCCTAACTCAATATGTAGCTATTCAACCATTGCACTGAAAAACTGTAGGTAGAAAATGGTACAAGCTCTCATTGAAGCATGGCAACATTGACATTAATGGCCGGGTGGAGTTTGCTATTAATTGTTCAAAATGGCAACAGCTTGTCCATCAAGCTCCATCACGCTTTGAGTCCAAGCACCTTAATGATGAGGCAGAGCGGCAGCAGAGAAAGAAAGAAAAGGAAGCAAATCCTGCATTCCAGATCCCACTACCCCATGGGACATCCTGCCACATGTGCTCAAATCAGGCCGATCAGTCACATGAAGACCCATGGTAGAAACTTGCGACCCTGAGTGTACATCATCCTCGAAGCAAGGGACAGCCAACAATGGTGACGTATTGAAGGAATGTAACCTGAAGGACATTGATATACATCTGGTGGAATCATTAGTTAAAGGATTGGATGAGAGTGGAGGAGGTCATTGATATGGAGAAACAACTGTTTGGAAGAGAGAATGGAGCCCTGCAAAATCATTGAATTGATGAGAAAGAAATCAGACCTTTTAACTACAGCAGAGGGCAAACAAGTTGATGGCAAACTAAAAACCACAAAAATAACCTTGTGTGATAATACAGTGACATTGGCTGGGATGTCCTGCTTCGTGCTCCTCAACCTGCTGTTTTCTTCCCATTCATTTTAATGTGAGCTGGAAACACAAGTGGAATATCCCAGCTAACATGTTTAGATGTACATAGCATCAGATCCTCTCAAAGGCTTTGGAGATGCCCAAGATTGTCAAATAAATCACCAAAATGTTTAAAAACACAATTCACAAATTTGCTGGTAAATAATCTCTCCATATATCAAATATATTATCTGGATGCAAATCTCAAAGTGATGTAACTCATTTGTAGAATTTAGTGTTGAACTCACCTGGGTGATAATATCCAAACCAAGGCCTCTTGAATCAACTACAATAATAGTCAGAATGGTCTGAAGTAAGAGGGCTACAAAGGTATTTACTCCAAACAAAAGTGCATAACGCTCCATGCTCAGGTTGGCTGCTATTTGGAACCTTGATGAAGAAAATAACTGGTTAGACTTTGAACCGTTGCTTCAAATATTCATATTTAACAAAGGACACAAAAGATAATTTTAACATTTGGTGCACAGTTTAACATTTGTACCCACCACCTGCCCATTTTAATCTCCATGTTGCCCGAGCCATTTTGCGGCCCAAGTCTCATTTGCATGTCACTGCTAAACTCGTCATTGAAATTGTTTCGTTTAAACTTTTCAGTAAAGATGTTGGATTTTGTGTGATTGTGTCAAATGTAATTCTCAATCTCCAAACTTAAGAAAGAGGTGAAATCACCTACATGTGCCATGTGGTATCACAATACACTGAGTGGATTCAGACTCCTCTGCATTCTCACACATAGTGCTAAGACTCACCTTCTAATAACTTGTAAAGCTGTCTGTGTGTGGCCAACAGTTCTCATCCCATGGCTGGACCGTGTCATCCCCTACACACTCACACATACACAATGTCAACACACAATAGTCAAGCCCCCAACATACATGATACCTGACCCCTAAACACACAGACACAAACACACATAATACAGTACCCTATACACTCAAACACATGTACAATACCCATCCTCTACACACACATTCACTACCATCCGCTATATTCTCACACACCCACAATACCTGAAGAATCCTGCTTCGGACACCAGGAAGTAGGCCTCATAGCCTTGAGTATATTAACAAGTCTTTATTAACAACTTATAACGATATATATATATATACAGTAGAGGATACAGGTATGGAGCTGACTCCATCCTAGATCTTTACGTTTCTGTCCATCTCTAGGCTGATCCTGGCTCTGGGTCATGTGCCTTCCTACATCACTGTGTGGGCAGTACTGTACTCAGTCCCACATTAACCCTGTATGTACCAGACCCTACTACTACAATACCCACTCTTACACACACCCACACCCACAATACCCACCTCTATACACATCCACAATATCCAACCTCTACACCCTCACATCCACAATACCCACCCCCTACACCCATGCACACATAATACCCACACCTACATACATGCACCCACACACATACATGATACATATTCCTACACACACAATACTGCCCAAAATAAAAACAATTCCTTTTATTTTCCATCCATAATATCTCCATTGTTGAGTGCAAGTGGGGCAGTAAAGGGTCCAAGACAGACCCGTTGGTGTCTTGGGGTTCTAGCAAGTAGACATTCAGGTGCCAATATCTAACTTGTGACCGGGATTATAAATAATTTAATTATAGCTTGACCATGATTTGAAACTGCCGTATTTTCATTGTTGGAAGAGGGTTTTTTTTGCGTGAACAGAAATAAAGAATTAAGAAAGGAAATCAAGACAGGACTGACCTTGGAGAAAAAGGTAAATTTTTAGGATGATGTTTAGCAAGCACCAAGCTCTGGGCATGTATGTAAGCAGTTATTTATATGGAGCAGTATCGGTTAAAGGCAATTCACTGAGGGGTTTGTTGATCTGAATTTTGTTTATTTAATACTACCTTTTAAAAGAAATTACTACTATTTCAATTTTGATTTTTTTTCAGGTAAGTTGTGATACTCACGTTGCTATGGTAATCAGTAACATGTATGTGGCTTTGAACACAACGTAACCAGCATAACAAACCCAGATATTGTTTGACAAATCGATGGCGAATAAAGCACCGCTGTTCACTGTTGAAAAGACACCCAATGCCAATTCTCCCCAGATTGCCCAATCCAGCTTTATATAGCCCACAGCAAAGGATGTAACAGCACCTGAATTCACAATAACAGGGAACTCAATCCTCCGTGGTCATGCAATTCGCAACAGATAATCAAACAAACAGTTTAAGTGATCATTATCATGCTTTCTTTCATATAATTTACAAATAACAGCACAAAATATTATCTACGAGCTAACCAGTAACATTATTGATCATAAAATCTGAGAAATCAAGTTGATGGGCCTGTGGAGGAGGCGAATAGCAAAAATAACTGTCATGAAGATGATAAAGCCACATACATGGAACAAAAAGAACTATGACTAGCCTTGTTTATAATTAGTTTAGCACAGTACTAGAAAATTCTACAGTGGAACACAAATCAGTGACTTGACTGCTTTCAATTTACATTAGAATGGGGCTTAATTATTGCACAAAAGTTCAAAGCTGTTGGCTGGCCTTGTAATGTTTTGATTGTGCTTTTTTTTTCGCATACTAGTCCTCCTCTTGTCACACATGGGATCAACTATACATTATTGACATATAAGCATAACTGTATTAACTCCATGGACTTCAGCAGGTTTACTGGTCATGTATTAGGATAATGCCGGACAAATCAAATGCTACATTAGTTGTACTTAAAATAAGCCGTACAATTCTACAATAACAATCTGGCTTTTATAGAGTATTTTGTCAGGTGCAGGAATGTGTTTTAAACTGCTTATCATGTAGGAGGACAAAATAATGGAAGCAGGAGGGAAAATAGAACAATAAAGAGTAGAGGAACTGCAAAAAATAGTCATTAACTAATCATGCCTCTCGAGAACTCATTCAAACTCAGCTCTAGTTCTTACTGTACTTTGTTTTAGTCTTCAGTTAACAGCTCATAGAATGATGAAGCATCCAAAGATCAAAGAATTATTATTTCTTTAAGTTATTGAAGTCTTTTCTAGATTTATTGTTGACTTGTTGCTGGATGCACCTGGTGTCAAAAGACTTGTGTTTTTTTCTATTGCTATGTGTACTACTTTGGGCTAACTGTGGATGCTTCACTCATTCCATCCTGTGGGATGATATAACTCACTTGCCATTTGCCCGGTAGTCAGCTGGTACTCTACCAGCACTCTGCTAATGGAATCCTCATCTGGTATTGGACTTGTCTGGTGAACTACCTGATTTTTTTTTAATAGGTTGTTAACTGGTTCTGTCTTTTATCACTTCAAAAATCTCTCAATCTTTCCACTTATGGTGACATCAGGCATAATGTCAAAAGTTGCTATTGCTGACAATAAATTAGATGAATATTATAACTGAACTTACTCATAAAGGTCGACACTGCTTCCACACCACCATTATACACTGTGGCATTTTGGGATGGTTCAACGTGATCCCATAGTACTTGCATATAATTCGCAACTTGATAATACCCACAGCTGGCCAAAGCCCACCAGATAGACCAGTAGAAGATTTGTGGAGAGGAGTAACACCTTTTGAAATCAGACCACAGTTTGAAGAGAACATTTAATACGTTCTTTTGCTCTGTTGCTTGCACCAGATCACTTCCATTTCCATCCGACATTGCAGGTAACTGCGAGCAGTTTGCTATATCAGGATTATTTTGGTGACTACTATTTTCCGACTTTGGCTTGACATCTTCGGTTGACGGGGGATCTTGGATCTTTTCAGCCTCTTTTGTGTGGAAAAACATGCTTGTTTTGGGCATTGGCAGGAGAATGGAAGAAAGGAAAGCTATAGACACTGAAACCAGTGCAATCACATTCAGATAGAAATAAGGGGCATTCCAAACAGAGACTAAAATTTGTCCCAGAATGGAACCTAGTGTGTATGCAACTAATGTGACACTCCGACAGTAACTGGTGACTTTTTGATAGTGTTCAGAATTAACAACACTGTAAATATAGGAGTAATATGCCACTTCAGTGGCAGATACAATGCCAAAGGTGAATTCTAAAAACTGCATGGCCAAGACTCCTTGCGCAAACAGGAGCATTAGCCAAGTGATAATAAAGCTAACTCCTTGTAAAACTATGATAGGTTTATATCTTAGATAATCTGTGACCAAGAAAACAGGGATTAGCATTGCCAAGTAAGAGTATGTCCATACTGGAAATATTTCATTAGTAACCTGAAAGTGAATGAGAAAATAAGTTTAATGCTACAGTAAGGTAATAAAAAAAACAACGAAATGAAGCATAGGATTACAATTCCATGAAAGTCCTCAGATTCAGTTTTAGAATCAGAAATTACATAAAATATGTAAAAATAAAAAGCACTTCTGCTCTGCTGCTGCAATATCGTAAAATTTTACCAACAAAATGAAATTCAGAGGTGATTTGTGCTGTTGGTTCAGCTTTTCCTCTTGGAAACTATGGTACAACATGAATGCTAGGACTGGTTTTACAGTGAGGCTAACAATGTTCACTGTTATTTATGCATGTGAAAATGAATCAGCAACTTTCAATGAGCACACATGCACAGTTAAACAAGGAAAACAGGAGTTTGTACAGGATGCTCTACAGAAAAAGTTAGGGTTTGCCCATTTCAGTGTAAATACGCTCTTAACAGCATGATAAATAATAATTACTGGCACTGAGAATTAATGTTTACGAGATTGGAGAGTATGGAGTCTCATTCCTTCAGTTTTCAGTTATGGTTGGAGATTTAAGAAAAATATTTATTATTATTGTTTTTTCTTTCTGTCTTTTTTTATCTCCTTCTCTTAATCCAAACTTTCTCTCTGTTTTTGATTTATCATGCTTTCTGTACCTGATTTGACATTGAATTAAATATTCTAACTGACACTTCCTGGTTCAGATTCTGTGCTGTTCATTAATGATTCTTCAATTTGATTAGCTAAGGAGATACACAGCTGCTTGTCCTGTTCACATAGATCTCAGATGAGCTATAGACTGAGCTGCCCTTTTTGGATGGTTGCCTGACATAAATTTGCAGTGAAGAAACCCATAGAAAGTCTATGGGAAAATGTGAGTCATAAGAACACAATTCAATAAGATCATGGCCAATGTTCTATCTCAATCTCCACCTTCCTGTACTATTCCCAAATCCCTTTATTCCTTTAGTATCTAAAAAAATCTATTTATCTCTCTCTTGAAAATACTCAATGACAGATTTTACAATTATGAAGTTCATAAGATTGTTTTGTTTTTGGGACTTTGTCTTTAATTTAAGGTAAAGTCTGCTTGGCAGCAAGACTGGATGGTTTTATTGTTAGAGATTAAAGGTGGGGCCCAGGTTGTTTTACTGGGAAGAAGATGCAAGGTGTTTACACTTGAGAGAATTGCAGCAGCTTGTGTGCTAACAGTTGTCACGATGATAGGAAATAGTGACTGTGTGATCAGCCGATAATTTCACCAGCTAACCATAAAACATACTGAACTGTTTAAAAGGGACCTTTTTAGACAAGAAAAAGGCATTGGCTAAAGATAGCAGCCACAAGGGCACCTGATTTCTGAAAATGCATGTTGACCACTAAGTTACTATATGGATTGCACTGCAGACGAGCCCTGACATGATTGCTTATGGAATCTCACATCTGGGGTGTCAAGGCCCACTTAAAAAAGGAATTATTGTCATGACATGGCAGATGATGTTTGCCAGTGGATCAAATCCATGAGGGAAACTTGATCATGGAATCACAACTGTTTTGCAATTTGTATTTTATTTTGAGATTCGTGCCTTGAATTTAGAAGTAATAAGACTCCCGCGACTTGAGGTTTTTTAGAAAACTAAATTAAACATTTATTAACAAAAGAAAATATTTAAGCACATACATATGCCTATAAATTACTATTATAATAGCTCCTAAAACCCCTAATTAATATGATTCCCAGTTACACCCCCGTTAAGGCAACAATAAAAACAAATAGATTTAAACAGACCCAGGCAAAGCACACAATATCCTGGACACCGAGTTTCAAAGTGAGCTTTCTCAGCTTCAGTTCCTGTAGACAGCAACTTGATGCACAGAAGCTGGGGGCTTTTCACACTTTGTTAGATCTTGGAATGCCTTCTCCTCTTACACATAGCCTCATCTCCTTTATACATGTTTGTCCCTTTTTAATGCAAATTCCATTGTTCTGATGTCTTTGGAACTTTACCCCTCTCATAATATAAATCTTTTCCTAGTACTAATTTTATCAGTAACCTTTGGGGAAAATAAACACTCTGTTTGGTTTGGCTTCTTCTGGCTAAGTGTAACATATTTCCATCTCTTTGAAATTCAAACTAACCTAATTTATCCATAAATGCAAATTTTCCTCACACCTCACATTCTAAAACTTCGGCCATGTTTACGTATTTAGCATTTCAAACCGAGCTTCTTGTTGATAACTCAAAACCTCCAGACCAGCTGTCTGCAATTCAATTAAATCCCACACACACACATACACACAGAGAAACTAATGCATACCCCACTATTAAACTACCTTTACAATAAATCACAATAAAATTATGAAAATTATTATATTTTCATGACACTATCAAGACAATGGAGAATGGCTAGCCAGCCAGGATGTACAACCAACAGGCATTCAAACCCCTGTGGAGGTTGAAAGAACCCTCATCTCCTGTTGGTTTCTATTATCTTGAAATGTGTCAAAGGTTTCTGAGATGAAACATCAAAATGTGATTACTTGTTCTACGATAATGATTGCGGCAAACATGGTAATCAAATTCCTTTCTAATGTACAGCGAACAGGACTTTAACAACTGGATTTGCGAAGCAGAGAGATGAATTGGAGAAGCTACTAATGGAGCAGTAAGGGATCTCTCCCCCTTTCTTAAGCTAAGTAAAGCCCCATCTCTACAGTCTAAAAATCAAACCGACAAGAGATAGTGAATATCCATCGGGACAGCATCAGAGGGATTTTGGAAAAACAGGCTGCTTGCTCTCTTTCTCTCTCTCTCTCTCTCCCTCCCCTGGGAATAAGGGCAGCACCCGGTTCAAGAAATCAGCGTACACAAGATCTACTAACAAACTGAGATCTTGAAAGAATAGCAACATCCTCGACATCCACCTGCTCCAATGACCCAGATAACTTAAATCAGCTGCAACATTTAACAACCTACACCTCAAAGACAAACAAAGGACTTCTAACAATATCAAAAATACCTGGAAAAACTCAGCAGGTCTGACGGCATCTGTGGAGAGGAATAAAGTTAATGTTTCGAGTCTGAATGATTCTTCATCAGAACTAAGGAAAAATAGAAAAGAGATGAAATATAAGCTGGTTTAAGGGGTGGTGGGGGGAGGGGGGTGGTGCGGAGGGGTGGTAGGACAGGTAGAGCTGGATAGAGAGCCATTGATAGGTGGAGATAACCAAAAAAAATTTGTTTTTTTTTTGCCAATCTCCACCTATCACTGGCCCTCTATCCAGCTCTACCTGTCCCACCCCCCCTCAAACCAATTTATATTTCACCTCTTTTCTATTTTTCTTTAGTTCCGATGAAGAGTCATTCAGACTCAAAACGTTAACTGTGTTCCTCTCCGCAGATGCTGTCAGAGCTGCTGAGTTTTTCCAGGTATTTTTGTTTTTGTTTTGGATTTCCAGCATCTGCAGTTTTTTGCTTTTATCTTAGTACTTCTAACAATATATTCTTTTAACTTTTATTTGGCCTATAACTTTCCTTAATTCTGATACCTGTGTGTGTGAGACATCGCATCTTTATTTGGGTTTAGTGGCTAATAAACTTGCTTTTTCTTTGACTCAAGAAAACCTCATTGATTGGCTCTAAATTGTTCACTACATAGATGGTAAAAAAAGTACATTTGGATTTAAAAAAGACATCCACAGGAAAAAGAAATTTAAAAACCTTTGTTGTGACTAACCAAGGAGGCTGAATAGAGGGGAGCCAGTTCAATGCTCCTCATTTGGTCATAACACAGTGAAAAGACTGTGAGTCACCAAAGACTCAGAAAAGTGTTAAGAATGTCAGGTTGCAAATAGTTGTGCTTTAACCTGTCCATTTACTTCCAAGATAAAAGAGAGTTGAGCTCTCAAGCATAGTTACTCAGCATTTCTAATTAGATACAAGGTCCACATGATTCACATTGCCTTGGCAATGGGCTTTGAGGGGGGAAATGTTTCTAAGATGCCCTGAGGACTCATAAACACAGGCACTCTGCCAGGATCCATGAGAGAAAGAGCAATTGGAGGCCAAAAATCTCTATGATTCACCCTGTAGGAGTGCTAGTGGGGCCTCATGCTTGGATTGGAAAGACCAAATTTGTGAGGAAGCTGGAAGATTCATCTAGCTTGTGCTAGAAGAGGATTCTCTGGGGAAGAAACCTCACTGTGAGAGGCAGCTGTGAGATTACAAGTTACCAGACTGAGAAGGGAAAAGAAGTAAACCCTTGGGAGCTAAGAATCACTTTGAACTGGTTTTGGGAGAATTGATAGTCTACTTAAAGGACAGTGTAAAGCATATCTGTGAAGTGTGCTTTTCCAGTTGTGCTAAAAGTAAAAGTTCTGTTCTGGAGTTTAAAATATAAGTTGCTTACAAAAACCGTGTTTAGTCAATAGTGCTTTTAGTCTGTTACAGTTAATGTCCTAAAAATTGAAATCTTGTTGTGTCATCCATTCAGTTATTAATTGGAAATTTGAATTTCTTTTTCAAAGTTATCAGTCTCTAGGGGTATTGTAACACTGAGCACTCACAGCTTTCTAGGTTATAGAATTCCAAAGATTCATAACCCTTTGAGTGAAGAAATTCCTCCCCCCCACTCCAGGACACAAGCATAAAAATCAAAGCTGATACTCCAGTGCTGTACTGAAGGAGTGCTGAACTGTTGGAGGTGCCATCTTTCAGTTGAGACATTAAGCAAAGGTCCCATCCATCCTTTCAGGTGTATGTAAAAGATCATATGGCATTATTCGAAGAAAAGCAAGGGGGGGTTAGCCCCAGTATCCTGGTCAAAATGTATCCTTCAATCAGCATAAAAACAGATTATTTGGTCATTATCACATTACTGTCTATGGGAGCTTGCTGTGTGCATATTGGCTGCCTTGTTTCCTACATTAAATAGTGAGTACACTTTAAAAGTACCTCACTGGCTATAAAGAGCTTTGAGATGTCCGGTGGCCATGAAAAGCGCTTTATAAATGCAAGTCTTTATTTCTTTCTTTATCTCATCTCAGTCAAAAAGGCTGACCCCTTATTCTGAGGCTGGGACACACTATTCTTGGCTCCCCAGCCAGGGGAACCATCCTCCCAGCATCTACCCTGTCAAGCCCCTAAAGAATTTTACATGTTTCAATTAGAATATAGGTCAATTCTACTCAATTTCCCCTCATAGGACAATCCACCCATCCTAGGAATCAGACTAGTGAAACTTTGTTGCAATCCCTCTAAGGCAAGTATATCCTACCTTATGTAAGGAGACCAAAACCGCATGTTCATTCACTGCTCAAGAGCAAAATCTGGCTGAACTAAACATATTCTTACTTTGCATTTGAGACATGCTTGCAAACAAATACCTGTTCAGTGGTTAAGTTTTTAGCAGGTCCAATAAGGTAAGGTGTTAAAAAAGGCTCTGATGGCCTCATCATTGAGAAAAATCCAAAGGCACACAGAAGCATGGTGGGATGACGCCATCCATTGTTTTCTGCTGGGTGGCAGGAGCCTGTATCATCACAGCATGTCAACATCGTCGTGACCAGGAGCTGATCCCTTCTTGGTCTGTACCAACTGCACAAGTTTACAGCTGCGGCTCTACAGCCAATCTAAATCCTTATCACTTAAACGTGGACTTTAAACGTTCTGAAAGCATGCTCAATGTTGCACATTTCAAATAGCAGCATAATTAGGACAGAAATAAATTACTGAACATTTAGATTGGCAGAGCTCAAAATCAGGTCAAAAGAGCCGATCAGAATGTGATCTTTTTCTTTTAACTATCGGGGTAGAGTTTTAGTGCAATTGGGAAACTTGACGCAAATTGTGTTTGCAATTGCGCTGTTCTTCCGAAATGAAGTTAGGGTTCAAGTTTCTGCTCAAGCCTATTCACTTAATCACAAACATGAAATCTTCCATGAACCAGTGCAGGGCAGCATAATAGAATGTGATTGTTGTTTTTTTTCTTTGCATTTGAAAATATGCATTGATGTATTCAAGAGAGTTTTATTAATAAAGCTGAAAAAATAAAGCATTTTTATGAAGAACACCTAGTCCAACACCTGTGAGAAACCTGATTTTAAATCACTGAAAATGCCTTAAATGTACTGAACCATTTACTCGTCTCACTGGAGTACACGAGTCAGTTTCTTAGTAGCTTATATCTTTTTTTTAAGAACTTTAAGAACATACCTGCTACTGCTTGTATGCCTAAAAAATACCAGCTTAATTTGAAGAGCCTCCTCGAACAAACTGGGGCCATCAAAGGAAACTCGCCCTGCTCGTTGTGCTGATCTGCCGTTGTGGCTAATTTTGTGGGTGGGATCACACGTGCTTTTTCAACTATGTAAAAATTCATGGAAATTCAATTTACTCTAGATGTCACTTCGGGGAGATGGTGGTGTAGTGGTAATGTCACAGGACTAGTAATCAAGCGACCTAAGCTAATGCCTTGGGTGCATGGGTCTGAATCGGCAGCATGGGGTTCAAATTGGCAGCTGGCCAAATTTGAATTCAATGAATAAATCTGGAATCAGCTGGTCTCAGTAATGATGACTACAAAACTATCATCGATTATTATTAAAAACAACCTGGTTCACTAATGTTCTTTAGGGAAGGAAATCTGCCGTCCTTACTTGCTCTGGCCTGTATGTAACTCCAGAACCACAGCAATGTGGTTGACTCTTAACTGCCCTCTGAAATGGCCTAGCCAGGGCAATTAGGGATGGGCAACAATGCCCACATCCCATGAAAGAATAAAAGGGAAAAAAACTTACATGTAAACTTTCCTGATATTTTGCACTGGTTTGGCTTATTTTACCTATCTTTTTTACTGATAATACTCGCGCAAACTAGTGTAATGTCTATCCCATTGTCTTTAAGAGTACAATGTAGCAGAACATGTTCTGAAAAGGGATACGAGTAGCACAGAAAGTAGGAAGGAAAATGTTCCCTTCAGATCTAGAACACGAATGCTTAGGTATCCTCAACTGAATTTATAAGCTAGTTTATAATTAACCATTTTAATCAAGAAACAAGGATAAGCTTCCCAAGCTTTCAACCAGGTGAAAAAGGAATGGGATAAAAGCAGAATTTTCAATTATTTTTCATTCTTTACAATCTTTGCTTTTTTTCCAATTCATGTTTTCATTTCAATTCACACCTGTGCCTCTTGCACTATCTTCCTTTTTGCTTTTCTCACCTAATTTCTGCTCTTCCCAAGCATTGACTCACTTTCTGAATTATGGTTCTCTGGGCAGTAGTTACGCTCCTGTACCTCAGCAAGTGACCATTGTTCACCTGTAAATACATATAGTGAGTGTTTGCAGGCTGTTTGCCCGTGGAAGATTTCACAACCAAGCCTATTATTGTTTCCACTCAACATCTATCTATGTAACTTCTATCAGAAATTGCCAGATTAGTCTTTCTGCTTTATTCTCCCTATCCAAGGAGTACTGGCCAGTCTTAAGACCTGTACTCAGTTAACTCAGCTGAGACTGGGCATCAAACTTGGGATCTTCCTGGTCTTTCTAGTTCAAAGATGATGACTGGAGTTTTCCACTTACTATGTGATTTAATGTGCGTAAAATTGAGGGTTGATGAATAGAAACATAGGAACTTAGGAACATTATTAGGCAACATAGCTCCTTGAGCCCATTCTGCCATGAATGCATAAACAAAAAGCCTGAGCTAGTGTCTTAATTTATTTTCTATACCTTATCTGTCATTTTCCTCCTGTTTGCTTCATTCATCTTAGTTCATTTCCTTTATTCCATTTGGCGCTTATTATGACCTATGAAAAAGCGTTTTGGAAATCTTCCTTCTTTGAGTTACAAATGCATGATTACATGAGACAGGGAGGAAGGATTATCACTTCAGTACAATGGCACACTAATGGAAATAGCACACACCTTCCCTGGCTCTTCTTCCTCCACAGGCAAATGAAGGGATGGCATTTTCTGTGAAGGCAGTGTGGGAGGACGTTTTCCAAGTCCATGCTGGTGGTGAGAAAACTTGCCCTGGATTTTCCAACATGCACTGCCGGCAGGTGAGTTCCTCAGGGTGAACTTGGGAAATGAAACTCTTGGAAAATTACTGATTCTTCTTTTACGTAATGTTAGGAAAAGAGGCAGGACTGGCGAAGTGGCTTCATCTGTAAGAATTCAGCCATCGAGCATGAAGCAGGCCCATGCTACCTGCCAGAATTGCAGCATGGTGGAAGTGATGCCCACTATGGTTTAAAAGACAACTTACAACAGCTGATTGTGAAGTGATTGACTGTTGTAAGGCAAACGGCCTTTTTCTAATAGGGGCAGGTTTTTTCTAGTAAAAAGAAGCTGCTTTTCCCGATCCAATTCCACATCAGTGGCTGGCCCCTGTGTGGGGAAAATTTCCCGATCAACCTAGCGGGCACCCTGAAACAAAAACAGAAACTGCTGGGAAAACTCTGCAGGCCTGGCAGCATCTGTGGAGAGAAAGACAGAGTTAACATTTCAAGTCTGTATGAGCCTTCTTCAGAGCTAAAGAGAAGTAGCAATGTGATGAAATTTACACTGTTTAAGGGAGACGGAGCAGGTGAAGCTGGACTGAAGGTCAGCGATAGGTGGGGGCAAAGGAGAGATTGAGAAAGATGTCATGAACAAAAGGACAAAGGGAGTGTTAATGGTAGCGGTAAGGGCTAAAAAAGGTGCTGATTGTGACATTAAAGTAAGAAAGCAGAATGCGTTAATAGCAGAACAAGGGTAAGCACTCCGTGAAAGAACAACATGCAATAAGTAACAGATGACTCCTTTGGGGTTGGGGTTGGGGGAGGGGGCGATGGTTGGGGAAAAAAGGATAGAAAATGGGATAAAAAGGGGGAATGAAAAGAGGGATAAAACAATGGATAACTGAATAAAAATAAAAATAAATAAAAATAAAAATATGTGGATAAAAAATAATAAATGAATTTTGAAAAAAGGGATTAAAAAAGGGGTGAAGATAAAGGAGAGAGTTCATGGTCTGAAGTTGTTGAGCTCAATATTAAGTCCGGAAGGCTGGAAAGTGCCTGATCGGAAAATGAGGTGCCGTTCCTCCAGTTTGCGTTGGGTTTCACTGGAACATTGCAGCAGGTCAAGGACGGACATGTGGGCATGAGAGCAGGATGGTGTGTTAAAATGGCAAACGGCAGGAAGGTCCGGGTCATGCTTGCGGACAGACCGAAGGTGTTCCGCAAAGCAGTCACCAAGTCTGCGTTTGGTCTCCCCAATGTAGAGGAGACCGCATTGGGAGCAGCGAATGCTATGGACCAAATTGAAGGAGGTGCACTCCTGAAAGGAGTGTTTGGACCCTTGGATGGTGAGGAGGGAGGAAGTAAAGGGGCAGGTGTTGCACCTTCTGCGCTTGCATGGGAAGGTGCCATGGTAAGGGGACGAGGTGTTGGGGTGATGGAGGAGTGGGCCAGGGTGTCCCGGAGGGAACGATCCCTGCGGAATGCCGCCGGGGGGTGAAGGGAAAATGTGTTTGGTGTTGGCATCATGCTGGAGTTGGCGGAAATGGCGGAGGATGATCCTTTGAATGCAGAGGCTGGTGGGGTGAAAAGTGAGGACAAGGGGGACCCTATCATGGAAGGAGGGGAAGCTGTGAGGGCAGAGGCACAGGAGATGGGTCGGACACAGTTAAGGGCCCTGTCAACCACCGTGGGTGGGAAACCCCAGCTAAGGAAGAAGGAAGACATGTCAGAAGTGCTGTTTTGGAAAGTGGCATCATCAGAACAGATGCGACGGAGGAGAAGGAACTGAGAGAATGGGATGGAGTCCTTACAGGAAGCAGGGTGTGAGGAGCTGTAGTTAAGGTAGCTTATGGAGTCGGTGGGCTTGTAATGAATATTGGTGGACAGACTATCACCAGAAATGGAGACAGAGAGGTCAAGAAATGAAAAGGAAAAGTTGGAGATGGGCCATGTGAAGCTGATAGAGGGGTGGAAATTGGAAGCAAAATTGATAAATTTTTCCAGGTCCAGATGAGAGCATGAAGCAGCACTGAAACAGTCATCTATGTGCCGATAAAGAGTTGTGGGAGGGAGTAGGACTGGAAAAAGGAATGTTCCACATACAGCATAGAGTCAGGCACAACTGGGGCCCGTGTCAAAGCCATACCTTTTATTTAGAAAAAGTGAGACAAGTTAAAGGAGAAATTGTTCAGTGAAAAAACAGGTTTAGCCAGGCGGAGGACAGTGGTGGTAGATGGGAATTGTTCGGGCCTCTGTTCAAGGAAGAAGCGGAGAGCCCTCAGACCATCCCGTTGAGGGATGGAGGTGTAGAGGGATTGGATGTCCAGGGTGAAGAGGAGGAGGTTAGGGCCAGAGAACTGGAAATTGTTGCTATGATATAGGGCATCAGAGGAATCCTGGATGTAGGTGGGAAGAGACTGTACAAGGGGACACATGACAGAGTCAAGATAGGAAGAAACGAGTTTTGTGGGGCTGGAACAGGCTGACACGATCGGTCTACTGGAAAGCTTTGTTTGTGGGTTTTGGGGAGGAGGTAGAAGCGGGCTGTCCGAGACTGGGAGACTATGAGGTTGGAAGCTGTGGGGGGAAGACATCCATAGCAGGATGGAGATAGCAGGCACCCTAGCTGTGCCAGCAGTGAAATGGGTATTTACCCATTTTATGTAATTGTCACAGATCCTAGGATTTGGGATGGCATCAAGGGTGCCTGGAACCAACAAAACAGTGTAGTGACACTTGTAAGTTTTCATGCCCAGAATATTCAAAATTGCACATCACTTTCTTTATGCGGTCTCAATGGCAAGCTATCTCAAAATTAGAATAACTCGTTTCAATTCATGGTCAGCTGTTCTGCTGCTGTGCGCTTATATTTGTTTCATTTATACCAGTTTCACCAGCAAATAATTTCCCCCTTTTGCTTGTAGATACCCATGTACATCATTGTAGGGAACACAATATATGGGCTGAATCTTCTGGCTGGCGAGTGCGTGGCGGAGTCCGCACGCCAGCGCTTAAAATGTCGCGCGCTGACGTCGTGTGAGTGTCCCGACGTCAGCGCGCGGCATCGCGAAATTTCGGTTGGCGGGCGTGCTATGGAGCGTGATGCACGCCTGCCATTAATTAAAGGCCTTGTTAAGGCCATTAACTCTCCAATCGACCAGGATTTTGAGGGGCCCGTGCGAACTTCGGGTCGGCGCTCGGGCCCAACGGGCAGGCGGGTAAGAGATTTTTTTACAAACCTCATCCAGTGGCGGGATGAGGTTTGATATTGGGTTTAAAAACTTTTAATGAAGTGTTTGTGCTCTTCACTAACATGTCCCATCTCGTGTGACATTTTCACATGAGGGGGACATGTTAATGATTTTAAAATTGTTCTATTTTTAGAGTTTCACAGAGTTTCAGCGATCTCCCTGAGGCAGCACTTTGCGCGCGAAAGAGCGCACTCTGGCAGCTGGGGAATCCCCCCCCACCCCCGCCCGCACAGGAAGCACATAGCTCTTCCTGTCAGGTGACACGCTGGGCGGGCCTTAATTGGCCCGCACTCTTAAAATGGCGGCGGAGCCCGTTTCAGCGGCGGAGATCGGCTGCCCGCCCGCCACCAAGGGCAAAATTCTGCCCTATACGTCCGTTTCTTTTTGTTGCAGGTAATATTACCTCATCATCTACATTAAAACACCGTTGCTATTCCAATGCTATCTGAATTGATCCAGTTCTTTTTTCAAAGCTGTTTATCTTTCTTATATTTGGGACCGCAGTAAGACAAGCAAATCCAGAGCTCCCTGGATGACAAAGGAGATAGAAATTAAATTAAAGAAGAAAAATTGTGCTTACAACAGGTGTCAGGTAGAAAATACAATTGAGAACCAACCTGAATACTGAAGGGATGTGAAAAAGCAAATACAAGAAGCAAAGAGGGATAATGAATAAAAGACTGGCAGCTAACATAAAAGGAAGTCCCAAAGCATTCTGTAAGCACATCAATAGTAAAAGGGTGGTAAAAGGAGGAGTAGGGCCAATTCGAGCCCAAAAAGAGGGTTTACACATAGAGGCAAGAGGCATGGCTGAGGTGTTAAATTAATACTTTGTAACTGTCTTTACCTATGAGGCAGATGCTGCCCAGGCCATGGTGACAGAGGAGGAAACTCAGTCACTAGAAGGGTTTAAAATTGATAAGGAAGAAGTATTGCGTAAGCTGTCGGTACTTAAAGTTGATAAGGCACCGGGACCGGATGAGATGCATCCAAGAATATTGAAGGAAGTGAGAATGGAAATTGCAGAGGCACTGGCAATAATCTTTCAATGTTCCCTGGGTTCAGGGGAGGTGCTGGAGGACTGGAGAATTGCAAACATTACACCCTTGTTCATAAAAGGTTATAAAGATCTGCCCTGCAATTACAGACCAGTCAGTTTAACTCCGGTGGTGGGGAAACTTCTAGAAATAATTATTCAGGATAGAACTAATAGTCACATGGAAAAATGTAGATTGATTTGGAAGAGTCAGCATGGAATTGTTAAAGGAAAATTGTGTCTAACTGACTTGTTGGAGTTTTTTGAAGAGGTAACAGAGATGGTTGATGAGGGCAAAGCCATTGATGTGGTGTATATGGACTTACAAAAGGCGTTCAATACAGTGCCACACAACAGACTTGTGAGGAAAGTTATGGGCCATGGAATTAAAGGGACAGTAGCAATGTGGTTACAAAATTGGCTGAGGGATAGGAAACAGAGAGTAATGGTTAATGGGTATTTTTTGGGCTGGAAGAAGATTTGTAGTGGAGTTCCCCAGGGGTTGGTGTTGGGACCCTTGCTTTTCCTGATATATATAAATGAATTAGATCTTGGTGTGCAGGGGACAATTTCAAAATTCGCGGATGCCACAAATCTTGGGAGGATTGTAAACTGTAAGGAGGACAGTGTAGAACTTCAAAAGGACATTGACACATTGGTGGAGTGGGCAGGTAGGTGGCAGATGAAGTTCAATGTGGAGAAGTGTGAGGCGATGCAGTTTGGTACAAAGAACATGGAGAGACAATATAAAATAAAGGATATTATTCTAAAGGGTGTGCAGGAGCAGAGAGACCTGGGTGTATCTGTACATAAGTCATTAAAGATGACAGGACAGGTAGAGAGAGCTGTTTCTAAATCATATGGTGTCCTAGGCTTCATTAATAGGGGCATAGAGTATAAGAGCAGGGAGATAATGATGAACTTATATAAGACGCTGGTTAGACCTCAGCTGGAGTGTGGTGTACAATTCTGGGCGCTACACTATAGGAAGGATATGAATGCATTGGAGAGTACAGAACAGGTTTATGAGAATGGTTCCAGGGATGAGACACTTCAGTTATGAGGAAGGATTGGAAAAGTTGGAACTGTTTTCCTTGGAGTGGAGAAGGCTAAGAGGAGACTTGATAGAAGTTTTCAAAATGATGAGGGGTCTGGACAGAGGAGACAGGGAGAACCAGTTCCTGCTTGTAAATGGATCGAGAACCAGAGGGCACAGTTTTAAAGTGTTTTGCAAAAGAAGCAAATGCGAAGTGAGAAAAAACTTTTTCACACAGCAAGCAGTTAGGGTTTGGAATGCACTGCCTGGAAGTGTGGTGGAGGCAGGTTCGACTGAGGCATTCAAGAGGGCATTGGATGATTATTTAAATAGAAACAATGTGCAGGGTTACGGGGAAAAGGCAGGAGATTGGCAATAAGTTAAAAATGCTCAGAGAGCCGGTGCAGACACAATGGGCCAAGTGGTCTCCTTCTACACCGTAACAATCCTGTGATTCTGTAATGTCGCATTGAAATGTTGCCAAATTCTACTGAGTTTGTGATAGTGGCTGAGGTTAACATTGGCACATTTGAGAACACATGTAGGCCAGGAGGAATTATGAAAGCTAATACAATAGGCGGAATTCTTACCTCGATGGGCGGGTGGGCCCCACCAGCTCGGCAGTGGGTGGGCAGCCGATCCCGCCGCTGAAATGGGGAGCGCCGCCATTTTGAGTGGGTGGGCCTTACTGGCCCACCCAGCGGCCTGCCCGAAGGGAAGCGCTATTTGGGGGGTGGAGGGAATCCACATCTGTCAAAGTGCGCTCTTTTGCACATGCGTGCTAAAGAGCGCACTGCTCCCTGAGGCAAAGTCCTGTCTCAGGGAGATTTGTGAGAGGTAAGTAAACTCTAAAACTAGATAAATATTAAAATTATTAACATGTCCCCCTCATGTGACAATGTCACATGAGATGGGACATGTTAATAATAAACACATAAAATTTATTAAATTTTAAAAAATGGACATGAAACTTCATCCCGCCAGTGGATGAAGTTTCATTAATAATCTGCAGCCCACTGGGGCTCCTGGCCTACCCGCCAGCCTTAAGGTTAGCTGGGCAGGGTGTTTAATAAGGTTAATTAGCCTGTCAATGGCCTCAATTGGCCATTGACAGGTCAGCGGGCGGACAACTGATTTCGCTGTCCACCTGCCTTTGTGAATATTTAAAGGGACCGGGATGACGTCGGGGGTTCCTCCCAACGTCATCCCGCGTCATTTTCCCCTCGGCGAGCGGGCCCCGCCCCCAAATCGCTGAGGGGGAAATCCTGGCCAATGTTATCATTTATTGCATGGAATTGAGTACAAAAGTAGGGAGGTTATGCTTCAGTTGTACAGAGCACTGGTGAGACCACATCTGGAGTACTGTGTACAGTATTGATCTCCTTATTTAAAGAAAGATGTCAATGTGTTGGAAGCAGTTCAAAGAAGGTTTACTAGACTAATACCAGGAACGGGTGGGTTGTCTTATGAGGAAAGGTTGGACAGGCTAGGCTTGTATCCACTGGAGTTTAGAAGAGTAAGAGTCAACTTGATTGAAACATATAAGATCCTGAGGGTTCTTGACAGGGTGGACATGGAGAGGATGTTTCCTCTTATGGGAGAATCCAGAACTAGGGGTCACTGTTTAAAAATAAATGGTACCCCATTTAAGACAGAGATGAGGAGAAATATTTTCTCTCAGAGGGTAGTGAGTCTTTGGAACTCCCTTCCTCAAAAGACAGTGGAAGCAGAGTCTTGAATATTAGGCAGAGATAGATTGATTCTTGATAAACAAGGGGTTGAAAGGTTATCAGGGGTAGGTGAGAGGTTACTATCAGATCAGCTATGATCTTATTGAATGGTGGTGCAGGCTCGAGGGGCTGAGTGGCCCACTCCTGCTCCTAATTCGTATCTTCATATGTAGCTGGCTCTTGGAATCAGTGGAAACTAATAAAACAGTCCCAGTGCTGCACCGCTCGGGGATCGCTGCTGCTAGGCCTGTAAGTAAACTAAACGTGCACAAAAATGCAAGATGAAGCACATGGTACACTGGGGAAAACATTGGTTGAAGTCCAGCATACGGGTGTTGGCAATCTGTGGATGGCTACATGTCAAATGCTATCATTTTTATTCATTTTTAATTTGGCAGAGAGATCGACAACCTATTGCAGGAATTGCACGTTGGAAGTTGGAAAAAAATGGGGAAAAGTTTAAAGGGAAGGTTCATCTTGAGTGCATTTTGACTGATTGTATCCTGCCATACAAAAGCCTCAAGGCACTATACTTGATAATACCTACAATGCCATTACATTAGCGACTCCATTGTGTCATTGAAGACAGACCACTAAGTGCTCCCACTTAGCAGTAGGGTTCACTATGATAATAAATTAGTTGCAGGCACTTTTCACTAATTGTTGATATTTTTGACTAGCCCTGGAAATATGGCTGTGGGAATATTGTTGAGGTGCATCTCTCCAGAGGGCCACAAGAAAACAATCGGTACATTACTTAGAGAGTTTCCAGGAAATAGTAGGGAATGTGTGCTGGTATTTTTCATCCTCCATTTCCTGGATGGAACTAGGGCAGGCAGTGATGGGTGGAAAATTGGACTCCACTGTGTCCCTGCTCATTGTTTTGCTCATTCGATTTCCTGCCAGATGCTAAACTAATAGTGTACTGTTATTCAATATGTTTACCCATACTTGGTCTATTGAAATGATATTCAAATGACAGATGGATGTCATTTAATGTATTTTTCATCACTTGACCAATAGCAAAACTGGATGCAAATGCTATGATGGCAGAAGGGCAATTCAAATTTACATATCCAGCACATCTATGCAACGGACTAGAGAGCAACCATTATACAGACCATGGCCCCAGATTCAAATATTTATCCAATATATTTTGTCAGTTTCACTGGTGGCTGAAGCAGGCTTTCAAGGTCTGCTGCAGGAGCCTCTGACCCCACCTTGGCGAATTCCTTGGTGAAGAGCCAGGAAACCCACTAAAAGTATTTAAATGACCATCAAAGCTAGAAGATTGGCCAGAGTCAGAATCAGGATCTTTATGGCGGGTGTCATGTGTTTCTGGCTTAAAAACGTGAACAAATGACTTTGAAAGAAGTGGTTAGAATTCTACAGAGAAGGGAAGAGCTTGCTTTGCATCCAATGCTCTTTCTAGTCCTTTCATCAGGATGCAGCGATTGCTATAATTTCTAGTTCTGGCAGTGAAGCTTCTCCTGGAAACTGGGATCTATTTAGGAATATTAAGTGTGGGTGAATGCAAAGAAAAGTGGAACGCATGAGGAAGTTTGACCTACCTTGCCTATTGCTTCATTACACCAGGTAAATCATTGCACTATCAAGGTAAGCAATAAAGTAACTCAGTAAAAAACCTGGAATGACCAAGTTTAAAAATTAACCATGAATGGTATTTAACTACAGACAGCTCTGAGGATCTATGCCCAGTTATTGAAAAACAAATGGCTGGCATCTCATGTTCCAATCCTGGGATTGATATTTGTACTGCCTGAGCTGTGTGCAGTGGCAGAAGTTCAGATCTGCTCTATATTTTTAATATCTATTTCTATGATCAACCTTTCCCAAACTAAAGCTGTGAAGAAGTACTGTGAAGTTCGTGCTGTGATGTCTAGATATTTATACATTTGGTGTAGAAAAGAATGGCGAGTGTAGTTTGCAACACAGTAAGAGCTAGGTTGGAAGTCACTTAATTGCAATGCATCCTTTCCATTTGTGTTACTGTAAAAGTAGAGGATGCTACACAGGCCGCAGTGTAATATCACATTTACACAACCTATAGATCCAACTGCACACAGGACCTGAGCGATGAGGTCATTAATTATGTACCTGTGTTGCCTAACTTTGACCATGACTTGGCCAATGTCCCCTTTGTAGGAAAGTGCTGCTCCTGAAAGCCCTGACTTCAGTATTTGGCTAGTGCCAAAATTGGGAGAGCTGTCACACAGACTAGTCAAGCAACGGCCTAACATAGCCATCCTCACGGAATCATACCTTACAGATAATGTCCCAGACTCCATCATCACCATCCCTGGGTATGTCCTGTCTCACCGGCAGGACTGACCCAGCAGAGTTGGTGGCACAGTGGTATACAGTCGGGAGGGAGTTGACCTGGGAATCCTCAACATCGACATCGGACCCCTTAAAATCTCATGGCATCAAGTCAAACATTGGCAAGGAAACCACCTGCTGATTATTACATACCACCCTCCCTCAGCTGATGAATCAGTGCTCCTCCATGTTGAACATCACTTGGAGAGAGCAATGAGGGTGGCAAAGGTGCAGAATGTACTCTGGGTGGGGGACTTCAATGTCCATCACCAAGAGTGGCTCGATAGCACCACTACTGACCAAGCTGGCCGAGTCCTACAGGACATAGCTGCTAGACTGGGTCTGCGGCAGGTGGTGAGGGAACCAACAAGAGGGAAAAACATACTTGACCTCATCCTCACCAACCTGCCTGCTGCAGATGCATCTGTCCATAACAGTATCGGTAGGAGTGACCACTGCACAGTCCTTGTGGCAACAAAGTCCCCCCTTCACATTGAGGAAACCCTCCATTGTGTTGTGTGGCACTACCACCGTACTAAATGGGATAAATTTCAAACAGATCTAGCAACTCAAGACTGGGCATCCATGAGGCACTGTGGGCCATCAGCAGCAGCAGAATTGTACTCGAACACAATCTGTAACCTCATGGCCCAGCATATCCTCCACCCTAACATTACCATCAAGCCAGCGGATCAACCCTGGTTCAGTGAAGAGTGCAGGAGGGCATGCCAGGAGCAGCACCAGGCATACCTAACAATGAGGCATGAACCTGATGAAGCTATAACATAGAACTACTTATGTGCCAAACAGCATAAGCAGCAAGTGATAGACAGAGCTAAGTGATCCCACAACCAACGGATCAGATCTAAGCTCTGCAGTCCTGTCACATCCAGTCATGAATGGTGCTGGACAATTAAACAACTCACTGGAGGAGGACACTCCACAAATATCCCCAGCCTCAATGATGGAGGAGCCCAGCACAGCAGTGCAAAAGATAAGGCTGAAGAATTCGCAACAATCTTCAGCCAGAAGTGCCGAGTGGATGATCCATCTCAGCCTCCTCCAGAGGTCCCCAGCATCACAGATGCCAGGCTTCAGCCAATTTGATTCACTCCACATGATATCAAGAAACAGCTGCAGGCACTGGATACTGCAAAGGCTATGGCAATATTCCGGCACTAGTACTGAAGACTTGTGCTCCAGAACTTGCCGCACCCCTCGCCAAGCTGTTCCAGTACAGCTACAAAACTGGCATCTACCTGGCTATGTGGAAAATTGCCCAGGTATGTCCTGTACAGAAAAAGTAGGACAAATCCAACCCAGCCAATTACCGCCCCATCAGTCTACTCTTGATCATTAGTAAAGTAATGGAAGGGGTCATCAACTGTGCTATCAAGCGGCACTTGCTTAGCAATAACGTGCTCACTGATGCCCAATTTGGGTTCCACCAGGGCCACTCAGCTCCTGACCACATTACAGCCTTCGTTCAAACATGGACAAAAGAGCTGAACCCCCGAGGTGAGGGGAGAGTGACTGCCCTTGACATCAAGGCAGCATTTGACCGAGTGTGGCAATAAGGAGCCCTAGCAAAATTGGAGTCAATGGTAATCAGGGGGAAAACTCTTAAAGTTGGAGTCATATCTAGCACAAAGGAAGATGGTTGTGGTTGTTGGAGGTCAGTCATCTCAGCTCCAGGACATCAGTGAAGGAGTTCCTCAGGGTAGTGTCCAAGGCCCAACCATCTTCAGTTGCTTCATCAATGACCTTCCTTCCATCATAAGGTCAGTAGTGGGGATGTTCGCTGATGATTGCACTATTCGTGTCTCCCCAGATACTGAAGCAGTCCATGTCCAAATGCAGCAAGACCTGGACAATATCCAAGCTTGGGCTGACATTTGACAAGGAACATTTGCGCCACACAAGTGTCAGGCAATGACCATCTCCAACAAGAGAGAATCCAACCATCGCCCCTTGATGTTCAAAAGCATTACAATCATTGAATCCCCCACTATCAACATCCTGGGGGTTACCATTGACCAGAAACTGAACTGGACTAACCATATAAACACTGTGGCTACAAGAGCAACTCAGAGGCTAGGAATCTTGCGACAAGTAACTCACTTCCTGATTCCCCAAAGCTTGTCCACCATCTACAAGGCACAGGTCAGAAGTGTGATGGAATACTCCCCGCTTGTCTGGATGAGTGCAGTTCCCACAATACTCAAGAAGCTGGATACCGTCCAGGACAAAGCAGCCTGCTTGATTGGCACCCCATCCACAAATATTCACTCCCCGCACCACCTACACACAATAGCAGCAGTGTGTACCATCTAAAAGATGTACTGCAGGAATTCACCAACGCTCCTTAGACAGCACCTTCCAAACCCACGGCCACTACTATCTAGAAGGATAAGGGCAGCAGATAGATGGGAACACCACCACCTGGAAGGTCCCCCCCAAGCCACTCACCATCCTGACTTGGAAATATATCGCCATTCCTTCACTGTCGCTAGGTCAAAATCCTGAAACTCCCTTCCTAACGGCACTGTGGGTGTACCCACACCACATGGACTTCAGCGGTTCAAGAAGGCAGCTCTCACCGCCACCTTCTCAAGGGCAACTAGGGATGGGCAATAAATGCTGGTCCAGGCAGCAAAGCCCACATCCCATGAATGAATTTTAAAAATGTATCCATAATAATATAATAAAAATGAGGTGCACCGATGTCTCCACTGGCATGGTGTACCGCTGCAAGAAGTATTTTTATTTCCAGTAAGCTGCCCCCCAACACCACCCTTGCCCCCCCACCACCCTTGGAGGCATGGGCACAAACAGTGGTGGCAATCAAAAATCACCATCATCAGTGGCATGAGCCACTGCAATAGCATTTATTGATTGGACCATGGGCAGACTCCACGATCAGACCAGGGGTATCCTTGCAGTATCAGGTTAAGCAATGAAACTGGTGTCACTGCCCATCATCCCACAGGTGAGGTTCTCCAAAGTTGTTGATCCAGGCGGGACCCCTCAATTTGTCACCGTCTGTCTGGGACACCCCCAGATTGTTATGCCCTGGGTGAGGAGGGATGAATTGACTCCCTGTCTTTATTCTGCTCCCCCACCCCTTCTGTTGGTCACAACGAGATTTAATCTAAAAAGGATCTCTTTCGCGGATATCGTTTCCCCAGGACCAATTGTCCCGGTTTTGAAGGAGCCAATTTGATCAGACTTTCTTGAGTTAAAGGTAAGAATAAATTTATTAACGACTAAAGGCAAGAAAGGTTAAAACACATGCATATACCATCATAGAGGTTAAAAGTAAGAATTTAGCTTGAAGTAATATATATATAAATGTGTATGGAAGAGTCCTTGACTTGTGGGGAGCAGGTGATTGAGTGTTGCAGCTGTTGCAATCGAGAGTCCAGTAGAATTGACTCTGGTGGATGAATAGTCAGTTTTGAGGATCCAGTAGTGTTGAATTCGGTAGAGAGGGAGAGTGATCAGGTTACCTGCAAAATGATAATTTGTAGGGGTATTGTGTGTGGCTGTTACTTCTGAGTCAAACTTCCAGCACTTGTTCTCTCCCTGAACACCCAACAACAGACAGACACTGGGCAGCTTTTCAGCTCACTTTTAACTTCTGCTTTGTATATTCCAAGTGGGAAGCAAATTCACAAATTTGCCTTACAAAAGTTTACAAAATTGTGAGGGGTATAGACAGAGTAAATGCGAGTAGGCTCTTTCCACTTAGAGTAGAAGAAATAAACACGAGAGGACATGGCTTTAGGGTGAAAGGGGAAAGGTTTAGGGGGAACATTAGGGGGAACTTCTTCACTCAGAGAGTGGTGAGAGTGTGGAACGAGCTGCCATCTGACGTGGTAAATGTGGGCTCACTCTTAAGTTTTAAGAATAAATTAGATAGCTACATGGATGGGAGAGGTCTGGAGGGTTATGGACTAGGTGCAGGTCAATGGGACTAGCGGAATAATATGTTGGCACAGACTAGAAGGGCCGAATGGCCTGTTTTCTGTGCTGTAGTGTTCTATGGTTCTATGCCTGGGCATTGCTCACAGGATTTCTTGATGAGATGATACTCATCTGCTGTTATGTCCCATTGTCTCTACTGGAGGGAGTAATTAGTTTCTGGATGTCTTTAGAAGTATCTTGTCTGGCAACAGGGTGGGGTTCCACTACCTCTTAGGGAGTCACCCTGCAGCATTCCAACCAGTGGCTTGTGTGCATTTTTAAAAACTCAGGTCTTATTTTTAAAAGTCCAATGTTTCCAGATGCAATTTGGTGTTTTTCCTTCATTATTATGACACTTTTCAGCGTTATCCAAACATGTAGCAGGTTCAAACATTTACTTTTGTGTTACTTAACTATTGTTAGCTTTAAAGATCCAGATCCAGTTTAAAATCAAGTTACTTAATTGACATAATTAAAACCTAATTGGGTAAGATCTTTGAACTATACAGTTTGCCTAAAAAGGTTGAGTTCACATTTCTGTTACTTACAAACCAGAGCAGAAAATCCACTCTAAGAAATGGAAGTTGTGATAGCACTTTTTAAAAGTACAGTTTTGTGATGTAAGAAAAACGTTGGGAATTGGTGATTATCTGTCTGGTATGCATATGCTGTGGGTGGTGCAATGTTGGGGAGGCGGGGAGATCAAGATGGTCCCTGTGTTTGGTTTCGCTGTGAGATGTCAAAGGCCCTGCATAAATGGACTGATGGTTTTTTTCAGTATCTTTTCTGGAAATTTAGTTAACCTTGCCCCTCTTTCTGGTTTGGCCTGTTCTTTCCTTTTTGGGGTAGAAAAATTTACAGCACAAATGAAGGCCACTTGGCACATTCTGTCTGCGTGGCCACAAAAAACAATGAGCCACCCACACCTAATTCCACTTTCCTGCGTTTGGTCCATAGTCCTGCAGGTTACAGCATATCGAGTGTACACCCAGGCGCCTTTTAAATGTGATGAAGGCTTCTGCCTCTACCACCCGTTCAGGCAGTGAGTTCCAGACCCATGCCACCCTCTGGTGAAAAAGAGACTCCTCATCTCCGCTCTACCAATGGTTTGGAGGTATATGGTGGGTGTTTTTATAAATTATCAATTCCATCTGCGCTATTATGAGGAGCTAATAGTGAAAAGGTGCCAACAGGCCCTCCTTCCGCATCTTATTTCAGTGTAGTTTACCAATTTTCCTGTTTTCTTTCCATATCTCTATGCAGATCATTTTACAGTCATTTCTGTATATAAGATTATCTCTCATGTTCAAGTTAAATCAAATACTTTCCTTCTTACCCTTGCTCTGCTATTATCACATTCTGCTTTCTTACCTTTATGCCACTATCAGCACCTTTTTTAGCCCTTACCCCTGCCATTAATATTCTTTTTGTCCTTCAGTTCATGATATCTTTTGTCAATCTCTCTTTTGTCCCTACTGATCACTGACCTTCTATCCAGCTTCACCTGTTCCAACCCCCATAAGGAGTATAAATTTCATCATTTCTACTTTCCCTTTAGCTCTGAAGAAGGGTCATATGGACTTGAAACGTCGACTCTGTTTCTCTCTCCCCAGGTGCTGCTAGACCTGCTGAGCTTTTCCAGCATTTTCTGTTTTTGTTTCAGATTTCCAGCATCCGCAGTATTTTGCTTTTTTCCTCCTTACATTTATCTGTGTGCGTTGTAAAGTATGAAACAAACTTCTACCCATCATAATGCATACTGGCTTCACTAAAGGATTCACAAGGGGGTTTGGTAGGAAGCAGAGTGATATCAATTCCAAAAATATGCAGCACATAGTCAGATAGGGTTCGAAAACAAGACAATAGACGGGGTAATTAGCTTTTATGTATTCCTCCATTCTTATGTTCTTGACTGATTACGGTCGAAGTAAATGTCGAAATATTTAAAGAGATACAGTAAGCTTTCCAGTTTTCTTCGTAGATTGAGAATCAGAAAGTATGTTTTGCTACTCTGGAGCTCCTTGAATGTCCTGCTGAAGGATACCTGGGATGATTCTGGCTTCCTCCCAGATTTACACCAAGTAACTCCCTGGACTATCCATACCACATATGGCATCAGTCTGCAGAGTTTAAAGTAGAAGTTGTAAACTGAAGCACACTGGAAATTGGAAGCAATCCAGTTTACAGATGATGGTATAAATTGTCATCCCTTTCTCACTGCAACAGGTTTCTGGGGACCTGGCATTAAGGGCTCAAACAGGCCCACCCATATAAGAAAAGCAACTATTAAACATGCAACAGGTTTAAATATTTACAGTCATGGTATTTAACTGCTGTTAGCTTTAAAGATCCAGATCACATTTAAAATCACCTTGCTTAATTGTTATAATTAAAGATTAATTGGGCAGGACCTTTAAACTGCACAGCTTTTTCGAATATGTCAGCAAGGTTGTCTTTACATTCCTGCCACATACAATTCAGAGGGGAAAGTCCACGGTAAGAAAATGAAAGTTGTGACAGCAAGACTTTGTATTTTGCTCCATACAGTATGCTTCTCTTCCTCTTTGTTAGATTTCTCTCTATATCATCATTATCATTTTCTCACTGTATTCTCTCTCTTCATCTGTTTTCCTCCCATTAGTGGGGGTGGAGGTGTAAATATCTTCACCATTTTCAATGCATTAGCATTGTATAAATGGCAGAGGAAATTTATTTCAGTCAGAAAAATAAGGTACAAGCTGTTTCTGCCTGTTATGCACCAGTAAAAGGCCTCCTCTGTCTTCCCTTGTACTCCTATAAGCTTTCCTGTGCTCCACCTGCCAAGTCTCCACTGGCTCATTTTCACATGTCAGATTGAGGGCCAGTGACATAACAGCTGCAGGTTTCTGGGTTTGCACTGCTAACACACTCTGGGTTAGTTAGACTGACATATAAGAGAAACCAGGAATATCTGATCAAGGCAGAAGTGAGGAGTTTTTAAGCCTGAAGAGTCTGGAGAGTTTAAGCACTGATTTCTATAGTTTGGAAATACTCTTGAAAGCATTTTCTTTTGGATTTATGATCACAAGTACTTCCATTGTTTATGACTGCATCTGACAGGTCCCCTCTTCACCCATGGACAGGGCTTCTCAGGAGCAAGAATCGTCTATCAGCTTACCCTCATATGCCAGGAAGAGGAGAAGGAGCGCCACAAGATGGAGCGAAGGAGAGTGAGAAACAATTCAGAGGATTCAGCCCAACAAGTATTACCATTTCCTCCCATAGATTATACAGGCAGAAGAGTCTTCTCTTTTTTTCTGAGAAGTTGTGTTTAAGTAGAGGGGACTTCAGCAAAGCAGCTATAGGGCATCTCAATGGCCCTGCTGCAGGAAGACCTCAAGCCACATTCCGTGCCCGTGTTATTCTCTCGGTGGTGATGGTCATTCTCAATCTCTATGTCATGTATCATTTCAGATAGGGACCTACATAACATTTAGTATGGGGCAATACTGGTATGCATTCATTACTGACACTCTGTGTAGGAGAGCAGGCTAGTTCATCACTTTTGGCATTACAACCAGGCAGTATTGAGGCAGTGCCATATGGGATTTCCAAGGCCCAGGGTGCAAAGTTGGCACCCACATTGCTTTGAGGGCACTCAGAGAGAACCCAAACAACAAAAAAAGCTCCCACTCTCTTGATGTACAGATTGGATGTGAGAACCAGAGGATGCTGCATGTCAATATTTAGTTGTCATGATGCCTTCTTCAACCTTTATAATTAATCCCTCAGTGACTATCCCTTTCATGGGTGTGCTCAGGTTCTTCACCAGGTACATTGAGGTGGCTGGAACATCACCTAGTGGACCAGCAAGCGGCATGTTGTACCTGGTGAGGAACATTAGCACATCCATGACAGGGATAGGTATAGATGCATCGTCACAATGGTTTCATTGTGATGGCAAAGTAAACAGCAGCTCTGCGGTAAGGATTAACAGTGCCGCCTCATTTTCTTTCTCCTTGAATTCCTTCAGGAGAATGCCTGCGAGGTTTTAAAACATCACATCAAAATATTGGCAGCTGGGGAAATCGCACAGGCAGCTGCTGAGTGTGGCTTGAAATCCACAGCAGTCAAACAGGATCCTCTTCACAAAGTAGAAATGGTCCACCAGCATGCCTCCTTCCTTCTTATTAAATGTCACCCTGATAGTGTTGCGTACTCCCTGGCTTGGAGCTCTGGTGTTAATTGCAGCCATTATGGATTGTTGGGTCTTCACTGTGTTGGCATTCAGCCTGAGCCAGTGTGAAGTTCCACCAAACACAGGAAGGCCACATTCTAAGGCCCTTCCACGATGGTACACCGAGGGACTGGTGACCATATAAAACCCTGCATGCTGCATGCACCAGAGAATTTTTGATATGAAATTTAAATGTATACTGTACATATGAGCTGCAATTGTAAGCGTAGTGAATCACTCGTATTGTATTGAAATAAATTGTTGTGTATTGCACTTTATCTACTGTCAAATTAGAATTGTTATGTAACGTGCCTTCACAACTTTTACGAATAAAGTATATTTTTTGAAAAAAAAAAGTCCTTGGAGTCGAGAGGTAAGCCCATTAAAAGTGGAGCTGGGGTCTTATGACATCAATAGGATCCCGATTGCCATTGGAGATTGAGCTGAGCTCAGTGTTGGGTTGTGTTCACTATGACCAGGAGATGGCAGTGTAACTGAAAAGTTAGCTCCATGAAGGAGAAGCATCAGAAAGCAATGGGAGTAGGAAGGAGTGAGATCATTAATCAATTTTTAAGAATTTGTTCATATTCCATTTCATTTTCATCTATTCTAAAGCTCTGTAAGTTTATTCGCTGTTATGCGCTGGTTAAAATGGTTACTTATAAAACAACTTATGTAAATTGATTTCTAATATCAAGAAGCTATTTGATACAGAGGTGTTCAAAATCTTGAATGGTTTTGATACAGTAAATAAGGAAAAACTAATTCCAGTAATAGAAGGGTCAGTAACCAGAGGACACAAGTGATTGGCAAAAGAGCTAGAAGTGACATGAGGAAGCACAAAGCAAGTTATTCAGTCATCTGAAATGCACTGCCTGAAAGACTTGTGGAAGTAGATTCAACAGTAAAACCCAAAAAAGAATGGGATAAATTCATGAAGGGAAAAGAACTTACAAGGATACGGGGAAGGAGAAGGGGAGTGGGACTAACTAGAAGTTCTACAAAAGATGGGCTGAAAGGCCGCCTTTTGTGCTGTATCATTCTATGAATTTATAAATTCTGTAAAACCCACTCACTTCACCATCCAGAGACCTGAAAGGATATTTCTTTCCTGTTCTGTATGCTCTACTCATTTTAAGTACCTCCTGTTGAGCTATCTGTAAAGAATATTAATGAAGAAATTGCATAGAAAACAAAAAAATAGTTTGAAACATTTAAACAGACCAAGTACCAAGGGTCAACGCCTTGAACTGACCTGAAGCTCTTCTTGTTTTTACTGTACTACCTTCTGTTGATAGGTGTGAGTGCCCAGTAGCTTATTTATATCTATTGACGTGTTCCAAAAATGGGTGGAGAAATCCAACTTGGAGAACCTTGTCTACATGTCAGAAGTTCATGTTTTTGTGATCAGAGGTTTAATGTGTTTAGGCTGCTGGAGAATTCCAGCTGAAAACTGGAGTTAGAACAAGCTCAGAAGGATTTACTTCTGTTAAGCACCATGTCACCATGCTGCAGAGCTAACTGTCGCTGGAACGGAGCTCAAAGCAAAGGATGGTTTTACCCCACACTGTTTCTATGTGCCTTTGCATTTTTCTCTATGGCCAGGCCAACAGATTCATCTTGTGTGGCTTTTCTAGTTGGACCTGATAAAAAAACTTAACTGTTGAGCAGGTATGTGTCCACAAACTTAATTAATTTGCAAAGTTAAATTAGGCAATCTTATTTTGAGGTACAAATATCATTACCTTAATACAGTCGCAGAAATTTGGCAATTTCTAGAAGTTGTTTTATTAGGCAAGTGTAGAGAGATATAGATCATAATGGCCATGAGGGAGAGCTATAGCTTGCAGTGTTTTTTTGTAAAATGTGAAGGAAAAAGCTTGAAGAGCAACAGATGAAAAGTATTCCTGAAAGTTTGTTGGTCAATAGAAAAATATACACTTAAAATTCAATTTATTCAAAACATCGAATGCTGGACACTGAGGAATCTTGAGTTATATGTTTATGAAACATTGAGGGCAAGAAATTGGGCTCTGTAACATCACTGCTGGCCCTAGGAAAGCCCCGAATCAATATAGTGTGCCACTTGCGCTTTCAATCATTTCTGGCATAGCCCATGTGGTGCCCATGCTGGGAAGGATGCTGGCGTGGTGTGTTACACATGGTCCAGGGGTCTCAGGAGTGGTGCTGTCATGACGTCAAACAGTCATTTCAGCTGATTTGACGTTAGTTTCGTGGAATTGGTCTGCACAGTACTGATAACTCCCATGATGTATTTAATGGATAGCTGGTGCTTAAAATTAGGGAGGACACAGGATTTGGTCCCTGAGCTTGGTCCCTGAGCTATGGTGGAAGGGGTGGGGGGGCTGGTGGTGCTGTGGTTGAAATGCTTCTTGGTCTACAACATAGGCATCAAATGGAGTGTAAGCTGCAGAGAGGGTAAGTTCTTGTAAAAGAGCTGGGGGGAGGGGAAGAGTGCTCTCCGCAGACAGACCTGCCACCAAGGCTTTTTGGAAGCACTTCTATCTCCAGCTGACCCAGGAGCAATGCCTGAGGTGACTCAGGTTCAGCAAGCAGATGGTCACTGAACTGTGCCATCTCCTGCAACCCGAACTGCAGCCTCACATCAGTGCGAGGGCAGCTCTGCCAGTGGCCATCAAAATCACAATGGCATTGAGCTTTTGTGCGTTTTAGTCTTTCCAGGTGGGAGCTGGAGACATCGCAAACATACACCAATACTCTGTCCATCAGAGCAACCAGGAGGTCACAGAGGCCAACTATTCCAGGAGAGGGGAGTACACTTGCTTCTCCCACAGGAGGGACAAGCAGGATAAGAGGACACGTGTCTTTGCCAGGAGAATGGGATTCCTGATGGTGCAGGGCACACGTGGCTCTGGGGGCCCCTAAGACACCAAGGAACTGCAAGGGCTACCATTCTATCAAGGTGAATTTGGTGTGTGACCACTCTCAATACATGATGTCAGTGAATACCTGCTGTCCTGATGGCAGCCACGAAACATTCATCCTGCATCAGTCAGCCATACCCATCGTCTCCAGACCTCTATGGAGAAACAGAGGCTGGCTATTTGGGACAAAGGCCTGATCACTTGAGGACACTGGGAATATAACAAGAGCCACAGTAGAACAAGCATTTGAAGGGATAAAGGGATTGGTGGTTAGGATGAGAAATTTAGATGAGAAAAGATGGGAAGAGGCACAGGTGGAGCATAAACACCGACACGGACTGGTTGGGCGAAATGGCCTGTTTCTGTGCTGTATATAATATGTAATCCTTTCCTATGTAATCGGCCTGCTGAAGCAATGGTTCCGTTGCCTTGACTGCTAGCAGGGGGCCCTCCAGTACATGCCAGAGTGGGTTTTGAAGTTTGTGGTGCTCTACTGTGTCCACCAGAACATTGCCTCCATGAGGGCACAGCCATTGCCTCCAGGAAGCCTGAGAGCTCCTCGGAGGGGGAGAAAGAAGATGTAGGGAAGATGTATCCTGGACCCCTTCACTCCAATGGGCTGTCAGAGAATGCCTTCTCAGACTTCACTTTCAATAAAACTACTTCACTTTTCTGCCAATGATCCTTTATTCCCCACTGTTACATCCATCTGTGACACCCCATCACAGTGTCTGTTTTTGGCTATTATCCACCAATAAAAGCAACCCACAAAAACATTCCCGTTAACATCTTTATTCAACAACAAATCCATTTATACAAACAGAAATGAATTATTCACCCTTGTACATTCTCTTAGTGCCTGTCTTTCATGTGCTTTTGTCTGCCCTAGTGCTCCAATGCAGTTCTACCCCAATGGCTACCTCATGGCTGCTGACTTTCACTGATGGAGACTGCAATTGAGCAGCTCTGGGCCTTAAGGCCTGACTTTGGACTGTACCACTTTGACATAAGTGGCAGCAGCCTAGGCTGGCTGACTGAGAAGCAACAGCAAGGGCACTAACAGAGTGGCAATAGTAGGAGCATAAATGCTTTCATCCTTAGAGAGAGCAGCATGCTCGTGCTCCATGGAACCACTTCCATTCCCATGGGAGGCACCTCAGTAACCCTAGTAATTTGTTGGAGGATAGATTGTTGGGACTGCTGTGAGAGCCTGCATGTCCCTTTGAGCAGTGAGATCCTCAGGCATGATGGCAGCAGTATGAGTCTGTATGGCAGAAAAGCATGAATCTTGTGACCTCCGCCTGCACTGAGACATTGGGGAACTTACACATGTGCTGTAGTGGAAGCTGAGACAGTGGCCACCAGGCTCTCCATCATGGTTGGGTCTGCTGGTGCTGTCATAGAATTGGTTACTGCTTCCACTGTAGAAAGGATTGGCTCCAATCCCTTCAAAACACCCTGTGCCACTTTGGAGCCAGACTCCTCCATGCTCCTTGACAGTGACAGAAGGTTGTTTGGTTGGCCTGCCAATGCACCCAACATCTCAGTGTGCATGTTCATCAGCATTCTCCTGTACGCTGCCCCATCAAACATTCTCATTTAAGACCCCTCTTGCAGAACTCATCTGCGACCTTATTCTCCCAGGATCTGGCACATGGGCTATCCTGTCCTCCTGGCCTCCGTGCCAGATCCCAACCATATATTGCCCTCTAAGGTACATACAGCGCCAATATCTGAGTTGGTGGCTGCGTGTGGCAAACCAAGTGATAGTCCTTCTGAATCACTAGTGTGTGGTTGTTCTCTCCCTTCTGCCTGGGTATGCTGAGGTAACAGTTCTTGGGTATCTGAAAGCTTGGAAACTGATGGCGATGGTTGGGGTGAGGGAAATGGGATGGGGAGGAGAGCTAGAAGTCCATGGTCACAACATCTGCAACTTGCACATCATGCCAGATTGCAGGGCAGGGGTGAGGAGTGAGTTGAGAAGGCATACCATCATCCTGTCACAATCACATCGGATACCAAGGACTCCTGATGATGCACCATCTCCTCTACTGGGATCAGTCGATGATGGCACTCCTGTCTCCAGGTGGCTCTCTGCTCCTCCATCCTGTGATGGGCCACCTTCTCCTGCAAGAGAGAGGGCAGAATGTCAGTGTTTGTGTTGCACTGTGCTTGGATGATGTCCATAGGTCACGCTGGGCTGGCGCAGGAATTAGAGTGAAGTCAGCGCAAGTTTTGTGCTGCCTGCCTCGGATGTGACACCTCCCCATGCCCAAAAATGGCCACAGGTAAAATTTTGGCCCTGTTTTGAATAAATTTTAATTTACTGAGAATTGTTTGTCCAATCACCCACAGTCCTTTGAAAATATCTTTCATCTGTTTTTCTCCAAACATCTTGAGTTGTTGTCACTGTGAATTCTGATTGCCCTTTGGAGGATTTGAGGGCAATTGTTATTCTCTTTTTGCTGTCACAACATTCAGGTTTACTGAGCCCTCAGTTTGCATAAATAAGAAAGCTGCGAGATCTAGCTGAGTGGCAGTAAAGCAGCACCCTCAAATCACATCTGTTAACTGAAGTTCGTAGTGCGACATGGCAAACCCTGTACTCCATCCATAAACTACAATGCTGAATAATTTCCTGTAACTGGAATAAATACTTTTAAAGTGAATCATTTTAAGAATTTGCTCAGTGCACAGATGAAGAAAAAAAATGACAAACCTTGTTAAAATTCTTTTGGTCAGGATTTTTTTGGATGGTGCCATTTCCCTTCCTGTCAACTGAGTAGTCAGCAGCAAACACATCCCTGCCCAGACTGCCAGCCCCACAGCCCTTTAAGCTCCAACGAGTGTTAATTGACTGGAGACGGGTCTTCCACCCCTCACTAGGGAGGAAGTCCTGCCTCAGAAAGCTACTGGCCAATCTGATTGGTTAGCAGCTCTCTAGTCCCAGCAGTGCCAGAAGCTACAGTGGTCAGGACTGGGACTGCAAGCAGTCCCTAGAGTCTGAGTCCCAGTAGTCCAGGACCGGATAAATTTTGGTGTCTCAGGGCTGGGAAGGGAAGTGAGGCCTGGCAGGTGGGGTGGGCAGAATGGGGTAGGGTGTTGGTGGAGAGGCTGGTGAGGAGGTAGTATCTGGAGGGGCCAGACCTTCTGGAGGGGCAGGGGGTAGTGGTGGTGGTGGTTGGGGGTGTGTGTGCTTTTGACGAAAGGATGAAAGAAAGCTGTTGATGAAGGCTCCTGCAACCCCCCTTCCCACCCGATGCCTGAGCAGGGTCACTTTATGGGCATGCCTGCACCCTAAACTCCTCCCGCCACACTGAAAATCGAGCCTGGGTGGGAAACAGCCCTTATGTAGTCATTAATTGCCCACCTAAGGGTCTCAACTGGGGCAAGGGTGAATGAGCTGCCCTAGGCCTCACCTGTCCCACCATAAAACTGCGGAGAGGTAGGGATGGGCGAGAGCCTGGCGGGAAGGCCATCCGAGGAATTTTACGGCCAACCCTGACTACAAACTTGGTGATGGAGGATTGTATAATTCTGCCCTTTGACAAAAAATGTGATGATTTGGTGCATTACTCATCGGATAATCCTTGTACCACCACCTCCTTGGTCCCATACTTCAATTAATTAGGAGCCACAGGTTTGCTGGCAACTCCCAGTTCGAGCCCTCTGGTGCATTTTTGTGTCGTTAGACTTGGATGAACCACAGCTTCCTCCCAGCTAAACATTGGGAAGACCAAAGCCATTGCCTTCAGCCCCCACATTCTTGCCAGTGATTCCATTCCTCTTGCCGACACTGAGTTAACATTTCAGGCTGTGACCATTCATCAGGACTGGTAAAAGTTAGAGATGTAATAGGTTTTAAGGAGGTGAAGTGGGGGAAGGTGGAATAAAAGCAAAATGTAATATATCTGTGATAGGGTGGAAGACAGGAGACATTAAATGTCAAAAGAGTTGGTGAAAATAGCCAAAGGGAGTGGTTATGAGACAAGTAAAGAAAGAAAAGATGGGTCCAGAGGAGGTCTAAATGACAGAATAATGAACAGCTGCCGTCCGAAAGCAAAATCAAGAAAAACAAGTTCAAAGCATGCAAAGAAATGGAGACAAAGTGGGAGGTGGTGGGGAGGGGAGCAGACTTCATGGTCTGAAATCGTTGAACTCAATTGAGTCCAGAAGGCTTTAAGTGCCTAATCGAAAGATAAGGTGCTGCGTCTTGAGCTTATATTGAGCTTCACTGGAATATTCCAGTAGGTCAATGACAGAGATGTCAGCCTGTGAGCAAGGTGGAGGATTAAAACGGAAGGTCACCGGATGCTCAGGGTCACACTTGTGAGCTGAATGGAGGTGTTCCACAAAATCTGCATTTGGTCTCCCCAGTGTTGTATGTTTCTGTTATATTGCGTTTTGTTCCTAGGCTTCTTGTTAGTTTTATTTTTATTTTGTGCATTTTTTTTAATGAATATTTTTTCTGTTCACTTTCAGATTATGAATGAGATATTGCCAGTATGGACATACACTTGCTTGGCAATGTTAGTACCTGTCTTCTCACTCACAGATTTTTTAAGACATAAACCAGTTATAGTTTTTCAAGGGCTTACCTTAGTTATTAGTGTGACTGTATTCACCCTTGGGCAAGGAGTTTTGATCATGAAGTTTTTATTCTTTGTCTATGGCATAGTGGCTGCCACCAATGTGGCTTATTACTTGTACATTTACAGCATTACTAGTTCTGAGCACTGTCAGAAAGTGACAGGTTACTGTTGGAGTGTCATGCTGGTTGGACATACCCTAGGTTCTGTTCTGGGACAATCTCTAGTCCCAGTTTGGGATATCCCTTATTTCTACTTGAACTTGTTTTCACTGTTTTCGGTGTCTGTAGCTATTCTTTCTTCTATTCCTCTGCCCGTGCCCAAGAGAAGCATGTTTTTTCCAAAGGAAAGAGGAGGCTGAAAACACTCAAGATCCCCCATCAGCTGAAGACATCAAGGTCTGAAAATATTAGTCCTCAAAACAACGTGGAAACACCAACATTCTCACCGTTGCCTGTGCAGTTGGATGGAGAGGCTCTGAAACAAAATGTTGATGGCGTGATGAAAGTAATAGATCATCGTAGTGTGCAAAAGGAGTTCTTCCAGCTTTGGTCTGATTTCAAAGCATGTTACTCCTCTCCACAACTCCTCTATTGGTCCATTTGGTGGGCATTGGCCACTTCTGATTATTATCAAATTCTGAGTTACGCGCAGGTGCTATGGGATCATGTTGAGCCATTGCAAAATACCATGGTGTACAATAGCGATGCAGAAGCGGTGTCAAACATTATGGGTAAGATGAATAATAATCATCCTGTTTTTAATTTAGATAACCAACTACTGATGTAACATCTTTGTCCTTGATGCCATCATAAATAAATGAGTGGTTAAGGGATGAGAGGCTGTGATGAATGCAATAAAAGAGTAGTAATGTGCTGATGAACAAGAGGTAGATTCAGAGGAGTCCTGAGGTAAAAAGAAATGAAAAAAGCACTAGGAGGCAGCTATGCTGTCCAGGTACCAGCTAACGAAATAGCAGGCAATCTTGGGAAGTTTATGGTGCGAAATAAGTCGACATTTCATAACAAATCAGAAGAATAGCAGACAGGAAAGGGAATAGATTAGAATCAGAATACTCAGTGAAGCTCAGAGTTAACGTTTCGAGTCCGTATGACTTCTTCAGAGAGAAGTCTGAAGAAGTCATACAGACTTGAAAAGTTAACTCTGTTTCTTTCTCCACAGATGCTGCCAGACCTGCTGAGTTTTTCCAGCATTTTCTGTTCTCTGGTTACAATCTGTTTCTAATATTCTAATATACTCTCTGCCAACCTACCCTGCCCCCAAAATCAAACTATATATGTAGCAGATTAATAGGAGGTCAGAAAGGGGGGCTTGAATTAACTAACAACATTCATGAAATTCACAATAATATATCATTTTTAAAAATGCTAGAAATACTCAGCAGGTCAGGCAGCATCGGTGGCAAGAAACAGGGTGAAATTAGATTGAGTGGATCAGAGTTTTTTCCTCTGAGGTTCCACACCACTCCCTGCTCCTGCTCCTGTGTTATAAAAATTCCATGGATCCCTGAAACACAAGTATTTTTTTCTGTATAAAAATTAGTTATACATTTTAATGTATGTATTTATTTTTGTTTTTGTTTTACTAAATGTGAAACTTATTGTTGATGCTGAGCAACAATTCTGTCAAGATGTGGAGGTATCTTTGACAAACACACAATCATGTCATGGTCAATGTGCATCTTGGTGCCCAAGTACTTTGGGTTCATTGATGCTATTGCTGAAAATCCAGCTTCACTTAATTAGGTACAAATGGGGATCAACATTTTCAATGCTGTAGAAGGAGTGCTGTATTCAGTTGCACTGTAGCCAACATGATCCTGCTTCATGTGATATCTGCACACATTCTTTCTAGCTTAGAGTCGTTTCAGAATAATTTTTTAATGGCACAAAAGAAGGCCCTTCGGCCCTTCGAGTCTATGTCAGCTCCCCACAGAGTGATCCAATCAGTCCCATTCCACTGTTTGTTTTTTTTAATTCATTCATGGGATATGGGCATCGGTGGCTCAACCAGCATTTATTCTCCATCCCTAATCGCCCTCGAGAAGGTGGTGGTGAGCTGCCTTCTTGAGCTGCTGCAGTCCATGTGGTGTAGGTACACCCACACTGCTGTTAGGAAGGGAGTTCCAGGATTTTGACCCAGCGAGTGAGAGAATGGCAATATAGTTTCAAGTTAGGGTGGTGTGTGGCTTGGAGGGGAACTTGCAGGTGGTGGTGTTCCCATGCATATGCTGCCTATGTCCTTCTTGCTGTTAGAGGTCATGGGTTTGGAAGGTGCTGTCGAAGGAACCTTGTCGAGTTGCTGCAGTGCAGCTTGTAGATGGTACACACTGCTGTCAGTGTGCATCAGTGGGGGAGGGAGTGAATATTGAAGGTGGTGGATGGGGTGCCGTTCAAGCAGGATGCTTTGTCCTGGATGGTGTTGAGCTACTTGAGTGTTGTTGGAGTGCTCATCCAGGCAAGTGGAGTTTATTTCCTTCAAGTGCCCATCCAATTTTCTCTTCAATTTGTTGACTGTTTCCACTTCTACCACTCTCATGAGCAGCGAGTTCCAGGTCATTACCACTTGCTGCTTAAAAGAAGTTTTCCTTAAATATGGAGACATATAGTCATTTATTTACGCTTCACTGGGGATGGTAATCAGGATTGGGAAGCTCCGAATAGAAAGAATCAGGTCAATCAAAATGTTTGAAATTAGAATCAAATTCTGAGTGAAAGGTTGGGGGTCGGGGGTGGGGTGGTGGAGTTGGAAGGGAAAAGGGAGGAAAAGACAGAGAAAAATATAGGGGTCATCTTCATTATCACCACCTGGACAGTTTATTACTTTGATTTCCGTTTAACATTTTAAGTGTTTCTGTTAGTTTAATTGGATTAATAATACACTAGTAAATCTTTATTATTGTGATGTTAAGGTTACTTCAATGTCTGTATGAGAGCTAATAAGCCCAGGACTGGAGTCTCCCTATGTCTGTTGAAGGTTACCTGTTGTCCATTTTACCCATGATTGTTCAGTATTATTAAGTTAAAACCCACTTCTTTTGCTGATCGTTAAGCCCACAAGGTAGAAATTTGCCTAGACCTGATTTTGGGCCCTGGCTTGGCCCTACAGAGACAATGCCCAGCCGAAGTAAAAGAGCCGAGTATTGATTAAAATGGACCCTTAAGCCTCATCTGCATATCCGGCATGAGCTGCTGGTGTTGACTGTGCCTCAACATGCAGCTTGGTCCATGGGGGAACCAATTTTGTGTTGCCTGTTTTCCAGGTAGTGATCCTCTCATAAGGGCCATGGAGATATGGAACCATGTTCTTCCTGGCTCCATGGGAACGTGCTTTTGAAAAGAAGTTCAAATATTTCCCTTTGGTTGACAGGTGCCATGGTCACAGAAGAATCCTGACCCCTGCCCCACCATGGACATGACCATGTTGTGAAAGGGATCCTTTAATATAGCCAAGGATCCCAATGTTTATTTTATGCATCTGCCTGGGATGCCTAAAAAGAAATGGGCCCCACAGACTTGACAGTGGGATCAAAGCCTTCACAGATTGGGTGCAGGTCGTTAGTTTGTATGCTTAAATATTAATGAACTGGATCATGGAATATAAATTTTTGTGCTAACTTCTGGCAGGTTGTGAAACATCAAGGAAAGTTAGAGCTTATACTTTATTTATGCAATAAATGTTTTTTGGGATTCAACGCAGAGGATTCCTCTGGAGTTTAGCTGTAAGTTGGCTACTTTAGGTCTCTGTGTTTTTATGAAGAATTAATGCCTTGATCTGTACCTAGAGAATAACAAGGCCTGAGGCACAGGTTTGCTTCAAGTTGGAGATAGACCTCCAACTTCCTGTACTACTTGGTATCGTTATAGGTTGTTTTCTAGACATTGACCAAATAGCAGAAAAATAATAAAGTAATTGCCATAGACACAATTTCTTAGTTTTTGGATGAAGCTCAAATGCCATTCACAAAACGCTGTTCTGGGTTATGACTTGTTTCTATTTTGAATATGGTGTAACTTAAAGCTGTGCCTCACTAGTTTTCAATGGTGGTTTATCTCTTAACAGTTACTTCAATTATTGGAACTTGACTTACACCAAACTCTGTTGTTACTGGCATGTTTCATTGTCCTTGCTGGTCTCATGGGTCCTGAAATTGCCTCTTTAGGCAAGAAAAGCCTAAAATGATAGTGTCGAGAAGTTTACTTGATGTTAGAGATGCAATTTTCTTCAAACAGTACTGCTCCTATGAGATTTTGTTTTAGAACAGGTAGAATTTCAGATTTTGTGTGCAGACTTAAAACCAAGAAAGGAACCATATCTATGGCAAACAATCTATTGTTTGTTAAAATAAAATGGGATGAATATTGCTCTATAAACTACTCAATTAATTTCTAGTTATGATCAGATAACCACAGTGTTGCTTCTCATTCTATTCTTTCAGGTGCTGCTACCTCTTTTGCCATCGGATCGGACAATCTGGGGAGAATTGGTACTGGGCATCTTTTCAGCTGTGAACAGTGGTGTTTTATATGCCATGGCTTTGCCAAATAATATCTGGGTTTGTTATGCCTCTTTCATTTTGTTCAAGGGCTCCTACATGCTGCTGATTACAATGGCAATGTGAGTATGATACTGCAACTCTGACCTTTTGCAGTGCTGCTTTTAATGAAAGTAAAACAACAAAGCAACGATTTAAAAAGTCAGGGGAAGAAAAGAATCTAACCCACAGGTTTTTTACTGAATTTCCTTTCACTGAATTGAGGGACTATTCTTGTGAACCAATAGTATTGGATCCTGAGACTTATTGATCAAAGTAGGAAATTCCACCCAAAACGTAAACATATTGCCCTTTGTCCTAATCCAATCAATCAATTTATTTATTTTAAGTCTCTCCTTTCTTGCAAACCCAATGTTACAGAATAAAACTGCTAGTTTTAAGTTATACGGTAGCTATGCTGAATTTAACAGTGGGTAAATTTAACAGTTGTTAAGCTATTAAAATGTAGATGAATTCCTCCTATTATTGGAAAATTTCAATTCTAATAGAAAATGGATTTCAAATGATATGTGATACATGGTAGCCATTGGAATTTGGAAGAATGAGAGGTGATCTTATTGAATCACAGAATCACAGAGTGCAGAAGAGGCCCTTGTCCCATCGAGTCTGTACTGACACGTGAGAAACACCTGACCTACCTACCTAATCCCATTTACCAGCACTTTGCCCAAAGCCTTGAATGTTAAGACGTGCCAAGTGCTCATCCAGGTACTTTTTAAAGAATGTGAGGCAACCCGCCTCCAGGCAGTGCATTCCAGACCGTCACCACCCTCTGGGTAAAAAAGTTTTTCCTCACAACACCCCCTAAACCTCCTGCCCCTCACCTTGAACTTATGTTCCCTTATGACTGACCCTTCAACTAAGGGTAACAGCTGCTTCCTATCCACCCTGTCCATGCCCCTCATAATCTTGTACACCTCGATCAGGTCGCCCCTCAGTCTTCTCTGCTCCAACGAAAACAACCCAAGTCTATCCAACCTCTCTTCATAACTTAAATGTGTCATCCCAGGCAACATCCTGATGAATCTCCTCTGCACCCCCTCCAGTGCAATCACATCCTTCCTATAATGTGGCGACCAGAACTGCACACAGTACTCCAGCTGTAGCCTCACCAAGGTTCTATACAACTCCAACATGATCTCTCTACTTTTGTAATCTATGCCTCGATTGATAAAGGCAAGTGTCCCATATGCCCTTTTCACCACCAAACTAACATGCCCCTCCACCTTCAGAGATCTATAGACACACACACCAAGATCCTTTTGTTCCTCAGAACTACCTAGTGTCATGCCGTCCATTGAATACTTCCTTGTCAAATTACTCCTTCCAAAGTGTATCACCTCACACTTTTCAGGGTTAAATTCCATCTGCCACTTATCTGCCCATTTGACCATCCTGTCTATATCTTCCTGTAGCACAAGACACTCAACCTCACTGTTAACCACCCAGCCAATCTTTGTGTCATCCGCAAACTTACTAATCCTACCCCCCACATAGTCATCTATGTCGTTTATATAAATGACAAATAATAGGGGACCCAGCACAGATCCCTGTGGTACGCCACTGGACACTGGCTTCCAGTCACTGAAGCATCCTTCTGTCATCACCCTCTGTCTCCCACAACTAAGCCAATTTTGAATCCACCTTATCAAATTACTCCGTATCCCATGTGCATTTGCTTTCTTTATAAGTCTCCCATGTGGGACCTTATTAAAGGCTTTGCTGAAATCCATATAAACTACATCAACTGCACTACCCTCATCTACACACCTGATCACCTCCTCAAAAAATTCAATCAAATTTGTTAGGCATGACCTCCCTCTGACAAAGCCATGCTGACTATCCCTGATCAAACCTTGCCTCTCCAAGTGGAGATAGATTCTCTCCTTCAGAATTTTCTCCAATAGTTTCCCTACCATTGACGTGAGACTCACTGGTCTGTAGTTCCCTGGCTTATCTCTACAACCCTCCTTAAATAGCGGAACCACATTAGCTGTTCTCCAGTCCTCTGGCACCTCCCTCGTAGCCAGAGAACAATTAAAAATTTGGGTCAGAGCCCCTGCGATCTCCTCCCTTGCCTCCCTCAGCAGTCTGGGACACAAATCATCCGGACCTGGAGATTTGTCCACTTTTAAGCCTGCCAACACCTCCAATACCTTGTCACTCCCAATTTGCTTAAGAACCTCGCAGTCTCTCTCCCCGAGTTCAATAACTTCATCCTCATTCTCCTGGGTGAAGACGGATGTGAAGTATTCATTCAACACTCTAGCGATGTCATCTGGCTCCACCCATAGATTGTCCCCCTTGGTCCCTTATGGGCCCTACACTTTCCCTGGTTATCCTCTTCCCATTGATATACTTATAGAATATCTTGGGATTTCCCCTACTTTTACCAGCCAGAGCTTTCTCATATCCTCTCTTTGCTCTCCTAATTGCTTTCTTAAGCTCCACCCCATACTTTCTGCGCTCCACTAATGCCTCCGCTGATTTGCTTCCCTTGTACCTGCTAAAAGCCTCTCTTTTCCTTCTCATCGTAACCTGAATATCTCTGGTCATCCATGGTTCTCTGGGCTTGTTACTCCTTCCTATCACCCTAGAGGGAACATGTTGAACCTGTACCCTCCCTATTTCCTTTTTGAATGCCCCCACTGCTCCTCTGTAGATTTCCCCACAAGTAGCTGTTCCTAGTCTACCTCGGCCAGATCCTGCCTTATTTTACTAAAATCCACTCTCCCCCAATCCAAAACATTTTTTTGCAACTTGTTGATTTCTTTGTCCATAACAAACTTAAACTGTACCATGTTGTGGTCACTATCACTAAAATGCTCCCCCACCACCACCTCAGCCACCTGTCCGGCTTCATTCCCCAGAATTAGGTTCAGCAATGCACCATCCCTTGTTGGACCCTCTACATATTGACCTAAAAAGGTCTCCTGTACACATTTCAAGAAATCCACTCCATCCAAGCCCTTAACACTATGTCTATCCCAATTAATGTTGGGAAAGTTGAAATCACCTAATTACCCGATTGTTATTATTTTTACATACCTCCGCAAATTGTGCACATATTTGCTCCTCAATTTCCCGATGACTATCTGGGGGTCTATAATAAACATCTAACAACGTGGCTTCCCCTTTTTTATTCCTAAGCTCTACCCACAAAACTTCATTCAATGCCCCCTCCAAGATATCATCTCTCCTTACTCCAGTTACTGACTCCTTAACTAATAATGCAATGCCTCCTCCTCTTTTACCTCCTCCCCTGTCCCGCCTCCTCTGACTTGATAGTTTTACTGTATTATGATGTGTCCCTATTCTGCTAACATTCTGTGTCCCCTCCCCCTGCCGAATTAGTTTAAACTCCTCCCAACAGCACTAGCGAACCCGCCGGCAAGTATGTTAGTCCCGCTCTGGTTCAGATGTAGACCGTCCTGCTTGTACAGGTCTCATCTTCCCCAGAAACGGTCCCAGTGATCCAGAATCTAAAACCCTTCCTCCTGCACCAACTCTTAAGCCACGTATTCATCTGTGCTATTCTCCTATTTCTGAGCTCGCTAGCACGTGGCACTGGGAGTAATCCAGAGATTACAACCCAAGAGGTCTTGCTTTTTAGTCTACTGCCTAACTCCCTGAATTCTTGATGCAAGACCTCATCCCTCTTTCTACCTATGTCATTGGTACCAACATGTACCATGACCTCTGCCTTATCACTTTCCCCCTTCAGGATGCCCTGAAACATAAAAGATTCTGAGGAAATTTAGAATGGATGCTCTTGTGGGGTAAGTCTAGAACTACGGGACACAGTTTAAAATTTCTGGGTCTCCCATTTAAGATTTGAGATGAGGAGAAATCTTTTCCTTCAGAGGATCATTAGTCTGTGGAATTCTCTTCCTGAGAGAGCAGTGGAGGGTAGGTCATTGAATATATTCAAGGCTGAGTTAGATAGATTTTTGATCAACAAGGGAGTCAAGGGTTATGGAGGGGGGGGTGAGCGGTTGCAAACAGGAAAGTAGAGTTAAGGCCACAATCAAATCAGCCATGATCTTATCGAATGGCAGAGCAGGCTTGAGAGGACAAATGGGCTACTCCAGCTCCTAGAACACTTCTTATGAACCAGTAGTGTTGGATCCTAGGACTTATTGATCAAAGGAGGAATTCCACCCAAAATGTAAACATCTTACCTTTTGTCCTTGTACTAAAAAAAAAATCCTATTCCTTCATTTGAAGCTGTTTTGGAAGCCCTGGGAACATAGTGTTTGAATATTCGCTCATAAATCTCTCTAAATAGACAGCATTTTGTTTTGTAATTGGTTTAGGAGTGGATTAGGTCCTCTTGCAAACAAGCAAATTATATAATAAATGGCATTAACCTCATTGTTTGAATGGATAAATAGTGATTTTTTATTATCTCTAAGAAACATGAATATTTAAAAATAATTCTATATCCAGTTTCCAGATAGCATTTAACCTGAACATGGGACACATGGCACTGATGTTTGGAGTAAACACCACTGTAGCCCTGGTACTCCAAATCATCCTGACCATTGTTGTAGCTGATTCAAGAGGCCTTGGTTTGGACATTATCACCCTGGTGCATTCAAAATATGTTCATATATACATGCGTATTTGCTTCCAATTTCAGATTGCTTCATTTAGTTGCAATTGTGGGTTGCTTACCATTGTATCGATCAAACAAGTTCAAAGCTCTGACATTTCTGTTATTGTACCTTCAACAAAAATTGAAAAGAAAATCATTGTACATAAACATTTTTTAAAATATGCAAGTAAGCAGATTGTAAAGTTTTGTAGAAAAACTGTTTTGAGTAATAGGGCATAATCACAAGTAGCCTGCTTGGAATCTAGGTAATGTCAGATTGAGCCAGTTGCACAATACAATGCTGACACCTGGATCTGGTTAGGCAGCAGGCTGTGCCATCTGGCTCCCACTCAAACTCTTAAGGAGAATGCCACCTACAGACTGCCAGGCAATGAAGTCCCCATAGGGAATTTGCTTAGAATGACACAGCAACACATTAACACCCACATCTCCAGCTAAACGGGGCAGGGATAGTATAGATGCTATTTTATCCAATAATAGCCAGTCCTAAAATGTTACAGAAAGTAAGGGAACAGTGAAGCCTGTCTTAGGGATTTTGAAATTGCCTATTAGATTTATTTTTGGATGATGGCTGTAAACTTAACACTGAAAAAATGTTGGAAGCCTACAGAGTAACCAGCAATACACTGAATAGTTGGTTTTATTTTTGCAGGTCTTTGTCTATGGGAGTTACTTTGCAGTAATAGTAGGACTTTTCCTTATCAGAGGAATCTACACTTTTATTCCAACTGGATGTGGTCAGATCATCAACAGAAATCCTTCTCTATCCAGAAATGATATAGAAATTACAGAGTTCTGAAGATTTTTTAAAGATATGATGTAGTAAACCTTTCTACATTTGTTTTTATTTTTAACGAATCCTCATCAGATGATGTGCTGCATTGGAGGGAAAAGGGTAAAATTAATTAGAGGGGAGGGAAATTCTCTTACATTGGAAAGCCAAGGTGAGATACTCGCCACAGAGTACCTACCTCTGATCACTCTAGTTAGTGGTCATGGCATTTATATGGTTTGTCCAGTTGAGTTTCTGGTCAATGGTGACTCCAGGATGTATATGCCCATAATAATGGCATTCAAGAAGGCATTCAGGAAACTTGTATTCTACGTCTTGACTAGTAATGGAAACAGCTTGGAGGTTCTGTTGGAACTGTATAAAACATTAGTTAGACTACAGGTGGAGTACTGTGTGCAGTTCTGGCTACCATGCGATAGGAAAGATAGTGTGTGTACAGAGGAAATTTACAAGGATGCTGCCTGGGCTGGAGAATTTTAGGTTTGAGGAAAGATTGGATAAGCCAGGCTTGTTTTCTTTGTAACAGAGGAGGCTGAGGAAAGACTTAATTGAAGTGTATCAAATTATGAGGGGTCTAGTTGGAGTGGATAGGAAGGCCTTGTTCCCCTTGGTTCAGTGGTTCATAATCAGGGGGCATGGATTTAGGGTAAGAGATAGGAAGTTGAGAGGGGATTCAAAGGGAAATTCTTTTACTCAGAAGGTGGTGGGAATCTGGAACTCATTGACTGAAAGGGTGGTAGAGGCAGAAGCCCTCATAACATTTTAAGTATTTGGATATGCATTCCATAACCCACATGTCTATGACCCAAGAGGTAGAAAGAGGGATTAGGCTGGGTGTCAAGTTGTTGGCAGCACAGACACAATGGACCCAAATAGCCTCCTTCCATGCTGCAAGTTTTTATGGTTTGATGATTCAAAATCAAAGGAAGGCTCCCTTATTAGAGGATGGTCTCTGCTAGGGTTGAACTTGCCACTTATCAGCCTAAGCATGGATGTTGTGCCAGTCTTGCTGTGTGGGGGCATAGGCTGCTTCATTATTTGAGAAATTGCAAAGGGAGTTGAACACTCTGCAATCATCCATGAACTGCCCCATTTCTGATGGAGGGAAGGTCATTGATGAAGCAGCTGACAATGGCTGAGTTAGGACACTGCCCTGAGGAACTCCTGCAGTAGTGTCCTAAGACTGAGATGATTGGACTCCACCAACCCTAACCATCATCCTTTGTGCTAGATATGACTTCAGTCACTGGAGACTTTCCTCCTGATCCCAACTATCCTCAGTTACACTAGGGTGCCTTGGTTCCACACTCAGCCAAGTGCTGCCCTGATATCAAATGCAGTCACTCTTATCTCACTTTTGGACAAGGCTGTAATATAGTCTGGAACCAACTGATTCTGGTGGAATACAAACTGAGCATTGGTGAACAAGTTATTAGTGAGTTAAGTGTCAACTGAAAGTACTGTTGATGACTCTTTCCATCACTTTACTTTTGATTGTGAGTAGACTGCTGGGGCAGTAATTGGATTGTTAAGAGAGGGTAAATGAAAAATTATTTTCAAATGTTGGCAAATCAGTAAATGTGGGAATGGGCTCAGTCAGAAGAATAAAGAAGCCCAAAGGGTTTTTTTTTGCATATTAGAACTTGACATTTTTAAGAAATTATTTCATGTGATGTAGGTATCACTGGCTAGGCCCCCATTTTTGATTGCCCATCCGTAATTGCCCTTGAGAAGGGGGTGGTGAGCCACCTTCTTGAACCACTGCAGTCCTTGTGGTGTAGGTACACCCAGAATGCTTTAAGAAGGGAGTTTCAGGATTTTAACCCAGTAACAGTGAAGGAACTGCAATATAGTTCCAAGTCAGGATGGTGAGTGGCTTGAAGGGGAACTTCCAGGTGGTGGTGTTCCCATCTATCTGCTGCCCTTAACTTTCTAGGTGGTAGAGGTCAGGCGTTCGGAAGGTGTTATCAAAGGCGCTTCAGTGAGTCGCTGCAGTGCATCTTGTAAATGGTACATGCTGCTGCCATTGTGCATCGGTGGTGGAGGGAGTGGATGTTGAAGGTGGTAGACAAGGTGCCAATCAAATGGGCTGCTTTATCCTGGATGGTGCTAAGCTTCTTGAGTGTTGATGGAGCTGCCTTGATCTAGGCAAGTAGACAGTATTCCATCACACTCCTGACTTGTGCATGGTGGACATGGTGGAGAGTCAGGAGGGGAGTTACTCTCCACAGAATTCCCAGCCTCTGCTCTGATAGCCACAATATTTATATGGCTGGTCCACTTCAGTTTCTGATCAATGGCAACCCCCAGGATGTTGATAGCGGGGGGGGTTCAATGATGGCAATGCCATTGAATGTCAAGGGTACATTCTCTCCTGTCAGAGATGGTTATTGCCTGGCACTTGTGTGGTGCGAATGTTACTTGCCACTTATCAGCCCAAGCCTGAATGTTGTCCAGGTTTTGCTGCATATGAGCACGGACTGCTTCAAATCTGAGGATTCGTAAACAGCGAACATTGTGCAATCATCAGTGAACATCCCCACTTCTGACCTTATGATGGAAGGAAGGACACTACTCTGAAGAACTCCTAAAATGATGTCCTGGAACTGAGATGACCGATCTCCAACAACCACAACCATCTTTCTTTGTGCTAGGTGTGACTTCAACCAGTGGAGAGTTTTCTCCAATTCCCATTGACTCCAGTTTTGCTAGGGCTCCTTGATGTCACACTTGGTTAAATGGTGCCTTGATATCAAGGGCAGTCACTCTCGCCTCACCTCGAGTTCAGCTCTTCTATGCATGTTTGGACTAAGGCTGTTGTGAGGTCAGGAGCTAAGTGACCCTGATGGAATCCAAACAGAGTCAGTGAGCAGAATGCTTTACAAGTAGTGATTGAGACACAGACTATAGCATTTAACCGGGAATTAATAAAGAGGGAGAATTTGTATTTTTATAGCACCTTACACATCCAGTCAATGTATCAAAGCACTTCACAACCAATGAAGTACTTTGAAATTCAGTAACTAGATGAATATTTGAAAAGAATGAATACAAAGGAGTATGGAGGCAAATGGAATTGGAGTAGATAACCATACTTGAAGAATTAGCATGAGCACAGATGCAATAAGCCAAATGGGTCCCTGCTGAACTATAATTTCTGAGATTCCACTTGTAAGAACAACAAGGACAATAACACTGTAATTACTTGTTTAAAATAAATCTCCATGGACATTTTTAATAATATTGTATTTATTTTGTCAATTGCAAACTTTGTAGCAAAACATGATCTCCTTTATTAGGTAGAGGTGCAGTTTTCTACATACTCCAAATATAAATAAGAGGATTTTCCTCTGAGAAAGAAAAATCCCTTTTTCAGTCACCAAATTAATAAAATTTCTAGTTCATCTAAAACTAGAACTTAAAAGGCCGATGTTGTAGCAGTTTCATCCTTATAGATACAGCAACTTTATTGATGATTCTTTCTGCTCAGTAATGTTTCACATTAACATAAATGTGTTAAATTACAAATACAATTTGCACAAATAGCTAAATTTCTAAGAAAAAATATGTACAGTACTGCAGAGCAATGAAAGGTAGGATTTGCAATAACTTAACATTAGCCCATTTCAATATACATGATATGGCTACATCTTGAGCCTTCTTGCCAAAGGTTAAATAAAGGACATGCGGGAAGTCCTTCCTTTCTGCATATATTACCCCATTATACAAAATACAGGCTTTAGAGACCCTTGTGATTAAAGCTAAGATCAGTGAACAACACAACTGTGCAAGAGATCTGGAGACATCACGCATCGACATCACACTCCTGACAGGAACCAATTCGGCTATAAGAATGGATTGGTTGAAGAGCTTCCTGTTGGAAACTGCCCCATTGGAGCTCCAGCCTGTGGGAGGAGAGCGAGAAAATCCACAATGAATACGTTCTTTTAATTGTAATGTGAAGAACAGTCAAGAAAGAGGAATTGCAAGATTCATGGCTCCTTAGACAGCACCTTCCAAACCCACAACCACTACCATCTAGAAGGACAAGGACAGCAGAAACATGAGAATACCACCACCTGGAAGCTCCCCTCCAAGCCACTCACCATCCCGACTTGGAAATATATCGCCGTTCCTTCAATGTTGCTGGTTCAAAATCCTGGAACTCCCTCCCTAACAGCACTGTAATTATACCTACACCACATGGACTGCAGCAGTTCAAGAAGGCAGCTCAGCACCACCTTCTCATGGGCAATTAGGGATGGGCAATAAATGCTGGCCCAGCCAGTGAAGCCCACATCCCGTGAATGAATAAAAAAAAGCCTACTCTCTAAAACAAATGCAACACCTCAATACTTGGGAATACTATTTCTCATTGCTCATCCACCATTACAACTCAAAGCAGGCCCACCTGTACGAGTATTCTTTTTCCAAGCAGCTTCATCTTCACTGCCACCAGCATAAATATTATAAAATTATATTCACAATGTGCTGCAGATTTCTTTTCAATAATTCACACACTTTCTCTACACATGTCCAGTTAACAGATTACGGTACAAACTCCACAACTTGTGCAACTGGGATAACTCACTGATCCAAGATTCCTTTAAAAACTTGACAAAGCCACTGGAATTCAGATTTTTAGATCAAATGAGCCCTGAGAGCTGAAATTCAACATTTCACATTAAATGGCATCTTCCCTTTTATAGGTCTATAAAAAGTGAGGAAACTGGAAAATTAAATAACAAGGAATAGCCCACTGTCACAACAGGAGGTTTTGGGATGGATGCAAGACTAGAGAAAATTATTTAAAACAAAATAAAAATTACCAGAAATGGGTTACTAGATACTGCAGATGTTCCCATTGGTTGACCATACTGCATGACCATTGGCTTTGATTGTCCGAATGAACCAAAACCACCACCTGAAGAAAAAAAAAAGGCAAAAAAGTTAACGAGTGGAGTTTATATTTGGAAGATAAATACAGGAATTTGATAATATATTGATCAATATTGATATTACCAACTGGTTGCTGTGGAAATGCTGAATGCTGAGGGAAGGTCACAGGAGCAGATAAAATTGGCTGCTGGAAGCCACCACTGAAGCTGGTGGGAAGAGTATATCCAGCTGGAGTGGCGAACAAAGTGGGCATGCTCATTGATGCTGTTCCAAAGCTTACTGTTACACAGAGAAAGGAAAAAAAATGAAAGCCAAATTAACTGATAACTTAAAAATAACTAATCTCAACATAGAGGATCTTTATAGAGGATCCTTTCAACTCAGGCATTTAAAGGGGGACTGCAATCAAATGCTATGGATGTTGAATCTGCTTCAAAATATATTATGCACTCAACACAATATGTTCAGCTACTAAAAGGACTAACAATTATATACATGTACAATTTTTGGAAGAGCTATCTTAAATACACGTTAAAATGGAAACATCTTAAAAACATTCATTCCAGAAAGTATGAGCATTCCAGCCATCAAATAAGTCAAATATGTGATATTTATAAACATTTTTGTGTGAGTGCAGTAATATCATGAGTACTATTGAGCATCAGACCATTTTTAGATTTTTAAAGTTATTTGTTTGCCTTGAAATCGGAGCAGTGGGAATGTTACTGGACAAGTAATCAAGAGTACTGGACTAATAATCCAGAAGATGCAAAATTAAATCATACCGTGGCAGTGTGTGAAATTGAAATCAGTTTAAAAAAAATCAGGAATTAAAAAGATGGTATTAGTGAAAGCAACCATGAAACTGTTCGACTGTCTCAAAAATCCAAATGATTCACTAATGCCTTTTAGAAAAAGAAAGCTGCTGTCCTTATCTGGTTTGGCCTGAATGTGACTCTAGTCCCACACTGGGGCTACCAGCTCTGAACAACAGTCTGAAGTATTTTAAGTCACTACAACAAATAACAAGGAGGCAGCCCACCACCTCTTTTGTTGGAGTGGGCATTAAATGCCTGCTTTGCCACCAGCTCCCACATCCCGAGAATGACTAGAAACAGAAAAGCTCCTTAACATGCTAGCTAGTTATTAGACAGCGAATCAGTAAGACACTCAATTTAGCAAGTATCAAAGTGCTGGCACCTACCAAAATGAGCCAGTGGAACTGCTCGAGTGTGCAGAGTTCCTAAAAGCCCTCAAGGACAGCCACAAAAAGTTACAGAAAAGACAAGTAATTATTTACCGTCCTCAAAACATAAAAGCAGAGACTAGTTAGCATGCAGCGAGTTAAGTAAATACATTGCTCCAGAAAAAAGGGGTTTCAAAGAAATTGGGTCTTCAATTAACCACTAACACTGGGACTTTAAAATTATGATTTACCAAAAAACTGGAGCCTAATTCTGAACGAGAAGACTCATTTTGCCTCATTAAGCATGTGTAATTTGAGCCACAGACTTCCTCCTTTCAATTTATAACATGCTGCAACGATTAAAATTACATATCAAAATAATACTCCTTAACTTAGCTTCTTAGGCCCCTAGTAGTTGTCAGCAGTGCAGGAATAATGCCAGATTTAAAAAGAAATAGTTTATAGAAATTCTAGATGAATGATTTAAGGACATTTAAAAGCAGTGCCCTGTTGAAAGATTTATCTTAGCAATACATGGTGTTGTGAAGCAATAGAATATAATCTCATACATGAAAATTCTTCCATGGTGAATAACAATAACTAATAATGAATCATTTGACTGTCAAGGGTCCACCTTCAACCAGATGCGCTTGCATGCTTTTAATTTATTTCTTTGTGCACTTGAGTGCATGTTACTGAAGCAATATTGCTACTTTAATTTCTGATCCTGATGAAGGATCCACACCTGAAAGGTAAACTTGGCTGTTTTTTCCACAGTTGCTGCCTGATCTACACTGGATGAGGAAGATGAAAACCCAGTCAACATTTCCATTCCTCATTAGTATGTGCTACTTCTTGCTGGAGATGTGTACCAGGATTAGGCTGAGCTTTAAACCCTTCATGACCAGATGACCGATGAACAATTACTTTCTATGTTTGCTCGAGTGAGGCACCAGAGGTCTGCTGGCAGATGTGGAACTGTACCCTATCATGATTCAGTATCCTCAGGACAGAAATGGAGGAAACTAGAGAGACAAAAAGCTCTCTATTGTTCTGCAGCCATTAGCCTATTTAGTCCAAGGTAGCAGAGTTTTGGATGATTACAAGTTTACGGAGTGTAGTATGTAGGAGGCTAGCTAGGCACACATTAGAATAGTCAAGTCGAGAGGTAACAAGGGCGCGAATGACAGTTCCAGCTCAGACGAGCTGAGGCAGGGGCAGAGTTGGGTGACATTATGGGGGTGGAAAAAGTTGGTCTCAGTGACAGTGCAGATGGGTGGTCGGAAGCTTATCTCACAGTAAAATATGACACTAAGGTTGCGAACAGTCTGGTTCAGCCTCAGGCAGTTACCTGGGAGAGGGATGAAGGTGCTGGCTATGGCTTTGGTCTTTCCAATATTTAGTCTGCCCTTAGACTGGGTCTTCCCCATTTATTTCATATTTTGAAAGTTTTCAATCCAGCTAAATTTGCCATTAACTTAATGAGCTTCAAAAAATCTGCATACATGAAATTTTATCAAACGCTTTTTGAAAATGCAAGGAAATAATATTCAATGATCAATAACCCCTTCAAAGAGATCCATCACAATTATAAATTTGCTTCTAACTTCAAATTGCTAAATCCTTAAGACAGCTGTGCTTTTAAGATATGGACTGATCACTAGTCTCTGATTTCATGTCAATGTTTGTTCTTTCTCAGCCTCCTTCAAATATCATATAAGCTCCAATGTTTATAGAATTCCTAAAATATTAACAGGACAGTAGCGCATTGGAATCTTTGAGTTACAAGGTGCTAAAAGTGTAATAGGTAAGGCTTACAGTGCCATAGGCTCAGGCGAGGACAAAGGTGTGCAATACTAGTGATGAAGTAGGTGTTTTTGTGACAGAGGATATGGAGTCAGAAGCTCAGGTTGTAAACAGTATGGTTAAACTTGAGACAATGGCTGAGAATGGAGACAGAATGATGGCAAGGGTACAGATTTATGGCGGTGGGGCAAGAGATGACGGCTTTAGTCTTTCCGATGTTATAATTGGAAGGAATTGAAGCTCCACCAGAACTGGGTGTCAGACGAGTATTCTGAAAACACACAGGCAGTGGACGGATCAAGAAAGATGGTGGAGAGGTAGAGCTGGGTGTTGTCACTGTACATATGGAACCTGACTCCTTGCCTTTGGAGAATGTTGCCCAGGTGCAGCATGTAGATAAGGAAGAGGAGTGGGCAAAGGATATACCTTCAGGAATTCCGGAGGTAATGGGTGTTGGGGTAGGTTACAAAGCTATTGCTGGAGATGCTTTGACTACGAGTGTGGTAAAGCGGAGCCAAACTACTGCAGTCCCATTGAGCTGGACAACAGATGAGAAGCATCGAAAGATAACCATGTCAAAGGTTACAGAGAGGTTGTGAAGGACGAGGGGTGATAGTGCACTACAGTCACACTCACAGGTGTTTTAGTGCTATGGCAGGAGCAGAAGCTTGATTAGATAGAGTCAAACATGGCATTGCAGGAAATACAGACAGGGGTTTGGGAGGTTATAATATATTCAAGGACTTTGATAAGGCTAGAAGATTAGGCACATAGCTTGCAAGGGCACAAGGTCTGAAAAGGTGGGTTTTTTGAGGAGGCTGCTGATTGTGCTGGATTTGAAAGGCACAGGGACAGTGCCTGAAGAGAAGGAACCATCCACAATGTCAGCTAGCAAGAGGGCCAGAACAGAAATTTGGGTGATCTGCATCTTAGTGGGAATGGAGTCAACAAAGGAGGTGGGTCACATGGCAACATGAGTACATAGAGGGCTTAAGAGAACATAGGAGTGAAACTGGAATAAGATGCAGGTTCATTGCTAGGGTAGGTGGAACCTTGGCGATACTTGACTTGACTTGGTATACAAGGGGAAGGAAAAATGCACCAGAAATAGCTGAATGGGTGGTCTCAAGCTTAGTGACAAAGTTTATTTAAGACTTCATATTTTTCACATCACTTAATCCCCACTAGAGTTCTTCTCATAGGTTCAATGTTTGCTTTCCTAAAGTTGTTAGCCTTGGCTCTAGTGTTTATACAATAACAAATCTAACCATACAATAACTAACAGCCAACTGTTCACCCACGTCCAAGTTAATCAGTCCAAGTGGAATGCTAAGCGCCAAAAACAATACAGCATCTGCTCTTGTACTTTACATTGTGTTTTATTGAGAATTGGTAATCATTACCTCTCTGAAGATAGTTTGTACTTTCACTCCTCTGTACTTCTACTCCTTTTTAATTGCTCCTGGCCTGACTACTTCAACACTGGGACATGGAAATTCCCTATTATATGAAAATACATGACCGGAAAAGCCATCCTAAAAACTAAAACCATTCACCCACTCTCAAAATCCAATTCTCCCTTAATTATCATTACAAGATTTAGTATATTATGATTCTTTGCAGCCTGTATCCTTTGCCTATCGAGCTTCAAATCTGCTTATCTTGACAGAAATTGGTATTGGCCTTTTTGATAATTGATATCCAGATTGCTCCAGCTTCACAATCTATCTTTGAGAAATATTTGATGCTCTCAGTTCTAGCTCATGCTCATCGACTGCTTGCACAGCATAGAAACCTAGGAAGGTTTGCAATATGAAATAATTGCAGTCTACCTAGTGGGTTCAAAGAAACAAACTTCCAAAGCTTCCACTCTCACAAATCTAAATTTCCTCTTATTTTTCAAACATCATTAGCCTTCACTACCATCCCTGGGTACTCTACTTCACACTTTACCTCACTGTAAGTAATTAAATTTAAACAATGTTGCAAACATCTGATTCCATAATTCACGTGTTTTACAGTATACCTTTTAGTTTTAGGAAATAGAGTGCTAAATGTAGACAGATGGAAACATCTGATTAAGAAACTGATAAACAACCCCAAAGTAAGTGCAATCCAAACAGACCTGGGGTAATTACAGTTTCAAAGGATAACCAGTGTTTATTTAATAAGGTTAGAGTTAGCAGGAAGAAAAATTAAACAACAGATGACCCATCTTTGAGTATTTGGTAGGGACAGAAGGTCTATGGTCATGTCAATAAGGGACTTAGATTAGTTCCCAGATCAACGAAGATTAAAGCAGCTCTGTAAACAAAGGAGTCCTTGGTGGAATCAGGGAGTCTGGTCACAGAATCAAAGGGTTATTTTGAAGGTAAAAACAATTTATAGATCTGTTTGGATAGTCCCAAGTATACCACATTGACATGGAGATGAGATGTGGGGGTTAGGCAGGCCTTATTTATCTGTGTGTTTGCTCAGAGAATCCTGCAGGCAGTCAGCAGTTCAGTTTGAGAACAGAGACAGCTGCAGTAGACTGAGTCAAGGGAACAAAAGAGGTAAATGTTAACCAAGCCTACACCTTAAGCAGAGAAAATACTAACTTTATCATTCACCACACAGAATGCAGGCGAGAGCTCATGCTCAGTTTGGTGACAGAACTTGAGACAAAGAGAAGTTGGGAGACTTGCCTAGCTTGGCACTAGAGGAAAAAATCTACAGTAACCCTCAGTAAAGTGAATGCGGGATCAAACTGGGAGAAAGCAATCTGCGTCTGTTTCTCTTTAAACTTAAGGGGATCGCAACAACACTCTGTGCACGCTTTCCACTCTAAGTTTGTGCTCATATCGCCAGGATCTAGAACTTGTAACAACCTCAAACATATTATTTGTGCTCAAAGAAAACGCTTTTTTAAGTTCTGAATCTCCCAGTCATTCACAATAGCTTCATTTGAAAATGTACTTCAACTTTTGAAAATTAGGTCAGGACCAGACATGAAACAGGATAAAAATACGACCAGTTCCCTAAGCACTTGCTCCTCATTACCCTCTGTAAAGATTTGGTTAGATTCCAAGCTACTGGTTCTGTGAAAGTACTACTGCTGTCAGGGTAGGGAGTTGTGAGTAGTGACAGTTCTACCCAATATAGTGCTAGATGTTAAGCCCATTACAGTCATTCCAATAATGCTAATTAGGTGATAATGAAATAGTGGTGTCTTTATTGTGGATCAACCTGTATGAACAAAATTCTGTGCCTGAACTTTTCAGAAATATCTTCAGTGGAAGAAGAGCAGAGGCCTTACCACCTGCAATCATCAATTGCTAGTTTGTTTATATCAGGAATTTATGACTTGGAAATCATAAATTGCTGGCAATGACTTTTTCATTGTTCCTCTGGCTCCACTATAATGCATGCACTTCAATAGAGTTTACAGATATGGACATGTCACACAATGAATGCAAATGTGTTTCACTCCAGTCCCCACAAAGGTTCATTATCCATACCTGCAGTTCTTCCATTAGTCTGGAATGGGTTTGTGGCAGCAGTTGCTGGCAAAACAGGGGTTGCTACAAATGGATTGGTTGCTGCTGCAAAGGCACAACCAGGAAAAGTACAGAATTAAAGTACAGATTAAAGTACAGAAATCAATATCATTTGAAGTATTAGACTAGGAATGTCCAAAGGATAGTTGCTTATTTTGCAACCAACAATTGACAAGAGCACTTTCTATGAAACGAGAAACATTCTCCAATCGCAGCAGATATGTAATTGCGATTTGTATTATTATACAGGTCTTTATGCACTTTAAATTTAGAAAAACCTATGAATTAGCAGACAAAATCCAAATAAATGCCCTTTCATTTTAGTGACCACAGTAACATCATGTTTACCTGCAACTGTTGGGTGTAATCTGCTAAAAATCCATGATGTCCATCAACAGGACTCCATTGTTCTCACAAACACAATCATTTTGAATAGATTCAATCTTAATTTATTTTTATATGTGCCATTTCTCAATTGAGTTTCATATTTTGGCCATATGTTGCATCTATATTTGAGTTATGTGATGCATTTAGAGGCAGTGCACAAGTTTACAACTGACTCCCATCTATGCTTTCTGCAGATTTTAAGTAATTTGCTCTAATTCTCAGATATATTTTGTTGTCTACTCCATTTGTGTCTCTGTCTTGACTCTCTCTCGCGTGTTTACAGATCTGTTCACTCCCACTGCCTCTTCACCAATCTTTCAACATTGAGTGTCCTTGAATGTGTCTCCCACTTTTTGTGTGATTTTTACTCTGGCACCACCAATTCTTCAGGGGGAATGTGCTGTTGTTCTAAGCTTGCAGGAGCAGTTGGCCTCTCCTGGTGACACCCTGTCCCTTCTGAATGGCTACAAAATTAAAAAAGCTTCAAAAATTGATAAATCTTCCCATTGATACCTTTACAATTATATTTTGAAATACTGATTTTCAGCCCCTACCCATCTCTTTCAAAGATGATGATAAAAACGTAACTATTTCCATTTCTGTTTTTATGGCTGAATAATAAATATCAGCCAGTCTACCCTTCCCTAGGCCAGTTATTCTAAGGAAATGAAGACTGGTGGGTTTACCAAATCCAAGGATTGAATCATGTTGGGATTGAGCAATGGACCTTTTCTATTACTCAATAGTACACCCATGTGCATTTACCTACTGAATCAGAAGCTATATGTTTTGTTATTGCAGCACATCAAGTGTAAATGTATTCTCTACATTAACTAGTTTACTTACTATATATTTCTACACTATGGCGTTCATAGAGCAAACATCATAAATTGGGCTTTGTTGCAATCTCAGATATCTACTTTAATGCACTAATTTTCTTCTTACTCCAATAAGAGCCTTTCAGCTGATGAAAGATTAGAACCAAATTTTCACTAACTAAAGCTCAAGTTTTATAAAAACAATGAAAATAAAACCCAAAAAGGCCTGTTATTTTTGTGTTAGTTACCTAACTTGGGCATGTTATCATTGCAAAGGCTTAGGTACACAGCAAAGGGAGGCAAAATGCCTGTTCACACTCACCCAACAATTCGTACATGTTATGGGGAGGATAAACCTTGCTGTTTTTCACCTGAGATTCATGAATTTTGCCAGGGTGGCTGCAGCCCCAACAATGGGCCAGAAAGTCGGGGGCAAACCGGCCTCAGTTATTTTTGAGGGCTTTGACCCAATTCTGTGGCAATGAATGGCCTAGCGTTGGGGCTCCCATTCTTTTAAGGGACAAAATCCTGCTTCAAAGGATATTAGCTCCGGGCCAATCAGAGGGCTGGCAGCTCTTCAATCCTAGAAGCGTCACCGGGGCTGAGGTGGTGGCCACTGCTAGGACGCGGATGCTACTCTGGGACCAAGATAGGTGGGGTTGGAATTACTGGGCCCAGAAAGGCAGACCCTGGCAAGATTTGGGATGCAGCGTTGGTGAGGGCAGGGTAGGGTTGCTTCCATGTGGCCGGCCCTTGCTGTTGAAGGGGCCTTCGTGGCCTGCAGGGAGGCCCTGGGTTTTACTGGGTGGTTTTTCCCATGTGATGCAGGCACCCCCTGCCGCTGGTAGAATGCCAGTGGTGGTGGGACAAGGCCCTTAAATTATCCTCTGGGTGGGAAGGCAGTCCTCCACGATCCCACAATTGAGAGAATTCCACAGCATCAGGAAGCGACAGGCACTCCGCCTCCCCCAGCTTGCCTCCTTGTTTTTTGGCCCCGCCCACCTTCCAACCCACTGCCGAGGATCCCCCCTGTATGGTACCTTTCACATCCTCCAGAAAATATTTATCCAACCATATATGTTATGCATGCTCATTTCATAGAATGGTCACACCACAGGGGGCCATTCAGCCCATCAAGCCTGTGCCAAGTCTCTGAAAGCCAGCTCTATCCCTACAGCTCTGCATTTCTTTTCCCTTCAGGTGCTTATCCAATTCCCTTTTGAAAACCACAATTCAAAATGTTCCCACCATCCTTTCAGGCAGTGCATTCCAGGTCCTTACCATTCACTGCGTAAAGAAGTTTTTACTCATGTCGCCATTGATTTTTTTGTCATTCACTTTAAATCTGTTTCCTCTGATTCTCAATCCTTCTGCCAACTGAAACAGTTAATTTCTGTCTACTGTCTAGGCCCCTCATGATTTGCAACAACTCTATCAAATCTCCTCTCAATCTTCTACGCTCTAAGGGGAACATGCCCAGCTTCTCCAATCTATGTAACGGCAGTCCCTCCTCCATGGAACCATTCTCGTAAATCTTTTCTGTATCTTCCCTATAGCCATCATATCCTTCCTAAAGTGAGATACCCAGAATTGGATACATTACTCCAGCTGAGGTCAAACTAGTATTTCATAAACTGAACCATTCAGATTTTTACTCAAGGAGAATAATTTTTTGCCAGTTCAAAATGCAAACATATGTTTTATTTTCCTATTTGATGCATTGATTTAAAGAAAATTATGGAAGATTGATTGCAAATTGATGGACTCAGTCATGCTCTTCTGATCAGGGGAAAGTCAATGCGGTACAGTCCCACTTAATGTTCTGTCTTATATGCAAACCATTACATCTTATAAAAAGCCATTATACAGAAGATAAAGGTGGTAACGGAGAGAGCACAGCAAAACATGTGTTAATAGAGTACCCTATGAGTTTACTTTTTATTTGGTATTATTTACAGTATGAAGCCACTTTCTGATCACTAGCAGTTTTGGCAAAGAGATAAAGGGGTGGATGAATGAAGGGAATACACACTGGCTTCCTTTCTCTCTTTGGACTGGGTGTGCCCTCTCTAATGTTTCTTACATATCAAGAATTCATTAAACATCAAGAATTTATCATATAGGAACAAATGAGAACAAACAGTGCTCAGTGACACAACTTGTTGGAGTTACAGCTTATTACCCCATATTTTAATTTCTCATATCCAAAATTAGGAAAGAGCTATTGCATAGTCGCAAAAAAATAATTTTTTTTAACCAAAAACTAAACTTGTCCCAGCAAAATAGATGGCTTACCTCCAAATGCTGCAGGTGTAGTGCTGACCCCAGAGTGAGTCTGTGCTGTTGTAGCATTTTGTATTGTCCCAAACACACTGCAGGAGAAAATGATCTTTATAACAGTCTCCATAAAATACAGAAGAGTAAGGCTAGAACCAAATTCCACCAAAATTGCTTTTTTCCATAAAAACCTTTGAAATTTTCTTTCAACCATGCGACTGGGATTAAAAGTATCCGGAGTTGAAATTACTCGACTGAGTGTTTGGGGCAGCAGGACAACACTGGAGCAATTCACATGCAATTCCAAGGCTGGACACTAGAAGCTGATCAAGTGGTAGCACCTAATCACCATATGAGGTTGTAATCAACCTCCATTTGAAGATGGATTGGTCACCTTCAGGTGTGTAACAAACATTCTTTGAAAGAAGTTTAGACTCCATATATCATAGGTGAGGTGAGATACATAACTGGGAAAAATCAGATATACCTGTTCCTTTAAGAGGTTTCAGGTCAGATCTGTGTGATCTTCACTTACTGTGTCTATAAAGACTGCACCCTTGCTGTGTCATCTCCAGTTCTTTCCGACCAGAGGCGGTACATTCGGTTTTGTGAAGAGCTGTGATGACTTAGTCCCTTATGATCTTTGGGAAGGAGAGAAAACCCCTGCCTGTAACACTGGAATAGATAGAACTATTAAACATGTAACATTTTAGTGTGCTCAATAGACAGTAAAAGGATATGATTTAAACAACTTAAAACGTAAACATTTCAGAGCAGAGACAGGCTCTGTTTATACAGATCAGTATCCTTGAAAACAAGGGATCCTTATAAAAAAAAAACACAAGACGACTATGGGCCATTGGGAAAACTCCAAAAATTAGCCCACGTAAGAGGTTTGACATATTTGCCAGATCCTAACTTTCACTCAAAAAAAATACAAGGGTAAGCAAAGCATTTGCTGACAGCATTAAATTAAGAGTGGGAGGGGGCTCTTGTGGAGCATAAACATCGATATAGCATGTTGGGCAAAATGACCTGTTTCTGTGCTATAAACTCAGTGCCATTCAGAAATACTTCACATTGCCCTCTAAAGTGGCATCAGCCTTGGACTGATGGAACATGTTAAGCATAGCCCCACCGGACTGAGAATGTCCAGGGTGAGACAAGTTGCATTGGATATAAGCAGACTTTAATTGATCTGCATGTATCCACCATTAACTAGTTGCTAAAAATAGAAAATTAATTTGCCTTACATATATCTGATCCTAATGGAGCAGGTGTTACAAACCATCTTAACTTCAGAAATTGTTTAATTTTTAAATGATCCATGTGAGGCCATTTCCAGTCTGGCAAAATGCTGCTCTTGGCCAAAAACGCATCTAGAAACAGATTGCACTCAGCTCATTGTTAAAAATGTATTAGTTCATTGGATGTGGGTATCGTTAGCTAGGCCAGCATTTATTGCTCATCCTTAATTGCCCTCGAGAAGGTGATGCTGCGCTGCCTTCTTGAACCGCTGCAGTCCATGTGGTGTAGGTACGCCCATGGTCCTGTTAGGAAGGGAGTTCCAGGATTTTGACCCAGTGATAGAGAAGGAACAGCGATATAGTTCCAAGGTAGGATGGCGTGTGGCTTGGAGGAGAACTTCCAGGTGGTGGTGTTGCCACACATCTGCTGCCCTTGAGGTTAAGAGTTTGGAAGGGGCTGTCAAAGGAGCCTTGGTAAGTTGTTGTAGTGCATTTGTACATGGCACACACTGCTGCCAATATGCGTCGGTGGTGGAGGGCATGAATGTTTAAGGTGGTAGATGGGATGCCAATCAAGCGGGCTGCTTTGTCCTGGATGGTGTTGAGCTTCTTCGGTGTTGTTGGAGCTGCACTCATCCAGGCAAGTGGAGAGTATTCCATCACACTCTTGACTTATGCCTTGTAGATAGTGGACAGGCTTTGGGGAATCAGGTGGTGAGTTGCTCACCACAGAAGTGCCAGCCTTTGACCTGCCCTTGTAGCCACAGTATTTATATGGCTAGTCCAGTTCAGTTTCTGGTCAATGGTAGCCCCCAGGACATTGACAGTAAGGGGATTCAGCGATGGTAACACCATTCAATGTCAAACGGAGATAGTTAAGTTCTCCTATGTTGGAGATGGTCATTGCTTGGCACTTGTGTGGTGTGAATGTTACTTGCTACTTATCAGCCCAAGCCTGAATGTTGTTCAGATCTTCATGCCTGTGGACACGGACTGCTTCAGTATCCGAGGGGTCGTGAACAGAGCTGAACATTGTGCAATCATCAGCGAGCATCCTCACTTCTGACCTTATGATGGAGGGAAAGTCATTGATGAAGCAGCTGAAGATGGTTTGATCTAGGACACTAACTTGTGGAACCCCCTGCTGCGATGTCCTGGGACTGAGATGACTGATCTCCTGCAACAACAACCATCTTCCTCTGTGCTGGGTATGACGCCAGGCAGTGCAGAATTCTCCCTCTGATTCCCACTGACTTCAGTTTTGCTAGGGATCCTTGATGCCACACTTGGTCAAATGTTGCCTTGTCAAGGGCAGTCATTCTTACCTCACCTCTTGAGTTCTGCTCTTTTGTCCATGTTTAAGGCCAAGGCTGTCAGATTTACGGTACGGTGCTTCTTGGTGGAAAAATGAATTGTAGCTTTAATGTGTACAGCCAGATGATGCGAAAACAGAAATACTAAAAAGATTACATGTTACATCCAGGGCAAGCTGGCAATGATATTTGGCTGGGTAACAAATGCCCATGTTGGGGCCAAACCGAAAGTCACAAAAAAGTGAAAACTAATATAACTCACCTCTTAGTCATGTGGCGCAGCCTAAATAGACTAGGAAAACACTAATTTTGTCACCTTTATTCCTCACTGCTTCATAAGAGCATAAGGAATAGCTGAGAGAGAGAGAGAGAGTATGGTCTAACAGCAATCTTACTGAGAACACCAAGCTGCGAATCTACCAATTCTGTGCCCTCAGCGCGTTCCTCTACGATGGTGAGACCTAGACAACATAAGCTAGGCAGAAGAAAAGGCTGGACAGATTCCATCTTTGCTGTCTCAGACACATCCTTGGCATCTCTTGGCAGGGCAAGCTCACCAACTCAGGAGTTCTGGAGTGTGATAATTCCATCGGCATTAACTCATTGCTGAGCCAACAGTGTCAATGCTAGCTCTGCCATGTTCATTGGATGGATGATGGCCGTATACCTAAAGACCATCTGCATGGTGAACTGGCCACTGGGTCACAATCTCCTGGGCATCTATTAGTTCTATTACAAAGACACCCGCAAGCGAGATATGAAGATGCTGGACACTGACAACTGGGAGACAGTGACTGATGGCTGTGACCTCTGGAGGCTGACTGTTTAGAGGTACATTGGAAGAAGTGAGCAGAAAGGTAAAGCTCAGCAGCCTGAGAAGAGGCCCAGAGAAAACAGGCCAGCGAATCGTATACCTTCTCAGTCCACTGTCTTCTTTTGCAGCAAATGTGGCAGAGACTGCCATGCCAGAATGGGACTTTTGAGGCACACCAGGCGATGCTTAACATAGAGTTGACAACCATGGTGCAAAACATTATCTTATGAGACCAAAGTCTGCTGTTGTAGAAGGAATAGAGGCAGAAGCAGACCATCTGGTGCCTCGCACCTGCTCCACCATTCAATATGATCATGGTTGATCTTCTGCCTCAGCTCCACTTTCCTGCCCATCCCTTTGGTTCCCTGAGACACCAAAAATCTGTCTATCTCAGCTTTAAATGTACACAACAATGGAGCATCCGCAACCTTTGATTCATAGATAAAAGCAAAATACTGCGGATGCTGGAAATCTGAAACAAAAACAAAAATAGCTGGAAAAACTCAGCAGGTCTGACAGCATCTGCGGAGAGGAATACAGTTAACGTTTCGAGTCCGTATGACTCTTCATCAGAACTAAGGAAATACAGAAATGTGGTGAAATATAAGCTGGTTGAAGGGGGTGGGACAGATAGAGCTGGATAGAGGGCCAGTGATAGGTGGAGGCAAAGAAGAGATTGCCAAAGATGTCATAGACAAAAGGACAAAGGGGTGTTGACGGTGGTGATATTATCTAAGGAATGTGCTAATGGTGACATAAAGGGTAGAAAATAGGACAAGCATGTGACAGATGGCCCTAGTGGGGGTGGGGTGGGGGGAAGGGATCGAAATGGGTTAAAAGGTGGAGATAAAACGATAGATTGAAATACATTTAAAAATAGGTGGGAAAAGACAAATATATTTAAATAAAAATATTTAAAATATCACCATTGTCAACACCCCTTTGTCCCTCTGTCTATGACATCTTTGGCAATCTCTTCTTTGCCTCCATCTATTACTGGCTCTCTATCCAGCTCTACCTGTCCCACCCCCCTCAACCAGTTTATATTTCACCACATTTCTATATTTCCTTAGTTCTGATGAAGAGTCATACGGACTCGAAACGTTAACTGTATTCCTCTCCGCAGATGCTGTCAGACCCGCTGAGTTTCTCCAGCTATTTTTGTTTTTGTTCCAATGATTCAAAAATCCTTTGTGTGAAGAAATCTTTCCTCATCTCAGTCCTAAGTGATTGGCCCCTTATCCTGAGGTTGTGCCCCCGTGCTCTAGATTCCCCAGCCAGGGGAAAAAACTTCTTAGTGTCTACCCTGTTAAGCCCCTTTAGGAACTTCAATGTTCCAAAGTGATCATCTCTCATTCTTCTAAACTTCAGAGAGTATAGGCCCAATTTACTCAGCCTCTCACTGGACAAGCTTCCCACTAGATTGCTTCCTGTGATGAACTTTCGCTACACAGCCTCCAAAGCAAGTAAATCCTTCTATAAATATGAAGGCCAAAACCCCACGCAGTACTCCAGGTTTTGTCACACCAAAGCCTTGTACAACTGTAGCAAGATCTCCTTATTCTCGTGCTCCAATCCCCTTGCAATAAAGGCTAACATACCATTTCCCTTCCTAATTTCTTGCTATACGAGTACACCCAGGTTTCTCTGAGCATCAACATTGAGGTTTTTCACCTTCTAGGAAATATTCTGATGTTATATTCTTACTACCAAAGTGAATAACCTCACTTCCCCATATTATACCCCATCTGCCACCTTCTTGCCCACTTAGCTTGCATCTATCTCTTTGCAGCCTGTATTCCCACCTAGCATTCGTACCATCCAACCAATTGCCAACCCATCCTGCAAAGTTCACTCCAATTCCATGCACTTTCATCTCTTCATTCAGCAACACTTTCCTTTATAGGAAAAGCAAATAGCCTTAAGTTTTAGGGTAGTCTTTCTAAATGGCTTCCTTCACTCAATGGATTCCATAGACTGATAAACCTGGGTATGCTTCCTGTATTGAAAGTACTCTCAGTGCCAGATTTCTCATCAATTCACTGACTTGATTGGATGGTTTACCTAAAGTAGCAGTTTTAATTAGCAGGTAGCCTCTCTGCAACTCCTTGAGGTTTTCTCAACAGTCTTGTCCTGTAATGCAAGTTTCTTTGAAATGCAGGTATTCAGTGGGTTGTTCTCTATTTGTCTGCTTTTCTAGTGACCACAAAGGCCTTCTATTTTATATTAATTATGTTTGAATCTTTGAACTTGCAATTGCAAGTCTGCCACTGGAATGACTTCCTGAACCCAATGCAGAATTTTAAAATAGTAAACAGCATACAGCATGGGAACACATGCAAAATCATGCAAACAAACTAGTGAGGAGGATTTTTGTCACAGGAAATGGTTGGACAGGCTCTGCGCTGCTTACTTCACTCATATAGAGAAGTCCACCCCATGAGATAAATGATAACAATGGTGGGAGACGACGCAGCAAAGGGGAGAGTGGTTGGAGCTTTTACTGATGCAGCAAGTGAAGATCATGTAGTTCTGGAATGAGTTCTCTGGAAGGGGCAGGCAGCCATCTGATTTTTTTGGTTGTGCTTCTTTCCTTACCTGAATGATGTGTGGAGTCTTATTCAAATGAAAACAAAATAATTTTTCATGCCAAGTAAATCTACCATTGCATACAGCACAACAAAATTACACACGTCCGTAGAAAAATAAGTTACCTATGTGATTTAGGGTTCTATAAACGTTAGACCAAATGAGCTGAAAATCTGTACGCTCAAGAGTATTGAACATAGTTCTGTCTCCACACCAGAACATTACTAACTTCAAAACAGAAGCAGCACTGACCCAGTTTTTGTTTGTTTTTCACATTTTGTTATTGTAATGGTTTCCAAGGGCAAGTGACTGCAAAGCATCAAAAGGTGGAAAGGCTCCTTAGCAACATTTGATGACTTTCACAAATGAAATACCAATTTTGGAATTATGAGAAAATTCTGAAAATTGAGAAACTCTCTGTTCAATGGGTCTGCTATAGTTATATTGCTTCATTTAAAATACCCTCAAACATCCTTTACTAGGGCTTCAAGCAGTTTTCCATTTACTGATACAACAAAAAATGAGAGTTGAATTCACGTATAGGAGGTTTTGTGGTGCAATGAGCAGTGTCCCTGCCTCCGAGTCAGAAGCTCCGGGCTCAAGTCTCACTCCAGGACTTGATGGCTAAGGAAGGTACGTTCACAACGCAGCCAAACAAGTTGAGTATCAACTTATAAACCTGTCCAATGTACACAATGGCAGGTGGCAAGGGCGGGAGAGATTCCTGGTCAGCCAGATGGGAAGAAAATTGGAGCCTCTGCCATCACTTTTCATAGCTTTGGACTGCAGCATGCATGTAAAAATGCAAGCTGCTGCAGCAACTGGGACTCCTTGGAGGGGGGGGGTTTCAGTTGGCTCATGGCTGAACAGTTAGTATGGCCCAGATTGGAGCCAGCATCACGTGGTTTGATTCTCCTTCCAGCTGGAGTGGATTCAGGACCTGCCTCCTTGCCCATGGTGCTGTAGACTGGACTTGCCTTCGGGCAGAACTGAAGGAGGTTTCATGTATTTACACACGATTGGGACCTCACATGCTTATCTGGTTGCATGGGTGCAAAGGGATCGGGTCAGGTGGACTGAAAACTGAGAAGAACATGAAGCATTTTAGGGCAGTTGTAGTGGATTAAAAGCCAAAGAAAACAGCAACAGGAGGAGCTGTTAAGTTGGAATTTAAAAACATCATAGTTTTTGCATCTTCCTGGTGTACCAGTATGTTGCCGTACCAATTTCTCAGCCAAAAAAGGAATGTGACATGAGAGATAAAACTAACAAAGTGGAAGCAGTAAATAAGGAGAGGTAGTGCTGACTTCTTTCTCCTGTGATTGGGGAGAGGAAGGGAGAAATCACCTAGCTACAATGTCCCTTGAAATTCTCACTGTCTTATCAGCCTTTTCATAGCTTTAAATTTTGCACTTTAGTTCTAGAAATGGTCCTATAATGGATTATTTGATTCTTTTTTTGTTTTATTTTTTAGAAAGTTTCTTGGGAGCTTTTTTTTCCCCCCATTTAGTTATCAATACCATTTTCCTCCAGGGGATATCTTGCACTTCAGTGGGTTGATAACTGAGGACTTTAGTTGGTCTAGTTCTGCTCGCCTCGTCTTCTGCGACTGGTTATGCAGATTCCTGGTTTGAAAATTGATATTGAATATCATGGGCCTTTCCAATGACTGATACCTGCAATCATCTGTCTTCTGAAGCTGCACAATGTTCAGAAGCACAGAACTTCCTGCAAACTCAGAGGTCTGGTCAAAAAAATACTCTCTTAATTCCATACGGAGTAAAACCTAATTTTTGGATTTCTCATTGCTTGGCATTGATCAACCTCTCAAGTCCACAGGCAGACAAGGTCCACTAACTCAGCTGGAGGACAAGCTGTGGCACAGCAACATGAAGAATTTCCAGTTAAGTGCACCCCTCTTTGGGTAGGTGAGTTGGGACATAAACAAATGGTCTCCAGTAATAAGCAGTGTCATCTCTCTATCTCTTCTTTACATCTAAGGAAACTGCACCATTTAACATCGATAACGTCAAATGCAATATGCTTATCCACTGATGTCAAGGGGAAGACTGCCCCATATGATCAAAGAACCAAGGTCATGGCCCAGAATAAAGCCTTACACACAGCAGAGTGGGAGGGAGATTATTTTATCAAGATGTGTGCAGCTGGCATAGAGCCCTGTAAAGGGATAGCCCTTGGCAGCCTGACCTACTTCTGTTCCCTCTTCCCCATTCAGTTGATTGTAATAGCCTATTTTTTTGCAGAGGTGGAACTTCTTTCAAAGAATGAGAAGGGCCCAAACTACATGTGCATACTATAGCACAATAGTGAATTAAAATAAAAAGACACTATGTTGCAAGCTTTTATACATCTATAAGCAAATCCATAATGTGGCAATTTAGGCTCATCTGAAATATTTCTAATTATTGCAATCCATAAATTTACTAGGTATTGAAACAACCTTTTAAAGTTATCCCCAAACCCACAGCTCAAGCACTAAAATAGGACTGTACATACTGGGATGAGAAGAAACAAAATCTTATCCAGTGAATCTGCTGAATTTTACTCAAATCTGACAGACCGGACTTTGGAGGATGATTCACTGAGTAAGGCTTTCTTCAGGAATGGCTGCCTTCAGTCACATCTCCAAGACTGCAATTTTGCTGCATGTAGTATTTCTGTTTTGAGTTTAGAAAGTCTATGTTCTAAAGTGCCATGTAGGCAGTGCACTTTACCTGCTTGTGCTAGATACATTACTAGTGGCTGTCGGAGAGCTAAAGACATTATCTAATTCTGCTAGTGCTGCATACTTGTTTGCTGAGGAGCTTGACTGATTGGCAGTCATCACAGAAGATCCAACAGTCGTCGAGCTGAAATTAGGCAGTAGATTACTTCCACCTATATACAGGAGGAAAAAATAAAGAGTTCAAAATGACGATGATTGTGGAGCTTGTAAAAGTTATTTTTCAAGCTCAAAATAATATGAATATCAAATACTAACTGGTGAAAATACTGATATTAAAATAATTAAGGCATAATTTAAGAAAATGGCAAATAGTTGAAAGATTTTAATTTAACCTGATCACTTAACTGCTAGAATGAGCTAACATGGGTCAATCACATCCCACAAAATATCATCGATCACTCATGACAAGAGGTACTAATTAGCCAAATATTTTCTCTTTAATCATAGACTCCTTGCCTTCAACATAGTTCCTTTTGAATAGTTTTCGTGAAAAATTATGCTATTGTTAAAGATAACTGATCCCACTAAGAGTTGCCGCTAAATTTCATCAAAACTGAAGAAACTACATTTGAATTAAAATAAAAACCCAAAACAATTTTTGTGATGGTTTTAAAAGAAAAAGACTCAGTGAATGTATATATTAGTGGCGCGTTACTGAGATATACAAATCAGGAAGATCCCAAGTATTTCTGCTGATTTCAGTTGGACAGAGGCATCAGGTCAGAGAGGCAATCCCACTCCTGTTTCTGCAAAGTGAATGTGTGTAAATGCTAGAGAGATCGTGAGACTCACCAATAACGTCTCACCATCTTTCCCCAGAACAGCTCAGGGCTACAACCATGCACATTGCCCAAGCGCACATATGTCAAAAAGTCACTTGGTGCAACTAATGAAGGCCTGCTGACGCTCAACTACCTATTATACCTAGTCGAGTGGCAATAGGCCTTCATTACCTACTCATACTGCAACATAATTCAATGTCCTACTGTGGCTGTGTAATGTACAGTTGGTCTTACCTTGTGTAGATGTGCTGTAGCTGAAAACGTTATCCAGATCAGCAAGTGCTGCATATTTATCCTGACTAACAGCATGCGCTTTGATTACTGTTGTGTCATTCCCCGAGGAACAGAAAGCTCCAAAATCAGCACTAGATGATTTTGGGAAGTTATCAAAATTTGCAAAGTTAGCATTACTTGAAGCAGAGGATCCACCTGAGAAAAAGAGGATTCGGAGAACTGTTGGCCTTCAGCACTAAAGAGACTACAGCAGCAAACAGCAGATACAGAAAACAAAAAAAAAATGATCATTAGCTATAAAATACATTTACAATTTAAATATATTACTTAAAGCAAATTTGTAAAGCACAGGTCTGCAGTGAAAATGCCCTTTAAATTACCTCATATTTTCAAACTGGAGTTTCAAAATGAAAGATGCCACTTAAAATGGAATCAGTAGTTGAACTGAATGTTAGATGAGAGGTCATCTCATTGAAACAAAGATTCTAAGGGGACTTGTCAGGAAAGAAGCTGCGAGCCTATTTCCCCTAGACTTAGAGTCTAGAACTGGGGGACAGTCTCAGGATAAGAGGTCAGCCATTTAGGACTGAGATAAGGAGAAATTTCTTCACTCACAGAGGTTTGAGTGTTTTTGGAATTCTCTGCCTCAGAGGGCTTTGGGTGCTCCATTGTTAACAATACTCAAGGCTAGTATCGACAGATTTGTGTACTCTAGGGGAATCAAGGTACATGGGGATCAGGCGGGAGTTGAGGTCAAAATCAGCTATGATCTTATTGAACGACAGAGCAGGCTCAAGCAGCTTTGGCCTTTACCTGCTCCTATTTCTTTTGGCCTATTCCTGCTCCTATTTCTTATGCCCTATGTTCTTCACATGAATGGCTCGCGAGGCCGTTTCAGAGGGCCAACCACAATGCCAGGGTCTGAAGTCACATATAGGCCAGACTGAATGAGGATGGCAGTTTTCCTTCTCTAAAGAACATTAGTAAAACAGATGGGTTTTTATGACAATCTGGTAGCTACATGGTCACCATTATTGGTGCTAGCTTTCTTAAAAATTATGATTTATTTAATTAACTGAATTTAAAATTAACTAGCAGCCATGGTGGGTTTTGAACTCTCGACTCTAGTCTAGTATTAGTAAAAATCCTGGATTACTATTCCAGTAATGTAACCACTATGTGAGCATTCCCGGTCAGCAAGCCAAACTCAGGAATCGTTCACTTTTGGCTCTTATCTGGGTGATAAAACCTAAACAGCTCCTTGTTGTGGAACTGAATGAAGGAATTAGGGATCTGCTTGATTTTTTGGTTTATTTGTTGGGACACTGAAACCCAATGTTCTCACTGTTCTTTAATTTATTTGACTATTGTAAAACAAAAGTTCTTTTCCAAATGCTAGAATTTCAATTGTAAATGAGTCCTAACCAAAATGAAGTATTATTTACTCAGGCTAACTGCTCCCCTCACATAGATTCAGGTGGATTATACATCAGCCTATTTTTTCCCCTAATACAGAGAATAATATCAGTAACAACATTGTGCAGAAATAGGTAAACAATGGTTCACAATCCAGCATAAAAGCCTTAACCTGAAAACTCAGCATTATTAGCGTTGTGTAAGTTATTTGTTTATTTACAAGCATCAGAATCTCCACTATTTTTGGAAAGTGGTTCAAAACTTGTGCGAGAATACTATTCTATTCTACCAGTTGACCGGAGAATGAGGAGAGAAGCCACAGCTGGACTGGTTCACTCATATGATTGATATGCCAAGTCAATAGCATGTCTGAGGTTCTCTTATCATCTGCATGCTCCTGGATGAAGATGACTTGAGTTGAATTCCTCCAGCCCCACTTTATTTACAACAAAATTAAAAAAAAATATATAATCTGATTTTCATTTCTGGCCAAGATTAGAGTGATAGATTCCTAAATACTGTGCAAAGACATTACATGGAATAATCTGGACTTGCACATGCTGTGTGAGGCGAGGGAAAAGAATACAGGGCTCATAGGATATTAGGGGTTTTACTGCACGTCGCACAATCTTGAAACAACAGCATGTAAAGAAGCTTATACATTTGGCACAACCATAGTAGTTTAAGCATCAGATGGAACAAAACTAGCCGGCAAGCATAAACAAATCGCAATTGCATCTCATTTCTGGACCCCATTAAGTAATTTATAAAGTTAGAAGCTGGACGGCACTTGGCAGAAATAAGACCAAAACTTTTCCATTTGTTGAGCAATTTGGTGTCCATTTTATACCGATCCCACTGGTTTAGGAATTGCAACAGAAGACAGAAGCAGTATTGCTAAATGCTAGACAATAACCCTAAACAGAATTTCTCACAGCCGGAAACTTCCAGTGCCATATGCATACTAAAGGAGTTTCCCTTCTGAAAAAGCCCTCAATCAATTGTGAGCTGGAATATATAATACAGCACATGGATTTAAATCTGGCCTTCCTGATTGAAAAAAAATGTCTTTAACCTATTGGTTGTGGGGGTCCAATACAAGTTGTACAGTTTCAATTGGGACCAAGTGAATCTTACTTAACACAGCACTAAATCACAGTTACAAAATGGTAATCTCATGTAAGGAAGCCTAGTGTGGGATTCGGAACAATTGACATTATTAATGCATTGTTGAAGGACTAACAGTTTTGTTCTGCATCTAATCCAAGCTACAACTGATGTGGGAGCACTCAATGTTGACAGCGAGTGACTAAATTAGAAAAGTGTTTCATGCCCTAAGCAATCTTGTCGAGAGGAAATATTCATCAAAAGTTAGTCCTTTAAAAGCCCTCAAAAAGGAATATAAAAAAATGAGATGAATTAGTGCATCTCTGTAGAAAACCTTTAAGTAACTCAAGAGCTGTTAAAGTAATTGTAGGGTGTCTAGCCACAGGTGGATGCACTGGTAGTATTCTTCCAAGAATCCTTAGTTTCTGGAAAATTCCCAGAGCATTGGAAAACTGCCAAAGTAACACCCTTATTCAAAAAGGGAGGGAGACAAAAAACAGGTAACTATAGACCAGTTAGCTTAACATCCATCATTGGGAAATTGTGAAAGTCTATTGTAAAGGATGTAATAGCAGAGCATTTAGAAATGCATAATATAATCAAGCAGAGTCAGCATGGTTTCAAGAAGGGGAAATCATGACTGACAAATTTATTAGAATTCTTTGAGGAGGTAACATGCAGGATAGACAAAGGGGAACCAGTAAATGTAATATATTTGGATTTTACAAAAGGTGTTTGATAAGGTACCGCACACAAGGCTACTTAATAAGATTAAGAGCCCATGGTGTTGGGGGTAGTATATTAGCATGGATAGAGGATTGGCTAACTAATAGAAGACAGAGAGTTGGGATAAGGGGGGCATTTTCAGGATGGCAACCTGTAACTATTGGAGTGCCATAGGGATCAGTGCTGGGGCCATAATTATTTACAATATATGTTAATGGCTTGGATGAGGGAAATTAATGTACTATCGCCAAGTTTGCGGATGACACAAAAATAGGTGGGAAGGCAATTGGTGAGGATGAGACAGAGTCTACAGAGGGATATAGACATGTTAAGTGAGTGGGCAAAAACTTGGCAGATGGAATATAATGTGAGAAAGTGTGAGGTTATGCACTTTGACAGGAAAAAAAGAAGAGCTGAATATTATTTAAATGGAGAAAGACTGCAGAAAGCTGCAGCACAGAGGGATTTGGGGATCCTCATGCATGAATCACAAAAGGCTAGCATACAGGTTTAACAGGTAATAGGGAAGGCAAATGGAATGGTGGCCTTTATTTCAAAGGGAATGGAGTACGAAAATAGGGAAGTCTTGCTAAAATTATACAAGGCACTAGTTAGACCACACCTAGAATACTGTGAGCAGTTTTGGTCCTCTTATCTAAGGAAAGATGTACTGGCATTGGAGGCAGCCCAGAGAAGGTTCACTAGGTTGATCCTGGGTATGGAGGGATTTTCTTATGAGAGAGTTTGAGTAGGTTGGGCCTGTGCTCATTGGAGTTTAGAAGAATGAGAGGCGACCTTATTGAAACATATAAGATTCTTAGGGGGCTTGACAGGGTAGATGCTGAGAGGTTGTTTCCCCTTGTGGAGAGTCTAGGTCCAGAGGGCATAATCTCAGAGTAAGGGGTCACCCACTTAAGACAGAGATGGAGGAAGAATTTCTTCTCTCAGAGGGTAGTTAATCTGTGGAATTTATTACCACAGAGGGCTATAGGGGCTGGGTTGTTAAGTACATTCAAGGCTGAGATAGACAGATTTGTAATCAGTAAGGGAATCAAAGGTTATGGGGGAAAGGCAGGAAAGTGGAGCTGACGATTATCAGATCAGCTATAATCTCATTGAATGGTGGAGCAGACTCGATAGGCCGAATGGCCTACTTCTGCTCCTACGTCTTACGGTCTTAGGTGTCCAAAATAGACACAATAATTCTCAGTGACCGAATCAGGACTTTCTTAAACTTAAAATGTCATAAGGATAAGATAATAACACAAGAGAAAAGGTAGGATATGAACTGACACAAAAAGCAACGTTGCAGCCAAGGTCCCTACACTAAAATAGAACTTACTGTGGGCAGCTGGGAGAGGAAAAGTGGAAGTAAAGTCACCAAAACTGCTGCCTGATGAAAGTGTTCTGAAGACTGGAACGACGGGAGATATGGAGGAGAAATCAATAGAGAAACAGAAGAACAGAAATGAAATACAAAAAATTGAAGTGTATTATAGACACAAGACCAAATGAATGGCAACAAGATCGGCTAAACTTCAAGTACTGTCTTCTGGGTTGAGTCAATCCAAATAAACATATGATCTCAGAATGAAGAACTGATGAGGTATCAATTAAAAACAGCTTAAAAACATCAAAAGGTGCTTTCAAGCCAACACTGCCTATTTAAAAATTTTCATTACTTAAGGGAAGTTCTATATTTCAAAGTCAGAGAGTTTGGCACATGATCCGTTTTGCTAAGCAACAGGTAGGAAATGAGCTGTTCATGTGTGAAACAGAACATAACAGCATACATGATTAGAAAACAGCATTGCACTCCACCTGGCTTGTGCCAGTACTTACTCAACTCTCAAATCTTCATATACAATCCACCCCAGTTTCTCCCTTGGCAGTCCATTTCACCTTTGGCATAATTAAATTGAAACTTGTCTTTTCATCCTTCCTCTTCTAAATTTGAGATTATGCTGTTTTGCTTGTGAATATATTGGACCAGACTTTGCAGTTGCAGTTGTAATGACGATGAAACTATTAGTTTTTGCCGTCATTACTTTGCGAAGCTGACAGCAACTTCTGGCATCCACACATGCACAGCTAAATGTGGAAATCCAGAAATTGTTGGTAATTTCATGCTCCCCCAAGGATGAGCTGTTGAAATCCCTGCAGACAGCAATCTTATAGAGATCGCTAAATTGACAAGAACTTCCCATTTTACACTATATCAATGTCAAACACTCCATGGTTTTTTTATCATAATCTTTTTGATGTATGTTTATGACATCAACTTCTAATATATATGTCCTAATCTGTATTTTGCTTTCTGCATAATCCATGCTCATTACTTCCCGGTTTGCTGTCTGAGAGAATTCTTCAATGTGATTGGCTGCTTACCAACTGGATGACACTATTGCAGCTGGGTGCATGAAGAACCACTTGAATTTGTGGAGATTCAAGTTAATGTTGGGAAAGGTGAAATTCATGCCACAGAGATCACTAGATCTCTGCAGACAGCTTTCTTCAATGTCAGCAACAAGTATTGTCGCTTCGCCACTGACTGCAAAATTCAAACCACTAAATACACTGATATTTAGTTTTTCAATAACCTTTAGAGCCTTGCATACTTCAGAAAGATCAGGCTGAGCATTTACTTCTCCAGTGTAAACATTTCCAGCTTCTGCAATATTGCCTGAAAATGAAGATATGTACTCCTAGTTTTCAATTATAGCTGTTAATTCCAGCTAACAATATTAACACAATATCCACACAGCATGTACCTCCACTTCAGAGTGACCTTCTATCTCATGGTTGTAGCTGAGTTGGAAACTTATCAAGGTGCCTTTCAATTTCTACTCAAAGATCCTTGCTTTGGCATCTTGTATTATCTCTGGAGTCACCCAGGATCCATTTTTAGCCACCTCCTACATCTCAGCTACATGCTGCCCCTCAGTCACATCATCAAGCTCCACATGTATGCTGGTGGTGCCCTCACCACTACCTTCCTTGGCTCCCCAACTGTTTCTGATTTGTCGCACTGCATGTCTAACATCCAGTACTGATTGAGCATAAATTTCCTCCAACCGAGCAACAAGACGAACAAAGCCAATTTCTTTGGTTCCTGCGTCAAATTTTATTCTCTAGCCAACAATTCCATCTCCCTCCCTGGCAACTCTATCAGGCTGAACCAGATCGTTCGCAGCCCTGGTGTCATATTTGTTTGCAAGGGGAACTTCCGATCATATATTCACTCCATCACCAAGACCACTTACTTACATCTCCATGACACTGCCCAAGTCCACATTGCCTCGGCTCATTGGTTGCTGAATTATTCATCCATGCCTTTGTTACCTCTGGGCTTGACTGTTCCAATGCTGTCCTGGTCAGTCTCCCATCTTTCACCATATTTGAGCTTGTCCAAAACTCTGCTGGCTGCATCCTAACTCGCACTAAGTCCCCTCTATCTCTATGCTCGCTGATGTATGTTGGCCTCAGCAATGCCTTGATTTTGAAGTTCTCATCGCTGTCTTCAAATTCCTCCATAGACTTACTCCTCCTTGTCTCTGTAATCTTGAGCCCCACATCCCTTGGGTTTTTGCGCTCCTCCAATTTTAGCCTCCTGTGTACCCACGATTTTAATCACCCCACCATCATTGATGGCCGTACACGAAGCTGAGCAAGTTCTAAACTCTGGAGTTGCCTCCTTAAAACTTGACCAAGCTTTTGGTCATCCTTATGTGGTTCTGTATCAGGAAAATATAATAATGTTATTGGAATTTATTGTAAAATGTGTGTGTGTATGTGCCTTAATTGCATCAAAGGCAGTTGGTCTGAAAGCTTTGATGCATTAGATGAGCTTGATTTGAAATGTTAAGTAGGTAAACATGGAGGAATTTTATAATGCAAGGTGTAAAAGAACATTTGCATTTTTAAATAAACCAGATTAGACTGGCAGCATTTGACTGAGTGTGGTATCAGGAGCCCTAGCAAAACTGGAGTCAACAGGAATCAGAGGGAAAACTCTCGGTTGGTTGGAGTCATACCTAGCACAAAGGAAGATGGCTGTGGTTGTTGGTCAGTCATCTCAGCTCCAGGACATCACTGCAGGAGTTCCTCAGGGTAGTGTCTTCGGCCCGACCATCTTCAGATGCTTCATCAATTACCTTCCTTCCATCGCAAGGTCAGAAGTGGGGATGTTCGCTGATGATTGTACAATATTCAGCACTATTTGTGACCCCTCAGATACTGAAGTAGTCCATGTCCAAATGCAGCAAGATCTGGGCAATATCCAGGCTTGGGCTGACAAGTGGCAAGTAACATTCGCACCACATAAGTGTCGGGCAATGGCCATCTCAAACAAGAGAGAATCCAACCATTGCCCCTTGATGTTCAATGGCATTGCCATCACTGAATCCCCCACTATCAACATCCTGGGGGATACCATTGACCAGAAACTGAGCTGGAATAGCTATATACTGTGGCTACAAAAGCAGGTCAGAGGCTAGGAATAGTGAGACGAGTAACCCACCTCCTGACTCCCCAAAACTTGCCCACCATCTACAAGGCACAAGTCAGGAATGTGATGGAATACTCCCCACTTGCCTGAATGAGTGCAGCTCCCACAACACTCAAGAAGCTTGACACCGTCCAGGACAAAGCAGCCCGCTTCATTGTTTGTGGATGTGGTGCCATTCACTCACTCTACCACCAATGCACAGTAGCAGCAGTGTGTACCATCTACAAGATATACTGTAGGAATTCACTAAGGCTCCTTAGACAGCACCTTCCAAACCCATGACCACTACCACCTAGAAGGACAAGGGCAGCAGATAGATGGGAACTCCACCACCTGGAAGTTCCCCTTCAAATCACTCACCATTTTGACTTGGAAATACATCACCGTTTCTTCACCGTCGCTGGGTCAAAATCCTGGAACTCCCTCCCTAACAGCACTGTGGGTGTACCTACACCACATGGATTGCAGCGGTAAAGAAGGCAGCTCACCACCACCTTCTCAAGTGCAAGTAGGGATGGGTAATAAATGCTGGCCCTGCCAGCAAAGCCCACATCCCGTGAATGAATAATAAAAAAATTTATTTATACGATCACAATCCTTTAAAGTTTCTGGACAAATTTCGAGACAGAAGTGCATGGCTATTCAGATGGATTTTATTACTGCAATCCTTTAATCTACAGATTATACATGTAGTGGGACAAGAAAATCTGATTGAAGATGCATTATTGTCATGAAGGGATATTGATGTGTATAATTTTATTGGAAATTATGTTTTAAAATAGAATTCTAGTTGGGGGGGGGGGGGGTGGGGGGGGGTCTGTGTCTGGGTGCGTGTCTCATTTGGATTAAAGCCAGCTAGTCTGGGTGCTTTGATGTACAGTAGTTTTGAGATGTTAATTGGGTGGACAGTAAGGAGAATGGTAAGGTAAAGTGTTCATTTGCATTTGTTGAATAAACCATTCAAGACTGTGGTTAAAATCTTGCACTTAGCTGGAAGAAACCAAAGAATGTGTTTATTTCTTCAGCTTACTAATAAAATTGGTGCTGTGAAAGGTGTTTTATTGTTAGAAGAGCTGAAGTTCAAAAGACCTAGTGGTACAATGGAAAATTTACATTCAAAGGGAAAACTAGGTATATAAAGAAAGGAGCTTGTGTGTGTAATGTAGAGACATTTAAGACCCAACCAGCCTATACGCTTCCAACCAACTTGCAAAGGAACTTCATTTGGAATTCGTATGGTCAAATATGCTTTGCCTGACGTCTATTGAAAGTCTATGGGTTACTGTTGCCTGAGTGCAGATTTACCTGGGAGTGATTAATTTGAGGATTTGTTAAAAAGTTATAGTAGTAATTTGTAGCCATGTGTATGAGTTTAATTTGTTGTTAAATTATTAAATGTTTAATTTAGTTTTATATAAAAACCACGAGACTCAGTGGTCTTATTCCTACCGAATTCAAAGTCTGTATCTCAAAATTACAAATTGCAAAAATGGATTATGACAGTTGTTTCAAGTTTCCCTCTAGGATTTGAACAACTCATCTTTAACCATTGGCTGTGTCTTAATATTATCGAGAGTTGAAGCTTAAAGGAAAAATTGGACATTTAAAACCTGGGCACTGAACTGAAATGAATTCTGTTGATACAAAGTATTTGTGTGTATATACAGATATAGTGATGTTAATGTATGCATCTGATAATGTAATAGTGTAAGTATACAGATAAGTATAAGAGATAGTATAAGATGGGTTAATAAAAGTGAAGCTTTTTAAAATTATGCCGGTTCATTTTTCAATAAGGAGGGGGATGTCAGGAAGATATAATGTTATTGGAATTCATTGTAAAATAGTGGTATCTGTGTCTATATGTGTGTGTGTGTGTGTGTGAAAGAGAGACTTTATTGGATTAAAGACAGCTGGTCTGAAGGCTTTGATGTATTAGAAGTTAATCTAGGTTTGAAATGTTACGTAGGTAAACATGGGGGAAGTTTAGAATGTAAGGTGTAAAAGAACATTTGCATTTTTAAATAAAGCAGACCAGATTATTTTCAAAGGAGCGGTGAATAGCCAGGTGAAGTTCAGAAACAGTGAGTTTATTTTTTCCAAAGATTACTGGTAAAATTGGTACTATGATAAATTTTTATGATCAGGGAGGTAAAGTCCAAAGACATAGTGAAACAATGGGAATTTGCATTCAAAGGGGAAAATATGTAAAAAGGAGAGAAGGCTGTGTATAAAGGCAGGCATTCAAAGATCTAACAAATGTGAAATGCCTGTCTACAACAAATTGAAGTTGGAAAATTCACTTCAAATTGGATTGTTCAGGGTGTCATGTTTCTTTGCCTGGGTCTTTTAAAATCTGCGTCTTACTGTTGCCTTAATGGAGGTGTAACTGGGAGTCAGATTAGGGGGTTTAGAAGTTATTATAGAAGTAATTTGTAGACATATGTATCTGCTTAAAATCACTTCACTTATTAATAAATGTTTAATCTAATTTTGTAAAAACCTACAAGGCTTGGTGGTCTTATTACTACTGAATTCAAAGCCCGCATCTCGAAACATACAAATTGCAAAAGTAGTTGTGGCAGTTGTCTCAAGCTTCCCTCTGGGATTTGAACAACTCAGCATTTACCATCAGCTGTGCCATAACACTCCATGCCAAAATCATTTGATGAAGCTCCTGTGAAATGCCTTGGGGTGTTTTATTACACTAAAAAGGAAATGCAGGTTTTTGCTATTGCTCAAGTTATTGTTATTTCTAGATCTTTATTTTCCTCCTAATTGCCTTCATTTTAAAGGGGCACATAAATCCAAATCCTTTAAACATGACAGAATGGGTCCAAATTGTGGAATTGTGAAAATAAAAAGGAAATAAAACTGCACATGTTAAAAATCAGAAATACAAAATGGAAAATGCTGGAAACATATAACATCTGAAAAGAGAAAAGATGGAACTTTTTTTTCCTTTTTATACTGATGAAAGACCTACACTTAAAATATTGGCTAGCTTTTCTCTTTTAAGATGCTGATACACTGTACTATTTACTTGTTTCAGTTTATCATATAACAAATTGGATTGAAAATGAGAACCGATGACGTTTGGACTGACTGAACCCTTCTGAGCTATCTTTTTCCGACACAGACATTCAGACACAAATAAGACACCTCACTATTTCTAAAAGCAAAGCTGGGCAGTTACAACCAGCACTACCTGTACTGTTGGACTGGAAAGGTGGCAGACTTGCTGAGGAGAAAGCTCCAAAATTATCAGAAGCATTACAACTTCCAAACGCATCAAAGTTTGCAAAATCTGTATTCAGGGAGGTTGGAGCTGTAACAATAACATGGAGAAAAAGGGATGGAAGAAGAAAACCAAAGATAGACATGTTAATGGTTATGAAAGTCATGCATAATAAACAAACAGAACACTATGAATAAATTCATGTCCTAACAGTACAGAAAGTTCAGATGATACCAGACTCTCAAGTAAAATCAATATCTATATAGTTTAATATAACCTATCTTGAATTACATCCGATTATATTATTGTTATACCGTAACTGCATTCCCTCTACCTCTATCAAGCAAACCAAATTGCCTTTTCATTTTGAACTTGCATTGTGAAATCTTCAGACATGGTGCACTTTCCTTGGCAGCTGCTTCCTGGGCTCTGCCAATATTGCACTACACCAGACCATCAAGATATGAATCTTCATCTTTTTCAGCCTCTTTTTTAAGGCCCAGAAATTCCAAAGCTGCCATTCCATTTGGGCTGATGCTGTTTCACTTCCAAATAGCACTTTTCTTCTGAAAAATGGGGAAAAACATTGAATGTCGGCACCAGCAACTCCCACAGCCAGATTAAGTGGGGGAGGAAATGAGAGAGAGAGAAACAAGAAAAAGGAAGAGAGAAAAAAAACTTGCTCATGCACTCATAAGCAAGTGAGGAATGAGAAAAAGAGAGAAGGCTTTTTTTCAATTGCTCAAGATTCCAGGTAGATCTGTACTGAGTTAGCCAACTTCACAGTAGCAGCATGCACTACAATTGGTAAAGAGGAGGAAAATAAAAGCTAAGTATCCCGCTCAGTTTTACAGGAAAGTGCATGTGTATCAGGTGAAGATAAGATCTGTGCTGTGTACCTCCACAACTGAATGGCCTGCTGACATTCATTTCTTAACTCTCACATGAAGGAGGAAACCAAAAGACTGCCAGCACCCATGAAGGATCTTGCTAGGGAGAATTACTAATTACCTTTAGAAGAGACAGAGTTGAATGAAATAAGCATATTAATGCCTTTTTTCGTGTTGGATCAATGATTGAATTATTAGGTCAAACCTTCACAGCAATATAAAGCTACACTGTTTAGGCGTGTCACTGTGAAATTGAGTTCTACTCAAGTTCGTTCAAATGTATTGACGATGCATTGCTCATTGGTCTCTGAATATTAGATAAATTTTTAATGTTGGCTCTTTTGGATCATTACAATTTGCCATGGTGGCACATGCAATGGGGGTCACATGATCTTTGCAAAGGAGCAATAGAGTTCATGTGAAGGCCTAACCAGTGGTCAGAGGGAGTATGGTCAGTTGGAGGAGTTCTGTGATTCTGTGAAGATGTGCCATGTTTTGGAGTTTATGACTATGTTTGGCACAAAAAGAGTTGGGGGAAGATTTATGGTTAAACGTCAGGCTTTTGAAGCAAAGTGTATTCACATAAGTTTGGAAAATATCAGTAATAAACATGAAAATCAAATGCTAGTGGTATAGGCATTGACATTGTTTTCCAAAAAACTGCAAAAAATCAGCAACTGTTTCACTGATTGATAAACATCTCATATTCATTGTCCTTGGCACCGGGTGCTTGGCAGGGGAGGTCTGGTATGGGCCTACCCCGCTGGTTGTGAAGAGAGATAAAGGAGACAAAAATACATACCAAAAGTCAGTTTTTTTTTTAAAAAGCTGAAAGTTGTACGGCTATGTCTTCATCAAACACAGAAGTTTAAAATACAGATGACAAGTGGTGGAGGGGAGAAGCACAGCATGTTAGAATTATATGACCAAGCAGTGAAGAAAGGACCAGGAGACTAGTCTTTATACACTCACAAGCTTTTATTTACATGGGCCCACATTACTGAATGTGCACTTCCAGCCAACAGTAGTTCTTTCAATCTGTTCCTATGTTTGAGGACAGGTGAGTCCGCAATTAATGCCAACCACCTGAACCTAAATAAACAGCCAACTGACATACAATTAACGGCGATTTATTTTATGTTAGCAAATGAACACACGTTGTACTGATTCAACTGAGTCTGCTTAAAATTATTGTTCACTTGATGTGATGTAAAATAAAGTAACTTAGCGATTTGTATTTGACCATGTTTACCAAGTGCTTCTTGATCTGCCTTTAAAAAGATAAGGAGAGGTGCCTATCTGAAAGACTCAAATGTGTGGTTCAGACATCTGTGTCATTCAAAGATGCACTACTCCAATCTTTTTGAAGATGTACCAAAAAACATGGGTCAGACAAAGCTAGATACATCCCACAAAATGCTGTTGTATAGTTAAGATGTTGGATAGATAGTTGTTTGGTAGTACAGAACTTGAGTATTGCTGAAAAAAAAAATGTCTAAGCTTTCTGTCTTGCAGTCAGGACACTTGCAAGAATACCAGTACAAAGGGAAAACAACAATTTATACCGTATGTAAAGAGAGTGCTGATTGGTCGGCAAGTGGCAATGCCATGGAGAATGCACCAGTGATGGTGACTGACAGTTAACTGCCAGGCATTGTTTGAAATTTAAACCAGGCACCTTGAATTTGATTCCTCAGGGCAATGCCTTGATAAATCAGTCAGCGAATGGCTGTCACTTATTTTGTTTAGCTGAAACTGGCATAATGTATGTACATGTTCTTTCTATATGCAAAGAAAAGGGCTCTGTGTAAAGGGGAAGAGAAGCCAAAGCTACAATGCTGATTGGCCAGGAAGGTAGCCTGAGGACTAGATGTACCAGAGCCTCTGGTCAAAGATACTAGTTATAGTCTAGCAGTTAGGACAGATGTGGCAAAGCTGATTTGCTAGAAGAATGGTCTTGGGCTTAGAATGTTCCAAGGACCTCCAGCTAAATTAAGGTTAGACTGTGGTGGGGACGCCAGGAACGCTGTTCTCATTAGCCAAGAGTTGTAAATATTGGGTTCGAAGTTGTTAATTGTGTTGATCCAGGTGCATGTACTTGGGCCAAATGTGGCAAAGCTACCTGCAAAAAAGGCATAAAAATTAGGTTCATCACGGAGGTCTTTCTATTTGCCACTGGACATTTGCTCGGAGGCGTTTGTCAGGAAAGTGAGTTAGGAGCAGGGCGCTTCCTAGGAAGTTAGCATTTGCATTGTACATTGCCAGTCGATGGGTAATTGTCACAGGTTGAGGAGTTGCTGTAAGAACCCAGTATTAGGCTTAGCTAGTGACTAAAGTAACTGTCTCAGTGCTGAGGATTGCTGTAAGAATCCAGTATTCGAGATTGGTGGATCAGTTTAGACAGGATTGCCAGGGCTAAAGTAATTGCCCTAGGAGAGAGTGAATAGAAAATGTATAACCACTTAGCCACTGAGGAATCGTTCAGTCAGTTAAAGTCTAGCTTGGGAGAGTCAGGAGTAAAGTACAGTCTTAGTCATTTTGGGGAAGCCATAGTCTTTGGTAGAAAGCTGTTTTCACCAGAATGAGCGAGAGAGCAAGCAGCTGTGAAATGTGTAGCTCCAGCAATTAAAGTAGACTGGGAAGTAGTAAGTTGGACAAAGATACACTAGAGTTGAAGTCTTAAAGCTGCAAAGGGATCTGTATGTATATTAGAGTTAAGTTGGCTAAGCTAAAATCTCGAAGGATGTTGTCAGTCAAGAGAACAAAGAAGAGAAGACCCCAGAAGTCCCAGGATCCATGAGATTAGCAGGCTGACAAAGGAATCAATCCGCAAGCCTGTCTTTCAACGTTTTCAACTCGAGCACAAACCTCTATGTCTATAGATACCACAAACTCAAAACAAGTTCAATTTTTATTAAGTTTAGAAGGCCAAATATTTTACCTAATGTTGCCCACATTTGTGTTGAAGGCACTTCTCAACTGATGCAAAAATTAAAGATGTAGGAAATTTGAGTTTTTGGGCTTGTTTATATGCAGCTTTGCTGTTAACAGTAATGTTGCTGTATAACAGTAGAGTGATTTTGGTGATCTGACTGCACAAAGCACTGGCGGCCACGAAGTGAAAGCAGTGGAGTTGGAGCATTTCACCGCCATTAGTGGAAATCCCTTGGTACAGTGCAACTTTAATTTCCCGGAAATTGGATGTTGCTACAATGCTCAGCACTGTGATTTCACAACATTTTAATGTATTACCTTCACCACTGTGAACCAATTTTGGAATTATGCACGCAGTAAGTCAGCTGGCACATTTCCTTTCCCCATCAATGATACAGGTTGGAGTGTGAATTGATCTCATTTCCCTTTGTACCATATAATTGCACACTCTCTCTGAACTCCTACAGTTAACAAAAGCTATCAAAGTACTAATGTAACAAAGCAGCTCCAGCAGGAGTACAAGTATTCCAGCTGATTTAAGCACAGGATAGTAAGATGCTCTACTTGACAATATAAGCATAGTGTAATCCACATGTTAGCCATGGGGCAGAATATAGCCTTTGTTGGGCGGGTTTGGTGGGGACGGTCAGGAAGGCAACCGCCGCCCGTGAACGGGGCCGGACCACAATTTCATGCTGCCGCGCCAATTAAGGCCCGCCCAGCGTGAAATGTGAGCGGCAGCATTCAGCGCTGCCTGTGTGGGCTGGAGGGGGGAGAAGGTGATTGGACACTAATTAAATTTAACTTAATTCATACTTTAATGGCCTTTACAGGACTTTTAATTGTCGGTGGGTGCTCCCGGTTCCCGCATGTGCCCGCCGACTGAACTATTGTGCGAGTGTGCGTTGACGTCGGGAGGTTCGCCCGATGTCAACGTGTGTCATTTCATGCTCGAGCGGTTCGGGCACGCGCCTGCCCGTTGAGGTGAAAATTCTACCCGTGGTCTTTTCTACCACACTCTAGATCTGGGACCAATCTTACACTCAACAGCTTTCTTAATCAGTCTTTACCTAACTCAGCCCATATTAATGCGATAAATTCAATGGCTGGCAAATTAAGGCTTAATTGTAGCATCAATATATCATCGCAAAATTATTTTCTGAATCCACTTTAGATCAGACTGCTAATGTAACTGAAAACCTATTTAATAGCACTGTTGTGCTACAGAATTCTAATTGGCCTCAAATTTTAGTTCTGAAGATTCAGCTGTAAGAAACTGAAGAGACAGACTCAGAAATTTTAACTGAACACACTTGATGGGGAATGGGATTGGATGCAACACTAATTTTACACCTCACCCAATTTTACTCTTCACCGAACACAATAGAGAGTAATATTGAAGGGGGGGAACATAAAACTATTGTTCCACTTCATCTGATCTGTTCCCAGTTCAGCGAGTTAGGTTAAAATTACCTGCACACCCACAAGACGCAGGAGCAGCAGTAGGCCATTTGGCTCATCGAGTGCTCCACCATTCAAAGAGATTATGGCTGATCTGATAATCCTCAAATCCACATTTCTGCCATTTCTCCATAACCCTTGACTCCCTTACTGAGTAAAAACCTGTCTATCTCAGCCTTGAATATACTTAACAACCCAGCCTCTACAGCCCTATGCAGTAAGGAATTCCACAGATTCACTAGCCTCTGAGAGAAGAAATTCCTCCTCATCTCTGTCTTAAATGTGCAATGCCTTTCTCTGAGATTATACACTCTGGTCCTAGACCCTCCCACAAGGGGAAACAACCTCTCAGCATCTACCTTGTCAAGCCCCCTAAGAATCTTATATGTTTCAATAAGGTCACCTCTCATTCTTCTAAACTCCAATGAGTACAGGCGCAACATACTCAATCTCTCCTCATAAGAAAATACCCAGGATCAATCTAGTGAACCTTCTCTGTACTGCCTCCAATGCCAGTACATCTTTCCTTAGATAAGGGGACCAAAACTGCTCACAGTATTCTAGGTGTGGTCTAACCAGTGCCTTGTATAATTTTAGCAAGACTTCCTTATTTTCATAGAGATAAAAGCAAAACACTGCAGATGCTGGAAATCCAAAACAAAAACAGAGACAGAAATACCTGGAAAAACTCAGCAGGTCTGGCAGCATCGGCGGAGAAGAGCACAGTTGACGTTTCGAGTCCTCATGACCCTTCAACAGAACTGAAGGGTCATGAGGACTTGAAACGTCAACTATGCTCTTCTCCGCCGATGCTGCCAGACCTGCTGAGTTTTTCCAGGTATTTCTGTCTCTGTTTTTGTTCCCTATTTTCATACTCCATTCCCTTTGAAATAAAGGCCACCATTCCATTTGCCTTCCTTATTCCCTGCTGAACTCGTATGTTAGCTTTCTGGGATTCATGCACGAGGGCTCCCAAATCCCTGTGTGCTGCAGCTTTCTGCAGTCTTTCTCCATTTATATAATATTCTATTCTTCCTGCCAAAGTGCATAACCTCACACCTTCCCACATTATATTCCTTCTGCCAAGTTTTCGCCCACTCACTTAACCTTTCTATATCCCTCTGTAGACTCTGTCATCCTCACCAATTGCCTTCCCACCTATTTTTGTGTCATCTGCAAACTTGGCGATAGTACATTCACTTCCCTTATCTAAGTCATTAATATATACTGTAAATAATTGTGGCCCCAGCACTCATTCCTGTGGCACTCCACTAGTTACAGATTGCCATCTTGAAAATGCCCCCCTTATCCCAAATCTGTCTTCTATTAGGTAGCCAATCCTCTATCCATAATATACTATCCCCAACACCATGTGCTCTTATCTTATTAAGTAGCCTTGTGTGCAGTACCTTATCGAATGCCTTTTGGAAATCCAAATATATTACATCTACAGGTTCCCCTTTATCTTTCCTGCTTGTTGCCTCCTCAAAGAATTCTAATAAAATTGTTAGGCACGATTTCCCCTTCTTGAAGCCATACTGACTTGGCTTGATTATATTATGCATTTCTAAATGCTCTGCTATTGCATCCTTTATAATAGACTCTAACATTTTCCCAATGACGGATGTTAAGCTAACTGGCCTATAGTTACCCGTTTTTTGATTCCCTCCCATTTTGAATAAGGGTGTTACATTGGCAGTTTTCAATTTTCTGGGACATTTCTAGAATCTAAGGATTCTTGGAATATTACTACCAGTGCATCCACTATCTGTATAACTACTTCCTTTAATATCCTAGGATGCAACTCATCAGGTCCAGGGGACCATTCAGCCTTTAGACCCATTAATTTCCCTAGTACTTTTTCTCTAGTGATAGCTATTGTATTTATTTCCTCTTCCACTTTCACCCCTTGATTATTCAGTAGTTTTGGAATGCTATTAGTGTCTTCTACTGTGAAGACTGATGCTAAGCATTTCCTAGTTCCCAATTATTATTTCCCCAGCTTTGTTCTCTAAGTGGCCTACGTTCAGTTTGGCCTCTTCTTTATATATTTAAAGAAGCTCTTACTGTCCGTTTTTATATTTTACTTGCTAGTTTACTCTCAAAGTTTATTTCGCCCTCTATTTTTTTTTGGTCATCTTTTGTTGGTTTTTAAAACCCAACCCCCCCCCCAACCCCATAATCGATGAAATCTCAGGTCAAAGCCACATTACATCAGTACTTATCTCACTCAGTATTGAGAACTCCATCAAACCTCGAAATACAGCTTGCTTTTAATGTTTTGAATTGGAGTGGAGCCAGTATGGCTAATTAATTTTAGACGACTGAGAGGGTTCTACAATTAAATTATAAAGCTGGCTAAAGTAATTCAAATGTAAGGAGGAATCCAGTAAAGCCTATTTAAAAAGCTTTTTGTAATGGTTCATTTTAATGGAGCCACCACTTGCCTATATACTATAATCCTTTCCAAAAGCCAGATGTTCCTTTTGAATGAGGTCATTTAAAGCTGTCACTAAATAATTGCTTTACTTTTTCTCTGATCGCAAACTCAAAAACAGTCTAAAAGTAAGGTGGTTTGGGATGAGCAATTGAGGAGCTATGACCTGAGTTTGCATCACAAATAAAGCAGTGCAGTAACACAATATGTTTAAGTACAACAGGGTTCTAGAATGAGTTGTTACTATCATTCTTCATACAATGATTAAGAAATTAAGGCACTGATGCTTTGTAGAGATATGGAGCCTCTGGAGAGTGATGCTCAAGCTCAAGGAAGTACATTTTTTTAATTTGAGGACAACATTAAGAATGCAATAGAATACAAGACAACATTAACAAACCTGCAGAATGGGCATTTAATTGTCAAATGAACTTCTATATAGTTATGGGTGAGGTGGTGTATTTAGTAGGAAAAATAAGGAGGCCACATGCTGCTTGGTAATAATAGTCTAAATAAGAACAAACAGATCTTGGGGCACAGATGCAGAAATCACTAAAAGTAGCGATGGAGGTGAATAAGGCCATAAAAAAGCAAACCAAGCACTAGAATTTATTTCTCAAAGGAGCAGAATTGTGAGAGACGGAAGTTCTCTTAAACTTGTATAGAATCTGGGTTAGATCACACAAGTTCCCCATTTTCTAAAAAGATATAGAGATATTGGTGACAGAGCAAAAAAAATTCACATGGATGATACCAGAACTGAGGAGCTATAACCGTTAGGAAAGTGTGAACAGGCTGGGGCTTTTTCTTTTGGACAAGAAAAAGCTGAGGGGTGGCTTGATAGGGTCTTTAAGATAATCACAGAATCACATCAGAAACACCTGACCTACCTACCTAATCCCATTTACCAGCACTTGGCCCATAGCCTTGAATGTTATGACGTGCCAAGTGCTCATCCAGGTACTTTTTAAAGGATGTGAGGCAACCCGCCTCCACCGCCCTCCCAGGCAGCGCATTCCAGACCGTCACCACCCTCTGGGTAAAAAAGTTTTTCCTTGCATCCTCCTAAACCTCCTGCCCCTCACCTTGAACTTTGGCCCCCTTGTGACTGACCCTTCAACTAAGGGGAACAGCTGCTCCCTATCCACCCAGTCTATGCCCCTCATAATCTTGTACACCGCGATCAGGTCGCCCCTCAGTCTTCTCTGCTCCAACGAAAACAACCCAAGTCTATCCAACCTCTCTTCATAACTTAAATGTTTCATCAGGCAACATCCTGGTGAATCTCCTCTGCACCCCCTCCAGTGCAATCACATCCTTCCTGTAATGTGGCGACCAGAACTGCACACAGTACTCCAGCTGTGGCCTCACCAAGGATCTATACAACTCCAACATGACCTTCCCATTTTTGTAATCTATGCCTCAATTGATAAATGCAAGTGTCCCATATGGCTTTTTCACCACCCCACTAACATGCCCCTCTGCCTTCAGAGATCAATGGGCACACACACACCAAGGTCCCTTTGTTCCTCAGAACTTCCTAGTGTCATGCCATTCATTGAATACTTCCTTGTCAAATTACTCCTTCCAAAGTGTTCACCTCACACTTTTCAGGGTTAAATTCCATCTGCCACTTATCTGCCCATTTGACCATCCCGTCTATATCTTCCTGTAGCCCAAGACACTCAACCTCACTGTTAACCACCCTCCCTTTCACCCCAAGAGTTATATCTATGCTATTTGTCTCAAGTACTCCTTATGTTTTTGTGTTCCACATTCTAACCACGCTTTGGATAAGGAAGTTTCTTTCTGAATTCCCTATTAAGGAAGTGATTGCACTGGAGGGGGTGCAGAGGAGATTCACCAGGATGTTGCCTGGGATGAAATATTAAAGTTATGAAGAGAGGTTGGATAGACTTGGGTTGTTTTCATTGGAGCAGAGAAGACTGAGGGGCGACAACTGATCGAGGTGTACAAGATTATGAGGGCATGGACAGGGTGGATAGGAAGCAGCTGTTCCCCTTAGTTGAAGGGTCAGTCACAAGGGGGCATAAATTCAAGGTGAGGGGCAGAAGGTTTAGGGGGGAAGTGAGGAAAAACTTTTTTACCCAGAGGGTGGTGACGGTCTGGAATGCACTGCCTGGGAGGGTGGTGGAGGTGGGTTGCCTCACATCCTTTAAAAAGTACCTGGATGAGCACTTGGCACGTCATAACATTCAAGGCTATGGGCCAAGTGCTGGTAAATGGGATTAGGTAGGTAGGTCAGGTGTTTCTCACGTTTTGGTGCAGACTCGATGGGCCGAAGGGCCTCTTCTGCACTTTGATTCTGTAGAAGGATGGGGGAAAAAGCGGGAGCAGGCTATTGAGTTGGATGATCAGCCACGATCATAATGAATGGCGGAGCAAGCTCGAAGGGCCGAATGGCCTACTCCTATTTTCTTTGTTTCTATGTTTAAGGCGAAGCTAGATAAAGCTTGAGGGAAAAATAATAGAAAGCTTTGCTGACAGTTAGATGAAGAGGGCGTGAGGAGACTCGCATGACCAGCTTTTGTGCTGTAGATTTGAAATATCTCAATGTTAGCCACTCTTGTGTATTCACCAGCAAATGACTTTTAAGCAACATTCTAGAGGGTCAACAACCTGTTGCCCTATAAACAAAAAGTGCTTTGGGGGATCCACATCTTTAAAAAGTCTCACACTTGAGAGAGATTCAAATTGAAAGCTCCAACTCTAGAACCATGCTAGCTCAAGTTATCTTCAGATATAATTTTAAAAATTATATTAATTATTCCAACTATCTGAATAATCATGATGTGCAATTAAGCACAGGCTTCAATTATAGCAACTGCCAGTATGGTTTTGTAAAAGGAAATGTTTGGTTTTCCACATCATTTAAAAACGATCATGATGCAGTTTTCCCAAAGTTCAAATGCTTCTTTGTGTAAAAAATGGCTTTTATTCAATGCCAATAAACATGAAAACAGAAGAAAGAAATAACCAGTGAACACCGTCTTACCTGCATGACTGTTAAAATGCGTGAAGTTTGCAAAGTATGGAGGTGCAGACTGAGGAGCAGCAAAGATATCCCCTCCGAGGTCAGTAAGGAGGTCAAATGGAGCCACTTTCTTCTCCTGTTGGGATCCTTGAGAGCGACCCACTGCTGGGGACTTCAAGAACATGCAATCATAAATTTAGCTTTAATTCATCTATGTATCAACAAGCTTTGCCACTGGCCATATTTCTTGGTCTAGTAAGCGACGGGAGAGGTAGCACTGAGGATGATGATAGGGCATTAGCTGGAAAGACTGAGGGTCGGCATAGTAATAGTGAAAGGCAGAGGGTGGAGCATGAGGAAAAGAAGCTATTGACAACGTCAGTGAGCATTGATCTGATGTGGTCTTGAGTTGAGATTTCATTGATATGGGGGTCTGGTAATTAATACACTTGATATGAGAGGAGATAGTTAAAGTTTTATTAAAATTTAATTAATAATAATACTCCAATAAAGTCGATCTTCTAAAACAAAAACAGAAAATGCTGGAAAAATTCAGCAGGTCTAGCAGCATCTGTGGAGAAAGGAACAGAGTTAATGTTTCAAGTCCGTATGACCCTTCTTCACAGCTGAAGAGAAATGGAAATGTGATGAAATTTATACTGTTTAAGGTGGGTGGAGCAGGTGAAGCTGGATAGAAGGCCAGCGATAGGTGGGGACTAAGGAGAGATTGACAAAGATGTCACGAAATAAAGGATAAAGGTAGTATTAATGGTAGTTGTAAAGGCTAAAAAAGGTGCTGATAGTGGTGTAAAGGTAGGAAACCAGAATATGATAATAGCAGAACAAGGGTAGCATTGTGTGAAAGAACAACATGGAACAAGTAACAGATGGCCCTTTTGGGGATGGGGTGGGGAAAAAAAGGATAGAAAATGGGATAGAAGGGGAGGGGATAAAAAGTAAATCTTTTAAGTGGTTTGCCTCAACAGATAACACCAATAGATCATGTAGTGGATTCTATGCCATCTACACTAACAGGCAGATGATACTACTGATCAGTCACATGTAACACAAGGTGCTCAATATATAAGATTTGAAAAGTTGGTTAACATCATTTGGTCTTAAACTTTAGATGAATTAAACAAAACTACCAAACACATCTGCCTCTCCCCTTTCAGCATTCCGAAGGGACCATTCCCTCCAGAGACCCTTGCCCACTCCTCAATCACCATCACTCCCTCCCTTTCCCATGGTATCTTCCAATGCAAGCAGAGGAGATGCAACACTTTCCCCTCTTCCCTTCTTTATCCTCACCATCCAAGGCCCCAAATACGCTTTCCAGGTGAAATAGTGATTTACTTGTGCTTATTTCAATTTAGCATATTGTATTTGCTGTTCATAATGAGATCCTTTCTACAATGGGGAGATCAAATGCACATTGGGTGACCACTTTGCGGAACAACTCCATTCAGTCCACAAGCATGACCCCAAGCATCCAGTCGCCTGTCATCTTGATACTCCACTCTACTCCTACTCTGATTTCCCTGTCCCTGGCATCCTACACCATTCCAGGGAGAGTGTTTCTGCTAGTTTAAATTCACCTGACATCAGACAAACCAATGTAAAAGTTCAGGGAATTTCAGGCCCAAGTTATGTCGAGTGCAAATTGAGTTTCTGCGATCTATTCACTGATATTGAATCCAGCCCCATCCCAGATTGAGTTAATGAGCAAGTCAACTTTCCACCAATTGAGCTTGTTTGTGGCCCATTGAGAAGGAACATCTAAGCAAGCTATTTTGGGTTTTTAGGCGGGAAGGTACTAGCAGGCACCGTCTAAAAGTTTTAAATATTAGAAAGTATTTCGTTTTCTAGGAAACTGACCAGCATACACCAACTAAACGAATAAATGATCTGTATAGCTTTTTCTTTCAAGTCATTTCTAGTTATTTAAAATCATGTTACTCACAGGTGGTGCACTAGAAAGTCATGAAAAATGCTCATTGTTTGGAACAAAGCTATATAAAACTGCAACAGGTTACCATTCTTAAATCTTAACTTTACAAAGTTCTCTCAATTTGGGAACCATTCTTTTCAAATGGAAAATTGCGCATGTCATTTTGTTATTTAAGAAAGAGATGGAAACCAGGGAATTATAGGTTAGTTAGCCTAACCTCTGTTGTTGGGAAATTGCTAGAACCTATAATTAACGGTAGGGTGACTGAGCACCTCGAAACTTTCCAGCTGATCAAAGAAAGCCAGCATAGACTTGTAAAGGGTAGATCGTGAATTTTTTGAAGAGGTGGTTAACGTAGTAGACAGGAAAATGTCAATGGATGTTATCTATCTAGACTTCTAGAAGGCATTTGAAAAACTCCCTCATAAGAGAGCGTTAGCTAAAGTTGAAGCTCATGGAACTGAAGGCAAATTATAGAGCTGGTTAGGAAAGTGGCTGAGCGAAAGCAGACAGAGAGTAGAGATAATGGGCAAATACTCTTAATTGATAGAATATGACTATTGGTGTCCTAGAAGGATCTGTGATGGGGCCTCAACTATTCACTGTATTAAAGACTTAGATGATGGGATAGAAAGTCACATATCCAAATTTGCTGATGACACAAAGGTAGGGGGCATTGCATGTGATGTAAGTGGAAGCATAAAATTGCAAAGAGATATTGATGGGTTAAGTGAATGGATAAAACTGTGACAAGTGGAATTCAATGCAGGCAAATAAGAGGCCATCCACTTTGGAGCTAAAAAGAATAGAACAGGGTACTTTCTAAATGGTGACTTGCTAGCAGCAGTGGAGGTCAGAAGAAACAGGGAAACCATGTACATAGATCATTAAAATGTCATGAACAAGTATCGAAAATAATCAAAAGGGCCAATGGAATACTGGCCTTTATATCTAGAGAAATAGAATACAAGGAGGTAAAAGTAATGCTTCAGCTATACAAAACCTTGGTTAGACCTAGAGTACTGTGTGCAATTCTGGGCAACACTTGTTAGGAATGATAGATTGGCATTGGATGGAGTACAGCATAGATTCACAAGAATGATGCTTGGACACCAATGGTTAAATTACAAGGAGAGATTATGCAAACCAGGGTTGTATTCCACGGAATTTATAAGGTAAAGGGGTGATTTGATCAAAATGTTCAAGATATTAAAAGGGGAGTGGATAGAGTAAGATTGGGAGGAACTATTTCCACTCACTGGGGAGTCTAGGACTGGGGAACAGTCAAAACATTAAGAGCCAGAGCTTTTAAGAGTGAAATGAGGAAACATTTATTCATGCAAAGGGTGGTAGGCAATTCGAATTCTCTTCTGCAAATGACAACTGATGCTAGATGAAGTGTTAATTTAAAAACAGAGATCGATAGATTTTTGTTACCAAAGGTATTAAACGATATGGAGTAAAAGCAGGTAAAATAGGTCAGCCAGCCATGATCTCATTGAATGATGGAGCAGGCTCAAAGAGCCTAAATGGCTGACTCCTGTTCCCATGTTAAATATATAAAAGATTATTTTTTTAAATACAAAAGAATAAACAATTATGTTCCAAAATGCTGCCTAACTGTGGTTTGTGGAAGATATTTTATTGCGATTATGAAAAGGAGATTGAGCAGAAACTCGAACCACAACTTCACTTGAAAAAGCAAGCACAATTTCGAACACCATTTGCATCCAGGCCGCTGACTGCACCCAAAGTTGAAACATTGCTCCAGGTACATTTGAAAGACAGCAGCGAGTTCTTGTCTATATTTCTTCTGCAGCCAACATGAAAGGATTAGCTGGTAATTTCTTTGATGACCGGGGATTTTGTTTTCACATTTGCTTGTATACCTACAGACAGTCCATTCGCGGTAATTTAGATACTTCAGAAACCTGTTAAGATATATTTAAATACAAGTCTTTCTTTACTTACTTGGGTTGGTGTTCCTTTACTCAAAGGTAGTGCAGGCGTGGTTTCATAGAGGAGTGACTTGACTGGTTTTACTTCAGGAGTGCTACTTGCACTGCTAGCAGAGGAACCTGAAATAGAAGCGTGGGCTGCTGCCACTGCCCAGGCCCGTTCTGCTGGCACAAACCTAGAGGAAAACAATGCACAAAATGAATCACGCTGGACCAAGAAAACATTCAAAACAGGGCTGCTCGTTAAAACAGAGTTACACTGATAGACACTAAATCAATCAGAGCTGCGCCGACGCAACACTTATACGCATGTGTCACCCATCAATGCTTCTTCCATCATTGAGACTCAATGGCCAGGATTTCCCGGTCGGCAAGCGGGAGGCAGGGCCTGCTCGCCGACGTGTAAAATGATGGGCAGAACTCCTGACGTCAACACTCCCCATTTAAATTTTCAGGTAGGCGGGGCTCAGCAGAATCAGCTGTGCGCCTGCCGACCTGTCAATGGCCAATTGAGGCCACTGACAGAGTCACTGAACTAATTAATGGACCTGCCCGTCCAGCCTTAAAAGTTGGTGGGCAGACCGGGACCCTGGCGGGCATTAGAAAAAGCATGAAACCTCATCCACGGGCGGGGTGAGGTTTCATATAGGTTTTTTAAAAATGTAATTAAAGTGTACGTAAAAGTTATGGACATGTCCCAACTCATGTGACAGTGTCACAAGGGAACATGTCAGGGATTTTGTTTTTCTATTTTTTGAATTTTTAAATGTACAGCCGATCTCCGAGGCAGCACTTAGCCTCAGGGAGATGAATGCGCTCTTTTGGTGCATGCGTGTAAGAGCGCACTCTCCGCTCAGGGAATTCCCCCCCCAACCCCTGCCCGCACAGGGGGCGCATAGCGCTTCCATGCGGACGTCACTCTGGGCCGCCCATGTAAAATGGCGGTGCGCGCCCAATCGGGGGCACCGATCGGAGGCGCGCCCGCTCTTCAACTTCCCCCCGCAACGGGGGGAAAATTCTGCCCAATGTAATTTTCACACTGTGACTGCAGTGCTAGAAGCTCCTACAGTAACCTAGTGCTTGCGGCTGCCTTGTGAGTACATGGGAGCGTTGAGTTCCCGCTAGGGTGGGCAATCAACAAAATGCTTTGGCCACTGTGGCGGTTTTGCCAAGCGAGGGTTTGTGCAAGTTTCTGAGTGAACACATTAGTGTAAAAACCTGACCATAAAATCTCCCAAGAATCAGCGCATACCCTAAACAGTGGGAGCATGAGTGGAACAGGTCATTTTCCAGCAGAGGATTGAGATTGCAAGGAAATGAGCCAGTCTTCAACTGACCACTTTATCGCCCTTAGCCTTACCTTCAAACAACTGCTCCATTTATCCTTGGTACATAAAACCTGTGACCGACAGTCAATTAAGGCCACAGATAAATGTCCTGCTCTGCTGTAATTGACTGAATTTAGACTTACTTAAACTGAATTTAAACTAATTGCAGCAGCAGCAAGAGAAACAAACCTGGCTCTGGCTTAAAATCCTGCTGTTCATTGCAGTTACAGGTGATTAACGCTGTGACCATGGGTGCCTGTATGTCAAATATATGGGTGCAACGCAATGACCACCACTAAATTGGCACAATTGGAAAATTTTGCACCATTCCAACTTGGAGGTGTAGCCAGTTTCGCGGGCTTCGGGCTAATAAAATTTTGCACCAGCGTAAAAGATTGCTCCAGAATGAAGTGGTCAATGGCACAACTCACTTATGGTTAAAATTCTGCTACATTTATCACTATTTCATCTCAGCACAAGTGCTATTGGAGTTTCATGTTCAGGTATTCAAGACCAGTTTGGCCAGAACCAATCATTTCCAAGTTGTACTGTTTTGTCCTTCTGGATATCTGGGCACAAATCATGGGGAAACACCACACCCTGGTATTTACTGGTGTTTTGCTGTATGGCAGCACATTATTACTCTTATGCTAACCCAATCTTCCAGGCACTTGAAAAAGTCATATTCCACCTGAAGCAAAAATAATCCTAATGAGGCAGATGGTTTATTTCCAACATTTAGACATTTTTTAAAAGTTATATTTTTTGAGAAATTTTAAGTCAAGTTGAGTGGTGGCATTACTGGGAAATGAAACATTTTCTGTTTAGGGTTCAGTGTCAGTCAGGCACTTGCAAAACAGATAAAACTCAAGTTATTCTTTCCAACCTTAAATTCAGAAGACAAATATTACTATTTCAATGTGATTTTTCGCATCCCACACATTAGCCTTCCTCATTGCCTCAGTAAGGGTGCCTACAACCAATTAGTTTTGAATCATGGGTTTTCTGTTGTAGGTCCTGGGCTGAGACTGATCAGTTTCACTTAGGACGCTTGCAGGCAGCATAGAAAGAGCTGAACCTTAACAGAGGTGAAATTAGTGTTCCAACCATTGCACCAATCCAGCCCTCTTCTTTTGTTACTGAAATAAAGCTTATGTAAACAAACATACAAACAAAAGAAACACAGTTTAAGTACACAATGACAAATTACATTTCTAAAGTGCTCAGTACCATCAAAAGGACATCTCAGTACTGTTTATAGGCTTAAGAATAGTAACTGGACAATGCGCAGGAGTTGGAATCAAAAGGAAGAAAGTTAAGAGCAGGAAAAAAGCATGATCTTGGGGAAGTGGATTTTAAAAGTAGGGCAAAAGATAGAAAGGCTGAGATATTAAGAACAGGTGTTGCACAGGAAAAAGGAACAAGGTGGTCGAAGGGGCAGCTCCCAATGATGGAGTAGGGGAAGGGAAAGGGGCACAATAGCACAACATTGGAGACTGGAAGGTGCACAAAGGGGCATAAAGCTAGAAGAAATCATGGAAATAAGGAGGGGCAAGACTGGGGAGGAATTTGAATAGAAAGGTAAGGATCTTAAAGTTGGAAATCTGGGATAGGGGAAGTCAGTGGAGCTTTATGAAAACTAAGATGGTATGGGATGCATATCTCAGTGCAGGTGAGTCGTGGGCCTTATCATTTTGGATAACTTGTAGCATATGAATGGAAGGCCAAAAAGGAATCAGATATGCCCTGGATCCTTATCATAAATACATATTACAACATGCATCAATGGCTTGGAATAAGAAACCTAACTAGGTTTCAATAATTACAGCTGGTTATGTATTCTAAGCTAATTATATAAATGCCTTGTCAAATCAGGAAACATATCTGTATCTCTCCTCCTCTCCTTCCCCACCCCCATGGGTCTATGGATATTTTCTTTTTCAATAAAAACACACAAAGGGAGTCGAGATCTTGTATATCTCATCATGGTTACTCCTTATATTTCCTACTGAACACCTAAAGCCACTTTACTGGCCTGGATTTTGGCCTAGCAGTGATGAAGTAACGATGATATATGACCTGAAGGTGACAGTTTTTAAATGCACCAGCTGCAAGACAAAAAAAAAAAGACCATGGTACATCTAGTTTACAATCTACTATCCTGGTAGTCACAAATATGGGTTGGGGAGGTGCTGCTGCAAAGGTTTGTAGGCACATTGCAGCTACAGTGAAAGGGTTGGATCTTAGGTTGTTAAGTGATGTGCCAATGAGACAGAACTTTGATATGGATGGTGTTGAGCTTCTTTAGCGTTGTTGCATCCATCCAGGCTAGTAGACAGGATTCTATCACACTACTCATTTACAGTTTGTGGAGAGGCTTTGAAGAGCCAGGTGAACCACCCGCTGCAGCCTCTGATCTGCTCTAGCAGCCACAGCATTTATGTGCTGGTCCAGATAAGCTTCTAGTCAACGGAGAGACCCTAGGATATTGAAAGTAGGGTGTTTGGTGATGGTAATGCCACTGAATTTCAAGGGGATGCGGTTAGGCCGTCTCTAGTTGCAGATGGTCATTGCCTAGCACCTGTACGGTTCAAATGTTACTTGCTAGTTATCAGCTCAAGCCTGGATGTTATCTAGGTCTTGCTCATGCTTCATTACCTGATGAATTGCGAATAGTGAACAATGTGCAATTGTCAACAAATACCTCCACTTCAGACCTTGTGATGGAGGAGAGGTCATCATTGAAGCAGCTGAGGACAGCTGGGCCTGGGAAGCTGCCTTGATGACCTGTGCTGAGATGACTGGCCTCCAACAATCATTCCTTTGTACCATCCACTGGAGAGTACTCCCCTGATCCCTATCGATTTCAGTGGTGATGCCACACCAAGTGAAATGCTGTCTTGATATAAAGAGCAATCACTCTCATATAACGTAGTTTACGTGCATAATTGCCCACAGCTCTACTCTTAGCCCGTTACTACAGTGGCCTTCACCAGTGATTTCATTGAGGACAAACTTCAAGGTGATGGAAAGCAATCTTGTTAAATACCCTGCTCCAGGCAGAATTAAAAGATACTAATTCACTGTTTCATCACTGTAGTGGGTTTACTGTGATGACAGCATCACATTATTACATAGGGGCTTAGACCAAAGTGCCAGAGAATGCAAAGCTGGTGTTTCACTCCCAAGTATCTAAAGCAATTTGGGCACCAGAGGGCAAACCAACCTTATGAGGCTTCCAGATCACACTGTAGGTGAATGGGTTTAATGAGTATTGTCAGAAGCCAATATCTAATGAAACAATTAGAAGGCATTTTGGGCAAAATGCTTTCTAAATGTAATAGAAAAATTCTGCTGCTTATTCTTTGAAGAGCTGTAAAAAAAAAAAAGGGGATTCTGTTAAAAGTAGCAGTAAGTGGAGGTATGTGATGGCAAATCACTCAATTCAGATTCTAGGCAATATTTGCAACTCCCAATTTTGATTTAGCATAGTTATTTGTAAAAGCTATAGATTTACCCGTGGAGAATGGCAAATGTAACATCCTTATTCATGATAGGATGCAAGGTTATTCCTAGTCAGTTTAGGTGAATATGGTTTTAGTAACAATAATCAGGAGAAAAAAAAAATCAACAGGCACTTGGAGAGGTTTGAGTTAATTAAGGAGAGCCAGCACAGGTTTGTAAAAGGCATATCGTACTTGACTAAACTAATTGAATTTTTAGATGAAGTAACAGAGAAGGTTGATGGAGGGAAAGTAATTGACATTGTCTATATGGATTTTACGAAAACATTTGACAAAGTGCCACATAAAAAGCTGGTTAACAAAACGGATGCTCATGGAATAGGAGTAGTGGTGTTAACTTGGTTAAAAAATTGGCTCAAGGACAGAAAACAGCAAGTCATAGTAAATGGTTATTTTTCAGACTGGAGGATGGTAGACATATGTGTGTGTGTGTGTGTGTGTGTGTGTGTGTGTGTGTATATATTTATATATAATATATCTCACATACACAATATATATTTAAAAAATGACTTGGATATTGGAATTCAGAGCAAAACGTCAAAATCTGTCCATGATATCAAATTTGGAGGCAGGGCAGACAGCGAGGTTGATACCAATTGACTGTAACAGGGCACAGATGGGCTAGCAAAATAAGCAGACGTGGTACAGATGGATAATGCAGAGAAATGTGAAGTGATGCATTTTGGCAGAAGGGAAGGGAGAGCAATATAGATTTGATGGCACAGTTCTAAAGAGTGTGCAGGTACAGAGGGATCTGCAAGTTCATGTACAAGGTAATGACAGGCTTGTATAAGGCAGGCAAAGAAAATCTGTTCCCATTAGCTGAAGGTACAAGGCCTAGGGGACATAGATTAAAAGTTCTGGGTGAGAGATACAGGGGCAATGAACTTTTTTTTAAAAACAGTGAGTGATAACAACCTGGGACACACTGCCTACGGGTGTGGTGGAAGTGTAGATGATGAAAGGTTTGAAAAGGAAATTGGGCATTTGAAGGAAATAAACTTGCAGGGCTACAGGTATAGAGCGAGGGAGTAGGACTGATTGCATTGCTCTACAGGGAGCCAGCATGAACTCTATGGGACAACCGACGTCCTTCCATACCATAATGACTATGACTAGGTGATGAAGCAGTGATTTTAAATGGGTTCCTTTAAAGACAGAAGACAATGATTTGGCTCTGGTATCTGAAAAACTCTGGAAGAATGATCGATCTTTTTAGTCTCTAGTTGGTTTGTTAACTACTTCATAGTACTCAGTGCCACAGAGGTCTCTTATGAACGCACCTATGTGCAACACTGTTAATCTGATCACAATCCAGTCAAGATTCCAGCTACGTAACTAGCATACAGCACAAATTGTTAACACAAGTAACAGACTTGAAGTTTTACCAAAAAAACTAATTATCAGCTACAGCTATGTTGTGGGTTTTCTGCATGACATTCTCAGTGGGAAGTAAGGAAGGGTATATTTTAAATATCAGCAGCTGCAGACAGAAAAGACAGAGGGATTGAGGCGATTGTTGACTTAAGTAGCAATACTTTTCTATGATGTGCTTTCCCTGCTGCTGCCTTGTTTACAGAAGGAAATAAAAATGTTTTAATTGAACTGTTAGGTTATCACTGATTTCATTGCTGCATGGTATGTGAAGCACTAATTCTCGTATTTGGTTTTGTATTCTTTGCTTTGTATCCTTTAATTGTGTCTCCCATTACATTTGGAGAGGGACTGATATGTGTTAATGGGGACATGGCTCAGCAATACCACTAGATTTTTCACTGAGTAGTCCAGGTAAGTTCTCTTTTCATTAGTATGAAAGTAGTTAACTCTCAACCTGCATCAGTGGCAGGGGAGTGGCTCAACAGTACATAGCAACACTTTTAAAGCTCACAGTTCAATGTGCGATTTTGACTGTATAACATGCTAAATATGAACTCTTTTACTGAAGGGAAAAATTCTGAACTAAAATATTTTGGAGATAAGGAAAAAGAAAATCACTTGTAAGTCTGATCTGTACAAAAGGACAGCTTTCCCCATTTCTGGTGTGTTGAATCCCAGCAGCACTTTTAGGGGCATGGGAATGGGATGTGGCAGCCCTCCATCTCATAAGCTTGCACATCGGTGGCCAACTCTGTGTTAAGCATCGCCTGGTGTGGCTCAGGAGCTCCACCGACTCCATTGCATTTACTGCAGAAGGAGACAGTGGGTTGAGAAGGTGGACAATTTGCTGGCCTCTGTTTTTCCTGGGCCCTTTTCTCAAACAGTTGAGCTTTTCATTTCCAATCACCTCTTCCAAAACCCTTCCAAACATTCAGCCTCTGATATCTGTGACCTCTGCAGGCTATCCCCCACTTGTCATTGTCAATGACCACCATTTTCACATGTCGCTTGCAGGTGTCCTTGGAGCGGAGGTATGCATGCCCAGGAGGTCGTGATCCACGTTCACCATACAGAAGGTCTTTGGGTATATGGCCGTCATCCGTCTGATGAATGTGGCTGAGCCAGCGCAGACAGCGTTGGCTGAGCAATGAGTGTATGCTGATGGAATTAACACGCTCCAGGTCCTCCAAGTTGGTGATCTTGTCCTGCCAAGAGACAGTGAGGATATTTCTGAGATAGCAAAAATGGAAACTGGTCAGCCTTTTCTCCTACCTAGCACAAATTTGTCCAGGTCTTGCCACTATACAGGAGTGCTCCAGGGATGTAGACTTGCAGTATGCTGTTCTCAGTCAGGTTGCTGTTATTCTACGCTTTCTTACTCAGCTTGAACATAACGGCTGCAGCTTTTGCAAATGTGTGTTGATTTCAGCATCAAGTGACAGATTGTTGGTGATCGTGGAGCCTAGATATGTGAAACTATCAACAACCTCCAGCATCACATTGTCATTGCTGACGGTATGGCAATATCCCGGACCATGACATTTGTCTTCCTGATGCAGATGGTCAAACTCTTTACAGGCAAGACAGAGTATGTCCATTTACCAATGCAGATGTCCCTCTGTATGGAATGTTTGTGTGGAATCGTCAGCGTTGAGTAACTCTTGGCGACTTGGTGCACCTTTGTATTGGATCTCAAACAAGTAAGGTGCAACAACTTTCTGTCAGTTCTGGCATGCAAGTAGATACCCTCGCTAGATGACCTGAAGGCATATGACCGCAGCAAAGGGAGGAATATGCCAAAGATTGTCAGTACAAGAACGCAGCCCTGTATGACCCCCACTGGGGATCTCAACAGGTTCTCATGTTGCCCCATCATAGCTGACCTTACCCATCATGTTGTCATGGAAAGAGGAGATCACGTTGAGCCGCCTCAGCAGGCAGCCAATTTTCTCCAGCAGCTTAAATAGACTGCCTCTGGTCACATGATTGAATGCCTTGGTGAGATCAATGAGGGCAGTATATCATGGTCTCCTTTGTTCACAGCATTTCTCTTGCAGTTGCCCAACTGAGAAAATCAAATCATTTGTTGATCTTCCAGGTTTGAAACCACAGCAGGATTCGGAATTTTTGCGAAATCTGCAGTCTAACAAAGTCAACACAGGCAACACTTCTCCCACAATACTCAGCTGGTAGATGCCTTGATAGTTGTTGCAATCACTGCAGTTACCCTTGCTCCTGTACAGGGGGGTCACAACCCTTGCATTATGCATATCCTGGGGCACTGCCCTCTTCCTCCACCAGAGACTAGAGATTCAGCAGATGCTGCAGGAGTGCCAGTTTCCCATGTTTGGTGAGTTCAGGTGGTATAGCATCACCTGGAACTTTACCTATAGCAAGCAAGTCACTAGCTTTGCTAAGGTCCTCGACCGTGGGTTCAATATCCAGCTCTACCATGACAGGCATGCTTTCCATGGCGTTTAGAGCTTCCTCGGTGACAGTGTTCGCCCTGGAGTACAACTCAAGTTAGTGTTCCACCCACCTCTCCAACTGTTTATTGCAGTCAGTGATGACTTCCCCTGTCTTTGTTTTCAATGGAGCCATTTTCTTTGCTGATGGACCTGTTGCCTTTCTGATCCCTTCATACATGCTCCTGACATTCCCTTGTCGGAGGACATAATGTCAACCTCGAACCATTCAGCATTTTTCTGCTCTTGCTTCCTATACACACAGTGCTGTTTTGTAGATGGTGTCTCAAAGTATGTTCCATTTCACTTCTACACCATGTGGGAATGCCAGAGAGTGCCTGCTCAATCGAGTCACAAAACTGCTGATTTTTAATTAGGTAGGCAGTGTCGCTGGCATTGATATGAGGACAGCACAGTTGCTCTAAATGAAAAAGCTTAAAGGGGTTGCACCCTCACCTTAGTGCGCACCAGGGAGTGATCTGTATCACAGTTAGCACTCTGCTAACTGCAAGTGTTGAGAATACTGTTCAGAGAGTCACATCTGGTGATGATCAGAGCCAGCTGGTGCCAATACTCTGATCCTGAATGTCTCCAGGACCCCTTGTGGCAGGATTTGTTCTAAAAGGTGTTAGTTAGACAAAGCTCATGGTACATAGGAACAAGCTCATTGGAATAGATTTTAAAAAGGTTTAAATCTTTGTTTGTGATAAACACTTCTCAGTATAGTGAATATCATGACCTCAGTCGTGATTACTTGATTGACAATAATGAATCTGAACATTGCAAACATTATCAGCATTTTCCTGTTAATGTTGAGAGATTTTATGTTCCAAAAAAAATTATTCTAACCCCCATTACTTTTTATAACTATCTCATTTTATTAGAAATATCCTTGCCACAAAAATTTTGATGAAAAACTCATGGATGAAGTAATGCAACAGATAAGCTTTAGTCCACCACAACTTAATTTATTTACACTATGTTAAGTGTATACTATCCTAAACTATATCAATTCACCCAACACTAAATTAAGTTAAATCAAATCCACGGAGATATTAAAGTAAATAAATCTGCAGGTGCTAAAGCCACTAGTACAACATCCAGCATGTTTCATCCTTAAATAAGCTATAAACATTGTTATTGAAAATGATAAAATGTGGATTATTCACTCAAAGTGTGATAAAGCAAAAAATTCTTCAAGCCTTCACTCCTCTCCTATCAGTAGTTTTTCTAATAAAAGTTACATGGCTAACATGCTAAAACAGCAACTATAGACTACATGCAAACAATGGAAAGACTGACAAAGTACAGGCACCTGATTTATTTCACAGCTTAGAGGTATATTATCAATATATACATTTTCAAAGCTGATTCCGTAAACCAAGGGGCAAGGGAATCTTCATTTGGCATTCCTCAAAGTCCAATAAATGGTGCCTCATATTGAATATATACTCAAGGTTCCTCAGAGAGCATAGGAGTGCGAATAACCTGCAGCATTTATTTAGGATTATTTATCAAGTTTCAAGAGTTGCTAATTCAGGGAACAAGATGTCACCTAGAGCAAACCTCAGTTGAAATATTCAATAATTTTTTTAAAAAGCAAGCACAAGCCCAACTTTCACCAGCAGCAGAGGATTATGAGCTTTACAATAAAACAGGAGAAATGAAAATGGTATGAACAGATCCTGCACATGAACCTCGATGGGCTACATGTGAGTCTTACCTTCTTCTTCTGATATTGTAAATTAGTTTTGCTGAAGTTGACATTTTAGCATTACATTCACAATGGTTCCTTCTTTCCAAAGCGAGACGAAATACTATTTTGAAATAAAATGTGATAATTTCTCACCATGCAGCAGGAAAGGTCATTAAGAGGATTAAAGTTTCTACATTCTGATTTTCCTATGTGCCAGATACAACCTCACCCCTCGATTGTTGGCTCCATGCATCCTGTATGGCGCAACGTCTCCTGTATTCTACACCCTCTCACCCAACAATATTACCCTTATTTACCAGCTTCACCCACCCTATCACATGCTGACAGAAAGACTGATAGTCTTACTGGCATTCATTTACACCCAATTCCAGAATGGAAATGTAACCCTTTATCCGTGATTGGCTAATGGGCACCTTGGCACGACATCCCTTTGGGTTTTATTCCTATTTTACTGAAGAGGAAGATAATGTAATTAAATCTGGAGGCCTGGTCTTGAACAGATGCCATCAATTTATCAGATAAATTAACAAGGTTGACCCAGGAAATGATTTTGGTTCTCTTGGTATCTTTCATTACACTAACAGGGCTGCAATAGCAAGCCCACCCATATGGTGAAGATTATTGTGACTAATCTAACTGCAACAGATCTTCTGGATGCATATTTTGCAATCCCCTCCTCCAGCAACTTCCAACACATCAATTCTTTATTAAATGTAGTCCTAAAGATTTAAGTTCAGTTTTGAAAATGTGCAAAGGACCAGCAGGCAAATGCTATGTGTGAGAGATAGAATGTTATGCAAAAGCATTTATTAGTTAACAATTATGATCATTTCTGTTTACTCCAATTTAAGATTCTTAATAGTGCCTCCGTCACACCCATTACAATAATTGAAGTGGGACTATGACAAAGTGGTACCTGTGGAGATGTGCTGAAAGCCAAGGTACTTTTGGTCATCTGTTTTGGACGTCCTAAAGTTAAAGGATTCTGGGTTAGAATCTTTGAGCTTCTGAATAATTTAAAAAATAATATTTATGTTCCAGTCATAACAGCTTGTAGGAACCCTAAGTGAACCACCTGCACGTCATCCTACATGACTATTGATATTGGAAAGTTGACACTCCACATATGGTGCTTCCATTATTTGGGGACCCTCATGGAAATATCTCCAAATAGAATAAGTTTAATTCACAGCATACCTAGAACTAGGCTACTACTTTGTTCACTGGGCCATAACATGGCACCAGAAGTCATGCCTGTTATCTCCCTTTCCTTCTCCATGGCGGTTCTTCCCCTTCCACATGGCACACTTCACCACACATTTCTCCATTCCCTATACATTTCCTATGTATCTGCATCACTCTTCAGAATGTGCTGACACTTATTTTGTCTTCACATTCGCCTTTTTCCCAAAACATCTCCCTACATATTTCCAATTTCCTTGTATCATGCCTTATAAGTGCTACATTTCCCATGTAATAATATCCTACATGTACCTCCCATTCCACTTGCTTCCTCCCATCATGGTACTTCATCTTCCATTTGTACTTTCCTATGCGCTTCCCAGCATTAGTAACACAAAGCTCAGTGCCTCGTCATTGGCACGAATGTGCACAATCCTCTCATGCTTTAATGTTCTACTTATAGATTTTGAGCCAAGGCCTGACAGCAGATGAGCTGAATTTGCTTTGAATATCACAGGGGCTAACTGGCACATCTCACTGTTTTACCAGGCCACATGAACAACCAGAGGTTTAACATTTACCATCTTTTCTTCTCGTATTTTTCCTGCAGGAAATCTTTGACTTTCTGAGGATCTCTGAAATCTGGATAAACTGATGACCTTTCATCGTACAATCCCAGCCAAATCTGTTTACAGACCTGAATAATAAAATGGAGAAAATGGCATCCTGTTAAACATGACAAATGTATCAGTTTTAAGGATTTACCTTTATATTTGTTCTTCAGCAATTTTGCACAGTTGTACCTAGAGGATGCAAATCTAACTTCATGTCGTCAATGCAATTCACATCTAAAAGTGCAGATTATGCATTCATTCATTGTGCTTTTTTCAAAAGGTAGTATCTTCACCTGTATCTTATTGCTATATAAACTGCACCACCAATGAAAAGAATCAGAATGTACAATTGTAAGATGGGTAGATCAGAGGGAGCTGGAGTAATCTAGCTGGGCCAGATTCTGTACGGAACAGTTAAACTCCAGAAGCATGCAACATTCAAGAAAATAAGGCAGATGGGCATAGTCTTCCATCCAAACAGGCATTAACACTTTACGCCAACAGAAAAATCTACAGGGATTCTGCTATGAACTCAAAAGATTTTTACTTATTGAAGTTAAAGCGCAAGTACAACCATACACACTAGATTTAATATTCAAATGACATTTAACTGAAGAACTTCTGAATTAGTCAACAAATTTAGTTAGTTATATATGCTGCAGTCAGGGGTAAAGCTATGCAAATATTTTGAAAGTTAGATAATTTTTTGTTTAAAAGGAAAAAGTATATATACACATCTGAAGGTATTGTGGAATTGGAACATGAGATAGTTAAAGGAATACGTTAGGGTAGTCTGTACTTAGTACACTGTTCCAATTATATGCACAATGTGAAGGGGAAGGTCAAAGTAGCTTTATGGTAGTCCCTGGGATTTTGATACTTTGTGGGAGGATCAAAGGTTTTACAAATATGGCAATAAGCCTTGTGAGGTTGGGTCACTGGCCTTTGACATATTAGGAAAGGGAAATTATTTTGTGGTTTTTGTCTGCTTCTCTCAGGCAATAGTCCATGTGTGTGTGTGGTAGGTGCTTGGGTCATGTGAGTATCCTGGGATAGGTTCCAGATTGCTTGTTATTTCCGGAGTTCCACGCAAGGTCCATATATCCCTTTCTCTGACTGATATATGCTGAGGAGACTGCCATATTTCACCACAGTAGGGAAACGGGGGTCGGAGGGATGTTGGGGGGAGAGGTGGGGAATATTCATTTTTGTACTTAGCTGCATCATGGGTAGCTTAATATTGATTCTCTGAAAGAAGTGCAAACACTTTATGAATTCAGTGTACTATTAGAGGAATACATTGGGCTAGTATACAAAGTGCATGTTTTCCAACAAATATTTCCTCCACAGTGAGTAAACCCAACTGTTTGTTGTGCAGGAATTAAACAGCACATCATAGTTTCTATGGCATTTTGGATTTCAGTCCAGAACTAACCGCCGCAGGGCCATAATGAATGCAGCAATGAATCATTTTGGCCGTGGAATTTTCAACATTCATCTATCAGGTTAGGGTGAAACTTGCAGATCAGATATATTGCCTGTGGTACGTTCAATGCATTACAATAATTTATATATGTGTAGCACCTTTAACGTAATGAAATGTCCCAAGGCACTTCACAAGGCCATTACAAAACAAAGTATGACAACAAGCCACATAAGGAGATATTAGGTCAGATGACCAAAAGCTTGGTCAAAGAGGAAGATTTTAAGAAGCATCTGAAAGGAGGCAAAAAAGTTAGAGAGGTGTAGGGAGGCAAATCCAAAGCTTGGGGCCAAGCCACCAATGGTAGGGCAATTATGATTGGGAATACACAACAGAAATAGAGAAGCACAGGTATCTCAGAGGATTGAGGGGTTGGAAGAGGTCACAGACATAGGGAGGGGCAAGTCCACGGAGGGATCTGAACACAAGGATGAGAATTTTAAAATCAAGATGTTACTTTACCGGGAGCCAACGTAGGACAGCGAGCACAGAGGTGACAGCGCAACAGGACTTGCTGCGAGTTATGGACAGCAGAGTTTTGGATGACCTCAAGTTTACAGAGACCAGCCAGGAGTGCGTTGGAATGGTTGAGTTTAGAGGTAACCAAGGCATTACTTTGAACTGAACCTCCTGCACTCTGTTGCAGATGGTAGCCTGTTTTCCTACTTCTTTCAATTCCTCCTCAGTTAACTGGTGACCTAGTTCTCACTTCCAGGCCTAAGGTTTTATATGTCATCTTTTGATCTAGAGACATGTTAGAGATAAGTTTGCAAAAACTTAAAGGAGAGTGAACACAGTTTCAAAGGAAATAGCTCAGAGTGGAAGGTTTTTGAGCATGCCTGAAAATTGAGGAATTGTCGGGGAGACGCAGACCACTTTCGAGAGGTGTCAGTGTTATTCTGGGCCCCTGTCATCCTTCTCAATGGAAAGAGAAAAATGTAGCCAAAAGTTCTTCTGATCTTCCATCACATTAATTACAAACTGTGTCCAATTCATCAATTAAACATACAGGATTATATCTCCAAACTCTTTAGTCTGTAGGCTCAATTTATTATAGAGAAAAGCAGACACACAGAACAACAATGGCGGTTTTGATGAAGGGTGAATGCCTGAGCAAACAAAAAGAACAAAAACTTGCATTTAAATAGCATCTTTCATGTCCTTTGAATGTGCCACTTAAGTATCTTTGGAGCATAGCAATTGTTACCATATAGACAAATGAAGGAGCCAATTTGCATTCAGCAAGATCCACAAAAGGGATTGGGAAAAATTAATCTGTGTTTTTGGTGGTATTGGCGAGAGATACGTAATGACTAGGGTCACTGAATATATTCAAGCCTGAATAAGCAATATTTTTGATCTACAAGGGAATTAAGGGTTATGGGGGGCAGTCAGGAAAGTGGAGTTAAGGCCACAATCACATCGGCATGATCTTACTGAATGGTGGAGCAGGCTTGAGGGGCCAATGGCCTACTCCCACTCATATTTCTTATGTTCTTTGACCTGGACACACAGGATTCCCTACACTTCTTTGAATAGTATTATGAATCTTACATCCAGCTGAATAAGTTTAAAGTTTCATACAAGAAGCACACATCAATACTGCACTGATGTATCAGCCTAGGCTTTATGCTCAACTTCTAGAGTGGGGATTGAACCCACAACCTTTTGATTCAGAGACTCAGGAATTGTTCTCCTTAGAGAAGAGAGGCTGAGAGGAGATTTGATAGAGGTGTTCAAAATCATGAGGGCTTCAGACAGAGTAGAAGGAAACCATTCTCATTGGTGGAAGGGTCAAGAACCACAGGACACTAATTTAAGGTGGCCAGGAACATAGGAAATAGGAGGAGGAAGACATTTGGTCCCTTGAGCCTGCTCCGTCATTCAACTAGATCATGGCTGATGATCTTGCTCAACGCCATTTCCCCTACTATCCCCATATCCCTTGATATTTTTAGTATCTAGAAATCTCGATCTCTGTCTTGAATATATTCAATGACTGAGCCTCCACAGCCTTCTGCGTTAGAGAATTTGAAAGATTCAACACCCTCTGAGTAAAGAAATTCCTCCTCATTTCAGTCCTAAATGGTCTCTTATTCTGAGACTGTGCCCCTTGGTTCTAGAGTCCCCTAGCCAGCAGAAACATCCTTCCTGCATCTACCCTGTCGAGCCCTGTAAAAGATTTTGTGTGCTTCAATGAGATCACCTCTCATTTTTCTAAACTCTAGGGAATAAAAATACAGGCCCAGTCTCCTCAACCTCTCCTCATAGGTCAATCCTGTCATCTCAGGGATCAGTCTAATGAACCTTCGTTGCACTCCCTCTATGGCAAGTGTATCCTTCCTTAGGCAAGGAGGCCAGAACTGTAAAAAATATTCCAGGTGTGTGGTCTCACCAAGGCTCTATACAACTGCAGCAAGACTCCTTTACTCCTGTACTCAAATCCTCTTGCAATAAAGGCCAACGTACCATTTGCCTTCCTAATTTCTTGCTGCAGCTACATGTTAGCTTTCAGTGACTTATGAACAAGGACACCCAGGTCCCTTTGGACATCAACACTTCCAAATCTCTCCCCATTTAAGGAATACTCTACATTTCTGTTTTTCCTACCGAAGTGGATAACTTCACATTTTTCCATATTATATTCCATCTAGCATGTTTTTGCTCACTCAATTAACCTGTCTCAATCCCCTTGAAGCCTCTTTGCATCCTCCTCACAACTCACATTCCCATCTAATTTTGTGTCACCAGCAAACTTGGAAGTATTATATTTGTTCCCCACATCCAAATCATTGATATAGATTGTGAATAGCTGTGGCCCAATAGCTTGGCAAGAGGACAAATGGCAACTTAAAGAAAAACAATTTCATGCTGCAAGTAGTTAGGATCTGGAATACATTGCCCAAGAGTGTGTTGGTAAGAGGTTCAACTGGAGTTTCAAAACGGAATTGGATAAGCACCCAAAGAGAAAAAAAAATGCAGGGAAAGGGTGGGGGAGTGAGAGTAGGTGAGTTGCTCTTGCAGAGAACCAACATGGACCATATAGCCACCTTCGGTGCTGTAATCATTCTGTGCTTTTAAGAGCAATAACACAGAGGCAAGCTGACGATTCATGTATTTTCTCTTTACATATGTTTATTTCCAGCCTTATCTGTTTTTATCAATTACATTCAAAAGACAATGTCATGAATTTTGCCAAGGATGCATTTAAAGAGAAAAATTCAAACTTCTTTTTATAGCAAGTGTAATTCTTGGAGGTTCAGGTAAATCTGTCAACGTGTCTCATTCCCAATGTTATTTTACTTTTTTACTCTTCTATTTCTCTCCAGAAATTAAACATTTTTCCCCACTAGCAGTAGGGCTGGATCCTAGCATGCAAGTTTTTACCTTCTGTCTTTCAACAATCTCCAGCGAATCTGGTTACATAAAAACTATAATAGTTTTAAATAAAAACAGAAAATGCTGAAAAAACTCAGCAGATCTGACAGCATCTATGGAGAGAGAAACAGAGTTAACGTTTGGAGTCCGTATGACTCTTCTTCAGGGCTGAGTTTTAAATAGTTCATTTACAAGACTTATTCTGCTTTATGTGTAGTTTCTTTCAAGGATTTATCATACGTTGAAGCTTTGTAAAACATTTGGCTTGGAAGAGATGTTTCACAATTTTGAAAGCAGGTCCAATGTTCCGGGGAACAAAACGATACATCTGATTGACAGCATCCAATTGAAAAAAAACAGTGCAACGACAACAGAAAGGTGGAAAGGTTCCACAGGGTTTCAGTCATTTGGCAGAGGTAAAGTAAAGACTTTAAGTTAAGTTTTTTTTTAAGGTAGATTATTAGCTGATGGATAAAACTTGCTGAATCAAAAGGAAAAAAAATAATGCAGTGACTACAGACTGGATGATTCAAAAAGGAATTAGATGTATTTCTGAACTGAGCAAACAATTAGAATAGACTTAGGAGATTTCAACTCCTTCCTGGTTGATGCAAGCTCCTCATAAAGGAGGCGGTAATTGTGGACAAAGAAGAGACAGTATAAGATAAAAAGATATTCATAAAATTGCAGTTATACATCATGATTCAAGCTATTTATAAATTTGCTGACAAAACAATTTTCATGCTCAGAACAAATCTATTTTTAACCTGTGATCTTCAATTATTGCCAAGTTTAATCTGCAGAGACACACACCGATTATTGCCACATCCTAACATTTACTGTAATTTCCATGGCATTCATTCTGGAGAAGAGTTTTCAGTTTTCTGCAATACTTCTGCCTCATTGTCCTCACTAATCTGCATTAATATTTTACCTGGTACCTAAACAAAAACTATTTAAAGCATTTCCCTAAAATGATAAATGCAAATGTAGCTAGATCATCAGTAAAACAGAACTGAAAAAGTAGTATTAATGAGCTTTATACGAATAGAAAGTAATAATGTAATAATGAGTTTGGATGGATGGTTACTGAAAACAATAGCACTAGAGCAGAGGATACTGTATGCTTCCATGTGTAGGCGCAAAATATAATATTGAGTAAGGTCTACAGCATGGCTCGTTTATAGGATATTCAAAAGCAAATTATATTAGGTGTCATCACAAGGCACTCTTGAGCTGAAGCTGAGTGTTGAAACAAAGCACAAGCTATGAAGTGCTCCATGGGGGGGCTATTCCATGATCAAAATGATTGAATACAGTGGAGTCCAGGAATGTACATCAACAGGTTGTGGAACATGCTGCATGCTACAATTTAACTAACTGTTAACTAACTGTCTCACTTTCCCCCAAAGACCAAGCAGCCAAGTTCTATCAGCGTTTATATTACTTATTTTCTGCTTTGCCCTGTTCAAATTTTGTGGACAAGGTTAGTGATTTCGAAAAGGCTATTCCTAGCCTATTTAAAGCAAAATACTATGAACGCTGGAAATCTGAAATAACAGAAGATGCTCAAAGTACTCAGCAAGTCAGGCAGCATCTATGGAGGGAGAAACAGAGTTAACTTTTCAGGTCTGTGGCCTTTCATCAGAACAAGAAAAGTTAGAGATGCAACAGGTTTTAAACAGCTATAGAGGCAGGGAAAGGGGGCGAGGAAGCTAAGAACAAAAAGGAAGGTCTGGGATTGGGTGGAAGACAAGACTGATTAAATGACGAAAGAGATGATGGTGCAAGGCAAAAAGGGAATGGCAATGGGGCAAGAAAAGAAACAAAAGACCAAGATCTGGTCCCATTTTTTGTTTTATTTTGTCCCAATACCACCCACTTTTGCCATTTAATCACTCCTGTCTTTCACCCTATCTCAGGCTTTCCCTTTGGTTATTTTCCCCCTCCCACCACCTCCCTCCCTGCCTCTGTGTTTGCTTAAACCTGTTACATCTCTTTCCAGTTCTGATGAATGATCACAGATTTGAAATGCTAATTCGGGTTTCTGTCTCCAAAGATGCTGACCCGCTGCTTCTGAGGATTTATGCTGTTACCTCCATTGTTGGATAAGTCAAAGCACCAAGTATCAGCAACTTGAGATACCAAACGTTAATGGGAATATTAATTTAAACTTATTACATTGGCCCAAGACTCTACAGTATGGACCACAAAGCACACTGTGGTAACATCACAGCAAAAGGCTAAAATCAAATCAGTTGGTGGGAGGAGTGGTGGTGAAAAGGAGGGAGGAGAAGTCCTTTAAATAGGAGAGCAATTGCTATACAGGAACATTATCAAAATAGTTACTTGAAGTTTCATTGGACTTGGAGCTGCTCAGTTAGCCAATAGTGAACACTGAACTAGTATTTTACTTGGGGTGACAAAATATATAACCATGATCTGAAATTAACCAATTATTACTAAGAATCAGTCTCAAACATGTAAACAGTATCCGAATCACAATTGCAGGGAAGAGATAAGGTCAGAGTTGTAACACTGCACCCAGCAATCTCTTGGGTTTATTTTTCAAAGTTGGCAACTCTTAAAAATGTCACTAGCAGTATTGTACAGTAATCTCTACTATGCAAAACAAGCACGAGTTCAAATGTCAGCTACAAAAGAACCATTTTTCACTGGAAATTAGAGTCAACTTCAATTAAGATGTGAAACTTTGGAATTAATATTTGACCCCTCCAATGTTCAGTAATTCCTGATACACATTGAACACATAAGGTTTTGAAAATATTTGCTCTCAAACAGCAGTGAATGTATTATCTTAATGGAGGGCCAAACTAAGGCCCTGGCATTTATATGTGAGGGAGGAGAAACGAAAATGCACTAATATCAAGAATATTAAAAGAAGGCAGAGGCAAAGGAACATTTTTAAGTATGATGCATCTCAGTCCTGACCTATACTGCAATAGATTTCATTTCTGCCCTAGTTTTGACAATAAATCTTTGCTGAGCACAATCCAACATTCAACTAACCCCTCAAGTAGTAAAGAGTTTCACTGATGCAAGAACCCCCAAGTGAAATTTTATAGACTTCAACTGGAAGTTGAAAATTCCTGTTGGGATCCTGCTTTCTGCTGATCAGAGTCAATTCCAATATAGACAATGTAATCTAGCAGGCTCAGAAAGATAAGCACAATATTGAAACATTTTTCCCTCAAGAAGGTTACAGTAGAGCTGGGTTCAATGAGTTTTATTAGCAAATAGGTGAGTCCTATTTTTTGGGAGGGTTCCAGCTTCAGTTTTAGCCAGGGTGGTTGTAAGGGCACACTTGGCCCTCTTGGTTAAGGGGCAGAGGCATATAATTGGTAGAGTTCTCAGTCCTGATCACTATTTTGCTTGAAGAATGGGTTTGGGAACATCAGATGAAGAAAGGATTGTGCTCAGTTGGGTGCGCTGCTCAATGTGAATCATTTAACCATATTCATTACCAAGGCTCAAAGACTAGTTAGCACTTGGGTGAGGTACAGTTTGTGAGCAGGAAGGTTTTTTTGAAAATAATCAACCTATAGAGAGCCTAGACTTTTACTAGATCAGCCTGCATTCCCAGGGTTAATATTCTAAGCTCTGGGTATTTGGCATAAGTGGAAGTGGTGCACTACGCTTTACCATTAAAGCTGAAGAGTTCAAAGTAATCTTAGGGAAAGAGCCAAAACATTTCTCCTCAAAAAAATTATTCTTTCGATATAATTCCATCCAAGAGAATCAAACCTGAAGTCAGATGAAAGGAATCAAAATCATGCCCATAAGCAACAATACCTTGTGTCAACTCAATAAGCAAAATAAATTATTTGAAATAAGTTCTCAATCACACTTACCTCATTGCCATGTTTTTGGAGAAACTCAATTTCTTGCTGTGTGAAGGTGGTCATGGAGATTGACTTCACTCTATGCGGAGGATTTAACCCACGTCTAGAGATTTAAACACAAAATTTATATTTCCAGCCATTACAGATTATGTACTTAATGCATCCAGAAACTTTTAAATAACTTCAGTTCTTGGATATACTGCACCTTCTAGTTGTAGACACCTTATTAGGTTTACAAGACACAATAATTCCCTCATCAATCATTCCTCTACGGCCTCTCAGGGAGAGGGGATAATTTACTACTAGAGCTAGGTTGGAAGGGAAGACAGAGAAAGAATCAGGAACACAGTAAATCACAAGATTCAAATTTTCTCACTCGGAGACAATTTCCAATCTGTCCCATTTGACAAAACTCAGGTGTATAAGAACACAAGGAATAGGAGCAGGAGCAGGTCATACAGCCCCTCGAGCCTGCTCTGCCATTCAATACAATCATGGTTGATCTTCTGTCTCAACTATACTTTCCCACCTGTTCCCTGTATCCCTCGATTCCCAGAGAGACCAAAAACTGTCCATCTCAGCCTTAAACATACTCAACAAAGGAGCATCAACAACCCTTTGGGATAGAGAATTCCAAAGATTCACAATCCTTTGTGTGAAGAAATTTCTCCTAATCTCAATCCTAAATGATCAACACCTTATTCCGAGACTGTGTCCTTTTCCTAAATTCACCAGAAGGGGTAACAACCCCTCGGTCTCTACCCTGTCAAGCCCCTTAAGAATCTTGTACATTTCAAGATCACCTCTCATTCTTCAAAACTCCAGACAGTATAGGCCCAATTTACTCAGCCTCTCATCATGGAGTAACCTTCTCAACCCAGGAACAATCCAGTGAAGCTTCACTGTACCAACTCAATGCAAGTATATTCTTCTGTAGATGGAGATCAAAACAGCACATAATACTCTAGGTGTGATCTCACCAAAGCTCTGTACAACAATAGCAAGACTTCCTTATTCTTGTACTCCAAGCGCATTGCAATAAAGCTAACATGCCATTTGCTTTCCTAATTGTTTCCTGTGCTTGCATGCTGACTTTGTGTTCCTTGTACATGTACACCCAAGCTTTTTTGAAACATCAACATTTAGAAGTTTGACACCATTTAAAAAATATTCTGCTTCTCTGTTCATATGGGGGAGGTGGTGGTAGTGGTAATGTCACTGGACTAGTAATCCAGAAACCCAGGGTAAAGCTCTGAGGGCCGGGGTTCAAATCCCACCATAGCAGATGGTGGAATCTGAATTTTAAAAAGTAATCTGGAATTAAAAGTCTAATGATGACCATGAAACCATTGTCAGCTGTGGTAAAAACCTGTCTGGTTCACTAATGTCCTTTAGGGAAGGAAATCTGCCATCCTTACCTGGTCTGGCCCACTTGCAATTCCAGACCCACACCATTGTGGTTGACTCTTAGATGCCTTCTGCAATGGCCTTGCAAGCCACTCAGTTGTTTCGCAACTGCTAGAAAGTCTATAAGGAATATGGACTGCAGTGGTTCAAGCTCACCACCTCCTTCTCAAGGGCAATTAGGGATGGGCAATAAATGCCGGCCGAGCCAGCAATGGTCACATCCCATGAACGTATATTTTTTTTAAAATTACTAAAGTGAATAGTATCACAGTTCTCATATTATGCTCCATTTGCCACCTTGGTACCCACTCACTTAACCTGACTCTAGCTCTTTGCAGCCTCTCTGTATCCTCCTCACAGCTTACATTCCTACCTAGTTTTGTATCATTACTCTCTCTTTCGTCCAAGTCATTAATATAGATTGCAAATAGCTGAGGTCTCAGCACTGATCCTTGCAGCACTCCACTACTTACAGCCAGGCACTTAAAAATGGCTCCTTTGTCCCTGCTCTCTGCTTCCTCTCCATTAGCCAATCCCCCATCTCTGCTGATATAATATTCCCAATGCCATGAGCCCTTAACTTGCCTATTAACTTTTTATGTGGCAACTTCTCGAATGCTTTTTGCAAATCCAAGTGCAGTACATCTACTGATTCCCCTTTATCTACTTTATTGGCTACATCCTCAAAAAACTCTTTTTATAAAATCTTTTATAAAACCATGTTGACTTTATCTGATCATACAATGATTTTCTAAACACATTGTTAGGTCTTCCTTAATAGATTACAGCATTTTGCTGATGACTGCTGTTAGGTTAGCTGGCCTGTCAGACCCTGTTTTCTCTCTCCTCCTTTTTTTGAATAGTGGTGGTATCTTTGCTAACTTCCAATCTGCTGGGGCTATTCTAGAATCCAGGAAATTGTGGGAAATCATTCAGTGTTTGTTAGTACTCCAAAGAAACAACCTGCTTGCTGTATATCCTTCCCACACCATCACACTCTCAGTTAAAGTGGCCATGAAGCAGCTTGATTGGCTAAAAAGCTAGTTCAAGTGTCCTTGAAGGAAGGAAATCTACTGTCCTTATCCAGTCTGGCCTGGATGTGACTCCAACAAACCACCCACCCTCCTCCTTCCCACCCCAAATGTGGTTGACTATTAATGACCTGTTGAAGCAGCCTAGCAAGCCACTCAGTTCTATCAACCCATTATAAACATGTGTCAGCAAGATATAATAATGTTATTGGAATTTATTGTAAAATAGTGGTATCTGTGTCTAGATGTGTCTGTGTGTGAGAGACTTCACTGGATTAAAGGCAGCTGGTCTGAAGCTTTGATGTATGGGGGGAAATTTAGAATGTAAGGTGCAAAAGAACATTTGCATTTTTAAATAAACCAGACTAGATTGTTTGCAAAGGAGAAGTGAAATGTGTCACCTAGCCAGGTGAAGTTCAGAAACAGTGTGTTTATTTTTCCCCCAAAGATTACTGGTAAAATTGGTACTATGATAATTTTTTATGATCAGGGAGGTAAAATCCAAAGACAGTAAAACAATGGGAATTTGCATTCAAAGGGAAAAACATGAATAAAGGAGAGAAGGCTGTGTGTAAAGGCAGGCATTTTAAGATCTAACAAGTGTGAAAAGCCTTCAGCATCTACACCTCAAGCTGCTGTCCAGAACAAATTGACGTTAAGAAGATTCATTTTGAATTGGATTGCTCAGGGTGTCATGTTTCTTTGCCTGGGTCTTTTAAAATCTGTGTCTTACTGTAGTCTTAAACCATTTCTCATATTAATAAACGTTTAATCTAGTTTTGTAAAAACCTATAAGGCTCGGTGGTCTTATTACTACTGAATTCAAAGCCCGCATCTTGAAACATGCAAATTGCAAAAATAGATTTGGCAGTTGTCTCAAGTTTCCCTCTGGAGTTTGAGCAGCTCAGCATTTACCATCGGCTGTGCCATAACACATGGATTGCAGTGATTTAAAGCCCGTCAGTGCCTTCTCAGACCAATAAGTGATGAGCAATAAATGCCAGCTTCACCATCAGCAACATTTAGACAAGGATTTTATTTTTAAACTGCAAAATACTAACGAGAATTAACAATAACTTTTTTCTTTCTTTTAGCGCCAATTTTATTGTGGTTTTGTTATTGCACTCCACTGAGGTATGTCATACATAATGAAAGCACAGGCTGCAGGCACCACTCTAAACACCACCTCAGGCTCCACTGATACCCATATGAAAAATAATCAAAAAGACGAATGAAATGTCAGCCTTTATAACTAGTAGGGCTGGAATATAAAGGGGAGGAGGTTTTGCTACAGCTATACAAAGCACAGGTTACACTACATTAGGAATACAGCATACAGTTCTGGGCACTGCACCATTGAGAGGATGCAGTGGTCTTGGAAGGAGTGCAGTGTACATTCTCCAGAATGTTACCAGGGATCCAAGGATTAAGTTAAGAGGACAGATTATATAAACCAGGCTTGTATTCCCTGCAATTAGACGGTTAAGGGCATTTTGATTGAGGTTTTTAGGATTTTGAACAGGATTGATGAGGTAAAAGGGAAGAAATTCCTTCCACTGGTGCGAGAGTCTAAGACCAGGGGAAAGAACCTTAAAATCAGAGCCAGGCCACTCAGGAAAGAGATCAGGAAACACTTCTTCACACAACGGATGACCGAAGTGTGGAACTCACTCTTACAAAAAGCAATAAATGTTAGCTCAACTTATAATTTTAAATCAGAGGTTGACAGATTTTTGCTTACCAAAGATATAGAGCAATTATGGAATCAAGGGGGTTGGATAGAGTTAGGATACAGATAAGCCATGATCTCATTGAATGGCAGAACAGCCCTGAGAGCTGAATGGCCTATTCCTGTTCATATGTCATAAGCAGTACACAGCCAGTTTGCCTACAGGGTCACATTGTACAAGGGTCATACTGCAAGGATGGCCTGTCCTCTACCTTCATTGAGACATTTTGTAGGCTGTAGAGCTAGGCTGTCCTCAGACTCCACCAGGACACAATGTTCACCGTATTGAGCTGGCTTGTCCTGACTCCACTCGGTCATGTCGTTCACATTGCACAGCTGCTCTGTCCTCAGTATAATACTTTCTGGGACTAAACACTATATCATTCTACAAAGCTCATCAATATAGTGCCAAGAACAAGAGCTTCTGGGTATTTAGCACTGTTGAGAATAGATTTATTTCTTCAATAAAATTTAATCTCATTTGAATGGTTTTTGCCTTTTCTGAAGAGTTAACTATGAGCCCATTTTGTAAGTCTTTACATTGGAGGTCATTTTATTTTTTACTGCTGCCCCATATTTCTCAATTGAATATAAAGTATCTCCAGACAGCTTGTGACTGAACTCATCAAAAGCAGAAAACAAATCCTGTTTTATTCAATTCCCTTCTAGTCGACACAATAGAGTTCTTCCAAACAGAGGCACGCTTTTTCATTTCTAGAGGGACTGGTTTAAACAATAAAAGTCAAACGTAAACAACAATCCTAGACACCTTCCCTTGGTAATACACCAGGCAAATTATCCACCAGAGTAGACTCACATTAAAGCAGTCAGCCTACAGAAAGATTTTTTTTTAAATTACATTTTCTTGGTCAAATTGGAAACTGCTTCACAATAAATGGAGACAGAGTTATTAGGGGAAGAGCACAGCCACGGAAGAGCAAAAAAAGACAGGTCAGGTCTCTATAACTGTTCATAGGCTTCTCACAGAAATCACACTTTCTACAAGCCTACAGCCTGCATAATTACTCATTACTTGTTACTAATCTTCTTCCTGTAAAGATACAATGCCTTTTGCTCATTTTCTCTCTTTGTGCTGTACCTTCAACAAAATTTGTTTTCTGTACCAGAAGTTTACAAATGTATTTTTTCCTTTGCTAAGCATTGCCCTAGTCTGCTGAGAATATGGCCCATTATCACATTCACTCCATGACTCGTGTCTCTGCTCCGATCCTTCTCTTTCTATTCAATCTATCAGATCATCATTTCCACTACACGTAACATGATCCCAGCACCAGCTACAACTCTTTTTTCTTGTTATTTGGTAGGAGCTTTGTCTCTGCAGCAGCCTCATTCACTCTCCCTTCAGCTGCTCTTTTGGTAACCCTTCTTCATAGAGCTTCTAATGCGACTACAGCAGCTGCACCATCAATGAATCCACTTCTTCTCCTACTTTACATGGGAACCCACCCCCCCCAAACCACCAATACATGTGGAGAATGATTTACATGCATCTCTAAACATCGTAACTCTGCCTGCAAGTATGATTCCATGGTTTGTCACCTCAATTTCCCATCCCCGTCTCATTCCAACCTTTCAATCTTTGGCTTCCCACACAGCACCAGCCAAATAACCAAAATGGGCATTCTTGAACTCTCTAGCCTGAACACCCAGAAACCACTTTAATTGACTCCTTGAAGTTCTGAAGAAGAGTCATACAAACTCAAAACGTTAACTGCTTCTCTCTCCACAGATGCTGCCAGACCTGAGTTTTTTTTTCTGTTTTTATTTCAGATTTCCAGCATCCGCAGTATCTTATTTTATCCTGGAAACACCAGCTGGGTTCTCCTATTGAAATTCCACTGCACTCCCTTACTATTCTGCAGTTATGTCTAACTCATCCTTCCACTTTTCACACAGTTAACTGATATGATCTTTGCACAGTATTTAATCCTTCTTACATGTTTATTGCATTTAAGATCTATTTAAAGGTTGGTAAGCTCAACAGCTCTCCCTTAGTGACAATAATTAACATTCATATACCATATGTACTTGCATTCGTGGCTACACTTCAAAAAGTAATTCACTGGCTGTGAAGCACTTTGGAATAACCTGAAAGACACTGAACAGATGCAAACTCTTTCCCAATTAATTCTTGTTCCCTTTCTTCTGCTTGACAATATCAGCTCCTAAGGAGCCTACATAAAACATTAAGCAATTTTTCTTTTGAATATGCTGATTCTGTTGTGCATTTCCTGTTAATGGTTGGAAAATCATAGGGTGCCCAAATTCACATTCTTTTTATGTTCTGCCACCAGTCAAGTGTCCCCACTGGCAGCAAAAGTTCAATTTTCTAGTAGTTGCCAAACTGTTATGGCTGAAAGGCCCCTTTTCAAATGGATTAGTAATCACATACTGTGTCCCCCCCCTCCATCTAAATTATAATGCTATAGAATACTTACAATATGAAAGTTCTGCACTGTATGTTATTAACGTTTTTAAGAAAACCAGTATTTACTTCCGTGCTGTTCTCATTGACATAGTGGTATTGTCCCAACTAGTAACCCAGAGACCCAGGGTAATGCTCTGGGGACCCAGGTTCGAATCCGACCACAGCAGACGGTGAACTTTGAATTCAATAAAAATTAAAAATCTAACAATGAACATGAAACCATTGTCGAATGTCGCAATCTGGTTCATTAATGCCCTTTAGGGAAAGAAATCTGCCATCCTTACCTGGCCTGGCCTACATGTGACTCCAGACCCAAAGCAATGTGGTTGACTCTTAAATGGCCTAGCAAGTCACTCAGTTATATCAAGCTGCTACAAAGTCTAAAAGGAATGAAACCAGATGGACCACCCAGCATTGACATAGGCAGCAGAAACCACAACGGCAAACTGAACCCTGTCGATCCCGCAAAGTCCTCCTGTCAAGCAACAGCCAGACAGAGACATCCTCACGGAATCATACCTCACAGATAATGTCCCAGACACCACATCACCATCCCTGGGTATGTCCTGTCCCACCAGGACAGACCCAGCAGAGATGGCAGCACAGTGGCATACAGTCAGGAGGGAGTTGCCCCTGGGAGTCCTCATCATCAACTCTGGACCCCATGAAGTCTCATGAGATCAGGTTAAACATGGGCAAGGAAACCTCCTGCTGATTACCATGTACGGCCCACCCGTGCTGATGAATCAGTGCTCCTGCACTACTTGGAGGAAGCACGGAGAATGGGAAGCGGTAGAATGTACTCTGTATAGGGTGCTTCAATGTCCATCACCAAGAGTGGCTCGGTAGCACCATTACTGACCGAGCTGGCCAAGTCCTAAAGGGACATAGCTGCTAACCTGGGACTGTGACAGGTGGTGAGGGAACCAACATGACGGAAAAACATACTTCACCTCATCCTCACCAACCTGCCCGCCGTAGATGCATCTATCCATGGCAGTATCGGTATGAGTAACCATCACCACAGTCCTTGCGGAGATCAAGTCCTGTCTTCACATTAAGGATACCCTCCATCGTGTTGTGTGGTGCTGTCACCATACTAAATGGGATAGATTTTGAACAGATCTAGCAACTCAAGACTGGGCATCCATGAGGTGCTGTGGGTCATCTGCAGCAGCAGAATTGTACTCAAACACAATCTGTAAACTCACAGCCTAGCATATCCCCCACTCTAACTGGGGGGTCAACCCTGGTTCGATGAAGAGTGCAGCAGGCATGCCAGGAGCAGCACCAGGCATAGCTAAAAATGAGGTGTCAACCTGGTGAAGCTACAGCACAGGACTACTTGCATGCCAAACAGCAAGTGATAGACAGAGCTAAGCAATTCCACAACCAACAGATCAGATCTAAGCTCTGCACCTGCCACATCCAGATGTGAGTGGTGCTGGACAATTAAGCAACTCACTGGAGGAGGAGGCCCAACAAATATCCCCATCCTCAGTGATAGGGAAGCCCAGCATATCAGTGGAAAAGATGAGGGCTAAAGCATTTGCAACAATCTTCAGCCAGAAATGTCAAGTGGATGATCCATCTCGGCTTCCTCCGGAGATCCCCAGCATCACAAATGCCAGTCTTCAGCCAATTCGATTCACTCCACGTGATATCAAGAAGTGGCTGAAGTCACGGGGCATTGCAAAGGCTATGGGCCCTGGTAATATTTCGGCAATAGTACTGAAGACTTGTGCTCCAGAACTTGCTGCACCCCAAGCCAAGCCGTTCCAGTATAGCTACAATACTGGTATCTAGCTAGCAATGTGGAAAATTGCCCAGGTATGTCCTGTACACAAAAAGCAGGACAAATCCAACCAGGCCAATTACCAGCCCATCAGTATCCTCTCAATCATCAGTAAACTGATGGAAGGGGGTCATCAACAGTGCTATCAAGTGGCAGTAGCTTAGCAATAACCTGCTCACTAATGCTCAGTTTGGATTCCACAAGGGCCACACAGCTCCTGACCTCATTACAGCCTTGGTTCAAACATGGATAACGGGCAGAACTCTTGAGGTGAGTTCTTGACAGCAAGGCAGCATTTGATCGAGTGTGGCATCAAGGAGCCCTAGCAAAACTGGAGTCAATGGGAATCAGGGGGGAAAACTCTCTGCTGGTTGGAGTCATAACTAAGACAAAGGAAGATGGTTGTGGTTGTTGGAGGTCAATCATCTGAGTTTCAGGACATCACTGCAGGAGTTCCTCAGGGTGGTGTCCTTGGCCCAACCAGTTTCAACTGCTTCATCAAAGACCTTCCTTCCATCATAAGGTCGGAAGTGGGGATGTTTACCAATGGTTGCTCAATGTTCAGCACCATTCGCGACTCCTCAGATACTGAAACAGTCCATGTCCAAATGCAGGAAGACCTGCACAATATCCAAGCTTGGGCTGACAAGTGGCAAGTAACATTCACACCGCACAAATGCCAGGCAATGAATCCCCCACTATCAACATCTTCGGTGGTTACCATTGACCAGAAACTCAACTGGACTAGCCATATAAATACTGTGGCTACAAGAGCAGGTCACAGGCTAGGAATCCTGCAGCAAGTAACTCACCTCCCAAATCCCCAAAGGCTGTCCACCATCTACAAGGCACAAGCCTGGAGTGTGAAGGAATACTCTCCACTTGCCTGGAAAAGTACAGCTCCAACAACGCTCAGCATGTTCGACACTATCCAGGACAAAGCAGCCCGCTTGATTGGCACCACATCCACAAACATTCACTCACTCCACCACCAACGCCCAGTAGCAGCAGTGTGTGCCATCTACAAGATGCACTGCAGGAACTCACCAAGGCTCCTAACAGAGCACCTTCCAAACCCACAACCACTATCATCTAGACGGGCAAGGGCAGCAGACAGATGGGAACACCACCACCTGGAAGGTCCCCTCCAAGCTACTCATCATCCTAATGTGGAAATATATCACTGTTCCTTCACTTTCGCTGTGTCAAAATCCTGGATCTCCCTTCTTAATAGCACTGTGGGTGTACCTATACCATGGACAGCAGCGATTCAAGAAGACAGCTCACCACCAACTTCTAAAGGGCAACTGGGCAATAAATTGGTCAATAAATGTTGGCCTGGCCAGTGACGCCCACATCCCATGAATGAATAAAAAAATCTTACTTGTGCCAAGGATTTCTTGGTCAGATTATTTTACAGTCTTTCTCTGTCAACATCTTTGTGGTCTTGATTAAAATTTCTCTCCACTCTGTATAGCATGGGCGTCCTCTCCTTAACTCTGAAAGATGACTTCATCACTTTCCCTTGTGTTCTCTCCTTCCCTATTCTGAAATGGGTTATCTCTCTCTCATCTCATGTGATGGGTTTCCTCCTCCCTCTGAATCGCTGTGAAATGACTTATCTTTGCATACTTACTCTCTTGCTCACCCTTAGCCCCTCTTGCCCGCCGTCCTGCGGTCTCTCCCTTCTCTCTGAGGATCTGCAGAACAGCTTTTTTTCCTCTCTCTCTCTCTCTCTCTACACCCTCTTCCTAATTCCCTGCAGGATGTCTTATCTCCTATTTTCTCTCTCTTCTTTCTGCAATACTCCATCTCCCCATGTGTCTCCTGGGCCGGTGTTGTGTGTGTGGGTGTGTGTGTGTCAATCATGCTCCATCTCTTCTTTTGCTTTGTGTGATGCTGCAGGCAGGGAGAGAGAGAGAGAGGGAGGCCCGTCCCCGGGCTCTCATACTCACAGGATGCCGCTGCAGGACGTGCAGACGAAGGAGCCGATGGTCATGTTGACATAGGTCGGGCCTCTCTGGTCGCAGTCGAAGCATTTCCTGTTGTGCTGCAGCGTTGTCATGTCCCGCAGCAGCTTCAGGTGCTTCTCCTCCTGCTTTCGCTTGGCCGCCATGGAGACCAGATGGAGCTACCAGATACCGGAGGGAGGACACAACACGGCCGCTAATGGGTGGGGGAGGGACTTAGAGGGCGGACACACGCCCAAGCGGAAACCACACACACACCACATCCGGTACACGGAGCCCGGGGGGAGGGATTAGAGGCGGACCCGAGCAGAGCAGGAGCTCAGTCTGGGCCAGTCAGTCGCTGATGAAACATCATCACAGATTTTCTTTATAAAAGGGGTGGGGGAAACACAGCTGTTTTGCCTCAGAAAATGCCTTGGCATCTTTCTACCCTCGGAGGGCTGGTTTCTCTCCAACCCGCAAACTGTTTTATTTTAGTTAACTTCTCTGAAAACGACACGGGCCCCTCGCCTCCGGGGCTATAATGATGTGTTTTGTATATTACAGCTGCACTGGGCTCTCATGGGTATAACTTTCACTCGCTGCAAATCTCTGAACCAGTGGCATTTACTATGCACACACTTACAATATTTAATATTGCAAACACAAATGTTATAAGATTATCATTATATGCAGTTAAGGGGGCTACAGGAGTCAGAAGCTGCAACTGAACTCCCCGGACAGACACACACGCGGGTGACTTCATTCTTGACCACACCTTGTTGCTGAAGACAGTGTGGGTGTTCCGTTGCAACCTCAACTAAGCGCATAGCAGTAATTTAGTACAGAATGCGGAACATGAACTTGATCTGAACATGTGCAAGTCTAGACCGTAATTGTCTCAGTTAATTTTTTTTGGGGGGATTGTGCATGTATGGTGCGGGCATGCAGAGACCACTAAACGCAGCATGGGTTGATTTGCTCAGGGATATTCCGTTCCTCATTTAACAGTGTCACCTCCATTTGTTCCCCATCTTGACACAATGGAGTGAGCCCCCATTCTATTGCTCTGCTCAGGGTATTTGCTTTTTTGCGCTGGCCTCACCAGAAACAGGGTTCCCCATTCTTTACAACGTCAGTTGTATCCAATTGTGAAAACCTGTGATTCAAGCAAGTGGTCAGGACCATCCTTGTAGTTAGTAGCTGTAGTGCTTATAATGGAGGTAACAAAGGCACGGAGGAGGGTTTCGTCAGCAGATGAGCTGTGACAGGGGTGAAGTTGAGCAATGTTCCATGTAGTGTAAAGGGTTAATGTTAGACAGTCTACAATAATCATCAGTGGCATAAGATCACACAACAACAGAGCCTACTAATGATGATAACAGATTACGGAAGTGGAAAAAGACGGTATTAGTGATGGCCTGAATAAGAGGTCAGAAGGTCATTGCAGGATCAAATGTGACACCAAGGTTGTGAATAGACTGGCTTAATCTCAGACTGTTGCCAGGCAGAGAGTAGAGTCAGAGGATTGGGAATGGAGTTTGAAGCAGGGACAGAAAACAATGGCTTCAGTCTTCCCAATATTTAATTGAGTTGAGGTTAAAATCAGATCAGCCATGATCTTATTGAATGATGGAGCAGGCTTGAATGGCCAAGTGGCCCACTCCTGCTCCTAATTCGTATGTTCATATGTTTGTATGTTCATATGTTAATTGGAGGAAATTTCTGCTGCTCCAGTATTGAATGTCAGATAAGCAGCAATAACCTGCCCACTGATACTCAGTTCGGGTTCCGCCAGGGCCACTCAGCTCCTGACCTCATTACAGCCTTGGTCCGATGATGGACAAAACAGTTGAACGCAAGAAGTGAAGTGAGAGTGACTGCCCTTGACATCTAGGCAGCATTTGACCGAGTGTGGCATCACGGAGCCCTAGCAAAACTGAAGTCAATGGAAATCAGGGTAGAACTCTTCACTGGTTGGAGTCATACCTAGCACAAAAGAAGATAGTTATGGTTGTTGGAGCTCAATCATCTCAGTCCTTGGACATTGCTGCAGGAGTTCCTCAGGGTAGTGTCCTAGGGCCAACCATCTTCAGATGCTTCATCAATGACATTTCCGCCATCTTAAGGTGACAAGTGAGGATGTTCGCTGATGATTGCAAAATGTTCAACACCATTTGTGACTCCTCAGATACCAAAGCAGCCCAGGTCCATATGCAGCAAGACCTAGACAATATCCAGGCTTGGGCCGATAAGTGGTAAGTAACATTTGCATCACACAAATGCCAGGCAATGACAGTCTCCAACAAGAGAGGATCTAACCATCTCTGCTTGATATTCAATAGTATTACCATCACTCAATGCCCCACTATCCACATCCTCTGGGTTACCATTGACTGGAAACTGAACTCGACCAGCAATATAAATACTGCGGCTACAAGAACAGGTCAGAGGCTAGCAATTCTGCAGCAAGTAGCTCACCTCCTGATTTCCAAAAGCCTGTCCACCATCTATAAAGCTCAAGTCAGGAGTGTGATGAAATAGTCTCCACATAATGAACGCAGCTCCAACAATACTCAGGAAACTCAATAGCATCTAGGAGAGATTGATTGGCAAACCATCTACATCCTTAAACATTCAATCCCTCCACTATGGATGCACAGTGGTAGCAGTGTGTACCATACAAAATGCACTGCAGCAACTCACCAAGGCTCCTTCGACAGCACCTTCCAAACCTTCGACCTCTACCACCTGGAAGGTCAAAGGCAGCAGATGCATGGGATCACCACCTGCAAGTTCCTTTCCAAGCCACACACCATCCTGACTTAGAACTATATCACCTTTCCTTCACTGTCGCTGGGTCAAAATCCTGGAACTCCCTTCCTGACAGCACTGTGGGTGTACCTACACCACATGGACTGCAGCAGTTCAAGAAGGCAGCTTACCACCACCTTCTCATGGGCAGTTAGGGATGGGCAAAAAATTGTGCCCTAGCCAGTGACGCCCACATCCCAGGAATGAATAAAAACATTTCTAAAAATGTCTAATAATTTAGCAGCAGAAGAGGATCTGAGAGAAGCGGTGGTGAGGTAGAGCTGGGTCTCATCAGCGTACATGAGAAAGCTAACACTGTGGCCTTGGATGGTGTCACTGAGGCATAGCATGTAAAAGAGAAATAGGAGGGGGCCAAGGAAGTATCCTTGGGGGACACCGGAGGTAACGGTGCGAGAGCAGGAAGAGAAGCCATTGTAAGTGATTCTCTGGCTACAATTAGATTGATAAGAATGGAACAATGTGACAGTAATCCCATGCAGCTGGATGGCAGTGGAGAGGTGTTGGAGGAAGATGGTGTGATCAACTCTGTTAACAGTTGCAGAGAAGACAACAAGAACACATATGACTGGTAGTAGGTGGAATACCCGAGCAGGAAGATGGTGGATACAGCATACTTAATAACTTTTAAAAGTGAATGTTAGAAAGGGGAATACTTTAAACACTATGGATAAATGGTAGCGATTAGGAATAAGTAAATAGCTATTTTAGAAAGCCAGTATAGGTCCATTATCTGAATGGACTCCTACAGCACAGTATAATTTGGCTGTATGGTCACAGTTAGCTGGGTCCTAATAATCTAACATTCACACAGACTTCTCAGAATGCTAATGTATTAGTTTCCCTTATTTGTTGACTGAGATTTGGATAATGGACATGTGCAACATGACTAGATGGTAATTAACTCAGTCATTATTCACCCAGCATTGGCAATATGGCTTGTTATTATTTGGTGCCAGCAATTTACCTGCCATTATTCACAGGATTCAAATACACAGCAAATATTAACACTGGAATGGTTTTCTAAGAAGGGTAGCAGAGACAAATACACTGAAATAATTCAAGAGGCACTATGAACAAAATACTGCGTGTTTCTATAAAAAGGTGAGCTACATGAGCCAAATGGCCTCCCTCATCTTTGTAATCTTTGTACCATTAAAAAAACCAAAAAAAGCCCAAAAAATCAAACAAGAGTTTGAATTAATGATATAATTTTGTTAATACTTTATTAGCAGGGGGCCCTGATGATAAAATTACCTGCTTAAACTAAAATTCTGTACATATAATCATCCCTATTAGACTACACAAAAAAATTTAAGTAGTGGCAAAATGATGAGCTGTAACATCAGACAAAATTCAGGGGCATTATACCCTTCAGGCTGAAATATATTTACCCTAGAATGGCACATTTGTCTTTATTATGATGTAGTAAATGATGTGTGCCAGGCAGACCAAATCCAGAAAGGAAACTTGGTCGCGCTATCACAACAGTTTTGCAATTTGTATTTATTACGAGAAGATATGTGCACTGAAATCAGAAGTAATAAGTCCACCAAGACATTTAGAGATTTTAAAAATTAAATTAAAATATTTATTAACAAAATAAAAGATTTCAAGTCCATACATAATACTACAATTACTTACTACTGTAATAACTCCTGAAATTCCTAATTAACCTGACCCCCAGTTACACCCCCTTTAAGGCAACAGTCCAAAACAGATTTTAGATTTAAAACAGCTAGCAAGTTAACACAATACCCACTTGACAGTGGAATTCCAAATGGCTTTTCTCCAATTTCAATTTTGTTGTGTAGCAGACTTATGCATAAATGGCTAGAGGCTTCATTAAGCTATTTTGCACACTCCTATTTGCTCTTACATGGCCTTCTTCCACATAGCCTTTCATTCTCCTTTATATATGTTTCTCTCTTTTTAATATGTAAATTCTATTGTTCCATGTGTCTTTCAAACTGTCTCTTCCTCATAATATAAAAACTTTCATGTTGTTAATATGGTCAGTAACCTTTGAGGAAAATAAACACACTGCTTAGCCTAGGTTTTCTGGTTAGTTGTAAACAGACTAAAATCCCTTTGAAATCCAAATCCCTTTATTTATCTAAAAATGCAAATTCCCTTCGCACTTTATATGTTAAGCCAGCATCCATGTTTACTCATTAGCACATCAAGCACCTAGCTTCTTTTGATGAATTCAAGCTTGCAGTCTACTTGGCTCCAAATGTAATTAAGTCAAACAGACAGACCCAACTATACTTGCCCCCATTAACCTACTTCACAATAAACCAGAAAAATATCATGAACGTTATTATACTTTCATCATAGTCTCTGTGATAATTCTGACACCTAAACAAGTCAGCTAAGAAAATAAGCCAAAAGAAGTTCAGGGCTGACAAGAACCAGCAACAGCCTACTGAGTTAGTTAGGAGACACAAAAGACCCTTGGAGGCTAAAGGAAACCAACAATTTAGAGAGACATCAATAAGCATATTGCACATTTCATCCATCTTATAATTAACAAATAAAAAATTTAAACTAAATTAAAAAATGAAACATAGGATCTGCTACAAAAACAAATCCTTCAGCTTTCTTAATGCAGTATTATGTACTAGCAGTACACATTGACAGCTAGAATATACCTGCATGACAATCAGGGTGTTCCTTGCCACTTGCTGGAACTTCAGCATTTTTACACAGTTAGATTCAGCTTTGACTGTAAAGAATGGGGAGCTCTGTTTTTTATGTTGTCTGCACAAAAACCTGACACCCTGAGCAGAGCAATAGAATTGAACAGAGGCCCCAACAATCCCCATCCACCACTACTCTCCTCCGTCTGGCTGAACTTGTTCTCACACTGAACAATTTCTCCTTTAACTCCTCTCACTTCCTCCAAATAAAAGGTGTGGCTATGGGTACCCGCATGGGCCCCAGCTATGCCTGTCTCTTTATGGGGTATGTGGAACATTCCTTGTTCCAGTCCTACTCCGGCCCCCTCCCACAACTCTTTCTCCGGTACATCGATGATTACTTCGGTGCTGCTTCATGCTCTCGTCGGGACCTGGAAAAATTTATTAATTTTGCTTCCAATCTCCACCCCTCCATCATCTTCACATGGTCCATCTCTGACACTTCTCTTCCCTTCCTTGACCTCTCTGTCTCAATTTCTGATGATAGACTGTCCACCAATATCCATTACAAGCCTACCGACTCCCACAGCTACCTCGACTACAGCTCCACACACCCCGCTTCCTGTAAAGACTCCATCCCATTCTCTCAGTTCCTTCGCCTCCGCCGCATCTGTTCTGATGACGCTACCTTCAAAAACAGCTCCTCTGACATGTCCTCCTTCTTCCTTAACCGAGGTTTTCCATCCACGGTCGTTGACAGGGCCCTCAACCGTGTCCGGCCCATATCCCGCGCATCCTCCCTCACGCCTTCTCCTCCTTCCCAGAAACATGATAGGGTCCCCCTTGTCCTCACTTATCACCCCACCAGCCTCCGCATTCAAAGGATCATCCTCCGCCATTTCCGCCAACTCCAGCATGATGCCACCACCAAACACATCTTCCCTTCACCCCCCTTGACGGCATTCCGTAGGGATCGTTCCCTCCGGGACACCCTGGTCCACTCCTCCATCACCCCCTACTCCTCAACCCCCACTTATGGCACCTCCCCATGCCCACGCAGAAGATGCAACACCTGCCCCTTCACTTCCTCTCTCCTCACCGTCCAAGGGCCCAAACACTCCTTTCAAGTGAAGCAGCATTTCACTTGCATTTCCCCTAACTTAGTCTACTGCATTCGTTGCTCCCAATGCGGTCTCCTCTACATTGGAGAGACCAAACGCAAACTGGGCGACCGTTTTGCGGAACACCTGCGGTCTGTCCGCAAGAAAGACCCAAACCTCCCTGTCGCTTGCCATTTTAACACTCCACCCTGTTCTCTTGCCAACATGTCTGTCCTTGGCTTGCTGCATTGTTCCAGTGAAGCCCAACGCAAACTGGAGGAACAGCACCTCATCTTCCGACTAGGCACTTTACAGCCCTCTGGGCTGAATATTGAATTCAACAACTTTAGATCTTAAACTCCCCCTCCCCCCATCCCCACCCCGTTTCTTTTCCCCCCCCACCCGCTTTTTTTTTCAATAATTTATATAGATTCTTCTTTCCCCACCTATTTCCATTATTTTTAAATCTAAAACTAAAACCTTTAGTCTTTCCACCCCACCCCCACTAGAGCTGTACTTTGAATATCCTGTTTTCCATTCTTAATTAGCACTTTTCTCAGACAAAGACCACCACCTTCAACACCTCTTTGATCCTTTTGTCTGTGACATCTTTTGATTATCTGCTCACACCACACCCTCAATGTGTCTCTTCCCCCCCCCCCCCCCCACCCCCACCCACCTTAAACCAATTTATATTTCTCCCTTGTTGAAACTATGCTGCAGTTCTGCCGAAGGGCCATGAAGGCTCGAAACGTTAACTGATTTCTTCTCCGCCGATGCTGCCAGACTTGCTGAGTTTTTCCAGGTAATTCTGTTTTTGTTTTAGAATAGGGGTTCACTCTGTCATGTCATCTCATGAAAGAAGGGAATATCTAGAAATAAGTCAACACTTAGTGGTTCCTGCATGCCTACACCATACATGCACAGTTATAAAATGATAACTGAGGCAGTTACAGTCTAGACTCACATATATTCAAATCAAATTTACGATCCTTGTTCAAAATTAGCTGTAATGTGACACATAAATTGGCATCAGCAAAGACAGGGAGGAGGAAGAAAATCAGCAGTTCCCATTCTTAATCAGAAAGGACCTGGTGTATTCTAGCTGTCAATGTGTACTGCTAGTACAAAATACTGCATTGAGAAAGCCGAAGGACTTGTTCCTTGTAGTAGATTCTATGTTTCATGTTTTATTTAGTTTAATTTTTTTATTTGTTAATTATAAGATGGATGAAATGTGCAATATACAATTTGATTATTCTTAATCAAAGAGGACCTGGTGGAAAGCACTTAAATGTGGATATTGGTGGGATCAGGTTCAGCTGTGGTCTCCTGATCATCATTATCACGTGATCTATCAGTCACTAAATTTACAAATGCAGAATGTCCACTTGGGGAACATACCACAATGTCTTGTTTAAGTGCCAGGCTATGCTCATTGTTACAATGTGGTTAAGGGCTGTTAACATTTAAAAATAAATCAAAATACCTAATTTTAACCAATAAAGCTATGTCACAATATTTGATTTTTTTTAAACAAAACAAATGTTATTGTATATAAAAGACTTAAACAAAACAAGCACTATTAACTTAACATTAGGGTTTATAACTATGCATGTTATGGACTCATGTTTACTTCCTACTTCCCCTAAGAATTCTCTTAAAAGACACATCAACCTTAACTACAAACTCTCTCAGCTAACACCCAGGTAAGTTGAAACCAGAGAACCTTCCTAAGCTCTACCCACCTTCATGATGACATAGCCTGCTCAGGGCTATCCTCCAACCGACCTTTGAGTTAACTATCCTTCATTTACAATTTTTTTGACCTGGTGAATTAAATGGGTTTTAGAACCTTTCAGTGCACCAGTTGCTGCCACTTAAATTTTTTTGTGTAGTCTAATAGGGATGATTATACATAGAGGCTTTTAGTTTAAGCAGAGAATTTTACCATCAGTGCCCCCTGTTAATCAAATATTCACCAAATGCTTTAAACTAATTTAGCTCCAGTTCCCAAAGCAAAACCATCTCTCTGGGCTCCATGTCTTTGCAAGCAGTGTAAACATTACGTCTCCAGTTCTCTAGCTACGTAAGCCCATCTACTATTTTATAGCTCCATCTCTTCTGTTCTGATTTTAATTGCATTTGTCCCATTTTCTACAAAAAAACTTTAATTCCTAAAACTAAAATTATATTCTAAAACTAAAAGGTATATTCCAAAACACATGAACCATGAACTAAATGTTCACAGCACCATCACCATCAAGAGAGAATCCAATGAGTTCCCCTTGACATTCAATGGCACTGCCATCACTGAATCCCCCACCATTAACATCCCGGGGGTTATCATTGGCCAGAAACTGAATTGGAACAGCCATATAAATCTGTGGCTACAAGAGCAGGTCAGAGGCTGGGAACTCTTTGGTGAGTAACTCACTGCCTGACTCCCCAAAGCCTCTCAAGGCACAAGCCCAGCGTGTGATGGGATATTCCCTGCTTGCCTGGATGATTGCAGCTCCAGCATCACTCAAAAAGCTCGGCACCATCCAGGACAAAGCAGTTTGCTTAATTGGCACCCCAGCCAGTACCTTACACATTCATTCCCTCCACCACAGGCACACCGTGGCACCTATCTACTAGATGCACTGCAACAGCTCGCCAAGCTTCCTTTGACAGCAGCTTCCAAATCTGCAATCTCTACCACTTAGAAGGACAAAGGGAGCAGAAGCATGGGAACACCTGCAAGTTCCCCTCCAAGCTACACTGATTGGAACTATATTGCTTTTCCTTATGTCATTGGATAAATATCCTGGCCCCCCCTCCCTGCCAGCAATGGAATGTAGCAGTTCAAGCAGGCGGCTCCCCACCACCTTCTCAAGGTCAATAAGGGGTAGACAATAGTTGCCGGCCTTGCAAATGATGCTGACATGCTATGTGCAAATAAAAAAAAAGCTTCACCATTGCACAGCTTCAGGAGAGGGAATAAAAAGAGGAATTTACAAAACAGTACAAAAGCTGTTTAAAAAATTCTGTGCGATACTAGCAGGATTTGACAGCAGATGTAAGGCACCGGAGTGGCTTAGTGCTTGGCTCGCCTGTCCCTGAGCCAGAAGGCCCGGGTTCAAGTCCCTTTCTAGGATTTGTTGGCTATGGAAGAACACGGCAACTGGTGCCAGCAAGCCAGTGTGTACCTGGTGCTGGTCCCCAGCCCAGGTAAGTGAGGAAGGTTAACAGCACCAAGGGCATATGGCTGCAAAAGCACCTGCCAAATCCAAAAAAAATTAGCATTGAGATGAAGGTGATCGACCATTGTGCTGTCTCCATGTAATATAGAGAAAGGAAAGACTAGCAGGATTTTATGCCTGATTTTAGAAGCAGTATTTGCAGTGAGAATGAAAAAAAATTGCATGGAAATCATGAGATCACTGCCATGCAATAATAAATCAGTTGGTCCCAGTGTAAAGTACTCACTGGTAGATCCAAACTCCAGCATATTTGATTTTTATACAAAACATTGTGTTTTATCACAGTACATCCTATGTGTAATCCTATTTTTTGATATTTTTCTTATCTGTGGCTATTCTATATGTAACATTGACCAGAAACTGAACTGGATTAGCTATATAAATACTGTGGCTACAAGAGCAGCTCAGAGGCATTGTGCAACGAGTAATCCACCTCCTGACTCCCCAAAGCCTGTCCACCATCCACAAGGCACAAGTCAAGAGTGTGATGGAATACTCCCCACTAGCCTGGATGAGTGCAGCTCGCACAACACTCAAGAAGCTTGACACTATCCAGGACAAAGCAGTCTGCTTGTTTGGTACCACATTCACAAACATTCACTCCCTCCACCACCGACGCACAGTAGCAGCAGTGTGTACCATCTACAAGATGCACTGCAGGAATTCACCAAGGCTCCTTCGACAGCACCTTCCAAACCTACGACCACTACCGTCTAGAAGGACAAGGGCAGCAGATAGTTGGGAACAAATGATGACCATGAAACCATTGCCGATTGTTGTACAAGCCCATCTGGTTCACTAATGTCCTTTAGGTAAGGAAATCTGCTGTCCTTACCTGGTCTGGCCTACATGTGACTCTAGACCCACAGCAATGTGGTTGACTCTTAACTGCCCCCTGAACAAGGGCAGTTAGGGATGGGTAATAAATGCTGGCCTAGCCAGCGACGCCCACAACCCATGAATGAATAAAAAAAAACACCACCACCTGGAAGTTCCCCTCCAAGTCACTCACCATCCTGACTGGAAATATATCACCGTTCCTTCACTGTGGCTGGGTCAAAATCCTGGAACTCCCTTCCTATCAGCAATGTGGATGTACCTACACCACATGGACTGTCGCGGTTCAGCAGGACAGCTCACTACTCTCAAGGGCAACTAGGGATGGGAAATGAATGCTGGCCTAGCCAGCGAAGCCCACGTCCCGTGAATCAATAAAAAAAACCATATTCTTATGTTACATGGAATGCCTCTAGTCTAAATGGCTGGCCTTATCCGCGAGCTCTGCTTAAACAGCCTAAAGATGTTAATGATTCAAATTAGTGAGTCAGAACTAGAGGCCGGAATTTTACGGCCCCTGCATCACAACTTTACTTAAAAAAAGTCCCCGAAAATAGGCTTAAACTTTGAACTAATATTTAACTACATTTTAAAAGTCAATCGCCCTGAAGCGGTTGTAATTTATTAGTCTTTGAGTTCCAGCTGCCTTTTACTGCTGTACCTGCGAGAGATCGGGAATGCCGTGCTTCACATTGTTTAATGGTTCTTGTCTCCTGGCTTTGACCATTTTGGCTATTGTCCTGAACATGATACCTCTAATCGTGAACTGCCGCGATGGTCGGTTATTTCGGAACTCCATATCGTGTTATGAATGGTGGCTACCTGGTATTTTTGGAGGTGGGATCTTGGTAAGATATTGCACCGCAGAGCCAGCTAGGGAATCCTCTTGTAGGATTTTAGTTAGAGTTTGCTTCTTCAACAGAGTAATTGAGTTAGGAATGTTCTAGTACGAGAGCCAGTGTAGGTGCTTGACTGGGACCATGGCATATTTAAAAAAACAAGAATTTTGCGACTGGACAGTGAGCAGCATAGTGCAATGGCTGACCAGTCTTGGATAATAATTTTATTCTGGACTAAGATAACTTCCAAAGAAAATATCAAGCCTGGTATTCTAGTATTCAGTTCAAAGCAGGTGATAACTATATAATTGCCGTCGACAGATAGAAATTCCATGTCACCTAAACAGGGATACTGTAAGATGGTTTTAGTCGGGTGTATTTCCATTTGTTTAACTTTGTAAAACAATAAATTACTGCTAATGCTGGAACTCGGAAACAAAAAACAGAAATCTCGGAAACACTTAGCGATCAGGCAGCATCTGTAAAGGAACAATAGGAACTGTTCTGACGAAAGGTCATCGGTCTGAAACGTTCATTTCTTCCTCCGCAAATGCTGCCCAACCTATTGAGTACTTAGAGCATTTTCTGTTTTATTTAAGAAAGAGTACTTGTTGATATTTCAGGTATAGAGCTTCATGTTGTAACAATAAAAATGTTGCAGTCTTATGAAAATGGTCATTAGAAACCAGCCCAGAAGACTGGAAAACTAACGTGTCTTCCCGTGGAAAAGCAAAACACTGTGGAGGCTGGAAATCTGAAATAAAAACAGAAAACGCTGGAAATACTCAGCAGGTCAGGCAACTTCGGGGAGAGAAACAGAGACCGATGACCTTTCAAGAGAATTAACCGTTTCTCTCTCCACTGCTGATGCTGCCTGACCTGTTGAGTATTTCCAGCATATTCTGTTTTTATTTGTCTTCCTGTGGGTCCATCCGCACGAGGTTCTTAAGGCATGAGGCAACAATGTTGTAAGAACTCTGATTCTGTTTCGTTTGATTCACTGGAAGATACAAGCAGAAGGACATATTTAGTATTTTGTGCCCTTAGCTATCTTCGAAAGCAACATTTAGCCAGAGACTGTTTTAAATTTAATCTTCAGCATAATTACATTGGAATACTTCTCCCGTGTTATTATGTGGCTAAAATTGTAGACAAATGAAAAACGGAAAATTCAATCATCTCCACACTCATTTGGGGTTTTTAAAACTTACGTTTGCCCACAATGCCAGAGCATTTCTGTGCAGTTTCAGTTCAATCGCACATCTGTTTATTCCTGTTGAATATTTTTAAGATAGTCTGTTCTACAGATTCCTACCTCCAGAGTAGTTATTTCTGAATACTTGTTTCGGCTCCCGTTTGATACAGGTCATTCCAACAGTATCCATGTCTCTGGCAGCACGGAAGGGACAAAACTGCAATACCAGAACAGGGGTAGGTGCAAAAATCAACTCAAAGCACCCAGTCCATATTGAAATAATAACTTAATTGAACTTTATTTCCAACCTTGATAACAAAAAAAAAACCCCTGCATGTGATCATTGCATAAAAATCTTATTCTCACCATTCTGTGTTCTGACCTGCAGCTCCTGCTGTCTGCACTTCTCAGTCTGATCAGTGTTCTTGGAGCCGTGTACTGTGCATTGGTCTCACTGCATTCCCTGATTAAGGGGCCACTGGTCTGCGATACAGAAAGTCACAGTCTGGAAAACTGCAGCTTCTCAATAGAAGACATAAAGCAAGTATTTTTTTGTATATATTATAACAACCGATAAGCCAAATACTGGTGCAAGGACACCTGCACAGCACAGTGGTACATCACACTGCAACAGAACGCGGATGCTGCTTAGACAGCGATTTCGCTAAGTTTTCTATACACCGTATAATGATTGAACATTTGGCTCACTGGTTATTATTTATTATTATTATTATTATTTAGTTTTCGTATAATTTAAACCAATGAATAATTTGATCTAATGGGGCGTAAGAGTCCAGTTCCGGTTCTCAGGAAACAAAGGAGGTTTTCTAGCACTTGCAGGCAGTTCTAAGAGACCCATGCGACTGACCAGAAGGAGGAGAGAAACGTACAGTATAGCGAAGATACCTGAGGGGACCTGGGAAATCACCTATTAACTGGCAGCCTGATAGCAGACCTCCAACAACAAAAGATGAAGGGACAAAGTTACCTTTGCGTCAGCGAGCTCTTCAAATCTTAAATTAACAGCAACAATTCCTTTTGAATAAAGTGGTGTTCCGGGTGGCCCGCCTTGATTTATTCGTGTTTTTAAAAAAAAAAATCTTTAGAACGATCTAGTTGTGTTGTAGTTGATCCGGTTTAATTTAATCCCTGCACCTATATATCCAGGTGCTCCCCATTAAGGCATGAAAGAAAAATCACAAGAAATCTGTCTCTGGCAATCTGTGCACCAGCTACTGACATTGGCAGAGATCTGCCCACATTGTGCACCCTATTACAAAAAGCTAGAGAAAAATATTAATTGATACACAAAAATTGTGTACTGCATTAATAAAAACTTTTTTTCTAGGTCTCTTTCAAATATCAAGATTGATTTGAAGTGGTTTGTGGAAGACAAGTGTGGAATTAATCAAACTGGCTTTCACATTGTACCAACTGATCTACCAGGTACCAACTTTTCTACAGTTCCTGCCAATAAGTTAACCGTTTCCAGCGTGAAAGCCGCATCAACAGCTCCCAGTTTAGAGACAGATGTAGGCTTTCAAAAGACGATTCACAGGATCACATTCAGCGGACTCTTTTTGGTTGGGATACTGGAAGTGATGGTCAGTGCGTTGCAAATAATCGTTGGAGTTTTCGGCTTTATCTGCGGAACATCCAAGAGGAGGCGCAGTAGACCAGTGTAATAAACCTGCAGTCAGCTCCATTACTCCCAACAGTCACAATGAAAAAAATGACAGCTCCTGGTGCGGAAAAAAAAAATCATGATGGCGTCTTCATTCCCAGTGCACTCTAAATAATGTTTGTCTAAAATGCATTGTACAAAAAAGTCATGATCTAGCGGATTGCCTTCCCCTCACTGAAATCTCTTACATGCTGAATTGTCCGAACCGTTAACATATTATCCCAACTGTGAAAGTATCTAATTATTCATACCAGCTAGATGACTGCTTTGTATGAAAATTATCGAACGACATATCGTAGCTTCCGCCGTTGGCAGAAACCTGGGTTTCGGTGGTGATGGGTTTTCACAAACTGTTTCTCTAAAGCCAAATAAAACACCGGTTTTCATGCCCGTTACTTAGAACCGAATTCAATTTCGTAAATCCCTCGGGTGATGTTATATAAACCTAGAGTTTCGGTTAGCAGATAGAGGTTTATAATAGATAGTATCATACTGCCAACTTTATTATAAGCAGTGTTATAATGGAAAACCTCACAATGAGACTGGAGTGATAGTGTAATTACTGACCGCTTTAAGCACAAGCTGAACAACTCGTACTAGTTACACAATCGATATCAAGATCCTCTATAACTGAGACTAAAGGTTCCAAAAAGAACTCTTACCTTTGACTTCTTAAGAGTTTAATCTGACCTCCCCCCATTTTACTGCCCATTGAAGCCAACAGATCTGCTACCCACCTTGCTCAGTTCTCATCTACATTCGTTTTATTCATGCGACGTGGGCGTCGCTGGCTGGACCAGCATTTATTGCCAATCTCTAATAGTCCTTGTGATGTCCGGTGGTGGTGAGCTGCTTTCTTGAAACATTGCAATTGGTGTTCTGAAAGTATTCCCACAGTGCTATTAGGTAGGAATTCCAGGATTTTGAGTGGTGATGGTGATATATTTCCAAGCTAAGAAGTTGTGTGACTTGGATAGAAACTTGGAGGTGTTGTTGTTCACATGAGCCTGCTGCTCTTAAGTGGTAGATGTTATGGGTTTGGGAGGTGCTATCGAAGAAGTTTTAGTGAGTTGGTACAAGGCATCCTGTGGATGGGACGCTGTTGCAATTGTGCGCTGATGGAGGAGATGAATGTTTAAGGCGGTGGATGAGATGCCAATCAACTGGCCTGTTTTATCCTGGGTAGAGTCGAGCTTCTTGAGTGTTTTAGGAGGTGTGTTTATCCAGGCAAATGGAGATTTTTCCATCATGTCATCAGGCCTTAGGGAGTCATGAGGCAAGTCACAACATTGCACAATCCCCAGTCCCTGACCTGCTGTTGTAGCTGCAGTATTTATGTGGCTGGTTGAGTTAATTTTCTGGTTGTTGGTGACCCCCAAGATATTTCTAGTGGAGGAAATTTGACCAGGATAATGCCATTTAATGTTAAAGGGGGGAGGTTAGACTTTTGCTTGTTGGAGTTGGTTATTTCCTGGCACTTATGCAGCCTGCATGTTATGTCACTTATCAGCCCAAGCTTGAATATTGTCTGGCTTGCTTCATGGGCACAGACTGAGGCATCATCTGAGGGGTTGCAAATGGAACTGAACATTGCACAATCATCTGCAAATATCCCCACTTTTAACCTTAAGGTGTAGGGAAGGTAATTGATGAAGCAACTGAAGATGGTTGTCCTGAGGAACTCCTGCAACAGAATCCTGGGTGAGATGATTGGCTTCCTATAACCACAACCATCTTTCCCTGTGCTACGTATGACTAAGCAGCGGAAAGTTTCCCCTTGATTTTTCTAGGGCCCCTTGATGCCACACTTGATCAAATGCTGCCTTGTTGTCAAGGACAGTCATTCTCACATCACCTCTGAAATTCAGCTCTTCTGTCCATGTTTGGACCAGGGCTATAATAAGGTCTGGAGCCAAGTGGCTGTGGCAAAATCCAAACTGGGCATTAGTGAACAGTTATTGGTAAGTGCACATCTTCTATCATTTTGCCAGCAACTGAGAGAAGGCTGACAGGATGGGAATTTGCCAGATTGGATTTGTCATTTTGTGCTGGACAGGACAGAGAGGGGAAATTTTCCACTTTTCCTGGTAGATTCTCATAATCAATGAGTAGAATCTGTTGGAAAGCAGCAGTTACACTGGTTTTGACTACAAAGAATGAGAAGTCTTCGTCCTCCAAAGTGCAAAATTTTCTGTGGTTACAGCTTAATGATGACCTTCGCTCCCACACTTTAATGAAGAATCAAAGATTTACTGCTAGTGGTTAAACATTGCCATTTTGATCAAAAAAGTAAAAAGACTAAACTTTAACCAACCTGCTAGAAAAGTCAATAGTACAGCAATGAGACCTTATTAAGAGGCAGCAAAACCAAGAGTGCAGCTTCTTGCCAGAAAGTGGCTCATGGGACATTAACATTCATACAGCACAGGCTTGGGAAGGGGGAGAATAAAAATCTGACAAAGCTACAATATAACTAGCAAGGGATTCCTACATCCCATTTTTATTTTTAAACACATTCCACTTTCCATCTGTTGGCTCTCTTATACCAAATTACAAATTGTTTATTGTATTTGTGATTGTTTCACCTGATTCCAGGATTCTAAATTAAGAAAATATTGAGGTGGCTAATATATTATCAGAGATTCCTCTTAACTTTGGCAGAACTTCAGAGAATACCAGAATGAAACAAGGAAGTGAAAATGCATCCATTGAATGGAGTCCATCTTCTTTCAACAATGTGTTTTTAAACTGATTTCTACCAACAGAGGCTGTGTCTTGTTTACTACTCAGATTAATATAAAATTATTTTTTGGGGAAAATGTGCAATGTAATTTTAAAGTTACTTTACATCATATTTATGTATGGTGCTTATATGGACCTGGTTTTTACTTTGCATATATTGATAAGTGAAATTATGATGTTTGGAGCCTTCTAAATTTGATTACAGATTGCCTGTGAGCTGCATTCTGTCACCATGTTTAAAGCTGAATTTGGCACCGTGGGTATGCTGTTGAATACTTCCACAGCCAGGTCTATAAGCGCCTAATCAATATTATAGGTGATTTTCGAAGCATGCCAGTGGGTGTATAGTTGGCACACTGCTCCCTTTGTTGACCATCAAGTATTTTTCTCTCCCCTCACCCCTTTCTTCTGTTATATGGGGAGGTGGCCCATCACCTATAACAATATTTGCATCCATTAAAAGAAAAATCAGATCTCACACAGAACTAGGAATCAAGATTAGGGGGAAAAAAAGGTGGTTTTGGATTGGCAGGGGATTGCCAGTAAACGGTGACCATATGGGATTGAACAGAAGATTATGATATTAATAGCCAATGTGTTTCCCTGCATAGTACTGTTTTTAAAGTCAGATCAATGACTTGAGCTATATATTGGAATCCAGGTGTAATGGCTTTGATTCAGTCTTTCTGGATCAGATCAGATTCAACAAATTAGAATAGGAACCCAAAATCCTTCTGCAATACCAGATTCATTTATAATATTAAAGTTCAGGTACTATAAGCAGCCTTTTAAAAAACAGAATCGGAACATAGGAACAGAAAAGACCATTTAACTCCTCAAGCCTGTCCCACCATTCAATGAGATCATGGCTGATCTATGACCTAATTCCATATCCTTTAACACCCTTGGTTAACAAAAAATTTAAACCTGAAATTGATAGAACAATTGTTAAATCCTATCATCAACTGCCATTTATGGAAATAAAATCCAAACTTCCTCACCATTTGCTTGTAAAAGCATTTCCTAACTTTACTCCTGAAAGATCTGGCTATAACTTTTAGGCTGGCTATGGCCCTTGTCTGAGATTCCCAACCAATGACAAACTTCTCTCCATATACCCCATCAGTTCCTCACATCATCTTGAAAATGTTGATTAAATCAACCCCTTAGCCGTCTAAATTCCTAGTTTGTGTAATCTGTTTTTAACACTTGGCATCCAGGTATCATTCTGGTAAATCTACGTCACGCTTCCTCCAAGGCCAAAAATTCCTTTCTAAGTTGTGGTGTCTGGAACAGAACATAGTCCTCCAGGTCTGGTCTAATAGCTTTGTATAGCTGTTGCATAACTTTTACCCTTTTGTACTTCAATCTTCTAAACACAAGGACAGCATTCCATTGGCCTTTTTGATTATTTTCTGCATCTGTCCATTAAATTTTTGGCAGTGATGCAGTGATAAATCCCTAAGCCCCTTTGGACCTCCACTGTTTTTAACTTTTTACTATTTCAAAAGTACACTGATCTATAGTTTTAGGTCTGGAGTGGACTACACACACTTTTGCCTTTTCACTTTTTCTATTAATGTGTCATTTTATGCTTTTATCTACACTGCTTACAATGCTGCCGATCGTTGTATCATTGGCAAACTTAAATATTTGTCTCTTTTGTCACATCATGCATTGTTCATAAATTGGGTGACGAGTTGAGGCCTCCATCAATGTTCCCGTTAAGCTGCACCCATGTAAGGTGGGTACTGGAGAGGCCACTCAGAAGTTGTGCCTAAAAGATACAAGCATCCTTAGCTGTGCAAGAAAACTTAAAGGCACTGTGCAGATAACCAGACTGTGCACATGAAAAAAATTTAAACGACCTTGGCACCAGTACTCTGTGAGACACCCTGCCAATTAGAGTATCCACCCATTATCCCTATGGGGAGCAAGCTTGAAAACATTGCGAATCAGTGCACTTGCTCTTTGCTATTCCACTGCTGAATACGCCTGCCCTGCATGGGAAAGATCTACTCATGCTAAGAAGATGAATGCCGTTCTGAATGCAAGCTGCCGACTTATCACAGGTTGTTTAAAACCAACAAACACCAACAGCCTATATATCCTGCGTATCGCTCCCCCTGATATGAGAACGGTAGTCAGCAAGAAAGAGCGACTCCGTCAAACATCAGATGAGAGGCAAACTTTACATGGTCATACACCTACACCCAGCCACCTGAAGTCAAGGAAGAGCTTCATGAACGGTGTTGTTCCATTACAATCAACTCCATCTGAAGCCCGCATCGCCTTGTGGAAAGACTGGCTCACCAGTCTCGTACAACACCCAACGATGGAAATTCTACCGGATGAAAGCCTTCCTCCAGGAGCTAATTGCAACTGGGCAACCTGGAAGTGCCTTAACAGACTTAGGGCTGGTGTAGGTCGTTCAAAGGTGTCACTAAGCAAATGGGGATATACAACCAGCCCGACAAATGAATGTGGAACTGAGTAACAGACTATGCAACACCTCCTGCAATGCCCATCGCTAGAGGAACCCTGCACTGTTGCAGATCTTGCCGAATTCAACAACAAGGCGCAAAAATGTGTCCAGTTCTGGCTGGGCCATGTATAGACTGTCCATGGACACGATAAAAAGATTCCTATTCTCCAACTCCTGCTGCACAGAATCCTAGTCTGAAAATGGTAAAAAAAAAGTCATTTGAAATGTACTTTAAACATTACCTCTTGTAAAAAAGCTGCAGTAATGTATTTAAATCTGAAATAATGGCATCAAGATGGTTTGAAAATGTTTTCAATATCCAGGAAGAGGACCAAAAAAACAAGATATCTGAGCAATATCATTACTAGTTTCAACAATTAATCCTGAATAAATTAAAAGGGTGAATCCGACGAGATTTTCCTGTACCAATCGTCCAATTATATCAAGGAGGCATTTATTAAAAAATTGTCAAACTGAAATGATCATTGCATTTCAACAAACAGCTTTAAATTGAATAAAAGCAAAATACTGCGGATGCTGGAAATCTGAAATAAAAACAGAAAATGCTGGAAAAACTCAGCAGGTCTGGCAGCATCTGTGGAGAGAGAAACAGAGTTAACGTTTCGGGTCAGTGTGACTCTTCAGAGCAAGGCAATTAGAAGTGATCTCCAATGATAGTATATTACTTAGAATATCCAGCACAGAAATAGGCCATTTGGCCCAACCAGTGCATGTTCCATTCAAGCCTCCTCCCATCCTTCCTCATCTAACTATCAGAATAACCCTTGATTCCTTTCTCCTTCATATGTTTACCTAGCTACTTCTACTATCCTTAACATTTTTACTGCAAGTGGCTTGTCCACATCATCGAGTGACAGTTCTTTATGAACTGAATTCCTTAAATGTATCTGTATTATTCACTACAAATATTTGTTGTGGTAGAGATCCACATTCTCACCACTTTTTGGGCAAAGAAGTTTCTTCTATTTTCTATTTGATTTCTTGGTGACTATCTTTATGTCTATATTTATGGATTCTAGTTTTGGTCTATCCCCCCACCGCCACCTAAGTGGAAACACTCTGTGCCTGCTCCATCAAAGCTTTTCTTAATCTTAAAGATCTATCAGATCACATTTCAATCACATCTTTTGAGCAGAAAAAAAGAGCCTGTTAATCCTCTCCTGATAGATATAGCCTCATAGCTCTGGTATAATCATTGCAAATGTTATTTTCACACCCACTCCAGTGCCTCAATATCCTTTGCATAACATGGCAACCAGAGCTGTACACATTATTAGCATGTAACTTCCCCAAATAGTTTTGCAATAAATACTGAAAACTGATTTTGAATATCTTTATTATAGCTGCAAAAGTATGAATATTTGCACAATGGTTAAGGTCCCATAACCAGAGCTAATATTTGGATGATGTAAGTCACATAGGATGAATCCAGCACATTAATTGCTCAGAGCTTTGGCTGCCACAGGTTGCTTTACGTGGCTCGAATAATCCCAAGGTCGTCTGTTTTCTGTGTAACCATAAATTTTACGCAGCGCTACTCGTGCTGCCTCTTCTTCAGCTGACAGCACAGTTTCACCAGGTCCTTCTGCGATTAGCTGCTTATCACTGCAACAAGACATTGGACATCTGTTAATACCAGCATTTCCAGGTGAGAACTTTGTCATTTCCGATATAAATGCATGACAGATGCTATTACTGATTTAAAACCAAGTATATCCTGGCAACTTGATGAGTTACTTGTCATATGAAATTTAACCAGTGCAGCGTTCACTATTTCACAAACCATTTGAATCACCCTTCATCTAACCCAGTCAATTGGTAAAACCCAGTTGTTTAGGCAAGCTGAACAAAACCATAAAACGAAAAATCATGCCTGAAAGTTGTAAGTCCAAAGCGCATCTTAGTTTTGGATCAAACATTTATTTATATAAACTAAATGACAATTCTAGAAATATTTAATTCATGCAATTATATTGAATCACCCAAGAGAACAAACTTTGCCTCTTAAGTAGTCATGTGTTTTTAGGAGCTGATCATCTTCCCCGGACTCCATTATAAATTAATGTACTGCTGCACTCATTCTACCTAATATCTTTGATCCGTTTTAGACATTTTCCTCATTCTCCTTTTGTAAGCTCTTCTCTCACTATTTTTAGGTTAATTGTACCAGGCACTAAGTAAATCACAGGCCAAACACAAGAAATCATTGCACGAGCTCAAGGCAGCACCTTGGCCCAAAACTTTTAGCTGCTTCACCAGTGATCTTCATTAGGCAAGATTTAGAGTTAAGTTGTTCATCGACTTGATTCACAATATTCAGTTCCATTTGTAACTTCCCCAAAATTGGAAACAACCCACGCCAGACTACTGCAGGATCCAGCCAGCATCCCAACTTCGGCTGATAAGTGGCATGTACAACAACCAGCTCTCCAACGGCACCACCACTGTATTTATTCCCCCCACCAGCGTACTTGGAACTACAGTATGTACCATCTACAAGATGATAAGCTTACATTAACACTACCAGCTGGTCAATAAAAGACCTACCACTGAGAAGGACATGTAATACATCATCCTGACTTAGGCATATACCACCATTTCATAATAGTTGCTAGGTCTAGAGCCTGGAATCCTCCATCTACACCATTCCAGGACAATCAACACAAGAACCGTAGTGGTTCAAGAGGGTGGCCCATAAACACGTTATTAGGGAACCAGGAATGGGGCCGTCACTGTGATCTTGCCAGCAATGTCTACATCTCGAGAACAAATTAAAAAGCCAACAAACCCTTTCCATAAATTCATGTTGTGTAAAATTTAGACTGTGCAATATGTGCCTGGTAATGGCATGAAATGATTTGTTCTTTTACTGTAATTTATGTCTTGAGGAAAAATAAGGCAGACATGCCAACTCTCATTAATCAATTGTGAGAGACACAATTTCTAAGTGAAATTAAAGCTTACTGTCAATCTGTATTGGTTTGTGTTTGGAAAAAAACCTCATCCCTTTTATACCAGTTCCCTCGATTTTTAAGAGCTTGCCTCTTGATTTATGAGGCTTTATTTCTTGCCACCCTCTCGTCAGCGAATCAGCATGTCACCCCCAACAGCAGGGTTAGCTCCCGTACGTGTATATTTAGTGTTTTAAGCATGACCATCTTTGAATTCAGCATTTCATAAAAGTAATGCAACTCCTGGTACAAGAGTTCACCATGGTTCTTCGGCTGCTCACTATGTTAATCAGCAACTGTGAACTCCTCTCCCAATACATCACAGTTGACTAGCAAACAACCACTCCCATTTGCAGCTCCTTTTTTCAAATAAACAGTTTACCGTAGCCACCTCCTCATCCAATCAGCAACTCTCACCATAGCCACCCCCTCATCCAATCAGCAACTCTCACCATCACGTTGAATCAGCAGCCACTAAATTGCCCTTCCACAGCATAATATACAAATCTTGCTTCAAATAATCAACAAATCATAAGCCTCCCATCAACCCCCAATCCTTCTCATCAGCAATTAGAGGGTTTCTCCCATTCTTCCAAACAGCTAACAGTGTCTCTACGCCAAGCAACAATTTCCAAGCTTCTCAACAGCTCTTCAGTGAACTAAAATCAATGTTTTACAGTTTATGGTGCATTTGCACTACTGGCAGGAAACAACATATGAACATATGAAATTGAATACAAAATACAAAGATTATAATACCATGCATTTTTACAACAGTTCCTTTTGGATATTTAACCTAATAAGGTTACAGTGCATAGCTACTCCACAACATGTTGAACAACATTTATCATGTACCTGTATAGTCCAACGAAATACACCGGGAGCACAGTGCTGGCTCCAGACTGCCTGGTTAGTCTGGACTCAGGAAGAGACATCTTCCTCCTCTTCAGCTCTTCCACCAATAGTCCCATGGGATTAACAAGAGGCCAGATTTCAAACAGATCTTTCCCAATAAGTTGAGAGATGAGGAAGTCCTATAAAAAGACCAATAAATCAGAAAATACATTTGAGAGTCAGATACTCTATTCAAAAGTAAAGGCAGAAGCAAATAGTCCAGTTGCTGTTAATAGGCTGTTACACATTTGCAAATCATTTGAATCACTAGTCACACAGAACAAAAGAATCAGCATGTAAAGCCATGCTTATAATATAACAAGTCAAAAGAAGCATCCACTGTTTCACAGAACAGGTATTACATCCAGTGTCAGGTCAAATCATACACAACTGCAGCAGCACACTGAGTCAAGACACAACAGGAACAACCCAAAGTTAGACTGGAATTCTTCCTATTCAGCTATATAAATGAAAGCCAAAGCCCTAATGTATAGGATGATCTTAGTTGGACAAGCACCAGGAAATTTAACTGTCCCTGTGCTGATAAACTACAGGGTTTTAGCTGGTTAATTGAGCCTACATATATACAACTGCAGTGCCAGTGCGAGGCAGCTTTGCTCTGCAATCAGGCTATGAATCCAGGACAAAGTCAGGCCCAGACTCGGAATTTACATCACAAATTCTTAGCATTGAAGAAAAAAGCACTGCGCATTTACTGTCCAGCTATACTGTAATAACTATGTACAATATAGTGCCAATGTCCCATGAATTAATTAAAAAAAACATAGGAAGTATTAGAGTTTGGGTTTAAAGCAAAATATAGAGTTTTACTCTGTGCCTGGGTTTGCTGTACAACTTTGATGCTGGCTAACAGAAGTATAAAAAACAGTCCATCACTGACATCGCTCCTCACTAATCACAAATATTTCCCAAAAGATATAAGCTAAAAATTGGGAAGCAAGAAGTTCAACTAAAATAGAAAAATTCTTGGTAAATTTCAAACATGCTAAGTTCTACTGTCCTCGCTCCTTGGTTTTGTATATTAATGCTTCATTAAAACACACATTCCTCAGTGGTCCCAGCATCTTCAATCAAATGTGCCTACCAATCACATAATACACCACTGGGTATTTTGTTTGTAAGTCTACTTGGTACCTTCACTTTTTGTACAGCCTGACTCTATAACTAGAGCCCCAAGCGCTATAGAATTCCTGACAGAAATCCCTTTCCTCATTAGCTCCAGCTCTTCCTTTAAATGCCACCTCTTGTGACCATGTTTTTTGTTAACTCTCCTAATATTTCATTGTCTGGGTGTCAGAATTATCAAGCACAGAACAAGGCCATTCAGCCCATCATAACAGTGCTGTCTCTTTGAAAGTACTGTTCAATTTGTCTCATTTCCTTGCTCTTTTCCCATAGCTCTACAAATGTTTTCCTTTTCAAGTATACATCTAATTTCCTTTTGAAAGGAACTATTAAAACTGCTTTTGCCTCCCTTTCAGGCAATGCATTCCAGATCATAACAACTTTTTAAAAATCTCATCTCCCCTCTGGTTCTATTATTGATGACCTTAAATCTGTGACTGCTCAAGGCTGCCAATCTTGTCATTCATTTTTTCTTGATTATACTTCTGTGAGGCTCTACATGAATTGTATGAATGCAAGTTGTTGTTACTGCTCATACAACCTGTAAATCTGCTTGAACTTTGGGCAACTATCACTGTACCCAGTGTAGTCTCTTATTATTATTTACATGTGCAATGTAGTCCACTCCCCACCATTATTGCCCCAGTATCTTACCCGGATAAATAAGCTGGCTCTTTCAGGTCCACTGCTCTCAAGCAAAGCTCCAACAACAGCAAAGAATGTCTTTTGTAAAACCTCCTGTGGCACTGGGAACTCTGCACTTAGTGTCAAGTCTTCCACAGCTAAGTTTCTGGCAACATGGCACACATTCTCTGACCTTGTGATGTGAGTAGTAAATGCCTTAACACCGTCGGCAGGTAAGTTTGGATAGGCATTACTAAAACAGTTTTGGAGGTAAGTATCTGAAAACAGTGAGCCTTTCTCAAATAACTGCTGATTGTCTTTGAGATTTAATGTGATCTCCTCTCTTTCCAGTCTAAGTTCCCGGCGGCGTGCTTCCTCAAACGTAATATAACAGGGATTGATGAACGCTGTTTTGAGAAGGTCCAGGTTGAAATTCTCATGAAGACGTTGACCAAAGGCCTCTACTTCAGCATGATAGTTCCAGTTTGGCTGCTGTGATCTGACAATGCAACAAAATATTTTAAATTCAGCTCACAGAAACAGCGATTGTTGTTCTCTATCACAGATCAACCATATTTGATGCTTTTATTAAAAGCATATATTAATTTAAAATACTGTACTTCTGCACCACATCTAGGACTCAGTCTCAAGACTCTTGGCAATACCACTCTGTACTGACTGCTAGATGAATGTGACAACCCAGGCGTCTCAACGCCCAATTTTCCTTCCCCTTCTGTGAGAAATCACTCGCCACTATATGATACTCACACACCCTCAAACAAATCAGGATTTTGTCATGACAATCACATCTTATCGCTCCATGGCACAATACGTCAATATATCAATTGGTTGCATTGGGGGCCACTGATGCTCACCCAGATAATTATGACACAGCCAAGTTTCAAAGACCCATCTGATATCCCCTTACTCAGTGACGTTGACAGCTTAATAGGACAATCACAGAATTACGAGTACAGAATATGATACAGCAGTTTAGCATTCTTAGTCCTAGGAGATTTGCACAAATCTGTATAATAGATTAAGATCTTGATTACAGAATCTCATATATGATTTTAAACTATTGACAGCATATTGTAACTGTAACTACTTTGCTCTATAACCAAAGCATCTCTAGAAATCGCTTCCGCTTCTATTCCCATGCCATCACTTTGGGAGTTCCCAAAGAATCCAGGATTGGCCCGTTCAGATACAAACTATCCCTTGGTAACAACATTCACAGACACGAGATACATACAGCAGCACCCAGCTCTACCTCTTTACCACCTCTCTCGACGCTTTTACTGCCTCTGCACCTTCTCACTGTTTGTCTGCCATCCAGTCTTAGGCAAGTCACAGTTTTCACTGGCTAAAAGCTGGCAAGACCACAGACATCACTCTCAGCCTCCATGTTTTGTACCTTTGGCAATGACACAGTCCCCCTTCCTGTCTCAGCTCAAATCAAAAAGCTTGCAATGTGCGCCTGATTCAAACTGAGCTTCTGGCCCTTACTTTCCCCTCTGTAACATCACCCACGTCTGACCTTCCTCAGTAATGATCATTCATGCTGTGGTCAACCAGCTATTGCAAAGCTCTCCTGACCAACATTCCATCCTCCCTAAACTTCAGCTCATCCAAACTCCTGTGCCCATAACCTGCTGCCCTAAGTTCTGCTCATCCATCATTCCCGTCCTTGCTCACAAGGTTCCAACATCTCCAATTTAAAGCCATTACCCGCACATTACCAACCACCAACTATTTCCGTAACCTGCTCAAGTGCGCTGATGTCTCCGTTCCTCACGCCAGCCTCCTGTAGACAACTCTGCTCCTTGCCACTGCCAAACGTTCCTGAGGTTGTCTCGGTCCCTCAGTTTGGAATTCCCTCACTAACCCTCTGCCTCTCCAACTTTAATGACCTCTTCAAATCCACCTCCTATAACCAAATGTTATCACCCCTCCAAAAATCTCCTTCATTGGCTTGACCACCTCTGTGAGGTATTGAGAAACATCTGTTAAAGGTCGTATAAAAATGCAACACGCTGTAACGCACAACATAAATAGTCTGGTATATTAAGTGCAAAACAACAAAGGCAAATTTATATATTTTTCACTCAGAGCATCCATTCACTTGGGTAAATAAGGATCTGCGGCCTGGTCCCCACGCACACTCATACACACCGAGGTTGAGGCGGTGGAGGCCCTTCAAGTTTTTTCTTTCTTTCCATTAGCAACATGTAAGATTTCATCCATCTTTTCTTCTCCCTGGTTTGTGTGAACAGGATGGTCCGGCTGAGAGAAAGACTTTGTCTGAAGGAATTGAAAACATTTCGGAACAGCACCGCCGACGACATGACAGAGCCGAGAGCCAGCCTCACACTGCGCTTGCGCACCGTGAATCCGCGGGGATACCTTCACACTGCGCTTGCGCACCGTGAATCCGCGGTGAAACACCCACACTGCGCTTGCGCACCGTGAATCCGAGGGAACACTAACACTGCGCATGCGCACCATGAATCCACGGGAACCCCCCTCAGTCTGCGCTTGCGCACCGTGAATCCTCGGGATTCCCCTCCGTCTGCGCTTGCGCATCGTGAGTCCTTGGCGAACGCCCCCCCCCCCCCGCCTCCCTCTCTATGCGCTTGCGCACTGTGAATGCACGGCGACCGAAAAGCGCTTGTTCCATGGGGTTGGTTGTAGGACTGTCCAATTTGTTTGCGGATGGTGCTGGCACTGACCAAAAATAGGGAAGCTAATATCACGAAGTAGAAAATCTCACTCATTAATGAACAGTTGCAGCACAGTACAAAACAAAATACTAAAGGTGGTCTAAATCTGAAACAAAAACAGAAAATGTTGGAAACACTCAGCAGGTCATTGCAGCATCTGTGGAGAGAGAGTTTCCATTTAAGAACAATGATGGCCCTCATCAGAATTGAAGCATTTTATTTGTTTATTCCTTTCAATTCATAAGTTTTTAAAACCTAAAAGTTGTTTGCACCCAATTACCAATTCATACATATCTAGAAATTTAGCCAAAGCTTCTCTTGAGTTTTCTGCCTGAAGGCAGGTCCAACCCATAGCACCACAAACTCCACCACAGGCAGGGCAAGGAGGCAGGTCCCAAGCCGGAACAGGGAATAAACCCAGTGCTATTTTTAAAAAAATGTACTTTATTCATAAAATATCTGGAACAACATTACAAAACATTTCAAAATCGCCATCCCAAAAAGTACAATCAGATTCAACTTTTACACATGGATCACGAGGTGCATCAATACAATCAATGAATATTACAATCATTTCAATATGGTCATTACAGACAATCAGACAGTGGTATTGGAGTTATCAACATACATCATGTTGCACTCTGAGGTGCTTCAATACAATTATAATACAATTAGTATTCAATGCATACATTCATTGTGAGCTGTACAGCCCGAGGGGCTCTCAACAATTCCCAGCCCCTCAGTGCATAATGACAGAAAGGTCTTAGACAGCGACCTTTCCCCATTGCGCCTTTGCGGCGGCTGCCCCAAGCTTTAGTGCATCCCTCAGCACGTAGTCCTGGACCTTGGGATGTGCCAGTCTGCAACACTTGGTCAGGGACAACTCTTTGTGCTGGAAGACCAAGAAGTTTCAGGCAGACCAAAGAGCGTCTTTCACCGAGTTGATGATCCTCCAGCTGTAGTTGATGTTTGTCTCGGTGTGTGTCCCTGGGAACAGCCCGTAGAGCACAGAGTCCTGTGTCATAGAACTGCTCGGGATGAACCTCGACAGAAACCACTGCATCTCTCTCCAGACCTTCTTTGCAAAGGCATAATCCACAAGGAGGTGAACAACGGTCTCGTCCCCACCACAACCACCTCGAGGGCAATGTGCAGAGGGGGTGAGGCTCCTGGCGTGTTGGAAAGATCTGACAGGGAGGGCCTTTCTCACCACCAGCCAAGCTACATCTTGGTGCTTGTTGGAAAGTTCTGGCGAAGAGGCATTCTGCCAAATGACTTTGACAGTCTGCTCGGGGAACCATCCCACAGGACCCACCCTCTCCTTTTCCCGCAGGGCCTCTAAGATGTTATGTGCCGACCACTGCCTAATGGACTTGTGGTCAAAGGTGTTTCTCTGCATAAATTTTTCCATGAGGGACAGGTGGTATGGCACGGTCCAACTACTTGGAGCGTTTCGTGGCAGCGTGGCCAGACCCATCCTTTGCAACACCGGGGACAGGTAGAACCTCAGCACGTCGTAACGCTTGGTGTTTGCGTACTGAGGATCTACGCACAGCTTGATGCAGCTGCACACAAAGGTAGCCATCAGTATGAGGGCGATGTTGGGAAAGTTCCCCCCCCCCCCACCCCACTTATCTAGAGGCTTATACATCGCATCCCTGCGGACACAATCCATTTTCGACCTCCAGATAAAGTGAAAGATGGCTCGGGTGATCGCCACCACGCAGGAGTCTGGAATGGGCCAGACGTACAGCAACAGCAAGAGTGCCTCACACCTGATGACCAGGTTCTTACCCGCAATGGAGAGGGAGCGTCGCTCCCACATGCCCAGTTTTCTTTGCACCATAGATACTCGCTCCTTCCAGTTTCTAACGCATGCCCCAGTCCCTTCGAACCATATCCCCAGCACCTTCAGGCCAGTGCTGTTGGCACCAATCTCACCCACATTGGTTATCCAACCGACTGACATACATACACTTTTACATGCATGTTGTAACCTGGAACTATGGACAGCGATGGTAGAGGCTCCAATGTCTTTCCATTACAATGGCTAACCAAGAATCTCTCCCACTCTTACCAACTACCACTCAACTTGTTTGGTCATGTTATGAACATATCTTCCTTACTCAGAGCTTTTGGCTCAGATCAGGGGTGCTACCCATTGTGCCACAAGACCTCCTTAGCCAAAACTTACATAGCCCCCAAGTGTCAGTAAGAACAAGCATTTATAAGAACATAAGGAATAGGAGTGGGAGAAAACCATATGACCCATCGAACTTGCTCCACCATTCAATATGATCATGGCTGACCTAGAGTTTCAATTCCACTTTCCCACCCTCTCCTCATATCTCTTGATTCCCTGAGAGACCAAAAATCTGTCTTAAATCAGCCTTAATTATTTTCAATTGAGGCGATGGTGTAGTGGTATTGTTGCTGGACTAGTAATCCAGAGACCCAGGGTAATGCTCTGGGGACCCCAGTTTGAATCCTGCCTCGGCAGATGGTGGAATTTGAATTCAATTAAAAAACTGGAATTAAAAGTCTAATGATGACCATGAAGTGATTGTTGTAAAAACCCATCTGGTTCTTTATGGAACTTTACTGGCCTACATGTGACTCCAGTAATGTGGTTGACTCTTAAATGCCCTCTGGACATGGGATGGGTAATAAATGCTGGCCTAGCCAGCAATGTCCAAATCCCATGAATGAATTAAAAAAAAATATTCACAATCCTCTATGTGAGAATTCTAAAGATTCACAACCCTTTAGTGAAGAAATGTCTCCTCATATCAGTCCAAAATGATCAAACCCTTATCCTGACACTGTGCCCCTATGTTCTAGATACCCCAGCCAGGGAAAGCAACATTTATTGAACTTAGCAGTGTAATCAGACAAAAATGGCACAACCAAAGAAGTAATTGGAAGCTTGGCCAGAGAACTGGGTTTTAAGGAGAGTCTTCAACTTTGTGGATGCTAGAGAGATTGAGGGAGAGAATTCCAGAGCTGAGGGCTCGGTCAGCTGAAGACATGACTGTTGCAATGGGATTTGGGATACACAAGGTGCCAGAGCTGGGGGAATACAGATTTCTTGGGGGTTTGTTGGGCTGAAAAGGTCATAAAAATAGGGATGAGGGCAGGAAGCGGTTTCAACATGAGGATGAGAATTTTAAATGTGAGGTGCTGAGGGAACAGAAAATCCCTCTAGTTCATTAATATCCTTTAGGGAAGGAAACCTGCCATCCTTGCTTGGTCTGGCCTACACATAACTCTAGATCCACAGCAATGTGGTTGACTCTTAACTGACCTCTGAAATGTTGTGGCGTGCCACTCAGTTCAAGGGCAATTAGGGATGGGCAACAGATGCTGGCCTTGCCAGCGAAGCCCACATTCCACGAAAGAATAAAAAAAAAACCAGAAGCCAAAAAGCAGTCTGAAACTCACCCTTATGACATGTACAGACAAGAAGTTGGACTCAAAGTGGAAACCAGACATACTTTTCATAACTTAAGCTGCAAGAAGTCGAGGGAATAAAGCAGATGAGCTGAGGGTACAGATATCGGAAAGATGATACCATAGCTATTACTGAAAGATGGCTTAAAGAAAGGCAGAAAAGGCAGATTGGTTTCAGGTTTTCAGACAGCATAGAAAAAAATACAAAAGAGGACGAAGATTGCATTATTGATTAAGGAAACAATTTCAAAGCAACTGTGAGGAGGAATGAGAGGCAAAAAAGAATCAACAAATGAGGTCACGTGTTGAATTGAAGAAAAGCAAAGGGACAATAGCACTGCTGGGAGTGTACTCTGGACCTCCCAAAGAGGGGATAGAGATATAATGGGTGCAGAATTCTTAAAATAAATTCAGGGCAGCTTTTTCAAGCTACTGTGTGGAAGGTCCAACAAGAGAAGGGGCAATGAAAACAAAAAATGCTGGAAACACTCAGCAGGTTTGGCAGCATCTGTGGAGAGCTAAAGCTTCAGGTTGATGACCTTTCATCCTAACTTTTTTTAAGAGATGGGGCAGTTTTGGACTTAGTTTTAGTGAATGAAATTCAGCAGGTAAAAGGGGTGTAGTGGTGCAGCATTTTGATGGTAGTGATCATTAGTAAGTTGGATTTAGCATAATTATGGAAGAGAACAAAGATAGACCAGGGTTTGAAGTTCTCGATTGGGGAAAGGCCAATTTTACTAAGGTGAGGTGTGATTTAGCATAAATGGGCTGGACACAACTACTTGAAGATAAATCAGTGTCAGAGCAGTGAGAGGCATTCGAGGAGGAGAGAGTGAGTGTTCAGGACAAATATGTTCCCACAAAGAAAAAGGGTGGGACTCCCAAACCTAGAGCCCCTGGAGCATACAGGATAGGATAAGGCAAGAAAGAGGAAACTTATGTCAGATATTGAGAGCTCAAAACTGCAGAAAGCCTAGAGGAGTTAAAAAAGTGCAGGGGTGAAATTAAAAACAACTTATATTTATATAGCACCTTAAATGAAACCTTCCAAGGCACTTCATAAAAACATTATTAAACAAAATATGACACACAGCCAAGGAAGGAGATAATAGGTCAGGCAACCAAGAGCTTGGTCAAAAAGGTAGGTTTTAAGAAAGGAGGATTGCAAGATAGAGAGGCGAAGAGGTTTAGACAGAGCATTCTAGAGCTTAGGACCTAGGCAACCGAAGGCGCAGCCACCAATGGTGGAGCGATTAAAATCAAGGATGCTCAAGAGGCCAGAATCGGACGAGTGCAGATATCGCAAAGGTTTGTGGGTGTTTGATGCACGTGCTATGTTGTATATCTTATGAAGAGGGACTGGACTCTGACTCAGGTAATTACTAAAAACTTGTTTGTTTATACTATGTACAATATATAGAAGGTTGGTTACTGAGTAGGCACATCTCCTCTGAATGCTGCTGGTCTGCTATAGAGTCTCCAATACATGACTGCCGATGTCAATGATACATCATAGTCTACATCACTCATTAGCATATCTATTCTATTAACCCATTACACCATCAGAGAAACGGGGGGAGAATGGAATGGAGTCCTTACAGGAGGCAAGGTGTGAGGAAGTGTAGTCAAGGTACCTGTGGGGTTGGAGGAGATTACACAGATTAGGAGGGGTGAGGCCATGGAAGGATTTGAAAACAAGGATGACAATTTTAAAATCAATATGTTGATTGACTGGGAGCCAATGTTACTCAGCAAGCACAGTGGTGATAAGTGGATGGGACCTGATTTAAGCTCATACACGAGCAGCAGAGCTTTGGATGACCTCAAGTTTGTGGAGGATAGAATGTGGGAGATCATCCAGCAGTGTGGTAGAATAGTTAATTCTGGAAGTATTCAAGGCTGTGGGTTGGAGCAGCTGATGAGATGAGTTGGGAAAAGTTGGGCGATGTTACAAAGGTGGTTACAAAGTGATGGTGTATATATGTGATCTGAAGCTCATTTCAGGGTCAATATGACACCAAGTTCGTAAACAGTCTGGTTTACTCTCAGACAGTTGCCAAGGAGAGGGATAGATTAGGTAGCTAGGGAATGAATTTGAAGCAAAGACTGAAAACATTGGCTTTGGTTTTCCCAATATTTATTGGAGAAAATTTCTGTTCAACCAGTACTGGATGTTGGATAAGCAATCTGACAATTTAGCAAAAGTGGAGGACTAAAGAGAAGTGCATCTGAGATAGAACTGGATGTTGTTAGCGTACTTGTGAAAATTAACCCTGTGCTTTTGGATGATGTTGCAAAGGGACAAATAGTAGATGAGAAATAGGAGAGTGCCAATGATAAATCTTTTGGGGACACCCGAGGAAATGGAGTGGGACCACGAACCGAAACTATTGTAAGTGCTACTCTGGATACAATGAGATAGATAAGAATGGAACCAAGTGAGAGCAGTCCCTGTGCTCTCTTCTCACCTACATCTGTGACTCTTCTGGCACCCTACGTCATTTCAACAATTTCCAGTTTCCTGGTCCAAACTGCCTCTACTTCGCTTTGGACATCCAACTCTCTGCACCTCCATCCCCCACCAGGGTGGTCTGAGGGCTCTCTGTTCTTCCTTCAAAAGAGCTCCAACTAGTCCCCACCATTACCACCCTCCTGGTTGAACCTGTTCTCTCAAGGAATAATTTTTCATTTAACTTGTCTCACTTCTTCCAAATAAAAGGTGTTGCTATGTATACTTGCATGGATCCTAGTTATGCCTGTCTTTTTGTGGGGTATGTGGAACATTCCTTGTTTTAGTTCTGCTCAGGCCCCCCTCCCCCAACTCCTTTTTCAGTACAGTGATGACTACATCGTTGCTGATTCCTACTCTTGCCTGGAACTGGAAAAATTAATCAACTTTGCTTCCAATTTCCACCCTTCTCTCACCTTCATATGTTCATCTCCAATATTTCTCTTCCCTTCCTCAACTTCTCTGTCTCTATTTCAGGGGATAGTTTGTCTATACTAATATTCATTATAAGCCCATCGAGTCCCACAGGTACCTTGACTACACTTCCTCATACCCTAACTCCTGTAAGGACTCCATTCTATTCTCCCAGTTTCTCTGATTCTGTTGCATCTGTTCTGATTAAGCAGCCTTCCACAACAATGCTTCTGATATGTTTTCCTTTTTGCTTAACCAAGGATTCCCCCTCCCCTGCCCCCGCTGTGGTTGACAGGGCCCTCGGCTGTGTCTGACCCAGTTCCTGCACTTCCACTCTCACCCCTTCCCTCCCAGAACGACGATAAGGTACCCCTTATCCTCACTTTCAACCACACCAGCTTCCAAATTCGAAAGATCATCTTCTGCCAATTCCGCCACCTCCAGCATGATGCCACCACCAAACATGTTCCCTTCCCCTGTCAGCATTCCAAAGGGACCATTCCCTCCCTGACACCCTGGCCCACTCGTTAATTACCCCCAACAACTTGTCCCCTTCCCATGCAATTGCAGGTGTAAAACTTGCCCTTTTACCACCTCTCTCCTCACTATCCATGGCCCCAAACACTCCTTCCAGGTGAAGCAGTGAATTAATTATACTTCTTCCAATCTAGTGTACTGCATCCATTGCTCACGACACCATCTTCTCATCACTGGGGAGATGAAAAACAGATCGGGTGACCTCTTTGCAGAAAACCGCCACTCAGTCCGCAAACATGACTCTGAGCTTCCGGTTGCTTAGTTCACCACCTTGTTTTCATGCTCATATTTCTGTCCTCGGCCTGCTGCAATGTTCCAGTGAAGCTCAACGCAAGTTCGAGGAACAGCTCCTCACCTTCTGATTAGGCACTTGACAGCCTTCTGGACTCAATGTTGGGCTTCAGACCATGAACTCTTTTTTTTCGTCATGTGCTGGTTTAAATCTTGTATTTGCTTTTTGACATTATTTGAGCATTTACACTCACTCTGGACCAATGCTTTATCTCTTTACTACAACCATTACCACTCCCTTTGTCTTTTGTTACATGACACCTTTGTCACTTAATCTCTACCGCCCTCTGCCCTATCCCAGAACTTCCCTTTTGTTCTTCCCCCCCACTCCCCCCTTTTAACACCATATAGTTCATCACATTTCTCTCCTTCTGTTCTGAAGAAGTCATATTTGACTCAAAATGTTAACTCAGTTTCCCTCTCCACATTTGCTGCCAGCCCTGTCGAGTATTTTCTGTTTTTACTATAGCTTAACCTCAGTGGTGGGGTAATTATTTGGAAAATTCTGAGGGATAGTATTAATCATCATTCAGAAATGCACGGATTAATTAAGGAGAGAAAATAGAATTCAATCTGGAGACGTGTGAGGCAATGCATTCTGGGGACGGCAAACAAGGCAATGAAATACACAATAAATAGTAGGATACAGAGAAGTGTAGAGGAACAGAATGACCTTGGGGTGCATGACCACAGATCCTGAAGGTTATAGGACAGGTCTATAAGGTAATTAAGAAGGTATATGGAATACTTCCCTTTATTAGCCAAGACACAGAATGCAAGAGCGGGGAAGTTATGCTAGAACCGCATAAAGCGGGAATTAGGCTGCTGCCAGAGTACCATGTGGAGTCCTGGTCACATTACAGGATGACGTGATTGCACAATAGAGGACTCAGAGGAGCAATGCAATGATGTTCCCAGTAACAGAGAATTTTAGCACATGACAAAGGTTTGGATAGACTGGTTGTATTTTTTTGAAACGGAGGCGGCGGAGTGGAGATTTAATTGGTGTGTACAAAATTATGAGGGGCCAAGCTAGATTGAACAGGAAAGACACATTTCCCTCAGCAGAAAGGTTAAGAACCAGGTGAATAGATTTAAAGTAATTAATTGAAGGATTATAGAGGGTTGAGGAGAATTCTTTTCCATCCAAAGAGCAGTGGGGGTCTGGAACTTACTGCCTGAAAGGGTGGTACAGGCAGAAACCCTCATACTTGGATATGCACGTCAAGTGCTGTAATCTATAAGATCACGACTAAGAGCTCCAAAGTGGGATTGGGCTGGATTGCTTTTACAGCCAGCACAGACACGATGGGTTGAATGGCTGCCTACTATGCTGTAAATTTCTATGATGCCATGAGACATATACTCAATTCTATTGCAGTAGACCTATGGTTGGTGTAGAAATTACTTAAGATATAAAAGGCACACAAGTTTTGAAGCAGAACCTGGGGTCAAGTCCCCCCCCCACCCCAACAATTACATTTTGGACACCTAATCTGTTGCTTTTTCTGACATTTTGGTACTTACTGCTGTTACTGCCATAGTGTTGTGGCTTTTTCTTGGTGCCCAAGCTTTTGTTTTATTGAGTAATATATGGACATGCTTAGAGCCACATTTATTTATACGCATCTCAAACTGCTGATAGTAATCTTGGTATTATGATAGAAGAAAGAGCCGAGCATATATTGTAAGAAAACAAAACGTCTAGTAGTGTCCCAAAAGAAAGTCATACCAGAATGTAAGATCACAGTGAAGAATGAAAAGGTCACACAGGTAGACCAAATTTTGTTACCTAGGAAGTATATTAACATTGGATGGAAAGTGCGACCAAGAAATAAGACGAAGGAATTGAATGGCCAAAGATGCATTTCAAAAAATGAAAAAATTATGATCAACAGAAAATTAGCCATGAAAACAAAACTGAGCATCCTGGAATGCTACATCACACCAAATTTTAAATATGGGAGCGAATGTCAGACAATCAGCAAAGCAATGCAGAGAAGAATTGAGGCTGCTGTGTTGTGGTTTTGAAGGCAAATGATGAAGATATCTTGGACAAGTCACACCACCAATGAAGAGGTGGTAGTAAAATCTTAGACAAAATCTGCTGACCAAGATCAGGAAGAGACAGTTTGAATTTCTTGGGCACGTAATAAGAGATCATGATTTAGAAAGTCTGATGCTGATGGGAAAGATTAATGGTAAAAGAGATTGAGGTAGAAAAAGAACAATCTTTCTGAAGAGCCTCGTAAACTGGATGAATGTAACACCAACGAAGATGATCCATGTCTCCAGAGAAAGATGTATATGGAGGTCCATGATCACCAACACCCTCTTAGGGCATAGAGAGAGAGAGAGAGCGAGAGAAAGACAGATTATGATGTAGGATTTATTCACCAATGAGGCAACAATGCTAACAGCAGCCCTTTTTAAATCTCCAGGCGCACAGAATTCAAATGGGACAAACCACCAAATAAAACTGGGCTTCAAGGGCCATATTGTCAGAGGTTGCATAATGGCCCCAATGTTGGGCACTCCTATTCTACACTATAACCCATCACCTCGATTTCTGAATTTAGAATAAACTTTAGTCCCTGATTAATCATGGAATTATTATTGGTGTAGAAATTACTAGAGAGATATTATTAATCATGGAATTACAGCACAGAAGGAAATTGTGCCAATCAACATCCCTGCTGAATCACAGAAAAACACTCCAGAAATTAAAACATTAACCAGAACCTGGCTTGGATGCTTATGGGTTAAAAAGCTTCCAGAATCCCCAGATCAGAAAATAATTTATTTGGTCTATCTTCTTTAATGATGTTATAATTGACTTCAATTATGATTTTATTTTAAATTAATTGATTCACATGCACACCACTGCCAAGACCAGTATTTATTAATCAGCTCGAGTTGCCCTGAGAGGCTGGTGGTGGGCCTTCGACTGAGCGGCTTGCTAGGCTACTTCAGAGGATAGTTAACTCAGCCACATTGGTGTGGGATCGGACAGTCACATATAACATAAAATAAAAATGAAACTATACTCAGGATAGTAGGACAAGTGACCAAAAGCTTGGTTAAAGAGGCATGTTTGGAGGAGCATCTTAAAAGAGAGAGGAGTAAAATGGGAGAGGGAATTCCAGAGCTCAGGGCCTAGAAAGCTGAAGGCTTGGCCGCTAATGGTTGGATGATGGAAATCGGGGATGTGCAAGAGGCCAGAATGGAACAGTGCAGAGATTTGGGAGGGTGTAGGGCTGCAGGTTACAGAGATAGGACAAACTGGGTAAAGACAGCAAGTTTCCTTCTCTAAAGAACCGTTTGGTTCTTACAACAACAGCTTTGTAATGACCTTTGCTGGTAACAGATTTTTTATTTTCAGGTTTTTATTTTAAAAAGAAAAATACTGAATTCAAATTCTCAAACTGTCTTCAAACTGAATTCAGGTTCCTTAGATTATTAGTCCAGGCCTCTGGATTACCTAGTCCAGTGATTCTATTTTCTTCCCTTCCTCGGCCAACCAACAAGACAGATACAGATTTACATTAAAAAAAATTTTTTTTCACACCCAGCGTGTATGACAAACACAATATTCAGACTTAATTTTATTTATTGCCACATTGTATAGAGTCAACTATATTTACACACACAATTGTACTTCTGATAATCTTGCGTAAGCTTTCTTCACATAAAAGGTACAATAGAAAAAAAAGTTTGCTACTTTAAAAATTTACATAGCGTAAACCTAGAAGTATGCTTCCTTTAAAGTTGTTTGCATTTAACGCTCCTGCAGTAAATATCTTTAACAAGGTCAAGATTTAAATTTGTGTATCTGCAGGTCAAGTACAAAGTAGAGAATATACTCAGAGATACATCATTTAGTTGAAATCTTTACAATGTAAATACTTTTCCGATCCAAAAATTAATGGAATACGTTAGGTCAAAGCTGCACAATGGCCTCTTTCAGCATTCATGGAAAAACATATCCCGCCGCGCCCCCCCCCACCCCCTCCCCTCAACCTGCTTCTTTGCATATATTTACAAACAATTTTTGGAGAATTCTACTGCAGTGAAGTACTAACAGAACAGAACAAAAACAGAATTACCTGGAAAACTCAGCAGGTCTGGCAGCATTGGTGGAGAAGAAATCAGTTAACGTTTCGAGTCCTCATTACCCTTCGGCAGAACTGAGTATAGTTAGGAGAAAGGTGAAATATAAGCTGGTCTAAGGTGGGGGGGCGGGGGGAAGAGAGAAGTTGAGGGTGGGGTGATTGTGGGGTGAATCACCCCACCCTCAACTTCTCTCTCCCCCCCGCCCCCCCACCTTAGACCAGCTTATATTTCACCTTTCTCCTAACTATACTCAGTTCTGCCGAAAGGTCATGAGGACTCGAAACGTTAACTGATTTCTTCTCCACCGATGCTGCCAGACCTGCTGAGTTTTTCCAGGTAATTCTGTTTTTGTTTTGGATTTCCAGCATCCGCAGTAGCTTTTAGCTTTTTGTTTTTAACTAACAGAACAGATCCATTCACACAGTTTTAGAGGATAGATGTTCAAATGAAATACTGGGGGTTGGCTTCAACTCTTCGCACCCTATGCTGCTAATTGCTTTCAGTGGAGCACAGGAATGCTAGGAGCTAAAAGGCAAGCATACTGGCATTTCAGTGCACAACCAAATATGTATCAGTCCCCACCAGATGGTAGATTCGCATGACAAAAATTCAAAATGAAAGGAGGATACATTTTTGATGCATACTCAAAAAGGAAAGGTTTAATTGCCTTACCCACAGTATTCCTTTCAAACTCAGTGCAAAAACAGAAAACATAGGGACCCATAACCAGAAATTCATCTTCATGTGACAATGGAATACATACACAATACGTTTATGTACATCCGTTTACATAAAACTCCTGAAATTTATATGTAATTCTTCTGATCAATAAGTCATAAATTCAAAAAAAAACCCCAGTTTGTTAGCTTTATTCTTTGTTCTGTTCCAAATCACCCCCTCTACGGGTCCTATACAGTCACATGCACATCAGGTTCAATAACATGTTTAAAAGTCCTGAAAGCTACACATTCCCTAATCACGGGCATGCACAATGTGTCGATAAACGTCTTATGAAATGATGTAATAAATATTTTTAAATGAAGCAACAAAACATCCCTTTGTCCCCATGATTCCTTTTCCTGTGTTGTATGGAGTGTGCAGTCAGTGCATGGACCTCAAGGAAGTCTGTATGGTACAGAAGAAGCAATAAACAATCTCTGGCCCTTCATGTCACCAGCTGGTTTTGAAAACACCTGTTGTTCGGTTAGCACATGATCCGATTCACACAATGCCTACTCAGCGCCGGAACCAAAGCCAGCTATTGATCAACCAGAACCCCACTGTGATTGAGTAAATAAAGATTTCTCGACGCGTGCGCTCTCTGTTTTCTTCCTCCAGGAGCTGGAGTCGACGGTTGAGTTTAATTATCTGACAGCAAGACAGAAACAAATATCATATTTAAAGAGAAGCAGCCCATGTAGTCCTGTTCAATGTAATTTGAAAAATAATTACGTTATAGGAGTGTAAGCATACTGGAGTGTATTGTATTTACGTGCCTAGAAGATTTTCCTTTATGGTGGGAAGGGATAGGAAGGGTAATGCTTAGTGAATTATTTTATCTCCCTTCCTTTCTTTCATTACGTACCATTCTCAGCCAAAAGACGACAAACATCCTATATCCAGGCCCTGCCAATTGTGTTCCTCCATTTACTTGCCAGAATCCCATAAGCTAGGCATATTTGTTCAAAAATATAGTTGAGAGAGTTAATAAATTAATGCAGTACCTGTCTTCGTAAGGAAACAGAATCCACTAGAGCTATGTCATCTGGTGTTCCTTCCACTGCAGATTCACAGTTGGAAATACTATACCTAGTGAAAAGAACAAGGTGAAACTATTTTCTATACACCCAAATCAACAAATAATTCATTTCATTCACCTTTATCGTTGTTGCACTAAGTTACAGGAGACCTACATTGCTGATGAATTATTTGTTTCATTTCTCAGTAGTTACTGTATATTATTCCTCATCCAATCTGGTCTCACTTACTTATAACAGCTGAGTTGCTACATAGTTCTTAACTTGCACAAAGACAATCAGTATGGTTTACATTTCAATGATTCCAACTCTGATTATTGAAAAGTTTATTTCAAACATTTTATGTAATTAAATGGTGAGACGTTGTTACTGAAGAAATTCTATTGTATGGAGGCAATGTGATTACTGTAATAATGAAATAACATATATAACTGCAGGGTTTAATAGGTCAATGAAGTAACTGTCACTTAGCAAATATTGCAAACAACCCCAGTCTAAATGTTTAAAAAAAAACAAATTTTAGACCTCAAAAGGCAAGTTAAACCTTTAATAGGTCATAAGGGTTCAGCATCTCCAAGTACCTGTTCATTGAAGATACTATATATATATTGAACCCACCCCTGTAGCAGGTTTCATGTGGAAACCAATTGAAAAAGATACTAAATAAACAATGCCTGAGTCATGGCTGCATCTATTGTTCCTATGGATGCCAAATAGTTAATGTTGCATATCTCACCTATGCTTTATCCACACCAGCACCCCACCCCACCAGAATCAAGATTTTAGAAACACAATTATTACAAACACAATTATCTAGACTCCCAAATGAGCTATAAAAGAGTCACATCCAAAATTAATTTGTTTGCATCTTGTATGTTCCAAAAAACTATGGTTTTGCTGACCTTTTTTTAAAAAGGGACCAACTTTAGTCAAAATATTTACATGTATTGCAAAGTCAGACCAGATTATGACACTAGTTCACACTATAAACAAGACATTTGCACAGTCTACATGTTTTAATTCAAATTATCTACATTTTTAAGCACTGTATTCCCAATTTGCTGTGAAATTTAAATTGCTTGATTTAAGTTACAGGCCAATTCATTTTTTAGTGGAACAACTTCAAACTATCAGAACTATAGCAAGCAAGAAAGGAACATCCTTCATGGCTACCACAAAAGACGACAAAACAAATTAACATGGATTTTATATATTTCATCCTTCCACTGCTCATGTGACTCATTACAGGACTCCTGGAATTAATAAATTATATTTCCAATTAGGAGTCTATCAGTCAAACGATTTCAGAAGTTGAGGATGAGGGGCTAATATCAAAGCCTCTAACGGAGACCACAAATGGCCATATTTACCTGGAGCCATCAAGCAGAGGGTTAGATGAAGTACCACAACTTGACCCACCATGAAGTACTGCTCTGGTTTCCAGGAAAAGAGACAATAGGACAGATGACAGTATTCAGGATATAGAATGGCAAAGGAAAGAACAGGAATAAGTACACACAGACTTAGACGGACAGGTCTTAGATTATTATAAATACAAGATTCAATGCTATTTTTTATTGAAAACATAACTTACATATATGGCCTTTAATGTAGCAAAACATCTGACTATTTAGTTTTGAAAATAAAGTGCAAGGGCTTACATCAAATATTGTACAGACCCATTCCCATGCACTGCATTACTGTACACAGTAATAACACTAACCTATCACAGCCTTCACTGTAGCCTTTATGCTGCAGCCTTAATGAATCAATTTCTAGGCATCATCACTCCCTCTTGGTGAGACTGAATGACATTACCTGTTACACCTTCAATGTGATTGTGCAAAGGATCAGGATTCAGTTTCAGTTATGTACACTGATTGCTCAACTTTATCTGACAAAGCAATGTATTTGGCAGTCTAGTATATACTGCACATCAATTTTTAAAATTCTTTCATGGGACGTGGGAGTCGCTGATTAAACCAGTACTTTTGTCCATCCTTAACTGCCCTTGAGAAGGTGGCGTTGAGCCGCCTTCTTGAACCACGGCAGTTCCTGTGGTGTAGGTACACCCACAGTGCTGTCAGGAAGGGAGTTTCAAGATTTTGGCCCAGCGACAGTGAAGGAGTTATCCTGATATAGTTCCAAATCAGGATGGTGTGTGGCTTGGAGGGGAACTTGTAGGTGGTGATATTCCTATACATCTGCTGCCCTTGTCCTTCTCGGTGGTAGAGGTTGCAGGTTTGAAAGGTGCTGTCCGAGGAGCTTTGGTGAGAGGCTGCAGTGCATCTTGCAGATGGTACACACTGCTGCACTGTGCATCGCTGGTGGAGGGAGCTGATGTTGAAGGTGATATATGGGGTGTTGGTAGTGGAGGGAGTGAATGTTTAAGGTGGTGGGTGAGGTATTAATCAAGCAGATTGGTTTGTCCTGGATAGTGCCGAGCTTCTTGAGTGTTGTTGGAGTTGCACTCAACCACACAAGTGGAGAATATTCCATCACACTCCTGACTTGTGCCTTGTCATACACTACACAGAGTAATTCTCACAGAACATGTGGAAGGGGTGAGGCAGGTGCAGGGTAGGAAGAGCGTCCATATTCCATAAGCTATGAGAACTAGGATTAAAGTGCATTATTTTGCATACAACCATACAACCTTTCACATAATTCACTAGTATAGCAAGTGTTGGCATGATTGTACATGAGAAAAAAATTATGCATGTAAAACTGATAGGTAACCTAACCCCTACCACTCAGGTTATTTATAAATCTTATTCCTACCCTTATATTATGCTGAAGGTAATATTGAGACAGTCTCTCAGAAGCAGTTATCCATCTAACTCTTTTGCTTTACAAAATGGCACATAGCTTTAGGTCCCATAAAAGCAAGAGAAGGATGGCAGAATTGGATTTGTGAAAAATAAGAGGCTGCTTTTTAGTTTGCTTTAAAAGTTTAAAATGTATTTTATGGTTGATTCACTGGTTTGGAGTAGGGGAAGTGAAAAGAAGGGCTTGATGACAATGTCTCACTCTTACATGTTTGGAAATCAAAACTTATAGTTCAACACGGTGTCACTAATATTTATAGCAAGAACCTGTAATGTGTCACAGAAAATTCATGATATTCACAGACAAGAATTCTGTTAGAGGCTACACCATTTGAGCTGCATGCTGGTCAATCGCCTTCAATAAAAGGCACAATATAGCAGCAGCACACAAATCACTTGCAATACGTCGCATGATTAGAATTAGAAAAGCAGAAATAAAAGCTGAAAAAAAAAGCACAGCTTTGCCAATAAACAACATTGTGCAAGTTATTAGATAATTCCCTTCTGTAATTGCTTACCAGTGCATGATTAAAATGCAATAATAGATTGCTATAGGCAAGAAAAACTGCACTATATCACACGCATGACAGGCAGGTCCAAAATTCACTTTTTGTGCACTGAATGTAAGCTTTCTTGAAAGGCCTCCAAATTAATATTTAAACAATATTTACAACTAATTAGTAGTATAGTAATTAAGCTGTTCAATTTCAAAGCCAGTGAATATTTTTCTAAATAAAGGAACAGGAGTAGCCATTCAGCCCTTGGAACATATGTCGCTGTCCCAAATGCGTTGTCTGTACCTGAAGTTCTATTTATAAACCAGCCTGTCTTGTTTTTATTATTTTGGAGTCCAGTATCCAGCTGTATCAGTACTGCAGTGTCTCTTAAATATCAATTGTTCTACCGACTTAGCACAACTGAGCACTTCCATCCCCTTTTTGCAGAGCTAGTACTGCATGAATAGCACAGTAATATGCTGCTGGCTGTGTTTACAATAACATAAATCTCAACATTGTTTGAACTATGCCCAGATTTATGAGATTTATGGACCATACAAAATGAATTTAACCCTTTTTTTGGATTAGGGTGCCAAAATATGCAAGCCTTGTCTTGCAATAAATAGGGAGGGTCCATGCATAATTTAACCAAAAATTGTTAAATAAAGTGATTACTGGTAAACTGATTCTGGCAGGTTCAGTTGGTATAATCAAGCATGAGTAAGGAAAACAACTTTTGCTGCTTTCATTAAAGAAGGTGCTCAACTTAAAACATGGCCACAACCGTTTAGGCAGCCCTATAATGCTAATGATTCAGAAATTTTTCTTGGACAAGGTATGTAACTTTAAAAAAAAGAGTGCATGTTTCTCAGTTTCCGTGCTTTATCATTCTCCGACATAATTAGGAAGTCAATAGATGGTGCCTTATGAATTTTTACAAGCAGCTACGTGCAAGAAACATTCAACTTGTATTCCAATCAATAAAGTCAACTGCTCAATTACAGTAAAATCAATCTTGAAGCCTATTATTTGATGAGAAATTATTCCATCCATACATTTTGCTTTAGAAAGGATTAGATTTTTCTTGAAGACCTAGCGGACAAATATGGAAGATCATTAGGGTCCGAACCTTAGTACTTAAATAGAAAAGCTGCACTGCAGTAACTCACCAAGGCTCCATCGACAACACTTCCCAAACCCACAACCGTCATCACCCAAAAAGACAAGAGCATATGAAACGCCGCCACTTCCAAGTTCCCCTCCAGATCACACACCATCCTGACTTGGAAATATATCGCTGTTCCTTCAAAGTTGCTGGGTCAAAATCCTGGAATTCCTACTGAATAGTACTATGGGAATATTGTCATCTTACAGACAGCAGTGGTTTAAGATGGCACCTCATCACCACTTCCTTAAAGTGAAATAGGGATGAGCAATAAATGCTGCTCACATCCCATGAATAAAAAAACTTGTCACCGATACTCAGCTTCTATAAATCACAGCATAAGCCAAGGTGGAGTGTACTGAAGAAAAGGTAAGATGTGGCTGTGCTAGAGACAACAAAATCTACACGGTCAACATACTACAAGTAGATAGACCTTGGGCTAATTGAGGCCATCATGCATTTCTAACATGATCATCAATTTTTCTCTCTCCACCCTTTCTCTTTTGAAGAGTTGACTTCTTGATGGTGTATCAAGGGCATGGGTCTCCTTTTGATAACTCACCTGACTGGGCATTATTCATGCAGAAGGTTATTTGATCGCTGGAGATAGGGTGGCAAGAGCCAGAGGGGAATTCATAGACAAATACAATCCTGCCTTCACCTGACATCACATACACACACCCACACCCATCTACTAAGGATCAATGTAGAGTGAAAAGCAGCAGTGATCCTTAATTATTTCCTCCATCTTATCATAAGGGTGCTGAGATCAACTATTACTGACAAGGCCCTCAAAAGGGCGCTGGACAAGTTCCTGTGGGTGAAAGACGTTTGAGGATTTAAGAGGTAGGTAGGTTAATTTGTGGTATATCACCGTGGCATCCTGGAGCTTGTGTAATTGTCTGCAAAGGTTGATGAGAAATTTCCCGGAGTCCTTTTATAGATTGGGCTAAGGTTTGCCCTGTTCGCCACCACCCCCTTCCACCCATTTTCTTGCTTCTTCTCGGAGATTGTGTAGCTCTGTGAGTGGGGAAACATGTGGGGTCAGGTGGGTGTGTAGATTGTACCATGTAGGATGAGCATGATGCACCAATTACTCTTTTTACATATTTTTCCATTTTTATTGCATTATACTACAGGTTGAAACTGAAACAACCATGATCTGTAGTCAGCTACTCACAGGATGAACTCACTGGGCATAAGGAAAGCTCTAGTTTTATTTATTATATGGATACAGTCTGTTTTCTGCCTTCTCTTTAGGGGGCTTGCTATCTACAGTCATGTTTCTACCAAAGTAACCCAGTCCTATGCCTTTCCACTGACAGCTGGACTGAGAATATGAACTCATGGTATAGGATGCAGAAACAAATGCATATTCTGCTACCAACCACTTTAAAAAGTGAATTTTGAACCAACCTTTTAATATAACATGGAAATTAGACATGATCCACTGCATCTAAATGTAAACAATATGGAGAAGGAATGCTGATGATAAGCAATTAGCATCCCCCACTTATTACAGCACAACACAACTGAAGTCCAACAGCCAATCACCTTCTGCGATTTTCATCTAGCATGTCCAAGACTTGCTGGTAGGCCCTACGGGTGGTGGAGTGGATTATTGACAAAATGCCATGAGGAGAGTATGCGTTTGGTCCGTCTTCAGAGGAGATGAGTGGAGGATAAAGACGAGGCTGAGGCTGAGGCTGGGGAGTTGGTGTCACACTGTCCATATGCACACAACAAAGTAAGAGAAAAACACGGAAATCAGATTCAGACAGAAGTACAAATAATGGATAGTGAGCTTTATATAAGTGATATTGTAGAGTACTAGTCTCCTAGTCACTTCCAAGCTCTGAAGAGTTCACTTTAAAGGTCCCACTACTGATGGTGCACCTTTAAGTGATTTGCTCATACTTTAAAAAAATAATTTTTCAAAATATTAGCAAAGGATTGATCTCCATTTTCTTCAACAAACATTGGAATGGAAAGCAAATAAATGGGAGGAACACTAGTCACTGGGATCCCCATGGAGTATATGCCATCCATGATAGTGTCAATGATGTGAGAATTATCTTTTTGCCACTCATCCCCAGTTTCCATTGATAACTTACTTTGTGTGGAATTTTTTTAAAAAAAGCAAATACTCAGAGACCTGAAATATAAACAGCAAATCAAAGGACACACCTCAGTCTGTGAACAGCTTCTAATCACACCAATGCCAATACTATGGACTAGAAGTACTCTATGGGATCCTCTTGGCTTATGTTACTTCCATCATATACATGAATGAAATGAATAATACATAGGGTTCAACAGCCCTATAGATGGCAACATTCCACCTTTAAAAAAAATCCATACAAGTAATATTTCAGTAAGTTACCACCTTGGTATCAGTGAAATTAAGAAAAGACCATCCGACAGACAGTAAAATACATTAAAGCTTTACAGAGTTTCAAAAATACCATGGCAAGTAACATTTCTTTCTTTTTTAAAAGACGATTATCCCACCCTCCCCACCACCCTCGGATTTTTGATGCGCCAGCGAACATTCAATCTGGTGTCGGATATTAGAAAAATTGCAGAGTCTGCAGGCTTGAATGCAATGTGGTGAACCATATACTACAGCGATGCAGAGCTCAGTGGGATAGTGAGCAGGTACTAGATCAAGGTTACAACCATGGTTTTTGCTTCTATGCTTGCCAGTTCCTAATTTTTCACCCAATGGGTAGAGTATTTGGGCTCTTGACCGTAGAAACAAAAACCACTGGTCTTCAGGTGCAAAAACATGTGGTACTGCACTGCCAAAATTGAAGAGAAGCATTGCAGCTTGGAAGCTTTTTGTTGCTGTATTAGAGGATTTGTTAAAGTGGCAAAATGTATAGAATAGGATGGTAGACACAATTGTGCACTTCGAATTCCCAATAAATCTGAGAATGATGCAGGGTAGCCAATTCCCTACAGAGAGGGAAAGAAGCAAAAGTAAATTGAGCAGATCACCTGGAGCTGCTTTACTACACTCCCTTGAAGCCTTTTACACCCTTGATTAGGGCAAAAAAGATAGAATATTACACCATCAAATTACTGAATCCTGAGGTCTTCTCTTGAAAACATGGACTAAAATAATCGGGTCTTCCTGCAATGACATACATGTTCACTCAGCTTGCATACTTGCATATAAAGTAGGCTTGTTTTTCTCTGAGAAATAAGTAATATACTAGCACAATATATTTTGTATAAACAAAGGATCCTTCTAATGCCAGGCTGGTCTTATCTGGTACAGTGACTCACAAGTGGAAGTTCTGTGGGACTCTTCACAGGATTTCAAAAATCTTCCACTTTGTTCCTAGTGCAAGAAGGTGACCGATGGGCAATGTTTATTTATATCATCTAGCCAGAAACTAAATGGTCCAGTCGCCACTTAAACTTCCTGTCATCTGCTAAATGGAAGATGCTGCTGCAGGGGGTTAATGAGGGGGAAAGCAACCCCTAGTCACAATATCCAAATTTTACTCAGTTGCTCTTTCTCTTTAAAATATTAAGAAAAAACATGAAATTGATTTGTTAAATAAATTACATAGACTTCCTCAAAAAGTTTTAGTATTAGATTTTTTTGAAAGTTGTTAAAAATGAAATGATTTTGTAGAAAAAGTGAGATAAAACCCTCAGTTTTTAAATTGTCAATGTGGCTTGTTCCATTCCTGGTCTCAATTTTGTTAAAGTCAGTAGATTTGTTGGGAGTGAATGTAAATGCAAGATAAATGGTGATGAAAGATCAAAGTTCTGGACATTAAGTTGCCTATATTCCAACTGAGTTTTCATTCCATAAACAATAATAATGCTAACAAAGATTTCTCATGGGCTTGTCAATATTCCCCAGTGAGTTTTTAAATGGAGGAATTGGGGCAAGATTTTATTCAGAACTTCTTAAAAGTCAGAAGTTTGTAGTTTCTTCCATTTGAACAGAACTTTTGGAATTCAGTTAACCAATATAAATAGTGATAAACCGGCCTTTTCCCATGTACTATTGTACTGGAGATGCTGTGAATATAATGAGGTATAGTTAGCCACCACAGGTGTGAAAGAATATTCTTAAAAATTTATCTGTCACTTGATAAGAACTCAAGATGAAACGAATAATTCAATATATCTGAATCATGCAATTTGGATGAATATTTCTGCACCCTAATCCAGTTCACAAATGTAATTAGCTACTGTTACATCATATTGGATTAAATTTCTTTCTCCACATAATCAGGATGGTGAGGGATACTGTCTGGTTTTATACTTGTAGCAAAGTCTTAAGCCCTTTCTTTAAATGCAGTTAAGATTTCCCCAGCAAGTTGTCCAGCTCTTGAGATGAACTCAGTCTTGCATTGTTAATTATTAAGCCTATGAATCAATGCTACTGCTTTCTGGTTCTTATATTTGCTACTAGTCATTGTGTTCTTTGTAGGCCATCTTCTTCATTTAACTACAGTTTAAAATATTTTTCACAGTAGACGCATGTGACATTGCACCCCCAAATGTAGTGCATAATTTTAGGTGGTCAAGGGTAAGTTAATATTCCTTGTTTTTTTTCAAGCTGATGACCACGCGTGGATAAGCTATTTGGTTACAAAACCACTAGCTTAGATCCTTCCATCAAAAACCATCTTTAAGTTCACTGTACAGTATTGAATGATTATTACAAATCACTTTTTCTGAAATCATTTGAGTTAAAAAGAACCAGAATACTGACAAGGATCCCTCCTGTCCATAGAAATTGGTGGGGTGGAGAAAAATGATAGATACCACAAAAACTAATTGTGAAATCTGCCTCAATCAATACTGGGCTTAACTGTCCTCTGGTTAAAGTACAACAAATCAAACAGAACTGTGTTTTCAAATGAAATAATTATATAGTTATCATAAACTTTTCGATTATAACTTTCTGTTCAGCTTCTGGTTTGTTGAATCAAGGGGAAAGGGAAAGCAGCTTCTCTTTGTATTTATCTCCATCTCCCTCACAATAAGCTTTGATCAGGGTCATTGAAATGGATATCTAACAAGGAATTAAATATACCGCAGGACAAAGGGCTTCATCAGGAAGAATAAGTGCCCAAGAATATTGAAATACTTGCTGCCAATTTATTTGTGTAAAAAATTACCAGAAGTGGATAATATTCAAGGTCTAGATCATTACATACAAAACTGGCCATAATTAAAAGGAATAAAACAACAACCATAGAGACAGGTGGTCTAAGACATAACTTACCAGCTCCAGGTTAGGAAATAGTGCACCAAATACCATAAAAGACTACCATAAAGGAGGAAAGAAAAAGATTGCTGAAGCTTTCAATGGAACTGAAATATTGTCCGAGGCCTACTCACATGGACTCTGTTCTGACAAGCTGCCCATTCTGTCGGGCAGCATTTTCACTCATCGAACGCTCTCTCCGCACACGACTATGTGAACGAACCTGAAAAGAACATATTTAGTAAGCAGGCAAATTTGTATAATTATTTCCAAGTTAAAAACACCCTCAACTTACTAAACAGCCTCTTTCTTTCAGAGGAAGCTTTCGACACCCAAGGCATTTCCTTCTTGAAGGTAGCTTATGAATCAAATCAGCAACTTCCCCCCTTCTATAATCCTCATTTCTGTTTCTCCCTTTTTCCTGGTACATCTGATCCTTTTGTTATGCCCAATATCGAAATGTAATTTTTAAAAATTTGTTTTAAACTTTATTGCCTCTTATTAAAATTTGGATAAGTTTCTAAGTCTGGACCTCCAAGCTAAAAACGACAAATACTTCTTCAGCACAAGCCCAGGCAATAACTCATTTTCCAAATATTACTGGAAAGGCTGCTGGCATAGAAACAGTTTAAGCAGAAAACTACTAATACAAACCTTGCCTGGTGCTACTATAGCATGAGAAGGTGCCAGCATTTTAAACAAATGAAGAAAACATTAGACAGTAATAATGGCAGAAGGTTACAGGATTAAGTGAAGATTGAAATGATCAAGCAATCCAAAGAACACATTAGCTTGAGTGGCATCTGTGCAGGACACTAGGAATGGACAACTGTTCTGGAGTTTCATCTGAGTGTCTTGAGATTTGAAGTTTTTAAATAGGAAGTTCACTTAAAAAAATAAATGGAGTGAGTAGAATAGACTCCATAATAAGGTGCATGACATGTGTGTACAGGAGTGGGCTTGATAGGCTGAATAAACTTGCTCTTTGCTTTATGTTCCTGTGACAGAGGAACACATTTTACTTAACATTATGTCATGTAACAGAGTCAATCCCGAAGTCACCTTCATACCCTCAATGTGTATTGGTATAAACCTACTGCAAATGATTGAGGTGTGACAAGGAATATCATCAAAGAACATACAGGCCATGTTATGTTTAGCTGAGCTGTCTCATTTTCTTAAATTTTCCTGTGAGCATTTAACTCTAATCATTTTAGGAGTGAGTTACAACTCAATATAACATTTAGATACCAACAACTTTCCATACCATTTCTTAAAGTTCTCAACACCAAGTCTCACAGCGGCATACCAATAAATCAAGTCTACCATAAGTCCAATCACACTGTCAGATACCCGAACTACTGATCTTTCAATCATCCTTTACCGTCCAATTGGTTTCCAACACCCTCATTAGAAGAGCCTACTGCAGCAGTGACGAGAAGTACTTACAAGAACTTCATCACATTAAGTCTACATTTGAATTCAACGGATTAACAAGATTAACGCACACCCACCTGTTATTTGCTCCATAACTACTTCCATTAATATAAGAGTTAGCGTCCCATAAATTGGTTCCACCTCGCAGACTACAATCTATACTCAAGTCAGCAGACACAGAATTCTGACACAAGTCATCTAAGAAACCCCATTCCATCCTTCAAACCCTTAAAGACAAGAAATACCTCACAATAAACCAGGAATTTGCAGCACACCATGCGATTGCAGACTGACCTACATTGGGGAAACAGGTCGCAGCCTACACACTAGACTTAAGGAATGCTCAAATTAATAATCACCTTATTCACTGGTCCAAATCTAGACTTGTGACAACGATCAAGCACTGGCATACAAGACAGCTCAGGGAGGCTACGGAGATCTACCAACACTACATTGCTGTCTTGGGGACAGTCTGCTCATCAGTTACACCCAGCTACCCTTACTCAAAAACACATTACCATTCATTCTGCACAGTTGACCAATCAGCAGCAAGAATGTTAGCATGTACCGATCTATTACAATTACAATCCTCCACTATATATAGCTACCTCTTTCACCTGTTCCAGTTATTCCTCCAGATGATGACCAGAGTATGTTGTCTGAAACGTCGAGGCCTACCAGTTGTGCTAATGAACTCTCTTAAAGTAACAGCTGCTCTTTTCAAAACAAATTTTACATGGTGTAGCCATAAAATCATCACTGAGGGAGTGCTGCACTGTCAGAGGTGCCATCTCTCAAAAATTCACATAAAATCATCTTACTTGTTTAGACACCAGATGAATCATGCACAAATGTGACAAAACTATAAGGGAGTCTTTGGTCATTATAGTGTTTCCCAGTGAGAAGCTTCAATTGAATACAGAAAGATTAAAACACACTGAGTGACAAAGAAACACATACATTTTGGTGGCTGCATCATCAAAGTGGAATGACAAATCATCATCCTGAGCCCTAGCTGCTGCACAGAGAAACCTTGACACATGACAAAGAAAAATGCATGGAACAATAACATTGTTTTGTTGCACAAGAGGCTCTGCTTGTATCATTAACTACTTACTTCCTCATTCTGCGGTGTTGGAGCAACAGGTTGCTCAAGATCCAAGAAATCTAAAGGTTGCTCACTTAAAGTGAGCACACGAGGAGGGGTCTTCAATGCCAAAGGTTCTGTAGGGGTTGATGTCATGAGATCAAGATCCCTTGGTCTGGAATTGTTATGGTCACCTAGAACAACAACCAGCACAGTTTGTCACATTTTAGAAGGTTTCTGGGTTGTACAGTTACTAAAATGAACATGTAAAAAGTGACACAATAATCATCAAACATTAATTGTAAAGTAGACAAAAAAATCCTCCCAACCAAAAATTGGCCAGCACTACATGGAAAACGCAGAACCACCGGTAAGATTTGGAATGGAGGAGGAGGATTTTAGTAGCACAATAGCTTCTAATATTTTTCTTTTGGACCCTGGTTTTAAAAAAGATCGTAACCACAAAAATCTCTGTTTAGAATGGTAAATTCTTTTAGATCAACCAAAAGAATGCACTGAAACATAAGGACAGTCATCGTACTCCATTATTAATCAATTTACAAAAATTGAAGTGAAAAGGTACAGGATTATTATTGTCAGCACTTCAAAAGATAACATAACATTCTGAGCTGTCATTTATTTCCAAAAGTCAGCTGCATGCTTCTAAATTGATATTATTTTGCAGTTTTACTTTAAAGGTGGTCTTGTGGCAGAGCAGGTAGCGTCCTTGCCTCTGAGCCAGACGCTTGGGGTTCAAGGCCCACTCCAGGACTTGATTGTCAAGGAAGTTGCATTCATAATGTGGCCAAACATTAATCAACCAGAAAATCCTTCCAACATATACTAATAGCAGGTGGTAAGAACAGGAGAGACTTCTGAGCATCCATGTGATGGAAAGAAAATTGGAGCCCCTGCCATCACTATTCATTGCTCTGGACTGTAAAAATGCATGTTGCCGTAGCAACTCTGACTCCTTGGGACTGGTTGGCTCAGTTGGCTGGACAGTTGGTGCAGATCAGCATGGGGTTCGATCCCTTCCAGGTAGGGTGGATTTGGCGCCTGCCTCGTTGCCCCACCTGTGATCAAGATCACGGCGCTGTGGGTTGGACCTGCCTTCAGGCAGAAAACTGAAGAAGTAGTTTTGCTTCTTCCTTCAGCATTAACATTAAACACTTACACCCATCGCTGTATCTGTAAAGAATGCGACATTATTTGAAATAGGAGATGCAGGCATAAGGCTACACCACTTAATAGGATCATGGTTGATCTTCTAACTCAACTCCTCTTCCAGAGCCCTCCAAGATAGAGAATTCCAAACATAATTGTAATATTTTGCCTGGGCTGCTAATGTAGCATTGGAACAAATACCAGTATCTTATCCCCTTCAGGATAAAGGGAGTTTTTCATGTTACCGATTTCATTCTGTATGAGGGTATAAACGGAAAACCCACTGTAGGGGCAAATTCCCTGTTTTTAGAACTTCCTGTGTGTTGGGTCATGACTTGCAATTATTTGAAACATGCAATCTTGCAGAAGTCAGCATTAGTGGACAGAATAGAGGCACAGGGAAGCACTTGAAATTTATTGCTAAAAAGAGACATATTTTTCACCTTGCACTCATCAGGATAGATGCAAGGATGCCAAATTTTAAAGGGAACAACAATTAATATTACATGAGAAAAGGGGTGCTGATTGGTTGTCAAGGCAACTGAAGAGATGGGAAAGGTGTCAGATGGGAGTATAATGGATTTCATGATTGCACCAAGAAAGATGCAATGTCTAGACATATTCCTTTTGCCTGCAGAGGACAGGTTCCAATACATGGATTTCTCATGCAGTATAAATTGTTGTTCCCTTTGAAATTTGGCACTTGCCATCCTGATGAGTGCACAACAAAAAGCTTCAACAGCATGTCTCTTTTTTTTCAGCAATACTCAAGTTCTGTAGTACCAAGCGATTATTTACAAAATAGCACCAGAAGCAAGGTCAGTGCTTTCCAGCTACTAACAAATACATTTTTTAAGCAAAACATAATTTCTGCAAGGAGGGCTGTATCTTAACTTCCCTTCCTCTCCCACTCCACTGAATACTCAGTCACTTTCATTACTATTCCAGATCACGGATATTTGATGCTAATATAAACGCTTGGACCATCTTGCACTCTCAGTCCATGGTAGGAGTGATCAGAGTGCTATCTCCAAGTTAGAGGAACGTGGGATGGCATAGAACAAACCCACCTGTGGGTAGAGGAGAGTGGCAAAAGGCAGTAACAACAGACTAGGACAGCAAATTTCCCTAAACTGCAACAGTGGCTACATTTCAAAAGTAATTAATCAGCTGTAAAGCACCTCAGAACCTGAGATTGTGAAAGTCTTTATATAAATGCAAGCCTTTCTTTCATTTTTGTTTTCAAAAAATAAGATTTAATTAAGAGTCAGTGCTGTGCCAATTTGTTTGATGGGCAACCCGGAAAGTGTCCTCAATTGTAGTTCCAAGTTTCTAGGCAAGCAGAAGGAGGTCTTCCATTGGGCCATGTGCATGATCTGAATTGAGCTACATTTGCAGCGAAGAGATGGGAAAGGTGTCGGGCGGGAGTACAATGGACTTCATGATTAGTCACTCAACACCCTGTGGGGAGACTTGGTCTTACAATTGGAAAACATCTCTCACATGAGGATCGTTTGGATTAACATCCTAATTAAGCAGCTGCTGATGAATAAGCTTAGAAAGCAGCAGTGCATTTGAACAGTTCAATTAAAATAGCTGGCCAGTCAGGTCTAGCAGGTAGCTAGGGTAATTCTGAGTCTGCTGCATGGAAACATGCTCATCAATCTGGAGATTGGTGGGGGAGAGAGGATTTCCAGGACAGGAGCCAATGAAGATCTCCAATTAACTCTGAAGTCGACCAGTTCTAAAGACTGGGGCTTTTTTCTCTAGAAAAGGGAAGGCTCAGAGATGACCTGATAGAGGTCTTCAAGATTACGGAAAGGTTTGACAGGGTAGATGGAGAGGAGAGGTTTCAATTTGTGGGTGAGACCAGGACTAGTGGCCATTAATATAAGATAGCAACTAAGAAATTTAATAAGGAATTCAGGAAAAGCCTTTTTACCCAGAGAATGAGTGAGAATGTGGAACTCGCATGGCATGATTGAGGCGATTAGCATAGGTGAACTTGAGAGCAAACTAGATAGGTAAATGAGGGAGAAAGGAATAGAAACATATGCTCGTAGGGTTAGATGAAGAAGGAGGAGGTTTGCATGGAGCATAAACACCAGCTTAGATCTGAGAGGCCAAATGGCTTATTTCTATGTTGTACATTCAATGCAATTCGAATGCTGCATAATATTTCTAAAGCTTTAGCCTGAACCAGGAATACAGTACATTACCTGCTATGAAAATCCTTTCTGGCACCTCCATCACAACTGTGGTGCTTTGACAATCTCCTTTTGCCCATTTGTCTTCAACATCGTCCGCTGCAACCTGTAGTTTCTCAGGAACTCTCATTCGCTGGCTAATGCCTTCAGTGTAATCCATCTCATACTGGATACGGTTAATTTCTGCCATATCAGCGGTTGGAGAAGGAAATGCTGCTACGTTCATGATACTGAAAGTAATAATGACTATCAGAGCAAGGCACGGCACTGATAAGTTAAAAATTAGTTAAAACACAATCTCAACTGCAAGACAACAGACATGAAACTGAAATGGAACATATCAGAAATTAAAATAGCTCTGGTCAAGCATAACCACACCACTAAACAGTCCCGAAGCTGTGTTCTCCCTACTCTCTGGTTGTGTTGGCCTTCAGAGTTCAAAAATCTCAGAGATGTTAGTTAACAGAATAAAATCAGATTAGCTATTGTAGCCCTTCCCTGACTTACAATCTGCATATGTGACTGCAGCATTGTCACTAGTGCTCCAGCAAAGCATGGTAGCAGGTGCGTGAAATTTACATATGCCCAGTACATTCAGTTACTGATACAATTATAGTTTTTGCTACGCAACACTACAACAGTAACTTGCATTTATATAGCACCTTTAGCATAATAGCATATCCCAAGGTGCTTCACAAAGGGACATTCAACAAAAAAACAAAATGGATGCTGGGTCAAGGAAGGAGATATTAGGAAGGTGATCAAAAGCTTGCTCAAAGAAGTGGGTTTTAATGAGAATCTTAAAAGTAGGAAGGAAGGTGTCAAGGCAGACGGGCTTAAGGATGAAATTCCAGACTGTGGGGCACAGGTGGCTGAATGCAGATGCCATTAGCTGGGCAAAGGGAAGGCGGGAGTGCAGAAAGGTGAAATAGTAGCAGTGGGTACCACCTGACATGTTGAATTACTAATATTCAAGAGCAGATTGGATCAACTGCTTTTTTCCCTAAAGAATATTTGGACCACGTTATGCATTAACCCTCGTGGTAATACTGGGGCAGATTATTCTTGTATTTACTATCTGTAATGTAGTCATATCATTATAACTTATACTATTAACACTATTAGGTCAGTGTGTCAGTAACTGAAAGGCATAAACTTAAGATCATAGCCAAAAAGGAGAGGTTGTGTGTTTGTTTGTGTGGTGGGTTACTGGGATATTGAAATCCCTGCCAGAAACAGTGCCTAAAAGGAAAGTGGATAAATAGTTGAAAATGACAAATTGAAAAGGGTATGGGGAAGCAAGGTGGGATTGTGCCCAAATGATTAGCTCTATCAGTGTTCTCATCGGTAAGATGCCCCTCTTCTATGCTGTAAAATTCCACTCCTTTCAATTTTACAGATTAGCATACTTTCAAATTAAAAATATATATTTAGTCTTATTAACTATCGGGGGCTGGTTAGCTCAGTTGGTTGGTATGTGGTTCAGAATAACATCAATAGCAACTGTTCTATTCCTGTACTGGGTGAAGTTGACTTGGGGCTTGCCTCCACACTCTGCCCATGAGAGTGGAAGGTAATGGCAAACCGCCACTAACAAAAATTGCCATGAAAACAGCTCAGGATAAAGAATCAGCTGACAACGAGCCAAAGGCCTGGCTTTGGGCAGAGCATACATGACATGACATTGTTAACTATACCCAAGTTAGATTTTCAAAATGCCTTTCAAAAGGGAATCCACTTGCTTTTATACCCTACCATCCCCAGAAAAAGTATTCAGATGCTGCTCATGATTCCCAGCCAAGAAATTCTAGGAATAATTATTAACTCAAAACTTATGAGGAGGGATATTCTGGTAATTTGCTTAATCAGTCTGAGGTAAATTAACAAAATATGAACAAATATATAAAGGGGAAAATTAATTACTTCTCTGCATGTGCCCAGTGGTGCTGCACTGATGTCAGCCTAGATGCCTAAATGATGTGACTATCTGAATGAGGACAAAAATTGAATTTACCTCTTTCAGAAGATAACAATACATCCCACAAATCCAATCCCAATTCTTCAATATTTACTGAAGCAGCACAAACAAATTAATTCTTGCTTGAAGAAAACTGCTAGGATACAAATTGGTCTCACAAGTATTGGCGCAGTTTATAAGCACATACAATTACTTGATGGGATATTAAACAGTACACAACAGCACTATGGTTACTGAGCCCCTCTCCACGTCTTTCGTGTTGGAGTGGTTATTGTGTTCAAACTTATTCCCCTCCAACCTCCACATGCAGTGTATTCATGTGTTGACACCTGCATCCATGGGATATAATTTCCCCATAACTAACATAGTTTAAGTGTGCCCACCTAAGCTAGAATGCTTTCATCAACACAAACATGAGCAAAAGGAAAAATAGCTCAGCAGTAAGCAGAAATGAAAACAAAAGCCAAACCAAAATGATGTACCAAATACTAAAGCTTCCCAATGCTTTCAGTCCTGGGAAGAAAAAAACATTGCTAAAGATGTTTGCAAATCTTTGGTTTAAATAACAAATTTAATAATAACACACTGTACAACATATATTATCCATAATATCTTCAGGAATGGTATCCTGTGAAAGAGCTACTCTATAAAGGCTGTACAGTGGAGGAGGGTAATTGCACAGGCAGATCTGTATTGAGGCCTTATGCTTTGACCTCATGGAGCAACCCCTAATACATTAATACAAGGTTTCCAATGGGACGGGCCGAAGGGCCTGTTTCTGTGCTGTATAACTCGATGACACCAAACTCCTACACCAACTAACACCATCACTGGGCTGGCAACGCCACAGGGTGAAGCTGTCAACCCAGGGCCAGGACTGACAGCGAGGGAAATGGTTGGGGGGGGGGGGGGGGGGGGTGGAAATGGAGGGGTCAAGTAATGTCCTTCACTTGTATTTCATTTAAAAATTATTTACCGGTAACCATTTGTCGGAGAAGTTTTACCTAAACGCTTCCCCCGCCCCCCTCCCCGCTATGAAACGGCAGACTGATATTTTTCCCACCTTGCTTGCCTGTGTTTACCTCCACTTGGGTCGGACCTGCGGCGACTTCACTGGGAACAGAGAGAGGGGGCCAGGGCCTCACAACCCGATTCCAAGCTGCAGTTTCCAAGTTGATATCGAAAGTTATTTATTTTTTTGCTTTTTTTTTTGCCGGGTCCAATGAAGAGTTCGCCCGAACCTCGTATCACAGCACAGGAATCATTTCGAAAAGGAATACGCCGAGCGGCCGATTCTTCCGACCGAGGAAAGGCGACAGATGCGGACCAGCTGATCTCAACCGGCCCCCGTAGCCGAGCGGGCTGCCGCCTACGCTGCGCATGCCCGTCAGCCGCCCCGGCGCTCAGAGGTGCGCGACGGCGCATGCGCGTCATGGATGCCGTGTCGCTGATGCGCACGCGCACCACATGCAAGCTCTGGGAGGGAAATAGTGACTACAGCAGCTGTCCAAAGGTTTGGACTTTGCCATGTGTGTGTGGGTGAGGATTATTGACAGAGAATGTTTGCAATTTTGAACACCAAATCAAGCGCATAATTAAATCACATTCACACGAAGGCAGGTTAAAGTTTCTTTCATTTCTGCTTTGAGATCGTGTGGGTGGATAATGGTCTCTTAGACGTCTGCAGCACAGGAGGGGGGCCATTCGGCCCATCGTGTCCCTGCTGGTCAACAAAGACCTAATCCCATTTTCCAGGGCTTGGCTCATAGCCCTGGAAGCTATGGCAAGGCAAGTGAATATCTAAATACTTCTTAAATGTTACGAGAGTTTCTGACTCAACCACTCTTTCAGGCAGTGAGTTCCAGTCTCCTGCCACCCTCTGGGTGAAAAAAATTCTCCTCAACTCCCCTCTGAGCCTTCTACCTCTCACCTTAAATCTATGCCCCCTTGGTTATTGACTCCTCTATTAATGGAAATAAGTGCCTTCCTATCCACCTTATCTATGCCCCTCATAATCTTATACACCTCTATCAGGTCCCGTCTCAAACTTAGTTGCTCCAAGGAAAACAACCCCAGCCTATCCAATCTTTCCTCATAGCTTAGACCCTCCAGCCGAGGCAGCATCCTGGTAAATCCTCTCTGCACCCTCTCCAGGGCAATCACATCCTTCCTATAATGTGGTGACCAGAACTGCATGCAGTACTCCAGTTTTGGTCTATCCAGCTTTTTATACAGTTTTAGCATAACCTCCCTGATCTTGTATTCTATGTCTCTGCTAATAAACCATCTTATCTACCTGCCCTGCTACCTTCAGGGATCTATGGATATGGACACCAAGGTCCCTATGATCTGCAGTACTTTCCAGGGTCCTACCATTCATAGTTTAATCCCTTGCCTTGTTAGCCCTCACCAAGTGCATTACCTCACACTTTTTGGGGTTGAATTCCATTTGCCACTGTTCTGCCCACCTGACCAGTCCATTGATATCCTCCTGCAGTTTACGGCTATCCTCCTTGCTATTTACCACCTATCAATTTTCGTTTAATCTGCGAACTTTTTGATCATACCCCCTACATTTAAGTCCAAATCATTTATGTACACCACAAACAGCAAGGGCCCCAGCACCAAGCCCTGTGGAACCCCTCTGGAAACAGACTTCCAGTCACAGATACATCACTCTACCATCACCCTCTGCTTCCTGCCTCTCAGCCAATTTTGGATCCAACGTGCCGCTTTGCCTTGGATCCCATGGGCTCTTACTTTCTTGAGGGACCTCATCAAAAGCCTTGCTAAAGTCCATGTAGACCACATCAAATGCATTACCTTCATCAACACTCCTGGTTACCTCCTCAAAAAATTCAATCAAATTTGTCCCTTCCCTTAACAAACCCATGCTGTCTATCCCTGATTAATCTGTGTCACTCCAAATGCAGGTATATTTTGTCCCTCAGAATTCTTTCTAGTAACTTCCCCACCACTGAGGTTAGACTGACTGGCTTGTAATTTCCTGGTCTATCCATTCCTCCCTTTTTTAATAATGGGACAATGTTAGCAGTCCTCCTGTCCTCTGGCACCTCACCTGTGGCCAGAGAGGATTTGAAAATTACAGCCAGGGCCCCTGATATCTCTTCCCTTGCCTCCCTTAACAGCCTGGGATACATCTCATCCAGGCTGTGGATTTATCCACTATTAAGGCTGCTAAACTTGCTAGTACCTCCTCTCTTGCAAGATTAGATTGAAAACAGTTTCAGAGAATGTATTCATCCTTCACGCAGATCACTACTTTAAACCAAAATTTCATTGACATTATGGTACCATTCTGTATCAGTCCAAAAGATTGTTCAAAACGGCAGTCTCAAGCTTCACAAAAATGCAGGACTAATATTAGGAAGCACTTTGTGATAATGATCAATATTTAATAATGATTTTTCCGAAAAGGTCGGCGGAGGCATGTCCTGCCCTGCGGAACAAAAACAGAATTATCTGGAAAAACTCAGCAGGTCTGGCAGCATCGGTGGAGAAGAAAAGAGTCGACGTTTCGAGTCCACATGACCCTTCAACAGAACTGAAGTATAGTTAGGAGAGGGGTGAAATATAAGCTGGTTTAAGGTGGGGGGCGGGGGGGAGAGAAGTTGAGGGTGGGGTGGTTGTAGGGACAAGCAAGCAGTGATAGGAGCAGATAATCAAAAGATGTCACAGATAAAAGGATCAAGGAGGTGTTGAAGGTGGTGATATTACCTAAGAAAAGTGCTAATTAAGAATGGATGGCAGGACACTCAAGGTACAGCTCTAGTGGGGGTGGGGTGGAAAGACTGACAAGGTATTCCAGTTGTAGATTTAAAAATAATGGAAATAGGTGGGAAAAGAAAAATCTATATAAATTATTGAAAAACAAAAGGGAGGGGGAAGAAACGGGGTGGGGATGGGGGGGGTGGGGATGGGGGGAGGGGGAGTTTAAGATCTAAAGTTGTTGAATTCAATATTCAGCCCGGAAGGCTGTAAAGTGCCTAGTCGGAAGATGAGGTGCTGTTCCTCCAGTTTGCGTTGGGCTTCACTGGAACAATGCAGCAAGCCAAGGACAGACATGTGGGCAAGAGAGCAGGGTGGAGTGTTAAAATGGCAAGCGACAGGGAGGTTTGGGTCTTTCTTGCGGACAGACCGCAGGTGTTCTGCAAAGCGGTCGCCCAGTTTGCGTTTGGTCTCTCCAATGTAGAGGAGACCGCATTGGGAGCAACGAATGCAGTAGACTAAGTTAGGGGAAATGCAAGTGAAATGCTGCTTCACTTGAAAGGAGTGTTTGGGCCCTTGGACGGTGAGGAGAGAGGAAGTGAAGGGGCAGGTGTTGCATCTTCTGCGTGGGCATGGGGAAGTGCCATAGGTGGGGGTTGAGGAGTAGGGGGTGATGGAGGAGTGGACCAGGGTGACCCGGAGGCAACGATCCCTACGGAATGCTGCCAGGGGGGGTGAAGGGAAGATGTGTTTGGTGGTGGCATCATGCTGGAGTTGGCGGAAATGGCGGAGGATGATCTTTTGAATGCGGAGGCTGGTGGAGTGATAAATGAGCCTGCGGAGCTGGTTTTGAGCGATTAGTACTTCAGTGCTGGGCAAGTTGGCTTGGGAGAGGACACTGCTGTTGGACTGCCTTTCTTGCCACCAGATTTGGAGGATATTGCGAAGGTACAGCTGGTGGTACTTCTCCAATGCGTTGAGGCGCCTGCTGTAGATTGTCCAGATCTTCGAAATATGCAGAAGTTTGGGGATCACCGGTGACCGGTAAACCATGACCTTAGTCTCGGGTTTGAGATCCTGGTCCTCAAGTACTCTTTTTTCTCAGTCACCTGAAGGATGAACTGGCACATTGGAGATGATGATTAATTTTGTTGTCTATGTCTAGCTTTGTCCAGACTTCCGATGCAACTGCTCTACTGGGAACTCAGTTATGGCAGGAGACTCCCAGGAGGACAGAGGAAAAGGTTTAAGAATGTACTGAAGAAGTCAAACCTATCAGCTCATGAGAGACCCTGGCTTATGACCGACCAAAATGGAGAATGCTCATTTGGGAAGACATGAGTACACCAAGAGACTTTGTCGGGAATATGCAGAGGCAAAGTCGAGGTGTCAGAGGGAGTGCACAAACCTCCAAATAACCTATCTACCCAACTCTTCAAGCACGACCTGTCCATGTGGCAGAGTCGGCAGATCATGCATTGGGATTATCAACCATCTCAGAACCCATCAAAATGGAATGGAAGAAAGTCATCCTTAATTTCGAGGGACTGCATAAGAAAGAGAAGAAGAGTGAAGGCAACAATATATTTAAGAGGTCTCAACTACTTGTGGTAATTTGTTCTACATTCTTACCACCTGCTACGGACTCAAAATATCAACTCCGTTTCTCTCTCCACAGATGCTGTCAGACCTGCTGAGTTGTTCCAGCATTTTCTGTGTTTGTTCCATTGAAAAACATGTTCATTGCGATTTCACTGTTTGCGAGGTTTCGTGGGAATGAGGTTCATGAATGACAGGACTTTAGTGTAACCTTATTGATACCCAATAGCTTCATTGTTTATATTTATGATCTCTAATTTTTTGCTTACCCTCAAGTGGAAGCATTTTTATTATGTTATCCCTGTCAAATCCTTTAATTATTCTAAAGACCTCCATCAGGTCACTCCCCAGCTTCCTCTCCTCTGGAAAAAGGGCCTCACCCTTTTCAGCCTTTTCTGATAAGTATATCCTCTCAGTTCTGAAAGAAATGGTGAATGTATTTTACATTTTCTCCAATGTCTTCATATCCTTTTTATAATTTGGAGACAGAACTTTTCACAGTGCCAAACTGCGTGGCACTCCCAAATATGGTCGAACCAAAGTTTAACATAATTTCTTGGATTTTCAGTTCTATCCCTTTAGAAATGAACCACAGATCTTGGTTTCCTTTATTTATGGTCTTATTAATCTGTATCGCTACTCTTAATGATTTGTGTAGCTGTACCCCTCGATCCCTTTGCTCTTCTACCCCATTCAGACTTTTATTATCCAAGCAATATGTGGCCTCCTTATTCCTACCAAATTGCATAACGTCACACTTATCTATATTGAAATTCATTTGCCAATTACATGCACATTCCGCAAACTGATTAATGTCTTACAAAAACAAAATACTGCAGATGCTGGAAATCAATGATGAATTCTGATGAAAGGTCATTGATCTGAAATGCTAACTCTGTTTCTCTCTCCAAAGATGCTGCCAGACCTGCTGGATATTTGCAGAATTTTCTGATTTTATTTTTTAGTAATGTCTTCCAGTATTTTGTCATTTTCTTTTAACTACATCCCCCAATTTGGTGTCATCCACAAATTTTGAAATTGTGCTTCTAATTCTCGAGTCTAAATCATTAATGTAAATTGTGAACAACATTGATCCCAGCACTGATCTCTGTGGAACATCACATTTGCCAGTCAATGGAGTTATCGTTAACATTTTGTTATTGTTTTCAGTTTGTAGCTAGCTTGCTAACTCCTGACTCCACAAGCTCTGGCTTTAGTCTTGAGTTTATCATAGACCTTTTGAAAATCCAAATATATTATACCCATTGAATTACCCTTGTCTACTCATTCTGTTATTTCTTAAAATAATTCAACAAGGTTGGTCAAGTATGATCTTCCTTTTTGAAATTCATGCTGACTATACTATTATATTTTCAATTTCTAGACACACTGGATTGCATTATCTTTTCTACCACTGATGTTAAGCTAATTGGTCTATAGTTCCTGGGACTTGTTCTGTTTCCCTTTTGAAAAAATTTGAAACATCTTAGCTGTCCACCAGGCCTCTGGCTCTATTCCCTTTTTGACTGAATTGTTATACTAACATGAATGAGGTAAGGCCATTCATCCATCTTCTACAGATCAGGTACACCTACCTTATCACGGAACATATTGAATCTTCTAAGGAAAAATTCTGCATAAATAAATATTCCCTGATCCCCAAAATTAATTGTAAGGAAAATTTCTAGAATATCCATTCAGCCCACATCTCTTCTGTCATATCCACCCTTGCTGCCCTCCACGTACTTTTAAGGGTGACCAACTCCCCTTGAACAGTATTTGTGTGATTATTCCAGCCTCTTGGTAAAGTTTGTTCTAAAGAACATCAAGCCCTGTACACCAGGAGCACTGACTGTGCCACTATTTAAATGAGCTGACCTTGCATTATAGCACAAACACAGAGTGTGTGTGGGTTGGGCTGCAGACTCCTGAAGCTCAGCACCCACGACTTAAGTTTGACTTGTTTATATACTGAAAACATACCCTAACAAGGAAAGGCTTTGTTTATTCTCTGAAGAGGTAATACACGTCACTCTGAGCTATGGAAGTTGCATTTCCACTGAGGTTTTTCTTGATTGTCCACCGTAACATCAATGGAAGATTCTCTGGGGTTTTTGGAGATTTTCTGCCCGAAGTTATAGCTGATGACTGGGCAAATGAATGGCAATATTTTTATTTGATGTGACCAGAACAGAACTATCCGAGACTGGATTGGCTTTATCAAGTCAGTTTTATTTGTTTAACAAGTAGCGATTTAAAAAAAAAAATTTACATAAGAACACCGGTTCCATGAAATCAGTGTATGTACACAAGAATGTGAAATTATCAGCATTACCCACTCCCCAATAATACCTTACTAATTTCAAAATGCTCTGTCACCACATTAGCCCAAGGATAGCAAATGATTAAAGTGCCATGTTTGCCTTTTTATATTGTTAACGTCTAAAAAGATCATTTTAAACTGTTGAAAATAACACAATCAAAATTCCTTTCAGGTTTAAAAAACTAGGAGTACATACTATATGTTCTGATGAAACTATTACATTAATGTTTTAAATACAAGTAATGAAGCTTGTATGAAGAAAACAACATCAGATTGTTGATATATTGAGATCATTTCACCACTGCAGTTACTGTTTCGAGATTATAACTTGTAACTTATCATAGGTTTTAATTTCAGCATAACACCATGAAATATTTAATATTTCTCGGGGAGAGAGACTGCGAGGTTCTTAAGCAAATTGATATAGGGAGTGACAAGGTATTGGAGGTGTTGGCAGGCTTGAAAGTGGGCAAATCTCCAGGTCCGGATGATTTGTGTCCCAGACTGCTGAGGGAGGCAAGGGAGGAAATCGCAGGGGCTCTGACCCAAATTTTTAATTCCTCTCTGGCCACGGGGGAGGTGCCAAAGGACTGGAGAACAACAAATGTGGTTCTGCTATTTAAGAAGGGTTGTTGAGATAAGCCAGGGAACTAAAGGCCAGTGAGTCTCACGTCAGTGATAGGGAAACTATTGGAGAAAATTCTGAAGGAGAGAATCTATCTCCACTTGGAGAGGCAAGGTTTGATCAGGGATAGTCAGCATGGCTTTGTCAGAGGGAGGTCATGCCTAACAAATTTGATTGAATTTTTTGAGGAGGTGATCAGGTGTGTAGATGAGGGTAGTGCAGTTGATGTAGTTTATATGGATTTCAGCAAAGCCTTTGACAAAGTCCCACATGGGAGACTTACAAAGAAGGCAAATGCACATGTGATACAGGGTAATTTGATAAGGTGGATTCAAAATTGGCATAGTTGTAGGAGACAGAGGGTGATGACAGAAGGATGCTTTAGTGACTGGAAGCCAGTGTCCAGTGGTGTACCAAAGGGATCTGTGCTGGGTCCCCTATTATTTGTCATTTATATAAACGACATAGATGACTATGCGGGAGGTAGGATTAGTAAGTTTGCAGATGACACAAAGATTGGCCAGTGGTTAACAGTGAGGTTGAGTGTCTTGTGCTACAGGAAGATATAGACGGGATGGTCAAATGGGCAGATAAGTGGCAGATGGAATTTAACCCTGAAAAGTGTGAGGTGATATACTTTGGAAGGAGTAATTTGACAAGGAAGTATTCAATGAATGGCATGACACTAGGAAGTTCTGAGGAGCAAAGGGACCTTGGCGTGTGTGTGTCCATAGATCTCTGAAGGTGGAGGGGCATGTTAGTGGGGTGGTGAAAAGGCATATGGGACACTTGCCTTTATCAATCGAGGCATAGATTACAAAAGCAGGGAGGTCATTTTGGAGCTGTATAGAACCTTGGTGAGGCCACAGCTGGAGTACTGTGTGCAGTTCTGGTCGCCACATTATAGGAAGGAAGTGATTGCACTGGAGGGGGTGCAGAGGAGATTCACCAGGATGTTGCCTGGGATGAAATATTAAAGTTATGAAGAGAGGTTGGATAGACTTGGGTTGTTTTCGTTGGAGCAGAGAAGACTGAGGGGCGACGTGATCGAGCTGTACAAGATTATGAGGGGCATGGACAGGGTGGATAGGGAGCAGCTGTTCCCCTTAGTTGAAGGGTCAGTCACAAGGGGACATAAGTTCAAGGTGAGGGGCAGGGGACATGGGGGGATGTGAGGAAAAACTTTATTACCCAGAGGGTGAGGGTCTGGAATGCACTGCCTGAGAGGGTCGTGGAGATGGGTTGCCGCACATTCTTTAAAAAGTACCTGGATGAGCACTTGGCTATGGGCCAAGTGCTGGTAAATGGGATTACGTAGGTAGGTCAGGTGTTTCTCATGTGTCGGTGCAGACTCGATGGGCCGAAGGGCCTCTTCTGCAGTGATTCTGTGATGGTAAAGGCTTAATCTAGAATGGAAGAGGAGAACTGAATTGGAGAAAACATTGCCAAATGGTGTTAACAACAGGGTAATAAATTATTCTGTATTCTTGGCTGAGTATCCACCGTATTACCTGGGAGAAATTAGTTTGCAGTATTGGCTGTTAGTTGGTACCAGATGATATTAGCAGTGAGTGGCATCAGAAGACGACAGATATTGGCATCCAACATAAAAGGGAATAACATAAAAACTGTTGTGCCGACAGAACTCATAAAGGAACTAAATAAAAAATGGGGTAGAATTTTTGTGGGTATTCCACGCTGCCCTGATATAACATTGGCAGAAACTCCGGAACATTGGTGTAAATTGCTAATTACATGTTTCTCTGGGGTTTCTGTTAATCTGCAGAAATCAAGGTGGAAGTTTGAGAGACCCCCCATGGAAATTACTAGAGATTACCATCTAAAAGAATACATTTTAACTCATATATAACTACAAAAATTGTAATTTTAAGGCAATGAAGTAATCTGTTTTAGACAGAAGTGGGGATGTTTCCTGATGATTGCACAATGTTCAGCACCATTTGCGACTCCTCAGGTACTGAAGCAGTCTGTGTCCATATGCAGCAAGACCTGGACATTATCCATGCTTGGGCTGATAAGTGGCAAGTAACATTCATGCCACACAGCGCCAGGTAATGACCATCTGCACTTGATGTTCAATGGCATTACCATTGCTGAATCCCCCACTATCAACATCCTGGGAGTTACCATTGATTAGAAACTCATCTGGACCAGCCATATAAATACTGTGGCTACAAGATCAGGTCAGAGGCTGGGAATTTTGCAGAGAGTAATTCACTTCCTGACTCCTCAAAGTCTGTCCACTATCTATAAGGCACAAGTCAGGAGTGTGATGGAATACTCTCCACTTGCCTGATGAGCGCAGCTCCAACAATACTCAGGATGCTCGACACCATCCAGGACAAAGCTGCCGCTTGTTCAGAACCCGTTCTACCACCTTAAACATTCAGTCCCTCCACCAGCGATGCACAGTGGCAGCAGTGTGTACCATCTACAAGATGCACTGCAGCAACTCACCAAGGCTCCTTCGACAGTACCTTCTAAATCCTTGGCCTCTACCACCTAGAAGGGCAAGAGCAGCAGATGCATGAGAACACCACTTGCAAATTCCCCTCCAAGCCACACGCTATCCTGATTTAGAACTATATCGCCATTCCTTCACTGTTGCTGCATCAAAACCCTGGAACCTCCTACCTAACAGCATTATGGGTGTATCTACACCATATGGACTGGAGCAGTTCAAGAAGGCAGCTCACCACCTTCTTAAGGGCAATTAAGGATGGGCAATAAATGCTGGCCTAGCTAGCGACGCCCACATCTTGTGTCCTGGTGCTGCTCCTATTAGCCCTTCTTCACAGTTACTGCATTCTTGACATAATAAGTAGAAGCATTCAAACAAGGAACTTGCCCCCATCAAATTATCTGTACTTTGAATAGTTCAAGATAAAGAGCAGAGGTGTGTAGCAATCTACTAGAAAATGAAGTTCAGCATGGAACTGATGGGTTAATTACTTAATGTACATTTGCTTTAAATGAAAGCAGACCCACAATTTTCTCACAATTAAAAATACAAAGCATACCTTGTTTTAATAAAGATTTATATTTTGGTTATGCGTTATCTCAGCATTTAAGGTTTCTGAAAAAAATCTGCATGTGCTAATTGGCAGTTTCTCCATAAACAACCTTCCAATTCTAGGCAAAGGTTTTCTCCTCTTGCCTGAATTTTCAATGCATCTCATTATTGCACAATAATATACAAGGCCCTGGGTGACAATGATTTCATCTCTGGAATTTAGGCTTTGATGTAGCTGAGAGCTCTAGGAGAAACCAGTTTGGGTCCACTCGTCTCAGTTTCAAATGGGTTGAGCTCCACTGGATATCACTTATAACCTGAATAACTACCAAAATATATAGGTAACCATGACATGAAATGCTCTTTATTCTACAAAGTCAATGCTTATTTGATTTATGGGGCTCAGATCATTTATCTATATTACGCACACATTATTAAATAAACACTATCTGTGTAATGTACTCATGGCACAAAGTTATCATGTCGTCTCACAAATTAGGCCAAAGATTTGTTAAAATCATCAGATGCCTGAAAATGATAAGGGTGTGATGCTCTATCAAAGTCCTACACTGGTTTTATTATGGTGTGAAGATCAGTGGAGTCCACATCTGTTCTATAAGATGCTTACAATATTTATCATTAGGAAAGAAGAGTGGCAGAGGTTTTGCCAAGCTTGGTAACAGCACCATTACTTTACTGACGACTAGTTACTTTGTTGACGTGAGTGTGTTTGTAAATGTTACCAACAGTAGCAAAGTGGCAGGTTTACTGGTTGCGTTTGCTAGAGTCTCATCAGCACCATAAAATAACGTTTGATCATCTTCATCGCCATAATAATACATTTTAAAACATGATTAGGAACAGCACCATTTTATCCTTTTGAGTCCACATTTATTTTGTGCAGACTTGACAGCGGCTGATTATGGATCGCAATTCTCCTGCCTTTAGTGTTTGTGGTCTCGGTTTCCTGCAATATAAATATAAAGAATTTCTGTAGGCTCCTCTCATTAGTACTGTAATTATGCTCAGTTCATAAATGGGCGAACCATGACTTCAACTAGAGCTTCTGGGTTAATGGAGACAATGATTTAGTGTTTGCAAGCCTTTGAAGGAAAGCACCATATACACTACTTGTAGTAGAAAGAGTTTGAAGTGAGGGGTGGAATCTTCCGTTCTGGAGTCTAAGTTCGGAGTTGGGAGTGGAAGTCAGAGTCCAGGATTTGACGGCCCATCCCGGCCGACGGGATGTTACAGTCACACCGAACTGAATGGAGATTTAAATGGCTCGCTGCATCCACCGGCGGGGGAGGGTGGGTGGGGAGGCACACTGCGGGGGCCGTAAAATCCTGGCCAGAGTGTTTTCCACTGGAGGGTGGGACAGCTGAACATGCGCGATCTTGTGCTGTTCAGTTCATGACTTATGCATCTGTGCAGTGCATGGCGAATCTCGTGGCAGAGGAAGACAGGGAGTCTCTGTCCCCACCGTTACCTATTGGGGTCAAAGGTCCAGGTGCCATATTTAAAAGGTAGAGTTGAACATACAGTGCGGCCCCACGGTTGAATGAAGCCCTCCTGGAGACTCTCCCCCCAGGCCGTTCAGGAAAAGCGGGAGGTACTGTTTTCCCAGGCTGGCAGCAGGAGGCCCTCCCGCCTTATCATGATGACATGGGTGGAGGTCACAGTGGAGGTTAGCACCCATGGGTCCAAAGCAGAAATACTCAGCAGTGCAGGAAGAGGATGAATGATCTGCTGCACTCTGCCAATGTTTATGCACCGTCTACTCACTGCAAACTGACATTCATGAGGGCATCAGGCGATCCAAGGCCCAGATTTTCATCCCTGGATCAGCTCAATGAAACCGACCTTTAAAAATGTCCACCTGCAGGTCGGATGTTTGGTCAGGTGTGTGGAGGTGGGTGTGTGGGGTGAAATAGGAATAGGGGAGGATGACTCTGGAATGAATGTGCATACTGCCTGGTGCCGAGGTGGGCTGGATGCAAGGTCTGCCTCTGTCCCTGGCATTGTGTTTAAATAAAATAGTAAAACAAAAACATTCCTCCAGCCCTCACCATCCCCCTGCGCACTCATCTTCCCCATGCATGCCAATCCATACCCCTCCACCCAACCCCATGGCCCCCATACTCCCATGCCAACCCATGTCCCACCCACTCCCCATGGTGCCCATACCCCCATGCCAACTTAGTGCCCCTCTACCCACCCCATTGGCCCGTAACCTTTATGCCAAGGGAATGATCAACTGTCAAGGAACTGTTAAAGAGCTGTTCAGCTGTCAAGGAACTATGAACATATGAACCTAAGAAATAGGAGCAGATGTAGACCATTTGGCCCTTCAAGCCTGTTCTGCCATTCAATAAGATCATGGCTGATCTGTCCCAGTTCTGGACTCACCCACAAGAGGAAACATTCTTTCACGTCCACCTTTTTGAGACTGACTAGGAACTTATATACTTCAATTAAGTCACTCCTCACTCTTCTAAACTCCAGTGGAATCAAGCGCAGTCTGCCCAACCTTTCTTCATAAGGCAACACACTCTCATTCCAGGTATCAATCTAGTAAATCTCCTTTGAACCACCTCCAACACATTTACATCCTGCCTTAAATAAGGAGACCAGAACTGTAATGAGCTGTCCAGCTGTCAAGGAACATGCCCCCCACCACCCACCCTTTGCCCTTACCCCCTCCATTCTAACTCACCTAGTATCCTTAGACAGTTCCTTGACAGCTTTGACATTTCCTGTATAGTGATAGCTTTGACACTTCCTTGATTTCTTTGACACTTCCTGGATAGGTTTGACAGCTGGATAACTCCTTCAAGTTTCCTTGATAGCTGGACAGTCCTTGACTGCTGGACAGCTCCTTAACATTCTCTTGATAGCTGGACAGTTCCTTGAGGGCTTTGAGTCTTTTGAACTCTTTTCCTCAAAAGGCGGCGGAGGCAGAATCTTTGAATATTTTAAGGCGGAGGTAGATAGATTCTTGATAAGTGAGAGGGTGAAAGGTTATTGGGGGTAGGCAGAAATGTGCAGCTGAGGTTAAAATCAGTTCGGCCATGATCTTATTGAATGGTGTAGCAGGCTTGGAGGGCTGATTGGTCTACTCCTGCTCTTAATTCATATGTTTGTATGTTCGTATTCACAGCTCCTTGGCAGTTCATTGACAGATGGGCAGTTCCTTGACAGCTGGACAGTTCATTGACAGTTGAACATTTCCTTGACAGCTGGACAGCTCTTTAACAGTTCCTTGACAGCTGAACAGTTCTTTGACAGCTGGACAACTCTTTGACAGCTTGACAGTTCCAATGATTTTGTGCGTAAAAAGTTAATAATCATGTTCACTTTTAATAATCCCAAAGGGTGTTTTATCTCTTTCAACGGTGTAATGGGACCCTATCTAAAGAGATACCTTACCTTACCTGGTTATTCACCATGTTCAGACCTCTTCTTACCTGTTCTAACCTGCAAACTCTGAATTCCACACTCCTGTTCTTCCAAAATCCCACTTCAGTTGAGGCAGCTGGTGATTTAAATGGCCAACTGCCTCCATGCATTGCGCATGCACAAACCCTGGCCCAACTCCAGTCCCACCCCTGTGAAGATGGAAAATGCTAAGTTCAGGAGCAGGACTTAGAATTTTCGGTCATTTCATGGATTTTTCACCGCAATGGAGAACCTCTTTCGAGGAGATGGCCGCAGAGCTAGCCGGGGAGGAGCAGGAATGTGCCTGTGCTGAGGGCGAAATAGGACTTCCCCAGGGAGGCAGTGAGGATGCCTCCAGTCTGAACAGAGTAACACATCGCTTTAAATAAGGAGCCTATCAGTCAATCACTAAATATTTATTTTCTCCATTCCAGGTACCAGCAAGAAGCGGAGTGAAGCCAGCAACCTGGACCAGCCACAGTCTCAGCCCCAAACCCACCTCTAAGGAGGATATCTCAGAATGCTCAGAGGATGCAACGTCACGTAGTTCACCTGCACCCTCCACCAGCGCAGATACAGTCACCTCGGTAGGCCCAAGTTCTAGAGTAAGCTCAGGGTCACAATCTGGTGAGCCCATCACTGACACAGGTTCACAGCTGGCAGTGGCAGTGATAGTCAATGCCTCTGACACTTGGAGGGCTGCTGGAGACCATGCCCCTGCTGAGCCCCACACATATGATGAGCCTCTGGATTGGCTCTAAGAGACCTGTTGGAAATGCAGACACAGGCAGAGATGCCAGAGGCCGTGCGCAGATTGGACCGAAGGCTGAAGGAGTGTATCCATTTTCTGTCTGACATCATGGCTCCGGCATGCAAGCACGTGGCTACCTCCATGGGCGATGGCTGCCTTGGAGACCCAGGTCCAGCAGAACACACAGTTTCTGCCGAATGTGTGCTCAGACTAGTGCAGCAGTGGCTAAGCGAGAGGGGCTGGGGCCTCCCTCAAGGTGCCTCTTCTCCTCAAGGAGGTGCCGTCAGGCACACACAGGGAGGTGGACCGCCAGCTAGGCACCCTGGGGGCATCGTCCCATGACACTCCAATGATTCCCTGCCACTCGACTTCCCCTCTGCCAGTGACCTCATTGCCTCCAGCAGGTCAGGCCAAGGAGGCTGCACCTCCGCCTCAGCAGGAGACCTTAGCAGACTGTGAAGGCACACAGGTGGCATGGGCGTACAATCATTGTATTTAGTTTGGCATTTGTACATAAAAGTTCATTTGCACTGTTTGGAAGTCTCTTGGATTCTATCTTGCTGCTAGTTGCTTTGTGGGCATTTAAAGGTCTGGAATGTGGGATCCTGTCAGAGTCTGGTTATGAACTCCCATCAATTCAGTTCTCCCATATTATCAACATAATGATTACTCAATAATCCCACATGTACATGGTTAAGCACTGGCCACCAGTTGTGGGTGTACTGTCTGGCCATGCATCAGGTAATCCATTACTTGCAGCTCAGCATGTTCTGAGCTCTGAGGCCTGTAACTCCTGCGCTCCCCAGCGTCGGATTTGGAGGTACCCCAAACATGTGATGGGGAATCCCTCTGGCAACTTTCCAGGCAATTGCCCAGAAGTGCTAACTTCCTCTGGGTAATTGTGCTGCGCTGGGAACTATCTGAAAGTGCGTTTTGAATTACAAACTTCCATGGTTCCGCTGGGTTACACCAATAGTTACCCAGAAAAAGTTAGAAGAATTAAAACCTCTTCTAACTTCTGGGTAACTATTGTAAAGACCCAGACCCACCCCATGGGACTCCCCCACAATCCCCGTCCCCCCCTCAACAGGATTCCCCCACCCACCCAACCCCTCCCCGACCTTCGACACACCCACCTCCCCCACCCCACACCAACCTCAGCCCCCCATCCCCGACATCAGATCCCCCCTACCCAATCTCGGACACCGCCACCCCCCCACCCCCCACCCACCCCCCCCCACCTCGGAATCCCCACTCAGGCCTTGGTTGGAACCCCAACCTCTGATTGCTCCCCTACCCCGACCTCTGGACAGGCTGTGCCCCCCCACCTCCCCGAGCTCTGAAACAGCCCCACCCCACCTCTGGACCCTTCCGAACTCTGGACTCCCCCCCACCTGACCTCTGGATGACCCACGACTTCTGGACATCCCCCCCGCACCGATCTCGGATCCTCTGACCACCCGACGCTCAACACCTGACCTTTGGACCCCCCACCCGATCTAGGACCCCGGACCTTGCTGCTCCGCCCCCACCTCAGGCTTGGAACCCCCCCCCGACCTCGGTCTTGGACCCCTGCCCCCTGATCTTGGACCTCGGCCCCACCGACCTTGGACTCAGACTCTGACCCTCCTTGAAGTCGGACTCCCCCCCCAACCTCGGACTCCCCCACCGACCCTGGATCCTGCCCCTCCACCTCAGACTAGGACCCCCCCCCCCCCCCCCCCCCCCCCCGCACCAACCACAGAATCGGACCTCTCCCCTTCCCCACTCCGACCTCAGACTCGGACCCACCCCAGACCTCAGAGGTCCACACCCCCCAGGCCTTGGACCCCCCCCCCCGCCCGCCAACAACCTTGGAGCCCCCACCAGACCTCAGACCCCCTGACCTCTGGACACCCCCAAACCCCCAATCCTATTTACTTACCTAAGACACTTACCTTCCCCTGGCCTGTCAATTTCCCTGGTCCCTTAAACTTACCTGCTTTACGGCAAGTGCCAAGTGCCAAGCAATGACCATCTCCAACAAGAGAGAATCTAACCATCTACCCTTGACTTTCAAGGGCGTTACCATCGCTGAATCCACTATCAGCATCCTGGGGGTTACCACTGACCAAAAGATTAACTGGGCCTGCCACATAAATAGCTGCGAGAGCAGGTCAGAGGCTGAGTATTCTTCGGCGAGTGACTCAATTCTGATTCCCCAAAGCCTGTCCACGACCTACAAGGCACAGGTCAGGATTGTGATGGAATACTCTCCACTTACTTGATGAGTGCAGCTCCAACAACACTCAGGACAAAGCAGCCCACTTGATCAGCATCCCATGAACCACCTTAAACACTCATTTTCTTCATCACCAGTGCAGCGTGGCTGCTCTGTGTACCATTTACAAGATGCTAATGATCTCTACCACCTAGAAGGACAAAGGCAGCAGGCACATGGGAACACCGCCACTTGCAAGTTCCCCTTCAAACCACACACCATCCTGACTTGGAACTATATTGCCATTCCTTCACTGTTGCCGGGTGAAAATTCTGGAACTTCCTTAGAGCACTATGTGCCTACATGGACCACAGCAGTAGAAGAAGGCATTTCCTCACCACCTTCTCAAGATCAATTAGGGATAGGCAATAAATGCTGACTTTGCCAGTGATGCCCACATCCCATGAACAAATACATTTTAAGAAGGGTTGATAGCGAATTGGCAGCCTGTTTTACATTCCCCTGAGTTTATTTTCCAATGAGAATGAATATTGGATGAGGTGTAAAACATGCTGCCAATTTGCAATCAAATATTTTCCGTTACTGCTCAAGATGAATTCCATTTCCATTGATTCTTCAAAACTGTTCAGCGTAAATTTCTGTAGGTACTAGAAAATATTACAATACCCTTAACTTGAAACAAATAAAGTACGTCAAAAAATATTAGGCTGAAAAAATTAGTCTATAGTCTTTCACTAGGCATCAGCCAACTACTGTATCCAGCACATTATCACTTGTTCGCATAATAATCTGGCCCACAAAGAATCTCCATTCACCTACAAAAGTGATAAACCCATGTTTCAATTTATGATTTTACACATGCAAGGAGCAGAGAATAAATTCTATTTCACACATAACAATCACCATAAATCTTTCTGAGGTACTGATTTTATACCTGAACATCCGTGAGGAATCCAACGTCGCCAGCCAAAAACTGTAGGTATTTACATAATAGTTGCATGTTCCCCTCCCATGGCATTCAATGAAGGGCGCAACACGAAATTCTTCTAAACATGAGCCGGGTGAAGCCAATGCTTGACCTGATCCCTCTGCACCTGAGCTTCTGTGCTGGAGGTGGGGGGAGAAAGAATATCATTCATTTCAAAAAATAATCACAAAAGTACAGATCAGAGAGAATAGTTTCAGAGTGGGAAACAGTAGAGGAAGCAGTTGTTTCAGTAAACTGGAAAATGGAAGATAGAGTCATTACTAAGCTGCTGTCCTGCATCACCTCATGGCCATCTCCAATATGACAATGTGATGAGAAGGAAGATATCTACCTCCAACCTCTCCTAGCCTATTGACCACAAAGTGAGACAGTGAGGTCTCTTCTCAGTCAGACAGAAGACTGAAATATTTCAGGCTTTCAGTAAAGGATAAAAAAAGAAGTACAAAATTGACAAGAACAGGAACTGCCACATTGCTCTATCTGACTTACTGACAGTAGGGTGACCATAGTGATATAATAAGGCACAGACAAGACAAATGTGACTCGGTGACAAATTTATATATTATAACATCTCTGTGAAGTGCCTTGGGATGCCTTACTACTAAAGGCACTGTATAAGTACAAGCTGTTGTTGTTGTTCATGTACATACCATTACAAAGGAATAGCCAATCCACAAGGACGTCCAGCCCCTCGGGCATGGTGGGATCTGAACAGTTTGACTATGAACAGCTAGGACCATTGCAGGACTTTCACAAACGATACATCTAGATAACAAGACACATTTACTGTTGGCATAATATGGCCTACTCTTAATTCAAAGTCATTTAACTCATATTATCAGACTAAGGTAATTTATTTAGCACTGAATTCTTGTGTTTACATAATTGAAATTAATGGACAAATTAGTTTCTTAGTGTGAAAAATGACTAAGTTATCAGTGGACTGTACTATAAAAAAAGCGTAAATATATTAAATCAGGCAACAATTACCTTTTCCTAAGAAAAAAAAATGTCCTCTCTTTGTGAATGTTTAATTTTGTGGTTATCAAGGTGGAAGACATTGTTGGTAAATGGAACTGAGACTAATCCTTTCTTCAATCTATATTCGGACATTTGAATTTCCAGTAGGGGTTACTGGGTAGTGATTAGGAGTGGGAATACTGACTAATTTCCCCTCCCCAACCTGGGAAACAAAGCTCAATTGTAGAACCCTCATGTTGCCCTCAGAACAGAGGAACATGAGTGGACCGTTTAGCACCTAGACCTGTTCCACCATTCCATTTATGGCTGATCTGCATCCTAACTCCATACACCCACCTTGACCCCATTTCCCTTAATACTTTCGAATAACAAAAATCTATCAATATCAGATTGAAAATTTACAATTGCTCGAGCAATGATTGTCATTTATGGAAGAGTGTTCCAAACTTTTACCACCCTTTATGTATAAAAGTGTTCCCTAATTTCACTCCTGAAAGGCCTGGCTCTAATGTTTAGGCAATGGTCCTAAATGGTCTGAGATGACCCAATCAGCAGAAATAGTTTGTTTTTATCTATCCTATTTGTCTTGCTTAATATCATGAGAACTTTGATCAAACTTAATCTTCTAAATTCCAAGGAATACAACCCTGGTTGGTGTAAACTCTCCTCATAGTCTAACTCTTAGAATCCAGGCATCATTAGAAACATAGAAAATAGGAGCAGGAGTAGGTCATTCGGCCCTTCCAGCCTGTTCCACCATTCAATATGATCATGACTGGTCCTCTATCTCAATGCCATACTCCTGCTTTTTCCCCATATCTCTTTTTGCCTTTAGAATCTAGAAATCTATCTATTTCCTTCTTAATTATATCCAGTGACTTGACCTCCAAAGCCTTCTGTGATAGAGAATTCCACAAGTACACCACCCTCTGAGTGAAGAAGTTTCTCCTCATCTCAGTCCTAAATGGCCTTTCCCGTATCCTGAGACTGTGACCCCTTGTTCTAGGCACCCCCCCACCCCCCCCAGCCAGAGGAAACATCATCCCTGCATCCAGTCTGTCCAGCCCTGCCAGAATTTTATACGTTTCAATGAGATCCCTCTCATTCTTCTAAACTCCAGTGAATACAGGCCTAGTCAGCCCAACCTCTCCTCATACGACAATCCTGCCATCCCAGGAATGAGTTTGGTGAACTTTCACTGCACTCCCTCTATAGCAAATATATTCCTTCTTAGGTAAGGAGAGCAAAACTGCACACAACACTCCAGGTGTGGTCTCACCAAGGCCCTATACAGCTGCAGTAAGATATACTTGCTCCTGTACTCAAGTCCTCTTGCAATGAAGGCCAACATATCATTTGCCTTCTTAATTTGCTTGCTGCACCTACATTCTTGCTTTCAGAGACTGTTGTACAAGGACACCCAGGTCCCTTTTTACATCAACATTTCCCAATCTATCACCATTTAAATAATACTCTGCAATTCTGTTTTCCTACTGAAGTGGATAACTTCACACTTATCCAGGTTATACTGCATCTGCTATGTATTTGCCCACTCACTCAACTTGTCTAAATCACGTTGAAGCCTCTTAATATCCTCCTCACCACTCACATTCCCACTAAGTTTCATGTCATCAGCAAATTTGGAAATATCACATTTGGTTCCCTCATCCAAATCATTAATTGTGAATAGCTGGGGCCCAAGGATTGATCCCTGCGGTATCCCACCAGTCACCGCTTGCCTTCTGATAAACTTACACTGCACTCCTCCAAGGCAAATATGTCCTTCCTAAGGTGTGGCATCCAGAACTGCTTATATGAGCATAAGAATTAGGAGCAGGAGTAGGCCATTTGGCCCCTTTGAGCCTGGTCCACCATTTGATAAGATCATGGCTGATTTGATTGTGGACTCATTTCTACTTTCCGGTCTACCCTCTATAACTTTTGACTCTCTTGTCAATGAAGAATCTATCTAACTCAGCCTTAAAAATATTCAATGACCGTGCCTCCACTGTTCTCTGGGGAAGAGATTTCCATGGACTAATGACTCTGAGAGAAAAACATTCTCCTCATCTTCGTCTTAAATGGGAGACCCATTATTTTTAAACAGCTCACAGTACTCCAGGTTTGGTCTAACCAGGGCTTCGTATAACTGAAACAGAACTTCTATCCCATTGTATTCTATTCCTCTAGATATAAAGTTTAGCATGCCATTCAAATTTTCAATTATTTTCTGCACCTGTTCATGACATTTTAGTGATCTATGTACTTGGACCCCCAAGTCTCTTTGAAATTCCACTGCTTCTAGCTTTTAACTGTTTAGAAATTACACAGTTCTATCCATTTTAGGTCCCAAAGTGGGTGGCCTCACATTTGCCTACATTGAAATCTATTTACCACAGTTTTGCCCATTCACTTAATCTATCAATATCTCATTTTATGTTTCTACAGTGCCACCTATCATTGTACCATTGGCAAATTTGGATATGTGGCTTTCTATTCCATCATCTAAGTTGTTAATACATATGGTAAATAGTTGAGGCCTCAACATAGATCCTTGCAGGACATCACTAGTCACATTGATGCCTCGACCAGCTAACTCAGAGCATGCAGTGATTGAATGTGGGACTTTCCTAATCCATAGTCATCAACTATTCGCTGGGTAACTTGCTAAGCCCGAGCTGTACTTCAATCTTTCAATTTTTGGAGAGGTGTACCCTAACTGTTTATTGAAGGCACTACCTGCTTATAAATGGCATCAGTTCTTGTCCACTGATTGGAGCCATATCCATAGGCATTTGTCTTGAAGTCGACAGCCAATAAGAATAGTCATTTCTTGATGCATAGCTACAGACATCATTAACATCGCAGAACAAAAACGGCATAACACTGAATCTTGGCAAGCAACTTCCAGCAGTTCCTGAAAGCCACATTAAATAAGAAGTAGATTATGCAAAGAAACATGAAACTGAAATATCTGTAGTTCAGTTGGATTGGATTCATACAACATGTTGTACTGTGCACCATACTAGTTAAGCACTGCTCCCAAATGCCAAGTGGGACGGTGAGCTTTCTCTAAGCTGAATTGGCTTGTGGCACTACTGTCAAATGTTACATTGAATTCCAAAGTCCATGGCTTGGGGGGATTTTACTGAACCCACAAGAGTGGGAAGCGGGGTGACTTAACTAGGCGGGATGGAAAATTTCCCGATGGTAGGTTGCAATGATAAAGTCAGCGGTGTGTTTGCAGTGTGTCAAGCCATTATACTGGCCTGAGGCAGGTTTGTACGTGTAATACTTCTGCATGCCATGAATACTCATTAGCGTAAAGCTTTTTTAAAATCATGTCCTACCTTCAGGATAAAGTCAGTGGCACACAAGAATCTTGTGGCACTTGATTCACGATCATTTAAAGATGGCGTGCAGCAATGGGCTTTGTGCAGTCATGTGTAAGAGCAACAGTTTTCCTTGTTGAACCCCTGGCACAATGGAGGGGAGCAGAAGAATGACAGTTGCACGGAGGCTTCGGATCGGCAAGGGTGAATCAGTGGTGAGGGGAGTTGTGGAGTGGAGTCGTGGAGATGGAAGAGTGGAAGAGGGATCTGGGGGAAGGACAGAGGGTGGGGTCAGGGGTGGTAAGAAAATGGTAAAGAGGTAAAAGGTAAGAAAATGAGGGGCCTAAAGGGCAATGTCAGTACTGTCCAAATGTGAGCTCATCTCAGGGTGTTGGCTGGCAGAGTCCTTACAAGGCTTTGAGTTCACCTACGATATTTCAGTTATCCCCGCTAAGTGATCTTGGACAATCTCCTTTAAAATGCATGGAAGGGAGGGCCAGCTGAGCCTGCAAGTTCAGCCATGTCCCACACAATGATGAGTACAACGCTGGACACTAACATGGCCATTCAGTAAAGAGTGAACAAAAAAACAAGCACTTTGTTTCTTCCGCAATAAAGGAAATGTCCCTAACACCCCCTGTAACCATCAATGCATGCCAAACATGAGGCATGCCAGTACATTTAGCTCTCTAACTAAGCCAGCACTTAATTTTAAGCCAGCACAGAATTTTAATTGTAATTGCGTTGAAAATGGGAAAAAGAGAGACAGTGCACAAGGGGCGCACAGTTCCGGTTACAACATCAGGAATGGCACACTGTTGACAAAATCCCAGCCTGGATCCCAGAATTGAGGGATTTGTCTCTCCCCTGATTATACAGGAAAAATAAACATCAGCATTATATGCAAATAAAAACATTTCACAGCAACACAAATATTTTGTTTCTTTCTCATGCTTTTACTTGGATGTGACATCAGGTATTAATTTCCTTGGGGCCCTGGATTCCATTAAAACTGATCTGCCACAATCATCTTTTAAACACATTTAAAAATTAAACATAAATTTGTTCAGGACTGATTAACATACCTAAATCTTGTCCATATGCACGTTTGTTTCCTTGCACATAGAGGAGAGAGTAACCAACGTATAGATGTTTAGTGTTGCCTGGGCACAAAGGTATCTCTATGGTTTGACTATGTCGTGCAAAGATAAAACCTTGGATGTCTGTTCCTGATGTTCCTGAGGTTCCCTGGCCTCCTTGATTTCCTTGGGGACCTGGATAGCCCTTTGGTCCTAATTTTAAACAGAAATAACATTTGTTCAATTTGCAACAAGAATTATAGTGACGTTATTGCCTCATTTTTGGACTATGCTTTTACTTGCTCCTTAGGATAGCCTAAGGTCAGCACCCAATGCTAAATGTGGCGCCTGTGCAATGTGAAAAGCAGCACATCGCGCGCAACCTGAGTCAACTGCACATTGTGCAGTCTTTGCTGCCAGCATGCAACACTTTCAGCGGCCATTGAGAATTGGACTTGGTTGCAGTGATCATAAGGTGTCCAGGTCAAGTGCTTTCACACTCACAAGGAACACAGCTCAGTGCTGATGCCACAACATTAGATGTCACCCTCTAAGACACAGGAGTGCACATAATTCAATCATGTGCTGCAAAGCTTAAATGAGCATTTCTCTATCTACATACACTTTCAGGCTCTGGCTTGACACATCTCTCTTAGATGACACAAGGGATGAGTGACTAACGTGACTTTGCTAATCATAACATGAATCTGAAGGACACAAAGGCAGACAATTGAGGAGTGGGAGCTTAGGTTACCCTGGAAATAAGATGACACATAAATGCAAGAGGCATTTATATCTTGAGATGTTGGGTCATACCCCATAAAGTGAAATTTTATTTACAAAGGTGCATTATATATACAGTGAATGAGCACCTGTGCCACCAGTTTCATAATTTCTTAACTTTATGCACTCTACCGCTACGCCTGGATACATCTGCAGCAGAGGTGGAGGCAGTCTGCTGACTGCCAAGCCCTGTTGCATGAGATGACTTCAGCGGGTGTCTTCTGCAGGCCTGGGGCTGAAAGGCCCCGGCCTGCTTTGGGTCTCCTGCTGTGGGGCAAATGCACCTTCCTTGGCCTTAGCAGTTGGAGCTGATGTGTTCACGGGAAGAGGAGATTGGGAAAGGCTAGACACCTTTGGAGTATCCTGGGTGGATGGCCCCGGGGTGTCCGGCTGATGCCCCTCCTCCCTTTGAGTGCCTGAGGACCCCTTCCTGACTCCTTGAGGAGAAGGGGCATCCGGAGGGAGGTCAAGGTGCCCCATTCCCCTCTTGCCTAGATCCCGCCTAGAAAGATGGAGTGCAGGTCCGAGCACAAATTTGACAGAATGCTGGACTGTGGCCTCTAAGGTGGCCATCACCCTTCCCATGGCAACCTCGAGGCATTCACATGCTGGAGCCGTGACATCAGAGAAAACGCGGACGGACTCCTCCATCCTTTGTTCTAGTCTGGTGATTTGACAACTAGCCTTGACAACTCTGCCTCATGTTCCCCTGCTTGTCTTTGCATCTCCAGCATGCGTGCAATGGCCAACTACAAAGGCTTATCATCTGACTTGGACTCAGCAGGGCCCTGTTCTCCAGCAGTTCTCCGAGTGCCAGGGACCTGGGCTGTCACTACCTCCGACTGCTGGAGAGACGTGTCCATGAGAGGTTCTCCAGATAGTGAACCCAAGCCCAATCTAGATCTAAGACACACTGAGGTGTGTGGAGGGTGGAGGTGAATGCAGTGACAGCTCTAAATCTAGTGGGTCCTGGGTGTCATCTTCCAAGGTGGGCTGGGGACTGAGGGGCTGGCTGGAGGTGTTTCTCAGCCAACTCCTGCTGGTACTGGAAGAGAGAGAAGATAGAATTAGTTCCTGAGTAGGCAGAATCCAACATTACATTTAATTCACTGTGAAGGTCATGATGTGTCCGACTAATGGAGGGTTCATACATACTGGGTTGCCTTCGCCACAGGAACAATCCCTGTCTTCCCCTGCCAACTTGGCTGCTTCCTCCTCATAGGGAGTCAGCACCTGGATATAGGGGGTTCCCCCACCAGCCTGGGATGGCTCTGTCTTGCTGTGGGACAGCTTTGCTTGCATGAAGACAGATGGAATAAAATGTGATGAGGACAAATGGGAGAGAAGTTGGGAAGCATGCATGGCTGCAGTGTGTGCTGTGCCTCCCCAGTAAGGGCAGATGATGTTGTTACTTGAGATGATACTTGAGATGGTGAGGATGTTAAAGAGTGCGTGAGACATTCAGTGCAGATGTCCCTTCTACATACGAACATACGAATTAGGAGTAGGAGTAGGCCACTTGGCTCCTTGAACCTGCTCCCCCATTCAATAAGATCATCGTTGGTCTGATTGTAACCTCAACTCCACATTCCCACCTAACCCCGATAACCTTTCACCCCATACTTATCAAGAATCTATCTAGCTCTACCTTAAAAACATTCAAAGACTCTGCTTCCACCGCCTTTTGAGGAAGAGAGTTCCAAAGACTCAGGGCCCTCTGAGAGAAACAAATTCTACTCAGCTCTGTCTTAAATAGACGACCCCTTATTTTTAAATAGTGACTCGTAATTCTAGATTCTCCCACATGAGGAAACATCCTTTCCACATCCACCTTGTCAAGGCTCCTCAGGATCTTATATGTTTCAATTAAGTCGCCTCTTACTCTTCTAAACTCCAGCGGATAGAAGCCTAGACTGTCCTACCTTTCCTCATAAGACATTCTAGGTATTAGTCTAGTAAACCTTCTCTGAACTGCTTCCAACACATTTACATCCTTTCTTAAATAAGAAACCAATACTGTACAGAATACCCCAGATGTGGTCTCACCAATGCCCTGTATAACCGAAGCATAACCTCTCTACTTTTGTATTCAAGTCCCCTCACAATAAATGATAACATTCTATTATCTTTTCTAATTAATTGCCATACCTACCCTTTTGTGATTCATGCACTAGGACCACCCTGACCCCTCTGCATTTCAGCGCTCTGCAATCTCTCACCATTTAGATAATATGCTTCTTTTTTATTCTTCCTGCCAGAATGGACAATTTCACATTTTCTCACATTACACCCAATTTGATAGATCTTTGCCCACTCACTTAACCTATCTATATTCCTTTGTAGCCTCCTTATGCCCTCTTCACAATTTACCTTCCTACCTATCTTTGTATCATCAGCAAATTTAGCAACCATACCTTACCTTCGGTCTCTTCAACCAAATCATTTATATAAATTGATTCTGCACTGATTCCTGTGGCACACTACTTATTACATCTTGCCAACCAGAAAAAGACTCATTTATGCCTACTCTCTGTTTCCTGTTAGCTAGCCAACCTTCTATCCTTGCAAATATGTTACCCCCTGCACCATGAGCTTTTAATTTCTGCAATAACCTTTGATGTGGCACTTTATCACATGCCTTCTGGAAATCTAATAACAGTTCATGCACTGGTTCCCTTTTATCTACAACACATGTTACTTCTTCAAAGAACTCCAATAAGTTGGTTAAACATGATTTTCGTCTCACAAAACCATGTTGACTCTGCCTGATTACCTTGAATTTATCCAAGTTCCCTCCTATAACGTCTTTAATAACAGCTTCTAACATTTTCCCTATGATGAATGTTAAGCTAACTAGCCTGTAGTTTCCTGCCTTCTATCTCCCTCCCTTATTGAATAAAGGAGTTACATTTACTATTTTCCAATCTAATGGAACATTCCCCGAATCTAGGGAATTTTGGAAAATTAAAACTAACGCCTCAACTATCTCACTAGCCACTTCTTTTGAGACCCCAGGATGAAGTCCCTGAGGACCTGGGGACTTGTCAGCCCGCAGATCCAACAACTTGCTCAGTATCACTTCTCTGGTGATTATAATTTTCTTGAGTTCCTCCCTTCCTTCCATTTCCTGATTTACAGCTATTTCCGGAATGTTACATGTATTCTCTATAGTGAAGACCAATGCAAAATATCTGTTCAACTCATCTGTCATCTCCTTATTTGCCATTATTAATTCCCAGACTCGCTTTCTACAACACCAATGCTCACTTAGTTAACTCTTCTTTTTAAAATATCTATAGAAACTCTTACTATCTGTTTTTATATTTTTAGCTAGCTTTCTCTCATACCCTAGTTTTTGCCTCTTATTAATCTTTGCCGTTCTTTGCTGTTTTTATATTCTGTCCAATCTTCTGACCTGCCACCCATCCTTGTACAATTATTGCTTTTTCTTTAAGTTTTGATACTATCTTTAACTTTTTTAGTTAACCATGGCTCTCGTTGGAATGTATCTATTTTGTGTATTCTGAAATATCCCTTTAAATGTCTGCTATTGCATCTCTATTGACCTATCCTCTAACCTCATTTGCCAGTTCACTTTAGTTAGCTCTGCTTTGATGCCCTTATAATTGGCCTTATTTAAGTTTAAAATACTAGTCTGGGACCCACTCTTCTCTCCCTCAAACTGAATGTAAAATTCAATCATATTATGATCGCTGCTACACGGGGTGCCTTCACTATGAGGTCATTAATTAATTAATCCTATCCCATTGCACCAGTACCAGATCTAATATAGCCTGATCTCTGGTTGTCTCCAGAATGTGCTGTTCTAAGAAACTATCCCAAAAGCATTCCATGAACTCCTCATCTAGGCTACCTTTGCCCATCTGATTTTTCCAGTCTATATGTAGATTAAAAACCCCCATGATTATTGCTGTGCCTTTCTGACAAGCTCCCATTATTTCTTCCTTTACACCCCATCCTACCAAATGGCTACTGTTAGGGGGCCTGTACACCACTCCCACAAGTGACTTCTTGCCTTTATCATTTCTCATCTCTACCTAAACCGCTTCTACATCCTGGTTTCCTGAACTTAGGTCATTCCTCTCTAATGTGCTAATACCATCATTAATTAAAAGAAGCCACCCCTCCACCTTTTCCTAGCTTCCTGTCCTTCCTAAATGTTTCGTATCCTTCAATATTCAGGTCCCAATCTATGTCATCCTGTATCCATGCCTCTGTGATGGCTCCTTTATTTATTTATTTCTATTTGTGCTCTCAGTTCATCTGTTCTGTTTCGAATGCTACATGCATTCAGATACAGAGTCTTTAGTTTTGTCCTCTTATTATTTTTGTAACCTCTAACATTATCTGCTGATTTACTCTTAGATTTGTACCCTCTATCCCTTCCTGTCATGGTGTGTTTATCATTTCCCATATTAGTACCTTTCTCTCTTGCCTTCTCTGTACTCTTTGATTTACCACATCTTCCCAGATTTGATCTCTTGCCCGCACTATTTAGTTTAAATTCCTCATTACATCGCTAGTTATGCGGCTTGCTGGAACACTGGTCCCAGCACAGCTCAGGTGTAGCCTGTCCCAATGGTACAGCCGCCACTTTTCCCAGTACTGGTGTCAGTGACCCACAAACCAGAACCCAGTTTTACCACACCAGTCTTTGCGACATACATTCATTTCTCTAATTTTATTTGCCCATGCCAATTTGCAGGTGGCTCATATAATAATCCAGAGATTATTACCTTTGAGGTTCTGCTTCTTGATTTAGTGCCTAGCTCCTCATACTGATTATGCAGCACTTCTTTCCTTGTCCAGTCATATTAGTACCTTTCTCTCTTGCCTTCTCTGTACTCTTTGATTTGCCACATCATCCTAGATTTAATCCCTTGCCCTCACTATTTAGTTTAAAATCCTCTCTACATCCCTAGTTATGCGGCTCACTAGAACACTGGTCCTAACACAGTTAAGGTGTAGACCGTTCCAATGTAACAGCCATTGCTACCTAGATGGACCACAAAGACTGGATTCTCCCCCTGCCCACTCCAAATTCCTCGCCGGCCTAGAGCAGATGTCCCGAACCCTGAGCCTGAATTTTTCCCTTGGTGGGTGCGCGCCATTGCCCAGCAGCAGTTTGGAAACAGGCCCCCGACCACTATTGGCCCACAATTAAGGCTTGCCCAGCGTGAAACGTGTCTTCCCAGTGGTAGGGAAGGGGCGGGGGCCTGTCCGACGCTGGGTCCAATTGTGCCTTAGACATTTACAGCACAGAAGGAGGCCATTCTGCCCATTGTGTCTGCACCGGTCAAACCCGCCAGGAGGTTTAAAATCAGCACCCTAAAGGCTGCCAAGGGAGAATCATTCAGTGGTCTGGAGACTGGAGCAATGGCCTCAACAGCAGCTGGAGACGTCAGGCCGGAGAGCAGATCAGGTGGGCACTCAGCCCCCCGTTTTTCGGAGGAGTGCCTTGCAGTCCTTGTGGAGGAGGTGGGTGTCAGGCAGGACACCCTCATTCCCGGGGATGGCAGGAGGAGGCTAGCACATCAGGCCAAAAAAGCTTGGGAGGAGGTGGCAGCCGGGGTCAGCAGCCACAATGTTGTGAGGTGCACATGGGTGCAGTTCCACAAAAGGTTCAACAACTTGCTGTGCTCGGCAAGGATGAGTACCATGTTGGTATGGATCAGTGTGGAGAAGTGTTAAGGGCTGGCCATCCCTGTGAGGCTTGGGCGCTGTTACATATAGAGTGCCACTATCAATGACGCTGGAGCTGGCCAAGGGGGTGAGCCCTGGCTGCCTGGACTGAGTACTTTGTGGCTCGAGGGCCACGACTTGGATATGCCCTGCAAGGTGTTCCTCAGGTGGGGTTGGCCAGGCTGTAATGGCGCTGCAGGTAGAAAGTGGACTAATCAATGCTCCTCTGTCCTTTCGGGAGAAGAGGAGCCATAACAACATAGAGAGGTCAAGGACCGGCGGATGCCCCTCGAACTTCCTAATATTTTTGAGATTTTAACTGGATGCTTTGGAGCTGGAGAGCCACCACCCACCTCATTCAGCCAGTCATGGAGAGGCAGGGATCTCTGATGAAGGTAAGAGTGCAGTGCACAGAGGTGAGAGTTTCGGATTGTGCGAACATTCTTGTGTAGTCTCATTATTAATGGGAGCCTCAAACCTGGAGTCCCCATTGATCATTGAAAGACGATGGCACCATGATGCAGATCTCCATTTGTCTCACCAGGTTACCGGGCATGCACAATGACACTGTGGTGACTTAAACAAATGACATGTCATTGTTCTCCCTTAGATTTGCCAGCAGGCACTCATATGCAGGACTCCGAAGAGCCACCCTTGACGCCAGTGGACCGCTGGGCTTCAGCTGAATCTGCATCACACCTGCTCTCCGAACCAGGCACCAACACAGATACCAGAACCTCGATGGGCAGTAGATCAGCGGCTTAAATGTCGGTGCACAGCGGTGAGGGCACTTCACACTTGCTTGAGGAGCAGGAGGAGGCAGAGAGTGCCCAGGGCTCTGGTAGTCGGAGGACTGCTGGAGACCAGGACTATGCTGAGTCGAAGGCAGATGATGAGCCTCTGGAGTCATCCATTAGGCATTAGATGCTGGATGTCCAGTGAGATGTGCGGGAGGAGATCCTTGTGCTCATTGTGCCTTAATTTATGTTTACAAGCGCCGTGTCTTGGTGCCCCCACCGCACCCCCCCCCCCCCCCCCCCCCCTCACCCAGTCTCTTGGTCTCTGTTATGGAGGAGTCTTTGCAGAGCATGAGCACAATGTTGACCCTCATGGCCGTCCGAGCGCACTGCCTCCTCCATTGAGAGAGTGGCGACTCTCATGGAGAGGCAGCTCCAGGAACAGAATCAGGGGTCCCTGAGGTTGCGCTCGGAGCAGCAAGCCCTCACACACAATGACCTCAGGTGGTCAGTGCCAATGTGGGACATGGATGAGGCACCCAGTATCCCAGCTGGGTGCCTGTCCATCAATGGAGGGCAGGGAGGTCCAGAGCAACCTCACATTGGCACAAGACCTGCTTGTCGTCTCTGTGGGCTCCTCTAAGGGCGCTCTGGATGATGGCAGCAGTTCCTCCGCCACTGACCGTGGCATTTGATGCGGCTGCAATGACTGGGGAGATGCCAGCCGTGCTGCTGGCCACTCCCTTCCAGGCGGGGCCAGCACAGGTTCCACTGGCCAGAGGACGACTGCCAAGGTCATCAAGGCCAACAAGACACCAGAGTCAGCAGCAGGCTGTCTCCAATTCGCTGCCAGCGGGAGGTGGGGGGGAGGGTGGGGGCACCAAGACACAGCGCTTGTAAACGTAAGTTAAGGCACCATGGGCACAAGAGGGGCTGTTCACAGTTGATCTTCTGTTCTGTAATGTTTTGTTTATGTTTACCAGTGTGGGCATTAACACCAGATATGGTAACATTCATTTATTTTGAGTGTCAAAATAGATAAATTTTGCTTTTGTCTTAATGGCCTGAGTATGCAACCAGCAGCAAGCTATCTCCTAAACTCCTCACTACTCACAATGGCAATGCTGCTGACCCTTTTTATCCCACCCTTGGCTGAGCTTTTGCAAAAAATGGGCTGCCTACCTGCCTGTTTTGCCCGTGCAACGAGCGCGAAATCACACGGGCAATGTAAAATCGGGATCAATTGCCTTTTTAATGGCCTTAAGTGGCCCTTTAATTGATGGCGGGCACGGCTCCGACACCCGCCTGTCGACCTGAAGCTTGAACGCATGCGGGATGATGTTGGGGCGCTTGCCCGACGTCATCTTGTGCGATTTCACGCCCAATCAGTTCGGGCACGTGCCTACCTGCGAGGCGTAAAATTCTGCCCTTGGTACCAGGCAGGCAGCACAGCCTTGTGGACTCTGGCTCTTTGCTGCAGAGAACAATGTTAATCCCACTCTCTACACTGTCCCCTACAACCACTACATTCCTTTTTTGCTCCCCCCACTTGAATGTCTTCCAGTACTGAGGTACCATGGTCAGTCAGCTCATCCATCCTGCAGCCCCCACTCTCATCCAAATAATCTGAAATAACCTCAAATCCGTTGGACAATGGCAAAGGCTGAGGCTCCTGCACTCCTGCCCTCTGGGTCCGCTTTCCTGCCTCACTCGCAGTCACACCCTCCTGTCTCTGACCACTGACCAAATCAAAAGCCCCTATCCTAAAGGGTGTGACCGTCTCCTGGTACAAAGTGTCCAGGTAACTTTCCTGCTCTGTGATGGATCACCTCAGCCTCCAGCTCAATGACTCTGAGCTGAAGCTCCTCGAGCTGCAAACACTTACTACAGGTGTGTTTGCCCTGGATCACAATGGCATCCAGGAGCTCCCACATGCTGCAGCCTTGACACAACACTTGTCCTGCCATCCTTAATGAGTCTTAATTAAATACCTAATTATTTTATTCAATTGATTATTTGCCGTTTTCAATATTTTATTTACCTTACCACGCTATTTTAAACCTTAGCAATAGAATAGACTTTAACCACTTACCAGATACTCACTAAATACTCACCAAGTAGCTAGCTTCTTCCCCTGTAGTTGAGTAAGAACCAATTCTTAGAGGGTGAAAAATTTAGAAAATGCAAAGGAGCACCTCCTTCCCCTCTTCCGCTAAGTCCCTCACTCAACCAACTCTCAGCCCTCTTGTTCAAATTTGCACTCCTGTGCTAAGTCACACTGAGAAGCCTGTATTTATATACTCTGAAACTAGTATTAGGATCCCAGCTGATGTTAATAAAAGGTACTAATATGGCAGGACAAGGAAAGAGTATAGACTGCTCAAGTCAGATCCCAGATTGAAACCTGACTTGATAGATCTCAACCTTTTTTTTGAAACCATGGAGGAAAGTTACTGAACAAATTCACAGCAGTCTTCTGATGAATTTTTAACACAAAGAATAAAACATTTATTAAACAAGAACTATATTACACCAGACAAAAAGGTTGGAAAGATCTCAATGCAAACACAAGAATATGATTCAAATATTCATTATTCCTTCACCCCAGCTATATCTTTACAGGTACATGCAAATTAGGAAAGATAAAACAATTTACCATATCTATCTTATACTCTAATACTCAGGGCAAGTATGTAGTACGTGTGAATTAATAGGTGAACTATGGTCAGACACACCACACTCCAAAATAAATGACAGATGCGACCAAAGCAGATGCCACGAATTTCTCAACAACCCGCCCAGACGCTTATCACACCGTGAGACAATTAGTCTCACTGAAACTCTTTTCCACAAGGGATTTCAATCTCCACATCCGAAGAACTCACCTTGGAATTCTCTGCAAACATCACTCCCACTCGGACGGCTTCAACCAGGATCCACCTCCTGGGTTTCAATTTCACCTTCCGAGATTCCTTTCCCCTGGATCTTGGAGTGCACTCAAAACCTCACCCTCCAAGCACAATTTCAGATCTTCGGCCATGCCAAGCAGAACATCACTGCTCTAAAAACCCGCAGTAAGGAGTCCCCAACCTAGGGCTGCCTCCCCGGATCTTCCAGGCTTCTCTCAAGGCCGCTTCATTTCAAGGCTGCTCCTCGCAGCTCCCTCTTTAACTCAGAGCCTATTTCTCTGCTCCTTTCTCTCAACTTTACTTAACAAGATCTATTTCTGATTTCTGTTCTTGTCCCTGACTGACTGGGACTGTTTTCTGGGATGTCTTTCTGATCCCCGTCTTTATCCCTGCCTGGGACTTCCTTCTGGGATCTCTTTCTTTCCCGCTCCTTGGTTTGGGACCTTCTTCTTGATTTAGGACCTTCTCCCTGTCCCCGCTCCCTGTGTCCTGCTCCCTGGGACATCTTCCTTTTAATGGTCCTCCGGTTCAGGTCACCTGACCTGCGGTTTTTGCCGCATCACTCCTTTGCTTCCTTTTCTTCTGTGCAGGGCCGGTTCCTGGCCTGAAGAACAGAAAAACACTAACTGCGCATGTGCGACCATTTCCCGGCCGGCACATGCACTGAAGGCCCAAAATATGTAAAAAAAAAGAACTGCACAGGTGTGGTCATTTCCCTAAGCTCCGACCTCCGACTGCCAATTTAAAAGTGAGGTAAGTGTCGCGTTTCGTCGCACTTGCTCAGTCCCAGGTACAGAAAAACAAGTTTAAGCCAGTTTCTTAAGTTAACTAACTTCAACTGCTCTCCAATAGAGAGCTTGTACATCCCTGTTTAAGCCTGGATGCAATTTAGAATTTAAACAGTACATTTCAGTTAGATATTAAACGTTCAATATAAACAAAGTTCGAATTTTAGGAAGAGGTTAAGATTTCCTCACTCACCCAACTCTCAGCACTCTTGTTCAAAGTCGCACTTCTGCTAATAGTGTATGAGATCCCTATGGATTGTAACCCTTAGAGTGCCTGATGCCCTTCTGAGAGTGAGTAGAAGGTAGACTTAGCCTGGCTGAGCAGATGAGGTCATTCATCCTCTTTCTGCACTGCAGGGCATTTCTTTTTTGTGTGCCACAGGCACAGACCTCCTTTGGAATCTCCTCCCACGCTGGAGAGGTCAGGTTGGTTGCCCTCCTGCTGCCATCCCTTGGGAAGAGGACATCTTGGCATTTGCGGATGGCCTGGAGGAGAGTCAACAGGGAGCTGTGGCTGAAAAGTGGCGCACAGGGCTTGCTTCTCCTGGTGGACATCTTGGTGAGCGAGCGTGCAGAGAGTGAATGTGTATTTGGGTGATGCTTGGGAACTTTGACCCCATGAGGTAATAATGCTGGGCGGTCGAATCAGCGCCCGCTCCACCACGTGATTCAGCGAGCAGCTGACCCATGCATAATTAATGAGCTTTCAAGCAGAAAAGCCGGCATGAGAATCGCCCCACCGACCAGTGAGAAACACGCCGACTATCCCGCCTGCCACCATAGTTAGTCTGAAAAACAAAAAAATTCCACCAACGACTCTCTCTCCTATCTTCCTGCCAGTAGGGTCAAGCTCCAGACTGCCCACTGTTGCTCTCCCAATTAAAATAAAGTGCCATTGTTTTGATTGTAGAGTACTTGGCAAATCCATGGTGCTTGTTTACGAATATGTGATGTTGTAATTTGTTTTAAATATATCATTGTCTCAACTGCAGGTAATATTATAAATATGAGATGATTCATGCCTCTTTTCACTGTCCTCCCTCCCCAATTAACAATAAAAATTAGTAAGAATTAAACATTGTTATTTGAAACTGTTGTCTCATTTACCTTGTTGTCCAGGAAAGCCTGGGGACCCCTTAGATCCTGGATGTGCTCCCCCTCCAGGAGGCCCATTACGACCAACTGGACCGGGTGGACCTCGGCTTCCTGTGTGTAAAAGAAAAAAAAGTAACAGTATCATGATACAATAACAACTTGTATTTACATGGTGCTCTTAATGTAGGAAAACATTCCATAACGTTTCAACAAAGCATAATTAGACAAAATTAGCACAGATCCAAAGGAGATATTTGGATGAGTGACTAAAAGTTTGGTTAAGGAGTAGGTTGTAAAGAGGTTCTTAAAGGTGGACAGAGAGGTGAAGAGTTTTAGGGAGGACATTTCAGAGCTTAGGGCCTAGACAGCTGTGAATACAGACACTAATGGCAGGATGAAGGAAATGGGGAATGTGTAAGCAGCCAGCAGAGGAACACAGAGTTCCTGAAAGATTGTAGGGCTACTTGAGGAATACAGAGATAGGGAAGGGCAGTCATGAAGGGATTTGAGCCAATATAGGTCAACAAGCATAGGGGGAATGGATGAATGGAATTTGACACGGGTTAAGATATGAGCAGCAGACTTTTGGATGGGCTGAAGTTTTTGGAGGGTGAATGATAGTTTGCCTGTGGATGAACTGTGCAGGGGTAGAGGTGGGCCATGTAATAGTGGTGAAAATAGGCCTCTTTTGGGACAGGGAATATATTGGCTTTGAAGCTCAGCTCAAGGTGAAATGGCATGCTGAGGTTGTGCACAGTTGACCTCAAAGGAATTCAGGCGGTTTGTAAAATGGGTAGACGATGCACTGTTGCCAGTTTTCGGCCAGGTAGGTTGGGTTAAAAGTCAACCACTTTGTCTCATTTTACATTAGATCTGTAATGTGACAGTTCCATTTCTTGCTTCTCAGTAATGGCAAAGACATCTCTCTTAACATAGTTACTTCTGTAATCATGCCATTCGAGGTCAGCACTGGCATCATAGTTGTGTAGCAATGTGTCGACCTGCTTCACCTATTCTGCTCGATTTAGCAAGAAAGGCCAGAGGTTACAAAATAAAATTCATCCTCAGTATTGTTAGAAAGTAAGGAGCATTCCTGTTCCTCCTGGCTCTACATTCAAGTAAGTTAGGACTGAAGGACCACTGGTTATGTAGCAGTATGGCTGGAATATGCTCTTACTGGTGTGAACAAATTTCTGAGGAGAGTCCTGAGACATGCATTTAACTCTTCACTAGCATATGCAAGGAGACTAATGCTTATTTCAAGCAGCTGCCAGTGACGCCTAAATATTGTGAGACCCCATATGGCATCAGACCCATTTCGGGCTCACTTTGGATATGAAAACCCCATAAAATTAGTTGATTTTGCCCACATTTTATACTTCTAAAATGGTTAAGTGTGTTCAACTCTTCCTGCTTGGGAGACTGCGGTGCTTGTGAGAATTTGCCTGTGAGTAAGACTCAAATCTCAGGCTCCTCTGGAGTTTTGAACGTACCAATACATCCAGGTGGTCCAGGAGATCCAGGATTTCCGCATTGGCCTTCAGGTCCTGGTGTACCTGGGAATCCAGTCTCGCCCTTTATGTACGTTATCTGTTCCAGAACTGGCGGCCCTCTTGGACCTAAGAGCAAAAGTAAGCACTTACAAGCAAAATAAGAACAATGCCAAAAAGACACACTTAAATTTGTAAATAAATCCTTTGAAACAGATGTTCATTTTTTCATCATAATTAATGAACCACTAACAAGGTTGCAATAAACCCATAGGCCCCAATCTCCCTAGATAGTATTTACGCAGAAATTACCAATCGCCGTTCTTCTCATTGCCAATGAAGTGGAGAATACCAGAATGACAATCTTCTAGCTTTGATTCCTAACTTTGCAAAGCTGTGTTCAATGGAAACTGTAGCCCCATTGCAACAGCCTTACCATGAGGTTTTACAATGTGCTTCAAGGACACTAAAATGAATTTCAAAAATTAAAAACCACTTATGACACAGCATGGGATATTACCACGCTCACCTTTCTATTCAAAAGTAAATACCTTGCAAGAAGTGTTAGGTCATGGCCCAATGACTTTAATAGTCCCTTTCCCATTACACTCATTACACACTAACAGGAGCAAAGTTACCTGGTTGCCCAGGCAATCCTGGTGATCCTCCATCTCCAGCCTGGCCTCGGATTCCTTTGTCACCTTGTAAACCTACAATAGAAAGATTATTAAAATTAGAATTAAATAGAATATGCAAAACACAAACAAGCTTCAGTTCAACCAGCCCATCAGAATCTGAAGAATACCAATCCATTTATTTTGACATGAAAACACTCCTGAAATTTGGCGCTGTTTGTAGAATTTCGAGTCCCTGCACACCAGGCAGATGATATTGAACCCAGCTATATTTTTACTGCCTCTAATGTAATTTCAATGCAAATGGAAACTTTCAATTCCTTGGAATTTCCTAGAAAGTTTTGATTCAATTTTGGTGTATAAGCATATGCTGGTTTTTACCAAGGAAATTCATACATAACTGACTTATGCAGGTTTTAGGCCAAAACATCTTTAAGGACAAATTTCCTCAATAGTTTGTGCCACTTTCCAGACACATCAGTTTCTATCACTCAATTACATAGCTTCTATTCAGCCCCCTGCAAAATCCCAGTTAAGGCACATTTCCTAGGTTTATGCAGATTATGCTCTAGTGTAGATCTACGACCGAAAATTAAGTGCTGCATAAACCAGTGTCAACTGATAATGTGGTAACTGAGATTTCTGGAGCGTGATAGTGATTTTTAAAGTAATTTTTATTGAATTCTCCAGCTGAGACTTGCATTTTACCATTGCCTCTTGAGTCAGAAGGTTGTCCCGTTCCAGAGACTTCAGCATAAATATCCAGGCTACACACAAGTGCAGTACTGAGGAAGTGCTGCACGATTGGAGATGCTTTCTTTTAGATCAGAGGTGGATGTAAAAGATCCCACGGCACTATTTCAAAGAAGAGCAGGGAACTTATGCTGATGCCCTGGCAATACTTATCCCTCAGTCAATATCACAAATAAACAGATGAACTGATTATCACATTGCTGACTATGGGAGCATGCTGCTGTGTTTCCTATATTACAACAGTGACTACACATCAAAAGAACATCATTGGCTGTAAAGTGCTTTGGAATGTCCTGAGGATGTGAAAGGTGCTCTATAAATGAAAGTTGTGTTTTTTTATGGATTTGGTTCCTAGTGCAACTGATTTGGCCACTAATTCATGCTTCTCGGCTAATTTGGTGGCTCCCTCCCCCTCCTCCTATCCTCTACCCCCCCACATTGAGGAATCTGTGGAAATCAGATTCTAGAATGGGCGAGCGATCCACTCTGCCCGTGTTCTATGGAAGTAGTCAAGGTGAAAATGAACAGATACATTTATATTACTGCTGGAAGCACACTTTAATGTTCCTTCATCAGAAAGTTTTATAGCAAAGTCTGCAGATAGCTACTGATCATTTGTTGTAATTTCTGATGAACTACAACTCCAGCATGAACTTGCAATGTTGAATATAGCAGAAATACAAATAATCCTGAGCAATACCTGGGAACCCTGGGGTACCAGTTGAACCCCTCTCGCCTCTGGGACCTTGACTTGAAGTGCCAGGAATTCCCTGCAGGATTGAAGGGAGAGAAGAATCAAAAAGTATGTTCTGTCTGGTGGGAGTGGGATGGGGGAGGGGGTGGTGGAACCCTTGTCCACCAGCAGTGTACGTTAGATAATCACCTTTGTGCAAACTAAAGTGAACAACGTTTGGTGACTACACTTCCTTGCCGACTATTAAATGTTCTTCCTATTTCCTATCGTCTGGCGATGTGCACGTTCCAACAACAACAACATAATTATACAAGTTACAACTCCAGCTACAAGGATTACAGTAAAGGTGAGTGGGAGTCAGAATGTCCATGATGTCATTATGTGTGCATAGATGAATACCCTCTGCTTTTTTCATAAGGATATCAAAAAATGGCAATTTCGGTGTAGCCCCAGTATTAACAGGAAGGCAGAAGGGGTGCAAGGAAGCACAGAGTGTGCTTAGCAAGGTTGGGAATGTGGAAGTCCACCAGAATTTAAAGGCAGGACTTTATTATAAAGTCTTTATCCTGTTTTCTGCCCAGCAAATCTGGAAGAGGGAGGGAGTGGGAAATTGGGGCTGGGGGTAGGAAGAGAGGCCATGAGGAAGAATGGGAGAGATCAGGATGGCAGGAGGAAGGAGGCCATCATGGAAGATGGGGTGGTGGGGGAAGGAGTATGAGTTGGGGGTTGGGGGGTGAGAAGATCTGTGATCGTGGCAGGAGAAACTGGAGGCGTTGTTGGTCTATGGGAGCATTTATACTCCTCATTGACAAGGAGCGTTGTAGCTTAACTTCTTGAGCTGGCAGTTCCCCACCTCCCCGCCTGAATACAGCTTCTGTCATCATCTTGATGCAACTGTGAACAGCTGATTGGGACACTCCACAAAGATCTCCCACTCATCCCTGGAAAGAGCCAGCAGTATAGAAGTTGACGGTCACTGTGACCTTCAGAGCCACTGGCATTGGGTTTCCACCCATATAGTTGGAGCTGATCTCAGGCCCAATCATATGACAAATGGAGGTCACAGTCTCCCTGGAGAGACGGAGCCTCCTTTGGCATTGCACCTCGGACATATTGAGGTAGTTGCATTGCTGCCTGTAAATCCTGGCAGCCGGATAGTGGCATTTTCTGCAGCCCCTTACGCTTTGGACTACCTACTGGCCCTATGCCCCTTGTACCTGTGCCTCTCCTCCCACAGGCCGCTCCCTTGGAAGCTGCATTGGGACACCTAGCCTCCTCTCCCTTCTTCCCTTTTCTTTCTCCTCAGAGGAGATGCCTCCAGCAGAGAGCACAATCCCTATTACCAGGGTTACAGAAGGCTGTCTGACACCTGGAAGGGTCCACATGGTCAAAATTCTCCAGGGGCCTTGGAGACACCAATGAGTCCTAAAATGAAGCCTGGAAATGCTAAGAATGGAGCTCAGAACAGAGATGAAGCTTCAAATTCAAATAAGCAACCAGCAGTAACCTATCCCTAAACTCCTCACTACTCACAATGGCAATGCTGCTGACCCTTTTTATCAAAAAGTGGGCTGCCCACCAGCCCGTTTTGCCCATGCGACGAGTGCAAAATCGCACGGGCAGCATAAAAATCGGGATCAACCAGCTTTTTAATGGCCTTAAGTGGCCCTTTAATTGTTGTCAGGCGCGGCTCCAACACCCACGCGCACCCACCAACCTGAAGATTGAATGTGTGCGGGATGACGTCAGAATACCCACCTGACATCATCTCGCGTGATTTTATACCTGATCGGGTCGGGCGCGTGCTCACCTGCGAGGCATAACATTCTGCCCTAGGAGTGGGTGGGTTGGAAGCAAGTTGGATTGAGGTTCACAACTTACCATTTTTCCTCCCCATCCTCTCCCAACACACCCATTTCTGTTTGCTAAAATTTCATCTCATTAAGTCTGAGTGAAGGTCCACACCAAAACTGCTTTTGTTCAGCTCTGAACTTTCGGCAAGTGTACAATGGAAAATATTTCAAGACCCTGGCTCGCTCATTGCAGGGTGTTAACTTCGAGGCCTTCGTATGTCCAAACCTCACTCCGAACTCTGACAAAACCAATGGTTCACACTTTCGTCATCTCAAGATTTGATTTTTTCAATGTTCCTTCTGTGACTTCTCAAGCACCACCCTACATAAACTACAACTGATTCAGAATTCTGCCACTCAGGTCACACCTAATATTAAGTCCTGCACACCATCAACTATCCTTGTCAATCCCCATTGTTTGCCCAAGCCGTTGCTGTCACTTGAGAGGGAACTCAAATGCTCAGAAGATTGGAGGGATAACCTGGAAGCTTATATTCAATGTAAAATGGATGTGGGAGCTTAGAACAGTCTGCATACATTTGGATACTGCACATGTACAACTCTGAATTTTGAAGTGATGTTTAAAAATTCAGGTTTGGGGACTATATGCTGCATTGTTCCCCATTGACCATGTTGGGAGATTTGGGTAGAATAGGTTGGAAATCTACCATTTCACCAATGGGGCATGTTTTGCTCCGAGCCGTTCTGATGAGATGGAAATCTCCTCTGATGCAGTTGGTTATAAAGGCCCTAAATTTCGCCAATCGGATCCCATCTGGTAGTGAACACGGAGTCAAACTGTTCACAATTTAGCACAAACTGATAATCTCATTCAGAGAGACTAAACCGAGAAAGCAAAAATTAATATGTTTCTGTAAATGAACAAAGTTCAACTTTTAGCACTATTGAGCACTTTGAGCAAAGCTTCCTCAATTGCTGCAGGGTGATTTTCAGTTTTACCAAGAAAAAGTAAGGCTTGCATTGTAGTGCCTTGAATGTAGAAAAACACCCTAAGTGTCTTCACAATATGCATATGCACACCGAGCCAAAGGAGATAACAGAGGCAGTGAAGTAAAGATTGGTCAAAGAGTTGGTTCTTAAGGAGACTCTTAGAGAAAGCAATGGATTGGAGAAGGTTTTTAAGGGAGGGGGTTCCAGAATGTACAGCCTAGGCACCTGAATGTAGTCTTCAAATGTGTGGTGAATGCAAAAGAGATCAGTGTAAGAGGAATTAGAATGTAAAGGACAGCTTGAAGGGGTGGAGGAGGTTATAGAAATAGGGAGCAGAAAGGCCATGAAGTTACTTAAATACAAAGATAAACATTTTAAATTTGAGACTTCAGGGATTGGAGTTGATTCAGGATAAGCAGATACTTTTCTTGGCCTAGGTGAGGTGGTCAATTTTTTTAATTTCTGCATTCTGATCACATACCAGGAGCAGATATCTCCAAATTGCTTTTTACAACCATTGTTTTCTATCCATTCATTTGGATGCAATTTCCTTGATATGTGCTCCAGGCATGTGCTCAGAGGAGCACAAACATCCATTCCCTCCACCACCGATGAGCATTGGCAGCAGCGTGTACCATCGACAAAAGGCACTGCAGAAACTCACCAAGGCTGCTTAGGCAGTGCCTTTCAAACCCACAAACACTACCATCTAGAAGGACAAGGGCAGCAGATAGATGGGAACACCACCACCTGGAAGTTCCCCTCAAAGTTCCTGACTTGGAAATATATCACCATTCCTTCACTGTCACTGGGTCAAAATCCTGGGACTCCTTCCCTAACAGCACTATGGGCATACCTACACCAGAGAGATGGCAGTGGTTCAAGAAGGCAGGTCACCATCACCTTCTCAAGGATGGGCAATAAATGCTGGCCCAGCCAGCGAAGCCCACACCCTGTAAATGAATAAAAAAAAACACTTTCCATTTAGTGCTAAGTATTACTGAATGATGGATATTTTGGTAATGTGGGTCCAGGACCCAGGTTCAGGGCATTAAAATGAATTTCATATATGACACGATTTTCTGACTTCCTTCTTCTGACAAGGAGTCTCAACCACCAATATTGCACATCAGAAAAGTGCACATCATTTTCTGACTATTAATTTACTGCATTCATCCTAATAGTGAAAAATAACAAATACCTTCTCACTCTAGTCTCAGTTCCAAAGGTGAAGATATGTAGCACCTCACTGCAACATGAGGTGCTATCTTATGATATGAGCTGCAGCTATCTGGACAGACTGCAAAAGTCAACAAGTCATAAATGGAATTGTGCCTTACACCACAACCATAAGATACACACACAAGAAAATGCGAAAAAAAAATTATTTTACAAATTCCTTACTGGTTGCCCTTTTACACCTGGATCACCTCTGTCACCTGGGTTGCCTGGAAGTCCTGGTAAACCAGATGAGCCTTTATCTCCTTTAAGACTATCTGGCCCTGGCTCTCCAAATAATCCTTTCAGTCCACGACGGCCTAAACATAGAGAAGATACCAATTTAATTAGATAAGAGTATTTTCCACTTCATTTTATATAGTCCCTTTACATCTATTAAATATAGACGTTTTGGGCTGAATTCAGCGGCCACGGTAGTGGCCCCATCAACCAGTTGTTCACTTAAACCTCAATTGTTTCTGGAATGGGAAGGCATGCTCGACTTTCTGTATCCCTGATTTAATCGGAGGGAGTTGGGAAGGCGATGAAGAGTTCACCCCACCCAACCCCCCCCACACCCACCCCCCACCTTCCCTCACAATCGTATGTCTCAGCTGCCCCCGACCTCCTAGCCCACTCCCGAAGGTGGCATTAAACTGCCCCTTATGCGCATACACACATCATGCCAAAAATAGATGTTTCAGATAATAGTTATCAGGAATTAATTTCCAGGAACAATTATTCCAGCTGATTTGCAAATCCTACAATATTTTGAACTGATTAACGAACTTCAGTTAACAATTTCACCATTATCATAATAAATACATGAATTATTAAATATCCAATTGCTCATTGCATCCACAGCCATGGTTACAACTCAACCAATGAAACCAATGCTAATCTCAGGTTACAGAACAAATTTTCTGATGCAGTCTGGTAACGTTACATTCTCTACAACATCACAATGGGAGTTAGCCTTGTGTTTAATAACATTTCTAACTCTTTCTCTTACCTAATTGTTTGTACCTGTATCCTTGATGCAAATTTCACTTCAGTTTTCGTGTTTGGAAAATACAGGCTGGAATTACAGAATTTCCCAACAGGTTCTTCCAGCCTATGTCAGAAGACCTGATGCAGTAAATTCCTTCTTAAAAACTGTTACCAACTGATCTGCCTCCTCAGTGCAATTTAGTCACTCAGAACCCCCCAACTCCTCCACCATTGCATCTCACTTCCTGACTCCCCAAAGCCTGTCCACCATTTACAAGGCACAAGTCAGGAGTGTGATGAATACTCTCCACTTTCATGGATGATTGCAGTTCCAATGACACTCAAGAAGCTTGACACCATACAGGGCAAAGCAGCCCGCTTGATTGGCACCACATCTACAAACATTCACTCCCTCCACCACCGACGCATAGTGGCAGCAGTGTGTACCATCTACAAGATGCACTGCAGAAACTCACCAAGGGTCCTTAGACAGCACCTTCCAAACCCATGACCTCTATGATCTAGAAGGACAAGGGCAGCAGATGCATGGGGACACCCATCATCTGGACGGTCCCCTCCAAGCCACACACCATCCTGATTTGGAAATATATCACCATTTCTTCACTATCAAAATCATGGAACTCCCTCCCTAATAGCATGGTGGGTATATCTACACCACATGAGCTGCAGCGGTTCAAGAAGGAAGCTCACCACCACCTTCTCAAGGGCAATAAATGCTGGCACAAGCAGCGATGCCCACATCCCATGAATGAATAAAAAAAAACAGTGTTATAACCAGCAATGGACATGTTTGAGGCAGGCTGCTATTGGATTTCATGTTTTTAGTTTTAATTTCTCCCCAACTGATGCTTGTGTGTAAGATTAGCTATCATAATGTTTTAATTTATGAAATTAGAATTTACCCGCAGGCCCAGCAGTGCCTTGTAGGCCTTTGTTTCCTTTGGGACCTTGAATACTCATTCCTGTAGGACCAGGTGGCCCAGGTTCACCAGAGAGGCCAGACGGTCCACGAGGACCTGGGTCACCTCGTACACCAGGAGGACCTGCTTCACTCTCATCACCAGGGAGCCCTGTATCTCCTTTTAGACCTGTTTGAATTTAAGAACAATGTTAATTTCAGATAATGTGAACAACACCTAGATATACATGGATAATTTTCCAAGCAGGCACTGGCAGTGGTTTCTTTTCTACCAGCAGTGCATATCAATAATTGATATCTACAGATGTAAAAATCATGGATGGCAGGTCTAAAATTTTCCAAAATGCACTCCCTGTGGGAGCAGATCGCTGCTGCTAACATGTATTTGGATATTACTCACTTACATTGCATTGGCACAATGTTACTCATGTATATTTAAATCTGACCTGATGGGCCTGGAAAGCCTGACTGGCCTCTAGATCCTCTTCCAGGTAAACCTGTATAGGGAGTGAGGGAGAGAGAATCTGTATTTAGTTTGAATGACAACTAAATCATCAAAGCTTGACATTCTAAATTATTGTACCCTTAAACTGAAACATTAAATGTAGTAGATTTAATTTTCACTGAACACATGGGGCAGAATTTTCTGCCTGGCGGGCGGGCCCGACCCAATCTCCGGCGGGCGGGAAGCCGATCCCCGCCGGAGAAGCGGGCCCTGCCGCCATTTTAGTGGGCGGGCCAATTAAGGCCCACCCAGTGTGATGCCCGGCGGGAAGCGCTATGCGCTCCCTGTGCGGGCGGGGCGGATACCCCAAAAGCAAGAGTGCGCTCTTTCGCACATGCACACGAAAGAGCGCACATCTCCCTGAGGCTAAGTGCTGCCTCAGGGAGATCGCTGACAGTTTTAAAAACATTAAAAATAGAAAAAAAATCCCTAACATGTCCCCCTCATGTGACAATGACAACATGAGATGGGACATGTTAATAAATTTCACTAAATCTTTATTAAAGTTTTTTAAACCCTGCATGAAACCTCATCCCGCCGGTGGATGAGGTTTCATGTTTTTTCAGAAGCCCGCCGGGGCTCCAGGCCTGCCCGCCAGCCTTAAGGTTGGAGGGGAAGGCCCTTTAATTGTTTTAATTATCCTGTCAATGGCCTCAATTGGCCGTTGACAGGTCGGCGGGCGTGCAGCTGAATTCGCTGTGCCCCCGCCGTCCTGAAAATTTAAATGGGGCACGGTGACATCGGGGGTTCCTCCCGACATAATCCCACGTCATTTTACGTGTCGGCGAGCGGGCCCCACCCCCTTCTTGCCGACGGCAAAATTCAGCCCATGAGCATACGAATTAGGAGTAAGAGTAGGCCATTCGGCCCCTTAAGCCTGCTCTGCCATTCAATAAGATCATGGCTGATCTGATTGTGGCCTCAATGTCACTTCCCCTTCTACCTCCTATACCTGTAGTCTCCGTTGTTGGTCAAGACTCTATCTACCTCTGCCTTAAAAATATTCAATAATCCTGCCTCTGCCGCACTCTGGGGAAGAGAGTTCCACAGAGTCACAGCTCTGAGAGAATAAATTTCTTCTCATCTCCATCTTAAATGGGAGACCTCTTATTTTTAAACTAGTTCTGGTTTCTCTCACAAGGGGAAACAACCATTTGGCATCCACTTGGTTAAATCCCCTCAGGATCTTATATGTTTCAATAAGATCACCTCTCATTCTTCTAAACTTCAATTGTTACAGGCCCAACGTGTCCAAACTTTCCTCATAAGATAACTCCGTCATCCCAGGAATTAGGTAAGTGCAATTCTCTGAATTGCTTCTAATGCAATTATGTCCTTTCTTAAATAAGGAGACCAAAACTGTACACAGTACTTTAAATGTGGTCACACCAATGCCCTGTACAAGTAGCAAAACATACCTATATCTTCCGGACTTAATATTGAGTTCAACAATTTTAGATTATGAACTCTCTCCTCCATCCCCACCCCCTTTCCGATCCCCCCTTTTTCCAATAATTTATAATTTTTTTTACACTATATTTTTTTATTTTCCCTCCTATTTTTAAATTTATTTCGATCTATTGTTTCATCTCCACCTTTTAGCCCATTTCGATCCCTTCCCCCCACCCCACCTGCATTAGGGCCATCTGCCACTAGCTTGCTTCCCTTAATGTCCCCATTAGCACACCCTTTAGATAATATCACCACCATCGACACCCCTTTGTCCTTTTGTCTATGGCCTTTTCGGCAGTCTCTTCTTGGCCCCTATCGAGCTCTCCTGTCCCACCCACTTCTACCAGCTTATATTTCATCTCATTTCTATACGTCTTAGTTCTGTTGAAGGGTCATACGGACTTGAAACGTCACCTGTATCCCTCTCCGCAGATGCTGTCAGACCTGCTGAGTTTTTCCAGGTATTTTTGTTTTTGTTCTAGATTTCCAGCATCCGCAGTATTTTGCTCTTATACCCATTTTTATGTTCCATTCTCCTTGCGATAAATGACAACATTCCATTTGCCTTCCTAATCACTTGCTGTACCTGTATACTAACTTCTTGTGATTCATGTACCAGGACAGCCAGATCCCTGTGTACCTCAGAACTCTGCAATCTCTCTCCATTTAGATAATATGCTGCTTTTCTGTTCTTCCTGACAAAGCAGACAAGTTCACATTTTCATGTGGCACCTTGTCAAATGCCTTCTGGAAATCTAAGTGCGCCACATCCATAGGTTCTCCTTTATCCATGTTGCTTGCTACTTCCTCAAAGAACTCTTAATAAATTAGTCAAACATGATTTCCCTTTCACAAACCATGTTGACTCTGCCTGAAAAGCAAACCAATGCATCTACTATCTCGGTAGCTACTTTTTTAAGACCCTAAGATGAAGTTCATCAGGCTTTGGGGTCTTGTCAGCTTTTAGTTCTAATAATTTCCTTGGTACCCTTTTCCTGGTGATCGTGATTGTTCTATGTTTCTCCCTCCTTTTCACCTCTTGATTCATAATTATTTCTGGGATGTTATTTGTATCCTTTACAGTGAAGACAGATGCAAAATATCTGTCCAATTCTTCCATCTTTTCCTTATTTTCCATTATTAATTCCCCAGATTCACTCTCTAGAGGACCAACACTCACATTAGTTACTCTTTTCCTTTCTAAATACCTGCAGAACCTCTTACTATCTGTTTTTATAGTTCTAGCTAGCTTTCTCTTGTACTCTAATATCTCCCTCCTTATTATTGTTTTGGTCATCTTTGCTGTTTTTTATATTCTGTCCAATCTTCTGAACTGCCACTAATCTTCATGGAATTGTACACTTTCTCATTCAATTTGATACTATCTTTAACTTCCTTAGTGAGCCACAGATGATGCACCCTTCCCCTAGAGTCTTTCTTTCTCACTGGAATTATCTGCTGAGTGCTATGAAATATCTCCTTAAATGACTGCCACTGCATCTCTGCAGACCTCTCCCTCAACTTAATCTCAAAGTTCACTTTAGCCATTTCTGTCTTCATAACCTTATGATTGCCCTTATTTAAGTTTAAAACACTAGTCTTAGACCCACACTTCTCACCTTCAAACTGAACGTGGAATTCTATCATGTTATGATTACTGTCGCCCAGAGGCTCCTTTACTTTAAGACTATTAATTAATCCTGTCTCATTGCACATCAATGAGGTCTAGAATAGCCTGCTCCCTAGTTGGCTATAGAAGGCACTGCTCTGAGAAATTATCCCAAAAACACTCTATGAACTGATCTTTCAGGCTACCTTTGCCAGTCTGATTCATTCAATTGATATGCAGATTAAAATCACCCTTTATGAATATTGCCGTACCTTTGTTACAAGCCCCCATTATTTCTTCCTGTATACCCCGCCATGCTGTGTGGTTACTGATTGGGGGCCTAAAAAACTACTTCCACAAGCGACTTCCTACTTTTACTATTTCTTATCTCTACCCAAACTGATTCTACATAATGATCTTTAGAACAAAGATCATCCCTCTTTAATGAATTAATGTCATCCTTAACTAACAGAGCTACCCCTCCACCTTTTCCTTGTTTCCTGTCCATCCACCTTTTTCTAGTTTCCTGTCCTTTCACTTTTTCCTAGCTTCCTGTTCAAGTGTTGGTGAGTTAGTTGATTGTTGACTCTGGACAGCAGTAATAAATGCCAGTGAGAGACAGAATGATTTCCCGCCATTCTTAAAGATACATTTAACTCTAAAGCTTCAGTAAAACAAAAGCTGTCTGTTCATTTTGGATTAGAATTACATTGAAATGAAAACAGGTCTTTCAGATTAACCAGTTGATATTGGTATTTATTCTCCCTATGAGCAGTAGCCCATTCTGTTCCTATATCATCTTTCCTAACCTAGTTTAAAATGTTGCTGAGTTCTCTGCTTCAGTCACTAACTCAAATATTGCATTCCATAGCCTCATCATCATCTGTGTAAAAAACATTTATCTTATTTTCTGACCTCTAACCAACTTATTCAAGTCTTTGAAAGAGTAACATGCGCTGTGGATAAAGGGGAGCCTGTTGATATACTGTACTTGGATTTCCAGAAGGCATTCGATAAGGTGCCACATCAAAGGTTATTGAGGAAAATAAAAGCTCATGGCGTAGGGGGAAACATACTATCATGGGTAGGAGATTGGCTGGCAGAAAACAGAGTATGCTTAAATGTTTTTTTTTCTGATTGGCAGGATCTGACAAGTGGAGCCCTGCAGCAGCCTGTGCTGAGGCCTCAAATTTTTACAATTTATATCAATGACTTAAATGAGGGGAGCAAAAGCATAGTAGCTAAATTTGCAGATGGCACCACAAAGATAGGTAGGAAAGCCAGTTATGAAGAGGACATAAAGAAGTTGCAAACGGATGTAGATAGGTTGAGTGAGTGGGCAAAAATCTGGCAGATGGAGTATAATGTGGAAAAATGTGAAGTTGCTCACTTTGGCAGGGAGAATCAAAAAGCAGAGTATTACTTAAACAGAGAATGACTGCAGAATTCCAAGCTGCAGAGGGATCTAGGTGTACTAGTGCATGAGTCACAAAAAGTTAGTTTGCAGGTACAACAAGTAATTAAGAAGGCTAATGGAATGCTATCCTTTATTACAAGAGGAATTGAATATAAAAGTAAGGATGTTATGCTTCAGTTATACAGGGCACATGATGAGACCACATCTCGAATACTGTGTGCAGTTTAGGTCTCCTTATTTAAGGAAGGATGTAAATGCGTTGGAGGTGGTTCAGAGGAGGTTTACTAGATTGATACTTGGAGTGAGCAGGTTGGTGTCTTATGAAGGAGATTGGACAGACTGGGCTTGTTTCCACTGGAGTTTAGAAGAGTGAGAGGTGCCTTGATTGAAGTATATAAGATCCTGACGGTCTTGACAAGTGGAATGGATATTCCCTCTTGAAGGTGAGTCCAGAACTCAGGGGCACTGTTTTAAAATTAGGGGTTGCCTTTTTGGGACAGCGATGAGGAGAATTTTCTTCTCTCAGAGGGTTGTGCGACTTTGGAACTCTCTGCCTCAGAAGGTGGTGGAGGCTGGATCGCTGAATATTTTTAAGGCGGAGATAGGTTCTTGTTAGGCAAGGGAATCAAAGGTTATTGGAGGTAGATGGGAGTGTGGAACTTGAAACACAAACAGATCAGCCATGATCTTGTTGAATGGTGGAGCAGGCTCAAGGGGCCAAATGGCCTACTTCTGCTCCTATTTTGTATGTTTGTAAATCTCTTTCAGCTTCTGGAATTTCCAACTGGGCCTAGGATGGATGAAACCCATATTTGGCTTCATGATGTTGGGGTCTGGGGTGCAGGAATGAGGGGAAAAAATTTACATACTGGAATTTCCTCAGCTCTGGGTACTGAGATGAACCTCATCTCAGTGTAAAGGTCGGTTGAAAGTTTGAATTGGGATCCATTTAGGTTGCAGGTCTGGATCACCCAAATGAAAAGCAACACAAAAGCCATGGTGCCCTTATAAAAGGGGCTACTTGTTCACAGCGTTTAAACAAACCATTTTGGCTGGCAGTGGGCTGCTTGCAATTGCTGCATATTCCACCCAAAAATGCACCCAGATTTGTGTGGCAACCTGCAAAACCTGTGCAGTTTAAGTGACTTTGCTCTGGTGAGTCAGGAGTGGATGTCACCAGCGATTGTTCAGTTATAATTCCACTGCCAATAGACGGCTGAGGATTTAGGACTTAGTGAGACTGCTCAGGTTACCACAACATGTTCATTTTGGTGAAGAATTAGGTGTAAGGTAGTTCTTTGAATTTAGGCTACCAGTAATGTTTACTGGTCATTCAGCAAGTAAGCCTGACTGAACAAAGGGAAAAAAAGAATTGTTTTAACTCATCCAAGTGAAAGCAAATGTTATTAGAGATGAACTCAAAATGCTTTATCAGGAGGTGCTCACCTGGATCTCCTTTTAGTCCATGAGGACCTGGAATACCATCGCATCCTTGCCTTCCCTTTTCTCCTGTTGTTCCTGGTGGACCACAATGTCCTACCATTCCTATATTAAATTTGGGACATCAAGAAAAAAGGATTGAAAATTTGCAATATTTGTCTCATAGGAGTAGCCAGAAGTGAAAACTATTTACTTTAAACAGGTTAAAGCCTATGTTAAAAGAGCAGCGACATGAATTTAGTATAAGCACTCTTCGTCTCTACCCTTCTACATTGCTACCCACATCTAGAGTGATGTTACTAAAGCCTCAAACTGTGTGAAACCAAAGAATTGCGTTAAAGCACATTCTTTTACTTAACCTTCACTCCGTGCCCATGACTTTAATGAGAATGAATCTTTTTAGTATAAGTATTACCAAAGTATATATGGCTAATCACTGATATGGTTAACACTGCTCTTGCAATTGACCTGGATTTTGCTCTCAGCAGCAAGGAGCAGAGCTCACCATTCACCTCACTGAAAGCTACCCACAGAGTTTCCCAGGCTTGTCAGCAGGGATTTTCTCTAATCCGATGATTTTTCCCAATGCTGCTTCCTCGACGGGGGGCACCCGGGGCACCTGGGAGCAGGACAAGCAACAGTGATGTTCTTAATCAGATTGAAGAATTCTCACTGGGATACGCAGGCCGCAAATTTTAGCTCCTTTGCGCCCATTTTTTTGGCGCTAAAAGTGCTCTTTTGCCACCAAAATAGCTTCCGTGGCAGTCACGCAAGACTTCTGGTGTGAGCTGTGGCAGACGCCATTCTAGTGAGGGTGTTAATGCATACACAGAGACCATCTGACTGAAGTATAAAGAGTAGACAGATAGTGATGTCAAACAGTCTGTAACATTGAGTTGATACCAGCACTGCTATTTTGCAGCTCAGTGCTCCAGCTAATGCCATCATTTAGTCTTGCTCGGCTGTATATGAGTTTAAGCAGGGAGGATCCCCTTGCCCCCATCATCAAGTTCTTTCATGTTTGCTGCTATTGATTTCTACCGGACCTCGCTGCTATTGTAGAAGTGTTTGGTGGTTTCTAGAGTTGTTTAGTGTTGCTAAAGTTCACAGGGAGTGGCGCCACACCTGCCGAAGGACTTTGCCCTGGCTCCAAGGATTCTGCACAAACTAATACAAAAGCGAAATACTGCAGATGCTGGAAATCTGCAATAAAAACAGAAAATGTTGGAAATACTCAGCTGTGGAGAGAGAAACAGAGTAACGCTTCAGATGAACGATGACCTGTCATCAGAACAGAAGGGGTTCTGATGATGGGTTATCATTGGCCTGAAATGTTGGCTGGGATTTTCCGGCCCCATCGAGGTGGGACCCGCCGCAGGACAATTGGCAGCCCAGCCAAAAGTCCATTGACTTTCGTCGGGGCTGGACAATCCCGGCGGTGGGCAGGGCCGGAAAATCCCACCCGTTAACTATGTTTCTCTCCATAGATGCTGCCTGACCCACTGAGTATTTCCAGCATTTTCTGTTTTTATTTTTGCACAAACTACTTACTCACAGACATGAGTCCAGTAGTACGCATCCTCCTGGGACTACAGCATGAAAGGAAGAATGTTCAGAGGTCACAGAAAGGAGGACAAGCTGCCCAAATTGGAGGGAGGAGGAGGAAGGGGAGAACCTTATCTGCCAAGCAGGAGACCTTATCTGCCCAGGGTGTTCAGGGAACAATTCTCCTACCCAAATTTTAGTGAGGAACAGAGTGATGAACATCTGTGTTTCAGTTAAGGACGTCCTCACTGAAATCTGCCAAGTTACTGCATCTACAACTGCAACCTCAGAGCAGGGTGAGGACTGCATAACTAGTTATTGTGAAGATGACCATGGCCAGGAACTTTCCTGTGTCTGGCTCCTTCCAGGCTGGAGCTGGAGATAATCGAAACATCTCCTAGTTAGTTGTCCACATTTGCTTAAGGGAGGTCACTGAGAGTCTATATTTCAAGACAGCTGAATACAAGTAATTCTTTTTTTCCAGAGAAAAGCAGGTAAATTAAGCATGTGGCTTTGTAAGGATTGAAGATTTTCCTATGGTACAGGGTGCCATTGACTGCGTGTAAGTTACTTTGCATGTCAACTCTGTATGTCTAACCTGAAGGGAATCCATTCTTCAATGTCCAGCTGGTATGTAACCATACAGAGCGAATCATATAGGTCAATGCCTGGTATCCTGGCAGCAGTCATTCTGTAGCACTGCATTGTGTCATCTGCATCTGAGCCACCATGACAAACCAAAGGGCGGGTACTCAGAGACAAGGGCTATTCTTTGGTAACAATGCACGGGACTCTGGTGTGCAACCTACGCACATGTAGGCAGCATGCATTTAATGAAAGCCATGCTGCCACATGAAATGTGACAGAGCAGACCGCTGGGGTTCTTAAACAATGCTTACGCTGCCTGGAATACTACAGAGGAGCCCTGCAGTGCTCCAGTGGAGAAACAGGATATCTTGGACAGCCATTTCTGAATTTCCACCTTAAACTGCGCATGTGCAGACTCCAGAAGTGGCTGTCAGATCCCTTCCGTTATAGAGGTGAGCACTGATAGGTTCACTGTTATTCTCATTGTAAATTCCTATAATTAGCAATTTTGTTAATAAAAATACACTGCATAAGAATGAGCATAATTACTGCTTTAAGCAACAGGTTGCTAATCAGATGCGCTGACTTCCATGCTGGAATTCTTCATGCGCTCTCCTCTTACTCAGAGCTCCATGTAGGAACACTGAATTGTACAAATAACCCCTGAATTAATAAATTGTATTTAGATCATGAAACAGTACAAAGCAACCCATCATGGGGCTTAGATCTGCAAATAATTTGAAAAGGTAGAGGCTGGGAAATGCTTTGGAAATTCCCCCTCTCCACTGGTGTTACTTTGTTGGAAGTGAGGTGGAAATTCCATTTATGCACGCCAATGTCATTTTCACCACACCTCTGGCCAGGTAATGCCAGCAGAACAGGATCAGCTCCCCAGAATTTTCTGGCCAGAGTAGGTTTTAGTTAATGGAGAGAAGAACCCTACCTGGAGTGCCTGGGACACCTAAACCTCCTGGTAAGCCTGGTTTCCCATCCAATCCTTTAGTGCCTTGAGGACCTGGAGAACCTACAAGAAAATACCAGCAAAAGCAATGTAAATGAAAAGAAGCTGACTTCAATTGCTGACAATACCGATATTTTGCACAATCTTGCTGAACAATTTCTGGCACATTATCTGCAACAACATATATCTATACAACATTCATTTAATTTGAAAGAAATTGCAGAACACTTGACAGAATGGAGAGAGAAATGGACACTGAGTGGGAGAGAAGAGCTGGTGATTCAGGAGTGTGGCTGAACAAGATAAAGAAAAGCAAAGAAAGTTACGCAACGGTGTTGGAAATCAGGGAGGGAGCAACTAAGTTGGACGTATTTTGGGAGGGAGCTTCAGAGGATAGATGCACAGTGGCAGAATAAACAGCAAGTAATAATAGAAAAAGAGAATGATGAAAAAGGAGTACATCCATGTCAGGACAGTCAATGTTGTGATGAAGCTCAAGGCTAAAGGAGATTGCCTGAGGTAGGATGGAGTGGATGAGATGGTGGAAATCTGGAAATTGATTTGGAGGGGCACATGAGTCAGTGGAGCCTGTCAATAACTGGGGTGAGGAGGTGCAGGGATTTGAGAGAATAAGGACAGGGGCATTGGCATGCTTGGGCAGAAGTAGAGTGGTCAATTTGGATAGAGTTAGAGAAGTTTTGAGGAGATGAAAATTATGGATTAGAGTCTTGGCCGCAATGGCAGGTTAAAATGACTATGTGACATATGTGGGGAAGGAAACAGAATTCTGCTTCATGCAGCATGTTACAGTTCTGAATCACCAAACCTAGCCCAAAGTGGCAGTTAAAAGAGATTCATGGAAATAAAAAAAGTTGCTTTAAAGACCAATCAGGAGTAGGAAAAAGATGATTTAAGCTATTAGTGAATAGGAAGAAATTTTAATTTGTCCAAGACCTGATAATGGGTGAAGCATTTTCAGGATTGAATAGTAGTTCTGGAATTAACAGAAGAGACAAAAAAGTAAAATGTAGGCCAAAACATGCATACGGAGCTAGATCCTAGGTTTCCAAAACATGATGCCACCAATGGGCGGTGTTTGCATGACAAGTGGAGAGAACCAAGGATGGAGCCTGGGTACGTCAATGGTGACTGTGTGGGCAATAGTGGAGAATTCATTTATAGATATGTGTGGCCAGTGTTGGTGCAAATATAAATGAAATTAGAGAACTGCAGTGCCATAAAGAAGAACCGCTGAGGAAAGATGTTAGATGAGAATGATTCGCCAATGGCGTTAAAGGCAACAGAAAGGTTGAAAAGAATAAGCAGCAACAATAAACCCCAATCTCAGCCACAGAGGATTGTCATTTGTGCCTTTGACCAATGCAGCTGCCCATTTGACTTTTAGAGATGGTCTGGAACAATTGAAAACAAAATACCTGGACAACCTGATGGGCCTTGGTCACCTTTTTCACCAAGGGTCCCAGAACGCCCATCAAATCCTGGTATACCTCGAGACCCAGGAGTACCTGGTGATCCTCTGGGGGATGAAGGACCTTGATTACCCTAAGATACATGATGATCAAATGAATGGTTTACTTTTAGACCAATACAACATAAGAATACCTGACAGAAGAAGTTTTATTTAAAGCATAAGATAGTCTCTAAGCAAGGGGGTAAACATTTACAAATCATTGTTCCCAGTGCAGAAAATTGTGTGATGGGATCATTTATTGGGAAGTTGATCCCTGCTACTCCTGTCTTTAATTCATGGGTTGCATAGCCTTTCCATCTATCCATTACTGATTGGAAAATTGTGCGCTCTGTGATACAGGAACACAGATCTTGGCATCCAAATTCCTAAAATGTGTTCCTATTGTTTAAAAGCAGCAGCTCTGTTGAAGGATAATCAACCCGAAATGCTAATTATGCTTCTCCCTCCACAGTTGCTGCCAGGCCTGCTGAGTATTTCCGGCGTTTTCTGCTTTCATTTCAAATTTCCAGCATCCACAGTATTTTACTCTTCAATCTATTTTTGGGTTCATGGTATGAATTATTTCATAAAGGGATAATGACATTTTGGTGAATAATTTTAAACTCTCAGACGAATATTAATCTACCTTTTCTCCAGGAAGGCCTGGGTTGCCATAGGTTACTTCACTTGGTTCTCCTTTCTCTCCCTTTGGACCAGTGATGCCATGAGAACCAGGTAAAGCTGAGGACCCTGGTGTTCCTGCGCACCCTTTCTCTCCTTTGTCACCTGATAAAAGCATCAGAAAAAATAAAATCGCATATAGCACCACAATGTACCCAATATAGAGGCCCACTACACACTCAGCGTCATGCATTCAAATTTTCAGCTCTGTACCCATTACAATTCTGTTGCACTTCCCAGTACCTCAGTCCCACACAGTGCCGTCAGGTGCTATTATACATCCAGCTTCACCTAGGTACAACATTACAATAGCATGTGGTCACAGAGTAACTCAATATAGTTCCTTATAGCTTGATCACTATCCTATAGACCACCAGTATTTTGCCTATTATAGTTTAACAGTAGTCCAGTATTTACCCCCATTCCAATTATACTTACTATTCACCCTAAGCTCTTCCGTATTCAAATCCAAGTTTATTTTCATTTCAGATCAAAAGTCCCCTTCATAAAAGTGCTTTTAACTCTTGTTCAGTTCAGGCTAATACTTATTTCTGAATAAATCCATTTGTGTGAATTTGTTTGACTCATTGCTATATGCAGTAGGATAGTTTTAGAAACTTACCGTATTCCATCTGTATGTCCCAAAACTTGAACCTACCTGGCAGGCCCATTGGACCCGTAGATCCTGGAACCCCAAAAGACCCCTGATTGCCCGGATTGCCTGGTAAACCTGGATCGCCTGGTGGACCTGTTTGGAAAAAACATATAGGACAATTAGAAATTTTTCAACTTGCCAGTACTAACCATACAGCAATAAAAGATTTATCACTTCTCCCTCTATAAAGCAGGGCCACAATACAAATTACAATATTGCAACGCTCTGGGAAACATAGTATGGTGATGGGCTAGATTAAGATTCAAATCAATAGATGGAATCAGAGGCAAGAACCAAGGAGCACAGGCTCCTTATATTTACAAACAATTGACAAAATTGAATGCCCTCCTCCGAGGCGAGCTCAGGGTCTGGGGAAGTTTAATTGGGCAGGAGGGTTCCCGTCTCTGCCCTGATTAAGTCCGGGGCAGAAGGCTTGTGGACGGCCTTCTACCTTGATGCCAACTGAGGCCCTTAAGTGGGCAATTGATGCTGACAGCCACCACCCTGCCCTTTCTTTGCAATCCCTTGCCCACAGAGCCAGTGACCCCTTCCCTGCAACCACCATCCTGTCCTCATGCACTGTGATCTGGGTCTCTCGCTGATCCTTGGCCTCTGGTGGGTGCATTACCAGCAACTACCACCACTTCCCCAGTGGCACTGGCGGCAATGAGGACCTGCTGGCCTCAGTTGACTGGCAGCTATGATTGGTGGTGGGGTAGCGGGGGGCAGAATTTCCTCCTCCAGGGTCCTTGATCACGGCTGGGGAAGAGCTGCTGCTGCTGTCACGACCACAAAATCATTGACCCGAATTACTTACGGACATACTGAACTATTAAGTAAGATGTGTTTTTGAGAAAACAGACATACAAGCAAAAGCTGGCTAGACTGTAAAGTAACCACTCGTTGGAAAATTCTTATGTGGTTTACACTTGACCAACGAGTACAGAGAATGGAATATTGCACCTAACAAGGTGTCAAGGCTGAATTCAGACAGAGATACTTCAAAGGAAAAGATGCAATGCAAAAATGCTCCTGTGCTTGCAGAGATAATGAAGGCTGATTTCCATCTCAGCCAAAACCATCTCCTGTGAGTTATACCCCAGACTGTGGACATGATGTGAGTTAAAAGAAAGCAGTTTCTGGGTGAAAGACATGTTTGTTTTCTCTCCTCCAGGAATGCTCAAGAAAAGGGGTTAAAAGCCAACTGCAACCCTGGTCTCTGTGTGACAGTTTCGGTGTTCCAGGCCTGGTGTGTGAGGGTATGCTGTGAAGGTCGCAGCGGAAGAACATCAACTAGGCATCCCTGTGCCTGCAGGTAAAACAGTTCTCTCTCTCAGATTGCTGGAAGCAAATCACAAATCAGCAAAGCCACAGTCGAAAAGGAAACAGGACAATTCCCTTCAGCTAACCTGCAGAACCAAGAATCTCCAAACTCACTGCTCAACTGCTGAAGTCAACTCTACCGAAATCACCCAACTTAATTGCCACAATGTTTTGCCATCTACTCCTCACAGACAAGCCAAAGACTGATACGTATATATTTTTTCTTAACCTTTATTTCTGGACTGATTTCTAATCTGTGTGTATGTGTGACCCCATGAAGCTTCATGGCATCAGGTTATGCACAGGCAAGGAAACTCCCTGCTGATCGTGACGTACAGCACCCCCTCCCCCCCCCCCCCCCCCACCGCCTCCCCCCCCCCCACCCTCTCCACCTCAGCTGATGAATCAGTACTCCTCCAAGTTGAACAGCACTTGCAGGAAGCACTGAAGATGGCAAGGATGCAGAATGTTTTCTGGGTCAGGGACTTCAATGTCCATCACCTAGAGTGGCTTGGTAGCACCATGACTGACCGAGCTGGCCAAGTCCTAAAGGATATAGCTGCTAGACTGGGTTTGCGGCAGGTGGTGAGGGAACCAACAAGAGGGAAAAACATACTTGACCTCATCCTCATCAACCTGCCTGCCGCAGATGCATCTGTCCATGATAGTATAAGTAGGCGTGACCACCACACAGTCGTTGTGGAAACGAAATCCTGCCTTCACATTGAGGATATATTATGAGTCGTTCCTCAGGGTAGTGTTCTAGGCCCAACCATCTTCAGCTGCTTCATCAATGACCTTCCCTTCATCATAAGGTCAGAACTGGGGATGTTCGCAGATAATTGCACAATGTTCAGCACTATTCGCAACTCCTTAGATACTGAAGCAACCCATGTCCAAATGCAGCAAGACCTGGACAACATCTAGGCTTGGGCTCACAAGTGGCAAGTAACATTCACGCCACGAAAGTGCCAGGCAATGACCATCTCCAACACGAGAGAATCCAACCATCGCCTCTTGACATTCAATAGCATTAATATCACTGAATCCCCACTATCAACATCTTGGGGGTTACCATTGACCAGAAACTGAACTGGACTAGCCATGTAAATACTGTGGCTACAAGAGCATGTCAGAGGCTAGGAATCCTGCGGCAAATTACTTGCCTCCTGACTCCCCAAAGCCTGTCCACCACCTACAAGGCACAATTCAGGAGTGTAATTGAATGCTCTTCACTGGCCTGGGCAGCTCCAACAGCACTCAGAAGCTTGACATCATCCAGGACAAAGCAGCCGACTTGATTGGCACCCCATCCACAAACGTTCACTCCCTCCACCACTGACGCACAGTAGCAGCAGTGTGTACCATCTACAAGATGCACTGCAGAAAATCACCAAGGCTCCTTCGACAGCACATTCCAAACCCACAACCGCCAACTTCTAGAAAGACAAGGACAGCAGATACATGGGAACACCACCATCTGGAAGTTCTCCTCCAAACCACTCACCATCCTGACTTGGAAATATATCGCCGTTCCTTCACTGTCGCTGGGTCAAAATCTTGGAACTCCCTCGCTAACAGCACTGTGGGTGTACCTACACCACATGGAATGCAGCAGTTCAAGAAGGCAGCTCACCACCACCTTCTCAAGGGCAATTAGGGATGGGCAATAAATGCTGGCCTAACCAGAGAGGCCCACATCCCTTGAATGAATAAGAAATATATTTTTTTTCTTGCGTTCAGTAACTAATAAATTCACTCTTTCTTTGACTCAGGAAGGCCTGGTTAAATTGGCTCCTTTTAAAACATAAATACATTTGGACTGGGAAAAGGTATCCATAAGGGAACCACAAGGGAAGGGATCCTTTTTAAATTAACCTTGTTGCAACCAACCGAGGCGGTTGAATAAAAATGGGGAGCCAGTTCATCCCTCCTGTCCCGGGACCATTACAATTTGGGTACCTCTTCCTGGAGCATAACAAATTGAGGGTATCTTGCCCGGGCCTGGTCATAACACTGACCACTTAAGTGCCTAAATGGCACTTAATATGGCAGGCCTTTTCCAAAGGAGGTGATACGCGTTTAACACCAGCTCTGTAGCTGGCAGGTGAGACCTCCCAATTCCGTCCAATGAATTATTTCGTAAATACTTGGTTACACAATTTCTGGCCTCCTGCTAATTTAGTAGCTCAATACTTTAACTAGTAACTTTAGCTGCAGAGTGAGGCTAGTTTTGGTGTAATACAAGCAACCTTACCTCATTTTCCTAACGAATATGAGAGGGGGAAAGGAGCAGGAGAAATAACTAGAGAGAAAGTCCAGTTGCTAATGGAAGGTTGCTGCATTCAGTAGGTAGGAAGTCTCACACATTGCTGGAGTCAGCAGCCAGAGGCCTCCAATCGAGATTCATGGGCAGGGGGACTGTTAGTCTCCCCCCAGACTTCTGCAAGGGAGTTATAATCCTGCCTTCTTTAGTAGGAGAATCAGTCCGGATACAGTTCCATTTCTTACAGGTTAACAAGATTATGCTATAATTTAACGATAAACTTGTAATGTTTAATTGTACTTAAATCTTGGTACCTGGTGGACCTGAGGGTCCTGGTGCTCCCTCTTTACCTATGTATCCTGGATCACCACAAGAACCAACCTCACCTTTTGGTCCTGTTCTTCCTTTCAAACCTGGTAAGGAAATGTTAGAATTTGTGATATTTACTCTTGCAATTTAACAACATCACTTTCACCTCCTCACCATTTTTGAGAGCCCCATTTTAAAACTCATTTGTTTTTCAAACACTTTCTTTGGCTGGCAAGTATGTTCACAGTGAAGAAAACACAGGCAGATAACCGACCCCCAGGTCTTTTCCAATGCTGCTGATACGTTGGCTTTTAGGAAGAGAGAGGTTAAAACAGCAAGACTTTGGGAGAGAGAGGTTCAACTGCAAGACTTCGGGACAGAGAGGTTAAAACAGCGAGACTTCGGGAGAGAGAGGTTCAACTGCAAGACTTCGGGACAGAGAGGTTAAAACAGCGAGACTTCGGGAGAGAGAGGTTCAACTGCAAGACTTCGGGACAGAGAGGTTAAAACAGCGAGACTTCGGGAGAGAGAGGTTCAACTGCAAGACTTCGGGACAGAGAGGTTAAAACAGCGAGACTTCGGGAGAGAGAGGTTCAACAGCAAGACTTCGGGACAGAGAGGTTAAAACAGCGAGACTTCGGGAGAGAGAGGTTCAACTGCAAGACTTCGGGACAGAGAGGTTAAAACAGCGAGACTTCGGGAGAGAGAGGTTAAAACAGCGAGACTTTGGGAGAGAGAGGTTAAAACAGCGAGACTTCGGGAGAAAGGTTAAAACAGCGAGACTTCGGAACAGAGAGATTAATCAGTGAGACTTCGGGAGAGAGAGGTTACAACAGCGAGACTTTGGGAGAGAGAGGTTAAAACAGCGAGACTTCGGGAGAGAGAGGTTAAAACAGCGAGACTTCGGGAGAGAGAGGTGAAAACAGCGAGACTCAAGTAGAACTAAGAGTAAAATAAAGGCAAGGGTCCATATTCTATTCAGTTAAAATATGTCTGGGCAGCTCAGTCCCGTGATTTGCACAGCCTGTGCTATGTGGGAAATCCTAGATGCTCCTGGTGGTCAGGATGACCATGTGTGCAGGAGGTGCCTCCGACTGGAGCAATTGGAGCTCCGGGTTTTGGAGCTTGAGCGGCAGCTGGGAGCACTACAGTGCATTCACGCGGCTAAGAGGTTCATGGATAGCACGTTTCAGGACGTGGTCACACCACAGCATAGGGAAGCGCAAGCAGAGAGGGAATGGTTGACCGTCAGACAGAAGAGGGAGACCAAGCAGGTAGTAAGGGAATCCCCCGAGTGCATCTCACTTGCAAACCATTTTTTGGCCTTGGGAAAAGGTGAGAGTGACGGTTCCTCTGTGGAAGCCAACCAGAGCCAAGGTCAAGGCACTGTGGGTGGTCCAGCTGCTCGGGGGGTAGGAAGAAGTGTGGGAGGGCGATAGTGGTAGGGGATTCATTAATGAGGGGAATAGACAGGCATATTTGTGGCCGTAGACGTGACTGTAGGATGGTATGTTGCCTCCCAGATGCCACGGTCAAGGATGTCACAGAACGGCTGCAGGGCATTCTGAAGAGGGAGAGTGAACAGCCAGAGGTCGTGGTCCATGTTGGGACCAATAACATAGGAAGAAAGAGAAATAAGGCCCTGCAAGCAGAGTTTTGGGAGTTAGGTAGGAAATTGAAAAGCAGGACTTCAAAGGTAGTAATCTCTGGATTACTCCCGCTGCCACGCAGTAATAAGTATAGGACTAGAAGGATAAAGCATATGAATGCGTGTCTGGAGAGATGGTGCAGGAGGGAGGGCTTCAGATTCCTGGGGCATTGGGACCATTTCTGGGGGAGGTGGGGCCTGTACAATTTGGACGGGTTACATCTGAACATGAACGGGACAAACATCCTCGTGGGGAAAATGCTTTTGGGGCGGACTTAAACTGAATTGGCAGGGGGATGGGATGCTGAAAAGTAGTTCAGAGGGGGGAGAGAAGCTAAGATGGAATTAGAAGTTAAAACGCTGGTAAGTGAGTCTGGAAGGCAGAGGAAACATAGACTAGATAAGAAAGAAGTGAGTTTACAAGGCTAAACGGAATATATTTTAATGTAAAGAGCCTGAGGAATAGGACAGATGGGCTGAGGGCACAGATAGGCAGGTGGGAGTGTGATATCGTAGCTATGACCAAGACTTGGATAAAAGAAGGGCAAGATTGGCAGCTCAGCATTCCTGGTTATAGGGTATTCAGATGAGATAGAGACAGGGATAGAAGAGGAAGGGGGGGGGTGGGGGGGGCGCGGGGGCTGCAATATTAATCAAGGAATCAATTATAGCAATGAGGAGGGATGATACCTTGGGAGAATCATCAAATGAGGCCATAGAAGTAAAAAACACAAAAGGGGCAAACATGCTGTAGGTGTGTACTATAGGACCCCAAACAGTCAGGGAGAGATAGAGGATCAAATATGTAATCAAATTTCAGAGAAATGTAAGTATAATAGGGCAGTAATAGTAGGGGTTCTAACATTTTCTCAAAGGTAATTAGGAAGGGCAACAAGTGCTAACCATGCCGGTGATGCCCACTCCCATAAATGATTTAAAAAAAATCAAAACCATCATATATTTTGAAACCAGTCCTAATGGCTGAGTGGCTAAATAACTGGGTAAAAGTATCATCTTGAACATTTGCTTTTGGAGGAGCTTCTGCAAAGGTCAGCAGCCAATGCTTCCATTCTCATGGAAATGATGAAATAACACAAATAAAACCTAATCCTCTTCTAGATTATTAAACCCTGTGCACAACTGTAAAGGAGCTTTTATTTAGAAAGTTATTTAGAAAGGCACGTAAGGGGATTTGAATTTGAGCACCAAATCCAGCATCATCTGTATGATACCTCAATTTTCTTTAATGATGGTTTCCTATACTAGAGGAGAAGATTGCCACTATGGGATGAGGTCTAATGTTATCTTTAGGTAACTTGATTTATAATGGATGATATATAACTTCTTCACTTTTTATATATCGCAAATTTTCAAAAAGCTTGAAAAATGTAGTGATTTACCTGGTAGCCCAGGGGCTCCCATTACACCTTTCACTGTCATATTACATGGAACTGGTTTCATTCCCTTTTCACCTTTTTGACCTATCATTCCAATTGCACCTTGTTCACCCTTCAGTCCTGTCTGACCTTTACAACCTGCAATAAAACAAGAAAAACAGAGAAAGAAAGGCACACTGCTTATTATTCTTAGCAGCAATATTTCCCTGGAGAGTTTATTTACAGAAAAGTTTTGAAACTTAAAATTTTGAAGTTTGTGTGTTCATACCTGCCTCTGTGTACTCAACCATCATTGGTTAGTGAATGAACTGCGGCTTTGAATCAACAACAATGAACTAAAAGGATGTCTCTATTTCCATTCTGTCAGGTTACATGCTTATTGACTACCACAGTGAGGAGTACATGCTGCAACATGTTTGGGATTCCACAGAGTACTGGAACAAGGTTCCTGCCTGTGATTTTCATTTGGTGTGTTTGCTATCTTAGTCATACAATCTCAATGGGCATTAACTAAGTAAAGGGCAGGTGCTTATCTACAGAAAGTGAGAGAAACTCGGAGGGAGAGGCAACCTAATTGCTGTTACACACATTTTTTCCAGGTATTTTTGTTTTTGTGCTGTTACACACATCCTAGTAGCTGGTTACAGAAAAGCATTGCTATCACCTCCATTAATTCCTTCTGCACCATACTCTGGAATGACAAGGAGAGAAGATAAGCTGCTTGGCTCTGCCTCTGACGTTTCCTTAAATAGGTTGTCAGTTCATGTGAAGGAGTTGAGGGTATTTGTGTTCACCTCAATAGATTGCTCTACAATCTATTTACTGACAACCATCTTGGATTATATTTATAACGTTTAAAGATTGAAGAATTTGTTATGAGTGCAAAAAATAGGATTGACAAAAACCAGAATGCCACACATATATTTGATAGAGCAGGCTTGTCTAACCTTTTTGCGTGGGAGATGTCACATTTCCATTTTTTTTTTCAGTCAAGGGGCTGATAAGCAAATTTCAGAAATATACATGAAATTCAAAGAAAGTTGAGTATGAAGGAAAGAAACAACTCGCTGAGCAAAAATAAAGCAATGTCAAAGCAATCAATTGATATTTTTAAAAAAAGAGTAATTAATAAAAATGACCATTAGATTGTAAGAGGCTGAGAGTGAGAGTGTCTGGTTCACTCCCAGTCTCAGGGTGTTTTACTCACTCATCCTCGCCCACTGTGAGAGTGGGAGAGAGTATATGCTGGTGTGTGGGGGTGAGAGTGACTGAGAATCCTGAGACTGGGAGTGAGCCAGGCACACGCGCACACATACACACACACACAAAACAGAGCCTTCTCCCACCCCACCTGGCCCCACAGCTTCTCCCTCCCCCTGGGCCTGACGCACTTTCTCCTCCCCACCAGCCCTGCTGCACCTTTGCTCCCTAGGCTTTGGCCCTGCCGCACATTGGCTTCCCTGGGCCCTGGCCCTGTGGCACATTGGCTTCCGTGGGCTCCAGCCCTGCCGCACTTACGCTTCCCCGGGTTCCAGCCCCACAACACCCTCCCTTCCTCTAGCCCCGCCACACTTCTGTGCTCCAACCTCGGGCCTGCCACACTTTCACTTCCCCAGGCTCTAGCCCCACTTTGTACCCTGGCCCCGGGCTTGCTGCACCTTCACTTCCCAGGGCCTGGCAGCCCTCAGCACACGCACCACTCCTGGTGTTCACTGCTCCTCCAATCAGGGACTGTTTCTCTCCCTCATTTGCTGCAGATAGACTCACTAGTGAGCCAATCAGCAACAAAAGCAGGAAAGGAAGGAGCAGTCTCTTGCAAAATCCTGAATTTTATTTACCTGTCTTATTGGCATTTTGAACAATGGCTCCAGGGGCCACATAGAGGGGATTTGCAAGCCACATAGAGGGGCTTTGCAGGCCACAATCTGGCCCACTGGCCACCGGTTGGACAAGTCTGTGATAGAGCATTGCATTTGAAAAGCCTGAGCCAAACAGGGGCACTTATTTGAGATACAAGTTCAAACCAGTGAATCAGACTTTCTGATTCTAATTGCAATTTACCTACAATCACTGCATTGACAAACTTGAGACATTTTGATCATGGAATAAGGTAAGACATAACTGCTAATATTTCTTTTTTGGTCCCACACCTGTGTTCTATTCAGTCTTACCTTTGTCTCCTCTGGTGCCTTGAAATCCTCGTGCACCAGTTAACCCTGCATTCCCCGGATCTCCCATAACACCTGGTTCACCTTTTGGACCTGTTTGAAGATTGGGATCAAAACATAATCAGACATGGCCTGGAAATATTTATTTGACAGAGATTAAAAACAAAAAATTAAAATTTTTCTGAGTTAAATATCACAATGATTCAGAAGGATTATTCATAAATTAATCAACACTAGATGACACAAAGATTGGCCGAGTAGTGGATAGTGTAGAGGATAGCCATAATCTCCAAAATGATATAGAATAGTTGGTGGAGTGGGCGGTAAAGTGGCAGATGGATTTTAACATAGAGAAGTGTGAGGTCATACATTTAGGGAGGTCAAACAGTTACAGGGATTACAAAATAAATGGGAATATACTAAGAGGGGTAGATGAAGCGAGAGATCTTGGCGTACAGGTACACAGGTCCCTGAAGGCAGCAGTTCAAGTAGACAAGGTTGTAAAGAAGGCATATGGCAGAGGTATAGAATATAAATGTAAGGATATAATGTTGGAATTGTATAAAACACTGGTAAGGCCACAACTGGAGTATTATGTGCAGTTCTGGTCACCACATTACAGGAAGGACGTAATAGCTCTGGAGAGAGTGTAGAGGAGGTTTACAAGAATGTTGCCAGAGTTAGAAAAGTCTAGCTACGAGTAGAGGTTGGATAGGTTGGGGTTATTTTCCTTAGAACAAAGAAGGCTGAGAGGTGACTTGATTAAGGTGTACAAAATTATGAGCGGAATAGATAGAGTGGACAGGACAAAATTGTTTCCCTTGGTGGAGAATTCTAGAACCAGGCGACATAGATTTAAGATAAGTGGCAGAAGATGTAGGGGGGGGACATGAGGAAGAACTTTTTTACACAGAGGGTAGTGGGTGTCTGGAATTCGCTGCCCAAGTTGGTGATAGAAGCAGAAACTCTAAACTCGTTAAAAAGTACCTGAATCTGCACCTTAAATGCTGTAAACTGCAGGACTATGGGCCGGGTACAGGAAGGTGGGATTAGAAAGGGCACCTAGGTGTCCTCGGGCTGGCATGGACAAGATGGGCCGAATGGCCTCCTTCTGTGCTGTAACTTTTCTATGGTTCCAATATTCTATGTGAGATGGAGTTGGGTCCGCACCTCTGGAGGCAGGCCTGAGGCAGCAACGGAGGTGGGTGGATGGCCAGGCCAACAGGCTAGAATGCCTAGCTCCGTTTACTGGGACATGGGTCCAGTATTGATGGCGAATGTTAGCGTCTCAAGCTTTCAACACCCCCATGCCTCCTCATATCCCCAATGCCATCTCCTTCTCCCACCATGTATCCTCCATAGCCACTCACCCAGTACCCACAATGGGCGGACCTCAGGGTGTCTTTGAAATGGACATTAAAAAAATTCCAACAATCTAAACTCATTCAAACACACCATACCGAAAAAACCTCTCCTTCAAAAAGAGGCATTGCAACAAAAATCCCCTCAAGTAGTCAATCTGTTGTAATAATAAACAAACATCTATTTCACTAACAACATCAAAGACCATTAATCCTTTAATAACCTCTCAAAACCGTCAATCAAATGTGAACGCGGCTCCCTGATGAGCTAAGTGGTTCTGGACTGTTGAAATTCAGAGAAACATTCATAGTGGGCTCATAACAAACTATCCCAGCTTATAGACAATGGAGCCCATTGAAATTGCAAAAACAGATGGCTAAGTTTTTTCTAAGCTAGACCAGACGTCCTGTCAATCAATGCACTCCAGCAGTAGGTTATTTTTTGTCAAGCTGACAACTGCTGAGGGTTTCTTTCACTTTTAAAGGGCTCGGGCATTTAAATCACTTCCGATCGTTACGCTAGAGTTCCAAAGCAGTGTTCTCTTCAGTTTTGAATGTATAAGAGCACTTTTCCAAACAGGAAAAGAATTTTAATGTATCTCAACACTTACACAATGCTCATCAATATAATGGTCAACTTCCCTTTTCAGGACAGAGTCCCATAATCAATCACTGCAGTGGAAACACATCTAAGTTTCAATACAGTATCTAACTATTGAAACTGAAAGAACACATGTTTTATTTTATTTATCAATGAAATAATTCCAGGAACAGGTGACAATTTTCTTTTGCTTATCCACTTTGGGCTGGGGATCCTCTGTGGTTCATGACCACTCTGAGAGCCGTGAACCACATATACTTCCTGAAGTGGGGTGAATGGTGGTTGAACTGCCCACTCCCACAATGGAGCCAGCCAGGGCAGGAGTGCTGTGTGCAGGCCAGCTACCTACAACCTTATTCCATGCTGATGAAAATATCTGGAAACGGGAATGGTGGGGGGGTATTTTTAAAGAGTGCTTGAATCAGCATGACTCAGCAAAAATTGAGGCCTATATATTTATATACTTTGTAATTTTTCCTTTTAAGGCTCCAATACATAGAATGCTTTACCTGATCTGCCCGGTGTTCCTGGTCGTCCTGGATTCCCTGGAGAGCCTCTTGGTCCAACAGGGCCTGGATAGCCTGGAATTCCAATTGACCCTGGAATACCAGGGGGGCCTGGAATGTCCAGCCCTGGAACTCCTGGATCTCCAGGAGGTCCTCTACTTGGTATTCCTGTAAAAATACATTTACTATTGAAAATGGTAGAACCAAGGCCGGTTGCAGCAAACAAACAAGACTTTGGGCGGAATTTTCTGGCCCCTCCCACTGGTGGGATTTTCTGGTCCCACTGACGTCAATGGACTTTTGAACAGCTCGCTGCATTTTCCAGCCCCACCCTCCGCCCATTCTGTTCATTAAGTTTGCGCCTGCAGCACATGGGCCACTTCATCTAATTTCCCTCTCTTGCTCACTCCCCATACCTTTTAATATTCACATTTTTTCAAGCAACTATCCAATTCCTTTTAAAATAATTTATACAACCAAAGATGGGAAACAAATGTGACATTTTAACTTCCGAAAACCATGGTTTGACAGCAAAAGTTGATGGAACGGGTTACAGAAGAAGGCTGATGAGTGTACACAATCATATGCTCAGTACATTGGCAGGCATGTTAGAAAACCTGTATGTCATGTCTGGGAACATGGGGGAGTCCATAACCATCTTGGTGGCCAACTTATTTGCAAACTTGTGGACATAACATGATGCAGCATCTGATAGCCAATGACTCAGCTTCAATTGTCTCAGCACAAGCAGCAGCCAGGCAACACCTGAGTTCAGCAGTGGGAGCTCAGACTGTTGCCATTGTGACTGTGGATACCCACGTCTCCAACAGATTACTAGGATTGCTGAGGCATCACCCCGGGAGAGTGACCATGGCACCATGAAGCACAAACCTGCTGTGCTCTTTCAGGATCACAGCATTGTTGATCCCATCACTGCCACTCCAGCAGTGCCCTTGTTGTCTCTCAGCCTAATGTCTGCCACCCACGCTGAGATGATGCAGTCCAAAGTCTAGGCCCAAATCTGCTAAAGGTCATCCTCTATGGCAATCTGCAGTTGCCCACAGTGAAAATCAACAGCATTCCGTCAGCAATGCTTTAACTACTGGGGGTGCAATATGTAGGAGCACTAGGACAGGCAAAGTACTTAGAAGACAGGCAAAATGGAAATGCACAAGGGTGATTAGTTGATGTTTGTATACAGCATGGCATGCTTTGATTTATAAATTAGATTTGGAATGTTTATTTTATGTTGGCTTTTATTTGTTTTTTGTAGTTCAGTAATGGGGGAAGGTATGGGATTGATGCTGAATGGGGAATTGCCATGTTGCGTTCACTGCAATGCAGGTCAATGAGTTGTTCACGGACAGCCTGGGAAGAAAGGTGCTCTCTGGGTTAGTCTCTTCCCTTCCTCTTCCTCCTCCTGGTCTGCCCACTGATTCTCCTGCTTCTCAGCCACTCTCCTTATAGATATGGGCATGGCTAGGATGTTGAGGGCATTAGCTGGAGCCTGAGCTCCAAAATAGCAGCTCTGGTGTCAAAACAGTGGTACAGCTGTTTTGACGTCACAATCTGCCTAGTCTGCATACTTTAGGTGAAACTCACTGTCTTCCCCACTATCACATCTGGAATTATTCACACCATACATTGAGTGGGTGCCATTTTGGACCCCTAAGGCAACTGTAGTACGCAGAAAAAGCAAGTGCTTTATATCTGAATTTTGTGTCCATTTATTTATATCTTTCACAACCCAAGAAAGTTTTTAAGGATAAGTTAGTTGCAGCTGATATGAATAAGCTTGGAAAGACTGTTTAAACACTTTGAATTCCCTAAAGAATCTAATATTATTTAAGTCTTATAAGGAATACACATTTTATATATAACATTTAACTAATAGTAAAGTAACCTGTTAGACTAAACATGGGCATAACATGAGATCAAACTTCCAGGGTGCTCTTGGCAGGTGAGAGTCTTTGATGGGAGGGCGCATACGAACATATGAAATAGGAGCAGGAGTAGGCCATTCAGCCCCCTGAGCCTGCTCCGCTATTCAATAAGATCATGGCTGATCTGTATGTGTTTCCGCATTCCCATCTACTCCCGATAACCTTTGATTCCCTTGCCTAACAAGAATCTATCTACAACTGCCTTAAAAATATTCAATGACCCCACCTCCACCGCCTTCTGAGGCAGAGAGTTCCAAAGTTGCACAACCCTCTGAGAGAAAAAAATTCTCCTCATCTCTGTCCTAAAACGGTAACCCCTAATTTTGGACTCATTCACAAAAGAAAACATCTTTTCCATGTCCACCTTGTCGGGACTGTTGAGGATCTTATATACTTCAATAAAGGCACCCCTCACTCTTCTAAACTCCAGTGGAAATAAGCCCAGTCTGTCCAACCATTCCTCATAAGACAACTCACTCATTCCAGGTATCAATCTATTAAACCTCCTCTGAACCGCCTCCACTGTATTTACATCCTTCCTTAATGAGGAGACCTAAACTGCACACAGTATTCGAGATGTGGTCTCACCAATGCCCTATAACTGAAGCATAGCATCCTTACTTTTATGTTCAATTCCTCTCATAATAAAGGATAGCATTCCATTAGCCTTCTTAATTACTTGCTGTACCTGCATACTAACTTTTTGTGACTCATGCACTAGTACACCTAGATCCCTCTGCAGCTTGGAATTCTGCAGTCATTTTCTGTTTAAGTAATACTCTGCTTTTTTATTCTCCCTGCCAAAGTGAGCAACTTCACATTTTCCCACATTATACTCCACCAGCCAGATTTTTGTCCATTCACTCAATCTATCTCTATCCACCTGCAACTTCTTTCTGTCCTCTTCACAATGTACTTTCCTACCTTTCTTTGTGTCATCATCAAAGTTAGCTACTAAACCTTTGCTCCCCTCATCTAAGTAATTGATAATAATTGCAAAAAGTTGAGGCCCCAGCACAGGCCCCTGTGGGATTCCACTTGTCACATCCTGCCAATCAGAAAAAGACCCATTTATGCATACTCTCTGTTTTCTGCCAGCCAATCAGTCTTCTATCCAGGCTAATATGTTACCCCCTACACCATGAGCTTTTATTTTTTACAATAACCTTTGATGTGGCACCTTATCAAATGCCTTCTGGAAACCCAAGTACAGTGTGTCTACAGGCTTCCCTTTATCCACAGCGCATGTTACTCCTTCAAAGAATTCCAATAAATTGTTTAAACACAATTTCCCTTTCACAAAACCACGCTGTCTCTTCCCCATTACCTTGAGTTCCTCTAGGTGCCCAACTATGATCTCCTTATTGATCGATTCTAACACCTTCCCCATGATAGACGTCAAGCTAATTGACCTATAGTTTCCTGTTTTCTGCCTCCCTCCCTGCTTGAATAGAGAGGTTATATCTGCTACTTTTCAGTCTGATGGAACCTTTCCAGAATTTAGCAAATTTTGGAAAATTAACACCCACTCATCTACTATCTCATTTGCCATCGCTTTTAAGAAGCTAGGATGAAGTCCATCAGCACCCGAAGACTTGTCAGCCCACAGCTCCATCAGTTTGCTCAGTACCGCTTCCCTAGTGATTGTAATTCCACCAAGTTCCTCTCTTCGTTCCACCTCCTGATTTGCAGCTACTACTGGAATGTTTTTTGTATCCTCTATAGTGAAGACAGAGCAAAATATTTCTTCATTTCGTTTGCCATTTCCTTAATATCTACTATTAACTCCCCATTGTCACTCTGTCAAGGACCAACACTCACTTTATTTACTCTTTTCCTTTTTAAATTGAAGTCAGAACAATACCCTTACAAGTCCTATCTGAGGGATAGTGATAAATGAAGGTCTGAATAGTTTTCCTTTAGTTCCTATTGTTTATTTTTTTTTAACAACATGGAGAAGTGTACCACTAGTCACATAATTTACTGATAACATCCCGAGCTGTGTGGCTGATTGACAAGTGTAAGGAGATTGAAAGCATCAAATGGAATTTGGGTAAATTAAGTGGATGAGTTAAGGAAAAGCAGAATGGATTTAATGTGGATAAATCAGTCAAGAAGCTTGACATCATTCAGGACAATTCCCTACCTCTACCACCGATGCACAGTGGCTGCAGTGTGTGCCAGGTACAAGATGCACTGCAGCAACTCACCAAGGCTCCTTCGACAGCGCCTTCCAAACCAATGACCTCTACCAACTAGAAGGACAAGGGCAGCAGATGCATGGGAATGCCACCAGCTTCAAGTTCCCTTCCAAGCCACACACCATCCTGATTTGAAACTATATCACTGTTCCTTCACTGTTGCTGAGTCAAAATCCTGGAACTTCCTTCCTAACAGAACTGTGGGTGTACCTACACCACATGGACTGTGGTGGTTCAAGAAGGTGGTTCACCACCATCTTTTCAAGGGCAATTAGAGATGGGCAATAAATGCTGGTCTAGACAGCAATGCCCACATCCTATGAATGAATAAATAAAACAAAAATCAGGTAACGATGATCAGCCTCTCATTACAATCAAATAATAATATTAATACATAAATTATTTGCTAGTAAATTGTTGTATTATTGACTAATATTTGAAATGACAACTGACAAAATGACATTTTTTCTCTCTCAATGATTAAAATAGGAAAGAAGTAACGTAATCTCAGTACCTAGTGGGCCAGGTGCACCAGCTGGGCCTTCAGGACCTATAAGTCCACATATTGCTCTCCCTGGTAGTCCTCGTGGACCTGTTGGCCCCTGAACACCAGGACTTCCAAGGTCACCTATAAAGTGGAAGTTAGAGCTCGATCAAATAAGTACTGTTATAAACAGAAGTATGCATGCCAAATGGACAGACACACACACACACACACACACACACACTTACTTATTGGAATATAAAGCCTTTGTGCATCTGCCCAGATTTGACTGTTATTGGGCTGGATTTTACTGTCGGCGAGTGGGGGCGGGGCCTGCTCACCGACGCGTAAAATGACGTGCGGTGACGTCGGGTGAAATTTTCAGGAAGGCGGGGGCGCAGCAAAGTCAGCTGGGGGCCCGCCGACCTGTCAATGGCCACTGGAAGCCATCGACAGAGCAATTAAAGTAATTAATGGACCTGCCCGTCCAACCTTAAGGTTGGCGGGCAGGCCGGGAGCCCCGGCAGGAAGTAGAAAAAACATGAAACCTCATCCACAGGCGGGATGAGGTTTCATGTCGGGTTTAAAAAATTTTAATAAGGTTTTTTTGGAAATTATGAACATGTCCCAACTGATGTGACATTGCCACATGAGGGGACATGTAAGGGAATTTTTTTTTTTCTATTTGTAATATTTTTGAAAGTAGAGGCGATCTCCCTGAGGCTGCACTTAGCCTCAGGGAGATGAGCGCGCTCTTTTGTGTGCATGCGTGAAAGAGCGCATTCTCCATTTTAAGCATTTCTTCCCCCCTCCCCCCCCCCCCCCCCCCCCCACCCGCCTGCACAGGATGCGCATAGCACTTCCATGTGGACATCACGCTGGGCCCGCCCACGTAAAATGGCGCTGCCCCTCCGATCGGGGGAGCCGATTGGAGGCGTGCCCGCACGCACCCGCCCATCAACTTCCTCCCCGGCTAAACGGGGGGAAAATTCAACCCATTGAATATTTTTTCCTCCTTTAGTTGAAATGCCCACCACTGAGTTCCCCACTATCCAAATACAATAGAGTAGATCTAGAGACCTAAGGAAAATTGAAAACCAACACGCCAGTCCTCACACAGTTATTATGTCCTCAACAGGTAAGGAACAATTTGCTGGAGTTTCCGATAGAGACCATTAAAACTGACACGACCCAAAATCCCATGCAAATGCTGCAAATGATGAAAAGTAATTATTTCTTACAATATACCTCAAAAATAATATGCTTCTTAACTTACAATTGGTACATCTGCTCTCTTAGTCTGTAATGTTATCGAAAAGGTCAGAAAGTTTATCTGCCTTTCTTCTGTTCCAAAGAAGTCACATTGGACTTGAAACATTGGGCAGAATTTTCTGGATGGCTGGGGCCCCCCCAATTACCGATCGCGATCAGGTCCGCGCCGTCATTTTACGCAGTTGGGCCAATTACGGCCCGCCCAGCATGCTTCCCGACTCCCCTGCACAGCGGGAGTGGGTGGGCGCACTCAGCCCGCCAGGTCCAGTGGGAACCCGGCAGCCTGTATAAGAGAAGGCCTGGCAAGGCTCTTCGCAAAGGCTTGGCGAAGGGCTCTGCAGAGGGGCAATGGAGGTTATTCAAGTCCGGATATTGGACATCGGGGCAGGCCAGGCTGGAGGGTAGGGCCAGTGTGCCCCTCGTTTTTCCGATGACTGCCTTGCTGCCCTCCTCAAGGAGGTGGCAGCACAGCGGGAGGTGCTGGTTCCCCAGGAGGGGAGGAGGAGGCCCCCCCACATGACGAAACGTGCCTGGGAGGAGGTGGTGAGCTCCCGCAACGTGGTGCGGCGCAACTGGATCCAGTGCCGTAAGCACTTCAACGACCTGTTGCGCTCTGGAAGGGTGAGGACAATGTTGGCATTGGTCACTTAACCCAGCAGGTCGGCTTTTCCCCCTGCTGCAACACCTTCCGCCCCCCCCAAAATCTGTGTGTAGTGCCTACATTGAATCATTGATGGCATGTGTCCTTTGCTGGGTGGGCCAGCAGATATTGCCCATGCCGAGGTCAGCCTGAGAGGGTGGTGAAGAGATGGGTTCTGCGCCCACAGCATGTGTTACACTGTGACCCACATTATTTTGGGGCAACCTGGAGGATCTGCATCTAGGCGCTGTGTTTGAACTGCAGGACATGTCCAAGTCAGGGTGATGAGATGCTGGGAGGGGAGCTTCAAGGTGGCGTGGCAACTACCATCTGCTGCCCTCTGCACTCCACGTGCTTGCACCTCCTTGCTATGGAAGGATATACCGTGTGGTGCCTAATGTGATGTAGGCAGCATGTGTCCAGGGTGGGGAAGGGGGGGCGGGGTGGGGGCGGTGGGGGACAGTACCTAGTACCTTTGTGTGAGTGTTCGGCAGCAGTGGGGTGAGGGGGCTCTGGAGCCCTGATATGTCCCACTCTGGTTGGGGTGGGCTGTGCGCAAAGAGAGTCCATGTACAATTTGCACTAATCAATGCTCTTCTCTCATTTTCAGGAGAATGCTCACAATACGGCAGAGCGTGTGAGGACTGGCAGTGGCCAGACGCAGATTGCCATTCTCAGCCGGTTTGAGCAGGAGGCCCTGGATTTGGAGAGGTGCCATGCGCCCAGGTCCACTGGTGTCGGTGAGGCTGGGGTGCCATGGCCAGGTATGTTTGCCCAGCAGTGAGGTCAGCATTGTTCTCCCAACAGCCATGGCAGTGCTGAATGTTAGATGATTTAATTTTGCAACATGGCTTGACCATTGCTTATGAAAGGATGAGCGCATAATGACCCGGGGGACAGGGATGGACTTTGTCATTGTCTCCACATTAAGTGATCCACTGTTCTTGTTCTTCTTTTCAGCATCAGCGGAGCAGGGCCAGGAGGAGGAGCAGCAGAGGCCCCCTCACACACCTGAGGGGCCTGAAGTCTCACCAGTGTCACACCATCTCTGCCAGGCAGGCACCAGCGCAGATACTAGCTCCTCGGTGGGAATTAGAACATCGGCTAGTGTCCCGGGGCACAGCGATGAGGACACTTCACAGTCGTTGGAGGAGCTGGCAGAGACAGAGAGTGCCCATGGCGCCAGCAGTCGGAGGACTGCAGGGGACCAGGCACATGCTCAGTCGGTGCCTGATGATGTGCCTCTGGAGTCGTCCGCGATGCAGCAAATGCAGGAAATGCGGCCGGGTGTGCGGGAGCATCTGGGGGAGATGCATGAGGCTCTGCTTGGCCTGGGTTCCATGGGGAGGAGTCCAAGTGGACGATCGCCGAAGCAATGAGCCACATGTCCGAGAGCCATGCGTCCTCCATGGAGAGAGCGGCGACTCTCGTGGCGAGGCTTCCTGGGGATGCGCTCTGACCAGCAAGCCCTCACATCACCTGATAGTGTGGGAGGTAGTGTGGGCATCAAGTTTCCCAACTTGGTGCCTATCCATCCACGGTGAGCAGGGAGGTCTGAAGCGACCTCACGTCGGTGCAGCAGCTGCCTGTCGTTTCTGCGGGCACCTCTAAGGGTGCTCCGGATGATGGTGGCAGCTCCTCCGCCCCTCTCCAAGTGACCATTTCATCCACTGAGGCTGTGGCGACTGGGGAGATGCCAGCTGTGGAACTGGCCACTCCCTCCCAGGCGGGGCCAGCACTGGCTCCACGGGTAAGAGGACGACTACCAAGGTCATCAAGGCCAGCAGGACAGCAGGGTCAGCAGGCTATCTCAGATGCCACTCCCAGTGATGGGGCAGCACCAAGATATAGCACCCGGAAACGTAAACACAAGGCATCTTAGGCACACCATGGGTTTTTCACTGGTGCTTCTGTGTTGGCCCGAGATGAGGTCTTTATGATTTGTTTCGAATTGAAACACCCTTGTCACTTTGTTTCATTAAGTTTCTTTGCCTGTGATATTAAATTCAGATATGTGACCATGGCTGACGCTGCCTCTTCTGCATATGTATGGTTTCCAAAAATATTATGAGTGATTTGTGGGACATTCAGCTTTATTAACAAGGGCCTTAGTTACTGTTCTTAACCTGGAAGATTTGGTACTTAGGTATCGAGTATGGAGCCTACAGCCCAGGCTTGTCCTGGAGGTCCATCTGTGGTGTGCTAGCTGAAGGTTCATTGGATTAAAGCCTTCCGGGTGTCCCTGCCTCCCTGCAGTATGCCCGGGTCAGCGTCTACCCCCTCAGCATTTCCCTGTGCGTGCTCATCCTCGGACTCACTGCTGGGCTCATCATGTGCAGCCGCAGCCACTGCGTCGACGTCTTCATCATCCACTGCATCCCCCCTTTCCAGTGCCAGATTGTGGAGAGTGCAGCATGCAACCACTATCAGCGACACACGATCTGGGGGGTACTGGAGTGTGCCCCCTGAGTGGTCCAGGCATCGGAAGCGCATCTTGAGAAGACCGATGGTTCTCTCCACCACAGCTCTTGTGGAGCTGTGGCTCCTATTGTACTGTTGCTCAGCTTCTGTTCTTGGATGGCGGAGAGGCGTCATGAGCCACCTTCTGAGGGGATAGTCCTTGTCACCCAGCAGCCATCCATCAAACCGGGTTCGAGCACTGAAGAGCCCCGGCACCTGGGAGTGTCTGAGGATGTAGGCGTCATGGGAGCTGCCTGGGTACCTTGCACAGACTTGTAGAATCTGCATCCTGTGATCACACACTATCTGCACGTTCATGGAGTGGAAGCCCTTCCTGTTGATGAAGGCACCGGGCTCACCTGCTGGCGCCTTGATGGCCACATGTGTACAGTCTATTGCACCCTGGACGATGGGGGAAGCCAGCAATGGCTGCAAAGCCTCTGGCTCACTGTGTCTGGCTTGCCTGGTCCCAATGGTAGTGGATGAAGGTCAATGCACGCCTGAACAGACCGTCTGTAACCTGCTTGGCACAAGTGTAGACAGCTGATTGGGAGACACCGCAAAGATCAGCCACCGACCCTTGGAAGGAGTCAGAGGCATAGAAGTTGAGATCAGCTGTGACCTTTAGAACCACTGGCATGGGGTGTCCACCCACACAGTTAGGGGAGTTCTCAGGCCCAATCATCTGACAGATATAGTTGACTGTCTCCCTTGAGAGACGGAGTCTCCTTCGGCACTGCAGCTCAGACATATTGAGGTAGCTGCTTCGCTGCCTGTATACCCTGGCAGCAGGATAGCGGCGTCTTCTGTGGCCTCTTCCGCCTTGGTCTACCTCTTGGCCCTGTGCCCCTTGTGCCTGCGCCTGTCCTCCCAAAGGTGGCCCCCCTGGAGGCTGAATGTGCACTCCTGGCCTCCTTCCCCTTCTAGCCCTCCCTTCCTCCTCAGAGGAGGTGCCTCCACTGGAGAGTTCTGCTCCCATTCCCAGGCTATGGAAAGGCTTCCAGAAACCTGCAGGCCCAAAAAAGATTCCTCACTGCAGGGTGCTGACCTGAGGGTTAAGAGTCCAGACAAAGCAGCTGGTATACATTTTGAAGTATTGCAGATCACACAGACAAGTTTCAAAAACTTACAAAAATCAATACTTGAGAGAGCACACTCACGACTCCAATGAGCTGTCTTATCCCGCACGTGGATGAGGTTTATACAATTGTGTCCTACCCACCTGCAAGTTGTGCTGACCCGAAGATTGCACAGGCGCCAAAAAAATTGGCCCCCGCACGCCAACGGGAAAATTCTGCCCATTAACTCTGTTTCTCTCTCCATAGATGCTGCTAGACTTGCTGAGTTTTTCTAGCACTTGTGTTTTTTATTTCGGATCTCCAACATCCACAAAATTTTGCTTTTATTTAAAAAAGTTTATGACTTACTCATATTTATCAGAGGATCTGTGGGGATCTTTCCCCATTCCCCAATCTGTTTATAGCAAGTTTCATTGAGGATCGTGTCCAGGATAAATTGACTTGTGCTACTTTGATATTCAGAAACAGAAGCAGAGTTCAATACCTTGTGGACCTTGAGGGCCACTTCGACCAGGTGGCCCTTCATCTCCAGGTAGTCCAGGACGTCCTGGATTACCCTTCTCCCCTGGTAGTCCAACATTTCCCATAGGGCCTGGGGAGCCTGGCTGTCCAAAACCTACGTCACCCTGAAAAGAAGATACAATATTTTGCATCATTTATACATTTTTGAAAACATAATTTGGAATTTTAACTGGCAGAATTAAATAATAGAAACATGTCTTTCCCACACTTCTTTTCTAAAATAAAAATGGGCCAAGGCCAGTCCAAAACCATTTCCTTAAGGGCAAACTTCTGGCAAACCATAGCTTCCAATATTTAAAATGTCTTCAAGTCTCGGTTAGTATTATACTTCTGCAATCATGCTTACTTGAATGACAAAGAAATAAATACATGAACTATAGGTTATTCAAAATACTATAATGCTGTAATATATGATTATCCAGTACCAAATTCCTGTATGATTATATTATAGTGTAATTTTAACAGTATAGAGAGGTAGTAATACAGTGTTGAAATATCATGCTGTACATTAAAGTATTCTACTACAATATCATGCTAAAGCAAACTATTATCCAGTCAACATAACTGGATTGGCTATAGAACCCAGATTTTGCCATTGCACGCGCTCCTTTGCCATCTGTTTGACTCCTCTCGCTCATCCATTCGGACATTTCCATAAACAAGAGCGCGCATGCATAGAAATGCACACAATAAAGATGCCATGGCTGTTCAAAAATTTTACAAGGCTACCTTAAAAGCCAGTAAGTAAAATCATGGACTGATTCTTCACGATTTAGAATTTGAAATTCTTGCTGGTAAACTAACCTTAGGACCTGGCACTCCTGGCAGCCCTTGTTGTCCAGGTGCTCCTGGTCTTCCCCAAATCCCTGGAGGACCCAATGCTCCAGGAGGCCCTGGCTCTCCTACAAAACAGTAAAGTGTATGGAAAGAGGTAATGGTTACACTCAATAGATATTCTGGGGACAGCAGGGGAGAAATTATTCATAATTGTTCAAGATAATAAGAATAGTTTGGATTTTGTGTAATGTTCTTCAGCAGTAATTTTTCATAAAGACAATCCTGGAAAATGCTTTGAGACGATCTTTTCTATACTACAAAACTACTAAAGATTTTCTCCATTTTGTGCACCTGAAGTTTCCCTGTAGCAAAGACCTTTCCAGTTGGGAGGATGGGCTGCAGACATGCAACCAGACATCTGCCAATGCCATCTTATAGACTCCGACAGCTTTTACATGAGAGATTTCAAAGCCTCTTTTCAGTATTTCCCAGTCAATATGAAAAAGCTGTCAACGTGTGGCATTGTTGGTGTGAAGATGCTTTGTAATAATCCTTGATGCCACTGCTGTGTCTCTAATTAATGCAGTCCAGTACAATAACAGGCATTGGAGTTCATTCCAATCCTTAATGCACTGCATCAAAATCAGAGGAAAATGCCAGATTGCGGGAATGTATAAATTTAGCAATCCGTCAAGCCAATGGAATTACAATCATTATCAAAACAGAAAGTATTACAACAGAGTGTTACAGCAAGAAGCAGGGGGGCTCATTTTGACTTTTGGGCAACCATCTGTGCAATGAGTGATCCACAGCAATGAGTGATCCACAGCAATGAGTGATCCACAGCAATGAGTGATCCACAACAATGAGTGATCCACAGCAATGAATGATCCACAACAACTATTTGATGCTCTTCGTTAGAATCTTGTTCAATGTCATCATTGCAAACCTGAAAAATATGTCATCTGAACAGCAAAAAGCATGCAGGAAATAGCTCATTTAATATACAGGAACTAGAATGACGTTGCACTTTTCTGCTCTGAACCGAGTGACCCCAGAAGTTTTATTAATTTTTTTTCACCTCTGTGTTATTTTGTTGTGCAGAAAATGGTCACAAACTTTGGCTCCCTGGTATGGATGGTGTTGATGCTGCAGAGAAACCCAAAAAACCTGAATGCGGCAGCGAAAGCACTTCTGGTCACTACTGGTGCAGCCCACGTGGCGTGCCATGTTTGGAAGGGCACTAGTTCAGGCATGCCATGCATATACCAGAAGTATAAGATGGACAGATTGCAATGTCAGTCAGCATCAAATTCTGATTTAGCACTTGACTTGGCATTTTGAGCTCCACAGGTCCTATTAACAGCCTCTCTTAAAACGCTTTCTGCTGAACATGTTTTCAGCTGCCAGAGGAACTCCCCCCACTGGTGCTATTTTAAAGGCATCAACATGGGACTTTCTGGTGAGGCACTTTTGACTTTTTTTTTGCTGTGCAGAGTTAGTGGAAGTACTGTTCCTTGTTGTTGGAGGAGTTCTGAAAAGTTATTGGAGCCAGAATGGAGAGGTGCTGGACTTTTCCAAGGAGTTCAGAGGGGTTTTAAACCCTGTTAGCAGACAGCCTGCTATCGCCACTGAGGGCTATAGTTATAGTACCTCTTGGGCTGCAGTATGAAAGGGAGATGAAGCAGAAGCTGGGTGCAAAGGGAGCAAGAGGAGGGCTCTGAATGGAAGGTCTTGAGGGAACACTTCTCTACCTCCACCTCAGCCAGGAGCAGTGTCTGACATGGCCTCACCAAGTGTGGTCGCTTAACTGTGCCACGTCTCTAAAACTGAACCTGCAGCTGCAAAACAGGGTGAGGATGTCGCTGCAAGAGGCTACCAAGATAGTTGTAACCTTTAATCTCCACTCAAACGGATCCTTCCATGCAGCATCTGGTGACAGTGCCAACATCTCACAGCTAATTATGCATCACTGCATTAAGATGGTAACAGAGGCTCTGTGCAACAGGAAAGGGGACTTCATAGTCTTTGATGTGTTTCTATATTTGCTTTATACAAACTTTCAATCTCACACCAGAACTAGTAAACTAGATATAGTTTTGGTTTATTTGAATATACAGTACAGGATGGCTCAACGGACAAATCTACTTTATAGGTTCAGCAACTATGACTACGAGGACAGCACCACTGCCATCGTACACACATACCACTAGCTGTTGCTCACATGCTGCTCTACATCTTGGCTAATTGTGTATTTGCATATCCCCTTAAAGTGATATCTCCCTTTTCTTCGCCCGCACTTTCCAAACCTGTGGCCTCTACCTCCTAGAATGACCACAAAAGCCTGTCCAACATTTACAAGGCAGAAGTTAGGAGTGTGATGGAATACTCTCCACTTGCTTGGATGAGTGCAGCTCCAACAACACTCAAGAAGCTCAACACCATCCAGGATTATATCAATGGCATTAGACAAAGTCAACTTGGGTTTATGAAAGTGAAATCATGTTTGACAAACCTACTGGAGTTTTTTGAGGACATAACTAGCAGAATAGACAAGGGAGAACCAATGGATGTGGTGTATTTGGATTTTCAGAAAGCTTTTAATAAAGTCCCACATAAGAAGTTAGTGTGTAAAATTAAAACACATGGGATTGGGGTAATATATTTGTATGGATTGAGAATTGGTTAGCAGATAGGAAACAGACAGTAGGAATAAATGGATCTTTTTCAGAGTGGCAGGTGGTGACTAGTGGGGTATCGCTGGAATCAGTGCTTGGGCCCCAGCTATTCACAATATATATCAATGATTTGGATGAGGGAACAAATTTTAATATTTAATATTTCCAAGTTTGCTGACGACACAAAACTTTGCTGGGAATGTGAGCGGTGAGGAGGGTATTAATAGGCTTCAAGGCGATTTAAACAGATTGAGCGAGTGGGCAAATACATGGCAGATGCAGTATAATGTGGGTAAGTGTGAAGTTATGTACTTCGGGAGGAAAATCGGAACGGCAGAGTATTAGTAAAATGGTGATAGATTGGGAAATGTTGATGTACAAAGGGACCTGGGTGTCCTTGTACACCAATCAGTGAAAGCAAACACGCAGGTGCAGCAAGCAGTTAAGGAGGCAAATGGTATGTTGGCCTTCATTGCGAGAGGACTTGAGTACAGGAGCAAGGATGTCTTACTGCAGCTGTACAGGGCCTTGGTGAGACCACATCTGGAGTATTGTGTGCAGTTTTTGTCTCCTTACCTAAGAAAGGATAAAGTTACCATAGAGGGAGCGCAGCGAAGGTTCACCAGACTGATTCCTGGGACAGCAGGATTGTCGTATGAGGAGAGATTGGGCCGACTAGGCCTGTATTCACTGGAGTTTAGAAGAATGAGAGGGGATCTCATTGAAATGCATAAAATTCTGACAGGGATGGACAGACTGGATGCAGGGATGATCTTTCTTCTGGCTGGTGGGGGTCTAGAACAAAGGGCCACAATCTCAGGATACGGGGTGGGCCGTTTCGGACAGAGATGGGGAGAAACCGCTTCACTCAGAGGATGGTGAACTTGTGGAACTCTCTACCACAGATGGCTGTGGAGGCCTGGTCACTGAATATATTTAAGAAGGAAATAGATTTCTGGACTCTAAAGGTGTCGAGGGGTATGGGGAGAGAGCAGGAGTTTGGTGTTGAGATAGAGGATAGGCCATGATCATATTGAATGGTGGAGTAGCTCAAAGCACTGAAGGACCTACCCTTGCTCCTCTTTTCTATGTTTCTATGACAAAGCAGCCCACTTGATTGGCACCCCATCCACTACCTTCAACATGCACTCCCTTCACCATTGAAGCACAGTGGCTGTAGTGTGTACCACCTACAAGATGCGCTGCAGCAACTCACCAAGGCTTTTTCAACAGCACCTTCTAAACCCACGACCTCTACTGCCTAGAAGGGCATGGGCAGCAGATAAATGGAAACACCACAACCTGCAAGTTCTCTTCCAAGCCACAAACCATATCAAATCGCCGTTCCTTCACTGTCACTGGGTCAAAATCCTGGAACTTCCTTCTTAACTGCACTGTGGGTGTTCCTACAGCACATGGACTGCATCGGTTCAAGAAAGTAGCTCAAGGGCAATTAGAAATGGGCAATTAATGCTGGCCTAGCCAGAGACACCCACGTACCATGAATGAATATATAAATAAGAGAAGCAGCAAGAGCGAGCATGTGCTTTGATGGGGTAGTGGGATTCCCACTAATGCAGGAAGCCATCAACTGCACACATCTCTCTGGGTGATATATTAACAGGGAGATGCACTGTAATTGTAAGGGCTACCATTCCCTTGACACGCAGTTGGTATGCGACCAGGCCAAGAGAATCATGTTGGTGAATGCCTGCTATCCTGGCAGCAGCCACAATTATTTCAACCTGCACCAGTAAAACCCTTCCCACCATATCTGAGCCTCCATGATGAAATGGTAGGTGATTTCTAGGTAACAAGGGCTACCTGTTCCACTTGAGGCTCATGACACTTTGGTGCTTGGCCACACATGGACAGCGCATCTACAATGAGCGCTATGTGCCAACAGGAATATCATGGAGCAAACCATCTGTGTTCTGAAATAATGGAGCCCTCAAGCACTCGCCAATAAGTGCCTCCAAATTCATGGTGGGTCCTCACAACTTGGCTCTCATGAGGGCACAGCCCTTGCCACCAGGCCTTTGGTAAGGATCCCAGGAGAAGAAGGAGGAAGAGGAGGGGGGCAAAGAGGAGGAGCAGGAGAGAAAGAGGAGGAGGATCGAGGAAGGGAGGAGGAGGAAGTGGGGAGGCACCCAGGAACCTGTCGCTCCATATGGACTGTCAGTGGCCAGAGAACCAGACTCAAAATCTCATCCTCAAATCGCCACTGTCTCATAATTCCTCACAGTGTTCTCTTGGTCAGAGGCCTGAAATAAAGACACCACAAAAATAAAAACCCACAACAACTTTATTTAACAACACTACCAATAATACAGTACAGAACTGAACTATTCACCTTGGAGCAATCCCTTAAGTGCCTGTCTTGCGGATGTTTTTTGCCTGATCTAGTGCTCCTATGCAGTGCTACCCTAGTGGCTGTACCACAGCTGGTGAAAAGCCGCTGACTTTTGGTGCAGGAGACCACGGATGGCTTTGAAGGATGACCTCAAGCACCTCTGGGACTTGAGGGCCCAGCTTCAGACTGTACCATTTCAGAATGGGGGCAACAACCTGAGCTTGTTGACTGAGAGGCAACTGCAAGAGCATTGGTGGTGTGGCAGTGGTGGGAGGATGAAGGCTGTCATCTTGAGAGAGGATAGCAGGATCATGCACCTTGGAGCCACAGCCACTTCCACTGGGTGGCGCCTCAGCAATCCTAGTAATCTGTTGGAAAACAGTTTGCTGGACCTGCATGTCCTGTTGAGCACTGGTATCTGCAGCCATGATGGCATCAGTCTAATTTTGCATGGCACCAGGGCTGGATTGGCATGGCAGGAAGCATGGATTTGATGCTCCCAGCCTGAGTTCCCATTGCAGCACTGTGACATTGGATGGCTGTCGCCTGTGCTGCAGTGGAAGTTGAGACATTGACTACCAGATGTAGCATCATGACTGGTTCTGTTAGTACTGTCATAGAGTTGGCCATCACTTCCACAGTGGAAAGGATGGGCACCGAGCTCTGCTGAATGCGTTGTGCCATGTTGTAGTCTCCATACTTCTTAACAGTAACAGCGCATCTCTGGCAGACAGCAAGCATCTGTCTGCGTGTCCATCAGCCTTCTCCTGTGCATTGCCCTATCAAAGTCCTTATCTTCCCTGCAGCAGAACCGGTGTGCGACCTTGCCTTTCAGGGAGCTGATACACGTGCTATCACTTTCCCCAGTCCTGGCTGCAGCCTTCTCCTGCTCAGTGACCCACCATGTGCTGATCCTGCCTCTATACTATCCTCTAAAATAGGTGCAGTGCTAGTATCTGAGCTCGTGGCTGAAAAGTGTCAGATCAACTGACAGTCTCCTTTATCAGACGTCTGCTGTTGCTCATGCCCTTCATGTTGTAGCTGCACTGGCTGGCCAAATGGCAAGTCTTGGGTATCTGAAACAGGACTGCAGAAGGGAAGGGTTGGGCTGAGGGAAGGGGGCTGGGTTGGTTATACAACCTGCAGCTAGCACGTCATGCCAGATAACAGGAAGATGGTGAAGCGGGATTTGAGAAGGTGCATAAAGCTGGAACATATCATATTGAATGTTCTCAGTGACTCTGGCCCAATAATGCAGGGCACTGTCTCCTGCAAGTGGCTCAGGATTGCAAGCGTGCCTGTCCCTGCTGGTTCTCTGCTGCTCCCTCCTGTTATGTGCAACCTTGTCCTGCAAGAGAAAGGGAAGAGTGCCAGTGAATGTGCCACAATGTGTTTGGATGGTGTGCCTGTCATAGCTGGCACTATGTGGAAGCTGCGAGAGGTGGGTATGAGGCCCTAAGCATTGGTGACTATGTGAGGGTGAAGTGGAGTATATGAATGTTAGGCATGAGCTTTGATTGCTGATGGGTGAATGATGGGGCTTTGATGCATTGAGCAGCATAATAGGCTGGTGGTACGGTGGGTAGGCGATGTCAATGGAAGATGCATTCACTGACTTTGAATACCCCTGTAAGGTCATTGAACGTTTTCTGGTACTGATATCAGGTCCTTGGGGCTAATCTCCAGGAATTACCTTCCCTAGTCATGTGCTCATCATGTTCCCTTCATAGGAATGCCAGGAGGGCCTCCTGACCCCCTGCGGAAACAACATCTCTTCTCCTGAACTAAAGCCTTTCACACAGTATCAGATAACCTGGGAGTTCTCTCTCTGGCCTGTTGCCCTATTGGTAGTCTTCTTCCCTTCCTCAAAGATTTTCACAAACAGTTCCGTACAATGCTGCAGCCTGAATGCACCTCCCCTTTGAGAGGTCTCAATGAAAATTGGATTCTGTCAACAGTATTGCTCGGGATTTGAATTGGAAAGCTGTTGAGGATAAACGCTTTTAGTTTCTGGTCTATAATTTGCAAAATTTGAAGCTGAATATTGAATTGGACAGTGGTTTATTGCATTTCTGAAACTCTACCAACTCCCTTTATGGAACTTACTTTAACATCTTCTACTGGTTTAACCGAAGTTTGGGTCACACAAAAAGGTGAATAGGGAAAAATACAAGGCACCACACGAAGAACTGTTTTGTACCTTTAAGACCTGGAGGTCCTTTTGATCCTTTTTCTGATGGTGCTCTCTCTCCCTTTTCTCCTGGAGAACCATGTGAACCATCTCCACCTGGAGGTCCAGGATTACCTGCAAGCACAATATTAAACTTCATCATTTCAATCCAACTCAGCACTGAGTTGCTTCAGTGCTGCTGAATATTGAAAGCCCCTAGTATACACTTAATAAACATGGCAACACTACTGAATGGCAAAACCCCTCGATAGACATCTCAGCATAGCTGATGATCAAAACTATTGAGATGGACAATCTTACTGTTTTCCCCAGCATTTAAAAAAAAAATTCTTTCATGGGATGTGGACATTATGTGGCAAAGCCAGGATTTGTTGCCCATCCCCAATTGTCCTTGAAAAGGTGGTGGTGAGCCGCCATCTTAAACCACTGCATTCCAAGTGGTGTTAGGAAAGGATTTCCAGGATTTTGATCCAGCGACAGTGAAGAAATAGTGATATGCTTCCAAGTCAGAATGGTGTGTGGCTTGGAGGGGAACTTCCAGGTGGTGCTGTTCCCATGCATCTGCTGCCCTTGTCTTTCTAGGTGGTAGAGATTGCAGGTTTGGAAGGTGCTGTTGAAGGAGCCTTGGTGAGTTGCTGCAGTGCATCTTGTAAATGGTACACACTGCTGCCACTGTATGTTGGTGGTGGAGGAGTCAATGTTAGGTCGGTGGATAGGCTGCTTTGTCCTGGATGATGTTGAGCTTCTTGGGTGTTGTTGGAGCTGCACACACACAAGCAAGGAGAATATTCCATCACACTCCTGACTTGTGCCTTGTAGATAGTGGACAGGCTTTGGGGAGTCAAGTGGTGAGTTAACTGCTGCAGAATTCTCAGTTTCGGACCTGCTCTTGTAGCCACAGTATTTATATGGCAAGTCCAGTTCAGTTTCTGGTCAATAGTAACCCCCAGGATGTTGATATCGGGGGTTTCGGTGATGGTGATGGCATTGAATGTCAAGGAGAGATGGTTAGATTCTCTTGTTGGAGATGGTCATTGCCTGACACTTGTGTGGCATGAATGTCACTTGTCACTTATCAGACCAAACCTAAATTCTGTTCAAGTCTTGTTGCATATGGACATGGACTGCCTCAGTATCTGAGGAGTTGCAAATGGTGCTGAACAATGTACAATCATCAGTGAACATCACCACTTCTGATCTTATGATGGAGGAAAGGTTATTGATGAAGCAGCTGAACATGGTTGCCTAGGACATTACCCTAAAGAACTCCTGCAGCGATGTTTTAGGAGTGAGATTATTAGCTTCCAATAACCTCAACCATGTTCTTTTATGCTAGGTATGACTCCAACCAGTGGAGAGTTTTCCCCCTGATTCCTATTGTCTTCAGTTTTCCTTGATGCCACAATCAGTCAAATGCTGTTTTAATGTCAAGGTCAGTCAATCTCATCTCACCTTTGGAATTCAGCTTTTTAGTTCAGGTTTGGACCAAAGCTGTTATGTGGTCAAGAGCTGATTGGCCTTGGCGCAACCCAAACTGAGCATCAGTGAGCAGGTTATTGCTGTGTAAGTGCTGCTGGATAGCAGTGAAACCTGAGTCATTTCAGAAAATAACATGAATAATGAGGAATATACAATAAATCTCCCAGAATCAGAGATCAAGGGACTAGGGAGAATGAGGGATTGAAATAAATTAGTATTAGTGAGCAGGTTGTATTGAAGAAGTTAATGGGATTGAAGGTTGTTAAGTCCCTGGGACCTGATGTTCTACATGCCAGAGTGTTATAGCACCCTCGCCTTTGAATCAGAGGGTTGTGGGTTCATGTCCCACTCCCGGAAACCAAGAACTGTGATTGTACACGAAAGAGTTGCCAGAGTGTTGAATGATTGGAAGGTAGCAAATATCACCCCACTATTTAACAAGAGAGGGGGAGAGAAAACAGGGAACTACAGACCTGTTAGCCTTACATGAGTAGTAGGGAAAATGCTGGAATCTGTTTTAAAGGATATGATAAATGGACACTTAGATAATAATGGCCTGATTGCGCATAGTCAATATAGATTTATGAATGGGAAATCATGTATGACAAACCTGTTGGAGTTTTTTGAGGAAGTTACTAACAGAGTTGATAAAAGGATGCTGTTGTACTTGGATTTTCAGAAGGCTTTTGACAAAGTCCCCCACAGGAGGTTAGTTAGCAAAATTAAAGTACATAGGATAGGAGGTAATATACCGGCATGGATTAAGGGTTGGTTAACAGGCAGAAAGCAGAGAGTAGGAATAAACGGGTAATTCTTGTACTGGCAGGCTGTGACTAGTGGGGTACCGCAAGGATCAGTACTTGGGCTCCAGCTGTTCACAATATATACCAATGATTTGGAAGTGTGGACTAAATGTAACATTTCCAAGTTTGTGGATGACACAAAGCTATGTGGGAATGTGTGCTGTGAGGAAGATGCAAAGTGGCTTCAAGGGATTTTGGACAAAGTTGGTGAGTGGGCAAGAATGTGGCAGATGGAATACAATGTGGAAAAATTTGAGGTTACCTACTTTGTTAGGAGGACAGATGTGCAGTGTATTTCTTAAACGGTGAGAGATTAGAAAATGTAGATGGAGAAAGGGGCCTGGATGTCCTCAATAATAAGTCACTGAAAGCTAGCATGCAGGTGCAGCAAGCAATTGGGAAGGCTAATGGTATGTTAGCCTTTATCGCAAGAGGATTTGAGTACAGGAGTAGCAAAGTCTTGCTTCGATTGTATAAAGCCTTGGTTAGACTACACCTGGAGTACTGTGTGCAGTTTTGGTCCCCTTCCCTTAGGAAGGATATTATTACCAAATAGGGAGTGCAATGTAGGTTCACCAGGCTTGTTGCCGGAATGGTGGGACTGTCTTATGAAGAGGGATTGGGGAACTGGGCCTGTATTCTCTAGGGTTTTAAAGAATGAGAGGTGCCCTCATTGAAGCCTACAAAATACTTAAAGGAGTAGACAGGGTAGATGAAGATAAGATGTTTCCCCCGGCTGGGGAATCTAGAACCAGGGGCACAATTTCAAAATAAGGGGGAAGCCACATTGGACCGAGATGAGAATTTTTTTTACTCAGAGGGTTGCGGATCTTTGGAATTTGTCCCAGAAGGCTGTGGAAGCTCAGTCATTGAGTATGTCTAAAGAAGAGATTGACAGATTTCTAAATACCAATGACAAAAAGGGATATGGCGATAGTGTGGAAAAGAGGCGTTGAAATGGATGATCAGAAATGATTGTGTTGAGTGGCGGAGCAGGCTCGATGGGCTGAATAGCTTATGCCTGTTCCTGTGTTCCTATGACCCCCCAGTGTAGCAGACAGTAAGTAGCAATGGACTGAATGACTTCCTCTGTGCAGTAATTTTTTAATGATAATTAGCTTGGGTTTCTTGGTGTTAACATTCACTTATTACTGATTTTGATCACACTAAAGGATCTGTACTTACCTTGGATACCAGGTGGTCCGCGAGCTCCTGTTTCACCACGAACCCCTGTTGGTCCTGGGACTGCAACCCCACTACTCTTGTTTCCTTTTTCACCTGGAACAGAGACCATCAGTGAGTTACGCGATACTGTGAATAAAGCTATGAAAGGACATTTTGTACCAAATCCAGAACTCTATTCCATAGCACCTCAATAGCAACACAAGAAATTGCAGCAAGAACTGAAGTACAATTCCCTTTTGCCTCCAGTTGTTTATCTGAGTTGAAGTGCTGTGGTGGGGAGCAGTGTTAAGGGAAAATCAGAGGAAGCATTTCTACTGGTCATTTCTTGCATGCTTCCTAATGCCAGGTTTGGACCACACTGATAAAGGTTTCGGACCATATTCACTTCTTTCTTAACCACAGGTGGTGCATAACTTAACAGCTCCGGAGTCTCACCGAAATTAGAGCTGAGCCCACATTTTTTTTTAGATCTTGGCGAAGCAGCACTGAATGAGTTAGGCTTACTGTTAATAGTTGCCATAGCTCAGCATAGGAGATAAGAAAGTGAGGCCCCATCTGTTGCAATTTTCTACTTTCCTCTGCTGGAAGTGGTTATTTACAATAGGAAATAGTTCCATGATCGCTGCCAATCCTGTGGCACTTAGCTCAGGAAGGCATTCTTCATGTGTGAGGCATTGGTTGTCAAAGGGTTATTAACTGTTGATTATCACAGTGGAGCACACTCTTGATCTCGAAAATACCCCCCCCCCACCAAAAAAAAACTTTCCAACAAAGTTTGCGGGATAGTAATCACCTTCCTAGTCCAGGAATGATGAGACCATTTACAGCATCTCTATACTATCATCTAAGTAGCCAGCTAGTTCAGCACAACCAGGGATCAAACCTGGGACCTTCTGTGTCTGTATGGCTTAGTAACAGAAAGGAAGAGAATGATATTTATAAAATTACAGACTCTTACATGTTCATTCTGTAGGCCTGTGATGGAAATGTGTTCCATTTCTCAGCATAAAGTTTGTCTACCTCGAAAAGCACAAACATTAAATGAAGCAAGTGGCAATTAAGGCTCCACAACATTCTGGTGCTGAATTTCCTGCCACCTCCCCTATCCTTGTGCAGGACAGCAGTTGGTGCAGCCTTATATTCTGCCTGACCATTAATAGGCCTATCGCTTGGCCAAGCTTAGTACTAGTCAAAAGGGAGCTGGCCGGGTGGAGAAAATGAGCTTGGACCTACCATGGTGCCTTGGAAATCCAACCCTGTGTCAAGGGGGAAGACACAGCATCAACATACGAATTAGGAGCAGGAGTAGGCCATTTGGCTCCTCAAGCCTGCTCCACCATGTGACAAGGTCATGGCTGATCTGATTGTGACCTTTACTCTACTTTCCTCTCTATCCCCTATACCCTTTGACTCCCATCAAGGGTCAGCGCTCTTTTTCCAGACCTTTGGATCCCAAGAAAGGGTGAGGAAATTCTTCATTTTATTTTAATTTGTCATTTAGCTACTTTGAATTGCTCGCCCCATCACAGAAATGATTTAGAAATTTTTATTTATTAATAGATTGTGCTAAATTTGATGGATTGAAACAAAAAATAAACAGGTCTGTGCTCTTACCAACAATGCTCACCACTCTTCTTTTTAGCTGAATATACTCAGCAGATCAGTCAATATTGCCCACACAAAAATACATGGAGTGAGGAGCTAGGAGCGTTTTTAGTTCATAAAACTTACAAACTTCACTACAACTCCAAATTGTCATACGAACCTGGGATACCACCAACTCCCCGAAATCCAGGCACACCACGATTACCTTTGGGTCCTTGTGTACCTGGAGGTCCAAACCCAGGTGGTCCAGGGGGGCCCATAGGTCCTGGAATACCAGGGATTCCAGGGGGACCTTGTAGACCCATGTCACCTTTTGGTGAAAATGGTGTCTGTAGATAAAAGGTTTTGTAAAATTAGTACTCATTAAATAATGTAATGAATGAAGAAGTATTGTGAGTTTAGGTTTAAAAACCACTCTGTTATAATATAATATGAACATTTATAACTGTTTCCTTACTTAAGTTAACTAAATAACTTTAAAAGTTATTATTCATTCTTAGGATGTGGACATCACTGGAAAAACCAGCATTTATTGCCCAACCTTACCTGCTCTTAGGAAGGTGCTAGTGGGAATTCTTCTTGAACTCCTGCAGTCTATCTGGTGAAGGTCATCCCACAGTGTAATTAGGGAGGGAGTTCCAGGATTTTGACCCAGGGATGAGCAGGAATGGTGATATAGTTCCAGGTCAGAATGGTGTGTAACTTAGAGGGGGAAAATGCAGATGGTGGTGTTCCTATACACCTTCTGCCCTTGCCTTTCTGGGTGGTGGAAACTGTGTCTGGTGAAGATGCCTCATACCCAATTTGCACATTTTTGAGGGTCTGGGAATAGGAGCTTTATTTAAATGTTTAAATCTAGGCAGGTGATTATGGCTGCAATTTTGTGACATTTGAGCACGCAGGACAGTTTGTGTAAGTACATTCAACTTGGGTAAGCATTCAGGATGGGTTGTTATATGAAAATTAATTTAAAGCTTGTGGTAATAGAACTTATAAATCAAATCTGGATCTATTTTACCTTTTTGTTCGACTTACACCAATGCAGATTTGTGCCAGTTGCTCTTTAGATTACAGACTTTCCCTTAACAATTAGCAGCTGGCAATAGATCAATTTGAACAGCTGATTTAAAAGCAGATAAAGACAGTAAGATATAAATTTCTTAATAATGGGTGAATGCTCCTGCAGTATCATTCTTTTAAAACCCAAGCAAACCTATTCATTTTGCACCAATTCTAGGGACAGAATTTTATGGGCGGGATGCCCCACCACCTGAAAAATGCTGCCCAAAATTATAAAGAACCATGAAAGGAACAAGAATATAGGTAACACTGTCAGTAAGATCCACTCTTGTTTCATTGGGCTTCTTCAGCCTTGTCAAGCATGCAGTATACAGCATTTTCCAGCTGTTTTATCAGATACAATAATATAATGGTGATGGTACTGAACCAGTAACCCAGGAGGTCAGAACCCACTAAGGCATGTTTTGAACTGAATTCAATAAACTTGGTAATATGTGGACTAGCACCAGAAAATAAATGACCACAAGGTCAAATATCCAACAAGTTCACAAATGTCTTTCAGGAAAGATATCCTGCCACTCCTACTTGATCTGGTTTGCACACAATTCTAGTCCAAAACTAATAGCAGTTGCTTCATGCTCCATGAAATGTCTGATCAAGTCACACAGATATAATCAAGACAGTGGCCCCCGCCACCTTCTTGACTCAACTCGGGATGGTAATGAAAGTGGTCTTGCCAGCCTTGCCCACATCTTGAGAACAATGAAAAAAATGTCGTACAGTCCAGCAGTGTCCTAACTAGTTAGGGCTCTGATCCAATTTTGAAGAACAAAGTGGGGTTGATGTTGAGGAGATTGCTGGAGGCCGCATTGAGAACTTCATAGGTAAGTTTTAAAATGCTTTTTGTGAGGAGAAGCATATGAATTTAGCTAATTGCAGGGGAAAACACATCTGCAAACTTCAATATTTTAAAAACTCTTAAGCCAGCAGCACTAAAATTTATTGCAAAAAAGTTTTATTACGCCCAATACACCTAAGTTCACAGGGAACAGAACGTCCCAATTGAAAGTGAATGATTCAGTGTTATTGATCCAGTGGGATAGAGAACCAAACCAATAGTCAGTGGTGAAACTGAGATGTACACCTCTCACTGCATTTAAAAGTGTGCTTCTACCTTTTACATTGACTGCAGCCAGGAGTTAATGGCAAAGAGATTCATGGGGGCCAAGTGGTGAAGCTTGGCTGCAGCAAAGCCACGACCCCTTTGATGTCATTGGAGGAAGGCATGCCCCTTGAGGTCCAGCGGTGCTCCAGTATTCTGGTAGGTGCTACTTAATGCTTTTAAGCAGAATTTAACTATTTCAACTCTTTAAAATACTTTCAATTGTTAACCTTTAGTAACCTTTAGTAACAAGTGTTAACAAGTGGGTTTGAATGTTTACAAGTGTTTACAGGTGCCTTCAGGTGGTTACAGGGGGCGCTAGGGCGAGGCTACTGGAACCAGAAAGTCTGGGCCATTGCATTTTTGATGTGGGGGGAGCAAGTTTCATTGAAAATTCTCTGTAAGTACCTGCAGCACCAATTGTTCCTATAGGTGGCACTATGATACACATATCCAATATTATAGTCTTTTCATAGAATCTTGGAATCATAAGTATGGTTACAACGCAGAAAGAGACCATTTGTCCCATCGTGTCATGCTAGCTATCTGTGAGAACAACTCAGCTAGTCCCACTCCCCCTGTCTTTTCCCCATAGCCCTGCAAATTCTTCCTATTCAGATAATTATCCAATTTCCTTTTGAAAGCCATGTTTGAATTTGTCTCCATCCCATTCTCAGGCATGCAGTGCATTCCAGATCCTAACCACTCGCTATGTAATAATTATTTTCCTCATTCCACCTCTGGTTCTTTTTCCAATCATCTTAAATCTGTGTCCTTTGGTTCTCGATCCTTCCTCCAATGGGAACAGTTTCTCCCCAACTACTCTATTTAGACCCCTCATGATTTTGAACATCTCTATCAAATCTCCTCTTACCCTGATTACAGCCTTCTTGACTGCATTACAACCTTTGTCCAAAACTGGACAAAAGAGCTGAAACCAAGAATGAGGTGAGAGTGACTACCCTTGACATTAAAGCAGTATTTGACCGACAGTGGCATCAAGGAGCCCAAGCAAAATTGAAGTAAATGGGAATCAGGGGGAAAGCTCTTCACTGGTTGGAATCATACCTAACACAAAGGTTGTGATTGTTGGAGGCCGATCATCTCAGCCCCAGGATATCAATGCAGAAGTTCCTCAGGGTGGTCCATCTTCAGCTGCTTCATCAATGATCTTCCCTCCATCATAGGGTCAGAAGTGGAGATGTTCATTGATGATTGCACAGTGTTCAGTATCAATCGCAACTCCTCAGACACTGAAGCAATCCGTGTAAAGATGCTGCAAGACCTGGACAACATTTAGGCTTGGGCTGATAAGTGGCAAATAATCTTCATGTCACGCAAGTGCCAGGCAATGACCATCTCTACCAAGAAAGAATCTAACCATCTCCACTTGACATTCAACAGCATTACCATCGCTGAACTTCCCCCACAAGCAAGATCCTGACTTTGGTCGGAAGCATAACTGGACAATCCATATAAATACTTTGGCTACAATAGCAGATCAGAGGCTGGATATTCTGCAGTGAGTAACTCACCTCCTGACCCTCCAAAGCCTGTCCACCATCTACAAGGCTTAAGTAAGGAGTGTGATGGAATTCTCTCCACTTGCCTGGATGAATGCAGCTCCATCAACACTCAAGAAGCTCAACACCATCCAGGACAAAGCAGCCACTTGATCAGCACTCCATCCATCACCTTAATAATTTGATCCCTCCATGGCGAGTGCATAGTGGCAGTAGTATGGACCACCTACAGGATGCAGCAACTTGCTAATTCTCCTTTGACAGCACATTCCAAACCCATGACCCTCTACCACCTAGACAGACAAGGCCAGCAGATGCATGGGAACACCATCGCCGGCAAATTCCCCTCCAAGTCACATACCCTCCTGGCTTGGAACCATAACACTGTTCCTTCACTGTCACTGGGTCACACCACATGGACTGCAGCGGTTCAAGAAGACAGCTCATCACCCTTTCTCAAGGGCAATTAGGAATGGCTGACAAATGCTGGCCTTGCCAGTGAGGCTCCCATCCCATTAAAGAATAAAAAAAAATCTTCCCCTCCCTAAGGAGAACACCACCAGTTTCTCCAATCCATTGTTAGAGTATGTTTTCCTGGCCACTGAGTTCCCAAAGATTTTTTGTTAAAATGGGGCTGGCCTAAGCTCTCTGCTGGTGTCCCTGCAGCTTCCCTTCTGGGACATCAGATTCTTCCTAATAAGTCCTGCTACTTTCTATAAATTCCATAGGAAAATAAGTATCTTCATTGTAAAGTCAGAATTTCATTATCCCATTGCAGTACTTGATGAAATAAAGTAAAGGTCAATGGTTTAGAATTGAATCTATTGACTATTAAAACATTATTATACAATTAGCACTGATTTTTCGTTAAAGAAAAATAACTTGCATTTATATAGCACCTTTCATGACTTCAGGATATCCCAAAGTGCTTCACAGTCAATGAAGTACTTTTGAAGTGTGGTCACTGTTGTAATGTAGGGAAACTTCACAGCCGATTTGCGCACAACGAAGTCCCACAAACACCAAGAAGAGAATTGAATGGACAAACTGTATTGTTGGTGTTGTTTGAGGGATAAATATTGGTCAGGACACTGGGAGAACTTCCCTGCTCTTCTTTGAATAGTGTCATGAGATCTTTTAATTTCACCTGATATTGCAAATGGGGCCTTGGTTTAAAGTCTCATGCAAAAGGAGGCACCTCCGACAGCGCAGCTCTCCTCTAGTAGTGCACTGAAACGTCAGCCTAGATATTGTGCTAAGTTCTGGAGTGGGGCTCAACACTACTCCTTCTGATTCAACAGGAACAACAACTTGTAATTATAAAAGGCCTTTAACATAATTAAAAATGCCAAGCCAATCACAGGAGCGTTATAGAGCAACATTTAACACCAAGCTTAGCACAATATCTAGGCTGAAATTTCAGTGCACTACTGGGGGAGAGCCACATAAGGAGATACTAGGGCAAAAAGGTAAGTTTTAAGAAGTGTCTTAAAGTGTCCCCTAAGGAGGAAAGGGAGGTCGAGTGGTGGACAGGTTCAGGGATAGGAAGTCCAGAGCTTAGGGCCTTGCAAGTTGAAGGCACGGCTGTCAAAGGTGGAGCAATTAATATTAGGGATGCGTAAAAGGCTAGAATCGGATGACACAAATATCTCAGAGCGGGCTGGAGGAGATTAGAGAGATGGCGGGGGGAGGTCATGGAGGGACTTGAAAATGAAACGAAAAATTTAAAATTGAAGTATTGCTTAACAGGGTGCAAATGTAGGTCAGCGACCACAGGGGTGATGGGTGAATGGGACTCGGTGTGAGTTAGGATGTGGGCAGCAGAGTTTTGGATGAATTGAAGAGAGAATTGTTAACAATATCAGTGACCAGGAAGGGAATTTAGGTTGTTAGCAGTTTAGTGGGAATAGAATTGAGGGAGCAAGTGGTGGGTCCCATGGACAGGAGGAACTTGGAGAGGGCATAAGGAAAGATAGGAGAGAAACAAAGGAAAGATACAATTTCAGGGCTAGGGCAGGGGAGAGCCTTAGAGGAAATTTGGCCAAGTGAGTTAGTGGAAAGGAAAGAAGCAGCAGAGGCAGCTGATTGGTGCTCTCAATCTTAATGGCAAAGAAGTCCTTGAGCTCTTGTTGCTGGTGGTGAGTGTAGAGGAGCTTCAAAGAGAATACTAACACTGAGTCAAAGCTGACACATTAAGAACAAGTAACAGGATGAATGTACTGACTGGGTCACCCTTAATTCCTTGGGGTCCTTGTGGTCCCGGTCGACCAGGTATTCCGTCACTTCCTTCCCTTCCTGTATCCCCATGGAAGCCTGGATCACCTTTGTTTCCTTTATCACCTTGGCTGCCACCGATTCCTGGTTCACCCATCAATCCTGGTGGTCCTCCAAAACCTGGAGAACCTGGAGAACCCTGGAAGTTGTTGATCAAAAAATAAAAGCAACATTGTAAAGCTGGAAAAAAGCAGGGAATTTCAATCAGCAAAATACTATACAAATTAGGGACAGGAGTAGGCCATTGGGTCCCTCAAACCTGCTCTGCCATTCAATAAGATCATGGCTGGTCTGATTGGCTGGCCTCAACACCACATTCCGCCTACCCCCGATTAACTTATGACTCTCTTGTTAGTCAAAAATCTATCTATCTATCTCTGCCTTAAAAATATTAATTGCCCCACCTCCTTCGCTCCCTGGGGAACAGAGTTCCAAAGATTCACGACCCTCTGAGAGAAAAAAATTGTTCTCATCTCTGTCTTAAATGGAAGACTCCTTATTTTTAAACTGTGTCCCCCAGTTCTAGTCTCTCCCATAAGCGGAAACATCCTTTCAGCATCCACCCTGTCAAGTCCCATCAGGATTTTGTGTTTCAATAAGATCACCTCTCAATCTTCCAGACTCTAATGGATTCACGACCAGTCTGTCCAGCCTTTCCTCGTAAGACAACACCCCTCATCCCAGGTATCAGTCGAGTGAACCTTTTCGGAACTGTTTCTAACACATTTATATCCCTTTTTAAATAAAGAGGCTATAAAACTGTACACAGTACTCTACATGTGGTCTCACCAACGCTCTGTTCAACTGCAGCAAATCCCTGCTTTTACATTCCATTCCCCTTGCAATAAACGACAACATTCCATTTCTTCCTAATCATTTGCTGTACTTGCATATAAACTTTTCTCCATTCATGCACCAGAATACCTAGATCCCTCTGTACCTCAGAGCTTTTTTTTTGGAAAAATATACTTCATTCATAAAATATCTGAAACAATATTACAAAACATTTCTAAATGACCATCACAAAAAGTGCAATCATATTCGACTTTTCCACATGGATCACGAGGTGCTTCAATACAATCAATGAACATTACAGTCATTTCATAATGGTCAATGCAGACAGTCAGACAGTGCTATGGTATTGGAGTTATTGACAGACGTCATGTTGCACTCTGAGGTGCTTCAATACAATTATGAAACATTTAAGTTCTGCATCTCACTCCATGTAAATAATATGCTACATTTCTAATTTTCCTGCCAAAGTGAACAAGCTCATTCTTTTCCACATTATACTCCATCTGCCAAATTTATGCCCACTCATTTAACCTATCTATGTCCCTTTGCAGACTCCTTATGTCCTCTTCACAACTTACTTTCCTACCTATCATTGTGTCATCAGCAAATTTAGTAACCAAACATTCGGTCCTTTCATCCAAGTCTTTTATGTAAATTATAAATATTTGAAGCCCCAGTACTGATCCCTGAGGCACTCCACTTGTCATATCTTGCCAACCTGAAAATGACCTATTTATGTCCACTCTCCGCTTCCTGTTAGCTAACCAATCCTCTATCCATGCTAATATGTTATCCCTTACACCATGAACTCGATTTATCTTGCGTAGTAACCTTTGATGTGGAACCTTGTCAAATGCCTTCTGGAAATCTAAGTACAGCACATCCACAGATTCCCCTTTATCCATGTTGCTTGTAACTTCTTCAAAGAACTCCAATAAATTAGTCAAACGTGATTTCCCTTTCACAAAACCATGTTGACTCTGCTTGATTGCACTGAGATTTTCTAAGTGCCCCACTATAACCTCCTTAATAATAGATTCCAGCAATTTCCCTATGACAGATGTTAATCTGTAGTTCCTGTCGTTTCCTGCTTTCTGTCTCCGTCCTTTCTTGAATAGAGGAATCATGTTCACTATTTTCCAATCTGACGGGACCTTTCCAGAACCTAGGGACTTTTAGAATATTAAAACCAATGTATCTACTATTTCAGCAGCCACTTCTTTTAAGATTCTGGAATGAAGCACATCAGGACCTTAACAGCTTTTAGTTCTAATAATTTTCTCAGTACCCTTCCTCTGGTGATTCTAATTGTTTAAAGTTCCTCCCTCCCTTTCACTTCCTGATTCACAATTATTTCTGGTATGTTATTTGTATCCTCTAGAGTGAAGACAGACTCAAAATATCTGTTTAATTCATCTGCCATTTCCTTATTTCCCATTATTAATTCCCCATTCTCACTCTCTAGAGGACAAATGCTCACTTTAAGGACTCTTCTTTAAATTCCTGAAGAAACTCTTACTATCTGTTTTTATATTTGTAGCTAGCTTTCTCTCATTCTCTAATTTCTCCTTCCTTATTAACCTTTTAGTCATTCTTTGCTGCTCTTTATTTTCTGCCCATTCTTCTGACATGCCACTCATCTTTGTGGAATTATGTGCTTTTTCTTTCAATTTGACACTATATTTAGCTTCTTTAATTAGCCATGGATGGTGCATCCTTCCCTTAGAATCTTTCTTTCTCACTGGAATATATATTTTCTGAGTATTCTGAAATAGCTCCTTAAATGTCTGCCACTGCACCTCTACTGACCTGTCCCTTAACTTAATTTCTGAGTTCAGTTTAGCCAGCTCTGTCTTCATACCCTCATAATTGCCCTTATTTTAGTTTAAAATACCAGTGGGGGAGAAGTTGGGGGTGGGCGTGGGTTGTGCCTTGGTGGGGGGGGTCAGGTTAGGTTTCAGGGTTGCGGGGGTGGGGTCAGGTTGGGCCTTGCAGGGGAGATGGGAGGTGGAATTGGGTCAGGCGTCAGGGGCTGGGGGGGGTTCAGGCTTTGGAGGGGTGGTCGGGTCAAGCTTCGGGTCGGGCCTCAATGAGGGGTGGGTCGGGGTTGGGCCTCAGCGTAGGTGGCGGTGAAAGCCGGGAGTCTGGCCTTGAGGGGGAGTCCTGATGGTGGGGGAATCATGTGAGGGGGGGTTCCTGTGGGAGTTGGGGGTGTTTCCCGTGGGGGATGTTTCCATGGGGGGAGGAATCCTGTGGGGGGAAATCCCATGGTGGGAAATCCCGTGGGGGGATCTCCCAGGGGGAAATCCCCAGGGGGGCAAATCCCATTGGAGGGGAAAATCCTATGGGGGGGAGGGAATCCTGTGGGTGGGGAATCCTGTGGGAAGAGAATCCTGTGGAGGTGGGGAATTCCTTGGGGTGGTGTAGTCAGGGGGTGGGGAGTCCCGTGGAGTGGGGGGAGTTCCCTGGGGTTCGGGGGCATGAGGGGAGTCCCATGAGGAGGTTGGTGTGGGCCTGTACAATAGTTACTCATAAGCTAATCCAGGGTTTCAATCCTTCTAACTTTTTCTAGCTATCTATTCATGTAACACAGTTGGAACCATTCGAAGTTTGTGATTTTAATTACATTTTCGGATGGGTCCCAGTGCAGGGCAATTCCCAAGGGAAGTTTGCGCTTCCCGAGCAATTGCCGTGCAAACCTTACCTGGGAACTTCTAGCGAGGGGTTCTCCAGAACATCTTTGGGGTACCCCTGAGTTACACTGCTCTGGAGCTCAGAGGTTATGGCCTATTATGTAACGTTGTAACACAAAGGGGCGCCTTCATTATGAGGTCATTAATTAATCGAATCTCATTGCATATCACCAGATCTAGCATAGCCTGCTCTCTTGTTGGTGCTAAAACATACTGCTCTAAAAAACTGTCCCGAAAATGCTCCATGAACTCATCATTCAGGCTTCCTTTGTCAACCTGATTAGTCCAATCTATGTTGATTATAATCACCCATGATTATTGTTGTACCTTTCTCACGAGCCCCCATTATTTCCCCCTCTATACTCTGTCCTACAGTCCTACGGCACATTATTTTAAATTTTGGAAATATGCTGTTATATTTGTTATATGCTGTTTCCTTGACAAAGTTTCGCTATTTTTCTCTTTAATCTGAATTTTATGGTTGGATAGTGTCCAGAGTTGAAGGTTAATGAGAAAGAAAGAAAGACTTGCATTGTACCTTACAAAACCACCAGGCATTGCAAAGCACTTTACAGCCAATGAAGTACTTTTGAAGTGTTGTTGCTTTTGTGATATAGGAAACGTGACAGCCAGTATGGGCACAGCAAATTCCAACAATGACCAGATGATATGTTTTTGTGACGTTGATTGAGGTGTAAATAACAGGCGGACACCAGGGATCACTCCCCTCCTCTTCTTCAAAGCAGTGCCACAGGATCTTTTTCATCCACTTGAGAGGGCAGGCAGGACCTCATTTTAACATCTCACCTGAAAGTCCAGCATTCCCTCAGTACTTTACTAGAACGACAGCTTTGATTTTTATGCTCAAGTCCTAGAGTAGAACTTGAACCTACAATCTTCTAGTTCGGAGGCAAGAGTGCGACCAATTGAGCCATGAGTGAGTTGTGACAAAGCTCAAAGACAAAGCTGTGATTCTGTTTGCAGAATCATCAGCTGAAGAACCCACTGCTAGGCTTTTGTAGTGTGGGGAGGGTGGGGGTGGGATTACATAAAGTTGACCACAAAATTATTCTAATTGTTCTAACAGTGATGGAATAAAAACAGAACCAGCCACAAAAACAGATTATCTGGTCATTTATCACATTGCTGTTGTGGGAATTTGCTGTCCATATATTGCCGGCTGCTGTTCCTGCATTTACAACAGTGACTAGGCTTCAAAAATACTTCATCGGCTGCAAAGCACTTTTGAGACATCTGGTAGTCAACAGAAGTGTTATATAAGTGCAAGTCTTCCTTTCCTAATTTGCAGTTTCAACAAAGGAATGCCAAAGAAATGGACAGAATTTGGAAAATTTGATGTCAGTTACTTTGCAGCAATTACTTTAAACTGAATACTTAGATGGCTTAACCTTTTCCGCAGCACTACAAGTTCTGCTTTATTTTTACATGTATTTTGGTCACTGGTCATGGTGACTGTCAGAGCAACATTTTTCTCCTGATTGAGACTATACTCATAGTAACGGGAGAGAGTAGGTGCCCTCGAATGCATCTTTAATCAGCTGGCTACACAATGGCATGAGCAGAGAGCGAGGAGAAACACTCCAGCCTGGTAGGGGGGTACTCAATGTGAGATCTCTGCAAACTGGGAGCTGGGGGTAGGGGGGAGGTGGGGGTGGTGAGGTGGGGTGGTGGTGTAAAGGATAAATGAAAAGAATCTTACCAGGAAACCTGTTCTTCCACTTTCACCAGAAGGACCAGGATTTCCTTTCAGGCCCGGTAATCCTGGTCTACCTATCGTGGAAACAAAGCGAATCATATATACCAAAGCAGGAACACCACAAAAGCTTTTCAAATTCCCGAACCTTGTTATTCTTAGAAATTAGAAAGACCCACATGAATGGGGGAACATTCTGAGAGGGGTATGAAGTGTAGCTTAAATAACATATTAATCTTGCATAATGGTAATAACAGTAATAGATATTTCTCTCCATCTTCTTTCTTTTTGTGTGTGCCGGGTGATGGGAAAAGGAACTGCTGAGGGTTGCGGATTACCTTTTCCAGTGGGAGTCACACCGAAAATGTGGCTGGTAGCCCTCAGTGGCTGCATCCTATCATTTGTTCAACTCCCCTACACCAGTAATATCCTCTTACCACTTTTCCACTACCCCAGCTACATCTTACCATTCTCTCATTATACAGCAATTTTCAAATTCAATTGAATACAAATTCCAACAGCTGGCATTTGAACCCATCTCCCCAAGGCATCATTCTTGAGATGACTAGCCCATGACAGTACCACTACACCACCATCTCTCATCCTGCATTCAATTAACAGAGTCATAGATTTGGGCAAAATATCAAAACTTTTCAGAGCGGTTATACCTTCAAATGATAACTTTAAGGCAAGAATTCAAATAAAATACAACAGATCAACTTAATCACAGTACCCTGAAATATGGAATTATTTCAGTGGTTATTTGGAGATGAACGTTAGTAAATATTGGACTCTTTGCATTACTTGCCAGCTAATAAATGTTTTGCTATATCTCTGTACTACCTATATAGTGATATGATTTTTGCTCATTACGATATTAAAAATATAATGGGATCAGCTGATAGGAGGGATCAACCAAAAATAAAACATGTACGAAAAATAAATTATTTTGATGTCCCAAAATTTTAATTGCACCATATGTTGGACCATAGTTTTTGATGGAGTGGCAATTGAGTTGGTTGCCATTCCGCTAAAAAATACTTACCTGGAGGTCCAGGTGATCATCTCGCCCAACCTTCCTACTCAGGCCGGGTGAGATCTGTGTAGCGCAGCGCGTTCCTGGGGCCTACTGTCAAGGGCAACTCAGTCTCAGATAAGTACACCATGCCCCCTTTTTTACAGCACTAGGTCTGGAGGGAGGGTGGGGAGGTCGGCAGTCAGGCCTTGGGGATGGGTGGGGGGGAGGCAGGCCTGGACAGGAGTGGGAAAGTAAGTCAGGCTTGGCGGGGGTTGGGGGATGGAAGGGGAGCCGGGTCTGGTCGGAGGGTGGTGGGGGAGTCAAGCCTGGTACGGGTGGGGTCAGGCCTAGCCAGCAGTGTGGGGTGGTTGGCAGTCAGGCCTGGGCAAGGCTGGGGGGAGGGGTGGTGATGGGGCAGGATGTGAAATCGGGAGGCGGGCCTTGTGGGAGGGAGTTCCCGTGGGCGTGGGTAGTTTCCATGGTGGGCAAGAGTCCCATAGGCAAAATTGGGGGAATGGAGGGAGCCGCCTGGGCATGGGGAGAGAGTCCTGCAGGGGTGGGGAGTTTCCATGATGGGGTGGGTGGGTGCGGTGAGAGTCCCATGGGGCGGGGAGTCCCGTGGATGGGGGGTGGAATCCTGTGAGGGTGGGGAGTCCGTGGGGGTGTAGTCGGGGGGGAGGGGAGACTCCTTTGTTAGGGGGGAGGGGGTGGTTGGGTGGGTGGAGTCCCCTGGGGGTTCGGGGGTGTGAGAGGAGGCCCATGGTGGGGGTCAGGGGAGGTCAGTACAATAGTTACCCAGAAGCTAGAAGTGATTTTAATTCTAACTTTTTCTGGGTAACTACTGATGCAAAACAGTCGGAACCATCCAAAGTTTGCGAATTAAATCACATTTTTGTATGGTTCCCAGTGCAGGGGAATTGCCCATCGGAAGTTTGCATTTCCCGGGCAGTTGCCGTGAAAATCCTTACCTGGGAACCTCCGGCGGTGGGGCAGGTTCCCCAGTGCATCTTTGCGATACCCCCCAGTTACACTGTGCTGGAGCTCAGAAGTTACGGTCATAAAGTAACAACCTATTATGTAGGTACAGGTATGAAACATGTTAAACATCAACAATAGTTTACCAGGTATTCCAGGAGGGCCGGATGGACCAGGAGGTCCAGGATGTGAAGTTCCTCTGCATGTTACACATAGGTCACCTTTATCACCTGTAACAACAGAAAAGGCTCAATTTTAACTCACGAAAACCTCATTTACTTACATAGAGTTAAAACTGAGCCCATTGTATATGAACCAAGGCAACATTTTGTTAAGCGTCATAGCTGATACACACTGCTGTATTAATTGGTATAATAGTTAGCCAACAAATGGAGCTCTCGTTGGGACATTGGATTTTCTCCTGGATAAGTACTGTATCCAATAGGGTTCTGACATATATTTTGTGACTAGCATGGTCTATATTTTTAAGGCAAGTTTAAATTTAAACTTCAAGTGCTTATTTTACACATTTCAGTATGTTTTTGTTTCCATATGGGTGAGTAATTTCAGTGAAGGGGATGGTATACCGGCCATATCCTTCTCAGCACAAAACACTTCCAGGCCAGCACTGATGCAGGGTAAAACTCCCTTTCTACTTCACTAACAATAAAGTACCAATTGAGGTTGTCTTACAGAAAATTAGGCTTAATAGTGAACAGTTTGGCCAAACTCTGCTGCATTTACAAGTGCTCTGATGCTAGGTGTCCAGGGCAATTCTGCTTGCTTATGAGTGTTAGATCGAAAGCTGGAGGGGGTTGTGAGAAAGGGTTGTAAGGTAAGAAAGTAGAATGTGATAATAGCAGGACCAGGGTAAGTACTCTGAAAAGAACAACATGAACAAGTGACAGATGGCCCTTGTGGGGGTGGGGTGGGGGAAGGGGACGGAGGAGGGGGAAAAATGATCAAAAATGCCACTACCTTAATGCCACTATTAGCACCTCCTTTAGCCCTTACCACTACCATTAACACTCACTTTGTCCTTTTGTTCATGACATCTTTGTCAATCTCTCCTTTGCCCCCACCTATCACTGGCCTTCTATCCAGCTTCACATGCTCCACCCCACTTAAACAGTATAAATTTCATCACATTTTTACTTCGCTTTAGCTCTGAAGAAGAGTCAGATTCGAAGTGTTAACCCTGTTTTTCTCTCACAGATGCTGTTGGACCTGCTGAGTTTTTCCAGCATTTTCTGTTTTTGTTTCAGATTTCCAGCATCTGCAGTATTTTGCTTTTACCTTAACCTTGCCAGTTTTTTGCTTTCATACCCTCATAATTGTCCTGCTAGGGGGGGAATATAGGGGTACAGAAAGAACTTATTGAAAGGGAATGAATTACTTAAAATCTCCAGGCAGCCAGTGCTACCAAGCACATTGGCAGCCAAAGGTTGCCAGATGAACCTTGCACAGCCTTAGGGCCTGCAAACAACAGAAAGGCCTTGGGAGCCCGACTGGAGTCAGAGCATTGGCAATAACAACTAAGATTAACTGTGCTCTTCAACAGAAAGGGGAAGAACAGATGGTCCTAGTTTAGGTAGGAGGGAAGGTCTCTGCCTGGGTGAAAACAAATAGGGACATACGGTGCATGTACTTGTTACCAGGGATGTCTGTTTAATGTAAACCTATATGTTGATGAGATCGGAATCTGGAAACTGTTCTTGTACGTAATCAATAATGTATAAATATACTGAATACTTGTAATTTAGCAGAGTACTGTCTCAAGCTGCATTGAGAAGATTCTCTCCTTGCAATTGCTCGAATAAACGACCTGTACCTGAGACTCCTGTGGTCCATTTGTCAAAGTGACCACAACAGTTTGGCGTAGTCGGCAGGATACTCAGATTGGACCCTCAGGACGGCTCTGAAAAGTGGGTGAGTATATTTCATTTACCACCGGTAGTTAGTGCAGTAAGCCTACCCGAGCATGGTCTGGCCGAGTATCAAAGGATCAGGAGAAGGACTCAGGACAGGACAGGAGATAGGAGGCGCCGGGGTAAGAGGGGGAGCAGCGGAGGCGGGCTAACGGTGCCGAAGCTGCGCAGAGAGGCCAGAACCATTACCAGAGATAGGAGGCGGAGCCGTGCTGGCGGGTTACGGTTTGAAATATAACCATAACTGAAGCCGCGCAGGAAGGCCAGACCCCAGTAAGAGGAGGCGGAGCCATGCTGACGGGTTACGGTTTGAAATAAACCCTAGCTGAAGCCGCGCAGGGAGGCCAGACCCCGGTGAAATAAGTGAAACCACACATACCACAGGTAACTAAGTTGTTAGGGCCGCACGAACGTACCACACAGAGACAGACGGGAATAAGAACAGAGCGCCGTCAGGGAAACAGAATGGTGCTATGGAACTCGACTGGGGAACCGTGGACTCTATTACAAGGTTAATAGCAGAACAACAGTCAAGATTAATCACAAAAATGCAGAAAGGGGGGTGGAATCCATAGGGAACCCCTGGAGAACAAAATTAGCGATGGGTAGAACTAAAAGGATAAGGAAAAGAAAGGGGTGATGGTTACTATTACCTTGTATCTAAGTTACAAGAGCTGCTTGTGCTGAAGAGAGAGAGAGAGAAAAGGGGGTACTCCTGGGGAGTTAATAAGCACTGACAGGCAGGAGTAGGGGAAATGTGAGCTTTCATCAGTTCATGATGGTCCCTATAGTTGGAGTCTTCAAGATCCCTTTATTTCCCCCACTGCTATTTGAAGTTTCGTTTAGAATATGAGAATTTGAAGTCGTTAAGTTAAGGATACAGGAATATAAATACATACCTCTAAATATATGTTTGTTTGTGTGCAAGGAAGCATTTGTATGTGAGCTTTAATGTGTTTTCTTCCGTAAATTGTCATTTGTGTGTGTAGTTCAGCACTTTAGGGTTGAAAGCCCCATGTTAGATTGAAGGAAAAGTATACTAAAACATTCCAAAGTTTTGAGTTGAAGGTTTGAGTTGAGATTTCTGGCAAAAAAAATCACAATATGAAGGTATCATAAAGCTAAACAGGGTTAGGTGAACCAACCTTTGTACCAGCCCCTTGCAGACTAGTATCACCAGCTTCCACGCTGATTGGGATTGATACATATGAGTTGCATTAACTCATACGAGTTAGTATTCTAAAATTCTGAGGGAAAAAATTACCTGAAGTTCAAGGGATTCTAGGAAAACCAAAAGGAATAAACACAAGGTCTAGGTGGTTCCAATGGATAAAAAGGGGTTTCTTTTGAAGATATGTATTAAATATGAAAGGAAATCTGCATCCCAACAGCACTGTTATTTGAAGTTGAGACAAGGCTTGAGGTGTAAAGTGCAGTGTAGTTTAGAAGATTACGTTTGAATCACTAGGATGCTATCTAAAATAAAGAATGTGTCGATAAACATACGGGAATTATAACTGGGATACAAATCAATACGCGTAAGGAAGAGGTAGTTTTAATTTTGATAATGTAAATTACATTTCTTACAAAGTTTAAAATTTGAGGTTTGGTTCCTGATAATTTCTCAAAAGGGAATTTTCATTTTAAAAGGTTTGACAACAATTGGCACTAATTCAAATGCTGCAAGCTCTTGTATTTGTAAGTCTGTTCCCAAAATATGAAGCTAAGCTCAAGACCTTGACAAAGTTTGGCAGAAATCCAATTTTTGGCTGAGTTAATGAATGTGGGATAATTCTAAAGGAAACGGGTCAGACACAATTTAGTGGGTTACTTTTGAGACAATAAAATGTTGTTTGAGAAGAAGATAAGGCTCATGTCAATGCCTGATTTCTGTTTTTAAAACTGTTATGAGAATATTTTATTTATTTTAAAGTCTCACCAGGCAACCTGAACAAGAGAAGATGGTAGCTGTTACATGTGTAAAATAGCATGAGGCAAGTAGGAGAAAGAGTTAGGCAAAGAGGATACAATATACAAACTTCTTTAAGGGAAGTGAATTTGATAAGCTGGCCAGCAACTGAGACATTGGAAACGCACAGGGGAAGATAAGCAAGGATCTAGAGACAGAGATCCTCGTTGACATGGAATAGTTAATACGGCCTAAAGAGCAAGGAAACATTATAAACAATCAAAAGAATAGAAAAACTGACATCAAGAGAATCTTAGGATGATCATGGTCAGGGGAAAAAAAACTTAGAGGCAAAACTATGTGGAATCTGTAGTTCAGGAATTGAAATGTAAGGAGAAATAATACTTAACAACAATTTACCACAAGATGGATACAGGTAAAGGGAAAGCTGGAAAAAGGCTAAATAGATGTCTTACTGATTGTATTAATGTGCCTGCGAGGTACAAAAAGTAAGACCACAGGATTAACACTATGATGACAGACAGAGTTAAGCAGCTCCCAGAGAAAACCATCACTGGAAGAGAAGATGCTGAGCCATTGAAAGATAGGATAAGAAGGTGCATTGTAGAATTGTGTTGGCAGTTTAAGGAATTGAGGTCCGACGTGAGACAGCAGCAGGAGACAGTAGACTGGAAGGAGTGGAGGGTGCCTATCCAGATGGATTCAGATTAGAGAACTCATTTCACAGGAAGAGTCATTAAAGAAATGTATAAATTTAAATTTAAACAGAAATTCCACATTCCCTACCAGCCACAGAGCTTGGGGATGGTGGAAAGGATGAACCGAACTTTAAAAAAATATCAATAGCAAAAGCAATTCAAGAGACAGGGAATAGCCCAATATTCTAATGCGCCTTAGGACTACCCCAAGCAGGACCACCAGGTTCACCCCATTTGAAATAATGACAAGGAGAGCAATGCAGTTACCCGAGGGAATAATAGTAGGAGTGGGAGATATAGGACCACTAAAAGCAAGGATGCGAGACTATGTGAAGGAAATAAGTAAGCAATTGCATGAGTTAAGGAAGGAAGTCAGAGACCGACAGGTGATTAAGGATATGGAAGCAGGCAAATCCAAAGAGCAACAATGGATTCCCGCCCCCCCAAGTGGGGAATAAGGTGATGGTCAAGGTGAGCCTGGAGCGAACAGGCATGGACCATACGAGGTAATTATGACAGGTGATACGTGGGCACTTGTAGGTATGAGAACAGGAAGTAAATGGAGGCATTACACACAATTAAAGATACATGACAATTGACTAAGCAGTAACCCGGAGAACGGGTGCCAATATTAATGTCTCCACAGGTCTACGATCCTGGTTGTGGGCGTATCAGTACTGGCAACAAGGTCGGGGATCATCACTGCTCATCCCGCACCACAGGAGGAACTTTGGTACAGCACGGACACTGCCAAATGCGACATACAATGGGGAATGATAAATGTAACAGTAGGAGAACAAATGCTTTCGAATTGTAGTAAGGGTTTACTTCAGATCGGGCATGGGAGGTCCGCCACTATCCAGCCACCTCCCACGTCTACTTCCACAGTCCCAGTAGAGATAATTGAAGCCCCTCAAACCATACCGACTGACCCGCCTTGTCCAACCATGCATCCAGGACCAACGAATGATTTGGTACTGGTTAATCAGAAGTTTTGTATGATAATGTGCACCGCAAGCTGGTACCCGTAGTCTTGAACATATCCAGAGTTGCCCCGCCCCAGTGGTGCTCAACGCATATTCGAGCACTATATGCGGCTCTAATGGGGCAGCTGATGACTGAAGCATCTCAGTTCAATGGTGGGATGCAATCAGGTCTAGAAGGAAACCGAAATAAGCGCAGCCTGATAAATGATGCTGCCACGATATTCAATATAGGTACATCAGTGGTTGATTCAGAACTTGGCAACTGTTGATCAGAAGGTCCAGACCTTGAGCTCCAAGCTTAGGGAAATTTTAGAGCGGGGACAGGGAATTCACAACACCCAATTAAACACAGACCAGGACATGACACGATTAATTCAAAACCTGACTACCTTGCTCGAAAGTCATGCGGGGACTATCAATAAACTGATTGGGATAAAAAATATATTTCAGATAAAGCAAGCAGAAATGATGTTTGCAGCACTTATGGATATTGGGCACTGGAACAAGCCCGAGAGAATTTAAGACAGATTAATGAAGGGGTAGTTCCTTTATGGGTAATGAGCATTTATTTAATCTTTCACGACACAAGGATCATGACTTGATTGGTTGCCAGCTCAGAGGTTTAACACACGTATATAGAATGAATGTTGAATGTATAGTAAATAATGATATGCTAATAGGCATTGTTTTAGTAATACTTGTCATACCTGTCAACACCCGACAGGACATTATATAGAGTAGAAAATATTGGGGTTATAAGGGAGAATTACTTAGTTAAGTACTACGATATTCCACCATATGCAGTGGACATAGAAGGGAATATAGTTAGCACCACATTAGAAGGGTGTAGTATAGAGACCACCGCAGTAGTATGTGCACATCCAATATATGAGATGGAAGAAGCTAAGTGTGGATTTAAAGCAGCAGCAAATGGTGTCAGCTGTGGCTCAGTTCATAGCACCCTCGCCTTTGAATCAGAGGGTTGTGGGTTCATGTCCCACTCCTGGAAACCAAGAACTGTGAATGTACTCGAAAAGAGTTACATGCGATCTGTTGATAACTCGAAAGAAAGCAAATTGTACAATGGTAACTATATGGACTGCAAAAGAACCAACCCATGTTGCATAAAAAGGGAATGGGAGATATTGTATCACCACGTGGCAGCAGAAGATCCAATACAGGAACAACCGGATATGCCCCATCCATAATCCTTCAGTGTGCCTACACCCACAGGCGCCAGCAAAGGTAGGGAAAGTGAAACTGGTCGAAATATACAAGAGAGGGGCTATTCAGGTCAAGGAAAGCCTTAAGGATAACCTGACACAATATTTGAACCAGTTCTCCTATAAAATTCCCTTATTGCCCGAGCACCTAACCACGATTCGGAGGCAGGCTCAACAGATATACTATGCACTGTAGCAACAGGTTAGAGCCTATGTGGATTACACTTGACCAACTAGTCCAGACAGAATGGAATGTCGCACTTAAAAGGTGTCAAGGCCTACTTCTGACAGAGACATTTCAAAGGAAAAGCTGCAATGCAAAAAGTGAACTGTAATCTCCTGTGGGTTGCGGAGATAATGAAGGCTGGTTACCATCTCCTGTGAGTTATATCCCAGACTGTGGACATGATGTGAGTTGAAAGAAAGCAGTTTCTGGGTGAAAGACATGTTTGTTTTTTACACTCCAGGAATAAACAAGAAAAGGGGTTAAAAGCCAACTGCAACCCTGGTCTCTGTGTGACAGCTTTGGTGTTCCAGGCCTGGTGTGTGAGGGTCGCAGCGGAAGAACATCAACTAGGCATCCCTGTGCCTGCAGGTAAAACAGTTCTCTCTCTCTGATTGCTGGAAGCAAATCACAAATCAGCAAAGCCACAGTCGAAAAGGAAACAGGACAATTCCCTTCAGCTAACGTGCAGAACCAAGAATCTCCAAACCAACTGCTCAACTGCTAAAGTCAACTCTACCGAAATCACCCAACTTAACAACCATAACGTTTCACCTTCTACTCCTCATGGACAAACCAGAGACTGATTCGTATATCTTTTTATTTTTGGACTCAATTTCTCATTTCTAATCTGTGTGTTTGTGTGTTGCACTTTTATTAATTTTTCTCGTGTTTAGTAACTAATAAACTCACTCTTTCTTTGACTCAAGAAAGCCTGGTTAAATTGGCTCCTTCCTTCAAAGCACAAATACATTTAGACTGGGAAAAGATATCCACGAGGGAAGGGATCCTTTTTAAATTAACTTTGTTGTGTCCAACCGAGGGGGTTGAATAAACGAGGGGAGCCAGTTCATCCCTCCTCACCTGGGAGCATAATAATTTGGGGTACCTTGTCCGGGATCATAACAGTTTGGGGGAACCTCTCCCGTGGACCGGTCGTAACAACTTATCGAGAAAGGCTGAACAGGTTGGGTGTAATTTAACGTAGTTCGACTGGGGTCTCACCCACCAGATGGAGAACCGGCAGGAGCACTGCATCATCTCCGTTGGTGAAGGTCCATCAGAATTAAGTGTCCATCAGGCACCTTCCCTGGGATTTAGGATCTCGGGGTGGGAATCCCGTGCCCTGAGAGCTGCAAGTCAATTAAAATCCAGCAGCTCGCCATTGCCCATCAGCGCCACAGGGAGCAGTGGCAGCTGTCAGTTACGCACCTACTAAAGCCTAGAATCACCAAGGGACCCAGGCCACAGGTGAATGAAGGCGGGATGGGGGATGGGGCTTGCAGGAAGGGGATTGCTGGCTCGGTTGGGGGGTGGGATTGTGTGGGGACGAGGTGGTGAGAAGAAAAGGCAGGGGGGTGGCTCTCAGCAGCCCCCACCTTCCCAATGCCTTGTGTCTTGATCAGCCACTGAGTGCCTTTGAAGAAGGGATCCTACTATTAGCTTGGGTTTGCTTCTCGGGCTTTCCATGTGTCGACTCAACCGCCTGAAGCTGGTTGAATTCCCGACCAGCTCCTTATATCAGTCATTCCTGTTGAAGAGCCAGCAGGGCTATCTTCTCCCATGAGGCAGACAGTCAATTATGTTCAGTAAGAGCCACTGAAAGGAGCCCAAGTGGGATTTTCCAGTTAGCCTCTAGTTTCCCAATGTGACGAGGGCAGTTCAACTACTTATCCATAATTGCCCTTGAGAAGGTGGTGGTGGCGAGCTGCCTTCTTGACAACTGAATAGCTTACTAGGCAATTTCAGAGAGTAGTTAAGAGTTACCCATTGCCATGGGTCTGGAGCCACATGTACGCCAGACAAGGTAAGCATGGTAGATTTCCTTCTCTAAAGGGCATCAGTGAATCAGATGGGTTTTATGACAATCTGGTAGTTACATGACCACCATTACTAATACTGGCTTGTAATTCCAGATCTATTTAACAGCTGAATTTAAATTCCCCAGCTACTATAATGGGATTTGAAATCATGGTCCAGGTCTCTGGATTGCTAGTCCTGTAACATAATCACTAAGTTACCATTCCCGTTACTTTACAGATGACCTAAGCTGAACTCTGTGGGCTTTCCACATGAAACAATGAGCAATGCCACCCTATCTTTGAAATTCAGTATTCAGTTTATCAAGGGCAATGATGGATGGGCAATAAATGCTGCCTTTGCCAGTGAAGCCTACATCCCATGAATGAATAAGAAAGAAAAACAGACCTAATCCAACAAGGATACAATTACATAGAGTTTACAACACAGAAACAGGCTATTTGGCCCAACTGGTCCAATCTGGTGTTTATGTTCCACAAATATTCAACATCTATAATAAGCTATGTAGGGTTGTGTAGAACAGGAAATATGGAAATTCGGTGAAGTTGTGAGATAACATAAGCACATGTTACAGGTGGAAGCCATTGCAAAATTATTACCACATGCACAATTCTTGGATCTAGCTGCTGGCATCAACTGACCCTAGTGATGAATTGACCAGAGGAAGTTTTTGACTGTTGCTACAATGCTGGACAATGTGGGCTAAAATTAGGCAAAGGGGAGATATGTGGTTTTCAAGCAATAATTTACATCATGATACAACAGAGATGTTCATGACTCATGAGTGAATTTCAATTCAAGCTGTAGATTTTGGCATTGGTAGTTCCTCTGCCTTGCATTGTGCTCTGTCCTCCTTCATGTTTTCCTTTTCCATAAACAGCACTAAGTCTAAATCAATGAACAAATGCTACTTTGCTTACCTTTGTATCCACCTGGGCCGCGAAAACCAACATAGCCTCCTGGACCTGGTGGCCCTCGAGCTCCTGGTTGACCGTTTATACGGATTCTTTCACCTGAAAAAGTTCATTCAAAATGTTTAATTGTATCTACAGGAGTTTTCTATAAAATAATTTTATTTTTGCTCCCTTCTCTTGTAAGCTATTTGGCTCCATGAGCCTGTTCCACTATTCATGGCTGATCTCCTCAGGCCTCAGCCTAATCTGTGATCCTTGTGCTATACTCTTGCCAGGGTTATAGTGGGAGTATGCCAGTAGTGTTGTGGATTTGTGGCCACCACATCTAGGACAAGGGAAATACCAGGCAAGGCACATGAATGTGAAACCGTACACCACAGATTCATGTTGAAGCTTCTCATCTTGCATTCATCAGGATATTTGCAAGAATACCAAATGTAAAGGGAACAACAATTTATACACCATGAGAAGAGAGTGCTGATTGGTTGACAAGTGGACTCTGATAGATAGAGGCATTGCCATGGAGAATGCACCAGTTAAGTGATGACCGACAATTAACTTCCAAGCTTTGTTTAAATTTAAACCAGGCAGGTTTAAAGGTCAAGGCATTGCCCTGGGGAATGAACCAGAGAATGACTGTTGCCTATGAGTAATGTGGTATATGAATTTCAGTGCCTGTGTGATGCTAGGTATGTAGGCCGTACATCCCAAAGACTGGTGGATCGTATCAAACAGCATGTCCCTTTGGTTGTTCGCAGCAGGCAAGGTACAGACCATACCCAACTAGCCCATGCTGGCAAAACTCAAAACACAGTGTCCAACATTAGATGTGATTCTGTGATTGGTCAACGTTTATTAAACAATCCTGGGTGTGCTAAGAATTAGGCTGGCAACCAATTTAAGATGATCAGTTAGGGTCACAGTGTGGCACACTTACACATACTAAAAGCTACATATATTAATCCACAGGGCCCTGTTCTTTGCAGGGAGAAAGGGCATGTACACACATTGCGGAAAGAACATGTATACACATTGCGCCTGTTTCAACTAAACAAAATAGACATTCTCTGGTTCATTCCCCAGGGCAATGCCTTGACCAATCAGAGTCAACCTGCCTGGTTTGAATTTAAACAAAGCTTGGAAGTTAACTGTTAGTCAACTGGTGAATTCTCCATGTCAATGCCTCTACCAATCAGAGTCCATTTGCTAACCAATCAGCACTCTCTTCTTATGAAGTATAAATTGTTGTTCCCTTTACATTTGGTATTCTTATGAATGTCCTGATGAGTGCAAGATGAAAAGCTTTGACATGTGCCTTTTTTCAGTGATACTCAAGTTCTGTACAACCAAACAGCTATTTATTTACCACAGATTCCTTTGTGAAGAATTAGTTGACATTCCTACTGAGGAAATCTAACCAATACCAACACCTCTTGCCACGTTTACTTGAAGTGACTTGTACAATTGGAGCAACTGAAGTGTGGTATATTCAAGCTCCAACACATTGCAGAAGATCATCACGTAAATAATATTTCAGTACATGAACACATTTTTTTGCCTCCATAATAAAAAGTTGTATTGCAGTGAATAATTCACTGCATTGTATAGCATTACAACCTTGTTCAAGATAGAATAAAGGGAAATATTGTACCTGATAGACCCATAGGACCTGGTGGGCCTGGTAAACCTGGAAAACCAGGAGGTCCTGGAGGACTTTCAAAAATCTTCCCAGGGTCACCCGTATCTCCCTTAGGACCTATTTGTCCAGGATATCCAGGTTGACCTTTGGGTCCACGACTGGAGCTTCCTAAAGAAAGTGGTAAAACAATTGTGAACAGAAGTCATGCTCAGTAATGTACATCAGTAACATATCTTTAATCTGCTTAACCTGTCACAGGGTTGCCTGCTGAAGTCATCTTCTTCTGTAAAGAAGAGTCTGAATGGATGGGGTGCAATTATGCAATGAAGCAAAGGCTATACAACAGCGTATAGATGAGTTATTCTAGGAAGATGAAGTGTGAGTCACCTTACTTGCTGAAGATGGTAAAGAAGGATATATATTTTTATTCTGTCAGTTCTATCTCTGCATAAATATAAGCAACCTTCCTCAGCTGAAAGTCCATTATTTCTGGCTTGTTGCAATAGTTCAGAAATATCCCAGTTACTTCAGTTCTGTGCTCCACTTTCAGAAAGGTACTGGCCAAATTTGGGTTAATAAGACTCTTGCAGGAATTATTTAGGCAAATATGTTCTTACCCAAAATACATAATTCCAATTATAAACATATAAAGAGATATGCTTATGTGGCAGCATATGAAAACTGACAGAGCCGACTGTGGCATTTTTGTTCAAAACAGATACCTTCTTCCACACACCTTACCAAAGGTGGCAGGTAGTTGACATCGCACTGACCTCCTGCATGATTGCCCCCCAAACATGCTCAGCCATCTATTTTGTTGTAGGTTGTGCTTCCAACTCATTCATTTCAATTCATTTGTCCATTACCTCACACCATCTACACTGATTTCCTTTTATTCAATCCAGGGATATGACTGTTGCCAGCATGGCAAGTATTTATTGCCCGTCCCTATTGTCTTTGATAAGGTGGTGGTGAGCCTTCTTCTTGAACCAGCTGTGGCTCAGTTCATAGCACCCTCACCTTTGAATCAGAGGGTTGTGGGTTCATGTCCCACTCCCGGAAAACCAAGAACTGTGATTGTACTCGAAAGAGTTGTGACTGTTGATAACTCGAAAGAGTTTGAACCACTGCAGTCCATGTGGTGAAGGCATTCACACAATACTATGAGGTAGGCAGTTCCAGGACTTTGACCCAGTAATCGTGACATGCACAGATCTGGACTCTCCAGTCAGGGGAAACAGCCTCGTAATGTCCACCCTGTCAAGGTGTCTAAGAATGTTATGAGTTTTAATTCTTCTAAACTCCAATGGAGTGGCTAAATTGTCTTTTAACTAGGATAAAATATGGAGAGTTTCGTAATCCAGCTTCGGAGAGAGCACTAAAAGAAAAGCAAAATACTACAGATGCTGGAAATCTGAACTAAAAACATCGAATGAAGAAGAGTCATATGGACTGCTAACTCTGTTTCTCTCTCTACAGATGCAGTTAGACCTTCTGAGTGTTCCCAGCATTTTCTGTTTTTATTGGAGACAGCACTGTTTGCGTGTGATGGCTCAAGAAAAATAAAGAGGGAAAAAAGCCCCGTGCAGATAGCAAGAATTCTAGTGGAAACACAATAGAGATCACTGACGTTGAGGGACAATTTTCTGTTGTGCCAAGATAGTGAAAAACATATGCCATTTCTTTCAGTCACTTCTTTATCTTACTGATGTTATGAAAATTAAATTTTCAAGCCTTCAAACCATCATTTGTGCACATTAAGCTCAACATGTTATAAGAGTAAGTGAAATTGTAAAAACTTATCCTCTTATTAATGTAACAGATTCTGATGCCATTAAAAAATCCAAAAGTATATAAACTGTAAAGCAGGTCTCAGTAAGGGGAAAGAAAACAAATGGGGAATAAAAGAATAAAACAGGACACCAGAAAGAGTGACTTCAGATCTGATTGCGCTTAAAATTTTGGGTATAAAATTATATCCTTACAGAGTTTGTGCAAATGCAGGAAATGCGTTCTCTAGCCTTTTGCATGGGGGGAGGGTGGTGGGGGAGGTGTGGGCAGAGCTAGGTTAATAAGTTAAGCAGGGTTTCGGTAGATGCAAGGGATGTGGAGCAAATGATCAAGGAATTTTGTGCGCTGCAATGTTCTGGTGTAAAGTCACTGATGCATGAATTTCCTTGGAAAATTTCTGACATTATGCTGAAACTTTCCATAAAATTCCAATTTTCATGTCTTTAATAGAAATTACTCAATAAATGTTGAACAGCAAAGTTTTATTCAGTAATACTTAACTTTGGATCAGTAGTAGAATATCTTTTTATAAAAATGCAGTGCAGTAGCAGCAGTGTGTACCATCTACAAGATGCGCTGCAGAAATTCACCAAGGGTCCTTCGACAGCACCTTCCAAACCCACGACCTCTACCATCTAGAAGGACAAGGGCAGCAGACACATGGGAACACCACCAAATGGACGTCCCCATCCAAGCCACTCACCAACCTGACTTGGAAATATATTGCCGTTCCTTCACTGTTGCCGGGCCAAAATCCTGGAATTCCCTCCCTAACAGCACTGTGGGTATACCTATACCATATGGACTGCAGCAGTTCAAGAAGGCAGCTCACCACCACCTTCTCAAGGGCACTAGGGATGTGCAATAAATGTTGGCCCAGCCAGTGAAGCCCACATCCCGTGAATGAATAAAAAAAAACACACCCTCACATCTCCATCAGGTACATATCGTCTCAAGCTCAGGTCTTCAACCTATCCATGGGTCCGCTCTCTACACAATCATTCCATGCCGTGCCCTGCATCCTGCTCACACTCTCTCCATCTGCTTTCATGCCGGAGAAGCCTGGTCACATCAGTAGGAAGAGGTCCCAGACCAGGGGTGGAGCGTCCCACATTAGGCCATTCACTCATTTTGAGGGAGTGTGCCATCGCGCTGACTGGTGAGGACGTGGACTGTGCCTACGTTGATGGTGAGGTCGGTGGCGAACGCCCTCGTGAGGATCCTGCACTACATCATCCCCTCTCTCAACGTAAATGTGAGTGCTCTCTCTCCTGCTTTTGACTCTGCTGACATCACAAGAGCAGTGGGTGAGTTCCTGCAGTCGCAACGCAGGAGTGAAAATGGTCATCTCAGGATCCTACTTTCCCCTCAAGGAGTCAGGCTGGGGTCCTGAGGCACCCGAAGGGAGGAGGAGCGGCTGTTGGACACCCCTGGTCCAGTTAGTAATCTCAGAGGCTGTCCTCTCTCTCTGTGTCCCCTTCGCCTGTGAGCCCTTCAACCTTGTCCTCTGTCATTGCAGAGGGAGCAGCTGGAAAATGAGTGATTCTAGAGGGAGAAATGCATGTGTGGCAGGGCCTTTCGGAGCCTCGTGCAAGCGCTCTCCCATGTATGCAGATCCTTCCTGTATCACACTCACCTCAATGTCCTGAGCATTTTTAATGCTGCCTCCTGGGGTTCACTTTCAGTTGTCCATCTGAGCTGCCCTGCATCTCCGTCCACCCAGTGATCACACTCCCATGCAGCATCTGATCTTGCCCACCATGACTCTCATTTCACTTTCGATTTAGATAACATGGTGGTGATACAGTATTTCATTCACTCCCCCGTCCTCTCCTCTCCCTCAGGGACCCATTTCCTTTCCCCCATCTCTGTTGACCCCCGGCATCACCTTCCACCTCCCCTCCGTGACTTACCAGCCACAACCCTTTTCCTTCGGGGATGTCCAGGTGAACGTGCATGTTCCCTTCCTTCCCATCCGCATTCACATTAACCTCCCCAACCTCCTCCTTCCCACCCCCAGGGTCCGTGTCTGCCTCTGAGTTCCCACAAATCACCATCGCCATCACTTCTATCGATACTGTTGAACCCTCGCCCTCCCACCCTACTGCCTCACTCTGCCCTCGGTCATTCTCACCATTCCCTCGAACCACGCTGACCCTCAGTTTGCTCCCCAGGAGGCAGTCATGGACTCATCAGAGCCCTCCCTTGCACATTCACCTGAACATCCCCACCTCTGGATCCCTTCCCCCTGGAACTCCTTCCCTCTTTGGAATCCCTTCCCCCCTTGGAACCCCTTCCCCCCGCCCCAAACTCCTTCCCCCTTTGGAACCCCTTCCCCCTGCCCCAAACTCCTTCCCCCTTTGGAACCCCTTCCCCCTGCCCCAAACTCCTTCCCCCTTTGGAACACCTTCCCTCCTTGGAACCCCTTCCCCCCCATAACTCCTTCCCCCTTGGAACCCCTTCCCCCTGCCCCAAACTCCTTCCCCCTTTGGAACACCTTCCCTCCTTGGAACCCCCTCCCCCACATAACTCCTTCCCCTTGGAACCCTTTCCCCCCTTGGAACTCCTTACCTCCTACCCCAGAGCTCCTTACCACCACCCCTCCCTAGACTCCCCCTACGCTTAGTCCTTCCCCCTTCCTGACTCCTTCAAACACCCTGACTTCTTCTGCCATCCTTAGTCCTTCACCCCTCCCGGCTCCTCCCTCCAGCCTTGCTTCTTCCTCCAACCTTACTCCCTCCCCTCTCTGTACTCCTTCCTCCCCCTGGACTCCCTCCCCTCTCTGCAATCCTTCCTCCCCCTGGACTCCCTCCCCTCTCTGCACTCCTTCCTCCCTCTGGACTCCCTCCCCTCTCTGCAGTCCTTCCTCCCCCCCAGACTCCCTCCCCTCTCTGCACTCCTTCCTCCCCCTGGACTCCCTCCCCTCTCTGCACTCCTTCCTCCCCCCCAGACTCTCTCCCCTCTCCGCACTCCTGCTTTCACCTGGACTCCCTCCCCTCTCCACATTCCTTCCTCTCCCTGGACCCCCTCCCCTCTCCACACTCCTTCCTCCTTCTGGACTCCCTCCCCTTTCTGCATTCCTTCCTCCCCCTAGACTCCCTCCCCTCTTCCCACTCACTCCCTCTTCCCACTCCCTCCTCCCTTGGGACTCCCTCCATGACGTCGTGGAACTGATTTCTGGCCTTCTCGCCATCTTGTCCACTCATGCCGTCGAACACACCCGATGCCAGCAGGCACGGAAAATTCCACCCCCAGTGACAGATGCAGCCAAAGTGGATCATCTATGGATCTCTCATTAACCCCCAGATGCTTGTCACACTGTGAGCCAATTGGTTTCATTGAAACTCTGTCTTTCTCACTGTGGCGGGGGGCAGGTGGTGGTGGTGTTCCAGTTTCCACGCTCGAAGAACTCGTTTTGGAATTCTCTCCCAAACGTTGCTTTCATCGGATGTCTTCAACAAGGATCCAGCTCCAGGGTTTCAGTCTCTCCTTCCGATGTTCTTTTCGCCTGGATCCCCGCATATACTCATGCTTCACCTTCCATGCACACTCTCAGATATTCGGCCTTGCCAAGCAGAACACCACTGCTCTAAGGGACAATAGTAAGGAGTCACCAAACTTCGACTGCCTTCTTTGATCTTCTGGCTTCTCTCAAGCCCGCTGCCCTTCAATTCTACTCCCTGCAGCTTTCTCTCTTTAATTCCTCTGCTCCTCACTTTAACTTCACTTAACAGGACCTGTTTCAGATTCCTGTCCTTGTCCCTTAACTAGTCTGTCTTTCTGGGATCTCTTTCTGTCCCACTCCCTGGTCTGGGGCCCACTTCTTTATTTTGAGACCTGCTCCCTGTCCCCATCCCATGTCCTGCTCCTTTGAACAACTTTTCTGGAATGGTGCACCTCTTTTAGGTCACGCTGTTTCACATTTGGGTCTTCTTTCCCTTCTGTGCAGGCGTGCAGAGCTGGTTTACTGGCTGAAGATATTAAAGAAAGAAACTGCGTCTGTGCGCAGAGCCATTTAGAGTCCTGAAACAGCAAAATCCACTAACTGCGCATGTGTGGCCATTCTTTGGCTGGCGCATGAGAAGAAGACCCAAAACCGGAAAAACCACGGACTGCGCATGTGTGGCCATTCCAAGGTCAGTGCATCTGCAGAGACCACCTGGACCCACTGGGAACGGTAGTTCCCAAACTCTGAGGGCCTGATCTCCAATTTAAAAGGTAAGTATGTTTTTCTTTCTTTGGGGTTCGTCACACCTTTCCTAAAGGATATTAGTGAGTCAGATGGGTTTTTACAACAATCAATGACAGCTTCATGACACCATTACAGTAGACGAGCTTTCAATCCCAAATTTTAAAAATTAAGTAATTGAATTGAGATTCCAACTACTGCCATAGTGAGATTTGAACTCACATCCCCAGGGTTTTAGCCAGGTGGCAGCGCTAGTATAGTAACATTGTCATTACACCACTGTCTCCCCTTATTGTTAAACAGGGTAAATACAGGATCTTACCTGGTTTTCCTTGTAAGCCTGGCTGACCATCAGCACCTGTAAAGTTAAAAATAAGTTAATAATTTCATTTTGTAACATATGGATTATAAAAAAACAAGATGACTGCCTTGAATTTCTGAAATTTATCATGGTTTTCATTTGATGAATATAAAACACTTGACAAAATATTTGTATCAGAAATAATTATTTGGTCATCTAAGCCAAGAGAGACTTGAATTGTTTCTGTAGCATTCAGTGTCAGACTCTTACTCTTGGCCAATGTTCAAGACTTATACTTGGGCACCAGCAAAGCTTTCTCATCAACTATGGATGCTGCTCCAGTCTTGACCACAGCTACAACACCATCTGGGACATTCAGGCACAACTGTAAAGAATCTCAGATTCTGCCTTGAGCACACTTCAATATCCACCTTGAAAGAGATTGGTGGCTTGTTCTCTAGTTTTTTTTGTGTCTTTCCCCTTGACCAATCTCTTTTGCTTTAAGTTTTCCTGTCACCTTATCTACCTTTGATTGGATGGAACCAGTTTGCATCTTTCCTGGCCTAACTTCTACAATGGTCTGTAAAGAGGTTTACAAAATCCATCAACATCCTAGGGTTACAATAGACCAGAATGTGGTCAATGCCACATAAATACTGTGGCTACAAGTTGGGAATTCTGCGGGTGTACCTATACCAGATGGACCGCAGCTGTCTGTTATGACACAGCAGTTGTTAAAGGCTGTGTTATTTAAAATCCCAAAGGGAAACTTTAAACAACTGTCATAACCTTTATTTTCAATTGGTATGTTTTGAGCTGCAGCTCTAAATTCAGGAATAAGACCACCAGTTCTCGAGAGATTTTTATATCAAACTAAATGAAACGTTTATTAATTTACAACAATTTAAACATATACACATGGCTACAAATTACTACTGTCATAACTTTTAACAAATTCCCAAATTAATCTCCACTAAGGCAACAACAGCCCATAGACTTTAAGCAGACACCATGCAAAGCATTTTCACCTTACAAATTCAAAATGAGGTTCTTTTGGTTTCTTTGCAGACAGTTGTAGGCTTACAGCGCTTTGATGTTACACACTTCTGCTTTGCACACACAAACTCCTCTCAGGTTATACCCAGCACTTCTCTTTGAATGTAAATTCTCATTGTATCACCAGGACCTTTGAACTCCTTTCATAGTACCAATTTTATTGCTTGGTGTCTCCTAGCTAGGTGCAAGATTTCACTCCCACCCTTGAATGCTCTATTCAACAAAATGCAAATGTACTTCTATCTCTGTTTACATCTCAAAACTATTATACATCAAAGCATCCAGGCTAGCTGGCTTTAATCCAATTAAGACGCGCACAGGCACACCCACAGACTAAACTTCTATTTATAAAAAATAATTTCCAATAACATTATATACATTAAGAGCTTCATGACATGGTCCAAGAAGGTGACTCATCACCACCTTTTCAAGGGCAGTTCGGAATGGACAACAACTGCTGGTCTTGCCAGCGATGCTCACATTTCATGAAAGAATTTAAAAAAAGTTTGATTCTAATCACCCGCTAGCAACTCAACTTAGAGTATAGGAACTGAGGAGGCCATTCAGTCTCTTAAGCCTTTTCCACCCATTCATTTAGATCATGGCTGATTGTATCTTAACTTCATCCACTCACCTCAGTTCGGTAATGCTTAATATCCTTGTCTAGCAAAAAGCTTATCAATCTGTATTCTGACATTTTCAATTGGCCCCCACCCTCAACGGTTTTGTTTGAGTGGGAGAGAATCAGCAATACAAATCCAAATTCTACAGCTTATCAGTAGAGCAATGATTTGCCCCCGGAAGAAGGATTTTGAAGGTTAATAAGATCAAGCAGATCAGTTGCAATTTACTTTATATTTAAAATCAGGTCAATAAGATTGAGAAATCTTCAGCACTGACATGTCATAGTCTGTGAATTAACTACAGACAAGAAACCTAGAAACTGGTGAGAACATAAGAAAGGATTTTACTGTCCTTTGATGCAAGTAACTTGGCTGTCCCACCAAGAAGTAGAGGTAGGAAGCAACACTGTTAGAAAAATTTGTGAGATTTCATGAGGCAAATTCAATAAGGAAAAACAAGAGCATAAGAACGCAAAACATATGGACCATATGGCCCATTGTCCTGCTCCACCATTCAATACGATCATGGCTGATCTTGAGCTTCAACTCCATTTTCCCACCTGCTCCCCATATCCCTTAATTGCCTCGAGACCAAAAATCTGTCTACCCCAGCCTTAAATGTATTCAATGATCAGCTGAGTTACACTGGTCAGATACAGACCAGGAAAATGTAATAGTCACTGGCTATTGAATGCAGTGATGAGGGAAGATGAACGATCAGTTTTAGACTACAGAAAGCAATACGAGAATAGGACTAGATGCAAATTTTTTCCCATACTGAAAGAGGCTGCCATAATCCATTATTGGTCTATATATTATTCACTGCTGTTAACACACGACTTCAAGCAATTGAAGTAGAGCAAATTGACCAAACATCACCTGGCAATCCTGGTTGTCCTTTAGGTCCTCTGGAACCTGGATAACCAAGAGGTCCTTTTCCACAGATTCGATCGTCTCCTTCAGTTTGCTGCAAAAAACATAAAGGGCAATGCCAGGTTATCAAAAATGAAATTATGCAACGGGATTCTGTTAGATGCAATGATCAAGATTTCCACTGCATTAGTCCAGCTCTTTGGGATGATTCCAACAAACTGTAGCAGGAAGTTGCTCAGGGGCTACTCTGCTGGCCCCCACTAACCTCTGCCTCATCCTGCTTGACCACAGCATGTCAGTGCTGAAGATCTCTCAATCTGATTGACCTGATTTTAAATATAAAGTAGGTTGCAACTGAACTGCTTGATCTTATTAAGCTTCAAAATTCTTCTTCCAGGGGCAGACCATTGCTCTACTGATAAGCTAGGAATGTGAATTTGTACTGCTGATTCTCTCCCACTCAAACAAAGCCGTTGAGGGTGGGGGCCAATTGAAAATGTCAGAATTGAGATTGATAAGATTTTTGCTAGACAAGGATGTTAAGCATTACAGAACTGAGATGGGTGGATGAAGTTAAGATTGAAGTTACTTCCTGTACTGACAGGAGATTGAGACATTGTCAGCCTGAGTACTGGCTGAAATATTTAAAGTGCTTCTGACTGATTGGTAATGGCCATCTGATGGTATTGGCATTTCCAACGACTTATGCTGTAACAATGCTGAGTGCCAGGAACGCCTATGCATTTCTGTGACATTGGAGGAGGGAGGGGAGGGAATGAAATTTTGAAGGTTCTACAGGAAGTGTAATTGATTGCGCTGAGAATGTATTTTTTTTAATATTTGGTTGACTTGCCCCACAGGCAGCTTGCTCTTATATGCAGGTATAAGCAGGTACCAGATGCCTGCCACAATGAGTTTCCCACCCTGCCAAGGTAGGTAGGGTGGGGATGGGATGTGAGGGTGGGGGGTCCATGGCAGAGATAGCAATTCCAATGGAAGCCCACCAAGAAATTGAAGAAAGTAAATGGGAAATGGAGAGGAGAAGTGTTTATGGTGAAATTATTGCCAACTGAATGAACTCTTTTCAATTTGAAGGAACTAGGCATGGTCTTTATTCAGCATTTGGCTCCATAACATCAGTAAAGATCTGAATCCCCTTTGTTTTCGGATGATGATTGGGAAGGAGAGAAGAAAGCTTTGTTCTTGAAGCTAAATCTTAAAATAATGTATTATAGTGAAAGAGTTTTAAACCGAGGTCAGTACTTACTGGGCCAGGCAGTCCTTGAAGACCAATTGCCCCTTTCCTTCCCTAGATTAAAATAATAATATTTAGTATGTTAACTCGTTAAAAAATATATCGCATTTGAATGACTATTACAATGAAACCAAATTGTACTGGTCAACTAATCAGAATGCACAGCAACTTACTGGTCTTCCCTCTCTTCCTGGAAACCCGAGGAAACCTGGATCACCTTTCAATCCCTGAGATACAGAAAACACAATGACAGAGCTCATAACATGGTCACTTCCTTGTGATGGAATGTCAACTTGGAAAAAAAATGTCTCAATTTTAGATGGTTAATATCGGTGGCACAATTTATCAGTTAAAAAATATTAATAATTATATCGTAACTACCACGAGATTCTGGAGTATTCTTTTCAATTGAGTAAAGCAAACACCTGTTGCAAAAAAACTGAACTGATTAATGTCTGAACTTTATTCTTAATGGAAGTCAGACTAACCTGAAGACCTGGTGGTCCCGGTGTCCCACTTTTACCTGGCCTTCCCTAAAAATAATTTTTAAAAAATGAATCGACTCAGTTTACAACTCTATAATTCACTTCTATAACCTAAAAGAAAAAGTAAAAACACGAGCACATACAGATTGTGAGTTACAGAGATAAGCTTAATTTGAATGCTATCATACCAACAATAAATCCTGGTGCAAACAAATAAGGGAAAATTTTACAGCATAGAACTTTGGAATAAAATGAGCTAATTCAGTTGGGCTTTGTGTTTTGGATATTGTTCAAAATTAAAGCCAAGTAATACTTTTCATTGGAATAATATTTAATCATGTGATCAATTTGCACTTTAGAATGATGGAGAACAATTACCAGGATGTGAGTTACAAATAGAATCACCATGCGATGTACATATTATTGAGCTAACACTCAGTGTATGTAATGCAAAGAATACATATATATGTTATAGAAATAACATGTACAGTACATATTATAAACAGAACAGCATATACATTGGTTGAGAACACACAGATAGTGGTATATTTTGCTCTGTTTGTATAAACTGTTTAAACGTACTTTAAAATTACACTGATGTTTTGTTAATATTATCAAACAGGGAGAATATATTTGACTGTGTATGTCATTTAGAAAAATGGCTATTATATAATTTATAACACACTGTAAAGAGGTCTTGTAGTTCAGTGGGTAATGTCCCTGCCTCTCAGCCAGAAGCTCTGGGTTCAAGACCCACTCCAGGACTTGATGGTCAAGGAAGGCCTGTTCATAATGTGGCCAAATGGGTTGAGTATCAACCTGTAAATCCTTCCAACATATGCCAATGGAAGGCAGTAAAAGTGTGAAAGCTTTGTGGTCAGCCATGTGGTGGAAAGAAAATTGGAGCCTTTACCATCACCACCCATAGCTCCAGGCTACAACATGCATGTAAAGTGCATGTTGCCATAGCAACTTGGACTCCTTTGGGGGGGAGGTGGTTGCTCAGTTGGTTGGATAGCCAGTGTGGATCAGATTGGTGCTAATAGCATAGGGTTTGACCCCGTTCTGGCTGGGGCGGATTTGGGACCTGCAAAGGAGCCCTACCCAAGATGAATGGTGTGGTACTGTGAGGGTTGGACCTGTGTTCCAGAAGAGAACTAAAGAAGAGCATACTGTCAGTGAACATTATTTTATATATAAACCACCTGAATTCCTGCATTTATTTGGAATTATTAATTCGCTCCTTGTTCGCCATTATCTTCTATAATAATTATACTTGAAATGCAATTCCTTACTCAGATACAACAGGGTAGATTTTCAACTGTAAAACTGGCATTGTGAATTGGCCGCCATTACAGAGACCATTCGATTTTCATTCCCTTGGAAATAAAAATCAGACAGCTTCTTTAACAGGCAGCTGACCTGCAGCACCAGTTTTACAGTCTGGTGGTAGGATGAAAATCTAGCCCGATACATCCTTACATTACATCCACTCTTCAGGTTTCTTTATTATGACTCTAAGCTGTCCAATGATTAATAAATATGCAAGGGAAAACTCATTAGTGGGTGCAGAACTCTTTTTTTCCTGAACTAATCAAGTCAATTTCTGGAGATCATGTCATACCGGAGCCCCTGGTTCTCCTTTTGCTCCCTTCCACCCAGATGCTACAGGACCCTGCAAAACAAATAAGGAAGTTTTCTATTATTTAACACAATCAAAATACAAAAAGGATTCCATTCCTGCAACATGCATAATCTAATGAACACAAATAAAGACATTTTATTATTTACCCTTTTAGGTTCAGGTTAAGACCAAATGCTCCTCTACTTGAGTGGAATTAAGTGGCACTCCTTAATGAATGAAGTGAGTGAATGTATCAGTTACATTTGGAGGTGATATGAAATTGATGATGAGATGTTCATTTATGACCTTTGTCAATTCTTGTTCACGTGTCAGCAAGTGAACATGAATAACTTTGCCAAAAAGACACAGATGGTGAATTTTACAGAAGTTCCCTTGTTTGGCTAACATTTATGCTGTTTTTTCTGAGGTCACCACAATGTTTCTGCTGAAGTTATGGGGGGTGAGAAGCCTCCTGCAGCCCTACACCCCAGCTGCATTTATCAGTTCAATGCCTTTTATTGTTATTATTTCAACAGGGCTCCCACTTTCTGATCATGGTCCTGTTCACCTGCACCATATGGCGGAATCGTTCCAGATTTACACTCAGTGCGGTAGCAGGTGGGTAAAACGGTGTTTTACCCGCTGGCCACGATGGTGGGTTTTCACACTGTATCATCCTAAACCCACCGCATTACTTATGCATTCCCAGGGAACACATTGTTTCCATGATGGGCGGGCTCTCATTTACCTGCCACACCACACCATCATCTCACTGCTTCATCACGCTGGGCACCATATTTAAAGTCCAGCTGCGTGAACACATCTCAGTGCTTCTAGCCCACGACTACTGCAGGGAAGATGTCCATGAAAGGCAAAAAGACTACAGCCCCAAGGTTTAATGACGCGTCACTGGAATGCCATTTGGACGCTATGGAGGACCGCCGTGATGTCCTTTACCCCCGCTCTGGCCGCAGGATGGGCAGCGGCATCGTCAATCCAGCATGGCAGGCAGTGGCAGCGGTGGACAGTGCCAATGCTGCACAGAAGAGGTCGGCCATCCAATGCAGATAGAGCATGAATGGTTTCATCTGTGCAGCCAGGGTATGGCAACCATCTCAGCACTCTACACACACATTCATGCCCAACACACATTCACTGGCATCTCACTTACTGCCAGCTCAAGGGACATCACCACCCATTCTCACACCCTCACATATCCATCTGGCCTCAACTCCTCTGGAGGCTGCCTCCTCAGCCCTCACCATCTTGAGGCCACTTGCACAGATCAACATGTGCCCCAACACACACCCTGGGATACCCTCCATCCCCTCTACAGTTCTTTCCCTGGGTGGACGATCCAGCAGGGGGGGGAAAGGGGATGAGTCTGGCGGGCTGGCCTTATAATGATATGCTGATGCATTACAATGAGGCTCCCGGTGTCCAATTGTGGGAAACATAGCCCGCCACTGGCGGGCTGAATGGACGATTGCAAACTGGTTTCACACCGTCATGAAACCAATTGCGCCATATTGTCCACTCATGCCACCGAACACACCCGACACCAGCAGGCAAAGGAAATCCCGACTAAAGTGCAATCTACCATGATGGTGGTTCTGGGCAGATTTTCAAGTGCCATGTGAAATCTTCTCGAAAACTCCTCATTCCCACAATGGATCATAAAACCATCTGACCATAAGACATAGGAGCAGAAGTAGGCCATTCAGCCCATCGAGCCTGCTCCGCCATTCAATGAGATCATGGCTGATCTGATAATCCTCAACTCCACTTTCCTGTCTTTTCCCCATAATCCTCGATTCCCTTACTGATTAAAAATCTGCCTATCTCAGCCTTGAATATACTTAACGACCCAGCCTCTACAGCCCTCTGCGGTAAAGAATTCCACAGATTCACTACCCGCTGAGAGAAGAAACTCCTCCTCATCTATATTTTTCTAAATGATGATGAAAAAAGTAGGTCAGCTCAATGATCTAAAATAATGCTTCACAGACTCACTCTTTACATCTGTAAACAGGAATCATTTTGCATCTGCTGGCTCAGGGAAAGCAGCATCTATGGTTTGTTAAATGATTTAGGATTGATATGCAGGCAAACTATCATTCCCCTTCATTATCACTGCCACTGAAGAGGTTCAGTTCGTTGCAGAACTGGCAGGTGCAGGTCATTAATGTCCTCTTTGACAAGCTCCTTTGCCATTGGATCGTGACTATCTGGGTGGGATTTGTGGATCAATTTAAAGGTGCACAGTGCCTTCTAACTTCCTTCTTTTGTAAAGATGTTCTGGTTCTTGGGCGTCAGTTGCACCTTGTTTTGAAGAATTCTCCTAAATTACTCTCAAAAGGAACCATGGGGGTTCAATCCAGCTGTTGGGGGATGGGGGCGGAGCAGTAAGGGAGGTTGCTGCACTAACTACCTCACACTGGCCTGGGCATCAAAGGTACATTTTGCAGCATTGCCAGACACCTAAGATGAGCCTGTACTGCTACGGGTGTCCAGTGTCCATACTCAAGTGATATAGCCTTCCACAGACCTTGCATATCCCAGTAGGGTTAACGGTGATGCCAACAGCGCACGCCATCTGTGTGTAATGTTTGGGATCACAGTTCCAAGGAAATTGTAGGCTATGCTCTTGATTGCTCAGATATTTTCTATGCATACAGTTATCAATCAGGCAAACAGTAGCAGGTCAGAAGGGATGGCAGAAAATTTTCTGTGCTTGGCGATGGAGACATGGGGCTGAATTTTTGCCATGGAGGGGAGGTAGGTTTGGTGGCAGAGTTGGGGAATTCAGATAATTACTCAGTGGGATGGCTCTGCGATGCTATTCTGCCTCCAGGCGAGTTTTCATTAGGTCAATTAGACTCCACTTTGGGGCCTTTTTCAGAAACCGCTGACATTTTCCTGCCATTGGACCGACCCTCCCACTGAATATGGATACCAGCAGCAACTTGGAGATGGCCTCCCAGTGCAGGCCAGCTAGAGTCAGCGGTGTCTCTTGTCGGTAGCCCTATTCAAGTATAAAAAGGCCACAGCCATGGCCAAAATGATTCCTGTGAAGGGTTTGCCCCCCCATACTGATGGCACTAACGATCATGGGTCTTCTTTGATTTTAAATTTTAAGCTTTTGAGGTGCTCTCACCCCTGCCCTTCTGCCTCAGCAGTGCCCACCTCTCCTGGTGGGGCTATGAGCCAGCCAGTGCTGCGGGTCTGTTCAATGGGACTCCTGCCTGAGGACCCTTCATTGGATGGCAGAAGCAGATGTGGCCAATTAAGAGCCCAAGTAACGTAAAGTTACGCAGGCTTGCGCCTCACTGACAAACGTGGGCTGCAAACCACCCACGGTCCCAACGCTGGGTTCCTGGTGACCATGGGAAAATTCAGACTGTGGCTAAACTAATGTCTACGCAGTGCATCAATCCAAAGACTCCTCAAAGATTCACACATTGTTTCCCTTGTCTGTGAGGTTCCCTTCAACAGATTGCATCCTGTGAACATCTTTGTTGCTGAAATTCAGAGCCAGAGGACAAGTTTTTCTGACTTAATTGTGCGATACTGAGTTTTTTTTAATGTCATAGGATGGGGAACTGTCAGTCAGTTGAGCCCAGGTTAGGTTGTCTTTAAGCTGACTGGATAGTGACATTGAGAGCACAGAAACTAAATAATTGTTTAGAGTAATCACCACTGCTACTTACTGGTAAACCTGTGAGGCCTGGAAACCCTGGCTCTCCACGGGGCCCTGGATTGCCCTGTAGAAGAAAATAAAATTTGGACGTGACTGAAATGTCAATGAATAAGCACAACTTAATATACATGCACTATTTTCATACTAATTCTGGACATAAATATCTTACATTTACCTTGTGTTCACCACACTTCTAAATACCACACTGGCACGTGACTGGCCAAATTTCATATACAACAAAATCAATCACAATTTAACAGGCACCAATGTACAAGTAGCATGTGTAAATGAAAACTATTATGAAGAAATTCTGGGAAGAATAGCAAACTACCAATAAAGGATCAGCAGTCAGCAAACAGCTATCAATACTATTAACACAGCAACTAGCCAGGAGAAGAGCGGAATCCAACTAAATTACTTAAAATATTCTTTTGAAAATCTTTCTTGTTGCCGTCTTGTTTTGTCATAATTCACAACAAAATCCTTCTAACTTACCCGTAAACTTGCTGACTCTAACTTAGCCATAACTACCCACTCTAACAACTCCTGCATGCACGTTTAAGAGGGCCTCATTACTCTGGTCATGGGTCTTAGCTCTGTCCATAGATCTGTTCTGGGATATGTTAGCAACATGTAAAACAATCCTTCTCTGTTTTAAACTGGAATTACACAGAGACCCACCTTCTGACGCAACACATGCACATGTAGGAAAAATTGTCATTTGATTATTTGATACTATCACCAAGATTTGCACCTGCAGCAGCTCCACCTGGCCCCCTGCCCCCCGCTGTCCCCTCAGGCTTCTGTGTTCACTAGGGAGAAGTCACACTGCATCAACACCCTTCTGTGGCCTTCGCAATGCCTTGTCTTAATTAAACAGAAGGATTCCCCTGGTCCGCATCAGTTCTAAGTCAGCTGCTAGGCACCGGCCGAGGCCACCCGCCTGCCGGGAAGGCTGAAGGGCACCGCAGCTGGGGGCGATCCACAGGATGCCTGGGCGAATGCAGCTCCTACAACACTGAAGAAGCTGGATACCATGCAGGACAAAGCAGCCCACTTGATTGGCACCACATCCACAAACATTCACTCTCTCCACCACAGACGCACAGTAGCAGCAGTGTGTACCATCTACAAGATGCACTGCAGGAATTCACCAAGGTTCCTTAGACAGCACCTTCCAAACCCACGACCACGACCATCTAGAAGGACAAGGGCAGCAGATAGATGGGAACTCTGCCACCTGGAGGTTCCCCTCCAATCACTCACCATCCTGACTTGGAAATATATCACAATTCCTTCACTGTCGCTGGGTCAAAATCCTGGAACTCTCTTCCTAACAGCACTGTGGGTGTACCTACACCAAATGGACTGCAGCGGTTCAAGAAGGCAGCTCACTACCACCTTCTCAAGGGCAACTAGGGATGGGCAATAAATGCTGGCCCAGCCATCAAAGCCCAAATCCCGTGAATGAATAAAAAAAAAATATGAAAAAGAAATAGCTGTACTTTCCCACACACACTGTTACCGCTCAGGGTAACCTGCTCTAAGTCTCAATTTTGCATGGAAGTTCTACTTCTCCAGTTGTCCATCCAAAGTCCTGCATACATCAATGATTAGTCTCTGGATAAAGTCAGGCTTACTGCCGCGAGGGCCATTAGAAAGATAATAAAAATCAGTGAACTGCTGTGGGGATGCAGTCTGAGCCAGCAAAAATTTCCTGAAATGTTGCACCCCTGCCTTCCTCAACTTGGCATTCGTTTGCCCCTCCAATTGGCAATCTGCCTGGTGATGTATCAAATAGTGTTTCAATTTGTTTCCTATTTTTCAGGTAGAGTATATCATGTGCTGGATTTTACGGCCCCCAGCAACAGGTTGGCCCCGTAATTTGTCATGGGCATCATCCCTGTCACCTACCCACCCAGGCGGTGGGAGAGGCGTCGGGCAGCCCGACTGCCTGTGAGCCAATTGAAGCCCTTTAAGGCCAATTAATGGGATTTAATCCGTGGCGGGAGAGGCCCACACCGAATGTCCATTCCAGCAGCTCTTACTGCCTCTAAGGTCGGCATCAAGCCCTGGTTCCCTTCTACCCCAACCTGTCTACCCCAGCGCCACACTCCCCTTGGCTCCCCCCCCCCACCCCATGGCCGTGGTCTCTGGCACTCTGTTAAATCTAGCCCCATGTTTTAATTTATTATTATTTCTGTAACTAATGTAATATATTTCATTTTATTTTACCAACTACCCACTTTTTACAAATTATATCATTACTGTTAAATGGTTGTTTCCATTGGAGATCAGCACCATCAGTAGACTCCGGAAAGCTCTCATTTGTTAGAGTGGGCTATGGACAGTCTCAGTACTTCAAACAAAAAGCTGTATAACACAGAACTCAAGATTTAAAAATATAATTTTGTACGTTTGATTGATATTCCTTGAATCGAATGCACTGATAAAAATAGAAGTAATTGTTGTATACACTGGATACCCTCCTATCCAGTGTAGGAGGAACTAATCAGGCTTAATGGAGAAGGAGGAATATCGTGTGGAGCAGAAGAAGCTGTTTACACTATTCCTCATGAAAGGAAAGAGAATAATAACATTGTTATCTATGGGCAGAGTGTAAGTTATGCTTTTTTATACTACTGGAACTGCATCGAACAAGGCAGATACTAGCTGTGACTGAAACGTCTTCAACAGTTGTGTCAGTAAATCTATTGTGAATCATTATTTTGTCTGGTTATGCAAACTCAGAAATTTCTTTAAACTTATCGGACAGTTGTTTTTCTATCCACTGAAGTACTGTTAGATTTACTAAGGAACCAATGATACACTCAGTAAGGAGAGTTTCTGTCTTCAGGTTCACAGGATCCACTAAACTGTCAGCTTAGATTATGTGCTCAGGACCTAGTGTAGCTCTTGGAGCCATAAACTGCTGACCCAGAGGGAAAAGTGCTATCAGCTGACCCAAGCTCACAGTTAAATACAATGAAAAGTAGAATTATGGGTGCTACAGCATAGGTAGAGGCCACATCATACAGATTTAACTGCTTTATCGGAAAGCATAACTTACCTTCTGTCCTTTCTCAGTAGTGGTCGGGCCACGATCTTGTCGATAAACAGGGCCAGGAAGACCTTTCACACCCTGTTTCCAACGTAAGCATCAATTTATCAGATGAAGTCATAACTTGAGAAATGGTTAATTACAATGCATCTGCTATTCATCAATTTAGGCATAATTGCTGAACCGTGGTTGAAAAAATATCATTTTATAGGTACAGAATCCATCAGTGGCACAGCTCGCGTAAGTATGTCCATTTTCCACTATTCGCGGTAAACTCTGTTTAAATATACAAACTATTTGATCTCATCTAGCCCCCTCCCAGCCACAACCCCAATAACAAACTTCTGTTACCTTGTCGCCCCTGGAACCCACAAAGAACAATCCCATGTTGCCCTGCACAAAGAAAAATGCAAGCAGATTTATATTTTATCGAAGCTTTTAAAATAATCTTTTAAATGGCGGGAAAAAAAAAGCAAAGCTGGCTCCACACGTTTTACCTTCGGTCCTGGATGACCAGGTGGTCCTGGTTGCCCCTAGCAACAAATAAGAAGATCAAAATTAAAATTTGAAACCTATTCCAGGCGTGTGAAACTGGCTGTTCAAAGTATGTCAGATGGCATCTGGAATATCTCAATGGCTGTCCTGGCAGACAAAGGCTACAGCAGAACGAAACCTCCAATCATCCTGGTTTCCTTGCCATTGGATCAACGTTTCATTCTGTAAAGACGCATGTGGGAGCTGGTGTGCAACAGATTCTCCACGCGAGAAGATGTCCTGGACATCAGACTGCGTCTTTTGTTCTGAGCATATGTCCTAAGCCCTTTGGTGAACAGTAAATGGTGATGGGAGCAGGATTGTGTTGTCTGGAAGCTTCTAGTTATTATTACATGACCAGACATCCCAGATAACAACAAATGCCTTACGTGTCCTAAAGTCTGCAGATCCTGAATCAGCCTCAGCAGCCATCTTTGGACTCATGGAAGACAATCATCCTCACTTGCGAGGGGTAACCAATAATAATAATAATAATAATAATAATCAGATGGCAAAACTGGATTCGTTTACAAAATCCTTCACAAAAAGCTTTTGATTTGAATCAGAGAATGCTGTGAAGATGGACAAGTTTGATTGTTTCTTAGGTTGCAATTGGGACTATTCCTTGGAAGTGAATGTTACATTTTTATTTTCACTCTGTGAATTGAGGATGATCTTGTAACCTTGTTATTTTGTCCGTGTCTAGTTTGGCTTGGGGTGAACATGTGGAAGTCTTCAAAACACTCGCCCCTTCTCCAGGACAAGATACAAGTGAAACCTTTTCCCACCTCTCAAATCTCTCTTTCTGCTCCATCCTTTCCTGTCTTCTCTGTTTGATTTATCATTGATTTATGTACCAGACTTTACCGATTCCTGCATTTATAATGGAATCACAGGCATGATGTGCTTAGTGATATAAAAAGCTATTTTTAAACTGCCATAGTTTTCTGAAGTTTCACATTTATTCCTTCAATTCTTAATATCCAACACATGAAAATATTTCCCTACAGAAAACTAGTTTCATTGTAAATATGCTTTGTTTTTTTATAATAAATACTTAAAATGACCAATTTGCAAATACAGTCTGGTGGAGGTGTAGAACTTTCCCTAACTAAAGTGGGTTTTATTTTGGGTGTGCTGCACACATATTTTAATCTTATTGCCTGAACTCTCCATCATGATGCCCCTCTCCCTTCTGTTCCATGTATTTTTTTTATTATTTTTTCATGGATGTGGACAGTGCTGGCAAGGCCAATATTTGTTGCCCATCCCCAATTGCCCTGGAACTGAGTGGCTTGCTAGATGATTTCAGAGGGCAGTTAAGAGTCAACCATATTATGTGGATCTGAAGTAGGGCAGACCAGGTAAGGATAGCAGATTAGTGAACCAGATGGCTTTTTACACCAATCAATGATAGTTTCATGGCCACTAGCTTTCAATTCCAGTGGTAGGATTTGAACACGTATCTCCAGGGCATTAGCCTCGGCCTCTGCAGTGACATTACCATTATGCCACCAACTCCCCCTAATTGGGAATCAGGAATCATGTACCATAATTGGCTGATAGCAAGCTTCTGACCCTTCTGTGGTTATTCTCTTATTATGAAAGAGAAAGTATGGGGGTTTGTGCTGCCAGTAGGAAGCTCACTTACACTGCTCACAATGTTTCATGTATTGAGGGGTTCTCCGCCAACAACTGGAATTCAGAAAATTATCCCCATCTGTCAAAGGGCTGAGAAACATCTTTTGTCCTTCTCATATACATTCACTATCATTCAGAACTTCTTTGAATAATCTCCCCATCTCCCTGCACATTCACAGGGGAATATCTTCTATATGAGATTTGACTGAGTTGAAAGTGTTGCTTTTTCTTTCTCTTGTGGCTCAGTGATGGGCTTGGGGTGCTCTTGAACTGAGTGGACCCATGATGTCCCAGGTTTGAACCTGGCGCATGTGGAATGAATTAGCTTCACTCAGGCAAAACAGAGCAAGTTTAACTACTTGACTGGTTTTCTTCGATTCTCTTGTCAGCCAAAACAATTTTGCTTTTCTTTTCATTCAGCTACCTCCCTTGGCCTCATCAGTGGCAGTGAGTCACAGTACTCCCTGATTTACAGAGCTGTTAGGGCAGCATTGTGATTCAGTATTATTCGGTGCACAAAACTGTCAATCAATGCTAGTCAGCTACCAGTGAAGTATATTCTGTACTAACATAAGCAGTCATCCTTAATCTTCTACATAAAGCCTCAGAGACCCTTAATGTAGGAAAAAGTGGCACTTACCGAGGGACCTGGAGGCCCAGTGGGTCCTTGCCGTCCTAGAAGCCCTGCTTGACCCTTGAATTAGATAATTAATAAATTAAATTTTTTTTTGCTAAATACATTTGGACTCCTGTTTAAAAAACAATTTATTTTTCTGGTAGCGTCTGATCAGCAGAAATAACATCATGCAAAATAAGTAGCCATTATCCAGGAAGCTCTCACATTCTGTGTAGGAGGAGAAACACTAGATGGGTGGCCGTTGGGAGACTACCCATTCTTCTGACCTCAACAGGAAACACCTAACAACAGAGGAGGGCCTGAGGCAGTAAGTTGTAGGATCTGTTTGCAGTTCCACAACCATCACCTCCACTTGCAAGCTGGTGGTATTTAGTTTGGGTACAATGAAAAGGCATGTGCCAAAGAGCAACGGTTGTGCACAATGCTCAAAATGGTATCTCTCGGAGGGGCTGTTGATGGTTGAGAAGCCCCACGAGAAAAATGCCTAAAAGTGAAGAGAACGCAAACACTTCCCTCCCTCTTGATACCTCATTTGCAGCCAGGCACTCTGGGTAAGTTTTTCATGTGCCCGAATCTGATTCAAATCAGTGTGTCCTGCTCTCTGAGGTATTGACACATGCAAGTCTGCACCACAGAACAGCTCAACACCATTTTTTGCTGCTCTTGTAAAATCAGGACTCCACTGGTACAGTATAAATATGGGTGAGGTGTCAGTTAAAATTAAATGGTAGTCGAACAGTAGCGGCCAATTAACAGGTACCACTATGCCCAATTTTGCATTGTGCTCTGCTATATTTTGTATCTGATCAGTCTCACCCTGTACGTCAAACACAGCAGATCTAACCGCACCTGGTTGGGAAGTCACACTTACTGGAGGTCCTTGAGGGCCTTGAGGGCCACGGCTTCCTTTGTCTCCTGGATATGACGATATAATTTGAGCTGGTTCACCCTTTAGAGATAAACATATTACAAAATTAATCAGTTATGGCATTAATCCCCACCACCACATCCACCCCCAGCTTAACAAGTGTCAATTTCATACAGTTATGTTAAGTAACTTTTAACCTGCTGAATAAACATAAACTGTGCAGTTACACAACAATTAGTACTTATCCTGGTAAATGAGTAAGAAGTGTATGCATAGTCAGCAAAACTAAGGCTGCACCAGAACTATTTTTTCTCACTTATACATCAGAAGATATTTATTCATCAGTTGGCCATGGCTGTTTCCAAAAGCAAGAATTTACTATTGACAAGAATGACATTGGACTGAAATGTTCCTGAGAGAATGTTACCTTGACTGTTGCTTTTATATTAATTTTGGCTATCAATCACTCTGTGCTAAAATGCAATCCACCATTGTGTGTGTGAATATTATTATTCACCATAGCACTCAAACTATGGATAGAACTTAATGGTAATGGCAGTGTGCATGTCCACCAGCTGGAACTCCAGGGCCAACCCTGCCGTGGCCATCCCAGGCACCCTGACTCGCTGTAATGCCATTCAGGCACTTAGCTGATTGGTGACAGGGTCCTCATCGAGTCTAGGGGATTGTCCTTCCTTTGAAAGATGCCATCTAATTAGAGCCTGGCAGCTCTCCAATAGCGGCAGCGCCACCAGAAGCTACTGCCAGTACTGCAGCACGCCCAGGAGTCATGGAGGAAAGTGAGGCAGCATTGCTGGGACCAGCCAGGGAGGCCTCATCGCTCTGGGCGCCGGAGTGTTGGTTAGTTTTGAGGACAGATAGGGGTTTTCACGTGTGGGCAGTCCTTGCGCTGGATGGTTCCTCTATTGACACAGATTGCCGAAGTAGGAGGGCCTCCCCCCCGCGCCCCCCCCCCCTCCCCCCAACCCCAGCCCCCGCCAACTAGGCCGTATCCATCCCCAGCAGGGTTTACCTGGCAGTTGCCAACATGGCATGGCCCCAACCTGACACTGGTTGAATACAAGTGGCAGTGGAATGAGGCCCTTATAACGCCCTTAAGTGGTCAACTAGGGGCTTCAATTGGCCTCCAAGAGGGAAGGCCATCCTCAACCATTTCCGCCCTGGACTTAATCATGGGGGGCGGGGAAGGCGACGGGGTCGCCACCTCATGCCTTCCCGCCCGATCATGCGGGTCCTCCTTCCTCTGGTGGGGAAAGCATTGAATTCTGCCCTATGTGTGAGTTTTACACTCAATTTTTGTAGGAATAACCACCCTTGCTGTCAATCTGTGAATATTCACCCTCACCATCAACACTATCAATCTGTTTGCGGATATTCACCCTCATGGTCAATTTAGGTGTCAATTTTCATTAATCTTCAAGAATACTTTCAGCCTCACTGTTGCTGAGTGAATATTAACCTTCACTGTAACTCTGTTGGTAATCATTGACACTTTGATGGCAGCAAAAAAAGTCACTCAAAAATACTCAGATATTTCGGTCATTTCTATTTGGAGAAACAAAATAAAATTCAAAATTATATTTATGGGCTTTAGCCAATCAAATTCTCTCTTTAGTGCATCAGTAGGCAGAATTAACTTTATTTTTAAATGAAAGATCTTCTAGAATCATAGAACGTTTATGGCACAGAAGGAGGCCACTTGGCCCATCGAGCCTGTGCTGGTATTCGTCTTACTGAATGACGTACCTTTTGTCCTGGAACCCCCAGACGGCCCTGAAAATTAATGTTCAGAGAAATATAATTCAGGATTTTGACAGAAAAGCACTTCAAAGTTTGCAGTTAGTAAACTGGGTTAAATGGCAATTTAACTTTTTAGCTCCTCTTGGAAATATTGACATTGTTCTGATTGGTGGTAACTTTGACTTTCTGCCACAATGTAAAATGGGTGATAGTGAAGCAACAGCCTCTTTCATATTGCTCCTGATTTTAATTTCCACCGAAGCCAATGGATTTAAAAATCAAGAGAGATGTAAATAAAGTGTGATGTAAATCAGACTGCCAATTGGCTGTAAAAGTCTTCCATTGATATGGCGCCTTTCATGTCTTCAGGGCACTTTTGAAGTGTCGTCATTGTTTTCATGTCATGTTTAACACTACCACAAAAAGCCAAAATTACTCCCATCAAAATTTATTAGTTGGGTGCAATCTATTTGGAGTAAATTGGAGTTAGCCAACATAAAGGTGAATGGCATTGGTACAAGTTGCTGTCTCTCAGCTCTGTAAGCAGCATTAGCTCTCAGCCTGTTTGCAAAGCCTCCAGTTACCTCTTTCTACTATTGCTGTACCACTTTTTAACTGCCCTGTGCTGTCTGCAGAGAACTCACCTGGTGCACAATAGAAAGGGATAGCAACCAGGGAGAACGTAAATAAAATCTACCAGGTAGCATTGTTTTCAGTAAGCTTTGGAAAATACATACGTGAAATCCTTCAAGTCCGTCTAAGCCAGGAATTCCTGGAAAGCCAGGGTCACCCTGCAAAAGAAAGAACTTATGTATCCCCTTGTAAGACAGCGTTTACATTTTTCTAGAAGTCTCAAATTATAATAGAAATTCTGAGGATTGGCAATGCAGCACATGTCTGCACTCAAATGCTAGCCATTTTTTTTTGACAAGCTGATGTTTTAAAGTTGAACTTACCTTTGTGCCATTGCATCCTGGTATACCTTTAGGACCTTGGGGACCATCCTTTCCAGGGATACCCTAAACAGAAAAAGTATGTTGTAGTTTATTTCAGAAATTTCCTAATGAACAGTAGTTTTGATATCAATTTATGTTTACTTGAGTTGATCATCCAGGCTAGATTACACAAATGCAAAGACAGCAGAGCATCAGTATATAAAATGATGTGCAAAGTGTGTAATAGTGTAAGGATTAATTGCTTCACTCTGTCCTTGTAGCTCTGGCCTAAAAGTCCAGTACAGATTAATGGGAGAGCAGCTCCCTTCCCCTATATGGCTCTTTAAGTGAAAGGAATTAGCTCACTCTGCGCTAGGTCCTAGTTGACATTGTGCAAAACTATCCATAACTCAGAACATTCACATTCAGGTAAGCCACGGTGATGGCTAGAGCGGAAAACAGAAATGTCGCGGTAGCTTGAGATCTTCCGAGGTTGTGTTCAGGCACATTTCGCAGTACAAGAATATCATGAACCAATTTTGTTTGCTTTGCTCTGACATAACCCTCATAGCAGCTCAATTAGAAAATAATTTTCTCTCTCCATGGGAATTGCTCCAGGTTCTTATCTGACTCGGACTCATGAGGCCAATTTGGGTCTAGTAGACTTTATGAGCCAGAAAATTATTTGCGCTGATTTTCAGCCAGAAGCGTTGCAATTCATGATGTGCTTGCACCATTTCAGATTGAGGTTGGCAATACACAAACTTCATGTGAATGATTGTGCTGCCAGCTGGTGTACCTCCAGCACTGTTCTTTGCTTCTGAATAAAAACAAAAAACTGCGGATGCTGGAAATCCAAAACAAAAACAGAAACAGAAATACCTGGAAAAACTCAGCAGGTCTGGCAGCATCGGCAGAGAAGAGCACAGTTGACGTTTCGAGTCCTCATGACCCCCTCAACAGAACACAGAACAGTTCTGTTGAGGTGATCATGAGGACTCGAAACGTCAACTGTGCTCTTCTCCGCCGATGCTGCCAGACCTGCTGAGTTTTTCCAGGTATTTCTGTTTCTGTTTTTGCTTTGCTTCTGAATGTTGTGTTTGTGCTCTGTGCACAGCAGGAGGCCTCAGCAGCATTATTTGCTGATCACAGGGTACAGGTGAGACAGACTGTCTCTTAAATGGAAGCAGCAGGGCAAGATTGCTGCAATGGAAGCTCTTGGAAACAGAACACCAGGGCAGTCAGAGGGATGCATGTAGTCCTGGAGGCATTAGCAATGCAGGTAGGCATGAGGAGAGATGCCATGGCCCTGCCAGGGGATGGGGGTGGGGAGGTGTGGTGGCGGGCGCAGCCACTCCTAAAGAACCACCCTGAGAATGGAGTGGGGAAAAAGTGGCCAGGAAGGCCAACTCCTTGGGCAGCATTTTGAGCTCCAGCAGGGGCTGGGAACAGAGGCGGGTGGGAGCTAAAGAGGAGTTAGCCTTTCTGGCCACCTGTTCCCACTCCGTTCTCAGGATGGTTCTTTAGGGGCGTCTGGCCCCCTGTGGGGCATTGGCATCTCTTTTCACGCCCACCTGCATTGCTTTCAGTAAACAATACTGCCGGGGCCTCCTGCTGTGTACAGAGCTCACAGGCAGCATTAAGAAGCAGAGAGCAGCGCTGGAGGTGCACCAGCTGTTGGTTGGCACAATCAATCATTCAGATGAGGAACGGAGGCGAGTGGGAGCTAGAATAAAAACGACTGCTGGCAGACATGCTGGTTTCTCGGTTCCATCTCACCTCCGGGCCATTTTTGTCGAGGCAGGGGTTGGGGGTGGAGGGGCGCGGCTGTAGGGCTACCTGCCCAGACACTGTGGGTAACCAACATGGTTCATTAAGGATCTATTGAGGCTAGTAAAAGGAGGCTGACTGGGATTTTCCATTCGGTCTCAGGTTACCACTGGTGGCGGGGGCCAGCTGAGTTGCCTGGAGGTGAACTCTGGGCGGCAGGCCGGGGAATGGAAGGGTAACAGTCCAGGCAAGCCTAGAGGCCTTCCCTGCCTGCCTGGGTGCAGGAGCAGATACAGGAAGCCCTGGAGAGGGGCTTCCTCCCGCCACCACCCCTCATCAGCAGTGGTGGCCTGTTGATGATCCATTTTTTAATTAAAGATTTAAAAGAGTTGGAGTGAGGTGATCTCCATCTTGAAGCACCCTCTGCCTTTCTTACCCTCTATTGCAGCCTACTCCTTTAAAGCTGGGATCAACACATGGTGAGTCACCGGGCATGAGTGGACTGTAACTAGGCCGGGATGGAAGGGTGATTTATTTACCTCACTGGAGGGCAAAACGGAAGACAAGTTCTGCTGCAGAGGACTCAATGAGAACCTTGATGGGGCAGCATACAGATGGGTGCTGAATAGGCATACACACCAAAATGTCATAGAGCTTTCTTTTTATGCATTCATAGGATGGGTGCATCACTGGCAAGGCCAGAATTTTTTGCCATTCCTAACTACCCTTGTGAAGGAGTCGAGCTCCAAATTGGCCGAGGACGTGGCGTGGAACTTGTCTTCTCCACAGCCTCTCCTCCATTTCTCTGTGGAGCTGCACACTCAGAGGCACTGCCACTGCTGCCCCCATAACTGTTGCACCCCTCGTTTGATTAGGTCACCTACTCTTCTGCCTTCCCTGTGAGGATGCAGCAACACTTCCTGGCAAATGCAGGAAATCAAGAAAACACCTCCAAAAACACTCTAAAGTACTGTAAGACACTTTGCAATGGAAAAAAATTCCCAAAAATTAACTTACCTGCAATCAGGGTGCCTGATCCTTTAAATAAGGCTACTGCAGGGCCCATCTTGATGCTTCATGCTTTGTTTTTTATGAGCAGAGAAAGTAGGCGTTGCCTGGACCAGTTTTGCCCACATTTGGGACTCTGGAGTCACAACAGTCGGTTAGGCTGATTGATGTCAGGATAGCACCAAATCAATATGTTCCAGTGCACACAGGGGACACCCACGCAGGTAGTGGCCAAAAGTGTAGCTTGTCCCCAGAAAATGCAGGTAGGTCTTCATAGTGCTGCTAGAAATGGAGCTCCTTATATGTATTTTGCACCCTTTGAATTCCTCCTTCTCCTTCAAGCACCATGCCCAAAGAGAGCATTGGTGATCATGGGCTTCTATTGGATTTGTCTATGATTATGCTTGACAAAATCCTGCAGTGGTTTGCCATTTCTACAGGATGGCTGACCAGGAAACCCTCCCACTCTTTACCACCTACATTGGAGGATATGTTTGGCCATGTTATGAATGTACCTTCCATGGCCATCAAATCCTGGGACTTGAACCCAGAGTTTCTGGCCTGGAGGTAGGGATGCTACCCACTGCACCACAAGTCCTCCTACCCTTTGAATCACAGTGGCTAAATTTGATGGCTAATATTAATGTGCATTAAGTGGTCTGGTTGACTTTGTGGAATGTAGCCCATATTTGTTTTTATTTAAAGCATCACTAGAGACATGATCAACCCTAATTCAGATGCATACACCTCAAGCACTGAGGTAGAGAGAAGATTAGCAGCCAATGATCACACACCCAATAGGAAAACAGGAGCTGATGAGTTTCTGAGATTGACACACCTTTCCTGGTCCCACAGTATCTTCTGAAGATACAGAGCACGACAGGAGAGAACTGGATACCTGCTGCAGTGCATTTTCACCAATACTGTTTCCTATCTTTTGAAATGCCTGGGATGTTTTACTATGTTAAAGGCACTATATAAATACATGTTGTTGTTGATAAATATGGGCTAGGACACTGGTCCATAATGTTATCCTTTCAAGCTTTAGCTTTTTTGCATTTTCTCTTGGTATTTTATGCTGTGTGTATCCTGTGGTGAAAAAAAGACTCACATTGCATGGTGTTCTGTGGAAAAATAAACATAACCTCTCATTTTTATTTACTTACTGGAACAGCAGGATTCCCTGCATAGCCCTGTAAACCCAGAGGTCCCTATGGAAATGAAAAGAACTGAAGTTATAAAGTGATACAGTTACAATACAGACCGTGCTATATATATGACTTATTATGAGCACATGGAAACACAAACAGGAACTTGTTTTTGTTAACAGAGCCACTTTTACACAGATAGGCTGAAATCACGCTGTCCATCATTGATATATGAAAATACTAATTTGTTTATATAAAATGTCTGTGTTAACAAAGGTTATGTTGGAGTTGACAGTCAGTTATGGGTGAGGCTTCTGATGTCACACTCCAACCCGACGATGGTCTGTACCTGAATCATACCCTTAGGACTGATGGTTGTCTATGATCCTAGTCATGCCGAGGAGACTGACAGTCTGAAATAAATATAACACTTTCAATCTTTGAATCTTCAAGATTATTAGGTGTGAGGCTGTTTCCTTTCTTCCTCCAAGTCAACATAGCCTAGCTTTAATCACTATGGCAACTGCCGGGTGGATTTATGTAATCATTGATTTCTTATGATTTTTTTTTAGCTGTAACATACAAAGCTATTAAAGTGAAACCTTTTTGTTGGCGATGTATTATTTTGTTCCCTTTTTTGGGTCTTGGCCCATACAAGGTTAAAATTAGGATTCACTTAAAGGGAAACAGCAGAAGTGCCAGGGTCTGGATTTTCAGCTTGTTACTTGGGCCTAAAACAGACATTTTGGATCAACCGCCTGTTATAGAAATCGCTTAATTTTCAATTACCACAATTTGAATGGTATCTATAATAGGTGGCTGATTTGCATTCTAGCTTTACAGTCAGGTAGGAGAGTGAACATATACACCTTTTTCAGAGTCATACAACTGAGCGATTTAGATGTCAAGGAAACATACCTAAGTAAATTGAAATTCTGTACCAACTTAATGACCCACTGTGCTCGAAAAGTAATTACTAGTAGACACCAACCAGGTTCTCACAGAAACATTTAGATGGGGTGGGATGATTTATTCACAGGTAGGGAATCAAGCCATTCAATTCTAACACATATGGGAGAATTTTCTCCCCGTTGGGCGGGTGGTTTGGGAGCAGGTGCGGGGGGAGTGCGTAGCTGATCGGCTGTGCGCCGCTATTTTGCGTGGGCGAGCCAATTAAGGCCCGCCGAGTGTGGCGCGCACCCGGAAGCGCTCAGCGCTACATGTGCGGGCGGGGGGGAGGAGGGAGAGTTGGGGCCTGTGCTCTTTCACGCATGCATGCAGAAGAGCGCAGAAATCTAAAACAAAAATAAAAATACCTGGAAAAACTCAGCAGGTCTGACTGCATCTGCAGTGAGGAACATAGTTAACGTTTCGAGTCCGTATGACTCTTCAACAGAACTAAGGAAAAATAGAAAAGAGGTGAAATATAAGCTAGTTTATGGGGGTGGGGTGGGACAGGTAGAGCTGGATAGAGGGCCAGAGGTAGGTGGAGATAACCAAAAGATGTCATAGACAAAAGGACAAAGAGGTGTTGAAGGTGGTGATATTATCTAAGGAATGTGCTAATGGTGACATTAAGGGTAGAAAGCAGGACAAGCAAGGTACAGATAGCCCTAGTGGGGGTGGGGTGGGGGGAAGGGATCGAAATAGGCTAAAAGGTAGAGATAAAACAGTGGATGGAAATACATTTAAAAATAATGGAAATAGGTGGGAAAAGAAAAATCTATATAAATTATTGGAAAAAAAGGGGGATCGGAAAGGGGGTGGGGATGTAGGAGGGAGTTCATGATCTAAAATTGTTGAACTCAATATTCAGTCCGGAAGGCTGTAAAAAGAGCTGTAAAAAGAGCGCAGAAATCTCCGAGGCACGGAGCTGCCTCAGGGAGATTAGCTTAACAATGAAATATCGCAAAAAATAAAAAATAAAATTACTCAGACATGTCCCCTCATGTGACATTGTCACATGAGCTGGGACATGTTTATGAATTTTCAGAACAGATTTTATTTAATTAATAAACACTTCATGAAATCTCATCCTGCCCGTGGATGAGGTTTCATGAAGAATGCGAAGGCTGCCTGGGCTCTTTACCTGCCCGCCAACCTTAAGGTTGGACGGGCAGCCCCGAGAATCAGTTTAATTAGTTAATAAATGGCCTTAACAGGCCTTTGACAGTCAGATCAGAAAAATGGAGGTAGAACATTGCCTAGGGACATTGTGATAGACATGGAGTTACAGGAGAAGCAAAGTTTAAAAAGTGTCCAGCAAGGGAAATTGACAGGGTTAAACTGTTTATACTTCAATGCAAGGAGCATTATAAACAAGGTAGATAAGTTAAGGGCACAGGTAGACACATGGCAGCAGGATGTCATTGCTATAATGGAGACCTGGCTAAAGGAGGGACAAAACTGGCAGCTTAATATCCCTAATGATAGAGTCTTCAGACACGATAGAGTAGGAGATAAAAAAGGAGGGGGGGGAGTAGCACTAATTGTTAAAGAATCAATTCCAGTTGTGAGAATGGATGATATACTAAATGGGTCAACAAACGAGGCTTTATGGATTGAGTTTAGAAATAAAAAAGGGCAGTCACACTTCTGGGGGTATACTACAGACCCTCAAATAGTGAAAGGGAGATACAAGAACAAATATGTAGGCAAATTTCTGCTTGTAAGAACAAGAGGGCAATAATAGTAGGAGACTTCAACTATCCTAATATCAAATGGGTTTCAAACAATATAAGGGGCACTGAGGGAGAAAAATTAATTCAGTGTGTCCAGGAAAATATTTTCAATCAATTAGTGACAAACCCAACAAGAGGAGATGCAATTCTAGACCTAGTCTTGGGGAACAAAGAAGGGCAAGTGGGTGAAGTGACAGTTGGCGACCATATCGGGGACAGTGATCACAATTCAGTTAGATTTAGCATTACCATGGAAAAGGACAGAGATAAGGCAGGAGTAAAAGTCTTGAACTGGGGGAAGGCAAATTTTGCAGAAATGAGAAGGAACTTGGCTGAGGTGGACTAGACAGCACTGCTGGAGGATAAAACAGTGGAAAACCAGTGGGAAGCACTAAAAAGCAAGATCCTAATTGTACAAAGTAGACATGTCCCCTACAAAAATAAGAGTGGTACTGCCAAATCTAGACCTCCCCGGTTGTCTAGAGGAATACAGGAGAAGATCAAACAGAAAAAGAAAGTGTATATTAGGCACAAAGAACTAAGCACTGCAGATAGCCTAGACAAATATAGGAAGTGCAGGGATGAACTAAAAAAGGAAATAAGGAAATCAAAGAGGGGACATGAAAAAAGATTAGCAAGTAAAGTTAAAGATAACCCAAAGATGTTTTACCAATGCATTAATGCTAAAAGGTTAGTTAAGGAAAAAGTGGGACCTATCAGAGATGAAGATGGGAACTTGTGTGTAGATGCAGAGGCTGTGGGAAGGGTTTTGAATGAATACTTTGTCTCTGTGTTTACAAAGGAAAGGGAGGATGTAGATATAGTAGCCCAGGAGGAACACTGCGAGATATTGGACGGGATAGTCATAAAGAGAGAGGAAGTACTCGAAGGGTTGAAATCCTTGAAAGTTGATAAGTCACCAGGGCCAGATGGATTGTTTCTGAGGCTGCCGAAGGAAATCAGGGAGGAGATAGCAGATGCTCTGAGGATGATTTTCCAATCTTCACTAGATACAGGGGAGGTACCGGAGGACTGGAGAAATGTAAACATAGTTCCATTGTTTATAAAGGGATCAAAGGAAATGCCAAACAATTATAGGCCAGTTAGTCTTACATCAGTGGTGAGCAAATTAGTAGAATCAATCCTGAGAGATAGGATTAACTGTCATGTGGAAAGGCATGGACTAGTCAGGGATGGTCAGCATGGATTTGTTAAAGGAAGGTCTTGGCTCACAAATTTGATTGAATTCTTTGAGGAAGTGACAAGAAGGGTTGATAAAGGTAGCGCAGTGGATATTGCATACATGGATTTTAGCAAGGCATTTGACAAGGTCCCACATGGCAGATTGGTCAGGAAAGTAAAAGCCCATGGGATTCAGGGTAATGTGGCAAACTGGATAAAAGGTTGGCTTTGTAACAGGAAACAAAGGGTATTGGTCGACGGATGCCCTTGCGAATGGAAAGTTGTCTCAAGTGGTGTTCCACAGGGCTTGGTGTTGGGACCCTTGCTGTTTGTGTTATATATTAATGATTTGGACGTGAACGTGGGGGGCACGATTGGGAAATTTGCAGATGACACAAAGATTGGCCAAGTAGTGGATAGTGTAGAGGATAGCCATAATCTCCAAAACGATATAGATGGGTTGGTGGAGTGGGCGGTAAAATAGTAGATGGATTTTAACATAGAGAAGTGTGAGGTCATACATTTAGGGAGGTCAAACAGTTACAGGGATTACAAAATAAATGGGAATATACTAAGAGGGGTAGATGAAGTGAGAGATCTTGGCGTACAAGTACACAGGTCCCTGAAGGCAGCAGTTCAAGTAGACAAGGTTGTAAAGAAGGCATATGGAATGCTCTCCTTCATTGGCAGAGGTATAGAATATAAAAGTAAGGATATAATGTTGGAATTGTATAAAACACTGGTGAGGCCACAAATGGAGTATTGGGAGAAGTTCTGGTCACCACATTACAGGAAGGACGTAATAGCTCTGGAGAGAGTGCAGAGGAGGTTTACCAGAATGTTGCCAGGGTTAGAAAAGTGTAGCTACGAGGAGAGATTGGATAGGTTGGGGTTATTTTCCCTGGAACAAAGAAGGCTGAGAGGTGACTTGATTGAGGTGTACAAAATTATGAGGGGAATAGATAGAGTGGACAGGATAAAATTGTTTCCCTTGATGGAAAATTCTAGAACCAGGGGACATAGATTCAAGATAAGTGGCAGAAGGTGTAGGGGGGACATGAGGAAGAACTTTTTTACGCAGAGGGTAGTGGGTGTCTGGAATTCGGTGCCCAAGTTGGTGGTAGAGGCAGAAACTTTAAACTCTTTTAAAAAGTACCTGGATCTGTGCTTAAATTGCTGTAAGCTGCAGGGCTATGGGCCAGGTGCAGGAAGGTGAGATTAGAAAGGGCACCTGGGTGTCCTCGGGCTGGCATGGACAAGATGGGCTAAATGGCCTCCTTCTGTGCTGTAACTTTTCTATGGTTCTGTGGTTCTATGGCGGGTGCGCAGCTGACTCCGGTGCACGTCTGCCGAACTGAATGTGTCCACCCATTCTAGCAGCCTGTCTACATCCTCTTGAAGTCTATCACTATGCTCCTCCCAGTCCCTCCCAGCCCGACATCACCGAGGGTCATTTTACGCCTCGGCAAGCGGGGCCCGCCCTCGCATGTCGACCAGGAGATTCAGGCCATAGAATCACATAATCATACAATGTTACAATGGTTACAGCACAGAAGGGGGCCATTCAGCCCATCGTGTCTGCACGGCTTCTCTATAATAGCAACTCAGCTAGTCCCATTTCCCCACCCTTCCCTGTAACCCTGCAAACATTTTCTCTTCATGTTCTTATCTAATTCCCTTTTGAAAGCCCAAATTGTATCTGCCTCCGGCATTCTCAGATAGTGCATTCCATATCCTAAAATGCTTTTCCTTACGTTGATCCTTTTGCTGATCATTTTAAATCAGTACCTTCTGGTTCTCGACCCTCCTGTTAATGGGAAACGTTCCTCTTTATCTGTTCTGTCTAGCACCCTCATGATTTTGATCAACTGTCTTTTTATGTTTGATTGGCAGCTCTTATTGAGTTTGAAGGATAAATTACGAACCTATTCACAACTTCAAAATACTTTTACTAGTACATCTGAGGCTACCTTTCTCCAGCTGCTTTGAAGTCATCACATAGGCATTAGGCAGACACACATGTGATCAGTCAATAAGAATCTACGTACAAGGGAGTATGCTTTAAAATTCAGATTTTAATGGGTGTTAGTGCAGAAAAGATGACTGCTATTTTGTAAATTCTGGCATAATTAAATGCACAATTATTATAAATCTATTGTTTGTTCTGCCTTCTATTTGTTTAAGGTTGGCGGGCAGGCGAAGAGCCCAGGTGGCCTTCGCGTTTATCATGAAACCTCATCCACGGGCAGGATGTGGTTTCATGAAGGCTTTATAAATTGAATAAAATTTTTTATTAAAATTCATTGGTATGTCCCAGCTCATCTGACACTGTCACATGAGGTGACATGTCTGAATTTTTTCTCCTTACATCAATTCATAATAATCAAACTAATCTCCCTGCGGCAGCTCTGTGCCTCAGGGGGGTTTCTGCGCTCCTTCACGCGCATGCGCGAAAGAGTGCAGGCCCCAACCCTCCCTCCTCCCCACCTGCACAGGGAGCACTGAGCGCTTCCGGGTGAGTGTCACACTGGGCGGGCCTTAATTGGTCCGCCCACATAAAATGACAGCACGCAGCCGATAGCAGGCGGCGATTAGCTGTGCACCCGCCCGTGCCCACTCTCGCTCAGCCCCCCTCAACGGGGAGAAAATTCTCCCCACAGAATCATGTGGTTTATCCAGCAAGTTCCAACATAATGATAAGGGTTCTCGATTCAACCAATGGACTTGCAACGTTTACCTAGATAACGGGCAAATAAAGGTGAAGTCTAGGTTGTTGGTTGGGAAGGTCTTGCTTATGGGAGTGTCCTGTGACATTGAAACTGATGGAAATATCTAGGTAAAAAAATGACGGAATCACTGCAACAGCAGTTTGGAAGTAGTTGTTACTTCTATGTTTGTTACCCTGTCTGCTGAGTATGGAAACACTTACCCTCAAACCTTTCATTCCTGGAGATCCAGGAAATCCAAGATTGCCCTGTTAACATCAAAAATGGGAAAAAAAGTTGAAATGCATTCAGATTTAGCTATGAAAATGTCCAGTATTACAATCTTCATTAAAGTAGTGTTCAAGACAACCTTCTCTATAGAACAATCTTTGGGACGCTGTAACACTATGTAAAAAGGTGATTAACAATAGGCACCATTGGCTTCTTCTAAAACATCTAAAGACATTCTTGCCCCCAGGTAGGGTGTCTGGTCAATCAGTGTCAGCTGTGGCTCAGTTCATAGCACCCTCGCCTTTGAATCAGAGGGTTGTGGGTTCACGTCCCACTCCTGGAAACCAAGAACTGTGATTGTACTCAAAAGAGTTGCAATCTGTGACTGTTGATAACTCGAAAGAATATCAAATGCAAATGTCTTTGGTATTCTTAAAGTGTAAATTTAATTGGCAGCTCTGATTAAGTTTGAAAGGTACATTTTTCAATTTTCTTTACTCTGGGATTCTTTGAGATTTTTGACCATTTTTCCACACAAACATTTGGGAAAAAATAGGTACCTTTAATAGTTGTGTTTTAAAACAGCATGTTCGCACTAGTGAAAAAAAGATGCTTGGTATTTGAGAAGATATTGCACTGGCTATGATATTGTTTCTCCATTGACAGTAAATGATAACCTTATTTCGAGAATTTGAAACATCTCACATCCAATGTGCTATTTATGCAAAGGTTAATGGTATTGATTGGATTAAGTGACTTTGATTGTAACGATTGTCTTGTACTTTCACCTTACTGTGAAATAATTGTGTATTTGACCGTAGCTCACCAAATGTTGGTTTGGTGTGCCTTCAGAGAAATTGAAGAAACATGTGTGATAGGCATGATATCTGCTTCAGGTTGTAAAGTGGGCGTTAATATTACATCCCATGTTATCCGATCATGTAAGTAACCATACAGCAGTACATGTCTGTTCCCACATAAGTAAGATGCTGAGGAGTGACCGATGCCACAGAGCCTGGGAAAGTATTAACAGAAATGACTGCTCTGTTAGTTACAAATTTCTCATCGCAACAAACCTGTACCTCCAATCCTATGGCACATTGAGGAATTGTGGCCAGGGCCTCTGCTGCCTGGCTCATGCCATCAAGGCCTGGTGGCTTACTTTTTTTTTCTTTATTCTTTCATGGGGTGTGGTCATCACTGGCAAGGCCAGTGTTTGTTGCCCATCCTTAATTGCCCTTGAATTGAGTGGCTTGCCAGGCCATTTCAGAGGGCAGTTAAGCAAGCCTACTGACCAGGGATATTACATTGCCCATGCTACAATAAGATTGGCAAGGGCAAGAGGGTGGGCCTGTTTTGTGGCCTGTGTGCATCTGGGACACACCCCAAAGTATGTTACACCCACCTTCCTTCTACGCCGCCTGGCCTCCCAAACCAAGCCTCCCAAACCCCTCTCACCCCTCTTGATTGACCTTTCTGCAACAATCATCACTCTCTTTTGTGCTCCTTCTTGCAGTCCCTGCGGTGCCCACTGCTGAGATCTGGCGCTGCTGCACCTGCTAGAGCTGCTGGCCAATCAGTTTGGCCAGCATCCCACGAGGGCGGGACTTCCTCCAACTGAGGGGTGGAAGTCCCTCTCTCAGCTGGTTTAGCCATTTAGCCCACCCCTAGCATGTTATGGTTGCAGGGTGGGCTTCCTTTCATCGCGTTGGTTGCCTTCTGGCGGGGGCGGGGGGGTTGGGGGGAGCAGTCCACTCCCTGCCTCTCCATAAAATGCAGCCGTCAAGCTGGTTTATCCCACCCCCAGCGTGTTAGGGCTGCAGGGCTAGCTGCTTTCCGGTGTGTCAGCTACTGGCCGACGGTGGGGGGACGTGGGGGATTGAGCAATCCGGGACCCCCACACTCTGTAAAATGCAGCCCCTGGATTCTAACTACTTCGACAAGCACATGTACATCTTTTTTGATGATCGAGTTAGCATGGATGGCTAATTTATATTAGAAAGGCAAGCACACACTGCAGGTTGATTGGTGCTGTTTGTTATGACAAGCTTGGTTACTCCTGTAATAAGGGCAAAATACTGCGGATGCTGGAAATCTGAAACAAGAACAAAAAAATGCTGGAAAAACTGAGCAGGTCTGACAGCATCTGCGGAGAGAAAGAGAGAGTTAAGTGTGGCTATGGGTACCCGCACGGGCCTCAGTTATGCCTGTCACTTAACTCTGTCTTTCGCTCCACAGATGCTGTCAGACCTGCTGAGTTTTTCCAGCATTTTTTTTTGTTTTTGTCTTGGTTACTCCTCTCCTTGTCTTTACCTGTAGCCTTTTTGGAGCTGACCTACCTTGAGACCTTCTGGACCTCGTGGACCCTCTGGACCTGGAAACCCTGGAATTCCGGGTGGACCCTGTGAACCAGGGAAACCTCTTTCACCCTGCAATGATATGAAGGAAGATTTTGAAGACATTTTTGTAGAAGTACTTGGAAAGTTAAATACAGCTAAGACTAACAACCCCCCCCTCGCCTCGTGGTATATATCTTAATATGCTGAGGGAGGTAATAAGAAAATCTCTGCGGCACTGGAGGTTTTCATTAAGGACTTGCTGGGCATTAGTCAGGTGCTGCAGGTTCAAAATAAGTAAACATAACCACATTTAAAAAAAGAATGACTCAGACAACTAAATGTCCTTTAGCTTAATATTAAGAATCTATTATGCACTGGGATGCGCCATTTCACTCAAAACTTATACAGCAATCATGCCACTCTGGGCAAACCCAATACAATGGCCTGGAAATCGACCCGACAATCATGAACTGGGCCAAACCAATACTTGGCCTTGGGCCTCAAGGGTAGCCATCTGCAGGGGAGGGGGCAGTGATCGGTGGAGAGAGGGGCAGTGATTGGGATTCACGCATTTACAGCATGAATTGATAGTAATTCACATCAAAAACATAGGCCTGAATTTTTCCTTTGTCAGGCGTGCGTGATCAGGGGGCCTGGGAGCGGTTGGGAAATGGGCCCCCGACCGCGATTTCACGCTGGCTGGCCAATTAAGGCCCGCCCAGCGTGAAACACATCTTCCGAATGGTCGGGTGGGGCCAGGCAGAGGTGCTGGGTCCAATGGGTCCAACGCTTTAAAATCAGCAAAGGCAGCTCCCTGAAGGCTGCAAGGAGAATCTTTATTTGGTCCAGAGACTGGAAAATGGCCTCACCAGTGGCAGGAAATGTCAGATGGGAGGGCAGGTCAGGTGGGCACTTGGCCACCCTGTTTCTCGGACGAGTGCCTCGCGGTCCTCATGCAGAAGGTGGGTGTCAGGCGGGACACCCTCATTCCCAAGGATGGCAGGAGGAGACCAAAAAAAGCTTGGGAGGAGGTGGCAGCCGTGGTCAGCAGCCACAACGTTGTGAGGTGCACATGGGTGCAGTGTCACAAAAGGTTTAACAACCTGCTGCGCTCGGCAAGGGTAAGTACTGTGTTGGCATGGATCAGTGTGGAGAAGTGTTAAGGGCTGGCCGTCTCCCGTGGGGCTCAGGGGTGTTAGAGTCTGAGTGCCACTATCAATGACGCTGGAGCTGGCCAAGGGGGTGAGCCCTGGCTGCTTGGCCTGAGTACCTTGCGGCTCGAGGGCCACGACTCGGATGTGCCCTGCAAGGTGTTCCTCAGGTGGGATTGGCCAGGCTGCAATGGTGCTGCAGGCAGAGTGGACTAATCAATGCTCCTCTGTCCTTTCAGGAAAAGAGGAGCCATAACAACATAGAGAGGTCAAGGACAGACGGAGGCCCCCCCAAACCTTCTAACCATGACGAGGTCCGAAATGGATGCTTTAGAGCTGGAGAGCCACCACCCACATCGTTCAGCCAGTCGTGGGGAGGCAGGGATCTCTGACAAAGGTAAAAGTGCAGTGCACAGAGGTGAATGTGTCAGATTGTGCGAACATTCTTGTGTATTCTCATTATTAATGGGAGCCTCAAACCTGGAGTCCCCATTGATCATTAAAAGATGCTGGCACCATGATGCAAATCTCTATTGTCTCACCTGTGCACCTGGCATGCACAGTAACACTGTGGTGACTTTAACTAATGACATGTCCTTGTTCTCCCTTAGATTTGCCAGCAGGCACTCGAATACAGGACCCTGAAGAGCCACCCTTGACACCAGAGGACTGCCGGGCTTCAGATACACCTCCGTCACACCCTCTCTCTGAACCAGGCACCAGTGCTGATGCCAGCACCTCGGTGGATGTTAGATCATCGGCTAGAATGTCAATGCACAGCGGTGAGGGCACTTCACACTCGCTTGAGGAGCAGGCAGAGGCAGAGAGTGCCCAGGGCGCTGGTAGTTGGAGGAGACCAGAACGATGCTGAATCAAAGGCTGATGATGAGCATCTGGAGCTGTCCATTAGGCAACAGATGCTGGATGTCCAGCAGGATATGTGGGAGGATCTGGTGGGGATCCATGAGGGTATGCGTGCCATGGTCTCTGTTGTGGAGGAGTCCATGCGGAACATGAGCTCAGCGTTGACCCTCATGGCCGAGCACACTGTCTCCTCCATTGAGAGTGGCGATTCTCATGGAGAGGCAGCTCTAGGGACAGAATCAGGGGCTTCTGGGGTTGCGCTCAGACCAGCAAGCCCTCACACAGTCAAGATCCTCTTCCTCCAGTGGGACCCTTCTTTTCCATGCTAGGTTGTAGAGAGTGCAGCATGCAACCACTATCAGTGACACCTGCTGTGGGGGGACATTGTCGTGCTCCCCCTGAATGATCCAGAATTTGGAAGTGCATCTTCAGAAGACCTATGGTCCTCTCTATCACCGCCCTTGTGGAGGCATGGCTCCTATTATAACCCTGCTCTGCCTCTGTTCTTGGGTGGCAGAAAGGCATCATAAGCCACCATTTCAGCGGATAGCCCTTGTCACCCAGCAGCCATCCATCCAGTCGGGCTGGAGCACTGAATAGCCTCGGCACCTGGGAGTGTCTCAGGATGTAAACGTCATGGGAGCCACCAGGGTACCTTGCACTTGCAGAATTTGCAGCTTGGGGTCACAAGCTAACTGGACGTTCATGGAGTGGAAGCCTTTCCTGTTGACAAAGGCACCCGGCTGAAATGCTGGCGCCTTAAAGGCCACATGTGTGCAATCGATTGCACCCTGGATGCGGGCGAACCCAACAGTTGCTGAAAACCCTCTTGCTCGCTGTGCCTGGCTGGCCTCGTCCGTAAGGTAAAGAAAAGAGCATCAGCCATCAGCTTGACGCAACTGTGGACAGCTGATTGGGAGACTCCACAAAGATCCCCCACTGACCCCTGGAAAGAGCCGGATGCATAGAAGTTGAGGACCACTGTGACCTTCAGAGCCACAGTTGGAGCTGATCTCAGGCCTAATCATATGACAAACAGAGGTCACTGTCTCCCTGGAGAGGCGGAGCCTCCTTCGGCATTGCACCTCGGACATATTGAAGTAGCTTCATCGCTGGCAGCAGGATAGTGGCATCTTCTGTGGCCCCTTACGCCTTGGAATACCTGCTGGCCCTGCACCCTTTGTGCCTGCGCCTCTCCTCCCACAGGTCGCTCCCCTGGAAGCTGCATTGGGACACCTAGCCTCCTCTCCCTCTCTTTCTCCTCAGAGGAGGTGCCACCAGCGGAAACCACAATCCCCATTACCAGGGTTATAGAAGGCTGCCTGATACCTGGAAGGGTCCACATGGTCAAAATCCTCCGGGTGCCTTGGAGACATCAATGATTCCTGAAATGAAGCCTAGAAATGCTAAGAATGAAGCTGAGAACAGGGGTGAAGCTGTCAAGTTCAAATAAACAACCAGCAGCAAACTATCTTCTAAACTCCTCACTACTCAGAATGGCAATGCTGCTGACCCTTTTTATCCCCCCCTTGGATGAGGTTTTGTAAAAAGTGGGCTGCCCGCCTGCCCGTTTTGCCCGTGCAATGAGTGCGAAATCACACGGGCAACGTAAAATCACAAACAATTGCCTTTTTAATGGCCTCAAGTGGCCTTTTAATTGATGGCGGGTGTGGCTCTGACACCCACACTCGCCCGCTGACCTGAAGATTGCTCGCTTATGGGATGACGTCGGGACACTCGCCCAATGTCATTCTGTGTGATTTTATGCCCGATCGGGTCAGGCACGTGCCTGCCTGCGGAACCTAAAATTCTGCCCATAGGAAATAGGAGCAGGAGTGGGTCATTCAACCCTTCGAGCCCGGTCCACCATTCAATATGATCAATTCCCTACTCCCGCTCTCTCCCCATGCCCCAGAATCCAGAGTCCAGAAATCTATTTCCTTCTTAAATACATTCAATAACTTGGCCTCCACAGCCTTCTGTGGTAGAGAATTCCACAGGTTCACCATCCTCTGAGTGAAGAAGGTTTTCCTCATCTCAGTCCTAAGCGGCCTACCCTGTATCCTGAGACTGTGATCCCTTGTTCTAGACCCCCCAGCCAGAGGAAACATCATCCCTGCATACAGTTTGTCCATCCCTGTCATAATTTTATACATTTCAATGAGATCCTCTCTCATTCTTCTAAACTCCAGTGAATACAGAAATAGTCAGCCCAATCTCTCCTCATACGACAATCCTGCCCTCCCAGGAATCAGCCTGGTGAACCTTCGCTGCACTCCCTCTATGGCAAGTTTATCCTTTGGATAAGGAGATCAAAACTGCACACAATACTCCAGGTATGGTCTCACCAAGGCCCTGTACAGCTGCAGTAAGACATCCTTGCTCCTATACTCAAGTCCTCTCGCAATGAAGACCAACATACCATTTGCCTTCTTAACTGCTTGCTCCACTTGCATTTTTGCTTTCAGTGATTGGTGTACAAGGACACCCAGGTCCTTTAGCACATCAACATTTCCCAATCTATCACCATTTAAATAATACTCTGCCATTCTGTTTTTCCTACCAAAGTGGATAACCTAACACTTATCCACATTATACTGCATCTGCCATGTAGTTGCCCACTCACTCAACTTGTCTAAATCACCTTGAAGCCTCTTAACACCTTCCTCACTGTTCACATTCCCAAGTTTCGTGTCATCAGCAAACTTGGAAATATTACATTTTGTTCCCTCATCCAAGTCATTGATATATATTGTAAATGGCTGGGGCCCAAGCACTGATCCGTGCAGTACCCCACTAGTCACTGCCTGCCACTCTGAAAAAGACCCATTTATTGCTGCTCTCTGTTTCCTGTCTGCTAACCAATTCTCAATGTATACCGATATATTACCCCCAATCCCATGTGCTTTAATTTTATACACTAACCTCCTATGTGGGACTTTATCAAAAGCTTTCTGAATATCCAAAGGCACCACATCCACTGGTTCTCCCTTATCTATTCTGCTAGTTAAGTCCTCAAAAAACTCCGGTAGGTTTGTCAAACATGATTTCCCTTTCATAAATCCATTTTAACTTTGTCTAATCCCGTTGATATTTTCTAAGTGTCCTGTTATCATCTCCTTTACAATAGACTCTCGCATTTTCCCCACTACTGATGCTAGGCTAACCGGTGTGTAAGTTGCTGTTTTCTCCCTCCCTCCTTTTTTAAATGGTGGAGTTACATTTGCCACCCTCCAATCTGCTGGGACTGTTCCAGGATCAGTGTATATGGACTGCAAACACATAAGCTTGTTCTCCCATTCATGTGATAACTGGAACAGGACAGTATGATAATAAAGCAATGAGTGATTTTCTACAAATTGCCTGCTTCTAGCCTGACCAATATTTCTCAGGTATGATACAAAAATAACACTGTTAACATCCTCACCTGATTTGATAATTCAGCTGAATAAAGTTTTCCCCTAACTGTGAAGAAAACATTCTGAGAGAAAACCCAATTCTCAGCTCAATTGAAAAAAAAACTGCAAATTAATTATGTGGAACTTACGTTGAATGATTTGAAGGTGTTACAATCCTTGTGGGGAAACCGGAAACCAAAAATAACCAAACGATCCCCGAATGAAGAAATTATCAATAAGATTTCACTTTTTGTAACTTTTGCTTCAACGCAAATCAGGATCAATGGAAATTAAACATGTCTTAACAAGAAAATGATACTTGAAATAAAAAGGTAAATTTCACTTGAAATAGTCGACACAACAACAACTTATGCAACCACAAGCACCCGCATCACTCCCCTTACAAATTTGGGACCACATGCAGCTCCAAGGTTCTCTAAATTGACCTCTGGTACCTAGTATATGGTCTTTGTAAAAGGTGCAATAATTTGGAATATTACTGAATTAGTATATTTAACTTACATCACAGTTGGCAGTTCTTTGACTTTTAATTCTTAAAGTACACAGTGCATTGGTTTATAGAAGATACTGACTGTCTTACCTTGCTGCCTTTCACTCCATCGCAATGACACTTTGATTTGCCACTACATGTACAAGACTGAAAGAAACAGACATGAAAAACATAAGAAAAGGGCACAGTTCAGAAACAATTAAACCTTACAGTACTGTGTAACCTAGTCATGTGGGATTAAGCACAAGGGTCATCGCAGACAACTCATTTGGAACTAAGTATGTAGGTCAAACAATTATTAGATTTAACATAATGAAGTGAGAAGTCCTTTCTGGCTCTATTGCACATTTTTCAGGAGCCCATTGTCATCTTGACTGTGTCAAAATGGAAAATTAGTGCATTTTAAATCCTTCATGATCCAGCACTTAATAAATATATCAGCAGCATCTAGTGGCAGAATATCAGTGCTGCATCAATCTGTCTAAATAAAACTATCTTAACTGCCTCTTTGTGTCACCTGGGAAAATATTGACGTAGGGCCGGACCTAACATTGCACAATATTCTATATAAATACCAGTAACATTCTCCAAGCATTGAGCACTGAGAAACATTGCAGGTGTTAGATAAATACCAGCCCTCGACATGGTGAAATTGTCCAGGTAATTGCCACTTTCCACTATAGAGAAACACTCAGTGTGGAAGCTGACTGATTTCTGGCTCTCCCACGACACTTAAATGAGGCCTGAACCTGAAAATGGTTTCTTCTCTCCGCGTTGGCTTCGGGCAGGTGGCATGGTCACTCTGTCAACTCCATGCCCGTTTTTGGTGGAAGTCAAAGATTCTCAGGTATTTCACTCAGGCATCACTTGCATACATTCTACTTCAATTATCCCGGAAGAAAAACTGTTCCCTTTCCTGCATTGGCCCCTTCCCCGCCGCTCACTTAACGTGGGACAGTTTTCCTGTCAGCGGAGGTCAGACGCGTGACCTCTCGTGTAATTTCCCAGCTGGCCCACCAACCTGCCAGCTCCAGGGGCTCCACTAACTTCCACTCAGTATTGTTCCTTCAGTCGACTTTAAATTAAATGCATTTGCTGAACAGGCCTCTTTATTGTTTGCGGTCGAGTACCTCACAGCAGTGTAATCTCATGGGCAGGAGCGTTTCAATTTTATTAATAGGTTTGTACAACATTAGATGCCAGCCACACCTGAGCCCTTGGCCCTCCATTACCACCAGCTTTGTATAAAATTACTTGAACCATGAAATCATTCATCCTTTGCCTCAGGCAGCAGTGTAACAGTTTAGTAATAAGGTATGAATGTTTTGGGATATCATTAACGGTGTTCTCATATGCTGACCAGTCATTCTCTGCTGATCACACTTCACTCCCTGCATTTCCTGTATCGGTCTGATTGTAAATACACCAAAGCAAAAATCAGAGGCACAACAGCTGTAATTCACTGCTGAAGTGATGTTAGCGATGAACACCATGTCCTGGATTTTGCGGTCAGCCGTGCAGCGAGGGCACTTGCGGCTGACTGTGAGAAAGCTGCCTGCAAAGGTTTGGTGATCTCTGAGGGAGGCCTGTTGTTTTCCCTCTTTTCTGACAGCAGTTCACATCTGGCACCAAGTCTTGATGTGTAGCAGCAGTGATGTCAGCCAGCAGGTGGGGTAGCCTATCGCTTAGACAGCACGCCAGCAAGTTAAAAGCATAGTTAATATCCTTCACTTTTAATTTAAATTTTAATATATTGAAATAAATGATTACGATTGGATTAAGAAAGAAGCTAAAACAAAACAAAAATAAAAATCTTCAAAAAAAAAGTCAAAAATATGTGGAAGTTTTTATCATAATGGAGAAATTTGACATTTGACAAATATAAAATTTGCTTTCCAAGTCCAGTGTTTCACAGTAATTATTAAGTTAGTTCACCTTTAAAAAACAATTATACATCATTCAATAAGGTGTAACTTTTTCAAGGGTTTTTACGGTGAGAATAACAGCGTAAGAGTGGAAGTTCTTGTTTGTTCAATTGATTCCCCATTGACTGGAGTCAACAGCACACCTCTAGAGAAGTGTGGCCTAACTAACGGCAATTTCTGGATCTCTGTGTTGTTCTGCGCAAGTGTGGACTCCAGAAGTTGCTCTCAGTTTCAGTGAAGTGATGACAGTAAACACTGACAGTTTTGCCATCATTACCATCACAAAATCTGGGCCCTTAGGTTAGACTGCTGTGTATCCCAATCTGAAATTTCCATCAAGATTTGAGTACCAAGGCCAATACAATTATTTGTTAACTTAAGCACTAAAATGTGATTCTTGTGATTGTACAAATGAGCCCACCAGCACCATTTTGCAATGGTCTAGTTGTCAGTGGCAATCACAGTGGTGTTAATTCAGGAAACTGCATTGAGTTGTGGGGAAGGAAATCTGCCATCCTTACCCAGTCTCTCCTATATGCGACTCCAGGTCAACAACTAGATAGATGATTGTTAATTGCCCTCTGAAATGGCCAATCAAGCCACTCAATTGACCCAAACTTATTAAGAATAAAACCAATGGACCACCCAACACCTAGACACTGGTCATGACAAAGGCACACCTTACAATGATCCTTATTAACACTTCTGTGCCAAAATTGGGAGAGCTGTCCCACAAATTAGTCAAGAAACAGCCTGACAATTCCATACACAGAATCAGCCAAAGTCCTAGATTCCTCTGTCATCACCTCTGACATGTCCTCTCCCACCAGCAGGACAGACCCACCATAAGTGGTGGCACAGTAGTATAGAGTTGGGAAAGAGTGGTCCTGGGGGTCTTCAAAGTTGAAGTTGACACAAGTCAGGAATGTGATGGAATACTCCCCACTTGCCTAGATAAGTGCAGCCCTAGCAACATCCAAGAAGCAACACAACACTCAGGACAAATCATTCCCCTTGATTGGTACCCCATCCACCAGCTTAAACATTTTCTCCCTCCACTGGCACATCCTGGCAGTACTGGGTACTGTTAGGAATGCAAGAATTTATAAGATGGTTATGTTTTAAACAGTCTCCTTTAACTTAAGGTCCCCACACAAGACTCACACATGAACATAAACATTATAAAGATTATGTCAAAATATTTTTAAAAAAATTAATGTTGGAAACCTCATCCCGCCAGTGAAAAAGAACTTTTAAGTAATTGATCAATGGCCTGAATAGGCCTCTTAATTATCGGCGGCGGCATTGCCGACTCTTGCGGGTGCCCACTGTCCGGAATATCATGCAAGCTGTGATGACACTGGGACGCTCGCCCGACACCATCGTGCGCTATTTTACACCTGATCGGGTCGGGCACACATGCACCCGCGGGACTTAAAATCCTGCCCCTTGGGAAAACAGCATAAAGGACCTTTCGGAGGTTGTTTCTGCTAACTTTACGGTGGCTGAGTGAGAGACTGAGGCGGAGGTCCTCCTCCCCTCCTGCCATGATGTTCCACTATTGACTTAGGTGGAGGAAAAGGCAATCCCAGAGAGTTTGGGGATGTAGGAGGAGGTTTTATAGCAGAGAACAGTATCTAGGCAGTTCAGGTACCACGCCACTTGAGCTGACTTAGGAACCTGCACCTGTAATGAGCCATTAACATTGCAATACCTGTGTTTGTTAAAATAGCCACGCTCTAGATATTTCTAAAACATGATTGTTTGCTTTCTGCAACAGTGCAGCAGGAGACACCAATCAATATGTCTGTTCTGGTGACTATGATGAATCAAAAGTGGATCATGTTTCAAGTTATACAAGACTCTGAGGGGCCAGTAATACAGTGACAGATTGCCAATCGAGTGCCATAGCACTCTGGGTTCCAGGGCCTTGTGTCATCAGACAAGGAGGCCTGGTGTTTACTCCACACTTGATAGAGTCATTGTGTCCTAATATAGGCAGGCAGCACTGAGCAAACCAAGAACGTACAGGACCCCAGCGGTCAAGGCGCAGTAAGGCCTCAAAAATCATTTAACTTTGGGACCTTTTCAGAAAGCAGCTGGAGCAATTCAGCAATGCTCCATGCAGTCTCAACAGTACTAGGTGCTGCAAGAGAGACCTGTCTGAAAAATCAAATACTATACTGCAGGGTGTCTCATTTGGTATGAGGCTAATTATCTCCTGTCCCACCTTGCTGCAGGCCATCAATATTCAATTCACCTTTCTGCCATATCATATTAAAGTTTAAAATAACAGCAGAACTGTACACTGTTGCTGATGCTTGCCATTGTGGGTCCTGGCTCCATGGCAGCACTCAATGGGAGCGTCATTAAGATATTCAAATGAATTAACTGGACCAACATCATGTTTTAATATTTCTTTGTTGCATTATTGAAAGCATTGAAGTTACTTTAAAATGGGTTACATCAACACAGCTCGCTAGGTGTCGGATGTAAATTGCCTGTGCCACAAATGCCACCATCTGTGGTTCATAGCTATGTAACAGAAAGACTTTATTAATTTACATTTCTTGATATCATTAATTATATTTAAGGCAGTCTGTAAAACTGGGGCCAGACATGAAAGTGGAAGCAAAATTACCCTTTTGTTCAACTAATAATGACAGAAGACTGATATCTACCTAGATCTTAGAAACAGTATCACTGCGTTATTAATTGGTAACATAATCTAATTGAGCTGGGTCTAATACAAGGCAGGACTTGTCAAATAGCTGCTTTTGTGTACGTGTTACAGATTTTGCTGCCCATTGTTCAAATAAAGTTCCCTAGGCTGACTTTTTTTTAAAGGAAACTGTATTTGTAAGGGTTTTATGGCTATGAGATTCTAACTTATGCCCTAGTTACAACAGGTGCAGAGACAATATACAGCTATTAGGCAAGATGCCTACAGAATCCTGCACCAATAGGAGTTTTCCCCTTCGGAGGAGTAGTTGCCTATTTTTTTGAAGAAAAATTAAATTAGCCTGTCGATTGTCCATGGCACCCTATCCCAGATTACTTTCCACACAAGCTCTTGATTTATAGCTCATTGAAAGTGCAGACTTATCCAATGGAGGTTATTGTGTGAGACATGACAAAAGGTACCTCGAGAAGATCAAATCATAAGTGGTGGAGAATTATGCACTGAACTCACATAGAGGGAACGAGGGGGAAAAAAAATCATTCCCTCAGATGCCCCAAGGCAATTAGTTACTTTTGAAATGTAATCACTCTTGTTATGTAGGGAAATGAGTTGGCCATATCTGTGATTAGCAAGGTCCCAGAAACAGCAGCGCCCAATTAATCTGCCTTTGCTGATTTTGGCTGAGGAAGAAACTCCCATCTCTTTTTCACAGAAGTGCAACTTGAATTATGGCGTTGCACTTACAAGCAGAATCATCCCAGATTTCCAATGAGTGCAGTAGCGAGTGTGAAAAGGAACGTTTTACCTGCTGGCTGGAGTGGAAGCTTTTCACGCTGTATCGGCCCAATCCTGCCTCTTTAATCATGCATTCTTGGCAAACGCTCCATTTCGATGGCGGGTGGGCTCTCATTTGCCCACCACGCCGTCACCTCGCTATTTCATCAGGGTGAATGCCATATTTAAAGTGCAGCCGTATGCACACCTGTCAGTTCTTCCAGCCCAGGACTGCTGCACAGAAGACATGGCCCCTAAAGGCAAGAAGACTGCAGCACCCCCCCATTCAGTGATGAGTCCCTGGAATACCTTTTGGATGCTGTGGAGGCCTGCTGTGATGTCCTCTACCCCAATTCTGGCTGCAGAAGGTCCAGCAATCTCACCACTCCAGCTTGGGAGGCGGTGGCAGTGGTGACCAGTGCCAATGCTGCACAGAAGAGGTTGGCCATCCAATGCAGAAAGAGGATGAATGATCTCATCCATGCCGCAAGGCATCACTCTAAACTCACACACTCAAAAGCCCATCACACATTCACTGGAATCTCACTCACTGCCAGCTCAAGGGACATCACTGCTCACTCTTTCACACACAGCCTCACATCTCATGAATCTATCAGTAAGTCCAGCTGACATATAAGTAGTTCATGCACCCTTCCAAAATGGTACACAACCAAAAACAGAAGGCCTTGTAAGCTAATGCATACTTCCTACAAGGCCTGCATAGCTGTCTTCCATGCTTATAATTGGTCAAAGGTGAAAGAAGGCTGGAAGGTTGACTCTTAGGGAACTTTTGGTCCTCAGTACAGATATTGTTAATGGCACCTGTTGGCAATCCCACTATCCCATGGAGAAAACTGCAGTGAAGTACATTTGTGAACAATAATTGTGATTGAGTTGGCATTTGGGATACTGAAGCAACAGGGGTTGGATTATATGGAGCAGCTTTGCTACTGCCTCCAATATGCCATGTTTATGCTGCTCTTTTCTCACCTCATGCTGCTTTCTCAACTTACACTTCTCAACTCATAAGATAGTGTCAATGCTAATGGTCTTTGACAACATGTTGGCAATGTGGGAGAATAGCAGCATTGAGAAATAAGCAGTTTTGGCTACGCAGAGCTTATCAATGACCTTGTAAAGAAATAATTTTTACATTCGGCAGGACAGGAGCATCAGGAGCCTGAGGGTGTGAAACAGTTACCAGATGATAAGGAATGAGTTGGAGGATACTACAGTATGTTTACAATCAGCCGCTTGTCACTTAATAGCTGGAAAGTGTTTACATGTATCTCTTCTATGGTTTCTCCTCTTTATAAAAGTATTCATGGTTTAATTTTCATAAATGAAACCTTTCAAGGATCTTTTGCCTATTGGGATTTAAAAAGTTTAGCACCCAGGATAGACCATTGAGACCAACAAAACAGTGTTTCATTGACCATTTTATTTAAAACAATTCTCAGCATTTTATGGTAGGGCTTACACGAGACCTATGCAAATCTAAATTATGTCTCCAATAACACCTATTATAACATATCCCTATATGGTTATTAGTTCTTATAACACTTCATTCTTCTTAAATGTCCTGTGCATTCATGTACATACCACTTAATACTGGCTCAATTGTTTGTCAATCTTACTATTTTTAATTCTTCTTTCTTCAAATCTGTTATTTAAAAATGTTTCCATTTTTTTCCTTTAACCGTTCTATACCCTTCCCTATTTTGTTTCCCTTTATGCTTTTGAATTTACCTTTCTTTCACCATTGCTGTGTGCATTCAAACTCTCCTCCACAGCATTAGTTACTCTCCTAGTGAGGACATTAGTCTTGACCTTGCAGTCAATCCTACTCCAGAACTAGTCCAAAGTTTCTGAGCTTCTCTGTCTTATACCATCTTTCCAGCTACTTATTTACTTATTTTGTTAGATAATATAGTACATGAAGAGAGCATGGTACCAGGATTTATACAGACAGGTTCTGTTCCTCAATCTGTCACCTAATTCCTGAAACCCCTTTGCAGAGTTGTATTCTTGATGTGCCATTGATTCCAAATCAACCACAATGTAAGGTTGTCCCCCTTGCCTCTTCAATTTCTTTTGCACTATGGAAAGGTTACAGGTTTCTCGAAGGTAAGGAGTTGTGTAAGTTTTTCTTATGAGAGAGACTGGTGATAGTAAACCAAGAGGATACCTGAGGCAGACCTGAAATTAGTAATAAGAGGAAATGTAAATTCATTTATAGAAAGTTGGTTATAGAGAGGAAACAAAAGACTTACAGTAAATCGGTGTTGCTCCTGATGGGAGAAGGGTTGGAAGAGATACATTCCAAGTATTGAAGTGTATATAGATGATGTGATCTTTGACAAAAGCAGCGCATCATTGGCCTGGATTTTTCTGTCAGCTGTGAAACGATAGCGCTCACTGCTGTTCTCAATCAAAGCTCCCCACAAAGAGCTAGAAAGCTCTGCGGTGTTGATTCCCCCTTTCCCGAAGTTAATTCGATTTTGGCATCAACTAAGGTGATTGATGTCATCAATCATCTTGACTCAGGAACAGCATTAGGAAAACCCCAATGATGATGAGCATTGGGGACCATAGGTCCAAATTCATCTTTTTCCTTCAAAGCTGATCACACTTGCTAAAGAGATATAGAGAGCCATAAAAATGTAAGTAGAATTTACAATTAATAAATAGCAGCATAAGGTACAAGAGGAATGAAGTTAGAATAAATCCATGCAAGGCAACAGTAGCCACAGTCAGAGAGTAGTGTGTGCAGTTTTGTGTGTCATAGAAAGGACATTAAACCCACAGAAGGCATCCGGCATCAATTCATCAGCACGGTATCAGGAATATGATACTATAGGTATTATTGTTAACAGTTAGATTATTTCCACTGTAACAGAGGACAGGAAATTTAATAGAATTTTAAGAAATCATATAGCATTTTGACAGGGTGATTGGAGAAACACTATTTCCTCTGAGGTGTCAGTGACGAGGGGCGATCAATGTAAGATTATTAATAGGATAGTAAGGACATAGGTTACGAGTAATATTTAGACAGAGTTGTTTAAATGTGGCATGCTTTCCCACAGGAATTATTTAGGCAGAGATCATTCCATCTGCTAATGGGGAGGAGCTAAGAAACATTTGAAGCAGGGGACAGGACTATGAAGAGAGAGAATGAAAGTAGGATTAGGTTTGGATTTCTGTAACAAAAGCTATGATAAATTATTTTTAGTTTGTGAGGCAGAATTAGATCAGACTCCAAAATGCCTAAAAATGCAACTGTCTAACTGTCAAAACTCATAATCTTTTAGGGAGAATATGTTCATTGAAAATAAATCTCATGCTTTGAGCATTCACATTTCCTTTCAATAATTCGTAAATCCATTGTGGGCTAGTTTCTATCAAATGAACAGACATTACCATGCAATTAGATTCACACTGAAAAACGGTGCTTTTGTCTACTTTGCTATTTCCTGTTTCAATAAAGGTGATCAAGTGTTAGGGGTAATTTCAGTTTAAATTATGACATGTCTGCGTCTCACTACATTTTCAGTCCAGTTTCCTGAGTTCATACGACCTGTATTCAGGAGTGGTTTTGAGTTGCCAGCTTTTTGATGGCTCAGGCTGCTTTATCAAGCTGTTTGCTAGGTTATGCTAGATTTCTAAGTTTGCAGGACTATTGTCAATTCTATACTCAGTTTCGATCGTGACTTATTACCTTAGGGCCAGGATTTTCCGGTTGTCGGGTGGGCTTGGCGGTGGGGTGAACAGGAGCGGCCGCGAAACAGGCCGCCGCCTGCGATCGGGCCCCGACCGCACTTTCACGCTGGCTGCCCAATTAACAGCTGAGGAGATCAATGCTGCTGGGGTGGGGGCAGGAGGAGTGTGAGTGCTGAAGTTCACGCATGCGCGAGGGCGCGTGTAGCAAAAGCTCCCTGAGGCACAGAGCTGCCTCAGGGAGCTGAAAACTTTTAAAGTGGCTGAGTAGTGGATAGTGTAGAGGATAGCCATAATCTCCAAAACGATATAGATGGGTTGGTGGAGTGGGCGGTAAAGTAGCAGATGGATTTTAACATAGAGAAGTGTGAGGTCATACATTTAGGGAGGTCAAACAGTTACAGGGATTGCACAATAAATGGGAATATACTAAGAGGGGTAGATGAAGTGAGAGATCTTGGCGTACAAGTACACAGGTCCCTGAAGGCAGCAGTTCAAGTAGACAAGGTTGTAAAGAAGGCATATGGAATGCTCTCCTTCATTGGCAGAGGTATAGAATATAAAAGTAAGGATATAATGTTGGAATTGTATAAAACACTGGTGAGGCCACAACTGGAGTATTGTGTGCAGTTCTGGTCACCACATTACAGGAAGGATGTAATAGCTCTGGAGAGAGTGCAGAGGAGGTTTATAAGAATGTTGCCAGGGTTAGAAAAGTGTAGCTACGGGGAGAGATTGGATAGGTTGGGGTTATTTTCCCTGGAACAAAGAAGGCTGAGAGGTGACTTGATTGAGGTGTACAAAATTATGAGGAGTATAGATAGTGGACAGAATAAAATTGTTTCCCTTGATGGAGAATTCTAGAACCAGGGGACATAGATTCAAGATAAGTGGCTGAAGGTGTAGGGGGGACATGAGGAAGAACTTTTTTACACAGAGGTTAGTGGTGTCTGGAATTCGTTGCCCAAGTTGGTGGTCGAGGCAGAAACTTTAAACTCTTTTAAAAAGCACCTTTAAAAAGGATCTGCACCTAAAGTGCTGTAAGCTGCAGGGCTATGGGCCGGGTGCAGGAAGGTGGGATTAGAAAGGGCACCTGGGTGTCCTCAGGCTAGCATGGACAAGATGGGCTGAATGGCTTCCTTCTGTGCTGTAACTTTTCTATGGTTCTATGGTTCTATGAAGAAATTTGAAATGTTAAAAACATGTCCCCTCATGTGACTCTGTCGCATGAGCAGGGACGTGTTAGGGATGAGTTTGAAAAGTTTAAAATTTTTTTTTAAACACTGGTTGAAATCCCATCCCGCCCATGGATGAGGTTTCACCAACAATGCTAAGGCCGCTTGGCCTTTTCGCCCGCCCACTAACCGAATGGTTGGACAGACAGTGAAAAATTTCAATCAATTAGTTCATTAAGGGCCTTAAAAGGCCGCTTAACTGTTGGCGCACCCGCCGACCCAAATAACACATGAGCACGCGATGACTTCAGGACACTCACCCGTCATTTTATGCTCGTTCAGGTCGGGTGCACAATCGCCCAACGAGCCAAAAATTCTGCCCTTGGTTTAGTATCAGCAAATCAATGAAACTCATGGTAGCCTCTCTGAGTAGCCACTAGCCCATTAGAGCCTCCAGTCTGACAACAGCTTCGTAGGAACTTAAGGGGGAGATGATGGTATGGTGGTCATTGGACTAGTAATCCAGAAGCCTGGGCTAATGCTCTGGGATATGGGTCAAATCCCAGCATGGCAGGTGGAGGAAATGAAATTCAATTTGTTCCGAGATTCAAACTCACCTTATTGGTGAGCGGAGGCTGGGAACTCCCAAGCCCCGGCCAGGCTTTGGGTGTTCCTGTGCATGCGCAGAGCAGGAGCAGGCCGTGCATGTGCAGCTCAGTGTTTGGTGTTCTCAGGGTGCCTGCGTGATGGGAAAAAAAATAAACGTGTAAAAACCGGATCAGGTGACCGGGAGCGGAGCACCATGTCCAGAAGAGTCCCGAAGAGGGGGAGGGGACAGGGAGAGGTCCCAGTTAAGGAAAAAAGAGAGGAGCAAAGAAAGAAACTTCAAGCAGAAAAAGGGCTGTGTTTAGCAGACTTTGAGTAATGGGGGCTTGGGAGGAGCCCTGAAGATCTAAGAGGGCAACATAAGTTTGGTGATTCTGTGTTGCAGCTGTCGGGGTGAAGGTAACTCTTTGGCGCAGTAGTGTTCTGCTTGGTGCGGCAGGAGTTGTGCTTGTGAGTTGGTGCTGAGTGCAAACTTGGGAATCCAGGGGAGTGGAGTCTCAGGAGGTGAGACTGAAATCCTGCCACGTAGGACGTCTGAGTTGGAGTGATTTTTGGAGAGAATTCCAAAGCATGATCTTCAAAGGTGAAGACTGGAATCCCTCGTGAGAGACACAGGGTTTCAACGAGATTGGCTGACTCACAGTGTTTACTGACGTCTGGATGGGCTGTTGAGAAATCAGTGGAATCTGTCTTGGTCGCATTTGCCTTTTATTGTGCAGTGTGGTGCCTTCGACCACAGTGTGCCAGTTAATTCACATGCACCCCATATTAACTCTGAATGTTAGAATATAAGACAGATATTGTAAATTTGCTGAAAAAAGACACACTTTGTCAAAGTTTTTCTTCTTGCATACATCAGGACAATTTGCAAGAATGTCAAATATAAACAGCACAACAATTTATATTACATGAGAAGAGAGTGCTGATTGGTTGGCAAGTAGACTCTGATAGGTAGAGGTGTTGCCATGGAGAATGCACCAGTTAACTGATGACTGAAAGTTAACTGCCAAGTTTTGTTCAAATTCAATCCAGGCAGGTTGATCCTGATTGGTCAAGGCATTGCTCTCGGGAATAACCCAGAGAATGGCTGATGCTTATTTTGTTTAGCTGAAAAAGGCGCAGTGTGTGTACATGTTCTTTCTGTCTGAAAATGACAGAACCCTGTGTGTTAATGCATGTAGATTCTAGCACATCAAAGTGAGCCACGCTGCGAGTCCAACTGATAATCTTAAATTGGTTGTCAGTGTAATTCTTAGCACAGTTAGGATTGTTTAGCAAATGTTGTCCAGTTGTGGAATCACATCTGGAGATGGACACTATGTTTTGAGTTTTGCAAGCACTGGCTAGTTGGGTATGGTCATGACCTTGCCTGTTACGAACAGCTGAAGGGACACGCTATTTGATATGATCCGCCAGTCTTTGGGATGCACGGCCTACATACCTAGCGTCACAAAGGTGCTGAAATTCATATCCCACATTATTCATTTGTAGGCAGAACCTCTTTCTGGCTTGATAGCAGCATCCTGTTAGTGGTGAACACTACTATTCTACGCACATAGTAGAAGCTTGAAACAGAGCTTCACCTATTGCTCAAATGTTTGAGATACCTTAGCCTTCCAGGGTAATCTGAGGTAGGCTGGGCACTTTTCAGGGTTGAAAGTGGTGGCCTTAGGCCCGTTCATGAGTTTGTGCGATATAGAGCGAACAATGATCTGATCAGATAAAAGCAAAATACTGCGGATGCTGGAAATCTGAAACAAAAACAGAAAATGCTGGAAAAACTCCTTTCACTTTCAGATCTGCAAGCATGTTGCGTTTAACGTCATTCTTCAGGTCCCCATCCTTTCCCCTCCCCGAGTCACCCATGTCCTTCCCCACAACATTGTCGACCCCCATGCCACCACCTTCCACCTCTCCACTGTCACCCATCAGCCACAACCCTTTTCTTTCGGGGATGTCCAGGTGAACGTGCACATTCCCTACCTTCCCGAAAATCCCATCCCCATCCACATTAATCTCCCCGGCTACTTCCTTCACACCTCCAGGGACCGTGTCCGCTTCCGAGTCCCCATCAATCAGCCTTGCTGTCCCTTCTACCGATACAGTTGTACCCTCACCCTCCCACACTAGCCTCACTCTGCCCTCTGTTATTCTCAACATTCCCTCCTACCATGCCCACCCTCAGTTTGCTGCCCAGGAGACAGTCATTGACTCCACAGACCCCTCTCTTGCACGTTCACCTGGACATCCCCCTGCCTCCAGATTCCTTCCCCTCTTTGGAACTCCTTCTCCATCCGGACTCCTCCGTGCCAGATTCCTCCCCCCACCAGACTCCTTTCTCCTTCATGACTTGTCCCCCCAGCCTTACTTGTTCCTCCATCCTTATGCCTTCTCCTCTCCGCACTCCTTCCTCCCCCCAGACTCCTTCGTTCCCCTGGACTGTTTCCTCTCTTTGGACTCCTTCCACCCCCGGATTCCCTCCCCCTCCAAACTCCTTCCCTTACACCTTCCTCTCCCCCTTACACCTACCTTCCTGTTGCCATATTCTCCCTCATTACGCCCTCCCCCGCAACCTCACCACCCCCATAACCTTTGTTCCCCCCTTCCCAACCTCACCCTCCTGACACCTTTGATGCCCCCCCCCACAACCTCACCCCTCCGTAACCTTCGTTCCCCTCCCCCCACCCCGCAATGCACCTTCTTCTCCCAGTTGAACGTAGACCTTCCCCTCCCACTCACAGCTGGACCTTCCTCTCCACCCACTTGACAGACCATGGCTAAGTCCCTCAACGGTGACTTTCCGCCTTCCATGAGCTGCTCAGTGGCGGAGCCATGTCCATCAGAATCTACTCAGCAAGAGATGCACGTTCCTCCACGGTCCCGTTGCTGTCAGTCTCCAGCTGGAACCCGGAGAGGGGAAGGCGTAAGGGTGGAGGAAGAAGTTGGGGTCTTCTGCTCCTCGGATGTCCACGATGTGATCAAGGCCTTGACGGTCAGCCCCAACCTCTGCGTGTCACACTTGTCAAGATGTGTTCTGCATCCGTGTGTTTTCCCTCCGGCGTGGGTGGTAAATTTGAGGTGGGTGGATGATCCGACGAGCTGGGTTTATAATGACACGCAGATGTACTACAATGAAGCTCCCGACGTGCGCTGGTGAAAAATGTGGCCTGCCATTGATGGGCGGATTACAAACTGCTTTCACCATCTTGGGAAACCGATTTTTGGCCTTCCCGCCATATTGTCCGCTCATGCCCACCATGATGCCCGACGCCAGCGGGCACGGAAAACTCCCCCCCCTGTGAATCCTGGGAATAAAATGAGAAGGATTCCTGTCCATCTTTAGATGCTTTAGCTTTCTAACATTTTCTTTGAACAACCTGGCACGGTGACACAATCTTTTGGAATGAGATTTTTTTTGCGTGCACTAGACCAAAACAGCCAATGGCTATGGGTTTTTCAGATGTAAAACAACCCAGTTACATGAATTTCCCCCAGCATCAGAAGAATTTATAGATGTGAAGTAATTTTAAATTGAATCAATGTCTCCATGTTTCATTTCTTGGAGACACAATAAATTCATTGTCCCTCACTGCCTTGTTATGTTTAATGAGTTTTATTATCTACTGATTGGAGACTGAATTATCTCCTGGTTATATGAGATCTATGTGAGGTGTTGGATCTGCAATGTGGAATTATCAGATGTGTTCGAGCTTTTACGTATTTTCTCCCCTAACTTAAAATCTCCAAACTGTGTCAAAGTCTTTGATGTCAATGTAGCCCTGCAGAAACTGTGATCAAAGAGACAATAACACATCAGATAAGTACCTTTAAAAGTTTTTTAGACATTTTTGTAATGCGTTTCGCTGACACCCCCCTACCCCCGCATACTCTTTCTTTCATAGCTGTGTCACTGTGCTGTAATCCATGAGGCAGAAGAGTGGGAAAATGAGCTGCAGGCTCCCCTATGACTTTACATATTTAATGTTGTGCTGGTTTTCATTGATCTACAGACACTGTTCCATGGGGTTAGACAGAAAGGAACTGGCTTGCTGTGATCCTAGCTGTTTAACAGCATCTCTGCCATTGTTAGAGGGTTAAGATTTGTGGGAAATTCAGAGTTTGGATCACACTTTGTTAGATCTCTAGTCTGATTCTTCCAAAGCCTGTCGTACACAATTCAACAATCACTGAGGAACTGGAGATATGCTAAGGAGCATATCTTTTGCAGATCATAGACAGGCAGCACAACCACAAGCATTTTATCCTGCGAGACTACCAATCATTTCGTGCCCGTCCCACAAAAATATTTTCACTGATTAAAAGATAAGTTATTAGCAAAGGCTACTTCCCTTACTCCGATACACGGTAAACTGAAAAACTAATTAAAACTATTCAACAGCATTAGAAGAAGAAAAAATCAGTCACAAAAAAAACTGACAATCCAAGAGGCTTGAATATAGGCTGCATGTGTTGCTTTCAATACTTCATGACTGCTTCTCTAACCTCCTCCTTGTCTTCTCTCCATTCTATCACTGCATCTGCCTTTTCCATGACTCTGATCTTCCGATCTCTGGAGGGTCGCACCTCGGGGCTACCCCAGAAGATGCTCGTCTCCCTGCAAGTCCTCTCACAAGGACTACACAGCAATTGCCCGGGAACTTCAAACTTCTGATGAGCAATTACCCTGCACTGGGAATCATCGGATACTCCAATTTAAATTGCAGACTTCGGATGGTTCCAACCAAGGATTAAAACCACTTCTAACTCCTGGATAACTATGCTACTGACCCTCCTCACTCCCCATAGGAGGCCCCAGCTACCCTCAGCATCCCCCCTCTTGACACCTTGACTCCCCCCACCACAGCCCCAACCCCTGACTACCCCCACACACCCTGACTACCCACCTGACCCCCAACTCCTTACTATCCACAAATCCCCAACTACCTAAACCTTTGCCTACCCTCCCTAACCCCACCGCTAACTTCCCCCTGACCCCCCACCCCCTGACTACCACCCGCACCTCCCTGACTACACTTTTGACCCCCCGACTACCCCACGAATGAACCCTCAACTCTCTGAATGGCCCCCAACACTCCCCCCGACTACCACCCCCATCCCGACTACCCTGTCGACCCCCCGACTACTCCCTGACTACCCTCCAAACCCCCAAATACTCCCCACTCCTCCCGGTTGCCCTATCGACCCCAACTACTCCCATGTCCTCAACCATCCCCACTTCCTCGACTACCCTCTCCACTTCCCCAACCCCTCGATTACACCCCCACCCTTCGACTACTTTCCTAGCCCTGACTACCCCACCAGCCCCCTAACTTCCCTACCAACTCGCCCATCCCCTGAATACCATCCCCACCCCAAACTCCAACTGCTCTCCTGAGCCCCCCCAATACTGACTACCCTCCTGACCACCCCACCCCTCTCACTGTTCTCCTGACCCATGACTACAACCCCAACACCCCTGAGTACCCCTCACCCCCCCCGAATGACCACCACCCAACCCCACCTGACTCATCCTACCCACCCTCCCCACCAAACCCCCTCATCCTATCCACTTACCTTACACACTTACCTTCTCCCTGGCTTCTCAAAGTTGGGACCATTAAACTTACCTGCTTTACGGCAGCTAGTGCTGTAAAAAGGGGGCATGGCTTCACTTCCCCTGTCACTGGTGCCCTGCACTGAAGGCTTCGGGAACATGTTGCGCTGCACTTTTCTCACCAGGCCCAAGATGGAAGGCCAGGTGAGAAATGTGCCACTCCCAGCTAGGGTAGGGTAGGGGAGGTGATGGAGTAGTGGTATTGTCGCTGGACTCGTACTCCAGAGACCCAGGGTAAAGCTCTGGGGACCTGGGTTCAAATCCTGCCATGGCAGATGGTGGAATTTGAATTCAATAAACAAAAGCTGGAATTTAAAAGTCTAATGATGACCATGAAACCATTGTTGTAAAAACACATCTGGTTCACTAATGTCCTTTAGAGAAGGAAATCTGCTATCCTACATGTGACTCCAGACCGACAGCAATGTGGTTGACTCCTGAATGCTCTCTGAACAAGGGCAATTAGGGATGAGCAATAAATCACTGGCTTAGTCAGTGATGCAAATGAATGAAAAATAGGTAAGAAGGAGTGGCATGGCATTCTGACTGTGATTTCCACTCCTCTGAAGTTCTGGCCCCAGCCTCTCCAATCCCATGTTTAAGTTTATCTTTTCCACAACATCCACTGCTTGCTCCCTTTATCCCCTAGCCATTCATCTCAACTCCTCTCTCATGTCTTCCATGCTCACTGACACCATCAGTATTTCCTTTATTGCATGTGCTGTCCTTCTCTCTTCAAAACTGTCATCACCAACTCCTCCTCAAAAAATCCATGCTAAATCCATCTCTTTGATTACCATGCCATCTCTGAATCTCTTTTCCACTTCAAGGTCCATGAACACAATATTACTCTCCAATTTCTGTCTTCATCTCTCGCAAAACCCTCAGTTCAAATCTCTTCAGTCTGGCTTCTACAATTCTCAAATCAAAATTATCAGTGTCAAATGACATTCTTTGGGGCGCAGATTGTTGAACACTATCCCTCCTCTTTATCCTTGACTTTTCCGCAGTATTTGACATGATTTGTCACGCCATCCTGTTTCAATGCCTCACCTCTGTCATCCCCTTCCGTGAGCCTGGCTTTGCAAGGTTCTAGTCCTACCTATCCAAACACAAACAGAACATCACCAGTAATCCTTTTCTCTGGTATTCACATCCTGGACACCAGGATCCTCCAAGGATCCATTCTAGAGTTAGGAGTCCGTATGACTCTTCTTCAGAAGTCATATGGAAACGTTGACTCTGTTTCTCTCTCCACAGAGGCTGTCCGACCTGCTGAGTTTTTCCAGCATTTTCTGTTTTTATTTCAGATTTCCAGCATCCACGGTATTTTGCTTTTGTCCCATGAATGACTTTGACCTATCTGCAGGTACAGTGCCAACTTTCATATGTATGCCAATAACACCCATCTGTTTAATTTTATCAATTCCTTGTACTGCATGATTTGAATTAGTCAGAATTTTCTCCATATCAACATTAGCAAAGATAAAACAAAACCCTTGTCCCCACTACAAATTCTGCAGCCATGCTACTGACTCCATGGTCACTTCTCAGGCTAAATTATACCATTTACAACCTTGGTATCCTGCTCTGAGCTAAGCTTTGTCCCCCACATTCATGACCAGGACTCCTTTCACCTGTGCCTGTCTTTGCCCCTACTTTAGTTCCAGCAATTCTTATACATGGGAAGGATCTTTAGGTCGGCGAGCGGGGGGGGCGAGGCCCACTCGCCAATGCGTAAAATACCCGTAAAAATCACCCCGCGCCATTTCAATTTTCAGGTAGGCAGGGGTGCAGCCGAATCAGCTGAGCCTATTGAGGCCATTGACAAAGTCATTAACCTCAGTAATGGACCTGCCCGTCCAACCTTAGGGTTGGCGGGCAGGCCGGGAGCCCTGGCGGGCTTCAGAAAAAGCATGAAACCTCATCCACGGGTGGGATGAGGTTTCTACAGGGTTTTTAAAAATTTAATAAATGTTTGATTTAAAGTGATGGACATGTCCCAACTCATGTGGCAGTATCACATGAGGGGACATGTCAGGGAAATTTTGTTTTTGTACCTTTACCATTTTTAAACTTGGAGCCGATCTCCCTGAGGCAGCATTTAGCCTCAGGGAGATCAGTACGCTCTTTCGTGCACATGCGCGCAAAAGAGCGCACTCTCAGCTGAGGGAATCCCCCCCTCCGCCCACACAAGGAGCGCATCCTGGCGGGCATCGCGCTGGGTGAGCCTTAATTGGCCTGCCCACGCAAAATGGTGGTGCGCCGATCAGAGGTGCGCCTGCCCGCGCCCACTCCTGCACTTCCCCCCCAATGGGGGGAAAGTTCTTCCCCATGTGGTTCTCACTTCCAGGTTCCAATGCCCTTCTTGCTGGTTTCCCATTCTCATCCCTCCATCCACTCCACCATGTCCATTCATCTGAATCCAGTCTCTTTTGCCCCTCAATGTTAATAAATTTAAAAATAATGATTAAGAGAAACATAAGTAAGAAAAAGACATAAGTTGGAAAAAGTCTGATTTTGAGGGAATGAGAATGAAACTAGGAAGGAAATGTGGGAAAAAAAAAGTTGACAGTCAAGGAGATGGACCAGCTTGACCTCCTTCATTCAACTTATAAAAGAAACAGAAAGAGTGGACAAGGGTAAGAAAGTAGATGTAATATATTTGGGTTTGCAAAAGGCCTTTGATAAAGTTTTGCACAGGAGAATCATGATTGAGGTGAAAGCATGTGGAGTTAGGGGACAATAGCAGAATGGATTGCAAGCTTGTAACAAAACAGAAGAGAGTCAGGGTTAATGGGTTAAGGGCAGCTATCCACATTGATGAAAAGCTGGGAAACAGTGTTCAACAAGAATTGGTGCTAGAACCAGTTGTTCACTGTTTGTTTAAACAATTTGGACTTTGGAATTGGAAGTACAGTTTCAAAATTTGTGGATGATACCAAATTGTGGTGGTGATGGGGGTGAACTTGTGGAGGTGGGTGGTTGCGGTAATATTGAGGAAGTCAGCAAACAAAATGCAAGAAAGCATTAATAAACTTTTACAATGGATGTATAATTGCCAATTGAATTTTGACTAAAGATAAGATGCGGTGCATTTTAGTAAGAAGAATAAGGAGGCCGAATACCTCTGGAAAAGTAATAGCCTATATATAGTAGAGGAGCAGAGTGATCTAGGGGTACAGATGCAAGAATGTCTAAAGTAGCGACACAAGTTAATAAGGTTGATTTCTAGAGGGATAGAATTGAAAAGCAGAGAAGTTATGTTAAGCTTACACAGAACGGGAGAGGTCAATAGAGATTCACTGGCAGACATTTAAAGGGAAATTTCAGAATCACGGAATAGATACATTCCGAGGAGATAGAAAAATTCCAAGGGGAGGGCCCACCATCTGTGGTTAACTAAAAAAGTTAAAGACAGTATGTCAAGCTTAAAGGAAAAGCATATAATTGCGCAAAGATGGGTGGCAGGCCAGAAGATTGAAAAAAATGTAAAAGAACAGCAAAGGATGACAAGTGACTAGTGAGATAGTTGATGCATTGGTTTTCATTTTCCAAAATTGCCTAGATTCGGGGAAGGTTCCATTCGATTGGAAAATAGCAAATGTAACTCCTTTATTCAAAAAGGGAGGGAGACAGAGAACAGGAAACTACAGGCCAGTTAGCCTAACATCTGTCATAGGGGAAATGTTAGAAGCTATTATTAAAGATGTTATAGCAGGGCACTTAGAAAAATTCAAGGCAATCAATCAGAGTCAACATGGTTTTGTAAACAGGGAGAAGCTGTTCCCACTCGTAAAAGGATCAAGAATGAGAGAGCACAGATTAAAAGTGATTGGCAAAACAAGCAAATGTGAAGTGAGAAAAAATTTTTTCACACGAGAGGTTCGGGTCTGGAATGCACTGCCTGGAAACGTGACGGAGGCAGGTTCAATCCAGGCATTCAAGAGAGAATCAGATGATTATTTGAATAGAAACAATGTGCAGGGGTACGGGGAAAAGGCAGGGCAATGGCACTAGGTCATAAGCTCAGTTGGAGAGCTGGTGCAGACACGATGGGTCAAACAGCCTCTATCTGTGTTAAAATTCTCTGATTCTGTTTAACCAATTTATTGGAGCTCTTTGAAGGAGTCGCATGTGCTGTGGATAAAGGGGAACTGGTGGATGTTAGATTTCCAGAAGCCATTTGATAAAGTGCCACATCAAAGGTTGCTGCGGAAAATAAAAGCTCATGGTGTAGGGGGTAACATATTGGCATGGATAGAAGGTTGGCCAGCTAACAGGAAGCAGAGAGTTGGCATAAATGGGTCTTTTTCTCGTTGGCAGGACGTCACGTCACGAGTGGCATACAACAGGGATCAGCGCTGGGACCTCAACTTTTTACAATTTGCTTAAATGACTTGGATGAAGGGAGCGAAGGTATGGTTGCTAAATTTGCTGATAACACAGAGATAGGTAGGAAAGTAAATTGTGAAGAGGATGTAAGGAAGCTACAAAGCAACATAGATAGGTTAAGTGAGTGGGCAAAGATCTGGCAAATGGAGTATAATGTGGGCAAATGTGGAATCGTTCATTTTGGCAGGAAGAATATTTAAAAGGTGAGAGATTGCAAAGCTCTGAGATTCAGAGGGATCTGGATGTCCCAGTGCATGAATTACAAAAGGTTAGTATGCAGGTACAGCAGGTAATTAGGAAGGCTAATAGAATGTTATCATTTATTGTGAGGGGAATTGATTACAAAAGTATGGAGGTTATGCTTCAGTTGTACAGGGCATTGGTGAGACCACACCTGGAATATTGTGTACAGTACTGGTCTCCTTCTTTAAAGAAAGATGCAAATGCATTAGAAGCAGTTCAGAGAAGGTTTACTAGACTAATACCTGGAATGGGTGGGTTATCTTCTGAGGTAAAGCTGGACAGGTTAGGCTTGTATCCACTGGAATTTAGAAGAGTAAGAGGTGACTTAATTGAAACCTTTAAGATCCTGAGGGGTCTTGAGAGGGTGGATGTGGAGAGGATGTTTCCTCTTGTGGGAGAATCTAGAACTAGCCGTCACTGTTTAAAAATAAGGGGTCGCTCATTTCAGACAGAGATGAGGAGAAATTTTTTCTTTCAGAGAGTTGTGAGTCTTTGGAACTCTTCCTCAAAAGGCGGTGGAAGCAGAGTCTTTGAATATTTTTAAGGCAGAGTTAGATAGAATTCTTGATTAACAAGGGGGTGAAAGGTTATCGGAGGTAGATGGGGAGTGGGATTGAGGTTACAATCAGATCAGCCATGATTGAATGGCGGAGCAGGCTCAAGGGGCCGAATGGCCTACTCCTGCTCCTAATTCGTCTGTTCGTATGGAACGTTGGTTAGACGACTATTAGAGCACTTTGCATAGTTGATCTACATATTATAAAAATTATACAGAACTTGTGAAGGTGCAGAAAAGAAATTTACAAGGATGATAGAGAGGATATATTTATCAGGAAAGGCTGAACAGACTGGGGCTCCATTCTCTAGAAAAGTGAAGGTTGAACTGTGACCTGTTCGAGATCTTTAAATTATGAAAGGGTTTGATAAGGTAAATGTAGAGATGTTTCTACTTATAGGGGAGACCAGAACTAGGGAACATGGATGTAAGATCTCACTTGGATTTCGCCAAGGCTCCTTCGACAGCACCTTTCAAACCTGCGACATCTACTACCTAGAAGGACAAGGACACAGATACATAGGAACACCACCACCTGCAAGTTTCCCTCCAAGCCACACACCATCCTGACTTGGAAATATACCGCCGTTCCTTCAAGGTCACTGGGTCAAAATCCTGGAACTCCCTCCCTAACAGCACTGTGGGTGTACCTACGCCACATGGACTGCAGTGGTTCAAGAAGACAGCTCACCGCCACCTTCTCAAGGGCAATTGGAGATGGGCAATAAATGCTGACCTAACCAGCGACATCCACAATCCGTGAAAGAATACAAAACAGCAACTAATAAACCCAATCGGGAATTCAGGTGAAACTTCTTTACCTAGAGAGTGATTTGATACCACAGGAATGGTTGAGACAAATTTGCACTTAAGGGAAATTTAGAAAAACATCTGAGGAAAAAAGAAATAGAAGATTATTCTGATAGTGTTAGATGAAGCCTCATCTGATAGGGTTAGAGAAGGCTCATGTAGAGCATAAACACTAGTATGGACCAGTTGGGCCAAATGCCCTGTTTCTGTGCTGTACACTCTATGGCCAGAATCTTCGGGTCAGCGTATATGAGCGGGACCCACTCGCCAAAGCGTGAAATGACGTGTGGTAACGTTGAGTGTGCGTCCCGACGCCACCGTGTGTCATTCTGATCCTCAGTTCGGCAGGCGCGCACCGGAGTGAGCTGCCAAATTGTCAAAGGCCTATTAAGGCCATTTAAATATCAATTGAACTAATTAACGGAGCTCAGGCGGCCTTTGCATTTATCATGAAACCTCATCCATGGGCGGGATGAGGTTTCATGAAGGTTTTTAAAATTTAATAACATTTTTTTAATAAAAGTCCCAGCTCAGGTGACACTGTCACATGAAGGGATGTGTCTTAAATTTTTTTTCTTTATTGAAAACTTTCAAATTTAAACTAATCTCCCTGAGGCAGCTCTGTGCCTCAGGGAGATTCCTGAGCTCTCTCGCACGCATGCGCGAAAGAGCGCAGGCCCCGACTCAGCCTCCTCCCCCCGTCCGCTCAATGCTTCCGGGTGTGCGTCACACTGGGCAGGCCTTGATTGGCGCGTAAGTGTCCATGTAAAATGGCGGCGCGCAGCTGATCGCCGGCGACGATTGGCTGCGCACCCGCCCGCACCCGCTTCTACCCAACCCCCCCGGACGGGGAGAAAATTCTCCCCTAAGTAATGTATGCCTTTCTTGAATATTAACGTCATTACTTATGTTTCTCTGTGCGTCTTCATAAATTTTGCATGGTTAATGTAGCTACAAAGGGGGGAATTTTCCGCTCCCACCAGCAATGGGAATCTTGCCGGGTGGAGGAACTTCATTTGGTGGGAGGCCAAAAATCTGTTTCCTGACATCAGGAAGAACTGTTGGATTTTGTTCTTGGGACTTCAAAGGTGGGTTAAAGGCAGGTTGAACTTCTTGACGAACAATGTCGGAAGGCCTTTTGCATGCATTAGCATCTCATGCATGCTCATTAATAGGTCATCTCGTCATAATTAAGTTCCCGGCCAGCCAGAAATTAGAACGTTCAGTTTTATAACTGTATGTAAGTGTTGTGCACCTGGCGAGCTTCACCCCTTCCACGACTTTGAGGTCAGTAGGCGCTGCTTTTGCCTTCTTGGAGACCTCGCATAACCTCCCTCGTTTCGGGTGTCAGTAGCAAAAGCTGTGCCAAGGCTGGACACGGGAGGCAGGACCAGCAGGGAATCGGGGAAGGGCGGAGTGAAGGCTGGACACGGGAGGCAGGACCAGCAGGGAATCGGGGATGGGCGGAGTGAAGGCTGGACATGGGAGGCAGGACCAGCAGGGAATCGGGGAAAGGTGGGGTGAAGGCTGGACTCGGGAGGCAGGACCAGCAGGGCAGGGTAGAGCAAAGGTAGGTCAGGGGAGGCAGGACTAGCGGGGAAGGGTGGAACTGAGGCAGGACAGGGGAGTGAGGCCCAACGGGGAAGGGTGGAGTGGAGGCAGGGCGTGGTGGGGGAATGCCAGTCGGGAAGGGTGGGAGGCTGTCCTGGGAAGCCAGCCAGACTGCCTGGGGCATGTTCGAAGGGTAAGCATTTCACGCATGTCTTGGTCCCGTTGTCGGGCGGTCACAGGCCGCTATGATCAGTGAGTGTCGTAGATAGATGTGTCTAAAGGGTGTGGTCCATGAATTCCTGAATTTGGTCCTAGGAGTTTTATGGAGGGTACTGGCACTTAGAGGATACAGTGACAGTCAGAGGACGGAGTTGGATCTGGTCGGGTGGAAGTACAAAGCAAATGGGGGGTGGTTAGTGGATGGTATCACGGGGGGTGGTGGTCTTGGAAAGTCAGGATACAGCTGGCCTCGAAAACGGGAGGAGTCAGGAGGGGCATGGGCACGTCGACAGTGAAGGGAAGAGGGAGGAAAGCAGAAATGTCAACATAATTGTGTCCAGGGTAATGGGGGAGGCTGAATCACACGTAGTGCTCTTATCTAGAAATGAGCAAAAGGCAATGTTTGTCCCCGAATGCGGTTGCCCACATGCGCCAGCTTCTCCAGGATGAGTTGTGGCCACAAGGACTTGGAGGACATCTCATGCTGCTGGTACTGTCGGTCACCACCGCCTTGAACATTTTTGCCAGTGGTTCCTTCCAGGGCCCCACTGGGGACTTCTGCAGCATCTCCTGTCAGCAACACACAAGTGCATATGGGAGGTCACAGATGCCCTGTTCAGGAGAGTGCACCAATTTGTTCAATTCTGCCTGGATCCTGAAAGCTAGGCTGCAAGACTGATGGGATTTGCAGCCATCTTGGGTTGTCTGCAAGTGCAGGGCACTAGTGACTGTACACACGTGGCCTTGAGAGCTCCCTGGCAACAGCCAGTCTCATTCATTAATATAAAAGAACTCCACTCTTTGAACGTGCAGCTCATTTGTGATCACAGAAATAAAATCCTGCATATTTGTGCAGGGTTCCCATCAGCGTCTCATGATGTGTACATTTTGAGCCATTCCCAGGTTTTCGAAGGGACTTGGTGATTGTAGGGCTGGCTCCTCGGGGAAAAGGGATACCGCAGAAGACCTGGCTGATGATGCCAGTTCGCCATCTGCAGAGTGCTGCTGAGGAGATTGAGCGGACGATGGGCCGTCTAAAGATGAGGTTCAGATGTTTGGGCCGCTCAAGCAGGAGTCTCCAAAACTCACCATAGAGAGTGTCCCAGATCATTGTTTTCTGCTACACCCTGCACAGCCCAGCGCTACAAAGGGGGATGTCTTGCCTGAGTACTCCCCTTGAGTACTCGTGGCATCCACCCACATCTGACATCAGGGCAACAACAACAGGAGAATGCAGCGACTTCGATGAACACATTTTCAGAGGTCAGAACGTGGTCAGCTGCAAGTAATGGCTTGCATGATGCATGGCCAGGCAGTACACCCACAACTGATGGCCAGTGCTTAATCGTGCACATGTGGGATTATTGAGTAATCACTATGTTGATAATGTGGGAGAACTGAGTCTATGGGAGTTCCTGATCAGATTCTGATGGGCCCCATATTCCAGAGCCTTAAATGCCCACGGACAGTGAAGCAACTAGCAGCAAGGTGGAATCCAGGACACTTCCAAACAGTGAAAATGAACATATATTTACAAGTGTCCAAACTATTTACAATGAGATTACACCCCTGCCACTTTTGTGCCTTTATTACTTCTTAATTTTTCTAATCCTGCCATTATGCTTAGGTGCAGCCCTGACATCTGCAGCTGAGATGGAGGAAGCATTCTGACTGCTATGCCCTGTTGACTGTGAGGATTTTGGCGGGCATCCTCCGGTGGCCCAAGGCATAAGGACTCCTGGTCTACTAAGTGTCTCCTGTTTAGGTATAGGCACACCCTCCTCATCCTGACCTGTTGAGGTAATGGGGTCACTGGTAGAGGGAAGGTGGAGTGGCAGGGCACTCTTGGAGTGCTCAAGGGTGAAGCTCCTGGGTGCCTGGCTGGTGCTTCTCTTCCGCGTGGGTGCCTGATGGCATCTCCCTGACTCCATGAGGAGGAGGGGCACCTGGCAGGCGGTTGAGAAGCCCTCTCCCCTTCTTACCTAGCCACTGCTGCACTGCACCCATGGCTAGAGTAATGGAGTGCAGTTCTGAGTGCACATCTGGCAGCCACTGTATGTCTGCTGGACCTGGGTCTCCAAGGCGGCTGCCACCCTTTCCATGGAGGCAGCCAAGTGCTCGCATACCGGGTCCATGACGTCAGACTGAACATGGACAGACTCCTCTAGCCTTTGGTCCAGTCTGCGCATGGCCTCTGGCATTGCTGCCTAATGTTTCCCTGCCTGTCTGTACATCTCCAACATGTCTCATTGACCTGACTCCAGACATTCACCATCTGCATGGGGCTGAGCAGGGGTCAGATCTCCAGCAGCACCCCCCAAGCGTCAAAGACCTCAGCTGTCATTTCCTCCATCAATTGTCAGTGACGTGCTCACCAGACTGTGACCCTGAGCCTGCTCTAGAATGTGGACCCACCGAGGTGAGTGTATCTGTGCTGGTGGAGGGTGCGGATGAACGGCGTGATGGTGCATCCTCAGAGGCTTCTGAGGCATCTTTCTCGCTGGTGGTTGGAGGTGAGGTTGTGGCTGTTCTTCCTTGTTGACCTCCCCCTTTTCTTGTTGGCACCTGGAATAGCAAAAAGAAAGATTTAGTGATTGATAATGCAGGTTTCTTAATTAAAGCAATATCGCACTCTGTGGGTGAAGCTGACAACTGTAGACAGAAGCCTCACTGGCTTCCTGGGGGAGTCCTATCTCACCTTCAGCACAGGCATGGTCCTGCTCTTCCCCAGCTATCTCAGCAACCTGCTCCTCACATGGGGCGAGGACTCAAATGTCTGGAATTTCGCCTCTGGTCTGGGACCACTCCCTCTTGTTGTAGGCGTTCTTCTCCTGCAAAAGGACAGAAGGATTGATCGCAATCCCAATGGTAGAATGAGCAGTTCAGGAGCGTGCAGGCTTATGGCAGCTGCTGAGCCCTCCCCAGTCAGTAATTAAGAAGCAAGATGTCCTGCAATTGATAGAAGATTGAGAACATGAAGTGGCTGGCGCACATCGAGTGCAGACGTCGCTTCTTCTGGTGAGTTCAGCAACCCAAATTCCAGTCCAACATCCCTGTACATTTGCACACTTAGACTGCCTGATGCCCTTATGAGTGTCAGTTTGCAGTGAGAGTAGACGGTGCACTTACCTTGGTGAAATGCAGATCATTCGTCCTCTTCCGACACTGCTAGGTGTTTCTGTGCTGGGCCTCACAGGCGCTAATCTCTGCAGCAACCTCCATCCAGGCTTTTGTGGTCAGACCGGGGGTGGGGGGGACCTCCTGCTGTCATCCTGGGGAGACAGCACCTCCTGTCTTTCTTGGACAGCTTGGAGGAGAGTCTCCAGGGAGTCTTCGCTGAACTGTGGGGCCAAGCAGTTTTTTCCCTCTGTGATATTAAGCACAACCAGACTGAAGCTCCTAGTCTCCAGTGAGTGAATGGCTGTCCAGGCGCCCTTTAAATACAGCGCGTGGACCTTCAGCCCCATGAGGTAACCACAGGGATGGCAACCTCCTGCCCGTTCCCGTCAAGATTTTCTACGCTCCACACAGATGCATAAGTAGTATAAGCAGTGAGCTGACCAGCAGAGGATTGTGCATGGTCAGCTGTCAGGCCCCCGCCCCCACACCCCACCCCCCCACCACCCCCCAGCAGAAATCACTCCGACTTCCGCTTCTGCCCCTAACCCAGACTCCAGAACAGAAGATTCTACCCAGGCAGCTGTGGCTGTGACATTCTGTAAGCTTTCAAACGCATCATCAATGCTTGCAGCTTGTGTTTCTTAAAAAATTGCACAAATTCATCTTGTTTTAAAACACAACACAAACATAGCTCAACCTCAAAACCAGTTCCTGTGACAGAAAAAAAAACTGATTAAAAATCCCAAAGCATGACAAGTGTAGATAGAGATTTGCTCAGGCAAGCTTTGTAAACATAGAAACTCAGGAACAATAACATTAATCAAGAGTATACTCATTCTTCATCCTTAAATTATAGAATGTGATGGGAACCTCAGTGCCCTCTGTCTGACTTGAACTTCGAACTCCACATTCTGTCCTTTCCTACTTCCATTTCATAAATCACCTCCTGCAATCCTTACTTCATCCTAAGCTCCAAGTTTAATTTCTCCAAAGCGTCTCTCAACAGCCTTTGAAACTCATACACAGACTTCAACTTATCCTGGCAACACACCCAATCCTAACTTATCATCCATATTTTCAGCAACCTCTACTGACTCCCAATTCCTCAACACATTGATTTCAGCTTCTGTGTTTTTTGTTCGCAAATCTTTACATGCACCTTGTGCCATCCTATTCTCGAAACCTGCTCCAGCTCTATGGGCCAAAGAACATGCAATTTCTAATTTGAGTTAGAATATTATTTTCTCTTATCCCCCTAACTCCTCTACTGAGTCTTGGGTGGAATCTCACGCTCTCAGGATATAAGTGTGAATTGGGGCCATTTTCGGGTCCCAAACCTGCTCTGGCTGTCAGGGCGCCACCTGGGAGATCATCCTGGAAGCAGCCAATTAAGGATGGTGGGCAGGTCCATGAGGGAGCAGGCCAATCAGAGAGTCTGTAGCCTTGAAAGGACTGCAGGCCCATCACCATAGGTGGGCGCTCCCACTCTTACAGACGGTGAGGCGCCCTCTGAAGAGGTATTAAATTGAATAAAATAAATGGTGGCCACAGCTGTCAGGCCATCCCTGTGGAGGGGAAATCCATTCACAGGATGGCCGGCAGTCACAGCTGTGGTCCGCTGATGGCTGCAGCTTTGGTGGTGGCTTAACTGTAGGAGGCCTTGTGGGCCATCAAGACCAACTATTGGTAAACTGCCTCCAGGCCACCTGCTGGGCTCGGCCCTCAGTGGGGGGGCTGACCAACTATGTCCCAATCTGCTCATAGATGGGCACTTTACTACGCATGCTGGTTACATGTGCTGCCAGATGGGTAACCTCTGCCAGTGGTGACCTACCTCTGGGAAGATCACCCGGAGATGCAGACACTTGGCCCACTGGCCAGACGCTTATATCTCTGACATTCCTCTGATCCCACCTTCAAGCCCACACTCTCCAGCCCAGGAAGATTCTGCCCTTTACGTGCCATACATAGTTCTCAGCTAGGGTGGATGGGCAGGCAACTTACTTGTATGTGTTGGGAGAACAAAGATAGAAGTCCAAAGAATAACTGTAATTGTTAGTACTGAAATTATGGATAGGAAATTTAATTTTAAATGAATTAAGGTCACTGTGACTGAAAGTATTTTTCTAAACAAACAATATTATCAGCAGTGTTTGCAAATTACAAGCAGCAACCTCCCTTGAAATGAACATCCTGTACCATCGATATGCATATTTTCCAAATACTCCCCTATGACAATTAAACTGTCCCTCAGTGTTATTCCAGTCCGCAATACATCCTCCCTACAAATGTTTATATTGTACTCCCAGGATGCACTCAGCTTTAGGACCTCAAAGCCTTCTCTATGAAGGATCTGAAAATGCATCCAGAAAGTTTGAACCTCGAGTTGGATATTTGTAGTTGAGTCTGATCCTAAATTATTTTTTTTATATCAAAATACCTTCCTTTAGATATTCCAATTTAAACAAATGATATGTGTCTGTTTGGTGGCAGCACAGTTACTAGGATTAGAACATACAATCTATATTGTTACTTCAGTGTGGTGCAGAGAGAACACTGCTTGTCAAAGGAGTTTTTGAATGCGTTTTATTAAAATCAAAGCTTCATCTGCCTGTTCAGGTGGATGTATTTGAACAAGAGTTTTCATGGTATCCTGGTCCAATTATATCCCCCAACCAGCACCAAAAACAGAGTAACATTCAAAATATTTGACATGAATATTGGTTAAACCTTGCTCTGCATAAGCTGGCTGCCATGTAATTGCTTAAATAATAAGAGTGCCTACACTTTAAGAGTAGTTCATTGGCTGTGAAGTGCCTGGGACTTCCTGAGCACATCAGGGTTTCTATATAAAATGCAAATTCTTCTTACCAGGTAAATTGGTTGTACCTAAATAAAAACATTTTTTGATGGAACCTCCTTAAGTGTAAAGGGGTTAGCTGTCAGGTTCAGATGGTTCATGACAAAACTTATTGCCAAAAGGGAGAGATTATATTTTTCAAAGAAAAGTTCATGGTTTTGACCATATTTTCAGGAATGATGAGGCACGTGGCAGAGGCCAGATATTTTCATGGAGAGGGAGAGAGAAAACCAGCAAGGGAAATACATTCCTTCCTCACAGGGATTTCTGCCTATCATCTCCAAATACACATGTTAATTGTATATTAATTGTATTTAATTGTGTGCAATTGGAGGAAATTAACTGGGGAGTCACTCATGCCCCTATAAATAGGAACCTACAGTGCCCCTTTAAGAGGTGATTTTTTTTAGTTAATTAGTTTATTTGTTTAATTGTAGTACTCAAAAGAATAGAAATAGGAACCAACCAAAACTATGGTTGTTGGGTGAATAGTGTATGATTATAATGTGAGTCTCTGTAATTAAATGCTTATAAAAGTATGTAAAGATTGGCTCCAGTTCTCTCCTTCACCATCTGGCTTTCTGGAATATAACAACATGGAGACATGTTGTCTGGCCACCTTTGATAGATGAAAACATCTATCTGATACTCAGGGTGGAACCTTCTGGTCCCACCAGCAGCAGGAAGCTTGGAGGGTGGGGGAACTTAATTTGGCATGATGCAAAAAATCAGTCTCCCGACAGCGTGATGAACTTTAGCAATAATGTTCTCGTGACTTTAAAGGTGGGTCGAGCTTCCTGACGAACAGTGTCAGGAAACTCTTTTGCATGTATTAGCATGCCGTGCATGCACATTAAAAGGCCACCTTACCGAAATTAAGCTCCCACTCCAAATTAAGTCTTCCACCAGCGCGAAATTAGAGGGTTCACTTTTACAACATCACATAAGTGGAGTGCACCTGACAAGGTGGACTTCTTCCATGATTAATGGTAAATGCCAGCCTATGCTTGAGAGTGGGTGACGGCAGGGCAAGTTGTGCGGGGATTGACCAAGGAAGGGAGGAAGGGTTAGCAGGTAAGGTTGGAGCAGTGGCCGGGCAAAGGTGGAAGCAATGTGGAGTGCAGACTGTCTGGGTGCCTCTTAAATATGGCCCCGAACCTTCAACCCCTTGAGGTACTGGCAGGGATGGCAACTTCTTGCCCACACCTCCATGAGAATTGGTGAGCTCCTCGCGGATGCAATGAACTGAACAGTGTTAGATCACACTTAGTTTGCCATCCCAAACGCCCTCCCCCCACCCCGGCCAGTGGAAATCACTCCCATTTCTGCACCCACCACCGAACTTACTCCAGAACGGAAGATTCAGGCCACAGAAACTCAGTAGAAAGGATGGGAAGACAGAAAAGAGAAAATAATTTTGTAAACAAAAAAATCTGATTTTCTTTAATGTGTCGGGGAGGAGGGAAGGATGGATACATAGGACACTTTCAAACATCTTTGGATACCAGACATTTTTCATCTGCTATAGCAGATAAAATTATCAAAAAAATGGCAGATTGCAATTACAGTCATAACAACTGGGTAACATGAAGATAGCCATCTAGGCAAAGAAATGCACAGATTGCAGTCCAGATTAGTTTTAGTCTTGAACATAAGGATCAGGGAGATATCAGATTATTCCGAAGAGCTTACTATGCAGGCATTCCCAGGGTTACATGAACCCGTTACCTCATGGGGTCGATGGTCCGGGTGCCATATTCAAAGGCCCAGACAGCCAGCGCTATTCCCTCCACATTTCCCTGGCCGCTGTTCCCCATCGTCGCATTTGCTGGATTCTAGTTTTTATAGTGTTTCAAAAAAGATCTTCCTAGAATGCCTTTATTTAAATGTGTTTACTCCTCCTAAAGACTATGAATGATATTCTTATTAAGGTAGCATTGGCGTCTTCATTTCGCCCTACGTCTTGGCTTAAGCCAAATACTATAACTGCTCCTGGGCAATATGCCATTATTTTTTTAAAAAAATGAATTACTTTCCCCTCTCTTACAATTTGATAAATTAGTTTGCCATAGTTCATATTACTCTCCCCCTCATGTTAATTCTGGCTTGGAAAGTGGAAAAATTGTCAAGTCAGAGGGTGACCAGGTGACCTTTCACCCGGACTTCTTCAGTGCCACTCTTGAACAGGAGATATATGAGAGCGACATTTAAGGATGACTCAGATTCAGGTTTTCTCCTCTCCCTCCAAGGAGGCAAAATGGGTTTGCACATTTAACTTTTGCCCTTCAGTTTGAATCCAGTTTAAGTGGAGGAAATGAAAATCTCTTCTCTTTGTTACTTTTGTTACTTAGGGGTCAAGGTTAGGTTTTGGGGGCCTGGACTCAGTGTTTGGGGATCAGGGCCACATATAGAGGCTGATAAGTGCTTGTTGCAGCTCCACATTCAGCTGGCACTTACCTTCTGGGCTGGCATGGCCAAAAGCATGCACACACTTCCTAACCTAAAGTAAAGCTTTAGTAAGAAAAACAGGCAGTGTACAGCCCAATTCTTAGACCAATGGATCTTCCAAGAAAACTCTTAAAGATGTTCAACCAGTTGGTTGAATGTCTTTGTTTAGTGCATTTTGGGTCATTGGGTCTTCACTCTTCTTATCTTGGCTGACTGGGTAAGCTCATTGATCTTCTTGTGGCAATTGATTAGATGTGTATGGGGGTTGTGGAGGGATGCTTAATTCCATTGCCATGGCCAGGGATTCCCTCACCTCTGATGAGTCAGCTATCCTCCTTCAAATCTCACTGAGGAGAACTTCTGTGGAGGCAGAGGACTGGATATTAATTCGGAGGTGGGCAGGGAGCAGGGGGGCTGTTTTGAGGTTGGGAAACTCTAAAGAGTGGGTTTCCCGCAGGCCATGTCATATTTAACGGTAGGACCTGATTAGTATTTTATCTCTGTTTCCGGGCCACGGTCAGCCAGATTGAGAGGCTGGCTGGCTGACAGCAGCTGCCGGGGAGTGGAGAGGAGGGCTAGGGATTGGAAAGGCTGGAGTGGTGAGGGAGGGTCGGAGTCCGGAGGAAAGATCAAAGGTCAAAGGCCGGAGTCCGGTGGAGGAGATTGGAAAGGTTGAGAGAAGCGATGTAAAGAGTCGAAGGGAGATTGGAAAGATCAGGGAAGTTTTCCATTGCCGGGGTGGGGGGTGGGGGGGGCTTGGTGGAGCAGGGAAACTGAATCCAGAAGGTAAACCTATCACCTGGGCCCCGTAGTCCTCACCTCTCTTTAGCCATTGGGTTTTCTGAGGCCTGGAAAACATGGGTGGCCAGGGTTAAATTTAAAATGGTGGTTAGATATGAGGCACACAGTCTCATTATAATATATTGTCAGCCCATCTCCTTGCACGCTGCCATTAAAACTGTAAGTGGATTAGTGGAGGTAGGTTGGGGTCAGGATTCATATTTTGAACACTAACATTCCACCCAGCCTAAACCCCTCCAATTTTAGAGGGTTGAAATTCCTGTACCATGGCTCACCTTTCATTCATTCTTTTTTGCCAATCTCCTTTGTCTCCAAGCTTTGCGGGGCCTGTTAAGCTGCTGGGAGCATTTGAAACTTGCAGTCGTTGCTAATTCCTACTCTTGCCGGTGGTAAGCTCACAGTCAGGAGCAGGATACTTACCAGGGACCCTATCACACATGCCTGCCCTCCATTCAACAGGAAATGGAAAATTCACCAAATGGTGAAAATGGGCAGGTGGAAATCACACCACAACACAATACCATGATGGCAGCAATGTTTCCATAAGAAACGGTCCTCAACATATGAGAAGATCTGATTTAAGGTCAAATTCTTTTCACCATGCTCCAACGCTTTGCTGTGGAAAAAATAATCCTGTACTGCAATAGTATGATTTGTTGCATATCTCAGGCACCTCTCTGAGCAAGGTTATCGATCCAGTGCTAAGGCTTGGGCTCGTTTGTGTTGCATTTATTATGGTTAAAGGCTATCCAAAATTCTCATAACCGACAGAGAAAGATTTCAGTCTGGGGCATATTCAAACCAAGGCTCCAGTGGAGAAAGGATACTGTTCGAGCTCAAAATGCACCTACACCATCACTGTAATGTATTCTAATCTGACATATCCCACTCTGATATGTATTTTATCCTGAAATATGTCACCAGTGTTTGTTACAAAATGTCTTTGAAAAAAAATCCATGGGAAAATCAAGCTACTGAAGGACAAAGTGTACGGGATGTCGAGACAAGTGGAAACAGCCTCCTTTTCAAGATAGCTAAAGAATTTAAGGCACAATACTTTGGATCAACCCAGCCCACAGACAACACATGCTGATTGTGAGAACACTGTCTAATAACATACAGGATTTAAACTCCTCCCTGCTCCTCGCCCACCCCCACCTTCTCCTTCTTCATTGCCGACAATTTTTGAAAAATAAAATGTGAAAATTGCTCTGGTCTTCATTTAAGCTGCTACAAAAAAATTTGACATCAGCATCGGGGTTCTGGGGCAGGAATTGCCCTGTGGGCTTCAGGATCCCGCTGTTGGGGTCAACTGGGGGTCAGAAGACCATCCCTGTGGGTGTGTATCGTCTACAAGATGCACTGCAGAAACTCACCAAGGCTCCTTAGACAGCACATTCCAAACCCACAACCACTACCATCCAGAAGGACAAGGGCAGCAAATAGATGGAAACACCATCACCTGGAAATTCCCCTCCAAACCACGCACCACCTTGACTTGGAAATATGTCGCCGTTCCTTCGCTGTCGCTGGGTCAAAATCCTGGAACTTCCTCCCTAACAGCACTGTGGGTGCACCTACACCACAGGGACTGCAGCAGTTCAAGAAGGCAGCTCACCACCACCTTCTCAAGGGCAATTAGGGATGGGCAATAAATGCTGGCCTAGCCAGCGAAGCCCACATCCCGTGAAAAATTTTTGAAAAAACAGTCACTCGGCCATGATTTTCCCAAATTGGCCAATTAATGGCCAGAGGGCAGGCTGGCTGTCCAATTAAGGACAGTGGGTGGGCTCACAAATCTGGAGGACCAATAGGAGACCCTCCAGCATAGAAGAGGTGGTAGGCTGTCTTTTTCAGGTGATTCTGAGGATGCTCCATGATGGAGGTACCCTCTGTCTAACATTTTAAAATTTAAAATATAAAAAACCCTTAGCAGCCAGGCCAACATTGTGGTGGGGAACACATGATCAGGGTAGCCTGAGGCTCCAGCCTAAACTGGGCAGGCCGGGAGGGCTTCTAAGACTGCTGGAGCATTGGTCCCTTGGTCTGCTGCTGGGGTGCCACCCACAGGCAGCTATACTCTTCCCCAGTGCCTTGGGAGGCTTGAAGGCCAACTGAAAAAATTTAGTCGGCCTTTGGCAATAGGTCTTAATAGGCCACCCCCGACACCCCGCCAGCCCCCCAATCCCACCTTTGGAAAAATGGCCAAAATGAGGGCGAGATGTTGCCAGGAAACCAGCATGCTGGTCAACGGCACAAATTTATTTGCTCACTTATCTCCATGCCCATCCCCAATGGTACCTAAACATTCAGCCCTTGGATTCAATGGGCAGGGAGGCAGGAGGGCTGGTAATATGGTGGAAGAAGGTGTTGATGGGGGAGCCTGACGTCCTCTTGCTGCCATGCCACATTACCAGCAGTGGCATCATTCGTGGTGTGCCCACCCAACCAGTGGCTAATTGAGCCACTTGATGGCCCAACTAGGGCCACTTACTGCCCCCTGCTGCCATTTTGCCTTTGAAAGGAGGGCCTGCCACTGGACTCACAGAGGCTGCTCTGTGGCCCATGGAGAGACCCCAGCAGTAATGACTACGCCAGGGTTACAGTGTTGCCCGATCACCAGGGCCTGCCTTCCTGGCCCAGCTCTTTAAATCAATCTGACCTGTCCTGCACCTCGGTTTTTGAGGTGCCCTCTCCTTCACCTTGCGATCGCAGCAGTGGCCACCTACAATGGTGGTGCTGCTGCGGTTGCTGAGCTACTGTCCCTCTGATTAACTGGCCATTGCTGGAGAAATGCCACCCCAGCATCCCACACACAAAATCCCTTTTGGTCCCAGTGGCTGGATTTCTTTGAGGCTGACCAATTCGGCCCGGTATATTCAGCCTTGGATATACAACATTTTCCCTCCAATGTTTCCTATATTACAAAATTCATTTCATTGCATGCTTTAAAGTCCTTTTCTTTACCCGTTCATTAGATGTGGGCATCGCTGGCTAGGCCAGCATTCATTGCCCATCTCTAGTTGCCCTTGAGAAGGTGATGGTGAGCTGCCTTCTTGAACCGCTGCAGTCCATGTGGTGTAGGTACATGCACAGTGCTGTTAGGGAGGGAGTTCCAGGATTTTGACCCAGCGACAGCGAAGGAACGGTGATATATTTCCAAGCCAGGAAGGTGAGTGGCTTGGAGGGAAACTTCCAAGTGGTGGTGTTCCCATGCATCTGCTGCCTTTGTGCTGCTAGTTGGTAGAGGTTGTGGGTTTGGAAGGTGCTATTGAAGGAATCTACCTTAAAAGTGCTTATATCCAGCAGCACAAAGTGATCATTACAATGAGTAATTATTCATAGCTTCATTCAAATGAGTATGACAAATTAGAAAAAGAATCACAGATATTATTGTTAGCCACTGCGGTTCTCCTGTGTTTTACTGTATAATACAGGAGAGATTGACTCTGCACTGAAAGTAGGAAAATGAATAATAGCTGGTAATCTGAGGAATTAGAGAGAGGGGAAGGCAAGTACATCTTGGTTTCCATCAATAATCTGTTAAAAGTTTCAATGGTTTTAATACAAAAATTGTAGAATCATAGGACGAAACGTTATGGTCCCTCACCAATGGGTTTGAAGGTGGGGGCGGGGGGGTCTTGTAAAATGCAGTGTACCATCTACCCACTGCCCACTTGCCCGTCCCCTATATGTCGCCTATTTTATAGGCGGCGGTGGAGATGTTGGGTGGCCCACGAACCCTTGGGCCTCTTGACGCCTACTTAAGTGTCTCATCACAGCCCACTGCTATGTTGATGGTGGCATAGTGGTCATATGAGTGAACTAGCAATCCAGTGCCAAGGCTAATGCCCTGGGGATATGGGTTTGAATCCTACCACAGCAGCTGGTAGAATTTAAATTTAATTAACAAAAAATCTGGAATTGAAAGCTAGTCTCAGTAATGGTGACCATGAAACTATCATTGACTGTCATAAAAACCCATCTGGTTCACTAATGTTCTTCAGGGAAGGAAATCTGCCATCCTTACCTGGTCTGGCCCACATGTGACACCAGACCCACAGCAATGTGGTTGACTCTTAACTGCCCTCTGAAATGGCCTAGCAAGCCCCTCAGTTCAAGAGCGATTAGGGATGAGCAGCAAATGCCGGCCTTGCCAATGACGCCCACATCCCATGAAACAACAAATAAAAAGAAAATTTTAAAAATTTACCCGTGACATGGGGAACCCCAAGCCAAGCAGGTAGCTTGGCAGCTTTAACTGCGTGGGCTGGTATTGCGCAATTGGCAATGGGGGGAGTTACCTCCTTTGGGAGTCCCTGTGCCCATTAGAGGCACACCCCTCAAGGTCATACCCACCTTTAACCCTGCCGCCAGCCTCTCAAATCGGCCCCAGCTTCTCTAACCAGATCCCCTCAATCAACTCTCTGGGACCTGACAGCCAGGCCCTGCTGATACCCTGGACTTACCTTCAGTCTGGCCTCCATTAGTTCCTCCTCTTTGGGGACAGCCTGTAGTCCCAGCAGTGGCCACAGCTTGAACCTGGTGCTGCTGGGACTACAGAGCTACCAGCCTTCCCCAGTTGTGGACGGAAGTCTTACCCTTAGCCAATTAACACTCTGCTGAATGTTAAATGGCTGCAGGGCAGCTGATGTCAGCAGGGATGCATTCTCTGCCGACTCTTCAGGTGGCAGGGCAGGAAACTCTGCCATCCAAAAAATCCTGCACATAGAATCGTGCAGCTCCTAAGGAGGCCATTCGGTCCATTCTATTTGTGCCAGCTTTGGCTGCTCAATTTAGTCCCACAAACCATTTGTTTCCCCATAACCATGGAAATGGTGACCTTCAAGTATATGTCCAACTGCCTTTTGAAAGTTCCTATGGGGTTTGATTTCACCACAGAAATCCAATTCACTCCAATCTTCTTATTTTACTTGTTCATGGGAGGAGGTTTCACTGGCAAGGCCAGCATTTATTGTTCATTCCTAAGTGCTTTTGAGAAGATGGTGATGAGCCACCTTCTTAAACCACTGTGGTCCATGCGGTGTAAATACAACCACAGTGCTCAGGAGTTCCAGGATTTTGAACAAGTAACAATGAAGGAACAGTGATCTAGTTCTGAGTCAGGATGATGAGTGACTTGGAGGTGAACTTGCAGGTGGTGCTGTCTTAACAACCATCTTTATGAAAGAATTTCCTCTCAAGTTTTTTTGACAATTATTTCAAATCTATGACCCACTTTCTTCCTACTTTATCAAAATCCCTCATAATTTTGCTTAACTTTATTAGGTTTCCCCTTAAGTCCTCAGCTCTAAGGAGAACAGCTTCTCCAATTGCTCCACGTTACAGAAGACCCTCATCCCTGATCAGATCTTGGTAAACCTTCACTACTCTCTCCAAAGCCTTGGAATCTTCCCCAAAGTGCGGTGCCCAGAATTGTACACAGTGTTCCAACTGCGACCAAATGGGTCATTTGTAAGGTTTAGCATAATTTCCTTGTTTTTTTTTATTCAATGCACCTATCTACTAAGCCAAGTATGCCACACGCTTTTGCAATTGTCCTTTGGAGAACTGCAATGTTATCCTTGGCTTTTTTCCTTCTCTATGCCACCTGAGTACTTTGTTGGCAGGAATATTTAGGTCCTATTCTTGCCCAGGTTAAAACAGGTCTCCGTTATAAGCATTATATCGCAGCTCCATGTGGCAAATGCACCCATAGTTCATCAACCTTTATTGTAAACACTCCTCGCATTAACACACATGCATTGCAACACTATGCTAGTCAACTTTGCTTTTTTCCTCCATCTAAATCCCGTTCTTTGCTCTGTTGCTGTTTGCCCCTCATAGTTTTTTATGCAACCTGCCGCTCCTCTCTGCTGCTGTGTCCTGGTGCCCCATCTCCTGCCAGGTGCTATAGTCTGCACTGGCACCTTGCAGTTTTCAGGCTATATGTCACTGTCAGGCCTTGGCAACATGTGTTTGAATCCCAGGCAACTCAGTTCTATTTGTACTGAATAGTATATCTGAATGGTTGTCTTGTCTTGTCTTGTCTGAATTTTGAAGATGAAAGATTTGAAAAGAGATATTTCAGTGTTGCTACCTCATTGTTGGGTAAATCTGAAATCAGAATGTCAAGATCAGTTACTATCGCAGCTTGGGATATATGCATTTTAGTGGGAGTGTTGATTTAAAATGTATATGTGACCCTGAGGATCCTATACTATGGACAAAAGCATTGTCAGCCATGATCTATACTACATAGAGAATGTACTATTTTCACAGAGTTGGAAGCTGGGGGGATGAAAATTCCTGTGTTTATAAACAAACTAGTTAAGAGATATTTCTACTTCCTGGTGCATTATTCCGTGTAGTATATGTTTTGACTTTGGGGGTGGTTGCAAAATGGGTGATATCGATTTCTCTCTTGATTTACGCTATCAAAATCCCACATAATTTTGAATATTTTTATTAAGTCTCCCCACAAGTTCTATGCCCTAAGGAGAACAACCCCAGCTTCTCCAATCTCTCCACATAACTAAATCCCTCATCCCTGGTTTCATCCTGGTAAACCTTCACTGTACTCTCTCCAAAGCCTTGGCAACTTCCTTAAAACTGTGGTGCCCAGGATTGTACACAGTAACGAGCAGCTGAATCGATTTTATTCAATGTCACTGTTACCCAAAGTCAGAATGATTTCCAGGATGTGTTACTACACTGCTCATGGCCGTGCTATTTCCCTGTAATTGACGGTGGGTTTTTATTTTGGCCATTTGTCCACAGGAATGATTTGGAAATGTGTTACACTTACGTGGTGAGCTTTAAATGCAAATGGGTTTGCAACATTTAAAATTCTTCTCACAGGCATATGATGCAGCTATGGCGACAAAGAGGAGTTTGAAACATTGAGGAGCCAAGCATTGAAGATGTCTTCCAGAACTGATGGAGGCAACAGCTCGTGGTGGGATGGCAATGGGCGGACTCAACTATACCAGTGGAGTCCTGCAGTGTTTGGTGAGTCTGTCAAACTGGCCCCAAAATAAAAGCACAGCTGGGACCCAGAAAGGTTGGCTCCTGACTACTGGGCCTAGCTTCTGCAATGGCCTTTTAGTAGTAGAGCATCTGCGCTCCTTGCCAAACATGGTGGAATTAGGCCGAACTGGAGATCCAGGCTGAGGTTGTGGCCTGCCGAATCAGCTTCCACCAATTATTACTTTATTACACTCTGATGTTTGTCTATATTTCTTTTGTCATCTCTCCACCTATTGTTCCATCTATTTAATAGCAGTTATATATATCCCTCACCAATAATGGCACTCTTGCACCTGGTTTAAACACATCAATCTTTGTAAAACATTATATAATCTGTTAGTTCCAACTCATGTCCATCTTCTGCTTGAATCAGGTGCTTATTATACAATCATTTTCAATTCAGGAGAGATGAATCACTTTCAACCATGTCCATCATTAACCAAAGTCAAAATTATCCTCGGTGTGATTAATGTAAATAATATTTCCACCAGTTGCTTGTACCTAATATCAAAAGTTTATTCCTAATGGTCCTTGTATCAATATAAAGTGTTTAAAAAGATGTGTTGACACATCCTTACCTCTGTTTGACCTTTTTATTAACAATACATTTTATTTCTTGCCCCGAAGAACATTATCTCCTCCTATCTCTTGTTCAGCCATGAGCAAAGCTCATTGATGTTTATTGAAGCATTAGATAATAGAGGTACCTGGTGTAAACACCTTCTGTTTCAGATGGAGCGTGTAATGTAAGCACCTCCTGTCACAGACAAGAGATATTTGAAGTCTTGTAACGACCATTTCCAAACAGTTAATTAAGATCATTCCCAAGTTCTCTCTGTTGCTTAAATACAACGTGAACTGAATGGGGGTGGAATGCGTTTGGTCTATTAATGCAAAATGGGCAATAGCAAATGGGCAGGTCCTTTGACACTCCATCAGATTCTCTTTTCAACTGGAGTCTGTAGCTAATGGTAGACTTGGTGGATTTCCCCCTGTGACCTGCAAGTTCTTCTACTGCTCCTCTTCCTCATTCAAAAGATCGTTAAGATCATAAGAAATAACAGAAGTTGGCCACTTGACTCCTCAAGCCTGCTCTTCTATTCAATAAGATCATGGCTGATCTGATTGTGACCTTAACTCCAATTTCCTACCTATCCCCTATAACTCCTGACTCTCAAATGTCCAGCATGCTGAGACTAGGGTCCTGAATGGGCTGAAACTGTTTACAATATCCTCCACTCCTTTCTACTCCTCTAATAATGTTTTCTTCTGTTGTAATAATACTTACTTAGTGGCGATCATTAATGCATTGTGGGCTCGAAAGCATGCATAAGTAAAGCCGATATTTGTCTTTAACTGATGCTTATCAAGCCAAGAAACTAAGAAAAAACTAAGAAAAATTTCTAATGGAAGGTCTGTACGTTAATTTCCAATGGGGTTGCATATCCACCTCTTGTCAGTCATTTGTACCGACACCAACCGTTAGTCCATCGAACTGATGACCAATACCTACCCCAGCTGGTCACCCATATTCACATCAATTGGTGCCTCATACTTACACTGTCCAGTCACCTGAACCCACACTGATGGTGTCCAGTACCTACATCAAACAGTCACCCATAACTATTGCAAAGTGATTGCTGTGTTTTTCAATTGGGCTGTAAAGTTGCAGGTACTAAACAAGCATCATGTTAGTGACCAGATAAAGGCTGACCAATATTGGACCACCTCGGGAGCCATCAAAGTAAATGTAGAGAGATGTTGAAGATGATCAGGGAGTGCGATTGCAGCTTTGATTATTTTTGTAGGTTTGGAGAAGCAGTGCTGTTCCAACAGACCCTACAAAATAAAATTCAAATTACTTTGGCTGAGCCTCGATCTCTCCACTGTCACCCCGGGAAGGGTCAGAGTAAAGATGGTGCATCTTCTGACCTTTTCCAACCTGAAATGGCAATCAGGGTCCTATGACACTGATATGCAAATTGAAATGATCTTACCCCCTGTAACAGGCAGATACTTTAGAGCCCACCAGTAGGGCCCTTTTAAATTGGCCATGGTCTCTTTGTCTGTGTTAACCAAACATTAAGGCTGCTGATCCCACTTTGAGGCTTCCACCCTGTTAAAATGAAAAGTGGCCTCCATAAATCCAGATTAGTTCACAAAGGAATTTTATAAATATGTAAAATGCATTAATGCATCACTATGTATTAACATAGCTTAACGTGCACATTAGGTCTAAGATGCAGAGGAATTTCATCTGCCAAGAGTTTTATGCTTGTCTGATGAATAATAGACACTGTTTCCAAAAGTAATTAATTGTGCAAAATGTTTTGAACCTTTGTCATGATGATGCACCGCATAAATACATACACATTATTATTTATTTCTATTTAAGATATTCGTAGTTCACATTTGGTCAAAATTTTGATGGGGGAATTAGGCTTTCTGATTTGTGACAATGCAGTGAGCATAATAAGGATAGTGAACATAATATTGGGGATAGTTCTCAGTCCAAATGTTATGGGTTCAAGACCCCTAAGCCTCAAGCACAAAATTGAAACTGATGCTCCAAGACAGTAATAAGGGAGAGCATCACTGTATGAGGTGCTGTCTTTTGGATGAGATGTTAAACCGAAACCCCGTCTGCCCTCTCAAGTGGATGTTGCAGAGCAGCAGAGTTCTCCACGGCACCTTGACCAATATTTATACCGCAATCAACATTCCTAAAACAGAATCTCTGGTCATTATCACGTTGCTGCTTATGGGAGTTTGCTCTCCCTTATTACTGTCCTGGAACATCAGTTTCGATTTTGTGCTTGAAGTGCTAGGGGTCTTGAACCCATAACATTTGGCTGCTGAGAACACTTCAAAAATATTTCATTAGCTCTGAATTTTTTGAGGATATGATAAGATGTGCAGCTTGTCTTCTCTTTAGATTATTGACTAGCTCTGTATTTTGTAGATTGCTGGGCACCTGTGCTTTCTATAGACATTTTGTTTTAGAGATATGACGACCAGTATTCTTTAGGTTCATTGTGTAGTTTATACAATCTTGCTAGCTATACTTTCTATGGAATATTGCCCAGCTCTCTGTTTTATAGCTGTTGATTAGCTTTGTATGTTATAGAGTCCTGGATAGGCCTGTGTCTTCTATTAATTACTTGCTAGCTCTGTCATGTGTAAAGTATTAATGCACTTGATATTCTACAGCTTCTTTGATTTTATGGATATTCTATAGATTCCTGTTCAATTATGTTCTTAATTGAGCATTTCCTTATTTTCTTGGCTTTTTCTGAAAAGTAATGGGATGCATGACCAGGTAATCTGTTTTAGTGATAAGTAGATACATTGGGCCAGGCAACAGGAGAATTCCCCTGCTTTATTTCAAATATTGCCATGGGATATTTTATGTCAACCTGAGGGGGCAGGCGGGGCTTCAATTTATGGTGTCATCTGAAAGATATCGCCTGCAACAGTGCTGCACTCCCTCACTCTTTCACTGACAGTCAGCAAGGATTATAAAGCCAAATTTCTGGAACAGATTTTGAATGCCTGATTTTCTGATTCAAAAGTGAGAATGCTACTACTGAACTAAGACTGACATCCAATCAGGTGTAGAAAGCTAATCAGAAAGTTATTGAAACCTGAGATACCTAGAAATCTTTAAAATACAGAGCCAGGTTCTATAAAACACAGAGCTAGCTAATAATATACAGAAGAGAGAGCAAGCCAAGAAATTGTGGAAACTCTAGCTAACCAAAAATTTACAGTTCAGGACATTCAACGCATCCACATAGAAAGAACGTAGGGGAATAAAGAAACTATGGTAACCAGGGCTAGGAATAAACACGTAGCGCCGCATGCATAAGGTCAGTCCAGAATCTATGGGTGGAATTTTCTGTGCCTGTTGGCGGCGGACGTGTTTGGCAGTGCGAGTAGGCAATAAGGCGAGAAGGCCTAAAATCGGTTTCAGGACGTCATGAAACCAGTTTGCAATCCTCCGCTCTGCCCGTCAATGGCGGGCCATGTTTCCTGCTGTCGAATTTCATTGTAATACCTCTGCATATCATTATAAGCCCAGCTCGCCGGAATCATCCCCCCACGCTGGATCATCCAAGCACATTGGTGTGGTTGCACATCGACGTGTATCACAACTGTACATAAGCACCTGCCGAGCTGAACTTCGCTCGGGGCTTTGAAGCTAGTTTGCCTACCTTGCTTCGGGCAGCACTCGCAGTCATCAGCGCCAGGCTTTGTAGACAGCACCACATCACTTTTAGGGGGGCTCACAGGCAGGTTTCTACCTACTGGCCAGCCATAAGGCAGGGTTAGGGCTTGCTTGGGGAAGGGAGGGAAGTGGCCTCAGGCAAGGGAAGAGGCTGCTGGGCTAGGGCTGTACTCAGAAAGAAGGGTATCCAGGGCGTTTGCGGGGGCACAAGTTCTCTGCGAGTGGCCTCAAGATGGTGCGAGCTGAGGAGGCTTCAGTCTTCAGAGAAGATTAGGCCAGATGGAGATGTGAGGGTGTGCGTGTGAGAGGCTGAGTGGTGATGTCTCTTGAGTTGGCAGTGAGTGAGATGCCAGTGAATGTGTGAGGGGCGTAAGTGTGTGAGTTTAGAGTGATGAGATGGTTACCTTACCCTGGCAGCACAGATAAGATCATTCATCCTCTTTCTGAACTGGATGGCCAATCTCTTCTGTGCAGCATTGGCACTGCTCACCACTGCCATTGCTTACCCAGCCTGAGTGGTGAGATTGCTGGACATCCTATGGCCAGAGCAGGGGTAGAGGACATCACGGTGGGCCCGCACGGCGTCCAAAGGTGTTCCAGGAACACATCACTGAATCAGGGGGCTGCAGTCTTCTTGCCTTTTGGAGCCATGTCTTCTGTGAAGCAGTCCTGGGCTGGAAGCACTGAGGTGTGTGCGCGCAGCTGCACTCTAAATATGGCATCCGGCGTGAGGAAGCGGCAAGGTGACAGTGTGGCGAGCATATGAGAGCCCGCCCGCCATCGAAACGGCATGTTTTCTGGGAATGCATGATTAATGAGGCGGGATTGGGATGATACGGCGTGAAAAACCACCATTGCGGCCCACGGGTAAAACATGCTTTTTCCCCACCCACAACTGCACTTAGTCCAAATCTGGGACAATTCTGCCCTATGGTGCAAAGAGCTCAAAAGAAATAGAAAGCTAGGCAGAAATCTATAGACTATTGTCTACTAGCCTATTTATTATTGCTCATTGTCTCTTGAATGCGAAAGTAAAAATTCTTGGGTCAAGAAAAAGATTTTATCATCAACAAACCTGATCCTTTTTGTTTGCTGTGAATCCTGAGTATCCTCATCCTCTATATCCCAATTGCTTCTTTTTCCAAAAACTCACTTTGTTGTAATTTCAACCCATTTCTGCCTTCCTTAGTGACTTATTTGACAAGTTGATTTATCATTATGTGAAAACATCCCATCTTCTTGATGTTAATTTCCTAACTTTAGCTTTTGGAACTTTGGCCATATGAATAATTAAATGAGTGCACAGAGGAAAAAGCAAGACCGAAGGCTATAGAATACAAAGTCAAAACACATGCAATGCAAAATGAGTTTAGAATCCATGGGCTAGATTTAACGCTCCCCCACTGGCAGGTTTGAAGGTGAGGGGGCTGGTTAAATCCGGGGGGCAGCATGCCCACTGTCCACCCCTGACCTCACTGCAATTATACTCGCGGCAGGGGTGGTGTTGAGCGACCCACCCGCCAGTTGGCCAGTTGAGGGCCTTATCTGGACAATTAATTCCCACTTAAGGGCCTCATCCCCCCCACCACTGGGATTTAACCAGCGGCGGTGGAGGCTCACACCAAGTAGGCAGCCTGGCAGTTTCCCTGTGCTGGCTGGCAGTCATGCCTTAACAGGCCCCCTGGGCCCATCAGAGGGCCCCCCACCACTGCCCTCCCCCAGCCCCCGCCACCCATCCCCAGAAGGTAAAATGAGTAAAAACTGGGAAATAAGAATACTGGTCCAAACTGGTCTTGGATACCTAAAAATGGAACACCAGTAAAACTAGGAAGTAAGCGTGCTGGTCTGAACGGATTTTTCCTTCTGGGGTCCTTCCAGGCTACCCCCACCCCCCCCATTGGCCTCTCAAACCCCAGCCCTTACTCCCTTTCACCCATCGCTGGGGCCTGGAAAGACCTCCCCCCCAACACTGACCCAAATGCCAATCCAATGCCCCACACCTCTGTCCCGAAGTGCTGGAGAGCTGCCGCCTTCTGATTGGCTGACAGCTCTCTGAGGCAGGACTCTCTCTTCCCGAGGGGCAGAATTCCTGCCTCCGGCCTATTAATGGTCTGCTGGCCGTTAAATGGCTGTGGGGCAGCCGGCGTTAGACTTAGGCAGGCAATCCCCAGGCTTTTTAGCCCGGGGGATGGGGCAGGGAATCTGGCACTCATTTAATTCAGCCCCAATATTGGGAAGTTATGCTGTACTACACTAATATATGAATATTCTGTATGCTTGAATCAGATTCCTGTGTCCAATATTTTAACCATTTATTTTCCAATAGTGGGCAAAGAAAATTCACACAAAGACATTCAGTGCACTTATGATAACATCAGTGTAATTTGCATATCTATAAAATAAAGAACCATTCTGAAAGTTCTAGAATACAGGAACCCAAAATATATAGAAACTAGAGTTAGTCAAACATCTATATAGCGATGAGGTAGCTGGAAATTCATGGGCTGCCAGGTTAGAGATTAATTTATCGAACACGGAGAAAATCATTTAATCTGCACAAAAATTAGAGAGGGGTCTTTAAATGTCACAGCTAGGTTAGCAGTTAGGGAATATAAAGTTTTACAATATTTTGCAGACTACAATTGTTACAAATAGTGAATAAAGGATGTTGTGAAATGTCAGTTTTATGATTTATAAATTTTAAGAGTATAACTTTTAGTTTGGGAATTACGTTTTTAAATGTAAGATGGGCGGGAATCCCTAGTGGGGAGCTGGTGAACAGATCTTGAGTAATTGCAATTCAAAGGGTGGCCTGTAACAAGATACAAATTGGATGTGGGGAAACATTAAACAATGGATGGCCCCTTTCTGAGTTTCTTGGTAGAGACAAGATGTCTACAGTTGTCTTCATAAGGAGTTTAAATTATTCATGTAATTTCCCAGATCAAAGAAAGGTTAGAAAGCAACTGGTAAACAAGCAAAGGTCTTAAAGTATCCATATACTTGGGAATTGAAGTTAATTAGTTGAAATCTCTAGTTGGGACATCTCAGGTGTGCCACATTGCCATGGGGATAGTTTTCAGGGAGCTGCCCTTTTGTTTTGGATCTTCCTGTGTGTTTTCTCACAGACACAGGTAGTTTACATCTGGAGCTGGAACAGCTTGGAAGCAGGCAGACAGAAAAAGCTGCCAGCAGTTGCAGTTGAGTCCTGGGAACAGCTTTGAGAAGCAGGGAGAGAATTTGCCAGAAGCTGTGGCCGAGAAACAAAAGGGGCTAGCAGAAACAAAGGGTGTTGGAGCCACTGATCAAGAAGGCAGTGAGGCCCCAACTTGAGCTGGGGTGCCACAATCACGGGATCCTTAAAGAACCTAAGAAATAAGAGCAGGAGTAGATCATAGGGCCCCTCGAACTTGTTCTGCCATGTCCTCAGCTTTGACTCCACTTTCACGCCCCCTCCCTCTACCTGAGAGACTAAACATCTGTCTATCACAGCATTAAATATATTCAATGATGGAGCATCCACCACCCACTGGGGTAGAGAATTCCAAAGATTCGCAGTCCTTTGAGTGAAGAAATTTCTCCTCATCTCAGTCCTAAATGATTAGGTTCCTGATGTCCAGGGGAAAATTCGGCCCAGTACGCCAGACAGAAACAGTATTCTAAGAAGGCTCTGTGAATTTGAACACAGAAATAGATTTGAAAAGCATGTTCATTATGATAATTATATCTGAAAGTGACTTTGTGCCATTTGCAGCTTCTGTCCGCATCACAGCTTCTTCAACATTGTTTCTGTAGCAGCTGAACATGCTTAGGGACTCTGAAGCCTCCAGCTGCCGATGTCCAGCTTTATTTTGGGAGATGCTTTGTTTCAAATGATAACAAATACAACATACGCCGGTTTCAAATGTCATTAAAGCTTCTCAGTGGTTCAGAGGTGCTTTGTCCACAGGTGTAAGGAGTAGAATGAGTGAGGAATGAAGTTGGGCCATTCACTCCACCTGCTTTCAGATATCACTATTCCCCCCACTGGGAAATTTCGGGAAAACAGTTCCCCAATCAGGAAGCCACCATAAATGAAATTAATTTTCAGAACTTTTATTTAACAGGCAAATGTTGAAGATATCCATTATTTGGCAGAAATTGCAGAAGTTCAATGCACTATGTGGAGTATTCCTGTAACAGTGACTGTCAGAGTGTACAACAGCTAATCCAGTTTTATCACTATTGGCGCGTACGTCCATCCATTTAATTTAGATTATGAGACCCGCTCGCCAGAAGTTCCATGGCGATCAGGTGCATAATTGGCCAGTGTTGAAGAGTTTCCAGTCTTTTATTGTTATCATGGTGGACAGGGATGGCAGATTTTCAATGCTGGGAACTTCATGCAAGCATGTTAGCTGACCTTGTGAAAACTAAAACAAAACCTTTGAATAATTTTTAACCCCTACATATTCAGTCCGGACCAAGTTGCTAAAAGGATGCGATTCTCCCATGCCTCCACCAGCGGGATCAAGTACCACTGCTGGAACCTGGAGGAGCACGTGCATCGTATAGTGGGTGGAGCCTCATTCACATGGCTCCTCCGCAAAGCAGCTTTTGGAAGGCGGGAGGTATCCATGTAGCAACTTTGACTTTGCTGAGGCTTCGGACTGCCAGGGGCCTCAGCATGGATTCCCCAGCATTCTTCCAGGAACTTCCACATGGGCGACGAAGGGTGTGGGAGGAATGTCTAGGTCTGAATTGGGGGGGGGGGGGGGAATGTCCAAATTAATGTGCGCACAGGGAGGCGTCAGTTGAGTCAATATCTGACTCCTGGGGAGCGAACTCAGTTGGGTGTGGTAGGATGGGATGGCTGGTGTAACAGGAGGCAGAGGGGGCTGGTAGGGTGGGAGGGTGAGGGTTCAACGGTATCGGTAGAAGGGGCGGTGAGGGTTGTTGGTGGGGACACGGAGGATCACATATGCACAAGGGTTGGGAAGAAGGAGGTCGAGGAGGTCAATGTGGATGGGGTTGGGATTCTCCAGGAGGAAGGGAACATGCACATTCACCTGGACATTCCGTTCGGGCTAGAAGGTGATGGTGGGGAGGTCGAAGGTTATGCCGGGGGGTGCCGATGGTTATGGGGGAAAGGACATGGGTGACTCCGGGAGGGGAATTGGTGGGGGAGCTCGTGAAGAATGTCATGGGGGTGCAATCAGTAGGCGGGCAGGGATGCAGGTCATCTTGGCTGGACAACTGAAAGGGAACCCCAGCAGGCAGGATTGAAAATGCTAGAGACCAGCGAGATGAGTGTGATGGATCAAGGGTCTGTGCGTGCGGGACAGGGCTTGCACGAGGCTCCAAAAGGCCCTGCCACACACACACTTCTCCCTCCAGATTCACTCACAGTCCAGCTGCGTGCAGCCAAACTGCTAGTGGGGTGGGAGGGGTGTGGAGGGGGAGGCTTCACAAAGCCTATAAAATGACACTGAAAGACAACAGTACACATTATGCAGTGAAAGTGAATATATTTGCAGATTAATCAGTGACAATACTGTATTCACCCTGCAACCCCTCTGCGATTTTTCTTAGCCCACCACTTCTTTTAGGTGCTGCCCTGACATCCGCATCCTGTGGAGTTGTTTGCCCTGTTGCCTTTGATGACTTAGGCAGTCATCCTCCGGAGGGCCAAGGCCTTGAGGGCCCCGGCTTGCTTTGCCTGTCCTCCTGTGGGCCAGCTGCTCCCTCTGCGGTGACAGAGGACGAGTTTGAAGGGGTCACAGGCAAAGGGGATTCAGAGGGAGTGGACAACCTCTGAGATTCCTGAGTGGATGACCCAAAGGTGTCCAGCTTCCGCTCCTCGTCCCTTTGTGTGCCCAAGGGCCCTGCCCTGACTCCTTGAGGGGAAGGAGCACCTAGAGGGAGGTCACGGTGCCCTGTTCCCGTCTCGCGTTGCCACTGCAGGAACTCACCCGTGGCTAATGCAATGGAATGCAAGTCTGCATGCATCTCCGGCAGAAACTGGGTGTTCTACTGGACCTGGGTCTCCATGGCGTCTGCCATCCTCCCCATGCAGACCTCCATGTGTGCACACATGGGCACCACTTCATCAGAGAGCAGGTGGACAGACTCCTCCGATTCACATGCTGCTCTGTTGAGGGCTTCCAACAGCTCTACCTGATCTTCCCCCACATACACATGCAAAGGGAAGGCTCAGACAGGCATGTGTTTTGCAGAGATTGCTCATTCCCTCTGCACCCAAGCCGGTTCCCCCCTTCCCCCTTCCACGCAGTGTTCCATGTCTGCTGAAGGGTAAGGAGGCACAGTGGTCACTCCACTGCAGGACATGCCCTTGCTACCTGGTCTTGGACCCTGACACACTGGAGTCTTTGTGGTTTATGTGACCATCTGATGAGACTTACCCTGGCAGAGCGAATAAGGCCGTTCATCCTCTTCCAGCACTGTGCTGCTGACCTCTTGTGCAACCCCTGGGCACTGACGGCATTGGCCAACTATGCCCATGCAGGGTTGGTATCCCTGCTTGGTCCCCTCCTACCATCAGGCGGTACAGCCCATTCCTGCGCACCTTGACATGGTCCAGGGAGGCGTCACTAAATTTCGGAGCTGTACTGGTGGATGATTTGCAGACACCTCTGCTCTTGATTTGACATTGTGGATGTCTGGGTGCTTTTTAAATATGGTGCCTAGATATGACAGCATGGCATGCCCCATCAAGCCCACTGTGCCACAGAAGACGGTGCAAAGCCCCGGATGCATAATTAATTATGCTGGGGCCAGAAGATACTGTGGGATTTCCTGTTGGCCTCTGCAGAGGGAAACACTCCGCGTTCCCGCCATGGGACTTAGTCCCGGATGGGAGAATTCAGACCGAAGATACAGAACTCTAGTTAAACTTGGTTAAAACATGGGTCTACATTTAAGTCACTTTGTTCTTAAATCACTGTGGTAGCGTGATGAGGTCTTTCTTTGAGAACATCCTGAATTGACATGATAATATTAGGTTCGGAATGTAAAATGTTATGATAACATTTACTCCAAAAAACCTAAAATAAATAAAAAGGAACACTTTTATGGCGCCTTTCATGACCACAGAACATCCCAAAGCACTTTACAGCTAAAGAAGTACTTTTTGATGTCTAGTCATTGTTGTAATGTAGGAAATACAGCAGCCCATTTATGCATTGCAAGGTCCCACAAACAGCAATGTAATCTTGGCCAGATAGTCTGTTCTTGTGATCTGAATTGGTGAACAAATGTTGGCCAGTACACTGGGAATTACTCCCCTGCCCAACTTTGAAATTTTGCCATGGGATCTTTTACGTCCACCTGAGATAAACCAGTAAAAAATCAGATTGGTAGATCAATTGTTAATTGTAAAATAAGTTTTTGTCAGCCAAAAGTATCAAAAGTTACAGGGCACAGGTGGGTATATGGAGTTAGGCCGTAGATCAGCCATGATCTCACTGAATGGGAGGACAGGTCCAAGGGGCTACATGTCCTGTTCCTTTGTTCCTATCTTGTGTACTGAATGCTTTACATGTCTTTTACAAACAGAAAAGGGTTTAGAGTTTGCTATGTGAGACAGGTAAGAGCCCTGTCAACACTCACATCCCCACCACTATTACCTAAAACAAAAGCAGCAATATCAAGGGAACACCATCATTTCCAAGTTCCCCTCCAAGTCATTCAGTATACTGACTCGAGTATGTAGCAACAGCATAAACGATGAAACATCAGAATCCAGACATTCCTTACCTAAAACTAACATCAGAGGATAGTAATTGCAAAAACTTGTGTGGTCCAAGATGGTCCAACACCACCCTTTCAATAGCAACTTAATTGCGACCTTACCAAACTCACCAACATCCCATGAACAGGCAAAAAGTAAATGTACAGTCCACAGGCAATGTATTGGAACAAGCTCTAACACTGATTATTTGGACCACTGGAATCAATGTGAAGAGCCAGCTCAGAATCCAGTGACTGGAAGACTGCAATGAACTACAGTAGCAATCTGATGGCAAGCTGTAAACGCCAAAATGGTGCCCCTGTTTCAGAGATGAAGTTACACAACAAGTGGGATTAACTTTCAAATCAGAGTATTTTTCCTTATCTTTTCTGAAGTGAACACTATCCCCTAACCAATTATGACATTTCTCATACTATTTTTCCACTTCTTCCAAAATGGCTTCCTAGTTCAGCCTTGGAATTCTGTAAGCTATCCACCAGCAGTTGTAAACCTAAAATAGGCCCCAGCCATTCAGTGAGTAAAATGTGCCAAGCCATTCAACACATTCCATAGTCAAGTATAAGAATCCATACAGTACATTCTAGGTACTGCAACTGCATGGGTCTCATATCTTTGAGTCCTTTTCTACATCTGTAGTGCTGTACACTGGTGAGTTTATGCCCTCATATTGGTAGAAGGAAGAAACAAAGAAATTGCACCTATATAGCACCTTTCATGACCTTGAGACATCCCAAAACATTTCACAGCCAATGAAATGCCTTCGAACTGTAAGCACAGTTGTAATGTAAGGAAATGGGGCAGCCAATTTGTGCACAGCAAGGTCCCTCAGACACCAATGAGATAAATCTCCAAATAATCTATGTTTGTGGTGTTGGTTGAGGGATAAATGTTGGCCAGACCATTGCAGGCACTCCCCTGCTCTTTGACTAGTACTATAGGATAATTTATGTGCAACTGAGAGGACATGGGCCTCAATGTATTCAGAGGGTTAACCTAAATCATGTGCTCAAGTCTCAGGAGTGGGCCTTGAAATCATAACTTTCTGACACACCAGAAGCAAGAATGCTACCACTGAGATAAGGCTAATGATTGATAGGCCAATATTTAATAGCCAAAAGGCTCTTTGTTCCAATGACTCTCATCAATATATGACCTGATAACTCCTCCCACACTCTAATTGTTTTGATCACCCCAACAGGGCAGTTTGACATCGACAGAAAGGAAATTGAACGGTGTGTATAATTGGTTGTCAATGGAATATCACCTGCATTACACCTTCACTGATACTTAGGATAAGCCCAAGGTGTGTAGTGAGGAAAAGGCTCTGAAAGAAATCATGATTCCTGCAGCTAATGTGTCCCTTCATATCTTTTCCAATGTCTTTGTCCTTATGTTAGGTAGCTCTTTGGAAGATGCTGACATTGAGGTTATCTCTGCTTTTCTTCCTGGGCTCTTTTATAGCCTTTCAATGTTGATTGTCTAATGCTGAAAGATTCCATTCCCTCCTCTTCCTTTGAAGAGGATCATAGGAGCTGCTTTCCTCCTTCTCCTCCTCAGAGAGAATAATGAGATATTTGTCGAATAACTCAGCCATTATGCTGTGTGTGGATGCATCATCTGTGTAGATATGAATGTGTAAATTGTGAATATTTGATTGTGTACTTATTGTGCGTTATCTGATTTTTAAAAAAGATTACCTGACAAGATATTGAACTCTTTTTAGAATGCAGATATAAGTGGACAATGGACATCAATTTCAAGCAGGATGCTGTGTACAGACATTAATATTCTACCAAGTTGACTTTCTTTTCATGTGGCTGATAAAGAAATATGTGGCTGATATCTGAATATGTTAAATAATATGATATATAATAGTACATGAGTCTTGATTAATAAATTTGCTAAATCTGAGAAATTGGCTGTCTTAGCACAGGAATTTTGGTGCCCAGAAATTAGGATATAAGAAATAGGAGCACGAGTAGGCCATTTGGTCCTTTGAACCTGCTCCACCATTCACGAAGATCATGGCTATTCTTCTACCTCAGCTCCATCTTCCTGCACTTTTCCTATATCCCTTGGTTTTCTTGGTATCCAGGAGTCTATCAATCTCTGTCTTGAGTATACTCAACAGTTGAGCTTTCATAGCTCTCTGGGGTAGAGAATTCCAAAGATTCACAACCCTTTGAGTAAAGAAATTTTTCCTCATCTCAAGTCCCAAATGGTTGACCCCTTATTCTGAGACCGTGACCCCTCATTCTAGATTCCCCAGTCAGGGGAAACATTTTCTCAGCAACTACCCTGTAAGCCCCTTAAAAATTTTAAATGTTTCAATGAGGCCACCTCTTATTTTTTCCAAACTTTAGGGACCATAGACCTAATATCTCATAGGCCTCAATCTCTCTGCATTGGACAATCCTGTCACCCCAGGAATCAGTCTAGTAAACCTTTGTTGCATTTTCTGTAAGGCATGTATATCCTTCCTTAGCTAAGGAGACCAAAACAGTACAAGTACTCCAGGTGTGATTTCACCAGGGCCCTTGATAATTGCAGTAAGACTTATTTACTCTTGCACTCCAATACCTTTGCATGAAAGACTAACATTCCTTTTGATTTTCTTATTGCTTGCTGTACCTGTATGTTAACTTTCTGTGACTTGAGAGCAAGGGTACTAAAGTCCCTCTGAACACCAACATTTCCCAAGCGCTTACCATATAAAATATATTCTGCTTTTCTATTTTTCCTACCAAAGTGGATATATTCCATCTGTCATCTTCTGGCCTACTCACCTCACCTGTCTACATTCCTTTGCAGCCTCTTTATATCTTCCTCACAGGTTACTTTCCCTCCTAACTTTGTATCATCACCACACTTGGATATATTACACTCAGTCCCCTCATCTAAATCATTGATATAAATTGTAAATAGCTGAGGCCCAAGCACCGATCCTTGCGGCACACCACTAGTTGATGCCTGCTAACCTGAAAATGACCTGTTTATTCCTACTCTATGCTTTCTGTCCATTAACCAATTCTCCATCCATGCAAATGTTGTTTGTATCTTTTGGGGGCAATCCAAGAATGTCCTTTTATAACTTCATTGATTCACCAATATATGTGCTGGTCTCCCCCCTAAAACATTATCTTGGAGTTCAAGTTCACAGCCAAAAGTAATTTGGCACAGACACACAGGATGATTTCTTTCCCTTACTCCTACTACCTACACGAAAGCATAGAGGCAGCAATACATTTCTTCCTGATCCATACCAGTGGAAATAAGTAAAGGAATAATCTAGTCCTGACTCTGACTCAGACTTGTTAAATTTGGGATAAGGAGTCGTATATGAAAGTTAACTTCATGCTCCCTGTGGGAAGCCTCATTCATGGGTCATGAGCATTGGAATTTACAACACATACTTGTCATAATGTTTCAGCCATTAATTTAAAAATGAACATATTTCTGACTGTACATGTTTGGAAGTTACACAACAATCCTGTGGTAAGTCTTCGAGGAATCATCCTATGTTGTTGGGGGGGGGTGACAGGGTGGGGGCTGGTAGTTGGCGGGGGGGGTGGGGGGGGGTGACAGGGTGGGGGCTGGTAGTGGTATAAGACATTATTGATGGTAAATTCATGCCACCATTTAGCTAAAAGAACAGTATTTCCTGTATTGTCAAATGATAATTTACTGTCAGTGTTAATTAAAGCCATTCAAATGGAAGTTAGTTTTAATACGGTATTTAGGGGAGATGGTGGCGTAGTGGTAATGTTGCTATACTAGTAACCCAGATGCCCAGACTAATTAATGCTCTGGGGACGTGTGTTTAAATCCCACCACAGCAACTGGTGGATTTTAAATTCAATTAATAAATCTAGAATCAAAAGCTGGTACCAGTAGTAGTGATCATGACAGCTATCATCCATTGTCATAAAAACCCATCTGGTTCACTAATGTCCTTTCAGGAATGAAATCTGCCATCCTTACCTGGTCTGGCCTACATGTGGCTCCAGGCCCACAGCAATGTGGTTGACTCTTAACTGCCCTCCGAAGTGTTCAGTTCAAAGGCGATTAGGGATAGGCAACAATTGCCGGCCTTGCCAGCAACACCCGCATCCAGTGAAAGAATAAAGAATTTACCACCTTACTGACAGTGAAGTACCAATCACAAATCCTCCATAATAATGGGCAAACCTAAGCTCATCAAACATATTTCAGGAAAAGAAGTAACATTTTCCCACATCATTCAGGCATTCTGTGTTTTGGTTATATAGCTAAAATAAAGTAAATAAAGTATCCTATTTCATTAGGGAGGCTGAAGAATGAAGGAGAGATCCAATGATTTTAAAAGGATGGCTTTACTTAAACAATTTGCAACAAAGTAAGGGTGAAAATGTAAAGGGTCCTGTTAAAAAAATCACACTGTTAAGAAGGGTACCCCTCATCATACAATGAAGGAATTCAGTCAGCTAACCAATTTATAATACCTGCATGATACGATGTTATTCATTACACAGATATCAGATGAATGTAATATGGGTTACTTGTTGTAAATGACATCATTTTAACACAGTTGCAATGTTCAGTGTCCTCGTGTCTACATTCCATAAATTTGAACAAAAATGGCGTTCAAAATCTAATTTGGTATACTTAAAATGGAGCTTTACAGATCACCTGTTAAAAGTCGTAACTTTACAACGATGTTCACATTTGCACAGATGATTATGTCTATATCTGATGTTGAGGATATCTCTCTGGGCAAATGCCCATTGTGGTAACAGAGGAAGTGGATGAAATGGAATCAAAAAGTTCAAATAGCCAATATTGAAGGAGCAGAGCAGAATTTCAGCTGATGACAGAGAAACAAATATTTACAGGGCAGAAACACCTCAGAAAAGGTACATGACATCAGATCAGCACACTGCAAAGGAGGAAAGGACCATACTGGTGGAAATGAAACTTTCAATCTTCAATCCCACACTCTGAATCAAAAGGAGAAAAGAGAAGCTGAAGAAAATACTCCTAATGCTGGAAATACACAGAATGCCCATTAGTATCTGAAAAGAGAAAATATAGGTTAACATTTTGCATGTTGCTGTGAGGACAGAAGGGTTGCAGACCTGAAACGGTTAGTTCTCTTTCTCTTCACAACTGATGCCTGACGGGCTGAGTATTTCTAACATTTTCTGTTTATATTTCAAATTTCCAGCATCCATGGCATTTTGTCTTCTGCTTTTGACATTAATACACTGCCTGCCTTGTAACAACTGCTTGATGGCATTATCTATAATACAGTATGTAGCAAAGCTAAGTAAGTGGCCCAGTTATTCATTCATTGACTACACTGGTCTGCCACGAGCCACCATTTTTTATAGAGGTAAGTAATCTTTCAGTCAGAAGACACTGGAGCAAATCAGCAGGAGACTCAGAGGACAAAGTTGTCCAACTTTCCTCTGGAAAGTCTATTTTCAAAATGTAAATTCTCATCTTAATCATTCTTTGACCATTATACTGAGCTGTGTAGCATTGATGTGTAGTCAGAAAACAGCCAGTTCATAATTGTTAGGATCCCTCCGTTGTGAAAGTTTAGTGTTGCTAAGAAGTGGTTTCTGCTTTACTGTAAATCTAGTCAAGACCCAACTTGGCTCTAGAGCAAAGCAGAGTGAGACTGCCTGGAAGATGTAGTGGTAGGAATTTGCTTTGGGAACCAGTTTCTTTAACCCACTTGATATTCAGCTTTATTCATGTCAATGGAACTGAATATTGGTGAGGGCATATCATGGGCACCTGATTTGCTACCATCCGAGGCGCATTTGTACCCCATGGTCTCAATCTGTTTCTATTTGGTTCTAAACGTAGCACCAAGTTAAAGTTGGATTACTAAGTGTCGGTGGCTCAATTGGGACCCTAAAGACATTTTTAAAGCCTACCCGATATGAATATAAATGGTTATTAAGGAAGGGACAACATTAGGAGAGAGCCCTGCTGTTCCGGGCAATCAAGTGGGTGGGAGCCAGTCAGTGAGTATAGTTTTACTGCTTGTCTGGAACCCTCTGAATTGCCAGAATAACTTCAGTATAAATGAGGCTTTAAGCTGTTGTTGGCTCCTGGTTCCTGGGCTCCACACACACTTATGCATAAGCACATGAGCCTCTGACTATTGGTTAAATTACTTTTTTATTATTAGAGATGTTGAAACAGCACAATAGTTCAATCCTGAGACCCACCTTTTCCAAAGTGGTCTCTTCTCGTGAATGGCAAATTTAGGAATATAGGAGCAGGAGTGGGTCTTTTGGCCTAGATCATGGCTGATCATCTACCTCACTTCCTCACTTTCCCATGCTATCCCCATATCCCTTGACGTCATTGGTATCCAGGAACCCATTGATTCCTGTCTTGCACATACTCAATGATTGAGCCTCCACAGTCCCCTGGGGTAGAGAATTCCAAAGATTCACCGCCCTCCGAGTGAAGAAATTCTTCCTCATCTAAGTCTTAAATGGTCACCTCTTATTCTGAGACTGTGCCCTCTGGTTCCTTACACTTGTTACAGTGCACGGAACGACACCAATACTAGGAACACAGTATTAATGGGGCATCGACTGAACTTCAGGCATACTCAGTTTCGTATACTTGTCGTTACATTACAGTTAGTCCTGACATATCACGCATGTGCACTTTATGGATGCTGTTCTACCCCTTCCAGTAACAGCTACCACACGCGGCAAGGGAGCATGTGTCTCTGTCAATCGGTCTGAAACAACGAACAATTTAACTCGAAAACTCTTGCAATGGCACCGAACCACTGGTGGGGGCTCTTGACTCTCACAGTGCGGCCACGTGGAGATCAGGATCCTGACAGACTAAAATAAACAGAAAAAAAACAGCTGAGCGGATATTGGCCCTTAATTTAAACATCCCCCAGCTTGTCAAAAAAAAATTAAAGCGAACGAGGGAACTTGCTCCAGCAACCAATCCAGTGAAATGAGCCCAAACTCCCACGGATTGCATTACAGTCTGTGGTGTCAATCTCGGAAGTAGCGGCTACATTATATCTGACAGGCAGTTTGACATTTGTTTGTACTCCAAGAATTCAGGCCAATCCCAGTTCCCAGCGGATGGACTGTCCTGTGTTTGAGTATCTCGCTGTAAAGTCAGTAAAGTCACATCAGTCCTGTATTTAAAGCCTTCTCTGTCTCTCTGTCTCTGTCTCTCTCTCACTCACTCACTCCTGCCTCCCCCAAATTGCGTGAAGCGCATAAAAATAACCAGCTACAAATAAATCTCCTAAAATAAGTGAGCGTTGAGCTGAGAAGCCAGCGATGGCATGTACTCTGCTCTCAGCGCCACATGACCCACTCGAGGCGGTCGCTGTGTGCTGGGAGACGGAGTTTTTATTCCCGTCGGGTCGGGAGAATCCAATCGGAAGCAAAAGTGACCACTGCCCTGTGCATGGGTATCATTCAGGTACCGGTACCGGTACCGGGACCACTTACTCAGAGCCCATCATCACTCGTCTTACAAGCGCAGCATGCTGACACGTAAAACCCTCCTCCCTCACTCACACATTTACCATTCCATACACAGATACACACCCAGCCAACAAACACCAACTTCAAATACTCACACACACATATACCATTCCAGGCACAAATATGCACCCATAAAACATACAGATATCAACTTCATACACACGCCAATTCCACCCCATACACAGATACACACCCAACCAACATATAAACACCATCTCCATATACATAAACACAATACACCATGCACAAGGGCACAGAATGTACTCTGGGTGGGGACTTCGATGTCTATCATCAAGAGCGGCTTGGTAGCACCACGACTGACTAAATTGACAGAGTCTTGAAGGACAAGCCTGCCAGACTGGACTTGTGGAAGGTAACGAAAGAACCAACGTGTTGGAAAACCCGACTTGACCTCATCTTCACCTGTGTACCTGCTGCAGATGAACTTGCCCAAGACATTATCAGAAGGAGTGACCACGGCACAGTTCTTCTGGAGGCCACAGCTCATCTCCACACTAAGAACATCTTCTATTATATTGTGTGTCACTACCTCTGTTCTAATTGGGAGATCACTGTCTAGCACTTCAAAATTGGAGAATCATGAGGGACTGCATGCCATTGGCAGCAGTAGAATAGTATTGTACTAGACCTATAACCCCACGCCTGGCATATCCCTCACTCCACCATTACCAACAAGCCAGGCAGCCAACCTTGATTCAATGAGAAGTGTAGAAGTGCAACAGTAGGCACCCCTGAAAATGAGGTGCCATCCTGCTGAAGCCACACAAGACTGCAGGTATAGTGTCTCAAAACTGGCAACCTCAGGACTGAGTCCATGCCAGATTTTGGATCTTGCTGGTTTATGGGTCTGGAGGTTTGGGCCAGTTCAGGTTGGGTCAAGGGTTGTTTGGCACTTTTAGCATGGAAAAAGGCAGGCGCACAAAGCCAATAACAAGTTGGCATGCCACCACGCCAATGCAGCACCTAGCCCAACAAGCTGGTAAGTTATTTTACTTGTCTAAAAATAATAACAGAAATTCATGCATGACAGCTTAAAAAAAATGTCTGATTTTCGTTCATCACTGGTTTTCAAATAGCCAGATTTGTGATACTGTAACTGTATGTGCATGCTAAAGAGCAAAAACAGCATGCTATGAACAGAGCGAAATAATCCCACAACCAATGGATCAGATCAAAGTTCTGTAGTCCTGTCATGCAGCTGTGAATGGTGCTGGACAATTAAACAACTAATGGGAGGAAGAGGCTCCACAAACATCCCCATCCTCAATGAAAGCAGAGTTCAGCACATGAGTACCATAGGCAAGTCTGAAGCTTTCTGAACCATCTTCAGTCAGAAATACTGAGTGATTACCCATCTTGGCCTCCTCCTGATGTTCACACCACACAGATGACAGTTTTTAGCCAATTTGATTCACACCATGCAATATCAAAAAATAGCTGAGTGCAGAAAAGGCTAGGGGCCTCAACAACATCCCGGCTGTAATACTGATGAGCTCTGCTCCTGAACTAGCTGTATCTTTAGCTAAAAACAAAAAACTACTGCGGATGCTGGAAATCCAAAACAAAAACAGAATTATCTGGAAAAACTCAGCAGGTCTTGCAGCATCGGCGGAGAAGAAAAGAGTTGACGTTTTGAGTCCTCATGACCCTTCAACAGAACTGAGTAATATTAGGAGAGGGGTGAAATATAAGCTGGTTTAAGGTGGGGGGAAAGAAGTTGGGGGGGGGTGGTTGTTGTAGGGACAAGCAAGCAGTGATAGGAGCAGATAATCAAAAGATGTCACAGACAAAGGAACAAAGAGGTGTTGAAGGTGGTGATATTATCTAAATGAACGTGCTAATTAAGAATGGATGGCAGGTCACTTAAGGTACAGCTCTAGTGGGGATGGGGTGGAAAGACTGACAAGGCATTAAAGGTATAGATTTAGAAATAATGGAAATAGGTGGGAAAAGAAAAATCTATATAAATTATTGGAAAAAACAAAAGGGAGGGGGAAGAAACGGAAAGGGGGTGGGGATGGAGGAGGGAGTTCAAGATCTAAAGTTGTTGAATTCAATATTCAGTCCGGAAGGCTGTAAAGTGCCTAGTCGGAAGATGAGGTGCTGTTCCTCCAGTTTACGTTGGGCTTCACTGGAACAATGCAGCAAGCCAAGGACAGACATGTGGGCAAGAGAGCAGGGTGGAGTGTTAAAATGGCAAGCGACAGGGAGGTTTGAGTCTTTCTTGCAGACAGACCGCAGGTGTTCTGCAAAGCATCTTTAGCTAAGTTGTTCCAGTACAGCTACAGCACTGGCATTTAACTCACAAAATGCAATATTGCCCAACTATGTCCTTTCCACAAAAAACAGGATAAATCTAATCCTGCCAATTATCACCCCATCAGCCTACTCTCTATCTTCACCAATGCAATGGAACCTGTTACTGACAGCATTATCAAGTGGCACTTACTCGTGAATAACCTGCTCACCGATGCTCAGCTTACGTTCCATCATGACTCATTACAACCTTAACCCAAAATTGGACAAACGAGCTGAATTCCAGAGGTGAGAGGGACAAGCCTTGACATCAGGAGAGAACTTGACCATGTATGGCACAAAAGAACCCTAGTAAAATTGAAGTCATTGGAGATTAGGGGGAAAGATTTCCATTGGCTGGATCATAATTAGCACAATGGTTGTGGTTGTTGGAGGCCAATCATCCCAGTCTTAGGATGTAACTCCAGAGTTGTTCAGGACAGTGTCCTGGGCTCAACCATAGTCAGCTGCATCACCAACAACCTTCCTTCCATCATCAGGTCAGAAGTCGGTATGTTCGCTGATGGTTGCACAGTGTTCCATTTCCTTCACAATTCCTCGGGTATTGATGCAGACAATTCCCACAAGCAGCAAGAACTGAATAACAACCAGTCTTGGGCTAATAAGTAAAAAGTAACATTTGCACTACAGAAGTGCCAGGCAGTGACCACCTCTATCAAGAACGAGTCTATTCACCTCCCCTTGATGTCCAATGATGTTACCATTGTCGAATCTCCCACCATCAACATCCCGGGTGTCCCCATTGACCAGAAACTTAAGCGGACAATTCACTGTGGCCACAAGAACAGGTCAGAGACTGGATATTGCACAGTCCATGCCTTACTGCCTGACTTCCCAAAGCCTGTCCACACATCTACAAGGCAGAGTAAGGAATCTGATGGAATACTCCCCACTTATCTCGACGGTTGCAGCACCAACAACAATCAAGAAAGGTGACACCATTCAGGACAAAGCAATCCCCTTGATCAGCACCCCATCTACACCTCAAACATTCACTCCCTCCACTACACAGTGCAGCAGGGTGTACCATCGACAACTGCACTGCAGCAACTCGCCAAGACTTCCTCTACAGCACTGCCCACCATCTAGAAGGACAAGATCAGCAGGCGCATTGAAACATCGCCACCTGTAAGTTTCCCTCCAAGACACACAACACGCTGAGTTTGAAATATATCACTGTCCATCGTTGCTGCCTCAAAAATTGTAAAACTTTCCCGCCCACCCAACAGCACTGCGGGTGTACCGACACCACCAGGAGTTTTACAAGGCAAGTAAACCACCACCTTCTCAAGTGAAACGATAGAGTTGGGCGATGCACTCATGCCAAGAATGAATAAGTAAATTTTTTAAAAAAAACCCGTGCAATACAGCAGACTCTCAAGAAGCAATTATCCTCTCTGTAGCAGAGGATCGCCTTATCCATGTGTATTTGTATCGGGCAGTCAACAGCAAGGATATTCCCTTGGGTGTCAGAATTTCGTTATAGCTCACGATTGGAACCAGAGTGTATATGAAGCGTAACTACAGCAGCTTTATAGATGGTGACACTCGTTTTCCCGCAGTAATTTAGTAACCAAGTGAATTTCCCCCCTTATTAAAATCAACCTAGGCAACATTCCTGAATAAGGTTAAAAATAAAGGCACTCACCGCCTCTGTCAGGGTCGCGATGCACATGATCACGAACACACAACTGAGAATTGGCATCGGGCCGGGCATTCTCTGGAGACCAATTCTCACTACATTATTTTCTCGGGTGTTTTGGAGTGAAATGAATCTTGCGCTTCGCCTCCGGCCACACCACATGACCGCCCGGGGCTCCCAAAGCGCCTCCCACCACGGGTCGACTTGATCTTGATAACCGACCTGATTTTATTTACCGGCGAAAGGGCAGAGACTGCGAACCTCTCGCAGGTGACAGGGAAGTCAGTGAGCGGTGGGCTTTCTTCCAGAGTAAAAGGTTTTTTTAAAGGATCCACCAGCGCGGCTGCTCTCCTCGCCACCACCAACCCCAGTCCCGGCCAAGCACTTGGATCCAAATTTGCCCCTGCTTGCCTGTTTCCCGATCAGACGGAGAATGCCCGGGAATGGCAGTGAACTGTGAGCTGCGGTCTCTGGACTGGCCAAGGGACAGCGTCAAAATCACCGCTAGATCCTGTAAGTATCCTCGAAATGATTTAAGATCAGATCGAAGCACTCTGTCAGTGTTTCTTCCACCTGTCCTTTGCTGGCCACTCAGTAACTCGAGGTAATATAACCTGTCACTGAGATTTGACAGGAGCAAGAGACTTAAGATAGAATCATGTAATGATAGAGCGGAGAAGGAGACCATTCGGCCCATTAGTTTTCCCAGGTATTTCTCTTTTTGTTTTGGATTTCCAGCATCCGCAGTTTTTTTGTTTTTATCTCAGCCCATTATTGTGCTGGCTCTTTACTAGAGCTATTCAATTAACATCGACTCCCCACCCACCCCCCTTCGAGTATGTATCAATTATTCTTCCACCCTGTTAGGCAGCGTATTCCAGATCTCAGCAGACCCCACATTCTCTTGGTCTTTATATACTCCAGCGCGATTTATTTTTCTGCTGGTTTCCTTATGGTCAGGTTCCTTTGGTACAGTTAACAACATTTCGGTATTGCATTTTCTTTCAGTAGATATCCACCTGCTGCTTGCAAGGGTGGAAGTTGTGGAGTAATGGGAAATGTGCACTTGTTCTGAAATTATTAGCTGGAAAATCTTTAGGAGGTTCACATTCTAGGTTTTTATTTTCTCCGTCATTACACGGGCAGTGGTGAATTCTGTGGGCTGTTTTTTTCTTAAAGAATGAGCATTACGTTTTTTTTCTCTCGCGTCTATTTGTTTTAAAGCTGCCGGGCAAACACCTGAGAACTCTTTATTATCGACAGTAATAGAACTCGTGAATGGCGCGAACAGGATTCTTCAACAGATGGTCTGTCCGGATTGCCCCATTCGGCCCCCTCTGGTAGGGAGAGACATTTGCTTGTTTCTTACACACTAAAACAATTTGATACCAGTTCCTGTTCGAAGCAACACGACAGTTTAGAAACTATTGAACTGATCACTAATTCAAATTCTTTCTCTCCCTCGACTGACCAGGTTACTGTTGCTGCTACAACTCTTCTTACTCTGGGGAATTCATGCGGTAAGTGCACGACAGAACAATCCAGGCTCCAGGTCATGTGTGAAAAAATATAACGGGGCTGAGATGATTAATACGATTTAAGACTAAATCACCATCCCGTGTAAAGTAACCAAACAGGTTTAATCTGATTTGCAATTCGCCCTCTTAAAATGAACCTTTTGTTCTTTGATTTAAAAAAAAGTTCAACCTTGTCAAAAGTAAAACAAAATAATCTAGATGTTAAATCTACTCCTAATCTCAACTTGTGTTTATCCAAAACCCTGCTGCCCTTATCTTAGCTTGCACTAAGCCCCACTCGCCCATCAGGCCTGCTGACTTACACTGGCTCCCTCTCTAAAAGGCTGCTTCTTAAAATTCTTACTCTTGTTTTCAAATCCCTCTCTGGTCTTACCTCTCCCTAAATAATCTCTTCCAGCCCATGAGCTTGAAATCTCGACAGTCCTCCAATTATGGTCCCTTGTAAATATCTGATTTACAGTTCCACCATTGGCAGACATGCCTTAAGCTGCCTCTGTCTTAACATCTGGAATTCCCTCCCTCGACCTTGCCACCTCGCTGCTTCTCTCTCTTTTAAACCATCGCTTAAAACCTATCTCTTTGATTAAGTTTTTGGTCAGCTGATTTAATATCTCTATGGGTGGCATGTGTCAAACTTGATTTGATAATGCCCCTGTGAAGCATCTTGGGGCATTTTTACTACGTTAAAGGCACTATATAAATGCAAGTTGTTGTTATTTTCACTCCTGACTGACGAGAAGTTGATACAATATTGATACAATCTCTAACATGTTTCCATATCATTTTGCAAGTTGATAATCATAGAATAATGGTGAATGCCCAATATTAAAGTGGAGATGAAACAATAGGGTTAGTTTTAAGGAAGATTTAGCCAATTCCAGCCATGTTCTTGGCATGACATGCCACTTCAGTGCATAAATATTGGGCGGAATCGTCCGGTTTCGTTGGCGGCAGGTGTCATGGCAGGCTTGGAGGGGGTGGATGGGGGGACAGTGTGGCGAAAAGGCCAAAAACCGGTTTCACAATGTCGTGAAACCAGTTTGCGATCGTCCACTCCATGTATCAGTAGTAGGCTGCGTTCTCCACCGCTGCACATCGGGAACCTAATTTCAATACTTTAGCATCTCATTATAAGCCCTGCTCGCTAAAATCATCTGCCCATTTCAATTTTACCACCCACCTCGGCGTGACTTCAGGACGGCGTGCTTCACGACTGCCTTTAAAGGCGTGCAGCTGGCGAGCTGAACTTCAAGGGGAGCTCGGAGGTGAGTGCGCACAAACCTTGCGCGGCGTTCGTGAGCATCGCCTGTAGGACATCAAGGAAGAGGTGCAGTGCTTTGGGTGTGGGGGGGTGGGGGTGGTGGTGGTGTGGGCACAGGCAAGTCAATTTTTCCCGGCTGGCTTTCAGTGCAGTGCCAGGGCAAGAGCTCCAGTGTGGGTCAGGCTGGGTGTGGGAAGGGGCAAGGCAGCACAGACTGAAGGAGGTACTCAAGCACAAGCCGGGGGTGGTGGGGGCAAGGGGGTTGAGGGAAGCGGCCACACATTTGGAAAAACTTGTCAAAAGTGAGCATTCTTCCGCAGTTGAGACAGTTCAGTTGCAGCTCCATTGACAGGCTTGGAGTCGGGCCTCTGAAGCTTTAGTGCCCACTCAAGCAACACAAAAGCATGAATGTGCTGCCAAATAGAACCATACAAAAGTTACAGCTGTGCTGGTCAAAAAAGAAAAAGAAAAGAAAAAGAAGAAACCCTTGCAATGTCTCTATTAAGATTTGGACCAGTATCCATTATGGTTCATGCTAACAGCGCAGCCATGCAGTGCAGTTTAGGGGAACGCCTGCCCTGAGCTGAGAGCACAACATGCAGTCCAGTGGCTGAAGCTGCCGCCAATCGGTCAAGTGGAATGGGTGGAGGCGGATGGAGTTTCGGGCAGTCATGAAGCGCACTACACACTGGCCATACAAGTGGCGGCCAGCACTCTCCTGCATGTGTGAAGGGGCCTTCAGACTTAACCAAGAGAGGTTCTTAGGACCCATATGCTAACCCGCACATCTCGCTGTTTGATCCTGCAGGAGGAGAACATCAGGATCATGGAGCCTGGTGATTTAACAGCATGCCTCATGACTTACAGGGAGTAGAGAAGAAGAAAAAAAGTATGACAGAGGCGCCTGGCTCGGCAAAGGGAGGAGCACCTCCCTCAAGATGACGCAGGTCCAGCTGCGCGTGCAGCTGAAGACCCACAGAGGGCCGTCGCTCATAGGCGCTTTGCTAGACAATAGGGTCTATAGATGGTGGCTGTCATTCCTGTAGATGACTGAGAACCAGTGTCGCCACCTGCCGCAGGATTTGGCACTACGGGGACATGGAGGGCAGCCACTGCCAGTGGCCATGAAGCTCAATTTTTATGCCAGTGGCTCCTTCCGGGGCTCCACAGATGACCTGTGCGGGATCTCGCAAGCCTTCGTGCACAAGTATATCCAGGAGGTCGCATGAGATCAGGGAAGCCAGGAAGAAAGAGCGCTGGGATTTGCGCAGATCTCTGGTTTTCCACAGGTGCAGGATACCATCGACTGCATTCATGTGGTGCTTAGATCTCCATGGCAACAAGCAGTCAACCACGTCAACTACAAGGGCTTCCACTCGCTGAATGTTCAGCTGGTGTATGACCACCACAAATGCATCCTGCAGGTCTGTGCACAATTCCCAGGGATCATCCATGACTCCTATATCCTTAGCGGTTCTCAGATCCCTGCCATCTTACAGGGTCCACAGAGGCTGCAGGGTCTGGGACAAGGTCTACCTATGGAGGACGTGGCTGTTGACGCGTATGCAGCGGCTTAGACTGCAGCAGCACGATGATATAATGAGGCTACCCGGATGTTGGTAGAGCAAACGATAGGCATTTTGAAAATGGGGTTCCAGTGCCCAAACAGGTCCGGTGGAACACTGCAATACAGTTCACCAAGGGTGTCGCGCATCATTGTCACTTGCTACGCGCTCCACAACCTGGCGCTGCAATGGGGGAGGGGGGAGGACCTGCAGTGAGGATAGTCCTGCCATCCTCGCCTTGCACCTGTGAACGTTCGACTCCTGTGTGGCTGATGGCAGCGCACATACCCTCAGAGCTCAGGCTCCTGTCATGGAGACGCAGCGGAACCATAATAGTCATTAGATTCCAGGATGATAATGATGACATGCAGTGAGGATGCTCCATAGATCTTCTGTGGCTGAGGGCAGCTCGCTTGCGCTCTGTGATCAGGGTCATATCATGGAGACATAGCCGTGAAACTTTAAATGCACCTGATCCTTTGTCAGCTTTCAGCACCTGACCCCTTCAGGATCACACCGTCACCGGTCACAGATGCTAAAGAGATGGGAGCCAGCCCCGCCTCAAAGATGCTGAGAGCACACAGAGAGAATGATGGAACTCTGTAATACCTGCCCACGTCATTCTGGCAGCAATGACAAGCACTGTTGAGGTGCAGGCATCACTAATTTTTCCAGTGAGTGTGAAGCCGGATCATCACTTTGGTCTGAAGGTTACACACGGTGCAGGGAAGAGGCCCTGGACTGAGACACCTATCTTTAGCTTGTGCAGGAACCAAGGTTTCACATCTGAGTGACATTAACGCTGCTCATCACAACAAGGAGCCATAGGTAAGGAGAAATTCTTGGGAGTTTATTTACAATAGTGAACATTATGTACACGTGATTAACTCCTGTGCCCAAACTGTGCAATTACACCTTGTTAATCTTCCTAAGCCTGCTGCTACGTCTTGGACCATCCCCCTCCCGCCCCCCGACACCCACATTGGAGGAGGAGGAAGCCTGCTGACTGCTACTTCCTGTCTGTGACAACCTTGATGGGTGTCCTCTGAAGGACCCGGACCTGGAGGGTCCGGACCTGCTTTGGGTGTGCTGCTGTTGGCCAGCTGCATCCTTCTCAGCCTGTGGAGCTGGAGCTGCAGGGTCACAGGAAGAGGGGATTTGGATCGGTCGGACATGCCTGGATTCACCTGGGTGGTTGGCCCTGGGGTGTCGAGCTGCTGATCCTCCTCCCTATAGGCACCCGATGGCCCCTGGCTGACTACTTGCTTAACATATGAGGAATGTTTGAGGACTCTGGGTCTATACTCGATGGAGTTTAGAAGGATGAGGGGGGGATCTGATTGAAACTTACAGAATACTGAAAGGCCTGGATAGAATGGACGTGGGGATGATGTTTCCATTAGTAGGAGAGACTGGGACCCGAGGGCACAGCCTCAGAGTAAAGGGAAGACCTTTTAGAACAGAGATGAGGAGAAACTTCTTTAGCCAGAGAGTGGTGAATCTATGGAACTCATTGCCACAGAAGGCTGTGGAGGCCAGGTCATTGAGTGTATTTAAGACCGAGATTGATAGGTTCTTGATTGGTAAGGGGATCAAATGTTACGGGAGAAGGCGGGAGAATGGGGTTGAGAAACTTATCAGCCATGATTGAATGGCGGAGCAGACTCGATGGGCCGTATGGCCTAATTTCTGTTCCTATGTCTTATGGTCTTACTTGAGAAGAAGGGGAAGCTGGAGGGAGATCGAGCTGCCCCACACCTCTCTCGCAATGACACTGTTGGAGGCCAGATATGGAGTCAGCTGGCGCAGCAGTGCAGGACCAATATCCTAGGCCAAGGTCTCCATGGAGGCTGCCATTCTGCCAGCGTTGACATTGATGTGTTAACATGCCAGCGCTATCACCTCGGATTGAAGACGGATGGACCTTGCAATATGAGGAGCGCACCAGACATCCATTCCTGATGTTTCCATGATTGTCTTTGCGGCTCCACCAACTGACTGAGGACCGCATCCAGAGACTTGTCACCTGACTCGGTCTCACCAGATTCCTTGCCCCAATGAAGTCCTCTGAGTGCCAGCGACCAAACATGTCCCTGCCTCCGCCTGCTGTGGAACGGATTGTGTGCTTTGCTCACCAGATTGTAAGCCTGAGGCTATTCTACATCCCGGTCCCATTGAGGTGTGTGAGGCTGCGCTGGTGGAGGATGTGGGTGAGCGTCATAGCGGGTCTCCAGTGGTGCTCAGGGTTCTCATCCGAGGTGCTCTTGGTGCTGGGGTTGGGGGCATGGTTGCCTGAGGGTGATGTGGCAGATGTGCCTAGGACAGCAAGTGGAGATTATTCATGCTTGGCAGCCACGTTGAACACAGAATAGTGGACTCAGAGAAGTGTTGAGAGAGGGATGATGTGGTGCAGGATCTTCATGTGGGTATTCATCACCGACTTCAGCGTCAGCGCAGGAACGGATGATGTCCTGTCTGGCCAGCTCCAAAGCTTGACTCTCGAACCGAGTGAGGACCTTGATGTCCGGCATTCCATCCCTGGTCTGGGATCTCTCCTGGCCATTGTGCGCGACCTTGTCCTGCATAAAGACAGATGGAGAGAGTGTGAGCAAGGTGCACGCCAGGCCAAATGAGAAGGATGGCAGGCATGCCTGTGTGCTGAGTGGAACCATGGACGGGTTGAGGAGGCAATCTCTAGAGGAGATAAGGCCAGGTGGGCGTGAGAGAGTGAGTGGTGATGCCCCTTCAGCTGGCTGTGAGTGAGATTCCAGTGAATGTGAGTGGGTAAGTTGAGATTGACAAGATGGTTGACTTAGCCTGGCGGCATGGATGAGGTCATTCAACATTTTCTGCACTGGATAGCTGACCTCTAGTGTGCAGCATTGGCACTGACCACCTCTGCCACTGCCTCCCAAGCCAGAATGGTGAGACAGGTTGTGTAGTATTTTGATTGGTAACATATCCGCGTATATATAGTCTGTGATGTCATCCTCTTCAATGTTGCACATAGGTACTGGGTTTATGCATATTGCTTTCAAATGTACTTCTATATTTGGGGTTTTCTACATCTGTAGCTCTGCCAGGGTTTTCTGTGCCTTGATTAAGAATAGAATACACATGAATATCCATGACCTGTGCTTAGTGTTCCCGTGCAATGCCTCTTTGATAGCCTGTGTCTACATTTAAGGCTTTCACAAAATTTTTGCAAATTACAATTGTATTTAGGACTTGTGCAGAATTTTTCCTTGATGGTTTCTGTGAAACTAATTTTGATATCCCAGAACTGAATTTTTGTATTTGTGCGTATTTTTGTATTTGAAACTGTCCTCTATCTGCATTTGGGGTAGGTGCAAAAATCTATTTTGATACCACTAATTTACTTATGTTTGGATTCATGTACAGTTTTTTTTGGAGATCTCACACCTAGATTTGGGGTTTGAGCAGCTTTAGTTGGTGTGCCCTACACTAACATTTTACAGCTGTACAGAATTTCTCTTTGCTGTTATGAAATTGCGTTTAAGATTTATTTAGAATTGCTGCTATATGTTTCAATATTTTTATTTGAAGGCTATGTAATTTCTTTTTGGATAATATATTTGGCACTTCTCTCCTCCCCCACCCGAAAATGGTGCCATCATGTGCTAAATACAGATGAAGAATAATTTCCCAATTTTTCCCTCTTTCCCCTCAAGTTTTGTTAGGTTATGGCTGCACCAATACCAGTAGCTGTCCAGTACATAGCCAGGTATAGAGTGTGAGCCGAAGTAGGGATTACCAGCAAACTATTCATGGAGGGTAAAATAGCTAAGCTCTTAGTCCTGTCCCCAGCTGTTAGTGATACACACAAACAGGGGCCATAAAAATAAGATAGTCAATAATAAATCCAGGAAAGAATTCAGGAAAAAATTGAATGGTTGAGGTGTATAGCATAGATACATTTAATAGAAGCTAGGTAAGAGAAGGGAGTAGACAAAATATGTTGATAGGGTGAGATAGATTAAATAGGGTGGGAGGAGACATGAACACTAGTTGAATGGCCTGTTACATCTCTGCTTCCCTGGCTCTCTTTTTGTCTTTAAGATACTCCTTAAAGCCTACATCTTTGACCAAGCTTTTGACTATCTGCCCTAATGTTACCTTATGAGTCTTGTTGGCAAATGTTGCTTTATGACGGTCCTATGAAATGCCTTGAGATGTTTTATGTTAAAGGGTCTATATCAATACAAGTTGTCACTGGATGGTAAATATGAACCAAACTGCTTTCTTCCCCTCTTTGACTTGGAGGTTTTGAGGCCAGCTGTAACATCTGCATTGCAGTCTCAGCTGAGAACAACTAAATTAATACAGACTAGGAACTGAGCCTTGGGCTTTCTGCTTTGTATGGCTTAGTGCTATTGAATTTATTCACAAGCCTTTGGGTAGCTGGCAGATGAAACATAATTGACGGACCCATATGTCGATGTGCGGGTGGAACCTTACCTGAAAGTACGATTATGGAAAGACCTTTAGGGAAGGAAATCTGCCATTCTGACCTGGTCTGGCCTACTTGTGTCTCCAGACCCACAGTTATGTGGTTGACTTTTAAAATGCCCCCTGAATGAGGGCAGTTGGGGATGGACAATAAATGCTGGCCTAGCCAGCGATGCCCATTAATGAATAAGAAAAAAATCAAGGTGCACAAGTACCTATCCACACCTACAGAAAATTTAAATGTATAGGGCTCCATTATTGATTGCATTTTAAATTTAGTTTCATGTAAGCTTTTACCATAGATTTACAGCAATATTTTAGATCAACTGTTTTCTCGGTAATATATTGAGAATACAGGTAACGTATGAAATGTTCTGCACAACAAGAGCTGATTAATGGTTGTTATACTGTTTGAAAGTTGCAAAAATATAGTTAGGTGTTCTGTATCTATATAAGGTATATACTGGTCACCACATTACAGGAAGGACGTAGTAGCTCTGGAGAGAGTGCAGAGGAGGTTTACAAGAATGTTGCCAGGGTTAGAAAAGTGTAGCTATGAGGAGAGATTGGATAGGTTGGGGTTATTTTCCTTAGAACAAAGAAGGCTGAGAGGTGACTTGATTGAGGTACAAAATTATGAGGGGAATAGATAGAGTAGACAGGATAAAATTGTTTCCCTTGGTGGAGAATTCTAGAACCAGGGGACATAGATTCAAGATAAGTGGCAGAAGGTGTAAGGGGCACATGAGGAAGAACTTTTTTACGTAGAGGGTAGTGGGTGTCTGGAATTCGCTGCCCAAGTTGGTGGTAGAGGCAGAAACTCTAAACTCTTTTAAAAAGTAGCTGGATCTGCACCTTAAGTGCTGTAAGCTGCAGGGCTATGGGCCAGGTGCAGGAAGGTGGGATTAGAAAGGGCACCTGGGTATCCTCAGGCTGGCATGGACAAGATAGGCTGAATGGCCTCCTTCTATGCTGTAACTTTTCTATGGTTCTATGGTGTTAGGCAAAAGATGCTGCCTTGTCTGCTGCTGTCTCTGAAGTTGTTATTCATGGACTGACTAGTTTCTTTCTGGGTCTTGAGATAAAAGATTTGTTATTTGAAGACAGTTTCAATCAGGTGACCACCTGATCAAATATTTCAATTGTTCACTCAGAATTATTTAAAGCTAGAAGCCATTGCTATGCACCAGAGAATGGAAGGTTGTGTGTGTGGTGGGGGGGGTGGGGGGGTGTGTGTGGGGAGCAGGGGTGTGTGGTGGTGGCATTGTCTCTTCACAGCTACATATGATGAACTGGTTTCTGCAGCTTTTTTTCAGTATCAAGCTTGAGACAGGGAGTCTTGGGTAATACAATAGCAGGTGTAAATTCCATAGATGGGTTTTATCTTGGTATATCCATTCAAGGGGGAAGCTCCTACCCATGGTCATTCAATTATGAACTTTCCAGAGACTTGAAGTAGTCTGTGTAGAAATTGCAAAAGTCACTTGACCTTCGACAGCCATCTTAGCCACCTTTTTAATGCCCATTTTTAAAAGAAAAGGTGGTTCCAGAAAGTTCTATATGTATACAGTCCATGTTTATAAATATGACATGCCTTTACTGGGTATCACAGTAGCATAGGGTGTCAAGCCTTGATATTGCAAAACTTAATATAGTTCATTGGGCTTTGGGCATCAACTCAGTAATACATGATTTAACTTGTAGATGAATGAATATCATTTCAATGATGATTGATTTTAGTTCTTGAGTGATGACCTTGATCTCAGTTGCATTTAAGGTAACTATCGAGACTTAAGTGTTGTTTTAATGATTCTTGACACAATGTGTTAAATGATATGTATCACCCTGGTCATGTTTGACAGAACTCATTGAGGAGGACTATTGTAATGATGAGCTTTGTAACATATCGAGTAATCAGCTTGTCTCTGCTGATGTTTGATGTTAATTATTGAGTGACATATACTACATTAGTTATACTTCAAATTACTTATTGATTGATGAGCCAAATCCCAGTGATATGCAATAAAAAGTATTGATAGATATGCGCCAACTGCTGATTGTTTTGTACCACAGTGTAATGTGATATAAGCTTGTGAATATGTTTTTGGTTCATTATTTGTTTTTAAGAGGAATATTGCTGAAAAGGGAGACATGTTGCCAAGGCTTTTTGTCTTGCACTCATCAGGATTCTGCGACTAGGCAGCGCTTGTTGAACAATCAGAAGTGAGGCAATAGCTACACTAACGAACAACTTAAGATAATCAGTTGAGCTCATAATGTAGCTCATACATTCATATACAAGGACCAGTTCTCTGCAAGCAAAAATAATATGTTCAAGACTTGAACCTTGTTTTGAATTGCCGGGAGCTTGGGAGCCTATAGTTTTCTGTTACCTTCTCCACGGCAACATCATGGCCAATCAGAGTTGACTTGCCAAACATTCAGCACCCTTTTCTCTTGTAATATAAATTGTTGTGGTGGTTTGTTGTGGTGGTTTGTATTTTGGCATTCCTGCATTTTCCCAATGAGTGCAAGATGCAAAGCTTCAGCAACATGCCTCTTTTCAGAAGCGTACCATCAAGCGACTTTTTAAGAGGAACCTATTCTGTATCGTTCCAAACCCACCACATTCCTTATGCATTCCCAGGAAACACGCCATTTTCTTTGCAGGCAGGCTCTCATTCGCCTGTCACGCCATCACTTCACCGCTTCATCACGCCGGGTGCCATATTTAAAGTCCAGATGCACGCACACATCTCAGTGCTTCCAGCCCACAACTACTGCAGGGAAGATGTCCCTGAAGGGCAAAAAGACTCCAGCTCCCAGGTTTAATGACGCGTCACTGGAATGCCATTTGGATGCCATGGAGGCCCGTCGTCATGTCCTCTACCCCTGCTCTGGCTGTAGCATAGGCAGCGGCATCACCAACCCAGCATGGCAGGCGGTGGCAGTGGTGATCAGTGCCAATGCTGCACTGAAGAGGTTGGCCACCCAGTGCAGATAGAGGATCTCATCAGTGCAGCCAGGGTATAGCAACCATCTCATCACTCTAAACTCACACACTCAAGCCCATCACATATTCACTGGCATCTCACTCACTGCCAGCTCAAGGGGCATCACCACCTATTCTCACACACATATTCTCACACGTCCATTTGGCCTTATCTCCTTTGGAGTCTGCTTCCTCAGCCCTCACCATCTTGAGCCACTTGCACAGGTGAACATGTGCCCCCCCCCACACACTCTGGGACACCTTTTTCCCCAGTACAGTTCTCGTCCTGCAGCCTCTTCCCTTGCCCGAGGTTACTTCTCCCCCTTCCCCAAGGAAGATCTTGCCCTGCAGTCATTGAAAAGCTACCCACATATGGCTGACCTGGTAAGTAGACACCTACCCGTGAGCCCCCCTAAAAGTGATGTGGTGCTGTCTGTTAAGCCAAGTGCTGCTGACTGCGAGTGCTGCCGGAAGAAAGGTCAGCAAACAAACCTTGAAGTCCCCAGTGAAGTGCAGCACGTTGCTTACGTTTTGCTGTGAAACACCTAGGCGTGTTTCCCAGCCGACGTGGGCAGACGATCCAATGGGACTGGGGAAATGAGACCGGCGGGCTGGCCTTATAATGACATGCTGATGTATTACAATGAAGTTCCCGACGTCTGATGGCAGGCCATGTTGCCTGCCATCAACGGCCTGAGCAGATGATTGCAAACTGGTTTCATGCCATCGTGAAACCGATCGCGCCATATTGTCTGCTCATGCCACCGATCACGCACGACGCTGGTGGGCACCGTAAATCCCAGTCATAGGGCGGCAAGACATTTTGCTGACAGCAGAATGACAAAAAAACTAGCAATGCTGTGTGATTTGAAAAAAATGATCTATAATAAATAGAGTTTACAACTGCCCTCTACTTGTTTTGATGTTTAAATTGGATCACCTAAGTTGTTGCCAAAACGCTTATTAAGTTCACTGAGTGGAGTGGGTACAATGGAAGTGGTCCAATTAAAGTGGGCCATGTTTTCATATATTTTTGTACCTGTCACTGAGAAATTATCAGCCATTCCTATGAATGTGTGTCTTCTTTTGTCACCCAGATACCTTTCTCGTAGACTGACCTGGCTGTTGTCATATACAGAAATAGAAATAAATGTCTTGGCGGTAATGCAGAAAATGTTAGCGCTTTAAAATGATTCAGTTCTTTGCGTGTGTGAAATATATATCCAGCGTACAAGTTGTTACGTTCTTCCAATGAGCAGACCATGTACTTTCATTCAATCTGTGGATACGTGCTTGTGGTAGCATCTTCTGTGTTACCTTTATTATAGCTATAGTACTAAAGGAAGGTGGTTTCATTGGATTAGAATCTTCAGAGTGTTTAGAGAAGATTCAGCGGCACACTCATGATGAAGTAGCAAACAGTCACTAGAGGGGGCTCTGTGTCACCTCGAGTACCACCAGAAAAATGGGGCCAAGGCTACATAATATTAAAAACAGGTTGTTGTTGTGAGTTCCAGAACCATACCTCTGTGGTGTTCCTCTTTGGCCAGTGATGGTGAAATCTCTAAGTTGCTACAGCCACCAATCTAAGTGTGGAAGAAACAACTTGTAACCATGAAGTTAATGAAAACCAGTTATAGTTTATTGCATTGCTTCTATATAACTTTCTAATCCTGCCCACAGGCATCCTTGGATGTTAAAACCAATGTTGGATGTAGCAGCATTGAGGGGATGCTGGAGTGATGCATTTATGTTACTTAGACCCTCAGTTAAAGAAGTTTCACTGAGCTCACTGCCTGGAATGGTTTCTACCACACTGGATTGTGACGTAGGTTATAACATAATGGATGCCTAAAATTGAGGTATTCATTTGGGAGGTTGTGATATTCTTCTCATATGGATGTCTTCATTTTGCCTAATTCTTCAACAACAACAAGAGTGTGTAATTATTTAACATAATAAAATTTCCAAAGTGTTTCACATAACAAGCAATGGGGAAAGAAAAGTTAGTGATGGTAATTGAAGACATGATTAAAGTGGCAGGTATTTGAAAGGTCTTTGAAGGAGGCGAGAGTAATGGGCTGGAAGATGTGACAAAGAGTGATCCAGAGTGAAAACCTAAGGTGATTGAAGGCAAGGGTTGTGAATTTATTATTGAAACTGCAGTAAATTGGGAAATAAAGTGCTCGGTTTCATTCGCAAAAGGATAAAATACACATCTAAAAATGTTATATTCTTGTCAGGATGATTAGAACACTGTGCAATCCAGTTTACTTAATCAAGGGAAGAATAATGAACAGTACAGAGGCAAGCAATAACATTAGCAGGAGTTCAAATTATGAGGACAGCGTAAGGAAGTAACATACGTTTATTTTTTAAAAAGTGAAGAGGTGAAACACATTTGGATGTGAAGTTTCCAGTGAATAGAAGCAAGTTGTTAACAACAGAATTCAAATGCTGTTCAATGAATTCAAATGTAATGTGATCATAACTTGACAAATAATTCTAACTTTCTATAGATATTTGTGCAGTTACGCCCCATCTTTAGAAAGAAGCCGTTAGTGAAGAGTCACAAGCATAATTGAGATTGTTGCTTTGCAGTTCAGAACTTGAGCATTGCTGGAAAAAAAAGACATTCTGTCAAAGCTTTTTTTTCAGCAATAATTAAGATTCAGGACTTGTGGTCTTGCTTAGCTGAACTAGTTTTGATTGGAGAAAAGAAGGGGTGGAATGGGGGCAGGGGAGAGTAATGTGATCTAGCTCTTTAAAATGCTGAGAGGTATAGATGATAGTGAACAAGCTATTTGATTTGGTTTGGACTGTGGACTCAGAACTGGAGAACTGTGTTCAACATTAACAAGTCTTTAGTGAATCTGGGGATTAGAAGAATATTGCTGTTCCAGGGAATCATGTACCTGTGGAGTAGACCCCAGAAATACAAGTTTCTGGTGTGCCATTTGACTTTTCGAAGCAACTAGATAAATACTTAGCCAGGTTATAGTTGAATAATGGAGATATAGGAATTGGTAAACTTGTAGTTTTGCTTGATTATCATTGTGGATTTAAAATATACACCAAGCTTTCATTTAAAGAACAAATCGTGGGGTGGATTCCTGATAGGATAGGTTGCTCATGGTTGATTAGTACAATAGCGAGAGATGACCTTAGTTCTAAAGGTCAAGATTTCAATCAGTTTGGGTAGAGGTATGAAATAGCAAGGGTAAGATGTTACTTGTGGGAGTAGTTTATGGAGCCCCTAACAGTAACTACACTGTAGGATGGAGGATACAAAAAAAAATCTGGTTCTGCCTTGTACCAGTTTCTTAACAAATTTGTTTCTCAACCTTACACCATCAGAGTCTCCAGGCCTTAGATGAACTGGACATGGTTTAAGTCACAAAGAGATGTTAATGTCTACTAATACCGTTTCTAATGTTCCTTTTGCTAAAAGCTATTTAATCAGGATTATAAAATAGAACCTGCAATCTGTATTAGTGTGTACCAAGTACCTAGTGTTCAAAGAGCTTTTAAAAATATTCCAATACCATAGATTTTATGTAATGGACATCTGTTTTAAGTTAGCATTGTGTGTAGCAGAGATATCTCTATGAAAACTTTAACCCTTCTCTGCTTTAGGGTGCCAATTAATTTGTATTAAGGGAATCTTTATTCCTAAAAATTAATGTCCTTATTATATTTGAATTCTACCTAATTATCTATATCCCACCTATCTATATCTATATTCCTTCACACTATGTGAATGAAGGGGAACCTGTAGATGTGGGGTACTTGGATTTTCAAAAGGCATCTGATAAGTTGCCGCATCAAAGGTTACTACTCAAAATAAGAGCTCATGGTGTTGGGGATAACATGTTAACATGGATAGAGGATTGGTTAGCTAACAGGAAACAGAGAGTAGGGATAAAGGGGTCATTTTCATGTTGGCTAGCTGTAACTAGTGGAATGCCACAGGAATCAGTGCTGGGGCCTCAACCATTTACAACCTATATCAATGACTTAGATAAGGATACAGAATGTATGGTTGCTGATGACACAAAGATAGGAAGGAAAGGGATATAGATAGGTTAAATGAGTGAGCAAAAATTTGGCAGATGGAGTATTATGTTGGAAAATGTGAATTTGTCCACTTTGGCAGGAAGAATAGAAAAACAATACATTATTTAAATGGAGAGAGACTGCAGAACTCCAAGGTACAGAGGGATCTGGGTGCCCTGGTACATGAATCACAAAAAGTTGGTATGCAGGTACAGCAAGTGTTTAGGAAGAGAAATGAAATGTTGGTGTTTATTGTAAAGGGTATAAAGTATAAAAATAGTGACGTTTTATTACAGTTGGACCAGGCATTGGTGAGATCACATTTAGAGTATTGCATACAGTTTTGGTGTCCTTACTTAAAGGATATAATTGCATTAGAAGCAGTTCAGGGAAGCTTCACTCAACTGATTCCTGGGATGAATTATCTTATGAGAAAAGGTTGGACAGGCTGGGCCTGTATCCATTGGAGTTTAGAAGAATGAGAGGTGATCTTATTGAAACATATAAGATCCTGAGAGGACTTGGACCGTGTGGATGCTGAAAGCATATTTCCCCTTATGGGAGATACTAGAACTGGGGGACACAGTTTAAAAATAAGGAGTCTCCTATTTAAGATTGAGAACAGGAGAATTTTGTTTCTCAGAGGGTCGTGAGTCTATGGAATTCTCTTCCTCAGAGAAAGGGGGAGGCAGGGTCATTGAATATTTTTAAGGCTGAGCTAGATAGATCCTAGATTAACAAGCGAGTCAAATGTCATAATGGGTTGACAAGAAAACGGGATTGAGGCCAGAATCAGATCAGCCATGATCTAATCAAATGGTGGAGCAGTTTCGAGAGGCCGAATGGCCAAATTTTGCTCCTCATTTGTTTGTACGTATGTTTGTATGTTGATGGAGGTCATGTGCACAATGAACCCAAATGTTTTTAATCTGTGCTTTACTGTAGCCTTCTATTTAAAATGCAAATTTTAATGCAGTATTTCTAACACAATACTTTTCTCTTTATCTCAGAAACGACATAATTGAATAACCCATATTTTATTGAAGTTATCAAATAGTGCCAGGCTGACCTTAGAGATAATGGTGCCTTGGCTGACCTTGTATTTTGACATGCTTTCTTTGAGTATGTGGTATTGAGAAAAAGAAAGCCCACTTTTAAATGTGTAAGCGCACCTTCCTCCATTAAAATCAAAGTCAACCTGCCAATAGGTTTGCATTCCCTAGGCAAACTTCACCTATGATTAACTGCTACACATTTAAATATTTTAAAAAAGCTCTCCTTTCTTTAATAAGGCTCAGTAAAAGTCACTGCATTAAACACAGAGGCTCTTTTATTTATTTTGTGGATAGTTTGGTTTATTTGGAAGCCTGCGCCCATCACTGCTATTAGTATCTGTGGGTCTACTGAGCTCTCTTCATGCCATTCTCAGTGCCCCTCCATGCGTGCTCCTCTAGGTGAGACAGCCAGCCCACTCTATGCTGCAAATGTGGTGGATGCACTCCACACCCGCTTTCTGGCTCATACCAATCCCACATCTAGCCATGCCCATTTCCTGGCTCATCTAATGCACATTCCCAATGGGATTGGTGATTGTTTTAAGGTTGACAATCAACCTGGCAGCCCACTTATGAACTCCCAGTTGAAGGAGTTGAGGGCAGCAAGCAAAGGAGGTTCTGCTCCTCTGATTGCAGAGCAATTTGCTGCTCAAGCTGCCGTTTATGATCTTGTGTAAAAAGAAAATAGAAATTAATCAACTTTAAAAAAAAAATCATTGTTTAAGGGTTTCCCACCCTGTCAACCATTGCCCCCCTGTCCCTGATCATGGTGCCCTAGGTGGTCACCCACATCGCCCACCATTAAGGCTAGTCCTGCAAGGAATTTGGTTCCAGGTGAATTTTTTGCAATAGACTTATTAGATTAAGTTGATACACCCAAGTTGGTCTGTGTAGAGGTTTGGCGTTGATAGGCCTTCCAGTAAACATTATTGCCATGTAGAAAACAGGATGAAAGGAAGTTTTTATAGTGAGGTTGACAAAATACATTTTACATAAGGAAAAGATGCATCTGTTAGTCTCATATTCTGAAGGTGGCCAGTCATAAGGTTCTATCATTCTCATTACGACTGGGTAAGGAAAGGTAAAATGGTTCCTTTCGTTTCCCATTCCTCGTTTGATTGTAACAGGGTTTTTAATTTAAAAGGAATGTACTTGCCAATTCTGTAAGTGTTTAACTGTTTATGCACTATAATCATAAAAGAACCTATTGAGCAGGTTTCCGAGATTTTAACAAAAAAAAGAGGTTAGTTCTAATGTACTTACACCGATCTGGGTATAATAATAAAATATCCACATGCTTGCACTCGGAGGGCACACACACACACACACACCTGCTCAGGTGCACCTTTAGTGGTCCTGATGTTTTGAATTAAAGTTGTGGTCAGTTAATTTGGTTGTTCCTTTGGAGACAGTGGTGTTGACCAGACTTTCTGGGCTGCATCTTCTAGTCGATGAGCGGGGCCCACTCGCTGATGATGATGATAAAATGATGCAGGGTGATGTCGGGTGTGTGTCCCGATGTTATTCCGCGTCATTTAGATGTTCAGTTCGGCAGGCACGCAGCTGAGTCAGCTGCGCACTCGCCGAACTGTCAACGGCCACTTAAGGCCTTTAAAAAATTAATTAAAGCTAATTAATGGACCTGCCCGTCCAACCTTAAGGTTCGTGGGCAGACGAAGAGCCCATCCTCGGGCGGGATGAAATGAAAGAAATTGACACGTCCCAGCTCATGTGACATTGTCACATGAGGGGACGTCAGGAAATTTTTTTGTACACTTGCAAAAATTTTTACAACTTTCACTGATCTCCCTGAGGCAAAGTGCCGCCTCTTTTGCATGCGCAAAAGAGGGCACTCCCGGCTCAGGGAATCCTCCCCCCTCCCCGCCCGCACAGGGAGCGCATAGCGCTTCCGGGTGGACGCCATGCTGGGTGGGTCTTAATTGGCTAATTGCTCTTGAGAAGGTGGTGGTGAGCTGCCTTCTTGAACTTCTGCAGTCCAGGTGGTGTAGGTACACCCACAGTGCTGTTAGGAAGGGAGTTCCAGGATTTTGACCAGCAACAGCGAAGGAACAGTGATATATTTCCAAGTCAGGATGGTGAGAGACTGAAGGGGAACTTCCAGGTGGTGGTGTTCCCATCTACCTGCTGCCCTTGTCCTTTTAGATGGTAGTGGTCGTGGGTTTGGAAGGTGCTGTCTAAGGAGCCTTGGTGAATTCCTGCAGTGCATTGTACGAGCATACATACAAACGTACGAATTAGGAGCCAGAGTAGACCGCTCAGCCCTTTGAGCCTGCTTCACCATTCGATAAGGTCATGTCTGATCTGACTATAACCTCCTGCCTACCCCCCCGGTAACCTTCACCCTGTTGTTTATCAAAAATCTATCTACCTCTGCCTTGAAAACATTCAAAGACTCTCCTTCTCCTGTCTTTTGAGGAAGGGCGTTCCAAAGACTCACCTGCCCTTTAAAAGAAAAAAATTATTCTCATCTCTGTCTTAAATGGGCAATCCCTTATTTTAAACAATAATTCCTAGTTACAGGTTGATCCACAAGAGGAAACATCCTTTCCACATCTGTCAAGACTCCTCAGGATCTTATATGGTTCAATCAAGTCACCTCTTACTCTTCTAAACTCCAGCTGATACAAGCCTAGCCTGTCCAATTTTGCCTCATACGATAACCTGTCCATTCCTGGTATTAGTTTAATAAACCTTCTCTGAACTGCTTCTAATGCATTTACATCCTTCCTTAAATAAGGAGACCAATACTGTACACAGTACTCTAGATGTGGTCTCACCAGTGTTCTGTAAAACTGAACCATAACTTCTCCATTTTTGTATTTAATTCCCCTCACAATAAATGATAACATTCTATTAGATTTTCTAATCACTTGCTGTGCCTGCATACTAACCTTTTGTGATTCATGAGGACACCCAGGTCCCTCTGAACCTCAGAGCTCTGCAATTTCTTACCATTTAGGTAATATGCTTCTCTTTTATTCTTCCTGCCAAAATGGACAATTTCACATTTTCTCACATTAGACTTAATTTGCCAGATCTTTGCCCACTCACTTAACCTCTGTCCCCTTGTATCCTCCTTATGTCCTCTTCACAAGCTACTTTCCTACCTATCTTTGTGCCATCAGCAAATTTAGCAACCATACCTTCAAGCCCTTTACCCAAGTCATTTATATAAATTGAAAAATGTTGAGGGCCCAGCACTGATCCCTGTGGCACACCACTCGTTACATCCCACCAACCAGAAAATTACCTATTTATGGCTACCCTATGCTTCCTGTTATCTATCCACACCAATATGTTACCCCCTTTACCATGAGCTTTTATTTTCCACAATAAACTTGGATGTGGCACTTTATCAAATGCCTTCTGGAAATCTAAGTACAGCACATCCACTGGTTCCCCTTTTCCACAGCACATGTAACTCCTTCAAAGAATCACAATAAGTTAGTTAAACATGATTTCCCCTTCACAAAACCATGCTGACTCTGCCTGATTGCCTTGAATATTTCTAAGTCCCCTGCTATAACATTTTTCATAATAGCTTCTAATATTTTCCCAATGACAGATGTTAAGCTAACTGGCCTGTAATTTCCTGCTTTTTGTCTCCCTTTTTGAATAAAGGAATTACATTTGATATTTTCCAATATAATGGCATCTTCCCTGAATCCAGGGAATTTTGGAAAATTAAAAGCAATGCATGAACTATCTCGCTAGCCACTTTTTTAACCCTAGGATGAAGCCCATCAGGACCTGGGAACTTGTCAGTCCGCAGCTCCAACAGTTTGCTAATTACAACTTCCCTGGTGATTGTAATTTTCCAGAGTTCCTTCCTCCCTTCCAGTTATTGATTTACAGCTATTTCTGGGATGTTATTTGTATCCCCTATAGTGAAGACCGATGCAAAATACCTGTTTAATTCACCTGCCGTCTCCTTTTCCATTATTAATTCCGCAGACTCATTTTCTACGGGACCAACACTCACATTTAACTATTTTCTTATTTAAGTATCTATAAAAACTCTTACTATCCTTCGTTATATTTCCAGCTAGCTTTCTCTCACACTCAAATTTTTCCCTCCTTATTAATTTTTTTGTCATTCTTTGCTGTTCTTTATATTCTGTCCAATCTTTTGATTTGCCACCCATTTTTGCACAATTATATACTTTTTCTTTAAACTTGATGCTATCTTTAATTTTTTTAGTTAACCACAGGTGGTGGGTCTTCCTCTTGGAATTTTTCTTTCTCGTTGGAATGTATCTATTGTGTATCCCAAAATATCCCATTAAATGTCTACCACTGCATCTCAATTGACCTATTCCATAACCTCATTTCCCAGTTCACTTTAGCTACCGCTGCTTTCATTCCAACAAAATTGCCCTTATTTAAATCTAAAATACTAGTCTTGGACCCACTCTTCTCTCCCTGATTGTAAAAACTGATTGTAAAATTCAACCATATTATGATCACTGCTACCCAGGGGTGCCTTCACTATGGGGTTATCAATTAATCCTATCTCGTTGCACAATATAAGGGGTGGAATCTTCCATGCCCACTGGTGGCAGGTGTGTTTGGTGGAGTGAGCAGGCAATATGGCAAGAAGGTTAAAAATCGGTTTCAAAAGGTCATGAAACCAGATTATATTTGTCCACCTCTGCCCGTTAATGGTGGGCCGTGTTTTGCGCTGTTGGACATCAGGAACCTTAGTGTAATACATCTGCATATCGTTAAACGTCAAGCTCGCTGGAATCATCCCGCCCATGCTGGATCATCTGAGATTGTGTTTCGCAACGTACATAAGCGATGTCCATCTGGCGAGCTGCACTTTGCTCGGGACTTTGAGGTTTGATTGCCTACCTTGCTTTGGGCAGCACTTGCAGTCATTAGTGCCAGATAGCACATCACTTTTAGGGAGGGCTCACAGGCATGTCTGTACCTACCAGACCAACTATAAGGTGGGGGCGGCATTTCACTGGCTGCAGGGCTAGGGCTTGCTTGGGGAAGGGGGAGAAGTCGCCTCAGGCAAGGGAAGAGATGGCAGGGTGAGGGCTGTACTGGGGAAGGAGGGCATCCCAGTGTGTGTATGTGGGGGCACAAGTTGACTTATGCAAGTGGCCTCAAGGTGGTGAGGGCTGAGGAAACAGTCTGCAGAGGAGATGAGGCCAGATCGTGGTGTAAGGGTATATGAGAGAAAGTGAGTAGTGATGTCCCTTGAGCTGGTATTGAGTGAGATGCCAGTGAATGTGTGATGGGCTTGCGAATGTGAGAATTTAGAGTGATGAGATGGTTGCCTTACCCTGGCTACATGGATGAGATCACTTATCCTCTGTCTGCATTGGATGGCCAACCTCTTCTATGCAGCATGGCACTGACCACCACTGCCATCGCCTACCAAGCTGGAGTGGTGATATTGCTGGACCTCCTGCAGACAGAGCCGGGGTAGAGGACATCACGGCGGGCCTCCATGGGGTCCAAAAGGCACTCGAGGGATGCGTCACTAAACCAGGGGGCTGTTGTCTTCTTGCCCTTCGGGGCCATGTCTTCTTTGCAGCAGTCCTGGGCTGGAAATGCAGAGGTGTGCACACGGTTGCACTTCAAATGTGATGCCTGGCCTGAAGAAGAAGCAAAGTGATGGTGTGGCAGACGAATCGGAGCCCGCCCGCCATCTAAACTGTGTGTTTCCTGGGAATGCGTGATTAATGAGGTGGGATTGGGATGATACAGAGTGAAAAGCCACCATTGTGGCCAGTGGGTAAAATGCCCTTCTTCCCATCCGCTACTGCACTTTGTGCAAATCTGGGATGATTCCGCCCAAAGCCTATAGCCTGCTCTCTGCTTGGATCCAGAACGTGTTGTTCTAAGAAACTATCCCAAAACCATTCTATGAACTCCTCATTTGGGCTACCTTTGTCCATCCGATTTTTCCAGTCTATATGTAGATTAAAATTGCCCATGATTATTGCCGTATCTTTCTGACAAGCTCCCATTATCTCTTCCTTTTTACTCTGTCCGACCATGTAATTACAATTAGGGGCCCGGTTCACCACTCCCACAAGTGACTTCTTGCCTTTATCATTTCTCAACTCTACCCAAACCACTTCTACATCCTGGTTTCATGAACTTAGGTCATCCCTCTCTAATTTGCTAATGCCATCATTAATTAACAGAGCCACCTTTCCACCTTTCCTAGTCCTTCCTAAAAGTCATGTACCCTTCAATATTCAGGACCCAATCTATGTCATCCTGCAGCCTTTTCTCTGTAATGGCTAGCAGATCGTACTTATTTATTTCTATTTGTGCTATCAATTCATATGTTTTGTTTTGAATGCTACATACATTCAGATACAGAGCCTTTAGTTCTATCCTTTTATTATTTTTGTAACCTCTAGCTTTGACTGCTGTTTTACACTTGTAACCTCTATCCCTTCTTGTCATGTTCTGTTTATCATTTCCCATATTAATACGTTTCTCTCTTGCTTTGTCTCTATTCCTTTGTTTAGCACATCTTCTCAAATTTGATCTCTCGCCCTCACTATTTAGTTTAAAACCCTCTCTACTTCTCTAGTTATGCAGCAATCTAGAACATCAGCCTCAGCACGGTTCAGGTGTAAACTCTTCCAATGGTACAGATGCCACTCACCCCAGTACTGGTGCTAGTGCCCCACGAACCAGAACCCACTTCTCCCACACCAGTCTTTGAGCCACGCATTCATTTCTCTAATCTTATCTGCCCTATGCCAAATTGCATGTGCCTCAGGTAATAACCCAAAGATTATTACCTTTGAGGTTCTGCTCTCTAATTTAGTGCCTAGCTCCTTATACTGACTATGCCGAAACTCTTTCCTAGCTCTACCTATGTCATTAGTGCCTATGTGGACCTGGATCGTCCCCCTCACACTGCAAGTTCCTCTCCAGCCCCGAGTAGGTGTCCCAAACCCTGGCGCTGGGCAGGCAACACAGCGGTCTGGACTCTCACTCTTTCCTGCAGAGAACAAAGTGAATCCCCCTCACTATACTGTCCCCTGCTACCACTACATTCCTTTTTGCTCCCCCCCCAACCCCAACAAGTGGTTTCCTGTACCACAGTGCCATGGTCAGTTTGCTCATCTACCAAGCAGTCCCCACTCTCACCCAAGCAAGCTGAGAGAACCTCATACCTGTTGGATAATTGTAAAGGCTCGCACTCCTGCCTTCTGGGTCCCCTTACCTCACTCAGTTACAGTCACACCCTCATTTCCCCGACCACTGACCAAATCAGAGGACCCTATCCTAAGTGGCGTGACAGCCTCCTGGTATAAAGCATCCAGGTAACTTTCCCCCTCCCTGATGTGTCGCAGTGTCTTCAGCTCAGCCTCCAGTTCAATGACTCTGAGCTGAAACTGCTTGAGCCTCAAGCACTTACTTCAGGTTTGTTTGACCTGGATTACACTGGCACCCAGGAACTCCCACATGCTGCAGCATTGACACATCACCTGTCCTGCCATCCTTAATGTGTTTTACTTAATTTTATTATTCACTTACTTATTTTCCTTTTTTACCTATATTTTATTAACCGCACCACCAGTTTGTATTCTTTTTAAACCTTAGGAAAAGAAAACACCTTAACCAATTACCAGATACTCTCCAAACAGCTAGCTTTTACTCCTGTAGTCGAGGAAGAACTAATTCCTATAGGATGGAAAAGTTAGAAAAGGCAAAAGCAAAGGAGCACCTGCTTCCCCTCCTCCCCGAACTTCCTAATTACCCAACTCCCAGCACTCTGTTCAAAGTCGCACTCCATGCTAAATACTGAGATTAAGAAGTTAACTGGCCCTAGTTACAGAAAAAACTGGTTTAAACTGCTTTCCTTAATTAGCTAACTTCAACTCCTCTTGCAATGGGGTCCTGAAAACCTTGCTTAAAATTGGGAAATTTTGAAATTAGACTGCAAATCTCATTTAAATGCTAAATATCAACAAAAATTTGATTTTTGCAAAGAGATTAACACTCCCTTGCTCACCCAAGCTGCCAGTAGTCAAATGCCTCTGATGAGTTCTCCATCCTAATGAAATGAAATGTGGAATGCACGGTAATGCAAATCGGGGCAGCCATTTTTTGGCTATGATTTCCAGTCCCTCTTTCTAGCCTGTTTTAAAAAGTCTGTTCTTCAAAGTTCAAGTTCCAGCCAGTGGATTAAAAATCACTATTTGAAATAAGAACATCTTCATGAGATTCTGAGCTTCCAGACTCATCACAATGGTCAAAATACCACGAGCAACAGATAACAAATGATTTACACTCTGGTCATTTTCCTAGATCTTTGCCTAGTCTGGAAGTTGAGAGGTATTTAACTGATAATGTTGATTATGCACGAACTGATACCTTTTAGCCAACGTGTACTTTTCATGGAGGTCACCTAGACATAAACAATGCATGTAGTCTGCGTCAAACGACTGATTTGAATCACAAGCCAATAAGATAGGGCTGTAAATTATGTTTCTCAAGCTTACTGACATGCTCAGATCTGCATTATCAATTGAAAGTTTGTTGTCATTTTAGAAAGAAAAGAATTATAACACAGTTACAGTGTATTGGGTAACCCAATCCAGTATACAAGAACATTCCTCCTCTGCCCTGCATTCAAAACATAACAATACAAATAATAGTTCAGAGAAGGTTCACTCAATTGATTCCTGGGATGAAGGGGTTTTCTTATGAGGAAAGGTTGGACCTATACCCTTTTGAGTTTAGAAGAATGGGAGGTAATCTTATTGAAACATAAGATCCTGAGGGGAATTGGCAGGGTGGATGCTGAAAGGGCATTTCCCCTTATGGGAGGGTTTAGAACTAGAGGACACAGTCTCCCACTTACAAGGGAGTTGAGAAATGTTTCCTCTCAAATGGTCATTATTTTGTGGAATTCTCTTCCTTGGAACAGTCGAGGCAGGCTCTTTGAAGATTTTTAAGGCTGAGTTAGGTAAATTCTTGATAAACAAAGTAGTCAAATGTTATAGAAGGGTATAAGATATTAGATGGATACCCATTAACTGAATCAGGCAGCAGAAGTTCTGTGATTCACAACTGTTTCATTGCTAAACTATAGTTCAGTACAAATACCAGTTACCCCCCCTCCCTCCCTCCGAAGCAGCTCCCTTCCCAATGGGGAAAAACCCAGCTCTTGAGTACAGGCGTCAATGAGCATCACCTGCTCTCAATTCACTCTGAATCCTTCCTTAGGTAAGGAGTCCAAATCTGTACACAATACTCGAGGTGCAGTTTCACCAAGGCTCTATACAATTGCAGCAAGACATCTTTACTCCTGTGTTCAAATCCCCTTGCAATAAAGGCCAACATACTGTTTGCCTTCCTAACTGCTTGCTGCACCTGCATACTAGATTTCATTGACTCATGAGTGAGGACATCTTTGGACACCAACACTTCCCAATCTCTCACCTTTTAAAAAAAATACTTTGCATTTCTGTTTTTCCAACCCAAGTGGATAACTTCACATTTTCCACACTATATTCCATCTGCCATGTTCTTTTTTACTTTTGTAATCCTTTAAAATAGATTCTAGCATTTTCCCCACTACTGATGTCAGGCAGGCAGATCTGTAGTTCCCCATTTCTTTCTCCTTCCTTTTTTAAACAGTGGGGTTGCGTTTGCTACCTTCCAATTGGCAGGAACTATTCTAGAATCTATAGAATTTTGGAAGATGATCACCAATAAATCCACTATCTCTACAGCCACCTCTTCCAACACTCTGGGATGTAGATCATCAGGTCAAGGGGATTTATCAACTTTCAGCCCCATTAATTTCTCTAGTACTACTTTTCTACTAATTTCTTTCAGTTCCTCATTCCCGCTAGTCCCTTGGTTCTTTAGTATTTCTGGGGGCTTTGTATGTTCCTCCATTAAGGCACACACAGTTTTTGTTCAGTTTCTCTGAACTTGTTATTCCCATTATAAATTCTCCTGTCTCTGCCTGTACTGTGCCCACATTTGTCTTTGCTAATCTTTTCCCTTTTCATCCCAATAGAAGCTTTTACAGTTCATTTTTGTGTTTCTTACTAGTTTACTCTCATATTCTATTTTCTCTTTTTATCAATTTCTTGGTCCTCCTTTGCTGAATTCTAAAATACCCCCAACCCTCAGGCTTACTATTTTTTGGCAACTTTATAAGTCTCTTCCTTTGATCTGATACAATCTTTAACTTCTCTTGTTAGCCACGGTTGGATCACTTTTCCTGCTGGGCTTTTATGCCTCAAAGGAATGTACATTTGTTGTAAACCATGTAATAATTCTTTAAATGCTAGCCATTGCCTGTCATCATGCTTTTTAATGTAGTTTCCCAATCTACCACAGCCAACTTGTCCCTTATACCTTTGTAGTTTCCTTTGTTTAGATTTAAGACCCTAGTTTCAGATTGAACTACATCACTTTCAAACTTAATGTAAAATTCTTCATATAAGGAGAGTATTAATTAGCCCTTTCTCACTACACAATAGCCCATTTCTTAGTTAGTTCCTCAAAAAATTATTCTCAAACTATCTTGCATACATTCCTGGAATTCGTCTACTACAGCATTGGTGGTAATTTGATTTACCTAGTCTATGTATAGAATGAAGCCCCCCATGATTACTGTATTACCCTTATTACGCGCACTTCTAAATTCCTCTACTATACCATGCATTGCATTACCACTACTGTTTGGTGACCTGTAAACAACTCCCAGTAATGTTTGCTGCCCCTTGCTGTTTCTTAGCTCCACCCAAACTGATTCTACATCTTGACCTTCTGATCTAAGACCCTCTCTTGCTAATTTACTGACCTCATCCCTTATTAGAAGCACTACCCCACCTCCTTTTCCTTTTTTGCCTATCCTCCCTAAATGTTGAATACTATTGAGCATTCAGTTCCCAGCTTTGGTCACCCTGCAGCTGCTGTCTCCTGTGCAGCTGATCCACCCGTGGTGCCACAGGCTTGGCTCTGGCTGCACTCCTCTGAGGAACCTTCGCCCTCACCGGTATTCAAAAAGGAAAACCCGTTATGGAGTGAGATGGACTCGGGGGACTCCTACACTTACTGCCTAGTCCTCCTAAACGTCCGGCAGTTACCCATTTCCTCTCTGCCTGTACTCCCTTAACCTGCAGTGTGACCAACTCCCTAAACGTGCTAGTCATGGAGTTCTCAGCCTCGCAGATGCGCCACAGTGACCACAGCCATTGCTCGAGTTCTGAAACCTGGAGCTGAAGTTTCTGCAGCTGGTGACACTTCCTGCACATGTGGTTGTCTAGACGTCACGACTTTTCACAGGATGGGCATTCCACGCTGCTGAGCTGCCCCACCATGCCTAAACTTTACAGACTATTTATGATAAACCTGGAGACTAGAAACCCAGACCCTACTGCTCCCAGTAAACATTACTGCTACGAATAGTACCTTACAATTACTACTAAATTATCTGAGTTTTGAAAGATAAATGAGCAAAATACTCACCAACCAATGACTTACCTATTTCCCTGTGATGTCACACTTTGAATTTTTATCAGAATGTGACCAGTCCACAGACTGAGCCCCCTACCTCTTTTAAACTGGTCCGCCACTCTCCGCACTCTTTTAAACTCAAAGTTAAGGTATCTAATTCTGTGAACAGCACCTCTTCCCCCACTCACCAAATTCTCAAGCTCACACTCTGTGACTAGCTACACTCAAATGTCCAGATGCTGCCTTCGTCAATGATCAGCTGCTATCTTCATGCTTGCCTACTAAGTTATTCCAGTTGTATCCATTTGTACCAGTCGACATTTTAGATTCAAATGGGCCCAGTTAAAATCAACTGGACAAAGTGGGGGGTGGGGGGGGGCATGAGGGGGCAGTAGGGGGATTGGTGCCAGCTGGTTTCCAGTTGTGATTGACAGTTATTCTGGTTCTATCCTGTTACACCCAGTTGTGATCTGTTAATTCCAGTAAAGACCAACCCTGACCAGTATTCCAACTGGCTTCAACGGGTTTGGATCTCTGCACACAACCCCCTGGCAGGATTGCTGGATCATTGTCTGTTCAGTGCAATTCATCAGCCAGCCGCCCTGATTCCAATCTGGGGTGCCTTTGGCCCAACAGTTATATCCTGGTATTTGTCTTCATCTCAGCCACCTAGCCTAGTCTCTGTTCAGCTCTCTTTAATGTTCTTGTTTTTCATGTTGCAACCCTAAATCCTTGTGTAAGAATTTAACAGTAGTCGTTTGGTGGTACAGAGCTTGAGTATTATTGAAAAAAAGCTAAACAAAATAAGTGACAGCCATTCGCTGATTCATTCCTCAGGGCAATGCCTTGACCAATCAGGGTCAAGCTACCTGGTTTAAATTTCTCAAACAATGCTTGGCAGTTAACTGCCAGTCACCAACACTGGTGCATTTTCCATGGCAACACCTCTACCAATCAGAGTCCACTTGCCAGCCAATCAGCACTCTCCTCACATACAGTCTAAATTGTTTTCATCTCCTTATATTGGTATTCTTGCAAAGTGTCCTGACGAGTGCAAGACAAACACCTTCGACATGTCTCTTTTTTTCATCAATGCTTTAACAATAGGTGGGATTTCAGTTTTTTGATCCTGATTTCAAACCTCAGCAGTTACCTAGTTTATTTTTTGTATATCACTGTCAGATGTAAGCATTACTAATATCTTAGATTAAAATACAGTAGTATGATTAAAAGTGAGGTTCTGAAATCTTGTCTCTGGCTCAATGTATCCGATAAGATGCCATAAAAGAAAACTCGTAGCATAGGGGCTATTGTGAGGTTAGGTGGTGGAATAGTGGTATTGTCACTGGCCTAGTATTCCAGATACCCAAGGTAATCTGCTGGGGACGCAGATTTGAATCCCAACGCAGCAGATGGTGAAGTTTGAATCCAATAACAATCTGGAATTAAAAGTCTGATGATGACTATGAAATCAGTGCCGATTGTTGTAAAAACCATCTGGTTCACTAATCCCCTTCAGGGCCAAAGGGCCTTGCCTGGTCTGTCCTACATGTGACACCAGACCCACAGTAATTTGGCTGACTCTTAAATGCCCTCTGAACAAGGGCAATTAGGGATGGACAATAAATTCTGGCCTAGCCAGCGACGCCCACATCCCATGAATGAATATAAAAGAAAATTAGCATGATTGAAGACTGGTTAATGGACAGACATTTTTGGGTTGGCTACCTCTACCTAGTGGGGTACAGCAAGGATCAGTACTGGGGCCTCAGCTATTTACAATCTATATTAATGACTGAAATGAGGGGAGCTGAGTGTAAAAAGTTCCAGATTTGCTGCTGACTCAAAGTTAGGTGGGAAGTAAAATGGGGAGGACTATGCAAAGAGTCTGCGAAGGAATTTGGACAGGTTGAGTGAGTGAGAAGAACATGAAATGCAATGTGGCAAAGTGAAGTTATCCGTTTTTGGTAGGAAAAATAAAAAAGCAGAATATTATTGATTGGTGAGACCGGGAAATGTTTGCATTTCGAGGAACCTGTGTTTCCTTGTACATGAATTACAGGAAGTAAATGCAGGTACAGCAAGCAATTAGGAAGGCAAATGGTATCTTACCTTTTGTTATAACAGATTTGGAGTATATGTAAAGAAGTCTTACTACAATTTTACAGGGTTTTTTTGAGGCCACATCTGCAGTACTGTGTGGAGTCTTGGTCTCCTTATCTAAGGAAAGACACAATTACCCTAGAGGGGCTTGTAACAAAGGCTCACAGGACAGGTTCCTGGGATGAAGGGTTGTCCTGTGAGGAGAGGTTGTATAGACTAGTTTTGTATTCCCTGGAGTTTACAAGAGTGAGAGGTTATCTAATTGAAACATATAGGGCAGAATTTTCCCCCTGTTGGGGGGGAGGTTGAAGAGCGGGCGCATGGAGGCACGCCTCCAATCGGTGCCCCCGATTGGGGGCGTGCTGCCATTTTACGTGGGCGGGCCAATTAAGGCCCGCCCAGCGTGACGTCTGCAAGGAAGCGCTATGTGCTCCCTGTGTGGGCAGTGGGGGAGGGGTGGGGCGTTCTCTGAGCATGCACGCGAAAGAGCGCACTCACCTCCCTGAGGCTAAGTGCTGCCCCAGGGAGGTCGGCTCCTGTCTGGAAAAATTTTAAAAACAGAAGATATAAATTTCCCTGACATGCCCCCTCATGTGACACTGTCACATGAGTTAGGACATGTCCATCACTTTCATTGATAATTTTATTAAAAGTTTTAAAACCTACATGAAACCTCACCCCGTCCGTGGACAAGGTTTCAAGCTTTTTCTTAAACCCGCCATGGCTGCCAGCCTGCCCGCCAACCTTAAGGTTGGATGGGCAGGTCCATTAATTATTTTAATTACTTTGTCAATGGCCTCAATTGGCCATTGACAGGTTGGCAGGCGCACAGCTGATTCTGCTGAGCCCCCCCTGCCTTCTTGAAAATTTAAATGAGGCGTGGTGACGTCGGGAGTTCCACCTGACATCATCTCGCGTCATTTTACCCATCGGCGAGCGGCCCCCGCCCCTTGCTCGCTGACCGGGAAATCCTGGCCATAAAATTTTAAGGAGTTTGACAGGGTAGCTGCTGAGAAAGTGTTTAACCTCGCTGGAGAATCTAGAACATGGGGGGCTGCTGGAGAAGGCAACATGGCAGGGGAGCCATGTGAATCGGTGTCAGGAGTCCCCAGATCCTATTCCCAGCACTTATCAGGCATGTGGGAAGAACCTGACAGGGAAACTCTTTCGAGTTATCAACAGTCACAGATTGCAACTCTTTCGAGTACAATCACAGTTCTTGGTTTCCAGGAGTGGGACATGAACCCACAACCCTCTGATCCAAAGGCGAGGGTGCTATGGACTGAGCCACAGCTGACACTTCTAAAGTCCCCCCCACTGGTGGTGGGATGTTAATTAGTTTCATTAATGAGCCAATTGAGAGCAATTATCTCCAAGCCTACTAGGTTTAATGGTGGCCCAGGGATATAACTGGGCCCCCACAGGCCTTCTGCACCTCCTGAAAGCCACCCAGCAAACTGTCGGGTTTGCCCACCGCCTCATAGGGATGCCCCTTTCCCAGGCACTCGGTGCCCAATTGAAGGACCTGGCTTCGGGAAGGGGAGGTGCTGAAAGCCAACCCCCTGCCCTTGCATCCAATTCCGCCCCTCCCTTCCTCCCCTAGCTGGAGACCCCTTTCCCCATGACCCCAGTCTGCTTCACTTACCTCTCCAGGGATCCAGCAATGATTCCTGGTGAAGGCTTCAGTGCATTGCCATCAACAGCCCCCACTCATGGTGGTGCTGCTGGTAATAGAGAGCTGCTGGCCTCTGATTTGCCAGAAGTTCTTATGGGCGGGATTTCCATCTGACTTGGGCCTTGATTGAGTGGGAGGCCTGATGCAGTCCAGGTAAGTGCCTGATTGCACCCAAAGAACGTTGGGCCTGCCATGGAAATACAACATGGGTTCCCACTGGTTCTCCAATCGGTGTGCGGGACTCCGCTGCCACAACTAAATTCCACCCAAAGTCACAGTCCCTGAATAAGGGGTCAGTTATTTAGGACTGAGGTGAGAAATTTCTCCACTCAAAATGTGGCGAATCTTTGGAATTTTCTACCCCAGTGAGCAGTAGATGTTCAGTCATTGGGTATATTCAAGAGAGGTTGATAGATTTTTGTGTACTGGGGGAATTATAGGATTTGGGGATAGTGTGGGAAGGGGAAGTTAAAGTAGAAGATCAGCCAAAATCGTATTAAATGGTGGAGCAAGTTCAAATGGCTAAACGGCCTACCCCAGCTCCTATTTCGTATTTTCATATGTCCATTATTTTGCCTGATTATGTCTCTTTAAGCGCATTGGGACACTTTTTGATGTCAGATTTCTGTATGAATGCAAGTTGATGTTGTTAAACCAGAAATATGGTTAAGATTGCCAGAAATTATCTACAGCTAGGCCAGCTATAATTGAAAGAGCCAATCTGGTACCAAACCCTAAATGTTCTTGAGCCAGGGATGTTGGCCAAGCTCTTCAGTCGAAGTTGTGAGATTCCCGGAAGAAGAAAAGAATCAGATTGCTGGTGATGATTTCAGATTTTATAAAAAGATTCCACAATAATTTAATTTCCATGAACTCTCTTGTTGCTAGTTTGCTGTTAAAACAGAAGCCATGCGTAACATTGATGTCGAGTCAAATAAGTAGTTATGCTTTATTCCATAAGCATACAAGCAGATGATTATTGTGGGGAACTCTGTAAGGCCAATTGACAACAAGGTGAATGCAAGTTTATTGCATTACTAAAGTATGACAGGATGTGAATTTGCTGTGTTTAAAAACTCTTCAGAAAATAACAGACATTATCACAGCCTGTAAGGCAATAAGCCCATTGTTAGTAGTGTAAACAGGATAAGGTTGCTTTGTCAATGTTGCCAGGGATTCCTGTTTTCTGAGAACATCAGGTATGTCACATGCCTGATGAGTTTACAAGTTCCAGCCTAGAAAATGTTATTATATCCGTCTGATAACACAGGTTATCGGAGCTGCTCCAACACAAGCAGAAGGTCAGGTGTTAATAACTCAGCACTGTGTAAGACTCAGGCTGAGATATTCTGGCCCTGCTGTGGCGGGACCCCCTGCAGGGGGTGCGGTGGGCCAGCCAGAAGTCCATTGACTTTCGGTGGGACTGGAAGATCCTGGAGGAGGGCGGGGCCAGAACATCCCAGCCTTGGTTGTTGATGCTTTTTAGATTGATGTAGAAAGTCAAGGTAAGAACATAAGAGCATCAGAAACAGGAGCAGGGATAGGTCATAAGGCCTGCCGAACCTGCTTCGCCATTCAAAATGAGCATGGCTGATCTCAACCCCACCTTGGGAGACCAAAGATCTGTCTATCTCAGCCTGAAACAGATACACTAATGGAGCATCCACAGTTCCCCGGGTAGAGAATTCCAAGATTCGCAATCCTTTGAGTGAAGAAATTCCTTCTCACCCCAGTACTAACTGATGGGCCCTTTATCCTGAGACTGTGCGGCTTCGTGTTCTAGATTCCCCAGTCAGGGGAAACAACCTCTCAGTGCCTACCCTCTCAAGCCCCTTCAGAATCTCGTGCTTCAATGAGATCACCTCTCATTTCTCTAAATTCCAGAAAGTATAGGCCCAATTTGCTCATGGAACAACCCCTCATCCCAGCTGTAGCACCCAATGTGATCCCAGCACATCATGATTGAGAATTGACTGACTTTGGTGGTGTTTTTCTAATCGTGAACTCGAGGTGGGCTCAGCACCTGACCAGATACTTCTGGCTGCTCTGTAATGAAAGAAACCGTCCTGATCCATCCCTTCCTTTTGTCTAAATATGCATGGACTGCATTTCCAAAAAGCAAAATGTAAGTTTTCTCTTCAGAGTTTTGATGTGTGGCCTAGTGGATGTTTCAGCTGTTGGTTCCAGCTGTTTCAGGATATTTTTCTTCTCTTTCTGCCTTAAAATATCCCAGAATAGCACACTGATATATACACCTACACACCAAGAGGTGACTGGTCAACTTGCTTCCACAGTTCTATGATGCCATAGCAGTATGATGTTGTTATGATCTCCATACAAACCAATAGCTTTTAAAAAGAGATTCAAACTTTCAGTTACTAGCTGAAAGAATAGATTTCACCTTTTAAAACTTTTACTCCAACAAATGACTATAAGCACTTTTAGCTAAACACTATTTGCGTTTTTGTAGGCAACTTATACTTTAAACTGCAGAAAGTTTCCCTTTTATATGTATCACCCATTGCACTCCCCATGGGATTACAGCAATTATAGCAAGCAGTCCATACTTGCTTCCAGCTTCCAATGGATTCCCTTATTTCAATTCCACTGATTACTAACTTTGATTGACTGTCTCCAGGCGCTTTCTTCAGCTTTCAGAGAGTTGCTTAAATCCACTGGCAGCAGTAAAGCCTGTTCTGATGATTCTCCTTCCCCCTAGCCATGCCACGATGAATCTCCTGGAATCTTCAGATGGCTGCAGGATGCGCCTCTTCGACTAGAGAACTTCTCCCTCCCACATCTGGCTGTGGTAGCTCGCAAAACCAAGCAGCCTTTTCTCTGCTGACCACACAGAACCTCTCATTTCTGTCTATGATATTCATTGATTTGTAGGGAAGTCTGTAACCTGATCTCAAAAATGGCTTCCTCTTCCCTCTTCCCCATGGAAATGTGAAACACATTAATCTTGCATCCAGGTAGAAGTGCTAATTAGCTATCCATGATCCTAAATCCCTTTCATCTTAGAAGTAAATGGACAGTTTACAGCACAACTGTTTACAATCTAGTACCAACACCACATTTCTGGAACTTTGGGAGACTCAGTGTCTACTCATTGTAGGAACATAGGACTTAGGAGCATAGGAGCAGGAGCAGATCATTCAGCCCATTGATCCTGCTCCACCATTCAATTAGATCATGGCTGATCATCTACCTCAACGCCACTTTCCTTGCACTATCCCTATATCCCTTGATGTCATTAATATCCAGAAATCTATCGATTTCTGTCTTGAACAGACTCAATGATTGAGCATCCGCAGCCCTTTGGGGTAGAGAATTGCAAAGATTCACCAATATAATGTTTCCCATTGTAAATTCAGAAACTGCTGGCGTAAATACCTTTCACCTTCATCTTGCTAAAACAATTATGCCTTTTTTTGATCTCTAACAATCAAATCACCCAGCCTTACTGTCAAACCGATAGCAGAACAGGTTACACAACCCCTTTCATTTTCCTTAAATTTAAAGCTACAGTCCAAAAATCTTATAAACCTCATAACGGAAACAATGTGGAAACAAAACACCAAGCATCCCATTCTATGGTGCAGTCATGATGATGCTACAAAATGTAAAACATCGCAGATTAGCAGTTAATTATGTTCAAAAACAGAATTCTTGAATTTCTTCATATTTTCTGTGGCAGAATACATCAGACAAATTTGTCAGTAAAGTAACAGTACAAAAAATCATAAATAGAAAGGAACTGGAGACAGATGTTACCAAAGCAACCTAATCTGCACTCTAAAGTCAATATTGTGTTACCAGTCATGTTACAAGGACAAGCTGCATATATAAGCGTCTTCATAGGTCTGTTCTTGATCTAGCACAATAATAGAAAATAAGTAACGTTTCCCTATAGAGCAAGAATTAAATGATCACTTGTGTTGTTAAGGATTAATTTTTTAAGCACTGAGTTATTTCAGCAGGCAGCCATTGATTGGATTTACGAAATACCACAGACCTCCGGGACTTGTTCAGACAGATTTTTAGTTAGAACTATAGATTAGAGTTGTTTGTGTGATAGGACAGGTGCTGATGGCATCTTCTGTTTGGGCAAAATCTGAATAAACATTTTTGGACAGCACAAACATAGGTATTATTGGGCGAATATTGCTGCTGATATCATAGCCACTCGCACTGTAGGTTTCCCATTGAAGGCTGCTAAGCAAAAGGACCCGGGATTGAAGTTTTGAATCATTTGAATTCATTAATAGTTGTGAGGCTATTATAAAAGTAAGTTAATGATATATAGCCAGGATAATTAACTATAAAACCAGGAGCACAATCCTTTTCTTGAATAAGGCCTTGGCTTGACTACAGCAAGAATGCTGTCTAATTATGAGGGATTTTGAGGCCTTGAAAAATGTTTAGAGGAGGACAACTTGCCCAATAATTAGTTTAAGGGCCCTTGGGTTGCTTAGAGAACTGGAGCTTTTTATTTTGGATAAGTACTTTGAGGGGATATGATTGGGATGTTTAAAATTATGAATGGCTTAGATTTGAGCTAGATGGGCAGAACAATACTAGAGGGTAGTGTGAAAGTTATGAAAGCATAGACTTAGGTCAGTTGGGGATTTGTGATATTAGTTGCTCTGGTCTTCTGAAGTGCGCTCGATTGATTTTGGGGGTTTGAAAGGAATCCCCCAATTTTTTTCTTCCTAAATTAGCCTAACATTTTTTTTATTTTTCAGATTCTCCCTTCTAACCAGTTTTTAATCCATTCCCTATACTCTTCTGGATGCTATACCTCAATCTTCTCCAATAGTCTCCTGTGTTGTGCCTGCCAAAGATTTTTCTGGAAGACCCTAGGTCACATCAAGTGCATTTTTCCCACTCTTATGGGGCTTATGAAGCATAACCTTTTTTGAAACATGTTAAACGAGGTGTTAGTTTCGTTGTCCCATTAGACCAGTAAATCTTAGAGAAGATAAAATGTTCAATTCAGAGAGGCATCTGTTAAGAGTTTTCTTAAGAGAAAGGGGTAATCTTATAAAAGTCAGAAGGGGAGAGCATGTGACTGCTTAAAGGCAAAGGTGCCCTTTTGATTTTGCTAGTCGTACATCTTTCACATTGTACAAGACATTGAACAAAATGATGGTATACACAGGCCAATTTTCTTAAAGAAGTTTAATGCAAGCTTTATAGCTGCCCAAGTGATGCTGTATGCTGACTTTGGCGCACTATGACATGGTGGTCCTGAGTAAGTTCTGGGCACTTCCCATGGGCAGAGGACAGGGGGAGAAGTTTGTTTTATTTGTTCACGGGATGTGGGCATCCCTAATTGCCCTTGAGAAGGGGGGGTGAGCCGTCTTCTTGAACTGCTGCAGTCCATGTGCTGTAGGTACACCCACAGTGCTGTTAGGAAGGGAGTTCCAGGATTTTGACCCAGCGACAGTGAAGGAATGTCAATATAGTTCCAGGTCAGGATGGTGTGTGGCTTGGAGGGGAACTTGCAGGCTGTGGTGTTTCCATGTGTCTGCTGCCCTTGTCCTTCTAGGTGGTAGAGATAATGGGTTTGGAAGATGCTGTTGAAGGAAAAGTGCAGAGTATCAGTCACTGTAAGGCTATTCTTATACTTTTTGGTGATTTATTGCAGTATGATACTGTTAGTTGTCTGGAAGCAATTTGCTTCTCAGGGAAATAATGCATAAAGCATGGAGTTGGCAGGGAAGAGAGGGGAGGGAAAAATAGAGTTGTGTGTAAACACGATAGGCAGATTATTATTTCAAAATAAAATTGGGTTTGGTTGAGGCGCTGGATTAAAGTGTTAAATGTCTCAAAACCCAACCTCCAACTTGGCCAATCCCAGTTTTGATAAAGGCGGTGTGGGGGATGGGCATTCTAAATATTATAATAAAGCAACATGCTTTTTTAAAATTCATCTTTTGCATTTTTAACACTGAACAGTTGTTTCTCAGGCTTTGGGAAACCTGTCTGCTAAACCAAGGTGAGATTTCTACTTTGGCCACCTCCCATTATTGGACACTCGCTCTAACCTCCCTTAGGATCACCCACAAGGTCTCTGATAACTGCCTTCCTGCAGGTTTCTGACCTCCCTCTCCCTTCTGAGGCCCCTGATCACCTTCCCACCAACCCAATCCAGGGTTCAGACTACCCCAAGGAACCCTTCCTTGGGATCTCAGGATTGGCCCCACCCCCAGATGGGCTTACCTGGTTCTGTGGTCTCCCCTGGCTTGCCTCTCCCCCCCCATCCACACCTAAAATGGAAGCCAAGCCAGTCAATAAGGCTGGTTTTTAACCTTTTGATGATGTCTTAAGCACACTGTGGCGAGAAAACACCATAGCATGTGGGGAACTCTAACTTCTAGGAGCCATGCTCTCTATCTGTCCTACCCCTCCACCCTCTCACCACACCCCAGCTCCTGGCAGGTCAGGTAAGTTGGAATTCCCCCTACTATCCTTTCACCTCTATGACCAGGGTATAAATCCAGCCTAGACTGATCAAATGAACTTTCTTTACATTGCTCATTGTAAAGGCCCAACACAAAATAGGTTTGGGTAGCCTCAGCTGTGCTCTTGGTTGCTGGGATGCACAGCACTGAAATGTCCACAATTTAGAATTAGTAGTCATTTGATTGACTCAAAGGAGCCACAAGGTTCATTGTTGTATGGCATAAAAATATTTACCTTTGCAGTATGGAGCAGACTCTTGGGTTTGCGCTGGAGTTAAGACCTTGGGGAAGATTGGAGGATTTTTACTCTGACGTGTGCTTGAACTGGATACCAGTAACTAAACAGGAAACAGTTTATCCTTTGAGCACAAAAAAATCTTGCAAGGCTAACAAAACTCAATGTGCGTACCTGAGGAATGTGACCTGTTCTCCAGCAATTTGACCCTATAAATATGAATGGCTTTGCTTTGGAAGGTTTTCAGCAGTTCTATAACCTTGTTAATGTGTCTCTAAAATTAACTTCAGCAATCTCTACTTACAACCATTTTATATGGATAATGGTGCATAGCTTTAAAATTAAATAATGCTCCCATGGGGGTTTAAAAACAATATTATCATGTTAAAGACAAGAGAAAGGGGAGGCAAAGGAGATATGGAGATGAGAGGGTAAAAGGAGCATAGGTTGCCATAAGCAATATTTTATTTGCTAGGCACTGTCTGGGCCTGTGGGGTTGAAGTATACCACTTGTCCTTTGGAGTTGTAAGTTTGCCAACAATATTAGACTGTCAGCTTTCATTCCACAAGATAACCATTATTGGCCTGGACAGTTTTAATGATACTGAATAATAAATAGTTAATACAGTAGCATTGGGACAACAGTTCTGTGGCACACTGGACATAAGGGTAAAACTTTTCCTGGATCGTCAATGATGGACACATCAATGCTTAAAGAAACAAGGAAGAAATTAGATTATGCTCTTCATTACAACTGTCTAAAGTTCCCTTACTAAGGGAACTGCACTCGAGAATGGAATAATGGCAAGCAATATGCTAATATTCAAAACTTGATGAGATATGAACCTGGAGTTTATAAATCAACCAGCCTGACATTTTCACTCGGGATACTGTTTGAGAACGTTATGCAAGATGCTATGAATAATTAACAGAAGAATGCAAAGGCCATAAGATACGGTTTGGATGGATTTGGACTTGACAGATTACGTCTCATTAATTTACTGTAATTCTTCGGCAAGTAACTAAACAAAGGTTGAAGACCATACACTGTAGGTAAAAGCCATATAGCAGGTATCATTTATCTGCATTTTTGGAAGGCAGTTCATGATGTTTCCCATATAACACTTTTAGAGAAGATTATGTATATGAAATTCAAGAGAAATTAAACCGCCAGGCAGGCAGAAAACTAGCTTAGCAATGATAAACAGAAAGTAATAATCAATGTAAAAGATTTGTCTCATTGGCACTGACTAGTGGTTACTGTAGGAGGTCTGTTCCAAGCACCGAGATGTTCATGCTATTGAGAAATTATTTGGAGGAGAGCACTCATTTGAACAGAAATGTTATTGACGATTTAAAATGGGTGTAAATTAGTTTTGGAATCAGATCATTTGAAGTGCCATCAATATAAGAAAATTAGGATTGTTCCATTGATCCTTATGGCGGAGAATCTACTTTTTTTATAAATTCATTCATGGGGTGTGGGTGTGGGTGTGGCTGGCTGGGTCAGCATTTATTGCCCATTCCGACTTGCCCTTGAGAAGGTGGTGGTGAGCTGTCTTCTTGAGCCGCTGCAATCCATGTGGTGCAGGTACACCCATGGTGCTGTTAGGAAGGACGTTCCAGGATTTTGATCCAGTGACAGTGAAGGAACGGCGATATATTTCCAAGTCGGGATGGTGAGTGACTTGGAGGGGAACTTCCCTTCTAGTGCTCCCTTCTATCTGCTGCCCTTGCCCTTCTAGATGGTAGTGGTCATGGGCTTGGAAGGTGCTGTCAAAGGCACCTTGGTGAATTCCTACAGTGCATCTTGTAGATGGTACACACTGCTGCTACTGCACGTCGGTGGTGGAGGAAGTAAATGTTTGTGGATGTGGTGCCAATCAAGTGGGCTGCTTTGTCCTGAACGGTGTCAAGCTTCTTGAGTGTTGTGGGAGCTGCACTCATCCAGGCAAGTGAGGAGTATTCCATCACACTCCTGACCTGTGCCTTGTAGATGGTGTACAGGCTTTGGGGAGTCAGGAGGTGAGTTACTCATCGCAGGATTCCTAGCCTCTGACCTGCTCTTGTAGCCACAGTATTTACATGACTAGTCCAGTTCAGATTCTGGTCAATGGTAACCCCCAGGATGTTGATAGTGGGGGATTCAGCGATGGTAATGCCATTGAATGTCAAGGGGTGATGGTTAGATTCTCTCTTGTTGGAGATGGTCATTGCCCGATACTTCTGTGGCGCGAATGTTACTTGCCACTTGTCAGCCCAAGCCTGTATATTGTCCAGGTCCTGCTGCATTTGGACATGGACTGCTTCAGTGTCTGAGGAGTCACAAATGGTGCCGAACATTGTGCAATCATCAATGAACATCCCCTCTTCTGACCTTATGATGGAAGGATGAAGCAGCTGAAGATGGTTGGGCTGAGGACACTACCCTGAGGAACTCCTGCAGCGATGTCCTGGAGCTGAGATGACTGACCTCCAACAACCACAACCATTTTCCTTTGTGCTAGGTATGACTCCAACCAGTGGAGAGTTTACCCCCTGATTCCCATTTACTCCAGTTTTGCTAGGGCTCCTTGATGCCACACTTGGTCAAATGCTGCCTTGATGTCAAAGGCAGTCACTCTCAACTCACCTCGGGAGTTCAGCTCTTTTGTTCATGGTTGTACCAAGGTTGTAATGAGGTCAGGAGCTGAGTGGCCCTGACTGGGCTACAGTGAGCAGGTTATGGCTAAGCAAGTGCCGCTTGATAGCACTGTTGATGACCCCTTCCATTACTTTCCTGAGGATCAAGAGTAGACTGATGGGGCGGTAATTGGCCGGGTTGGATTTGTCCTGCTTTTTGTGTACAGGACATACCTGGGCAATTTTCCACATTGCTGGGTAGATGCCAGTGTTGTAGCTGTACTGGAACAGCTTGGCTAGGGGCGCAGCAAGTTCTGGAGCACAAGTCTTCAGTTATTGCTGGAATATTGTCAGGCCCCATTGCCTTTGCAGTATCCAGTGCCTTCAGCCGTTTCTTGATATCATGTGAAGTGAATCGAATTGGCTGAAGCCTGGCATCTGTGATGCTGGGGACCTCTGGAGGAGGCCGAGATGGATCATCCACTCCGCACTTCTGGCTGAAGATTGTAGCAAATGCTTCAGCCTTATCTTTTGCACTGATGTGCTGGGCTCCTCCATCATTGAGGTTGGTGATATTTGTGGAGCATCCTCCTCCAGTGAGTTGTTTAATTGTCCACCACCATTGATGATTGGATGTGGCAGGACTGCAGAGCTTAGATCTGATCCATTTGTTGTGGGATCACTTAGCTCTGTCTCTCACTTGCTGCTTATGCTGTTTGGCACACAAGTAGTCCTGTGTTATAGCTTCACCAGGTTGACACCTCTTTTTAGGTATGCCTGGTGCTGCTCCTGGCATGCCCTCCTGCACTCTTCATTGAACCAGGGTTAACTTCCACGTTTTCACTGTTAACATGGCTTTTGAAAGCACTATCAGAACAAACATCATAATGCAGAATATGTAGCATTTGTTAGCTTCTCTGTCCCCCTTTCTGAACCCATTCTGAATATTCAGGTAACACTTCAAGTAAGCTTAGGTAAAAGCAATGATGGAGTCTTTTTTGGGAAAGTTGTCAATTAAACAAACAGAATCAACTGAAGACATTAAAACTATGAAGAGCATTGGTATATTAGAACAATGTAAAGATAAGCAATTTTTTGAATGCCATGTATGTCTTTCCCTCGCACATCTGTTGCACTTCAAGAGGTACATGAAATATTTCCAGCTGCTTTTCAGCTGGAGATTTGCAAGCAGCTGCCAATTTCTAAAATGTCCCCCAGCAAGCGGCCTCTAACTTGACCTCAGGATGGGCCTATTACATCATTTCCCAACAGGGGAATTGACTTTAAAGGGAAGACCAGGTTAAACACACAGCCTTTTCTGAACAGCTTAAACATCACACTGTGCTCCAAATCAAGAGTAATGTCTAGAGAGAATTGTTAGTATTCTGAAACTAAAAAAATGTACTTGCCATTAATTCATTTTCTGTAAAAGTTTTCCATTGGCTTAGCAGCAACGTATGGGAAATAAGAAAAGCAAAAATAGAAAGATTTGCATTCATGACCTCAGGATGTCCCAAAGCATTTTACAGCCAATGAAATACTTTTGAAGTGCGGTATGGAAACTGTGCAGCCGATTTGTGTACAGCAAGGGTCCACAATGTGAGAACAAATAGACAATCTGTTTTTTTTTAGTGGTTTTAGTTGAGAGGTAAATGTTGGGCAGGAATGTCCCATTCCTCTTCAAATAGTGCCATGGAACCATTTATACCCATCCGGGGCCTCGGTTTAATATCTCATTCAGAAGATGAATGGATTAATTTACGAAAAGCAGAAAGCAGATTGTTATCTTAGAATGACATTAACAAGCAGCAATAAAAATAAAACACAAATTAAAAGAAAACACATAAAGCATAAATAATTCACTAATTGAAAATAAGTCACCACAGTCTGACCACATTTAAAATAGTGTCCCTATCTTTGGTCCTTGGCAGATGCTCTTGATTCTGAATTTATCTGCATGAGCTGATCATTGACATATTTACACTGGAGGCATATGATAAAGTTAAAGATAATCATGAGGAATATAGAACATGTAATAGGGAGATTAGTAAGGCTAAAAAGGAATATGAAAGGCACCCTCGACTATTGAAAATCAGAAAGGAGGGAGCCGAGGATTTGGCTACAGCTTCTCAATCCTCAAATATGTAGATGTAATTGGACTACAGATTTGTCGATGTAACACTCTTCTTCAACAAGAAAGAGAAGGGTAAACTGGGTAACTAAACCAGTTCATCTTTCAGGTGTAGATAAACTCTTTAGAATTCATAATTCAAGATAAAATTATTGAACATTTAGAAACGCATGGGTTCATCAGCACAGAATTGTTAAAAGTAAGTCATGTTTGACAGACCTAATTGAGGTTTTCGAAGCAAGGGCTGATTGGAAAGATAAAGGGAATGCTGTATGTGGAATTTCAGAAGGCATCCGATAAGATGACGCACAAGGGACATACCAGACAAAATTCAGGTTTTCTTCCAGGCAAGTAGCATCTAAATCACCCTCATAGAGATCATATAGCAGAGATTCACTGGGATGGCACTAGAGATGGTAACTGAATTGTGAGTAGAAACTGATACTGCTTGAGACTGTTTCCATTAGAAAGAGAACGTGAAGGGGAGACTTAAGAGGTTTTTTAAATTATGAAGAGTTCTGCTAGAATGAACAAGCAAGGACTATTTCCTTTCATTAGAAAATCAGCGATTGAGGGTCATTCATTTAGAATTGCCACTGAGAGTGCTGAAAGAAGCTAGGAGAAATGTCCGTGCACAGTAGATTGTTGAAAAACAGTATGCTTTGTTGCAGGGAATTGTTGAGGCAGAGACTATTGATTCTTTTGAAAGAATTTGAGCATCTATGGACATTGCCAGTCTAGTGTTTCCATTAAGTTTCTTGGGGTTGAATTGTCCCAGATTTGTACTAAGTGCGCTAGCGGACGGGGAAAGCGATGTTTTACCCTCTGGCTGTAATGGCGGCATCTCATGCTGTATCGTCCCAAACCCGCCGCAATAATTAGGCATTGTGGGAAAACACACCGTTTCGATGGTGGGCGGGCTCTCATTCGCCCGCCATGCCATCACCTCACTGCTTCATCACGGTGGGCGCCATATTTAAAATGCAGCTGTGCGCACAGCTCTCAGTGCTCCCAGCCCAGGACTGCTGCACAGAAGACAGGATGGCTGAGAAAGGCAAAAAGACTGCAGTACCCCGGCTTAGTGATGCTTCCCTCGAGCGCCTTTTGGATGCTGTGGAGGACCGCCATGATGCTATCTACCCCTGCTCTGGCTGCAAGAGAGGCAGCAGCATCACCAATCCAGCATGGGATTAGTGGTTAGCGCCAATGGCCTGCAAAAGAGGACAGCCACCCAGCACCGCAAGAGAATGAATGATCTCCTTCGTTCCACCAGGATAAGTCACTTTTCTCATCACTCTCGACTCACTCACTCACAAACCCATCACATATCCACAGTGCCCTCACTCACTGCTAGTTCAAGGGACATCACCCTTCACCTTCTCACATACATCTTCATTGTCCTCATCCCAAACATGGAACCACTCACCACCCATACATGCTAGGCATACTTATCATCTGGCTTGGCAGGCGTCCTGCTTACACTCTCTCCATCTCTATTCATGCAGGACAAGCTGGCACAAAACAAGAGGGAGGGGTCATAGACTAGTGGGGGAATGCCTGAAATTAAGGTCCTCATGGACTTTGAAAACAGAGCCATCCAGCTGGCCGCCGAGGATCTGGACCCTTCCTATGCTGCCGGTGAAGTTGGCGGTACTCTATCAAGTGAAGATCTTGAAGGTGGATATGATCTTATAGCCATAATGGAGACATGGTTACAAGGAGGTCAAAGCTGAGAACTAAATATTCAGGGGTATGTGACTTTTGGAAAGGACAGCAGGAGCGAAAGGGTGGTGGGGTAGCTTTGTTAGTACGAGGTGGAATAAGTACGATAGCAAGAAATTATCTTGGATTGGAAGATGTAGAATCCATAGGGGTGGAGGTAAGAAATAACAAGGGGAAGAAAACACTGGAGGGAGTAATCTATAGGCCCCCTAACTGTAGTTATACTGTAGGACAGAGAATAAATCAGGAGATAATGAGGGCATGTAAAAAAGGCAGTACATTAATCATGGGTGACTTTAATCTTCATGTAGATTTGGAAAATTAAATTGGCAGAGGTAGCCATGAGCAAGAATTCATAGAGTTTATTCGGGACAGTTTCCGAGAACAATATGTTGTGAATCCAACCAGGGATCAGGCTATTTTGGATCTGGTAATGTGCATTGAGGCAGGTTTAATAAATGATCTCAGAGTAAAAGATCCCCTAGGAAACAGCGACAATAACATGGTAGAATTTAGCATTCAGTTTGAGAGTGAGAAACTTGGGTTGGAGACAACTGTGCTAAACTTAAATAAGGGTAGTTACAAAGGGAATGAGGGCAGAGTTGGCTGGAGTGGACTGGGAAAGGAGTTTAGCAGAAAAGATGGTTGATGAACAATGGCAGATGTTTAAGAAAATAGTTCATAACTCACAACAAAGATATATCCCAGTGAGGAAGAAGGATTCTAGGAAGGCGATAAACCAACCATAGTTAACCAAGGAAGTGAGGATTGTATCAAATTGAAAGAAAAAACATACAATGTGGCAAAAGATTAGTGGTAAGCCAGAGGATTGGGAAAGTTTTAAAAACCAACAGAAGGTGACTTAAAAAAATAACAAAGAGGGAGAAAATAAACTTTGTGGGTAAACTAGCAAGCAATATAAAAACGGACATCAGAGCTTCTTTAAATATATAAAATGGAAGAGAGAGGCCAAAGTGAACATAGGCCACTTAGAGAATGAGGCTGGGGAAATAATTATGGGAAACCAGGAAATGGCACAGGAGTTGAATAAATACTTTGCATCAGTTTTCACGGTAGAAGACACTAATAGCATTCCAAAAATACTAAATAATCAAGGGGAAAAAGGGGTGGGGGGAAGAAATAAATACTGTAGCTATCACTAGAGAAAAAGTATTAGGGAAACTAATGGGGCTAAAGGCTGATAAGTCCCCTGGACCTGATGGGTTGCATCCTAGGATATTAAAGGAAGTAGCTACAGAGTTAGTGGATGCACTGATAGTAATCTTCCAAGAATCCTTAGATTCTGGAAAAGTCCTAGAGGATTGGAAAACTGCCAATGTAACACCCTTATTTAAAAAGGGATGGAGACAAAAATCAGGTAACTATAGGCCAGTTAGCTTAACATCTGTCATTGGGAAAATATTAGAGTCTATTATAAAGGAAGTAAAGCAGAGCATTTACAAATGTATTATATAATCAAGCAGAGTCAACATGTTTTCATGAAGGGGAAATCATGCCTGACAAATTTATTAGAATTCTTTGAGGAGGTAACAAGCAGGATAGATAAAGGGGAGCCAGTAATGTATTATATTTGGACTTCCAAAAGGTGTTCAATAAGGTACTGCTCGTAAGGCAACTTAATAAGATAAGAGCCGTTGGTGTTGGGAATAGCATATTAGCATGGATAGAGGACTGGCTAATTAATAAGAGACAGAGCTGGGATAGGGGGGACATTTTCAGGATGGCAAACTGTAATTAGTGGAGTGCCACAGGGATCAGTGCTGGGGCCACAATTATTTACAATATTTATTAATGACTTGGAAGTGAATGTCCTAATGCCAGGTTTGCAGATGACACAAAAATAGGTGTGAAGGCACGTGGTGAGGATGACACAAAGAGTCTTCAGAGGGATATAGACAGGTTAAGTGAGTGGGCAAAAACTTGGCAGATGGAATATAATGTGGGAAAATGTGAGGTTATGCATTTTGGCAGGAAGAATAGAAGAGCTGAATATTATTTAAATGTAGAAAGACTGCAGAAAGCTGCTGCACAGAGGGATTTGGGGGTCCTTGTGCATGAATCACAAAAGGCTAGCATACAAGTTCAACAGGTAATAGGGAAGGCAAATGGAATGTTGGCCTTTATTTCAAAGGGAATGGAGTTTAAAAATAGGGAAGTCTTGTTATAACTATACAAGGCACTAGCTAGACTACACCTAGAATACTGTGAACAGTATTGGTCCCCTTATCTAAGGAAAGGTATACTGGCAGTGGAGGCAGTCCAGAGAAGGTTCACTAGGTTGATCCTGGGTATGGAGGGATTTTCTCATGAGGAGAGGTTGAGTATGTTGGGCCTGTACTTATTGGAGTTTAAAAGAATGAGAGGCAACCTTATTGAAACATATAAGATTCTTAGGGGGCTTGTCAGGGTAGATGCTGAGAGGTTGTTTCCCCTTGTGGGAGAGTCTCGGACCAGAGGGCATAATCTCAGAGTAAGGGGTCGCCCATTTAAGACAGAGATGAGGAGGAATTTCTTCTCTCAGAGGGCAGCCAATCTGTGGAATTATTTACCACAGAGGCTGGATCATAAAGTATTTTCAAGGCTGAGATAGGCAGATTTTTAATCAGCAAGGGAATCAAGAGTTGTGGGGAAAAGGCAGGAAAGTGAAGTTGAGGATTATCAGATTAGCCATGATCTCATTGAACGGCGGAGCAGACTCGATGGGCTGAATGGCCTACTTCTGCTCCTACGTCTTATGGTCTTATGGATCCAGCAGTGCAACATCCATCAGACAACCGGGCTGTGAGTGTTGTGTCCTGTTTCACAGGGCACTGCCATGCACTGATTATCTCTGCTTGCCTTCGCAGGCACATCTGGGGAATGGCCACAACCCCGGGCCTCCAATCAATCCCCAAGGAAACGACAGAAGAGGAATCTCAAGGCAACTCTTTGAAGACCTGTCACAGCGTTCACCCACACCCTCCACCAGCACAGAGACACACACCTCGGTGGTACCTAGCTTTAGGGCAGCCTCGGGATCACAATCTGGTGAGCACATCGCACTGTCCGATCCACAACAGGCGGCAGGGATGTGCCAGGGCTCCAGCACTCGGAGGGCTGCTGGAGGCCAGAAATTTGCTGAGGCCAAGTCAGATGACGAGCCTCTGGACTCGGTCATGTCTCAGTTGCTGGAGCTGCAAAGGCAAGCTCGGGAACACCTGGAAGGGATGTCCAATGCACTCTTCAGATTGCAAGGCACGATGGAGGTGTCTGTCTGCCTCCAGGCTGAAGTGATAGCACTGGCATGCCAACACGCCGAGGTCAACATTGGTAGGATGGTGCCTGCCATGGAGACCTTGGTCCAGGACGTCACTCCTGCACTGCTGTGCGGTCTGAACTCCATTGCTGACACCATAGTTGGCCTCCAACAGTGTGTATTTGAGAGGGTGTGGAGCAGCTCAATCTCACTCCAGCTTCCCTATCTCCTCAAGGAGTTGGTCAGGGGCCCTTGGGCATCCACAGGGAGGAGGATCAGCAGGTGCACACCCCAGGGCCATCCATCCAGGTGACTCCTGGAGTGTCTGGCCCATCCGAAGCCCCTCTTCCTGTGATCCCAGCAGCTCCAGCTCAACAGGCCGAGGAGGGAGCCACTGCCACATAACAGGAACCCAAAAGCAGGCCGGGGCCCTCCAGGTCTCGGCCCTCCAGAGGATGCCCGTCAAGGTGATCACAGACAGGGTGTAGCAGTCAGCAGGCTGCCTCCACCTCTGCTGTGGGTGTCCGGGGAGTACTGAGAAGTAGCAGCAGGGATAGGTAGGTTAAGAAGATGTAACTCTTTCGAGTTATCAACAGATCGCATGTAACTCTTTCGAGTACATTCACAGTTCTTGGTTTCTGGGAGTGGGACATGAACCCACAACCTTCTGATTCAAAGGCGAGGGTGCTATGAACTGAGCCACAGCTGACACAGCCTGGGCACAGGTACTAATCACTTGTACATAATATTCACTATTTTAAATAAACTCCCAAGAATGTCTCCCTGCCTATGGCTCCTTGTTCTGATGAGCAGTGTTCATGTCACTCAGATGTGAAACCTTTCTGTATAAGATAAAGGCAGGTGTCTCAGTCCAGGGCCTCTTCCCTGTGCTTTGTGCAGTCTTCAGACCAAATGATGGTCCAGCCTCACACTCCCTGGGCAGAGATTACGGATGCCTGCACCTCAATGGTGCTTGTCATTGCTGCCAGAATGTTGTTGGCAGGTGTCACAGAGTTCCGTCATTCTCTCTGTGTGGCTCTCAGCACCTTTAAGGTGGGACTGGCCCCCATCTCGTCAGCATCTGTGACAGTGATGCTCTGCTCCTGAAGGGACCAGGTGCTGAAGATGGACAAAGTATCAAGTGCTTTTAAAATTTCGTGGCTGTGTCTCCATGACATGATCCTAATCATAGAGCACAAGCGAGCTGTCCTCAGCCAGACAGGAGTCAGACATTCTCAGGGGCTATGTGAAGATCTATGGAGTGTCCTCACTGCATGTCATCATCATCCTCCTGTGATCGAACGACTATTAGGGAATGCACTGCATCCATGACAGGAGCATTCTCACAGAGGGTATGTGCGCTGCCATAAGCCAGGCTGGAGTCAAACATTCACAGATGCAATGTGAGGATCTATGGCGGTTCCTCACTGCGTGTCGTCATCATCCTCCACAAATCTAGCAGCTATGAGCGTCTCCTGAGCACGCCTGCCTCATTGAGCCAGTGCGAGGGTTTCATCGCTGTCATCGCCGCCTTCGAGGACCCCCTCACCCCCATCACCGTCGATGTCTTCCTCATTGGAGGAGGCGTGCAGCTCCTCCATCTTTTCCTCAGTGAGCTCCTCTCCCCGTTGCAGGGCCATGTTATAAAGGGCTCAGCAGGCAATGACAATGCATGACACCCTCTATGGACTATACTTCACAGCTCCACCAGACCGACCCATTTTCAGCATCCCGATGGTTTGCTCCACCAAGTTGTGAGTTGCAGTATGAGCCTCGTTATACCTTCGTTCTGCTGCAGTCTGAGGCCACCGCTTGGGTGTCATCAGCCACATCCTCTGCAGGTAGCCCTTGTCCCCGAGGAGCTATTCCTGCAGCTTCTGTGAATCCTGGAAGATGTCAGGGATCTGTGACCGACTGAGAATGTAGGAGTCATGGACACTCCCTGGAAACCGTGCACAGACCTGCAGGATGCGTTTGTGGTGGCCGCACAACAGCTGACCTTTCAGCGAATGGAAGCAATTGTGGTTGACCGCTTGTTGCAATGGAGATCTGTGTGCCATGTGAGTGCAGTCGATGGCACCCTGTACTTGTGGGAAACCCGAGATCTGGGCAAATCTAATCACTCTTGCATCCTGGCTTTCCTGGTCCTGGGCGAAATGCACAAAGTTGTGTGCCCTTGCGAAGGTGGCATCCATGAGCTCATGGATGCATTTGTGGGTGGCGGCTTGTGATATCCCACAGAGGTCACCTGTGGAGCCCTGAAAGGAGCCACTTGTGTAATAATTCAGCACCGTGATCAGTTTCACAGCCACGAGCGGTGGATGCCCTCCATGTTCCTGTGGCGCCAAATCCTGTAGCAGCTGGCAGATGTGACCGACCTATTCCGTAGACATGCACAGTCTTCGGCAACACTGGTTCTCAGTCATCTGCAGGAATGAAAGGCGGCATCTATAGACCCTGGATCTAGCTAGGCACCAATCAGCGATGACTCACTGTAGCTGCTCAGCGGCATGTGCAAGAGCCCCAGCCTCCCCTTCTTCTTGAGGGTGTTGTTCCTTGCTCTGCCCAGCCAGATGCCTCTGTCATTCTCTTCTCCATCGTCTCTGCTCCCTGTAAGCCTCGAGGCATACAGCTAGTTCACCAGGCTCCATGCTCCTGGTGTACTCCTCCTGCAGGATGAAAGAGACAGGTGAGTGGGCTAGCTTGGGTGTTCTGAGAACCTCTCTTAGTTATGTCTAAAGGCCCATTAATGCATTCCAAGGAGCGCTGGCCACCATTTGGATGGCCAGAGTTTAGTGCGCTGCATGGCTGCCCGAAACCCCACCCTCCTCCACCCCACTCCATTTGACCGATTGACAGCAGCCTTGCCCATTGGACTGGATGCTGTGCTCTCAGCTCAGGCGCAGCCATTCTCCTAACCCACACTGCATGGCTGCACTGTTAGCTTGAACCATGGAGGAGACTGGTCCAAACCGGGATGATGACATTGCAAGGGGATGTGAGCATCTCCACCAGTGACTGCTCCATGCCAGCTTTAGCAAGGAGATTGTACAATGTGCCCAGTCGTCCAACTGTTCTGCCATCCACTAAAACACTCATTAGTTTGCAGCCTGTGCCCGAGGGCTGAAAAGCTCTGGAGCACTGGCTGGCACTTTGATGCCTCTGTGTTGCTTAAGTGGGCAGATAAGCTAGAGGCCCAACTCCACACATGTCAATGTGGCTGCACCTGAACTGTCTCTAGTGCAGAGGAATGGTCACTTTATACAAGGTTTTCCTAATGGGAGGCCGCTTCCCTTCTCTCCACCCTGCACGTGCTTGTGCACTACCTTCAACGCAGGGCAGCCGTGAAAGTGACTTTTGGTCTTCTCGCCATATCGTCCGCTCACACTGCTGAACATACCTGATGCCAGCAGGCACGGAAAATTCCGCCCTTGGTGTGTCTAGCCACTTGGACGGCCTATGGTTGTGGCAAGAGGAATGCTCCCATCACATCTGCAGTGTTACTGTTACAATGGTGGGATAGGCGGAGGTTACATCAATTTAGCTTTGACTGTGCAAATTCTAGGGTGGATTGTGGAGGCAGACACCTGACACATCGAATCTCAATTCCCCTTTTTCCAGCCTCCTACACCTGGGAACAGAACAATCACCAAGACAGGAAAGGAGAAATGCAATTCAGGGAAAAAAAAGTCCCAATAAAGGCTCTTGAACTTTGACAAATTCATTCATTTGCATGTTGCTGAAAAATTTTATTTACGTTTCAGTAGACCCTGAGAATCTCTATTTGAATTCTACATCGAAATATCTTGGGTTTAAAAATTCTGGTAAGTTGAGTTCAGGATTGGCTTGAAAAGTTTAGCGAGAAAGCAATCGTCCAATTGGGAATTACGATGGAGATTTTCTATTTCTATATTATAATTCTTGGGAAAATGCAAGGGAAGTATTTTAGATTCTCCTGAACTTGACTTGAAGTTGAACGCAGACTATGCTGGAAATATGTTGCATGGAAATGCACCTGCCAGAAATAAGCAGACATTAAAAATGTTAAAGGTGCCTCAGAGAGTGCTCGATCAGATGACTGCTTTCTTGCTAAACCTTTCAAGTCAACCCTGAACTCAATTTGCCAGAGTTCCTAAAACCCTGAGACATGTTGAGGAAGAATTCAAATAGAGATTAATGTCCAGTTGGCTCAGTATACAGTATCACAGAATCACAGTGCAGAAGAGGCCCTTCGGCCCATCGAGTCTGCACCGACACGTGAGAAACACCTGACCTACCTACCTAATCCCATTTACCAGCACTTGGCCCATAGTATTGTGGCATTAGTAGATAAAATGATAAAACAACATTCAGTGAGTGAATATGTCAAAACCTTGTCGTTGTATGATCAAATACATTAGCCGTTTACCTTAATGATATCCACAGACACTAATCTGAGCTTTTGTTAGAGGTGGAAACAGGCTGAAGAAACAGCTTATAGAAATTTAGTTTTTGTTTTTGATGGCGAGACAGGCAGTCAGTCCCATGGGATCTCCTTATATCTTTTGGCCACTTATTGGCCACTCTCAGTGGATGTAAGCAGGGGTGCACCAGGCAGAGTTTCCTAGAAGTTGCTGGGTTGGTTTAGGAAAATGATGCAACTGTCTCTTCTCCCACTGGTTGGAATTCCAAACCTAAGCTAGTTGAGACAGAAAACCTTGTATCACCCCAAAGATTTGGTCCCTATGCCAGCACAACCGGCATAATTGTGTGCTGCCCCGCCAACCAAAATTTGTCGTCTTGCTACAGTAGATGCATCCTTGTGATTAAATTGTGAATCCATCATCATCTTTGTAGCATAAGTATGAATTGCATTATTGTGAAGCATAAACAAGTGGCTGAAAATTTAGAAAATGTGTGAATATTTGGAGCAAAGAATCTTAACTTTTCTCCTGCTCTTCAGCAGCATCCTCTAGCTGTAGAAGTGTAGATAACTCTGAAGTTATTAAGTGGTTGGGGTTCCTACTAAATTGAGAAGTCAGGGAACAGCTGACTTGTTGATAGAGCAGATGTTTGGTCAGAGCTGTTAGATGCTATGACCAATGTTTAACCTTGATAACTCCTGAGAAATCATTCCCTAGAGAAGTTACCAAAAATGTCAAACTTGCCTGGATGAAATTCTAAAGACACCATTATAAATGCTGAGAAGCTACATCAGCCAACCAATTGTCAGAGCTATAAAACATTGCTCTTACACATCACCTGAAACATGAACAACTGGTAATGTGATTATACTGTGTGTTTAAAAAAGTGTGCACACATGTGCTAAAGTTTATTGTGTATATGCATTTAATAAAATTGAATGTTAACACACTGAAGGTTGAGAGTATAAATACCTTAAAGCCACTCTTTCCCCATCAGTACATGTGGCACATGAGCTGTGTGGAAATAAAACTGGCTTTAGTGCAAGGCTGCAAATAATTGCTAATTGTTGGGATGGGGTTGGTTTGTTCAGTTGCTGTCTTTTTCTCTTGCTTTGCTTTGCTGGGGTGGTTTTTATGCCTTTCTAAGCCCTGAACTCTCCTCAGCTTGAAGATTAAAATATTCATCAAAGCCTGTTAATAGTTCCTGGAGGCTGGTTGCAGATTCGTCAATGCCTTGCATCAGGACAATGTGATTCGCAAGATCACCAAACCAGTAATAGAAAGGCAATAATCTGGTCTTCCTCTGAATTTTTACCGAGACCTGATGTGCTCAAGTAATGTGAAAAGTCGCTTCTCAAGGATGCCAAGTGTCCTGTTGGATTTGGTCCTTGGATTGGTCCAAGTGGAGTTGGAAGTGTGGAATTGTGACCCATGATGAAGATGTTTAAAGTGTGGGTACAGCTTTAAGAGCTTACAGGTTTTCAAGATAGTGTTCACTGCAGTACAAAGGATTTCCCATGCTTGCGGTTTTGGTGGGCTCTGCAATATGGCAGTGGCTCACTTCTGGAAGAGAAATTTTTAACAATGGCTGCATGGGTCGGCTGCCTTCCAACTTATTCCATTCAGCGATTTACTGTTGCGCATAGTGAGGTGTTCAAATTCAATGCAGGTTTGCTGTTTTACGAATTGGATGGTCGCGATGTTCCCAAGAGGCTGAGTAATTTAATTAATCATTTTAAAATTGAATTTTGTTTTTTGAGCTCGAGGCCATTTTTTGAGGCTCAGAGCCGGGGATGGGGTTTAGTGATGGGTTTCGTTAAAACGGCACTTCTGACTGGATTAGTAAAACGGGTTCTCAGGACTAGCTGCAGCCTGGAACTTAAAAAAGATTTAGCTCACCCATGCAGGCTCTGGACTCTGCACTGGACTTCCGAGGGAGATTCTATGGAGTTTTCTGCCGCAGTAAAATCTGCGCCTTCAGCTTCGAGGCTCTTTTCTCTGGAGCATTTTTGGCAAATTTTCAGTTTCTTCAGCTTTGGACATTCAGCATTTTTGTGAGGCTAAGGGTTTTATCCTGAGCTGACATGTTGGCATGGTGTTGATTACAGGCCATGTGTGATAAAGAAGTCTTCATAGTCTTCTGCATGTTAACAACAAGACTTTATTAACTGCTTGTAACTATACACATACATACAGTAAAGAGCACAGGCAAGGAACTACCTCCACGTCTAGTTCTTAACACATTTCTGCACTGACCCTAGGTCTGGGTCGTGTGCCTCCTTACATCACTATGTGGGCAGTACTGTACTCAATCCCACATTAACCCTGTATGTGCCAGACCCTGTGTAAAATGGAATCATAGAAACAGACAAGTTGATCATGAATCTACTCTGGAGTTATTCTCAACACAAGGCACCTAGTCCAAACACACTCATCTGTTCACTCTCCTTATCCTTTAATATTGATTTTTTTTCCAACAACCTTAAAAATTAAGGCGATAATCAGATCAGCCATGATCTTATGGAAAGGTGGAGCTGGCTCGAGGGGCTGAATGGCTTACTGCTGCTCCTATTTCTTATGATCTTATACCCCAGCTCTACTTCTCCATCACCACTCTTGACACTGACAGTGTCTCTAAGTTGTCAGACTGCTTGTCCAACATCCAGTACTGAATGAACATAAATTTTCTTCAGTCAAATATTGTGAAGACGAAACCTGTTGCCTTCGGATCCCGTGACAAACTTCATTCCCTAGTCACTGACATCATCCCTCTCCCTGGCAACTGTCTGAGGCTGAACCAGACTGTTTACAACCTCAGAGTCATATCTGACTCTTAGATAAGCTTTTAACTACCTATCTGTACCATCGTTAAGACTGCCTATTTCCATCTCCATAACATTGTCTGACTCTGTCCTTGCCTCAGCTCATCTACTGCTGTGAACCTGTTCCATATCTTTGTTACCTCTAGACCTGACTGTTTCAATCTTAGCCAAGTCAACCTCCCACATCTTCCCTTTGTAAAGTTGAGGTCATCTCAAAACCTCCGCTGCCCGTTTCCCAAATCCCCTAGTTAAGCAGCACCTCTGTTTTAAAATTCTCATCGTTGTTTTCAAATCCCTCCAGAGCCTCATCCCTCCCTATCTCTGTAATCTAGCCTAGACCCAAAACCCTCCCAGATACCTGTGCTGCTCTAATTCTGGTCTCTTGAGTTTCCCCAATCTTAGTTGCTTCATTCTTGATGGCTGTGCCTTCAGCTGCCAAATGCCTAGGCACTGGAATTTCCTCCCTAAACCTCTCTGCCTCTCTACCTCCCTTTCCTCCTTAAAACCTACCCCATTGGCCGAGCCCTGACATCTTCTTGTGAGGCTTGGTGTCAAATTTTGCTCTATTGTGCTCCTGTGATGCACCTTGGAATGTTTTACTACACTGAAGACATTGGGCAGAATTTTCCCGTCGGCGATTTGGGGGCGGGGCCCGGTCACCGACGGGAAAATGATGCGGGATGATGTCGGGAGGAACCCCCAACGCCATCCCGGTCCCTTTAAATATTGAGGAAGGTGGGCAGACAGCGAAATCAGCTGTCTGCCCGCTGACCTGTCAATGGCCAATTAAGACCATTGACAGGATCATTAAGATAATTAAAGACCCTGCCCGCCAGCCAGGAGCCCCAGCGGCTTCTGATAATACATGAAACCTCATCCACTGGTGGGCAGGCCGCTGGGCGGGCCTTAATTGGCCCGCCCACTCAAAATGGCGGCAGGGCCCGTTTCGGCAGCAGAGTTCGGCTGCCCGCCAGCTGCCGAGCTGGTGGGGCCCGCCCGCCCATCAAGGTAAAAATTCTGGCCATTATATAAAAAGAAATTGTTATTTAATCGCTGTTGATGGATGTTTTTTCTTTGATTCTTGCAATTATCTTAAATTTTGATTGGCTTGTTTCTGTGTCACCAGCCCATGGAAACAATCTATCACTATCTACCTGCCTGTAACACTTCCTAACCTTGAATATCTCCATCTTAACCTTCTCAGTTCTAATGAAGGAAGCTGTCACTCTGCAAGTATCTCTTCATAACTGTAATCCTTCATCCCTGGTAATCTCTTGTGATGGACCTTTTCAGAATTATCTCACCTTTTGTATTTCTTGTGCCAGATAGAGACCGATGATTCTATTTGTCTTTTTCATGGCCTTATAAACTTGTCTTGCTAGCTTTAGTAACCTGGATTTCATTTAAAATCTTGCCATTTTAGGCTGCATTAGTTTTCCCTGTTATTTTCAAAATGCAAAATGAAATAGTGATCCGGAGAAAAGAACGATGATGTTAGGGATTGTGGAATGAGAGAACACAGAAGATGAGAATGTGTTGATCATAGCTTCAACATTGATATTGTAATATTTATAAATAGCCGTTTGATATTACAGAACTTGAGTATTGCTGAAAAAAGAGACATGTCGAAGCTTTTCGGCTTGCACTCATCAGGACACTTTGCAAGAATACCAATATAAGGGGGAAACAACTATTTATACTGTATGAGTGAGAGTGCTGTTTGATTGGTAAGGGGACTCTTTCAGTCACCATCAATTGGTGCATTCTCTATGGCAATGCCTCTAACAATCAGAGTCCACTTGCCAATCAATCAGCACACTCTTCTCATACAGTATAAACTGTAGTTTTCCCCTTATATTGGTCTTCTTGCGAAGTGTCCTGTTGAATGCAAGACAAAAAAACTTTGACATCTCTTTTTTCAGCAATACTGTAATATTTATGCAACTAAATGTCACTGAGAGGAGCAAGACCAAAGGCAGCAGTAATTATTTTAGTGATTGTCATTGTAGGGATATTCTATGAATATATTCCTGTCAGTGTAAGCTTTGGCACGAACAGTACCATTTGGTTGCTAGCAGTAACTCAAGCTACCTTCAGTTTCTAGGACTGTGCAACTTTGTGATTAGCTGGTGGAAACACTTCCTCTTTCCTGACATGCTGGCAGTAAAAACACAAGCAACCCTAATGCTGCCTGATTAGAATCATCCAGATTCTTCTACAAGGAGATAATAAAATTTCTCTCCACAGAACAAGACATTCTGTGCTTTAAGCACATGCAAACATTCTCCACCCTGAACTGTGACTATTTAGTGTCCATTAGGAGTTTAATTTGGGAACTGTTGGGCACCAGGTCTCTTGCAACTAACTCCCTGCTCGCAGAACATAAGCAGAATTTTCCTGTACGCCGCACATGAGCCCCAACCTTAACCCCTTCCCCATCCACAGCTCACACACGACAGAATGGAATGTGTAGGGTCTTGGAATCTAAGTGCCTGGCAATCACCAGACCCATGCTGCACACCCACCTTGTGCCATTTTAACCAATATGTTTTGGGCTGCATGTGCGGCCCACATCCCATGTGAAGAGGTACTTCGGTAAGGATTCAAAAGTCAAAGTTTGATAATGTCATTCAGCTCTAGACAACTTTTTAATCTGCAAACTTGGAAGTATTGTGAATTGTGAGGAGGATATGTAAAACTCAAAAAGGAGAAATACAGGTTGTTGGAATGGGCGGACAGGTGTCATCTGAAATTTAATGCAGAGAAATGTGAAGTGATTTATTTTGGTAGGAAGACTGTGGAGACAAAATATAAAATAAAGGGTACAGTTCTAAAGTGGGTGCAGGAGCAGAGGGACCTGGGGGTATATGTGCACAAACTACTAAAGGTGGCAGGTCAGATTGAGAGCACAGTTAATAAAGCATACAGGATTCTGGGCTTTATAAATAGGTCCATAGAGTACAAAAGCAAGAAAGTTATGTTAACCCTGTATAAAACACTGGTTCAGCCTCAACTGAAGCATTGTGTCCAGTTCTGGGCACCACACTTTAGGAGGGATGTGAAGGCATTAGAGAGGGTGCAGAAAAGGTTCACAAGATGGTTCCAGAGATAAGGAACTTCAGCTACGTAAATAGATGGGAGAAGCTAGGACTTCAGTGCCTAACCTGGCCTGCAAGGAAACCTTGCGTTTCTCCTGTCCCATGCTTCTCATGATCGCCTAGGGCACTCTCCACCACCAACTTCTTGAATTATTTTGCCAGGACCGATTCCTGTAGGTCCATGACTGCATTTTCTGGTGAAAATAATTGGCCTTTGTGATGAGTCGTTGATTAAGAACGTCCTCAACTTATCTTGCTTTTGACTCACATGTTTATTAATTGTTGCTTTGTTGATATTTTCTGCATTTTATCTGCCTCTCACCCATGATTTTCTTGTTACAGGGTCAGATTGACTACACTGGTCCCTGTGGTGGAAGAGATTGTTCAGTTTGTCAGTGCTTTCCAGCTAAAGGAGCCCAGGTATGTGAACAACTTCACAAAGATAAAGGCACATTTTCTCTGTCTTGCTTTGGTGTATAGTTAACTGGATTGTGGTACACCACCTCATACTCATTCATTATCTGGATCTCAGAAGCTGTGTGTTTTTTTCCTCCCTCAGTTTTATGATTTTGTTATAAATAAATGATTTGAGAATCATTTGAGTGCGCTAAAGTTTCCACTGAGAGGATTTGAAAATCTTGGTAATATCTAACCATTGCTTCATGATTTTCTTCACCTTTTCAACCTTGGTGGTGCCCTGCATTGTGGTTGTCATCCTCCTTCACTTTGACCCCTCAATACAAAGACATAATTTGCTTTTATTTTAAAGGAGTTGTGAAGGAGGGATAATTTTCCTGAGCTACTGACTGTTTGCGGTGATAGAAAGAGAAGAATGTTTTTTTTTGTGGCTACCACCTCAAATCTAGCTAAACAAAATCTGCATTCTCCTCCCTCTTAAAAAAACTCCCAGTCCCTATTTTAAGACCCACGTAAATCTCGCCAGCCTTTTTTTTTCTCTATGTATTAGATAGATCTGAGGTGGGTTACTGAGTGCACACAATTAAGAAGGATAGATGACCATGTAAAAAGCAAGGCAAAATACCATGTGGTTTATTACTGTCAGATTCGATTACACTTTCAAAATTCGATTACACTATACATGTTTTAATATGAAGTGGGCATTCTCAGTACATATGACAACTCTTTGTGCATTCATTTCATTGATGTGTGATAGTTTTCATCGAAGAGGGTGAATTATTGTGATCGCATCTCAACGACTTTACCAAGAACCAGTTTGTAATTGACTTCTGGGAGTTTATTTCTCTGTGGCCTTGCAATGGAATGAGATGGTAGATACAGCAAGCTCTGACATGCTGCTGTTATCATTGAATGTGCTAAAGTTTCCACAGAAAGAATTTGAGAATCTTGGTAATATCTAACCAATGTTTCTAGATTTGCTTCACCTTTTCTTTCAGGTTTTTCAACCTTAGTTAAAATCAAAATACCGCAGATGCTGGAAATCTGAAATAAAAACAGAAAATGCTGGAAAAACTCAGCAGGTCTGACAGCATCTGTGGAGAGAGAAACAGAGTTAACGTTTCGAGTCTGTCAGCTCTGAAAAAGGGTCATACAGACTCGAGGCGTTGACTCTGTTTCTCTCTCCACTGATGCTGTCAGACTTGCTGAGTTTTTCCGGCATTTTCTGCTTTTATTTCAACCTTGGTGGTGTCCTGTATTGTGGCTGTCATATTCCTTCTCTTCGATCCCTCAATACATACACATAATTTGTTTTTATTTTAAAGGAGTTGTGCGGGAGGATATTTTTCCTGAGCCACTGACTGAGGAGATAGAAAGAGGAGAATATGTTTTTTTTTGTACTACCATCTCAAATCTAGCTGCAAAAAATCTGGACCTGCATTCTCCTCCCTCTTAAAAAAAAACTCCCAGTCCCTTTTTTAAGAGCCATCAATAGTGGTTACCACCCCACGTAAATCCCGCTATTGGTACATGGCCAACCCTTTGTTTCTCTATGTATTAGAATAATGGGTATATCTTAAGCGAGTTACTGAGTGCACATAATTAAGAAGGATAGATGACCATGTAAAAAGCAAGGCAAAATACTGTGTGGTTTATTATTATCAGATTCGATTACACCTTCAAAATTACTCCATGGATTTATTACTATACATGTGTTAAGATGAAGTGAAAATTCTCAGTGCATTCTTTGTGCATTCATTTCATTGATGTGTGATAGTGTTCACACCTAGACAGCGTTATCACCTATCTGATAACAGTCTGTATAACATTTTTTCATTGGTTATTTTAATAATTGCACAAATCCATGTAAAATGACTAGCCGGGATTATCCTCTTCAGAGTGGAGTTTAAGTGAGGTGGGCCTTCTGCCCACTCCTCTGATTCTGTCCATTTCCCTAAGTTGTCACTTATTGAATGTGCAATGCAGCTATAAGGTGGGAAAAGGGAAATGCTTGTGGTACCTCAAAAGTTGGGTACTGAGTTGAAGAGGCAGAAGCACCCAAAAAATTGAAGGCCTACTCAGGTAGGTTATTTGGGGTCAGACTGGAGGGAGAGGAACTTGTTACAAGGGTCTGTCACTTCATCAGGGAAGTGACCCCAATGATTAGGATCATTGCCCCATTCCCAGGGGTCTTCTACCCACCAGCAACAATAAGTAGGGAATATGGGAGGAAAATCCTGCAGGCATACAGGCACTGCTATTTACATGAAATGAGCGGAGATGGGATTAGGATAGGGTCTCCTAATTTGTTCAGTGGTCAGAGACAGGTAAGGGGACACAGAGGGCATAGTGCAGGAAACTCAACCTTTGCAATTGTCCAATAGGTTTGAGGTTCTCTCAGCTTATTTAGATGAGAGTGGGGGCTGCAGGGTGAATGAGCTGACTAGCCATGACACTGTACTACAGGAAGTCATTTAAGTTGAGGTGAGAGTGACTACCCTTGACATCAAGGCAGCATTTGACCGAGTGTGGCATCAAGGAGCCCTAGCAAAACTGGAGTCAATGGGAACCAGTGGGAAAACTCTCCGCACAAAGGAAGATGGTTGTGGTTGTTGGAGCTCAGTCATCTCAGCTCTAGGACATCACTCCAGGAGTTCCTCAGGGTAGTGTCCCCGGCCCAACCAATGATCAATGACCTTCCTTCCATCATAAAGTCAGAAGTGGAGATGTTCACTGATGATTGCACAATGTTCAGCACCAGTTGCAACTCCTCAGATACTGAAGCAGTCCATAAATGCAGCAGGACCTGGACCATATCCAGGCTTGGACTGACAAGTGGCAAGTAGCATTGGCGCCACACAAGTGCCAGGCAATTACCATGTCCAACAAGAGAGAATCTAACCATCGCCCCTTGGTTTTCAATGGCATTACCATCACTGAATCCCCGACTATCAACATCCTCGGGGTTACCATTGACCAGAAACTGAACTGGACTAGCCAGATAAATACTGTGGCTACAAGAGCAGGTCAAAAGCTAGGAATCCTGCAGCAAGTAACTTGTCTCCTGACTCCCCAAAGCTTGTCCACCATCTACAAGGCACAAGTCAGGAGTGTGATGGAATACTCCCCACTTGCCTGGATGAGTGCAGCTCCCACAACACTGAAGAAGGTTGACACCGTCCAGGCCAAAGCAGCCCGCTTGATTGGCACCACATTCACCCCCTCCACCACCGACACACAGTAGCAGCAGCGTGTGCCATCTACAAGATGCACTGCAGGAATTCACCAAGGCTCCTTCGACAGCACCTTCCAAACACATGACCACTACCATCTAGAAGGACAAGATCAGCAGATAGATGTGAGCACCACCACCTGGAAGTTCTCCTCCAAGTTACTCACCATCCTGACTTGGAAATATATCACTGTTCCTTCACTGTTGCTGGGTCAAAATCCTGGAACTCCCTTCCTAACAGCACTGTGGGTATACCACATGACCTGCAGTAGTTCAAGAAGGTAGCTCACCACCACCTTCTTAAGGGCAACTAGGAATGGGCAATAAATGCTGACCCAGCCAGCGAACCCCACATCCCGTAAAATGAATTTTAAAAAAGTGGGGTGAGAAGAAAGGAATGTAGTGGTAGTAGGGGACAATATAGTGAGGGGGAGGGACACTGTTTTCTGCAGCAAAGAGCGAGAGTCCAGGCAGCTGTGTTGGTTGACCAGTGCCAGGGTTCAGGGCATCTGATCAGGGCAGGAGAGGAACTTGCAGTGGGAGATGGAGGATCTAGTTGTTGTGGTCCATGTAGGTACCAATGACATAGGTAGAACTAGGAAAGATGTTCTCTGTACAGAGTATGAGGCGCTAAGCATTAAATTAAAAAGCAGAACATCAAAGGTAATCACCTATGGATTATTACCTGAGCTACATGCAAATTGACATAGGGTGCATAAAATTAGAGAGATGAATACGTGTCTCAAAGACTGGTGTGGGAGCAGTGGGTTTCGGTTTGTGGGGCACCAGCACCAGTACTGGGGAAAGTAGGACCTGTACCATTGGAATGGTCTATACCTGAACCGTGCTGGGGCTGATGTTCAAGAGAGTTGCGTAACTAGGGAAGTAGAGAGGGTTTCAAAGTAAATAGTGGGGGCAAGAGGTCAAATTTGGGAAGATGTGGTAAACCAAAGAATAGAGACAAGACAAGAGAGAAAGGTATTAATGTGGGAAATGATAAACTGACTGTGACAGGAAGGGACAGAAAATACAAGGCTAAGAGTAAATCAGCCGATAAAGCCAGAGGTTACAAAAATAATAAAAGGACAAAACGAAAGGCTCTGGGCGAAACTTCATGCCAGTGGGATTTTATGGTCCCGCTAAAGGCAATGGACTTTTGAATGGCTCGCTGCATTTTACAGCCTCACTCCTGCTATGACAGGGCCATGAAATTCTGCCCTCTGTATCTGAATGCATGTAGCATTCAAAACAAAACAGGTGAACTGAGAGCGCAATAGAAATAAATGAGTACGATTTTTAGCCATTACAGGGACTTGGCTGCAGGATGATGTAGATTGGGACCTGAACATGAAGAATACTTGACATTTAGGAAGGACAGGAAGCTAGGAAAAGGTGGAGGGGTGGCTCTGTTAATTAATGATGGTATTAGCACACAGGAGAGGGGTGACCTAAGTTCAGGAAACCAGGATGTAGAAACGGTTTGGGTAAAGATGAGAAATGATAAAGGCAAGAAGTAATTTGTGGGATTGGTGTAAAGGCCCCTAACAGTAACCATATGGTAGGATGGGGATAAACAAAGAAATAAAGGGAGCTTGTTAGAAAGGTACGATGATAATCATGGGGGATTTTAATCTGCTTGTAGGCTGGGAATATCAGATAGGCATAGGTGGCCTAGGTGAGGAATTGATAGAATGTTTTTGGGGTAGTTTGTTAGAATAGCATGTTCTGGCACCAACCAGGGAGCAGGCTATACTGGATCTGGTATTGTGCAACGAGATAGGATTAATTACTGACCTCATAGTGAAGGCGCTGCTAGGTAGCAGCAATCATGTTATGATTCAATTTTACCTTCAGTTTGAGGGAAAGGAGAGTAGGTCCAAGACTAGTATTTTAAACTTAAATAAGGGCAATTATGAAGGCATGAAAGCACAGCTAGTTAAAGTGAACTGGCAAATTAGGTTAAGAGATAGATCAATAGAGATGCAGTAGAGGAAATTTAAGGGGATATTTCAGAATAGATACATTCCAACTAGAAAGAAAAATTCCAAGGAAAGGACCCAGCACCTCTGGTTAACTAAAACAATTAAAGATGAAGTATCAAACTATCTTTGATAGAAGAGAAACTTCTTTAGCCAGAGAGTGGTGAATCTATGGAATTCATTGCCACAGAAGGCTGTGGAGGCCAGGTCATTGAGTGTATTTAAGACTGAGATAGATAGGTTCTTGATTGGTAAGGGGATAAAAGGTTACGGGGAGAAGGTGGGAGAATGGGGTTGAGAAACTTATCAGCCATGATTGAATGGCGGAGCAGACTCGATGGGCCGAATGGCATAATTTCTGCTCCTATGTCTTATGGTCTTATGGTCTAAACTTAAAGCATGTAATTGCGCAAAGATTGGTGGCAGGTCAGAAGATTGGACAGAATATGAAAAACAGCAGAGAATGATTAAAAGATTGATAAGGAGGGAAAAATTAGAGTATGAGAGAAAGCTAGCTAGAAATATAAAGGCAGTAAGAGTTTCTTTAGATCATCCATCTTTGTGCAATTATATGCTTTTTCTTTAAGTTTGATACTATCTTTAAAAAAGAAGTTAAAAAACGAATGTTGGTCCTATAGAAAGTGAGTCTGAGGAATTAATAATGGAAAATAGGAAATTACAGATGAAATTAACTGATATTTTGCATCGGTCTTCACTGTAGAGAATACAAATAACATCCCAGAAATAGCTATCAATCAGGAATTGGAAGGGAGGGAGGAACTCAGGAAAATTACAATCACCAGGGAAGTGGTACTGAGAAAGTTGTTGGAGCTGCGGGCTGACAAGTCCCCGGTTCCTGATGGATTTCATCCTAGGGTCTGAAAAGAAGTGGCTAGTGAAATAGTTGATACATTGGTTTTAATTTTCCAAAATTCCATAGATTCGGGGAAGGTTCCATTAGATTGGAAAATAGCAAATGTAACTCCTCTATTTAAAAAGGGAGGGAGACAGAAAGCTGGAAACTACAGGCCAGTTAGCTTAACATCTGTCATAGGGAAAATGTTAGAAGCTATTATTAAAGATGTTAAAGCAGGGCACTTGGAAAATTCAGTGTAATCAAGCAGAGTCAACATGGTTTTGTGAGAGGGAAATCATGTTTAACCAATCTATTGGAGTATTTTGAAGAAGCAAAAGTGCTGTGGATAAAGGGGAACCAGTGTATGTACTGTGTTTAGATTTACAGAAGCCATTTGATAAAGGTTATTGCGAAAAATAAAAGCTCATGGTATAGCGGGTAACATTGGCATGGATTGATATGAAGGTTGGCTAGCTAACGGGAAACAGAGGGCAGGCATAAATCGACCTTTTTCTGGTTGGCAGGATGTAGCAAGTGGTGTGCCACTGGGATCAGTGCTGGGGTTTCAACTTTTTACAATTTATATAAATGACTTGGATGAAAGGACCAAAGGTATGGTTGCCAAATTTGCTGATGACACAAAGATAGGATAGTAAGATGTGAATAGTAGACGTGACTCTGGGATGGTATGTTGCCTCCCTGGTCCCAGGGTTAAGAATGTTACGGAGCGGCTGCAGGACATTCTCCTGGGGGAGGGTGAACAGCCAGAGGCCGTGGTCCACATTGGTATCAATGACTTAGGTAGGAAAGGGAATGAGTCCTGAAAGCAGATTTTAGGGAGCTAGGAAAGCTGGACCTCTAAAGCAGTAGTCTCAGGTTTATTCCCAGTCCCACATGCTGGTGAGCATAGAAATAGTAGAATTGAGCTATTGAACACTGGCAGCAAAGCTGGTGAAGGAGGGAGGGCATCAGATTTCTGAGACATTGGGACCAGTTCTAGGGAAGGTAGGATCTGTACAAGCCAGACGGTCTACACCTGAACAGGACGGGGATGTATGTCCTCACAGGGAGGTTTGCTAGTGCTGTTGGGGAGGGTTTAAACTAGATTGGCAAGGGGATGGGAGTCTGAGGGCAGATTCAGATAGGACAAATTCAGAACAGGGAACGGGAGACAGAAAATTAGCAAGTGACTCTGAAAGACAGAAGAAGCAAAGATTAAAAAAGTGTACAGCACAGGAATTTGGCAGTGTTAAAAGGTATATTTGTAAATGTAAGGAGTATTGCAAATAAAACTAACGAGCTGAGGGCATGGGGAAACATGATACCATCACTATAATGGAAACTTGGCTTAAAGATGGGCAAAAATGGCAGCTCAACATCCCTGGATATAGAGTTTTCAGGCAGGATAGAGAGGGGGATAAAAAGGTGGGGCTGTAGCATTATTGGTTAAAGAATCAATTACAGCTGTGAGGAGGGATGATATACTAAATGAATCATCAAATAAAGCCATATGGGTTGAGCTCAGAAATAAAAAAAGGGCAGCCACACTGCTAGGAGTGTACTATAGACCTCCAAGTAGTAAGAAGGAGATGGAAGAGCAAATCTGTAGGCAAATTTCTGAGTGCAAAAACAATAGGGCAATAATCGTTGGGGACTTTAACTACCTTTAACTACCTAATACCAATGGGGATATGAACAATGTGAAGGGCATAGAGGGCACAAAATTCTTGAACTGCATTCAAGAGAACGTCTTTAGCCAGCTTGTAACAAGCCTAACGAGAGGGGACGTAATTCTAGATTTAATCTTAGGAAATGAAGCAGGGAAAGTGGGTGAAGTAGCAGTAGGGAATACACAATAAACAGGAGGATATTGAGAGGGGTAGAGGAAGTGATAGACCTTGGAGTGCATGTCCACAGGTCCCTGAAGGTGGCAGGACAGGTGGATAAGGTGGTAAAGAAAGCATATGGAATGCTTTCCTTTACTGGATGAGATATGGAATACAAAATCAGGGATGTAATGCTGGAACTGTATAAAATGCTGGTTAGGCCACAGCTGGAATTTCGTGTACCGTTCTGGTCGCCACATTACAGGAAGGACATAATTGAGCTGGAGGAAGTACAGAGGAGATTTACAAGAATGTCAGGTTGAAAATTGCAGCTATGAGGAAATATTGGATAGGCTGGATTGTTTTACTTAGAACAGAGCAGGCCGAGGAGTGACTTGAGGTGTTCAAGATTATGAAGGGCCTAGATAGTGGAGAGGTCAATTACCAGGGGGCACAGATTTAAGGGTTAGAGGGGACATGATGAAAAACGTCTTCACCCAGAGGGTGGGGATTGCCTGGAATTTGCTGCCTGGTTTGATGGTGGAGGCAGAAACCCTCAAGTCATTTAAAAAATAACTGGATCTGCACCTGAAGTGCTGTAGCCTGCAAGGCTTCGGACGAGGTGCTGGAAGGTGGGATTAGAATGGGCGGCTAGTTTCTTATTTTTCAGCTGGTGCAGACACGATGGACTGAATGGCCTCTTTTTGTGCTGTAACTTTTCTATGGTCCTGCGTTTTCTAAGAGGACACAAGGAGGCTACAGAGTGATATAGATAGGTTAAATGAGAGGGCAAAGACCTGGCAAATGGAGTATCATGTGGGAAAGTGAAATTGGTTATTTTGGCAGGAAAAATAAAAAAAAAGCATATTATCTAAATGGAGATTGCAGAGCTTTGAGATGCAGAAGGATCTAGGTGTCCTAGAGGATGAATCACAAAAAGGCTAATATGCAGGTGCAGCAAGTAATTAGGAAAATTAGTACAATGTTATCATTTATTGCAAGGGGAATTGAGTAGTAGAGAGGTTATGTTTCAGTTATACAGAGCATTGGTGAGGCCACATCTGGAGTACTATGTATAGTAATGGTCTCCGTATTTAAGGAATGATGTAAATGCATTAGAGGCAGTTCAGAGAAGGTTTGCTAAACTCAATCTGGATCAGGCGGGTTGTCTTATGGCGAAAGGTTGGACAGGCTAGGCTTGTACCAGCTCCAGTTTAGAAGAGTAAGGGGTGACTTGATCGAAACATATAAGATCCTGAAGGGCCTTGACAGGGACGATGTGGAGAGGATGTGGGAGAATCTAGTACTAGGGGCCACTGTTTAAAAATACGGGGTCATCCTTTTAGGACAGAAATGAGGAGAAATTTTCTCTTAGAGGGTTGTGAGTCTTTGGAATTCTCTTCCTCAAAAGGCAGTGGAAGCAGAGTGATTGACCATTTTTAAGGCAGAGGAGATAGTTTCTTGATAAGCAAGGGGGTGAAAGATTATCAAGGGTAGGTGAGAATGTGGAGGTGAGGTTACAATCAGATCAGTCATGATCTTATTGAATGGCAGAGCAGGCTTGAAGGGCCATGTGGCCTACTTCTGCTCCTAATTTGTATGTTCGTATGGATAGGCCAGCCCAGGCAAGGCAGCAAAAGGGTTAAGGGGCAGAGGAGGGAAATCATATTTTTATCACTTTCTGGTGATATCCCAACAGTTTCCAGCTGGGATCATGGAAGAACACTCTGGCCAATGTGTTTAATGATGCCATGAAAATGTCAGACCAAAAGTAATTCAATGTGAAGGCAATAAACATTCATACACTAATATTCAAAGCCTCTAGCTACAAAGCACTGGTGTTTTGTTTCAGAGTTATAACCCCAGGGCGGTAGATCAATGTACACAAGGGAAAGTGCACGAACAATAGAAGGATGCAAGCAATTAGGATGAGTTTAAGAAAATTGTTTCAGAAAACATTACTAATATTAAGCATCATTCAGCATTTTCTATTGTCTCTGCTGTCTCCTAGTGGCTATTTGGAGCCATTTCCAGTAGCTTCCTGGTTTCCACTATCTTTACTGGTTCTTTGGAAATAAATTGTCAAAAATGTAAATTATTTTATTATTCTTTCTTTAAATTATTGTCTATTTTTTTCTCCTTTGCTTTCCATTGAACCTACCCACACTACATTCTGTCCCTCCAAGTAAAATCAGGCAGCCTGACCTATTCTGTAATGGGGTAAATGGATAGCTGAGCAGAAGCCTTGAGATTATGTTGGCTCTAATGTATTTTTCCCTCCTTCCCTATGAGTAAATTAATGACATTATCAGGATATTTATCCCATTGGCATTGATGAAAACTGAAAATTCACCTCTCATCTCTCAGTGGCATAATATATCAGTGCCCCAATATTGGTATACTATTATCTCCAATCTTTCCTTTTCAAATTCCTTGAATGTACTGTAATGACCCAAATCTGTGCTCCTATTTTCAGAAATTCTATGTTTTAATACTCCAATTAGGTTTCTGTCCCAGAACAGAACTAAAACATCAACTTAATTCATAGTTGCTTGGTAGTACAAAACTTGTGCTGCTGAAGAAAGAGATATGCTGTTGATGCTTTTTGTCTTGCACTCATCAGGACAGATGCAAGAATACCAAATTTCAAAGGGAACAGTAATTTATACTGTAGTATAAATATAACACAGGAGACTGCAGTAGAAATTATTGCTCGCTTTGATATCTGGCATCCTTGCATCTATCCTAATGAGTGCTGTTATGACCAGTCCCTGGGTGAGGTCCGCCAATTTGTTATGGTCCAGATGGGATCCGCCAAATTGTTAACTTCCTGAACGGGACCCGAATTCTGTTACCCTCCCGGCTGAGGAGGATTGAGCTGGTTCCCCTTCTTTATTCAACCCCCTCGGTTGGTCACAACAAAGCTTAATTTAAAAGGGATTCCTTCCCTCGTGGTTACCTTTCCCCAGTCCAAATGTATTTATGTTTTAGAAGGAGCCAATTTAACCAGGCTCCCTTCAGTCAAAGAAAGAGAAAGTTTATTAGTTGCTAAAAACCCCGAGGAAAAAATAATAAAAATGCAACACACATACACACAGATCAGAAGTGAGAAGTTGAGTCCAAAAGTGAAAGTAAAAAGATATATGAATTCATCTTTGGCTTGTTCGTGAGTTGATGGCGAAATGTTACGACCGTTAAGTTGGGTGATTCTGCCACAGTGGACTTTGGCAGTTCAGCAGTTGGTTTGGAGACACTTGGTTCTGCAGGTTAGCTGAAGGAGTTGTCCTGTTTCCTTTTTGACTGTGGCTTTGCTGTCTTTCCTCCAGCCAGAGAAAGAGAGATAGACTTTTAGCTACAAGCTGCAGGGATGCCTAGCTGATGTTCTTCTGCTGTGGCCTTCACAGCACACACTAACACACCAGAACTAGAACACACAGATCAGGTTTGCAGCTAGCTTTTTAATCCATTCCCTTGTCTATTCCTGGAAGGGAAAAAGCAAACATGTCTTTCGCCTAGAATCTGCTCTCTTTCAACTCAGACCATTTCCACATTCTGCGTTATAACTCAACAGGAGATGGTTTCTGCTGAGATGTGGTAATCATTGTCTCCACAACCACAGGAGATTAAAGTTCAGTCTTTTGCATTGCATCTCATAATTTCAAGTGTCTCTGTCTGCAGTGGGCCTTGAGGCCTTTTTAGGTGTGCCATTCCGTTCTCTCTGGACAAGTCGGTCAAGTATAATCCACATAGGAATTTTCCAGAAAGTGGTTACTTTACATTCTCAGCGAGCATTTGCTTGTATATTGCTTTTAAAAACACATGTCTTCCTCGAGAAGTTCAATATGCCTGTAAGTAATTCAGGGCTGTGATCTGCAGTTATGACAAGTGCAAGACAAAAAGCTTCAACAGCATGTATCTTTTTTCAGCAATACTTAATTTATATAGCGCTTTTAAAGTAATGAAATGTCCCAAGGTGCTTCAAAGGGAGCATTATAAAACAAAACACAACATTGAGCCACATAAGTGATATTACAAAAGCTTAGTCTAAAGATAGGTTTTAAGGAGTATCTTGAAGGAGGAAAGTGCAGTATAGAGGTGGAGAGGTTTAGGCAGGGTATTCCAAAGCTTAAAGCCAAGGCTACTGAAGGCACGTCTACCAATCAATTAAAATCAGGAATGCTCAAGAGTTCAGAATTAAAGGGCTGTGGGGATGGAGGAGATTACAGAAAGACAGAGGGATTTGAAAAGGAGGATGAAAATTTTAAAATCAAAGCATCCTTGACTAGGAGTCAATGTGGGTCAGAGAGCACAAGGCTGATAGGGGAATGGGACTTGGTGTGAGCTGAGTTTTGGCTCTTATCAAAGGCACAAATGACATCTTACGTGAATGTGACTGGTAAACTATCCCTCCTTGTCCTTTTCAGCTTGTCTGTAACCTTTCACATGGTTCACCACACCATCCTCCTGCAATTTCATTGTCCAGATGGGTAGGACTGCCAATGAATCACCTGAAATGGCTTCACTTCCAGCTCCGGCACCATTACCTCTGGTGTCCCCCAAGGACTATCCCTGTATCCCTCCTTTTTCTCATTCTCCCCCTCGGTGATGTCATCTGAAAACACAGCATCATTTTTTGCATGTACACTGATGACATGCAGCTCTGCCTTACAACTGCCTTTAAATCCGTCCCTATTTTTATGTTGGCAGACTGCTTGTCCAATATCCAGCACTGGATGAGCAGAAATTTCCTCCAAATAAATATTGGGAAGATTGAAACCATTGTCTTCAGTGCCTGCAACAAACTCCATTCCCTAGCCATGAACTCTGCCCTCCCTGTGGCAACTGCATGAGGCTGAAGAGAACTGTTTGCAATCTTGGTGCCGTATTTGACCACATAATGAGCTTCCAACCACATATCTGCAGCAGCACTAAGACTGCCTATTTCCATCCCCATACCATTGCCTGACACTGCCCTGCAGGTGCCCTCAGGTGCTGGCATTCTCCTAACCCATGCTGCTTGGCTGCACTGTTAGCTTGAACTGTGGGGGAGACTGGTCCAAACCGGGATGATGACATTGCAGGGGGCTGTGAGCGCCTCCACCAGCGACTGCTCCATGATCAGCTTTAGCAAGGAGATTGTACAACTTTCCCAGTCGTCCAACTGTTCTGCAGTCCATCAGAACGCTCATTAGTTTGCAGTCTGTGCCCGAGGGGTGCAAGGTTCTGGAGCACTTGCTGGCACTTTGATGCCTCTACGTTGCTTGAGTGGGCAGATAAGCTAGAGACCTGACTCCAATCATATCAATGTGACTGCACCTGAAACTGTTTCAGTTGCAGGGGAATGGTCACTTTATACAGGAGTCATGCACACTCCCTGGCAGAGGCAGCATTAGCACTAGGAGCAGCAGGAGCAATACCAGAGCAGGAGCAGCTGCCTTCTCTTAAACCAACTGTCATTCGATAGGAGAAAGGGAATTGACACAGATATCCAGCTGGAGGGAGGTTAGATCGCAAACACAGGCAGAGGGTCAGCTGTAGCAGCAGTGTGTGCCATCTACAAGATCCACGGCAGCATTCACCAATGCTCCTTTGACAACACCTTCCAAACCCGTGACCTTTACCATCTAGAATGGCAAGGGCTGCAGATGCATGGGAACACCACCACCTGTAAGTTCCCCTCCAAGCCACACACCATCCTGATTTGGAACTATATTGCCTGTTCCTTTACTGTTACTGGGTCAAAATCATGGAACTCCATTCCTAACAGCACTGTGGGTGTATCTACATCACGGGGACTGCAGTGGTTCAATGAAGGCGGTCATCGCCACCTTCTCAAGGCCAATTAGGGATGGACAATAAATGCTGTCCTAGGTCAGTGACACTCCTGACAAATGGACCTGTGTGGGAATTGCCTGGGAAGTTTCAAATTCCGATGGGCAATTCCCTGCTCCCCAAGACCCTCTGTGAATGTTTCAGAATCTGAGTTAGAGTAGGTGACTTCGAACAATTCCGATGTACTTTCCTGAATAGTTACCCAGGAAATGTTAGACAGATTAAAACCTAGACTAACTCCTGGGTAACAACAGAACTTACCCTCCCTGACCCACCAACTGCCCCCCTTGCCCCCCCTCCAACCACCTGACTACCCCCAAGCACCCAACTGGCCCGTTAACCTGACCCAATTAACCCCCAACCTGACTGCCCACCCAGCCACTTGACTACCCAACTATCCTCCAACCTGACCCAAACACCTGACTGCCACACTACCCACCTCACCCACCTGCTACCTCACCCACCTGCCGCCTCACCTACCTACCACCTGAAATACCTACTGCCTCACCCACCTGCCATGATACCCACCTACCACCTCACTCATGCTACTCACCTATCCACTTACCTCACCCACCCTACCCACCTACCCATTCACCTGCTCACCCATCCATTCACTCATTCTCTAACATTCAAACTGGACATTTAAGCTTACCATAAGGCAGCTCGTGCCATAAAAAAGGGGCGTGTCCTGTTGACCCCCAAACCATCCGCCCCCCCCACCACCCCCCCTGGCTTTACTCTATTGCAGTGGAGTTTTCCAAGGGACTTTGCGCTCTGCATTACTGGGAAAACTGGGCTTGGAAGATCTCAGAAGAAATGTGGAGCAGTGTCAAGTTGGGGGAATGTTCGAACAGAGCAGTAATTGGAGAATGATTGCTGCTCCTTGGAGGACTTGGGCCTTTGAGCTTCTCTGTTACTTTTAAATACTTTATAACTGGCAACTTGACAAATGGCTAATAATGTAATTTCTTTGAGACTTTCTTAGGCATAGACCTTTCCAAATGCATTTAAATCACTGCTACTGGGGTCACAATGGTTGACCGTACCTCACCATTATGCTTATGATGGTAGATGATCCAAGTTGATGCTGCCACTGTTTTCATTAGGCATGTGCAGTCTGTGCAGCACTAGGACCTTCAGTTTCTAGGATCAGGCACTTATCAATTCACACTTGTTTTTTTTTGTGAATTGGGGGATGTGTTTATACTTAACTAAAGATGGCTCTACTCATACACGAATATTGGTCAGCTGGACCAGTTCCCCACCACTCCAGTCGAACTGTACCCCAGCATTCGGGGATAAGTAAAAGAGGAAAACTGGAGGAAAAAATAAAGGGATTGTGACAGCAATTGGTAAAGGTTCTCCCTCTTAGCGAGAATGCAAGACCTAATAGGAATGTATTCCCTTGAATATCGAAGTTTAATGGGTGATTGAGGATTCTAGGCTTTGGAAAGGAATTGGTAGGGTAGCTAAAGAGAATTTTTTTCTGCTGGTGGTTAGTCTAGGACAAGTGGACATAACCTTACTGTCAGAGCCAGGACATTTCAGAAGAGAAGTTAGGATACACTTCTACATACAATAAGTGCTAGCTCGATTAATAATTCAAAATCTGGGATTGATAGATGTTTTCCTAGCCAAGGGTTATGAAAGGAAATGGAGCTAACGTGGGTGGATGGAGTTAGGATACAGATCAGTCATAATTTAATTGAATGGAAGAATAGGCTTTGGGGTAGGTAGCTTGCACTGTTCCTATGTTCCTCCTGACTGAAAATATGACCGTGGTTGGAAACTTTTCTCTTCATATGCGGTGTAGATCCTCTCCCTGATCACGCATTACAAAACTGCTTTGGTGGGCCGTGACAGAATCTGCATGCCATAATGTTACAAACACATTCCTGTAATCAGCCAAGGGTGTAGAAAATGAGCTGATTTTAGTTTAGTAGTTCCAACATTTTAAAACAGCTGCTCAGGTGTGTCACTTTCTCATGGAACAGGCCAGGTTTATTTACAATCAACATTTTAACTATCTCCCCAAGTTAGATATTGTTATTTACTGTATTTCTGGTTAGATATATTGGCCTAGATTTTGCAGTCAACAAAAAAGGGATGAAACTACTCGCTGACCTCAAAGGAAGCTGGCCGCAAAGGTCTAGCAAGCTCCAATGGGTTGATTTTCTCTATTCTGATATGATTTTGACACTGGCACCATCTGTGGTGCCCAGAAAAGTGAAGCCATTGGGCCATTGACCAATTAAAATGAAGAATTCTCACAGACAGCAAACCAGGAAGTGAAAAACTTGGATTGTGATTCACTTTTTAATCGTTTTACACAAAACAAATTAAAGAATAGAACATACACAAGGGATTAAGATAAAAGCTGAAAGAGTGTAAAGAAATGTTAAGAAATAGAAATTAATTTTTATAATTTTGAAAATCATGAAGCTTTTAAGATTTTTGTGAGGGAATGACACTACACACTTATAAACCTATTTTGTAGGGTGAAAGTTGCTGTTCATTAGTAATTAGAGCTAGGTATGCTGTATAAACTCAGGTACACCTCATTCACCTAGGCAGTGCACCCTGTGGGGAAGCAGAGGATCACTGACAGCAACCTCTAGATTTCAGCATTTAACTCCACATGTGTTGTAGCCACAAGTTCTGCCAATTTTACGATGTACTGATGGTGAGTTCTGACAGCTTTGCCATCATTCCAACCACAAATTCCACACCATAATCCAGGAGCTGTCCAGCCTTAAAGTATCAATTTCCTGATAACTTGATTGAGTATCAAGATTCTGAAATTATACCTTGATGCTGGAGTGCAATGGAAAATAGCCCATAGACTTACAGAGCTATCTTAAGTGTTATAACGCAGGACCTGATTTTTAAAAAAGATAAGTAGGAATATTTTTAAACTGCCAAGGGGAAGCAGTTATGGGGTCAGGTAGCAGGGTTAAAGCTCCAAAGAGTGATGTTGAATCGAATAACTGACATGATCTGACCCACTTCTGAATTTAACCAGGTGTGTTTGCAGGTGAACAAGAAACTCCTATGGAGCTGTTGAATAAATAATTAAAATGTTCAAAGAGAGAATTAACTGAGGATTTAACCTGGCACATGAATTCCCTGAGCTGTTTGGAACCTATCAGGATGCACTAGGCGAGAGCACAGCAGGAGGTGCTTGTTTAGTGAAACTGACAGGATGGGAAGTCTTTAAACAGTGAAACTGAATAGCAGCAGCCATGCCCTGGTGAGAGACACGTGCTCATCTCACTTCTTCCGTGAATGTGCTTTCACTGTTGGATTTCCAACATCTGGAAGTCAGTTCACCCATCGTGCACTTCACTTGCTTTGATCTGTACTTCCCTTCACCAGGGCATGGGAGCAGCTTTTGCAGCTCCAACTTGTACCTCTGATGAGGAACAAGACAAGCAGCGCCAGAGGCAGCAGTAGCACTAGGAGAAGCAGGAGCAATACCAACAGCAGGAGCAGCTGTCTTCTCTTCAACCACCTGCCGCTCCACTGGAGAAAGGGGATGGACACAGATATTCAGCTGGAGGGAGGTTAGATCCCCAACACAGGCAGAGGATCAGCTCTCTCAACATGTCTGAACACCAGTGCCCCAGGAGCCTTAGGCTTTCATAGCATGTTATTGTTAACTGCAAGCCTCCTGGAACAAGGCCTCCTTCGCAGTGGACTAGGTAGGCACGCATTACTAGTGGCCATCCAGGTGGCTATCACTGGAAGACCACCCACCCCCTGGTTCTCTGTCCCTCCCTGGAACTCTGTGCTCTTTTTTTCTGCAAGGAAAGGACATAAGGATAAGCGAGTGTGAGAAATGGATTTTGTGGAGAGTCTCTGGCTTCACTGCTGGAAGTGCGTTGGGACATTTATTTGAGTCAAGGCACTAAGTTTTTTGTTTATTCATTCACGGGATGTGGGCTTCGCTGGCTGGGCCAGCATTTATTGCCCATCCCTAATTGCCCTTGAGAAGGTGGTGGTGAGCTGCCTTCTTGAACCGCTGCAGTCCATGTGGTGTGGGTAGACTCACAGTGCTGTTAGGGAGGGAGTGCCAGGATTTGACCCAGTGACAGTGAAGGAATGGCGATATATTTCCAATCAGGGTGGTAAGTGACTTGGAGGGGAACTTCCAGGTGGTGGTGTTCCCATGTATCTGCTGCCCTTGTCTTTCTAGATGGTAGTGGTTGCCATTATATTAATAGTTTTGTCTGGAACATAGATCCACTTGTTTGACAAAAATGAGAACAGCTTTTCCAAGAGAATGTAATTTGTCAGCTTTCACATTACATGACATACTGGTATTTGCATATTATTGAAATTTGCCCTGCATTATATGCAATGGTCAGTTGTGTAGAAGAAGCCTTTAATTGAAGCATTTTCACAGTTGTTTAAGGGAATTGAGGATATTTTTACTGATGACTTAGATCATAGACCAACCAAGTCCTGAACCGTAGCCTGAATAATAGCCTTTATAACTTAACCCAGCTGCTGTTCGCAAATGTGAAAGATTATATCTGCATTTACATGTTATAAAAAAAACGACTGTTCAGTGAGTAAGAGGAATGTGAATATGTAAGAAGTAAAGTTATCCAGTCTTCCAAATAAAAAGCTTTGACTGCAAATTGCGTGCTTTTTAAGAGTGTATATAGTCAGTAGAAATGCATCTTTATCAAAGCTGACATCTTCTTGCACTAACTTAAAATGTAGTCAGTTTGGCAAGCTGATGCAAATCCACAATTTGGTTGTTAAGGTGAAATGAGAATGGGTGTGCTGTCCGATTATCTTTCATCATCAAACTACTCTCTTTAGTTTCTTTGGGTATGGCTGAAGTTTTCTGTCACACGCAATTTCCAGTAAACAAATACAAATATTTTGACTTTGCCTTGACTCAGAAAAAAAATATGGAAAAGAAGCCTACAGATTATAAAGAAAGAGAAATTTTGCCATTTTGCACCTATTTTTTTGGATTCAGATAAAACAGAAACCACTCAATGGAATGAAAAATAGCAACAAAAAAATGCCCCCATTGTCTGTGAATTCCTTTCAGGATTTTTTTGAGAGATGTGATAAAGTTATATACAAATGCATGCTCTTTATTTTTCCATTAGCACGTTTAAAAAAAGAGTTGGATGAATATCTGGTTGGGAATGCTATTGAGGGTTATAAGGAAAGGCCCAAATACAGACAGTCAAACGTGCTGTAGAATATCATGGTTTCTGCATTGATAAACCAAGAAAATGTCATACTCAGGAAAGTACCTAGTCAAGAATAAACAATGCAGGATGTAAGGTAAGTGTTCTGGAGTTTTGTTAGATTTCCCTTCATGGAGAGCAGGAAGAATCTTTACAGCCTTTCTCATCAGGAGATTAAATGGGTTAGTTAGAGTTCATGATAAAGTGAATTGTACATAACTTGGGGAAGCATCAAGCTTGATTAGCTAAATTGCCTTTCTCATTTCTCGGGAAAAGCAGAACTGAATGCTGTGACATGCATAACACAGATTGCCTTTTACCTGTAGGGAAGCATAGGCACCCTTCTCCGTACCTATTCTAGATGACACAACTCAGATAAGCGAACTTAACTGTGTAGGGAGTTTATGGTTGAGCTTTGTTTTGTTGCAAAAATTGATTTCTTGAAAAAAAATATACAAACATTTTATCTATTAACTGCAGGGGCAGCCAGGCTCATTAGGAAGACATGGTCCACCAGGTTCCCCCGGACTTCAAGGACCACAAGGCCCACCAGGATTAAAAGGACAAAGTGGAGAACGTGGACTGCCTGGATTTGCTGGAATTAAAGGGGACCAAGTAAGATGAAACAAAACATAGCTGCATGCAAAATTTATTACCCACCGCCATCTGACGTGATGAGAGTAACCCAGCCATTTGCCAACTTGCAACAACATAAAAATACATTAGGGATAACGGCCAGAAGATTGAACTGACAGCTCAAAGCTAGTCCAGGTAGCAGGAAACTGGGCTTTGTTTTTTTAGAGGCACCATTTTGTAGATCAATGTTTCTGTGCTCCCTAACAGTACGGTGGGTGTACCTACATCACTGCAGCGGTTCAAGAAGACAGCTCACCTCCATCTTCTGAAGGGCAAGCGGGGATGGCCTGGCCAGCGAAGCCCACACCCCATAAAAGAATTTTTAAAATTCCCATCTGCATTTGAAGTCTGGGTCAATGATATTTCAAGGCTTCACAAATTTAGGAAGGGAAAAAAATGCTCAGTTTCATTTAACTGCTATTTGACAACAGCAACAAGATACCCTGAATACCTGAAATTGTCTAAGATTGCCCTCGGCTGCTCTGGTTCTAGAAACTGTGCTAGAGCAGCTTTGGTAGATGAATGGGAGTGGATCAGCAGTTTGTCCTGTTAATTGTTATAAAGAGAAAGGAGAGAAAATACTTTACACAGTTCTATAATTGTTTTCATTTTCCAGGGTCCTACTGGTGTTCCTGGCTTTCTAGGATTAGATGGCATTCCAGTGAGTATTTATTGAACTTTTTCCACGTGTTGACCATAATGTAATTGTAGCTGTACATTTATATCTGATAGACTGATCTGGTCTACTTATGATCTAGCCAGATACCACGTTTCTCAAGCTCAGCACGATACAATAATATGAATCCTACACCTGCAGATGGTTCCATAATGACGTCTTAAAATATTGATCATTTTAGGGGTTTCCAGGGCTGCAAGGCCCAAGGGGGCCTCCTGGATTGGATGGATGCAATGGATCTCGAGGAGACACTGGCCCCCTAGGAAGTGAAGGATATCCAGGAAGACCTGGTTTACCGGTAGGGATATCTTTATTGAATCTAATCATAAGGAGCCGTAACTTCAGATGGAAAGTTGTGAACATATGGAGAAGCATGTCACCACTCAGAATTGAATACTGATTCAATGCAGTCATTGTAAAGGGAATTGAATATATTTTTCGTTCAGGAGAATAAAGGGATATGGCACTGGAGAGAAAAATGGTGAAACTAATGAGGTCCTGGGAAAGAACTTGGATGGTGGGATGAGCCAATGGGAAAAATATTCCCCCCGTTGGGGGGGGAAGTGCAGGAGAGGGCGAGGGCAGGCGCACCTCCGATCGGCGCTCTAGATCGGTTGGTGGGGTGGGGGGGGGGCACCATTTTAAGTGGGCGGGCCAATTAAGGCCCGCCCAGCGTGTCATCCGCCAGGAAGCACTATGTGCTCCCTCTGTGGGTTGGGGGGGTTTCCCTCAGCCGGGAGTGCGCTCTTTCGCTAAGTGCTGCCTCAGGGAGATCGGCTACGAATTAAAATTTGCAATAAAAATGATAGAAAAATTTCCCTGACATGTCCCCTCATGTGACACTGTCACATGAGTTGGGACATGTCCATCACTTTAACTGAAACCTTTATTGAAAATTCAAATACCCTCATGAAACCTCATCCCGCCCATGGGTGAGGTTTCATGCTTTTTCTGAAGCCCGACAGGCTTAAGGTTGGACGGGCAGGTCCATTAATGATTTTAATTAGTTTCCCAATGGTCTCAATAGGCCGTTGACAGGTCGGCGGGTGCACAGCTGATTCGGCTGCTCCCCCTACTGACCTGATAATGGAAATGATGCGGGGTGATGTCAGGAGTTCCATCTGAGGTCATCCCGCATCATTTTACGCATCGGCGAGCGGGCCCCGCCCCCGCTCGCTGACCCGAAAATTCTTCCCAATGGGTTGATTTGGGTTTTTTTGCATTGTTAATTTTTTTTATTTTCTTGTATTTGTCAGTCTTTTCCACCCCAACCCCTTTTAGAACATCCCCACTCCTCATGGAACAGCTCTTCACAGCTCATCCTCAAAATCTAACAGTCCACAGTCTGAAACCTCAGCACCCTTTTTGATTCTGAGCTGATATTCTAATTTCATGTTGTCTCTATTACAAAGGCTCCACCTCAGTAGCATCCCCTGTCAGCCCATCTGTCACTGAAACCTTCCTCTATGCCAATTGCCATCTCCATACACAACTATTCCATAGCTCAATCTATCTATATAGAATCTATAGATATTCCATTGCTCAATGAAAATTCAAGGAACCTTTTGGTTAGGCACTTAACAGTCTTCCAGACCCAACACAGAGTTCAGCAATGTCAGACTGTAATCTCTGCCCCAACTCTTCTCACTTTTTATTTGGAAACTTCAGTTTTACTCTCATTTTTCCCTTGTTTTTGCTTTTGGACAGAAAGCTGTTCATTATTCTGCCATTTACACATTCTCTAGACACATAATTTGTTTCTTTACTTGTTCCATTACCGTTACTTTTGGCCTTGCATCACCCCCGTTTTGTCATTTAATCTCTCCTGTCTCCCATCCTATCACAGAACTTCCCTATTGTTTGTTTTCCACTCTCTCCTCACCTTTCGCTTGCTTAAAACCTATTATATTTCTAACTTTTCCCTGTCCTGATGAAGGGTCATCGACCTAAAACACCACAAATGGTGCCTGGCCTAATGAGTATTTCCAGTGTTTTCTGTTTTTGTTTCAGATTTCCAATGTCTAAAGTATTTTGTTTATATTGCATAGCTCTCCTGGCCCCTAATTATTAAACTTCAACTTATCCAACAACCAGCTGTCCGTGTCTTGTTCCCACTAACTTCCATTTGCACATTCTTACCTGTACACGCTGTCTTATATTAGCTTCCAATCTTTCAATACCTCTAATTAAACATTCTCATCCTTGATTTCTCTTCATGGCCTCGCTCCTCTTTATCTATTTAACCTCCCGATGCCCCTACCTTCCTAAGCCTCCCTTTCCCCTGACTCTGACCTCTTTACACCATCATTCTCAACCCTACATTCAGCCACCTGGGCCCTACGCTCTGAAATTTCCTCCCCAAACACTTCTGCCTCTCCTCATTTAAGACGCTGCTTAGAACTGCACTCTTTGACCATGCTTTTGGTCACCTCTCCAAGATCTCTTCTTTGGCTTGGTATGTATTTTTTAACAGGCCTATATCTTGGGAGACTGGATTTCTGTCTGTCAGCCACAAACTAATTTTAAGAAAGTTAACCGTGTTTACAATGGTTAGGAGCGACGACAGTTAGTGGTGCGCGGGGGTGATGGAGGCGGAAAGCAGAAGTGCGAGAGGGAGGTGGGAATCGGTGAAAGTGGGAAACAGTGAGCAACTGAGGGAAAAGGTGAGTAAAGGTACTGGCTGTTGAAGTGGCTGAGAGTGTTGAGAAGTTGAAGATGGCTCAACAGCATGGAGTGGCAGCAGAAAGATATCAAGCAACAGGGTTCAGATAAGGTGGTGCTTTGGAGGTGGAACTGGAAAAGAAACTAGAAATAAGTTGAATAAACAATTAAGTTTAAGAGCGTCATATAGCTGTTTTGGAATTAGCATAAAAAGAAACACTGCTGGCATCACACTCATAGGAAGTGCATGCTATATGCAAAAGTTTTAATACATTGTGGACAAATATTTAGTATTGGATTATAGCTGAAGTTTAGAGTATGAATATCTTTTGGTAGGAACAGTAAGTTGCTTATATGCCAGAAAATGTTGGTAATGCTATTTGTTTTTGTAATGTCAAATACAACTTGTACCATATTTATTGCAGGGATCGCCAGGTCCAAAAGGGCCAAAAGGAGATTCAATAATTGATAGATTTTCTTATATGGGTTTACCGGTAAGTGTTCAATTTAAAGCACTGGTTACTGTTCATTACCTTTCCTTTCTTTCTACTGTAGTTAAGGTAGGAAATAGATGACAGCCTAGGCCCTGTCTTGAACTTTGTTGATCGAGTGAGCTAATGGACTAAATTATAATTTTTGTACTTTTGCTGTACTATTCTTGCCACTGTTGTATTCTGCAAATTAGCATGTTTGGAATATTTGTTCAACATTTTGAGTCATAGTGAGCGAGAATACAATTTTTATATCACCATTGTACTAGCTAACTTTATATAAACTCTACCATTAATTTAGGGCAGGAGAAAAGACAGGAGAACAATATGAGGGTGAAGGACTGTTCTGGGAAAAGAGTGTAGCAACACTTATAAATAGCAATAAGGCAGGAATTCACATAGCCACCAGGATAAGAGCTAACAATTCTGATACCTTTTTCTGATGTGGAGGAAAAAAATACTTCATGAATTGGGATTTATATCCAGTTAAAGCAGACTATTTGGCTGTGTATCCACACGATTCAGGTAGCCATGGAGAAAAATACTACAAGACTTTAGAAAAACACAGAAGGCAGAAAAGTGACCTTTGCAGTGTCTGAAGGGGAAGGAGAATAAGAGGCAATAGGTAAAAAATGTGGTTTGAGTTCATGAGAACAGCTGAAGAATATCAAACCTATGCTAATTGATTAACCTCAGAAAACCAGGCACAAGGAGCTTACTTTATGAGCCATCGACATTCAAGTCTAACTGTTGAAAATCTGCTCGAGCTTATTGCAGATTTGGTTGAACAGTAGATTAGTGCAATAGTGCAGTTGACTGCGATTGAATTTACTGGTGTATTTTTTCTACTTTATTAATAGTTGTCAAAAAATGAGATTATGCTTCTATGTTTGATCTCCAAAGTCTGTTCAGCTCACTTATTTGTTTGAAAAACAATCCTAACATTTAGTCTACGGGTAATCAGTTGAATAATTGTTAGCTGTGAAATCAGCGTAGAACATAAACCATGGGCGGAACTTGACGGCCCCTCCCGTCAGCCATCCCGCCGACGGCAATGGACTTTTGAACGGCTTGCCACATTTTACAGCCCTGCCCCTGCCCGTGACGGGGCCCTAAAGTGCTGGCCCATATGCTCAGACTATATTTGAACTAGCTGAATGCCTTAATCTACTGGTTCACGTACCTACAATTCATGCCCGTGCTTCCATATTAAATGTCTTTACTTTTTAAATGGTCCATTTTCATCTGGCTGCTTTACGTTTATGTTATGGATGCACGGTAGGCTAACTTGTGGGTAAAAGCATGTAAACATGGGCAACGTAACTTGGTAAGAATCACTTTAATTGTCAAACCAGCCAGAATCTGATTTCGACCTAATTTTGCAACAGAGGAAGCTGAGGAAATTGACAAAGGTTGGTCAGGAAATTGTTGACCAGCTGATTTGCCACCCAAAGGAAAACAATGTATCTGCGCATAATACTTGTGCTGATGGTTAAGAGGATAAGCTCCTACTTATTATGGTGATAATTTATGGTCTGCCAGAATACTTTCACTGTCAATGACTGAATTTTGGAAACATACAGCTCTGTCATAGGCTCTCACGGATGACACCCAGAAACCTGCCCAATGTTGTCTAAGAATGTCCAGAGCCATTTAAAGTCGTGAAGTCTGTTGCCATCTATATTGCGGAAGAGTATCTTTAGAGGCTTCACAGGGGAAATAGTGAGACTTAATAGGTAGAATTCTTTGGTCCCCGCCGGGGGGTGAGAATGGAGGCAGACGTGTCCTGAAAATACTGATGTCGGCTGGCATTCCGCTTTCCAATTCTGTTCCTACCATTTGCAAATTAGTGGAGGCTGGATTGCATCTGGTAGGGCTACCGGCCCCCATGCAGCAGGTGGCCAATTGAGTTCTTTAAGAGTCTTTTTAAGCCTACTTAATTGAGGTCGACTGGGACTTTCCAGTCAGCTTCCAGTTTGCTACAGTGGCAGGGGCCAGTTAAGGTCCTGGAGGTGGGCACCTAGTGATAGTGGGGAAGTCGGGGGAAGGCAGCACCCCAGACGGGCCTGAGGCCATTCCTGCCTGCCTGGGTGCATGTAGAGGGCGTCGTCCCCATCCACCTACAAAAGTGTTGGGCTGGCTCCAAGAACCATTTTTTAATTAAAGTTTTAAAAACGTTGGTGAGAGGGCACCTCTCAGTTACTTACCTGCTATTCCTTTCAAGCTGGAAGGCCTCTGATTGGCCCTCCAGCTTCAAGAGTCTGCCCACCACCCTTAATTGGGCAGGGTGTCTGCCATCATGTCTTCATGCCAGTTAAGGGGGTGCCTCCTCTGGGGGTGGGTTCGGGACCCAGAAGCTGTCCCAACTTCTGTTTCCTGCCCCTGTGGGGAAAATCCAGCCCAATTGTTCTAAATTGAGGAAGAGCAGACTATACATGGGTTACATGGATTGGCTGCATAAAAAGGAACAGTATGATATGGAGGTACTCCAGCAGGGAACAGTAATATATTACAGTCGTTCCCAGAGAAGTAACAGAATATTGTGGCTGCACACTGGGGAACAGTGGGATATAGAGAGTTACAAAGATAAATTTTCTACGCATTGACTATGAATGATTCGGCAAATCTAACCCACGTACGCCAAAATACATGATTGAAATGTAGGACAAAGAAACTGTTTGTGGGGAACAGTCAGTAGAAGCTCTGAACTAAGTACATGAATGCCAACTGTGGATGAAAATTGTGGCACCCATGTTGGGTGGCTAATCTGATTAGGGTAGATGAATTTTGTTAGATTCGTATTAGAAAACATTCAGCCAATTGAAGCATTTAAAGGTACCATAGAAGATTAATGGAGTAATTTGTTCTTTTGTCAACAGGGAGACCAAGGATTCCCAGGGCCAATGGGCTATCCTGTAAGTAACAAATAATTTCCTTATTTTTGCTTAGGGTTTTCCTTGGCTTTATCTGCTAAGCAGTGAATACGGGCATCTCAGAGTGATTAAAGATAATGATCTGATGAAGAGGATAAATGAGCCTCTTGTGAAATATGAGGGGAAGTGTTCAATTAAGGCAGTCAATTAATCACAGTTAACTTTAATGCATTACTTTCTTGTTAATTTATTTTTTTACATGTTACATGCTGTAGCTACATAAAGCAGCAACGGAAGTTCAATAACAGGATTCGGGGGTTGGGGGGGTGCGGGGTGGTCGGGTGGCAGCGGGAGGGAGGGTGGCTGAAAAAGGAGAGAGCAGCATAAAGGCCGGAATGGGATACAGCGAAATCCTGAGACGGCAGGGCACGGCCAGGAGAGGGATACTGGGAAGGAAAGCCTGAGAGAGGAGAGGGTAGGACGAGGATGGGGCTTAGATACTGGGAAAGAAGATCTGAATCATTTGGAAGGGCTGAGGCTCGAGCAGGATGCCACCCAGTTCGATACACTGAACATTCTACTCAGGAACACATAACCTTTGCTAATGGTGGGAATGATTTGAAAGTAACTTTAATTTCTTTTTCTTTAGTTTTCAGGTCTGAGATTTTTGAGTACCTCTGACTGTCTCTACATTAGGCTGTTAAACATCAAGGCTTTTTGTACTAATTGATGCACCTCATAATCAACCTTTGCCCCAGCAGATTAATCACCTGGTGAATAATAAAGACAAGGATGAAATATTGTCACACAGACACCAATATACCCAACAAGACAGTCAGAGATGATAATAATAAAGCTGGTACTTAGTAACAATAGTATCAATTAAATATGCAATTAAAACTAAGATTTACCGAGATTAAAGTTTTTAATGTTAATAAAATTTTAATTGTGATTAATTATAATTAATTTTTTAATTGTTTGATAGCCCTACTTTTAATTGTTTTTAACTATAACCTGAAATCTGAGATATAATTGTAGATTTTGAATTACTACAGGAGACACGTCTATTTTATAATAGAGTATACATTATCAAATTAGCCCCATGTGTGTGACTTTTGCAGCAGATTAGTGCGATTAATAGAAAAGTAGCTTGTTGGACAAAGGCTGGCTTGGCAACAGAAAACAGAAGGCGCTAATTAATTGAAAACGCACTGGGCAAGGACAATGTCAAATTAAGTGGCCAAGTGATGAGTTTAAGGAAGATTGAAAGTACTCAAAGCAATTTGGACCAATTATGCAGATGGATTGAGCAGTAGCTGATGGATTTTGCTGTTAGTAAATGTAAAGTTAGAGATATTGAAACCATGTAGACTGAAAAGTTTGCATCAGTAGAGGTTGAGAAGAAAAGTAATTCGGGTGCTTATTCACCATTCACTAAAAAAATGTCAATTAATGTGAAGGTGCTTTCAACAATGCCAATCAAGTGCCAGGGAATACCTTAGAGCATTTACTTCTAAATCAAAACAAATTACTTTTATTTTCTACAGGTCATTAATAATACCAGACATTAAACAATCCATGTTTAATAAAAAATGTGACTCTATATCTGATTTTGAGCAGATTAAAGGTTATATAAAGAAAAGTGTAAATAGAGATGGTCAAATAATGAAACACAATGAAATGAAACACAATGGGTTCAGGGTAAGTTGGCTAAAACATTAGTTAATGTTGAAGTAATTAAGTATTTTTGAATTAATCTCGAGCTTCTTTTGAACATTAACTAATGACAAAAAGTAATTTGTAAAAAAATAACATTTCATCCTAATCGTCGACAGCAGTTCCTGAGAGAAATGACACTCCAACCTGTTTAAAGGCAGAAATAGAATTGTAGAATGATGCAGCAGAAGGGAAGTCATTCAGTTCATTGCATCTGTGCTGCCTCTTTGAATCACCTGTCCGAATGTAGAATCAGTCTTGCACCAAATGCAAGATAAACCCTATTATGATGTATCATCAATGGCTGAAATAAATTATTTTTTTCCTCTCTCTTAGGGTTTTCCAGGAAATCCAGGTCTTCCAGGTATTGCAGGACCAAGAGGTCCACCTGGTTTTCCAGTAAGTAGATTATGGCTGAAATGAGATTACATCGCTATTTTCTGGGCACATCCGAGGGTTCAATAGATGTCGCTGAAATAAGGAACAGCAATGAGAGTTTAATCCTAGAAGTGCAGCAGAGAAACCAGTTTTAAATGAGATCGAGACAGTTTCACAAAAAAAGGATTGAAACATCCTGAAACCAGGTTAATTTAGGCATTTTTGTGCAGAAAGAATACACTGTAACAAAGGAGATATTGCCAGCATTGAGGTTATGTAAGGAGCTGGCATAGGACTATGTAATGGTGGAAATTCTTAAGCGAGTAAAGGTGTGTACTAGATGGAGAGTGCTTGAATTTTATTCCATGGACTGAAGTGAGCTATCCACAGTGCTGATCCATCATTGTGCTCTACCCACAACACTGACCATCACTGTGCTCTACCCACAACACTGACCATCACTGTGCTCTACCCACAACACTGACCATCACCGTGCTCTACCCACAACACTGATCAACACTGTGCTCTACCCACAACACTGACCATCACTGTGCTCTACCCACAACACTGACCATCACTGTGCTTTACCCACAACACTGACCAACACTGTGCTCTACCCACAACACTGACCAACACTGTGCTCTACCCACAACACTGACCATCACTATGCTGTACCCACAACACTGACCGTCACTGTGCTCTACCCACAACACTGACTGTCACTGTGCTCTACCCACAACACTGACCGTCACTGTGCTCTACCCACAACACTGACCATCACTGCGCTCTATGCACAACACTGACCATCACTGTGCTCTACCCACAACACTGACCATCACTGTGCTGTACCCACAACACTGACCATCACTGTGTTCTACCCACAATACTGATCCTTCAACAAAGACCTCCATAAGTTAACAAAAGTCCGACTGTACAGTAGTTGACATCTTCACACTCAGCGACACATAAAAGCACTAGAGAAATTCCATCAGTAATGCCTCTGTCATATCCTCCAGATTCAAAACAGCCCGCTTGATTGGCACCCCATCCACAAACATTCATTCCCTCCACCACTGACGCACAGTGGCAGCAGTGTGTACACTCTACAAGACGCACTGCAGGAATTCACCAAGACTCCTGTGACAGCACCTTACAAACCCACGACCACTACTATCTAGGACATGGGCAGCAGATGCATTGGAACACCACCACCTGCAAGTTCCCCTCCAAGTCACTCACCATCCTGACTTGGAAATATATCGCCGTCCCTTCAGTGTCGCTGGGTCAAAATCCTGGAACTCCCTTCCTAACAGCTCACTGGGTGTACCTACACCACATGGATTGCAGCGGTTCATGAAGGCAGCTCACCACCACCTTTCTCAAGGGCAACTAGGGATGGGGTAATAAATGCAGGCCCAGCCAGCGAAGCCCACATCCCGTGAATGAATAAAGTAAAATGTGAGGACCGTCAAACAAATGTCCTTCTTGAAGTCAGCTCCACAAGCCTTCAGGAAAAGGCCCTGCAAGATCAACTTTGCTGAACTGGACACTGTTCAGGTGGCTGAAAACAGTCTCCCCCTGTGCTCTCATTGTCAGCTATCCCTTGATTGGAGGATGATACCTCCTCAGGATGTGAGTTTCTGCCATGCGTCTTCATGTGACTGAACAGGCCATTTCTCCACCTGCAGATCCTTGGGCACATGAAGGAAGGATGTTGTATGAGGTAGTGGGATCAGGAGTGCAGGATTTGCTTCCTTTCCTTCTCTGCCGCTGCTCTGCCTCACCATTTAAGATGTTGAGACTCAAAGCGATGCAGCTTGATGGACTAGTTGTCACCATTCTGAACGGTTGTCGCAAACTCTCCCAGTCATTGATGTCAACGCTGTCGCAATTTAAGGAGAGCCTCAGAGTTTCTTTGAAGCATTTTCTTTGTCCTCCCCTGGAATATTGGCCATTTGAGAGTGGAAAAAAATAGGAACTGGTGGGGGAGACTGTTTTTGGCCATCGGTCACAGTGTCCACTCCATTCAAGTTGATTTGGCAGGAGTTTTACATGAATGCTTATGGAGTTGGCTTCAAGAAGGACCTTGGCATTTATTTGACAGCCCTCCCAGTAATTCTGAAGGATTACAGCTGAGGCATTGCTGGTGGAATTTCTCTGGTGCTCTTATGTGTTGCTAATACAGTCCAGGGCTCACTGTGGTACAGGAGTGTGGCGACAACAAATCCTCTGTACACTAGGACTTTCGTTAACTTGCGGAGGTCTTTGTTGTCAAACACTCACTGTTATAGTTTGTTGAGGGCGGAGCTGGCACAGCTGATCCGGTGTTGGATCTCTTTGTCAATGGTGGCCTTTTGAGAGAGATGGCTGCCAAAGTATAGGAAGTGCTCAACATATTCCAAAATCTCTCCTTCAGCATATAGAGGAGGTGAAATATTTGGCTGAAGCACCTGTGACAGAACAGTCCTCTTCAGGATACCCTCTGCTCACCCCAAATAGGGAGGGGTTTGGAAAAGATGCCTTAAAAATAGGCTATCCTACTTTATCCTAGCAGATGACTGTGGTCGACACACAACACTGATCCATAACTGTGTTCTACCTACAACACTGACCATCACTGGGAACTATCCACATGTTCTATCACTGGAAATTTCCCACATCAGTGATCCATCATTGGGAAATACCCACAACATTGATCCCTAACTAAGAGCTACCCACAGCTCTGATCCATCACTGGGAACCACGAGAGTGCCAATTCATCAGGAACCTTCTGCGGCATTTGTTTTAAATGCAGTAAAAAAGTGATACATCTTTGTTTCACGTTTTATTGTGGTGAAACAAGGTATTTTCATGAAAGTATTTATAAGACAATGGTTCTCAAACTAGGGTCCATGGACCCCTGAGGGTCAATAAAGGCTTTCCAGGGGTTTGCAAAATAACATGAATAATATCAGCTGGGAGATGGGAGTGAATTGCAGCCACCACATGTGCAATGCAAAATGGGCTGGCAGTCTCATGTTGAAGGAATAGACAGACTCCGTAGTGAGAAGCAGGCATGCCCATCTCACTTATATCTGTAAATAAATACCTGTTTAAAATACTCTTTTCAAGTAGGACTTTCATCTTATATTTTTTATAATTTATTATTTGTTTGTAATTTGTCATTTATTGCAAAGGGAATGGAATATAAAAGCAGGGAAGCTTTGTATAGGGCATTAGTACATTAGTGAGACCCTTCCAAGACACACTTCATCCTGACTTGGAAATATATCACCGTTACTTCTCTGTCGCTGGATCAAAATCCTGGAACTCCCTAACAGCACTGTGGGTGTACCTATACCACATGGACTGCAGCTGTTCAAGAAGGCAGCTCACCACCACCTCCTCAAGGGCAATTGGGGATAAAAATGCTGACTTAGCCAGCGATGCCCATGAATATAATGAACATAATGTTAGGAACTAGAGATATTTCAAGTAACTTATGTGTGTTTTGTGTGTGTTAAGAATAAAGTATATCTTTAATTTTAAGTTTAATTTGTATTTCTGTATTTGTGTGTTAAGAAAAGAGGCAACTTGAGCTATAATTTCACTTTAAAAGGTGTCTGCATTTTAATCTTGAAGGGAAGTTAAAACAAACACAAGGTAGGAAAACTGAGCTGTTGCCTAGCAACACGAGGCCCAAACAGAGACAGGGAGCAACCAAAAACAGCTTGAGTTCAGTTGCTGATTATGCTGTAAGGTGGAGGAAGCAGTTTAAGTCTCTCTCTAGCTGACATACTAGCAGATTGCTGATGAAAATAAGTCTAAGAATCTTAGATGAGTTGCTAAAGTTAAAATAACAGTGAATGTCAAATGAGTTCTCGACCTCAAGGGAGATACCAAATTGCCAGCAGTCTACTGGGAGACGGAACTGCAGGGAGCATGTCTTAAAGGAAAAAAGAGAAAGGCCCCAATAAGCTCTTTAAGTTAAGTCAAAGGACAGGAAAAGGAATGTAGAAAAGGTTCTGTTAAGTGAAGCTAAAAGTAAGGAGCAGAGAGGAAGGCTCCATGTTTAGAGAGAGAAAGCTGCAGAAAGCAGAGTCAAAGCAAAATAGGCTCGTGAGAAGCCAGAAGATCCAAGGAGTCTATGTGAAGCAGTGGTGTTCTGTTGGCACAGCTGAGTATTTGAGAGAGAGTGCGTGGAAGAAAGCTTGAATGCACATGGCGATCCAGGGGAGAGGAACATCGGAAGGAGAGTTCAAATCCCTAGAGGTGGACCCTTGTGGAAGGCGTCTGAGAGAAAGCATCACTTCGGAGATGATTCCAAAGTGGGTTCTTCGAGACTGGAGATTGGAGACTCTGGTGTGAAAGACTGAATTCAGTGAGACCAGTTGGCTCAAGGTGTGACAAGCGTCTGGGGGGAGTTGATAGGGGATCCATAGCATCTGTTTAGGGTGGCATCTGTCACTTGGTTTCAGAGTGTGGCGTGTCTGACCACAGGTCGCCTATTGGTTTACATGGACAGTGTACTTACTGTGAACATCAGAGTATAAGATAGCTTTTGTAACTTGTGTCACCCTTAAAAATCTGTATATACCTCTAAAAGTATAGTTGTGGGTGAAAGAGTAATGTAATATCGTTCTTCTTTTCTTGTTTAATAAATGTTTTATTCTTTTGTTAAAAGTTCATCAGCTGTGACTGTTCGTTAGCCACCCTCCACTTTTCTGAACAAAAAAATAAAAGTTAGGATCTATCAAGCCAGGTTCCACTCTGGGATTTGGCTTGTCCATAAGTAATATCAGCTGGGATCATAACAATTAAAAAAAAAACTAGAGTACCATATACAGTTTTAGTCCCCTTGCATTGAAGCAGTGCAGAGAAGGTTCACTTGACTGATTCCTGGGATGAAGGCGTTGTCTTATGAGTAAACTTTGGACAGGCTGGGCCTGTATCCATGGAGGGTTAGAAGAATGAGAGGTGACCTTATTGACACATATATGATCCTGAGGGTTCTTATCAGGGTGGATGCTGAAAGGATGTTTCCCCTTAAGGGATAGACTAGATCTAAGGGACACAGGCTAAAAATAAGTGGTCTCCTATTTAAGACAGAGATGAGGAGAATTTTTTCTCTCCGAGGGCCGTTAGTCTGTGGGCCATTGACTATTTTTAAGGTTGAGTTAGATGCGTTCTTGGCTGACAAGTGAGTCAAAGGGTATAGGGGTAGGCAGGAAAGTAGAGACCACAATCAGATCAGCCATGATCATATCAAATGGCGGAGCTGGCTCAAGGGGCCAAACACCCTATTTCTGAACCTAATTCGTATGTTTGTATAATTATAATCTTTATAATTTAGTTTATAATTTGTATATATTTGTAAATAAATATGATTTATAGTTTTATTATTTATTTGGAGAGAGCTTGTGATTACTAATGAAAAGCAGTTCTTCACTCAAAAAGTTTGTGAATCACAGTACTAAGACATGTCAGAATAAATAATAATTAATTCACAAATCATTGGTAAAAATAAATGTTGACATTGAAATCTTGATTTAAAAAAACAAGTTATCTTCTATTTGCAATATGCCTAGATTCCTCATCCCAAACAAAATACTTGAATTAATATTTATAAATCTTCTTTTATCCAGGGACGTACTGGCTTACAAGGGTTATCAGGTGACCAGGTAAGTTTTTAACTAACTTGTGGCCTGAAGAATTGTTTATATTGAATATTATACTATTCAGTTTTGATAAAATCTCCAACTAATTGCATAATGATTATTTCCTTCCGAAGAGTTAAATTCAGCAATAGTAAGTACTCCTATTTATGAGTATAATTCTAAATGATGGCTGGATGTTCTTCTAGTGAATTAATTATATTAATGGTGTTAGTCAGAATGATTGGTAATGGTGCATTTGCCCAGGATAAGCTGCCATAGAACATCATTAATGCCCCATGGCATTCTGGAAAAGAATGTTTCATTGATATACAGGGAATGGTGAACTGACATTTAGGGTTGAGTTAGTTACCCAACCAAGCTGTCTGACAGCTTGAGTTGCCTGATATTATGTGATAGGATTCAGTCTCTCTGCTTTGTTGTACCTTTTGAAGTCAGTTGCCAGTCTTCACAGAGTAAAACAGGACAGGTTCAAAAAAATGTTACTTTTTGGATATCAGAGGGAATATTTCCTGTCTTCACAGGGGACCTTACCTGATAAAACCAAGTAGGCAATCAGTTCTCCATTAACTCCTAATCTCACAATTTTGGCAAGAAGGGAAGTGAGATCTTGGACAAACTACAGGGCTCAAAATAAATACATTCTCAAAGATTAATGGTAATTATCATGTGTTACTAAGAGAAACGATGAATGGAATTTGTGAGGTCTTAATATCTAATGAATGCTAAGGGCATCCAACTATATAAGAGCTCAAACTGGAAAACGGGGTTTGGGTAATGGAAGAAAATCCCTGTAATTATCTAAGAAATAGTTGAATGTTGTGATGGGCCTTTCTGGATGGATGAGCTGAGATGACTTATCTATCTTGAGTGATCTCGTGATCTGAAATTATGTTTTTCAATGCATTTGAGACACTCACCTGCTGCAGGTTTCAAACCCTGCCAAACAGATCACAATGGGAATTTCCTTTTTCAAATGCATATTTTATCATTTTTGGCAGGGCATTGGATTTCCAGGACAGAAAGGCGAGAAGGTAGGAGCACACATGTTTCATTCTGCAGAAGTCTTTTTCATATACAATGGAATAGTTTGAAAAAGTATCCCCCATAGACACATCTTCCTTCCGCTTTGCATTCTTTTGAAAGAAGTCAGTAACCACAGACAAAACATGCAATTTGCAAAATTTAAGGTATTGAAACAACATAGTAAACTTGTAAGGTACATCTCTAACCAATTGGATTTCAAAGGTATTGTTAAAATTGTCTTGACATGATTGGCTTAACTGATGAGTTATATCTGAAATATTTAATCCTGTTCTTAAAGAGATATTCACCTGTCTCACCTCAGATGGATGTATTGGTGGTGCTTTCATTGATTCATAATGGAATTAAATTAAAGAACTAATTTACATTGACATTATCCATTAAATTTTATGACTTGGGACTGCTGGGGACTGCAGGCCTTCACTTCATTCACATTGCAGCTAGTTACAGAGTTGACAGATATCTATGGGCGGGCTGCTAAGCTTGCTAATGTCTGTTTTCAACAGCACTCCCATAGGCTTGTTGTTTCAGACAGACAATCATGATTTTATGTTTTTCTGTTCCTTCTCATGTGGTGCTTCAGTGATGAAAAACAGAATAACGTCTTGGGCACAGAAAACATTATTATTTGAGCCGATAAAAGACAGCAGTAGCAAAAAAAAATAAGGCTATGTTTTCGAATGTGAAGGTTTTGCAACAGGGTCACTGTTCTAGTTAATTAGAACTTTATTTTGGAGTAGACAAAACCATTGTACAGATATGATAAGTGCCTGTTTTGCTTAGTGTCTGCAGCCTAGGCTCAAGGATGACATAGGTTGAGAGAGAATTCCAAGCAGGAATGAGCCTGGGTGAACTTTCCTTGCTAGTAACTTGTGCCATTGTACCCTAAATCGTTTAGACTGGTACTGTAAGAATAAAGCTGAGCTTCAGCATGTTCTCCTATTCCTCTTATAAACATGGAGGTCTGCATGTATGACATTCTCATTATTTATACCCCTGCTTATTCCCTCCTTCCCATCAGGGTGAACAAGGTGACCCAGGACATGTTGAACTAACCCAGCCTCCAGAAGAAATTGTCTTTAAAGGAGATCAGGTATAATTAACAAGAAACAGGCATTCAGCAACTACATTATTGTCTGGCAATACAGTGATCCACAGTTATATTAATGTTAGGGCAGTTCACACAAGTAACACCATAGCAAGGGTGTAGGTACTTTTCATTAATGCAAAATGCCACAAATAATCAGTCACAAATTCAAACAGCATAGTACTTAGCATAACAGAATTGTTGAATTGAAATATTTGTAATAGTAAAATCTAAAAGATTGTTCTTTTTCATCAAGTTTATGAAAGAAAAGAAAGGCTTTCATGTATAAAGCACCTTTCAAAACTTTATGATATCCCAAATCACTTTACAGCCAATAAAATACTTATGAAGCGTAGTCATTGTTGAGCTATAGGAAACACAGCAGCCAATTTCCACATAGCAAACTCCAAAAAACAAAGAGAGAACAACCAAATAACCTGTTTTAGTGATGTAGGTAGAGGGACATATGTTAAGATGAACTCCTCTGATCTTCTTTGAAATAGTTCCATGGGATTGTTTATATCCACTTGATAGGGTAGATGGAACCTCAGTTTAATATTTCATCTAAAAGAAGGCACCCCTGTCAGGACAGCACTCTCTTAGTACTTCATCTGAGTTTCAATTTGTGTTCAATTCTCTGGAGTGGGACTTGAACCCACCAACTTCCGTGGCAAGAATGCTAGCAATGAGTGATGGTTGACGCTTTTCACTAACATCTTAATGAAGCTTCCTCACTGTGGCTTACATGATGTAGACATCATCACTGAAACTTTCCGGGCATTTAAAAAATGTAGAGGAGGGGAAATCATAGATCTGTGGAAATGAGGCTTATGTGATTAATTTAAAATCCAGTCATTCATTATCTCCAGAGATATACTGCTAATGGTTTCTGAAGAATGGAGTACAGTCCCTCATGCATTTTCATCTGGGATATAAATTATTTAGCTCTGCTTTACCTGTTACCAAATTATTTCAGCAGCAACCACATCTCCCCACCCCCTCACTGTGAAGTTCTTGGGACAGAAATAGATGTGTATTCAGCCAGAGACATTGAGAAGTATAACTGCATGAGCTGTTAAAGGCCAAATTCTGCACCCACCCCCCCGCCCCCCCAAACCCCACCGCCCCCCTCACTGACGGGATCTTCTGGTCCCGCTGAAGTGAATGGAATTTTGAATGGCCCACCATATCCTCCATGGCAGGACCTGCTGCGCTGGGGCCGGAAAACCCTGGCCCTGATCTTTTAACCAGCTGGGCAGCAGAGTTCAGTTGATGTAGCTCCTATTGCCAATTTCCCATGACCAAGTAGCCAGATTACCTTGTCATTCAGACACGAAGGGTACCTTCCGCTCTTCGTGGCTTATCAGGCTCTGGGGAACTACCCCGGTGGTCCTCCTAGATCTCCAGCAACTGTATGTCTGCCCCAATTTCCCTTCCCAGTTCTCCAGCCACCGTCAGAGGCTTCGAGGTGCCCTATTTGTGACCTTGGCTCTTATCATGCTGCAACTCAAAAGTTCTGGACTTTTACTTCTGCTGCTTGCTGCTGCTGCACTCCCTCTCCTCATGACATGTAGCCCTGCCACCCCCCCCCCGCCCCCGACTTCCCAACCGGTCAAAGACTCTGCTCCCTGCATGGAAGGGTCCAGAGGGGCCGACCAGTTCTCCTGCCCGGCGCTGTCCCCCACTATTGCCACCTGCTGGCAAAGGCCGCATTACACATGGATCCTTTATTAATCTTCCTAGAAAACTCCCTCTGCTGGTATATTTGTGTATTGTGGCCTCAAGTGGATAAAATGCACAATGTAATTTTCAGTGCACCACAGTCATCCCATCTCTACCTATCATCTAGAATGCAGGGTTATTCACTCAGGCCTCTGTGTTAGTTTGGTGGAGGGGGAGGGAAAAGAGCAGGTTCCGTTAGATGGAATGTCTGCAGGTCCAGTAGCGCTTCTAAAGCCTGCTGGCACCCCTCACTAAAAAGGTCAGTATCTGATAGCGAAATTGCTTTCCAACAGTCAAATACACTAATAGGGCAGAATTTTCCATTTGGCAAGTGGGCACGCTCCTGACACACCAGAATGTTAAATGACGCGCGAAGACGTTGGGCGTGCGTCCCAATGTCAGCGCAAAGTCGCGTGATGTTTCGTTTGGTGGGTGCACACCAGAGTCAGCCATGCGTCCGCCAATATTTGATAGGCCTATTAAGGCCATTAACCAGGTAATTAACCTGAATTTTACGCTGTCCGTCCAACCTTACGGTTGGCAGGCTGGCGAGAAGGCCAAGCGGCCTTTGCGTTTTTTAGGAAACCTCATCCATAAGCAGGATGAGATTTTCTAAAGCGTTTACAAATTAAATGAAAACTTTCTTTGAAGAATAAAAACATGTCCCACCTCATCTGACATAGTCACATGATGAGACATGTTTCATTAAATTTTTAATGTACTTATTTATTTTTTTTAAAAAGCGCTTCAACCGCTTTAAGGCAGCTTCACACATGCGCGAAAGAGCACTGGGCCCAACTCTCCCTCCCTCCCCCCCCCCCCCCCGCCCGCACAGGTAGCGCTCAGCGCTACCGCTTGTGATCCATGCAGGGCAGGCCTTAATTGGCCCGCCCACGTGAAATTACGGTGTGGAGCCGATTGCGGGCGGTGGTCAGCTCCGTGTCCACCCCTGCCCGCTCCCGCCAAGCCCACCTGACAAATGGAAAATCCTGGCCATGGTTTTGGTTGAGGTGTATCGGATAATTACTATGCTTCATTCTGATCGTATCAATAATTGCACATTCATTCATTACTGGCATGGCGTAGTGAATTACCAATCAAGAACTCTCTAAATTATGGGGAGAATTTTCTCCTCGTCAGGCGGGCCGGTCAGGAGCGGGCGCTGAGCTGATCGCCACCCGTGATCGGCTGCGTGTCGCCATTTTATGTGGGCGGGCCAATTAAGGCCCGTGCAGCATGACGTGTGCCTGGTCGCGCTCAGCGCTACCTGTGTGGGCGAGGGGAAGAGGGAGAATCAGGGCCTGTGCTCTTTCGCGCATGCAGAGTGCAGGAATCTCCGAGGCACAGAGCTGCCTCAGGGAGATTAACTTCGGATTTAAAGTTTGAAATAAAGAAAGTTGAAAATCATTTATACATGTCCCCTCCATGTGACAGAGTGACATGAGAGGGGACATGTTTATAAAATGCTTAAAAATTTTCATTAATGTAATAAACCCTCCATGAAGAATCATCCCGCCCATGGATGAGGTTTCGTGAAAAATGCGAAGGCCGCCTGGGCTCTTCGCCTGCCCATCAACTTTAAGGTTGGGCAGGCAGCCCTGTCAGATTGGGTAATTACGTTATTAATGGCCTTAACAGGCCTTTGACAGTTCAGTGGGCGCGCAGCCAACTCCAGTGAATGCCCACCGAACGAAAGGTCGGAATGACGCACGGTGATGTCAGGATGCACCCGCACGCCTAACAGAAGAGTCTGCGCCAGGGATTTATTTGTTGTAAAGATGGGACTGATTAGAAACCAATTTTTCCTGCTGTTTATAGTTTTATGTTCAGATCTAAGGACTTACATGTTTATTTAATGATTTCAGTTTATTTGCCTTCCTTCAGTCTTACAGAGGTTAGTAAGGTGACAGTGAATGCTGGTGTGTATTCCTGGAGGCAGGGTTGCTGAAATTTAACTCAAAGTGGAACTCAATGGTAATCTTCTGTCCACTCTGCCGATGATAGTCCTCTGTCCGCACCACCGACGGAACCCTTTACTTGTGTTCATTTCTATCCTTTTTATGTATAAGGTGGAAGAATTTCTGAGGAAGAATAGCTTATGGATTTTTAACTGATTGGTCTACCTTGATATTCACTCTGATCAGGTTCAGTCTTGTTATCTCGAATGAATTAACGATCCAGTTAAATAGAACTGCAGTTAGTGGTAGCAGGATAAAGAGAAAAACTTGCATTTATATAGCACCTTTCACAACCATTGGGCATCCCAAAGCATTTACAGCCAATGAAGTACTTAAGTGTAGTCATTGTTATAACATAGGAAATGCAAAAGCCAATTTGCACACAAAGCTCTTACAAATAGCAACGTGATAATGGCCACATAATCTGTTTTTGTGATGTTAATTGAGGGATAAATATTGGACAGGACACCAGGGATAACTCCTCTGCTCTTCCTCATAATAGTGCCGCAGGATCTTTTCTATCCACCTCAGAGGGCCTCAGTTTTAAAGTCTCTCCCAAAACATTGTACCTCTGATAGTGCAGCACTCCCTCAGTACTGTACTGGAATGCCAGCCTGGAATTTTTATGCTCTAGCCATTGTGGGACTTGGACCTGTAACTTTTGTGGCTCAGAGGCAAGAATGGTATCAAGTGAGCCACAGCTGATAGTATAAAGATCCTAACCTCCTAACATCATTAGAGTTTGCTGAGTGGAACAGTAAACTATACTGTTGCATGGATGCTGTATCAACACCGTTAAATGATTCAATGTAACTAATCATACTGAATAAATATATATATAATACAAATATATTTCAAAGAAATCTTTATCCTTCATAATTCATATAGATAAATCTTTTTTATATGAATACATAAAATAGTTCTTGAATTAAAGGGAAATCACTCATGTCTTACTTTGTGCTACATAATATTGGCTCAATAAATAAAAGAGATCTTGGTGTAAAAAAAACCTTATCTTTCAGGGTGAGAAAGGCCCTAGAGGGCTTCCTGGGCTTATTGGATTTCCTGGACCTCCAGTGAGTACAAAACATTTTTCTGTTCAAATTTGTTGTTGCCATGACACAATCATAGAGCTTCCTACTTCCCGTTATTATGGGAGTGCCATCATCACAAGGACTGCAGTGGATCAAGCAGGGGGAGGAGGGGGGCGTCATTGGCATTTTCCCAGGGTAACTGGGATGGGAAATAAATGCAGCCTTGCTAGCATTGCCTACACCTCCAGAACAAATGCTAAAAAGACAAACTCATTAAATTGAGGAATGAGAAAAGAACCTTTCATTCATTTTTAATGAAGGCTGTTGTTTCAGTCTGTAATATTTAATGTAAATCTATTAAAGCTTGCTTTTGATTTTAAAAAAAATCACTTGTACTTCCTAATAAATTTTCCTGTGCTGTAAATTCGGTTAAGTAATTAAAACCCAAATGAAGTCGAATTTATTTTTTCTCTTTATTTACATCGAGGTTTTCCCTAGCTATGGTGGTGAAAAGGGTGAAAAGGGCATCGTTGGTTTCCCTGGGGATCGGGTAAGGAGCAATACTGATTATTGGTCTATGTACAAATGCTTGCTTCATTTTACAGAATCCTTTCAGTAGAAAATGTGTTGTAATATGTTGGTGTGCAATACAGCGAAATTTAAACTGCAAGTTGAATCTGCAGTATTGATGTGGCTAGAAAATAAACGCTGTGTGATGCAATTTTTAAATGAAAAGTTTCAAATAATGACGATCCTTTCAGGCCATAAAAAGAAAGGGGCCAAATAGGCCACATAAATACAAGGAATATAGGAACAGGTGTAGGCCATTGATCCCATTGGACCTGTTCTGCCATTCAATTTTATCAAGGCTGATCCGGATCTTAACTCATCTTGGTTTCGTAACCCCTAATATCCTTGCCTAATAAAAATGAATCAATCTTAGTTTTGAAATTTTCAATTGACCCAGCCACACATCTTCGTGAGGGAGAAATTTCCAGACTTCCATTGTCCTTTGTGTAAATAAGTACTTCCTGGTTTCACCTCTGAATAGCCTGTTCTGGATTCTCCCACCAGGGAAAATAGTTTATCTATCCTATCAAGTCCTGTAATCATCTTAAACACCTTAATTAGATCACCCTTTAGTCTTCACTACTCGAGAGAATACAAGCCTGCAACCTGTTCACATAATTTAATCCTCTTGGCCCCAGTATAATTCTGGTGAATCTGCCAGCAAGTCAATGATTTATGCGTTGTTAGTGGCTATGATCCTGTAGTTTTAAGTTGCCAATAATGTGACATTGCATTAGCAGTCTGCTATATGAGTCGCTACTATGGGAAGTGAAAGTTTCATACTGGTTTAGAGGAGTTTGTTTTTAAAATGTTGGGATTAAGACAATTTTTCAGGAGCCAAGAAATTGTTAGCGCTCATACCCAACCCAGAAGTATTTAATGTTCCAGCATTGAACTCTTTCAACTTGATGATTGCCACTTAAAATTGAAAATATTTTGAATTAAAAAGTATAGTTTCTATAGAGTGGGAGTTGACCTGTATGCTCATGGTGATCTGTTTCTTTTCAAGGGTGATCCTGGGAAGGAAGGCTTGCCAGGTGTTCCAGGAAGAAAGGTTTAAAATAAATATCTTTTATATCATTTTCATGTTTGATTTACCAAAAAGGTTGCCTGAAACAAGTAAAAATATGTTGGTGTTTTGAAATGCACATTCAGATTTCTCCAATATGCCTCTCAGGCGAAGTTTAGACAACCTTAGTTTCGAACTCACGTTCATGTATAAGGCAAATATGAACAGAATACCAAAGATTACCATGTGAAAAATATTTGATTTGACAACAACAATTTATATTTATATAGCGCTTGTAACAAAGAAGTAAATCCCAAGGTTATTCCAGGAGCATAGTCAGACAGAAGTGGATGCAAATGCGAGAAGTAGGTATTAGCAGATACGACTACAAGTTTGGTCAAAGAGGTGGGTTTTAAGGAGGTTCTTAAAGGAGAGAGAGAAATGGAGAGACGGAAAGGTTTGTGGAGGGAATTTCAGATCATAGGAGGCTAAAAGACTGCTGCCGATGGTGGGTAAATGGTGATGCATAATAGGCTGGAGTCTGAGGAATGGCGAGTTCTCAGAGGGTTGAAGGTTGAAAAATATTACAGTGATAGGGAGGGGTGAGGACATGAAGGGAATCAAAACGCAATAAAAAATAATTTTAAGTTTGAGGTGTGAGCACAGGAGCCAATGTGGATCAACTTGTTCAGGGGTGATGGATTAGTGGGATTTGGTGCAGGATGGGAAAACAGTGGCAGAGTTTTGGACAAGCTGAAGTTTATGGAGGATAACAAATGGGAGGCTTGCCAGATGAACGGTGGAATGGTCAAATTGGGAAGTGACAAAGGCATGTCTGAGGTTTCCTCAGAAGTTAGACTGAGGCAGTAGTAGAGGTGAACAATGCTAAAGTCAGCGCTTTTTCTGAGGGAGAGATATGATACTGAAGCTCGGCCTGGGGTCAAGTAGGATTCTGAGGCTGTAGTCAGTCTGCTTCAGTTTGAGATGCTGACCAAGGAACAGATTGGATGAAAGGAACCTTTTTATTATTTAAGCAACATTTCAGTGCAGCTAGGAACAGACAATTTAGACTTTCTCTGATAGATGTATTAAGTGTTTGCTCTGTTCAGTGTGCCACTGCATTGTTGACAAGTGTGATATGTCGCTAGTGTCAATTTTCTGGGTGCACATCACATTGAGTAATAAATAAGGGCACAACCACCTAGCAACTGTTCCAATGAGAATGCTGCTTCAAGCTCCGACTGTTGTTGGGCAACATCTTATCGTCTTATTGGGACAGAGTGACCCAGTTATGCCTTCCAACTACCTACACTGTCACAAATAGAATGCACATTTCACCAATAGAACAATGTAGCTTTATAGATTCTCATATCCCCCAGTTTTAGCAATTCAGCAATAAGGTGACAAACATGTTCATCTAAAATAATCTTCCTTCCATTTTAGAATATAAAGCCTGATTTGCCTTCAGCATCTTAACCACTAATATTTCATACTATCCATTTTAGGGACAACGTGGACTCACTGGTAGACCTGGACCAGATGGCTATCCAGGAAGAGAGGTATTTTGATAAATATTAACAAATATTTACCTATATCAAAGCAGCTAATTGAAATAAATGAAACAAATGATTTTACATCCCAATTGTGCATGAACAATTTTTTTTGGTCAAGCTTATAAGCATTTTTACAAAGTATTTATATTTTCCTACTGCACTGGTGGGAGTGGTGTATTGGAATCAGATAACACATATTCATCAATAGTTCAGTAAAGGATTGCAGTAGCTTATAAAGTTAATTCAAAAGTCAGATTTCAGGGCACTGTTTAGTATTATAGGTTAGCGCATTGTCACTTCATATGTAAGTTTGGATTCAGTTAAAACCAATGGAATGATCATGTCCTATTTTTTAGCTGCACAGGTCCTGAATGAAATGACCTCGAGCAGTAACAAACTAGTTCAAAGTGCTGTGAATCTCTAGCACAAAATCTCTCACTGATTGGCAGTCTCATTCAGAGATGTTATAAACAACACGAGAGCTGTAGATAAGGTGTATTGTTGAGGCAATAGAGGAAAGCTTTGCTTCATATGTGTTTGTAGGTTGCTTGGTGCTGATGGTAGATGCCTAAAATTGGAGAACTTTTGTATTCCCCAACTGAAAAACTAAGTTTCTAATGGAGACAGGTTCCTGTTATTTGAAAATATTAGGGGTAAGCATTTCGGTGGCACCTTCAGTTTTATTTTTTAAAATAAACTTTAATACTGCTGAAAAAAGACACATCCTGGCAAAGCTTTTTTTTGCCTTGCACTCATCAGGACAGATGCAAGAATGCCAAATTTCCAAGGGAACAGCAATTTATACTGCATGAGAAAAGGGGTGCTAATTAGTTGGCAAGTTGGCTCAGATTGGTCAATACATTGCCATGGCGAATGCACCAGGGATCTATTGTTTATTCAAAGAAGGTGCACCATCTGGACATATTCCTTTTGCCTGCAGAGATCAGGTCCCAGCTTATGAATATATATAGCTTCTAGCAAGCGTAAATGAGCTACAATCCAAGCCTGACTGTTAATCTTAAATTGGTTGTTAGTGTAACTCTCAGCACACTCGGGATTGTCCAGCAAGTGCTGACCAATCTCAGAATCACATCTAATATTAGACATTATGTTCTGAGCTTTACAAGCATGGGCTGGTTGAGTGCGGTCAGTATTGTGAACAGCTGAAGGGATGTGCTGTTTGATACGATCCAGTAGTTGGGACCTATGGCCTATGTACCTGGCATCGCATCAGCACTGAAATTCATATATAAAACAGTCATTTGGTAGTACAGAACATGAGTATTGCTGAAACAGTCACCATCAGTGGTGCATTCTCCATGGCAACGCCACTTGCCAACAAATTAGCACTCTCTTCACATACAGTATAATTTGTTGTTTTCCCCTTATATTGGTATTCTTGTGAGTGTCCTGATGAATGCAAGGTGAAAAGCTTAGACATGTCTCTTTTTCCAGCAATATTCATATATAAGGCGCCACTTTCGGTGATATTCTGCCAATCACACAAATGAGTAATGTGGAATATGATTTTCAGTGCCAGTGTGATGCTAGTTATGTAGGCCATACATCCCAAAGACTAGCGGATCATATCAAACACCATGTCCCAGCCGCTGTTCATAATTGGGCAAGGTACAGACTATACCCAACCGTGCTTGCAAAACTCAAAACACAGTGTCCAACATTAGGTGTAATTCTGTAATTGGACAACATTTATTAAATAATCCTCAGTATGCTAAGAATTACACTGACAACTATGTGTGGCACATTTGCATGTACTGGAAGCTACATATATTACTACACAGGGCCCTGTTCTTTGCAGGCAGATAGAACATGTACACACATTGCACCTGTTTCAGCTAATCAAACTAAGTGACAGCCATTCGCTGACTCATTCCTCAGGGCAATGCCTTGACCAATCAGGGACAAGCTGCCTGGTTTAAAATTCCAACAATGCTTGACAGTTAACTGTCAGTCACCATCACTGGTTCATTCTCCATGGCATCGCCTCTACCAATCAGAGTCCACTTGCCAACTATTCAGCACTCTCATAGAGTAGAAATTGTTGTTTTCCCTTTATATTGATATTCTTGGGAAGTGTCCTGATGAGTGCAAGGCTAAAAGCTTTGACATATCTCTTTTTTCAGCAATGTTATAATTTTGAGAAAAATTAGACAACGGCCCAGATTGTCGCTCCTGGGTCAAGTGCGCTGAGATAGGAGAATTCCCAGCCTGACCTTGCAGAGGCTGCTGGGTGTGGAGGTGGGTTGGGCAGAAGGCCTGCCTCTGTGCTCTGCACTTCATTGAATTAAGCTAAAATATTGAAACAGAAAACAGTCCTTACCCTCCACTCACTCCCTATGCTCTGCCTATGCCACCTCATGACCCCCACCTATCCCCTGGCCGCTCATATCCCCTATACCAACCCATACCTCCATGTCCCCAAGGCACCCTATGCCAACCCATGCCTTTACCCACCCCCAAGGCACCTCACATCCCCTAAGCTTCCCACATCCCCATGTCTGTTCATAGCTCCTATGCCAATCCACTACCATTCCATGCCCTCACCACTCTTTGCCCTTACTCCCTCCATGCCAACTCATCTAGTATTCTTTGACAGTTTTTTGACAGCTTTGACAGTTTTTTGACAGCTTTGACAGTTCTTTAACAGCTTTGACAGTTCTTCGACAGCTTTGTCAGTTCCAATGATTTTGTGCACTTTTTACACACAATCAGGTTTACTTTTAACAATCCCAAAAGGTGCCTTGCCTCTCCCAAAGTGTGTCTTGCCTCTCTGAAAGGTGCCCCGGGACCATATCCAAAAGACTATCTTACCCTGGCTATCCAAATGAATCCACCAAGTTCAGACCTCCTCTTACCCGGTCTAATCTGCACACTCCAGGTTTCACACTCCTGGCCTATCAAAATTCCACTTCAATGGAGGCAGCCAGTGATTTAAATGGCCAGATGCCTCCGTAAATCGCGCATGCATGAACCCCAGCCTGACTCTAGTAGCACCCCCACGAAAATAGGAAATGCCATGTGCACTGACAGGATTTAGGATTTCTGGGCTCGGCCACCATTTTCAACATGGTGGAGAGGCTCTCCATCATAGCCAAAATCTAGGCCAATGTTTGAGAGTTGAGCTATAGGTAGAAGGAAAGGATGTGATAATTATATTAATACGCCCTAAAAGGAAATCTATCTGTTATGCTTCTTTCAGGGTGACAGAGGCGACCCAGGACCTACTGGACCACCAGGACCCACGATCTGTGACCCTCAGAGAGGTTTGAAACTACGAAGTTGATAGTTCCAATCACCTGAGCCAGATTTTTAAAAAATAACAATAATTGCCCAAATCTTCTAGTCACTAGATCATCAGGGATGGGGCATACACTGAAAGATGAATGTGGAAGTCCTGATGCAGACATACGTAAAAATTGCCCAGGAAGTTTGACCTTCCAATGGGATGATTCCCTGCTGCCTGGGACCCTCTGCTCATGTCTCTGACCTTGGAAATGTTAAACAGTTTAATATCTGCTCTAACTTGGTGGTTAGCCTGTGTAACTCCAACTGAATACCTCAACAGACTCCATCCAATCAACCTCCCAACCACTTGAATACCCGACCACCTGACTACCCACCTCGCCCACTTACCCGCCTCATCCACCTCACCCACTGACCCACCTACCCATTTACACACTCACCCACCTACCCATTCACCCGCTCACCCATTCACTAACTGACCCACTTACTGAAAGACTTGGACTTTTAGAAGCTTCCCTGAATGTGGCAGCAGGCACCGTTGTATAAAGGGGGTGTTTTCTCCCTTCATCCATCTCTTCTTGCACCTGATCTTCTCCAGGGATGTTTGTGATGATCCTTCGATGCATCAGCCAGGATCGGAAGTCCTGTCTGAAAAATCGTAAAAGGATTAGGTTACAGATATCATTGCGGGCAGTGTCAATGTGCTCAACATCGACCCACACCGGAAGATTTGGGCCAACATTTTTATGTGCAAAGTTATACCTTAATTTCAGGTGTTGCAAGCGATTGTCTTAGTCAAAGTAGACGTTTACAATTTCATTACAAGTAAGAATAGGTCTCCTTGCCAGTCTAATATTCTTACTTGTAAATGGCAACTTTGGTAAAGCGCTTCTGTCCTTAAAGATTATCTTACTAGCATTTCAGACCAGACTGTTTGGGCATAGAAAAACATTTTGTTGGAACTTACTTCTGCCACGATAACTATGCAGGCTACTTTCTTTCAGAATGTCACTGCCTAAATTCTAGAATTCAATTCAGAATACTGTCTTCCAAATATATGTTGACTTTTAAAACTACTGAATTCCATAAAACAACAAAAATAAAATGCAATAATATTTTATTATTCAAATCATTTCTCTGGCTCTTCCTAAATGAATAGTTAAGCCATACGGATAAGGAAGATCTCAAGTTCAGTCCCTAGTCTGTGCTAAGTAAGGTGGTCTTGTGATGCAGTGGGTAATGTCCCTGCCTCTGAGCCAGAAGCTCTGGGTTTGAGTCCCATCCTGGACTTGATGGTTGTGAAAGGTACATTCGTAACATGGCCAAACAGGTTGATAATCAACCTATTAAGTCCTTCCAATATGCCTGTGGCAGAGGGTAAGAGTGGGAGTGCCTCTTAGTCAGCCATGCTTGATGCAAAGTGGTGCCCCTTGTGCTATAGCCTCTGGTGACCTGACCCAAGAAAAACTAGCCATGGAAACAAACGTAAGCATGTGCTTTGTGTGTCATTAGACACTGGAAAACTCCAAGTCTATGCTAAGTAAGCTGATCTGAACCATGAAAGTTGAAGGAATCCTTCAGTTGACTAAGATTCCTAGCTAATTGCTAACCAGTGACTCCTATTGAAAGAAGTATGCATTGGTGTTGGAGTCATACTTGGCTGTCAAATAACCAAGTTAAATAACATTTGAGTAATTCATAGGATATACAGCACAGAAACAGTCCATTCGACCCAACCAGTCCATGTCAGTGTTTTTGCTCCACTCAAGCCACCTTTCATCGTTCCTCATTAAAATCTATCATCATGACCCCCTATTCCCTTCTCCCTCATATGCTTGTGTAGCTCTTCCTTAAATGCCTCTATGCTTTTCGCTTCAACCATTCCCTGTGGTAACGAGCTCCACATTCTCACCACTCTTTGGATAAAGAGGTTTCTTCTGAATTTCCTATTGGATTTGTTGGTGACTATTCTATATTGATAGTTATGCTCTTTCCCACAGGAAGGAACATTCTCCCTCTGTATCCACTCTATCAAATACTTTCATAATTTTAAATACCGCTATTGGGTAACTCCTTAGCCTTTTTCTCCCAAAAGAAAAGAGACCCGGCCTGTCAATCCTTTCCTGATACATATGCCCACGCATTTCTGGTATCACCCTTGTAAATCTTCTCTGCACCCTCTCCAGCACCCCCATATCCTTTTGATAATATGGCGACCAGAGTTTCACACAGTGCTCGAAGTGTGGTCTAACCAAGGTTCAATACAGGTTTAACAAACTTACTTACTTTTCACTTCTATCCCTCTAGAAATAAAACCTTGTGCTTGGTTTGCTGTTTTACGGTCTTGCTAACCTGTGGCGCAACTTTGGTGTATTTGTACTCCGAGACCTCTTTGTTCCTTTACCCTGCCTGAACTTGTATCTTGTATGAATAAGTGACTTCCCAATTCTTCCTACCAAGCAACACTGCCTTATATTTAATGGTGTTGAGTTGCATGATTTACACCTGTAGCACTATACCCCAGCTAAGTGTTAATGCTGCTGGTGGGGTGAGGTGGAGTAGGGGTGGGAGGGCAAACTTTGAAATTAGTATCTTGAAAATTGAAATGTATTTTTCCATCATTCAGGAAATGTTTTAATGATTACTGTTATGCATACTGTTTTAAACATCATTAAGAAGACATTGAATAGTTTTTGATAAAAAGGAGAATTCCATTATTCTTAATAACATTAGCTTTGTGTTACAGGAGACCCAGGTAGGCCAGGTTTACCAGGCAGAAATGGAGAACTAGGATTCCCAGGATCCCCCGGTCAACAAGGCAGACCAGGTGAAATTGTACCAGGTAATAGTTTACCTTAGCTTGTAGTACATACTGTTATTTAATGATATAAAGGGTAAAGTGGCAACAGTTTACAACACAGCCTTAACCTTTCAAAGATATAGGTACATTGTGGCATGTAGCACATAGTATTTCTAGCTCTGCGATCTGGGTTTCATTTGATTGGATGTTAAGAGAGTTTTCAAGCCAGACTAGCAATGCAAGATTACTATGAAATGATATTAGGAAACATCCAATCCACCTCAGATCAGGTGGGAATCCCACCCACTGCACAAAGGGCTCAGTAACTTGTCATTACTTTGCCCTCAGTTGGCAGACTTACTTAGAAAGAAGCCCAAGATGACTCTTGGAAAATGAAAGTGAAGAAATTGTTCCTCTGACCCAGTTTTCAGGAGGAAACTATGTATAAAAAGTATCGGTTTCTTGTGCAATGCCCTCACCTCTCAAGGATGACTGAAATGCTTGAACCCCATCTTGAATTCAGCAATTTTATTTTCAGGCATCGCTGGCTCCTTTCACATGTGTAAAAGGGGACATAACAGATAATCAATTTCTAGTCAGTAGGGAGTTTCTCTGAGTGGAACCAATGCAGTGTTTGACTTGTCTCTAACCTATAAAACACCTGAACTAAGAGTAGATGATGTACCACTGGTTACAAAAGTTGAGAAAGTGTTCACTTTCCCAATTCTTGAACCTCACATCTTCATGACAGCAATTTACTCTCCTACCTTATAAAAAAAAAATCGTCATCAGGGAGAAACTCATGTTCAAATTGATTTGATTTGCCAATATGGAAATGTAAACTAAAGTATTGTTTTGTTTAACTCCTATTTGTTTAATGAAGTAATTTTTTCCCTGTTTATTCTAAAGAGTTCATGTAGCATGCAAATGTGCAACACATTTCCTGACCTTTACCAGTTCGACTCTTGAACTAGTCAGCAGGAGGCATAAGATTAACTCGAATCCTGTGATTTTCCCTCCTTTTTCGAAAGCACTCGCGAACACTCCATAAACTCTGGTTGAGACTAGTGCGTAAACATGCAGTGAACTTTAGGGTGAACCTATTTCCCAAATATTGCATTGCACCATTTGGCTGTCTTTAAATAAATGATTTGTTTGAAGATGTTTATATCATTCTTAAAATTTGTAAATCATGATTCTTTTGCAATAAGACCCTGGGAATGACTTTAATGATCCTTCAATTAGACCCTTTCAACATTTTGGGTTCTATATTGCCAGTGTGAAGTGACAGCAAGTTTAATGCAATGGTTACGGGCACAAAGTTCCCAAAGTTGGTATTCCCTCCTTGTCAATTTGAAATCCATCTCACATATAAAACTGAATATATATTACTTGGTTTTTGGTGCCAATATCATTTTTGGGGAGCAATTGCAAGCAGAATTCTATGTTCTCCTGCTGGCGGGTTTTTTAGGCGTGGGAGGGGTGAGCGTAAACTTCCATCGGATGGCCTTCCCGACAGGTTCCTGCCTGCCCTGACCTCTCTGCAATTTTATGTTGGGACGGACGAGGCCCAGTCGCCCTTGACCCAGTTGAGGGCCTTAAGTGGCCAATTACTGACCACTTAAAGGCCATTTCCCACCCACCCACTACCAGGAGGAGTTCCGAGGTATGGGGGAGGCCCAAAAGTAAATCAGGTTCAGGTCTCGAGCGGGAAGGTGGGGAGCGTCTCCATCAGAAGCCCCCTTTTAACCCCGGGCACCCCCCCCCCACCCTACAAGGTCTGGTAACTACAGGACCTCCTTCCCTCCTCCTTCTCCACTGACACCCCAATCCCCCTCTGTCCACCCCACCTCCCCCACCTCACCAGGGCCTCCCCTACCCTCCCTGCCCTGAGACCCCCAAAATTTACCTGTCCCTGGAATCCCAGGACATAGGCCAGAATCTTCCGTATGGCGTGCAGGGGTGGGCCCTGCATGCCGATGCATAAGATGACGGACAGTGATGTCGGGCGTGCGCGCCATTCTGATCTTCAGTTCGGCGGGCCCGCAGCGGAGTCGGCTGTGTGCTTGCCAAACTATCAAAGGCCTGTTAAGACTGTTAATAACCCAATTAAACTGATTGTCTGGGCTGCCCGTCCAACCTTAAGGTGGCCTTCGCATCTCTCATGAAACCCCATCCACGGGCGGGATGAGATTTCATGAAGGGTTTATAAACTAAATAAAAAATTTTTATTAAAATACATAAACGTGTCCCAGCTCGTGTGACACTGTCACATGAGGGGACATGTCTGAGTAATTTTTTTTTTCTTTTTTGCAGTGTTTTATTCTTAAATTAATCTCCCTGAGGCAGCTCACGTGCGCGAAAGAGGGCAGGCCCTGACTCTCCCTCCTCCGCCCCCCCCCGCCCGCACAGGTAGCGCTGAGTGCTTTCAGGTGCGCGTCACGCTGGGCGGGCCTTAATTGGACTGTCCACGCAAAATGGCAGCGCACAGCTGATCGCCGCCCGTCCACCTGCGGCCGGTCCCCGAGCCGCCCACCCGACGGGGAGAAAATTCTCCCCTTAGGCTGTGGGGACTGCCCCCAGTCCCGGCCACTGCAGCTTCTGGCACTGCAGGGACTAAAGAGCTATTGGCCAGCCAGATTGACCGGCAGGTCTCTGAGGCGGGACTTCCTCCCGAGTGAGGAGCAGAAGGCCCGTCGTTAGCCAATTAACACCCGTTTGAGCATTAAATCGCTGCATGGGGTGGGGGGCTGGGCAGGCAGTGTCGGCGAGGATGTGTTTCCCGCTCACTCTTCCGATGGCGGGGAGGGGAACCCTGCCATCCTAAAAATCCTGGCCGGCATGTAATTCTCCACAATAATGCTTGCTGCTAAAACGGGCACACCTATCCTACTGAAGGCAGGTCATGTACTACATTTGCTACAAGTCGTGTCCAGGAACAAATATTAGCTCTTGCACTGTAAATGAAATCAATTGTTACAATATCTATAAATGTGCCAGTAACCCAATGAACTGAAAGGAAGATCAGGCAAAGAGTCTACCCACTACCATGTTCCACTATAGACTGTCTGGTAAATGATGACTCGTGGGTAGCAGTTGTACTGTTATGGAAGATTATAACTGTAGGTCATTACTGTCAGTAATAATGCTCACGTTTTTTACTGGGCAGAATAATTGCCATTTCTTATGATTAAAATTTGCGATCTTCAGAATTATTAATTCCACAGGATCAGAATCTGATGTAATTTTGCCATTTTGCTATTATAAAAGCTTCCAAAATTTGAATTGCTGCTAATATTTCTCCCTTTCTTTCACTAAGCCATTTTCTCTTGGTTTAGATTCAAATCACTAGTTTAGCACTCAGAGACACCCTACTTTTCCTTCTACTGCAATTATATTTGCCTCCTGCAAAAAGATACATTAGTTGATACAGTTAGCAGCTATTTCTTTGATCAAATTATCATTAAAGATATGTTTTCTGTGCAGGTTTACCAGGTCTGGCAGGGTTTCCAGGGTCAGATGGCCCTAAAGGAGAGAAAGGACAGAAAGGAAATGCCGATTGCCCAAAACCAAAGCCAATCCCAGGTCCTCGAGGGCGTCAAGGCTTAGTAGGACCTCAAGGTCCCCGTGGTGTAAAAGGCACCCCAGGTATATAAAAATATGGTCGGAAGTCTATTTGATAATCAGTCCGCAAACATAATATGTCCAAGGTACATCTCACTCGAAGTTGAATGCTGGAAGGAGTCAAACATGTCTAAATTGAAAGTCTTTATTACAAGCACAGTCATTCATAGCTCAGCACAGCAAACTGAAGACATGGTGAGGAGAAAGCATTGTCTTGGAGTCCTCGGCACTGACTCTGGACCCAGGAAGTCAAGTCAATCAAGACCTAGGAAGTCTCCTGCTGTTAACCACATGCCACAACTGATAAATGAATATTTCTCCATTTTTAACACCAATTGGAGGAAACACTGAGGAAAGCAGGGACACAAAATATGCTCTGGCTATGGGGCCTTCATGTCCATCATGTCAAGCTTGCTTTGGTACCACTGCCATTTACAAACTGTCTGAGTCCTAAAGGACATGGCTGCCAGGCTGGGCCTAGGTCAGGTGAAGAAACCCACATGATAATATAACCTACTTGACCTTGTCCCCACTAACCTTACTGTTAGAGGTCTGTCATTGCAGCCCCAGGGATTCACTTTAAGAGCTACACAGAGCAGTGTTCTCAGCCAACTGTCTTTATCCATGTCATTAATGATCAGAATTTTAGGAATAGGGCTGTTTGCTGTGTTCAACTGCATTCACAGCTCTTCCAATAATGAAACAGTCCTTACTGGGTTATAGCAAGATTTGGAAAACATCTAAGTTTGGGCTGACAAGTAACAGGGAACATTCAGATCAAATAAGTACCATCTCTAACAGGAAAAGGCCCAACCATTTATCTCTTTAATGCCATCATTATTGCCAAGTCCACCACCATCAACACCATGTCAGCTAACACTAGAAGCTTAAATGGAACAGTCATGCCAGCAACATCACTACAGGAGTAGAGAGAGGCTGGATACTCACCTGCCAATCTTTCAACCCATCTCCACCATCTACCAAGTTTATGTTCGAACTCACCTGGAGGGTTATAGCCACAGTAACATTAAAGAGGTTTTGATACTATTGAGTGTCGCTTGATTGGCTCCACTGCCACTGGACTCAGTATCCACTCCCTCCATCTGCCACACACTGTGGTTGCAGAATGTATTATCTACAAGATACACTGCAGCAACTCATCACATTTACTTAATCAGATCCACAGCCTCCATCACAAAGAAGAACAAGAGCAGCAATATCTTGGAACACCATCCCCTTCAAGTGCTCCTCCAGGCCACACACCATCCTGACTTGAATGTATATCACTGTTCATTCACTGCCATTGGGTCAAAGTTCTGAAATACCCTACTGAAAAACATTGTGGATGTACCTTTACCACTAGGGCTGCAGCAATTCGAGGGGAAGGCCAATTACGTTCTCCAGTGGTAAATTTCTGGCTCAAATTTCTCTCCTCCTTCCACTTTCATTTTCCTGCCCCCCTTTTACCTTCTTGTTCTTGCACAGTTTAAAACTTGCCTCCTCTTCTGGCAGATGGGGTTTCACTCAACGTGGGCGGCTGGGGTGAGCACCTTCAGTCAAATGTTTAACCATCATTGGAGTCCAGTGCATCATAGTATTCTAATTGCTTAAGTATAATAGGCCCAATAAAACAATGGTTTTGCTCCCTTCGTGTAGTGGGAATGGAGTGACTCATTGACTGGCTCTTACTCTGCCTGTTTCTGCTGGGTGCGATGGGGGAGGGGGAAGGGGGAGATGAAATTCTCCCTGAAATGCTTTACCTGGATTCCCAAACTGAAAATGTAACTGGGAACAGGGAAGCTATTTAGCGGAATACAAACCTTAGAAATAGTCACAAAAATATGTCAAAAATTGTCACTGTGCCAAATAGAAATTTGTCTGTGTACACTGATAATTTCTTTTGTCTGGATGAAAGTATAGGTTTTATTTGTGAAATACCGGGTCCTCCAGGGCTACCAGGTCCAAAAGGTAACCAAGGCCCTCCAGGTCAAAAAGGAACATATGGTTTAAAGGGTGAGTGTTAGATTTAATATAACATATTATTAAAGGTAACAAGGCCACAGTTTAACAAATTATATTTTTCAAAATGTAGACACCAAGAAACTCTGTACTATAAATATACTCAAATATTTTCTTTTAGTCAAATTACAGTGTTAAACTGATACATATGGACTGAATTTCATGATAATCAAGACCACAAATAAGTCTAATGATTAAGAAAGAGATTATGCAGGGAATATTTTATCCTGTTCATTATGCTTTTAAAATGAGTAACGTTAAATTTAGTTTCCTTGTATTAAGACTTGACTTTTATTGGATAGGAGATCCAGGGGATTGTGCCTGCATCTCGGATACTCCAGGAACCCCGGGAAATCCAGGTATTCCAGGCATTCCAGGAAATCCTGGATATCCAGGAGGAAAGGGAGAACAGGGTGACCGTGGAGCGCCTGGATCAGCCGGATTGCCAGGACTTCCTGTGAGCAAAGATCTCTATTAGTAAATAGTCTGAAGCAGTCATCTATAATTAGTGATAAGTGACACAATATATGAGTTCATTTGGGAGAGGGTTTTTTAAAAATCAGAAATAAACTATTGAGTACTTTGATATTTTGATTCCAATAGAAGTGGTGAATATTGTACCTGGTAATTGTAATTCTACATCAACATTTTGGTAAGCATGGTGTTTGCAGGTATTGGACAACAGTACTGTCCTTCATAGCTGGGGTCCTGGTTCAAATCCAACTTTGATATAGGGGATTAAAGCCTTATATGAAATGTGTTTGAACTGGCTCAACCTAGTTGCAAATTGGCACCAAGCATAAAACCACTGGTAATGGGGTATAAATTGTTAGAATTGACCCGAGATTGAGTTACATTTGAGGATGACAGTATAATTGCTGTTGAAGCACTCTCCTAAAGTGAAAATAACCTGCATTGTTGAGACAATTTTGAGAGAGCTTTGATATGTATCTAAACCATGGTATATCTGATACCAAGGAGGTTGCTGCAGACTGTTATTTCATTGCCCAGCACAGACTCTTAGTTTGAGAATAATAGCAATGTGCCCATGGTGGTGCAGTGGTTAGTGCTGCTGCTTCACAGTTCCAGGGACCTGGGTTTGATTCTGACCTTGGGTGTCTATTAGTGTGGAGTTTGCATGTTCTCCCTGTGTTTGTATGGGTTTCTGCTGGGTGCCCCAGTTCCCTCCCACTGTCCAAGGATGGTTAGGTGGATTGGCTATGGTCAAATTGTCCCTTAGTATAGTGTCTGTGAGTGTGTGTACCCCACCTAGTGCCCATTGGCTGTCGGGATAGGTTCTGACTCCCCGTGATCCTGATTTGGATTAAGTGGTTCTAGAAAAGTGAGTGAGTGAAAAACCTGACCCAAGACTAAACAAGGTTTGCCAGTTCTCAATCTCAATGTCATTATTTATACCCATAGGGACCTCTTGGAAGGGAAGGCTCTCCAGGTGCAAAGGGCCAGAAAGGAATACCATCTCAGCGTGCAAGGAAAGGTAATCCTCACATTAAATTGAGAAAAATGTTTATACCACAGTCTTGAAGTCTCTTACTGAGACATCTTAAATAAATATACAGTTACAGATGTTGTCAACTGCACTGTAAGAATATTTGCATAGCAGTTGTTTGGTGGTAAGCAACTTGAGTATTGCTGAAAAAAGACATTTTGTTAAAGCTTTTTGTCTTGCACTCATCAGGACAATTGCAAGAACACCAATGTTAGGAAAGCAACAACTTTATACTGTATGAGAAAAGAGTGCTGATTGGTAGAGGCGCTGCCATGGAGAATGCACCAGTTATTGGTGACTGACAATTAACACCAAGCATTGTTTGAAATTTAAAACAGGCAGCTTGACTCTGATTGGTCAAGGCATTGTCCTAAGGAATGGACCAGCGAATGAACCAGCTATCACTTATTATGTTTAGTTGAAATAGGCGCAATGTGTGTACATGTTCTTTCTGTCTGAAAAGAACAAGGCCCTGTATATTAATCCACTTGCCAACCAATCAGCTCTCTTTTCTCATACAGTATAAAGTTGTTGCTTCCCCTAACATTGGTAATCTTGTGATTGTCCTGATGAGAGCAAGACGAAAAGCTTTGACAAAATGTCTTATTTGCATAGCGTTCATTACATTTGAGGATGAAACTATGATTGCTGTCTTAACGTTTCGGTTAAGGTTCATTGTGGGGACAATATAGAGTGAGTTTTTATCTGTATCTATCCCCATTAATCCTGAATTGAAATGGTTTTATTCCCCAAATCTCTACTGTCCATGTCCAAACTTGCCTCGTCCTGTTCACTTATCATCCCTGTGCTTGCTAACCTACATTGGCTCTCAGTTAAGTAACGCCTCAATTTTTGAAATTCTCATCCCTGTTTTCAAACCCCTCCATGACTTGGTCCCTACCTATAACAATAACAGTAAGTTATATTTATATAGGCTGGAATTTTCCGGCTCCCTTGGCATCGGGTGTCATGGCAGGCCTGGTCGGGCGAATGACAATACGGTGAGAAGGCCAAAAATCCCTTTCACGCCATCATGAAACCAGTTTGCGATCGTCCACTCCACCCGACAATAGCAGGCTGTGTTTCCCACTGCCACATGTCGGGAACCTAATTTCAATACTTTAGCATCTCATTATAAACCCTGCTTGCCAGAATCATCCACCCACACTAGATCATCCAGGTCACGCCAACATGTTTCACAACTGTACATCAGTGACGTGCACCTGGCAAGCTGTACTTCACTCGGGACTTCGAGGTTTGTTTGCCTACCTTGCTTTGGGCAGCACTCGCAGTCATCAGCGCCAGGCTTCGCAGGCAGCACCACATCACTTTTAAGGGGAATCACGGGCAGGCCTCTACCTACCAGACCAGTCATAAGGCGGGGGCAACTTTTCAACAGCTGCAGGGCAAGGGCTTGCTTGGGGAAGGGGGAGAAGTGGCCTTAGGCAAGGGAACAGGCTGCAGTGCGAGGGCTGTACTGGGGAAGGGGGGTATCCCAAGGTGTGTGTGGGGGCACATGTTGATCTGTGCAAGTGGCCTCAATGTGGTGAGGGCTGAGGAGGCAGTCTCCAGAGGAGATGAGGTCAGCTGGTGAATGTGAGAGAGTGAGTGGTGATGTCCTTCGAGCTGGCAGTGAGTGAGATGCCAGTGAATGTGTGATGGGCTTGTGAGTGTGTGAGTTTAGAGATGGTTGCCTTATCCTGACAGCACGGATGAGATCATCCATCCATTTTCTGCACTGGATGGCTGACCTCTTGTACAGCATCGGCACTGACCACCATTGCCACCGCCTCCCAAGCCGGAGTGGTGAGACTGATGGGCCTCCTGTGGCCAGAGTGGGGATAGAGGACATCACAGCGGGCCTCCATGGCACCCAGTGATGCGTCACTTAATCAGGGGCTGTACTCTTCTTGGCTTTTGGGACCATGTCTTCACTGGAGCAGTCCTGGGCTGCAAGCTTTGAGATGCATGCACGTGGCTCAAGTTTAAATATGCCACCCTGTGTGAGGTAACGGCATAGCGGGCAAATCGGAGGCTGCTTGCCAGCGAGACAGCATGTTTTTTGTGGCTGCATAATTAATAAGGTGGGAATGGGACAATCTGGCACGAAAACATGTCATTGCAGCTGGCGGGTAAAACAACTTTTTATCCCGCCCGTTATCGCACTTGGTACAAATCTACGATGATTCTGTCCACAGTGTCCTTAACATAATAAAATGCCCCAAGGCATTTCATAGGAACATTACAAAAAATTTGACACTGAGCAACTTAAAATGGCCACAGGGACGAGGGGGTTGTCCTATGATGAGAGGCTGAGTAAATTGGGCCTATATTCTTTGGAGTTTAGAAGAACGAGAGGTGATCCCACTGAAACATTCAAGGTTCTGAGGCGGCTTAACAGGGTAGATGCTGAGAAGCAGTTTCTGCTGGCCGGGGAATAAAAACATAGGGGCACAGTCTCAGGATGAGGGGCCAATCAGTTAGGACTGACATGAGGAGAATTTCGTCACTCAAAGGCTTGTGAATCTTTGGAATTCTCTGCCCCAGAGGATGGTGGATGCTCCATCATTTAATACATTTAAGACTGGGATAGACAGATTTTTGGTCTCTCAGGGAATCAAGGGATATGGGGAGTAGGTGGGAAAATGGAGTTGAAGCTGAAGATCAACGATGATCGTATCGAATGACGGAGCAGGCTTGATGGGCTACTTGGCCTACTCCTGCTCCTCTTTCTTGTATCCTTGTTTATGGAGATATTAAAGCAGATGACCCAAAACTTGATTAAAGAGGGAGGTTTAAAGGACCATCTTAAAGGCAGGAAGAGGGATAGAGAGGTAGAAAGGTTTAGGGAGGGATTTTTTTTTTCTTTTTATTCACTCATGGGATGTGAGCATCGCTGGCTAGGCCAGCATTTATTGCCCATCCCCAGTTGCCCTTGAGAAGGTGGTGGTGAGCTGCCTTCTTAAACCGCTGCAGCCCATGTGGCGTAGGTACCCCGACAGTACCATTAGGGAGGGAGTTCCAGGATTTTGACCAGCGACAGTGAAGGAACAACAATATGTTTCCAAATCAGGATGGTGTGTGACTCGGAAGGGAACTTGCAGGTGGTGGTGTTCCAGAGCTTAGTAGCTTGGCAGCTGAAGGCATGGCCACCCAAGGTAGAGCATTTTTTTTTTATCTATTCATGTTTTGTAAGCTTTGCTGGCAACCCTGATCCATTCCTAATTCAAAATCAGGGTCGCCTATGAACCAGAATTATAAGAGCGCAGATTTCTCGGAGGGCTGTGGGGCTGGAGGAGATTACAGAGAGAGGGAGGGGCTTGATCACAGCGCATTGAAAACAGGATGTGAATTTTAAAATTCATTGCTTAACTGGGAGCCAGTGTAGGTCAGTGAGAACAGGAGTGATGGGTTAGTTGGACTTGGTGTGACTTAGGACATTGGCGTCAGAGTTTTGGACGACTGAAGTTTATAGAGAGTAGAATCTGAGGCTAGCCATGGAATCTCTGGGTGCTACAACCCTCCAGAGTATTGTGCTCCTTCAATACCGGCCTCTTGTGCATCCCAAACTTTAATCCCTGCACCATTGATGGAATTTCCTCGCTTAACATTTCTGCCCCTCTCCCTCTCTTTTCTCCTACAAGATGCTCCTTAAAACCTACCTCTTTAACCAAGCTATCCTGATAATCTCCTATGTGGTTCTGTATCAAATTTTGCTTAATAACACTCCTGCAAAGCACCTATGTTAAAGGTGCTATGTAAATACAATGTTCTGTTGCTGTTAGTCTCCAGTTTATAGGAAGTAATTTATTGGAAGTGTACTAATTGTTATCATTTTGAATAATTCATGCAATTTAAAGATTTTGAGCTAATCTTAAAAGTTAGACCGCTTGCTTACCATTCAAATAATAGCTGGTGATTTATGGGAAGGCAAAGGTTTAACATCTTATTTTTAAATGTTTATCAAAAGGTGTATTTTAGTCTTGCTTGGGCAAAGATTGAATGGCCCCCGGCAGAGAATTTGGTGCACAAACGTACAAATTCTGGTTCAACATTTTGATTGCAAGGGTGGTGAGAAGATTTCAGAAACATTCTGTTCAATCAGAAGTGTGTGTTGTGTACCTGATGCGAGAACACCTTGAATTTAGCCTGGATGTAGAACTGAAGAATTAGCATGTTGATTATACGAACCACGTAATGGAAAATTAGTTGGCTCATAATATGTGTTATGGAAAAGTTGCAAAAGTGACTGCCCTTGACATCGAGGCAGCATTTGACTGAATGTGGCATCAAGGAGACCTAACAAAATTGAAGTTGAGGGAATCAGGGGGAAAAATCTCCATTGATTGGAGTCATACCTAGCGTAAAGGAAGGTTTCATTCATAAAATTTGTAAAAGTACATTACAAAGCATTTCAAATCGAATATTACAGAAAATGCAATAAAATTCAACTTTTCTCCAAAAGGCATGCTCCACTCTGAGATGCCTCAATACAATTTAATTATTCTTGATATTTTGAATAAACATCCCCTATCAAGCATGCAGCCTGAGGAATTCTACACAGTTTCCAGCCCCTTGGTGCACTATGGCTGAAAGCTCTTAGACCGCGACCTTTCCCCTCTGCGATGGCTGTCCCAAGCTTTAGTGTGCCCCACATAGTCCTGGACCTTGGAATATGCCAGTCTGCAACACTCGGTCGAGGACAACTCTTTGCACAGAGAGACCAACAAGTTTCGGGCAGCCAAAAGAGGGTCTTTCACCAAGTTGATGGTCCTCCGGCCACAGCAGGTGTTTACCTTGGTGTGTTTCCCTGGGAACAGCCAGTAGAGCACAGAGTCCTGTGTCACAAAGCTACTCAGGGTGAACCTCGACAAAAACCATTGTATCTCTCTCCACACCTTCTTTGCAAAGGCACATTTCAGAAGGAGGTGGACAATGGTCACTTCCCCACCACGGCCACCTCGATGGCAATGTGCGGAGGGAGTGGGACCTTGAGCTTGTAGGAAGCATTCTGATGGGCAGGGCCTTTCTCAACCCCAGCCAAGCTACATTTCAGTGTTTGTTTGAAAGTTATGGTGGTGAGGCGATCTGTTAAATGACTTTAACAATCTGCCAGGGGACCATCGACAGGAGCTACCATCAACTTTTCCTGCAGGGCCTCTCAGCTATTACGTGCAGCCCACTGCCTGATGGACTTGTGGTCAAGGGTGTTTTTGTGCATAAACCTTTTCAAGGAGGATAGTTGGTTGGAGCCTTCTGCAGTAACGTGGCCAGTCCCATCCTACGCAACACCAGGGACAGGTAGAACCTCAGCACTTAGTGACACCTGGTGTTTACGTACTGAAGGGTTATGCACATCTTGATGCAGCCATACACAATGGTGGCCATCAGGATGAGGGCGATGCTTGGCACAATTTTTCCCTCTTTATCTGGAGGTTTGTGCATCATGTCCCAGTGAACATGGTCAATCTTTGACCTCCAGATAAAGTGGAAGATAGCTTGGATGATTGCCATGGTGCAAGAGTGAGGAATGGGCCAGACCTTTTTTTTAAATTCATTCATAGGATGTGGGCATCGCTGGCTATGCCAGCATTTATTGCCCATCTCTAATTGTCTTTGAGAAGGTAGTGGTGAGCTGCCTTCTTGAACCGCTGCAGTCCCTGTGGCGTAGGTATGCCCACCTGCATCACATGGAGCAACATCAAGACTGCCCTGTGCCTAATGCCAGGTTCTTACCCACAACGGAGAGGGAGTGTCGCTCCCACATGCCTAGTTTTTGTTGTACCATAGGTACAAGCCCCTTCCAGTTTTTAGCACACTCCGCAGCCCCTCCAAACCATATCCCCAGCATCTTCAGGTAATCTGACCTGACAGTGAAGAGTACAAAGGACCGGTTGGTCCATTTCCCAAAAAAACATGACTTCATTCTTGTCATGGTTTACTTCTGCTCCTGAGGCCTGTTCAAACTGGTCACTCATCAGTCTGCATGGCAACAGAGGATCCAAGCAGAAGGAGGATATGTTGTCCAAGTACAGGGAAGCTTTGACCTAAGTGCCTCCCCTGCGTGGCATTGTCACCCCTCTTATACCCACATCCTTCCTGATGGAACATAGGAAATAGGAGGAGGGGGAGGCCATTTGACTGTTGAGCATGCTCTGCTCTTCAACAGAAAATGTCTGATTTTCTACCTCCCCATCATTTTTCCTCACTATCCCCATACCCCTTGATATCATCAGTATCCAGAAATTTATCGATTTCCATCTTAAACATGCTCATTAATTGAGCTTCCACAGTCCTCTAGAAGTAAGAATTCCAAAGATATACCACCCTTTGAGTGAAGAAATTCCTCCTCCTGAGTCTTAAATGACCTACCCCTTATTCAGAACCTGTGTCCCCTGGTTTTAGACTCACTTAGCCAGGGGAAACACCCTATATATATCTATCCTGTCACACCCTGTATGAATTTTGTAAGTTTCAGTGAGATCATCTCTCATTTTTCGAACCTTTAGAGAATATAGGTCCAGTTTCCTCGATCTCTCCTCATAAGACAATCCCACCATCCCAGGGATTAGTCTGGTAAACCTCCATTGCACTCCCTCCATGGTAAGTATATCCTTCCTTAGGTAAGGAGACCAAAACTGTACACAATACTCAAGGTGGGGGTCTCATTAAGTCTCTATACAATTGCAGCAAGACATCTCCTGCACTCAACTCCCCTTGTGATGAAGGCCAACATACCACTTGCCTTCCTAATTGCTTGCTGCATCTGGCCGCTAGCTTTTGGCAACTCATGAACAAGGACACAGCAAAAAAATAATTACTCGGCAAAAGATTTGATACAACATCCGATTAGGGCACGGAAGGGAGGGCAGTCCTCTCTGCTTCCAGATTTGTTGGGAAAGCTTTCCAATTCCCACCCATTGATTGAAACGACACCACTAATGTTTGTGGAGAGCAGTTGTTTCCAATTGCAGATTCCCTACCCAAACCCCATTTTGGAGAATGCATCTATCATGTGTGATATTCTGTCAAAGGCCTTCACCTGGTCCAAGCTGACAGGATTCCACCCCCTGTCGTGCAAAAAGGCAATCATATCCCTGAGTAGCGTGAGGCTATCAGAGATCTTCCTGCAAGCCTGGTCTGGGTGGATCACCAACCCCAGAGCAGCACAAAGGAAGATGGTTGTGGTTGTTGGAGATCAGTCATCTCAGTCCCAGGACATCACTACAGGAGTTCCTCAGGGTAATGTCCTTAGCCCAACCATCTTCAGCTGTTTGATCAATGACCTTTTCTCTATCACAAGTGGCATTGTTTGCTGATGTTTGCACAGATTTCATTTCCTCGGATGGGTTTCCCGCTGGGTTTCCATCCGCCCCAACCCCTCAGCGATTTTACGCTGGGGTGGGCGAGGCCGCGGATGGACTGCCTGCCCTTGTCCAAACTGAGGCTTTTAAGTGACCAATTATTGACCACTTAAGGGCCAATTCCCACCCAGCCCTCAATTTTTAGGCTGTCGGGAGGAGTACTGGGTATGGGTGAAGCCTGAAGGTAATTGGATTCAGGCCTCGGGCGGGAAGGGGGTGGGGGGCCACTTCTATCAGAAGCTCCTTTTAACTTCCAGCACCAAGCCCCCCACCCCCCCACCCCCAACACTCCCCACCGCCCCTTAAGACCTGGTTGCCTCAGGACCTCCCTCCCACCACAACCTCTCCCCCAAACCCCAACCACCCTCCCTGCCCTGAGACCCCCAAAACTTACTTTTTCATGGAATCCCGGGACTTGGACTGCATACCAGGTACACAGACCATACGATCAGAACGAGCGTAAAATATCGTGCGAAAATGCCGGGCAAGCATCCTGACGTCATCGCGCACTCGCGTGGGAGTCAGCAGCGCGCCCGCCGACAATTAACAGGCCTGTCAAGGCCATTAAAGTAATAACTAAATGGATGACGGGCAGGTGAAAAGGCCAAGAGGCATTTGGGTTTTTTAGGAAACTTCATCCATGGGTGGGATGTGGTTTCTAGCAGCACTATAGAGGATACAAAAAACATTCCAGTAATAGCTGTAAATCAGGAGGTGGAAGGGAGAGAGGAACTTGATGAAAGTACAATCGTTAGGGAAGCAGTACAGAGCAAACTGATAGAGCTGTGGGTTGACAAGGCTCCGAGCCCTTATGGACTTTATCCGAGGGTCTTAAAAGAGGTGGCTAATAAGGTAGTAAATGCATTGGTGTTAATTTTCCAAAATTCACTAAAACTGGAATGGTTCCATCAGACTGGAAAGTAGCAAATATAACCTCCCTATTCAAGAAGGGAGGGCAGCAGAAAACAGAAACTGTAGGCCTGTTAGCTTGACATTAGCAGGCAAGGTATTAGGATCTATAATTAATCAATAATTAAGGAAGTTATAATTGGTTATTTAGTAAAACTCAAGGTGACCTGGAAGACTCAACATGGTTTTGTGAAAGGGAAATTATGTTTAACCAATTTGTTACTTTATTAACAATTACTTGAAGAAGTAATATGCGCTGTGGATAAAGGGGAGCCTGTAGACGTACTGTACTTAGATTTCCAGAAGGCATTTGATAAGGTGCCACGTCAAAAATTATTGCTGAAAATAAAAGCTCATAGTGTAGGGGGAAAATATTGCATGGATAGAAGATTGGCTGGCTGATAGAAAACAGATTATGCATAAATGAGTCTTTTCCTGATTGGCAAGATGCGACGAATAGAGTCCCGCAGAGGTTTGTGCTGGGGCCTCAACTTTTTACAATTTATGTCACTGACTTAGATGAGGTGAGCGAAGGCCTGGTAGCCAAATTTGTAGGTGATGCAAAGATAGGTAGGAAAGTATGTTGTGAAGAGGACATAAGGAGGTTACAGACAGATATGGATAGATTGAGTGAATGGACAAAAATCTGGCAGATGGAGTATAATGTGGGAAAATGTGAAGTTGTTCAGTTTGGCAGGAAGCATAAAAAAGCACAGTATTAATTAAATGGAGAACCACTGCAGAATTCCGAGGTGCAGAGGGATCTAGGTGTTCTTGTGCATGAGCCACATTATACAGGTACAGCAAATAATTAAGAAGGCTAATGGAATGCTATCATTTATTATGAGAGGAATTGAACACAAATGTAAGGTTGGTATGCTTCAGTTATACAGGGCATTGGTGAGACCACATCATGAATACTATGTGCAGTTTTGGTCTCCTTATTTGAGGAAGAATATAAATGCGTTGGAGGCGGTTCAGAGGAGATTTACTACATTGATACCTGGAATGAGTGGGTTACCTTATGAGGAAAGGTTGGACAGACTGGGCTTGTTTCCAATGGGTGAGGGGTGACTTGATTGAAGTAAATAAGATCCTGAACGGTCTTGACAAGGTGGACTTGGGAAGGATGTTCCCTCTTGTGGGTGAGTCCAGAACAAGGGGGCACTGTTTTAAAATTAGGTGTCGCCCTTTTAGGACAGAGATGAGGAGAATTTTTTTCTCTGAGGGTTGTGTGACTTTGGAACTCTCTGTCTCAGAAGGTGGTGGAGGCGGAGTCACTGAATATTTTTAAGGCAGAGGTAAATAGATTCTTGTTAGGCAAGGGAATCAAAGGTTATTGGGGGTAGATGGAAATGTGGAATTCAAAACAGAACCCGATCTTATTGAATGGCGGAGCAGGCTCGAGGGGCCGAATGACTCCTATTTTGTATGTTTGTATGTAAAAGAAAATGCATGCATTTGTAGTGTGTCTTATCTTAACCTCTCAGAAGTGTAGCCAGCACTTGGTGTACAATTATTAACTTTTTTAAAGTGCAGTTACTGTTACCTATGTTACATAAAATAGACATTGAAATATTTTTATATGTTTCTTCAACAGGAGAGAAAGGAGATCTAGGTGATCCAGGACCTCGAGGTGCTAATGGAAGACCAGGCCAACCTGGTCAACGTGGAAATGTAGGCCCTATGGGCCAACCTGGAATCCCAGTAAGCATTTCAAAGGCAAAATACTGCAGATGCTGGAAATCTGAAATAAAAAAGCAGAAAATGTTGGAAATACTCAGGTCAGGCAGCATCTGTCACTGGTCGGGTTAAGTCCTGACGTCACCACCAGGCCCTCCATCCAATTAAGGACAGCAGTCTGGCTCGCCATATTGATGACCCAATCAGACAGCTGGCAGCTCTGCAGCCTTGGCAGTGCCACTGAGAGATGACCACTGCTGGCCTGCAAGGAGAACGAGAGGCCATCCTGAGATGCCCTCGCAAGGGGGGAAAACAAATCACTTCTCGGCTAGGGGTGGGGGTGCCAGGCAAGTAGATCCTGGCAATTGGTGGGGTATTCCCTCCAGCGGTGGTGAAGGTGCTGCAGAGATGGCTATTACCGCGGGGAGCCCCCAGTTGGTCCAACCCCACCCGCACCGTGAAGCTCCTGGAAGTCCACCTCGATGCAGCCTTCCCACACAACACCAGGCTGCTCTGCTGCCAACAAAATTCTGGTGGCCTGGGAGTTGGGCCTTATTTGGCTAAGGAGGCTGCCCACTTCCACTTGATGGGTGACAGAGCCACTCCTGCTCCCACCTTTGGTAAAATGGCTTGGCAGCGGGACTGCATCAAGGAGCCCTCCCCATGGTCCTCCCCAGCATTTTGCTGACACTGCCCCCAGGGTGGGGCTGGTAAAATCTCGCCCCTTCAGTTGATGACCTTTCGTCAGAACTGGGAAATGTTAAAGATGTAACAGGTTTTAAGCAAGTACAGAAGCTTACAATTTTGTACGTAGTAGGGAACAAAATGGAAGATTTCTGATGGGGCGAAAGGGGGGAGGGATTGAATGCCAAAATGGACGACACTACAAAGCTAAAGGAGATGGTAATGACAGAAGTAAAGAAACAAAAGTGAGAGTTAGTTTGTGGTTGACATGATTGTCTCACCTTTATTCTCATCATTATTGTGGGGAACACAACCTCTGGTAGCCACCCCAGTCTCCTGATTGTGAGCTGCCCTAGAGTAAAATTTCCACAGGATTTCCCTAATCTCCATTTATCCGATTCCTTTGGGTCTTTTGTCAAACTTATGATAGCAAATCAGGAGAACCTCTTGAGCAAATTCTACCCCTTTAGGTTGGGGGATCTGAAAGAGTGGAAAATCATGGGTAACACACTGCTCCATTATCAACCTATCTAAATGATCCCAAGGAACATTCAGTACTTTTTAAAAAAATTGCCAGTATCCATTCAGTCAGTTTCAGTAGCACCAACAATTACATTGTTGAAATTGGTCTATTAAGTGTTAAATTCTCTCACAGGGATGCACCATCATTCTTTGTTCTCATGCCCCTAGGGGAAAAATGACTGGAAACAAATTATGTGACACATCTTTGTCATGTGCATGTTGTCATACTACATACCACCAGTTATGAGTGGGTGAGTTATGCAACTGCCCCCCAAAAATTGGATGTGTGGATAAAGGAGTGGTGTAACAGGGCCCTAGCCCACAAACTACGCCCACCTACCCAGATTATGGCATTTTGGTGTCGAAGCAGGGGAGAAAATTAGGGGTCCATGTTATTCTTTTGCTCAAACCATTTGGAGCACTTCCTGCAATTCTGGTCCTCTAATAGAACCGTAGGAAAGTTACGGTGTAGAAAGAGGCCATTCAGCCCATCATGTCTGTGCTGGCCAAAAAAAGATGAAAAAGAAATTAGCCGCTCATTTTAATCCCAAGGTTTTTTTTTTCTTTTTCTTTGCTTAACTGTACACAAAATTCCAGCTGTGGCCTAACCAGCAGTTTATACAGTTCCATCGTTACATCGCTGCTTTTGTATTAAATATCTCGTCCAATAAAGGAAAGCATTCCATATGCTTTCTTTACCACCTTATCCACCTGTCCTGCCACCTTCAGGGACCTGTGGACATGCACTCCAAGGTGTCTCACTTCCTCAACCTCTCTCAACATCCTCCTGTTTATTGAATATTCCCTTGCTTTGTTTGCCCTCTCCAAATGCATTACCTCACACTTTTCCAGATTAAAGTCCATTTGCCACTTTCTCCCCACTGAACCAAACTATTGATAAAAGTCTGGAGACAAGAGCTATCCTCTTCGCTATCAACCACACGGCCAATTTTTGTGTCATCTGCAAACTTCCCAATTATGCCTCCCAAATCATTAATATATACAACAAACAGCAAGGGCCCCAGCACTGAGCCCTGTGAAACACCACTGGAAACCATTTTCCATTCGCAAAAACACCCATTGACCATTACCCTTTGTTTCCTGTCGCTGAGCCAATTTTGGATCCAACTTGCCATGTCCCCTTGTATTCCATGGGATCTCACTTTTCTGACCAGAAGGAAAGCATTAGTTGAATATTTTTGAAAAGGAGGACATGCTGTTGAAGCTTTTCGTCTTGTACTCAACAGGAATGCAAAGGCAAGAATGCCAAATTTCAAACAATCACAACAAGAGAAAAGGGCGCTGATTGGTTCGCAAGTTGACTCTGATTGGCCAAGGCGTTGCCATGGAGAAAACAATGGAGAACTATAGGCTCCCCAATCTCCTGGGTAATTCAAAAAGGCACAAGGCTTGAGCATATTCCTTTCATAGGGAATAGGTCCTATAACAGTATGTCACTTCTAGCAAGGGTAAATGAGCCACATCACAAACTCGACTGATTACCTTAAATTAGTTGTTCGTGTAGCTATTGGCACACTCAGGATTGTTCAGCAAGTGCTGCCCAGTCAGGGAATCACATCTAACAGTAGACATTTTGTTTTGGGTTTTGCAAGCACTGGCTGGCTGAGTACAGTTTACACTTTGCTCATTACATACAACTGAAGAAACATGCAGTTTGATTTGATCAGCCAATCACTGGGACATACGGCCTATGTACCTGCATCACAATGGCACTGAAATTCATACATGATGCTGCTCAATTATGTGGTAGGCAGAACATCTGTTTGGACTGACAGCAGTACCCTGTTAGTGGAAAATACCATTTGCGTAGCCAAACGAGAAATTACTGGGCACTGACGGTGGGGGGGGGTTAACATCAAGAGGAAGCTGAGTAGATGAAAATTAGGAAATGTTGAGGTCACCGAATTGTCATTTTCAAGACTTTGAAGGGACTTTTTTTCAAAATTGATGTACATAATCACCAAGGGACATGTTAGAAATGAGGAACTGGAAATCCCTGCTCCTCCTCCTCCCACAAAGGAAGAATGCTCCTTTTGGACCTTTTCTGGCACTAATCCTCTTCGTTGTTGCGTTGGCCTGGTGGTAAACTCATTCCCAGTCAAGCTACCTAGTTAAAAACTGTAGCCATCTCCTGATGGCACCATCAATACAAGACATGTATATGTTAAAAAGGACCCTGCTGGCTTTGGGCAGTTATCTTGGCTGCCTGCTCAGGAGAGCCGGTGAAAATTATAACCTGTCAGATCCTGATGGACCCAGGAAGGGTAAGTAACCTGGGCGATTTTAACTAACTTATTTCTGACACATAGGGTTAAAGTCACTCTTTATAGTTTTTAACTTGTTACTGAAGCTTGAAATATTTCATTATCTTTGATTTATTTATATCTCCCATAGGGTGAAACAAAGCATGGATTTCCAGGGGACAAAGGCCTACAGGGTTTTCCAGGACGTCCAGCTGCCCCAGGACCAGCTGGACCCCCAGGTGTGGGTTATCCTGGTTCAAAAGGCCAAACCGGTCCTGTGGGAGAAGCAGGTTTTCCTGGAGAACAGGGTCCTAAAGGCCAAAAAGGCCTAAAAGGTAATGTAATCTGAAAATATCCAACTTGGAATCCGAAAAACATTTTTAATTATTCCACTACATATGTCATACAAAGATTGTTTTTAACAGGAAGTTAATGTAATATAGGGCTGTAATCCTGACTGTAATGTAGTGCAGGCTAGTAACTCTTACTTTATTGTAGCATATAACTATTATTACTGCAATACAGTAATATAGAATAGGTTTGTGAATCTGCAGCGCTATGGGCCGCATTTTCATGGAGTTGAGCTGACTCTGGAAGCCTCTCAAAATGGGTGGGACCTGATTTCTGGATTTCCCACCCCTATTCCCAGTGCAGGCAATTTTTATTGGTGTGGGTGAAGGTACGAGTAGCGAACCTACACCCTGCATTCCCGATCTGGACAGTTCCATTACAGAGCTAGGCCTCTTGTACCACATGTGGGGTCAGGCCAGGTCCTGAGGTCTCGGGTTTACGGCGTCTCAGAGGAGTCGTGAACTATAGTCTTGATTCAGGGACCTTTTGAAAGGTATCTTTAAAAGGCCTTATCAATACTTCCTCCATTCCCTTTCCATGCCTCCCATGCCCACATCCCAATGTCCCCTCCATGCCTACTCAGCCAGTATACACTGTATACAGAACCAATGAGCCATATAACAACGGTAGGTCTTGAAATGTTCATGAAGAAAGAAAACACCCATTCAAAAATCCATTCATGCATTCATGTGAGCCCTGCCCGAAGGCAGGTCTTTGTCTCATTGTGTGCTGATGCTTCATTCTGAGCCATTTTCTTGGCAGTTTTTCTCAGTGGTGATTTGCCATTGCCTTCCACTCTCAAGCATTCATAATGAGGACAGGTGTAAGAAATCTTTCACTAGAACTGGATGCCCTCATTATGCATGGTTGGCTGAGAGGCCATACTCAAAAAAGATTATCTTAGCAGGGGCTTCTGTTTTGACAACTGAAGAGAACTGTTGATTTTGCTTGACTGACATCTTTATGTGGTTATAATAAGTTGTTCTTTCTGTAATCTCTTTAGTCATTGTGTCACTGATTATTTACACAAGATTAAGAGGTGTGAAGTATTTGAAGCCTCTGTCATTGTTACTTTAATGGCTGGCACTTTTATAGGGTTGTAGAAACAACAGTTTGTTTTCAAAGAGATTTGTGAATGGGTGTTTTTTTTCTGAGCAGTTCCACATTGCCATTTACTATATGGCTCATTGGTTCTGTACATAGTGTATATTAGGTGAATGGGCATGTAAGATGCATGAGTTGGCATGAGGATATGAAACGCCATTGGGGGGTGAGTGGGACACGTGAATTGGCATGTGTTGACATGGGGTGGATGGGGGGCATGAGTTGACATGGAGGTGGTAAGGGGAGTGGGTGGGTGGGAGGGTGAGGGTGTATGAGGAGTGTGGGCTAGAGGGCCTAAGAGCCTTTAATACAACTGAGACAAAGTCCCAGAGAACTGAGGAGGGCCTTCTAACCAGCCCATCTCAGCACTCTGGCGCCCCCATGGATACCTAAGCTCTGCTTCCGGTGTTGAGGTGCCCAATGCCCCCTCCCGCCAGAGCGAAGATTGTGATATTTGGGGGCCTTTCTACCAAGGTGAGTCCGGTGAGTCAGGTAATTTCCCGATTCGAGCTACTTAGTGGCAGCAGAAATCTGGGCCAATGTATTTGAAAGGTGAATTTCCCTGTATTAGTTTAGATGGGTCAAAATAGTAAATACTATATATTTTTTAATAAATACTTCATGATTACGATTTTGAATTTGTGTACTAACCCATATTTTTTAAAACATCATCTGAAATTCAAGGTAAGGTATCAGGCCCTATCTTATCAAAGTGTGACAACCAAGGCACCTAAAGCAAGATCAGGCCAAAGTAGATATTTTTCTCTAATTGGGTATGTTTGACCCCTTAAAAAATATTGGCCCTGGTGTCAGATTCTTGAGACTTATCAAAGAACCAGCTGTTTCTTGGCTCATTGCTTTTTACTGCCCCTGCCATCTCAGCCAAAAGTGGCAAGTAAATGATCCCATTTGGCCTCCTCCTGAGGTTTTCGTCATCATAAATGTCTGTGCCCAAGCCAATTCAGTCCACTCCACTTGGCATTGAATGCTGTAATCCATTGGAATACAGTGAAGACTGTGGGTCCTAACAACAATCCAGTTTTATTGATGAAGACTTCGATTTCCTACCTTCATTAGCAAAGTGATGGAAGAAGTTATCAATACTGTCACTAATAAGCATCACTTCTCACTAATAAGCTGCTTGTCTATCCTAAGTTTGGGTTCCATCAGAGTTATTCATTCTAGAATTCATTGCAGCCTTGATCCAGCATAAGCTGGATGTCAGAGGAGAAGTGTGAGCAACTTCATTGGATATCAAAACAGCAGTTGTCTGAATATGGCACTAAGGACCCCAACAAAGCTGAGGCCAGTGGGGGCTGGAGGGAAAATCATCCAGTGACTGAACTCAAAGCTGACCCAGAGTAAGATTGTTGTGGTTGTTGGAGGCCAATTATTCTTTGGACATTACTGCTGGAGTTTCTCAGGATAGCATCCTCAGTTCAACCATTTTCAGCTGCTTCATCAATGACTTTCCATTCATCACATTAGGAATAGGGTTGTTCCCTGATTCTACAATGTTGAGAACCATTGCCGAGTCTCCTACTATTACCAATTTCAGGTTCACCATTGGCCAGAAGACTGACTGGACAAACCATGACAACAAAAGCATGACAGGGTCAGATTACTCTGCAGTGAGTGGCTCATCTCCTGACCCTCAAAGACTCTCCACCATCTACAATATGTATGATGGAATGAATATTTGTCACTTGTCATGATGAATGTAAATGTAAGAACACTCCAGATTCTTCACACCAGCCAGGACAGAGCAATTCACTTAATTGATGTCCCTGCTAGTTAATTCAATTAAAGGATTGGCACAGGCATGATGGGCTGAATGGCCTCCTTTTCTGTTGTAAGTTTCTGTGCTCCTGGACTTGCAATTCGTCCATGTTACCACTGGCACCCTGTCGCAACAGTATGTACTAAGTACAGAATGTACTGCTGCAAATCACCATACATACTTCCAGAGAACTTCCCATCCTGCCATCTACATCACCGAGAAGGACAGGAGCATCATCATGAGGATGTCATTCAAGTCATGCACCAACCTAAAGTGAACGTAAATCACCATTCCTTCACTGATGGGGCAACATCCTGGAATTGCCAACCTAACGTCATTGTGGGATCACCACATGTCAGAACCAGGCATGGATGTGACAGATGAATGCCAAGGAAGTGAGAGCAACAGAGCTGGACATAAGGCAGAAGTCCACTGAGTATGAAGGAGCCCTAGAAAATTTTGGTTTGATTCTGATTTTTGTAATCTTGCTAATAACAATGTGGAGCTCGATTTTAATTCCAGGCGAGGGGGATGTGCGTTATGTGCAACGCAGACCACAGGCTTGGATTGAGATCCAGTTTATTTCAACTTGTTGGAAAGATCGAACAATTTCCCATTTCTTCTGGTGTGTAGAGTTCTTAATCCATACAGAACTCTTAACTACAAAATATTAATTAAGGATAGTTGGAATTGGATGAGTTTATCAGGTTGTACAATAATATATTTAATATTATCTGAAGTTATATTTGCAAGCTGTGACTAATTAATGCAGCAGTGTGATTACATGTTAAATTAATTATTAATAAACATCTTTTCTTCTCCTGCAGGTGACTCTTTGTGCCCAAAAGCCCCAGGTCCACCGGGCCCAAAAGGAATGCCCGGGCCTCCAGGTATTTAACTTGAAATAAGTCCAGTGATGATATTGCACTTTAGAACAAGTGGCTATGAAACCTGTGAACTAACTGTTAAAAAGATGTTAATTTGGGTGACAGGCAGATCTAGCGGAATGAATGTCGAAGAGGTTGAAGTACTCAAAAGCAAGAAAACGAGTATTGAGATAAAGTTCTGACATCTAGCTTAATCTATGGTTGGGTTATTGCCTCGCCATCCGTCCACTATTATCAACTTACTAAACACAAGAAAAATAATCAACGGGCTGGATTTTCATGGATTTAGGGAGACTCCGTGGAGGGGTGAAAATAGTGTCCGGGACCCAATTCCAGGATTTCCGACAGCATTTCCGGGGTTTCTGATTTTCAGCACTGCTGTTTGAGGGTGAGAGCTGGTTTGGGTTGCGAGCCTAGGTTCTGTGCTCCCGACCTGGCCGACTCCATTCAGGGGATAGACATGTCCTGGTGCTCCTCAATTTTCGTGGAGTTGTGCCAGCTTTTCAAAGAGTCCTAGTTCACAGCACCTCAGAGGTGTCGTGAACCATAGTCTGCATGAGGAAACCTTTTGAAAGGTAAGTTCAAAAGGTCTGAACCATGGCCCCACCCCACTATGCCAAGCCAAAAATGCATAATGAGGCTTGGCTGAGAGTCCAGACATCCATTAGAATACTGAAACAGGTGGTTCCCAGAGAAAATGTTGCTTGATTGACAGCTCTTGCTCTGTGATCTCTTCTGTCAATTTCACGATGTTTATTTACACAAGATAAAGAGTTCAAATGGTTACAGTTTCTACTATTGACACTTTAAAGGATTTGAATGATTGTGCTGTAGTGAAAGCAATTTTTAAGAATGAATGACTTTTTTTACACGCAGCTTTTTTAACACATCCTATCATCACTATAGAGTTCATTGGTTCTATACAGAATGTATAGTGGGTGGAAGTGCCAAAGCTTGTCATGGAGGGATGAGGGGCCATGGTAGTGGGTGCAGGGGCTTAACTTTGCATGAAGGGTATGAGAGGCCATTGGGGGTGGGTGGAGGGTATGGATGAGGCATGGAGAGTGTGCGGAATGAGAGGGGGTGTATGGGATGATGGCCTGAGGGCTTTTCTGTTTTTACTTTGAGACAAAGTCCCAAAGCACTGAGGCAGGCCTTTTAAACAGCCCCGCCTCCGTAACCGGCAGTTTCTGTGGCTGCTTCCGAAACTCTCTCCAGGGGCAGCGAGCCCAACTCTTGTTATCACCTGCCCCCTCCCTGGAACAAAAAATCCCGCCTTTGCAGTCACATTCCCCTGAAATTTCCCAACTCCCACTACCCACCTCGAGGATGAAAATCTAGCCTAATATCACAATTACAATTTCGCTGCTATTTAGGTTTGCATTGCATGCCTGTCACAATTCACCCATTCTCTTTCCCTTCCACAGGATTAACCGGTCCACCAGGGATTCCTGGCAGCCGCGGGAAAAATGGCTTTGATGGGCCCAAAGGCCAGAAAGGTGAAGCAGGTCTGCAGTTTAATCTTGGAGAACCAGGTGCGAAGAGAAAGAAACTTGGCATATCAAACCAGATAATTTGGTTTTGGGTGTAGTATGAATCTAATTGTTTCTGAATTACAACTTTCAAAATGCTTACTCTGTGTAAATGGGCAATGTCGGCCAGTTTTGCCACTGACTTTGCTTTCTTTGGATTCAGAGTGCTAAACAATCTGTATGCGCAGAAGAAATAAGTAATTTACATTTGGATTATAGATTTCTATGTTCTAACTCTTTGGGCAGTAGCTCCCCTTATATCTGTTTTTAAACACACTATGTGATGTAATTCTGAACAATTCAGGTCAAGAATGTTCCAGTTTTGACACTAAGCTTGGACTGAATTAGTTTGTCTGAAACAGTGCAGAAATGGAAAACTGCAATCGGCTTTAGTTTTCTCCAGCCCTCTCTTACTGTCTTGCCCTATTTCAATCTCTTATTCACATTCACTACCTGTCTCAATCTTTCTTTCTTCCTCTTTCTTTATCAAAACTTACTATGGCCATTGCTCAACAGAAAGTTCAGTCTGTGCTCCAAGAATGCTATCTAAGTTTCACTGCCCTCTTCCCAAATGCCACAGCCACCCTGCTCCAAATATGCCATCCTACATGCAGCTCCTCCACACTCCGTTCTTACTTTGTAAATCCAAGGTTTACCACAGTGTCCTACACAGACCCATTTTCCCTAGATCAGAAACTGTGGCATTACTTACCTCTCTCAGTTTTTCCTTCCTCACATAAGCTGTCAGCTTTCCACAGTCAAATTCAGCACTATTTAAACATTACTTCGTGATGTACCCTACCTGCTCGCCTAGGCCCGGATTTTCTGAAGTCAACGGACCTGTTGCTGGTCCTGTAGGCAGGACCGGAAAATCCTCTTTTCAACCTTAAAGGTGTCGACATTGATTCTTCAGTTTGATTTCCCTAATAAAAAAAATGTAAGTAAGTGGCTAAAAAAAACCCCCACTCATTTACTACTTAACGAGCCTTCATACATATGTGCAGACACTGGTGAGGACAGGATCAGGGTTGGTTATGTTGGCTCCATATCTTGTCAACACCCACACTGGAGAAGTGGGTGTTGAAGTGAGACACTGAAGAGGCTATCAGTACCTATGAAAGCATTTTCCAATGCCTATAGGAGAGGAGAAACTAGAGGAAAAACAGGTTATTTGTTATTGCATCAAACATTCATGTGCTATATTATGTAAGAAAGAATTTAAGGTTTGCATTCATGCAGCAGGACGTCCTAAAGGGCTTTACAGCCAATTGACGTGTGGTCACTGTTGTAATGCATTCGTCAGCTGTTCTGACAAAGGTTTTAACCCATTTCAAAATAGGGTAATTGCTCCATTGAAATAGTGGACAGAAAAATGCAATAGTTAGCCTATAGCGTGTCACGGTTGTTGTTATGTCAGTTCTGTGAAATAAGAGTTGCTGATGATTTTTTTAACATATATTTGCACAAAAGCATAACCAATTTTTTGGAAGCATAATAATAAGTTCATTAGTAATAGGAGCATTCCGCCCATTGAACCTGCTGCACCATTCAATAAGGTAATGGATGATGTGATTGTGGTCTCAATTCCAGTTTCCTGCCTATCCCCCGTATCCCTTGACTCCCCTGTGGATCAAAAATTTGTCTAACTCAGCCTTAAATATATTTAATGACCCAGCCTCCACTGCTCTTTGTGGAAGAGAATCTGAAGACAAACGATCCTCTGGGAGAATAAATTCCTCCTCATCTCTGTCTTAAATAGGGGACCCCTTATTTTTAAACTGTGGCCCCTAGTTCGAGATTTCCCCCCACCCTTCCTTCCCAAGAGGAAACCTCCTCTCAGCGTCTACCCTGTCAAGCCCCCGCAGGATCTTATATGTTTCAATAAGATCATCCTCATTCTTCTAAACTCCAGTGAGTACAAGCATAATTTGCTTAACCTTTCCTCATAAATCAACCTCTTTATCCCAGGAAACAGTTCAGGGAAGTTTCACTAGGTTGCAAGTATACCTGTCTGTAAGGAGACCAAAACTGCAGATGGTACTCCAGGTGCAGTCTCATCAAAGCCCTGTACATCTGCAATAAGACTTCCCCATTAGTAGCATATATGAAGAAAGCAGTCAAATTTTGATAAATTAACATTATTTGAGAAGCAAGCAGCAAAGTGCTAAGGAAGGTTGGTAACAAGTGGATACTTGGAGAAGGTAATGGCATTCCAGAGATAAAGAGTGGTGATCTTTGCCAAAACAGCACTACTGGAGATGCTTGTGACAATGACATCTGGGAAGGTGTCATGAATATTCAGGAAAGGCAGAGATGGGAATGAGGGAAGCATCGGACAATAATACAATATGGTCACTGGATCTGTGTTTTTAGCTTTTACTTTTAACATGTCAACAGCAGTTCAGCTGACTTGTAGCTTCTTTCTTCTTCTCAGGTTTTCGAGGATCAGCTGGTGACCCAGGTCATCAGGGACCTCCTGGATCTTCAGAATCTGGAGTTCCTGGTTCTCCAGGTATTCCAGGTATTCCGGGAGTAAAAGGTCCACCTGGTGATTCACATAATGGTCCTCCAGGGGCCCCTGGACCATTTGGAAGAAGAGGCTCGACAGGTGCAAGTGGAGATACTGGAGACCCAGGTCCTCCAGGAAGGCAAGGTAAAAATCAAAAGACAATTCTTTCCTTTTATTTATTTTCTACTAATCAAATTGGCCTGAGGGTTAATTCTTAATTGCTTATAATGGAGGTTGAGGTCTTGTACTGGTTATCAATGTATCCTTATTTTAAAACAAATTTGTTAGCACTTTGCCTCTTCGACAGTGTAAGATAGGGACCCAATAAAATGGATTTGCAATAGGATTATTGGCTATTGGAATATCATCTGTGAACAATATTCTACAAAAATGGTGCAATTGGAGCAGAATTTTCCGCAGAACATGTTTAGTTATGGCATGTCTCCGATCTATCGGGTTTATCGCATTTAAAACTGTGAAGAAAGAGTAAACTCAGGCAGTAGTAACTGTACAGATAATCCTTTTGATGATCGGTGATATATAGCAAGTTAAGTGATTATGTTGGTTTTAAATGAATCAGCAAACTTGCGGCTTTAAATATTTACCTCATTAAGTGCACCAGACTCATAGAGCATCTCTGTCAGTAAACCCCCTTCCCCTTTTTATTCCTATTCAGCTGGTGTATTGGACAGGTTAGTGAGCAGAGCAACAGGTCATGTAACAGCCTGAATTAGACCCAACAGCAGATTACAGCCTGCATGCATGTGAATCTCACAAAAGAAAATACTGCCTCCTATACACAGTGACATTAAATTGTTGGCAAATAACTCCCTTCCTGGAGATTTATATATCATTATACTTGATAAAAGTATACATTTTATTTATCATTTAAAGAGCATGAGGGGTTGAGTTCTGAGCCAAGATGGATCTTCAGTGAAAACTGTTTTCAGTTTTACATGGGTTTTTTAAAAAATTAATTCATGGGATGTTGGCACCACTGGCTGGGCCAGCATTTGTTGCCCATCCCTAGTTGCCCTTCAGAAGGTGGTGGTGAACTGCCTTCTTGAACCGCTGCAGTCCATGTTGTGTAGGTACACCCACAGTGCTGTGAGAGAGCAAGCTCCAGAATTTTGACCCAGCGACAGTGAAGGAACGTCGATATATTTCCAAGTCAGGATGGTGAGTGGCTTTGGGGTGAACTTCCAGGCGGCGGTGGTCGCATGTGTCTGCTGTCCTTCTCCTAGATGGTAGTGGTTGTAGGTTTGGAAGGTGGTGTCTAAGAAACCTTGGTGAGTTCCTGCAGTGCATCTTGTAGATGGTACACACTGCTGCTACTGTTCATCAGTGGCAGACAGACTGAATGTTTGTGGGTGGGATACCAATCAAGGGGGATGCTTTGTCCTGGATGGTGTTGAGCTTCTTGAGTGTTGTTGGAGCTGCACTCTTCCAGCCAAGTGGCGAGTATTTCATCACACTCCTGATTTGTGCCTTGTAGATGGTGGACAGGCTTTGGGAAGTCAAGACGTGAGTTACTCGCCACAGGATTCTTAGCTTCTGACCCGCTCTTGTAGCCACAGCATTTATATGGCTGGCCTAATCCAGTTTCTGGTCAATGGTAACCCCAGGATGTTGATAATGGGGGATTCAGGGATGGTAATGCCATTGAATGTCAAGGGGCAATGGTTAGATTCTCCCTTGTTGGAGATGGTCATTGCCTGGTGCTTGTGTGGCACAAATGTTACTTGTCATTTGTTAGCCCAAGCCTGGATATTGTCCAGGTCTTGCTGCATTTAGACATGGACTGCTTCAGTATCTGAGGAGTCATGAATGGTGCTGAGCATTGTGCAATGATCAGCGAACATCTCCACTTCTGACCTTATGATGGAAGGAAGATCATTGATGAAGCAGCTGAAGATGGTTGGATCTAGAACACCACCCTGAGGAAGTCCTGCAGTGATGCATTGGAACTGAGATGATTGACCTTCAACAACCACAACCATCTTCCTTTGTGCTAGGTATGGCTCCAACCAGCGGAGAGCTTTCCCCCTGATTCCTATTGACTCCAGTTTTGCTAGGGCTCCTTGATGCCACACTTGGTCAAATGCTGCCTTGATGTCAAGGCCAGTCACTCTCACCTCACCTCACCTCTGGAGTTCAGCCCTTTATTCATGTTTGAACCAAGGCTATAATGAGGTCAGGAGCTGAGTGGCCCTGGCAGAACCCAAACTGAGCATCAGTGAGCAGGTTATTGTTAAGCAAGTGCTGCTTGATAGCAGTAATGATGACCCATTCCATCACTTTACTGATGATCGAGAGTAGACTGATGGGGCATAAATTGGCTGGCCTGGATTTGTCCTGCTTTTTTTGTACAGGACATACCTGGGCAATTTTCCACACTGCGGAGTAGATGCCGGTGTTGTAGCTGTGCTGGAACAGCTTGGCTAGGGGCACGGCAAGTTCTGGAGCACAAGTCTTCAGTACTATTGGCGGAATATTGTCAGGGTCCATAGCCTTTGCAGTATCCAGTGCCCTCAGCTGTTTTTTGATTTCATGTGGAGTGAATCGAATTGTCTGAAGACTGGCATCTGTGATGCAGGGTGCCCCTGGAGGAGGCCGTGATGGATCATCCACTCGGCACTTCTGGCTGAAGATTGTCGCAAATACTTCAGTCTTATCTTTTGCACTAATGTGCCGGGCTCCTCCATCATTGAGGATGGGGATATTTGTGGAGCCTCCTCCTCCAGTGAGTTATTTAATTGTCCACACCATTCACGACTGGATGTGGCGGGGCTGCAGAGCTTAGATCTGATACGTTGGTTGTGGGATCGCTTAGCTCTGTCTATCACTTGCTGCTTATGCTGTTTGGCACACAAATAGTCCTGTGTTGTAGCTTCACCATGTTGACGCCTCATTCTTAGGTATGCCTGGTCCTACTCCTGGCATGCCCTCCTTCAATTTTCATTGAATCAGGGTTGATCCCCTGGCTTGGTGGTAATGTTAGAGTGGGGGATATGCCAGGCCATGAGGTTACAGATTGTGTTTGAGTGAAATTCTGCTGCTGATGGCCCACACTGCCTCATGGATGCCCAGTCTTGAGTTGCTAGATCTGTTCAAAATCTATCCATTTAGCATGGTGGTAGTGCCACACAACACGATGGAGGGTATCCTCAATGTGAAAATGGGACTTCGTCTCCAGAAGGACTGTATGGCGGTCACTCCTACCGATAATGTCATGGACAGATGCATCTGTGGCAGGCAGGTTGGTGAGGATGAGGTCAAGTATGTTTTTCCTTCTTGTTGGCTCCCTCACCACCTACTGCAGACCCAGTCTAGCAGCTATGTCCTTTAGGACTTGGCCAGCTCAGTCTGTACTGGTGCCATTGAGCTACTCTCGGTGATGGACATTGATGTCCTCCACCCAGTCTACGTTCTGCGCCCTTTCCACCCTCAGCGCTTCCTCCAAGTGGTGTTCAACACGGAGCAGTACTGATTCATCATCTGAGGGGGAGGCAGTATGTGGTAATCAGCAGGAGGTTTCCTTGCCTATGTTTGACTTGATGCCATGAGACCTCATGGGTTATTCCTATCATGTTGCAAATCAAATTCAACAAGCACAATTCATTAGATGGGGTTCATTTCTTGTGATGTCTTTGCAAATTCATAGCCCAGGCTATGAAGAGGCAGAGGACATGAGTAAACACGTTTATAATTCTTTGGTTCACCTCAGTGTTTTGAATAAAGGCCTACTTAGAATTTTATTTCCTTATTCCTATTAGTCCATCCTCCTTATTGGTATTGGTACTGATACCTAGTGACAAAGGATAAATTTAAGACATTTATTGACCATTTTCAAATATTTTGGTTCTCATAATCTTAACGCCAGCTTTCTGTAGTATTTTGCAGTCTTGTTTTCACCCCTTGCCATTTCCATCCAACCATTATAACTTTTAATATCATTCAGCGCTGAGATTCCAATTTGAATTTATTGAACAGGACAAGAATAATTTCAAGGCTAGAACTGAGGCCAGTGCACTATGTACACTGGCTAATGCATTTGCATTAAGTTCCTGTAAGTACAATTTTAACAAATTCACTAATATATTTATGTTGCGGTAATGATCTTGTTCAAATGTACCACACAGGAATTTAACCAGTGCTCTAACATATCGCACTGAGGAATTTCTTTGTGGATCAGTCCAAATTTCTTACTTTGAGTTGCTTACAGGGAACTAATGGTAAATGTGTGGTAAAAATGGTAAATGGTAAATTGTGCCTCCTGACTGAAATTCTCCTATGGAATACATTCACCTTGAAACAATTTAATACCTACTCCAAAATAGCAGAATGAAGAACTTAAGGTGAATATATTAAACATTACCACAGTGCATTTTCTGAGCAGTAATTTTGAAATCACGGCATGCCCAGTTTCTATTCTAAGTAACAATTATTATTTGTTTCCATTGTTTTTAGGGCGTGATGGAGTCCCAGGATTCCCAGGTTGTAAAGGCGATCGAGGCCTGCCTGGACAGCCAGGGAATCCTGGTCCACCAGGTTTCCCTGCAGAGAAAGGAGAAGAGGGTCCAGTTGGGCCTCCAGGGCGTACAGGTTCACCGGGGCCCCAAGGTGAAGGGTATTTGAAATATTGTGGAAATAACTGGGGGAGTCACACATGCAGAAACCAATTCACATCAGAAAGACATGGCCAACATTTCAACCTTACCCCATAGCAGGTGGGAGAGAGTCAGGCGGATTAAAAATTAAAAAAACCCTGTAACATGACTCCAACCCACCATTTTTTATGGCTGGCCCTCCAGCCCCTCAAGCAAATCTTCTACCATGACTGTGCCCCGCAAGCCCATAATCCAGGGCCTTCTTCCTTGCCGATTGCTTGTCCAACTCCACTGCCTGCTGCCCCAAAATCTTTTCTTTTTTATTCGTTCATGGGATGTGAGCATTGCTGCAACATTTATTGCCCATCCCTAATTGCCCTAGTCAGATGCAGGCCAGACCAGGTAAGGATTGAAGATTTCCTTCCCTAAAGGACATTAGTGAACCAGATGGGTTTTTACGACAATGAACAATGGTTTCATGGTTTAATTCCAGATTTTTATTGAATTCAAAATTCACTATCTGCCATGGTGGGATTTGAACCCGGGTCCCCAGAGCATTACCCTGGGTCTCTGGAATACTAGTCCAGTGAAAATACCTTCCTCCTTTCCTTGCTTCCACCTGTTCGACTGCCACCCTCTTCCACCACTTCGGCCCTTTGAACTCTTGCAGTTCATCTTTCCTCCCGATCATGGGTTCAACTCCCTTTCCTTCTCTCACATGATCTCTCCTGGTTGTTGGGCACTCTCTCAAACATTCCCAGCCACAGCCTTCTACAATTGGCTTTTCCCAGCCAGCAGCCTGTCAACCTGGCCAGCTGATGGGGAAAAAGTACTTTTTTCATGTTTTAGGGATTTCTGACTTTCTCCCCCACAGCCATGCTTCCCCCATCACTGCCCTCGCCTCCTCTCAAATATCGGATGCGTATTTCATTTTGCGAAAGATCCCCCATTAATGGTTTCAGCTTCTTCCTTAAATATACGTTTCAATAACTTTCTATGTTCTGAGTTGCTTGACTATATAGAATTTGTCCAGCGCCTTTATTGATTTCATATGTAAACCACTTCCTTAGCACCTAAAATGTAGCCTCCAAGCTTCTGCCTTATAAAGCCCAGGCCTACATTTTGCACTAGAACATACTGTTGAAAGTCTTATATGATGCACACTTACAGTAACTGTCACACTTCCTTCCTGCAATGCTTTTATCACCAGATTTTCTTCACAACTCCCCATTGTTACAAAACTTGTCCCTGGCAACACATAGGAGGAGACATTAAAAATATACTTTAATCCCATTTTTGTGATTGGCAGTCCGTTGGGCAGGACTTTTAGGTGGGTGTGCGGGCGCGATTGGCGGGCCCTGGGAGCGGTTGGGGAGCAGACCGACGCCCGCGATTGGCCCCCTAACCGCGATTTCACACCGGCTGGCCAATTAACAGCCAGCCAGAGCGAAACAGGCGCTGAAATGCTGAGCACTGCTGGGGTAGGGGGGGGGGGGGCGGCGGGAGGAGGGCGGGCGCTGACAGTGCGGGGGGGAGCGCGGAATGAAAGCTCCCTGAAGGCAGAGCTTTGGGAGCTGAGGAATGTAAAAGCAATAAATAAAGATTTTAAAATCTGGAAAAAAATGTCCAGAAATGATCAGAATCAGTCACCTCAACATACACATGATGAGAATTCTGTCCATACTTTTAAAAAAAAATTTAATAACGGAAACCTCATGCTTTTTGCCTGGCAGATTTGCCCATCCAGCAACCGTGAGGTTAGAAAGACCATGTAAAATCAGGGACAGTTGGAACTTTAATGGGCTTAATTGCCCCCTCACTTGTCGGTGGGCATGCTTCCTATCTTCGCACACGCTCGCTGACTGAAATATCGCGCAAGCGTGGTATGACATCGGGACGCACGCAGGAATGTTATGCGGCAGCTTTGACGAGGTGGCACAAGGGTAGAAGAAAAGGCCATGGCTGAATGTAGCAGCAGAGATTGTTGGTGAAGTTGGCAGTGTCTGTATGTTTATTTTTAATTCATTTTGAGCTTTTTGAGCCTTCATTAAAAAATAGACATTCAGAGAGGAGGGGGCCTTTAAACTTGTAGCCCGTGTCCGACTGCCTATTTGCTTACCCCTCTGCCGCATGACTTCTCGTTATACAGTTCCGATTGGATGCAGAGCCCTTCTTTGTGCCTCTGATTGGCCTCCTTCCTGCCGGGTGGCCACACTTGATTGGATGAGCTGAGATGGCGGGGGCGGGGGCGGGTGCAGATGGACAACTCAGCTTCCATTCCACCTCCCTCACCTCACCAAAAAACACACAACCCTAGGGAATATAGTGCTTTTTATTCTAATGTGTGCCCATAAGTGAAAACTACTGAATATTTAATATTTTTCCTGTTTCAGGTCGATCTCTGAAAGGATTTCTAGGAAACCCAGGTCCCTTAGGCCCAACAGGTTTGAAAGGAATTCAAGGAATTCCTGGAATTCCAGGAATGCCTGGTTCAATTGGCATTCAAGGCCCGCCAGGTCCTATGGGCAACAGTGGAACCTCTGGGTTTCCTGGTCAAACAGGTAGGTTATGTCAAATACCTCATATTTCCTGATGGTAACTAATTGATAATTGAAATAATCTCACATTTTAACAATAGGCTCTTCATTATTTCTCATCCTACAGGTGCTGAGTATTAATCCAGCTCATCAATTAGGGGGAAAATCAGATGACTTTTACTTATAACGCAAATTATTAATCACATAACCCTCCCCCTACTACAAAGTGCCTATTAGTACCCTTTATACTTACCCCTTCAGTTCCCTCCTTTCCTGACAGTGGTCATTAACAAATTGCCAAGCAGATATTAAAAGACCATGAGTGAACATTATTAGGTAATTCCATTAAAAAACTCTAGAAAATTACACAATTGCTAAATTGGTGGGTCTTTATTTTTGTTGTTTGTCCAACTGGAAGATTTCCAGCTAATCAGGTTTCAGGTATAGGAATTGACCTAGTCATGTGAAAATCAGTGCTGAACTTCTCACAAGATCACTTGACAGTTCATTGATGGTCGTACAGTGAGGACCTAAAAATGTTTTTTTTTCCATTATAAATATCCTTCCCTCCCACAGCTCCAGAAGCTCTAGATTTTCTGTAGTACCCTACACAAGTGGCTATTTCTAACATGAGAGCCGTACTCACGCTGGCAATATGTTCAGCAACTTGGCCAGCACAGCTAAGCCCAATCCTGTCTTCCCTACACATACAAACGCACACACCCCATTGGTTTTCCTGTTACCATCATTGGGAAATTTCAGTTCCCCACTTTGTTTCGGATGGAGTCGGTTCAGACTCAGAATCAAACCTGCGGCAACCACTCACGAGGTAAAACCAATCAGCCATTTGAGGGGAAGGAGAAAGCCTAAAAAAGGAGTCGCTGACTGAATGGAACATTATTGTAATTACTGACGACTTCTGTAATAACTTACTGAAAAGTACACCTCATAATATGTGAGATCATTCACTCATTGAGTGCATTCTTCTCATGGATTAGGCAGTCAAGGTAGCCAAGGCATTCAGGGATTTCCAGGAGCACCAGGTCCACGAGGACTTCCAGGAATTCCTGGACAAGCAGGACTACAAGGCGATGGGGGAATAAGAGGCCCTGATGGAGAAACAGGAGTTCAAGGAAGAAAAGGTATCAAACATTGAATTTTCTTTTTACTTTAGGAATCTAATGTGTTGTGACATTTTCTTCAAATACATTAACTAAAATAGCAACGGAGCTATTTAATTACAGGGATCAGCATTTCTATTACGACAATAATGACAATTCTTTTGTCTTTAACGGTGGATTGGGGCATGAAGTTCTCTCTCTCTCTCTCTATCTCCCTATCTCTCTTTCTTCACTTTAAAAAATTCTTCCTTTCTTTACATCTCCTGCATCACAGGACATTCTTCAACCACACACCTTGAGTTCTTGAGTTCAGTTTGAAAGAGTGTGAGTGTGATCTGGTGTATTTTCTCTGTCTCCCTTTATACCTACCTCTTGCGTGGTCAAAAGTCACAGGGTGGCCCAACTTGAATGATGAAAACAACATATAAGGAATTGTCACAATGCTGACCATTTTTCGGTAGAAAGAGTTTGGAAAATAATTATATTTTAAATAATTATTATCTTTAAAGCAAGCTGTACTCACACAAGTTTAAAGAAGGATTGAGAGGAAAGATTGTTAAATACTAATTAAGTTATTTTCTTGAAGACCGAAAACAATGAACAATTTGTTAGCCTGTCCTGGTAGTTCATAAATACCTCACGTGTTGTCCTACTTCCTGGTCTTAAGCGTTGATGAAAGACTGTCTGGCATAGAACAATGACAAAAATGTGAAAGGGTGTCAGATGATTGGTCCTGAGATCTCCCCTAATTGTGTGGGTGGACACCCCATGCCAGTGGTTCTAAAGGTTACAGCTGCCCTCAACTTCTATGCCTCTGGCTCCTTCCAGGGCTCAGTGGTTGATCTTTGCGGTATCTCCCAATCAGCTGTCCACACTTGTGTCAAACAGGTTACAGATGCTCTGTTCAGACATGCATTGACCTTCATCCACTTCCGTTGAGACCAGGCAAGCCAGACAAAGCGAGCCAGAGGCTTCGCAGCCATTGCTGGTTTCCAGGGTGCAATAGACTGCACACATGTGGCCATCAAGGCGCCAGCAGGTGAGCCCGGTGCCTTCGTCAACAGGAAGGGCTTCCACTCCATGAACGTGCAGATAGTGTGTGATCACAGGATGCAGATTCTACAAGTCTGTGCAAAGTACCCAGGCAGCTCCCACGACGCCTACATCCTCAGACACTCCCAGGTGCCGGGGCTCTTCAGTGCTCCAGCCCGGCTGGATGGATGGCTGCTGGGTGACAAGGGCTATCCCCTCAGAAGGTGGCTCATGACGCCTCTCCGCCATCCAAGAACAGAAGCTGAGCAGCGGTACAATAGGAGCCATGCCTCCACAAGGGCTGTGGTGGAGAGAACCATCGGTCTTCTCAAAATGCGATTCCGATTCCTGGACCGCTCAGGGGGCGCACTCCAGTACCCCCCAGATCGTGTCTCGGTGATAGTGGTTGCATGCTGCGCTCTACACAATCTTGCGCTGGAAAGGGGGTCGCAGTGGACGATGAAGATGCAGATGCAGTGGCTGCGGCTGCACATGACAAGTCCAGCAGTGAGTCTGAGGATGAGCACACACAGGGAAATGCTGAGGGGGTAGACGCTGACCCGGCCATACTGCAGGGAGGCAGGGACACCCAGGAGGATTTAATCCAAAGAACCTGCAGCTAGTTCACCACAGATGGACCTCCAGGACAAGCCTGGGCTGCAGGCTCCATACTCGATACCTAAGTGCCAAATCTGCCAGGTTAGGAACAGTAACTAAGGGCCTTGTTAATAAAGCTGAATGTCCCACAAAGCACTCCTAGCATTTTTGGAAACCATACACATGAATAAGAAAAGAGGCACCCTCAGCCATGGTCACATGTCTGAATTTAATATCACAAGCAAAGAAACTTAAGCCAAAAAAATGACAGTGTTCCAATTCAAAACAAATCATAAGGACCTCATCTCGGGCCAACACAAAATCACCAGTGATAAACCCCTGGTGTGCCCAAAGTGCCTTATGTTTACATTTCTGAGTGCCAAGTCTTGGTGCTGCCCCATCGCTGGGAGTGGCATCTGAGACAGCCTGCTGACTCTGCTGTCCTGTTGGCCTCGATGACCTTGGCGGTCGTCCTCTGCTGTGTCGAGGACGACTCCAGAGGCACATCATCAGGCACCGACTGAGCATGTGCCTGGTCTCCTGCAGTCCTCCGACTGCTGGTGCCATGGGCACTCTCTGTCTCTACCAGCTCCTCTAGCAACTGTGAAGTGCCCTCACCGCTGTGCCCGGGACACTAGCCGATGTTCTAATTCCCACCGAGGAGCTAGTATCTGTGCTGGTACCTGCCTGGCAGAGATGGTGTGAAGCTGGTGAGACTTCAGGCCCCTCAGGTGTGAGAGGGGGCCTCTGCTGCTCCTCCTCCCGGCCCTGCTCCACTGGTGCTGAAAGGAAGAACAAGTACAGTGGATCACTTAACGTGGAGACAATGACAAAGTCCATCCCTGTCATTATGCGCTCATCCTTCCATAAGCAATGGTCAAGCCATGTTGCAAAATAAAATCACTTAACATTCAGCAGTGCTATGGCTGTTGGGAGAACAATGCTGACCTCACTGCTGGGCATAAATACCTGGCCGTGGGACCCCAGCCTCACCGATACCAGTGGACCTGGGTGCATGGCACCTCTCCAAATCCAGGGCCTCCTGCTCAAACCGGCTGAGAATGGCGATCTGCGCCTGGCCGCCGCCAGTCCTCACACGCTCTGCAGCGTTATGAGTATTCTTCTCCTGAAAATGAGAGAAGAGCATTGATTTGCGCAAGTTGCACATGGACTCTCTTGGCGCTCGGCCCACCCCACCCAGAGTGGGACACATCAGGGCTCCAGAGCCTCCTCACCCCGCTGCTGCCAAACACTCATACAAAGGTACAATGCCTGTCTCCACACCCCCCCTTGGCTGCATTCTGCTTGCATCACATTAGACACCACATGGTATATCCTTCCATAGCAAGGAGGCGCAGGCACGTGGAGCGCAGAGGGCAGCAGATGGTTCGTTGCCACGCCACCTTGAAGCTCCCCTCCCAGCATCTCATCACCCTGACTTGGACATGTCCTGGAGTTCCAGCACTGCGCCTAGATGCAGCTCCTCCAGGTTGTCCCCAAAACAGTCATGCGAGTCTCAGTGTAACACATGCTGCGGGTGCAGAACCCATCTCTTCACCACCCTCTCAGGCTGACCTCGGCATGGGCAACATCTGCTGGCCCACCCAGCAAAGGATGCATGCCGTCAATGATTCAATGCAGTCACTACACTCAGACATTGGTTGGGGGGGGGGTCAGCAGGGGGAAAGCTGACCTGTTGGGTAAGTGACCAATGCCAACATTGTCCTCACCCTTCCAGAGCACAACAAGTTGCTGAAGCGCTTGCGACACTGGATCCAGGTGCGCCGCACCATGTTGCGGGAGCTCACCACCTCCACCACCTCCTCCCAGGCACGTTTCATCATGTGGGGGGTCTCCTCCTCCCCTCCTGGGGAACCAGTACCTCCCGCCGTGCTGCCACCTCCTCGAGGAGGACAGCAAGGCAGTCATCGGAAAAACAAGGGGCACACTGGCCCCCCCCACCCTACCCTCCGGCCTGGCCTGCGCCAATGGCCTACCCTCCACCCTTGCGTCACCTCCATTGCCCCTCTGCAGAGCCCTTTACCCAGCTTTTCCAAGGCTGCCAGGCCTTCCTTTATTCAGGCCGCTGGGTCGTCATTGGACCCAGCGGGGTGACTGTACCCGCTGCCACCCGCCCACTCTCACTGTGCATGGGAGTCATGAAGTATGCTGGGCGGGCCTTAATGGGCCCACCCGCATAAAATGGCGGCGCGCACCCAATCGCGAATGGTGATCGAGCCCGCTCCGCACCCCATGCTCCCCCCCGCCATCCAGAAAATTCTGTCCTTCAATCAACTGAGTCCTTTATTGTAACATACAACACTCAAACGCTACTTATTTAAATTTTGCAAGAAGGTACTTTCAGCTCGAATAGCCTTGCTAACCTAGAGAAGAAGTTGATGAATTTGATAGATCAGCCAAACTTGTACTCCAGGTTATATGGTGCTTTATGACTGGATTGTGCTTCTGTTTAAAGTGCTTCAATTCTGAGTAATAATTAACATGAAATTGAGTAATCATGAAATTGTTACTGTGCAATATCAGACTAGACTCTCCTTGCCTCTGTAATCATTTCCACATATTAATTGCAACAGTTGTTTGACACACCGATTCTTTGAAAAATCAAAGTCTTGGGAAGAAAACAGGACATAGGCAGGAAAGTCCTCTTGGTGATTTTAAATGCCTGCCTACTTTCTGCCAAATTAAAATTGCCCCTTTTTGTTTCAATATGGAGATTGAAGGAAGCACTCACTTTAAATTAGACTGCAACATAACATATAGCCCACAACTAACTACTAAATTATCTTGGTCGCCTGGTAACTGGGCTGCTGTAATTCTTGACCTCTGGTGATTCTTTTGGCAATTCAAAATCTCCAACCCTTTCAAACTATTTCAAAAATGTAATTTCCGTGAAGGGATCTGAGGGACTGCAATCATTTTTAGGGAGTTCAAACTGGTTATGTTATTAAAGCTACAGAAAAATTATTGTACTAACATTAAAATTTCAATTGCTTTGTTTTAGGAGAAATAGGGGATCCAGGGGAAGATTCACCGCCCATTATCTTGTACGAGAAAGGTACCCGGGGGACCTCAGGTATTCCTGGTGAACATGGATTTACAGGACCACGAGGTAAGGAAAATACGGCCTAACCAGCTTTCAGATGTCTTAGGATTTGGTTAAAGGATTATTTATTTAGTGACGGGTGACTTTTTGAGATAAATAGTTTATTATTTCACTTCTGGAATGAAGCTGAACCCAACAAAATGCGATGATGTAAGTCATCCCTCTCTTAGCTGTGATAGTCAGAGTAATTCATTTGGGTGAAATGTTAACCCACCTCCTGGTAGGTGCTGAAGTACAGCAGAAAACATAAAAGCATCTGATGTGGTAAGTGAAAAAGCTTCCACCAGTGCGATAAGGGCCCTGGCTGAGATTTAAATGCACCTCTTAGAGATAAAAGCATTGGCTCAAAACTGAGCAAATACCTAGTGCCCTGATTGCAGCTATTTGTAAAATAGTTATAAAATGAAGGATGATCAAAATTAATTTTTTAAAAAACTAATCTTTTAGTGCTGGGAACACTGCTGTGTTAAAGATTTCAAGGTGGGTGGCATCTCACCAATGACATACATGACCTGTGTTAGAGGTTTGGAGGAGTAGCTTAGTGGACTAATGCAACAAAAGCAGAAAGTGCTGGAAAAACTCAGCAGGTCTAGCAGCATCTGTGGAGAGAGAAACAGAGTTAACGTTTCGAGTCCATATGACCCTTCTTCAGAGGGCTAATGGTGCCTTGTGCCAAAACCATTGCTGTGTCACTGTGACAAGGTCCTTTAGGGCCCTGAGCATAAACTTAAGTAGTTTTGTTTTACAATACACTAACTGTATGATAATGACTGTTTCAGGTGAAAAGGGATTGCCTGGGAATCCGGGAATCCCTGGATTCTCAGGCAGGCCTGGTTTTCCAGGCCCGGAGAAGGGTTTTACTGGGATGAGTGGACCGCCAGGTCTACCTGGGCGTCAAGGGTTAATTGGACATAAAGGCCAAAGAGGTTTCACTGGATTTCCTGGAATTAAGGGGGTGAAGGTAAGTCTGCAAAATCACTATAATAGCTTCACGAGGCATTTGTTATAACATCAGAACTATTGTATTGCAAAGGGGTCAATACAATATTAAGTTGTGGTATATTTACTTTTAGGGTGACGATGGACAATCGGGATTTCCTGGAGCACAAGGTGAACCTGGTTTTAAAGGAACAAAAGGTATAAATACAACTGATTAACTTTCCTTAACTATTAAAACCATTAATTGTACTTTCTAACCAAGTGGCCAAAATTCACTTTCACTGAGCTGACGGAGTGCGTGTACGAGTTCCAATGACTTCTAAAGCTCGAATGACCATGACTTGGGGCCCCAAATTCACAAATTTCTGGTTACTTGTCGAGTAAATGTTTGTAAATTTACTTTAAAGGTTTACTGAGATCCCCTGATAACTTATGTAAAAGTGCTGCCTCATGCACCACTAAGCCACACATCATGCAACATAAGGAACCAGGTTCAATTCCTGGTCCACATTGAGTTGGGCAACACTTGGGGTGCTATACTTGGTCCCTGTACCCCTGAGCTGAAAAGAGAAAGAAATCTGCTATTCCCACCACTGATCACTTTGTAGTCGGTCAGAATGGAGTGAGAAAGGATTAGGTAAGTCCACTGGCTCCATTTTAACTGAACCCCGGCCAAGTTTTTACCAGGTGGGCTGATTTAAAATCAAGGCCTATGAGTCTAAACTGAAGTGTTCTATTCTTCATAACTAACATCCATCATGTTCATGAGCATAAAAAAAGCACATGAGAATGTAAGGAGGGGATGGGGGTGCGGAAAAGGAAGCTAGGTGATATTTAACCAGAATTTGAACTGAGAGATGAAGGTGCACTTATCTCCACCAGTACAATGAATAACAAAATCAAGAATTGCCTCTCAAATGACAGGTTCAGATCATAAGGTCATAAGAAATAGGAGCAGGAGTAAGCCACTCAGCCCATTGAGCCTGCTTCACCATTCAGTAAGATCATGGCTGATCTGATTGTGGCCTTAATTCACTTTCCTGCCTGCTTCCCATAACCTTGGACTCCCTTGTAGTTCAAAAATCTGTTTAACTCAGCCTTAAATATATTCAGTGATCCAGCCGCCCCTACTCTCTAAGGAAGAGAATTCCAAAAACTAACAACCCTCTGAGAGAAGAAGTTCCTTCTCACCTCCACCTTAAATGGGAGATGTCTTATTTTGAAACTGCGCCCCCAGTTCTAGATTCCCCCACTGAGAGGAAACATCCTCTCAATACCTATCCTGCAAAGCCCCTTTAGTATCTTATTTGTTTCAATACGATCACCTCTCATTCTTCCAAACTCCAATGTGTATAGGCCCAACCTGTTCAACATTTCTCACAAGACAATCCTTTCATCCCAGGAAATAGGCCCAGTGAATATTCTCAGAACTATTTCCAATGTAAGTAAGTCCCTCCTTAAGTAAGGAGACCAAAACTGTACATAGTACTCGCAGTCTCACCAATGCCTGTACAGTTGTAGCAAGATTACTTCTATATTCCATCCTCCTTGCAATAAGGATCAACATTCCATTTGCCTTTCTAATTACTTGCTGTACCTGCATTGCTAACTTGCTGTGATTCACGTACAAGGACACCAGATCATTCTGTATTACAGCATTCTGCGGTCTTTCTCCCTCCATTTAAATAATAATCTGCTTTTCTAACCTTCCTGTCAAAGTGGACAACCTCACATTTTCCCACATTACACTCCATCTGCCAATTCTTTGCCCTCTCACAACCTATCTATGTTCTTTTGTGGATTCTTTGTATCCTCCTCATGTTTCCTGCCTAACTTTGTATTGTAAGCAAATTTGGCTATAATACAGTTGGTCCCTTCATCCAGGTGAGTGTAAGTAGTTGAGGCTGCAGCACTGATCTTTGTGGCAATGCGCTTGGTACAGTTTTCCAACCTAAACATGGCCCATTTATCCCAACTCGCTGTTTCCTGTATCCTTGTTAATATGTCACCCCCCAACCGCTTGAGCTGTTATCTTGTGCAGTAACCTTTTACATGGCACCTTATCGAATGTCTTTTGGCAGTCCAAATACACTACATCTACTGGTTCTCCTTTATCTATCCTGCTTGTTACACCCTGAAAGGACTCTGATAAATTTGTCAAATTCAACCTAAAAAATTTATTATTACTCATTATATGAAAATCTTCCTTTAAAAATAAACTACAATTCCTTCTTTCAATAGGTGATGCAGGTGATTCCATTAGTTTGCCAGGATTTTGTGGAACCAAAGGGCAGATCGGTGACCCAGGAGAGCCAGGTAAAGTGTAACTGTTCAACAGGCAGAAGTTCCAGTGACTGGGTGCAGCATTTGGTTAGGGCACTGTCCATTGATATCTGGGTCCCATATCTGACTCCAGCATAAACTAGCAGGTTGAAGTCTTCTTCCAGCAGGAGGGGTTTCTCCTGATTATTTTCTGTAACTTTGGCAGAAGGGGAGGAGAAATCTCAGAAAAACAGTTTAAACCATTTGAAATGTTTCTCAGAGCTTTCCACTTCTTTCCCCTTGACATTGCTATGGATATGTGGAAAAACAGATGGGGGAAAAATTTTCCCCCCAATTGGGGGGAAGTGTGGGTGTGGGCAGGCACGCCTCTGATTGGCGCCCTCGATTGGGGGCATGCCGCCATTTTACGTGAGCGGGCCAATTAAGGCCCGCCCAGCGTGACGTCGGCCAGGAAGTGCTATGCGTTCCCTGTGCGGGTGGGGGGCGGGGGGGATTTCCTTCAGCCGGAAGTGCGCTCTTTCGTGCATGTGCATGAAAGAGTGCACTGATCTCCCTGAGGCTAAGTGCTGCCTCAGGGAGATCGGCTCCAAATTAAAAATTGCTAAACAAATGATAGAAAGATTTCCCTGACATGTCCCAACTCATGTGACACTGTCCCATGAGTTTGGACATGTCCATAACTTTAATTGAAACCTTTATTAAATATTTAAATACCTCATGAAACCTCATCCCGCCCGTGGATGAGGTTTCAAGCTTTTTCTGAAGCCCGCCAGGGCTCCCGGTCTGCCCGCCAACCTTAACGTTGGACGGGCAGGTCCATTAATGATGTTAATTACTTTTTCAATGGCCTCAATAGGTTTGTAGGCGTGCAGCTGATTCCCCCGCCGACCTGAAAATGGAAATGACGCTGGGTGACATCGGAAGTTCCACCCGACGTCATCCCGCGTCATTTTTGGCGAGTGGGCACCAGCCCCACTTGCCGACCGGAAGATCCTTCCCATGGAAATTTATTCTCTTAAGTGCCCATGTGAAATAAGACTAACTAGTCTATCTTTCTGCTAGGCAAAGGCACAGAGCACAAAACTACCCATTCTGATATAGTTGGCAATCTGCCTCAGGGTACAAAGATGGCTGGTGTGGGAGTCGAGTAGATGTTTTTCTGAAGCAGGGATTAAGCCATGCTATTAGGTTAGAGCGGTAGAAGTTTTTTTTTTTACCTGGCTGAGGTATTTATCTATCGTTTTCACTTTGAAACTGATCGACGATGCATCCAGGAACTTTAAATACAAATACAAGGTATTTATTTTTAATCTTTCGTGGGATGTGGGGTTTTGCTAGTGAAGCCACTTGTTGCCCATCCTAATTGTCCTTGAACTGAGTGCCTTGCTAGGCCATTTCAGAAGGGTGTAGGTAAGAGTCAGCCACTTTGCTGTGGGTCTGGAGTCATTTGTAGGCCAGACCGGGTAAGGACAGCAGATTTCCTTTGTAAGTAGACCTGATGGGTTTTTACAACAATTTACAACAGTTGTCATGGTTACCATTATTGAGACTAGCTTTCTATTCCAGATTTATTAATTGAATGTAAATCCCACCTGCTGCCATGGTGGGATTTAGACCCATGTCCGCAGAGCATTAGCCTGGGCCTCTAGATTACTAGTCCAGCGGCATTACCATTATGCTGCCATCTCCCCCATCGTGATGCTGGAAAATGTTCCATTCCATTGCACTAAGTTGTAGACTGACTCTTAGGTTCCATCATTTGAGATCAAGTTATTAAGCTTTTAGAAATGCATGAGTCAGTTAAGGATAATCAGAACAGATCCATTAAAACAAGTTGTGTTCAACAAATTTGTTATGATACTGAGTATCCTATGTGAAATAGTTTGTTATGACAAAGTTAGTAAGGTAAAAATGGAATCAATTGATCAAGCAATTGCAACAGCTACAATGTAGAAGCATTTTCCACAAGCTTTCAGTAGGGTGTCTCACAAGAGGATAGGCAAAGTGACGAGGAGCATAAAAAACTTCAGAAGGAGACATAGTGCAGAATTTAATGTCATTCCCAGTGGTGACTTTGGAGGCAGAGCAGGTATTTAATCGGGCTGCAAGATGGCAGGTGTGGACCTTGCTGTCGTCCTCCCTCCGTCTGAGTGAGTCTGGGGTGGCAAGGCTCATGGATGGTCTTCCCGCCCAGACACTAACTGAGGCCCTTAAGTGGGCAATTAATGCCCACTTAAGGGCCTCAACCCACCACCCCTAGTATTCAACCAGCAGCGGGCGGGAGAGTCACCACACAGGGAGTCTGAAATGCGAACTCTGTTGGGTTTGCAAGCAGGCTTCCAGGAGAGGTTCCTCGTTCAAAGACACTCAGTGTCTAATCGAGGGACCTGGAATCGGGAAGTGGGGCTAGCCCACTGTGAGCCACCCCACCTTCCCTTTCTTCTGATCCACTACTCCCCACCCCCAGCCAGCAATCTCCTCCTGCAACCCTCATCCTGCTCTCACTGACCTGTGACCTGGGTCCCCCATCGATCCTAGGCCTGTATGGGTGCATTGTTGGCAGTAGTCACCACTCCCAGTGGCACTGATGGGCAGTGGAGTGCTGCTGCATTCTGATTGGTTGGCAGCTCTCGCCAGGCAGGATTTCCACCACCCAACAGCCTAAATCCCAGAAAATGCCTGACACTGATAAGTTATGTACCTGAGGGGCACTTTAGTCCAGTGGGCCATCCCCAACAGAGGCAGGTGAGACCCCCGTCACCAACATTAAATTCCACTCATCAGCTTTTTAAAAAAAAATGTTCTTGGGATGTGGGCAACATGGCAAGCCAGTATTTATTGCCCACCCCAAGTCAGCCTGAGGCATTAAGTCAATGGTGCAATGACGAACTTGAGTCATTTATAGGCCAGAACAGTTAGGACTCTCTTCCCTGTAGTACGTTAGTGCAGGAGTTGGGATATTACTGAAGGGTTCGTGGTCATTTCCTCCTCCTGATCCACAAATTGATAGATTTTGAAAGTTCAGGTTTGAATTTGAACTCAATGACCCTTGGGCTCATAGTCCAGTACCATAATCACTAGGCTACTGTAGCCTTGTTTTGTAGCAATGATGACAGATGACAAGGAAATGTAATATATGACTGTGAAATATTTAACAATTGTATGTGCTCAATCTGGTAGTTAATAAATATAAAGAAAAAAGCTGTGAATACTGGAAATTTAAATAAAAACAGAAAATGGTAAAAAAAAAAAGTAGGTCTGTCAGTATCTATAAATAGCAGGTTAATGTTTTAGAGATATAACCAGGCCACATATTGACAGACCAGTTGTCATTTGTAGCATTTTCTGTTTTTATTTTCACTGTTTTGGAATTTCTGTCTATGTCCCTGATCTGTTTGTTCTTCATAAATCTACTTTGAACAGTAATGCAGACAATCGTCACACTTCTGCACTGTAGACTTGACTATGCCACCTGCAACACTTACAAATTGCAGCACAAGTAATTATTTTTATTTCTTCTTTTTTAGGTGTCAATGGTTTACCAGGTCAGTCTGGTGTCCCTGGATTTAGTGGAAGGCCAGGTGCATCTGGAGCAAAGGGAATCCATGGTGATCCAGGGGTTCGGGGTTTCCCAGGTACTGGTAGCCATTGAAAAAGAACAACTGAACCAGTGCCTGATGGTTATCGATATGTTAAATGTGATCAGTGTGGCAGTCAGATATAGAGATTGTAAGGTGGGGTTGGATGAAGAAACAAAGATGTTTACAGCACACCTGGCCCATCATTTTTCTGCAGGCTCTTAGTGAGAGAATCTGTTCGGAAAATAGTGAGTTTTTTTTCATTCTTTCATGGGATGTAGGCTTCACTGGCTAGGGCAACATTTTTTGCCCATCCCTAATTGCCCTTGAGAAGGTGGTGGTGAGTTGCCTTCTTGAACCGCTGCGGTCCACGTGTTGTAGGAACAAGAACATTGCTGTAAGGAAGGGGGTTCCAGGATTTTGGCCCAGTGACAGTGAAGGAATGGTGATGTAGTTCCAAGTCAGGATGGTGTGTGACTTGGAGGGGAACTTGCAGGTGCTCTTCCCATGCATCTGTTGCCCTTGTCCTTCTTGGTGGTAGAGGTCGTTGGCCTGGAAATTCTGTCAATAGAGCCTTAGCGAGTTGCTGTGGTGCATCTTGCTGCCACTGTGTGTTGGTGGAGAAGCAAATGAATGTTTAAGGTGATGGATGGGGTGCCAATCAAGCAGGCAGCCTTACCCTGGGTGATGTCATGCTTCTTGAGTGTTGTTGGAGCTACACTCATCCAGGCAAGTGGAGAGTATTCCATCATAACTCCTGACTTGTACATTGTAGATGGTCGACAAGCTTTGGGGACTCAGGAGGTGAGTTACTCGCCGCAAGATTCCTAACCTCTGAACTGCTCTTGTAGCCACAGTATTTATATGGCTAATCCAGTTCAGTTTCTGGTCAGTGGTAAGCCCAAGATGTTGATAGTAGGGTATTCAGCGATGGTGATGCCATTGAATGCCATGGGAAGATGGTTAGAGTGTCTCTTGTTGGAGGTGGTCATTGCCTGATTCTTGTGCGGTGTGAATGTTATTTGCCACTTATCAGCCCAAGCCTGAATGTTGTCCAGAACATTTTGTATGTGGACATGGACTGCTTCAGCATCTGAGGAATTGCAAATAGTCCTGAACATTGTGCAGTCAACAGTGAACATTTCCACTTCTGACTTTTCGGTAGAGGTAAGGTCATTGATGAAGCAGCTGAAGATGGTTGGGCCTAGGGCACTACCCTGAGGAACACCGGCAGCAATATCGTGGGACTGAAATGATTGGCCTCCATTAACCATAGCCATCTTCTTTTGTGCTAGGTATGACTCCAACTAGTGGAGATTTTTCCCCATGATTCTCATTGACTTCAATTTTGTTAGAGCTCCTTGATGCCACACTCAGTCAAATACTGCCTTATGTCAAGGACAGTCACTTGCCTCTCGCCTCCGGAGTTCATTTCCTTTCTCCATGTTTGGAACAAAGCTGAGGTCGGGAGCCGACTGGCCCTGGAAGAACCCAAACAGAACATCACTGAGCAGGTTTTTGCTGTGTAAGTGCTGCTTGATAGCACTTGCAACCACACCTTCCATCGCTTTGATGATCAAGAGTAGACTGATGGGTTGGTAATTTACCAGATTGGAGTTACCCTGCTTTTTGTGGATTGGACACATCTAGGCAATTTTCCGCATTATTGGACGATGCCAATGTTGTAGCTATACTGGAACAACTTGGCTAGAGAGGTAGCTAGTTTTTTATTTTATTCATTCAAAGGATGTGGGCTTCACTGGCTAGGCCAACATTTATCGCCCATCGCTAATTGCCCTTGAGAAGGTGGTAGTGAGCTGCCCTCTTGAACTGCTGCAGCCCCTGTGGTGTAGGTACACCCACAGTGCTTTTAGGAAGGGAGTTCCAGGATTTTGACCCAGCGACAGTGAAGGAACGATGGTATATTTCTAAGTCAGAGTGGTGAGTGGCTTGGAGGGGAACTTCCAGGTGGTCGTGCTCCCATGGATTTGCTGCTCTTGTCCTTCTAGATGATAGTAGTCATGGGTTTGGAAAGTGCTGTCAAAGGAGCCTTGGTGAATTCCACCACTGCATCTTGTAGATGGTATACACTGCTCCTACTGTGTGTCAGTGGTGGACAGAGTGAATGTTTGTGGATGGGGTGCCAATCAAGCAGACTGCTTTGTCCTGGGTCAGGGCCATAGCATTTGCAGTATCCAGTGCCTTCAGCTATTTCTTGGTATCATTTGGAGTGAAAGGAATTGTCTGAGGACTGGCATCTTTGATGCTGGGGAGCCCCAGAGTAGGCCAAGATGGATCATTCACTTGGTACTTTTGGCTGAAGATTGTTGCAAATGCTTCAGTCTTGTCTTTTGCACTGATGTGCTGGATTCACCCGTCATTGAGGCTGGGGATATTTGTGGAGCCTCCTCCTCCAGTTAGTTATTCAATTGTTTACCATCATTCATAACTGGATGTCACAGGACTGCCAGATGTTGAAGCATAGTTAAGAGACAGACATCACTGTATTCACAGGGCCGTAAAATGTCCAAGAACCACAATGCAATTGGGGAAAAAAAGTAACATGATGCTTCAGGCACAGGAACTTACAAAGGAACCTTCACAAAAAGAAGTGATCGTTGTTGCCTGCAGCAGAGAGACATGAAAGACACATCATCCATAGTTACTTACACAGCGAGTGGTTCGAGTCTGGAATGCACTGCCTGGAAGTGTGGTGGAAGGAGGTTCAATCAAGGCATTCAAGAGGGCATTAGATGATTATTTGAATAGAAAAAATGTGCAAGAATACGGGGAAAAGACAGGAGAATGGCATTTAGCCACAATGCTCATTTGGAGAGCTGGTGCAGGCACGATGTGCCGAATGGTCTCCTTCTGCACTGTTATGATTCTGTGTCCTTAACACTCCAATTCACATCTGGAATGGCAGGAGAGGGGAGGGGATTGGGAGGCCTAACAGTCTGAACATATTCCAACAGCTGTATCGTGACATTTTTTGTTCATAGTGTATAATTAGGTTGGACACAAACAAGATAGAGCAATACTGCCTGTAAAACTGAAAACGTCTGTGATTAATTATGTAAACTGTGCTGTAATCAGTGAAGAATTTTTGCATTTGTGAGAAACATATAGTTACCCCTGTGGAACTGGCAGTATGAAGCATATTTCATTGGAATAAGTAGTCAGTTTATTTTTGAATTGGATTACATGATGTATAGGACTAAAATGATATTGTAACAGTGTATGAGGCAGGCATAAACCAAGAGTTGGAAATCTTATTCAAAATGCTCACATGATCAACTTGTGCTATAATGATTGTGTTGATTCATCTCATTAGGATATCAAGGACCTCCAGGAGACACAGGACGCCCAGGACCAGTAGGAATACCTGGTACCCAAGGACAACCAGGATCTGTAGGACCTCCTGGCCCACCAGGTCCCAAAGGTAAATTGAGAAATAGTGCAACCCAAAAGCACCTGTTAGTGACTATTTCAATAATGACTGTTTGAGAGACTGGAGCAGCAGTAAGAATCCAAAAGTTTTACTACCATAGTGTTCAAACCAAAACATACTAAAGAATTTTCCAGAATAAGTTTCTATAATGATCGTATCCTGAGCCTACTTCCTAAAATCAGAACCAAAGAAAATTTACAATTTCTGTTTTACTTTGTCTTTTCTCTTGGTTGGAGCACCATTTACCTCTGCTTCAAAGAGACTGAACTACATGGAGTCGATGGTACTAAGTACAACCAAGTGTTCCTTGCCTCTCCAATGTAGTTTCCACTACTCAGTTTGAGGGTGAAATATGTGGGTCTGAAACTAGAGTCATAAACTTAAATAAAAATAATTAAAAGGGTATGAAGACAGAGTTGGAGGAAAGCGGAACAGGAAAACAAGTTAAAAGGTAAGATGGTAGAGAAGCAGTGGCAGACATTTAAGAAAATATTTCATAACTACCAACAAAGATATATTCCACTGAGAATGAAGAACTGTACAAGAAGGATGGCCATCCATGGCTAACGAAGGAAGTTAAGGATGGTATCAAGATGAAAGAGAAGATGCACAATTCTGGGAAGATTAGTGGTAGCCCAGAAGATTGGGAAAATTTTAGAAACCAGCAAAGGATAACAAAAAAAAATAGGGGGAGAACTTGGAGTATGAGAAAGAAATAGCAAAAAATATAAAAAAGGACAGTAAAAGCTTCTGCAAATATATAAAAAGGAAACAATAGCTAGAGTAAGTATTGGGGCCCTTAGAGAGTGAGACCAGGGAATTAATAATGGGAAACAAGGAAACGGCAGAGTCTTTGAGCAAGTATTTTATATCTGTTGCCACAGTAGAAGACACAAAAAAAATCCCAGGAATAGTACAAACTCAAGAGGCAAAAGGAATAACGATCACTAGAGAATGAAACAAAGACAATCCCTAGAGAAAAAGTACTGGGAAAACTAATGGGGTCTGAAGATTGACATGTCCCCTGGAGCTGATGGCCTGCATCCTAAGGTCTTAAAAGAAGTGGCTGCAGAGATAGTCGATGCATTGGTTGTAATCTGCCAAAATGGTCTAGATTCTGGAAAGATCACAGTGGATTGGAAAACTGCAAATGTAACACCTCTATTCAAGAAAGGAGGGACACAGAAAGCAGGAAACCATAGGCCAGTTAGCCTAACAGCTTTTTGGGAAAATGCTAAAATCCATTATTAAGGAGGTAGTAGCAAGTTGTTTAGAAAATCATAATACAATCTGGCAGAGTCAACATGATTTGGTTATAAGTAAATCGCGTTTGACAAATTTGTTAACATTCTTTGAGGATGTAACAAGCAGTATGGATAAAGGGGTACCAATATATGCAGTGTATTTGGATTTCCAAAAGGCATTCACTCAGGTGCCACATAAAAGCTTACTGCACAAGTTAAGAGCTCATGGTGATGGAGGTGATATCTTAGCATGGGTAGAGCATTGGCTAACTAACAGGAGACAGAGAGTAGGGATAAATGGGTCATTTTCAGGTTGGCAAACTGTAACTAGTGGTGTACCACAGGGATCAGTGCTGGGGCCTCAACTACTTACATTCTATATTAATGACTTGGATGAAGGCACTGAGTGTATTGTAGCCAAATTTGCTGATGATACAATGTTAGGTAGGAAAGCAATTTGTGAGGAAGACACAAAGAATCTGCAGAGGGATAGAGATAGGTTAAGTAAGTGGGCAAAGATTGGCAGATGGACTATAATGTGGGAAAATGTGAGATGGCCCACTGTGGCAGAAAGAATAGGAAAGCAGAATATTATATAAGTGGAGAAAGACTGCATAATGCTGCAGTTCAGAGGGACCTGGGTGTCCTACATGAATCACAAAAAGTTAGCATGCAGGTACAGCAAGTAATTAGGAAAGTAAATGAAATGTTGGCCTACTCGCAAGATGGTTGGAGTATAAAAGTAAGGAAGGCTTGCTACAACTCTACGGGCATTGATGAGACTCCACTCGAGTACTACATATAATTTTGGTTTCTTCACTTAAGGAAGGATATGTTTGCCTTGGAAACAGTTCAGAGAAGGTTCACTAAGCTGATTCCTGGGATGAAAGGGTTGTCTTATGAGGAAAGATTGAACAGGTTGAGCTTTAACACGTTTGAGTTTAGAAGAATGAGAGGTGATCTTATTGAAGCATATACAATTCTGAGGGGGCTTGACAAGGTAGCTGCTGGAAGGATGTTTCCCCTCATGAGGGAATCTAGAATTGGGGGGCTCATTTGTAAAATAGGGGGTCTTCTATTTAACACTGATAGAAAGAGGAATTTTTCTCTTGGGGTATTGTTAGTCTTTGGAATTCTCTTTCACAGAGAGCAGCGGAGGCTGGATCATTGAATATTTTCAAGGCTGAATTAGACTGATTTTTGATCAAGGGAGTCAAGGGTTATGGGGGACAGGCATGAAAGTGGAGTTAAGGCCAAAGTCAGATCAGCCATGATCTTATTGAATGGCGAAGCAGGTTCGAGGAGCCAAATGGCTTACTCTTGCTCCTACTTCTTATGATCATGGAAGATAAATGTTATAACAGGTGTGTGATCAGATATTCTCATTTTGGCACTCTTACACATCAATGGAGTTATGGCCCTTTGGCTTAAAAAAAACACAACCAATATAGGTTTTACCAAAATGAAAGTTTGAAATATACCTTCTTGCTTTTCAAAATTAATTGTAGCATAGCTGCTGAGGAGAAAGTGTTGGAAACTGAAGAAACATAATCCATCCGTAAGACTGAATGAAAAGTATCAATGCATTATTAGAATTTAGACACACAACATGTGCTCAGACTGCATAATCCAAATATGTCTCACAGAGTCTGGGTAAAAACCTGAAGTGCAGGTCCAAACCTTTTGGAGAGGCTGAGCCCTTCAGAGGAAACCTTCAATGAAGGCTTTAACAACGCTAACTTGCATTTGTGTAGTGCTTTTAACATAATAAAATTTCCCAAAGTGCTTCATAGTTGCATTGAAAGTGAAAGACACAAGAAATAATGCAATTTAATTATGCTATTTTGGAATATGTAATATATTGGAGGTTTTTTTGTTTAACTGCCCTTATTAAGAATTTTGGTTGCTGAGGGAAAATCCTTAGATGCTGAAGCAGTCAATGTCCATATGCAGCATGACCTTGACAACATTCAGGCTTGGGCTGATAAGTGGAAATTAACATTCACACCACACACGTACCAGGCAATGATCATCTCCATGAGAGAATCTAACCATCTCCTCTTAACATTCAATGGCATTACTATTGCTGAATCCCCTACTATCAACAATCCTGGGGTTACCATTGACCATAAACTGGACTGGATCAGCATATAAATACTGTCTCTACAAGAGCAGGCCAGAGGCTGGGATTTCTGCAGTGTGTAACTCAACTCCTGACTCCCCAAAGCCTGTCCACCATCTACAAAGCACAAGTCAGGAGTGTGATGGAATACTCCCCACTTGCCTGGATGAGTGCAGTTCCAATAATATTCAAGAAGCTCAACATCATCCAGGATAAAGCAGCCTCCTGTTTGGCATTCCATCACCACAGTAAATGTTGACTCCTTCCGCCACCGATGCACAGTGGCAGCAGTGTGTACCATCTACAATATGCACTGCAGCAACTCACCAAGGCTCCTTTGACAGCACCTTTCAAACCATTGACCTCTACCATCTAGAAAGACAAAGGCAGCAGGATCATGGGAACACCACTGCCTGCAAGTTCCCCTCCAAGCCACACACCATCCTGGCTTGGAACTATTTTGGCTGTCCCTTCACAGTGGCTGGGTCAAAATTTTCAAACTCCCTTCCGAACACCACATGGACTGCAGCAGTCAAGAAGATGGCTTACCACCACCAACTGAAGGGCAACTGCAGATGGGCAACAAAAGCTGGTCTAGCCACTGTTGGCCACATTCCATGAAAGAATAAAACAAAGCAGATTTAAAAAAAAAAAATCAGGAACATTTTTGAGTGACCTGTGTATCATGGAGATTCTTTTATATTTGTTCATGGAATGTGGGTGTCACTGACAAATCCTGCATTTATTGCCCTTCCCTATTCACCCTTGAGAATGTGGTGGTGAGCCACCTGTGCCAGTTTGTGAGATACAGGATCAAATCTTTGACTTAAACCTTCTCAAAACCTGAATTTAACAGAGTCCCAAACTATATAAAACAACCACTTCAAAATACCCAAATCTTTGTTCTGTTTAGAGAAATTATAGTGCTTCTCAACTAGGGTGCTGATCCACTTTATCCACTTCTGGAACTATTTTCAACTAAGAATATCTGTAATAAAATATTCTTAGACCTACCTTGGCTGCTATCTTTAAAAAACGTGAATTAACTTACTGGAAATAATTTTCCATTTATTCTAGGTCAACCTGGATCACCTGGTTTACATGGTCTCAATGGATTGCAAGGACAAAAAGGAACTCCTGGACCGCCAGGTAAAAGCTGCAGAGTTATTATCTATATTTTTAGACACTATACCAACAACTTTTCCATTCAACTAACCAAGTCCGTGAAACAGATACCAGTAGCACCCAAACACCATCTCTTCTAGATTATTGCACTGAAATACTTCTTTCTGGATACAGATACAAACCGCATCCCTTTGATATGGATATCATGCACAGCTACACATCATCTCTGGGGCATAAATGGAAATACCGTTGCTTCAGAACAAATACCCATCACACTGATGCCATTTTGTGAATACAGATACCAAATACATTTAGACTAACTGTCTTAATCCTATGAAATCATGTTCAGTTAGTTGAGTTTTTTTTTTAATCGTTGCTGTCTGATGTTAGAGCATTAATTAACTTTAGGTTCTAACTTCAGCTTTATCCAGTGATGTGTCACATAATTATTAATATTTCTATAATTAAAAAGGACTGAGTGAACTTGGACCACCGGGATCACAAGGACCACCTGGATCAAAAGGTGCAAAAGGTTCCCCAGGACGTCCAGGAAGCCCCCTTCAATGCCCAGTGGGTACAGCAGGACCTCGAGGACCAGAAGGTAGGAAAGTACGTTACCTTGAGGGATCAAGTTTTTCAATCTCCCTTTTGAGTACTAACCTGTTTGACCATCTGAAACACAATGGTAGAAAAATTCATTTGCATAGCACTGCTAGACTATATAGATTCTCTGTGGGCAGACATAACCAGAGGCAGCTACCTCCAAGACGCACTCGATTTTCCTCACTGACATCTAGAACTAGGGATCACTGTTTAAAAATAAGGGGTCGCCCATTTAAGACAGAGATGAAAAGAAATTTTTTCTCTTAGAGGAACTCCCTTCCTCAAAAGACAGTGGGAGCAGAGTCTTTGAATGTTTTCAAGACAAAGGTAGATAGATTCTTGATAAACAATGGGGTGAAAGGTTATCAGGGGATAGGTGGGAGGTTACATTCAGATCAGCCATGATCTTATTGAATGGCAGAGCAGGCTCGAAAGGCCAAGTGACCTATTCCTGCTCCTAGTTCGTATGTTCGTATTCTGGACATTGCCTACACAGGTAGTGTACAGCAGCATTCTCTGTCCCCGCAGAATTTGTATAGTTTTAAAGTGGCGCCATCTGAATAAACTTTTCCTACATATGCTCCATTACTGAAATGAACAACATAAGTCAAAAGATGCTTTGCCTCCCTTACTTTTGAGTAAAGAATTGTACATGTTTGAAGTTTGCACTTACTAAAAGTGTTTGATATGTTTCTTCACTTTGTGCTTTTTCTTAGACTCAAACTGCATTAGAAGCTTTGCAGTGCTCTTAAAACCATGTGTTAGATAAGGCAAACTTTAATCTACAGAGACATAAAGGGATTTTAGGGTCTTCTGGCCTACCTGTTGAACTGTACCCCAATGCCTGCGAATGGAGGGCATGCTGAATGTACTAGCAACTGAGAACTGCACTGACTGGCACAGGGGCACATTTCCAAAAAGCAGGTTGTGCTTGTATTGGGAGGCCATGCTGAGCTTCTTAAGTCATTTGTGCCACAAGAAAAGCTTTGCTCTTTCACATTAGAGGGATATTTGGATAGCTGCTTGTATTAGATAAAGTGCCCATGCTCAAAACGATCTTTTATAAAGTGATTAAGGCTATTATTCGAATGTCTATCATTGTTTGGAGGCTTAGATATTTGACAAGTGCTAACATTGGGCAGAATTTTATGTTCCGCCGCCAGCAGGTTTGGAGGCAGGGGGGTGCCCCATAAAGTTCTTTGGATGGCCTTCCCACTGGGCTCCCACCTGCCCTGACCTCTCTGCAGTTTTACAGTAGGCCTAGGTCGGCCCGCCCGCCCTTGCCCCAATTGAGGCCCCTAAGTGGCCAATTAATGACCAGTTTAAGGGCCGCTTCCCACCCAGCCTCAATTTTCAGGCTGGCAGGAGGAGTTCAAGGGTGAGGGGAGGGGAAGCCTGAAAATAGGCCGTTAAATGGCCAATTGTGGTCGTGGGCTGATCATGTTGGCAGTCTGTTTCCCGGCCAAACCCGAGCCCGCCGATTGCACCCGCCTGCCGAGCTGAAAATTCAGGCCTATCAGTGCAATTATGACTGAATCTTACACTCTCCAGTGGATACTTGGAGACATGGCCAGATCTAATACTGCCTCATGTTGTTTCATGCAGTTATTGTTTTCATGTACGTTGTCACATTCTTATGGTTGTATTGTAGAAAATGAAGAAACCTGTTGCCATGTTGTATTAATTCTTGCTTTGATTTGCATGTTTGTATTTGTCTTTGTCTAATACCATCCGTGAATCCTTAATGCTTCCTGCTGTTTGGTCATGGCCATTATGAACTGAATCCAGGCCCTCCAGGTGAGCGCTTGAATTTAAAGATCATTTGAGTTTTACTTATTAAAGAAAATTACTTTTTGCACGTTGGTTGTTTGTGCTAGTAACTGTATCATAGGAATGTGCAAAGCATGATTTGTGATCACTTACTGGTAATTCTAACTCTTCCCTTGATCCTGTGATCCAATATTGTATACAGTATCCCATGTATTAACAAGCTCTTTCTATAGAATTTGGGAAATGGCAAACCTGGATGATTTTTGTTTTTACTTAATTCCAATTTCTTCCTTTGCATCTTGCTCCCAAAATTTGTGTAAAAACCAACATTGTAGAATACTCACTACACTAAGCTTAGACTTAACTAAAGGTGGACTGAATTCTCCATTCATGGTGTCATTGCAGTAAATTAACTCTCTACAAAGTGACATATTCCAGGTGTAAAAGAGGGTTGGTTCAAAATGTTTGGGATTGAATGCCACAGCTGCTTTGACAATCAGATCAGCCATGATCTTACTGAATGGCGGAGCAGGCTCGAGGGGCCGAGTGGCCTACTCCTGCTTCTAATTCATATGTTTGCATGCACCCCGCCCCCAGACTAGAACAAACAAAGGTTAAAGGAGTGAGCTGTCATTCTTGAGTGTCCGGAACATACACTTGTGCATTTCTCTATTCATCTGTGCTCCATGGATTCAGAATAATACAAAGGCAAAAATTCCCAATTGTTTTGCGAGAACTGTCACCTACCTATTTACCCATCCTTTCAAGGCCAGGGTGGTCTACATCAAGTCAATAGAATTAACTCACTTTTTTCACACTCTACCTGCATCCCTATCTCACTGGTCACAAAATTGGGCTCTGTAGCACAATGCTGATCGCAGCACTACAGGAGTTTAAACAGGGTTTAAAAATGGTAGGGGATCTGCTTCTGGCCAAGTCTGATACAGCCTGTGCTAATTGTCATCTTAGGGTAATAGTGTAGGCGTCCCATTTGTGCACACAAGATATGGTGCTGATGCTTCCTAAGTTCCTGAGTGGTTTATCAGAGCATTGTAGGAGCCCCCAAAGCTCTGAATATCCAGGCTTCACCTGATCTTGAAACATGGGAAGAAGGAAGGAGTGAGAAATATCATTCGTCGAATAAATATGTTCTCTGGTAAGATATAGGATCATGCTGCAATTTGGATAACTACAGATCCTCTTTAAGCAGACAATATATTTATCAAATATTATAGTTTCTAATGTACTCTGTTCAAATACAGAATATATAACAATATAACTGTTCATTAAACTACTTTAATTACTAGGACCATTCTTTTCAATATGTCCAATATGTTTGCATTAAAATTACAGGTCCGTGTGGGCCACCAGGACCCCCAGGTTTAAGAGGACCATCTTGCGATTTTACCTCAATTGGACCGCCAGGAGATGAAGGTCCACCAGGTTTTGATGGTCCACCAGGTACGAGAGCTTTTGCCAAGGCAGTAACCATGGAGAAGCCTAAATGAAAGTATTTATGTTCATTTCACCAGGTTTTGGTATGGGATTTGATCCCGCTTTTCACCAACCAACTAACAGCCTCTAGAAAGATGCGGGCAATTTTAACCCATCTCGCCTGTTGGGAAAATGATGTTTTTAGGTGCAATACTGGGCAGGATTTAGCCCTCGATGGGCGGGCTGGCCCCACCGGCTCGGCGGCGGGCGGGCAGCCAATTGCCGCCGCCAAAACGGGCCCTGCCGCCATTTTGAGTGGGTGGGCCAATTAAGGCCCACCCAGCGGGCCGCCCGATGGGAAGCGCTATGCGCTTCCTGTGCGGGTGGGGGGGGATTCCCCAACTGTCAAAGTGCGCTCTTTCGCGCATGCGTGCAAATGAGCGCACTGCTACCTGAGACAAAGTGCTGTCTCAGGGAGATCGGTGAAAGCTTTATAAACATCAAAAATAGAAAAATAAAAAAATTATTAACATGTCCCCCTCATGTGACAATGTCACACGAGATGGGACGTGTTAATAAATATTACGTAAAGTTTATTAAAGTTTTTAAAAACAGACATGAAACCTCATCCTGCCAGTGGATGAGGTTTCATGTTTTTTCAGAAGCCCACTGGGGCTCCTGGCCTGCCTGCCAGCCTTAAGGTTGGACGGGCAGGGCCTTTAATTGGTTTAACTGCCCTGTCAATGGCCTCAATTGGCCATTGACAGGTCGGCGGCTGGACAGCTGATTTCACTGTCCACCTGCCTTCCTGAATATTTAAATGGGGCGGGTGAACCCCCGACGTCATCCTGCATCGGCGAGCGGGCTCCGCCCCCAACTCACCGACGGAAAAATTCTGGCCACTATCTTTACCCCCAGCCTGATTTTACTCTTAGCTTAAGTGGAGGATTAGATTGGTCAGGGTGTAAAAGCATTGTCCCGCTACATCCTGTGTGTTTCCCGCATGGTGAGTTTGGTTGCAACTAAGTTGTATCGGTAGACTTAGTAGCTTATATTAATTAGTCCTTGTTACTAAGACAGATAATTGTTTACTATGTTTTATGCTTTAAGATAATGACTAAGAAGCAACTGAGGAGCAGTTATTTTTCTGTGCAACATCCCTGTTTTAACTGTGGAGTTCTGGGCAGATGATCTTGGCTATGTAACTTCATGTGTGGCTGGCACAACCCCGCCTTTGCCTTATTGCAGAAATACACGCTTCTCACCCAGAACTCCACACTGAGATCTTCATACAGACTGTGTGGCCTGTAAATTCTTTAGGAGGAAGGATGAATAAGACCTTGTAGAACACATCCTTAAAATATGGTGCCACAATCTTATTTCTTCCTGTTCCTCCCCCCTCCCATTAAATTTGCAAATAAGGCAATACCCCTTCAGAATCCCACACCTGGCACTCCCAGAACTTCTTATTATGGGTGAGGGCAAAAACAGGCCAGGGTTCTCATGGCCTTAGGATGTCGATAGCAGGGCCAGCTCTATACAGGTGCAAAGCAGACACTTTATAAGCCTTTCTGTAACACTCTTAATGACTGCTCAGTGACTTGATGACATCAATGAGAAGAACAACAAATTGTATTTATATGGCACCTTTAACATAGTAAAATGTTCTGCTTCAAGAGCAATTATTAAACAAAGTTTGACATCAAGCTGAATAAGAAGATATTAGAGCAGTGGTCAACAAGGAAGGTTTTAAGGAGGGTCTTAAAGGGGAGGTGGAGAGATTTAGGGAGGGAATTCCAGAGCTTGGGGCCTTATGATGGCACGGCTGCCAGTGGGTGAAGCGATTAATATCAGAGATGGTTAAATGGTTAAATTGGAGGAGTGCAAATATCTTGGAGGCTGCAGGACTAGAGGAGACTACAGAGATTATGGAAAGGCAATGCCGTGGAGGGATTTGAAAACAAGGATGAGATTTTAAAATCAAAACACTGCTTTGCCAGGAGCCAAAGAAGGTCAGTGAGCACAATGGAAATGGGAAAACAGGATGTGTTGCAAGTTAGGATACAGCAGCAGAGTTTTGCATGGCCTCAGGTTTACAGAGGATGGAATATGGGAGGCTGGCCAAGAGTACATTGGAATAGTCAAGTCTAGAGGTAACAAAGATGTGGATGAGGGTTTCGGTAACAGATAAGCTGAGGCAGAGGCAGAGTGGAGCAATGTTATGGAGATTGAAATAGGTGGTCTTAGTGATTGTGTGGATATGTGGTAACAGTGTACTCTGAGTCATGCATCATATTTACAATACAATATAAGCAAGACTTTTGCATACAGATGTATTTGCCCCTAATGAAAAGTAAACTTGCAATAGAGACCTTTAATAGTGCTCCAAATACAAAGCCCCACCAATACCCCAGCAACCCTCCTTGAAATACAAGAAGAGCATTACTTAGTCTGTTACCCTGCTGCCCTCTGGTGACTTGGAAACACAAATGGGTTTTGTTCTTCGGGATCCAATTAGCTTGCACTATTTGGCAACTTTATGATGTAAAATGAGATTATCAGCAATTCTGGGAGTGATCCTGTGGGAAGAACCCATTTCCACTGAATTTCTGCCTGGCGATGACAGTGCTGTGGTTCAAGGGCCTTAATGTGTGTGCAGTGATGCTGCTGGTGCAGCATTAAGAGAAATGCTAATGAAGAGCAGCAGCTTTGGAGGAGCAAAACCTGTGACTTGCACACCCATTGCTCCAAAGATATCATAAAATCATGGTACGAAACAGCACAGAAAGAGGCTCATTGTCCCTGTGCTGGCTTTTTCAAGGAGCTATCCAATTAGTTCCATTCCCCTCTCCTTTCCCTGCCGCTCAGCAAATTGTCCCGCTTCAAATATTTATCCCACTCCTTATTGAACCAGCTTCCAGTAACCTTTTCAGGCAATGGGTTCCAGATCGTAACAACTCACTGTATAAAAATAGTTTTGTCGTGTTGCTTCTGGTTGTTTTTCCAATTACTTTTAAATCTGTGTCTTCTAGTTATCAAGCCTTGTGCCACTGGGAACAATTTTTTCTTACTTGCTCTATCAGAGCAGTTTTAAGATTTTGAACATCTTCATCAAACCTCCTCTGAGCCTCCTCTACTACAAGGAGAGCAACCCTAGTTTACCTGTTCTCTCCATGTATCTGAAGTCTTTCATCCATGGTACCATTCTAGTAAATTTCCTCCGTACCCTCTTGTATCTTAAGGATATCTTAAGGCTTTTATCTTAAGGCTGTGACATCATTCCAAAGTTGTGGTGCCCAAATTGGCCACATTATACCAGTTCTAGCCTAATGGACTATTATAAAAAAGGTAATTGAGCAGCTAAAAGTGACCTATTTACAGCATCAGGTGGGACTGACTTAAATGCTTTAATGTTAAGCCTGCATGCAGCTTGAACAAACTGAGGAGTGATTGGGAAAGTTACAGAAGAGCTTTTAAATTATCTTTTTTTGTGTGCTTTGCACTTTTATAGAGCTAGCTTTCTCACTGATGTCCTGAGGGTGTGAGACCCTTAAGTTATTTTTGTTCCCACCTATGGTAAGCCATTCTTATTAATAGGTATGGGATTCCGAAAGAGTATTGTCTTGTTTGCAAATCTAATGGAAGAGAAGGACAGGATAGAAGAAGTAAGATTGAGGCACCATGTGATAAGAATGTGTTCTACAAGATTTTATTAATCCTTTCTCCTAAACAATTTACAGGCCATCTTCCCAGACAGCTTTGCCTGTGGCTGTGAATGTATGAACTGTCCTAAATTTTTATGCCACATCACATAGGGTTAGTGAAGCACTTAACAACAATACAGTGAGGATTACTTGTGCAGCTATTCATTTTAGAGGATCAGCAGTGTGTTGGTACCCATGAAATCCAGAGAAGGAAAGGTGTGGTAACTTACCTGTCTTCTTCAGATCATTGCACTTTTTCCAGCATATAGTTCTGAGGCTGAGAGAGCTGACATTCTTTCCCCCCCACACCCAACATGGCATGAGCCACACTCTCCTAAGGTTCCTCCCATGGGGACCAAGTAGTCTTTCTCTCTTTTGCAAAATTCTACGATGAGCAGCAGCCTTACTAAAACTGGCTGCTCTTTCTGCCTCCTTGCCCTACCCTGCTCAGCCTTTTGCACCTCTGTCCATTTCTCATCTTGAAGAGATTCTTTAAAAGTGTCCCAAAATCTCATGAGCCACCTGTTACATTGGCCTGTTGTTTACATTGTTTACATCAATTCCTTAAACTGCTTTACCAGCTGCTGTTTCAGCTTGCTGCCAAAGATCCTTAGCCCTTAAAGACTGTATTTAACGCCTGCAATTATCAATTTCCAATCCTGCTGTCTCCCAGTGCAATAGTCCTGTGTCACACAGAAGTTGCAGTTGGCATCACAAGTAGATATTTTTAAAGACTGATCTCCCACACACCCTATCCCCATCCACCCTCCCTCTACCCTCCAATTTATGACAGGGTTGGATGTTGGGAATCCCTGCTCAGAACTGTTGCACCAGAGCAAATGGGTTTATATTTATTTACTCCTCATATTGTTTCTATAAATGACTGTGAACTATACACATCATGTTGCTTTATAACAATACCTGTATTGCAATTAGCAGTAACAGAGCAATGAGATCAAGGGTGAGACATAAGTTTCTTTACCTCAGTAGCCAGAGGGAGATCTGCATTATAGCACAATGCTACACGTTATAGTACAATTATAGCCTTGTCATATTTAAATGATGGATCCTACCTAATGGTATTGCATGGGATTAATATAGTTTACATTGTCTTCATTCTTAGATTATCTGCCTAATCTTTTAGGTTCCGTCATCTTGTCTTCTTTTGCAGGTCCTTCTGGGCTCCCTGGTGACCCAGGGCTCCCCTGCACACCATTTCACGGGGACCCTGGAGATCCAGGCTTATCCGGCAGAAATGGCCCTCCAGGCCCACCAGGAGAGCAGGGCGAGTGTGGCTTATACGGTCCTCCAGGGCCGCCAGGTCAAAAAGGTATTTTCAAAGTACAATTTTAAATTGACTTTTCAGTAATATATTGGTATTGCCCTGTGCCACAAGAATACCCAAATGCTAAAAACATAATGCTGACTCTCACTAGATCTTAAATAGTTGTCGAAGCAGAAACATTGAAAACAATAAATTCCTATTTCATGAAAGATTCTGGAGGTTGGTTGAAACTATAATAAGATCTTGTTCGTTTATTTTTCCTTTTTTCCACAGAAGCATCAATGCTTACAGCATACAAAACCATTTGGCACATAGTGTCTGTGTAGTCCCACAGCCCCCACTCTCTCCACTTAGTCCCATACCTTCCTCATTTTTAAATATCTCCCCACATGTCCCTTAGAAGTTGCACTGTTCGCTGCCTCAAGTACTCCCTGTGACAAAGCATTCCATACTCCCAAGAGCCTGCTGCATATAGCAATTTCTCCTAGCCCCTCTTCTCACACTCTTAATAACAATTTAAAAATGATGTTCCCTTTGCCATTGACTGGCCAGCCAGAGGATATAACCTTTCTCAATCCAGGCTATCAAAAGTTTTCATAATTTTAAAAAATCTCAATTAAATTTCCTCTTTAACCTTTATTATTCCAGTGGTAATAGTCCCATTAGCTCGAGCCTTTACTTATAACTATAGTTTCCTATTGTTTGTATCGTCCCAGTGATCCTGGACTGTACACTTGCTTTTATTTCGTGGCCCTTCTATAATTGGGTGGTCAAAACTGCACACAATACTTTAGCCTAACCGATGCTTTACACAAATTCATCATTACTTCTTTACTCTTGTACTCTCTGCTGCTATTCATGGAACCAAAAATATTGTGGGCAGAATTTTCACCACGGCAGGTGGGCATGCGCCCGACGCCCTCGAGTGTGAAATGACGCGCGATGACTTCAGGCAAGCGTCCTGACGCCAACATGCAGTTGCACGATAGCTCGGTTGGCATGAATCGGCAGCATGTCCGCCAACAATTAGAAGGCCTATTAAGGCCATTAAAGTATTAATTAACTTAAATTTTTTTGCTGCCTGGCAGGCGTAAAGGCCAAGCGGCATTCGCACTTATTAATTGGCCCGCCAGCATGAAATCGTGGTCCGTCCCCGATCGCGGGTGGTGGTCGGCTTCCCGACTGCCCCTGCCGAGCCCGCCCAACAAGGGCAAAATTCTGCCGTGTCTTTCATATGGTCTAATCTGTCTGCAGTTGAGGAATTGTGCATTTGAATCCTTGATTGCTTCTGCTCATTCACAACTTTCAGCATCTTTGAGTGTATACTCCCATTCTTTGCTTTCTCTTCCAAAGTGTAATACCTCAAAAATACACAATGGTGGGCTTTCCCTTACCACCATCCGAAGAGTCGATCTGCCGACTCTGCCTGCCTGGCAGCCACTGCATGCTCGAATGAGCGTCAATTGGCTGCAGGCGGGACTTCCACCCTAATTCGGGAGGAGGCCCACCTTAAAGAATTGCCAGCCAATCTGATTGGCTGATAACTCTCTAGTCCCTGCAGTGACCAGAGAGGAAGTGTGTGAAGATGACAGAGCCAAAGCCCCGGTACTGGACATCAAGGTAACTTTTTGGGGTCCCAGGGCAGGAAAGGCCTTGGGGGGGGTATCGGGGTGTGGGGAGTGTAGAAGGGGTGTTGGGTGATTGAGGTGTTGGGGGTGAGGCCAAGGTTGAGGTCCAGTGGCTGCCGCTGGCGGTGAGGGTGGTCCAAAGTTAGAAGGGAGCTTCTGAAGGAGGCAGCCCCCAACTGCGCCCCCCACCCCACCCCCAACACCAATAATTGGCCACTTAAGGGCCTCAATTGGGGCAAAGGCAGGCAGCCCGTCTGGAGCCTTGCCCGCCCCAGTGTAAAACTGCCGTGAGATCAGGGCGGGCGAGAATCCAGAGGGAAGCCCATTCCTTCTATTTCACGCTCCCCCCCAACCTCCCTGTCTGAAAACCCACTGGCAAGGCAGCATGAAATTCAGGCCAGTGTATATGTAACCTGACACCCCACTCTACTAACAGTCTACATCACCCTGAAGTCTTTGACACTTCTTCACGATTCAGCAAATCTACTTTTGTGTCATCGGAAGATTGTGAGATTGCATTCTCTGTGCCCAAGTCCAAATCAGCTATATATATCGAGAACAAATGTGGATTTGTTGCCTTGATGCCTGTGTTACAATCTGAACAACATTTACCTCCAACTTCCAACCAATGATGCTACTTTTCCTTTTGTACCATATACCTGAATTTTTCTTACAAGCCTGAGACTCCTTATTTAATTTAAAATCTATATACACTAAACACGTTGCATCCCTTTATCTATCCAATTAGTCACTTCTTGAAAAATCTCTCGAATTTGTCAATACCCAATATGCCTTTAACGAATCCATACCGGCTGTCCATGATTGGCTTGTTCATTTCTCTCACTAATTTGATCTCTAATCATAGAGTCTGGATTTTCCTACAACTGATCTTAGATTAGCCTATTGTTCACTAATTTATTCTTCTCGCACTTCTGGAACAGAGATGTTGCTTTAGCTTTTTAAAAATAATTTTTAAATTTATTTTTATTTTTTAGCTGCTTATTTTCATTTTTATTTATTTATTCATTGTTTTATTGGCTTTTTAATCCCCTTTTCCGCCAGCTACTGCCCCCTCCCCCCACCCCACCCCCAAAAGGGCCATCTGTTACTTATTCTATGTTGTTCTTTCACAGAGTGCTTACCCTTGTTCTGCTATTAACACATTCTGCTTTCCTACCTTTATGCCACAATCAGCACCTCCTTTAGCCCTTACCGCTACCATTAACACTCCCTTTGCCTTGTGTCCATGACACCTTTGTCAATCTCTCCTTAGCCCCCACCTATCATTGGCCTTTTATCCAGTTTCACCTGCTCCATCCCCTCAAACAGTGTCAATTTCATCACATTTCTACTTCTCTTTACCTCTGAAGAAGACTCAAAACGTTAACTCTGTTTCTCTCTCCACAGATGCTGTCAGACCTGCTGAGTTTTTCCAGCATTTTCTGCTTTTATTTCAGATTTTTAATTTTTATTTCAGATTTCCAGCATCTGCAGTATTTTGCTTTTACGTTACTTTAGCTCATCTCCAGTCCACTAGCACGATTTGCATGTGTGTGCAGGAATGAAAAGATGTGATCAGAGCCTTTTTTCCTCTTTAATTTTATTTCATTCAACGGCCGAAGGCACAGCCGGTCAGGATCTGGTGGGTTATCCATTTTGAATTCTGCTAGTCTTTTCAGAACCAGTTCCTCTTCTACAATTATCTGTAGTAGCTGCTCTTTATCCACCTACAAGGGAGTCAAAGGTTCTGAGGGGCAGGCAGAAAGTGGATTTAAGCCCACAATCAGATCAACCAAAATCTTCTTGAATGGTGCAGCAGGCTTGAGGTCCACTCCTCCTCCTAATTTTTACCTTCTTATGTACAAATTTGCTTTGGCCATCATTTATAAAAAAAAGAACAAAATACTTATTTAATATCTCCACCATTCTTCATTCTATACAACTGGATTCCATCCTTTAACTAACCTTTTCTTTTTAAATGCATCGCTGCATACAGTGAGGATAAATGATAGTTGACATATTGCACTCTGTGTCTATCATGAGAGTTCCCTGCACTACCACACACCTATGTTTTAAATGATTGGTCTGAACCCCAACTAACATCACACACATACCAGAATTGAATTCCACTCACTTACTTTACACAAATATTAATAATTGAAAAAAGTCCTGTCCAACTACATTTGAAGGCAAAACACTCCTAATGCTGAATTCCACACTCCTCCAACCTTTCACACTCTGCCAGCCTGACACAGCTCAAACGTGGGTTTTTAAGGTCAAAATTATTGCACTTTATTTCTTAATTCCTAATACAGGCTACAGTTATAATTCTCTGTTCTTGCTTTTTGTTAAGGGGAAGAAGGTGTCCAGGGGTTCGCTGGGTTCCCTGGACTTGATGGACCGTTGGGAGCTCCAGGTGATCGAGGTGAACCTGGTTGTCCTGGTCCACCAGGGCCTCAAGGTCAGTTACCTTTTAATAACCTTCTGATCTTGGGTAGTGATGATAATCCACTTGAATAATATAACAGTAGAAACATCAAGCTCCTCAAATATTACAGTCAATATTTATCTGAGAATGATATAAAGCCACAACTTGAAATGCTTATGTTTAGCTGGGGATATTGCAAGTTCTCACAAGAATTTTCCAATACAATGCATAGAATATTGACCATCTAAGGCTAGCTTACAAGAATAGTTTTGTACCCTATATGTGCAATCTATCATTTTCACTTTGTTGTATTTGCCATTTGCAAATAATATGCCAACAGAAAATAAATTCTTACTTAATAATATCAGAAGCACTCATTTGAAACCAGCACAGTTTGTAGGTATGCTAAGGCATGTGTGCCTCATATTAGAGGAATGTTGATTACTTTTCGGCATACCTCACTTCATTGGTAGACAATCTCCTTTATAGCAAAGTAGGTTGGACCAAAATGGATGTGAGGTATATCTCCAGTGAGAAGGAAAGCCAAAGCACTTCTGAATGTTTTTAGAGCTGCTGTGGTGGAGGATTAGTGACAGGTGACTTCATCCTCTTAGCCAGAACTTAGTACATGGCATTCGGAAGGCTCCAAGTTACAACTGTTCGAAAAAGAGAATGTCACATACCAAGGTAACAAAGCCCTAATAAAGGAATCATTGAATTGGAGCTTGTAGAAAATATTGGATACATAGTGATGTATGCAACTTTATTTAATATTTTAAGTTGTTTAGTGTTATTTAAAGAAAGCTGAAATGACTGCTAAGCTCATCAAGAGCATTACTACACAAAATACCACTTTGGTAATCAGCAAATAATGTCATTTCTTGTCAAATATATTCCTCTATTTTAGAATTATATCATTCTATTATCCCTAAGAACTTGTCCTCTCCTATGGTGACCATTCCTTGTCCTGTTTCTGCCACCTTCACTTCTGGAATGCATCACCATCAATAATTTGTCAAATTCACACTGACTGAGTTTTAACTTGGAGGTTGTCTTTGGCTACAGATGTAACTTGAATGTTCTTAAACATGATTGTAATCTGACTGTTGGAATTTTCAATTGCTTTTTTTTCTAATTTTCATATCTCAAGAGACACAATAGTCTGCATGCATTTAAGTTATGAAATTTGTACACCTGGCCTTTATTTTTATTAGCTCTTTCAAATAACACCTAGCTCTGGTTGGCTTACCATGGTTAAATGTATTGTGTTGTGAAATGTAAATGCTAAACCTGCACAGTTGGGCTGCTTTTTGAGGATGAATATTGGAGAATTCTCGTTATGGGAAATGATTTACCTCCATTTAGAACAATCTTTCTTCCTGAGTCCCAAACTCACCATGAATAGAATAGAACATGTTTTCTCTCATTATGTTCCCATTGCTCTGCCTCTTTTGTGCTCAGCAATCTGGATCTTGTGTTTGTAACTTAACTCCTGTGATTTTTTTTATTATTCGTTCATGGGATTTGGGCATTTATTACCCATCCCTAATTGCCCTTGAGAAGGTGGTGGTGAGTCACCACCTTGAACCGCTGCAGTCCATGTACACCCACTGTTAGGGCGGGAGTTCCAATATTTTGACTCAGCAACAGTGAAGGAAAGGCGATATATTTCTAAGTCAGGATGATATGTGACTCGGAGGGGAACTTGAAGGTGGTGGTGTTCCCATCTATCTGCTGCCCTTGCCCTTCTAGGTGGTAGAGGTCACGGGTATGGAAGGTGCTGTTGAAGGAGCCTTAGTTAGTTGCTGCAGTGCATCTTGTGCATCCTCAAAGTGCAGCTTAACTGTGCCGGTGTGGTATTTACACACTGCTGCCACTGTGTGTCGGTAGTGGAGGAAGTGAAAGTTTATTGTGCTGGATGGAGTGCTAATCAAGCGTACTGCTTTGTCCTGGATGGTGTTGAGCTTCTTGAGCGTTTTTGGAGCTGCACTCATCCAGGCAAGTGAAGAGTATTCCATCATTTATGTGTATGCTTGTTATTGATGACTCAGCTTTTGATATGGTCAACTGGCTGTTTGTATTAATTCTTTCTTTGTTTTGGTTGTCATGCCGCATTCCTTCTTGGTGCTGAATCTGTGACTTCTTCAGGTGATCAAGGTGAGCTATGATAAGTGACTAAACAACAATAACTTAAATAAGCACCATCAACAATGTAGAACATCCAAGGCACTTCTCAGGAGTGTTATCAAACAACATTTGGCACAGACCCACAAAAGGAGATATTAGGATAGGCCAAAGAGGGAGATTTTAAAGAGCGTCTTAAAGGGGAAGAAAGAGCTAAAGAAGCAGAGCGGTTTAGGGATGGAATTCCAAAAGTCAATGCCCAGTTAGCTGAAGGCATGACCGCCAATAGTAAGGTGTTTAAAATTGGGAATCTGCAAGAGTCCAGAATGGGAGGAGTGATAGCGACCTTGGATGGTTGCAGGGCTGGAGGAGGTTACAGAGATAGGGAGGAGTGAGGGTGTGGAGGGATTTGAAAACAAGGATAAGATATTTAAAATTGAGTTGTTGCAAAACTGGAAGCCAGTGTAAGTCAGTGAACAGGGGATTGATGGATGAATGGGATTTGCTACAAGTTAGGATACAGGTAGCAGAAATTTAGTTGAACTCAAGTTTATGGAGCTTGGAAAATGGGAGGCTGGACAGGAGAGCATTGGAATAATCAAGTCTAGTTGTTACAAAGGTACACTTCTGCCCATTTAGCACAGGATCTCAGATGAGGGATGGAGTTGGTGGCTAGGGAGCAGAGTTTGTGGCGGGTTCTGAAGGTAGTGGTAACCTCATAACTAAGCGATAAAATAGTTTCGTGCTTACCGATGGTGTGATTCCTTGTTCTGTGCAGCTTAATTTCTGGAGTAGTTTTAATTATTCTGCAGGAGTCCAAAATTAGTTTGAAATCAAGAGCTCACTGATACATTCTGCAAGTGCAACTCAGGGATCTTCCAAGGTGCAGAATCTGACATCATCAGTTGTTTTTTGCAGATTTGGAGACTGTATGAGACTCAGTCAGGGGAATGATAACCTCACTCCCTGGGCAGGAAGCCCATGGGATCAGGAGCAATGCTAGTTTTATATCTTGTCAATTTTCCTCTCCATTGACTTCAATGGAAAACATAAACAGGCAGGGTAAAACCAGTGACACATTCAATCCCGTGGCATTCTTGAAAGATGCATTAGGTCAAAATTGCTCCCGAAATTGTACCTTTTAAATGTAAACAATGATATATAAATAAGTCATATGAAAAAATTCCAGTTTTTCTGGCCTACTCATTTCTTTAGTGTTTGAAACCAAAGCTGCTGGTCTTTCCTTCTCTGGCCTTCAGAACTTAGATTCTTAAAGATGCAGGTGACCATTTACTATTGGATTGGAGGTTTTAACTTTCTGCGTTCCTCCAGCCATTTCTGTAAACGCTTGCACGTTGCTATTACAGATAAATTCTTGGTACATATTGAAGTTTTCTCTTTACATTTTGAATCAGAATATTGTTAATTAATTATTTCTTTATTGTTTCTGTTATAGGACCACCTGGTATAGTTATTCCAGATACTGAAGGGGATAAAAGTCATTATAAAGGAGATCCGGGGCTACCAGGACCCTCAGGTCTTCCAGGATCACGAGGAAGAGTGGGATTTCCAGGTTCACCTGGCCTTCCAGGTATTGCCTACTTTTGAAGTATACACTCTGTGTGAGTTCCATATGTTGGCAATGTCCTCTATGAGATGGTGATCGTATCAATCTTGCCTTAGGTCAGGTAAATCAAAGGCACTACACAACAGAAGATGTACTGTGCAATACCGTGTAACCATTTGGAAATTTCCTGAAGAGTAGCAGGTGGATAACCCTGGGCTATCTAAAAGATTCTGAGGAAATTTCAAACAAAATCAATGAAAGCAGAGCAGGTCAGAGTGTGCAACCAAGCAGAATAGATATCAGCAAAATATGCATAAAGATAGAAACTTCATTATATTATTACGTGGTGTTTTTCTTTCATTTGGAAAATTCCAGCTTTTAAGTTTATTTTGTGCTTTCTAAAGAAAAAAAATCATGAAATATGCAGTGTTCATGGCACCATGTTCTTGCTAATTTTAATCACTTTATTACTGGGGCTGTGACTTTAGAAGTTGAGTGTTGCACAAACGTTTTCTTTGTGTGTTTTCATTAGAAAGCTGCATAATCAGCAGCTGGGAGTAACAGGAGGAAAAGCAGGGCTTACATTTACATAGTGTCTTTCATGACATCAGTACTTTTGAAGTGTGGTCACAGTTGTAATGTCGGAAACCCAAAAAAATGACCAAAAAAATAATAAAGTGGGAGAAAATAAACTTTGAGGGTAAACTAGCAAGTAATATGAAAATGGACAGTAAAAGCCTCTTTAAATATACAAAAAGGAAGAGAGAGGCCAAAGTGAACATAGGCCCCTTAGAGAAGGAGGCTGGGGAAATAATAATGCGGATGACACAAAAATAGGTGGGCAGGCAAGTGGTGAGGATGACACAAGAAGTCTACAGAGGGATATGGACAGGTTAAGTGAGTGGGCAAAAACTTGGCAGATGGAATGTAATGTGGGAAAATGTGAGGTTATGCACTTTGGCAGGAAGAATCGAGGAGCTGAATATTATTTAAATGGAGAAAGACTGCAGAAGGCTACAGCACAGAGGGATTTGGGAGTCCTTGTGCATGAATCCCAAAAAGCTAACATACAAGATGAACAGGTAATAGGGAAGGCAAATGGAATGTTGGCTGTTATTTCAAAAGGAATGGAGTATAAAAATAGGGAAGTTTTGCTAAAACTATACAAGGCACTAGTTAGACCACACCTAGAATACTGTGAACAATTTTGGTTCCCTTATCTAAGGAAAGACATACTGACATTGGAGGCAGTCCAGAGAAGGTTCACTAGGTTGATCCCAGGTGTAGAGGGATTTTCTTATGAGGAGAGGTTGAGTTGGCTGGGCCCATACTGATTGGAGTTTAGAAGAATGAGAGGCGACCTTATTGAAGCATATAAGATTCTTAGGGGGCTTTACAGGGTAGATGCTGAGAGGTTGGTTCCCCTTGTGGGAGAATCTAGGACCAGCGGGTATAATTTCAGTGTAAGGGGTCACCCGTTTAAGACAGAGATGAGGAGGAATTTTTTCTCTCAGAGGGTAGTGAATCTGTGGAATTCTTTACCGCAGAGGGCTATAGAGACTGGGTCGTTAAGTATATTCAAGGCTGAGATAGACATTTTTAGTCAGTAAGGGAATCAAGGGTTATAGGGAAAAGGCAGGAAAGTGGAGCGGAGGATTATCAGATCAGCCATGATCTCAGCCTACTTCTGCTCCTAAGTCTTATAGATGCCAGCATTTGGCAGAATGGAGCAGCTGGGATATACAAGATCATCCCTTTGTGGCACAGGTGCCCACCAACTTACCCTGCACATTCCAACAGGATCCCCATTTCCCCATTCAAAGGCACTGATGACCAAATTGCCAGGATTGCCCAAGGGTCTGGCGGACAATTCCTTCTGTTTTCCTCTCAGATCCATTCATTTATCTGATGCTTTTGCCATTTCCTAGTCCTCCGCCTAAAAACCCATATTTTCCCCACTTGCTTTACCTGCATTTGAACCAAATAAGTGGCTTCCAGTTTCCCAAATACAAGGTAGAGTTTAATGCCCACCCCAGTGACAAGTTTGGTGGCAATGGGGCATTTGATCGGACAGGAGGATGGTGTGTGGGCAGCATGCCGCCTTCACACCTCTGTCCCGATTAACTCCGTGACGGGGAGGTTTGTGGACCACCAGCTGCCCCACCACCAATTGAGCCCCTTAAGTGGGCAATCATTAAGGTTCTTATCCTGCTGCCACTGGTATCCACCCAGTGGTGGGTAGGGGACACACCACTCAGCCTGACAAGCAAACCCTGTTTGGATTGTCTGTGGTCTCTTAGGGCGTCCCTTGTCCAAAGGCACTCAGTGCCTGACCGAGAGATCCAACATTGGGAAGGGCTCCCCCCCAGCTGACGACCACCTTGTTATCGACCCCACCACACCCCCCGCCACCCCCAACCTGCGATCCCCTTCCTGCCATCACTCACCTGCGGCCTGGGTCACTCAGTGATCCTGGGCCGTGGGTTGGGTGAGTACATTATGGACAGCAGCCACCACCTCCCCAGTAGGGCTGCCAAGCAATGAAGAGACTGACTGCTCTGGGGTGGACGGGGGGTGTGGGTGGGCGCGGTGCTTTGCAGGGGTGATCTCTGCCCCCAGAGTCCTTGATCTCGGGGAAGGCCTGCTGCTATCCGGTTAAGTGCCTGATTGTCAGGGCACTCCAGCTGGCAGGCACGACTCCAGTCACCTACATTAAATTCCTCCCACTCTTTTATAATATTTTCGCATTTAATTATAGGGGGTCTGACTGGGATATGTTTGCGTTTTGTGCAATGCAGACACACGTTAGAACAAACATATGCAATAGGCTGTGAATGAATATTCAAATTATGCATAAAATTTCCACCTAGTAAGGTAGTTTGTTCCCCCTGATGTTCAACGAATTCTTTCTTTTTTTTCTTAAACTAAACACTGATATCTCAGCCTTTTTTCTTTTCAAAATTGAAAGCTTAAAAAGCAGATTTCAATTACTAATGTGGATCCTTGGAGAAATCTATAAATGGTCATCTTTCTCCACACCTACAGGACCCAAAGGCCACAAAGGGGAGTCTGGAAGGCCAGGTTCTGATGGTCCATCTGGTCCCCCTGGGTACCCAGGAAACATCGGCCTACCTGGGCAACGAGGAATCATTGGGGACCAAGGTGAGAAAAAATTCTTACCGTTCAACTGCTTGTCTTTTATCAACAGTCATTTCATAAAAGAGACACTGAGTTGCATGAAGTACAAATTTATTCTTAGCGCTAAAATCTGACTTTCTTGCTGTAATTGCCAGAAATTCTGCTGAAATCTTGCTTGATATCTTCTTGCGAGAAAGGATTTGCCTCTAGAATTATTAAACTCTATGAGAGCAGGATGGAAGAGTTCCATTTTGGAGGGGTTGAGGATAGGAAGATGGCGAGGAAGAGTGTCAAGAATTTGTGAAGAATCCAGTTACTCCAGAATTCTGCTGCTTTAAATGCCATTGAAGAGGCCAGAGGCAGATCATCCAGGCATCCACCCTATGTTAATGGTCTGTGTCTAGGGTTCTCTAAACTGATTGGATGTACTCACAAGTCACAAGATCTCCTGCTCCCAGCCGACCATCCAGTCATCAGCCTTTTTTCCCCATCGCCATTATATTTCTGAATGCTATGAAAATGACCATAATTCACAATTTTTTATGCCTCTGTGATTATTCTCCCAAGCGTTAATTGGATAAATTAAGGTTAAGTGTCCACAGGTTGGGGGCAGTCATTGGATAATGACTTGTGCACATATATGGAAAGCAATGGCTCAGTTGCTAACACTCTTGTCTGTGTGTCAGAAAGTTGCAGTTCAAGTCTCACTCCAGTATTTGAGCACCAAAGTTTTGTTTTCCCAGCACTTTCTGTTTTTATTTCAGATCTTCAGCATCCACAGTATTTTGCTTTCATAGAAATTGTTGCCCTGGGTGCATTGGTGTCCTCAATGGTTCTTGGCACATTTGTGTGTTTTTATTATTTTCTTTGAACACATCCATTTATTAGCTATGAATATATCGGAGATGGGAAAAATGGCTGTTTTCCTGCCCGTGTGTCGGAAAATTTCTCTGAGGTCAGAGAAAAGGTGAGTGGGAGCGAGGTGGAGAATTAAAATGACAGGCGACTAACAGCTTGGAGTTACTCATGCAGAATGAATGGGGGTGTTCCACAAAATGGTCACTCGGGCCATGTTTGACCTCCCCAGTGTAGAGGAAACCACATCGTGAGCAGCGAATACAGCATACCAAAATGAAAGAAGTACAAGAAAATTGCTGTTTCACTTGGAAGGAATTGTTTGAGGCCTTGAACAGTGAGAAGAGAGAAGGTAAAAGCACATCTCTTGTGCTTGTGTGGAAAGGTGCCTTAGGAGGTGGAGGAAGTGTTTGGGTCACTGTGTGGACCAGAGTGTCACGGAGGGAACAGTCCCTTCAGGATGCTGAAAATGAAGGGGGAATATAGTTTTGGCATCATGCTGAAGGTGTTATAAATGGTGGAGGATGATCCTTTGAATGCAGAAGCTGGTGGGGTGGAAGTTGAGGACAAGCGGAAGTGCGTGAAATAAAACAGACATGGTCGAGGGCCCTGTCAACCACTGTTGGAAGAAATCCTTGTTAGAGGTAAAAGGAAGACATACTTTAAGTGCTAGTATGGAAGGTTGCTGTGCCTGTCTTTTTGTGGGAGATGTGGAATGTTCTTTGTCTGAACAGATACAACAGAGATCGATAAACTGGAAGAACGGAATAGAGTCCTGGCAGGAAGCAGGGTGTGAGGAGGTGTAGTCAAGGTAGCTGTGGGAGTCAATGGTTTATAGTGAATATTGGTTGATAACCTATCCCCAGAAATAGAAGTAGATAAGTCAAGGGAAGAGTTGGAGCTGGACCATGTGAAGGTGAGAGAAGCATGGAAATTGGAAGCAAAGTTGTAATTTTCCAGTTCAAGGATAGAGCAGGAAATGACTCTGATAGAGTCATCAATGTATTGGAAAAGAGGGAGGGATGGAGCCAGATTAGGACCATGGAAGCCCAATCCCTCTACACCTCCATCCTCCATCAGGATGATCTGACATCTCTCCACTTCGTTCATGAATGAAGACCCAACAAAGCCCACCCACCAGCACCCTCCTCTGCCTGACTGAACTTGTCCTCCAACAAAAGGTGTTACTATGGATAACTGCGTGGGCTAGCTATGCCTGCCTTTTTGCGGGAGATGTGGAATGTTCTTTGTTCCAGTCCCACTCAGGCTTTACATTACACCAAAAACGTACAAAACAATTTTAAAGCTCCTTCATTTGTGGAACATTCTCGAATCTTATTCCAAATGGACAGAGATGGAGAAAAGTGCAAACATGGTGCAAATACCACAGAAAAATTGTGCTGGATACCATTTAAATACTGTTACATCAAATCTGGTACTGCTACAGCATGAAATGGATCTAACATTTCAACTCACTAAATATAGAAGAATGCTGAATTATAGCCCAGAAGAATATTGGTGTAGGGTTTGCTTTCACACAGCTACCTCAACTACAGTTCCTTACACCCTGCTTCCTGTAAGTACTCCATCCCATTCTTCCAGTCCCTCTGCCTCCGTCACATCTGTTCCAATGATGCTACCTTCCAAAACGGCGCTTCTGACATGCCTTCCGGGCCCTCAACCGTGTCCGACCCATCTCCGCACCTCTGCCCTCACCCCTTCCCCTCCCTCCCAGAATCATGATGGGGACCCCTTGTCCTCATTTTTCACCCCAGCAGCTTCTGCATTAAAAGGATCATTCTTCACCATTTCCACCAACTCCAGCATGATGCCACCACCAGACACATCTTCCCCTCACCCCCCTGTCAGCATTCCATTGAGACCTCCGAGACACCTTATATCCACTTCTCCACCACCCCCAATCCTCATCCCCCTCCCACGGCACCTTCCCATGCAATCGCAGAAGGTGCATCACCTGTCCGTTTACCCCCTCCCTCCTCCCTGTCCAAGGCCCCAAACACTCCTTTCAGGTGAAGCAGCGCTTCACTTGCACCTCCTTCAATTTGGTCTACTGTATTCACTCTCCTAATGCAGTCTCCTCTACCTTGGGGAGACTAAATGCAGACTGGGTGACCGTTTTGCGGAACATGTTACTAAAGGAAGATGAAATTACAGAAAGATCACCCCCACAGTAGTTTCAAAATATAAAACAATATAAACACGAGTCCTTTGATTAGTTTGGATATTGGTTGACATACAGTTGCCATTTCTTTATTAAAGCCTCAGTGAAACTTTGTCCTTCACTTTAGGCCCTCCTGGACAACAAGGCCCGCCAGGAAATCCAGGCCCGTGTCCTCCATTTTCTGCTGGCTTCTTGATTGTGTTGCATAGTCAGAACCAGAAGGTGCCTACATGTCCTCAAAACATGAATAGTCTTTGGCAAGGATATAGCTTGCTTTATCTGGAGGGCCAAGCAAAGTCTCACAATCAAGATCTTGGTAAGTACAAGACATTGCTTACCCTTTTGTATAAGATATAACCTAACACTTTGCTATATTTTCGTATTTTGGGTCTAAACATTTCTCAGAGACTTTCTGGAATAAAGGTTGATGTGTTTCAAAAGTGCTTTTCAAATCTCCAGCATCAAATGTAAGCTGAGTATGGTTTAAGTAATGTAATAATCCTCAGCTGTGACTTGTTTACTGTTGTTCAGCTGGTCACTGTTAGGAGAGGGCATTGCTTGAAGTACTAGCCATCAAAATGCTGTGCAACCTTTTTAATAAGCACTAGCAGGCAGTTTAATTGTTAATCAAATCCTTAATAATTCTCCAGGCGGCCATTTCTAGTGCACACTTAAACTCCTTTACCAAGATGATATGTTGCACTAAGTGTGGACGAATCCGGCTTTGCAGCTCAAGACTCCATCTCGGGTACCTCAAAGGCTCCATAGCATGTAAAGGATCCAGGGAAAATCACCCCATTCATTATTCATTCCCACATGATGTTAGTGAGAGATTTTCCCTATGTATCAGGTTCAGATTTACCAGATGATCAATGAATGCTGATACCACCCAGCTCTTTCCCTGCGCTACCTCTCTCAAAGTGTTGGCCAGGGTGCTTGCTCGACCTTCAGATCTGGATGAGCCACAATTTCCTCCAGTTAAACGCCAAGGAAAGAATAATGAAAGACTTGCATTTATCTAGTGCCTTTCAACAACCTCAGGATGTCCCAGAGTCTTTTCTGCCAATTAAGTATGAAGCGTAATCACTGTTGTAATGTGGAGAGGACAGATACTGTTGTCTAGTGGCTCACATCACAAACTCCATACTTTTGCCACTGATTCTATCTCCCTCTACAGCTTGTGTCTCAGGCTGAGCTCGAATTTTTGCAATCCTATTTGACCCTGAGCCGAACTTCAGACCCTATAATCTCTCTACCACAAAGACCGTCTACTTCCACCTCCATAATATTGCCCGCCCCTGTCCTTCCTTCATCCATATCTTCAGACTTGGCCACTCAATATTGTCCTGACCAACATCGAAGCCAACACCTCAGTAAACTTCAGCTCACCCAAAGCTCCGCTATCTGTAATCTATTTTCCACCAAGTCCACTCGCCCAGCACCACTGTTCTAGCCTACCTACACCGGCTCCTGGTCCTTCAGCAGCTGAAGTTTAAAACTCTCATCCTTATGTTTAAATTTCTTCATGGCCTTGCTCCTCCTCACTTTTACACCCTCCTCGAGCCCTGCAATGTTCCCCATCCCACTGAGTAACTTAGTAATAACGGATTTTAATTCAGTATAATGTGCTTTCGCTATTAAAAATGTTGTGACAGACCTCTTATGTGATTGTGTTCAGTGTGAATGAACAGATAATAGATTGAGAAATAACCAGCAGCCTGGTTAGATAGCCCACAAGACAATTTATAATAATAGGTGATTATCTGCATAGCATTTTGTTTAAGCCATCTTGCTGTAAGTCCCATGAGAACTGGGTGGTATCACTTATCGGCACAAACTTCATAACTTACTGGATTTACAACTGTTCCAGAGTGTGGCAATAAGTGGTTTACTTCCGAAACCAGACTTAGCAGTGTCACACCACAGCATAAAACTTTTTGATTTTCCATTTATTGTTCCTACAATGTTTCCCCTTCCTTTGATCTCCTAATTTCCTCAATTACTGTTCACGGCATAGCAACCACTCTCCAGTCCGAGTGCCAAATCTGAGCCTGACAGTGGTACAGCTATGGCTACCAGCTATGGAACAGCTCACACCCAAGTCCAATCCATCCTCTCCCAACATCCTCACAGGGGCACTTCACCTGAGGTCCCTCAGGATAATCAGGAGCCTTGTGGCCATTTTTTCTTTCTCAACCTGGGGTATTGCAATTCAGTGGAGGTCTCCTCTTACTGCCCCATGACTAGAAACAGAGCATGGATTGAACCTCAGACCTTCCTTAGCTGTGTGGTTTGGAGACTTCTGATTTCACATTAATTCTGTGGTATTGCTACTCAAGAAAGAAAATGCCACTTTGGACACAACAGGGATTGCTATTCATTGACTACGGTAGCTGCAGCTTGGCAAGAAAGTCTCTGCATGGGCTATGACAAAAATGGGAGTGTGTGCCTGGTGCTGTCTCTGTATAGTAAGTGGAGGCCTCTGTCCAAGAGCAGCATTGCTAGGCTTGGTGTACAATTGGAAAACTGCTTTAGTTTGTGTTTTGACAGCTAAATGGCAAGGCTGTCAGGATATTTCATTATGTTACTTCTGATCATTACGTCAGATAGTTATTGCTAACCATTACTGCAATCTTGCTGTTCTCCCAGGTCTAGCTGGCTCTTGTCTGCCAATGTTCAGTACTATGCCATTTGCATATTGCAGCATTGATGAAGTTTGTCACTATGCCACTAGAAATGACAAATCCTATTGGCTGTCTACCACCGCACCTGTCCCCGTGATACCACTCATTGAACAAGAGATCGAACCTTATATCAGCAGGTGTTCTGTCTGCGAAGCACCTTCTGTCGCAGTGGCTGTACATAGCCAGGACCAGACCATCCCTCCTTGCCCATCAGGGTGGGTCAGCCTTTGGACTGGATATTCCTTTTTGATGGTAAGCTACATTTTTAATTGGCTGTGCACTTAAAAAAAAAAGTATACACATCATTATAAAACCCAAATGGAATACATCGGCTGAAAATTTATCACATGGTGTATTATTTTTGTAATATGATTTCAGTGGCAATTGAAATTGACATGTAACTATCTAGGTACATAACGGAACTGGTGATTTGCCATTCCCCACCCCCCCCCACCCCCGCACAATGCTGGAGAATTGATGACCTGATTCCAAAGCATGAGTTCCAAAATCAGTCTCAAGTGCCATCAGAATGGGTGACCTGCTGCATGCTGCACAGCCTCACCATTATGGGGAGCTGCCCTTGCCACCAGATATACAGTGAGAGAAAGAGGAAGAGAAGCATGAGGAAAGAAGCCCTTTCTGTCCAGGCTGTCCATGAAGAACTCAATTGACTGCAGTACCAGTAACCGTAATCCCAATTCCTCATTCACCAACTGTCCCACACCTTCCCTCTGTCACTGACCATCGCAGTGTCTGCATAGTCACAATGCAAAAAAGCCACCACAAAATAGACGTTCCAAACCAAATTTATAAAATCATTGAATAACGCATATAAATCATTCTTGTGAATTCCCTTAATACATGTCTTGTGGGTGCCTTTACCTTTCCTAGTGCTCCTATGTAGTGCTACCTACTGCATGGCAGTCAATGGGTACGGTTTCACTGTACGTCATGATCCCCGAGTCCGTTTTCAGGGACTATCCAATTTATAATCCCTTTTGCTCATCTTCTTGGTTCTTATTTAGGATGTGGTGCATGTCAGTTTAGGATTGTAAAATATCAAATAAAACTAGGAGTATCACGGGTTTAACTTCCAGCTACGAATCTTATGCTCTACCTTCTTGTTGCAGCACACAGGAGCTGGTGCCGAAGGCGGGGGTCAGTCTCTAACATCACCTGGCAGCTGCCTAGAAGATTTCCGCTCAACGCCATTCATTGAGTGCCAAGGAGCTCGTGGCACCTGCCACTACTTTACTGATAAATACAGCTTTTGGCTGACAACTGTGCAACCAAGCCACCAGTTTGGATCGTCTGGTCCATCAGAAACTCTCAAAATAGAGCAATTACAAAGACAAAGAGTTAGTAGATGTCAGGTTTGTCTGAAAAGATAAATAATTTCACCTGCATTGGAACTCTACAAGGAAAGCATGTGGTAAGACTTTTTACCAAAGGGAAGATAACAATTCAGGCCTAATGGTTAATGGTGCTCATTTAATTTCTTTCTCTTAAGTTCAACTTCAGCCGATTAGAAAATGTATGTCAGTATTTACACTGGCATTAGCATGCTCATGTTAATCAATATATTCAAAAGTAAAATCCGTGGAGATTAAATTTTATGTGAAATGTACAGCAACTTAATTGACATTGTTGGTGCAATTTAACTTATAGATCTGTAAAATTATTTTTTAAAAGCTGAAATATTTTTGTCACCTGGTCTTAGCAAGAAGTTCTAAAATTAAGATGACAAAAAAAACCACAGATCATTCAAAGTCAGGGCAATTGAAAGTGGTCTGTAAAAAGTTATTGTAACTATATTATTGTTAATAGCAATGGTTCCATTAATAACTCAGTGGCATGTTCAGAGCGGAGGGGCCGCAAAAATTGGATGTGAAATCTGGAAGAGGTTTCAGCACCTTGGTTTGTGGTATTTGAGCACTGCTACAACATTACTTCTGGGTTTGACATTGAATGTGCAACAGGGGACCCATGTGATGCGATCTCAACTGGAGCATTTAACGGGTCAATCCAAGAATAGAATTTAGTGGCGTTAGATGCTGCAGCTAAATGAGCAAGAAGTTTTGTAATGCATTCAGGATGGTCACAGACTGCACCGAGGTTTAGTGACACGTCCCTTTTGCACTGCTGGGTGCAATAAAGAGTAGGAGAACTGTACAGCTCCCCAACAGTGGGAGGAAGAAACCTGCTGCTGCATTGAAGATGGCATAGCTGGAGGTGGCCGAGGAGGTGAGCAGCGGGCACATTGTGCCCGACATGTGGCTTCAAGCAGGAAGCACTTTAATGACCTAACCAGGTCAGGAAAGGCGAGTACAGTGGCACATTCATCTACATCCTGATGTGCACATCATCTCCCCTGCTGGTCCAATCCTTGTTGTGCAGTGCCCAACACATTCTGGAGGCCCTCACTGGTTAATGCTAGAGGGCATCCAGATCAGTCCTGGCACCCGAAACGCTTCTTCAGCATGCCAACAACTTGCTCAATGATACATCTAGCGGTTGTATGGCTATTGCTGTACTGCTGTTGGGCTTCATTGGTGGTGTTTACATTACTTATGAGTGATGTCAGCCAAGTTTGATAGGGATTTCCTTTGTCTCCTAGTAGCCAGCCTGTAAGTCTGCATGCAAGTCCAAAGAGATTGGATGGCTGTGGCATGAGAGCATTGTGGCAGCTTCTCTGCAGCTCTCTCCACGACAGGCTGTTGCTGCTCCTGATGGTCACTTTGCTCCTCTTCCAAGGACAAATCTAAGGCAAGCCATTGCATTATCCATCCTGATCTTCCAAAAGTTCAAAAACCTCCAAATTGCACAAATTAGCCTCCCAACACAAGCACTCTCAACAAACCATTTCCCCATGTGAGGTAAGAAAGCAGCTGTGAGCATTAAAGATTTATTGATGTCCATATGCCTGACTTTTAATGAGCCCATGAACTGCCTTCTCACCTTTGTTTCATTGGTCAGCCTGAGGAACCTGCGTATGCCTTGTTAAATTTAAATCCTGGTGAAAACATTATTCAAATTGTTTAATTTAAATATTATCAACAGTAACCTCTCTCTCTGAGGGTTGGGTTGTGCGCACGCATCAAAATGCTCCGGAGTTAAAGCCGGGTGTTGACACATCGGAACCAGCTTCTGGACGTGCTGGTAGTTTCTTTGATTTTAACAATCCTCCAAAACCCACACGTTCTTTACTGTTAAAACTCCCACTCTCAGTCTGTGAAATGACACTATGACTATATCACTGTGGTAATAGCAATAGGTTTGGTAACTATATTACTGTGTTAATGTCAATAAACATTCCAAACACACGAAAACAGCAAACTCTGCAATTTAGTGGAAGATGATCAAATTAATAAGTTGGATTTTTTTCCTCACCTGGTTTCATTCGAGGTGTCGTGAGTGTGGATAGACTTAATTTATGTTATTCTTAAGATGCTGATAAAAAAGTCCAAGGGGCATCTGCTATGTTGCTAGGGTATTTGTTGAGGAGGTATATATTTTATACATGATTTAGCTCCTACTACCAAATAGTTTGATAAGACCTAGGAGCACAGTTGTAAACAGGGCTGGATTACTTTTCCTCTGTGCTCTCCGTCCATGATTTTTTGTCCATTAAACAAGTGGGTGGAAAATCATTGGCTGGGAAGCTTAGCTGCCGGGGAATCGTACAGCTGATTCAGTCAATTTTATACTATCGGCTATTCACTGCATGTTTAAATAAGTCACAATACCGTATTTACCTTTCAAAATAGACAAAAACTTTCTGCTGACTTATTCTAGGAGACAAAATGACAAAACAAGAGTGCACTGACATGCTGAACTTACCAAAGGTTTTCTGTGAAAGAAGTGGAAAATTGTCTGGTTGCTTCATTAATTCATAACCACATATTTAGCATGATTAGACAAGTGCACAGAATGATGAGCGACCGTTCTGTTGCTTTTATGTGTCCATACTAAATGTCACTTTGGTTTAGGAACTTGGAAATAACGAATGTCTGTTGCCTCGTTCTCCGACTCAGAAATTTTATTAACTGTTAACCTTCACTTGAAACACTGAGGGACCATTATCATTGAATGGAGTGCTCAGTATATACAGCACAACAAAACGGAAGACAGTAAAGCTATAGGCACTAAGTATATCCCAGACCAAAAATATTGCATTTTATCCTGGTTACTTGAGTTGTTATGACAAGATTAAAAGTGACTGATTGCCAGGGTGTACTAACTTTCATAAGACCTGGATTGAATCCAGCTAAGGTAGATGAGATGAAAATCTCCTCTCTCCCACCCTTAGTAATGGCCCTGAGTAAATGAGCAGCCTCAATTCAATGCATAGGTTGGGGGCCCACCATGCAAAATGTCTCTCAGTTCAGAAGAGGGGAAAGATTTTGAACAGGTATACTTCATAGCACATCATGCTTAGTATCAATTCCATGTTCACCAGTCTTAAACAGATAACAATGAAAGCTGAGCATTTTACTATTACATTTTACTATAAATTGCTAAAAAAAAGTGTTATGAGTTCAGTTAAATTAATGTTTAATAAAAAGATATATGCAATAAGTAATGCTGGCTTTATGCAAAAAGCGTAAGCACAACTGTTCAATACTTAACATCTTGTTTACCAAAGGATGAACTACCTTTAGATTTTAGAATAAATACAATTAGAAAATATATTTAGTAACTGCCTTTCAATAGAAGTAGCAAATTTGAAAACTTTGCTTTTGGAAAGAATTTCAAAACTTCTCAAATCCATTGTGACAAATAAGATTGAAGAATATTTAATCTTTGTCCAGCAACTCATATCAATGAGGCAGACTTTACAATTTACAGAACCATATCTGCTTAATAGATTCTTGTAACATTTCTATGTTCCAAATTAAACATTCTGGGATTGGAAGTGGCAATTGTGGAAAGGATTATTCTGTGTAAATTGTGTAAGGATGTCCATTGAAATGCAATCTCCCCTTAACTGCTCTGAACATGTAACATCCTACAGAATACAAGTGCTGAATTTACTGGTAGACAGCATTGGAAAGAAATTCCACATAGTTGTGCTAGTTAAGTCAATGAGAAACAGATATAGCTGATGTGCTCAGAAACCTAACCATGTGTGCAGTGCAATATTTGTGCAATTGACAATTAAAATTATGCAATGTCAGTAGGCTCATTTAATCTTTTGATATCAATTTGATAGGACAAATTGCACTAAGCCAATGAGCTCTGATTTTTTGTCACAATATTCATTACTCCAAAATGCTGCTGCCATAATCAGCAAGAAACTATAAGTATCAGTGCATCACCCTAATATAGCTCAAAACAGCTATCCAGTTACAGCACTATTTGGATGCTTTTCACATTATAAGAATGGGAAGTTCACTGTATTATAAATATTAAACATTCTACTGAGGTGGAGATATGAAAGACTGATGAACTATAGGATTATGGTGTGAACATGATACATATTACAATCTGTATATATCTATAAGTTCTTGCATACAAAATTGAGAAGTAGCTCACTACTGTCCCTAAATTAAGGGAGAGAATTTTTATAGCAAAAGACACAAAAGTTTAAAGGGAGAAATTAACCAATTTGTACGTTAGCTTGAATCTCTTCGATAAACAGGGATCCCAAAACAACAGCTAACATTTATATAGCACCGCTAGTGGTAAAAAAAAATCTCAAAGCACTCCAAGAAAATGGAAATTAAAACGAGGAGGAGAGGCGAGGACCAAAAGTCTGCATGAAGCCAAGTCTCCAGCTTCTCAGATAGTGTGACGTGTGAATCCTGAAGTCTGATGTATTTTTAAAAAGCAATAGAAACTGTACTGTATACATTATACTTAAAGTAGAATGCACTGGGTGAAATTTGGTGTTAATGCTAATTCAGTTGTACTCACCTTCCTTAAACTATAAGCCATATGTATGTGCAATTATATTCATCATGATCAGTCATTTTCCATTATATGGATCTGATTACAGAACTGATCATAGTCCATTTCAATGCAGAAACAAATATCACAGTTCTTTTCCATGATGAAACAATAGTTAATGTTTAGAGGTACATACTACTCATTTGTTTTAGTCGACAAAGCAAAGATTCACAACTTTAATCTGAGACTCAGAGTTGTTCAAAGCTCGAGTCCCAGTGCACAGCTTTTCTTTTCCTGCTTGTTCACCAACCTGACTGTGGAGGTTGGAAAATTGTGCTTTGTTAAACAATGACCAGTGTGTGTGTTTAGCTGAAAAAAGAGACATGCTGTTGAAGCTTTCCATCTTGCACTCATCAGGATATACTCAAAATGCCAAATTTCAACGGGAGCAGCAATTTATACTGCATGAGAAAAAGGTGCTGATTGATTGAGGTATGGCCATGGAGAATGCACTAGGGAAGCTTTTGTTTAATTCAATAAAGATGCAATGCCTGGACATGTTCCTTTTGCCTGCAAATGATAGGTCCCCGTGTATGAATATGTGTAACTTCCAGCAAGCGTAAGTGAGCTACATTGCAAGGCCGGCTGATAATCTTAAACTGGTTGTTAGTGTATTCTTAGCGCACTTGGGATTATTCAGTAAGTGCTGTCCAATCACAGACTCACATCTCATGGTAGACATTATGTTCTGAGTTTTGCAAGCATGGGCTGGTTGAGTATGGTTAGTACGCTACCCATTGTGAACAGAGTTGACTTGCCAACCAATCAGCACCATTTTCTCATGCAGTATCAATTGTTGTTCCCTTTGAAATTTGGCATTCTTGCATCTGTCCTGATGACTGTAAGATAAAAAGCTTCAACAGCATGTCTCTTTTTTTCAGCAATGCTCAAGTTCTGTACCATGAAGCGACTAAAAGTGTGTATTGTTTAAATGTATAGTAGCCAACTGATGTTGCATTGTATTACTTTACTCAATAACATTTTTATTCTGGCGTAACAATCCAAATAACTTTTGAAATAATCAATATAAGTATACATATGATATTCTTTGAGCATGTCATTTAATTATGAAGTAATTGTGGCATTTAAAAAAAATCTTGTCTGCATATCTATGTATATTAACCCTAGATTTTACAGTGTCTTTTTGGTGATGGCCATGAAATCAGATTGTAATGGCTAAAAGCAACAATGAATTAAAAGAAGTGCTGTGTCATTGTGTGGAATGACATCTGATACCGCACAGTTACTAAACTATTGTTGGTTAAGTTGAACTTGTTGATGAGGTGACAGTTGCTATCGTGGTCAGTTAACAAGGAGGGAGCGTATTTACAAAATATGATTAAACATATTAAAGGGGCATGAAAAGGCAGAAATGTGGCCCCTCACCATATTTATCTGACGTAAACTATTCTTTTGTCTATGGCTTTTGACATCCACACGCTTGTTTTTTTTACTTTTAAAAGGCCACACACTTTGGTATGGATCCCAGTACAAAGACTGAAAGTACATTCAACAGATTTGTTATCATGCATCACTGTATGACAAATGCCTGAAACTTTTGCAAGCTGTTAAAAACAAAAATTGTGCCTTTTGCCTGCCTTTGTAACATTGGCAGGTGTACTAGAAATAAAACGGGTTTTGTTTCTGTCCTACCCCATTGCCAGTTCCTGTGCTGAGATATACAATGGTTAGGAAATGATAATTGCACAATTTCTAACGCACATTTAAAACTCATTTCTATATGGATTATTTTCTCTTTTCATCTAAGTAGTAAAAATATCCCATTACTGGAGAGATTTTCATGTTCAATCTTACACAAACGTACACTGCAAATCTAATCAAGTTACATATGCAATTTATAATGAGTGTTACAGACATATAACATATAATGAACAGATTTAAAATAGTGTTGTACGGAGATAAGAACAAAACCTTACGATTAACGGGTGGGAAAGTGGAGTTGGAGCCCAACATCAGCCAGGATTATATTGAATAGTGGAGCAGGCTTGATGGGTGGTATAGTTTGCTCCTGCTTCTATTTCTTGTGTTTTTAAAGCACACTGCAGAAGCATAATCAGACAAAAAATGATCCAAGACTAAAGAAGGAGACATTAAGAAGATTATTATTGGTCAAAAAGAAAGTTTTTAAGGAGAGCCTTAAAAGGCAGAGAAGTTTAGGGAAGAAATTTCAGAACTTATGTCCTAGGCAGCTGAAGACACGGCCGCCAATAGCAAGCTAAATGAAGGTGAGCGTGGACATGAGGCCAGATTTGGGAGAGCACCAAATTCTTGAGAGTTCTTGAGCATCCTGATTTTAATTGCTCCACTATTGAGGGCTGTGCCTTCAGCTGCCTTTCCCCTAAGCTCAGGAATTTCTTCCCTAAACCTCACTGCTTTGTTAACTCTCTTTCCTCCTTTAAGATGCTCCTTAAAATCTATCAATGTTTGCCGCTGTACAGAGTGTGAAGCACAGAGTGATCAGAAGCAGAGTGCTTTTTTAACTGAATGCTAAAGTCAGGAATTCAGTGCAGAGGGGGAAAGAGATGCTGCTTTTTATTCTTTTTATTTTACTTTCAATGGCTGATGAGTGTTTTTCTTTTGTCTCCAAACTAGGAGACTGTAACTTGCTATTACTTTACTAAATTAGCAACGAGTTAACTAACCAAATAACAAATAAATAAGATTAGACAGTCATGGCAGGGCTGGTGGTGTGCCGTAACTGCAAGATGTGGAAGTTTGTGGAAAGCATTGCAATCCCTGACAACCATTTTTGTGTTGTCTGCAGCTCATGCAACTTTAGTTGAGTTTTGTTGAGCTGGAGTCCAAGTTGCAGACATTGCGGAGCGTTGGGGAGGGGGAGAATTACCTGGATACGTTCTTCCTGGAGGTTTGCACACTCCCGAGGTTAAGCATCCCATACGCCTCCCCTCCAGCTCTCCCCCTCCCCTACTCACCCCCTTCCCGCTTGCCCCCCTCTCCAGCTCGCCCCCTTGCCCGCTTGCCCCCTTCTCCAGCTCGTCCCCTCTCCCGCACGCCTGCTCACCTTCTCTCCTGCTCGCCTCCTCTCCCGCTTACCCCCTCGCCTCCTCTCCTGCTCGCCTCCTCTTCCACTCACCCCCTCTTTCACTCGCCCCCCTCTCCAGCTTGCCTCCTGGAAACAGCTCTAGGTTGGGAGAAAGATGCAGTTTTAATCAGCCATCCAGTCAAGCTAGAAAAGTCTTAGGCTGAAAAAAGCAAGTCTTTGTTTTCAACAGCAGAGTGGAAGGGAGTTTAAGAGGTCATGTGGTATGCCTTTATTAAAGCTAAAGAAGTTTGCCTTGGGTAATATTACTGGATTTTTATAGTTAAACATCTATAAGGGAATGTTACCTGGAAAGTGAGTCTGACAAAGTAGGGAGTCTTGGGGGAATGTTTTGTAAGTCTAATTTTAACTGTGTAACTGTAAGCTTGTGTGCTTAAGTTTTCTTTTCTTTTCTTGTTAATAAAACCTTAATTTTTAAAATCCTGAAGGTGTTACTGGACTTCTTGCTGCCGAGATCAGTACATTTTCTTCTCGTTTTCAGAATAAGCCAAGTTTCCCTCTGGGATTTGGTTTGATCAACAGTTAACACCTGCTGTGGTCATAACAGGAGGCGAGTTACTCGCCACAGGATTCCCAGCCTCTGACCTACTCTTGTAGCAACAGTATTTATATGGCTGGTCCAGTTCAGTTTCTGGTCATGGTAATCCCCAGGAAGTTGATAGTGGGGGATTCAGTGATGGTAATGTCAATGAATATCAAGGGGAGCTGGTTTTATTCTCTGTTGTTTGAGACGGCCATTGTCTGGCACTGCTTGTGTGGGGTGAATATTATTTGCCACTTATCAGCCCAAACCTGAATGTTGTCCAGGTCTTGCTGCCTATGGGCATGAACTGCTTCAGTACCTGAGGAGACACGAATGGTGCTGCGCATATGTTCCGATCTCTTTGACAAGCTTTTGGCCATCTCCCCTAATATCTCCTTTTATGTCTCTGTGTCAAGTAATTTTTTTTTTGATAATGCTCCTGTGAAGTGGCTCAGGATGTTTTACTATGTGAAAGGCACTATATGAATATAAGTTGTTGTTATAGGATTGGAGGAGATTACAGAGATAGGGAAGTGTGAGGCCATCAAGAGATTTGAGCACAAGAATGAACATCTTAAAATGAAGGTCTCGGGGACCTTGAGCCAATGCAGGTCAGTGAACACAGATAGTGAATGAACAGAACTTGTTGCAAGTTAGGATACAGACAGCAGAGTTTCAGAATGAGCCTAAGTTTATGGAAGTCCATCAGGACAGAATTGGAATAGTCAATTAGGTAACAAAAGCATGGATGAGGGCTTCAGCAGAAATAAGTGGGAAATGAGTTGAGACAGGGCAGAGACGGATGATATTGTATTGGTATGTAGGTGGACATGTTAATAGAGAGGAAGTGGTGCTGGAAGCTCAGTTTTGGGGAATTTGCAAATAATCTGCTTCAGCTTGAGACATAGGCCAGGGAGGGGGATGGAATTTGTGGCTAGAGAACCGTGTTTGCAGCATATGCTGAAGCCAAGAGCTTTAGTCTTCCCAATATTTAATTAAATAAAATCATCCAGGTCCAGATGTCAATCAAGCAGCCTGATAGGCAGTGGAAGAGCTGGATCAGCGTGCAATCTGATTTTGTATTTTTGCATGAATTCGCCAAAGGAACAAAAACAGCATTCAATATAGTATTTTAAAAGTTGAAGAATTTAAGCCTTGAATTAGGTCTTTAAGCCATAAAAATCCTCAGGAAGCCTCAAGTGGAGTGGAACTATTTCATGCCAACATCCAACTTCCCTGACCTTATCAGAAATCACAGATTCAGAATATTATAAATATCTTGGGCAAGTGCCCACTGTAGTACTAGGGTCTGGTACATACAGGGTTAATGTGGGACTGAGTATAGTACTGCCCACACAGTGATGTAAGAAGGCACATGATCCAGAGCCAGGGGCAGTCTAGAGATGGACAGTGATGTGTAAAGACCTAGGATGGAGTCCGCTCCATACCTGTACTCTCTACTGTATATAGTTATGAGTTGTTAATAAAGACTTGCCTACTTCCTGATGCCCAAAGCAGGATTCTTCACCCAGTTGACTGGGAAAGCAGCCCTGCAGCCTCCATAACGAATGTTAAGATTTTTAAAATTAGTAAAATTTGACAATTTTGACAATTTAATCGATTGTTGTGCTTCTAAATGCAGTTCCAAAACATTTTGAATCCTGGGTGCCATAGCAACCAGCAGGGCCTCTCCAGTGTCCTTGGCATTTCATGTTATTTGGATCATGAATGAGATAAATACATTAGATAATGTTTCTTACTTATTTACATATATTCTGAACTTGCCTATGCTGGGGCTCAAAAAAGGCAGGATCCTAATAGATCCAGATTCCATTCCCTCACTCAGCTGACAATCCATCATGAAGACACTCTTCCCCCTCTCTGGCATTTTGGGGTCTTAAATTTCAGTTTTTGGATATAAAATTGATGTAGTTTGGACAGTTAAGATTCAAGTAGCTGAATTTTCTCACAGCTTCCAAAGTCTTGGAAACTTCAAGAATTGGTAGAAACATCTGACTGTCAGAATGCACTAAGAAACTCCGATTGTATTAAACCCTGCAAGTGGCACATTTCTGGATGCAGGTTCACACCTGCTATGCTCCACTGTATTGACTCCTCATCTCATAATCCTGCTCCCAGTGACTTTAATTAGAACATACAAATTAGGAGAAGGAATAGGCCATTTGGCCCCTCGAGCCTGCTCCGCCTTTTAATACAATCATGGTGATCTGATTGTAATCTCAACTCCACATTCCCACCTAACCCTGATCTCCTTTCACCCCCTTGTTTATCAAGAATCTATCTAGCTGCTCTGCCTTAAAAATATTCAAAGACTCTGCTTCCATTGCCTTTTGAGGAAGAGAGTTCCAAAGATTCAGAATCTTCAGAGAGAAAAAAATTCTCCTCATCTCTGTTCTAAATGGGCGACCCCATATTTTTAAACTGTGGCCCCTAGTACTAGATTCTCTCACAAGAGGAATCATCCTCTTCACATTGACTCTGTTAAGACCCCTCAGGATCTTACATCTTTCGATCAAGTCACATCTTACTCTTCTAAACTCCAGTGGATACAAGCCTAGCCTGTCCAACCTTTCCTCCATAAGATAACCGTCCCATTAGAGGTATTAGTTTAGTAAACCCTCTCTGAATTGCTTATAACACATTTACATCCTTCCTTAAATAAGGAGAGCAATACTGTACACAGTACTCCAAATGTGGTCTCACTAAAGCCCTGTATAAATGAAGCATAACCTCCCTACTTTTGTATTCAATTCTCCTTGCAACAAATGATAACATTCTCTAAGCTTTCCTAATTACTTCCTGTGTCTGCATACTAGCTTTTTGCAATTCATGCACAAGGACACCCAGATCCCTCTGCAGCTCAGAGCTCTGCAATCTCTCACCATTTAGATAATATGCTTCTTTTTTATTCTTGCTGCCAAAATGGACAATTTCAGACTTTCCCACATTAAACTCCGTTTGCCGGGTCTTTGCCTACTGACCTAACCTATCTATATCCCTTTGTAGCCTCCACTTCGCATCTTACTATCTTACTTGTCTATGTGTCATCAGCAAATTTAGCAACCATACCTTCAGTCCCTTCATCCTAGTCATTTATATAAATTGTAAAAAGTTGTGATCCCTGTGGGACACCGCTCACTGCCTCTTGCCAACCAGATAAAGGCCCATTTATGCCTACTCTGTTTCCTGGTAGCTGGCCAATCTTCTATCCATGCCAACATGTTACCCCCTACAACAAGAGCTTTTATTTTTCTTAATAACCTTTGATGTGGCACCTTATCAAATGCCTTCTGGATATCTAAATACAGTACATCTACCGATTCTCCTCTATCCACAGCATATGTTACTTCTTCAAAGAACTCCAATAAATTGGTTAAACATGACTTCCCTTTCACAAAACCATGTACATTCTGCCTGATTACCCTGAATTTTTCCAAGTGTCCTGCTATAACATCTTTAATAATAGCTTCTAACATTTTCCCTATGGCAAATGTTAAGCTAACTGGCCTGTAGTTTCCTGCTTTCAGCCTCCCTTTTTAAATAAAGGAGTTACATTCGCTATTTTTAAATCTAATGGAACCTACCCGAATCTAGGGAATTTTGGAAAATTAAAAGGAACACATTGGGCAGAATCGTCCCAGATTTGCACTAAGTGCGGTAGCCAGCGGGGATAAGGATGTTTTACCTGCCGGCTGCAATGGTGGTTTCTCACTCCATATTGTCCCACACCCGCCGCATTAATTGTGCATTCCCAGGAAACACGCCGTTTCGATGATGAGTGGACTCTCATTCGCCCGCCACGCCGTCAACCTCACTGCTTCATCAAGCCGGACACCATATTTAAAGTGCAGCCACACTCACACCTCCCAGTGCTTCCATCCCAGGACTGCTGCACAGAAGACCTTACCCCGAAAGGCAAAAAGACTGCAGCAACAAGGTTTAATAACGCATCCCTCGAGTGTCTTTTAGATGCCATGGAGGCCTGCCATGGTCCTCTACCCTCACTCTGGCTGTAGGATGGGCAGTGTTATGACATGGCAGGTCGTGTGTGCCAGGTGGACCAAATCCACAAGGGAAACTTGGCCAGGCTATCACAATGGTTTTGCAATTTGTGTTTATTATGAGAAGATGTATGCACTGAATTCAGAAGTAATGAGTCCACTAAGACCTTTAGAAATTTCAAAAATTAAATTAAAAAATGTATTAACAAAAGAAAAGATTTCAAGCGCATACATAAGATTACAGTTACTTAATACTATAACAAATCTTAAAATCCTTAATTAACCTAACTCCCAACAACGAACTTCCATTTAAGGCAACTGCCCAAAATAGATTTTAAATTTAAAAAGTGAGCCAGCAAGTTACCACAGCACCCACTCGACAGTGGAATTCCAAAGGTTTTTCTCCAACTTTAGTTACTAGATACAGCAGACCTTTGCAAAAATGGCTGTAGGCTTCTTTAAGGCAATTTCACACACTCCTGTTAGATCTTAAAGAGCCTCCAACATGGTCTTTCATTCCCCTTTATATATGTTTCTCTCTCTTTAATCTCTAAGTTCCATTGTTCCACATATCTTTGCAAATTTACTTTTCCCATAATATAAAAATCTTTCATGTTGCCAATATGACTTCTTTCCTTTTGTGAAAAATAAACACACTGCTTGGCCTTGCTTATCTTGCCAATTGTAAACATCCTACCATCCCTTAGAAATCCAAACAACTCCACTTATATAAAAATGTAAATTTCCTTCACACCTTATATGCTAAGACCTCATCCATGTTTACTCCTTAGCATGTCAAGTGCCCTTCTACACCTAACTCCTTTTGATAATTTCAAGCTTGCAGTCTAGCTGACTCCAATTCAATTAAATCACACACAGACAGAATCATCCATACTCACTCCTATAAACCTACTTTACAATAACCCACAGTAATATTATGAAAATTATTATAGTTTCGTAAAAGCAGCAACATCACCAATCCAGCTTGGGAGGCAGTGGTCAGCGTCAACGCCGTAAAAAAGAGGACAGCCACCCAGTGCCGCAAGCGGGTGAATGAACTCCTGCCTTCCACCAAGGTAAGTCACTCTCCTCATCACTCACAAACCCATCACACATACACAGGGCCTTCACTCACTGCCAGTTCAAGAGACATCACTATGTACTCATACACAGACCTTCATTGACCTCATCCCATCCATGGGACCACTCAACACCCACACTTATCATCTGGCCTGGTAGGTATCCTGCTAAACAGTCTCTCCATCTGTATGCATGCAGGACAAGCTGACACAGAACAAGAGGGGGAGGTCGCAGATTGGTGGAGGTCACAGATTGGTGGAGGAATGCCTGAAATCAAGGTCTTCACAGACTTTGAAAACAGAACCATCCAGCTGGCTGGTAAGGACCTGGGCCATTCCTGTGCTGATAATTAGGTTGACGGTGCACTACTGAGTGAGGATCCAGCAGTTCAATATTCATCAGACAACCATGATGTGAGCAATGTTCCACAGGACACTGCCATGCACTAATTATCTCTCCTCACCTTCACTGGTGCATCTGGGAAACAGCTGATGGAATCCACAATGCAGGGCCTCCAATCAAGCCCCAAAGAAACCTCTGTGGGCACCCTTCTTGAAGTCCCATCACAGCACCCACCCACATCCTCCAGCAGCACAGTGACACACACCTTGGTGGGGCCTAGCTTTAGCATAGCCTCGGGATCACAGTGTGGGTCACACTTTCTGATCCACAGCACTTGGAGACCAGAAATCTGCTGAGTCTGAGTCAGATGACAGTCATGTCACAGTTGCTGGAGCATTCTTTTTTTCCATTCATGGGATGTGGGTGCCCTTGTTCAGGGGACATTTTTTTTAAGAGAGTCAACCACATGGGTCTGGAGTCACATGGCATTAGTAGGCATTAGTGAACCAGATGGGTTTTTACAACAATTGGCCATGGTTTCACAGTCATCACTACACTCTTAATTCCAGGTTTTTAATTGCATTCAAATTCCACCATCTGCTATGGTGGGATTCGAACCCAGGTCCCCAGAGCATTACCCTGGGTCTCTGGATTACTAGTCCAGAGACAATACCTCTACACCACTGCTTTCCTGTTGTTACAAAGACAAGCTTGAGAACATCAGGGAGGGATGTCCACTGCACTCCTCAGATTGCAAGGCATGATGGAGGAGTCCATCCACCTTCAGGCTGAGGTGATAGCGCCAGCATGCCAATGCACCAAGGTCAACACTGGTAGGACGGCAGCCGTCATGGAGACCTTGGTCCAGGATGTCCTCCTGCACTGCTGCATGGGCTCAGCTCCTTCGCTGATACCATAGTTGGTCTCCAACAGTGTGTACATGAATGGGATGCGGGGCAGCTCAATCTCACTCCAGCCTCTCCTTCTCCTCAAGGAGTCAGCCAGGGGCCCTTGGGCACCTGTAGGGAGGAGGAGCAGCAGGTGCAGACCCTGGGGCCATCAACCCAGGTGACTCCAGGAATGTCCAACCCATCTGAATCACCTCTTTCTGTGACCCCATCAGATCCAGCTCCACAGGTTGAGGATAATGCCACTGCCACACAGCAGGACCACGAAAGCAGGCTGGGGCCATCCAGAGGACACCCGCCAAAGTCAGGACGTAGCAGTCAGCAGGCTGCCAGAAAACTCCACTGTGGATGTCTGGGGAGCACCAAGTAGTAGCGGCAGGGTTAGGAAGGTTAAGAAGATGTAACTCTTTCGAGTTATCAACAGATCGCATGTAACTCTTTCGAGTACATTCACAGTTCTTGGTTTACGGGAGTGGGACATGAACCCACAACCTTCTGACGCAAAGGCGAGGGTGCTATGAACTGAGCCACAGCTGACACCTCGTTAAGAAGATGTAACTCTTTCGAGTTATCAACAGTCACAGATTGTAACTCTTTCAAGTACATTCACAGTTCTTGGTTTCCGGGAGTGGGACGTGAACCCACAACCCTCTGATTCAAAGGCGAGGGTGCTATGAACTGAGCCACAGCTGACACCTCGTTAACAAGATGTAACTCTTTTCGAGTCAAAACAATTAACTAAATTATCAATAACAAGGGATAAATCAAGCACAGCCCCTAATTCAGGTCAGCTATAAATCCAAGGACAAAGTTTAAAGGAAACTTACAAACATTAAACCAAAATGTGATTAAAGGGGTCAACAAAACACCCCAGTCCCCGCGGCGCCCACCGGGCACGGAAGGCCTCGATGGTGCCGGCAAACACCGCGTGCTCCCTCTCCAGGGACGCCCGGCCGTGAACGTAGCCGCGGAAGAGGGACAAACAATCGGGCGGGACTCCCCCCTCGATCGCCCACTGCCTGGACCTGTTAATGGCCAACCTGGCCAGGCCCAGGAGCAGGTTCACGAGGAGGTCCTCCTCCTTCCCGACCCCCTTCCGCACCGGGTGTCCGTAGATCAGGAGCGTGGGACTGAAGTGCAAACAAAACAGCAACAGAAGGTTTTTTAAATAACTAAAAAGGGAGTGCAGCCTATAACACCCTATATAAACGTGGTCCACGGACTCCACAAGACCGCAAAAAGAGCAGGTGTCTTGGGAGTCCGTGAACCTACACATTCTACGGTTGTATGGGACTGCTGCATGCAACACCCTCCAACCCAGGTCCCCGATAGAAAGAGGGAGAACACCTCCGTAGAGGGCCTCCCATCGGGGGCCTCCACCGCCGGACAGCAACAAGGCATGCCAGGGCGTGTCCGGGCGGCGGACCAGGGCGTGAAAATGGGAGGTGTGCAGCAGCAGTCCGTACAGAAAACCCCTCCGCACCATGCCAAATGGCACGGTGAGCATGTCCCCGAGGCGGCTCATATTATTGCGGGGCACCGGCACCCGAGGGAGGGTTCGGGGCTTGGGGCCAATGTGGAATTCCATCCGAACAGGGGAACGTACAGCCAGAAGATCACCGCGCACCTGGACCACCTCGAGACCTAAAATGACTTCGGGTCCGAGCACGACCGTCCTTAGGTCTTGGATGGCATCGGCTGCGACCTGGACACTCACTGACGCACGGCGCGCCAACTCCTGCGGGAGCATCCAGCCCAGTCCTCCGCCACCCAGCACGTCCCCGATCCTGGTCACCCCGGTAGCCACAGCCCTCCTCTCCGCCAGCCACTGAAAGGGACAGAGGGGCGGATTCCTGAGCAGCGGCTCTCTGACGATAGCCGCTACTCCTGACGGGAGGCGACCACATTCCAGACTTTGATCAGGTCCTGGTAATAGACAGGCAATGCCTGGAAGGAGCCACCAAGGCCCCTCTGCTCTATAAACAGGAGCTGCACGTCATAATTCAGGCCGTGCACCTGGCGGAAGAAATAAATACGTCGCCAGGGCACACCATCTCGGAGGAGGCTCGACGTAAAGGTATCGCTGCAGGGTCTGAAGACGGAAAGTCGCCACCTGCGTGCGTAGGAACACCAGTGCCTGACCGCCCTCCCTAAGCGGGAGACTCAGAACCTCAGCAGCGACCCAGTGCAATCTTTTGTCCCAGAAGAAGTCGACTAGCATTCTGTGGATTTTTACGACAAAGTCCGGGGGAGGGGTCAAAGTGACCAGCCGATACCACAACATGGCGGCGATCAGCTGGTTTATGACCAGAACTCGACCCCGGTAAGACAGCACTCAGAGCAGTCCTGTCCAGCGCCGCAGGCGAGCGGTGACTTTCGTCTCCAGTTCCTGCCGGTTCGCCGGCCAGGATTCCTCGGCAGGGCAGAGATGGACCCCCAGGTAGAGGATGCTGGTCCTGCTCCAGGTGAAAGGCCTGAGCTCCTCGGGTAGGGGATCCATCTGCCACGGGCCGACCAGGAGTCCAGAACATTTCTCCCAGTTGATCCTGGCAGAAGAAGCCGCAGAGTAGACCTCCTGGCACTCGCGCATCCTCCGCAGGTCAGCCGGGTCACTAAGCACATCATCGGCTTATGCCGAGAGGACCACCCCGATGCCCGGCTCGCGCAGAACCAATCCCGACAACCTCCTCCGCAAGAGGCGCAGGAAAGGCTCCACACAAATAGAATACAACTCCCCAGACAGGGGGCAGCCCTGACGTACCCCTCTCCCAAAGCGAAGGGGCGCCGTCAGGGACCCGTTAACCTTCACTAGACACTCCGCGGCGGTGTACAGAAGTCGGATCCGGGCGACAAAATGCGTCCCGAAACCGAATGCTCGCAGAGTTCCGAGTAAATATTCGTGATCCACTCTGTCGAACGCCTTCTCCTGATCAAGAGACAGGAAGGCGCTCGACAGACCAGCCCTCTGGGAATGGTGGATTATGTCCTGGACCAGATGGATGTTGTCATAAATTGTGCGGTCCGGGACGGTGTAGGACTGGTCAGGGTGGATCATGTGGTCCAGCATGGTGCCGAGCCGAGAAGACATGGCTCTGGCGAAGATTTTGTAGTCCGTGCTGAGGAGGGAGACCGGGCGCCAGTTTTTAAGAAGGCGGAGATCCCCCTTCTTCGGCAACAGGGCAATCACGGCCCTGCGCCACGAAAGGGGCATCTCCCCGGTAGCAATACTCTCCCCCAGGACCCCCGCGAAGTCGCTCCCCAGGACGTCCCAGAACACCCTGAAGAACTCCACGGTCAGCCCATCTAGTCCCGGGGATTTGCCCCTTGAGAGACCATCAAGGGCGCCGGTCAGCTCCCCCAGACTTATAGGGGAGTCAAGCTTTCCGGCGCCCTCCGGGCCGACCTGCAGCAAGTCCTCCCACAAAACTCTGCAAGCATTCTCGCTGGATGGATCCGGAGAGAACAGGGCAGTGTAAAAGTCTCTAGTGATAGCCCTGATGCCCTCCGGATCCGAGACGAGGGATGCGTCATCGGCCAGCAGCGTAAAGAGCTGCTGACGGACCCCGTGCCTTTTTTCCAGCGAGTAGAAGAAGGGGGAGCCACGGTCCAGGTCCTTGAGGAACCGGATCCGTGACCTCACGAACGCGCCCCGGGACCCGACGAGTTGCAGGTCCCGCAACGCGCTCTTCTTCTCATCGTACACCGACCGCAGGGCCGGGTCCGCGTTGGGCTGACGGAGACGTGCCTCCAGGTCGAGCACCTCCTTCTCCAACTCCTCGACCCTGGATTTCCGCCTCTTTGTCGACCCCTTCGCGTACTCCTGACAGAAAACTCGGACGTGAGTCTTGCCCACGACCCACCATAGCCTCAAGGAGGGGAAGCCTCCCCGCTTCCTTCTCCAGCCGGCCCAGAAACGACGAAATAAGTCCAGGAACCGCTCGTCCTCCAGCAACAGGTTGTTAAAGTGCCAGTACGCAGACCCCGTCCGAGCGCAAAACGGAGCGAGCTCCGCCCACACCAGACGGTGGTCCGTGCACGGCACCTGCTGCACGGAAGCCGCCGGAACGCCGGACACGTACGCCTTCGAAACGTAAAGACGGTCGAGTCTGGACGCTCCGACTCCAGGTGACACAAAGCTGAAAACGCTGGAATCGGGATGGAGATTTCGCCAGACGTCCACCAAGTCGAAGGACCTGACCAGGTCCCGTAACTTACTCACACCTCGCGTGCGGTGCTGGGTACCGTGACGGTCCCGGGCCTCGAGGGTGCAATTAAAATCCCCCCCGAGGACGATGCACTCGCCCGCGTCGATGGAGCCAAGATGAGTGGACACTTCTTCAAAGAAGCTCGCTTGCTGCTGCGCGCCCAGGGGAGCGTACACATTCACAAGGTGAAGCGCCGCGCCCCCCAGGCGCACAGTCAGGTGCAGCAACCGGCCTGGCACCGGCTCCTTGACCCCCAAGATCTCCGGCTGAAAATTCGGGGCCAACAAGATAGCCACCCCGCCTGAATTGGAGGCTAGGTGACTCATGTAGACTCCCCCTCGCCACTCCAGGAGCCACATAGCTTCGTCTCCCGGAACGGTATGGGTTTCCTGCAGGAAGCACACCGCATACTTCCCGTCCCGGAGGACCGAGAAGTTCTGGAACCTGCGCTGTGCGTCCCTGCTGCCGCGGATGTTGAGGCTGGCTATAGTCGTCTTCATTGTCAAAGAGTATATACCACCGCCACCTTATTTAAAAGAAGGAGAGGACTTTTTAATCCTTCCTCTCCCTCAGGAGCCCAGCGAGAAACGTTTGGACCCTCCGCCGGGCGTTCCTGTCCAACTCGGGAGCCTTGAGGGCCTTGCGAGTGGACCAGAACACCAGCGGAAAAGAATGCCACCGGGCCAAGGCCAACTGGACTCTGTTTCGGCGACCGCGATGATTCGCTAAAAAGTCCCGGAGTTCCCGTGGGGGGATGAGGGGAGAGTCAGCGGAGGGCACCAGGGTATCCATCGACTCGCTTGAGAACGAGTCAAGGTCATCCCCGGGAATTACTACTGGTTCAAACTCTTTCGAGTTATCAACAGTCACAGATTGCAACTCTTTCGAGTACAATCACAGTTCTTGGTTTTCCGGGAGTGGGACATGAACCCACAAACCTCTGATTCAAAGGCGAGGGTGCTATGAACTGAGCCACAGCTGACACCTCGTTAAGAAGATGCAACACTTTCGAGTTATCAACAGTCACAGATTGTAACTCTTCCGAGTACATTCACAGTTCTAGGTTTTTCCGGGAGTGGGAAATGAACCCACAACCTTCTGATTCAAAGGCGAGGGTGCTATGGACTGAGCCACAGCTGACACATCTAAAAATTCTTTCCAGTTATCAACAGTCACAGATTGCAACTCTTCCGAGTACAACCACAGTTCTTGGTTTCCGGGAGTGGGACATGAACCCACAACCTTCTGATTCAAAGGCGAGGGTGCTATGAACTGAGCCACAGCTGACACCTCGTCAAGAAGATGTAACTCTTTTGAGTCAAAACAATTAACTAAATTAACAATAACAAGGGAGAAATTAAGCACAGCCCCTAATTCAGGTCAGCTGTAAAACCAAGGACAAAGTTTAAAGGAAACTTACAAACATTAAACTAAGATGTGATTAAAGGGGTCAACAAAACACCCCAGTCCCCGCGGTGCCCACCGGGCACGGAAGGCCTCGATGGTGCCGGCAGACACCGCGTGCTCCATTTCCAGGGACATCCGGCTGCGAACGTAGCCGCGGAAGAGGGGCAAACAATCGGGCGGGTCAACCCCCTCGATCGCCCGCTGCCTGGACCTGTTGATGGCCAACTTGGCCAGGCCCAGGAGCAGGTTCACGTGGAGGTCCTCCTCCTTCCCGACCCCCTTCCGCACCGGGTGTCCGTAAATCAGGAGCGTGGGACTGAAGTGCAAACAAAATAGTAATAAAAGATTTTTTAAATAACTAAAAAGTGAGTGCAGCCTAAGACACCCTATATATGCATGGTCCACGGACTCCACAAGACCGCAAAAAGGGCAAGTGTCCTGGGAGTCCGTAAACCTGAACATCCTCCTATTGTAGGGGACTGCTGCATGCAACACCCTCCAACCCAGGTCCCCAATAGAAAGAGGGAGAACTCCTGCGTAGAGGGCCTCCCATCGGGGGCCTCCACTGCCAGACGGCAACAAGGCATGCCAGGGCGTGTCCGGGCAGCGGACCAGGGCGAGAAAATGGAAGGTGTGCAGCAGCAGTCCGTACAGAAAACCCCTCCGCACCGTGCCAAATGGCACGGAGGGCATGTCCCCGAGGCGGCTCATATTATTGCGGGGCACCGGCACCCAAGGGAGGGTTCGGGGCTTGGGGCCAATGTGGAATTCCATCCGAACAGAGGAACGTTCAGCCGGAAGATCACCGCGCACCTGGGCCACCTCGGGACCTAAAATGACTTCGGGTCCGAGCACGACCGTCCTTAGGTCTTGGATGGCATCGGCTGCGACCTGGACACTCACTGACGCGCGGCGCGCCAACTCCTGCGGGAGCATCCAGCCCAGTCCTCCGCCACCCAGCACGTCCCCGATCCTGGTCACCCCGGTAGCCACAGCCCTCCTCTCCGCCAGCCACTGAAAGGGTTCGGAGGGGCGGATTCCTGAGCAGCGGCTCTCTGACAATCGCCGCTACTCCTGACGGGGGAGAGCTGCGTCGCAAGGCGACCACATTCCAGACTTTGATCAGGTCCTGGTAAAAGACGGGCAACACCTGGAAGGAGCCACCGAGGCCCCTCTGCTCTATAAACAGGAGCTGCACGTCATAATTCAGGCCGTGCACCTGGCGGAAGAAATACGTCACCAGGGCACACCAGCTCGGAGGGGGCTCGACGTAAAGGTATCGCTGCAGGGTCTGAAGACGGAAAGTCGCCACCTGCGTGCGTAGGAACACCAGCGCCTGACCGCCCTCCCTAAGCGGGAGACTCAGAACCTCAGCAGCGACCCAGTGCAATCTTTTGTCCCAGAAGAAGTCGACTAGCATTCTGTGGATTTTTACGACAAAGTCCGGGGGAGGGGTCAAAGTGACCAGCCGATACCACAACATGGCGGCGATCAGCTGGTTTATGACCAGAACTCGACCCCGGTAAGACAGCACTCAGAGCAGTCCTGTCCAGCGCTGCAGGCGAGCGGTGACTTTCGTCTCCAGTTCCTGCCGGTTCGCCGGCCAGGATTCCTCGGCAGGGCAGAGATGGACCCCCAGGTAGAGGATGCTGGTCCTGCTCCAGGTGAAAGGCCTGAGCTCCTCGGGTAGGGGATCCATCTGCCACGGGCCGACCAGGAGTCCAGAACATTTCTCCCAGTTGATCCTGGCAGAAGAAGCCGCAGAGTAGACCTCCTGGCACTCGCGCATCCTCCGCAGGTCAGCCGGGTCACTAAACATTAGGAGCACGTCATCGGCTTATGCCGAGAGGACCACCCCGATGCCCGGCCCGCGCAGAACCAATCCCGACAACCTCCTCCGCAAGAGGCGCAGGAAAGGCTCCACGCAAATAGAATACAACTGGTCAGACAGGGGGCAGCCCTGACGTACCCCTCTCCCAAAGCGAAGGGGCGCCGTCAGGGACCCGTTAACCTTCACTAGACACTCCGCGGCGGCGTACAGAAGTCGGATCCGGGCGACAAAATGCGTCCCGAAACCGAATGCTCGCAGAGTCCCGAGTAAATATTTGTGATGCACCCTGTCGAACGCCTTCTACTGATCAAGGGACAGGAAGGCGCTCGACAGACCAGCCCTCTGGGAATGGTGGATTATGTCCCGGACCAGATGGATGTTGTCATAAAAATAATTAGTTTCTTTCATTGTGAAGATAGGTTTAAAGCAGCTATAAGCCTCAGTGTTGAATCAACTCCAAGTTGATAGCCCGTAATGAAGACTGGAATCAGGTCAACCTCCAATTGGCAACTGATACCTGAACCAGGGAGGTCTGTAGTACTACAAGGCATCGTTAATTCTTTCGAGTTATCAACAGTCACAGATTGCAACTCTTTTGAGTACAATCACAGTTCTTGGTTTCCGGGAGTGGGACATGAACCCACAACCTTCTGATTCAAAGGCGAGGGTGCTATGAACTGAGCCACAGCTGACACCTCGTTAAGAATATGTAACTCTTTCAGAGATTATTAGTGGGTAACTCTTTCGAGTTATCAACAGATCGCATGTAACTCTTTCGAGTACATTCACAGCTCTTGGTTTCCGGGAGTGGGACATGAACCCACAACCCTCTGATTCAAAGGCGAGGGTGCTATGAACTGAGCCACAGCTGACACCTCGTTAAGAAGATGTAACTCTTTTGAGTCAAAACAATAAACTAAATTAACAAAAACAAGGGAGAAATCAAGCACAGCCCCTAAGTCAGGTCAGCTGGAAAATCAAGGAAAAACTTTAAAGGAACCTTACAAACATCAAACTAAGATGTGACCAAAGGGGTCAACAAAACACCCCAGTCCCCGCGGTGCCCACAGGGCATGGAAGGCCTCGATGGCGCCGGCAGACACCGCATGCTTCCTTTCCAGGGACAATATAGTTTTACAATGAAACTCTGTCGAGTTATCAACAGTTACAGATTGCAACTCTTTCAAGTACATTCACGGTTCTTGGTTTCCGGGAGTGGGACACGAACCCACAACCCTCTGATTCAAAGGCGAGGGTGCTATGAACTGAGCCACAGCTGACACCTCGTTAAGAAGATGTAGTTGCACAGCCTGGGTACGGGTGTTAATCACTTGTACACACTGTTCACTATTGTAAATAACTCTGAAGAATGTCTCCCTGCCTGTGGCTCCTTGTTCTGATGAGCAGTGTTCGTGTCACTCAGATGTGAAACCTTTCTGCACAAGATAAAGGCAGGTGTCTCAGTCCAGGACCTCTTCCTTGTGCTTTGTGCAGCCTTCAGACCAATGTGATGGCCTGGCCTCACATTCCCTGGACACATTAGTCATACCTGTGCCTCGACGGTGCTTGTCATTGCTGCCAGAATGTCATGAGCAGGCTTCACAAAGTTCTGTCAGTTTCTCTGTGTGCTCTTAGCACCTTTAAGGTGGGGCTGTCCCCCATCTCATCAGCATCTTTTACCAGTGATGCTCTGCTCCTGAAGGGGTCAGATGCTGAAAGCAGATGAAGGATTGGGTGCTTTAAAGTTTCATGGTTGCGTCTTCACGATATAACCCTGATCCTAGAGCACAAGCAAGCTGCCCTCGGCTAGACAAGAGTCAGACATTCTCAGAGGCGATGTGAAGATCTATGGAGTGTCCTCACTGCATCTCTGAATGATGACTGCACGTCATCATCATCCTCCTGCAATCAAGCGACTATTAGGGCCCCCACTGTGTCTCCATGATAGAAGCATTTTCACAGAGGGTTTGTGTGCTGCCATTAGCCAGACTGGAGTCAAACATAGATGCAATGTGAGGGTCTACGGTGTCTCCTCACTGCATGTCATCATCACCCTCCACAAATCTCGCAGCTATGAGGCTTCCAGAGTGTGACTGCCTCATCTAGACAGTGCAAGGGCCTCATCACCGTCATCATCACCTTCGAGGACCTCCTCACCCTCATCACCTCCTCATTGGAGGAGACATGCAGCTCCTCCATCTCCTCCTCAGAAACTCCTCTCCCCATTGCGGTGCCAGGTTGTAAAGGGTGCAGCGGGTGATGGCGATCCGTGACACCCTCTGTGGACTATATTGCAGGGCTCCACCAGACCAGTCCAGGCACCGGAACCTTATTTCTATCATCCCAATGGTTTGTTCCACCAAGTTACGGGTTACAGCCTGAGCCTCGTTATACCTTCACTCTGCTGCAGTCTGAGGCCGCCGCACGGATGTCATCAGCCACGTCCTCTGTGGGTAGCTCTTGTACCCGAGGAGCCATCCCTGCAGCCTCTGTGGACTCTGGAAGACATCAGGGATCTGTGACTGAGAATGCAGGAGTCATGGACACTCCCTGGAAACCATGCGAAGACCTGCAGGATGTTTTTGTAGTGGTCACACACCAGCTGTACATTCAGCAAATTGAAGTCTTTGCAGCTGACACAGTTGACTGCTTGTTGTGACAGAGATCTAAGTGCCACGTGAGTACAGTCAATGCCATCCTGCACCTGTGTAAAACCTGAGATTTGGGCAAATCCAATTGCTCTTGAATCCTGGCTCTCCTGGTCCCAAGCGAAATGCACAAAGTTGTGTGCCCTCATGGAGATGGCATCCACGAGCTCATGGATGCATTTGTGGATGGAGGCTTGTGATATCCCACAGAGGTCACCTGTGGAGCCCTGAAAGGAGCCACTGGCATAGAAATTGAGCACCATGATCAGTTTCAATGCCATGAGCAGTGGATGCCCTCCATGTTCCCATGGCGCCAATTCCTGCAGCAGCTGGCAGATATGAGCGACCAGTTCCCTGGACATACACAGTCATCAGCGACACTGGTTTTTGGTTATCTGCAGGAATGAAAGGTGGTGTCTACAGATCCTGGGTCTAGCTGGGTGCCAACTAGCCACAGCTCGCTGTGGCTCTTCAGCAGCCAGTGTGGGAACCCCAGCTGCCCCTTCTCCTTAAGGGTGCTGCTCCTCCCTCTGCACAGCAAGGCACCTCTGTCCCTCTCTTCTCCATTGTCTCCGTTCTCTGTATGTCATACAGCTAGCTAACCAGGCTCCATGCTCCTGATGTATTCCTCCTGCAGGATGAAAAAGGGAGACACGTGGGTTAACTTGGGTGTACTAAGAACCTCTTTTGGTTAAGTCTGAAGGCCCCTTAACGCATTCCGGAGAGTGCTGGACACCACTTGGATAGCAAGAGATTACTGCGCTGCATGGCTGCCTGAAACACCACCCCCTCCGCCTCAGTCCACCTGATCAATTGGCGGCAGCCTTTCCCATTGGACTGGATGCTGTGCTGTCAGCTCAGGCACAGGCATTCTCCTAACCTGCGCTGCAATGCTGCACTGTTAGCTTGAACCATGGAGGAGATTATCCAAACCGAGATGGTGACTTGCAAAGGGCTGTGACTGCTCCACAGCCAGCTTTAGCAAGGAGATTGTACAATGTGCCCAGTCGTCCAACTGTTTTGGAGTCCACTAAAACGCTCATTAGTTTGCAGTCTGTGCCTGAGAGGTGAAAAGCTCTGGAGCACTTGGTGGCACTTTGATGCCTCTGCATTGCTTGAGTGGGCAGATAGGCTAGAGGCCCCACTCCATGTATGTCAATGTGGCTGCATCTGAGCTGTCTCAGCTGCAGAGGATTGGTCACTTTATACAAGGTTTCCCTAATGTGTGGCCGCTTCCCTCCCCCCCTACCCCACACATGCCTGTGCACTACCTTCAACTACAGGGCAGCCCTTCCCCCCAACAATGCGCCTTAACCTTGAAGTCTAACAGGCGACCCTTGTGAGTGCTGCGCAATGTTACTGTGCACTCACCTCCAAGTTCCCCTCAAAGTGCAGCCCGCCAAGTGGACGCCTTACATACTCTGTTGTGAAACACATCGGTGAGCAATCACACTGACGTGGGCAGATGATCCAGCAGAGGAGGATGATTCTGGCGGGCTGGCCTTATAGTGATATGCAGGTGCATAACAATTTCGTTCCCAACATCTGTTGGCGTGAAACGCAGCCCGCCATTGACCAGCTAAGCGGACCATCGCAAACTGGTTTCAAGATGTCGTGAAACCGATTTCCGCCCTTCTCGCCATATTGTCCGCGCACGCCGCTGAGCATGTCCGATGCCAGTGGGCACAGAAAAGTCCACCCATCAACTATCTCACTAGCCACTTCTTTCAAGACCCTAGGATGAAGTCCATCAGGACCCAGGGACCTGTCAGCCCACAGCTCGAACAATTTTCTCAGTAGCACTTCCCTGGTGATTGTAGTTTGTCCGAGTGCCTCCCTCCCTCCTTTTCATTTCCTGATTTACAGCTATTCCTGGGATGTTACTTGTATCCTCTAGTGAAGACCAATGCAAAATATCAGCTCAATTCATCTGCCATCTCATTTTCTATTATTAATTCCCCAGATTCACTTTCTATAGGACCACACTCATTTTATTGACTTTTATTTTTTTTAAATATATATAAAATCTCATGCTATCTGTCTTTATATTTCTAGCTAGCTTTCTCTCGTATTCTAATTTTTCCTTCTTTATCAATCTTTTAGTCATTCTCTGCTGTTTTTTATATTCTGTCCAATCTTCTGACCTGCCATCCATCTTTGTGCAGTTATATGTTTTTTCTTTTAAGCTTGATTGTCTTTAATTGTTTTAGTTAAACATGGATGGTGAGTCCTCCCCTTGGAATTTTTCTTTCTCGTTGGAATGTATGCATTCTGTGTATTCTGAAATATCCCCTTAAATTCCTGCCACTGCATCTCTATTGACCTATCCCTTAACCTAATTTGCCAGTTCACTTTAGTTAGCTATGCTTTCATGCCCTCATAATTGCCCTTATTTAACTTTAAAGTACTAGTTTCTATCCACTCTTCTCTCCCTCAAAATGAACATAAAATTCAGTCATATTATGATCGCTTCTACCTAGGGGCGCCTTCACTATGAGATCATTAATTAATTCTGTCTCACTGAACATTACCAAGTATAGTATAGCCTGCTCTCTGGTTGATGCCAGAACATGCTGTTCTAAGAATTTATCCCAAAAACATCCCATGAATTCCTCATCTAGATATCTTTGCCCATCTGATTTTCCCAGTCTATATGCAGATTAAAATCCCCCATGATTATCACCATACCTTTCTGACAAGCTCCCATTATTTCTTCTTTTATACTCCGTTATATTGTATGGTTACTATTAGGGGGCCTGTACACCACTCCCACAATTGACCTCTTGCCTTTATCATTTCTCATCTCTACCCAAACCGTTTCTACATCTTGATTTCCTGAACTTAGGTCATCCCTCTCTATTGTGTTAATACCATCATCAATTAACAGAGCCACCCATCCACTTTTTCATAGCTTCCTGTTCTTCCTAAATGTTAAGTACCTTTCAATATTCAGATCCCAATCTATGTCATTCTGCAGCTATATCTCTGTAATGACTATCAGATCATACTTATTTATTTCTATTTGCATTCTCAGTTCATCTGTTTTATTTCAAACGCTACATGCATTGATAACCAACCAACCTCACGTGGTATAAGATGATTAAGCAGGAATGGGAGAAATTAGAAAATAACTTTAAAAATCAAAAATAATTGAGGAATATTTGTAAGCATTAAGTGATGAGGCATTGCCCATTCAACATTTGGTAGTGTGTTGATATTGCATTGGTTGAGCCTTAGTTCTTTCAAACTGTAGTTTTCAAATCAATTGCCGAAGTAATAAAAAATTATCTTTTTAAAGCTGCATAAACTTGAGATACCAGATTATGTGCAAAGCACCATACCGTGTCTAGATCAGATGTGCAGTTCTTTACAATGTTCTGATGCACAGTATCCAGATCAAATGCACAGTACATATTTGGTCTGACCAGTTCCACTAGCAAGATCAAATGTACAATATCCTAAAGATCCCAGTTCAGAAGTGTTGTGTTATAATGATATACTACCTTGGTCTTATTTACCTTAAAAGACACAGAGCACCAATCGCTCGTAAGGGATTGGGAAAACACATTGTGGGTCCATTTATTGAGACTAGGCACAGGAGGACTGTTATACGTACCTATAAAGTTTGATGGTATCAGAGCTGTGTGTGTGCTCTGCTCAAAGCATAAGTGAAACTAAGAATGGATCACATGATACATTTCACTTCTAGTGATGTCATGCTGATATCCCTTAAAGGCATATTACAACAAGAAGTACAATACTCGATGCACAATACCAAATTTACATGTGGGGTGTGGACTGGGTCAGGCTTTTAAAGCCCAAAGTTGGCATCACTTACTCATTGGTTCTTAATTTATCTTGTCTTCTCTCCTACAACCCTACAAGGCTTGACCCTTCACCTAGGTCTATCAATTAAATACATTGGGCCTACAATACATCAACTCTTTTATCCATTTACAAAATTGGACCTTTTCTTAATATTCTATATGTACTAGAAAGAGAGAGACAAGTCAGATGAATTATACATAGTTCCAGTATTTTGCCATTATCTTGGTGAACATTTAGCCAATTAAGTTAATTTGATTTTACTTAATTAAATATTTCAACTGCTAAATCAAATGATAACTGGCAGGAGCCTGACTAGAACTGCAGGATGATTTTTACACTAAAGGCTTTGAAATGCAAGCAATGATTTATGTCTCCAGGTGAATAATCAAAGCTTCAGATATTATTCCTGTTTCAATTTATGGAGCTTTAGTAAAATGTGTCTTACGTTTTGTGCAGCTCGCTCAGTCATTATCACATAATTAAAATATTTGTAACATAAATTATTTATAAAAGTAAGGCATTGTTACTGGCTCTGGGTGTAAATATTTATTTCCCAATTCATTTTAGAAATTATAACTGCAGTCTGCTGTACCTGATGTAACCCAGTGTTTTCAGTAGAGGGCGCACCACTGCCATCGCTGAGACTGGTTCAGGAATGTTTGAGAGACTGATCGGTGTTTTGAGAAGTGCACCAAGTAGCTCAAATCTCAATGTAACTGTGTACTTCAGTTCAGGTAGCCCAAACCTGTATCCTAAAGCAGAACCCATTTTCTCAATTAATGTGTTCACAATAGCTACAGGAAATACTACATTTTCCATCTGCACAGGATTCAAGAACAAAAACAATTAAAACAAGCAACGGGAAAATAAATAGAAGAGGCAACACTGTAAAGGAGGAGAAGAAATGATTTGTACTTCTATAGCACCTTTCATGACTTCGGGACTTCTCAAATTGCTTTACAATGGAGCATGCTTGAAGTGTCATCACAGGTATAATGCAGGGAAATGCAGCAGGCAATTTGCACAGCGAGGTCCCACAGATAGCAACTGAATAAATGACCAGTTAATCTGTTTTAATAATGTTGATTGAGGGATAAATATTGGTCACAACAACAGGATAATTTCCTATCTTCCTCAGATAATGTCAAGATTTTTCTATCTACTAATCCAGAATCCGAGACTAACTATCCAGAGAAATGCTGTTTGAGAAATTGAATTCAGTTAAAAAAAAATCTGAAAGGATAAATGATCATGAAACTATCAGATTGTCATAAAAATCCAACTGGTTCAGTAATGTCTTTTAGGGGAAGGAAAGCTGCTGTCCTTACCCAGACCCAGACCTATATGTAACACCAGGCCCGCACAACATGGTTAACTTTTAATTGTCCTCTGAAGACCCGCCATCTCCTCAGAGCAATGAGGGATAGGCAATAAATGCTGGCCTTGTCAGTGATGCCCTTATCCTGGTGTACTGCCACAGTACTACATTGACGTGTTAGCCTGGGTCATGTGCTCAACTCCTGGTGTAGAAATAAAGGAAACTGTAAATATACAAAACATGTACCACTAAAAAATGCACTTGGTCCACCAAACCTCCACCTTCTAACTTAAAAGCAAAATACCGCGGATGCTGGAAATCTGAAACAAAAACAGAAAATGCTGGAAAAACTCAGCAGGTCTGGCAGCACCTGTGGAGAGAGAAACAGTTAACGTTTCGGGTCCGTATGACCCTTCTTCAGCTCTGAAGAAGAGTCATTCGGACTCAAAACGTTAACTCTGTTTCTCTCTCCACAGGTACTGCCAGACCTGCTGAGTTTTTCCAGCATTTTCTGTTTTTGCTCCACCTTCTAACTTTCTTCCTACATTATGCAGTGGCATGGCTTCTTGACTTATTTCATATCTTGTGAAAGGGAGGCAGAGGAATAGTTAACTAGCTTTAGAAGGTGAATTGGTCCCAGTAGTTGTCATCATTGTTATCTTCTTTTTCTTTCTCTCATTTTACTTGGGGTCGTCACAATGTTAGTTGATCACCCTTCTCCATGTCCTCCTGTCAGTCACCCATTCCTCTGCCAATCCCGCTGCGTTTAAGTCTTTTGCCACTGTATCTTTCCTTCTGGTCTTAGGCCTTTCTCTTCTCCTTCTTTCTGACAGTCCCATCTCCTTCACTCACCTCGCCACTTTTCTTCTCTCTCGCAACCGATGACCGTACCATTTCAATCCTTTCTTGATAGAGAAAACCGTATGCATAAACGCCACTAGGATTTTGAAATAAAGGCAAAAGAAGCGCTGGAAATGGTCAACAGGTCAGGCAGCACCTGTGGAGAGAGAAATATAGTTAACATTTCAGGTCAATGACCTTTCATCAGAATGAGAACTTTGAAACTAGCTTTCAGAATCCCATGAGTTGTACTATGTTTTAATAATCTGGATTGAATAAGTTATGATCTAGACCTAGACAAGTGTTGACAAACTAGAAGCTGCTTTTGGAAAGTGAGTTGCACTGACAGTGGTAGTTTCCATCTGTATTTTGCATATTTCAAACTCCTGTGCGTCAGCTTTAGATTTGAGAATATTTGAAATCATTTAGCTTGTAGTAACTTCAGTCCGAGTCTTCTCAATGATTTAATTTTTACCAATTGTTAAAATATCAGCTAGCCTGAGGTGCATAATTCTCCTGACCAATGGTCTTTGAGGATTACTAATAGTATTTACTAAAAACACAAGGAACAGGGTAAGGTATTACAATGTTAAAGAGGCTGCAGCAGCGCGTACCATCTACAAGATGCACTGCAGTAACTCACCAAGTCTCCGTCGACAGCACCTTCCAAACCCGCCTCTACCATTTGAAGGACAAGGGCACTAAATGCATGGGAGCACCACCACCTGCAAGTTCCCCTTCAAGCCACACACAATCCTAACAAAATATATCACTGTTCCTTCACTGTTGCTGGATCAAAATCCTGGAACTCCCTCCCTAACCCGCACTGTGGGTGTACCTACACCACATGGGCTGCAGCGGTTCCAGAAGGCAGCTCACCATCACCTTCTCAAGGGCAATTAGGGATGGGCAATAAATGCTGGCCTAGCCAGGGATGCCCACACTCCATGAGAGGATAAATTTTTAAAAAGGAATAAAGAAACCTGGGGGTGTGCAGACACAAATCTTTAAAAGTGGCAGGACAAACTGAGAAGTCTATTTTAAAAAAAAGCATACCAGATCCTTGTTTTTATAAACAGAGGCATAGGGGACAAAAGTAGGGAATTTATGCCAAACCTTTGTCAAACACAGCCTTTATAAAATAGCCCCTGCTCGAGTATTCTGTTCAATTCTGGGCACCACGCTTTAGAAATGATGTCAAAGCCTTGGAATAGGTGGAGAAGAGATATATTAGAAGCCCTACCAGGAATGCTGGACTTCCAGGGAATCATAATCTGGAACGTGCTGCCTGCAGATTCAACATTAACTTTCAACAGGAAATTGGATAAATACTGGAAGAGGAAAAATTTGGAGGGCCATGGGGAGTGGGATTAATTAGATAGCACTTTACAAGGAGCCAGTACAGGCAGGACGAGCCAAATGGCTTCCTTTACTGTTGTATCATTCTATAACTTGGTCTCAGGTGGCATTTCTGGTGACTTGTAGCAAGATATCTTCACAAACAAACGGTCAGCTTTGTATTACAGCGCGCAAGCCTGGATTTTAACTCAGTGCAGTTAGATCGAGAAGATTTTAGTTCCTAGGCTTCATCTGCATCGCATCAGTCAATCTGTCACCTGAAACCAATGGGAAGAGGCAGCTGGCTGGCAGGAGGGGGCCTTGCATTGACAGGCAGCAGGAGGCCCCTGCCAGTGGGGCCAAATAAACAATTTGCCGCAATCAGGTAAATCACAGAGGTAGGGTATGGGATTACATAATGATCAGTGGGACAGCGTCAATGGTGGGTGGGGGCGGGGGGGTGGGGGGTGGGTGGCGTGTGGGTGGGCAGTGGAAATCCCAGGGCAGCGGAGGTTGATATTTTCCACGTGGGGCTCGGAGGGGCACGCCCGCTCCTCCAGGTCTCACGAGGCAAGTCAAAAAGAATAATAAAACATAGCTTCCTAGCCTCTTCTGGCCCCAACTCTTCTTCCCACTAATTTGCACTGGCTTCTCTGCCCAGGTCTCCTGTTAAAATAGCCTTTAGTAACTGATTATACCACAGAGTTCCCAGTTGGTTTACATCCTGCCTGCTCAGAAAGGTAATTTAAAAGCAGAATCTTCAGGATCAGAGCGTGACGTTGGCGGATGAGTGACATGGACAATTTTAGCTGCCCGTCCAATTCCCATCGAACGAGAACAACTTTGTAAGATGTCACAAAAAAAGTGGCATTCTTCTGATCTTTTGATGAGATCACCTACATTAGAGGATGACATTGAAATTCTTGTATTTTGGGCTTTGGACATAATTCACGGCAGCTTTCAATTCAACTGATTAAATTTGATGACACTAAAAATAAGCATCAATTTCATTATTCTGTTTCTTTCACCTGCACTATATTTACCCATATATACTGCTCAGTGATTTGGAGAGCACAGGCAGATCTTGGGCTTTGCCTGTTGGAGAGCAAGCATTGGATGAAATCGCCCTTGTTCCATACAGCTGCAAATCTAACCAGTCTGGGGTGAGTTACTATCTGACTCTAGTGAAATGCAAATCAAAGCGACTCAACAAATTTTAAGGGTGGAATCGTATCAGATTTGCACTAAGTGTGGTAGCGGGCGGGAAAAAGAATGTTTTACCAGTCAGTCGCAATGGCAGCTTTTCATGCCATATTGTTCTCAACCCGCTTCATTAATCATGCATTCCTGGGAAACACGCTGTTTTGATGGCAGGCGGGCTCTCATTCGCCTGCCACACTGTCACCTCGCCGCTTTCTCATGTCGAGCGCCATTTTAAAAGTGCAGCCGCGCACACATTTCTCCGTGATTCCAGCCCAGGACCGCTGCACAGAAGACACGGCCCCAAAAGGCAACAAAACTGCAGCCTCCAATTCAGTGATGCGTCCTTGGAACGCCTTTTGGATGCCATGGTGGCCTGCCGCGATGTCCTCTACCCCTTCTCTGGCCGCAGGAAGGGCAGCAAATTCGCCAACCCAGCTTGGGAGGCAGTGGCAGAGGTGGTCAGCGCCAACACCCTGCAAAACAGGACAGCCACCCAGTGCTGAAAGAGGATGGATGATCTCTTCTGTTCTGCCAGGGTAAGTCACTCTTCTCATGACTCTCAACTCACTCGCTCACAAACCCATTACACATCCAAGGGGATCTCACTCACTTCCACTTCAAGGGACATCACCAGTCACGCTCTCACACACACCTTTATTGTCTTCATCCCATCCATGGGGCCACTCACCACCCACACATGCTAGGCATCCCTGGCATCTGGTCCGGCTGTTGTCCTGTTTACACTCTCTCCATCTGGTCCTCACGCAGGGCAAGCTGGCACACAACAAAAGGGAGAGGTCATGGACCACTGGCAGAATGCCTGAAATTAAGGTCCTCACAGATTTTGAAAATAGAGTCACCCAGCTGGCCGGTGAAGATCTGGACTGTGCCTGTGTTGATGGTGTGGCGGTGGTGCTCTACCAAGTGAGGATCAACCATGCTGTGAGTGATGTGTCCTGTTCCACAGGCCACTGCCATGCACTAATTATCTCTCCTTGCTTTCGCAGGCACATCTGGGAAACAGCCAAGGGACTCCACGATCCAGGTCCTTGACTCAAGCCCCAAAGACACCGCCGAAGAGGAATATGCTGAAACCCCAATTGAGGATCCGTCACAGCGCTCACCCACACCCTCCACCAGCACAGAGACACATACCTTGGTGGGACCTATTTATAGAGTAGCCACGGGGCCACAATCTGATGAGCACATCACCCTGTCTGATCCACAGCAGGTTGCGGCAGGGACTTCCCTGGTTTCCGGCACTTGGAAGACTGCTGAGGCCATAAATCTGCTGATGACAAACCTCTGGACTCAGTCATGTCTTGGTTGCTGGAGCCGCAAAGGCAAGCTCGGGAAAATCAGGAAGGGATGTCCGCTACACTCCTCAGATTGCAAGGCAAGGCATGATGGAGGAGTCTGTCTGCCTTCAGGCTGAGGTGATAGCGCTGGATTGCCAACGCACCGAGGTCAACTCTGGTAGGATGGCGGCCGCCATAGAGACCTTGGTCCAGGATATCAGTCCTGCACTGCTGTGTGGGCTGAACACCATTGCTGATGTCATAGTTGGCCTCCAGCCGTGTCAACGCGAGAGGAGTGTGGGGCAGCTCTGTCTCACTCCAGCTTCCCTTTCACCTCAAGGAGTCAGCCAGGGGCCCTTGGGGAGCCATAGGGAGGCGGATCAGTAGGTGCACACCCCAGGGCCATCCACTGAGGTGACTCGGGGAGTATCCGGCCTATCCGAACCCCTCTTCCCATATAGATCCAGCACTACAGGCCGAGGAGGGTGCCACTGCCACAGAGCAGGACACTGAAAGTAGACCGGGGCCCCCCAAGTCTCGGCTCTTCAGAGAACGCCCACCAAGGTCATCACAGACAGGACGCAGAAGTCAGCAGGCTGCCTCCACCTCCACTGTGGATGTCAGGGGAGCACCACTGGCAGTAGATGCTGCACCTCCCTCTGCGCAGACAGGCCCCTCCATCATTCTCTTCCCCTTTGTCCTGCTGTCTGTAAGCCATGAGGCATACAGCTAGGGCACCAGGCCCAATAGTCCTGATGTACTGTTCTTGCAGAATGAAAGAGAGAGGCACGTGGGTTAGCTTGGGTCTTCTAAGATCCACTTTTGGTTAAATCTGAAGGCCCCTTAATGCATCCCAGAGAGTGCTGGCCAACACCTGGATGGCCAGAGTTTAGTGCGCTGGCTGCCCGAAACCCTACCCATCTCACCCCACACCACCTGAGCGATTAGCTGCAGCTTTGCCCACTGGTCTGCATGCTGTACCCTCAGCTCAGGCACAGGCATTCTCCTAACCTGCACTGCAAGGTTGCATTGTTAGCTTTAACCGCGGGGGAGGCTGGTCCAAACGTGAATGCATGGTGACATTGCAAGGGGCTGTGATCGCCTCCACCAGTCACTGCTCCAAGGCCAGTTTTAGCAAGGAGATTGTACAATGTGCGCAATCATCCAATTGTTCTACAGTCCGCCAAAACACTCATTTGTTTGGAGTCTGTACCCAAGAGGTGGAGAGGTCCGGAGCATTTGGCAGCACTTTAAGGCATCTGTGTTACTTGAGTGGGCAGAGAAGCTAGAGGCCCAACTCCAAGCGTGTCAATGTGGCTCTGCCTGAACTGTCTCAGCAGCAGAGGGCGGTCAAGGTTTCCATAACGTGTGGCCTCTTCCCTCAACCACAGGGCAGCCATGCCCACCCCCACAGCTCATCTCAACTGCAGGGCAGCCCTTGAACCCCATCCCCCATAATTCACCTCAACCGCAGGGCAGCCCTTGCCCCGGCAATGCACTGTCAGCTAGTCGGGGAAAAGCGGCCTGCCTGTGCCCTCGCCTGAATGCACAATGCCTCAACCTTGAGGTGCAACAGGCGACGCTGGCGAGCGCTGAGTAACGTTACTGTGCACTCACCTCCGAGTTCCCCTCCAAGTGCAGCTTGCCAGCTGCATTTCTTGTAAGGAGATTGTACAATCTCTTCTCTTGCAAATGCAGTTGTGAAACACATCGGTGTGCAATCTGGGTGATCCAGGGTGGATCCGGCGAGCTGGGCTTATAATGTTACGCAAATGTATTACAATGAAGTTCCCGACATCCACCGGCGGGGAACGTGGCCCGCCATTGACGGACGGAACGGACGGTTACAAACGTGTTTCACGTTGCAAAGAAACCAATTTTTGTCCTTCCAGCCATATTGACCGCTCATGTCCACCATGATGCTCGATATCAGCAGGCATGGAAAATTCCACCCTAATTTACAGTCGTGTGCTATGCCCTCACCTTCAAACCATTGAAATTCTTTTCTCCCATTTAACATCAAACGCTGGGGCAGAGTTTTTTGCTGAGTGGACAGGCGCGCGCCCAACCCGCTTGAGCGTAAAGTAGTGGGTGATGATGTCGGGCGAGCATCCCGGCGTCATCGCGCATTTGGGCGATATTTCGGTTGGCGGGCGCGCGCAGGTGCCAGAGCTTCACCTGCCATTAACTAAGAGGCCAGTTAAGGCCATTAAAAAGGCAATCGACACCAACTTTTCATTGCCTGTGTGATTTCGCACTGATCGCGCGGGCAAAATGGGCAGGTGGTCAGCCGACAATTTCAAAAACCTCATTCGTGAACGGGATTAAAAAGGGTCCACAGCATTGCCAGTGTGAGTAATGAGGAGTTTTGGAGATAGTTTGCTGCTGGTGACTTATTGGTACTTGGCAGCTTCATCTCTGTTCAGGTCTTCATTGTTAGCATTCCCAGGCTTCATTTCAGGACTGCTTGGTGTCTCCAAGGACTCCAGAGAATTCAGACCGTGTGGACCTTTCCAGGTGTCAGACAGACTTCTGTAACCCTGGTAATAGGGATTGTGGTCTCCGCTGGTTGCACCTTCTCCTTTGAGGAAGAGAGGGGAAGAAGGGAGAGGAGGCCAGGTGTCCCAATGCAGCTTCCAGGGGAATGACCTGTGGGAGGAGAGGCGCAGGCACAAGGGGTGCAGGGTCAGCAGGTAGTCCAAGGCAAAAAGGGTCGCAGAAGACCTCACTATCCTGCTGCCAGGGTTTACAGGCGGCAATGCAGCTATCTCAATATGTCTGAGGTGCAATGCCGAAGGAGGCTCCCCCTCTCAAGGGACACAGTGACCTCCATTTGTCAGATGATTGGGCCTGAGATCAGCTCTGACTGTGTGGGTGGACACCCCATGTCCCAATCCGATGGCTTTGATACACTTCCAGGTGCTGAGGCTCTTCAGTGCTCCAGCCCGACTGGATGGATGGTGCTGGATGACAAGGGCTTTGAAAAGGTGGTTTATGACGCCTCTCCGCCACCACAGAACAGAGGCAGAACAGCAGTTTAGCAGGAGTCATGCCTCTACAAGGGCGGTGATAGAGAGAACCATTCTGAAGACTCGTTTCCGATGCCTGGACTGTTCAGGTGGTGCATTACAATACCCCCCAGACCAGGTCTCACTGATCGTGGTTGCATGCTGCGCTCTCCACAATCTGGCACTGGCAAGGGGGGACCCACTAGAGGAAGAGGATCTTGATGCAGCTGCACAGTCCACAGATGATGAACCTAGTAGTGAGTTGGAAGAGGAGCACGGTGAGAACGCTGAGGGTGTGGAGGCAGACCTCTGTAACCTCCAAGGAGGCAGGAATGCCTTGATCCAATGCTCCTTCGGCTAGGCTGCCAAATAAGCACTACCACCTCACGCCATGGCTGACCCCTCCATCCCGGATGCCTGAAATGACCCTTTCCTTTGACCCCAAAGTCCACTCAGTGCCTGTGCAATAACGTTTTGAGCCACCTACGTCCAGCATTACACACTGGCGTACCCTGCACCACATTAAATAAAAAAGGTGAAGCATACTCAGGACATTGCAACTAAAGAAACTTTATCTCATGTTGACAGTCAAAACAAATTAAGATAACCTTCTCTGGTCTTCATTCTCAGACCAGTAAACATGAACAAAACATTGTGCAACAGAAGATCACCTGTGACCAGTCCCTCTTTTTTTTATTTGTTCTAGGGATGTAGGTGTCACTGGCTAGGTCAACATTTATTGCCCTTGTTCAGAGGGCATTTTAAGAGACAGCCACATTGCTGTGGGTCTGGAGTCACAGGTAAGGACAGCAGATTTCTTTCCCTAAAGGGCATTTGTGAACCAGGCAGGTTTTTACAACAATCAACAATGGTTTCATGGTCATCATTAGACTTTTAATTTCAGATTTTCACCATCTGCTGTGGTGGGATTTGAATCCAGGTCCCTAGAGCATTACCCTAGGTTCCTGGAATACTAGTCCAGTGACAATACACTATGCCATCACCTGCCCTCTTGTGCTCATGCTGCCTTAAAGTTAGGTTTGTGAGTGTTATGTCTTGGTGCTCCCCCTTTACTGGCACCAGCACTGGAGACAGTCTGCTGTCTCTACTATCCTGTTGGCCTTGTTGGCGGTCGCCCTCTGGCCAGAGGAGCCTGTTCTGGCCCTGCCTGACAGGGAATGGCCAGTTCCAGGCCTTGCATCTCCCCAGTCGCCGCAGCCTCATCAGATGCCATGATAACTGGCAGAGGGGCAGAGGAGCTGCTGCCATCATCCTGAGAGGAGCCCGCGGAGATAGCAGAGAGCTTATGCGTCAACTTGAGGTCGCTCTGGACCTCCCTGCTCACCACTGATTGATAGGCACCGAGCTGGGAAACTGGGTGCCTCATCCATCTACCACAAGGACACTGACCACCTGAGGTCAATGCCTGTGTGAGGGCTTACCGGTGTGAGTGCAACCCCGGGAACCCCTGATTCTGTTCTTGGAGCTGCCTCTCCACTCTCTCAATGGAGGAGGCAATGCACTTCGCCATGAGGGTTAACGCAGTGCTGATGCTCTGCACAGACTCCTTCATAGCGGAGAACATAGCACGCATACCCTCATGAGTCTCTGCCAGATCCTCCCTCACATCTTGCTGGACATCCAGCATCTGCCGCCTAATGGGCGACTCCAGAGGCCCATCATCTGCCTTTGACTCAGAATCGTCCTGGTTTCCAGCAGTCCTCTGACTGCTGGCGCCCTGAGCACTCCCTGCCTCCGCTTGCTCCCCAAGCAAGTGTGAAGTGCCCTCACCGCTGTGCTCCAACATTCTAGCCACAGATCTAATGCCCACCGAGGTGCTGGTATCTGTGCTGGTGCCTGGTTCAGAGAGCAGGTGTGACACAGGTGTATCTGGAGCCTGGTGGTCCTCTGGCATTGGGGTGGGTCTTCGGGATCCTGTGATTGGGTGCGTGGCGGCAAATCTAAGGGAGAACAACGACATGTTATCAGTTTAAGTCATCACACTGTCACTGTGCATAGCAGGCGCCCTGATGAGACAATGGAGATCTGCATCATGGTGCCTTCATCTTTCAATGATCAATGGGGGCTCCAGGTTTGAGGCTCTCATTAATGATGAGACTAGACACGAATGTTTGCACAATCTGAAACTCACCCCTGTGCACTGCACTCTTACCTACTTCTGACACCCCAGCCTCTTGGCGGCCAATTGACCGAGGTGCATGGCGCCTCTCCAGCTTCAAGGTGTCCTGCTTGTATTTGGATAGGATTAGGAGGTTTACAGGGCCTCGGCCGGTCCGCGACCTTTTACTGTTGTTATGGGCCGTCTTCTCCTGAAAGGACAGAGGAGCATGGATTAGTCTATTGCAGCCTGGCCAACCCCACCTGAGGAGCACCTTACAGGGCACATCTGAATCGTGGCCCTCGAGCCGCAAGGCACTCAGTCCAAGCAGCCAGGGCTCACCCCTTTGGCCAACTCTGGCGTCATTGACAATTGGAACTCAGACTCTAACACTCCTTAGCTCCACAGTGGGGGATGGTCAGACCTTAACACTTCAACACACTGATCCATGCCAACACGGTACTCACCATTCCTGAGCGCAGCAGGTCATTAAACCTCTTGCGACACTGGACCCAGGTGCGCCGCACAACATCACGGCTGCTGACCAGCACTGCCACCTCCTCCCAAGCTCTTTTTGTAAAGTGCGGTGGCCCCTTCCTTCCATCCCTGGGGACAAGGGTTTCCCTCCTGGCAGCCACCTCCTCCAGGAGGGACCGCGAGGCACTCATCAGAAAACCGGGGGGATGGGGGCCGAGTGCCCACCTGACGCCTGCGGTCGCATATGAATCTATAATTCATAATCTCCTGTTGACAACACCGAAGGTGTCTTAGTCACTGGCCTTCCAGAGCCCGACTGTGCTGGTTTTAAACCCGCCACCGGGTCACTATTGGACCTAGCGACTGACAGGCCCTCTCCCCCACCCACCCACCCCTTCCCAAGCATTGAGGAGCTGCCATTCATGCTCGGTGGGCTTTAATTGGCCCGCCAATGTGAAATCGCGCTTGGGGGCCGATCGCAGGCGGCAGCACCTTTCCCGGCCGCTCCTGGGCCCGCCAATCACGCCCACCCGCCAAACTCAAAATTTTGCCCTGGTGTACAATTGTTCTTTCTTGACCCACTGGCCAGCTTATTATGTATCCCAAAGTGAGTTTTATTCAGTCCATTTTAGAATTTATTTCTTTGGGTTTAGCTTCAGGTATTCGTTTTTGACAAATTAAGAAAAGACTGACTCCACAGGTAGAGACCATTTTAAAAATCATTTATTTCCCTCCGCTGAGACCGTATTAGATTCTATATCGGCGATGCACTTGGCATTATCAAGATGCCACTCAATGAGTGGCAGGAGTTACTGGTGAATTTTAAGTAAAAACCTTGCAGTTCATGAAATTCCCTACAGGTGCCAAGAGTCACAACTGAATTAGACACAATTTTTGCAGACTTGAGCACCTTATTTACTAGGAGCAATTTACTGTACAAATGTGGCTGTTCAGGCCTTTCCGAAAGATCACAATATGGGCATCAGTCTAAAAGCCTTTCTTTCAATAACCTGCCAAATGGCACGTAATGCCAAGGGAAATCCATTCAATATGGTGGCAAAGTGGTTTGGCACCACATACAGTGCTTTTGTTCAGCAATACTGTGCTATTCAATTGTAATTTCTAAGTGGTTAACCATTGGCTGTCTGAACATGAATTTCAGTGTTACACAATATCATCCAACCTGATGCAGTTTCAGCCACAGTTCCACCCATGATTCAACTTTTTTACCAATTGCTAAACATCATTATTAAAAATCAGCGGCTCTCCAAATTTCCCCGCCCCGCCCCGCCCGCGGTGATACCCGCTGGTGTCGGGGCCGGAAAATCCCGGCCCAAGGTCTTTCTCAGCCTTTGATCTACGTGGCACAAGGATGTAACATAGCTCCTTGAGTAATTGAAAAGGAGTTCAGACTCATCTAGACAGGATTTTTAAATGCGGACGCAAAGGTAATTTAGATAGTTTTGCTGAAAAAACAGTTCCAAGTGGAGTGAGCTAAAATTTTGAGCGAATGATACTTCTCTTCCAAGTTAGTAGCTGGAAAACTGAAATAAAGCAGTGTGAGCTTGCACTGTTCCATGGTTACGCTCCACACAAAGGCAATAGACTTCAGTGAAGGCTGGACTTATTTGTATCTTTCAGAAGATACTGTCTTCGAAACGCTGCTGGTGAATATAGTTACCCAGAACCAGGGCTGAAATAGCCCTCCCCATCAAATTGAGCAGTACCTGCAGTACTCAATTCTTGGGTCATTTTGACCTGACTTGAACCAGGTTCGCAAGTTAAGATCGTTTGCACGGAGCCCTCCTGCCCCCGCAATGGCCTGCACCTGGAGTGGGGAGCAGAAATCTTCATACCACGCTTGCAGCCTTTCTCAGGGGCAGCAGTCACAAGGGCCAGTGACAGCTTTGGGACGGCTGTCAGTCCTTAGCTTGCACTTCACGTAGCAACTCTGCTCAATAATATCCCTGGAGATCCCTCCCCCTTAGCCCCCTCCGATTTCTGTTCACAGTTTGGTGATTGCACTGCTTTAAAGAGAAAGTTAGATGGTCTTATGGGTTGAGCATGTAAAAAGTGTACAAGAATGAGTCACTGTGGTGAGAGAGGTTTATAAAGGGCTGAGTATTATGCTGTTTGAAGTAATCATTTTAGGTTGTTTTACAAGCAGAGACCTAGGCTCAGAAGTTACGCGGTAAGTGTAGTGAGAAAGCAGCATAGTTATTGTGGAATGTAGTCACACTGCATGTAGGGCAGGGCCCATTTTCACTAGATTTCCACCCCCACCACAATTGCCACAAACACAACGACTATGTTACAACGAAACCACTTGGCCCTTCTAATTGTAATTGAGAGAACTTGAAGGGGTGGGGGGGGTTTCACTGCCAAAAAATAATCATTGCTAATCGCAAGGGAGTTTGGGAGACAAATAATCGATCGCACATTCCTATCTGATTTAATGTTGCTCTTGATCAATACCACTATTAGTGTGGGCGGAATTTTCTGCTCCCGCCATCAGCAGGAACCATGGCGGATGGGAGCACTTAATTTGGCAGGAGGCAAAAAATCTGTTTCCCAAGGGTGGGATAAACTGTTTGAATTCTTTTCCCCTAACTTGCGAGACGGGTTAAAGGCGAGTCGAGTTTCCCGACAAACAATGCCGGGAACCCCATTTGCATTCATTAGCATCTCTATGCATGCTCATTAAAAGGCCACCTCGCTGGAATGAGGTTCACCCTCCAAATTAAGTTCCCTGCGAGCGAGAATTGAGAACGGTCAGTTTTACGACTATATATAAGTGGTGTGCGGCTGGCGCGCATCTGGTGTGCTTCACTTGTTCCACCACTTTGAGACCTGTCGATGTTGCTTTCTCCTTCTTGGGGACCTCGCACAACTTCACTCGAGTGCCGTTAGCAAACACTGCTGCAAGGCTGGACACAGAAGGCAGGCCAAAGCTGGAAGGTGGAGGATGGCGTGGAAAGGTGGAGCGAAGGCTGGACAGGGGAGGCAGGCTTACTGAGGATGGGTGGTGAGAGTGTCCGGGGAAGATTTGGGGGGGTGTCTTAGAGTGCGGGGCTGGTGGCGTCGACGGTGGGGTCCTGGGAGGTGAACTCAGGGTATTGGTGGTAGGAGGGAACAGTCACAGTCAGAGGGGGGAGTGGGATGTGGTAAGGTGACAGGCCCAGGGTGAGAGATTGGTAGGTGAAAGTCTCATGTAGGGGTTCAGGGAAGGGAACAGGACAGGTGGCTTGCGGAACAGGATGGGTCAGGGTTAGGGTGGGAATAGAGTTAGTAGCAGGTGTTGGCTCTGGGGGAAGGGAAGGCATCTGGATTGCGATAGGGTCCAGGGTAATGGGGTTCATCGGTGATGGAGGGGAGAGGGATGGTGATATTGGGTGGGTCAAGAGTGATGGGGGAGGAAGTTGGTGGGTGACAGGGGGAGGGTAGGAGGTGATGAAGCGAGTTTGAAAGGTAACACGCACTATTTTTCATATGTGACCTTGACCAGCCAGTTAGTCAGTCAGTGAGGTCATTAAAGGTGCAAGGAGGGTCTTTTCGGGTGGGTGGAGTTCAAGACCAGCACAAGTGGCCAACTAAAGGGATCCCTAATAATTATGAGGCAACTGGATGTCAATCATGCCCCTTTATGATCTCCTCTCGATGTTGAGCCCATACAGCAGCAGGTTTGTTCCCAACTTATGGGTCTCATAACATTGAGACCCCAGCAAGGTGTGCAGCTGCCATTCATTCTGTGCCATTTTCCATCTGCTGTAGTCAGAGGTAGGGATGAAGGGAGGGATGGAGTGGATGTTTCCAAGGGGCATGTCTGGTGGAGGGCAGCCAACTCCCGACTCCAAACCTCCATCCTCCCGAGTGAATAGTCATGGCTGATAAGTCTCATGTGGTTAGTCTTTCAATGCTGCCAGGGCAATGGCCTCTATTAGAGTCTTAAGGATCATGGAGGGGGAGGTGAAGGCGGTATTGACACTGGACTAGTAATACTCCCAGGGTAATGCTCTGGGGACCGGGGCTCAAATCCCATCACAGCAGATGGTGGAATTTGAATTTAATAAAAATATGTAATTAAAAGTCTAATGTCGATTGGTGTAAAAGCCCACCTGGTTCACTAATGTCCTTTAGGGAAGGAAATCTGCTGCGTCTACCCGGCCTGGCTGACATGTGACTCCAGATGCCCTCTAAGTGCCACTCAGTTGTATCAAGCCGCTACAAAGTCTCAAAAAAAGAATGAAACTGGACCACCCGGCATCAACCTAGGCACCGGAAATGACAATGGCAAACTGTCAACCCTGCAAAGTCCTCCATACATCTGGAGCTAGTGCCAAAATTGGGAGAGCTGTCTCACAGACGAAAGCAACAGCCTGACATAGTCATCCTCATGGAATCATACCTTACAGATAATGTCCCAGACACCACCATCAATATCCCTGGGTATATCCTGTCCCACTGGCAGGACAGACCCAGCAGAGATGGTGGCACAGTGGCATAGAGTCGGGAGGGAGTTGCCCTGGGAATCCTCAACATCAACTCTGGGCCCCATGAAATTTCATGGCATCAGGTCAAACATGGGCAAGGAAACCTCCTGCTGATTACTTACTGTGGACATTAGAGTATAAGATAGCTTTTGTAACCTGTGTTATCCTTAAAACTCTGTGTATATCTGTAAAGGTATAGCTCTAGGTGAAAGAGTATTATAATATAGTTCATCTTTTCTTGTTGAATAAATGTTTTATTCTTTTGACTCCTGTGACTTGGTTCAGTAGCTGATCTCCACACATCTAAACAAACAAATTAAAAGTTAGGATCCATTCAGCTGGGTTCCGCTCTGGGATCAGGCTTGTCCAGGGATAACCTCAGCTAAGGATCGTAACAAAGGGCAAAGAAATCTCCTGCTGATTACCTCGTATTGCCCTCCCTCAGCTGATGAATCAGTGCTCCTCCATGTTGAGTACCACTTGGAGGAAGCACTGAGGGTGGCAAGGGCACAGAATGTACTCTGAGTGGACATCTTCAATGTCCATCACCAAGAGTAGCTCAGTATCACCACTACTGACAGAGCTGGCTGAGTCCTAAAGGGACTTAGCTGCTAGACTGGGCCTGTGGCAGGTGGTGAGGGAACCAACAAGAAGGAAAAGCATACTTGACCTCATCCTCACCAACCTGCCTGCTGCAGATGCATTTGTCTATGACAGTATTGGTAGGAGTGACCACCGCACAGTCACTGTGGAGATGAAGTCCCACATTCACATTGAGGATACCTCCATCGTGTTGGGTGGCACTACCACTGTGCTAAATGGGAAAGATTTCGAACAGATCTAGCAACTCAAGACTGGGCATCCATGAGGTGCTAGGGCCATCAGTAGCAGCAGAATTGTACTCAAACACAATCTGTAATCTCATGGCCTGGCATATCCCCTGCTCTACCATTACCATCAAGCCAGGGGATCAACTCTTGTTCAAATAAAAATGAAGAGTGCTGGAGGGCATTCCAGGAGCTGCACCAGGCGTACCTAAAAATGTGTTGTCAACCTGGTGAAGCTATAACACAGGACTACTTGTGTGCCAAGCAGCATAAGCAGCTAGTGATAGACAGATCTAAGCGATCCCACAACCAACGGATCAGACCTAAGCTCTACAGTCCTGTCACATCCAGTCGTCAATAGCGGTGGGCGATTAAACAGCTCACTAGAGGAGGAAATATCCACATCCTCAATAATGGGGGAGCCCAGCACATCAGTGCAAAAGATAAGGCTGAAGCATCTGCTACAATCTTCAGCCAGAAGTGCTGAGTGGATGATCCATCTCAGCCTCCTCCAGAGGCCCCCAGCATCACAGATGCCAGGGTTCAGCCAATTCAATTCACTCCACGTGATATCAAGAAACAGCTGAAGGCACTGGATACTGCAAAGGCTATGGGCCCTGACAATATTCTGGCAATAGTACTGAAGACTTGTGCTCCAGAACTTGCCGCACCCCAAGCCAAGCTGTTCCAGTAGAGCTTCAACACTGGCATTTACAAGGCTATGTGGAAAATTGCCCAGGTATGTCCTGGACACAAAAAGCAGGACAGATCCAACCCGGCCAATTACTACCCCATCAGTCTACTTTTGATCATCAGTAAAGTAATGGAAGGGGTCATCAACAGTGCTATCAAGTGGTATTTGTTTCGCAATAACCTGCTCACTGATGCTCAGTTTGGGTTCTGCCGGGGCAACTCAGCTCCTGACCTCATTACAGCCTTGGTTCAAACATGGACAAAGGAGCTGAACTCCCAAGGTGAGGTGAGAGTGACTGCCCTTGACATCAAGGTCGCATTTGACCGAGCGTGGCATCAAGGAGCCTTTGAAAAACTGCAGTCAATGGGAATCAGGGGGAAAACTCTCGATTGGTTGCAATCATACCTAGCACCACAGAAAATGGTTGTGGTTTTTGGAAGTCAGACATCTCAGCTCCAGAACATCACTGCAGAAGTTCAACAAGGTAGTATCTTTGGCCCAACCAATTTCAGCTGTTTCATCATAAGGTCAGAAGTGGGGATGTTTTCTGATGATTGCACAATGTTTAGCATGATGCACAACTCCTCAGATACTGAAGCAGTCCTTGTCCAAATACAGCAAGACCTGGACAATATCCAGGCCTGGGCTGACAAGTAGCAAGTAACATTTGCACCATGCAAGTGCCAGGCAATGACCATCTCCAACAAGAGAGAATGTAACCATCGCCCCTTGATGGTCAGTGGCATTACCATCATTGAATCCCCCACTATCAACATCCTGGGGGTTACCATTGACCAGAAACTGAACTGGACCAGCCATATAAATACTGTGGCTACAAGAGCAGCTCAGAGGCTAGGAATTGTGCGACGAGTAACTCACCTCCTTGCTCCCCAAAGCCTGTCCACAAATCACAAGTCACTGGTGTGATGGAATACTCCTCACTTGCCTGGACGAGTGCAGCTCCCACAACACTCAAGAAACTTGACACCATCCAGGACAAAGCAGCCCGGCTGATTGGCACCCCATCCACAAACATTCACTCCCTCCACCACGGACACACAGTAGCAGCAGTGTGTACCATTAACAAGGTGCACTGCAGGAATTCACCAAGCCTCCTTAGATAGCACTTACCAAACCCACGACCACTACCATCTAGAAGGACAAGGGCAGCAGATAGATGGGAACACCACCAACTGGACTTTCCCCTCCAAGTCACTCACCTTCCTGACTTGGAAATATATTGCTGTTCCTTCACTGTCGCTGGGTCAAAATCCTGGAACTCTCTCCCTAACAGCACTATGGGTGTAACTACACCACATGAACTGCAGTGGTTCAAGAAGGCAGCTCACCACCACCTTCTCAAGGGCCACTAGGAATGGGCAATAAATGCTGACCCAGCCAGCAAAGCCCACATCCTATGAATGAATTTTAAAAAACAAGCGGAATAGTGTCAGAAGGAGGTTTCTTGCACATGGCTCTCATCATCCTGGTCAAAGAACAATGTCTCCATGCTCATTCATGTTTGAATGGGAGGAACACCCATCTCTGGTCCTCCAGGATATCTTTCACCTGGAAGGGGTGAGGTGGGGATGCCATGTCTAGACAGAGGCCAGGTGACGGGCTTAGAATTGGCCTGTTGGCTTTGAGATGGAGGGAACACTGTAAAGGACATGCTCACTAAATGTATCACTTTAATTGTTCACACATCCATCGAGGTGTTGATGATGCAGGTTGCAGGCAGCCCTGCCTTGGTACTGGCTCTCATCCAGATGGGGAGGAGAGTCCATTGCTGGTTGGCACAGGGCCAGGAGGAGCAAGGGCCTGAGCAGCAAAAGGCAGTGGGGCCTCAAGAAGGTCAAGATGCTGGAGAACATGGACAACTGCAATGGCGAGCATTGGCCCATCCATAGGTTTATTGCAGGCAGTGCTCTTACCTAGAGATGAGAAAGAGGCAATGCCAGAGGCCCCTCTTGTGTCCCGGAATGTAGTTGCTCGGATCTGCCAGCTCCTCCAATATGAGCTGTGGCCGCAAGGATTCTGGAGGAGTAATGCGGAGCTCCTGGTCTGCAATGAGTGAATGGCTGTCCGGGTGCTATTTAAATATGGGGCCAGGATCTTCGGCCCCATGAGGTAACGGCGTGGTGGGTGGCTTCCTGCCTGCCTCACCACAAGATTCGCCGAACTGCTCACTGATGCATAATTAATGAGCTAAAAAAGCAGAAAATTGTGCATGTTCCACTGCTCCACCACCCAGCAGGAATCACGTCAATTTTTCCCACCTGTCACCAGACTTGGACTCCAAGTTGGAAAATTCTGCCCTATGTTTCTCTAATCTTCATAACAATGCCAATCCTTTCAATTGAAAGACAAGGTGGGCAGTGTGTGTAAAGGCAGCTCAACCGCTGCCACCCGTTTGAACTCCCAGTCGAGTTGAATTTTGCTTCCATTAGGTTCAATTTTGGGCACTCTACCTTAGGAAGGGTATCAAGGTCAAGGACAAGTTATTGAGGACATTTACTAAGTTAATAACAGGGATGAGAGGCCTTAGTTATTAGTAGTATCTAGAGAAGCTGGAGATCCTTTCAGTAGAACTGAGAAGGTTATGAGCAGATCTCACAAAGGTGATCAAAAGCCTAATAGATTTTAATAAATTGGAAGTAAAATCTTCATTGGTTGATGAGTTGGTAACTGGAAGGAATAAATTGAAGATCATTGGCAAAAACATGAAAAGGTTAAATCTTTAGCTCCCCACAAAGTGTTCTTATTGAATGTAAATTGTCCCACTGGAAACAGTGATGGCACAAATGTTTACAGCTTTTAATAGTGAAAGATATATAGTGCCCAGAAGTTTAGGCCATGGGAGGATATCAGTCTCTTTTTTGTTGGCCTCAAACTCCAGCAAGCTTATTTAAAAGTCTGGTGACAAGGAAGACCTATTTTTAACTGGTTGTTTCAGACTGCTGCTGATCTTCCTGGAACCAGTAAACATGCTGCTCCAGGGGCAACACTCTGCAATGGTAACAATGTCATGATGTACAGCCTTGACTTCATTAAGTTTCTATTTGTAGTGATACCATAATGGATGTGCACTGGGGAAAATGTTGCAGTCAGTCTATATGCATACAGAATGCTAGGCCTCCCAAGTGCAGTCAATTTACAAAAAACTAGCTGGACATTAAGTAAATAATGGGAGAGCTACACAGCTGGCTCATTCCCTCCTGGTCTATGCGGTAAATACTACAATCCATTGGAGGTCAGTGCTATTAGCAGGTTGCTCTGCGACTGCATTTCCTCTTTTCACAGCAACAGTCTCCGTCAAATAAATGGATTGGAGAACAGCAGCATTGGAAAAAGTGCCACGAATGATGAAAAAGCAGATGTTAAGATGTTAAACAGACCCAGAGAGAGATAGTTTGGAAAGAAGACATAAAAACCATAATCACCAATTTTGTGGTCAATGGTGAAGTGACAGCACTTGCCTCTGACCATGAAGAAAGCTGCTCACAAAGATCTAGCAATCTCTGTGGTATGAATCTCCTGATGTTAATTTGAATCAGGCACCAAGTCAGGGGATCTCCTGGCATCCAGCAACAGTGATATCAATGGGTAAGCAGACAATCACATTGAAGTATTCCCAAAGATAGTAAACCAGGAAGTAAAATGCACTGATTATCCTTCATTTTTTTTGTAAGTTTTACAGAGAGTGAAATAGATAATTGGGGCATACCCATTAGAAACTGAAATATCAAACATCAAAAAAAATTAAAACATTTTAATGTAAGAATGGCAAAATTTGACATTACACAAATCTAAAACTGGTTTTCCAGAGCTAGAGAGGTTTTTCAGCAATTATGACTTAATTCACTATTAAAAATTCAGTTACGCTTCATTAACAGGGCATAATCGTTCTTTTTTAATAACAATGTTACAGCTACAATGGGGAAAGTTCTTGTCAGTTCAATGATTTCTAATCGATTGCAGTCCACAAAGACTTCAACAGTGCACCCTATGGAGTATAGAACCACTTACAGCAACTTCTCTATTCCATGTTTAACTACACATATCCGGACTCTAGAACTTGCTGTCAACTTCAGGGGAATATCAATGGCAAATGCTGGCAACTAAGCCATCATTACTACTCTTGTGGCACAGTGAGTAGCATCCCTGCGCCTCTGAGTTAGAAGCTGCGGATTCAAGTCCCACTCCAGGATCTTGTGGCCATGGAAGGTATGTTTGTAATGTGGCCAAGCTGGTTATCAACCTGTAAATTCTTCCAACATGCCAACGACAGGTGGTAAGAGTAGGAGAGTTCTAAATTAAGACTGCCACAAGATCCAGGTCATGGTGTCAGGCAGCATGCTCATTGGGAGGGGTCAAACATGTACTGCAGTTGTGTACTGCAGTTGCAAGGTGGTGAGGTGGTACTCAAAGTGAGTCTCTGCCACTAACCTCATAAGTTACAAACCCCGGCATCTCTTAGTGCTTATGGTTTTGGTGTATATATAACATAGGATGTTTGCTGTTATATACCTAAAGCAAAGCCTTCCTTATATACAAGGTAAAACAATTTTACCAGGTGGTGCAGACTGTCTTGTTTCTTATTTCTTTTTTTTAATGATGCACACAAGGCCATTAACATTGCAGCTGAGCTAACTTTATTGATAACACATTTTCTTAACATGAACACATATCTGCAGTGCCTGAACTCTATCAAGACAGACTCCACCATGTGCTATCTGACCTTCAACCCCCTGGTCAGGTGACCTTGCATAATCGTACAGAGTACGTACAGTATCTAATACTGGAGTCCACAACCACGATCAACTATTTTCATGACATTTCCCTTTTAAAAAAATTTTTTATACAACTCAAGTACACAAAGTCTCTTATCTATTCTTTCTCACTGTTTTGATCAGTCTGTTTTGTATTTTACTCATCTCTGTATCTCTGTGGTTTTTTTTCACAATTCTTCCACTGGATGTTCTGAATGGTGATGGAGGTGATTTTGAAGCTCAAGGGGCCTCCTCCAGCTCTGTGTCACTATCACCCCTTGGATAGTTTTCAGGGCTCTCAGGCTTTGTCTGGTTATCTGTTGCTTCACTGGTGCATTCTGGTTTTTGATCTTCAGTTACACTTTCTGGTGCGGAGCAGGGTTGCGTTTCATTTGTTTTCCATAAGAATTTCCGGTTTCTCATGTACTGTTCTCTGTTTGGAGCCTGCACTATGTAAGAACTTGGTTCTGCTGTGATTCCTGTGCAAACAGCAGGATTCCAGATCCCTTCAAGCTGAATCCTCACTGTCTCTCCCATGTTCAGGTCAGACAAAGGTCAGGCGCCTCGATCAAAGTACTGTTTCTGCTTCTGCTGTCTCAGTTTGAGCAGGTCCTGCACACTGTAGCTCACTGGCTGTGGAAATAACAGTTGGGGCGCAGTTGGAAGCTTAGTTCTTAGTCTTCTCCCCATCAGGAGCTGTGCTGGAGATGACCCAATACCCTCTAATGGAGTATTCCTGAAATCCAGCAGACCCAGGTAGGGGTCTCTTCCATTCACCTTTGCCTTCAACAGGTGTTTTAAGATCTGCACAGTACATTTCACCATTCTGTTGGGTTGTGGACATCTGGGACTTGATGTAGCGTGACAAAACTCCCAGTCCTGTGCAAATTTGCAAATCTTAGTGCCTGAGAATTGTGGACCGTTATCTAAGATGAGCACTTCAGGTATGCTGTAGCAAGCAAAAATTGATTTTAAATGATTTGTACAGTGATGCTCTTACTATCATTTCACAGCAACACAGGCTCAAAAAACTTTTGAGTAAAATTCTATTACTAGTAGGTACTCACTGTTGTCAAATGTCAACAAGTCCACTCCAATATTCTGTCAGGGCCTCTCTGGAACAGTATGGTTTAGATGGTTCTCTTTATTGCTATTTACTGTACTTTTGGCACACTGCACACGCATTCACCATTTCCCCGATTTGTGCTCCCATTCCCCCAGGCCATTACATTACATCTTGAGCTCTTCTCCTGCATGTTTCTAAGCCAAAGTGACTTTCATGCATGCACTGCAGAACTTCTTTCCTCAGTGTTGCAGGAATTATGATCTTTTCTCCCTTGAAAGTATTCCTTCTGCTACATGAAGTTCCTCATGAAAGTTCCAGTACTCTTGTACAGAAGAAGGGGTTCTGCTCCGATGTGTGGGCCGGCCAGTTTGCACAAACTGCTACAGTTTTCTCAGGGTGGTGTCATTCTTGGTCTCTTCCCTGATCTCATCCAGTTTGGTTACAGCCACAGGTAAGTTCTTTGTCGGCATGTAAACCTGTGCTTCCGTTTATCTTCTTCCTGAGTGATGGGTAGGTATGCACGTGACAGGGTGTCTGCGATATACAGTTCCTTGCCTGGTTTGTATTTAACTGACTTGGTACTTCTGCAGACACATTAGTATTCTTTGGATTCTTGGTGGTGCACAGTTCAGCGGCTTTTTAAGTATAACTTCCAAAGGCTTATGATCAGACTCTACCTCCAAGTTTTTCCCATAGACAAATTGGTGGAAGCTTTCTAGGCCAAACACAATTGCTAGCATTTCTTTCTCTATTTGAGCATACTGCTGCTGTGTTTCAGTCATTGCCTTTGAAGCGTATGCCACTGGTGCCTCATTTTGAAAGAGGACAGCTCCGAGGCCAGTCTTTGAAGCATCCATTGAGATCTTGACCGGCTGACTGACATCGTAATACTTTATTGCTGGTGCCTGGGTCAGTGTTCTCTTCAGACTGGTCAAAGCTTCCTGGTGACTTTGTTCCCAGTGCCATTTCCCACATCATTTTTGTCGAAGTTCTCTAAGAGGTGCTGCCAGGTCTGATATGTTTGGAATGAATTTCGCAAGATAGGTCACCATTCCCAAAAACTTCTCCAAGTCTTTCCTAGATTCTCGGGGTGGCACGTTCATGACTGCTTCAATTTTACTCGGGTCCGGCTTTAGTCCATGACTTGTTAGCACATTCCCAAGTACTTTATTTCATGAAGACTTATTTTGCACTTTTCCTTATTCAATTTGATGGTGTGTTCTCCTTTTAGGCAGCCAATCCCCTGGAACACATCTTCTTACTCGCTCAGGATGTAATCAGTGGTGACAGTCATTATTCACTTGATTAGCTTCTGATTTTCACAAGCTTTGATTCCAAGAATGGGTTTTGCATCTGTTTTCACCACTATGAATGGAAGTGCTTGAGACTGTATTTTGTAGTTCACTTTAAGTGTGCACTTACCTTCAACAGCAATTTTTTCACCTGTATAAATAGACTGCTTTATTTTAGTTTCAGCTGTTTTTCTTTGCTTATCTCACGATACAGGCTTATGGAAATGACATTTGCTTGTGCACCTGTGTCAAGCTTGAAGTTGAAATTGGCGATTTTTAAATCAACCTTCTATTCGTCTTCTTTGGAATTTGTTGTTACTACACCAACGAAAAGTTCAGTTTCAGTGTCTATGTCATCATCTGCAACCATGTGCACTTTCTTCGATTTAAACATCTTAGCGAAGTGATTTAGTTTATCAGTTCTTACATTGCTTTCCGTAGGCTGGACAACTACATGGTAAATGCTCTGTTCCACATTGGCTGCATTTAAAAGTTTTAATAGCAGTTTTGTTCTTTTTGCCTTCAGGCTATTTGTTCTTTCCCAGGGCTGTTTCTGTTTAACTGTATCTAACTGCTTGACCATCTGCAGCTTATCTTCTGTCATCTGTTTAATCTAGCATTCTGTTGTCTCTGCTGCTCTGCATATATTTATTGCTTTCTCCAAATGAGATCAATTTCTCTCAAAAGCTGTTCTCTCAGAGAGTCATTTGCAATCTCACAAATTATTCTGTCTCAGATGAGTGATTCTTCAAGCTCTCCAAATTCACATGATCTAGCTTGTTTTCTCAGTGCAGATACGTACTGACTAATCTTGTCACTGCCTTGTGTGCACATAAAAAATTTATATCTTTCATACGTGATGTTTTTCTTAGGGCTGTAGTAGGCTTTGAATTCTCCCATTATTTCTTTCAAGTCATTTTGTTTCTCATCACTTTCAAAAGTGAATGTGTTAAAGACTTTTAGGGCTGCATGAAAAAAGATGGAAGATTGTAACTAAGGGTCTTTTAATCACTGTCAGTCTCTGTGAAGTACAACTCGAATTGCTGCCAGAACCTCCTCCAGTTTTCGGCGAGATTGCCCTCCAACCTGAGCTCTGTCAGTGGTTTCAGAATCTCCATGTTTGCATTTAGTTTGCTTCTGACACCATGTCTTGTTTCTTGTTTTTTTTTAATGATGCACACAGGCCATCGACATTGCAGCTGAGCTAACTTTATTGATAACACATTTTCCTAACATGAACACATATCTGCAGTGTCTGAATTCTACCAAGGCAGGCTCCACCATGTGCTATCTGACCTTCAATCCCCAGGTAAGTTGACCCCATATATAGTACAGAGTACTGTATAGTATCTAATGGAGTCCGCAACCACAATCAGCTATTATCATGACAGACAACATAACTCTAGGAAGAATAACATTATTTTATCTCTTTTTTTTCTCCAAATACAAAAGCCAAATGATTACAAAATGTTGGTTATGTTAAAAACTCATTTTAAGGCTCTGGGATCCAATTATCTCAAATTGAAAAGAAAGATGTTTCTAAATCAGGAAACTTGGCAATGCGTCTGTAATTTTGCTGCTCAGATGTGGTCAAAGGAGGAAATCCTCTGACTGTTGTGCTCCAGCTCCAGTTGAGTTTGGATCAGTTTCATTCAAACTGTTCTTTTCGCTGATCTACATTTTACAGTTGCATCAATGAATACACATTGTGTTTATTGAATGCAAGTGTAATAATCAAAAAGTTAGAAGGATTCATGAGGCACACATCATATACCATTAAAAAGATAATTAGAGAACTTATCCTACCCACATGAAAGGCTGCTTTGAAAAATTAAAATCAATTGGTTTCTAGAGATTGTAACCAGATCTAAAGCTTGTTATGATTCATATTTTCAAAACCAATTTCAGACTTGAATAAGAAGTAGCAATAAGGAAAATCAAACAATCTAGAGCTAAGTCTTCTGTGTTGTTTCGATATGATGAATGGGGCTAATCATATATCATCATACAATGAGTGGTAGTAGCTATTTTGAAAAAAAAAGTTATTTTCAAATAATATGGCAAATCATATACCATTCCATTCAACTTCACCAATTCTATAATGATGAACATGAAATTCATTACATTTTTGATTTGCGCCTTTTGTGTATTAACAAAGTCTCAAAGTGACTGATAATGATGAAATAACAGTTCCCATTTGTTCAACAATGCAACTATCTTAGTTGCTGTTAACTGGACAAACAAAAACTGAACCTTCATTCATGTACAGCTTCTCTCTCTTCCATTACTTTCCATAGCAATAATTGCTCCTAAAGGTAAATTATTCTTGATTTTTTAAGCTACAGTGTAACACTCCTCACTCCCTCTCCACCACTCTCCACCATGATTAAAATGACTATTTTACGCTCTGCGGTCTGCCTCATCATTCACCCATAAAAGGCAAAGCAAAATCACTTTCTGCGTAATTCATACGAAATACAATAGAATGCTGAGTTACATAGCTCACTTTAAATAGCACTGATTGCTCTGGATAGAATTTTCACAAATGAAACATCCAACTGTGCTCTTGGCTTTAACTTTTTGGTATGTAAGTATTTGTTTTCTTGGACTTACTGTTATAGATGATGTGGCTCTATTTCCTGTCTATTCTAGATTAACTACTAAAATTGTCAAAATATTAATGTTGCTATCTTACAAATTGAAGCTTCTACCAGAATGCATACAATGCTACAACATCATTTAATTCCAAGTAAAGACAGGTAAAACCATACATTAGAAGAATAAGTTTTATTTTCACCATTGAAATTTTTTTTGGGCCTTTTAAACCCCTTTTCTCTCCAATTCACTTAAACAAATCAGCAGTTGACTATAAAATAACAATTACACTTAAGTAATATACTATATATTTTGAAACATTTCTGACAGAATTGATAAAAGTGCTATACAAAAATCAAGTCTTTCATTACTCTCAAGGCTGGGACCATACATCAGAAATTGCATGATCCTGTGATGCCAGCACAAAGCTGCATGTTGAAGAAGCAGTACAAGGCCCTAACCATGTCCGTCACTCTCTTGGAGTGTGGCTTCCCAGCTGGTAGTGCAAGATTGCTTTTGGCATTCCAACCTGTGATACCTTTAAATGCCAATGCCATTCCAGATTCCCCCTCTCATTACATCCGACTGTTTAAGTGGAACTAGGGTTTTCACATCCCCCAGCTAGCCTGGCAATTCATTTCAAATGTTGAGCCCATTCATGATGCAGCAGCAAGCATGCTTTATTTTGGCACGGAAAAGGTTTCTTCTTTTTCTCAGAGAAAACCAGTGTGACATGAACCGTGTTTAATTGAATGCACAGGTTACTTAAGGCTATGATTTCAACTTTGCCCTTCTGGTCAGCATTCCACCAGTTTCAACATCACAGGGAGACTTTGTGAAAAAATTAATACAAAACTTAAGACAGAAAAAGATAACTTATGATGTTTGAACCAGGATCACATAATAACAAAGCAGATACCTGCATCCTCCATTACAAAAAGCAAAATGGAATTTATATGAAAAAGGTGCAAGAACAGTGCAAGCTGTAACAATACGCAACCAGTAAAGGCATGGTGACACAGCAAGAAATGAGTGTCGACAATCATCTGGCAAATCGATAAATTCTCCTCTGCCTCATTTCCTCTTCACTCAGTCGTCCTGGATTCCCAAAGGTGTTTGATCTTCTGTGATTACCATGGGCTGCTGAAAACAGATCACAAGATGAAAGATGGATTGTTGTGATTAGGATTGATTCAGGTTTAAAACACAGGATATTTACTTCAAAGTATCCAAAGCAGAGGGGATATCTACCATGTATACTAGCTATACGAGCTTCCATTACTGATGACAGGGTAGGCAAATGAGTATTCTGCTCAATTAAAGGGCTAAAAATATATTTTTAAAAGTGACAAGTGAAACGAGAAATTCTATTTGCTAATTAAGAAAAAGCTTGAAGTTCAAGATCCAGAATTCCCATTACCCAACCATACCCTTAAAAAATAAAAATTAATTTTATACATTCTACTGAGCAGCAAACCATCCTTCAACTCAGTGGTAAAAGAGGAAGAAACAATCCACCCAACCAGACCTCAACCCTACTAGATGAACAGAAGGTCAACTTTCCATAGAAAAAGGGAGACGAATAGCAGTGGGAAGAAATGAGGGGAACAAGATAAGGGCAGAGGCAATATATACAAAAAGCAAATGGGGCCATTTCAGATTGCTTAAAATCTATTTGGAGACAGGAGACAAGTGCAGGATTAATAAAATATAACTTGGTCGATTTAAACTAATTCCTCCACCTTCATAGGACCTAAATTTATAGCATAGAAAGCTGCAATTTAGAACATCACGGGCGGAATTTAATGCTCGCAGTGGTGGGCCCATTCACTGGCTGGGGAGCTAATGGCAACCCCGCTCTAGCCATTCCGCACCCCTTGACCCAATTTAGTGCCAACGAGGTACTTACTCGATTGGCATCAGGGTGCACACAGTTTTCAGAGTGAATTTCCCACCCACCAGAGCTGTTGGCCAATCAAACTATTTCGGGCAGGTGGGGGTCTTCACCCATGGGTGGCCCATGCTGCCAGGCGGGCCTCTCCGTTGAGTGGACCCCCAAGTGGAAGTGATTTCCACCTCGCAAACCCCACCCCCAACCTCACTAGCCACAGGTATATCTACCAGGGTTTACCTGGCAGGCTAACTACATGGTATTGGCCCTCATCTGCCCTGGTCGAGTGCCAAGCGGCCACTTAAGGGCCTCAATTAGCTTCCGTGCAGAAAGGCCATCCTTGAGCCTTCCCACCCCAGAGTTAATCGGTGGTGGTGGTGGGGTGCGGGGGGGGGGGGGGGATGTGGGGAGAGGTGGTGGAAAGAATCGGGAAGGCGACAGGGTCTCCATCCTGCGCCCTCCTGCCTGACTAAACAGCTCCCCCCACCGAGCTCCAGGGCAGTGCGGGATTGGGGCGGGGCTGCAGGAGAATTAAATTCCACCCCATGTATAAGCCCCATAGATTCTCCTCAATCTATTTAATCACGTGAGGTGGATGAATAATCATAGGTTGCACAGCACAGGAAGTGAAACTATAGTCGGGAATATCCTTGGAGCTGTTCCCACTTCACCACATCTGCAGTAGAAATCCTGCTTATATGTGCAAATTCCCACCCCTTGTAAATGCTTCTTTATTCTCAAAGATCAAAGCATGAAACCACAGGTTTTCTGTGCGACAGTAGGCAACTTCAACTGGCCGCAATGCATGGATAAGATTGCCATAAACTCAACAGGAAAGAGACCATATTGTTTCACATCATCTGTATCTATTTCCTTGTTATTGAACCAGAGTTTTGGACACGAACCAACTATATACAGAAAAAAATGGAGGCTTTATCCCAAAGGTTATGTTTAAAAGCAACATCTGTCAGTATTGTCCAATAGAAACCACTAACTAGTCATAGGTTAACTGCAATGAAGTTGTTTTAGACACATGCACTAATTTTAGTGGAAAATACCTCACTACAGGTAAATATACTTCATGTATAGTCTTATTTAACATCCGCCACAATTCAATGATCATGGAAGTAATGCACTCACAATCAAAAACACACACACACACAAACACACACGCACAGATTTAACTCTTATGAATTTACCAATAAATACATAAGGTTAAAATGCACATGCATACATTGTACAAATGAGTATTGCAATCAAATGCTTGATGGCTTGTGTCTTTGATTCATTTTTTATTTACTGATCAGAAGTTCAATTAGCCAAATCTAGATTCCTAATTAGCCATGTGTCTAGTGGACAACATTTGGTCTATCACATGCACTGAAGCTTATGGGACAGGCTGTTAGAAACAGTGAAGTCAAGAATCATAGGCTTGCTTTCCCAATGAGTGCAGAGCTTGTACAAACCACGTGAGCATCCAATTAAAAATAGAGTGCATGCATGATCCAGTTACTCTTCAGTTATTCCTATAATCCAGGTTCATTACATGGAAAATTCTAAGGATGAATGTGCTTGACTTCCTTGATTACACCTATTAGTTCTTCCATAAGATGAATTTCCAAAACAGATTCATGGAGCTGGCCCTCATATATAGAAGGGGCAAATAGCACATATTTAAAAAGACAAGTTTGCCATATGCTATGAAACCAATTCTACAGCTGCAATTCCAGTAACTTCCCTTCTGGTCCCAGAGGACCGGAAAATCGCTAATGTAACCCACCTGTTTAAGAAGGGAGTGAGGCAAAAGACGGGAAATTACAGGCCGATTAGCCTGACCTCAGTCGTTGGTAAGATTTTAGAGTCCACTATTAAGGATGAGATTTCAGAATACTTGGAAGTGCATGGTAAAATCGGACAAAGTCAGCATGGTTTCATCAAGGGGAGGTCATGCTTGACAAATCTGTTAGAATTCTTTGAGGAGGTAACGAGTAGGTTATAAAAAGGAGAGCCAATGGATGTTATCTACATGGACTTCCAGAAGGCCTTTGACAAGGTGCCGCACAGGAGGCTGCTCAGTAAGATAAGAGCCCATGGTGTTAGAGGCAAGGTACTAGCATGGATAGAAGATTGGCTGTCTGGCAGGAGGCAGAGAGTGGGGATAAGGGGGTCCTTCTCAGGATGGCGGCCGGTGACTAGTGGAGTTCCGCAGGGGTCAGTGTTGGGACCACAACTTTTCACTTTATACATTAAAGATCTAGATGAAGGAACTGAGGGCATCCTGGCTAAGTTTGCAGATGATACAAAGATAGGTGGAGGGACAGGTAGTATTGAGGAGGCGGGGAGGCTGCAGAAGGATTTGGACAGGTTAGGAGAATGGGTAAAGAAGTGGCAGATGGAATACAATGTGGGGAAGTGTGAGGTCATGCACTTTGGTAGGAAGAATAGAGGCATAGACTATTTTCTAAATGGGGAGAGAATTCAGAAATCTGGAGTGCAAAGGGACTTGGGAGTCCTAGTCCAGGATTCTCTTAAGGTTAACTTGCAGGTTGAGTCAGTAGTTAGGAAGGCAAATGCAATGTTGGCATTTATTTCGAGAGGACTAGAATATAAAAGCAGGAATGTGCTGCTGAGGCTTTATAAGGCTCTGGTCAGACCACATTTAGAATATTGTGAGCAATTTTGGGCCCCGTATCTCAGGGAGGATGTGCTGGCCCTGGAGAGGGTCCAGAGGAGGTTCACGAGAACGATCCCAGGAATGAAAGGCTTAACATATGAGGAACATTTGAGGACTCTGGGTCTATACTCGATGGAGTTTAGAAGGATGAGGGGGGATCTGATTGAAAACTTACAGAATACTGAAAGGCCTGGATAGAGTGGACGTGGGGAAGATGTTTCCATTAGTAGGAAAGACTAGGACCAGAGGGCACAGCCTCAGGGTAAAGGGAAGACCTTTTAGAACAGAGATGAGGTGAAACTTCTTTAGCCAGAGAGTGGTGAATCTATGGAATTCATTGCCACAGAAGGCTGTGGAGGCCAGGTCATTGAGTGTATTTAAGACCGAGATAGATAGGTTCTTGATTGGTAAGGGGATCAAAGGGTACGGGGAGAAGGCGGGAGAATGGGGTTGAGAAACTTATCAGCCATGATTGAATGGTGGAGCAGACTCGATGGGCCGAATGGCCTAATTTCTGCTCCTATGTCTTATGGTCTTAAGTTACTGCGTATTAACTCAAAAATTTGGATTGCAGGCAATTTATTATGGAATGTAACCTCCAGAATAAGTAGAGCACGCCCCACTGAAAGAAGAAATTCAAATGGCTTCTTAAAATGCTTCTTGGATTTCTGGCTTCACTTCTCTGTCTATTGGTTATTCTTCTTGCGTAAAGAACTTCTTCATACCAATCCTCTTACTGGATTGAACTCACGTTCTCTTGATCTACTCTCAGTTTGATTTGAAGTAGCATTTTAAATTTCTTTTCCATTCCCTTAACTATTTTATATACCACAATAAAGGTAGCCTCTCAGGCACTTCCTATCCAGACTGAAAAGCCATCTCCAGTCTTTCATGACTCAGACCCCTGACATTAGGGATCAGCCTCAGTACGAAGTTTACATAAAATGTGAATTGTGAAAATTACTGACATCACCTCCTCACAAAACACATTTCAACAATAAGTTTCCTACATGCGAATCAAGATTTTCTGAATTTGGATCCCGCAACATTTAAGTAACTTCAGGGAGCGTGAAGCAATAAGCTACACACAAATGCACATATACATGTGACATCCAATTTGGCTGTTTTATTAGGACATGCTTGAAATTTGTCATGGCCTCTTGTTTTTCTTCCTTTATACAAATCCATTTGACTGCAGCTCCAATTATTCTCACATCCCATAGAAGATTGCATTCATCCTAGACTAAATGTGATTGGCGCAGGGCAGTGGGTGCAAAGTTTATACAGAGGTGCACTCTCATCTCCCCACCCCACTGAGTTAATTGGTTCCTACACACCTGCTGACAAGCAACTTGATTCCTGATTACAGCTGAAAACTGCAGACATTTTCACAGACCCAAATGCCAACCACCTGCTTCCAGTGTCAGACAGCACCAAGCAGAGGGGAGGAGAGTCTCGACTGAGAAACTCAAAATCAATGACTTGCTCCCCCACCCACATACCCACCACTACTTAAGACTTGCTCAGTTCCTGCAATTAAACAGCAATACTACAATAAATAAAACAGCCTGCAGCAAACACAACAGTTGAAGTGGTTAAGATTTGGAGACCGATTTCCACATGACTCGAGTTTGTGGATATCCAGCATGGAGTAACCTAGCAACAGGGATGTGATGTCAACTAACATTAAGAAAATTCAAATGGTCTGCTCATCTAAGCTGCAATTCAACAGTCTGGGTTGATAGACTATGAATTCAGCTTTTACCATTTTGAGTTCAAATGAAACAACGGTCAGATGATGATCCATTCCATCTCCCTAGAAATCAGAATCTCTCTCTCTTGGACAGGTCAGAAATGACCAGGCAGACAGACACGCACCCTTATCAGAGATTCAATCCTCTCCATTTCCCAGAAAGACAGATCAGCCCATCCAAAGCACTGGGGCAAACTGCAATACTCTCTGTTTTTCCCCCCAGACCCCAAATAAATCTACCCATTTTGCTTGTCACAGACTGAATTCACCATCTTCACACTCAATTAATCAGCCTATCCACTATAGAGATAGTTATCAACATAAGGGTGTTTCATTAATCAGATAATCTGTATGCAAATTAATTCAGCCTTTACATGTCAATGGACATCATAACAACCAATTCTACTGTAATCTGCATTTACAAAAATTTTTTAAAAATGGAGAAAGTCTTTTTTGTAAACAGAAATATGGAAGTAAATAGTTTTTCCCCCCTACGCCCTACTCCTTAGATTATAGGTAGGAGAGTGGGCAGGTGATCTGTTCTCAGGCTTCTACTGTATCCCACAATCAAGTTAATAAGGAGGGCGGATGAAAATGCCTTTTCCCTCAGACTTTTTTTATCTTTCTTTCCTCCACATTGGGAAAGCATCTGGTCCACACTTCTTGCTCCCTAAAAACAGTACTGCTCCATTTGGGAAAAGGTCACAAAAGGGAACCATAGACATAAGCCTCCAACTTCATAGATCCTTACTTAATTCTAATCAAAGCTATTTCATTCTCCTAAGGCCAGACATTAACATGTTCTTAGGTTATATGAGTATTGCAACTGAACTAATCTGTATTGGAAGAGTTAACATCCCTGTAACTATTGCACATTCCTGGGTTAGAATAATCTGGATTTCATCTGAATGGATATGGAATTCCTAAAGCATTGCGAGTGACTGAAGAGCATGCATTGCTGAGTTTCCAGTGGAGGCCCTGGGTTTTGTGTGCAGTGATTAGATCCAGATGTTTTCTAGCTTCTTAATTAATGGAAATATATTCCTATCTGCCAAGGCAAAAAAAAACCCACTGTTACCAAACGCTGATCACACTAAAATTATGTCCCTCTTTACAGTATTGCAGGAGAACTCTCAATGTGTGAAATTAAAAAAAAATCAAAGAGAATAAAAATAACATAGGATGCACTTTCATGTCAAAGCATAAGCATCTTGTATAAATAATATCGGGTCCTCCAACAGGTAGGAATAAAATCATATATTGCTATAGCTTAAATGATGTCGCAGATTAGCAGCTATCAACAATCCTGTCCAACTTGTTCCATGAACCTAGTCCTGTTTCAGGACCCAATCTTTTTTCCCCTCAAACCTATATCTCAGTCTTAACTTGCTTCCCAAATCAAAAATTCATCTGGCTGTCTTCTAAACACTTCTAACTACAGTAGCAGCTAATGCCGCAATGTGCAATCCAACACTATGAAGTGCAGCATCCTCCAAATACAGGACTGCCCAACCCCATTTAACTCATGAATCATACAGTGCATTGCACAGCTCATCATACAGAAGTCCAACCCACAGCTATGATATCAAGTACAAAAAGTCCAATCATAATATGGTGCATTCACACAAATTGCACCACCATAAAAACTACTTGCCAGAGGAGCATAATGTATTCAGTGCAACACCACTTAAGAACATAAGAAACACCAGCAGAAGTAGACCATATTGCCCCTCGAGCTTGCTACATCATTCAATAAGATCGTGGCTGACCTTCTATCTCAACTCTTTCTTGCCCAATCTTCACATCATCCAAAAAGCTATCAAAGTCATCTGGCCATCTCTCTAGGATCATCTGATCATTCACAGCTCTCTAGGGTAGAGAATTCCAAAAATTCAGAACCCTTTGAGTGAAGAAATTTCTCTGCATCTCAGTCCGAAATGGCTGATCCCCTAAATTGAGACTGTGACTCTCCTAGTTCTAGGTTTTCCAGCCAGGGAAATAAGTCAACATTTACCCTTAAAACCCTCTGAAGATGTCAAATGTTTCAATGAGAACACCTCTCATTCTTCTAAACTCCAGAGCATATAGGCCCATTCTACTTAATTTCTCCTCATATGTTAGCCCTCTCATCGCAGGAGTCAATCTAGTGAACTTTTGTTGCACTCCCTCTAAAACCAATACATCCTTCCTTAGCTATGGAAACCAGAACTATAAACTTACTAGGTATGGTCTCACTAAAGCTCTACATAACAGCAGCAAAACTTTGCTACTCTTATACTTCTACCCCCATTGCAATAAAGCATAACATACCATTTGCCTTCCTAATTGCTCAGGGAACGAACATGTTAACTTTGTGATTCTTGTACAGGACATTCAAATTCAATCCAAATCCCTTGGCATACCAACACTTACCAGTCTCTCATCTTTAAAAAAAAATCTGCTTTTCTATTCTTTTTGCCAATGCTATATTTCCTTACTTTAAACTCCATTTTTTTTTATTCATTCATGGGATGTGGGCACTGGCTAGGCCAGCAAAATGCCCATCCCCAGTTGCCCTTGTTTAGAGGACATTTAACGGTCAACCACATTGCTGTGGGTCTGGGTCTGGAGTCACACATAGGCCAGACCAGGTAAGGACAGCAGGTTTCCTTCCCTAAAAAGGACATTAGTGAATCAGATGGGTTTTTACAACAATTGACAATGGTTTCATGGTCATCATTAGACTTAATTCCAGAACCAGAATCTGCTGTAGTGGGATTTTTATTGGAATCTGCTATGGTGGGATTTGAACCTGGGTCCTCCAAAGCATTACCCTAGGTCTCTGGATTACTAGCCCAGCGACAATACCACTGTGCCATCGCTTCCCCCCTGTCACTTTTTTGCCTATTTTTAAACTGTCTATATCCCTTTGTGGCCTTTTTGGACTTCTTCACAGTTTAATTTCTAGCTAGCTTCAGAACATCAGAAAATTTAGATATACTACACTCAGTACGCTCATCTAAGTTATTTTAAATATATGATTGTAAACAGCTGAGGACCAAGCACTAATCCTTGTGGCCCCCCAACTAGTCACACCCTGTCATCATGAAAATCATCTGTTTATTCCAACTCTCTATTTTCTTTCCATTAACCAATCCACAATCCATGCTAATCTTGCGCAACAACCTCTTGTGTAGCACCTGCAGATGCCATTTAAAATCCAAATATATTATATCCATTGGTTCTCTTTTATCTACCCTGGTAAGAACACCCTCAAAAAACACTAACAGATTTATTAAATACGGTTTCCCTTTCATAAAACAGCATTGACTTGCCTAAATATAAGATTTTCTAAGTGTCCTGTTACCATGTCCCTTAAAATAGATTCCAGCAATTTCCCTGCCTTAGGCTAACGGGTCAATAGTTCTCTGTTTTCACTCTCTCCCCTTTCAGGAATAGCAGGGTTATAGTTGCTACCTTCCAATCCATGGGGAACATTCCAGAATCTAAGGAATTCTGGAAGATCAAAGCCATTGCATTGACCATCTGCTGCCACCTCTTTCAAAACCCTAGGATGTAAGCCACCCGTTTCAGGGGATTTGTTAGTTTTTAGTACCATTAAGTTTGCTAATCCTTTGTCATTTGCTATCTTGCACACGGCTGCAGGCCACTGCATTTCATAGGTCACTGATGCCCTATTTGCCAGGGCAGTATATTCAATTCCAAACAGATGGGACCTCACAGGCGAATAGGGCAATGGATTTTGCCTCCATTGCAGGATTTTCCCAGGTGTGAGGCATCATTGATTGCACCAATGTGGCCATCAAGGCACCCAGTGGCCGCCCGGTAGAATCAACAGAAAGAGTTTCCAATCCCTCAATGCTCAACTGGTTTGTGACCATATCAAGAGCTTCCTGCATGTGTGCACTCGCTTTTCTGGCTGTTCTTAGTCGCTTCTACATGGTCATCCGCCTGTGCCCTCAGAGGAGCTGGAGGTATGATGCTCACTTTTCCCTGCTTGTGGCTGAGATGCATGTGGTGGTCATCCTCCTCATGGAGGTGCTGAGGGGGGCAGCCCAGAGGCTACTGCACAAGCATCAATGCAGAGGCAGCCTCAGTCACTGGGCCCTGCTGCACAGATGTTCCCTCAGTCAGAGGGGCCAAGGCTGTTGATGATGATGGTGACCCATGAGGAGTGGCACCTGGCACCCTCATCCTCTTTGGTGACCGTCTCAGCCCTTGGCTGGTGCTCCAGATGGCTCAAGGGGACCACTAATTGAGACGCAACTGACATACCTCCAAAGATCTCTGTGCAATCAGCGCCACTGGCCGGTCAAGGCTACATAATGTGACATGTGTTCTGTCAGTGCACAGTTCTTGCATGCTCTCCAAGTTGCTGCAAACGGATCTCTCTGAGGTTGGCTATGTGAGCCGTGGTGGTTCATGTGAGCTGAATGGACTCTTGCTTTCTCTGCCCATAACCGCACACTGCCCCAGGAAACTGACATGTGGGAACATATTTGTTGTTGCTTGTATAAGTAGTCTCCTTTCCTGTTACTTCTAAGACCCTGCATCTGTGCCCAGCTGAGCATGGCTGTCTCATCTTCCATCCTGAGGAGGACTGTCCACCTCCTCCTGGACACCCAGGATGCACTCATCACCCAGTGCCACCCTATCTACGCGTTTACGAGGACCCATCGAGATGACTGGCTGGTACAGGTGCACTTGCAAGGTGTGATGCTGTTTGCTCTGAGGTCAGCTCTGACAGCGCTTGGCCTGGTGATTGTACAGTCAGTCTTTGCACCTCAAGTCAGAACTTGAGAGACACAAGGAAATCATGTAAACTTGCCTTGCCGAGTGGAAGCCTCTGCAATGCTGAGTCTTTGGCATGCTGTCAGACAGGGTAGGGTGCAATGCACTCTGTTAATCTACAGATTCCAATTTCTATTCACTTTCTCTTCCAGGGATACCTATCTCACCTTCTCCTTGTGGTTGGCAACCCTGGCCATCTCCAGTGCTCCTCTTCTATGGCAATGATGATGTGAAGGATGGGGCCTCCTCCTCCGATTTGGTCTCTTTCAGAGACATTGTGAGCCCCTTTCTCCTGCAATGACAAAAGGTTGCTGAAGTACTGCTGGCCTCTATGGCCAATGCTAAGGCCTCATATTCATAAAAAGCTGCATGTGAATGTTGGCTAATCCTCAACAGCACTAGGGCCTCTGAGCATTGCTGAGGCCCTGGGCACACATTGCTCTCATGTTTGTGAACAGCATGCGCCCTCAGGTTCCTCAGCTGGAGTGTCTACTGAAGACCAAATGCCCAAGAGGCCTATGTTGGCATTGCACTCACCTTGCCAGAGTAAATAATGTAATTAAACCTCTTCCTGCACTGGATTCCTCTGGTCCACACTCCACCTGCTCCGCCACCTCAATTCTGGCCTGTTTGTTCTGATGAAAGGTCATGACCTGAAACGTTAACTCTGTTTCTCTCTCCATATATGCTGCCACCTGCTGTGTATTTCCAGCATTTTCTGTGGTTATTTCAATCCAGATGTGCTTGGTTCGAAAGGGTAGCCTTTTCCTGTCACCCTCCAGACCTTCTCTCCCTCACTGCCTCGAGGAGGATCTTCAGGTCAGGAAAGCAAGGGGCAGCCTTGCTCTGGGTTCCAGCCCTCTGTTTATCTACCGTCAGATTTTTAAATCTAATTTCTCATTCTTAGCCAATTCACCCTTCGTATCTAAGTAATTGGATTTATTTAAATTCAAAACCCTACTTTAACACTTAACCACATCACTCTCAAACTCAATATGAAATTCCATCATATTATGATCCCTTCGTCAGAGGATCCTTCACAATAAGATTCCTAATTAATTGTCTCATGATACAATACTAGATCTAAGATAGCTTGTGCTTTCTAATAGTGCCTTCCAATCTAATACAGCATGTTCCAATTTGACACAATGCAATTGAATAGAGCACTGTTCAACTCAATGCATTGCTGTCCAAGGCAAAGCCATTGAACAGCTATTTGCAACTGACCTAGCTAACCTAGCTCAATGCAACCAGCAAATTGAAAAGAGCTGGAAACATAGGTGTGACTAATATTTCTAGGTACCACAGACCCCCCACCTTGGCCAAAAGCATGAGCAAAGAAACTGTATAAATGCGGCTCTGAAGATAAACATCAGCTCATGATGTAAAAGTAGCAAAGGCTTATCCCTTTTTTGTGATGAACCTCTCTGCCAGGCTTGCTCTGTACACATCAGAAGACCTCAATGGAAGTTTGAAACAGGTACATGAGATCTGGCATCTAAGAAGGTCTTCATTTGCCAACAGGTGGCAGTATAGACAAACTTTAGGAGAGCGAGTTAAAATCGGAGACAATAATGAGCCCATAAAGCCTTCTGCACAATAAGCAGATTTCGTTATTGTTCAAGAAATGCATTAAAAAACACTAGAGAGCAGCTAAGGCAATGTGCACCAGCAATCACAGCATTGTTGAGCTGGATTAGCAAACGAGGCAAGGATTAACAGCCCACTGCCAGCAGTCTCTTTGGCTGTTTGTTCATCAGAATGTTTTGTGGAATGAATAACCAATGGAATTCCTAATAATCCTGAATGAATTGAGAACTCAAACTTGCTGAAGTGCACTAAATTGTAAAAATAAAAAAAGTGGTACATAGGCACATTCTGGGATGATGACAAATAGCAAATCAACTTTGAAACGCTCTGAACAATATGTACTTGGCACAAACACTTTGTATTTTATTTAGGCACATTAACAGGAATCTCTTTTCCCTGTTACCTCCATGAAGAAACTGAGAAAAAAAAACTTAGTATCGCTGCTGTGTTTTATGGGGAAGCAAGGAGACACAGAGTTGATTCTGCCGCAATCAAACACTTCGAATGATTAATGCCTGCTTTTAAATTATAGCTGTCCTCTCACCTGTTTCTTCCCTACTGTTGTGTATAGATGAGTAGGTTAGAAACATAAGGCTAGGAACAGATGTAACAAGTAGGTGGAAGGCAGTTAGTTCCTGTCAATGTGGTTTTTGTTCATGTTCTTTTCTCCAACCAACATTGTGAAATAAAAGTAGCAGCGACAAGTTTGAGTATGCATTATAGCAATTCCTCAGTCACAGACATAAAATGACTAGTACAGCACTTCATATTAAATAACTAAATAAATAACCCTTCAAGCTGTTAGCCACTTCTGTTGGACGGTCTCTTAAGTTTAAAAAGCGGTTGAAATGCAACTTTCCATTGTACATTCAGGTCCTAAAAACAGCTAGTAGGAAAGAGTAACTCAACATGTGATCAGGGAAATATTCACCCATTACACGCCAAGCATATGTAAATACAATATCTAAATTTCATTTAGACAAATAACATACAACCTTAATGTGGCTACATTCAAAAAGGGTTCTCATTACTAACATGACCAGGGAGGAGCAAGAACGAGTGCTACAAAACTATCAGCCCATCTCACAATTTATTGTGTCGAAATGTGACATATTGGATAACAATGTTATTTCTTGCTTCTGTGTTATCACTTTTAATGTGAAATGCCCTTTTAAAAAACCCTTTTCTTTTTTTGGCTAAGCCAGCATTTACTACCCATCCCTAGCTGCCCTTGAGAAGGTGGTGGTGAGCTGCCTTCTTAAACTGCTGCTGTCCATGTGGTGTAGGTACACCCACAGTGCTGTTAGGAAGGGAGTTCCAGGATTTTGACCCAGCGATGGTGAAGGAACAGCGAGATATTTCCAAGTCAGGATGGTGAGTGACTTGGAGGGAAACTTCCAGGTGGTGATGTTCCCATCTATCTGCTGACCTTGTCCTTCTAGATGGTAGTGGTCGTGGGTTTGGAAGGTGCTGTTTAAGGAGACTTGGTGAATTCCTGCAGTGCATCTTGCAGATGGTACACACTGCTGCTACTGCGTGTCGGTAGAGGAGGGAGTGAATGTTTGTGGATGGAGTGCCAATCAATTGGGCTTCTTTGTCCTGGATGGTGTCGAGCTTCTTGAGTGTGGTGGGAGCTGCACTCATCCAGGCAATTGGGGAGTATTCCATCACACTTCTGACTTGTGCCTTGTGGGCAGGCTTTGGGGAGACAGGAGATGAGTTACTCGTCACAGGATTCTTAGCCTCTGACCTGATCTTGTAGCCACAGTATTTATATGGCTAGTCCAGTTCAGTTTCTGATCAGTGGTAACCCCCAGGATGTTGATAGTGGGGGAATCAGTGATGGTAATGCCATTGAACGTCAAGGGGCAATGGTTAGATTCTCTCTTGTTGGAGATGGTCATTGCCTGGCACTTGTGTGGCGTGAATGTTACTTGCCACTTGTCAGCCCAAGCCTGGATATTGTCCAGGTGTTGCTGCATTTGGACATAGACTGCTTCAGTATCTGAGGAGTCACGAATGGTGCTGAACATTGTGCAAGCATCAGCGAACATCCCCACTTCTGACCTTATGATGGAAGGAAGGTCATTGATGAAGCCGCTGAAAGTGGTTGGGCCAAGGACACTACCCTGAGGAACAACTGCTGTGATCCTGGAGCTGAGATGACTGACCTCCAACAACCACAACCATTTTCCTTTGTGCTAGGTATGACTCCAACCAGTGGAGAATTTTCCCCGATTCCTATTGACTCCAGTTTTGCTAGGATTCCTTAATGCCACACTCGGTCAAATGCGACCTTGATGTCAAGGGCAGTCACTCTCACCTCACCTCGGGAGTTCAGTTCTTCTGTGCATGTTTGAACCAAGGCTATAATGAGGTCAGGAGCTGTGGGGCCCTGGCAGAACCCAAACCGAACATCAGTGAGCAGGTTATTGCTAAACAAGTGCCGCTTGATAGCACTGTTGATGACCCCTTCCATTACTTTATTGATCGTCAAGAGTAGGGGCGGTAATTGGTCGGGTTGGATTTGTCCTGCTTTTTGTGTACAGGACATAACCTGGGCAATTTTCCACATAGCCGGGTAGATGCCAGTGTTGTAGCTGTACTGGAACAACTTGGCTAGGCATGTGGCAAGTTCTGGAGCACAAGTCTTCGGCACTGTTGCTGGAATATTGTCAGGGCACATTACCTTTGCAGTATCCAATGCCTTCAGCCATTTCTTGATATCACATGAAGTGAATCGAATTGGCTGAAGACTGGCATCTGTGATGCTGGGGACCTCCGGAGGAGGCCGAGATGGATCACCCACTCAGCACTTCTGGCTGAAGATTGTGGCAAATGCTTCAGCTTTATCTTTTGCACTGATGTACTGGGCTCCCCCATCATTGAAGATGGGGATATTTGTTGAGCGTCCTCCTCCAGTGAGTTGTTTAATTGTGCACCACCATTCATGATTGGATGTGGCAGGACTGCAGAGCTTAGATCTGATCAGTTGGTTGTGGGCTCACTTAACTCAGTCTATCCCTTGCTGCTCATGCTGTTTGGCATGCAAGTAGTCCTGTGTTATAGCTTCACCAGGCTGACACCTCATTTTTAGGTATGCCTGGTGCTGCTCCCGGTATGACCTCCTGCACTCTTCATTGAACCAGAGTTGATCCCCTGGCTTGATGGTAATGCTAGAGTGGGGGTTATGCCAGGTTATGAGATTACAGATTGTGTTCGAGTACAATTCTGCTGTTGCTGGTGGCCCACAGCACCTCATGGGTGCCCAGTCTTGAATTGCTAGGTCTGTTCGAGCATGGTGGTTGTGCCACACATCATGATGGAGGGTATGCTCAACGTGAAGGCGGGACTTCGTCTCCACAAAGACTGTGTGGTGGTCACTCCTACCGATACTTTCATGGACAGACGCATCTGCAGCAGGCAGGTTGGTGGGGATGAGGTCAAGTATGTTTTTCCCTCTTATTGGTTCCCTCACCATCTGCCACAGACTCAGTCTAGCAGCTATGTCTTTTAGGACTCGGCCAGCTCGGTCAGCCGTGGTGCTACCGAGCCACTTTTGGTGATGGACATTGAAGTGATGAATTAGTACTTCCTCCAAATGGTGTTCAACAAGCACTGATTCATCAACTTAAGGAGGGTGGTACCTGGTAATCAGCCTTGCCCATCTTTGCCATGATGCTGTGAGACCTCATGGGGCCTGGAGTCGATGTTGAGAACTCCCTCCCAACTGTATGCCACTGTGCCACCACCTCTGCTGGGATGGTGATGGTGGTGTCTGGGATATTATATGTAAGATATGGTTCAGTGATGTCAGACTATTGCTTGACTAGTCTGTGGGATAACTCTCCCAATTTTGGCACTAACCCCCAAATGTTCATAAGGAGGACTTTGCAGGGTCAACAGGGCTGAGTTTGCCATTGTTGCTTCCGGTGCACAGGTCGATTCCGGGTGGTCCGTCCGGTTTCATTCCTTTTTTGAGACTTTGTAGCGGTTTGATACAACTGCGTGACTTGCTGACCATTTCAGAGAGCATTTAGGAGTCAACCACATTGCTGTGGGTCTGGAGTCACATGTAGGCCAGACCAGGTAAGGACAGCAGATTTCCTTACCTGAAGGGCATTAACGGACCAGATGGGTTTTTACAACAATCGTCAATGTTTTCACGGTCATCGTTAAACTTTTATTTCCAGGTTTTTTCATTGAATTCAAATTCCAACACCTACGTGGCGGGATTTGAACCCGGGTTCTCAGAGCCCGGGTCTCTGGATTACTAGTCCAGCGAGTAGAGTAGGTTTCATCAGTTTACATCCTTTCCCCCCCCCAACACCTCCCACTCTAGTGGTGGGTGTCACAGTGGGCAACAGATGGCGGGCTCCCACAAATCACATGATTTGAGCAGATGCGATGCTGCTTTATTAGATTGCAGGTTACAAGAACTACAGCATTTTTCCTTGTTGCTTAAATTTTTACTATTATACAGGCAGATATTGCTTGGTATTGCTCACATTGAGTTGGAAAATATATTGTCCTAAAACAGCTGGGTTATCAGCAAAATGCGACAGGGGAAGTGTCACGTGTACAGGAAGTGCCCACTACAGGAAAGACATTTCACATATTATACACTAATACGCTTTCCATTGAGCAACTCACTATTGGAATGTTATATGCAGAATATGGCCAGCAGTGCAGTGTGATTTTCACTTCTGGTACTTGGTTTCAAACTAAGGCTAGAAGAAATGGGACTGAGTGGGTGGAAAGGGAAAGGTATAGTAGGAAGTTGATGGGATGCTGTGGGAGCAGGAGGGTAAAGGTGGGGGCGGGAATGGGAAGGGAGTTACTAGAAGACTGCAGATTGTATTTTCTCTGCAACCAGTGGTGGAAAATACAGCCTAGTTCCTTTTCTTACGACAACATACATTCCAACCATTACCCTCTCCACTCTCGAAAAGAGAGGAGAAAAGAGAAGGCAGACAGTTGACCTGATTTGGGTCTTCAAGATTACGAAATGTTTGATAGGGTAGACATAGACAAGATGTTTCCCCTTGCAGACAAGACCAGAATAAGGAGCCATAAACATAAAATAGTCACAAATAAATCAGGAGACACAGTGGCTGGAATGAGGAACTGGCTAGCACAAGTTGAGGCAAATAGCATAGATGCATTTAAGGGGAAGTTAGATGAGCTTGATCCAAAGGAGAAGCGAGTTAGCCAAGACAAGCTTTGACAGAATGAAGGACATGTTAACATCAAAGAAACTGAACCAGAATTTTAGGAAAAGAATGTGGAGGCGCTACATTTTGTCATCTATGTTATATACCTCAGAAACATGGGCTAAAGAGACTGTTGATGAGCTGAATGCATTCGAGATATATATAGGAGGATGTTCTGCATATCCTTCATAGACAAAGACTAATGAATGCTGGAAATGGCTGAGAAAAGAGGAAATTAGTGAAGAAAACAGAATTTAGAGCATAACATCAAAAAGGTACAATACTTTGTCTACTACCTGCTATCATGATGTAACCAAAGATAGTTACTGGAGGGAAAAATGGAGAGGGAAGCAGAGAAAATGGATGACAGATGTAATGGACTGGATGCAGTTGACCTATGCAGAATGTGTAAAGGCAGTAAAAGACAGAAAAGGTGAAGATCCAAAGCAGTCAATCTTCTGGAAAGGAAATGGCACCAACAAACGAGCAAAGATAAGCACATGAGGGAGAGAAAGGATTAGAGAGATATGTTAACAGGGTTAGAAATTGGAAACAGGGTTATGCTGTGTGAAGCATAAACAAAGGCATGAACCAGTTGGGCCGAATGGCCTCTGTGTTGTAAATACTACATAACTTTGTAAGAAAAAGGTCAGAGTGAAGTGCAAGAGGAAAGAGAGAGAGACAGAAGCAGCAGAGCAGAGACAGATTAAAAAAAAACGACAAAATAAAAAAGTGAGAGACACACCAATTCATGTGACACTTTGTGCAACACAACAGAAGACTGAGTAGCACAATGACATTCCTGGTCACGGGTAAATTTTTCAGGATTCCACTCTTGGCATGGGGTCTAATTTAACAGGAGCACTTTAGAAAATCAGGCATGCAATTCAACACACCTGATTTGCCACACTCCCATGAAAATCAAAGTGTATAATTGCCATTTAGAATTTGAGTTTTAGTTTAGTGCATCATTTACATTTGAGACACAGTCCAAGTCTCACATGCATAGAGCAGAGTGAGCAAGTTTATTGCTCTATAGACATCCAGTTTGGGAAGCAGACTCACTGCTAGCTAATGTTCGAAGTTTGCTTAGGGCTACACTTGCTTTGGCAATTCTTGCATATGTCTTGTCATCAACATAGACAGCTCGAGAGAGTGTGCTACTAAGATAAGTGAACTTATCCTCTGCTGAGAGGTTCTAGTCATGGACTAAAAGCTTGGGCTCAAGGTAGGGCTTTAGTTTTCTTTGTCTTGATTATAAGACTGAAACTGTCACATGCATTGGCGAACAAGTCCCTGTTATGTTGCATGGCCAGCTTTGATCTAGCAGTTAATGCACAGTCATTGGCAAACAGGAGATCGTGAAGTATGTCCCTGGAGACCTTGGTTTTTTCCAGCATCGTCTAAGATCGAGCAGCTTCCCATCCATGCGATATCTGGTTTCAATGTCAGGATCACCATCATGGAAGGCATCGGACAGCATGGCGGAGAAAAACATGCTGGAGGGTTGGCGCTAGCTGCAGCCCTGCTTAACTCCATTAATGATTGGGAATGGGTCAGAAGACTCACCATAATCCAGAACACGCTTCAGCATGGAGTCGCGGAGCTGTCGAACTGTTGTGATGAATTTCTCAGGGCAATTAAATTTCTCCATTATTTTACAAAAGCCTTCATGTCGAAGGCCTTGGTCAGGTCAACAAATGTGGTGTAGAGGTCTATGTTCCATTCTTGGCATTTCTTGTGGAGTTGTCTAACCATGAACACCATATCAGTAGCTCCTCAACCTTTTCCGAAACTGCACTCGCTCTCTGGCAGCAGATCCTGGTTGAAATGTTGCAATAAGTGGTTCAGAAAGATTTTGGAAGGTTTTGCCAGTGACGGAGAGGAGTGAGATTCCTCTACGATAGTTGCAAGATTGGCGTGTTTCTTTCTGCTTGTATAGGTGGACAATGGAGATATCTTTGTATTCTTGCGCTATGACAAAGTCTATGGAGCAATAGTCCTGCCCACTCTGCTCCATGTATGAGATGTGGACTGCGTACCAGTGTCAAGCCAAGAAGCTCAATGACTTTCAGTAAGCTGTCTTTGGAAGCTTCTGAAAATCAGATGACAGGACAAAATGCCAGATACTGAGGAGCTCACTGGAGCTGGCATGTCAAGCATCCATACCATATTGAGACAGTCACAACTGATTTGGTTGGTTTTATGTCGCCAGAATTCCTGACACTCACTTAACAATGCAAATCTTCTATGGAGAGCATGAGTCTAAAGTATGCTCTTATGGCGGTCAAAGGAAGCATTGCAAAAGGGCGCTAAGGATTTTGCTTAGAAGTTTTGATATTGACCCCGAGTCCTGGGAGAAGTTCGCCCAGGATCGCTGCACCTGGCACTGGCGCGACCAAATAAAAAAGGGTGCAGCCTTCTTTGAAAGCAAGTGCACATCAAATGCAGACAGAAAACACAGAGAGGAAATCCCGAGCCAGCAACTCATCCAAAATGCAATCACCTGCAACCTGTCCTATTGCAGCAGGACCTTCCAGGCGCAGATCGTCTTACCAGACACCCACCAGAACTACCAAACAGCTGAGATAATGGACATGGTCATCTTCACCTCCAAGGGTGAACAACACATTTGATATACGCAGTACAAGTGTTATGACTGCCACAATGGATAGGATGCTTTCTTGCTTTAGTAGGTAGTTTTTGGGTGATGTATTGCACTGTGCCATGATTCTTTGATTCTGGTACTGATGCCAGAGAAAGTTCATCAGCAGTTAGCAGGTCAAGCTGCTAGGTTGACAGCTACCACTTGCTGCTGACATTGAGTACACAGTTGCTTCAGCGTCTTGACAAACTAAAATCGCAATATGGCAGATCTTTATTTCTTACTCTACTGCAGAGAATCCTCAGGAGTTGGAAGAGAGCAATGAAAAGGCACTTTTATACTGGCATTCATTTAGTTCAGTTCATGGAAGAGTGGAGTTCATGTCCTGCCTCCCCATATTTACACTTCTAAAATTGGCTCCTTTATTCTGCTGGCAGATTCTGAGACCAACTGAATCAAAATATTATCATCCAATGCTATCAACGGCCCTTTTGAAATGATGGATGTATGATTAAGCAACTGCAGAGTTGTTAATGTTGATTAACAGCTATTTGTATGTAAATTGAAATATGCTGAATGGATAGCAAGTAGGTAGGAAATCTTTTTCTTCTCGGTAGTGCACAAAACTGCTTTTATGTTCATTTTCAGCTGTTAGTTTCCAATATGTAATCTCTTGCAGCGAACATTACCAGGAAACTAAAAAATTAAAGTGAGATACTCTGTTAGAGGAGTTCAAAAACTGCCTGTCATCCAACCTTGAAACCTATGTGGAGGAAGAGCTTCAAAAGCCGGAGAAGCGACTTTCGTGGCAGACAACTATGAATTGGCCCACAAGCATCAAACTCAGAATAAACCTGGGTTTGGTAACTCCAATAAGCTAGGGAAAGATAGGGTGGAGGTAGATGAAATGGAAACAAGCTCCAGGGAAAATGAGAGTAGGGAAGGAAAATGAGAAACAACTGAGAAGGGAGTAGGGTGAATTAGAGTCAAATTATGTACAGAGAAATTTAAAAAAAAATTTGCATTTATAGAAGGACAAGGGCAGCAGGCACATGGAAACACCACTACCTGGGAGTTCCCCTCCAAACCACTCACCATCCTGACTTGGAAATATATCGCTGTTCCTTCACTGTCACTGGGTCAAAACCCTGGAACTCCCTCCCTAACAGCACTGTGGATGTACCTACACCACATGGACTGCAGCAGTTCAAGGAGGTGGCTCACCACCACCTTCTCAAAGCTAATCAGCAAAGCCCACATTCCATGAATGGATTAAAAAAAAATTTGCAACTTTCAGGACCTCAGGGTGTTGCAAAGCGCTTTATAGCCAATTAAATACTTTTCATAGGGTCATGGGGCAGAATCTTCCAGTCGGTGTGCGGAGGCGGGCCCGACACGCCGTCGTGTAAAATGACGCACAATGACATTGGGCATTTTACACGTCGGCTGCGCGCCTACTGAAATGTTAAGGGCCTATTAAGGCCATTAAGAAATTAATTAAAGTCCTTAAGAACGCCGCCTGTCCAACCTTAAGGCTAGTGAAGCGGCCTTCATGTTTTTCAGGAAACCTCATCCACTGGCAGGATGAGGTTTCCTGAAGCTTTTATAAATAAAATTTCCCACCTTTACAAACATGTTCCAATTCACGTGACACAGTCACATGAGGGGACATGTTTGAATAAATTTTATTAATTGATTCCTTAATTTTTTTCATATCCATTCAATCTCCCTGAGGCAGCTCTGGCCCCGAATCTCCCTCTTCCCTCCCACCTGCACAGGTAGCATGGAGCGCTACTGGCCGCACGTTACGCTGGGCAGGCCTTAATTGTAAAAAGTGTAAAATGGGGGCATGCAGCCTATCGGCTCTGCACCCGCCCCCACCCAGCCTGCCCACCATAGGAAAAATCCAGGCCACAGAATGGTTACAGCACAGAAGGGGGCTATTTGGCCCATTGAGTCCGTGGCAGATCTCTGCGAGAGAAATTTAGCAAATTCCACTTCTGGGCTCTCTTCTAAACCCACAATTTTTTTCTCTTTTCAGGTACTTATCCAATTCCCTTTTGAAAACAATGATTTGAATCTTCCTCCACCACCCTGATTTTGTGCTCACGTCTTAGAGTGAGACTTGAACCCTATCTTATTTATTTGTTCATGGGATGTGGGTGTCACGAGCTAGGCCAACATTTATTGCCCATCCCTAATTGCCCTTGAGAAGGTGGTGGGGAACAGCCTTCTTGAAACACTGCAGTCCATGTGGTGTAGGTACACCCACAGTGCTGTTAGGGAGGGAGTTCCAGGATTTGGATCCAGCGACAGTGAAGGAATGGTGATCATAGTCCCAAGTCAGGATGGTGTGTTGCTTGGAGGGGAACTTGCAGGCGGTGGTGTTCCCATGCGTCTGCTGCCCTTGTCCTTCTAGATGGTAGAGGACACGGTTGTGGAAGGTGCTGTCGAAGGACCCATGGTTAGCTATTCACCAGGGCAAAAGTTTTAGCTCAGCAGGTGGGCGCACGCCTGACCCGCTAGAGTGTGAAATGACACACGTTGACATTGGGCGAGAGTCCCGACGTCAATGCGCAGTCGCGTGATATTTCGGTCGGCAGCGCGCCCACCGACAATTAAAAGATCTGTTAAAGCCACTAAATTATCAATTAAGTTACATTTTCTCACTGCCCCTCCAACCTTACGGTTGGCAGGCAGGCGAAAAGGCCAAGCGGCCTTTTTAGGAAACCTCATCCATGGGTGGGAAGAGGTTTCCTAAAGCAAATAAAAAGAAAAGAAAATTTTTAAAACTTAATTTATAACATGTCCCTGCTCATGTGACAGAGTCACATGAGGGGGCATGTTTTATTACATTTTGAAGTTTTTTTTTAATAACTCTTCTGAAGCGCGCACTCGCGCACATGCACTAAGTTTGCACTAGCCCTACTTACACAACCACCCTCACCACACAGGCAGCACTGGCGCTTACGTTTCATGCTGGGCGGGCATTAATTAGCCCACCCAGCATGAAATTACCTTCCGGCCCTGATCATGGGCAGCGGTCGGCTTCTCGACCACCCCCGCTGAGCCTGACAAAAAAGGGCAAGATTCTGCCCCAAGAGTTGCTCACCAATAGACTGGGCCTGTATTCTCTAGAGAACAGAAGAATGAGAGGTGATCTCATTGAAGCACAAAATTCTTACAGGGCTCAACAGGGTAGATACAAGAGGGATATTTGCCCTGGCCGAGGCGTCCATAACCAGGGGACACTGTCTCAGAATAAGAGGTAGGCCATTTAGGACTGAGATAAGGAGGAATTTCTTCATCCAGAGGGTGGTGAAGGAACAGCAATTATAGTTCCAAGTCAAGATGGTGTGTGGCTTGGAGGGGAACTTGCAGGTGGTGGTGTTTCCATGCATCTACTGTCCTTGCCCTCCGAGGTAGTAGAGGTTAAGAACATAGGAACTAGGAGCAGGAGTAGGCAATTCAGCCCCTCAAGCCTGCCCCGCCATTCAATACAATCATGGCTGATCTTATTTCGGCCTCAACTCCAATTTCCCGCCTTCTCCCCATAACCTTTCAACCCGTTACTGGTTAAAAATCTGTCCATCTCCTCCTTAAATTCATTCAGTGTCCCGGCATCCACTGCACTCTGAGGTCGTGAATTCCACAGATTCATGACCTTTTGAGAAAAGTAATTCCTCCTCATCTCTAATTTAAATCTATCACCCCGTAGCCTAAAACTGTGGCCTCTCGTTCTAGAATGCCCCACAAGGGGAAACATCCACTCCACTTCTACTTTGTCTATCCCCTTTAGCATCTTATATACCTCAATAAGATCTCCTCTCATCCTTCTAAACTCTAGCGAGTATAGGCCTAAACTGCTCAATCTCTCCTCATAAGACAAGCCCCGCATCTCTGGAATCAATCTAGTGAACCTCCTCTGAACCGCTTCCAATGCAACTACAATCTTCCTCAAGTAAGGGGACCAAAACTGTGCACAATACTCCAGGTGCGGTCTCACCAATGCCTTGTACAGTTGCAACAACACTTCCCTATTTTTATACTTTATTCCTTTGGCAATAAATGCCAAAATTCCATTTGCCTTCCTTATTACCTGCTGTACCTGCATACTAGCTTTCAGCGATTCATGCACAAGGACACCCAGATCGCTCTGCACTGAAGCATTCGGAAGTTTCTCTCTATTTAAATAATAAGTCGCCTTTTTATTCTTCCGGCCAAAATGGATAACCTGACACTTATCCGTGTTAAACTCCATCTGCCAAATTTTGGCCCATTCACCTAACCTGTCCATATCCATTTGTAAATTTCTTATTTCTTCATTGCAACTTACTTTCCCACCTATTTTGGTGTCATCTGCAAACTTAGCGGTAGTACCTTTTATCACTGAATCCAAATCATTAATATAGATCATAAATAGTTGGGGCCCAAGGACCAAACCCTGTGGCACCCCACTAGTAACAGCTTGCCATCCAGAAAAAGACCCATTTATCCCGGCACTCTGATTTCTGTTGGTTAGCCAATCCTCTATCCAAGCTAATATATTACTCCTGACTCCATGTGATCTTATCTTGTGTATTAATCTTTTGTGCAGCACCTTATCAAAGGACTTACGAAAGTCCAGATATACTACATCTACAGGATGCCCATTATCCTTTGCTTGTCACATCTTCAAAGAACTCTAGCAAATTAGTCAAACACGATTTACTCTTCATAAAACCATGCTGGCTCTGATGGATTGCATTTTGACTTTCCAAATGCCCCATTCCAACAATTTCCCAATGACAGACGTTAAACTAACTGGTCTATAGTTTCCTACTTTCTGCCTCCCCCCCTTTTTGAATAAGGGCATTATATTAGCATTTTTCCAATCCACTGGAACCTTTCCAGAATCCAGGGAATTTTGGAATATTATAGCCAATGCATCCACTATCTCCACTGCCACTTCCTTTAAGACCCTGGGATGTAGGCCATCAGGTCCTGGGGACTTGTCACCCTTTAATTCCAATAGTTTGCACAGTACTTTTTCTCTAGTGATGGTGATTGTTCTAAGTTCCTCCTTCTCTATACCCTCTGCACTACCTGTTACTATTGGGGTGGTACTAGTGTCCTCCACCATGAAAACTGAGGGAAAACATTGATTAAGCGTCTGTGCCATTTCTGCGTTCCCCACTATTAACTTCCCAGTCTCATCCTCCAAGGGACCAACATTCACTTTAGCTACTCTCTTTCCTTTTATATACTTGTAGAAGCTTTTGCTACCAGTTTGATATTTTGCGCTAGCTTTCTTTCTTAATTTACCTTTGCATTTTTAATTATTTTTTAGTAACCCTTTGTTGATCTTTAAAAGTTTCCCAATCTTCCAGCCTGCCACTGATGTTTGCAATTTGCCTTAGTTTTTGCCTTTATGTTATCTTTAACTTCCTTGCTTAGCCATGGATGCTTTTCCCCCCCTCTTACCATCTTTCTTCCTCTTTGGAATATATTTTACTTGGGAGGAATTGAATATCTCCTTAAATATCTGCCACTGTTCATCAACTGTCCTACCTTATAGACTTCCTGCCCAGTCCACTAGGGCCAAATCTGCCCTCATGCCTATGTAGTTACCTTTGTTTAACTCCAGAACCCTAGTGTGGGACTCAAGTTTCTCACTCTCAAACTGAACTTGAAATTCTAGCATGCTGTGATCACTCTTCCCTAGAGGATCCTTTACTATGAGATCATTAATTAATCCCATCTGATTACACAAAACCAAATCCAGAATAACCTGCTCCCTGGTTGGTTCCACAACATGTTGCTCCAAGAAACAATCTCTAATACTCTCTGTAGGCTCTCCCTCGAGGCTATCCTTGCCAATTTGATTAGTCCAGTCTATACGCATATTAAAATCACCCATGCTTATTGCCGTGCCTTTCCTACATGCTCCCGGTATTTCCTGGTTTATACTGTGCCCTACTGCTGAACTACTGTTTGGGGACCTATAGATTACTCCCACCAGGGACTTCTTTCCCTTGCTATTTCTTATTTCTACCCAGACTGACTCTATGTCTTGCTCTCCAGTGCCTATATCATTCCTCACTATAGCATTGATCTCTTCCTTTACCTATAAAGCTACACCACCTCCTTTTCCTTTCTGCCTATTCTTCTGAAACACTGAGTACCCTTGGATATTCAACTCCCAAACCTGTTCTCCCTGTAACCACGTCTCAGTAATCGCCACCAAACCATATCTATTTATCTCTATTTGCGTTGTTAATTCATTAGTTTTATTCTGAATGCTACGCGCATTCAGATACAAAGCCTTTAAGTTTGCCCTATTGTCAATTTTCCCTACTCTTATATGATTCTTTGGTGCAATATGGCATTCACACACTCTGTCCCTTCCTTTCAGTTTTTGGTAACAATCGGCCTTGTCACTAACCTGCACTCTTACCTTCTCCTTAAACTTTGATTTTTTTATATTTCCATGCAACTGAACCCTCCTCCCCACTATTTAGTTTAAAGCCCTATCTACAACGTTAGTTATGCAATTCGCCAGGACACTGGTCCCAGCGTGATTCAAGCGGAGCCCGTCCGAACGGAATAGCTCCCTCTTTCACCGGTACTGGTGCCAATGTCCCATGAATTCGAGCCCATTTCTCCCATACCAATCTTTGAGCCAATTTTTGAGGTTGCGGGTTTTGAAGGTGTTGTTGAAGGAGCCTTGGTGAGTTGTTGCAGTGCATCTTGTAGATAGTACACACTGCTGCCCCTGTATATCAGTGGTAGAGGGAGTGAATGTTTATGGTAAGAGGAGAGAATGATACCAACTGAGCCACAGCTAAGAAAGAGAGAGAGAGAAAAACAGGGGCAGGAAGAAAATGTAAGAAAAGAAAAATTGAAATCTATTAAGAAAGATTTACCACCTACAGAAGTAATTTCTGGCCCAGAGAGATTGAGTGGCATTGCAGGAACATAAGTCCTGCATTGAAAGGGTCCTTACACTCTTAAGTACCAGCTCCAACATTCTGCACTGAGCTTAATTCACATTTACTTGAAGCAATTTCTTGAAACTCACAGGATGGTTGACAGTGAGCTGTTGTTGTAGCAAGGCTGGAAGCAGTGTGCCACAAATTGTCCAGCAATTAGTTGCAACGTGTAGGGTATCTCTTCCTTGCTACTGTTTGCATGTGCATTAAATTTGCTATTTTCCCAGGAAATTCTAGCCATTATCTTAAGACAATATCCAAATAAGCTATCATGAATACACTTTCCACTGATGTCTTGGCGCTAGAACTTTGCGCAAAGCCAAATTGTTGTCATGAGGCTGCTCATATAACAGTAATTATTAAAACAAAAATGGTTCAACTTGACTGTTACTTCAAATTCCCCTCACAAATGGACATATAAATTGAATTCACAATGACACTAGAGGAACATCCAATTTAATCCACATGTAAAGGTCTCCTCACACAAAGAATAAATGGGCATTCAGAGACCCCTAACTGATAGCCTGCCTCACCTCCAATTGGGTTCTCCAACCCTTTTCCTCCTCTTCCCTCCCACCATCACCAGGGATACGCAACATAGTGTGGAAGACTAAAAATCCAGGAATACTCAAGAAAAGAACTGAATTACTAAAATTGAAGCTGCCAAGTTAAACAGAGCTCTATGAGGTTTTGCTTTCCAAGTATTTCAAATATTTCTGTTCCTAGTTAAATTAGTGCCTTGTTAATTACAGTCCCTTGTTCTCACTCATTTGCCATTCAGTTCCCCTTTACCATGAAGTCGCCAGCAAGTCCCATGTGCCAGCCGTTCCTCATGTTACTGCACCAGTTCATGCTGCAGTTATTCTCTGCAAACATCTGTAAGATTTGCACTCAACCTTTCCATAACGTTCATTGAAACTTGTTGGGTCATTATAACTCTGGGAGACCATTTGAAATACAAGATAAATATTTAGAAAACAAAGTGAGTGAAAATCGCACGTAACTATGCCATTCAACTGTAAATTGATGAAAACTAAACCCACCTTTACATTATAGAAGCCCAAGTGTTTCCATTTGTCATATGCACACTACAGTATTTAATGTCTTGGAACTAGCACCAGATTTCCAAAAGACAGGTTCTCTGCACCACTTGAGAGCCCAGTGAGGTGATGCCTGACTAAAAAGCAGAAGAGACAAAGCGGTGCAGGCTACTAGCACGCCCTGGAAAATAGGCAATGCAAAAATATTAGTGTGGAGATGTATATATTCCTGCTTTAAAAGACTGAGGGAGGTAGCACAGATGGAGAGGACCACAAAGCTTGTGGGAGGAATGTGGAAAACAGCAGAGAAGAAACTCTTATCTGGCAGAACTTCCATCATGAATACTGAGAGACAAAACTCAAACATGTTTCTTTTCCATGCTGTAACTCCCGAGTGAAATACATCAAAAATGAACTCCAAGTGAAAAAAGAAACAGCAGGCCTTCAATAATTTAAAAAAGTACAACAATTCTGCTCTTTGTATTTTGGCTTCTCTTTGGCAAAACAGGTAAATAAATTCACTAATAATAAACAAAGGGAAGGACATTTGAAAGGCTTTCTGCAGTAAATTGTGCTGACACATGTAACCTGTCAAACTGCATTCACTAAAATAGAGGGGAAAATATTCAAGTGAAAATTCCCAAGTTTTGTGTAAACCAAGAAGAAACAATTGCAATTCAGAGAGTTTACTATATAAATACATATAAGAGAATAGTGTAACCTATCCACACTATTTCAAACTATTAACTGTTAGAATCACAATTTCCTCAACTTGCAAAATGCACCTTATGAAATGTTTATAATTGACAGTATAAAACTTTGAAGTGCTTAGGACAAAGCTGTTAAAACAATAAATAGCTAACAAAGATAGAATTGAATTTAGGACAAGTTCTTATTTGAACACTAAGCTGAGAACCATATTTTCGAAGTAGCTGGGAATCTCCCTTAAAGGGGCACAAGGATGGCTGGTGGGAAAAATTGAAAGGGCGAGATTAAAACAATAGAGAATGGAGGAAAGCACTTTACTGAGACTGTCAAGAGCTTTACCTTCAACTTACACTGATTGAGAGATACTTAATGCTGGGGCTAAATTTTAAAATTGTGATTTGGATGAGGGAACCAAATGTAATATTTCCAAGTTTGCTGATGACACAAAACTAAGTGGGAATGTGAGTGGTGAGGAGAATTTAAAGAGGCTTCAAGGCGATTTAGACGGGTTGAGTGAGTGGGCAAATACATAGCAGATGCAGTATACCATGGATAAGTGTGAAGTTATCCACTTAAGTTGGAAAAACAGAACGGCAGAGTATTATTTAAATGGTGATAGATTGGGAAATGTTGACAAAGAGGCCTGGGTGTCCTTGCACAACAGCCTCTGAAAGCAAGCATGCGGGTGCAGCAACCAGTTAGGAAGGCAAATGGTATGTTGGCCTTCATTGCAAGAGGATTTGAGTACAGGAGCAAGGATGTCTTACTGCAGCTGTACAGGGCCTTGGTGAGACCACACCTGGACTAGTGTGTGCAGTTTTGGTCTCCTTACCTAAGAAAGGATTTACTTGCCATTGAGCGAGTGCAGCGAAGGTTCACCAGACTGATTCCTGGGATGGCAGGATTGTCGTATGAGGAGAGATTTGGTTAACTAGGTCTGTATTCACTGGAATTTAGAAGAATGAGAGGGGATCTCATTGACACATACAAAATTCTGCCAGGGCAGGACAGACTGAATGCAGGGACGATGTTTCCCGTGGCTGGGGGGGGTGATGGGTCAAGCGCATGGGGTCACAGTCTCAGGATATGGGGTAGACCATTTAGGACTGAGATGAAGAGAAATTTCTTCATTCAAAGGGTGGTGAATCTGTGGAATTCTCTACCACAGATGGATGTGGAGGCCAAGTCACTGAATATATTTAAGAAGGAAATAGATAGATTTCTAGACACTAAAGGAGTCAAGGGGTATGGGGACTGAGTGGGAGTATGACGTTGAGATAGAGGATCAGCCGTGATCATATTGAATGGCGGAGCAGGCTCAAAGGGCTGAATAGCCTGCTCCTGCTCCTATTTTCCATGTTTTCTACACAAATGTTCCATTTTGTTATGACCGTGATGGGAAGAGTGCGCAAATTATCAAGCCACACTACTCCGCTGACTGCACCATTAATCTAAATGTTTAATTTTCTCATCAAAATGGCCAATTGTGTACCTATACCTCTAGTACCCAGAAGAGACTCTCACCAGGCTTCTTTCAAAAATTCACAATGATTAATTTATTTTAAAACAAAACTTAATTTAACAAGTTGCAAGTACTGGTTAACACACAATTATAATTGGGAAGTATAACTATCTAACTCTTCCTAAAGAATTCCCCCAAGCGTGCACACACAGACACACACACAGACAAACAAAAGACAAACAGATAGGATCTCTCTGCAGAGACGGGCATTAGAAAATAAATGGTCTCGATGTTGGTCCTGGTGGATGCTTGGAAGTTCTCACCACTGGTCTCAGCTTTGCAGGTCCAAACACAGGCTAGTTACACTCAGTGCTTCCTCCAAGTGAAGATCGACATGGAGGAGTAATGATTCATCAGCAGAGGGAGGACGGTACGTGGTAATCAACTGGAAGTTTCCTTTCCCAAGTTTGACCTGATGCCACGAGACTTCATGCGTTCTGGAGTCAATGTTGCAGACTCCCAGCTGTTGCTGGACTGGTCTGTGAGATAGCTCTCCCAATTTTGGCAGATGTTCATAAGGAGGACTTTGCAGGGTCGACAGGGCTGACCTTGCAGTTGTCGCTTCTGGTGTCTAGGTTACTGCCAGGTGCCCTGACGGTTTCATTCCTTTTAGAATTTGTAGCAGTTTGATACAACTGAGTGGCATTTCAGAGGGCATTTAAGAGTCAACCAAATTGCTGTGGTCACATGTAGGCCAGACCAGGTCAGGAGGGCAGGTTTCCTTCCCTAAAGGACATTAGTGAACTGGATGGGTTTTCGACAATTGAGAATGGTTTCATGGTCATCCAGATTTTTATTGAACTCAAATTCCACCATCTGCCATGATGGGATACGAACCCAGGTCCCCAGAGCATTCCCTGGGTCTCTGGATTACTAGCCCAGTGACAATACCATAACGCCGCCACCTTCCCGGACCCAAATGAATTACAATTTCTCAAATTGCATGTCACATAAACAAATGTAGAGCATTACATTAAAGCCAGTACCTTAATTATTGATATAGATATAAAGAGTAGAACAACCAAAAAAGAAACCTCTACTGGATCACACAACATACCATAGTCATTTAGACTTGCCCGAATTGCCTCTTCTAATTGTTCCTCCTCAGTCTTTCCTCCCGTATAGTTTGTCCTGTAGTTCGAGGCATCATAACTAAATTCATTGTAACCAGAGTACCCTAGGATTTATAAAAACAGACAACTTCTAATTAGGACAATCACATTTGGGTGTGGGGAAGAAAGAAAGCAATTAGACTATATTCGTTTTATACAAGCAGATAGTATGGGCAATTCTGGATAGTTTTTCAGGTGCTGAAGGTATATTGGAGTGTGGTCATTATATAAAACTAAAGGGATAAGCAAGTTACTAAATGATCATTTTTTTAGGTGTTATTTGAGGGATAAACTTTGGCCAGGACAACAAGAAAAAGCCCCCTGCTCTTCTTCAATGAATGTCATGGAATCTTTTACATCCAACTGTAAAGGCAAATGGAGTCCTGGTTTAAGCCTCTCATCTGAAAACCGACAGTGCTGCACTGAAGTGGCAATCTAAAGTTTGTGCTCAATTGTCTGGCTCTTTATAAATAATTGCAAATTTGCTGTAAAGATATTCAAGAAGGACAGGCCAACCCTTTTCAGAGTCTGATGATTTCCTACCAGATGCCAGCTACAGAAAATAGACTCCACTAATTAGTTTGCTAACTTTATATTCAGAATCGTCCTGCTTAGGTCTTTGGGGCTATAATGGATCACATTGTTTGGGTTGTGACAAAATTAGGAACACAGGAGAGGAGTAGGCCATTTTGCCCCTCAAGCCTTTTGGCCATTCAATGAGATCATGGTTGATCTGTGATCCAACTCCATTTACCATATCCAACTCCGCATACAAGGCCTGATGGCCTACACCCTAGGGTCCTAAAAGAGATAGCTGCAAAAATAGTGGTTGTGTTAACTTTGATTTTCCAAAATTCCTTATATTCAGGAGTGGCCCCACAACATTGGAAGTTGGCAAACGTTATACCACTTTTCAAGAAAGGGAGAAGAGAGAATGCATCGAATTATAGGCCAATTAGCCTAACTTCAGTTGTGGGAACATGCTGGAATCTATATTTAAAGGAAGTCTTAACAATGCACTTAGAAAAGCAAAGTATGATTAGAACAAGTCAACATGGTTTTATTAAAGGGAAATCTTGTTTGACAAACTTAAAGAGTTTTTTTGAGGATGTAACTAGTAGGGTAGATAAAGGGGAACCAGTGCTATACCTGGATTTCCAAAAGGCATTTGATCAGGTGCCACACAAGAGGTTAATGGGCAAAATAAGGGTTCATGGAGTTGGGACTAATATATTAGCATGGATAGAGGTTTGGTTAGCAGATAGAAAAGAGCGTGGGCATAAACGTGGCTTTTTCAAGTTGGCCAGCAGTGAATAGTGAGGGATAGTACTGGGGCCTCAGCTATTTACAACCTATATTAATGACTTAGATGAAGAGACAGAGATTGATGTATTTAAGTTTGCTGTTGATACCAAAATAAGGTAAGCTGTGGGGAGGATACAGAGAGGCTGCAAAGACATATAAACAAGTTAGGTGAGTGGGCAACAAGATAGCAGATGCAGTATAATGGAGGGAAATGTAAGGCTATTCACTTTGTAAGAATAAAAAATAATATTTTTTAAAAGGTGAGAAACTTGTAAGTGTTGATGTTCAAAGAGACTTGGGTGTGCTAGTACAAGGAATGCAGAAAGTTAGGATTCAGGTGCAGCAAACAATTAGGAAGGCAAATGGTATGTTGGCCTTTATTGCAAGGGAATTGGAGTACAAGAATAACAAAGTCTTGGTACAGTTGCACAGGGTTTTGGTGAGACTTCATTTGGAGTACTGTGTGCAGTTTTAGTCTCCACATTTAAGAAAGAATATACTTACATTGGAGGTGCTACAGTGAAGGTTCACTAAATTGGTCCCTGGGCTGAGCGGGTTGTCCTTGATTGAGAGGCAGAGTAAATTGGGCTTATATTCTCTGGAGTTTAGAAGAATGAGGAGGAATCTCATTGAAACCTACAAAATTCTGAAGGGACTTGATCAGGTAGATGCTGAAGGATTGTTTCCATTCGTCGGGGAATCTAAAACATGGGGGCACAGTCTCAGGATAAGGGATTGATCATTTAGGACTGAGACAACGAGAAATTTCTTCACTCAAAGGGTTGGGAATCTTTGGAATTCTCTACCCTAGAGGGCTGTGGGTGTTCCATTGTTGAATACATTTAAGGCTGGGATAGAGAGATTTTTGGTCTCTCACGGAATTAAAGGGATATGTGGAGCGAGTGGGTCAATGGAGTTGAAGCCCAAGAGCAGCCATGATCGTGTTGAATGGCAGGGCAGGCTTGATGGGCCATATAATCTATTCCTGCTCTTATTTCTCATGTTCTTATTGTACCTGTGCCCCGTATCCTTTAATGCCTTTGGACAACAAGCATACATTTTTATTTTCAACTCTGCACGGTTTCCAATACTTAGAGTATGTCTTCATTAAACATGGCAATCAAGAAGTGTGATCGAAATGCATTCCTGTTGTTTCATATCAATGTCTGGCTGCCCAAAACACAGCCTATTCTTTACTTCCTCGGGACCTATTTTATGTGAATTCATCTTGATGACAGCATTCTGTGAAGCACTTTGGAACATTTACATTAAAAGGTGTTGAGCACAAATTGCTGTCTTTCAGAAAAGAGTAAATATCATCAAGAGGAGACACAATTCTTATCTGATTGTGCCATGTTTATAGAGATATAGTCTGCTCAGATTTATTTTGTGAAAGTCAGTTTTCAAAGATAGTAACTGTACTTTGGATTCAATGTATAAATGTTAGGCATTGTGGAATTCTTCAATTTTCTACTCATCATGTCAAGGCCTGTGACAGGGGTAGATGGAACACTGTAAGCAGCAACTGTGTGTACGTACATACCACAAAAGGCTTTAAGATGTTGAAAGGAATTTGGGCTCCTTCTTTCAATGGGAAACTCAGTGTGTATATAACCAGTTTGATGATTGTAGTATGTAGTCTTTTAGCTGCACCTTTCTACTTGTGCATTGTTACAAGTATGGGTCAGCCATTGATAGTTACTTGTCTAGTGAGATACTTAAATCACTTTAAGGGAGCATCAGGCCTTCCCTTAAAACTACCCACCATCTATTTGTATAATTTCATTATCCAGTAATGTAACAATAGTACCCCCTTTTGATTAAATCCCCAGGTTTTTTTTATGCTGCATTTATGCAATGGGTGACGGTGGACCACGAGGTAAGTAGGGGGTTGATCATTAAATTGCTTTACTACACAGTAAGGTGAACACACAGAAAACAGATTGATTTAATCCAAATTGGTAAAACTTATCTTCATGTAACGATATAAATAAAATGAGCATGTTACACTACCCTAGTTCAGTGGGCCACCTTATTTGACCCAAATAGAATAACTTTTCTGTGTTCTGTCTCAGCCTAGAGCAGAACTCCCTCTCCCTTTCGACTGTATATTTTTAAATCCTCCTGACTTCAGTTTGCTGCCTGTTTTCCTATGTGACTTTGTCCTTCTCTTTCTTGTTTGAACAGCAAATTGGGGTTTGGTTTCTGATTGCTCCCCTGACTGGGGTTGGACAGCAGAGCTGAAAATCAAGGCAATTACTTTCCATTGGCCAGAAGCACAAACTGTTTCTCTCTTCACAGATACTACCTGATCTGTTCAGTATTTTAGCATTTCTATTTTTATTTTGCTTTTGTATGCATTGTGAATCAAGCCGGTTACTGTACTCTTCCCTTTGAAACTACCTTCAAGTGAAATTCAACAAGAAGGGACATTATATTCTACCACCATACCACCCACTCCCAGTGTGTGTTTTTGAGGTGCTCTAGGCAGAGATAAAACTGCCCTTTTTTTAAAAACAATCTCTGCTTTCTTCCTTTAATCTAAGTTTCACTTTAGGCAATTCATACTATATGGTTTCTTTCTCTCTCTGAAGCTCTCCATTTCTTTCCTTCTCTCTTCAATTGCTAACTTCTCTGTCTGAAGTTGAAATTCAAGCTTTCACATTTCTAACTCTTGTAATCTTTTCCTTTCCTGCTCCTCTTCTTCCCACTGAAGCTTTTTTATTTCTATTTCTTTTAATCACAGAATCAGAATCACAGAATCACTGTGCAGAAGAGGCCTTTCGGCCCATCGAGTCTGCACCAACACGTGAGAAACACCTGACCTACCTACTTAATCCCATTTACCAGCACTTGGCCCATAGCCTTGAATGTTATGACGTGCCAAGTGCTCATCCGGGTACTTTTTAAAGGATGTGAGGCAACCCACCTCCACCACCCTCCCAGGCAGTGCATTCCAGACCGTAACCACCTTCTGGGTAAAAAAGTTTTTCCTCACATCCCCCCTAAAACTCCTGCCCCTCACCTTGAACTTATGCCCCCTTGTGACTGACCCTTCAACTAAGGGGAACAGCTGCTCCCTATCCACCCTGTCCATGCCCCTCATAATCTTGTACACCTCGATCAGGTCGCCCTTCAGTTTTCTCTGCTCCAACTAAAACAACTCAAGTCTATCCAACCTTTCTTCATAACTTGAATGTTTCATCCCAGGCAACATCCTGGTGAATCTCCTCTGCACCCCCGCCAGTGCAATCACATCCTTTCTATAATGTGGCGACCAGAACTGCACACAGTACTCCAGATGTGGCCTTACCAAGGTGCTATACAGCTCCAACATGACCTCCCTACTTTTGTCATCTATGCCTCAATTTATAAAGGCAAGTGTCCCTTTTGCCTTTTTCATCACCCCACTAACATGCCCCTCCGCCTTCAGAGATCTATGGACACACACGCCAAGATCCCTTTGTTCCTCAGAACTTCCTAGTGCCATGCCGTTCATTGAATACTTCCTTGTCAAATTACTCCTTCCAAAGTGTATCGCCTCACACTTTTCAGGGTTAAATTCCATCTGCCACTTATCTGCCCATTTGACCATCCCGTCTATATCTTCCTGTAGCCCAAGACACTCAACCTCACTGTCAACCATCCGGCCAATCTTTGTGTCATCCGCAAACTTACTAATCCTAACCCCCGCATGTCATCTATGTTGTTTACATAAATGACAAATAATAGGGGACTGAGCACAAATCCCTGTGGTATGCCACTGGACACTGGCTTCCAGTCACTAAAACATCCTTCTGTCATCACCCTCTGCCTCCTACAACTAAGCCAATTTTGAACCCACCTTATCAAATTACCTTGTATCCCATGTGCCTTTGCCTTCTTTATAAGTGTCCCATGTGGGACCTTGTCAAAGGCTTTGCTGAAATCCATATAAATTACATCAACTGCACTACCCTCATCTATACACCTCCTCAAAAAATTCAATCGAATTTGTTAGGCCTGACCTCCCTCTGACAAAGCCATGCTGACTATCCCTGATCAAATCTTGCCTCTCCAAGTGGAGATAGATACTCTCCTTCAGAACTTTCTCCAATAGTTTCCCTATCACTGACGTGAGATCAGTCCTTTTCTTTTCCACACTCATTTTTTTGTTTCCTTCTTTTTCTCTTTCTTCCAAATCAAGCTATTGCCTTTATCTCTTTCTATATCAAGCTGCTTCATTTGCAACTGAAGTCTTACTGCCTCCAGATGTGACACGTTAGCTTCAGGTATCCCTTCCTCCAACTTTAAATGCTGGGTAAGTACTTTAATCATATCAGCCTTATGAAATTCCGCTTTTATCTCTACCTGCACTTCATCTGCTAATTCTCTCAACTGAGTTTTAGTCAGAGATTTCAAATACTCCAGAGTTACATTTTCCACTTTAAAACCTCAACACAAAACTCGAGTTCAGAGTTCTTCTCGTATTCATGTCCCTTGGATTCGAACTCCAACCCAATCAAGGAATTTTAATAATCGCAGATGAGCCCTCAAATTTGTTATGACCACAGTTGATGTTAATTGCTGTGCAAATCAAATCCCAGAGGGAAAATTGGCTTATGGGCCATACCCTTTTATCTTGTATTCTGAAAAACAAGACAACAACATCCTGATCTCAGCAACAAGAAGCCCTGTAACACTTCTGCGATTTTAAAATTGAAAGTAAGTTATATTAACAAGAATAAGGGAAAACTTAAGCACACAAGATTACAGTTGCACAATTAAAGTTAGTCCTATAAAACAGTCCCCCAAAAGACTCTCTACATGGTCTGGCCCACAAGTACACAGCTTCCAGGCAACATTCCCTTATAGATGTTTAACTATAAAAATCCAGTAATATTACCCAAGGCAAACTGCTGTAGCTTTAATAATGGCATATGATATGACCTTTAGCTCCCTTCCTCTCTGCTGTGGAAATCCAAGACTTCAAAATTGAGAACCAAGCAGAATATAGAAGGTTCATAGGGGAGGTGAAAAAGCATATTAGAGAAGTGAAGAGGGATTATGAGAAAAGACTGGCAAAGAATCCCAAAATCCCGATAGGCATATAAATAGTAAAAGAGTGGTAAAAGGAGGAGTAGGGCTGATTAGGGATCTAAAAGGGAATTTACACATGGACAAAGGGGCCATGACTGAGGTGTTAAATAAATACTTTGCATCTGTCTTTACCAAGGAGGTAGATGCTGCCCAGGCCATGGTGACAGATGAGGAAACTGTGTCACTAGAAGGGTTCAAAATTGATAAGGAGGAAGTGTTGAATAGACTGTCCGTACTTAAAGTTGACAAGGCACTGGGACCAGACAAGATGCATCAAAGGACATTGAAGGAAGTGAAAGTAGAAATTGCAGGGGCACTGGCCATAATTTTTCAGTTTTCCCTAGACTCAGGGGAGGTGCCAGAGGACTGGAAAATTGCAAACATCACGCCCTTGTTCAAAAAAAGGTTATAAGGATAAGCCCAGCAATTACAGACCAGTTAGTTTAACTTCAGTGGTGGCAAGATTCTAGAAACAATTATTTGGGATAAAATTAATAGTCACATAGAAAAGTATGGGTTGATAAGGAAGAGCCAGCATGGATTTCTAAAGGGAAAATCATGCTTAACTAACTTGCTGCAGTTTTTTGAAGAGGTAACAGAAAAGGTTGATGAGGGTAATGCTGTTGGTGTGGTGTACATGGACTTTCAAAAGGCATTCAATACGATGCCACATACTTGAGAGAAAAGTTATTGCTCATGGAATAAAAGGGACAGTAGCAACATGGATACAAACTTGGCTGAAAAATAGGAAGCAGAGGGCAATGGTTAATGGATATTTTTCAGGCTGGAGGAAGGTTTGTAGTGGAGTTCCCCAAGGGTCGGTATTGGGTCCCTTGCTTTTCCTGATATATATTAATGATCTAGATCTTGCTGTGCAGGGGACAATTTCAAAGTTTGCGGACAATACGAACCTTGGGAGTGTTGTGAACTGCGAGGAGGACAGTGTATAACTTCAAAAGAACATAGACAAGTTGGTGGAGTGGGCATACAGGTAGCAGATGAAGTTCAATGCGGAGGTGTGAGGTGATGCATTTTGGTAGGAAGAACATGGAGAGACAATATAAAATAAGGGGTGAAATTTTGAAGGCGGTGCAGGAGCAGAAAAACTTGGGTGTATATGTGCATAGATCATTGAGGGTGGCAGGACAGGTGGTGGAGAGAGCAGTTAATAAAGCATATAGTATCCTGGGATTTATTAATAGGGGCATGGAGTACAAGAGCAAAGAGGTTATGCTGAATTTATATAAGACACTTGTTAGACCTCAGCTGGAGTACTGTGTACAGTTCTGGGCACCACATTATAGGAAGGATGTGAACACATTGGAGACAGTGCAGAAGAGGTTCACAAAATTGGTTCAAGGGACGAGGAACTTCAGCTATGAGGATAGATTGGAAAGGTTGAGACTGTTCTCCATGGAGAGGAGAAGGCCAAGAGGAGATCTGATAGAGATGTTCAAAATCATGAGGGGGCTGGACAGGGTAGATAGGGAGAAGCTGTTCCCATTCATAAAAGGATCAAGAACGAGTGGGCACAGATTTAAAGTGATTTTCAAAAGAAGCAAATGTGAGGTGAGAAAAAACTTTTTCACACAATGAGTAGTTTGGGTCTGGAATGCACTGCCTGGAAACGTGGTGGAGGCAGGTTCAATCGAGGCAATCAAGAGGGCATCAGGTGATTATTTGGATAGAAACAACGTACAGGGGAAAAGGCAGGGAAATAGGACAAGGTCATAATGCTTATTTGGAGAGCCAGTGCAGACACAATGGGCTGAATGGCCTCCTTCTCTGCCATTAAAATTCTGTGATTCTGTGAAATCACAACTACTTGTGGCAACCCAAGACTTTTCTGGTTTGACAGGATGACTGATTCAAACTACATCTTCTCACAGCCCAAAGCTCCCAGCTCAGCTCCAGCTACAGCAGCCACATTTCACAGCTACCCTAAGCTCTCCAGGGTAACTCTAAAATACCCTTTCCCCACCCCTTTCATCTCAGGTTCCATTGTTCTCAAACTTCTTTGAAACTCAAATCCTTTCAAATATAAAATCTTTCATGTCTCTATTTTGTCTTTGCTTTTGGGTCAATAAAATATAATATCCCCTCTTCTATTTACTTATTGAACTCCTGCAAAGTGCAAACATGTTTCTTGGCACCTCTGACTTCCCTCTGATATTCAAACAAACTGTCAGCATATATAAAAATGCAAATGTTACATCTAACTACTCACTTGTACCTCAAACCTAACACCTCTATCCTTTTTATGTCTTAAACCCGCATCCCCGCAACCCCCCCCCCCCCCCACCCCACCCCCCCACCCCCCACCCCGGCCCAGACAATCTGTCTCTAGTAACCTTTCCCACCTTGTTGGCATAAATGGGTCTTTTTCTGGTTGGCAGGATGTGATGAGTGGTGTGCCACAGGGATCAGTGCTGGGGCCTCAACTTTTTACAACTTGTATAAATGACTTGGATGAAGGGACTGAAAGAATGGTTGCTAAATTTGCTGATGACACAAAGATAGGTAGGAAAGTAAATTGTGAAAAGGAAGTAATGAGGCTTCAAAGTGACATAGATAGGTTAAGTGAGTGGACAAAGATCTGACAAATGGAGTATAATGTGGGCAAATGTGAAATTGTTCATTTTGGCAGGGAAAGTGAAAAAGCTTATTATCTAAATAGTGAGAGATTGCAGAACTCCGATTCAGAGGGATCTGGGTGTCCGAATCACAAAAGGTTAATATGCAGGCACAGCAGGTAACTAGAAAAGCTAATAACATGTCATTGTTTATTGAAAGTGGAATTGATTACAAAAGTAGGGAGGTTATGCTTCAGTTGTACAGAGCATTGATGAGACTGCATCTGGAGTATAATGTACAGTATTTAAAGAAAGACGTAAATGCATTAGAAGCAGTTCAGAGAAGGTTTACTAGACTAGTACCAGGAATGGGTGGGTTGTTTTATGAGGAAAGGCTGGACAGGTTAAGCTTGTATCCACTGGAATTTAGAAGAGTAGAGGCGACCTAATTGAAACCTTTAAGATCCTGAGGAATCTTGACAGGGTAGGTGTGGAGAATATGTTTCCTCTTGTGGGAGAATCTAGAACTAGGGGTCACTGTTTAAAAATAAGGGGCCGCTCATTTAAGACAGGGAGGCGGAGAAATCTTTTCTCTCAGAGGGTTGGGGGTCTTTGGAACTCTCTTCCTCAAAAGGCAGTGGAAGCAGAGTCTTTGAATATTTTTAGGGCAGAGCTAGATAGATTCTTGATTAACAAGGGGGTAAAAGGTTGTCAGGGGTAGGCAGAAACATGGGGTTGAGGTTACATTCAGGTCAGCCATGCTCTTATTGAACGGCGGAATAGGCTCGAGGGGCTGACTGGCCTACTCCTCCTCCTAATTCGTATATTTGTATGTATGAAGCCTAGGATACTGTATGCTTTATTAACTACCCCCTTAACCTGTCATGCCACCTTTAATGACTCATGCACATATACACCCAGGTCCCCCCTGCTCCTGCACACCCTTTAGAGTAGTACCCTTTATTTTATGCTGTCTCTTCATATTATTACTACAAAAATGTACCACCTCACATTTCTCTACATTGAACTTCATCTGCCACCTATCCCCATTCCACCAACTTGTCTATGTCGTTTTGAAGTTCCGCACTGTCCTCCTCGCAGTTTACAACGCTTCCAAGTTTTGTATCGTCTGCAAATTTTGAAAATTTCCCCTGTACATTGAGCTCTGTATCATTAATATATTAATCAGGAAAAGCAAGTGTACCAATACTGACACCTGGGGAACTCCACTACAGAACTGATATCTTTATTTAGAGGAGGATGGGAGAGTGGTATGACTTTCCACTGGATCTTGGGTTGTAGTGCAACAATATGTCTAATGTGTTAGAAAGTAACGATTGATCAGTTTCTGGATTTTACTCACTCCATGACACATATCAGAGAAACAAGCAGAAGAGTATCCCAAGCCAATAATTTGAGATTGTACGAGCCAATAGTCTCAAAAGCAGGATACAGAAGTTTGTAAAAGACTGGATTCAAATTTCAAAAGTGGTTGCCAGCATTAAACATCCCTACAATTTTTGTCACATTGAACAGAAGGATGATTTCAATCAAAAAACGAGAAGAGATAACGTCAGATTGTAGCTGTTATTCTATCGGCCTATATAGTAACATTTGCGCCACACAACTGCCAGGCAATGGCCACCTCCAACAAGAGAGAATCAAACTATCTCCCCTTGACATTCAATGGCATTACCTTCACCGAGTCCCCCGCTATCAACATCCTAGGGGTGGCCATTGATCAGGAACTGAACTGGTCTGTCGACAAGAGCAAGTCAGAGGCTGGGAATCCTGCAATGGGCAACTCGCCTCCTGAATCCCAAAAGCCTGTCCACCATCTACAAGGCTCTCCACTTGCCTGGATGACTGCAGCTCCAACAACACTCAAGAAGCTCGTCACCATCCAGGACAAAGCAGCCCACTTAATTGGCACCCCAGCCACCAGCTTAAACATTCACTCCCTCCACCATGACACACAGTGGCAGCATGGGAACACCACCAACTACAAGGGTCTCCCCCCACCAAACCACACACCATCCTGACTTCGAACTATATTGCTGTTCCTTCACAGTCGCTGGGTCAAAATCCTGGAACCCCCTTCCTAATAGCACTCTGGGTGTCCCTACACCAGGTGGATTGCAACGGTTCAAGAAGGCGGCTCATCACCACCTCCTCAAGGGTAATTAGGGATGGGCAACAAATGCTGACCTAGCCAGCAATGGCCACATCCCATGAAAGAATTTTTAAAAAATCTAGATTCAAGTCACATGGAAATAATGAGATGCTTTACTATCAAAAAGATTAAAGTTCTTTAGCAGATCAGAGCATCATTGGACAAGTTTCTTTTGCTTAATGAGGCTGATGCAGTTAGGTGTAGAGGCAGAAATTTTAGATTCATTCAAGTTAAGTATGTAACATGATGAGGGAAGTGCAAATTTTTTCCTTGGATAGATAAGCTAAGATGACCTCCCTGTTCTGTATTTATCTTATGACTCTGAGCATATCTATTAACCCAAGTACATTGAAAGTGGCGATGGCTCAGCAACTTATGTAGACTGTGCTTCAAAGTCCATGTTTTCAAAAATCAGTCAATGCCAAAGCATCCACATTTTGGAAGAACGCCTATGTTTTTTACAAGGCCCAGGCAAGCCCACTGCTGGACCGCTTTCACCAAACAATGGGCAGGTTAGCAAATGACTTTGCTAGTTTGTCAAATTAAGTGCATGCAAAGGCACATATTTCAGTACTGGTAGGCACTAAGCTTTATTCATGTGCACAGACGGCGCCCATATCGTTAAGCCTGACCTGTGCTGGACTGGAAGATCAGACAAACTGCAATTGGCCAGAGCTAATTTCCAAAGAAAAGTAAATGTTAAAGTTTGTGGTTGTCACATTCTTCAAAGACACTAGTGGCAGCCTCATTGGGTTTTGGGAGCTTTGGGCCTATAAACGTTATAATCGGTTTTTTTAATCAGCCGGAATAAATAAATGTACTACAGATATTTTTGGGATCAGGTGGTGCCAAGGAAGTGAGACATGGAGGTGCAGCAAGGAGAGTAAAGTCAGATCTCTTTAACATTTGATTGGATTATAAGGAAACAGGAAGATTCTTAACTACACCACATGCAGAAATTGTATAAAATGTTAATAGAAGCCAAGTCAAAATGTGAAATGAGGAAGAGCTCAAACCTTAGTTGAAATTATGACTGCTAAAAAATAATCAAAATATTGGTTCGTGATCTCAAATATTTCCTGAGAGAAGTCCCTGACCATGTTCATAGCCTCGGCACAAAATCCGAATAGCCCCCTTCTGTGCCGTTAAGATTCTGTGACTGTGTAATTACAGTGCAATATGCTTACATAAAAGTGAATCCCATTATGTTGAAATAGGAAATGGTAAAAGTTATGACATATTATGTAACAAAAATGAAACAATAAGTCAAGTGAGGAGGACAGGAAATGTCTGTAGATGTAAGAGTTTTAGGGATGTCAAATTCAAGCAGTTTCTATAAAGGGCAGCCAATCAGAAACTAAAGTTTTAAGCCAGGGCAGTAAGTTGAAAATCTATTTCATGAAGCCCTACCTTACTCGGCTTCAGAAACAAGCAGGAGTAACAATATGATGGCCACTTGCAGCACTGAAAATAATACTTGCGCTATGTCCTTTGGTATTAACGCAGCAATAATCACACATCTTCTATTTTCCTCTCTCATACATTTTAATCATTTCTGTTTCTAGCTTTATTAACTACACAGCTGCATGTGCAGTGTCACTATCATTTTGCTTTCTCTGGCTAGAGAAAGCAAGACAAGAATAAAGAACCCTGTGGCAGTGAGACTATCCCAGAATTCACAGAACCAGCGAAAATCAGGATTTACTGGCACGATACAGGATAGCTGATGATTCGGTAGAAAGTGAGGCTGTGATGTCGTATAAGACACACACAAAATTCTAGGAGTTAATAGGCTTCCACCCTTGCAAAAACAGAATTACCTGGAAAAACTCAGCAGGTCTGGCAGCATCGGTGGAGAAGAAAAGAGTTGACGTTTCGAGTCCAACATGACCCTTCAACAGAACTGAAGTATAGTTAGGAGAGGGGTGAAATATAAGCTGGTTTAAGGTGGGGGGCGGGGGGGAGAGAAGTTGAGGGTGGGGTGGTTGTGGGGACAAGCAAGCCACTGCTTGCTTGTCCCCACAACCACCCCACCCTCAACTTCTCTCCCCTCGCCCCCCCACCTTAAACCAGCTTATATCTCACCCCTCTCCTAACTATACTTCAGTTCTGTTGAAGGGTCATGTTGGACTCGAAACGTCGACTCTTTTCTTCTCCACCGATGCTGCCAGACCTGCTGAGTTTTTCCAGGTAATTCTGTTTTTGTTTTGGATTTCCAGCATCCGCAGTAGCTTTTTGTTTTTGTTTCCACCCTTGCAGCATGCGCCAACATGATGCATATTACAGATAGGGGAAATAACAAACAAGAAAAAAAGTGATGGCTGAAAACAATAAAACAAATGATTTGGTCTAGTAGGTTGTTTTTCCCAAAAACATGCTTCAGAATTTTAACAAGTTGAAATGGAATATTTTGTCATCTTGATCTCAGAGTCAGCAACAAGCAGTTTCACATCACAGACCTTTTCTCCTTTCATCTCAAGTTAGGGAATGGAATGTGAATTAGAATTAGATGAGGAAAACAAATTTAAACTAACCTTGGTTATTGATTCTGGTTTGTCGTCTAGGATAGTTGCTTGGTGAAACAACTTCTGTCAAATAAAAATAAGATATCACATAGTTAATCCAAGGTGCTTAGGACCTTAAGTCATATTAGTAAATTGAGTATCACATGAGCAATAAAACTGGTCATCCAAGTTGCCTTCCAATGTTATTTGGTCAAAATTTACATACTGTTAATTATCTTTAGTCTGGTCTACCTCATCGGATGCAATTATTTTTTTCCCTCCCAAAGTGTTTAGACTAATCATCCAACGGAATATAAATATAAGACATTCCTGGGAATGTCACATTCAAGTGAGTTATAGAATTGGAGGGAGGGAAACTTGTATGTTTATGGGAATTTATTCTTTAAAAAACATAGTAACCTGCAGATGTTAGCCATCTAAATAGGTTGTGACAGCTGTTAATACTGATTTGGCCAATAGCTGTTTGCATTGGATGTGATCTGTGAACAGATTGCCTGTTAATGGTACACATGCCCAATCTTTAACCACATTAAAAGCAGTTCAGTTGGAATGCACTAGAATTTTAGTAGAGTCACACTTATCCTTTATCCTTGGTTTGTCTGGTCTTAAATTGCTACTTTAAGTAATTATCCATTTTCTTAAAAGTAATATTAAAACACTCTTTACCTGCAGCACTTTCACATCATGAGTATTATATTTTAAATGGGCGTCCACAATTCCTAATCCATTTTGTAAAGAAGTTCTTCAACCAAAAAAGTTCGAGAACCACAGGTCTAGACTATTTCTTTACATGGAGATGGATGTCAAAACCAGTGCTGACAATGAGTGCAGATGCATTACAAAATACTAGACATTCTGCGTTGTCAAGAATTGGTTCCCTAATTTTCAGACTTTTTCAGCAAGTCCTGGAGAAATATAGGCCAACTTTACACTGTTCAAAACTATGGGCTGAATTTTACATGCCCCTGACAGGCATGTTTCCCATGGATGGGGGCACGTAAAACAGGATGGGTGTCCACCCCGCACCTTCCCGCCCACCCCTGAGCTCACCCCCATAATACCCGGCGGCGGGCAGGGCAAAATCAGCAGCCTGCCCACCATATTTAAATGAATAATCAAGGGTCAATTAGACTTGTTTTCAAGCTAACTGACCCTGGAAATACACTGCCCATGCCATAAAACGTTTGGTGGGAGTGGGCAGCCCGATTTTTTCACTGAAATGTTTAAAGGGCAGGAAAGAAGAGGGGAGGTCGCTGTTTGGGGGCTGCCCTTTGCCGAGTGCGGGATGGCCCCCTCCAAGGCTGAACCCCCCCACCTCTTTTCTACCCACCCCGCCCCTCTGCTTAACCTACCCAAACCCTCTCAGCCCAAGAACCCGGGCTTACCTATTCCAGAGATCCATTGGCCTTAGCTTTCTTCTTCTTCTTCTGCAGTCCTGGCAGTGGCCACTGACGCCTTCCTGGCGTTGCCAGGGCTGACGGAGATGCTGACCAATCAGATTGGCTGGCAGCTCCAGAGGGCAGGACTTCCTCCCCAGGTGAGGGGTGGAAGTTCCACTCAGCCCTTGTTAACCCACCCCTAAACGCTTTGTGGCTGCGTGGTGGGTCGGAGTGGAGCACGTCAGCTCCACACCAACATTGTTTCTGGGTGGGCATGCTGTCCACACCCCCTCCCCTCTATTATTCCTCCCTACGTCTCAAAGAAAAGCAACTAAGGTATTTTGGAAATGTCTCACAACAGAATATATAAATCTCAAAGTTTGGTGTCAGCATTTATCATGCACTTCTAATTCATAAACTGAGGCACTTTTTTTTACTAAAACAAAGACATATTTTAGTATGGAGAAATAGGTTCCTGAAACTTTTTCAATTAGAGCTGAGACAAGTTAGGATTAACTGATATCTGAAAAGAGCAGTCAGAACTTTATTTCCTGGAAAATGTGAGACGGCGAAATTTAAGAACTATTTCGCACATGTGTTAGAAAGTGGAGATATCCGTGGATATTTGCATGGCACTTAGCTTGGAATAGGTAGAGAATTAGACTGATGTAATACATTTTGTTTTACTGTAAATTGGTTAAGTTTTGTTTTACTAGGGGTAAGGAATAAGATAACAGAAGCAATCCTTAATATGTACTAAAGGCATTATCAGTCAATAACAGAAATATATGTGTCCCTTGAAGGTGGAAGATAACAGAAGGGTGGGCTTCTTTCCATGGTTTGAACAAAGAACTTGACATGACATAGGGCATCTTAAATCAAAAGGGAACCCTTCCTGACAAGACCTTATTGTCTCAGAAGGAATCCCAGGTTCAGCCCTGAAAAAAGGTACAACGGAAAATTTGGAAGACTTCCACTGCAGAAGGTGAAATGGAGAGCTCTCCGGAGTGGATCCATGCTGACTTCGGTCTAACACTCTTGGGTAGTTTGAAAAGTCATGAAGACACCGAAGAGAGAAAGTATGGAAAAGAAGAGCTATTTACGTAAGTCAGCCATCCTGCTCGACTTGGACACGGTCATTTAATTTTGCTGTCCCATCTTAAACTCTGATTAAACACAATATACTCACCATATTGTTTGCAATTGATCCTGTATTTTAAAGGTTAAGAGTTAACATAGGAACCCACTCTCTGCCACCCACCACTAGATCTGTCCTGTTTTCTGTAGAGGATAAACAAATCCAGAAGATCTGCATTGTTTTCGGTGAACAACGAACACAGAAATTTTTCAAGAGTACGTCAACAGTTAGCTTCGCAGCACTTCACACAAGCAAGCTACAGTCCAGCCGACAGACAGACCAAAAATGCTCCATGGGTAACCTGCCTATATTGCTGACCATGGAAAAAGGAAAAGTTGCCCCCAAGAGAGCTAGAGCACAAAAGTCAGAACAGAACAGCATTCAAATTCAGCACTCCTAGTCAACATTAATGCTCTAACATTCCATTCACTGGGTCATTTTAACACCACATACAACTGGTTGGGGTGGGGTGGGTGGGGGGGGGCGGTGGCAGAAGAGGTGATTAGAATAAATGTAAGGACATGTATTGCAATTGTTACTATTCGGCAAAAGTCTTTCAGTGTCAATGTGAAGAAATTATGTGACATGTACACCAATTCTCTGATTATCCAGTGTTGCTCTGCAAATGGTTTTAAACTATAAAATGGGTTTCTTTAAAAAAAAATTTGAAAAGCAGCTTTGCTTATGACATTTTTTAAACAAATTTCTCCTACTTGTTTTCGTATTGGTCTCCAGCACAGTCTATGGTGGTCTAGGATTACTGTAATTTACACAAAAACTTAATTAGATACAGTGCCATATGACAAGTTGCAAAGTGCAAAATAGATTCCAATGTCTAAATGATGAAAGGGTAGGCACCCAATAGTAGGTACTAAGCAGCGTAGATTGTTGCACCTACCAGCGCACACTTCCATCAAATTCTTCAAGGGTCCTTTGGTGTACAGTAATCCAACAAGAATGCCAGAAAGATGGCCAATAAAAGATGATCTAGAAGAAAATAAAACTCTTAGCAAGTGCATACTCAAAGTGACATTGATTGAGCAGTGTCTTCACAGCAGTTATTCTGACAATTAAGAGTTCGATGTTCCAGCCATTTAAAAAAAATTATGTTAATGTTAAAATGAATTGAAAGGCACTCCAGAAAATGCCAATTTATCAAAAAGCAACCAAAGTGATTACTTTCTCTCTTAAACTCCTTAAGTGAATTGTTACTACAGAGGCCTTTCTGCAATACAGACTGACAACAGCTGTAAAGTCTCATCCACACCAAAAACATACCATTTGGGAACTAAAAATGTTTTATTGAACAATTGGTGTGTATATTCCTATAAAGCAGGTCATGTCATTAATGCCGAGACCACAACTAAACCCTCCAATTATTTACCTTCACATCAAAACAAACTTCATCTACACCCAAAATTCTGGAATCTTTTAAGCCACGTAATTTGTTTGATTACGAGTGTAGTTGGACGCAAATGTGAAATTAACTGTAGGCCAGAGCATTCATGCCAGATTTGGCATGGGGGTTATTGATTGAAAAGATGGTTTGTTTGCCAAATTCACAACATTATACGTTTGTAGCTCGGGCTTGGCTGTGATGCCTCCTCTGGTAATGGATTATTAACTCTCCTGTTGGGGCTCAGACATAAATGAGATTACTTGAGCAAGGTATGAGAGAGCAACCAGCACCAATGCAGCTATACCTAGCAAGAGTCAATGGCTTGGAAAGAACGGGTGGGAGGAGAAAGAATGATAAGAGAGACATTGGGCCAGGATTTTCCACTCCGGGTCTAAGTCCCGTAGTGGGGGCAGGAGGCGAGAGTATTTCCCTCGCGGAGTCCAGTGGGAAATTGTGCCAAATCGTGTGATGCTGGGTTAATTAATTATGCAGCTGGGGGTTTCCTGACTTTGTTAGCAGGGGGACAGGCAGGAAGTTGCACGCCCCACTGTCATATCTGGCAGCCATATTTAAAAGGCGCCCGGACAGCTGCTGCTTTAACCCACTTTGGAGACCCAAAGCAGCATCAGCACCAAGGTTCAATGATTCACCTCTGGAAATACTGTTGAATGCAGCGGAGGGCAGGAGGGACATCCTGTAACCAGGGATGGAAGGAGGAGGCCCACCTGACTCACCAACCCTGCATGGGAGGCAGTGCCAGGGTGGTGAGTGCCAACAGTATGCACCAGAGGACAGCCCTGCAGTGCAGGAAAAGAGTGAGTGACCTCATCTGTGCCACCAGGGTAAGTGAACCCTCTACTGCTCAAACTCACCTCACAGAATGGGAACTGGGACATGGGCCCCAGTAGCCAGGCCACTTTGTGCTGCTCATGCATAAATGGTTCCTCAACGTGATGCATTGATACCTCATAGCTATACTGCAGTCCATGTCGTCTGCAGGTGGGGAGGTGATTGTGGGTCATTGACCCTGCCACAGAGAGCTCATATTGTGGAAGGAGGGAGGGAGGGGTCTGGCATAGAGGGCACAAGCAAGCACAGCTGATGCCATACCCTCTCGTGACCCCATCAGCTTCAGTCTCTGTGACCGCACCAGAGCAGGAGACTCAAAGTGAGCTGGGGCCCTCCAGGCCTGGACGACAGAGGACATCCACCAAAGTCATCAAGGACAACAGGGCACAGTGGTCAGCAGGCTGCCTCCACCCCTGCTGCAGATATCGGGGTAGCACCTAGACGCAGTGACAGGCAACAAAAAATTCATAAGTTCTGATTTCACATGTGGTTGCACGGGTACACTTTCATTATTCAATGTTGATACGCTTTTGTTAATAGACTACACTTGCACTTTAATGAGGTCTGATGTGGTTTCGTTGCGATTCTTAGTCATTAAGCTTGTGCCTCCCAACCCTGATCTTTTTAGGGGGACACCCAAGGCTGGGTCTGTGCCCCGGAATCATGCGTGTGCAGGGAGGCAAAGATCTTTGCCAGGGTCCTTGTGAACCGTGTGTGTGAAGCCTCCCACACATGTTGAGTCTTTGCCCTACACACACTCATCAGTTCAAATGCCGTTGCATTGTAAGGACTTCAGTTGTCCATTTGAGCTGACCTGCAGCTCTGCCCATGCGCTGACCCAACTCCCATCCAGCATCTCAATTATTCTACCTCGAGGTTTTGAGCTCACATGGTGAGAGTATGTTTCGAGACCCACTTGAACACCTTTTACCCTCCCCCCATTACCCACACCCTCCAACCCCTAACCATTCACCCTCCTGGTGTCACCATGAACCTCTGCAAAGTCACCCTTGAAGACCCCCACTATTACCCTCTGTCCCATAAAAGTTAACATTCACCTGCCCTCTCTTCTAGGGGAGTGCCGCACCCCCCCCCCCCCCCCACCCCCGCCAAAATAATGGTAGAAATACCCACCCTCGTCATTCCCACCCCCAAAATCCACATGTCCATGTGGTGGAGGTCAATTTTTTTCTTTTATTCGTTCATGCTATGTGGGCTAGACCAGCATTTATTGCTTATCCCTAATTGCCCTTGAGAAGATGGTGAGGTGCCTTCTTGAACCACTGCAGTCCATGTGGTGTACACCCACAGTCCTGTTAGGGAGGGAGCTCCAGGATTTTGACCCAGCGACAGTAAAGGAACGGTGATATATTTCCAAGTCAGGATGGTGAGTGGCTTGGAGGTGAACTTCCAGGTGGTGGTGTTCCCATCTATCTGCTACCCTTGTCCTTCTAGATGGTAGCACTCATGGGTTTTAAAGGTGCTGTTGAAGGAGCCTTGGTGAGTTACTGCCATGCATCTTGTAGACGGTACACACTGTTGCTACTGTGTATCGATGGTGGAGGGAGTAAATGTTTGTGGGTGGGGTGCCAATCAAGCGGGCAGCTCTGTCCTGGATAGTATCGAGCTTCTTGATGTTGGAGCTGCACTCATCCAGGGAAGTGGAAAGTATTCCATCACAGTCCTGAATTGTGCCTTGTGGATGCTGGACAGGCTTTGGGGAGTCAGGAGGTTAGTTACTCGTTGCAGGGTACCGAGCATCTGACCTGCTCTTGTAGCCACAGTATTCATGTGGCTAGTCCAGTTCAGTTTCTGGTCAATGGTAACCCCCAGAATGTTGACAGTGGGGGATTCAGCAATGGTAATGCCATTGAATGTCAAAGGGCGATGGAAGATTCTCTCTTGCTGGAGATGGTCATTGCCTGGTACTTGTGTGGTGCGAACGTTGCTTGCCATATGTCAGCCCAAGCCTAGGTATTGTCCAGGTCTGCTTCAGTATCCGAGGAGTTGTGAGCGATGTTGAACATTGTTCGCTGCTGATTGCGCATCCCTACTTTTGATTTATGATGGAAGGAAGGTCATTGCTGAAGCAGCTGAAGATGGTTGGGTCAAGGACAGGGAAGGGGGAAAATTCCAGTTGGGGTTCATTTGAATCCTGACAATGGAATGCAAAAGGGCTTCTTGATGGCCTCTGGCGGGAATGGTGACTGGCCATTATCCCGCCACAACAGTCAGGACCGCAAGTTCCCGCTGCCTATGCCCACCATCGGGAAACATTTTTTACAGTTCCCATGGGATTGTCTGCCCCTGCTTGCCCACCCATTACCTCACTTAATTTCTTTAAATTTTCCCATTTGATAACTTTTGTCCTTCATCTCTCGTCTTTTTTCAAAACTTATCACAGCTTTGTATGTCACTGTACACATCATTTACATCTTGCTGCATTCTTTCCACAGCACACACCTTTGCCAGTCCACAGAATAAGCTATAAATCTGTTTCCAAGCTGCAAAAGCCAATACAGACAACCATGTAAAGTCTGTAAGAGAGAATGGTCCTATTCTATTCCTCCCCTTCATCATGAATGAAATACTTGGACTCTTCTCATTATCTTCCCACAATGGCACTGTAGAGATCAGAAACCCACTGTGAGGAGTCAATAACAAAATGAATCTCCATGTGGGTTGAGATGCAATACGTTGTCGCCATACTCACCCTGCAAGCTTGTTCCATTTGCCACAGGGGCAATCATATTCTCACTGGCTGAAACTCAAGATCTTCCGGTATGCTGGCAAAACTTATTCTGTGGATTATCTGATCAACATTCAGCAAAAAAGTGCTCGGTGTTACTTTGTTTGAGTGAACTGCAGCCACATCAGCCATGTGGCACTTACAGGTTTGTTAGAAACCAGCAGCAGCAGAAAACAGGATTCCATGGTACAGATCATACAGATCAGCATCAATTTAACTTTTAATGAAATTGGAAAAAGCATCTAGGTGAAAACAACATTTTTGTATCCTTTGTTCCCCAAGGTCCTCAACTGTAATTTTTCTCAGAGCTCCTTTGCTTTTAAAGTTTAATGAACTCTGTTAGAGCCGCTTTTCCTATTTCAGTATTAAATGAATCCTGAGAAAAAGCACAATTTTTTTTATTCTGGCAATTATAATTACACCAACAACTTAGAGCTTCACGATAATTGCAAAAAAAATGACGTTTTCTCAGAAGAATTGGAGTAATTCTTTTGGGAGTTTTCTCAGAAGAATTGGAGTAATTCTTTTGGGAGTCAATGTAACATTTATTAAAAGTAATTCACTGTATCACAGATTATGTATTTACTTACCCTGGAGCAATCAAGTGAATTGCTATCAACTCAGCCCAACATGCATACTGACTCCGCATTGGGAAGCCCAACACGTAAGTGATGTCTCCAGGGTTGTAATAGTTGTTCACAACTTTCAGGGCAAATAAAACACCTGAAACAAAAAGAAAACGAACATACTCCAAATAAGCCACAATGCTTCCTTTTCAAGTCCACATACAACATGGTTATTTCATTGTTTCTGCAAATACATCAGTCATTTTTAAAAAGTTATCCAATCCCCGGATCCTGTGCCATATACAATTTTCAGGAAGGCAGGCCAGGCCAGTATTGCTCTGCCCGCATCTTGCCATAAGTGCATAAGGGCAGCCCAAAAATGGCTAAATTTCTGATTCCACTGACTCTTGGTTGATGGCCCCCGCTTAATGCCTCTGGGCAGCCAAGTTCAAATGGAGAAATGATTTCATGATAATTTCATAGGCACAACCTCTCACACCTAAACCATTCTGTTTCTATTAAAATGACATATCCAGTGTGAAAAACAAAGCAGTTTTCTTGTAGGAATTTTAAAACAGCACTCCTCTCTCTTCCCTTACAAATCCCATAAATAATCAAGTGGCAACTTATGCATCAATTGCCTTTCCCTGTGGGAGGTGGATTCTTTATCAGATATATCTCCTAATGGCATGTTGAAAGAAAGGGAGCTATTGTATGGAGGTTCAAGGCTCTAATCTGTCTCCTGGCATTTTAATGCAGTGATTTGGTGCAACTGTTGTGCTACAGCAGATGTAAACCTTTTACAGAAATAAAGTCTTGGAAATTTTCCTTACATGAGGGACCAAGAGCCAAAATACTGAACATTTCCTGTCAGAACTGAGTTTGAATCTGGAGCAGCCTGAAAGGATGAAAGTCTCTCTATGTTGGCTGTAAAAGTCCTATCTGGATTGAGCACAGCCAGTATCAACCAATTCCCTAATGAATGCAGAACCATAGTAGAAAACTGTGAATAATGGATAAATTGGCAAACTTATTTAGAGGGACTGAAGGTGGCTGATCTGGGAAGCTGAAAAATTCACAGGAACAGGAGTGAGCCATTCAGCCACTTAAGCCTGTTCCACCATTCAATTAGATTATGGTTGATCTGTGACTCAAACTCGTTTACCTGCCTCTGACTCATATCCATTATCCACTTACCTAACAAGAAAATATTGATTTCAGTTCAAGAAAGAGTTCCAGATTTCAACTGCACTTAATGCAGTTAATAGAGAAGTGCATCCTGGTTTCCAAGCTAAAAACTTTAAGATTATGTTCTCTTGCTCTGAATTCCTCATTATGGATAACATCCATATACACTCGCTTATTTACCATTTTAGTGACCTCCTCAGAAAATGAAACTAAGTTAGCCAAACATGGCTTATCCTTCACAAATCCATGCTGACCCTCTATGATCAGCTCAAATATGTCCAGGCCCTCAGGTACTCTGTGCCAAATGACAGATTCTATAGACTTCCTCATAACTAACGTTAGACCAACAGATCTGTAGTTACCCGGGATCCATCCCCCAACCTTCTAAAACAATGGAGAGATATTAGTAATTTTCCAATCCAATGTCATAATCCCTGAATCAAGAGAGTTTTGAAAGATTACAATGAAGGCATTTGCAATTTCCTCACCTACTTATTCCTGTGGTGGATACCACCAGGTTTAGAGATTTGTCTATCTTCAGTCTCATTATTTTCTCCCTTTTTTAAACTTAAAATAAATCCAATAAGTTCCTACACTTGATTTATTTTTAGTTTCCCTTGTACCACCAATATTTTGGCTCTTCCTCTGCTATGAAGATGGATACAAAGTACTCATTTGACAAATCTGACATTTCCTTATTTTTGATTACAGCATCTGTTTTTAATGGGACCACATTTTCCTTACCCATTCTTTTAACATACTTATAAAAACTTTTATTCTTATTCTTGATTTCTACCGCAAGTTTTTTCCTCCCTATTCTTAAATACTTCTGTTGTATCCTTTTGTTGTTTTTATAGCTCTCTGCTAGATTTCCACTCTTCTTTGCATTTATACATACCTTTTTTATTAGCTTTAGACTGCATATTACCTCAAATGTTGACCATGACTACCTAACTACACAAGTGGAGCTTTTGGCTTTTAGGGGTATGTACTGCTCTTGTGTTGAACCAAATACTTCTTTGTCTGTAGGTTTACTCATTAATAATTTAGCTCAATTTATCCCTCATTCTTTCAAAGTCAGCCATAAGTTTGAAACCTTGGTTTGTGATGGTCCCTACTCCCTCTCAAACTTAAATGTCAAATATTATCATGTTAAAGTTACCTGTCACAAGATATTTACCTATCATCAAGGCTGGTAAGTAGTTAAAACTTGTAACTCAATACTAAATGTAATAAATTCAGTCAAATGAAATTGAGAATTTGGCATACCTGATTAGACAGGGGTAGGATAAGTTTTACTTTGTGTGAAAAGGTGAGTGGCTAAAGTTTTGCTACACTCATCCTGATGAGCATAAAATTCAGCAAGAAGTGCACTTCCTTACCTGAGAAACCAACTGCACATTGCAATTTATATGAGTGATCCTTCATTAATTCTACTAGGAGCATCTCCAGTGCTAAGTAGACGACTCCAGTCATTAAAGAGAACACAGACAAAATGTAGGCAAACCACCTGGTGCCGATCCTTTGCTCCAATCTGATCCCTTTGTATAGCATAGACACCATGTTGAAATATAAGTGCCAGTCATCAGCATGGTGAAATGGTGAATAAAAAAGACGACTCCAATCTCGTCTGTCCCAGGTTTCATGCACACTGGTGCAAACATTCAATAATGGCTTAATTGGTGATAAGAAAAGATAGATATTCAGCGCCATTGTTATCAGCGTAGCAGGTGGAATATTATCAAATCCCACTTGAATTATCTGGCTTAGTAACAGAAAAAGTCCCAAGTTCACTCCTCGCCGTCTGGAATACATGACTCCCACTGTCAATGGATAAGCAGTGGAGACGGTTCTTTGGATTAGTTAATATTGTATTCAGCAATGAAGTTAGCTGCAGAGCTGTGACTTTTACCTGAAATTACAATAACACACACTTGGAGTTATGCAGCACAAGTATTACCAGCATTTTTACTTTTGAATGAAAAAAATAATGAACACAAGAAAGTTCAACTTAACAACATGTTGGTAAAAAGCAAATGCTGTTCTGCTCAATTGTTTTGGTGTCATCGTCTACCCAGTTCAACCATACCCACTATGTAAATGACAACAAATTTTCCATACTGTTCACAGAATCACAGCGTGCAGAAGAGGCCCTTCGGCCCATCGAGTCTGCACCAACACTTGAGAAACACCTGACCTAACTACCTAATCCCATTTACCAACACTTGGCCCATAGCCTTGAATGTTATGACGTTGGCTAACTAAGTCTAGCTTTATTGTGTCACACTAAAGTTAAATTCTTATCGATACAAATTTTCACTTAATTGTGGTGGGAAGTTCATTGTTTGAAATCAAAAAAAAATTGCACTAAGGTTTTAAATCGTAAGGAGCAACTACAGTTAGGCGCGTTCAAAATACTTGGAAGGCATGGCAAAAGACTTTTATAATCAACAGGTACAGTGGAAAAAGTACAATAGAACCAGATGTACAGGCAATGCAGGGGTCTTAACACTGTATAATTAAACTAATTGACATTGTGACCAATGCCTAGCAATTTAAAATACATGCACCCAAATATCCATCAAGACCAAGAATGTCCTCCTCCTGGTCGGGTATCAGGAAAAGATTATCTTTATCCTAGAGTCAGTTAGAAGGAATAATCTACCGTAATGGTAAAAGCATGGTGAAAGGGGAAGAAGGTGGCAAAGTGTTAAAGTCAGTGGACTAGTAATCCAGAGGGCCAGGCTAATGCTCTGGGGACAAGGGTTCAAATCCCAACATGGCAGCTGGTGGAATTTAATTTCAATTATTAATATGGAATTGAAGAGCCAGTCTCGGTAATGGTGACCATGAAACTTTTCTCGACTGTCATAAAAAACCCATCTGGTTCACTAGTGTCCTTTAGGGAAGGAAATCTGCCACGCTTACCAAGTCTGGCCTACATGTGACTCCAGACTCACAGCAATGTGATTGCCTCTTCAATGGCCTTCTGAAAAGAAGTGGCAAGCCATTCGGTTCAAGGGCAATTAGGGATGGGCAACAAATGCTGGCCTTGCCAGCGCACCCACATCCCATGAAAGAATACATTTTTAAAATAGTTTCACCACTGTCCAGGTATTTGCCGCCCACTTTTATTTGAAGCCAGAAAAAGGACTCCTTTAGTCATTCTGCAGCAGAAAATGGCCTTAATGCTACAGAGATGGGACCAAAGGTTAAGAGCCAGTGGACTCCCAGATATTTTTTCAATATCTGATGCAGAGAAATAACAGCATTCAAGGTACTTCTTTATATTAAAAACTAGAAATAGGATTGGTCACCATTGAGCTCTTCAAAGGTATGGAAGTCAAATCAATGATCTATAACCTTTTTCTGACCCAGCTAGATGACCATACAAGTCATCTTATTAATAGGGAGGTCATTTATATAAGTTAAATAAACCCAGGGATATTTGTGTGCAACAGGAGGAAAGCAGAAGTTCACACCACATCTCAAGCAAATATTCATAACTAATAAGCACAGCGTATTCCATTTGAAAAATGAACACAAATTCTCAAAAGAATTAACAGCATGTTAATTGTTCCACTCTTGACATATTTACTGTGGACTTCAGCCATAATCAGCAATGACAAAGTATGGTTGTTTAACTCTTATGCTTTCTGCATTTACTTTTAATTTTGGTTCTTGATACAAATTCAAGGCTCTCTGCATATTATTATAGATATTTGAAGAGGTGAAACCTGGGGGGAAAAAAATCAGAGACCAAGAAAACTACAGCTCTGAAGATTGTGAGGAGGAATGGCCTTTGATGCAAAGTCTTTTAAAAAAAAATGATCCAAGCACTTACTGGACGTCAAAAATGCCCGAGGAAGTGGTAGAACCACTACAGACATGGAGCATTCTGTGCTCCCACCCACTCTGTTATCATGAACCTTTATACAAAAGACAGAAGCAGAATGGAAGTCTCCTCCAGCTCCTTTGTTTTTTAAAAAAGAGGTCTAAAACAACACTCTTAAATTGAGCCAGAGGGTGATGTACAAGTCTTAAAACAAATTATATCAAATTAATGTTGATATATACATGGCTGGATTTTCATTCTATGAAGATGGCAGGTTTTGTAGGCAGGCGTGCTGGCAATTTTGCTACAGGCCAGCATGCCTGTCTGCCAGCATGCTCCCACCTCTAACCTATTTTCAGTGAGACCACTTCTGGGGATGAGGGGTGCAGTCATTAGGGCCAGTTAAAATGCTTATCGAGGGGACAAATGTCACACACTGAAATGGACCCCCAGCTGAGGCAGAAGCCCAGAAGATGGATGGTGCTGGTTTCACAGCAGCAGGTCGGGTGGGGTGGGATGGGGGGAGTGGGGCAGTGATGCTTCTTTTAATTCTGGGGTTGTCAACCCTCTAAGGTTGACCTGGAGTCTTCAGGAATTGAAGATCAATCTCCAGGACACTGCTGTGTGCAACCCTGGAGAAAAATCCTCATGACAGTAAAAAAAAGATTTTTTAAATCATTTTCTTTGAACAGTTCTCTTTACTAGATATAAAAAATATATTGAAAATGGGGAAAAAAAGGCCGTTTGGCTGACAGTCCGGCATCATAGAATTGAGTATTGAGTCTTTTTGCTTTCCAATTGGCTTAGGAAGACAGTGTCACAACGATGGATGTATTGGCCGGCTAATAGCTGGAGTGCGGGGACAAGTCATCTGATGAAACCTCTGGGAATACATTTAAACATAGTTGTCAACCCTAATTCTACCTCCCCCTACCACCCCACTTCACCACCCCACCCCACCGGCAACACGGGTACCTGAGGACCACAGCTGCGGCTGCAGGTCATCCTGAGAAGGGAATCCTCTTCACAATGATGGTCCAGCAGCTGTAGCTACATTTTATTTTTAAACTTTCTAAAATTTTCAGAAGGTGCCTTCATCTTGAGGCACCCTCTCTCCTCTCATCAGCAGCACCCACCCACCTAAGGGAAGGTGCTGGCTGCTCATAACCTCAAATACTCCCATAGGCCCTCACTGCTGTGGAGCCTCTCTACTGTCCTTAATTGGTCAGGGCTCCTGAAAGCGGCCTCTTAATAGGCTGCTTCCTCCAAAATCTCCCTCAAGGTCCTGCTGCTGATATTTCTGAGTTCCCGATCTACATTTCAACCTGACAGTGGAATTTGGGCTAAGGAGCAACAGTTCTTCCTATAGTCTCTCAATGTCTAGGAAGATTAAAAATCTGCGGACACATGCCAAAAATTCCAAGACTTAATAGAAATCCTGAACATTACCTTCCCTGAGAAATTTCTTTCAGAATGGTGAGAGTGCAGCTTTGAGTGCATGTGATGAACGACCAAGAAGATCTTTCATTCATTCAGATATTCTGTTGCACATTAAATATCTAGGCAGCCACACAGGGGTATTCAGGATATGATACAAATAAATGAGGTAAAATTGCAATTCATTATAAAACAAGGGGAAAATTACCAGAGCCCTACTTAGTGTGGACATCAAAAAAGTTGTGATGTAAGGCAATCTTAGCATTATGTCTGTGATTAACTGCTGATGCAAAGACTGTTGTTGGCTAAGGATCTGAAATTGCATTATCGGGAGAATTCTCCCCCTGTCGAGGAAGGAAACTGTGCGGGGGCGGGCACTGACCCGATTGGCGCCCCCGATTGGGTCCATGCCACCATTTTACATGGACAGGCCAATTAAGGCCCACCCAGCATGACGTGCACCCTGAAGAGCTGAGCACTCCCTGTGCGGGCGGGGTGGGGTTCCCTGAGTCGGAGCCTGCGCTCTTTAGCGCATGTGCGTGAAAGAGCGCAGAAATCTCCGAGGCACAGAGCTGCCTCAGAGAGATTAGTTTAAGTTCCCAAAATTTTAATAAAGAAAAGAATAAATTTAAGACATGTCTCCTCATGTGACAGTGTCACATGAGCTGGGACATGTTAATGAACATTAATGAAAAAATTTATTGAATTAATAAACCCTTCATGAAACCTCATCCCGCCCATGGATGAGGTTCCATGAAAAACGCGAAGGCCGCCTGGGTTCTTCAACTGCCCGTCAACCTTAAGGTGGGACGGGCACTCAGTTTATTAGTTTAATTGATATTTAAATGGCCTTAATAGGGCTTTGACAATTCGGCGGGTGCGTAGCCGACTTGGCTGCGCGCCTGCCAAACTGAAAATCTAAATGACGCGCGGTGACGTCAGGATGCACACCTGACATCAGGATGCACGCCTGACGTCACTGCACGTCATTTTATGCCTCGGCGAGCGGGCCCCGCCCCCGCTCGCCGAGCCAAAGATTCAGGCCTATGAGAAACTAGCTAACAATTGCTTATCCAAAAGATTTGTCTGAAATTTCCCTCTCTGCTATTGGATGCATCAGTCCTACTGAAATAAATAGGTTAACATCTGTGTAAATAACAGGAATTGGAATTTCAGATTTCCTTAAGCATTGTACATTAATATCCCATAATCTAATTTCAGGACTAAGAGTTTTAAATGCGTTCTTTTTCTGAAAAAAAAATCATCCTAAAATGCATTAATTTCTTTCCCTTATTACTGCCAAGGTATTTTATTCAGGTATTCATTAGTCTCTGAGCCGTGGGTTTATATCCTAGCCTGTAAATCATTCCAAGGTATTCAACATCCCATTCTGAAGTTAATGTCTTTGAGATTTGTAACACTGAAGTACTGCAAAAATGTAATCCTGCTTCCATACTGCCTTATGTTCACATATTCACAAATAAGTCAAAATAGAATTGCTCCAATGATCCAAACAAAGCTCTGAGATAATGCAACAATAACTTCTTCAGGATTCCAGCCATGAACTGACAGAAGATCTTTTGTTAAAAAACCATTAGTAAAGGACAGGATTATGACAAGAATACATTTGGATATTGTTACAGTAAAGGATAAACAGATGTTTTAAAATGAGGAATGTTAGATCATTATTTGAACAAAGCTCCCTTTTGAGAAAAAAAAATGACAGGCAACCTGCTTGCAGTTCATGGAATGCAATTCCTCCTTAAAATGGATGTTTTGAGAAGCTGTCTGAAGTTATCCCTGTTTTGGTCAGCATGCCTTGATTAAATAACAGACCAAAGACACTGGGTGAATTGTTCATTTTCTGCAAGAGACTTCCCAAGTCCTGCTGCCACCCCCAAATGTACAAATATTAAGAATACCCTTCAGGCAAACTAGCTGTGTTGACTGAGCCTGCCACGTGCCTGCATATTTGTTCACCGACTCAAAAATAAATTGAAGTTGGAAAAAAAGAGAGTTCCATGAATAATCGTTGTATTTGTTTTGAGTGCTGTGCATAAGTGATTTGTGTTAGCATTTAAACCATTTCAGAAATGTGCTTTCTGCATATTCACCCTAGTCTTGGATATCTGAAATAGTTGCCCAGTGTGAAATCTGCCCAGTTTGTCTATTACTGCCTACATATATTGTACATTTTCCAAGATAATTGTCATCCTTCCCCAGGTCAGTTTTAGACAGGCTGCTTGAAACTTTTGCTTCCAGACGTTATGAGAGAATTAATTTACGCAGGTTTTACAAAATAACAATTGGGGTATAATTTCTAATATTTTAAAATGGAATTTCTTTAAAATATTGATCCTAAGATTCTTACACGTTCACTCCAAGACCAGAAGTTTGGCAGGGTAGAACTTTTGCTGCACCATGATCTTTCTATAAATCAAAGGAACCTGATGTCCATGATACAGGGTTACTGAGCATCCACCTAGCTTCCGTATTAGCATAAAATGGACATATCAGGACGTTTTCTTAGCATTACATTCCAAAACAGAGACTGCCTAAAAAGATTTTCTTCATCAGTCTTCTTGGCCAGAATCTTCATCAGTCTTCTTGGCCATAAATAAGAATGATGTTCAGAAGGTTAAAGTATAAACTACTAAAGGAACAGATTCCAAGGAAGAGATTTAAGGCAGCACCCTTGCAGGTGACAAGAGGCAGAACCTGTCACTTAACATAAAGTATCACATTCAGATGCTGTGTTGAGACTCAAGATCAAATGTCTCACAAGAGCAACTAGTCATGCGAATTTCTGTAAACAAGTGATATACAAAAGACCAGCCTCATCATCACCTAGTCACAGCGAAAGAAGAATATACATAAGCTATTGTAAAGAAAAATCAAAAGCTTTTCTGCTTAAAACATTATAGAAAAGTAAAGAGCACTTTCTAACACTGTCAAATGGGCAAGAAGAATCCACTCCAATTTGTTTGGTCAGCCAGATTTCTGAAATGCAGAGAACCTCCCATTACCAAGCTTAAAACAGTCTCCAAACTAAACTACTGAAAAACTGACACCGGTATAGTTTCCATTTGATCAACATGGAGTACATTATCACTTCATAATGACATCACACCCACCCACCTTTCCTGACCCTATACCCGACTCCAGAGAGCTTAGTTGCATATTGGCAAACATTTCTGTGCCACAACTTTTGTGTGATTCTTAGGTTCTATCAAGGCAAAGTAAATTTACCCATCACCAAAAAATAGTGCACATGGATCTATGAACATACGAATTACAAGCAGGAGTAGACCACTCGGCTCCTCGAGCCTGTTCCACCATTCAATAAGATCATGGCTGATGTGATTGTAACTAACCTCACCCTGATAACCTTTCACCCCCTTGTTTATCAAGAATTGGTCTACCTCCGCCTTAAAAATATTCAGGCTCTGCTTCCACTGCCTTTTGAGGAAGGGAGTTCCAAAGACTCACTACCCTCAGAGAAAAAAATTCTCCTCATCTCTGTCTTAAATGGATGGCCCCGTATTTTTAAACAGTGACCATTAGCTCTAGATACTCACACGAGAAACATCCTCTCCACATCCACCCTGTCAAGATCCCTCAGGACCTTAAAGGTTTCAATCAAGTCGTCCCTTACTCTTCTAAACTCCAGCAGATACAAACCTGGCCTGTCCAACCTTTCCTCATAAGACAATCTGCTCATTCCTGGTATTATTCTACTAAATCTTCTCTGAAATGCTTCTAAAGAATTTACATCCTTCCTTAAATAAGGAGGCCAATACTGTACGCAGTACTCCACATAGGGTCTCTCGTGTGCAACAGAAGCATAACCTCCCTACTTTTATATTCAATTCCACTCGCAATAAGAGATAACATTCTATTAGCTTTCCTAATTACTTGCTGTACCTGCACACTAGCCTTGTGATTCATGCACTAGGACACCCAGGTCCTTCTGAATCTCAGTTCCACAATCTCTCATCATTTAAATAATATGCTTATTTTTGCCCAATCTTTGCCCACTCACTTAACCCAATTATCTCCCTTTGTAACCTCCTTATATCCTCTTCACAACTCACTTTCTTACCTACCTTTGTGTCATCAGCAAATTTAGCAACCATGCCTTTGGGTCCCTTCATCCAAGTCATTTATATAAATTGTAAAAAGTTGAGGCCTCAACACTGATCCCTGTGGCACACCACTCATTACATCTTACCAACCAGAAAAAGACCCATTTATGCCTACTTTCTGTTTCCTGTTAGCGAGCCAATCTTCTAACCAAGACAATATGTTACCCTTACACCATGAGCTTTTATTTTCCGCAATAAATTTGATATGGCACCTTATCAAATGCCTTCTGAAAACATAAATAGGTTATACATCCACCGGTCCTTCTTTATTCACAGTACATGTGACTCTTTCAAAGAACTCCAATAAATTAGTTAAACATGATTTCCCTCTCACAAGACCATGTTGACTCTGCCTGATTGCCTTGAATTTTTCTAAGTGCCCTGCCATAACATCTTTAATAGTAGCTTCTAACATTTCCCCTAAAACAGGTGTTAAGCTGACTGGTCTATAATCTCCTCCTTTCTCTCTCCCTCACTTTTTGAATAAAGGAGTTATAGTCACTATTTTTCAATCTAATGGAACCTTCCCCATATCTAGGGAATTTTGGAAAATTAAAACCAAGGCATCAAAATGTTAGAAGCTGTTATTAAAGAAGCTGTGGCAGGGCACTTGGATAAGTTCAAGGTAGAGTCAACATGGTTCGGTGAAAGAGAAATCATATTTAACCAATTAGGAGCTCTTTGAGGAAGTAACATGTGCTGTGGATGAAGGGGAACTAGTGGATGTAGTGTACTTAGATTTCCAGAAGGTATTTGATAAAGTGTCACATCAAAGGTTATTGCGGAAAATAAAAGCTCATGATAACATATTGGCATGGATAGAAGATTGGCTGGCTAACAGGAAGCAGAAAGTAGGCAAAAATGGGTCTTTTTCAGGTTGAAAAGATGTAACGTGTGGTGTGCCACAGGGATCAGTGCTGGGACCGCAACTGTTTACAATTTATATAAATGACTTGGATGAATGGATGGATGGGATGATTGCCAAAATTGCTGATGACAAAGATAGGTAGGAAAGTAAGTTGTGAAGAGGACAAAAGGGGACTACAAAAAGATATAGATAGGTTAAGTGAGTGGGCAAAAATCTAGCAAATGGAGTATGATGTGGGAAAATGTGATATTGTCCATTTTGGCAGGAAGAATAAAAGAGAAGCATATTATCTAAATGGTGAGAGACTGCAGAGCTCTGAAATGCAGAGGGATCTGGGTGTCATAGTGGATGAATTGCAAAAGGCTAGTGTGCAGGTACGGCAAATAATTAGGAAAGCTAATAGAATGTTATCATTTATTGTGAGGGGAATTGAATGCAAAAATAGGGAGGTTATGCTTCAGATAAACAGAGCACAAGTGATAAAAACAAAAAGCTAAAAGCTACTGCGGATGCTGGAAATCCAAAACAAAAACAGAATTACCTGGAAAAACTCAGCAAGTCTGGCAGCATCGGCGGAGAAGAAATCAGTTAACGTTTCATGGCCCTTCGGCAGAACTGGAGCATAGTTAGAAGAAGGGAGAAATATAAATTGGTTTAAGGTGGGTGGGGGGGGGTGGAGAAGAGACACATTGAGGGTGTGATGTGATGATTGTGGAGATGAGCCGATAATCAAAAGATGTCACAGACAAAAGGGTCAAAGAGGTGTTGAGGGTGGTGGTCTTTGTCTGAGAAAGTGCTAATTAAGAATGGAAGACAGGATATTCAAAGTACAGCTCTAGTGGGGGTGGGGTGGAAAGACTAAAGGTTTTAGTTTTAGATTTAAAAATAATGGAAATAGGTGGGGAAAGAAGAATCTATATAAATTATTGAAAAAAAAAGCGGGGGGGGGGGGAAGGGGAAAGAAACGAGGTGGGGATGGGGGGAGGGGGAGTTTAAGATCTAAAGTTGTTGAATTCAATATTCAGCCCGGAAGGCTGTAAAGTGCCTAGTCGGAAGATGAGGTGCTGTTCCTCCAGTTTGCGTTGGGCTTCACTGGAACACTTTGTTCCAGTGAAGCCCAACGCAAACTGGAGGAACAGCACCTCATCTTCCGACGGTTCCAGTGAAGCCCAACGCAAATTGGAGGAACAGCACCTCATCTTCCGACTGTTCCAGTGAAGCCCAACGCAAACTGGAGGAACAGCACCTCATCTTCCGACTAGGCGTTCCAGTGAAGCCCAACGCAAACTGGAGGAACAGCACCTCATCTTCCGACTAGGCACTTTACAGCCCTCCGGGTTGAATATTGAATTCAACAACTTTAGATCTTAAACTCCCCCTCCCCCCATCCCCACCCCGTTTCTTTCCCCTTCCCCCCCCCCCCGCTTTTTTTTCAATAATTTATATAGATTCTTCTTTCCCCACCTATTTCCATTATTTTTAAATCTAAAACTAAAACCTTTAGTCTTTCCACCCCACCCCCACTAGAGCTGTACTTTGAATATCCTGTCTTCCATTCTTAATTAGCACTTTTCTCAGACAAAGACCACCACCTTCAACACCTCTTTGACCCTTTTGTCTGTGACATCTTTTGATTATCTGCTCATCTCCACAATCATCACACCACACCCTCAATGTGTCTCTTCCCCCCCCCCCACCTTAAACCAATTTATATTTCTCCCTTCTTCTAACTATGCTCCAGTTCTGCCGAAGGGCCATGAAGGCTCGAAACGTTAACTGATTTCTTCTCCGCCGATGCTGCCAGACTTGCTGAGTTTTTCCAGGTAATTCTGTTTTTGTAGAGCACAAGTGAGACCGCATCTGGAGTACTGTATACAGTATTGGTCACCATATTTAAGGAAGGATGTAAATGCGTTGGAAACAGTTCAGAGAAGGTTTACCAGACTAATATCTGGAAAGCACGGGTTGCCTTATGAGGAAAGGCTAGACAGGCTAAGCTTGTATCATTTGGTGTTTAGAAGAATATGAGGCGATTTGATTGAAACATATAAGATCCTGAGAGGTCTTGACAGGGTGGATGTAGAGAGGATGTTTCCTCTTGAATCTAGAACTAGGGGTCACTGTTTAATAATAAGGGGTCGTAAAATGGAGATGAGGTGAAATTTCTCCTCTCAGAGGGTCTAGAGTCTTTGGGACTCTCATCCTGAGAAAGCGGTGGAAGCAGAGTTTTTGAATATTTTTAAGGCAGAGGTGGATAGATTCTTGATAAGCAAGGGGGTGACAGGTTATCGGGGGTAGGTGGGGTGCAGATTAGAGGTCACTACCAGATCAGCTATGATCTTATTAAATGGCAGATCAGGCTCAAGGGGCTGAATGGCCTACTCCTGCTCCTTGTTCATATGTAACTATCTCACTGAGGATGAAATCCATCAGGACCCAGGGACTTGTCAGCCGCAGATCCAACAATTTGCTACCACTTCCCTGGTGATTGTAATTTTCCTGAATTCCTCATTGACAGGTAATTGCCAGGAACTTGTAGGTGATGGTGTTGCCATGCAACTGCTGCTATTATCCTTTTAGGTGGTAGAGGCTGCAGGTTTAGAAGGTGCTGTCGAAGGAGCTGCAATAATTTTGTATATGGTATGCACTGCTGCCTGTGTGCACCCTTGGTGAATGGGGTGCTGACCAAGCGAGTTGCTGGAGTCAGTGTTGGTGGAGCTCGTCACCCTAGTAAGGAGGGAGTAATCCATCACAGTCCTGAGTTTTGCCTTAAAAACTTTAAGTTTTAAAAGTCTTTAAAATAATTGAACTCCCATTCAACAGGGAGAGGAGAATTTGTTTCTCTCAGAGGATCAATTGCCTGTGGAATTCTCTTCCCCAGAAAGTAGTGGAGGCAAGATCATTGAATATTTTTAAGGCTAAGTTAGATTGACTCCCTTGTCAATCAATAATCTAAGGGTGTTGGGGGTAGACAGGAAAGTAGAGTTGAGGCCACATTCTGATCGGCCATGATCTTATCAAATGACGGAGGAGGCTCGAGAGCCAAATGGCCTACTCCTGCACCTAATCCGTGTGTATTAATGCTTGGAAAATGGTGGAAAGGCTTTGAGGAGTCAGATGGTGATCGACTCCAGCAGAATTCCCAGCCTCTGACCTGTTCGTATTTTGGCATGTCCAGTCAAACGTTTCTAGTCAATGGTAATGTTGGTAGTGGGGTATTTAACAATGGTAGTGCCATTGAATGCCAAGGGAGGTGGTTAGATTCTCTCTTGTTGGAAATAGTCTTTTCCTGATACTTGTGTGGCGGGAATGTTACCTGCCAGTTTGTGGAGGTAGAAAATCAACTACAATCTTACTGAATGGCTGAGCAGGCTAGTGGGGCATTATGACTTAGCGATGCTCCTATGTCTTAAATAAAAGCAAAATACTGCGGATGCTGGAAATCTGAAACAAAAACAAAAATAGCTGGAAAAACTCAGCAGGTCTGACAGCATCTGCGGAGAGGAACACAGTTAACATTTTGAGACCGTATGACTTTTCATCAGAACTAAGGAAAAGTAGAAATGAGATGAAATATAAGCTGGTTGAGGGGGGTGGGACAGGTAGAGCTGGATAGTGATAGGTGGAGGCAAAGGAGAGATTGCCAAAGATGTCATAGACAAAAGGACAAAGGGGTGTTGACGGTGGTGATATTAGCTACAGAATGTGCTAATGGTGACATTAAGGGTAGAAAATTATTTCTATTATTTTTAAATGTATTTCCATTTATTGTTTTATCTCCACCATTTAGCCCATTTCAATCCCTTTCCCCTACCCCACCCCCACTAGGGCTATCTGTCACTTGCACATCCTGCTTTCTACCCTTAATGTCACCATTAGCACATTCTATAGCTAATATCACCACCGTCAACACCCCTTTGTCCTTTTGTCTATGACATCTTTGGCAATCTCTCCTTTGCCTCCACCTATCACTGGCCCTCTATCCAGCTCTACCTGTCCCACCCCCCTCAACCAGCTTATATTTCATCTCATTTCTACTTTTCCTCAGTTCTGATGAAGAGTCATATGGACTCGAAATGTTAACTGTGTTCCTCTCCGCAGATGCTGTCAGACCTGCTGAGTTTTTCCAGCTATTTTTGCTCCTATGTCTTATGCTGTTCTAATTCTATCTAGCAGTACAAAGACTGCAGTGGTATAAGGCAGTGGTTCACTATAACCTGCTCAAGAATAGCAAAGGGTAGGCAACGAATGCTGCCAATGACCACATTCCTGAATTAATATATAATATATATATATTTATGTATATGTTTTTAAAAGGCATTGAGTCCTAGATACATGCAGATGTGTTTCCATCCCTGATCTCCAGGTATAATCTTGCAGTGACTGTTGCCCAAGACTCACTAATCCTGGAGCATGGAGCCCCACAGAACAGATGGGCCGCTGGAAAAGCAATACAAATAATTTCCATAATTTGCCAATAATTCTGAATGACTATTTAAAATACATGCAAAACATTTGTATTTCTCCAGTTTCAGCCCTTTACTGCCTTTTTATTTCAAAAATATGCAAGCTTTGATCATGCAACATGTTGCAGCTGCTCTGAGAGCAAAGAATTGTATTAAAGCAGTCCAACCAATGGATCAAAACTCACATTTCTGGGAAAAAGAAAACTGCTACTCCTGGTCTCAAAAATACCTTTAATTACAAGAAAAGGACAGTTATTTGTACCTGGTCTGACTTACAATTCTAAAACGGTAAAATTCCTCTTAAAATTAGCAATGCCTGGTTTTATTAATTATTTCCCTTGTTCTCAAGTCCCTTATTAGCCTCTCCCCCATCTCTGTAATCTTCTCCAGGCCCTACTACCACCAACACCCCCGCACCGCACCACCCCCAGTCACTAATCTATGCATTGTTCCAATTTTGGCCTTTTGTATATCCCAAATTGCCTTAGTCCACCATTGCCAGCTGTACCTTCAGCTGCCCAACGTTTGTATTCACTCCACATGCCTCCTTTAATATGCTCCTTAAAATTTACTTCTGTGGCCAGCTTTTGGTCACTGTCCAAATAACGCTGTGTTCCTTCCACGTGAAGTTTTGTTTGGTAACACTCCAGTGAAACACCTGGTGATATTCTGCTTCATTAAAAGGTGCTATATAAATATATGTTGTTGTTACTAGGAATCTACCTGTTTCCTTCAGAATTAATGACCCCCTCTAGTGAAAGTGTGGCTTTGAATTTTTTTTAGATCATGATTAAAGAATACAACAGGCATCTTCCCATTTTGAGAGGAATGCCTCTCAGCTGCTTTCATTCCATTCCTCCCAAGTTGTTATTCTCACTTTTGCTCTTTGAATCTTTAGTCATTCCCTTTTTATTCATTCCTTCTTCCTAACCGTGGGCATAGCTTTAAAAATGAAAACTTCCGCAACAGCAAAAAAAAGTTTGCACCTCTACTGAACACTTACTTTTCTTCAAAATTGTTTTAGCTGTGTAGGCGTTCCAATTATTTACACTCATCTTGTGGCCCCCTGGGTTAATGGCATAGGTTATTTGCTGAGCTCTCTACCCCAGTGCCACTTTAAACTCAAGGTAGCAGGATTTCTGTATTAATCGTGAGTAACCATGGGCCTATATTCTCCGGAGCTTAGCAGAATGAGCGGTGATCTCACTGAAACATACACGTTTCTGAAGCGGCTTGACAGGGTAGACAGACACAGAGGTTAAAAACAAAAAAACTGCGGATGCTGGAAATCCAAAACAAAAACAGAATTACCTGGAAAAAACTCAGCAGGTCTGGCAGCATCGGCGGAGAAGAAAAAAGTTGACGTTTCGAGTCCTCATGACCCTTCAACAGAACTGAAGGGTCGTGAGGACTCGAAACGTCAACTTTTTTCTTCTCCGCCGATGCTGCCAGACACAGAGGTTGGCTGGGGAAATCAAGAATGGGGGGGTGTGCGGGAGGTACACAGTGTCAGGATGAGGGGTCAATCAATTAGCACTGAGATGAGGAGAACATTCTTCACCCAAAGGGTTGGGAATCTTTGGAATTCTCTACCTCACATGAGTGTAGGTGGACCATCATTGAATATATTTAAGGCTGAAGAGTCATAGGGACTCGAAACGTTAATGGTGCTCCTCTCCGCAGATGCTGCCAGACCTGCTGAGCTTTTCCCAGGTATTTTTATTTTAGTTTTGGATTTCCAGCATCCGCAGTTTTTTTGCTTTTATATTTAAGGCTGAGATGGACTGAATTTTGGTCTCAGGGAAACGAGGCATATGGGGGGGTGGGCAGATAAGTGGCATTGAGGCAGATCGGCCACGGCCCTTTCGAATGGTGGAACAAGGTCAAGAGGCTGTATGGACTACTCCTGCTCCTATTCCTTATGTTCTTAACAGCAATCTCTGGGCACTGGTGTAGGTCCACATCGATTAAAGGGTCACAGAGCTACACCGCAGTTTTAACATGCACATTTGCGAGGTCACATACAAACCAGGCGCAGTTTACATCCAGTGGGAATGTTAAAAGAAGGTAGACATGATCTGGGGACTAAAGTTTCCCCCTTTTTAGCGTGTTATATTTAATGAAGAAGTCGCAATTTCGAAGCGAAACTGAACATGGTTAATGCGCAGCACGGAAACGGGCCGTTCGCCCCAAATGTTTTAAGGTCAGTGGCGCGATAAGAAAACCACGAAAGCGGAGGTGATTACTCCTCGCCCGATTTTAACCCGCCCCCTCTTCTCCACGTCCGCGGCCCGCCCGGCACCCGCTCGGCCGTTATCGTTTGAAAATACCGTACTCACTGTGACGTCAGAGGGAGCCCAACCGTCAGTCCGACTGCGTCCGACCAATAACTATCCCCCTCCACCCCCAACCTCCCGCGGCCGCGACGAAAGGTTCCGCGTGAGACTGAGCTCGAGCTGACGCACCGGGGCCCTCTTTATTTCCCATCGTTGCCCTGTCAGGGAGAGCCACGTCAGGTATAAGGCAAAATTAACAAACTTCTTTCGGTGCGAGGAGAAATTGCGTCAGCTAAGATCGGGTAGGTGGGGTGGGATGTTTGGGAAATGGTTTCAAGCTCCATTCAGGAATTGCATCATCATGTATCAAGTGTAAAAAGTGAAACTAAAAATAAACATACCTGGAAAAACTCAGCAGGTCTGACACCATCTGCGGAGAGGAACGTAGTTAACGTTTCGGGTCCGAATGACCCTTCAACAGAGCATTGTTTTCCCCGTTAAGAATTTTCTTTTCAAAGAGCTACCCCAAGGCTCTAAGATCAAAGCAAAATGCTGTGGCTGCTGGAAATCTGAAACAAAAACAGAAACTGCTGGTAAAACTCCACAGACTCAGCACCCCACCCTGCCCTCATGCCCACATGTCCGTCCTTGGCCTGCTGCAATGTTCCAGCTAAGCTCAACGCAAACTGGAGGGACAGCACCTCATCTTCCGACTAGGCACTTAACAGCCTCCTGGACTTAACATTGAGTTCAACAACTTCAGAGGGGTGTCAGCTGTGGCTCAGTCCATAGCACCCTCGCCTTTGACTCAGAGCGTTGTGGGTTCATGTCTCACTCCCGGAAACCAAGAACTGTGATTGTACTCGGAAGAGTTGCAATCTGTGACTCTTGATAACTCGAAAGAGTTTCAACAACTTCAGACCATGAACTCTCTCCTCCAGCCTCACCCCCTTTTTCAATGTTCATTTTTATTTTTTATCCACTTATTTTTATTTATTTTCATTTTTATTCATTGTTTTATCCCCACCTTTTATCCTATTTTCAATCTTTCCCACCACTGCCCCCTCCCCCCCACTTGTTCATGTTGTTCTTTCCAGAGTGTTTACCCTTGTCCTGCTATTATCACATTCTGCTTTCTGACCTTAATACCACCATCAGTGCCTCCTTTAGCCAATACCACTATCATTAACACCCCTTTGTCCTTTTGTCCATGACATCTCTGGCAATCACTTCTTTGCCTCCATCTAACACTGGCCTTCTATCCAGCTTCACCTGTCCCACCTCCCCCCCCCGCCCCCCGCAAGCCCGTCTGCAACAATATAAATTTCATTACATTTTTACTTTTCTTTAGTCTGAAGAAGAGTCATAAGGACTCAAAGCGTTAACCTCTTTTTTTTCTCTCCACAGATGCTTGTTAGACTTGCTGAGATCTTCCAGCATTTTCTGTTTTTGCCCCAAGGCTCTGCTTCATAGAAGTATTAACTGGAGGCTGGTATGGGGCTTGGATTTAGGTGCCATGCCATACAAGGGAATACTGGGTTGGAGTCACCATGAAGCACAGCTGTGTAGAAGGTTAATTTTAAGGAGGGTGTAAAGGTGGAAGGGATTTGGAAGGGAATTCCAGGCACTGGGACTTAGGCACAGCTGCCAGTAATGGAACAAATTGGGGGGGAGGGCAGTGGTGGTCATAGAGTGGGGGAGGGTACAGAGATTTGGCAAGGGTGAGACCATGGAATGACTCAAATTTTGAAACTTTGGGGAAGCGGAAGCCAATGTCGATCAGCAAGGGTGAGAGGGTTGTCCTAAGATGAGGCTGAGTAAATTGGATATATACTCTCTGGAATCTGAAAGAATGAAAGGTGATCTAATTGAAACATTTAGAATTATGAAGGGGCTTGACAGGGTAGATACTGAGAGGTTGTTTCCCCTGTCTGGGGAATCTAGAACAAGGGAGTACAAATTTTAGGATTAGGGGTTGATGAGGCATTTCTTTATTTGAAAGGTTATGCACTTTTGGAATTCTCCACCCCAGAGGGTTGTGGATGCATTGAAGATATTTAAGACTGAGATAGCAGATTTTTGATCTTAGGGAATTGAGGGAAATGGGAAGAGGGTGGGAAATTGGATTTGAAGCTCAAGATCAGCCATGATCATATTGAATAGCAGAGCAAGTTCAACAGGCCATATGACCTTCTTCTGCTCTTTTTTCTTATATTCTTATGTTTTTATGATCCACGTATAGGACTTCTATGAGCTGAAGGTTGTGGAGAGTGGGAGGCTGACCAGGAGTTCCTTGGAATAGACCTGAGACCACTAGTTCCCAATGTTGCCCAACTGGCAGTTTTACACTTCAGAGTATCTGACCATCTGAGGTATCATTTGCATGCAACCTAAATAAGCAGTTCCCTGCAGCATACCACTCAAGTCACCTCATCCTGCCAAATAGGGTTCCCAACCCTCCAGGATTGGCCTGGAGTCTCCAGGAATTGAAGATCAATCTCCAGGAATTGAAGATCAATCTCTCGGGCACTACTGTGTACAATCCTGGAGAAAAATCATAGGGACATTTAAAAAAATAGCATTTTATTAATTTTCTTTGAACATTTCTCTTTACCAGATATAAAGATACTGAAAATAGTGGGAAAAAGGCTGATTGGTTTACAGCCAATTGGGTAATGAGTTTTTTCACCTTCCAATTGGCGTATGAAGGCAGTACAAAACAAAGATGGATGTGTTGGCTGACTAATGGCTGGAGTGTGGGGGAAAGTCATGTAATGAAACCTCCAGGAATACATTTAATCACAGTTGACAACCTTGCCTCCAAATCCTAGGGAATATAAGGCCACTGCTATTCTCCTCCAGAAGGTTAGCCACTGCCCCATTTCAGAGAATTGGCTGTGGCGAAGAGCCTAGAATTGAAGTCATAGTAACATTTGAATGAGGAGAGTGAGACATGGCAAAGCCTGACCTCCTCAAACCAAATCTGACAATTGATGACGAGGCCGGTTGTATATAAGGCAAGGTTGGCCGAAGGCCCTCTAATTTGAGGGTACAAAGATGGGGACTGTACCAGGGAAGTGAAAATATTGGAAGATAATGATTGTTTTGCTGGGAACAAGGACGTTAAAGGTAAAGACTCCAGTGCAGGGCTACAGGGAAAAGGCATGTGAGTAGCACAATGTGAGTTGCTGTTGCAGAGGACCAGACTGGACACAATGGGCCAAATGGCCTCCTGTGCGGTAACCATTCTGTGAGCAGTAAAGAATAAAAGAGATCTTGCCTTTCACAATTTGAGAACATCCTTGTGCTTTACAGCTAATGAGGTACTTTTTGAAGTGTAGTCATGGGTTCTACCATTGCCTGTTTTTGATTGTTGAGAAATCGCAATAAGAACAATAACATATACTTAGATAGAGCAATTAACATAAGATATCCCTAGGCGCTTCACATGAGCCTTATAAAGCAAAATTAGACACCAAACCACATTTTTGGCAGACAGCCAAAAGCTTGGTCAAAAAAGGTAAGTTTTAAGGAGCGTCTTAAAGGAAAAAAGAGAAGCAGAAAGGTTTAGGGATGGAATGCTAGAGCTTAAGGCCTTGACAGCTGAAGGCATGGACACCAGTGGCATAGTGATAAGAACATAAGACATAGAAGCAGGAGTAGACCGTTCAGCCCCGCGAGCTTGCTGCACCATTCGATACAATTGTGGCTGATCCTCTATTTTCCTGTCTGTTCTCTGTATCTCTTGATTCTCTGAGAGATCAAAAATCTATCAATCTAAATATTGGATATACTCAACGATGAAGTATCTACAACTCTCTGGGGCAGACAATTCAAAAGATTCTCAACCCTCTGAGTGAAGAAATTTCATCTCAGATCTAAACAATTGATCCCTTATCCTGAAGCTGTGCCCTTGTGTTCTAGATTCCCCAGCTAGGGAAACAATCTCCCAGTATTGACCTGGTCAAGCCTCTTCAAAATTTTATATATTTCGATAAGAAATTGGGGATAGTCAAGAGGCCAGAATTGAAGGAGTGCATATCTTGGAGTGCTGGAACAGATTAGAGATAGAGAGAGGTGAGATCATAGAGCAATTTGAAAACAAGGATGACAATTTTAAAATGAAGGCATTGTTTAATCGGAAACTGATGTAGGTCAGCAAGGGGTTAATGGGACTTAGTGCGAGTTAGGACACAGGCACCAGAGTTTTGGATGGACCTCAAGTTTACAGAGGGTAAAATGTTGAGTGGCTAGTCAGTAATGCATTGGAATGGTCAAATGCAGAGGTAAAAAAGGTATTTCAGCTGCAAATGAGCTAAGGCGGGGCAGCTTTGGGTGACATTATGGAGGTGGAAATATGCGGCATTCATGATAGCATGGATTTGTGGCTGGGAGCTCATCTCTGGGTCAAATATGACAACCAGGTTGTGAACATTTTGGTTCAGCCTCAGACAGTTGACAGGGAGAGGGTGGAGTCAGTGGCTAAGGAACAGAGTTTCTGTTGGGGACTGAAGACAATAAGAGAAATAGAGTGGTGAAGGGACATATACACCCATTGAATATAGCTGCAGGCAAAAGTATAATGGATGATAAGGAAATGGCAGGCTTATTAAATGAGTACTTTATATTCATTTCCATAGCAGAGATTTCACAGGTATATGCAAAAGATCCCATGATACTGTTCGAAGAAGAAAAGCAGTGGAATTCTCCCAAATTCCTGGCCCATGTCTTAACATTTAATAGGTGCCAGCAGTCTTCCATACCTCACCCAAATGACCATTCTTTACGCAGAAGGCGTCACAGCCAATCCTAATCCTGTCTATACCAACATCCGTAGAGATTTTAGCAATGATCTAAAGCTGATTTGGATTCCTGTCCTTAGCCCAAAGATATCAAGAACAGTGTATTGCCCTCACCTCAGCACTGAGCTCTGCTCAGTCATCACAGAGCTGAGATCAAATGTCAGGCCTTAATAGTCTGTGTAATTTAGTATCATTTATTCACTTGGGATATAGGACACAAATTTGAGCTTTAAATCAGTTCCTCTAAACATGAAGTAAATGGAATGTAAAAAAGGAAATACATATGGTCTTTGTAATATTTGTGCCTGTCAGACTAAAGGATGTTATCTTAAAGTTTCATATATTTCCCTAAAGTGAACAAACCTGACTTCCTTATCCTTTGGTCACCATTTACATGCCTGACATCGAAATTATCTTGGTTGTTATTTTTATGGGATTGATATCTTTTCTATGATTCGATAATCAGAATTGTATGTAATACTCCAGATGGTATATAAACAATGCCATCAAGATAAATTCTTCTTTATTTGCACTTTATCATTCTGCTAATGCAACCAAGTATTGGGCTGATGGTTTTATAGATTGTATCATATTATACCTGCATCTTCCACCCACCTACCTCATTGTCTTAAAAGAATTGAAACTTTCTAAGTCTCAATCCACTGTATGTTATTACTTGATACCTATTTTGGTATCATCTGCACACTTGGAAATTTTGCTAACAATAGAAAAATAAGAATGTGCATTTACATAGGAATTCATCAAGGCTCCTTAGGCGACCTTCTAGAAGATCAAGGGCAGCAGATCAATGGGAATACACCACCTGCAAGTTCCCCTCCATGTCACTCACCATCCTGACTTGGAAATATATCGCCGTTCCTTCACTGTCGCTGGGTCTAAATCCTGGAACTCCCTTCCTAACAGCGCTGTGGGTGTACCTACACCACATGGACTGCAGCAGTTCAAGAAGGCAGCTCACCACCACCTTCTCAAGGGCAACTAGGAATGGGCAATAAATACTGGCCCAGCCAGCGAAGCCCACATCCCGTGAATGAATTAAAAAAAATAGCACTTTTCATGTTTCAAAACATCCCAAAGCACTTTGTGGTCAATCAATTAGTTTGAAATCTTTATGTACTAAAGAGAGGCCACATGACTATGGTAAGCCACAGTGCCCACAGGCATATCTTCAAACACCCCCTTTCCATGAAAAAGAAAAAAAAAATTGCATGCACTGTCATTTGCAGTTGCAAGTTACCTGCATACATGCTCTATAAAGAAGATCATCGTTCATAAATGAAAAAATTTTGTTCATTTAGTCTTTCCTCTGTCCCTCCCTACACACACGTTGTACAGATAATCTTTAAGGTATTTCAATGGTATCCATGCAAGTTGTTGTTGGCTGTTCGTCTGGTGTTTGCTGGTTCCTGGAATAATGTTGCCTTTCCGGGGACTGTCATTGCAGTGACAAGTGTTGATGCTGTGGTAATTGTTGCTACTGATTTTGCATTTGTTGTGGAATAGTTTACCTCTGGGATTGATGATTGTTCAGTTCCTTGTTCAATTGGCAAATTCGACTCTTCCTCAGCAGCTGTCCGCTGTGAAGGAGCAGCTTCTCCAGTTGAACATAAATGTCTTTGATTGTGATGATACGTCTGATTGTTCACTTGTGTACAATTTGAGGTGACAACTGCTCTACGTTGGTTTCAAGTTGCCAAGTGGGCTGACTTTTGTGAGTGTTTATACTCTGACCAGCTCTCCAGCAGCTTAAAAAACTACGGAAGCCAGAAGTAGTAATAGGAGTGAGTGACAAAATCACAGTGGAAGGATAGCCAAATTTTACTTTGATAAAGCTGCAAAATCATTCAGAGCTGAGATTTGGGATGGACCCCCGACATTAAGAGTGTCCCTTAATTTTGTCCATGACGGTTAGTCATTCTGCATGTGTCAAGCTGTTGGTTTGTCTGAAAACAAAGCAGTCAATTTGCTCACAGCAAGGCCCAACAATCAGTAATGAAAGAAATGACCAGGTCATAGGTATTTTGGTGGCGTTAATTGAGAGATAAATGGCCAGGAAAACTCCCCAACTCTTCAAACAATCATAGAATCTTTTATGTCCATCTTCGTATTACTCCTTCCAAACTGCATTGTAATGTCAGCCTAGATTGTGGGTGGGATTTTCCCATCCATGCTCTAAATGTGGTGGCGGTTGTGAAAAGCGGCATTTTCCCCATTGGTCGCAATAGCGGATTTTAATGCTGTAACATCCGCTACCGGCCTCATTAATTATGCACACTCAGGAAAAACGTCGGATCATGGACAGGTGGCCTCTGATTAGCCCGTCCTGCTGTGAGCTCACTGGTACCTCATTCCGGGTGCCATATTTAAAGAGCAGCCACGCACAGTTGTCTCACCGCATGCAGTGCAGGGATGCTCCACTGAAGTCTTGGCCCTGAAAGCCAAAAAGACAGCAGCCCCCAAGTTTAGTAACGCTTCCCTGGTTCACCTACTGGATGCCTGCTGCGATGTCCTGTACTCCTGCTCTGACCGCAGGAGGCCCATCAGTCTCACCACTCCAGTTTGAAAGGTGGTGGCAGAGGTGGTCAGTGCCAATAAGGATGTCAGCCATCCAATGCAGAAAGAGGATGAATGATCTCATCCGTTCTGCCAGGGTAAGTCAATCATTTCATCACTCTCAACTCACCCACTCACCAGCCCATCAGATATACACTGGCATCTCAAACGCTGCCAGCTCAAGGGACCTCACCACTGACTCTCTCTCATACACCTTCACGTCTCCATCTGGCCTTATATCCTCTGGAGCTCGCGTCCTCATCTTGTCCATGGCTCCACTTAGCACCCACAGGTGGCAGGCATCCTTGTCATCTGCCCTGGCTTGCGTCCTGCTCACGCAATCTCCAGCTGTCTTTTTGCAGGCCAATCTTGCACACAATCGGATGGAGCGGTCCCAGACTGGGGATGGAGTGGCTGAGATTAAGGTCCTCCCTCCCTACAAGAACAGAGCCATCATGCTGGCTGGTGAGGACGCAGACCATTCCTGCGGCGACGGTGAGGTCGGCGACAAACACCCAAGCATGGATCCTGCACCAGCTCATCCCTCAGACAACTATACTGTGAGTGCATTGACCATTTTTCAAGTCGCCTGCCAAGCAGTAATTATCTCTACTTTCTTTCATAGGTACCCTGCCAAGCACCCAAGGCCCTCAACCAGCCAGGCATTCAGCTCAAGCCTCAATGACACCTCAGATGAGCCTGAGGACAGCATTGTTGAAGACCCGTCATGGCACTCAGACTCCAGCAGCGCAGAGACACATACCTTGGTGGGACCTAGTTCGAGAGTAGGCTCGGGGGTCACAATCTGGTGAGCACAGCACACAATCTGGTCTACAGCAGGTGGAGGCAGGGACATTTGAGCTCGCCGGCACTTGGAGGACTGCTGGAGGCCACAATTCTGCTGAATCCAAGCCAGATGACGAGCCTCCAGACTTGGTCCTATCTGAGTTGTTGGAGCTGCACCGACAATCACAGGGACATCAGGAAGGGACGTCCGCTGCATTCCTCAGATATCAACGCACGATGGAGGAGTCCATCCCTATTGAGCTCATAGAGTCGGCATGTCAATGCACCAAGGTCAACACTGGTAGGATGGCAGCTGCCATGGAGACCTTGGTCCAGAACATAGGTCCTGCATTGCAGTTGGAGCTCCACTTCATTGGTATAGGCATTGGTGTCATCCTTCAGTGGCTACGTGAAGGGGGGCAGGGCAGCTGGATTTCACTCCTCAGGGAGTCAGCCAGGTGCACTCGGGCACATGCATCCATAGAGAGGAGGACCAGCAGCTGGACACCCCAGGGCCATTCACCCAGGTGACTCCAGCAGTGTCCAACTGATCTCAATCCCCTCCTTCTGTGACCCTATTAGATTCAGCTGCACAGGCTGAGGAGGGTGCATCGGGTGTTAAACTAATGTATATAGTGTTCACAAATATAAATGGAATCACGCCCATTTCACATATCCTCTTGTATATGCCTCTTTATGATCAGCTGTGTTAAGCATGCGTGACATCATGATCCCTCCCCCCACTTATCACAGATATCGCTCTCATGTGCCTCTGGTCAATGTTGTATGCTTCCAACTGACCACATTGTGTACCCCTTCTCAGATCGTTTCCAGCATCAGTTATACTTCGTCCTTAAAGTAAAGTAAGCTTGTGAAAGGGAGCTCATTCTCTAACTTTGCTGGGTCATGGAATGTTAGATCTTCGCTGTGTAAGATTGAGGCTGAGGTGTTCGGCCATCTCCTCAACATTATTGAAAGGTGAAGGTTTAGCATGCAAGGAAAAATGTTGAAACGCATTGAAAAGATTCATATATACTGGAACTCTATGGCAGTTTTCAATCATTGAGCCTAAAATCACAGTCCGTGTGTACTCCTGTCTGCCTTGAGCATTGCCCACTCCCTGAGTGTACATCTGACAAGCTCACCCATAAATGTGACCAGCTTCCCAGCTTGATGTGCCAGAGCTCTTCCACTTGCAGCCACATTATTGTCCTGGCACTCAACGCAACAACCTTGAGCCTTTCCCACCTTGTATTTGCCTGCATAGCACCCACAAGGCCCTGGTCATAGTGTAGGGAAGCAGCGTTGTGCTAGACATTGTGCGTAGCGTCCCCTCACCTAATCAGTCGCTGACGTCAATGATGATAACTCTAAATGATGATGTGTTACGGTCAATAGGGTCTTTTAGCATGCTCTCGATGCTCATATGTGACCTGTTTGGGAATACAATGTTGAGGGCAGCAATGGCCTAGGAGCCAGGATGTAACGAAGCTGAAGTGTGCTCTTTAATGTGAACGAAGCCTCACCTTGAGGTCTCCATAGTGTTCTTGCTGTATAGAGGTCGCAAGGCCAGGGCTGGCCAGTAGGGGAGGCTGTCTGCGTTCAAGAGGAGGCATTCTAGTGTGTGGCATGCGAGTGTATGAAATTGGTTATCCTCAGGTGGTCAATCTATATGGAAAGGTCAGGCTAAATGTAGGCCTGCAGAGTGCCGGATGTCAATGTTATGGAGATGAAGGTGACACAGCACTGTGTCATCTGGTACGAAATAGAGACAGTTTAAGTAAGTTAATTTTTTTGTGGGTGTTAGGAATGAGCTTTAGCTTTAAAGTTTAAGTTTGATTTGTATTTCTGTATATGTTAAGAAAAGGTCAAATTGAGTTTAGTTTCACTCTAAAAGGTGCCTGCATTTCTAAAGAGAGTTTTACGACTGTTGCAGGTAAGTTAAACAAACAAAAGTAGAGAAATTGGGCTGTTGCCTAGCAACTGAGGTCCAGAGAGCCAGGTCACTCCCACAGAGACACACACAAGAAACTAGAAACAGCAGTTTGGTTTGGAAGCTGTTTTGAGTTCAGTTGGTTTTGAAAGTAGCTGCCAAGAGAGACTGGAGCAAAGGTGACAGATAGCCACCCCCAAGCTAAAGAAAAGACCCCAAAATCCAGGGGAGTGGAACAGGAGAAAGTCCCAAGCAGACCTTCTAGCCAAAGGGAAGGATAGGAACCTGGAAAAGGTCCTGTTAAGTGAAGTTAAGAGTGAGGGGCAGAGAGAAAGGCTCCAAGCTTCAGATTTAAAGAGACAAAAGCTGCAGAAAGCAGATTTAAAATGAGAACAGCTTACAAGAGGCAAGAAGGCCTAAAGAGATAAGTGAACGTCTGTAACTCTTTGCTATGGCCATGTGAAACAGTGGCGTACTGTTGACGGCTGAGTCAGTGAGATCGAGTGCGTGGAAGACAGCTTGAATGCATGTGGTGACCCAGGGGAGAGGAACATCGGAAGGAGAGTTCAAACCCTGGAGGTGAACCCTTGCGGAAGGTGTCTGAAAGAAAGCAATGGTTTGGGAGAAGATTCCAAGGTGAGTTCTTGTAAAGTAGAGATTGGAAACTATCGTGTGAAAGCCGGAGTTCAGTGAGACTGGTTGGCTCACGGTGTAACAAGCGTCTGGGGGGAGTTGAGGAGAGATCCATAGCATCTGTCTGGGATGGCATCTGTCATTTGGTTTCACAGTGTGGTGTGTCTGACTGCAGGTTGCCAATTGGTTTACATGGATTGTACTTACTGTGAACATTAGAGTATAAGATAGCTTTAGTAAACTTGTGTTATCCTTACATATCTGTATATGTAAAGGTATATCTGTAAAAGTATAGCTGTGGGTGAAGGAGTATTGTAATATAGTTAATCTATTCTTGTTAATCAATAAATGTTTTATTCTTCTGTTATAAGTTCATTAGCTGACTCTGGTGACTTTGTAGCCACTCTCCACATATCTAAACAAACAAATAAAAGTTAGGATCTATCAAGCTAGGTTCCACCCTAGGCTCAGGCATGAACAGGAGTAATCTCAGCTAGGATTATAACACATTTCAAAACGTATGAGGGCCTGTGTAACATCCTCAGCTGCTATTGCCCAAATGTCACCTGTCAGTATCAACATCGAGGTGAGTCATAAAGCATTGACCTGTTGCTTGAGATGGATCTCTTTGAGGAGCTTTGTCAGACTGAGGGCATACAACCACGGATACACTGAGGATTATACAGCAGCCCCTACCTCTACAACGCTGCTGTAGCAAGTGAGATGCTGGAGAATGCTTGAAGAGGCAACACCTTCTGACGTGTGCTTCTGGGATGGCCTCCTCCAGTTAGGACCTTAACTGAGCAAGGACACATGCTTCCGAGGCCTCATCATTGTTCAAAGCATCCGGACAATGTGAACCTGATGCTTAAGTGCTCACTCTCCAATTGAAGTGGATGGTTGAAATAAAAGGGAGAACCACGCTGAAGTTCATTTGGGCCCATGATGGAGGGTGCTTATCCAAGAGGAGACTTACTGTTACTCGTCATCCTGCTTGTGAAATCCGGTGGCTATGAGGGCCTTACGTGCATGCCAGCTTCGTCTGGCCTGTACTCTGGCATCTTCCCCTGCAGCCTCGGCCTCAACGCCCTCATCCTTTTTGATGTCCTCCTCATCGGAGGAGACATGCAGCTCCTCCATGTCAGCATCTGGCAAGTCCTCCCTCTCCCCATTTACAGCATCAAGTTGTGCAAAGTGCAGCAAGGCACAGTTATTGTGAGACTCTCGTGGAGTGCTCCATCAGATCTGTCGGGGCATCGGAATCGCATCTTTAACATGCCAATGGTCTGCTCCACCAATGTCCGGGTAGTGGTATAAGCTTTGTTGTACCTTCTCTCAGCTGGATCTTGTGGCCGCCGCACGGGCATCATTAACCATGTCCTTTGCAGTTACCCTTTGACACTGAGGAGCATCTCTGGATCCTGTCTGGTCCCTCGAATATGTCCAGGATCTGTGACCTACTCAAGATATAGGAGTCGTAGCAGCTTCCTGGGTATCTGGCGCAAACCTGCAGGATTTGTTTCTTGTGGTCACAGGCCAGCATGTCATTGATCAACTGGAAGCCTTTCCTGTTTCTGTATCAGAGTACATGTCACCAGGGAGCTTTTATAAGACCATAAGAGGTAGGAGCAGAAATGGGCCATTTAGCCCATTAAGTCTGCTCTGCCATTCAATGAGATCATGGCTGATCTGATAATCCTCAACTCCACTTTCTTTTCTTTTCCCATAACCCTTGATTCCCTTACTGGTTAAAAATCTGTCTATCTCAGCCTTGAATATACTTAATGACCCAGCCCCTGCAGCCCTTTGTGGTAAGGAATTCCACAGATTCACTACCCTCTGAGAGAAGAAATTCCTCCTCATCTCTGTCTTAAATGGGAGACTCCTTACTCTGAGATTATGCCCTCTGGTCCTAGACTCTCCCACAAGGAGAAACAACCTCTCAGTATCTACCCTGTCAAGCCCCCTCAGAATCTTATGTGTTTCAATAAGGTCACCTGTCATTCTTCTAAACTCCAAACTATAGCCACATACATATAGTGGATGGCACCCTGAACTTGTGGGAAACCGGATATCGTAGCAAAGACTATTACTGTGGTGTCCTGGCTGGCTTGATCGCTGTCAAAGTTAACGTAATTGTGGACCTTGGCGAAACACGCACCTGTTACCTCCTGTACGCACTTATGTGTGGAAGCTTGAGAGATCCTGCAGAGGTCCCCAGTGGAGCCCTGGAAAGAGCCAGCTGTGTGGAAGTTAAGAACGGCAGTGACTTACGCAGCAACTGGCAATGGATGCCCTCTCAGTCCCCGTAGCATCAAATCCTGCGGAATGTGACAGATGTTCACCACCAGAACCCCGGACAAGCTGAGACATCGGTGACACTGCTTGTTGCTCGTCTGCAGAAAAGACATGCTTCTTCTGTACACCCTTAGTCTTGAGAGCTGCCTGCGCATGATGTTTCTGTGATCCTCTGCATCTGGAGGGGGCCCTGCTACCCTTTGCTCATAAAGGTGAAGCTTCTCTCTCTGGCGAGCCTGACTCCTCCGTCGCAATCTTCCCTGCCTTCTCTCCTGATTGTATGTGATGATGCAGACAGCAATAAATCCAGCATCCATCTTGTTGAAGGTTTCCTCTGTGCAGCATAAATGAGAAAAATACATGAGTGAGCATGAACTTCCAAAGGCCCTATTTCTGTCAATAACTTGTGAGTGATTGTGGGTTCAAGGACTTGGGTCCAGTGTTGGCACCTAATTGTCTCTAAACTGGAACTGAATACCATTGTAGGCTTTCCTTCTAAATTCTGAAATATTCGAGATCTCTCATCTGTCCCTTAATTATTATTTTCAAGAAAAATTTAGCATGGTGATTGGTCTCGTGGCCAAGTTACAGAGGACTGCCACCACTCGTTAAATGTATGATATGCTTAAACTAGATCATGAGGATTAAAATACTTTGAAATTTCACATTTCTTTGTATGGGTTCCATGTACTATATCTGAGCATTCAGCCTTGTTTTACAAATACTTACTATACGCTACCTGTGTCTGATTAAAGATGTTCAGAAACAAATGAGTTTCTCAGAATATTTCTACACCCATAATATACTTAAGTGAATTGATTTCTTTTCTTTCAATGTTTTGTACCTTATATTTGTCGATATTAAATTTTATTTGTAACCACTTTGCAGTTCCTGATGTAATTAAATTTGAATTGATTCCATTTCTCCTGAGCTAAACATCAACCACAATTGCTTTGACTTTAACTATCTTTCCATTAGCTTTGATTTGTAAATGCCCTTCTGAAGGTCAGAGGTGTTCTGTATTTTTAAAAAATGTTAGTATAAAAATGGTGCAGTGATGACTTAATATAAAGATAATTACTTTTATGGTTCCATGATTCTATCCCACTCTTCAGGTGTGTTATGGTCACACCATATGCCAGTAAAACTTATTAGGAAGATGGACCCTTTAATTTAGAAAGGCAGCACAGAATATGGACAATTTACCTTGACAAGATGGACTCCAGAGGGCCAGCTGACTTTTTTATGGTTTCTGTACAGACAGGGGTTAACACATGCCTGGACATGCCTCTGGAAAGCCATTAAAATGTAAATGTCCTTGTGAGGACCTTCCATTGAAAAGAATCAGGATGCAACAGATCAGCTGTGGAATTAACAATTTCTATTGTTTATGTATTTAATAAAACTCAATAGAATGGTTGCCAAGCCTTGGTGTCTGCAAACTTGAAATCCAACATAGAGGGGTGTGAAGGAACTGCTTTATCACAAGCAGGTGCGAATGGCTGTCATTCACTCCCCATTGTGTTATGATGGCTTATGCCTTCAAATCATTATGTAGATAATGGGAGTATTGATTCTGTGGTCACATGACAGAAGCTGGCTTGAGACAGCAAAGATCTTATAATGCTAAGAACAGCCCAGAGAAGGCAGTCTTGGACCAACATCCCAGAGGGACAGATCTCGCCTAGTGAAAAGAAGAATCCTGCCTAGAGAACTCCACCACTAGCAGAGAAGTGACACTAGTTCTTTTTACCTGCAAGATATATCTTCACCACAGGAGCTTGTCTAAGTTCATCAACAGAAACACCGAACATCCATCTTTTCTTCAGTGAACCAAGAGGGAATTTTCAGGCCCGCGACACTTCCAATGGCCATCTTGAAGAAACAGAGTGATAGTGACTTTTGAACTCTTTTTAAAGATATCAGTGCGTGCTACCCTTTTTTTGTAATCATCTTTTCTTGTGTGTGTATATGTCTGTGTGAATGAGGAGTGGGTGCTTTTTGCAATCATTCTGGGTGTTGTGGAAATAAATTTTATCTTTTCTTTTGAATTAAACTTACCAGAAAGGCTGTTTCATGTCTGTTCTTAAAAATCATAGCACTCAAGGGATTAAAACACCCTCTCAAAAATAGATCTTGTTGTAGTTAGTGGAGAAGTGGGAAAAGGGGGAAATTATCACACATCTCTCCTCGTCTATAACAGATACCCATTCGCCTGTCCTCCTCCTTAACCCATTAGCCTCTTTGAGCCCCTCTTAAGTTACACCTCTCTTGAGTTCCATGATCAGCTGGGTTATTCGAGTCAAACTGGACATATGAAAAGGACAGGAAAATACCACCTGTCCCATCACCTTTTCCAGATATGGTGCAGTAACATACATTATTAACCTTTCGTCTAGTCACGGAATCTACTCTGAGAGTCAAAACAAACTGTAAATACCTGTGGCCTATTTAGGAAAAACTCTGGGGAATTCATTTCTGACCCCTCAAGACAATCAAGCAAGTTTAAAGAGACCACAGTAATTCATGAGGTCTAGCAATGTTGGATACTCCACAGCTTACCTTGAATAACTTGTGCACCTCCCTTTTGAAGGATTACAGGAAATTCATATTCACCACATGCTTCCGTAATCAGTTTCTGAAAATAAATACTTCAAAACACTTCATCTGTATTTTTCCACTCCTATCCACTAGTTACTCCATCCCTCTCGATCTCAACTAGCTTATCCAACTGAACAGAATATATTCCCTTCAACATTTAGATACTTCAACCGTATTTCTCTAATGAAAATATCTTCAAAACCTCAAGCCTTTCCAAATAATTGAGAACATGAAGGTAATCATCTTGAATGTGGTGTTATACAGAAGAGTTTATCTGAAAATGAAATTATCTGAATATGTATATTACACAAATAATCCCTTATACATCTTTTTTCTTTCTCACCACATCATCTTTATTGCCTGTACTCAGAGACAATCAGATATAAAAACAACATTCAAGCATTAGCAGTCACCAGCTTCTACATATCTAACCTGTTCTTCTACATGTGAGCTGTTCATTACCATGTTGTAGAAATCTAAATAAGTGAAATTACTGTGCTTACTTTTGCATGGACCACTGAACTAGTTTCAGAATCACATGGTTGAGACATTGATTGCCATTGCCTGGAGGTTGTTCACAGTTAATACTTGTTAATTATGAATTGTCAGTTTCTCTGTTTGAATGAGTTGTTTTTTGCCCTCAGGGCTAATCATCCATATCATTGTGGTCTGTATTTCTATATATCAACCTGCATTAAAGAAGAGAAGCACGGAGATATAAGCCCTGATGAATAAGCTGTTGTAATAACTTTAATGTAACAGAGATATGAGCCAAAAAGATTAGTCAGAACTGAACTTTCCCAGGTGTTCTAATATTTAGGCACATTTTTCAAATAGGTGTTGCCTGTTTATGTTGAAGTCTAGATGTTAAAATCAAGATTGAGAAATAAATAAAAGGATCTGGAGAATATAATTTTTATTAACAGTAATAAACAGTAGTGATCAAAATAGAAATGTTGTTTTCATCCCCTGTGAAAGTAAAGAATGGAGTGAGTGTCCCTTTGTCAGTGTTCAAGTCTGCTTCCTGCTGAAAGAAAGGAGGAAGATTGGGTAAAGCAGTGAGTCTTACAGGAGGCAATTGTTTACAAAAAGGCAAAAGCATATAAAAACTAAAAAAAAAACTGCAGCTATCTCTTTGTTAAGTTTGATAATTAAGGGTCAAATTAATGACATGAAATACCAAAGCCCCAGTACAGTATGGACTACCAACTCACTGGGTTACACTTTCTTGGCCAGGCGATCTTAACTTCATTAATAAAAACAAAAAGCTAAAAGCTACTGCGGATGCTGGAAATCCAAAACAAAAACAGAATTACCTGGAAAAACTCAGCAGGTCTGGCAGCATCGGTGGAGAAGAAATCAGTTGACGTTTTGAGTCCTCACGACCCTTTGGCAGAACTGGAGTATAGTTAGGAGAGAGGTGAAATATAAGCTGGTCTAAGGTGGGGGGCGGGGGGAGAGAGAAGTTGAGGGTGGGGTTGTTGTGGAGATAAGCAAGCAGTGATAGGAGAAGATAATCAAAAGATGTCACAGACAAAAGGATCAAAGAGGTGTTGAAGGTGGTGATATTATCTAAGAAAAGTGCTAATTAAGAATGGAAGGCAGGAAACTCAAGGTACAGCTCTAGTGGGGGTGGGGTGGAAAGACTAACAAAGTTTTAGTTTTAGATTTAAAAATAATGGAAATAGGTGGGAAAAGAAGAATCTATATAAATTATTGAAAAAAAAGGGGGAGGGGGAAGAAATGGGGTGGGGATGGGGGGATGGGGAGTTTAAGATCTAAAGTTGTTGAATTCAATATTCAGCCCGGAAGGCTGTAAAGTGCCTAGTCGGAAGATGAGGTGCTGTTCCAGTGAAGCCCAACGCAAACTGGAGGAACAGCACCTCATCTTCCGACTAGGCACTTTACAGCCTTCCGGGCTGAATATTGAATTCAACAACTTTAGATCTTAAACTCCCCATCCCCCCATCCCCACCCCGTTTCTTCCCCCTCCCCCTTTTTTTCAATAATTTATATAGATTCTTCTTTTCCCACCTATTTCCATTATTTTTAAATCTAAAACTAAAACTTTGTTAGTCTTTCCACCCCACCCCCACTAGAGCTGTACCTTGAGTATCCTGCCTTCCATTCTTAATTAGCACTTTTCTTAGGTAATATCACCACCTTCAACACCTCTTTGATCCTTTTGTCTGTGACATCTTTTGATTATCTTCTCCTATCACTGCTTGCTTATCCCCACAACCACCCCACCCTCAACTTCTCTCTCCCCCCGCCCCCCCCACCTTAGACCAGCTTATATTTCACCTCTCTCCTAACTATACTTCAGTTCTGCCGAAGGGTCGTGAGGACTCGAAACGTCAACTGATTTCTTCTCCACCGATGCTGCCAGACCTGCTGAGTTTTTCCAGGTAATTCTGTTTTTGTTTTGGATCTTAACTTCATTCCCTGTCGATGGAGAGTCACAGTAGAGACAGGCAACAGTACAAGTGAAGAAATAAAAGGGAGAGTCACCCTCAGATTTTTCTTTGCATTTCAGATAAGCCAACTACACAGGAACATTGCCAAAGGCCGAATGCAGGTATATTCATCTTCAGGAATGGACAATTTCTTATTGACCCAAAACTTGTGGCCAGCAGCAATGTTACTGACTACATTTAAAAATACATTCTTACCTTTTTTTTGTAGGCTGCAGCAGGTAATTACTTCCCCCACCACCCCAGCTGCAGTGTGGATCCATCAAGCAGGTGAATGGGAATGTCTAGTGGCAAGGTGCAATTCTCAGTGTTCACCGCTATTGGAATCCGGGCTATTGTATTGTTTCATTTAGGAGATTTTTTGTAGGATTTGGGTAGAAGAAACAATAGTAATCATATATATCCTTTATGAAAAGTATGTTTCTTTGACTTTCTGAAGGTAGGCATTAACTGACTATTGGACTGACTTGAGGTCAAGAGTCAAGTCATCTAAGGAAATCTATTTGATGGCTTTGTACTTGAGTTATCAACTTATTAAGTTATTAAGTAATTATTGTTATTCTAGGCTCCCAGAAAGCTTTTAATGCTTATAATGCTTATAATGCTAAATAGAAAAGGTTTCCATTCATTCCCTTAGAATGTTCTGACATTTTATTTTATTACAATCTATGCTTTCTAAAATTCTTTCTACTAGGTCTGTACATGATAATTTGTAAACCATTGCGATGTACCTGTTCAAGGGAGTATCTGGCAGGACTGTCCCATGAAGAGAGATTGATGAGGCTTTATTCTTTCCCTGGATATGAGCATCGCTGGCTGAGCCAACATTTATTTCCAATCCCTAATTGCCCTTGAGAAGGTGGTGGTGAGCCGCCTTCTTGAATCACTGGAGACCAAGTGGTGTAGGTACACCCACAGTGCTGTTAGGAAGGGAGTTCCAGGATTTTGACCCAACGACAGTGAAGGAACGGCGATTATAGTTCCAAGTAAGGACAGTGTGTGACTTGGAGGGGAACTTGCAGGTGGTGGTGTTCCTGTTCATCTGCTGCCCTCGTCCTTCAAGGTGGTAGAGGTCGTGATTGTGGAAGGTGCTGTCGAAGGATCTGTGTTTAGTTGTTCACCAAGAGTTGTTCACCAATAAACTGAGCCTATATTCTCTAGAGTGTAGAAGAATAAGAGGTGACCTCATTGAAGCGCAAAATTTTTACAGGGCTCGACAGGATAGATGCAAGAAGGATATTTCCCCTGGCTGGGGTCTCCATAACCAGGGGACAGTCTCAGAATAAGAGATAGGCTATTTAGGACTGAGATGAGGAGGAATTTCTTCAATCATGGTGTATTAATATATGTAGCTTCCAGGGCCCTGTTCTTTGCTGACAGAAAGAACATGTACACACATTGCACCTGTTTCAGCTAAACAAAATAAGTACAGCCATTCGCTGCCTTATTCCTCATTCCAATGTCTTGACCAATCAAGGTCAAACTACTTGGTTTAAATTTCAAACAATGGTTGGTAGTTAACCGTCAGTCACCATCGCTGGTGCATTCTCCACGGCAACGCCTCTGCCAATCAGAGTCCACTTGCCAACCATTCAGCACTCTCTTCATATACAGTATAAATTGTTATTTTCCCCTTATATTGGTATTCTTGCGAATGTCCTGATGAGTACAAGATGAAAAGCTTCGGCATGTTTCTTTTTTCAGCAATACTCAAGTTGTACCACCAGATGGCTATTTTACTGAGTTTATAATTCAATATTCAGTTGACTACTGTCTCAATAGCCTTGTGGCTTTCTTCCATGAGAGCTTTAAATCCCTGTCTTCTCTCTCTGACACACACTGAACACTCCACAATAAATGACAGGTGCAACCAAAGCAGATTCCATAGATTTTTTAACAACCCACCCAGATATTTGTCACATTGTGAGCCAACCAATCTCACTGAAACTTCTTTTTCACAAGGGTTTCCAATCTCCACATTTGAAGATCTCACCTTAGAATTCTTTCCAAGAATTTCCCCTACATGGGCTGTTTCAACATTGGCCCAGCTCACAGGGTTTCAATCTCCCCTTCCGAGATTCGTTTCTCTTAGATTTCTGAGTGCACTCAAGCATCATCTTCCAAGCACAATTTCAGATCTTCGACCGTTCCAAGCAGAACACCACTGCTTCAGAGGGGTATCTTTGCCCCAATAGCCCACAACACAGAGTCACCAATCTTCGGCTGCCTTCTCAGATCTTCAGGGCTTCTCTCTAGCTCACTTCATTTCAAGTATGCTCACTGCAGCTCTTTCTTTAACTCGAAGCCTATTTCTCTGCCCTTTTCTTTTAGCTTAACTTAATGGGACCTATTCCTGATCCCTGTCTTTGTTGCTTACCTGGGACTTCCTTCTGGGACCTCTCCCTATCCTGCTGTCTGGTTTGGGACCTTTTCCCTGTCGCCCTCCTGTGTGCAGCTCCCTCAGACACCTACTTGATAATGGCGCTCTATTTTAGGTCATCTGACCTGCTTTTTCATGCTGTTTGCCGTTCGTTGCTTTTGTGCAGGTGTGTAGGGCTGGCTCCCAGCCTGAAGAAGGTAAAATAAATGAACTGCACATGTACAGCCATTTCTTGGATGGCACATGCAGAAGAGGCCTGAGTGAGGTTCATCGGGAACTGGAGTTCTTGACCTTCAACTTCAGATGAAGGTAAAGTATTTGAGTTTCATCACACCTTATCCCTTGGAAGAAAGAAAGCTTCATTAAAATGAAGGTTTCTTTACAATGGCTTTACACTTTCTTTACAAGCGCTTAACACCATAAACGTCTTACAAATAGCTTATTATATACCATACAGATTATCTTGTCATTTTGTTTCACAACTACACATGTAGTATTATACAATTTTATAAAGGTTTAACCAAAACAAAAGTCAATACATGTAGCAAGCAGGATTAGCAGAATTTAAATGTCATTGAATTATCATAACCCCTAATCTGCCTTTTCTCTCACACACTTTCTTTGAGCTCTGAATAGAACACGAACAATTATAGGGTTTTTGGCCATAATCTTTTCATGGTCAACTAGATATAATGAAATATAGTACAATTAAATTTTCTTTAGAAACATCTTGACCAGTTCATATCTCTATTTTCTACCAGGGTTTTCAACCCTACTGATGTGACTACAAACCAATACTCTGATGGCCCCACCCACCTCTACCAGCTTATATTTCATCTCATTTCTATATTTCTTAGTTCTGATGAAGGGTCATACGGACTCAAATCGTCAACTGTATCCCTCTCCGCAGATGCTGTCAGACCTGCTGAGTTGTTCAGGTAGTTTTGTTTTTGACTCTGATGGTCTTCCCCTCTTCAAATATGGATGCATGACTTTTACCGAGGTTTCTCAACTTTAATATAGAAAACATGAGATCTTTCTTACTCTTCTCTTCTGTTAATGGAAACATGTCTTCAGTGGGCCCTTTATGTTTGCGACAGGCACTGTGTAAGTCTGATTGGCAACCAACTTCAAAATCATCTTCTTCACTCACCTCTTCCATAACAGATTTTCTCTTTTCATCATTTTGATCAACACCAGATGAATAAACTTACACCGAGGGACCGTCCCTCTCTTTACTCAAGTCATTTTCTAGTTTATCCAAGATATGTGCTACAGTTTTCTGAACGTTTTCATAGTTTACATTTCAGAAACGCAACCTTCATCAAACTATCTGGAACACAAATTGCATCATCAGCCACCATCAATGACTGACTTGCTCCAGTGTCTCTCAATAACTTCATTGCTTTACCTCCTGATTAGAAGAATACCTCTCCTCTATAAATACAATTTTAAAACCTTTCCTTAATTTGTTTTTCTAAATTTACTCAACTAGTCTGAGGAATTATGTCTACCTCTTTGGTAGATTCTGAGCCTTCACTTTGTATTTGCACTGTGGCTTCTGTTTTGTCACTTGTCTCCTTCCCTAAGTTCGTTTTTTTCCGAAAGATCCTTTAGGCATTCCTATTACTGCAATAGGTCTCCAAATTAATTTCCAGCAATTAGCTTTAAAATAGGTGGAGCATCATGAATTACATGAGACCAGCAGGGCAGTAGGAAACAGATTACAATCGAGGATGAGTTGTGCCAGAGAATGGAACAGGAGGGATCAAGAAATGGAAGATAAAATCTTCCAAGTACGTCATTAAATCTCTCTGAAATCATAAGCTTGAGTCCCTAGAGTTGTCATTCAAAATTTGAAAGGTATAATGAGTATTGAGAAGGTTATTTGACTATTGAGTATGTCACAGTAAAGTAGGATTAACCTGATCAAGAATGAAATTCCAGTGTTTTCTAATTTTAGCAAAGAAAAATCAGCATAAAGCAAATCCCCTTTACCCTCAGTCTTTTCTCTGAAATTATTGAAGGAATTTTGGCACAGTGACACCCATTTCACTGACTTTCCACCCAGGGTCATTGGCCTACAATCACAAACAGGTGCTCTGTCCGATTTCACCTCTCCCACTGCCCTCTCCCTTGTCCATGTGAAGCACCCTCACTAATGCTCTGGTGAACTAACTGAGCACAAGCCTGAGATTGAGCCTGGGATATTTTCATCTGAGTGGGTTATTATCATACCATGTGGTGCCATTGGTGCATAATATGATAATATTTTTGAGAGCAAAATACCCACACAAGCTTACACAAGTCCATATGTGGACTTTGAACTGTTATTCAAGTCTGATAAAGATGAGTATTTGGATTTCTTTGTCAGTTTTGTGCAGTTCAGCTACTTTGTTATTTCACACGGTTGGAAACCTGAATGGACCAGCACCTGCCGTCATCGGCAAGTTCATATGAGTCTGTGTTAGATTTATTTAGTTAGATCTGAATCAATCAGTCCTGGCCCAGCTGGGTGGATGAATTTAAAGTTTTGAAAACTATCAGCACTCAACCTTGATCAGAGATTTGTTTGCCGTGTAGGTTTTCATCCAAAATTCTTTTCAATTAAAATTCTCAGACATAATTAGTGCCAGACTTAGGAGTCTTCAAACATGCTCATCAGTAAACAGCTCTTGCATGTTAATAAACAGACGCCACAGACCTTGGAGTCTAGTTAGTGCATGGGAGTCATTTCATTTGCTATCACTTAAATAAATGAAACAGATGCAGTTTGATGCTTCCAGCAAAAGTATTTGGTGTTTTTTTCTCAGCTAACAATGACAAGAGATGATTCATTACATTTCTGTGGTTATACGTTTTCAATCTGGTGTCAAGGGAGTTTGTTTTATTTTCCTTTCTTCTGCTTTTAGAGCAAAACATGGACTGGGATTTCTTTCCCTTTTTTTTAGGGTGGAAGTCTGAAAATCAGCCTGGCAATATATATTTCATCGTGACTGTTTTATTTTGGTTTATTCCTTTGTGTTATAAACTATAAATTAACCAGACATAAATGTGATATGTATATGTGGGAGTGACGATTTCATGTGCGAAAGTGTGCTTTTGTGTACCATGCTAAGTGTAGAGTGCTGTTATAGCTACATTGCATAGTGTTGTTTTCCCCATTTTCAAAAGAATCTCAATTCCATGTGTCCTACATCCTGTTACTGCTCAATTTTTCCCTACTATATTTCATTGCTTCAACAACCTGTTGTCTCTTAGGCACAATATTGTCAGTCAGTGAATTATGCAGTTTCTAAACCATTGCACTAACAGTGATATTAGTTTCAGTAACACTCGAAAAGCCACTTTTGACACTTTCCATACAGCTTTGGTTTTGCAGCACAACAAAATCTGTGATTACAAGGCCCTAAAAAGCAAAACAAAAATAGCTATAACATTCACTCAAAAATGCTACTAGTGATTCATGAAGCAGAACATACAGCAGTGCAGTACTGAGAAATAACTTAAATTCATCACTCTGCACCTAATGTTTGGGAGATGGTTCAGCCTGGAAATTTCTCTCGAGCAATTTAGATATTTAACACATTGGTATCAAAACAGAAGTGCTTCCGTAAAATAGTTTGATGCCTTTGTTATAACAGTAGAAAGTTGATGTGGATACATTAAGGCTTTGTATGATAACATCACTCATGGTACAACCAAGTTATAATTCTTCATATGCTTTTTGGACAAGAACCATGGTCCCAGACCTGTTTGGATGGAAAAGCTTTGAGCTTCCTTGTGCAATATCAACACATTCTGCCCTTCAAAGCCTAGCTTACCTCACTGTTTCCCATCCATCCCCAAGCCCAGCTACCATCATAGATAGCAGAGTTTATACCATAAACAAAAACAAAAAACAGTAGAAGTACTCTGGAATTCTGAGGGAAGGTCATCAACCTGAAACATTAATTTTGTTTCTCTCTCCACAGATGCTGCCTGACCTGTTGAGTATTTCCAGCATTTTCTGTTTTTATTTCAAATTTCCAGCATCTCCAGTGCTTTGCTAGAGTAAATATTTTGTTTTTTTACAGTCCCTTTACAGAAGGAGTTGCCATCATGATTCTTTAAGTTTTTGAAAAAAAGAAAATCTTGTTGACAGCACTATTTATTTCTTTACATCTGAGAAGTATGTTTTCAATAAATTTTGAATGTTGATGGCATCTTCAGAATAGTGGCTGGGAGGAGTTACAAAACAAGGACAACTGTCCTCTCTATAGTCATTTGTGCCATTTGCAGTTATTTAATCTTTGTTGTAATATTCATTTGGTGAATATTACTGCTATAATAAAAGAAATTGAATAGTTTTAAGTGCTATTTTCCATTGTTGCGTAAGCCAACATACCTTGCCTGCATACTAAACTCACAAACTGCCACATGACCACACCACAGTACAACAACACCTTATCGCAAAGCACCCTTCCATCACAGCGAGTCCCTGTGAAATAAGGTCATCATGTTATCTTGATCTTTAAAATTTTTATATAATTGTAAAATCAATGTATGGCATAACTTCTTCTTATCGTGTCCATGGACAGTCTATACATGGCCCAGCCAGAACTGGACATGTCTTTGCGCCTTGTATGACATAACAAGATAAGCCTTTTTGTTTCTGATGGGTTATGTTATGAGCTTCTTTCTCATTTGTCATAGAACAGATACTTTTAGAATTAAGATTCATTTAAAGAAAATAGTGCATGCTTTTTTGATACACTGAAGGCCCAGAATCTGAAGTAGATAACAAGAGAAAATACAGTTATTAATTGGAGTTCTGCACCTTGCCTACTCACTAATGGATATTGTTCCTGCAGTGATCCGTTGGCACAGGAAAATTTGTTCCGAGTTAAAGAATAAAGCCATTCAACTCAAAACACTTTTTGGAAACCCTTTTGTCCTAGGAATCAAGGTAAGATTTGGATCATGTCTGTGAGAGGAAAGGACATGATTCTTTGTAATTTGATTTGACAGGTGGCTTTATAGCCAGAGGCTGCTTGATGTGAGTTTAGATTGTTCAGCTCAGCAGCCATTGTTTAAACCTTCATCGAAGGCAGCAGGCCATGGACTCCATGATTGGTCAATGGTAAACTACCAAATAAAGGATTGTGTTTGAATATTCAGTTTTATATTGGTTGCTGCCACAGGAGCAAGGTTTTCTGTTTGATCACTGCACTTGCCATATTTGCCAAGATAAATAGTAAATATTTGGGTAATTTGGATAAGTTGAAGTATTGCATAACTATGGGAAAAATCAGGGGAGGGAAGTTAATTGGGTAGTTCAACCAAAGAGCCAGCATGGACACACTGGGCTAAATGGCATTCTTCTGTGATATATCATTCTACAGATCTAAATTACTGAGCAAGCTAAGGTATGCTGTGGATCATAGGGAGTGAGGGCTGGTTTGCATGAGTGGTTTGTGATTCTTAACCTGATGAAAGTATCAACCGTATTAAACTAAAAATATTGAACTTTAGTTACAGCATTCATCATGAAGTGTACAACATAGAAACAGGTAATTCGGCCCAACCGGGCTATGCCAGTTTCTTTTATCCTTTCATAGGATGTGAGCATTGCTGGCAAGACCAACATTTGTTGTCTTTCCTCAGTTGCCCTTGAGAAGGTGATGGTGAGCCACAATCTGATCTAGGTACACCCACAGTGCTGTGAGGAAGGAACTTCCAGGTTTTTGACCCAGTAACAGTGAAGGAAAGGTGTATAGTTCCAAGTCAGGATGGTATGTAGCCTGTAGGGGAACTTGCAGGTGACGGTGTTCCCATGCATCTGTTGCCCTTGTCCTTCTAGTAGAGAGCTGGAGGTCACCAGTTTGGAAGGTGCTGCTGAAGGATGCTTGGCAAGCTGCTGCAGTGCATCTTGTAGATCGTACACATGCTGCCATTTTGCACCAGTGATGGAGGGAATAAATGTTTACGGCGGTAGATGGAGTTCCAATCAAGCAAACTGCTTTGTCCTGGATGGTGTTGAGCTTCTTGAGTGTTGTTGGCACTGCACTCACCCAGGCAGGTTGAGAGTATTCCATCACACTTCCGACTGATGGATAGGATTTGGGAAGTCAGGGGTGAGTTACTCACCACAGAACTCACAGCCTCTGCCCAACTCTTATAGCCACAGTATTTATATGGCTGGTCCAGTTTTGCTTCTGGTCAATGGTAACCCCCAAGACGATCATGGTGAGAGATCCAGCAATGGTAATGCCATTGAACATCAGTGGGAAATGGTTAGATTCTCTCTTGTTGGAGATGGTCATTACCTGGCACCTGTGTTGCATGAATATTACTTGCCAGTTATTAGCCCAAGCGTGAATGTTGTGTAGGTCTTGCTGCCTGTGGGCATGGACTGTTTCAGTATCTGAGGAGCCTCAAATGGCAGTGAACACCATCCAATAATCAGCAAACATCCCCACTCCTGTCCTCATGATGGAGGAACAGTCATTAATGAAGCATCTGAAGATGGTTGGGCCTAGGATACTACCCTAAGGAACTCCTGCAGTGATGTCCAGGGCCTCCAACAACCACAATCATCTTCTTTTCTGCTAGATGTGAGTCCAACCAGTGAAAGGCTTTCCACTGATTCCAATTTTGTAGGGGTTCCTTGATGCCACATGTGGTCATTTAAAAAAATTCTTTGGTGGGATGTCGGTGTCACTGATAAGGCTAACATTTGTTATCCATTATTAATCGCCCTGGATTTATAGCTCACAAGGGCATTTCAGAGGGCAGTGAAGACACATTGCTGTGACATGTAGGCCAGACCGTATAAGGACAACGTAATTCCTTCCCTAAAGGGCATTACTGAACCAGATAGGTTTTTATGACAATCAGTGATAATTTCCTGGTCACCATTACTGAGACCATCTTTCAATTGCAGATTTTTTTTATTAGTTGAATACTGCTATGGTGGAATTTAAACCTATGCTTTCAGAGCATTAGCCTGGACCTCTGAATTACTAGTCCAGTAACACTACCACTACACCACTGTCTCCCTCATGCTGCATTGATGCCAAGAGCAGACCTTTCATCTCTCCACTGGAATTCAGTTCTTCTGTCCATGTTTGGATCGGAACCGTAATGCAGTCAGGAGCCGAGTGCCCCTGGTGGAACCCAAATTGAGCATCAGTGAGTAGGTCATTGCTGCGTAAGTGCCACTTGATAGCACTGTCAATAACACCTATCACTTTGCTGATGTTTGAGAGTAGACTGTTGGGGTCATAATTGGCCAGCTCGGATTTGTCCTGCTTTTTGTGGACGACATACCTGGGTAATTTTCCACATTGTCAGATAAATGCCAGTGTTGTAGCTGTACTGGAACCGCTTGGCAAACAGAGTGCAGCTGACCTAACTGAGTGAAGACTTGGAGTTTGATGAGAGGGGGAGTTTTGTGTTAATTTTGTTCTTAAATTTTGCTCCTAAAATCTAATCTAGTCTGTAATTAGCAGTAGCTGGAAAGTACTGTGTAAACTGGCTAGGTTATTCCCTTCTTGCAGTTCAGACATGGTAAACTTACTCTCAGCTAGAGAAGCTGAGTAGTTAATTAGCTAACTGGTTGAATCTGGTTACTTTAGCCCCAGTTTAGTTTACTATAAATTCAGGGTTCTTTAGTGCAGCCTTGGCAAATGGAGTGCAGCTGAGCTAACTGAGTAAAGACTTGGAGTTTGGTGAGGGGGAAGGAGGTGTTCATTTCCTTTTTCTATCTTTCTCACCCCATGGGAATTGGTTCTTGCTCTACTACAGGGAAAGGAGCTAGCTGTTTGATGAGTATCTGATCAGTGGGTAGGTTCTATTCTATCCCAAAGGTTTAAAGTAGTACACAAATTGGTGGTAAAGTTAATAAAATATATAAGAAAGAGACATAAATAAGTGATTAATATAATTAAGTAATTATTTAAAACACATTAAGGATGGAAGGAGAGGTGATGTGTCAAGCTGCAACATGTGGGAGCTCCTGGATAACATTGTCATCCAGGCCAAACACGTCTGCAGTAAGTGTTTGCGTCTTGAGGAACTTCAGCCCAGAGTCATTGAGCTAGAGCCTCAGCTGCAGACTCTGCGACACATCAGGGAGGGGGAAAGTTACCTGGTTGCTTTATACCAGGAGGCAATCACACTGCTTAGGATAGGGTTTTCTGATTTGGTCAATGGTCAGGGACAGGAGGGTGTGACTGCGAGTGAGACAGGTAATGGGACCCAGATGACAGGAGTGTGAATCTCTGCAATTGTCCAATAGGTTTGAGGTTTTCTCAGCTTGATTAGATGAGAGCACAGGCTGCAGGGTTGTTGAGCAAAATGACCATGACACCGTGGTACAGGAAGCCATTCAAGTGGGGGGAGCAAAAAGGAACGTAGTGGTAGTAGGGGACAGTATAGTGAGGGGGATTGACACTGTTCTCTGTAGCAAAGAGCATGGGTCCAGACGGCTGTGTTGTCTACCCGGTGCCAGGGTTCAGGACATTTGCTGAGGGCTGAAGAGGAACTTGCAGTGGGAGGGGGAGGATCCAGTGGTCATGGTCCATGTAGGTACCAACAACATAGGCAGGACGAGGAAGGAGGCTCTGCATAGTCAGTATGAGGAGCTAGGCACCAAATTAAGACGCAGAATCTTAAAGGTAATAATTTCTGGATTATTAACTGAGCCACGTGCAAATTGGCATAGGACAAATAAGATTAGAAAAATGAATACGTGGCTCAAAAACTGGTGTGGGAGAAGTAGATTCCAGTTCGTGGGGCACTGGCACCAGTATTGGGGAAAGTAGGAGCTCTACCGTTAGGACAGTCTACACCTGAACCATGCTGGGGCTGGTGTCCTCGCAAGCTGCATAGTGAAGTAGAGAGGGTTTTAAACTGATTAGTGGGGGCAAGGGATCAAATGTGGTAAACCAAAGAGCGGAGACAAGGCAAGAGAGAAAGGTATTAATATGGGAAGTGATAAACAGACCGTGACAGGATGGGACAAAGAGTACAAATCTAAGAGTACATCTGCAGATAAGGCTGGATGTTAGGTAGGAAAGTAAGTTGTGAAGAGGACATAAGAAGGCTACAAAAAGATAGGCTAAGTGAGTGGGAAAAGATCTAGCAAATGGAGTATAATGTGGGAAAATGTGAAATTGTCCATTTTGGCAGGAAGAATAAAGGAGAAGCATATTATCTAAATGGTGAGAGACAGGAGAGCTGAGATGCAGAGGGATCTGATCTGGGTGGCTTAGTGTATGAATTGCAAAAGGCTAGTATGCAGGTACACCAAGTAATTAGGAAAGCTAATAGAATGTTATCATTTATTGTGAGGGGAATTGAATACAAAAATAGGGAAGTTATGCTTCAGATATGCCGAGCACTAGTGAGACCACATCTGGAGAACTGTGTATAGTATCGGTCTCCTTATTTAAGGAAGGATGTAAATGCATTGGAAGCAGTTCAGAGAAGGTTTACCAGACTAATACTGGAATGGGCAGGTTGTCTTATGAGGAAAAGATGGACAGGCTAGGCTTGTTTCCTCTGGAGTTTAGAAGAATAAGATGTGACTTGATTGAAACATATAAGATCCTGAGGGATCTTGACAGGGTGGATGTGGAGAGGTATTTCTTCTTGTGGAAGAAAGAAGAACTACAGGTCACTGTTTAAAAATAAGGAGTCGCCAATTTAAAAGGGAGATGAGGCGAATTTTTTTCTCTCAGAAGGTCGTAGGGTCGTGAGTCTTTGGACCTCTCTTCCTGAAAAGGCGGTGGAAGCTATGTCTTTGAATGTTTTTAAGGCAGAGGTGGATAGATTCTTGGTAAGCAAAGGGAGATAGGTTATTGGGGATAGGCAGGATGCGATGCAGATTTGAGGTTACTATCAGATCAGCCACGATCTTATTAAATGGCAGAGCAGGCTTGAGGGGCCAAATGGCCTACTCTTGCTCTATGTTCATATGCTGCAAAAATAATTAAACGACAAAACTGAAGGCTCTGTATCTAAACGCACGTAGCATTCGAAATAGAACAGATGAACTGGCAGTGCAAATAGAAATAAAGAAGTAAATCTGAAAGCCATTACAGAGACATGATTACAGGATGACATAGATTGGGACCTGAATATTGAAGGGTATGTGACAGGGAGTGAGGAAAAGATGGAGGGGTGACTCTGTTCGAGAGGGATGATCTAAGTTCAGTAAACCAGGATATAGAAGTGGCTTAGGTTTAGATGAGAAATGATAAAGGCAAGAAGTTACTTGTGGAAGTGGTGTACGGACCCCCTAATTTTAACTACACAGGAGGACAGAGTATAAAAGAAATAATGGGAGCTTGTCAGAGGCAACTTGATTGAAAACTTTGAGATCCTGAGGGGTCTTGACAGGGTGGATGTGTAGAAGATGTTTCTTCTTGTGGGAGAATCTAGAACTAGGGGTCACAGTTTAAAAATAAGAGGTCGCTCATTTAAGACATAGATGAGGAGAATTTTTTTCTCTCAGAGGGTAGTGTGTCTTTGGAACTCTCTTCCTCAAAAGGCGACGGAAGCAGGGTCTTTGAATATTTTTAAGGCAGAGCTAGATAGATTCTTGATTAACAAGGGGTTGAAAGGTTACCGGGAATAGGCAGAAATGTGGGGTTGAGGTTACAATCAGATCAGCCATGATCATATTGAATGGCAGAGTAGGCGCGAGGGGCCAAGAGGCCTACTGCTGCTCCTAACTCGTATGTTCGTATGGCTAGGGGCCTGGCTAGGTTTGGAGAAGAAGTCTTCAGTACTACAACTGGGATGTTGTCACTGCCCATAGCCTTTGCTGTATCCAGTGCCTTCAGTCATTTATTGATATTGCAGGGAGTATTTATTCCCACTTCTTCCCACCTTACTTCATCAAATTTTTAATTCCTCTCTGGCCACAGGGGAGGTGCCAGAGGACTGGAGAACAGCTAATGTGGTTCCGCTATTTAAGAGCAGTTGTAGAGATTAGCCAGGGAACTACAGGCCAGTGAGTCTCATGTAAGTGGTAGGGAAACTATTGGAGAAAATTCTGAAGGAGAGAATCTATCTCCACTTGGAGAGGCAAGGTTTGATCAGGGATAGTCAGCATGGCTTTGTCAGAGGGAGGTCATGCCTAACAAATTTGATTGAATTTTTTGAGGAGATGACCAGGTGTGTAGATGAGGGTAGTGCAGTTGATGTAGTTTATATGGATTTCAGCAAAGCCTTTGACAAGGTCCCACATGGGAGACTTATAAAGAAGGCAAATGCACATGGGATACAGGGTAATTGATAAGGTGGATTCAAAATTGGCTTAGTTGTAGGAGACAGAGGGTGATGACAGAAGGCTGCTTTAGTGACTGGAAGCCAGTGTCCAATGGCGTACCACAGGGATCTGTGCTGGGTCCCCTATTGTTTGTCATTTATATAAACAACATAGATGACTATGTGGGGGTTAGGATTAGTAAGTTTGTGGATGACACAAAGATTGTCTGGATGCTTAACAGTGAGGTTGAGTGTCTTGGGCTACAGGAAGATATAGACAGGATGGTCAAATGGGCAGATAAGTGGCAGATGGAATTTAACCCTGAAAAGTGTGAGGTGATACACTTTGAAAGGAGCAATTTGACAAGGAAGTATTCAATGAACGGCACGGCACTAGGAAGTTCTGAGGAACAAAGGGATCTTGGCGTGTGTGTCCATAGATCTCTGAAGGCGGAGGGGCATGTTAGTGGGGTGGTGAAAAAGGCAAAAGGGACACTTGCCTTTATCAATTGAGGCATAGATTACAAAAGTAGGGAGGTCATGTTGGAGCTGTATAGCACCTTGGTAAGGCCACAGCTGGAGTACTGTGTGCAGTTCTGGTCACCACATTATAGGAAGGATGTGATTGCACTGGAGGGGGTGCAGAGGAGTTTCACCAAGATGTTGCCTGGAATGAAACATTGAAGTTATGAAGAGAGGTTGGATAGACTTGGGTTGTTTTCGTTGGAGCAGAGAAGACTGAGGGGCGACCTGATCGCGGTGTACAAGATTATGAGGGGCCTGGACAGCTGTTCCCCTTAGTTGAAGGGTTAATCACAAGGGGACATAAGTTCAAGGTGAGGGGCAGGAGGTTTAGGGGAGATGTGAGGAAAAACTTTTTTACCCAGAGGGTGATGACAGTCTGGAATGCACTGCCTGGGAGGGTGGTGGAGGCTGGTTGCCTCACATCCTTTAAAAAGCACCTGGATGAGCACTTGGCACGTCATAGCATTCAAGGCTATGGGCTAAGTGCTGGTAAACGGGGTTAGGTAGGTAGGTCAGGTGTTTCTCACGTGTCAATGCAGACTCGATGGGCCGAAGGGCCTCTTCTGCACTGTGTGATTCTGTGAAACCTATCAGCGTAATCTTCTTTCTCCCTCGTGTGATTATCTAGCTCCCCTTGAATGCAGCTAAGCTATTTGCCTCAACTATTCCCTATGATAGCAAGTTCCACATTCTTACTAGCTTTAGGATAGGGAAGTTTGCTTTGAATTATTTGCTGGATTTATTGGTGATCATTATATTAATGGCCTCTCATTTGGATTCCCCTACAAATGCAAACATTGTCCCAGATTTTCATCTCAGGGCAGGGAAATGTAAGTTGGGCCCTTGTCCAACTTCTGAAATTAAACCTGAACACACGTCCAAAGCCCATTCCCGCCATATTTTTTGCCTCAGAAATGTGGCAGGGTGGCCTCTGGTTTTGCGAGCTGCAATGCAGTGTGAGAGCAATGCAGGTGCTGAGGCAGGCTGGTTTGAAGGCCTGCCTCAGTTTTAGGGAATAGCAGCCCAACTCCCAACATTGCTCTTATGTCCCCTAAACCTCACCCCACCCACCCCCATGCCTCTTGAACTTCACCCCTCACCCTCATGTACCCTGATGCCCCCTCCTATCCCCCATGCCCCCACACTCCCCATGGTCCCTCATATTATCCTAGCCCCCCCCATGTATCCTCCGTAGCCCTCATCCATTATCCACAATGGGCAGACTTCAGGTTGTCTTTGAATTGTACATTAAAAAATAAACTTCTAACAATCTCAAAGAGCTGTCATTCAAAGACACCCTACTGAAAAAAAATTCTGTTTCATAAAAGCCATTCAAAAATGGAAATTCCCTCAAGTGGTCAATCTGTTGTAAAAGAAACACTTATCCACTTACCACATCAAAGGCAGATAATCATTTAATAACCGCTTAAAATTGTCAATCAAATCCTGAACACTGCCCTTCTTGAGATGTGGTTCTTGAGCTTTTGGAATTCAGCCAAGCATTCATAATAGGCTCAGCTGTGGCAACAAACCCTGAAAATGTAAGCAATGTGTACTGAAACTGAAAAATAAACAGGTGGCCTTTTTAAAGCTGCAGAAGTGTTATATTTCCATTTCAAAGCAAATTGCCTGTCAGTTAATCTTCCTTTCAACAGCATGGCAAATGTTTAAAGCTAAAGATGTCCTGACATTTAAATCATGGTGCAAACTTGACAGGAATTTCCCCAGCACATTTATTTTGTGGTTTTGAATGCATTATGGCACTTTCTCCAATGTGAAAAGTACTTCAAAAACATCTCAACTCTTAAACAATGCTGGTCGATATAATAAAAACAGTAAATGCTGGGAAAAACTCAGCAGGTCTGGCAGCAGCTGTGAAGAGAGGAACAGAGTTAATGTTTCAAATCCAATATGACTCTGCTTTGAAGTAGGAGAGGGTAGAAATGTGACGCGTTTTATCCTGTTGAAAAAAGGGGGGTAGCTGGAGCAAAATAGAAGTTCAGGGTTAGGTTGGAGGGCATGAGAGATTGAAAGACAACGATGTCATGGAACACAAGACAAAAGGAGTGGTGATTATAGTATTAAAAACTAAAGCTTTGGTCCAGAGTACGTGTTAGTAGCAGAATAAAGGTCAGCACTGTCTGAAAGCAAAATAGCAGAATGTGTTAATAGCAGCAAAAAGGTCAGAGCTATTTAAAAGTAAAAACAGGAGAACAAGGTACAGACAGGCACTTGGGGGAAAAATCAAAATTGAAGACAGATTTCCTGGTTGGAAGTTGTTGTTAAACTCAGTGTTGAGTCCAGAAGTTTGTAAAATGCCTAATCGGAAGATCAGGTGCTTTACCTCAAGCTTGTGTTGGACTTCACTGGAGTCTTGTAGCAGGTTGAGGACAGAAATGTAAGCATGAGAACAAGATGGTGAATTGAAATGGCAAACAACAGGAAGCTTGAGGTCTTGCTTGTGGACTGAGTGAACGTGTTCCACAAAGTAGTCACCCAGTTTGCGTTTAGTCTCCCCAATATAGAGAAGACCACATTGTGAACAGCAAATACAGTAACTAAATTGAAATACCTTAATTTAGCCTTGTTCCTACCTTGAAATGAAATATTAATACGAATAAAAGGTTAAATAACTTAATGTATCTCACTGCCAGAGCAGCAGAATAGACTTGTTTCCTGACTCTCTTGGGATTACTGTGCATTCAAAATTAGGTGGCTGTCCTGATCATGAACCAATTACATAGCTGGTACTTAAGTATTTTATTGCTAGAAAGTCAACTGTCAAACAACTATTGTTAATACTCATAATATTTTTCTTTCTGTTACAATCTCTACTTTTTTCCTCCATTTAAAAAAAAAATCCACATTAGATCTTGTGCATTTCAAGCACCATTCTCTGGTGGAGAAATAACCTATATCCAGCTAATGCTACTTTTTACTAGGAGGTTTTGTAAGGTTAGCTAAGTCAAAGCAGTTTGTTGATTTTTTTTCCTTTTTCTCTCTCAATCTTACCTGAAAAAAACACTTATTTCCAGTTGCCGTATCTTTTTCAATGCTTGTGCATCAATGAATTGTGTCCATAACCCACTTCATTTGATTCTCTATATATTAGATGACAACAGTTACATGAATCAGGCCTCATTCTTCCCTCTCAAAATAATCCAGCATCACCCTACAGAAACCATTCCATTAGATTGGAAAATTGTGCATGCCACTTTGCTTATGAAGAAAGATTAGAGAGGGAACACAAGAATTTGCAGGCCAGCTAGCCTAACATCTGTTGTTGGGAAATTGCTAGAGTATATAATTAAGGATAAGGTGACTGAACACTTTGAAAACCTTCATCTGTTCGGAGAGAACCAGCATGGATTTTAGACTATGCTTGACAAATCTGATGGAATTTTGAACAGGAGACTAAAATAGTGGATAGGGAATGTCTATGAATATTATTTACATGGACATCTCGAAGGCATTTGATAAAGTCCCTCTTAAGAGACTGTTAGCTAAAGTTGAAGCTGTGGAATTGAAGGCAAATTATTAACCTGGCTTGGAAATTGGCTGAGCGGAAGGATTTAGACAGCAGGGATAATGGGCAGAAACTCTAATTGGCAGGATATGTGGTGTCCCTCAAGGATCTGTGTGGGGCCTTAGCTGTTCACTGTGTTCATTAATGACTTAGATGATGGACTAGAAAGCCACATATTCAAATTTGACAATGACACAAAGGTAAGTGGTATTGTAAGCAGTGTAAATGGAAGTGTAAAATTACAAAGAGACATTGATAGATTAAATGAATGGGTAAAACTGGGGAAAAAGGATTTCGGTGTAGGCAAATGTGAAGTCACCCACTTCTACATAGAAACATAGAAACTAGGAGCAGCAGTAGGCCATTCAGCTCTTCGAGCCTGCTTCGCCATTCAATATGATTATGACTGATCCTCTATTTCAACACCATATTCCCACTTTCTCTCCATACCCCTTGATGCCCCTAATATCAAAAGAATTATCATTTTCTTTCTTAAATATACTCAGTGACCCAATCTCCACAGCCTTCTGTGATAGAGAATTTCACAAGTTGACCACCCTCTGAGTGAAGACATTTTTTCTCACCTCAGTCCTAAATGGCCTGCCCCGTATCCTGAGACTGTGGCCCCTGGTTCTAGACTCCCCAACCAGGGGAACCATCCTCCCTGCATCTAGTCTGTCTAACCCTGTGAGAATTTTATACGTTTCAATCAGATCTCCTCTCATTTTTCTAAACTCTAGTGAATACATGCCCAGTTGATCCAATCACTCATATGACAGTCCTGCCATCCCTGGTATAAGCTTAGTGAACCTTCGCTGCACTTCCTCTATGGCAAATATATCTTTTCTTAGGTAGGGAGACCAAAACTGCATGCAATACTCCAGGTGTGGTCTCACCAAGGCCCTGTATAGCAGCAGTAAGACATCCCTACTTCTGAACTCAAACCCTCTTGCCTTCCTAATTGCTTGCTGCACCTGCCTATTTACTTTCATTGACTGGTGTACAAGGAAACCCAGATCCCTTTGTACATCCATATTTCCCAATATATCACCATTTAATTAATACTCTGCCTTTCTATTTTTCACACCAAAGTGTATATCTTCACATTTATCCACATTATACTGCATCTGCCATGTGTTTGCCACACACACACCTTGTCTGAAGCCTCCTTGCATTCTCCTCACAACTCACAACCCCGCCCAGTTTTGTGTCATCAGTAAACTTGGAAATATTGCATTTGCTTTCCTCATCCAAGTCATTTATATATATCGTGAATAGCTGGGGCCCAAGCACTGATCCCTACGGTGCACCACAACTCACCGCCTGCCACCTGGAAAAGGACCCATTTGTTCCCACTCTCTGTTTCCAGTCTGTCAACCAATTCTCAATCCATGCTAGTATACTACCCCCAATCCCATGTGCTTTAATTTTGCCCACTAGCCTCTTATGTGGGACCTTATCAAAAGCCTTCTTGAAATCCAAATACACCACATCCACTGGTTCTCCCTTATCTATTCTACCAGTTACATCCTCAAAAAACTCCAGTAGATTAGTTAAGCATGATTTCCCTTTCATAAACCCTTGCTGACTTTGTCTAATCTCGTTAATGCTTTCCAAGTGTTCTGTTACCATTTATTTTATAATAGACTGTAGCATTTTCTCCACTACTGATGTTCGGCTAACTGGTCTGTAATTCTCTGTTTTTTCTCTCCCTCCTTTTTTAATAGTGGGGTTACATTTGCCACTCTCCAATCTGTAGGAGCTATAGTCTTTGGAATTTTGGAAGATGACCACCAATTCATCCAATATTTCCAGGGCCACTTCCTTTAGCACTCTAGGATGTAGTTTATCAGGCCCTGGGGATTTTCAGCCTTTAACCCCATTAATTTGTCTAGCATCATTTTTTTACTAATACTGATTTTCTTCAATTCTTCCCTCTCACTAGGCCCTTGGTTCCCTAACATTTCTGGGCAATTATTTCACGTCTCTTTTGTGACTGAACCAAAATAGGTGTTCAATTCTTCTGCCATTTCTTTGCTCCCCATTATAATTTCCCCATTTGTCTTCACTAACCTTTTTCCCTTCACATATTTATAGAAGCTTTTACAGTCAGTTTTTATGTTCCTTGCAAGTTTACTCTCATACTTCATTTTCCCCTTCTTGATCAATCTTTTTGCCCACTTTTGCTGAATTCTAAACTGCTCCCAACCCTCAGGCTTGATGCTTTTTCTGGCAATTTTATATGTCTCCTCTTTGGATCTAATACTATCCCTAATTTCTTTTGTAAGCCATGGTTGAGTCACCTTTCCTGTTTTACCTTTGTGCCAGACAGGAATGAATAATTATTGTAATTCATGCATACGTTCCTTAAATATTAGCCATTGCCTATCCACTGTCAACCCTTTTAGTAAGGTTCCCCAATCCATCATTGCCAACTCATGCCTCATATCCTCATTGTTCCCTTTATTTAGATTCAGGACCCTAGTTTCAGATTCAACTTCTTCAGTCACCATCTTAATGGACAATTCTAACATTTTATGGTCACTCTTCCCCAAGGGACCCCACACAACAAGATTGTTAATCCTTTCTCATTGCACAATATCCAGTCTAGGATAGCCTACTCTCTAGTTGGTTCCTCAATGTATTGGTCTAAAAAACTGTCACGCACACACTCCAGGAAATCCTCCTCCACAGTATTATTGCTAGTTTGGTTTGTCCAATCTATATGTAGATTAAAGTCACCCATGATTACAGTTGTACCCTTATTGCATGCATCTCTAATTTCCTGTTGAATGCCTTCCCTTACATCTTCATTACTGTTTGGGGGCCTATAGACAACCCCCATCAACGTTTTCTGCCCCTTGGTGTTTCTTATCTCCACCCAAACAGATTCAACATCATGATTTTCCAAGTCAATATCCTTCCTCACTATTGCATTGATTTCCTCCTTTACGAACAATGCTACCCCATCTCCTTTCCCGATTTGTCTGTCCTTCCTAAATATTGAATATCCCTGGATGTTCAGTTCCCATCCTTGGTCACCCAGCAGCCATGTCTCCGTAATTGCAACTTTATCATAACCGTTTATATCTATTTGCGTTGTTAGTTCACCTACCTTATTGCGAATGCTCCGCGCATTAAGATACAATGCCTTTAGACTTGCCTTTTTAACCTTATTAGCCATCTTAGCATTATTTTGCACTATGACCCCATTTGTTTTTCGACCTTGCTTTTTCTGCCTTCCACTTTTTCTTCTTACTTTTCTGTCTTTTGTTTCTATCCTTGTTTGATTCAGGACCCTAGTTTCAGATTCAGCTTCTTCAATGTCCCTCCTCTGTCTCCCTGCTCAGGTTCCCATCCCCTTGCCATTCTAGTTTAAACCCTCCCTGACAGTACTAGCAAACACCGCCCCCAACCACCCCAGGACATTGGTCCCGGTCCTGCTCAGATGCAACCTGTCCTGTTTGTACTGGTCCCACCTTCCCCCGAACCGGTCCCAATGTCCCAGGAATCTGAATCCCTCCCCTCTACACCATTTCTCCAGCCACGTATTCATCCAATATATCCTATTATTTCTACTCTCGCACCCTTATACACCGATCTCCCTGGCCTCTCCTCTCCGATCTAAATCTCACCTTCTTCCAACCCTAACAGCAACTTTTAGTTAATTGCTAAATTAAAGAAAGACTAGATTTTAGATAGAATTTAACCCTTAATTTAACCCTTAAACTCCCTCAGCCACCAATCTCCAACTGAAGCTCTCTATTGCAGCACTCGAGTGCAGACAAAGTCAGCACTAGAAGATAGCCTACTTTTATACTCTCTGAACTTAGCCTCTGAAAACTTGATTAAGCCCAGTTGTCTAATCCTGGGGGAGGTGGTGGCATAGTGTTATTGTCACTAGACTGGTATTCCAGAGACCCAGGGTAATGCTCTAGGGACCTGGGTTTGAATCCCACCACGGCAGATGCTGAAATTTGAATTCAAGAAAAATCTGGAATTAAAAGTCTTATGATGACCATGAAACCATTGTCAATTGTCGTAAAAACCCATCTGGTTCACTAATGTACTTTAGGGAAGGAAATCTGCAATCCTTACCTGATCTGGCCTACGTGTTCCTCCAGACCCACAGCAATGCGGTTGACTCTTAAAAAAAAATGCCTTCCGAACAAGCGCAATTAGGGATGGGCAATAAATGCTGGTCTAGCTAGCGACGCCCATATCCCATGAAGGAATTAAAAAAATTAACTATTACAGTTGCAAGCAGAACTTGTATGAGCCCTGTTTTAAGGCTGGACTAAAACTCACCTTCCAACCCTAACAACAACTTTTAGTTAACTCCTAAATTAAAGAAAGACTAGACTTTAGATCAAATTTAACCCTTAATTTAACCCTTAAACTCCCTCAGTCATCAATCTCTAACTGAAGCTCTCCAGTGCAGCCAAACACAGTACCCCTAACCTAAAAAGAATAGCACAGGGCACTATCTAAATGGTGAGAAGCCAGGAACAGTTGAGGTCCAAGGAGACTTTGGGGTCCAGGTATGCAGGTCATTAAAATGTCATGAACTGGTACAGAAAATAACGAAAAGTCTAATGCAATACTGGCCATTATATCTAGAGGAATACAATAGTGGGTAGAAATCATGCTGCAGCTACACTAAGCCCTGGTTATACCACACCTGGAGTACTGTGAGCAGTTCTGGGCAGTGTCTGATTATCTGAAGGTTGATAATCATGGCTTATGCTACGGTATCCCTGTGGCGTGAGGAGAGGAAGCGGGCCCCAAGAGCTACCTTAGCTGGTTTAGAGATTGAACCCACGCTGTTGATGTTATTCTGCACCACAGTCTAGCCAACTGAGCTAACTAACCCCCTCCACCATACCTTAGAAAGGATATATTGGTTGGTTAAAGTGCATATTTACTGAATGATACCTGGACTCCAAAGGTTAAACTAGGAGGAGAAATTTTAAAAAACTGGGTTGTATTCCCTGAAATTTGGATGGTAAGTGGTGATTTGATCAAAGTTTTCAAGGTATCAAGAGAAACAGATAGGGTGAGTTGGGAGAAACTATCTCTGCTAGTTAAAAAATCAGATGTAGACCTTTCAGGAGTGAAATCAGGAAATCCATCTTCACACAAAGGGTAGGAGAACAGAACTCTATTTCACAAACAACAATTGATGCTAGGTCAATTGCTAATTTTAAAACTGAGATTGAAATATTTTTGTTAACCAAAGTATTAAAGGGTTTGGAGCAAATGAGTATGGAATTAGATCACAGATCAGCCATAATCCCATTGAATGGTGGAACAGGCTTGAAGGGCTAAATGACCTACTCCTGACATCCAATCTTGAATGAGCTACAATTTTCTCTCACCATTATTTTCAGCACACATCACAAATTCTGTACTCTTGCCACCAATTCCATTCCCCTCCCTGGCCACCATCTCAAACTGAACTAGACTGTTTGAAACCTCAACATCCTATATAATACCAACCAGAACTTCAGAGCCTATACCGTCTCCAACACAAAGACTACCTACTTTTACATCAGCCCCATCTCACCCAACTGGCACAGAATTCCTCAGCCATGTCATTATCATCTCCAGACTTCGCCATCCAATCCCTTCTTGGCCATTCCGCCATCCACCACTCTCTGCAAACTTCAATTTATCTAAATTCTGTAGTCCACATACTATCCTTCATCATGTCCTGCTCATTCATTGTTGATCTACGTTGGCTCCAGATCCTCCCAACGCCTCAAATTTAAAATTCTCATTCTTGAGTTAAAATCTCTCCATTGTTTCAGCCTCTCTATGTCTATAACATCCTGCAGCTCTTATAAAGTTCATGCCCAAGTTTTCTGGTGCTCTGACTTTGGCTTCTTGTGCATCCCTGTTATGACCACAGCCAATGTTATCCGCTGAGGAAGCCAAATCCCAGAGAGAAACTTGTCTTACTCATCATTACTTTTTTTTTTGTATTTTGAAAACGAGGGGAAAACAACCGATCCCAGTAACACTTTTAGGATTTTAAAATTAGAAGATTTGTTAACAAGAAAAATAAGCTTAAACATACAAGATTAAAATTACACCTTCACATCCCTCCCCCACCTTGCCCAACCATTGTTGGCTGCTTTCTGCCACCTAGACTCACACTCTTAACCTCTCTCCCTAACAACTTCCGCTTTCCAACAACAACAGCAACAATTTGCATTTATCTTGCATTTACCTTTAATGTAGTGAAACTCCCCAAGGTGCTTTGTTAAAACAGTCTTACAAAGCACCCCCAAAAAAACCCACTTGGTCAAAACACACAAGTAAACTACTTGGCAACAGCTCCCTTATAGATTTTTAACCATAAAAATCCAGTAATATTATCCAAGGCAAAATTGCACTTACTTTAATCAAGCATACCAATGACTTCTCACTCTTTTCCACTCTGCTGTGGAAAACTGAAGGAAGTTCAGAAACAGACTGCTTTCTGGAAACAAAGACTTTTCTGGCTTGAAACTGGATGGCTGCTCCAAATACTCAACCTTTCTCAGCACAGAGTTGGTCTCAGGACATGTCCCCCACACAGCCAATGCAACCCAACTAAACATCTTTCCTTAAATATCCTTTTCCCCTTTGACCTTAGACTCCATTGTTCTAAGCACGTCTTTGAACTCAATTTTTCCAAATTATAAAAATCTTTTATGTTTTCCTATTGCCCCCACTTTCGGCGCAAATAAAATTTAATAACATTCCCTTGTTTACTTCTGAAACTTTCATAAGTTGTAAAAGTTCCCTTGGCACTTCTAAATTGCCTTTGAAATTTAACAGCTGAAAAGTCAAGTTACTACTTATCTTATAATGCAAATTTCAAACCCAACCTATTTACTTGTACATTCAACTTCACCATAGCCTCTCACTACAAATGCATACATTTAGCTCTTTTATCTTCCTCTGCTTCCACAGACAAGCTTTATTTACTAACCTTCCCCCAGTTTAATGTCTCTCACTCACACACACACACACACACCCTTGTTTACAGGTTATCACCATATTCTCAAAAATATTTTAAAAAATAACATCCCTCCCTCACCTTGCCCAACCATTGTTGGATGCCGTCAGCCACCTAAGCCCACACTCTTAAACTCTCTCCCTAACGATCTCTGCCTTTCCAACAACAACAGCAACAACTTGCATTTATCTTGCATTTACCTTTAATGTAGTGAAACTCCCCGGTGTGCTTCAGGAGTGATTATCAAACAAAAATTGACATCAAGCCACACAAGGTCAGGTGACCAAAACCTTGGTCAAAGAGGTAGGTTTTAAGGACTGTCTGACAGAAGAGAGTGCTCGAAAGGCAGAGTGATTTAGGGTGGTAATCCCAGAGTTTAGGGCCTAGGCAGCTGAAGGCATGGTCAGCAATGGTGGAGTGATATGCAAGAGAATTGGAGGAGTGTAAATATCTTGGAGGGTTGTGGGACTTGGAAAAGGTACTGGGATAGGGCGGGGCAATGCCATGGAGCGATTTAAAAATGAGGATGATAATTTGAAAATTATAACGTTGGTGGACCAAAGAAAGTCAGTGAGCGCAGGAGTGATAGGTAAACTGGACTTGGTGCAAATCACCTCGCTTTCCTCCTTTAAATTTCTCCTTACTGTCGTGAATCCCCCTTAATTTCTTCTCCTTTCTATCTTCGTTGGATTATGCCTCAGTGGTATGACATGGGAAATTTTTCTGCATGTAAGATGCTATAGAAATGCCAGTTGTTATTATTCAACAGCAGTAAATGGAAGTGGGGTGGAGTAGAGATGGGGATTAGTCCATTTTTTACCCCAAAAAAATCAGCGTGAGAGCGGCGGAGCAGATAAAACATCATGAGAGGAGGGAGCAGGTAAAACATCGCAGGAGCGGCGGAGCAGATAAAACAGAGTGAGAGGAGGGAGCAGGTAAAACATCGCAGGAGCGGTGGAGCAGATAAAACAGAGTGAGAGGAGGGAGCAGGTAAAACATCGCAGGAGCGGCGGAGCAGATAAAACAGAGTGAGAGGAGGGAGCAGGTAAAACATCGCAGGAGCGGTGGAGCAGATAAAACAGAGTGAGAGGAGGGAGCAGGTAAAACATCGCAGGAGCGGCGGAGCAGATAAAACAGAGTGAGAGCGGCGGAGCAGGTAAAACAGCGCAAGAGGAGGGAGCAGATAAAACAGCGCAGGAGCGGCGGAGCAGATAAAACAGAGTGAGAGCGGCGGAGCAGGTAAAACAGCGCAAGAGGAGGGAGCAGATAAAACAGCGCAGGAGCGGCGGAGCAGATAAAACAGAGTGAGAGCAGCGGAGCAGATAAAACAGAGTGAGAGCGGCGGAGCAGGTAAAACAGCGCAAGAGGAGGGAGCAGATAAAACAGCGCAGGAGCGGCAGAGCAGATAAAACAGAGTGAGAGGAGGGAGCAGATAAAACAGAGTGAGAGGAGGGAACAGGTAAAACAGCACGAGAGGAGGGAACAGATAAAACAGCTGGTAGTCCCCCAGAGCAGGACTGGAAGGCAGTGTGAGAGGAGCGGCTGCCTTGGTAAGATTTAAAAAGAGTGGGAGCTGAGAGCCAGAGTGGAGATTTACAAAGAGTGGGAGTTGGACTTGAGGCTGAAAGCGGCGTGAGGACAGAGTGAGAGTTTCGGGGAGACTCAGAGCTCAAAGTGGCACGAGGACAGATTGAGAGTTCCAGGAAGACTCAGGGCTGAAAGCGGCGTGAGGACAGAGTGGGAGTTACGGGGAGACTAGGGCCTGAAAGCAGCGTGAGGACAGAGCGGGAGTTCCGGGGAGACTCAGGCCTGAAAGCGACGTGAGGACAGAGCGAGAGTTTGGGGAGATTCGGAGCTGAAAGCAGCGTGAGGACAGAGCGGGAGTTTGGGGAGACTCGGAGCTGAAAGCGGCGTGAGGACCGAGCGGGAGTTTGGGGAGACTCGGAGCTGAAAGCAGCGTGAGGACAGAGCGAGAGTTTGGGGAGATTCGGAGCTGAAAGCGGCGTGAGGACAGAGTGAGAGTTTGAGGAGACTCGGAGCTGAAAGCGGCGTGAGGACCGAGTGAGAGTTTGGGGAGACTCGGAGCTGAAAGCGGCGTGAGGACCGAGTGAGAGTTTGGGGAGACTCGGAGCTGAAAGCGGCGTGAGGACGGAGCGAGAGTTTGGGGAGACTCGGAGCTGAAAGCAGCGTGAGGACTGATCGAGAGTTTGGGGAGACTCAGCGCTGAAAGCGACGTGAGGACAGAGCGAGAGTTTGGGGAGACTCGTTGCTGAAAGCGGCGTGAGGACCGAGTGAGAGTTTGGGGAGACTCGTTGCTGAAAGCGGCGTCAGGACAGAGCGAGAGTTTGGGGATACTCGGAGCTGAAAGCAGCGTGAGGACAGAGCGAGAGTTTGGGGAGACTCAGCGCTGAAAGCGGCGTGAGGACAGAGCGAGAGTTTGGGGAGACTCGTTGCTGAAAGCGGCGTGAGGACAGAGCGAGAGTTTGGGGAGACTCGTTGCTGAAAGCGGCGTGAGGACAGAGCGAGAGTTTGGGGAGACTCGTTGCTGAAAGCGGCGTGAGGACCGAGTGAGAGTTCCAGGGAGACTCGGCGCTGAAAGCGGCGTGAGGACAGATCGAGAGTTTGGGGAGACTCGTTGCTGAAAGCGGCGTGAGGACCGAGTGAGAGTTTGGGGAGACTCGGAGCTGAAAGCGGCGTGAGGACAGAGCGAGAGTTTGGGGAGACTCGGCGCTGAAAGCGGCGTGAGGACAGATCGAGAGTTTGGGGAGACTCGGAGCTGAAAGCGGCGTGAGGACAGAGCGAGAGTTTGGGGAGACTCGGAGCTGAAAGCGACATGAGGACAGAGCGAGAGTTTGGGGAGACTCGGAGCTGAAAGCAGCGTGAGGACAGAGCGAGAGTTTGGGGAAACTCAGCGCTGAAAGCGGCGTGAGGACAGAGCGAGAGTTCCAGGGAGACTCGTTGCTGAAAGCGGCGTGAGGACAGAGCGAGAGTTTGGGGAGACTCAGCGCTGAAAGCGGCATAAGGACAGAGCGAGAGTTTCGGAGAGACTCAGGGCTGAAAGCGGCGTGAGGACAGAGCGAGAGTTTGGGGAGACTCGGAGCTAAAAGCAGCGTGAGGACAGAGCGAGAGTTTGGGGAGACTCGGAGCTGAAAGCAGCGTGAGGACAGAGCGAGAGTTTGGGGAGACTCGGAGCTGAAAGCAGCGTGAGGACCGAGCGGGAGTTTGGGGAGACTCGGAGCTGAAAGCAGCGTGAGGACAGAGCGAGAGTTTGGGGAGACTCGGAGCTGAAAGCAGCGTGAGGACAGAGCGAGAGTTTGGGGAGACTCGGAGCTGAAAGCAGCGTGAGGACAGAGCGAGAGTTTGGGGAGACTCGGAGCTGAAAGCGGCATAAGGACAGAGCGAGAGTTTCGGAGAGACTCAGGGCTGAAAGCAGCATGAGGACAGAGCGGGAGTTTGGGGAGTCTCGGAGCTAACCAGAGAGGAGAGGCCAGCGAGAACGGAATGAAAGGGCACGAGAAACTGAGGCTGAGACCGGAGAGGAGAGGCATACCCTCACGATCTTCAGGCGATGGAGTTCGAAGTGACGTCACAATTCAAAAAGTGACGCGACGCAGGGGAGCCAGCTGATTGATGAGTAGGTTCAGGTGAGTACTTCTACTTCTACCTTTTCTACTAATTAAACTGCTGCAGTCTATTAGCTTAACAAAATAAGGTGAGGACCTTGGACTGTAGTGGGAGTGTTTGGAGTGGAATAAGTCCCCTAACATAATTAGTATTGATTAAAGGGAGTAACTAACGAGCTTAATCTAAAGGGAAGTCATGATGTGACTTGTGTTGGTCCGAGTTGAGTGCAATGCCTGACTTGGCGGCTGCGACGAAGGGCGGTGCGTCCCGCAAGGCGTCGAAACAGTCGCTGATTAAAGTCACCAAGAAGCCGCCTAAGAAGCGAAGAAAAGCTCGCAAGCAGAGCTATTCCATCTATGTGTACAGGGTGCTGACCCAGGTCCACCCTTCCACCAGGATCTCGTCCAAGGCCATGACCGTTATGAATTCCTTCGTTGTCGACATTTTCGAGCGCATCGCCTCCGAGGCGTCGCATCTCATCCACTACAACAAGCGCCGCACCATCTCGGCCCGGGAGATCCAGAGCGCCGTCCGCCTCGTGCTGTCGGGGGAATTGGCCAAACACGCCGTCTCCGAAGGCACCAAAGCGGACACCAAGTACACCAACTCCGTTTAGGAAGACAATTCTAAAGATTATAAAAACTACAGGGAAGTCAGCCAGGGAGCATCTGTGGAAACAGAAATGGAGTTAAATGTTTTAGGTCGATGACCTTTTACCACAGGCCAGATTTCTTGGGCACTGACACAATTTGGTGCTCTCCGCTCGGGTGTGTATTAAGTTGTAAATCCTGGAAATGCAATTGTGGGGAGTTGCTTTTCCACCAGAGGGTTAAACAAGAACACTAGAGGGAGACTCCTGAGTCACAGCTCTGCATTTGTCGGTGGCCTGTTCAGAGCAGCACTGATTAAGGCTCAAGATAGATGACTCTTGACCTTCCTACTCTATTGTAAGGCAACCCAAGGAATCAATCAATGAGGAGACAAATGGCTGATTTAGCTTGAAATAAACCTAAAGGGAAGTCATGGGAGCAGAGCTCGCACTCGTGATATGCTTCTCCTGCGCTGTGTGAGATGTCATGGACATTTCCAGTGTCCCTGGCAATCATATATGCAGGACGTTTGTCCAGCTGCAGCAACTGGATAACTGCATTTCAGAGCTGGATTGTTTAAACTAGAATGGCAGGGGGATGCATACCTGAGCAGGGAGACAGAGGAGGGGGAAACAAGTATAGAAACAAAAGACAGAAAAGCAAGAAGCAAAAGTAGAAGGCAGAAAAAACAAGGGTGAAAACAAATGGGGTCCCTTGGGGAAGAGCGGTCATAAAACTATATCATTGTTCATTAGGACGGAAAGTGAAGAAGTTGAATCCAAAACTAGGGTCCAGAATCTAAATGAAGGGAACTCCGAGGGTATGATGCGCAAATTGGCAATGATAGATTGGGGAACCTTACTAAAAGGGTTGACAGTGGATAGGCAATGGCTAATATTTAAGGAACATATGCATGAATTACAACAATTATTCATTCCTGTCTGGCGCAAAAATAAAACAGGAAAGGTGGCTCAACCATGGATTACAAAAGAAAATAGGGATAGCATTAGATCCAAAGAGGAGACATATAAAATTGCCAGAAAAAGCAGCAAGCCTGAGCATTGGGAGCAGTTTAGAATTCAGCAAAAGTGGACAAAAAGATTGATCAATAAGGGAAAATGGAGTATGAGAGTAAACTTGCAAGGAACATAAAAACTGACTGTAAAAGCTTCTATGAATATGTGAAGAGAAAAAGATTAGTGAAGACAAATGTAGGTCTCTTACAGTCAGAAACGAAGGAAATTATAATGGGGAGCAAAGAAATGGTAGAAGAACTGAACACATATTTTGGTTCTGGCTTCACAAAAGAGGACACAAATAATTTCCCAGAAATGTTGGGAAACCAAGGGTCTAGTGAGAGGGGGAAAATTGAAGAACGTCAGTATTAGTAAAAAAAATGGTGCTAGAGAAATTCATGGGATTAAAGGCTGAAATGTCCTCAGGGCCTGATAATCTACATCCCAGAGTACTAAAGGAAGTGGCCCTGGAAATATTGGATGTATTAGTAGTCATCTTCCAAAATTTTATAGACTCTGGAGCAGTTCCCACAGATTAGAGGTGGCAGATGTAACCGCACTATTTATAAAAGGAGATGGGGAATAAACAGAGAATTACAGACCAACCAAACATCAGAAGCGGGTAAAATGCTGGAGCCTATTATAAAAGACATGGTAACAGAACACTTAGAAAGCATTAATGGGATTAGACAAAGTCAGCGTGGGTTTATGAAAGGGAAATCAGTTTAACTAATCTACTGGAGTTTTTTGAGGATGTAACTAGTAGAATAGATAAGGGAGAACCAGTGGACGTGGTGTATTTGGATTTGAAGAAGACTTTTATAAGGTCCCACATAATAGGCAAAATTAAAGGACATGGCATTGAGGGTAATATACTGGCATGGATTGAGAATTAGTTGACAGACCAGAAACAGAGAGTGGGAATTAATTGGTCTTTTTCCAGGTGGCAGACGGTGAGTTGTGGTGCACCATAGGGATCAGTGCTTGGGCCCCAGCTTTTCACGATATATATAAATGACTTGGATGAGGAAAGCAAATGCAATATTTCCAAGTTTACTGACGATACAAAACTGGGTGGGGTTGGAGGATGCAAAAGGAGACTTCAGGGCGATTTAGACAAGTGTGTGTGGGCAAACATATGGCAGATGCAGTATAATGTGGATAAATGTGTAGTTATACACTTCTGTGTGAAAAACAGAAAGGCAGAGTATTATTTAAATGGTGATATATTGGGAAATGTGGATGTACAAAGGGATCTGGGTTTCCTTGTACACCAGCCAGTGAAAGTAAACAGGCAGGTGCAGCAAACAATTAGGAAGGCAAATGGTATGTCAGCCTTCATTGCAAGAGGATTTGAGTTCAGAAGTAGGGATGTCTTACTGCAGCTATACAGGGCCTTGGTGAGACCACACCTGGAGTATTGTGTGCAGTTTTGGTCTCCCTACCTAAGAAAGAATATCCTTGCCATAGAGGAAGCGCAGTGAAGGTTCACCAAGCTGATACCGGGGATGGTAGGACTGTATACATGAGGAGAGATTGGTTCGACTGGGCCTGTATTCACTAGAGTTTAGAAGAATGAAAGCGATTCTGATTGAAACGTATGAAATTCTAACAGGGCTAGTCAGACTAGACGCAGGGAGGATGCTTCCCCTGGTTGGGGAGTCTAGAACCAGGGGCCACTGTCTCAGGCTATTTAGAACTGAGATGAGGAAAAATTTCTTCACTCAGACAGTGGTCACCCTGTGTAATTCTCTACTACAGAAGGCTGTGATGGTTGGGCCACTGAGTATATTCAAAAAAGAAATTGATAAATTTTTTGATATTAGGGGCATCAAGGGGTATGAAGAGAAAGTGGGAATATAGCGTTGAGATAGAGGATCAGCCTGATCATATTGAATGGCGGAGCAGGCTCAAAGGGCCGAATGGCCTACTCCTGCTCCTAGTTTCTCTGTTTCTATATTATAGCCCATTTATCTTTTGTAATGAATTGTCAATAAAACCTCTTTGCCTGTCTTTTCCCCTGAATTTTGAGGCAGTAATCAAAAGAATTTTTGCATCACTGACAAGTGTACAATAATGTTTTAATGAACAATGGAGATCCCTAACATGAATTATGCAATTGCAATGTGATTTATATCATGACAGAGCTCTGTTGATAAACTCCCTAATCAAAGAATGTCAGTGGGTTTCTAACAACAGCAATGTGCCCTTAAGGCAGTGGGCGATTAATCAATTGGTAATTGGTAGAGAATTCCTAGTATTAAGGATTTAATTTAACCGACAATTAAATAACATACATTAGATCTTATTTTTCACTTTACACCACCACAGCTAAAACCCTGTCTTCAATGCAGACAGGCTGACTGACTTAGCTGCCCACACTACAGCTTGACTTATTTAGACAAAATGACAGACGTTATTGCATCTGTTACTTTACCTAGAGAAAGGGGCGAGTAGAAACACAATCTAATCTTTTTCAAGTCATAAAAGCAATGGGTTAAATTGATATGCAGTAATTTTTTGATTAGAACTGGGAGAAAATTAGAAGAGATGATTGTAAACTAGAGAAACTTCAGATTAAATGTAAGATTTGGAATTTTTAATTCATAGAATAGAAAGGCATTTTGTTTTTGTCCCTGCACTGACGTAGTGGGACCAGAGCATAGCCAACCTAATGCTTTGCAGCTTCCTGACAGGCTAAACTCCCAAATTTTGAGCCTAATCAATATACATGCTGAATTCCCAGCCATGGTGCTGAGACTTGGCTTGGGTTGGGAGGGGTCTACTTCATACGCTGGCAACTTTTAAAGAACTGCAGTTCATTTTTAAAGAATTGCAGCAAAAGGTGGCCACATGTGGGTTGGGGTGGTGGTGGGGTGGATTGAGGTGGTCATGTGGGGGTTGAGAGTGGGAGAAGATGTTAAAGATTACTGCAACCTTTACAAAAGCTTCGAATATTTTGAAAGTATATTTTCACCTTTCCAAATGCTGTATTGGACAAAAAGAATAGTCTGCAAAATATGAGAGATAGAAAACAAATTAGTAGGCAAGTGGTGAATCGGTGAGGCATTCAAATCCCCTGTTTGATAGTTGGCAATGTGGATATGTTGCTACATGAAATGTGTGTGAGAGGGCTGCAATGTTTAACATTTCAAAACATTCTCTCCAGAGGACAACTGTACAGCATGTCTATCAGGAGACTGTTTTCAAGGTCAGTGTTGTGTACAGTACCCATAGGATCTGGGAACAGAGATGTAGAAAGACCTTAAAGAAGCTGACAAGGTAAGCCAATCCTGCAATATCATTTACCAGGTAGATAATTTAAATTTGTGATTGTTTCTGCCCATCGATTTATTCTTTACATCTTTAAACAATTGATTTTAAACACTTCAGGCCTAAGCAGCATCATATTACAAAGTGTTTTACTTTGGCCATTGGGTGCACAGCTTCTCATTCATTGTAATGCTTGTTGCAGCATATTCAAATTAGTCCTGCAGCAAATTGTAGCATACATTGACCATTGGAGGATTGGAGCACACATCTAATTAATGCCATCCGTTGCCAACATCACAGTTGCAGCGAATGCTAGGCCAGAAGGTTCTATTATGTCTTTTGTTTTCTTAGGGCAGGATTTTCTCCTGGTCGGGTGGGCATGGCGGGCGGGCCCAGGAGCGGCTGCAAAGCGGTCTGCCACCCGCGATCGGACCCCAATCTCGATTTCACGCTGAGAGCCTCAGCGCGGGTTGGGGGTGGGAGGCGTGCTAACACTGAAGTTTGCGCATGCACGGGGTTGCACTCACTGAAAGCTCCCTGAAGGCACAGAGCTGCCTTAGGGAGCTGAAGGATTGAAAAATAAGGGAAACATGTCCCCACATGTGATCCAGTCACACGAAGAGGGACATGTTAAAAATGAGTTTAAAGGAATTTTATTGTTTTTTTAATTCACTGTTGGAAACCTCATCCCGCCCATGGATGAGGTTTCGCAAAAAATGCAAAGGCCACCTGACCTATTCGCCCATCTGCCAACCGTAAGGTTAGATGGGCAGCAAAAAATTCTACTTAATTAATTGATTAATGGGCTTAGTAGCCCTCTTAATTGTTGGCGGGCATGTTGCCGACTCTTGTGCGCACCCGTTGACCGAAATATCGCGTGAGTGCACGGTGACGTCGGGATGCTTGCCTGATGTCATCACATGCTATTTCACACTCGGGCGTGTTGGGCGCGTGCCTGCATACCGAGCTGAAAATCCTGGCCTTGGTGTACTTTGAAGATGAGTTTACTTATCACAACTATTTATTATTTTCGTATACTTTGATGAGATGCCCTGCCTTAAAGTATACGCCTTTGATGAGATGCCGTCTTTCCAGAATACGATGCTTAAGCATCTCCATTGTTTGCTCATTCTTCAACTGCTCCACAAATGGGATCAGTCATCTTGTTCTTTTCTGCATCCTTTCTAACAAAGGTATAACTCTATTGTGATGTGGTGACCAAAAGTAAATGCATTAGGGTAAATTTTACAAATTCATACTCTTTGCACTAGGGGTGCATAATTGTATTTTGGGCAGGATGTCAGAAGGTTCCATAGGGAATTCCATCTGTAGCAGACAGAAAATCCTGTGGGCCCTGCTGCATTCCCTGTCTGAATTTCGGTACATGCTTTTGGCGCATTCACCAGGCACACAAAATTCATAAAATCCTTATATTCAAAGTGTGGTATGATCAATGGATGATAAAATCCAATACATAATTTTTATAAGCATATATACTACTGTTCTATGTATCCTAGTGTTCTACTTCTTAATTACTTAATTTCATTACTTGGATATTGAAAGTGACTTGTTTACATTTACACCAGGCCCTTACTAGTTGTTGCAAATGACTTTTGTTTTTAACTACAAGTTTGGTAGTTTAAGTATTAGCAAAACAGGTTGTTCATAATCTATTTATGTTTCCTTTAATCGAGAGATTCCTATGTTGATACTGTGTTGCTGGCAATTTTTTAGACTCCAGTTTACATTAGCATTAGTTGGGGTAGATTCACTATTGTCACCATTAAGTCCCAGTCAACAGGACAAAATTACAGAACATCCTGAGAGATACTTATTTAGACAGTCAGTCAATCAGGGTTGCAGTCAGGGAAGGTCAATTACTGACATCAAATACAGAGCCAAAAAGCGCTGACCTTAATCATTGCCTCAATAGACTTTTAAAAAGCTGCAATTCAGCATAATATTATTGAATTCACCTTTCAAATTTAGCTCCCTAAATCTGACACAGAGAACCTTACCTGCAAGTCAATGACTTTAACACATAGTTAATCATACAAACTTTGATCACAGAGCCAAAGCATAACCTCCTGACTCTGAAAAAAACTGTTGGCCAATTTATTCTGTCTTAATTCATTATTTAATAATCATTTAAAAGCTATCTTGACAATGAGAAGTGTTATGACCCATAAAGAAACAACAATTAATCTCACTTTATTTTCGTTGTTGCAGTTATTTATTGTAAAGGTTTTGACAGCAGGATTTGAAAGTCTAGGGGCCAAGAAATTGGGCCACTTAGCATTAAGAATGCCTTTGCATTTGCAGCATACGCACATACTTGTTGGAAATTCATGCAGGATGCTGTATTGGTGAAGGCATTAGCATGCACACAGTGAATATCCGCTGACCTATGCAGAACAGGCAGATCATGATGTCAGTCAGCATGCAGTGCTTATTTGACACCAGTGGTGTCATTTTGGAGCTCTATCCTCATTTTGATGCCCTCTCTTAACCTCACAGAGGTGAACACATGTTCAGCAGCAGAAAGGTACCCCCATCAGTGCAGCTTAAATGAGTCATCAACTACATACAGGTTAGTTGCTGGTTGATTTCTGCTGTCTGTTGCTACAATTCTACATGTATCTGGCATTTTCTATAGTCATTTAAATTTGCAGAAGTCTACAGGGAGTAGTGTGGGAGTTGGCGAAGGACTTTTGCTGACTTCAAGGCTTTTCCACAAAGCAGTTGTTCTAAAATATTGGTGCACTAATAGGCATTTCCCTTGCAATACAGCATGATTTGGAGAATGAATAGAGGGCATGCAGAGCAGGCTGTTGTAAGAGGGAGGAACAGGAGAAGGAGAAGGGTTCTCAGCAGGAGTCCATATCTTCCAGGGTGTTCAGGGAACAATTCTCCTACCTGAACCTCAGCAAAGAACAATCCCTGAGACATCGGCACTATGGTAAAGACATCTTCACTGAAATCTGCCAATTGCTGCAATCACAACTGCAAACTCAGAGCAGGGCAAGTACCACATTGCCAGTGGCTGTGAAGATGAACTTGGCAATGAACTTTTAAGCGTCTGGTCTTATGCTGAAGATATTTGCAACATCTTGCAGTTTGTCATTCGCTGTTGCACAATGGAGGTCATTGAGGAGCTTTACTCAGGAGCTAACTACATTTCATTCTATCTTGCCAAAGAGAAGTAGGCAGAGTTAAGAACTCAGCTTCAGGATTGCAGGCTTCCCCATGGTGCAGAATGGTGTTGACTGCTTGCACATCACTATTCAGGTGCAGTATGTCAGCTCTGCCCTATACTGGAACCAAAAGGAATTTCAGTTGCTCAGCATTCAGCTGGTGTGTGACCATACATAGTCAGTGAAGCATGCAGGTCCTGTAAGGAGTCATGATACCTTCTTTCTGTGCCAGTCTGCTGTGCCAAATGCTTTTGGACCATCACAGCAAACCAAAGGGTGTTTCCTGGACGACAAGAGCTATTTGCTAACTACATGGCTGATGACTCCAATGGGCAACCCATTCACAAATGCAGTATGATTGCAATAAAAACTGTGCTAGCATACAAAATGTGATAAAGCAGACCACTGGTACGCTGAAAAAAACACTTCTGCTGCCTGACGGCTCCAGGGGAGTCCTGCAGTACACAGCAGAGCAAGTTTCAAGATTCGTAGTGCAGTAGTTTCAAGCTGCACAACCTCGCCATCATGAGGGGACAGCCCTTGCCACCAACTATGTGGTGAGCAGCTGAGGAGTAGGAACATGACTAGGAGGAAGAAGGGGACAGGAGGAGGCAACCTAGACAGCCCTTTTTTCCCATGCATGAAGAACTCACCCGAGCGCGGTGCTAGTAATCACAAACCCAATTCCCCATTCACCAACAATGCCACACCTTAATTTTCCCTCTGTCACTGACCATCAGAGGGTCTGCTTGGCCACAATGCAAAAATAAAATCAACCACAAAATAAATATTCCAAAGCAAATTTATAAATTAAATCATTCCATATTGCATACAAAAGTCAACCAAAAACCCTTGTGCATTCCTTTAGCCTCTGCCTCCCATGTGCGGTTGCCAGTCTTCGTGTTCCTATTGTTCTGCCTCAGCATGCTGGTGGAAGGTTGCTGACATTCAGCAGGGGAAACTGCAATGGCCTTGAGCAGCTCTGGGCCTTGAGTACCTGGCATCGGACTGCACCATCTTGGTGTGGTCTGGGCTGACTGGCTAACAGGCAATGGCACTGACACAGTGGCAAGGGTGGAAGGATGAATGTTGTCTTCCTGAGAGGAAAATAATATCATGGAGCCACTGCCACCCCTGGGGTGGTGCCTCAGCAATCCTAGTAATCTATTGGGCTTCTGTGACACCGTGCAAGCCCCCTTACACACTGTAATCCACAGTCTAAGTGGCAGTAGTGTGAGCTTGCATACAGGAGTCTGAGCTTCCATTACAGCACTCTTCTTCTTCTGCTTGTGCTGCAATGGAAGTTATGCCATCAGCCATCAGATGTTGCATCATGATTGGGCCCACGTGTGTGAGCGGAGGTAGCCACCACTTCCATGTTGGAAAGGATGGGCTCCTAGCTATGCGCAAACCTCTGTGCCAAGTTTGTGCTGGACTCTTTCATGCTCATTCACTTTGAACGGAGGCTTTTCTGACAGGCTTCGCATTGCACCAAATATTGCATTGTGTCCATTGCCATTCTTCTGTAAGCTGCTTCATTGAAGTACTCATCTGAGTCCTCTGCAGTGGAATACATGTACAACCTCACCCTCCGCCTTGGCTACTTGTGCTATCCTTTCTCCCTCCCCTGGCTGTAGCCCACTTGTGCTCAGTATTTCACCATGTGCAGATCCTGCCTTGAATCTATCCTTTAAGATCAGAGCAGTTTCAGGATCTGCCATGGCTATGAGTGTGATGGTGCTGTGTCTTCATCATTATTCTCTTATTGGTGTTTCTCTACTGCCTGGCTAGGATACACCTCTTGAGTATCTGAAAGGAAAAAGGCACAAGGATATGGTTGAGGTGCAAGGGGAGAGGGAAACTAAGAGGTGCATTCTTACACCGTCTGCAGCTTTTGAACAAGAGCAGAATGTGAGATGAAAGGGAAATGAGATGTGAGAATCACAGAATCAGAATCACAGGATTGTTACAGTGAAGAAGGAGGCCATTAGAAAGGAGGAAACTGTCACCTTCGATGGTTTCAGCCCTGCCACTGACCATGGCCTTAGTATTGGCTGTCCCAATAATGTCCAGGGCTGTCTCCTCCATGAGAATTGGTTTCAACTGCCTCCAGTTGTGCATGACCTTGTCCTGCTGGAGAGAGGGAATTGTGTCAATGGTTTGTCTTCGGGTTAGGGCTAGGGTTTGACTGATGTGGCTGCCATGGTTGAATATCTGACAGTGCTCGCACGTTGTGAAATGTGGGGGCGAGATTTGTAGCAGTGCTAAGTGTCTGTGTGAGAGATGAAGCTATGGCCAGGATTTTCCATGCTCGATCATGATGGGTGTCTTTGGTGGCGAGATCAGAGAATCTCATGAGAAGGCCCGAGTTGCATTTCCTGATGATGTAAATCCAGGATGCGATCGTACCTTCCCCTGTCAATGGTGGGCCGTGTTTCCCCCCCGTTGAATTTTGGGAACTTAATTTTAAGAAATTTGCATCTCATTATCGTCGTTACACACCAGAATCATCCCCCCACATCAAATTTAAATCCCATATCAGCGTGATTTCATGATGGCGTGATTTACAACTGCCTTTGAAAGGCGTGCACCTGGCAATCTCAACTTCGAGGGGAACTCAGCGATGAGTGCACACAGCTTTGCGTAGTGCTCGCGATGATCCCAGTGGCTCTGTGGATTCAGGGGGGCATAGGCAAGTCTCCATAGCGGCTTCTTCGTGCCTGGCTCGTGGTGCCAGGGCAAAGGCAACTGTATGGGGGAGAAAGGGGTGAAGGAAACCTCGGGACAAGGGCAACAGTGCCACCATGCCGCCAAGGGGGTCGTGGCAGCACCAACTGAAGTTTGAGGATGTGGGGGGACAGGGGGAAAGAAAAGGGCCAGGCTAATGGCAAAACTTGTCAAAAATGAGCACTCCACTGCAGCTGAGAGTGTTTAACTTGAGCTCAACTGACATGCTCGGAGTCAGCCTAGTCAAACAACTGTGCCTGCTCAAGCAGCACTAATTCCTCACGGTGCCAATGATTGCTGCTCCACTGTTAACCCCTTGCGCGCACACTTCAAACTTGAATGAGTGCTATGGTGCTGCAGAACCATTGCACGACTGGGCAAGCCTGAGGATCCTTTGGGAAGGGTGGCCATCGAGCACTGACATATTGAGAAGTCACCCTTGTAGTACAAGCAAACCGCGAAGACTTGGAGTCCAGGTTAGGAAATGCCTGCGTCTGAAATGAGAGTTCAGGATGCAGTTGAGTGTCCGAAGCTGCCGCCACTCAGCCATGTAGTGTGGGCATGGTGAGCCATGCACACTAAACATTGGGCATTCATGTGGTGGCCTGGACTCTCCCGCATGCTTTAAGGGGTCTTGAGAGGCAGCCACAGGTGATAACTTGAACAAGAGTAGTCCTTAGGAGATAATTGCTGATCCTTGTGTCTCTCTTTTTGATACTGCAATGAGGAGGCCATCAGGAGCATGGAGTCTGGTGATCTCGCTTTCTGCCTGATTGCTTATAGGCAGCAGAGAAGAAGGAGAAGAATGCGACAGAGGTGCCTGGCTCGCCAAAAGGAGGAGCAGAGCCCTGAAGACCAAGTGGGGGGCACGACCTCCTCTGTAAGCAGAGGATGAACCCCAAAGAACCATCATTTGTAGGCACATTGCTAAACCCAGGGTCTACAGATGGTGATGTGCTACCTGTAGATGAGTGAGAACCGGTGTTGCTGATGCCTGCGCATGTCAAGGGAACTAGTCACGCACATATGCCCCTGCTGCAGGATTTGGCACCACGGGGACTTGCAGGGCATCCACTGCCATTGGCTGTTAAAGTTACTGCCATGCTAAATTTCTACAGCAGTGGATCCTTCCAGGGCTCCATCGGGGACCTGCGCAGGATCTCACAAGCCTCCACCCAAAAATGTATCCAGGATGTCACGAATGTCCTTTTTGCCAAGGCATGCAACTTTGTCAATTTTGACAGGGATCAGGCAAGCTAGAAAGCAAGAGTGCTGGGATTTGCTGAGATTTCCAGATTCCTACAGGAGCAGGGTGCCATCGACTGCCCTCACCTGGCTCTTAAATCTTCCTTGCAACAAGCAGTCCTGTGTGAACCGCAAAGGTTTCCACTCTCTCAATGTTCAGCTAGTCTGCGACCACAACAAACAGATCATGCAAGTGTGTGCAACATACCCCGGAAGCGTCCATGAGTCGTACATCCTCAGCAGGTCTCAGATCCCTGAAATCTTCCAGGGACCACACAGGATGCAGGGGTGGCTCCTCGGGGACAAGGGCTACCCACAAAGGACGTGGCTGCTGATGCCCATGCAGCGGCCTCAGACTCCTGGTGAGGGAAGGTACAACGAGGCACATGCCACAATCCGAAGTTTGGTTGAGCACACCATTGGTATCCTGAAAATGAGTTTCCGGTGCCTGGACTGATCTGCTGAAGCACTGCACTATACCTCCCAGAAGGGTGTCGCGCATCATAGTGGCTTGCTGCGCGTGACACAACCTGGCGATGCAAAGGGGGGAGGACCTGGATGATGAGATACAAGAGCTGCACGTCTCCTCCGATGAGGAGGAAGTCGAACGGGATGAGGATGATGAGTCAGGAAGGCGAGGGTGCAGGCGATGAGACACATAGACACATAGAAACTAGGAGCAGGAGTAGGCCAATCGGCCCTTTGAGCCTGCTCCGCCATTCAATACGATCATGGCTGATCCTCTATCTCAACGCCATATTCCTGCTTTCACTCCATACCCCGTGATGCCGCTGATACAGAAAAATTTATCAATTTCTTTCTTGAATATACTCAGTGACCCGGCCTCCACAGGGAATCACGTGGGTTGACCACCCTCTGAGTAAATAAATATTTCCTCATCTCAGTCCTAAATGGCCTGCCCCATATCCTGAGACTGTGGCCCCTGGTTCTAGACTCCCCAACCAGGGGAAACGTTCTCCCTGCATCTAGTCTGTCTAGCCCTGTTAGAATTTTATACGTTTCAATCAGATCCCTTCTCAATCTTCTAAACTCTAGTGAATACAGGCCCAGTTGAACCAAAATTCTCCTCATATGACAGTCCTGCCATCCCTGGTATCAGCCTAGTGAACCTTCGCTGCACTCCCTCCATAAGTATATCCTTACTTAGGTAGGGAGACCAAAACTGCTTGCAATACTCCAGGTGTGGTCTCACCAAGGCCCTGTATAACTGCAGTAAGACATCCCTACTTCTGAACTCAAATCCTCATGCAATGAAGGCCAACATACCATTTGCCTTTCTAGTTGCTTGCTGCACCTGCCTAATTACTTTCATTGACTGGTGTACAAGGACACCCAGATCCCTTTGTACATCCACATTTCCCAATATATCACCATTTAAATAATACTCTGCCTTTCTGTTTTTCACACAGAAGTGTATATCTTCACATTTATCCACATTATACTGCATCTGCCATGTGTTTGCCACATACACAACTTGTCTAAATCACCCTGAAGCCTCCTTGCATCCTCCTCACAACTTACAACCCCACCCAGTTTTGTGTCATCAGCAAACTTGGAAATATTGCATTTGGTTTCCTAATCCAAGTCATTTATATATATCGTGAATAGCTGGGGCCCAAGCACTGATCCCTATGGTGCACCACTAGTCACCGCCTGCCACCTGGAAAAAGACCCATTTGTTCCCACTCTGTTTCCAGTCTGTCAACCAATTCTCCATCCATGCCAGTATATTACCCCCAATCCCATGTGCTTTAATTTTGCCCACTTGCCTCTTTTGTGGGACCTTATCAAAAGCCTTCTTGAATTCCAAATACACCACATCCACTGGTTCTCCCTTATCTATTCTACTAATTACATCCTCAAAAAACCCCAGTAGATTAGTTAGGTGTGATTTCTCTTTCATAAACCCATGCTGACCTTGTCTAATCCCGTTAATGCTTTCCAAGTTTTTCTGTTACCACATCTTTTATAATAGAATCTAGCATTTTCCCCACTACTGATGTTAGGCTAACTGGTCTGTAATTCTCTGTTTTTTCTCTCCATCCTTTAGTGGGGTTATATTTGCCACCCTCCAATCTGTAGGAACTACTCCAGAGTTTATGGAATTTTGGAAGATGACCACCAATGCATCCAATATTTTCAGGGCCACTCCTTTTAGTACTCTGGGATGTAGATTATCAGGCCCTGAGGATTTTTCAGCCTTTAACCCCATTAATTTCTCTAGCACCATTTTTTTTATTAATACTGATTTTCTTCAATTCCTCCCTCTCACCGGGCCCTTGGTTCCCTAACGTTTTTGGGAAATTATTTGTGTCCTCTTTTGTGAAGACAGAACCAAAATATGTATTCAATTCTTCTGCCATTTCTTTGTTCCCCATTATAATTTCCCCAGTTTATGACTGTAAGGGACCTACATTTGTCTTCACTAATCTTCTTCTCTTCACATATTTATACAAGCTTTTCCAGTCAGTTTTTATGTTCCTTGCAAGTTTACTCTCATACTCCATTTTCCCCTTCTTGATCAATCTTTTTGTCCGCTTTTGCTGAATTCTAAACTGCTCCCAATCCTCAGGCTTGCTGCTATTCCTGAAAATTTTATTTGTCATCTCTTTGGATCTAATACTATCCCTAATTTCTTTTGTAATCCATGGTTGAGCCACCTTTCCTGTTTTATTTTTGCGCCAGACAAGAATGACTAATTGTTGAAGTCCATGCATATGTTCCTTAAATATTAGCCATTGCCTATCCACCGTCATCCCTTTTAGTAAGGTTCCCCAATCCATCATTGCCAACTCGCGCCTCATACCCTCGTAGTTCCCTTTGTTAGATTCAGGGCCCTAGTTTCGGATTCAACTTCATCACTCTCTATCCTAATGAATAGTTCTATCATTTTATGGTCGCTCTTCCCCAAGGGAAGATTGTTAATTAATCTTTTCTCATTGCACAATACCCAGTCTAGGATAGCCTGCTGTCTAGTTGGTTCTTCAATGTGTAGGTCTAAAAAACCATCACATACACCCTGCAGGAAATCCTCCTCCACAGTATTATTGCTAGTGTGGTTTGTCCAATCTATGTAGATTAAAGTCACCCATGATTGCATGTGTCTCTAATTTCCTGTTTAATGCCTTTCAAACAGTAATCTCCATTACTGTTTGGGGGCCTCTAGACAACCCCCACCAATGTTTTCTGCCCCTTGGTGTTTCTTATCTCCACCCAAACAGATTCCACATCCTGATTTTCCGAGCCATTGCGCTGGCTAGATTAATTGCAGATGATGATCCCTGTGCCCATTTTCAGGGGCTCCAAATTAGCCTGCAGTATTTCTATTTCACATTCAGTATGATGGGCAGATTATTTTCCAATTAATACTTTTCACTTGCTCTCGCATATTATCAGCCTGTCTTTTTGTTTTTCATTTTCTGTCCTTTCCTGAAGGCATTGAATTATGTTGAAGTATGGGTAAACAGGATAGGATGAGAAAAATAAGTTATTGTAATCTTTAATAATTTTAAGTTAACTGTAAATGTTATGATAACCAATCATTATTTGCACATGCACAAAGTAGCTGCCCTCTCTGGACTGAACATACTCTGCCTCTAGGTTCTGCTTTTCCTTGCCCAACTGATCTCTTGTTTCCTTCTCCTCAACCCTGTTTCTGCAATTAATTCTCCACCCCACCCCTAAGTATGAATGGCATAAGTTGATCCACCCTTCACTGGCTAGAGTCATTCCTAGCACAAAGGAAGATGGTTGTGATTGTTGGTGGTCAATCATCTCAGCCCCAGCACATAGCTGGAGATGTTCCCATGTCCAACCATTTTCAGCTGCTTCATCAGTTAACTTCCCTCCATAATAAGGTCAGGGTGGGGATGTTCACTGATGAGTACATAGTACTCAGTTCCATTTGCAATTCCTTAGTTAATGAAATTGTACATGCAGCAATTCCAAGACAACATCGAGGCTTGGGCTGATAAATAAGTAACACTTTTGCCACTCAAGTACCTGGTAATGACCATCTCTGACAGCAGAGAGTCCAATTACCACCCTCTGACATTCAAAGGCATTCCTATCAATGAATCCCCATGATCAACATCCTGAGGTCACCATTAACCTGAATCTTAACTGGACCAGTTATGCAAATATTGTGACTGCAAGAGTAGATCAGAGGCTGGGTATTCTGTGGTGTTTAACTTAGCTCCTGACTCCCAAAGCCTCTCTGCTATCTACAAGCACAAGTGATGGAATACCCTTCCCTTACCTTGATGGGTGCAGCTCCAACAACACTTAAGAAGCTCAGCACCATCCAGAACAAAGCAGCATGCTTGATCAGAACCCCATCCACCAGATTAGACATTCACTGGTGGCAGTATGTACTATATACAAGATGCACTGGCAGCAACTTACCAAGTCTTCTTTGACAGCACCTCCCAAATCCACAATTTCCACCACCAAGAAGGACAAAAGCAGTAGGTGCATGGGAACATCAAGTTTCCTCCAAGTCACACACCACCCTGACTTGAAAATATATTGCTGTTCCTTCATCGTTTCTGGATCAAGCTCCTGGGACTCCCTACCTAGCAACACTGAAGGAGTACCTTCACCATATGGACTGCAGCAGTTCCACAAAGTGGCTCACCGTCATCTTCTCAAGAGCATTGAGTGTGGGGCAATAAACGCTGGCCTTGCCAGCAATGCCCATATTCCAGGAATGAATAAAAAGACCTTTCCATCTGCAAACTTATACTGGATGAGAATATTAACACCCTGACCAAAACCTGTCTCACCAATAGTGATGCTTCCTTTCTTACTGAGGTCATTCCTACCAGCTACAAGTTCTGCTGCATCTCCTGCCCAAGCTTGCCTTATAAGTGTGATCAGATTGATATCATTACAACTTAATTTAAATCTTACAATGAAGCTCTTGCTTGTTTTTGGCACGATTTTCCCAGTACCATTTAGTTCCGAGCTGAAAAAATGTGTGAAATGTAAAATGGATAGCAATCCAACATCCACTTTACATCCAAAAATTGGCCATTAACAATCAGAAAACCTACGCTTATGACTCATGCTCATCTACAGGTGCTAATAATAGGACCTGCATCACTGTCCAAGCTGTGATCAACCAATGTAGCACGGAACTTTGAAAGCTGTGACCTCCCTAACCTGTATGAGTCTGTTACATGCTGAAGGTTGCATTTACTATCCGAGTCACCAATGCATTTCTATCAAGGAGTGTTTGCGCAGGGCATGTTCATTGAGTAGTAATTGTGCAGTTATAGTTTCAAGCACATATATGATTCCCTGATCCTGTGTGCCAGGGAACAGGCACATTACTGTCGCCGAGGAAACAGGAATTTGGCAGCAGAACCCTGCACCAATTTCTTTCAGGGCTGCAATTTCCTACTCCTCTATTCTGAAGTGTCCTGAACTATGTGCACTCATTTTGTGCACAAGGTTCATTTTTGATGCAAAAGAATTTAAATGAATCTCACTCTGAATTCCAGTGGGATCTGGGCCAGTTCTGCCCTTTTCTCTTTGTGTACCCATTTTCAATGGGCACAGGAAAAGCTGCATGGCCCAGGATTGCTTATAAAGTTTTTGACCAGGTTTTATTTGACCAGGTAATATTTGCAGTACCTTTTTAATGCAGTGCTCTTGATGAGATGTTTTTCATATTTCTGAATTTTTAATGGAATATTGGTGTGTCTCACCTTTGGTCTCCTTAATCTCCTTAGTCTGCCACTTCTTTCCTCTTGTCTATACAACCTTTGAAATGGCTACCAAATAATTAAAACTTATTTTTACTCTTTACAAAAGCCGAACTAATTTGTCATCCCCTCATTCTCCTACCCCACTGCCCCACACGTGCTCACTTACATCTAAGCGGTCACATCTGTAGAGCAAAGGAGAAGCACATGATGCTGATCTAATGATAATGTAACGTCACACGATTGAGTAACAGAGATTTGGAGGGAGCAGAAGTTCTGACCTTGTGCAGCATTCCTTACCTAGTAGCTGTAAATAAAGAGTAATATTTTTAACAAACTAAAGCCCTGAGCAGCTTATTTTGGGAGAATAGTCGAGCCCCAAGAACCCCGTCTAGACCCCGAAGATATGACAAAACAATATCCCTTTATAATTGGTGCAGTAGCCCTTTAAGGAAGCATATTAAGCTTATTCAAGTAGGCTGACCCTGCTGAACTAGATGAGGTGAGCGGCATCTTCAGCAGTGCAGGTCTTTTTGAGAGTTCAGAGAGTGCAATCAGTTTTTCTGAGGTATCAGTCCTATATTGTTTACATTTTAATCAGTAGGTAACTAATTTTCTTCTCTTTATAAAGAATGTTTTTGTGTATTCATTATTCTGAAATCTGTTTTTTCTGTTTTGTGTTACCTTTTGTCCTGGGAGTTTTGTGTTTTATATTCAATAGCCCCGTGACCTCTGTTTCTTCCATCTGTTAATCCCATGGTCTTGCCCTTAATTCTTACTGCACATTCTTATTTTCTCACAAAGAACAGAAATCTGGTGAAGACACAGGGGTAACTACTGTTTCATGAAGCATCAGGATGAAAAATGACAGTGTGCTTGTTAGCACAAGTAACTAGTTCTCACAGTACAAAATCTCACCTCATTTACAAGAGGGCCCCACATTCAGTGTTAAGGAATGTGACAATCCTGACATAGAATGTTCCTGGCTTCCTAAATGAGCTCACGTGATATTCAGTTTCAAGTCACATGCACCAGTCTTTCTTGGCCACACTGAAGTTGGTTAACATATGGCGTTCTCAAGCTTTTATTCATTTATAACTGTTTCTAAAATTTATTCATGTATTGAAAGGGCACTGACTCCTTATAAACTGTCTTGCACGATCCTGTTAACTCCAAGTTTACATGGCTTCACCGGCTCAAAGATGGTGAGCACAGGTCAGAAAATCTTGCTATTTTGTGAGATGTGAACAAAGTGACAGCTCTTCTTTGAAGCAAATCTCTTGTTACCTTTTATAAATGATGTTAAGTCATGCTTCACGCTGAATTTCGAGAGTTTGAACAAGGCTCTGCCCCAACAGGTGCTCATTCACTTTAAATGGACAAATGACTACCAAACCAATCTTGGCCTTAAAGGAAAGTTTCTTTGTTTAATTTGAAGAGTTTTTGAAGTCTAGAGGTGGGATTTTCTGTCCCTGACACCAGCAGGCATCATCACGGACGGGAAAATTTGGAGAGCATTTAAAAGTCAGCAGATTTCCAAATGTTCCTGTCCTGCCAACGATGATGCGCACTGATGGCAGGGCCGGAAAATCCTGTTTGAAGTTGTGTTTTGATATTAAGAATTTCTCTCCTTCTGTATTACAAATTCTGCATTGTTTCCCCTTTACAGAACTGTCTTTTTGTTGGAAGGCTACATTTGCAGCAATTGAATTTATTTACACCTGCTCCTCTCAGCTCCACACTCAGAGGTTGATATATTTTAAAACCTTACCTTGTTGCTGGAGACCTAATAGGTGTTTCCCTTTTACAGAACTGTCTTTTTGCTGGAAGGCTACCTTTGCGGCAATTGAATTTATTTGCACCTGCTCCTCTCAGCTCCACACTCAGAGGTTGGTATATTTTAAAGCCTTACCTTGTTGCTAGAGACCTAATAGGTGTTATGCCTTCTAGAGTCCTGGTTTTCCTGAATGCAGCCAGCGACAGCTGCCTCAGGGCAAGCCAGTTTTGCAGTGAGGGGTCTCAAACAGATGTTAGATTTGCATTGGATTACATTGGAAAAAAAAGTAAGACCCTCCTTCTGTCCAGAATCTCTTGTTTTTTTTCTTCTTTCCTGATCTGCAACCTCTGGAAAAATCTAGATCTACATCATCTTTCAAGCTTGATTTCTAATTCCTGGATTCCTCTCAACACCAAGTCGACATTTTCTGCTTTGGACTACACTGACTATACCATAAGATCTCAACTCTATCTCTCTCTTGCTGATCTCCTGTGACATTTAAAGTATCTTGGGTCAGTTGTCTGCCCTTATGCCACCATTGCATTGATTGAGAGAATTCAGTCTCCGACTGAGCCTGTGTTTGGCAACTGGTTTGACTAGTTTTTCAGCTTCAGCCTGTTCCTGGCCACATACGCATCTGCATGTGACCCTACACTTCATGGAGCTGAAAGCCCCGTGTTATCGGGCTCCCAAGTTGGTGAGAGGGGTGGTTAGAGGCAACATTATGTGCGTGTGTCAGTCCCTGCCCACGCAGCGGAACCTGGTCTCCAAATGTCTTGGCTATCCCTGCCATTGGACAAAGATCTTGCTCTGTCAGGACCATGTGGTAGCTGGTGTGCAGCAGCCACCCCATGTTTAAGGAACCCATGCACAGGCATCTTTCACCCCATCAAAATGAATGTTGGGACCTGGAACATCAGGACTCTCATGGACAACCCCAGCAGCAACAGAGCAGAACGTTGCACTGCTATCATAGCTGGGAACTCTGGCGTTGCAACATTGATATCGCTGCCTTGAGTGAGACACGACAGGCAGAATAAGGACTGCTCAAGGAACAAGGTGGTGGATGAACCTTCTTCTGGAAAATAAATCAAAAGTACGCCGATTTCACGGGGTTGGCTTCACCATAAAAATGAACTAGTTGACTGTCTCAGCGAACCCCCTCGTGGGATAAACAAACATCTCATGACCCTTTGGCTCACCCTGGCCCAGAAACAGTATACTACAGTTGTCCCAATCTTAGACACAACAGATGACGCCAAAGAGGAATTCTACTCCAGCCTTGATCACTTGTTGTCCCGTGTCCCAAAGGGAGACAAGCTGATTCTCCTTGGTGATTTCAGTGTCAGAGTTGGGAGGGACACAAACCTCTGGAAAGGTGTGATTGGCAAGGACAGTGTAAGGAAAGCTAACACCAATGGAATCCTCCCTCTGCTGAAATGCCTAGAACATGGTCTGATCATAACGCACACCCTATTTTGTCAAAGAGACAAATACAAAACCTCATGGCAACACCCTTGCTCCAGACATTGGCACTTGCTTGACCACGTCAAGCATGGGACCGCAAGGATGTTCACAACACCCGCGCCATGACAAGAGCTGACAACCAGGACTGACCATTGCCTAATCGGGCTAATATCCCCATCAACCTGGCCCATAAATGGCAGTGGCAGCAGAAGTGCTGCCATAGGAAAATCAATGTCAATGGACTCAAGGACTCTGTGAAGAAAGACCTATTCAGTCAGTGCCTCACAAGCAACCTGGCGACGTTCAATGAACAGAAACCACAGAATGTTCACAGTGCCTGGTCTGCCCTTAAATCTACCATAGTCAGCACCTGCAAGGATACTCTTGGTTTCTCCACCTGGAAACATCAAGACTGGTTTGACAGACAAAGGAAGGTCAAGATCCAACAAAAAACCCATGACCCAAAGAACAGATGGTGGGAGGAAAGAGTGCAGGAAATACAGCAACTTTCTAACACCATGACATATGTGGATTCTTCAGTGCAATCAAGACTACTTACGTCCCAAGCACCCAAGGATCTACCCCACTGAGGGCTAAGAACAGAGTGGTGCCCATCCAGGACAGAGAGGCAGTCAGCGCTCTTGAAGGACTACTTCAAGGATTTCCTCAACTGAGGTTCAGTCCTCAATATGAGTGTGCTCAACCATATTCCACAGCATGCTACCCCCAACCACCTCAGCACAATCCCAGCCTGACATGACGTTGAAAAGGCCATCCAATAGCTATGAAACAATAAGGCTGCCAGCGCAGATGGAGTTCCTGCTAAAATACTAAAATATGGCAGAGATGTACTCTTGGCACGAATAAATGACCTCATCTCCCTTATCTGGAAGGAAGAGAGCATGCCAGGGGATCGCTGAGACATCGTAATTGTGACTATCTTCAAAAGATAAGACAAGATCGACTACTGCAACAACAGAGGGTACTCTGCTGTACACCACATGGAAGGCCATTGCAAGAGTCCTTCTCAATCGCCTTCTCCCCATAGCTGAAGAGCTCCTACTGGAGTCACAATGTGGATTCCATCCATCAAGAGGCACAGTGGACATGATCTTCATAGCAAGACAAGTCCAAGCAAAATGCAGACAGCAGCAGCAGCCTTTATTCAAGGTCTTCTTTGACCTCACAAATGCCTGCGACTCTGTCAGTCAAGAGGGATTGTGAAGCATCCTCCTCAAATTTGGCTGCCTGCAGAAATCTGTCACCATCCTCCGCCTGCTGCACAATGACAAGCAAGCCATAATCCTTAACAACAGATCTGCCACAGACCCAATATGAGTGCAAACTGGGGTCAAGCACAGCTGTGTCATTGTACCATTGCTCTTTTCCATCTTTCTGGCCGCAACACTCCACCCCATCTCCATGGAGCTGGTAATAAGGGGTGCACGAGGTGACAGGAGACTACGCCTGGGTGAGACGGAGACCGAGTGAGTAGCAAGTTAGATTTCGGTGTACAAGGGAATTCGGTGTACAGGGGAAAGAGGTGAGTTAAGTAACGTTTATTGCAACTCGTGAAATGTGCTAATTATTAGTTGGATTTATCAGTACTAATAAGGTTTATCAATAGTTGTAAGGTTTATTAAGTTAAGGCCAAGTAAATTAATATAAGTAAACCAAAGTAAAATTAAGTTAACGTAAGTGAAGTAAAGTTAAGACATGGCAGGGCAGCTCTGTCGCGTGCAATGCGTGTCCTATAGTATGTGGGAAGTTGTGGAAGCTACCGGTGACCTAGATGACCACATGTACAGGAAGTACACCAGCTGTAGAAACTTGAGTTCTAAGTATTGGAACTCGAGCAGTGGCCGCAGTCACTGTGGCGCATCCATGAGGCTGAGAGCTACGTGGATAGCACGTTCAGAGAGGTGGTCACTCCACAGGTTAAGAGCATTGAAGCAGAAAGGGAATGGCTGACCGCCAGGCAGTCCAAGCGAACCAAGTAGGTAGTGTAGGAGTCCCCTGAGGTCCCGCTTGCTAATTGGTTTTCCGTGGTGGATGGTGAGGGCATTGGTTCCTTGGAGAAGTGCAGTCAGAATCAAGTTCGTGGCACCACAGGTGGTTCAGCTATACAGGAGGGGAAGAAAAGGGGAGGAGCAGTTGTGATTGGGGATTTGTTAGTTAGAGGGACGGACAGGCGTTTCTGTGGCCGTAAATGTGACTCCAGGATGGTATGCTGCCTCCCTGGTGCCAGGGTATGCTGCCCCCCCTGGTGCCAGGGTCAAGGATGTCCTAGAACAGCTGCAAGACATTCTTCTGGGGGAGGGTGAACAGCCAGAGGTCATGGTCCACGTCAGTGCCAACGACTTAGGTAGGAAGGGGGATGAAGTCCTGAAAGCAGATTTCAGGGAGCTAGGAAGGAAATTGAAAAGTAGGACCTCTGAAGCAGTAATCTCATGATTACTTCCAGCCCTGCATGCTAGTGAGCATAGAAATAGGAGAATTGAGCGATTGAACACATGGCAGGAGAACTGGTGTAGGAGGGAGGGCATCAGATTTCTGAGGCATTGGGACCAGCTCTGACAGCCCATCAGGAAGCCAGACCCAACTCATAGACTACTGCATTTCACTTGAGTGTGTTAAGCCACGTGCATACAACCACCTCAAGAGAGGTAGCTGTCAATTTACATATGTTAATCACTTAAATAGAGTATCTTTCAACATACTCCTGACTTTAGCATGGGTCCACAGGATTTCCTGGGCTTTCTAAAACTCATAAATGAAAGCAGGGCAAATACACAATGGCGACTGAGTTTGAATTAATCTCATGGAAATATGACAATAAATACTCAGTACTCACAGCTTCTCTCTTACCTTCTGGTAGAAAAGAATTTGTTCACAGTACTTTTGCTGAGAAATTGCTTCCTATGCTTTGGAGTAGTCCTGTCACATCAGGATGGATGCTGCTTAGACAAAAGCAAATAGCTGCAAATGCTGGAAATACGCAGCAGGTCTAGCGATATCTCTAGAGAAACAGTTATTGTTTCAGGCCTATGACCTTTCATCAGAACTGGGTGCTGCATATGCTGCCTTGGATTGGACCTCTGACGAGGATAAGGTGACCAGCAACAGCACCAATAACCAGCTGCTCACAGATCTGTAGCTACAGACCAGAGAGACGACTAGAGAAAGGTGCAGCTCAAAGGAAGCACTATCAGAAATACAGAGTCCACAGCCAAAGGTTCAGTTTCTTTGGCATGTCTGAACATCAGTATCTCAGAAGTCTCAGGATGTCATGGCAAGCGGAAGATATGTGCACCCCCCTAGAAGATCTAGACTTGCTTGAATTGCTCTAAACAAACTAGAATTTGTCACCTGCCATGTTCACCAACTCCTGCTGCGGATGTGAAGGCCCTCCCAGAGGACATGAATTGGCGCTGGCAAGGGAAGAATGTTGCAAGTTATCATTATTGAAAATGATCATGGTTCGCTGACTGTTGAAATCACATCAGCATAACAGAGTGCCCTATGACATTTGGGTCGCTTTTATTTAATTGTGTGACCAGGTAGCTGGGAGCACCCCATCTCCCACAACCAGGAATATCAAAACTCCAAAGCGCTTCCTGCTCTGCAGTTGTGCACTGCATGAACTGTGAAGGGCCCCACTTCTGGTTCTCTCCCTCTCCTGGTGTTCTACGCTGTCTCCTCCTGCAAGGAGGGAAAGAAGAGACTTTTGATTGAGTGTAATGGCATGTGTTCATCATAGGTGGAGTGCACTTGGTGAGGGTGACAATGAGGGAAAAAACATGGCATTGCCTAAGGATTAAAGTGAGTGGGAGTGGTTGATGGATAGAAAGGGATTTTGGAAAGAGCATAGAAAGAGAAGTGTGGGTGCACTTGCAAGTTTCTTGGGTGTGGGGAGTGATGTGATAGAGTGAGAAGGCAGAGTGAGGAGCTAGGGTAATGCACCCATTAGGATGTAGTTGGATGAGCCTCTGTACTCACCTTTTCTTAATCTGCTTAGATCATTAAAGCCTTCTTGGTATTGAATTCACGAGTGTGATACTGCCCTCCTGCTGCTGACCTCATGGCCAACCTCCACGTGGGTCTTCTTTGACTCAGGAGCATGCTTCTTCCTCCTGTTGCTCAGGAAGAGAGTATCTCTCTTCTAATCCTCGCAGCCTCCAGCAGCACAACCAGAACGTTGTCAGTGAAACGGTTTGCGACCTGTGCCTTTTTGGACTCCTTTCTGATACTTCCAGTTCTCTGACAGCCAAGTCCAACTCCTTCAACTAGCATGTTTGGATTGTCCCTTGAGTTGAGATCGCGTCATGTGAGTTTGCATCATGGCCACTGCCACTGATTGAGCGGGAAATCCGGAAGTAAAAAGATAAGGTAGTAAACGATGAGATGAGTGAGTCAAAAAGCCACTGTCAGACGTGCTGAACTTCCTTCCAAATTTCCCATGTGCAATCAAAACTGTCCTCCTTCCATGGCAAACTTATAACTGAGGTCAATGGGATAGGACAATATGAATTCAAGATGCTCTTCACTTGCTTTTATAAATTATATTGTTGTCCTTTTGGTCCAGAATAAATGTTTTTTCCCTGGTCTATGCATTATAACTTGGCTGAGAGGGTGGTCAGGCCTCTACCTTATCCACTTAGTAACAGATAACTAGAAATGCCTAAGAGACACACATTGAGGTTTCTCTAATTTCTCCTTCTATGGGGGGTATGCCTGGCTCTGCTTTGTACATCTTCAATAATGTGGTCAAGACTAAAAACTCAACATTAGGGGAGCACATATTGAATAAACCCATGCCCTATCACTTGCTAGCACAGGAGTTTGGAATACCAGCATGCTGCAACAGGGATTCATAATGGACTACAGTTTCTTTAAGTCCTTTTTATAAGTGTTTGTAAATATTTATATCTGTATATCTATACTTGCATGTGAATATATAGACAATTGATGGCACAGTTTATTAGGAAGTATTCTTTCAAATCAAGGACTTGACATTGAATTCAGGCCAAACATAGAAAATGGAAGGAAAATCTTCTCTCTGCGAGCTCAGTTGAAATACATTTTTGTAATTTCAACTCAGTTCCCAATGGGTTTAAGTACACAGCTGAAAACTCCCCATTACTCAATACCCTGCTTATAGTATAAGGGCCTGGCATAGAAAGGGTTAATGTGGGACTGGGTGCAATACTGCCCACAGTTTGATATAAAGGAATACATGACCTGAGTTTAGAGGAGAGTCTTGGACTGGACAGAGAGGTGTGTAGAAGCATGCATGTAGACAACTCCTGGCTTAGACCTTATAGTATCAATATATATAAAAACATAGAAACTAGGAGCAGGAGTAGGCCATTTAGCCCTTCGAGCCTGCTCCGCCATTCATTATGATCATGGCTGATCATCCAACTCAATAGCCTGCTCTCGCTTTCTCCCCATACCCTTTGATCCCTTTCGCCCCAAGAGCTATATCTAACTCCTTCTTGAAAGCATACAATGTTTTGGTCTCAACTACTTTCTATGAGATCCCCCCTCATTCTTCTGAACTCCAGCGAATAAAATCCTAATCGACTCAATCTCTCCTCAAATGTCAGTTCTGCCATCCCAGGAATCAGTCGGGTAAACCTTTGCTGCACTCCCTCTATAGCCAGTACATCCTTCCTCAGATAAGGAGACCAAAACTGCACACAATATTCCAGGTGTGGTCTCACCAAGGCCCTGTATAATTGCAGCAAGACATCCTTGTTCCTGAACTCAAATCCCCTGGCTATGAAGGCCAACATACCATTTGCCTTCTTTATCGCCTGCTGCATCTACATGCTTACCTTCAGAGACTGGTGTACAAGGACTCCCAGGTCTTGTTGCACATTCCCCTCTCTCAATTTATAGCCATTCAGATAATAATCTGCCTTTCTGTTTTTGCTACCAAAATGGATAACCTCACATTTATCCACATTATGCTACATCTGCCATGCATTTGCCCACTCACTCAGCTTGTCCAAATCAGACTGAAGCATCTCTGCATCCTCCTCACAGCTCACCCTCCCACCCAGCTTTGTGTCATCTGCAAATTTGGAGATATTACATTTAATTTCCTCATCTAAATCATTAATATATTGTGAATAACTGGGGTCCCAGCACCGATCCCTGCAGTACCCCATTAGTCACTGCCTGCCATTCGGAAAAAGACCCGTTTATTCCTACTCTTTGTTACCTGTCTGCCAACCAGTTTTCTATCCATCTCAATACTCTACCCCCAATCCCATAGGCTTTAATTTTACACGCTAATCTCTTATGTGGGACTTTGTCGAAAGCCTTCTGAAAGTCCAAATAAACCACATCCACTGGTTCCCTCTCATCAACTCTACTAGTTACATCCTCAAAAAATTCCAGTAGATTTGTAAAGCATGATTTCCCTTTCATAAACCCATGCTGACTCTGTCCGATTCTACCACTGTTTCCCACGTGCTCAGCTATTAAATCTTTTATAATGGACTCTAGAATTTTCCCCACTACCGACGTCAGGCTGACTGGTCTATAATTCCCTGTTTTCTCTCTGCCACCCTTTTTAAATAGTGGGATTACATTAGCTACTCTCCAATCTGTAGGAACTGTTCCAGAGTCTATAGAATCTTGGAAGATGACCACCAATGCATCGACTATTTCTAGGGCCACTTCCTTAAGTACTCTGGGATTTAGATTATCAGGCCCCGGGGATTTATCGGCCTTCAATCCTATCAATTTCCCCAACACCATTTCCCTACTAATACTGATTTCTTTCAGTTCCTCCCTCTCACTAAACCCTGTGTTGCCCAACATTTCTGGTATGTTATTAGTGTCCTCCTTTGTGAAGACAGAACCAAAGTATGTGTTTAGTTGGTCAGCCATTTCTTTGTTCCCCATTATAAATTCCCCTGTTTCTGACTGTAAGGGACCTACATTTGTCTTCACCAATCTTTTTCTCTTCACATACCTATAGAAACTTTTACAGTCAGTTTTTATGTTCCCTGAAAGCTTAGTCTCGTACTCTATTTTCCCCTTCTTAATCAATCCCTTGGTCCTCCTTTGCTGAATTCTAAACTGCTCCCAATCCTCAGGTCTGTTGTTTTTTCTGGCCAATTTGTATGCCTCTTCCTTGCATCTAATACTATCTCTAATTTCCCTTGTAAGCCTTTCCTGTTTTACTTTTGCGCCAGACAGGAATAAACAATTGTTGCAGTTCACCCATGCGCTCTTTGAATGTTTGCCATTGCCTATCCACTGTCATCCCTTTAAGTAACGTTTCCCAATCCATCATAGCCAACTCGCGTCTCATACCATTGTAGTTTCCTTTATTAGGATTCAGGACCCAAGTCTCAGAATCAACTACGTCACTCTCCATCTTGATGAAGAATTCTATCATATTATGGTCGTTCATCCCCAAGGGGCCTCGCACACCTAGATTGCCAATTATTCCTTTCTCATTACACAATACCCAGTCGAGGATGGCCTGTTCTCTTGTTGGTCCCTCAATGTATTGGTCCAGACAAACATCCCGTATACACTCCAGGAATTCCTCCTCTACAGTATTGTTACTAATTTGATTTGCCCAATCTATAGTTACTAGTAGTTAATGAACACTTACTGTTAAATTACATAAGACTCGGAACCTCGTCATGAGACCTACCAAACTACGCACATCTTACAACACGGTGGCAGTTATAGGAACAACTCAGAACCTCACAGAAGCTGGAGAAGAAATTTAAAACCTGGAAGATTGAAGACGCAGCATTCTAACCTAATGAAAAGCACCAGAAGCAAAGCCACAGAAGGAGATCGCCAGAGAAAAGCTCCAAAGCTGGATTAGAAGCAGAAGGAAGAAATAAAACTCCACACTGCAGTAGAAGACTCCATGATGTTAGGGACTGGAGATAGTTTAAGTAAGGGTGTTAGGAATGAGTTTTAGCTTTAAGTTTAATTTGTATTTCTGTACGTTGTGTGTTAAGAAAGATTGAACTTGAGTTTTGGTTTCACTTTAAAAGATGCCTGCATTTTAATGAGATTTTATGACTCTTGAAGGGAAGTTAAAACCAACACAAGGTAGAAAAAAACTGTGCTGTTGCCTATCTTGAATACATGTGGTGATCCGGGGAGAGGAACGTCAGAAAAAGAGTTCAAAGCCCTGGAGGTGGACTTTTATGGAAGGCGTCCGAGAAAAAGCATCATTTCGGAGAAGATTCCAAAGCAAGCTCTTTGAGAGTGGAGATTGGAAACCCTCGTGTGAAAGTGAAACCGGTTGGTCACAGTGTGGCAAACATCCAGGGAGAGTTGATGAGGGATCCATAGCATCTGTTTGGGGTGGCATCTGTCACTTGGTTTCAGAGTGTGGTGTGGCTGACCACAGGTCACCTATTGGTTTACATGGACTCTGTACTTAGTGTGAATATGAGTGTATAAGATAACTTTTGTAACTTGTGTTATTCTTACGAATCTGTATATGTCTGTAAATATATGGTTGTGAGTGAAGGAGTAATGTAATATAGTTCATCTTGTTTCATAAATGTCTTGAAGCGTAGACCCCCATATGCATCATGGCAAACTGCATGTAGGAAAAAAATAGAATGAGCACTACAGATGCACAGAAAGTTCATTCTTCCCATAAGGAACGGGATAAACCTCTGACCATCCATAACACCAGATGGGGAGTTGACAAGGAACAGTTCAACTCCAAAGAACGAAAGAAGAGAATGAAGAATAACCAGCCAAATGCCAGAATGATCACATCCAAAACAACATCCTATTCATCAAGGTTTACCCACTGCAACAGAGCCGACCACTCCTCCAACTGTTGTAAAGACAAGACCTGGAAGAATTATAAAGCCTTTAGACTGCCTGAACAAGTAAGCACAGAGACTTGAGGGGGGGACAGTGGGTAGCAGAAGTAATGTAAATATGTTGGGTAGGCATGATTGCATTGTAAATACATTGGATAAAGACTTGGGGGGTGTAGTATAAGGATCTGGCATAGAAAGGGTTAATGTGGGATTGGTTACAGCACCGCCCACAGTGTGATGTGAAGGAACTCATGACCCAAGCCTGGAGGACTTGGACTGGACAGAGATGTGTGTAGAAGCAAACACAGAGACAGCGCCTGGCTTAGATTTTATACTGTATATATGTAAATAGTTACCAGTAGAAAATAAACACTTACTGTTAAACTACATAAGACTCAGAACTGCTTCATGAGATCTACTGAAATACACACATCTTACAACAATGATCTGTCAAAGGTCAGATCCTCAGCTCATTTCTCCATGCCTTGTGGTCTTATGCTTTCCTCTTCGATTGCTTGTAGGAGCCTTCCATTTTCAATTTTAAGTTATCTAATATCATCATTCTCTTTCTCCCTCTTGGTCTGCATGCCTCTGATCTTCCTTTAGTCACCACCTTCAGCAAGTTCCCATGCCTTAGAATATGACCAATCCAACATTTTTGCCTTTTCTCAATGCTATTCACCAATGATCTTTCTTCCTCCACCATCCTGATAACACCTTCATTGCTGTTGTGTTCTGTCCAACTGACCAGCATCAGAACCACACTTCGCCACTCTCTAATCTTAGCATGTCCCCTTTTCTTAAGGTTCATTTTTCAGTCTGGTACAATAAGGCACACCAAATCACTGGCTTGATAATATTTTTCTTAAGATCTCTACTGCTTATTATGCTGAGCAATTCTTTATGTTTGGAGAATGTATTCTTTGTTCTTGCTTTTCTAGCTCTGATTTATTTATGGCAGTACTTATGGCAGGTACTTAATTTGCAATAACAAAAACAAAAAATGCTGGAAAAACTCAGCAGGTCTGACAACATCTGTGGAGAGAAAGACAGAGTTAACCCTAACCCTAACCTTAAGGTTGGCGGGCAGGCTGGGACCCCAGGCGGGCTTGTGAAAAAACATGAAACCCCATCCATGGGCGGGATGAGGTTTCATGAGTGATTTAACAAATGCAGAATATTTTAAAATAAAAGTTATGGACATGTCCCCTCATGTGACAGTGTCACATGAGGGGATATGGCAGGGAAATTTTTTTCTAATCTTTATTGAAAGTTTTAAATTTTGCTGATCTCCTTGAGGCAGCACTCTGCCCCAGGGAGATCTGGCATGCGCGTGAAAGAGCACACTCCCAGCTGAGGGAATCCCTCCCGCCCACACAGGGAGCGCATAGTGCTTCCTGGTGCATGTCACGCTGGGCAGGCCTTAATTGGCCCACCCACGTAAAATGGCTGCACGTCCCCGATTGGGGGTGCCGATCGGAAGCGCGTCTACTCGCGACTGCTCCCGCACTCCCAACCCCCCCCAACCCACAACGGGGGGAAAATGTTACCCTCTGTCTTTCTCTCCACAGATGCTGTCAGACCTGCTGAATTTTTCCAGCATTTTTTGTTTTTGTTTCAGATTTCCAGCATCCGCGGCGTTTTGCCTTTAGCTTAAATTGCAATATCTGTTCCAGCAGTTGACCATTTATCTTGATCTTATGCTTTCCCACCATTATATCTTCCAATCTTCATAACTTTTATCTTTTTTACACTAATTTTCATTTTGTAATCTTTTGCCACTTGATTCATTCTGTCCATTAGTACCTGTAGATCTTCTGTTGTGCTGGCCACTGGAGCCTGGTTGTCTACAAATATCATCACCTTCACTGATTGACCTCCTACTTTTGAGACTCTCTTGTACTTCAACAACTTTCTGTATTCATCTAATGCTCCTTTTATCATGGCTTCTGCATTAATGTTAAAGAGCAATGGAATTCATTCAGAAATGATAAAAGGACTTGTTAAGAAGGCAACAAGAGCATTGTGTAAGGAGATGTATACTAAGGGAGAATGGCTGGAAGACTTTTTGAGAAACACAATGGTCGCATTGGAGAAGGCAAATGCCATGAAATGTGATGAGCATCTCACCGTAATTTTGATTACACATGCGTCCAAGATAATATTAAAGATCCAAGCAAATAGATTGGAAGCCAAAGCAAGTCATTACATCGGCTATGATCAATTCAGTTTTAGGAATGCTTTAGAATTAGAGAGCTTATGGCAATTATTATGAATGTGAGGTTTTATAAGATGATTATGTTTTAAATTGTCTCTTTTAATTCAAGGTAAAATGGAGTAGTGGAGAGGGACATGTGATCTCCTACTTGTACTGTCCAACGATAAGCCAATATGACCTAGCAGCCATGGGGACCACAGTCCCAGGTCAAGTTCTATTGAAAACCAAATGTGAGAATTAACACATGGACACAAAGACAGAAGCAGCTGGCCTTGCTTTGGTCAGACTTACAGACTCTCGGCTAGTCAGACTGAAACCCTGGAGATGGAGCAAGAGTTGCTGCTGGGTGAAGACGCAGGGAAGTTATTGCTAGGAGAGCAGAAAGCTGGTGAGAACGGATTTCCCATTGGAACAGATGTACCTTGTCGAGATTTAAAGACTGAGAAGTTGTCAGATGGTGCCTTGCTGCTGGATGTCCATTCAGGTATGCTCAGGAGAATTGAGAGAAGAAACTTCTAAAAAGGATTCAGGATGCCTCAATGCTTCAATGCCTCAATTTAACAGGAAGAGGAAAGCGTGTTGAAACATGGGGAGAAATTCAAGACTTTAAAAACAAGACTGCCGTCCTGCTGAGTGTGTGATGGAGTATATAAACATGGCATGGGGTTATCAGTCCTGTTAAGAAACTAACAAGGAATACATGTTCTGTAGTTTGGAGTATTTGGTTGCTTACTAAGTAATGTTTAGCTGATCTTGGTTTATTAAAATTAGTAAAATTATTAAAACTTGTAATCTTGTTGTACGATTACTTCCATTTGATCACTGGGAATTCAAATCTTTTTTTAAAAGTTATCAGTCTCTATGGGGATTGTAACATAGTGGTGCAAGTGTTAAGTGAAAGAAGCATAGACTATCAGCAAGAAGTGTGCACCAACCTGCCTGCCGCAAATGCGTCTGTCCATGACAGGATAGGTAGGAGTGACCACTGCATAGTTGTTGTGGAGATGATTCTTCACATTGAGGATACCCTCCATCATGTTGTGTGGCACTATTACCGTGCTAAATGGGATAGATTTTGAACAGATCTAGCAACTCAAGACTGGGCATCCATGAGGCGGTGTGGGCCATCAGCAGCAGCAGAATTGTACTCGAACACAATCTGTAACCTCATGCCCGGCATATCCCCCACTCTACCATTACCATCAAGCCAGGGGACCAACCCTGGTTCAATGAAGAGTGCAGGAGGGCATGCCAGGAACAACATCAGGCATACCTAAAAATGAGGTGTCAACCTGGTGAAGCTGCAACACAGGAATACTTGCGTGCCAAACAGCATAAGCAGCGAGTGATAGACAGGGTTAAGCGATCCCACGACCAATGGATCAGATCTAAGCTCTACAGTCCTGCCGCATCTAGTCATGAATGGTGGTGGACAATTAAACAACTCACTGCAGGAGAAGGCTCCATAAATATCCCCAACCTCAATGATGGAGGAGCCCAGCACATCAGTGCAAAAAATAAGGCTGAAGCCTTTGCTATAATCTTCAGCCAGAAGTGCCGAGTGGATGATCCATCTCGGCTTCCTTCGGAGGTCCCCAGCATCACAGATGCCAGTCTTCAGCAATTTCGATTCACTCCACGTGATATCAAGAAACGGCTGAAGGCACTAGATACTGCAAAGGCTATGGGCCCTGACAACATTCCAGCAGTAGTACTGAAGACTTGTGCTCCAGAATTTGCCGTACCCCTAGCCAAGCTGTTCCAGTATAGCTACAACAATGGCATCAACCGGGCTATGTGGAAAATTGTCCAGGCATTGCCCTGTACACAGAAAGCAGGACAAATCCAGCCCAACCAATTACCGCCCCGTCAGTCTACTCTCGATCATCAGTAAAGTAATGGAAGGGGTCATCAACAGTGCTATCAAGTGACACTTGCATAGCAATAACCTGCTCACTGACGCCCAGTTTGGGTTCTGCCTGGGCCACTCAGCTCCTGACTTCATTACAGCCTTGGTTCAAACATGGACAAAAGAGCTGAACTCCCGAGGTGAGGTGAGAGTGACTGCCCTTGACATCAAGGCCGCATTTGACCGAGTGTGGCATCAAGGAGCCCTAGCAAAACTGGAGTCAATGGCAATCAGGGGGAAAATTCTCCGCTGGTTGGAGTCATACCTTGCACAAAGGAAGATGGTTGTGGTTGTTGGAGGTCAGTCATCTCAGCCCCAAGACGTTACTGCAGGAGTTCCTCAGGGTAGTGTCCTCGGCCCAACCACCTTCAGCCGCTTCATCAATGACCTTCCTTCCATCATACGGTCAGAAATGGGGATGTTCGCTGATAATTACACAATGCTCAGCATCATTTGCGACTCCTCAGACACTGAAGCAGTCCATGTCCAAATGCAGCAAGACTTGGACAATATCCAGGCTTGGGCTGACAAGTGGCAAGTAACATTCGTGCCACTCAAGTGCCAGGCAATGAGCATCTCCAACAAGGGCGAACCCAACCATCGCCCCTTGATGTTCAATGGCATTACTATCATTGAATCCGCAACTATCAACATCCTGCGGGTTACCATCGACCAGAAACTGAACTGGACTAGCCATATAAATACTGTGGCTACAAGAGCAGGTCAGATACTTGGAATCCTGCGATGAGTAACTCACCTCCTGACTCCCCAAAGCCTGTCCACCATCTACAGAGCACCAGAGTGTGATGGAATACTGCACACTTTCCTGGATGAGTGCAGCTCCCACAACACTCAAGAAGCTTGACACCATCCAGGACAAAGCAGCCTGCTTGATTTGCACCACATCCACAAACATTCAGTCCCTCCTCCACCGATGCACAGTAGCAGCAGTGTGTACCATCTGCTACATGATGCACTGCAGGAATTCACCAAGGCTCCTTCGACAGCACCTTCTAAACTGACGACGACTACCATGTAGAAGGACAGGGACAGCAGATAGATGGGAACACCACCACCTGGAAGTTCCCTTCCAAGTCACTCACCATCCTGACTTGGAAATGTATCACCGTTCCTTCACTGTCACTGGGTCAAAATCCTGGAACTCCCTTCCTAACAGCACTGTGGGTGTACCCACACCACATGGAATACAGCAGTTCAAGAAGGCCACCACCTTCTCAAGGGCAGCTAGGGATGGGCAATAAATGCTGGTCCAACCAGCAAAGCCCACATCCGTGAATGAATAAAAATAACAAAAAAAAAACCTGCTTTGTGGATTATGGAAAAGCTTTCGACCAAGTGAACTGCAAAAGCTGTTGAAAGTGCTGGAGGTGATCAGAATTGACTGGAGAACTAAATGAATGATTGTAGCTCTGTACATGGAACAGACTGCTCCAATCAAGAAAGTAATTGATGAAACTGAAGCTGGTGTAATCGGACACAGGGTTACACAAGGCTATCTATTACTATCACCAGTTAACATCCTGCCATGCTTTCATGAAATACCGTAAAACAAGTAAAACATGCCAGGCTGAGGTTAGGGTATTTCTGAAGAAGTATCTAGCATAACTGTTGGATGTTCTGCATCCCAAAAGGCACCTTGTCACAATCTACCTTGATAATTGGAGCTTCTATGTGCAACAATCATCTGTTACGATGAGGTATGTTCATTTCTGACTGGAGATGCAAGAATGTGATGATTGACAGGTGTGCAGCTGTATCTGTCCAGCATACCTTTGATATTATTCCTCATCTTCCCCCAATCACCTCACATAAGGGGATTCTCATTGGAAAGTCCATCAGTGTTGGGGGAAAACACAAAGAATCAGTAGAACCTCTGCCCGGAGGAAAATAAAAGATTTTACGACCAGGATGGCCTAAAAATTATTTCATGAACTTTGATAAGCTCTCTTTAAATTTGCTTTGTACACAGCTTAGCACATAGCAATCTGCCTATTTATTTGAGTGCGATTTGGAAGTGACATAAGCCCAGCATAAAAGATGGAAAAAAAGATGTGGGAGGTGTGATTATGTCACTCCTCTTCATTTGAATCTTATAATGAAATTACTGCCTATTTCAGGCAGGAGCTTCCTCTGCCCACAGATATACCATATGTGCAAAATGGGCAGAGGCCCAGTTTCCCATGCCATAATGCCTGTGAATCAGTACACAAGGCATTCACAAGATGAAAATTGACCTCACTGAGTGTGAAGGATGCAAGCCTTGCAATTGACAGAACACATTGAAGTATTGCACAGGGACCACAGACCCTAACTATGATCGAGCTTTAATATCTGGCTACTGAACCAACAAACCCACAAATAGTTCCAGCAGGAAGTTAGGGAGAAAAGTCCCTCCTCTTTGAAGGTATTTTGAGAATCCATCTGTTCTTCTATGGTCTTCAAGGACCACTTTGAACTTAGGACATTCCCTGCAGGGCTCATGCTTTAATTCCAGAGCTGCCAAATCCAAACTTGTAAACAATCACCACATTGAAGAATGCTCTTTGAACTAATAATTACCCACCCCAAGAGAACGGAAGGCCAGCATGTCAATCAACTAGCACGGTGGCAGTCGGCTGAACAGGACAACAAAGGACCATACAAATAATTGAGAACGAAATGACGGATCATCAAACTAATTCACTTTAAAATTAAATACTGTACAAAGCAGCTGTAAGTGATCAGGAACCGTCTAACTGCACCACTGGAAGTAAAATCCCATAAAACAATGGCATTGCTATTTAGTTCTAAATGCGCTCATAAATGCACAGAGTCTAAAAGCTCTCAGTAATCATTTTTTAGCCATAAACACCTTCATCGTAAATATGAATTCGCCTTCCTGGCATGGCATTTCATCCACTAAAGGCATATATCAGGCATTTGGACACATGCTCCTATTAAAATTGATGGGCAAAAAAATCATGGGGAACATGCTCCAGCATCCTTAATATGTGTCCCAGTAGGCAAAACTCTATGCCAAGAATGACAATTTGTGAAATTAGCTCTCTAGTTAGGGATCTAAAATAACTAAGAGAGATAGCATACAGGATACCAGCTAGGCGTCTCCATCCTGTCCCGTGTCACACTGCAAAACAGAACAAAAGGGGGCACAAAATGGCGCAATCATTGATGCAAGGTTAAAAAAAAGTGCAGAGGTGGAAGTGAATGTTTTTTTACTTCCTTAAGGTGATTTTGACTTAGCATATTTTTTTCTCCTCCTTTATTCCTGTAGGAGTTATTCTAAATAGAGAATTCCACTCTCCTTTTTAGTGTCTCTTGTCTTCTGAGCTAGAAAATTGCTGTTGGTATGCTATCGTGAGGTTAGCTGAGGGTTATAAGTTAAACTGCTTACTACTGAATATGCAATAGTCTACACGTAGCCAGTGTCCATTAGCAACTGAAATAGTACTGGGAGGCCTGAGCAGCTGTTCACTAAGTAGAATTGCTGACAAATGAGGCTTTATAGAGTGAGAAAATGCAGGTTTACTGCCCAGGTGCTAAAAGTGCTATTGGAAGGAGCCAGAAAGAAGAGGGACAGATGGCCGACCCTTCTACCTCCCATCTGGAAGCATCTGGTGCAGCTGGCCTGGGAGAATGTGGCTGAAAGCAAACAACAATCAGGCGCCACAGAACAAGATGTGTTTTTAACCTCAATCTCAATTCATCATGTTTTCTCTGCTCTGAGTTCACTATCCTCTTATATTCCCTTAATTTCATCATCCATGTAAGCTTCCCAACACATATTCACAGCCAGCCTTACCATCTCACATGACCTCACTACTTCAATCATGTTAATCATAGATAAGGCCATCTCGGATCATTTCCTTGTATCACTCTTCACACATCTTCCTTTGTGGCCCCAACTGTATCTCTTTCTTTGTCCATCCCCAGAAAAAATGAACCCCCAATTCACTTACAACTGTACTTTCAAAATCTCAACTGTCTAGTCTTTGGCTCTCCATTTGCAAACAACATTTCTGCAGCTGCTGCTTGCTCAACTCCACCCTCACCTCTACTTTTGATCATAGAAATTTTGTTTTAACAGCAAGGAAAGAGGCCATTTGGCCATCATGTCCACGCTGTAAACACCCTAGTCTCGAATAAAACCATTAGTCTCCCTCACCTGACCATTTTCCCTGGTAAGGCCCTCATCTCTGCCCCCATAAGTCCAAGTAGTGCAGACTTGAATGGATATGATTCACTGCCAGATCTGGCTGGAACCACATAAGACAATACTGGGTCATGTTGTCATCTGCTAAAACTGTTCACTAATCCAGGGTCATTATGGAATGCAACAATAATTCCTGGTTTCTTTTCTCAACTGCAAATCATCCCCTTACACCCCTCTCCCCTGCCTCTTCTACCCTCATCTACAACAAAATGCATGAAGAGCTCATGAACTTTGTCACTAAGATTGAGACCATCTGATCAGCTGCCTCTGCCACTTCCCTCCCTTTCACTAGCTCTCTCTCCCCCGAGTCCAGCAGGCCAAATTTCATCTAAAGATCTGCCCCACCCTAGCCCTGAACTCACACCTTTTTCTAATTTCCCTCCTATCTCCCCTCATGCCGTCTTCATGTTCATCTTATCCACGACACCCACCTCCTTCCTGCTCTGTCAAACCTATTTCATTAAACTGATAGCTACCGACTTCCCTTCCTGGTACCTGTGTTAGCTGATATTGTCAATGGTTTTCTTTCTTCAGGTGCTGTCTGTCTCTTCTCTAAAGGTGCTGACATCATAAGTCACAAGCACAAAGGAGCAGCGCAGTGCACAATCAATCTGAAGTTGTGCAAACAATGGATGAAATAAATACATTAGATTTGATTCGAACCGTGTGCTAAATATTTATTTGCCATTACATCAGCAGCCCAATGTGAGATAGCAATAGTTGTTATTGAAGAGCAAAACATGTAGAAGGTAGATTGGGCATGGTTACTCATCAGATTTGCTTTGTAGCTTTAAGAAATGTGCAGTGTGCCACTCTGGGTGATTGTCCTGTGAGGCCCACCCAATCGGTTGTAAGGAGGCATAATTTTTCCGTGTGCTTATTGGTGGCATGGATCCTTATTGAAGAATTTCTGATTTGTTGTTGTAATGTGAGCTGAATATATAGCTGCAAAATTCTTCTGTCCATGTTTAGTACAAAGGTGACAAGTACCATGGCAGTAGAGGTTAGTCTTAGTAGTCATCCTTTCACTGTTCCTCACCCATCAAAAAAGGATGGCAAAAATTATTACCCTAAGGTGAAGGCACTGTGACAGCTTGTGGGGATGCTAATTAGCAGCTGGATGTTGAGAGAATTTTTTTTTATTTATATGGGCACAGGGTTGTACATAAGGAATTGAATGATAGCATGAATGCAAATGATAACTGTTTGAACTCTGCAAAAGCCAGTAAAAAACTGCAAACCTTTCTTGTGTTGCTGTTGTTGGCCAGTTAAAGTGATGAAGTCATTACATGTTTGGCCTTAATCTATCCAAAGACAGCAAACTGGAAATTATTGCAGATATCACCAAAGCTAGTTTAGAAGGAGCCAAACTCATAAACATTGGGGGCCAAGGTGATCTAACAGTGCTACCTGGATAATACATGTCATCTGGAGATTTTCCTGAAGAAAATAACATGGCTCTATGAATGCTTTCTGATGAACCTGAGCCATCTCTTCCATCATTCACAGGTAGCTGTTCCCAGTATGATAGATCCACCTTGTGTAGCAGCAGTACGTCAAAGCATGCCTGCATACCACCTGAGATTACAGGCAGCTCTTTTTCTGTTCTTGTTGGTCCTTCTTTGTTACCTCTAGTGTTAATAGAGCACTAAATGAAATCCCCAGTGTGCACAAAAATTGGGTGTTTTTACAAAATTAACTGAAGATTTTAGATCTGTGCAATAACACGAGTTCTCAATGTTTTGCTCTCAGCATATTAAATGTGCACTGTATTATATTAACTTTGGAGTATGATGATTGATTTTCTGGTGCCTAAGGCCAGTGGTGCAGGACCAGAATAGACATTGGGGTCTCAGATGTTCTGGCTAAGAGTTTGTTATGAATATTTAATTGGAGGAATTTGAGGCCAATGCAGGACTGAATGTCGATCTAACAACACAGAGGCAGTAGCAGGGTTGAGAGAGGAAATGGTGAGGTAGAGCTGGGTGACAGCAGAACCTGATGTTACAAAAGCAAAATACTGCAAATGCTGGAAATCAAAATAAAAACAAAAAATGCTCGAAATGCTCAGCAGGTCAGGCAAAATCTGTAGAGAGAAACAAAGTTAACACTTCAGGTCGATGACCTGAACTGATGTTATATCCTTGTATGCTATTGCTGACGGGTAGCCTGTGGATGAGAAATAGAACACCAAGAATAGGTGTTTGAGGGATTCTATAGGTAATCGTGTAGGGTCGGGAAAAGACGTCTTTGGAGGAGACTCCCTCGTTATGACTGGATTGATAAGAGTGCATATAGGTGAGGGTACAATCTATCAGATTTGCATATCCATTTTATTCTAATTACTCACCAGAATTCCATATCTTGTGTTGGGTTCCTACGACATGAAAAGAAATCCAACATTGTATGTCCAGAACTTCATTTGTATTGCTATTTTTTTTAATGGATTTTCTGCTGAACCAAAAAGGATGCCTGCTACAAGTCACATGACCACAGGGTTTGCCCTTTGTTCTGGGAACTACCACCAGGAGTTACAAACAAAATAATTCTTCACTCAGCCTATTGGAATCTCACACCTCATAGTACAGATCGCTCATAATCAACGAAAGCAGAGCAAGTACAGATGAACTGGCTCCCCCAACCAGAAATATCACAAAAGAGAAGGATCAAAACCATCCCATTACACTGGAAGAGATGCTAATAGCCATCTCGTCTTTCTCTCTCCTAAGGATGAACAATGGAATTCTGGCCAGAAGCACAAAAACTGATTGTTAAGCTGTGGTTAGCCATTAATGAGACATGTCACATGACCCAAGCCTCTGGCCTTTTTGGACAGTTTTAACATTACATCTTTAGCCTCACAAGCAGTCTGCTGTTTAGCATCCAACTAGTGAATCACTAAGAAGCTGACTTCCAAGCGGAACAACAGCCTGCTCCTCAAGCCTGTCTCTCAAGCCCTACCATTGCCTGCAGAACCCCTAGTCTTTGTGCACTGAGTTCACCTTGCAATATCAGCACCAACTGCAAAGCAAACTCTACAACTCTTGGCTTCAGCCAGCTGAACTCAAAATCCTACGTGAAAGAATTCCTTGTTGAACTCTGACTCTGGACTCTGGAAATCATGTGAACTAATACTCACTTCTGTGGTCTTGAACTGTTACTATCCATAGTTGTAAAACTCCTTTTTCTATTCCTCCTTTACTTTGTGTGCGTGTATGTGTCTGTGTTTGTGTGTGTGTGTATGTGTGTGTAGTAGAGTGGAAAGTTGCGAACATTCCTTCCCTGGACTTTGAATATGAAATAACCTTCTGAGTTAATCATAACATGAGTTTGCTGTGGGGTATTGGTAAATTGGATCACAGAAACTGATGGTTTGGGAAAACACGCCACCGCATAGTTTAAAAATAATTCAGAACACCTTCTGCTTATGGACAGGTGGTGAGAGCAAATAAGTCCCTGTTTGCCTGTCTCTCTCCTGACCATAACAATTGTGATAGGTGTAGTCAGCAGCTTAATTGTGATAAGGAATGTTCAGAATCTGAGGAAGGAGTATATGCTGAAAAAGATCCACTGGAGCAGCTGAAAAGATCAACACATCCACTTTGTGTTTGTAACCATATGGCTCACTGCAGTGTCTGAAGTAATTACTTTTACAGGAGATCAAGCCCACAATTTTCATGACTCTTCATCTAAGGCAGCACTGTATGAAGTTGAACAAATGTGGACCAGCCTTTAGGATCTGAGGAAAGGAGATCCTCTATCCCCTTGGAAGAAGGTGCCCTTGGCAATGAATATTAGCTCACCCCGTTAATGAAACCTGTGCTGCATTCCAGCAAAGGTATTATCACCTCAATCCTTCAAGGTTTCTGTTGCAGTTATTAGGTAACCACCTCACAACCTCTGGCTACAGTAGGAGAAGGTGGATGCCCAAGACTGAAAGTGCACACAAGAGTAAGCACTAAGGCGAGTCATGGTGGTCTTAAACAGTGAGAAGGTAGTCAAATTTGTTGCGAGTGAGATATTATTGTCACTAATCAGTTAGGTGTAGAATAATTTGGAGCAGAGTGGCAGAATGCCTGCCTAAAGGAACAGCATAATGCTGTCTAAATGAGAGCTTTGGTAGTTGTCTAGGAGAGCTATATGTCAGCCAGTGACTGAGTTGAGTATATTGGCAAAAGTGGTTGTGATGACAGGACTCATTTGGCAGGCGTCTTGGATCTTAGTCAGATAAAGGTTTCTCTTGCGAGCTGTGCCCACAGCTATCTGGCAGCTGAAACAACTCAGTTATTGCTTTGTGAGGGATGCCATGCCTTCTGAAAGCTCTCTGGAGATTATGGTGAAGTATCCTTCCTGTATCTGCTGGCAGGGAGGTATGAGTACCAGTGAGCAGAGGCCTGAGGCCAACCGCAGTGTCTGTTTAGCTTGGCACCCCTTTGGTTGGTTTCCTGATCCTCTGCCTCTTTCTCCTTAAAGCAAAGGGAAGGGACAGGTCCAAGGGAAACTATACTGGTTTCCAAAGCCCAGTCCACAGCTTTAACATATAAAAGTATGGCAAAAAATAATTTTAAATGTTTACAGATACTTTGGCCCAGACCTTCGTCCTTGGGTTGGGTGGGCAGAGACGGGAGATTTCCTGGCCTTTAAAAACGTCCGCCCACAGCTCAGATTTTCGGTCAGGTGGTGGTGGGGCGGGTGGGCTGAAATAGGAGCAGGACGGGCGACCCTTGAACAAGTGCAGAGGCTGCCCTGTGTGGAGGCGGGCTGGCACAAGGCCTGCCTCTGTGCTCTGGCATTGTGTTTAAATAAATGTTTAAAAAACAAAAACAACCCTCACCCCTCACCCTCCTCACTTCCCACATACTCCGTATGCCCATCTATGTCAACCCATACCACCCACCCACCCCACAATGGCCCCTCACATCCCATGCCAACTGATTCCCCTCTACCCATCCCCCATGGCCTCTCATGCCCACTATGCCAACCTAGTGCATGTCAACCCATGTCCCCACCCACAACCCTTTGCCCTTACAACCTCCATGCCAACTCACCTAGGATCCTTGGACACTTTCTGGATAGCTTTGTCACTTCCTGGACAGTTCCTTGACAGCTTTACAGTTCCAAAAGTTTGTTCGTACAAAGTGCATAATTATGTTTAGTTCTAACCCCAAAAGGTTTCTTACCTCTCCCAAAGATTGCCTTACCTCCCCAAAGAGATATCCTGGCTATCCAAAGTATTCACCAAGTTCAGGCGTCCTCTTACCTGGTCTAATCTGCGCACTCCTGATTTCATGCAGCTAGAGTTCAAAAATTGGAAGTCAGTGGAGGCAGCTGGTGATTTAAATGACCAGCTGCCTCCATGATTCATGCATGTACGAATCCCAGTCCAACTCCAGTCCCACTTCCACGGAGATGGAAAATACTGGGTTTGGGGGCAGGACTTAGAAATATTAGCTATTTCCGGGGTTTTTGCAATAACGGAGAGCCCTTCTGTCATGGCTAAAATCTGAGCCTTTAAAATGCTTTGAATAAAGCGTATGGAATTTCCACCATGGCTCATCCAGTGTAACTTTGGTGGAAGATTGGTGGCAACTCTGGAAAAATGGTGTGAACTGTTGCGTCCAGTAATCTTTCACCAAAATTATGGTTGGACTTTGAGAGAATCCCCCTGGAAAATCTATTCCATTTGGTTTGAAAAATTTAAGGAAACTTCTAAAAATGTAACAAATAATTTACAAAAATTTAAATACAAGTTAAATCTACTTTTAGTAACATATTTACCTGATCCCTATGGCCTTCAGTGATACCTCCACTCTGTTTTAAGCATGTCTATCACCTCCTCCTTTCAAGCAGTCTAAACCACTGGCGGATTCAGAACAGAAATACAGGAAATGTGGCTCTGCAGCAAACCTCACCTTTTACATGTAGTAGGTTGGGAGTGCCACAGTCAAGTATACAAACATACAAATTAGGAGCAGTAGGCCATTCGGCCCCTCAAGCCTGCTCCGCCGTTTCATAACATCATGGCTGATCTGATTGTGGCCTCTACTTTCCTATCTACCCCATATACCCTTTGATACAATAGGTAGGTAGATTCTTGACTAACAAGGGAGTCAGAGGTTATCGGGGTTAGGTGGAATGTGGAGTTGAGTTTTGTGTTGGTGGCCCTCAAAATCCTAATTTTCTTTTGGTTGAAAAATCAGGTGGCCAAAATCCAGCCCATGCTTTCAGACATCCCCTAGGCAATAGCAGAGCTATGTCTCAACACAGCACAATACATAGCAGAAAATGACTGAGTTTGAAGCTTGCTGCTCACAAGAAGTACAAGCACCAGTTTAAGGTGCAATGCCTGAATGTTTAATGCCATTCTTTCCCTCTGTCCTTGCCTACACTTTTAGTACAAGACACAAATCGCATTGAGTGCACATTAGCATTAGATAAATGAGGAGACAGTAGCAAACTCAAGGAAAGCCCTTCAGTGTACCAGCAGCACAAAATTGTCTACATAAATGCATTAGTGCCACCAATAGTAGAATTACACTGCCTATATTGGTTAGGCTACAAATGGAATATTGTTGAAGCATATTAAAGCCATTGAAGACATACAACAAAGATTCACTAGAATTATATCAGGAGTAAGAATCCACTTTAATGTATATGCAGAAATGTATAAAAAGATTTACATGTAACATAATCAAAATGCATATCAAATGAATAGGTGATATACATTTTCTGGATCAGCATTTACACAGCTACCGGGTTCGAATCCCACCATGGGAGATGGTGAAATTTGAATTCAATAAACATATGGAATTAAAAGTCTGATGATGACCATGAAACCATTGCCAATTGTTGTAAAATCCCATCTGGTTCACTAATGTCCTTCAGGGAATGAAATCTGCTGTCCTTACCTGGTCTGGCGTACATGTGATTCCAGACCCACAGCAGTGGGTGACTCTTAAATGCAATTAGGAATGGGCAATAAATGCTGCCCTAGCCAATGATGCCCACATCCCATGAATGAATAAAAAAAGAACTCTTTGTCCAGCTTGTTGCCTCTAATCCATCTTGATGTTTTTTTTAAATTCCCAGGATTTGGGTAATGCGAGCACGACTACATTCTTTGTCCATCTCTAGTTGCCCTGAGAAGGTGCTGGTGTGCTGTCTCTTTGAATCACTGCAATTCTTGCCCTGATGATAGTCCAGAATGATCTTAGATATGGGCCAGGATTTTTTGGATGGCAGGGTTTCCCAGCACACCACCTGAAGAGTCAGAGAACACATCACCACCGATACTGCTGACCTGCAGCCATTTAATGGTCCAAGGAGTGTTAATTGGATAGAGATGGGACCTCCGCCCCTCACTGGGGAGGAAGTTTTGCCTCAGAGAGCTGCTGACCAATCAGGTTGGCCAGAAGTTCTCATGTCCCAGCAGCTCCAGAAGGTGCAGTGGACAGTACTGGGACTACAAGCAGTCCCCATAGTCTAAATCCCAGAGTCCAGGACCAAGTAGGTGCTGGGGGGAGGGAGGGGGGGTGGTCTATGGGCATGGAGACAAGGTGAGGCTTGGGGTGTGGGAAGAGAGGGGATGTGGGTGCTGGTGAAGAGGCCGGGGGATAGGGGGAAGGAGCATCTGTGAGGGGAAGACCTTGTGGGGGGGAGGTGAGGTGCCTTATGTTGAAAGGAGGCTGTTGATGGATGGATGGATTCCTTACCCTGGGAATGGGAGTTGTGCTCTCCACTGGAGGCACCTCCTCTGAAGAGTAAGAGAGGGTCAGAATGGGGAGTCCATTTTCAGCCTCCAGGGGAGCCACCTTTGGGAGGAGAGGTGCAGGCACAAGGGACACAGGGCCAACAGGAAGTGCAAGGCGGAAAGGGCAGCAGAAGACGCCACTATCCTGCTGCCAGGGTTTACAGGTGGCGAAGCAGCTACCTCAATACTTCTGAATTACAGTGCTAAATGAGGCTCTGTCTCTCAAGGGAGACAGTGGCCTCCATTTGTCAGATGATAGGCCCTGAGATCAGCACCAACTGTGTGGTTGGGCACCCCATGCCAGTGGCGTTGAAGGTCACGGCTGCCCTCAACTTCTATGCCTCTGGCTCTTTCCAGGGGCCAATGGGTGATCTTTGCGGAGTCTCCCAGTCAGCTGTCTACAGTTGTGTCAAGCAAGTGACAGACGGTCTGTTCAGGTGTGCATTGACTTTCATCCACTACCGCTGGGATAAGGCCAGCCAGGTGGAGCGAGTCGTAGGCTTTGCAGCGATTGCTGGGTTCCCCTGGGTCCAGGGTGCAATCGATTGCACACACGTGGCCATCAAGGCGCCAGCGGGTGAGCCAGCTGCTTTTGTCAACAGGAAGGGCCTCCACTCCATGAACGTGCAGATAGTGTGTGATCACAGGATGCTGATTCTACAAGTCAGTGCAAGATACCCAGGCAGCTCCCATGACGCCTACATCCTCAGACACTCCCAGGTGCTGAGGCTTTTCAGTGCTCCAGACCGCCTGGATGGATGGCTGCTGGGTGACAAGGGCTATCTCCTCAAAAGATGGCTCATGATGCCTCTCTGCCATCCAAGAACAGAGGCTGAGCAGCGGTACAATAGGAGCCACGGCACCACAAGGATTGTGGTGGAGAGAACCATCGGTCTTCTCAAGATGCGCTTCCGATGCCTGGACCTAGATGTTCAGGGGCCTCACTGCAATACCCCCCAGATCGTGTCTTACTGATAGTGGTTGCATGCTGTGATCTTCACAATCTGGCACTGGAAAGGGGGGATGCAGTGGAGGAAGAAGATGTAGACGCAGATGCTCTGGCTACACACGATGACTCCAGTAGTGAGTCTAAGGACGAGCACACTCAGGAGAATGCTGAGGTAGTAGACTCTGATCCAGGCAACCTCCAGGGAGGCAGGGACACCAAGGGGGCTTTAATCCAACGAACCTTCAGCTAGCCCACCACAGATGGATCTCCAACACATGCTAGGGCTGCAGGCTCCATACTCGATACCTGAGAGCAACATCTGCTTGGTTAGGAACATTAACTATGTGCCTTGTCAATAAAACTCACTGACAAACAAGTCACTCATAACATCATGGGTTCCCGTACGCCTCCAGAAGTAAGGAAACATCCTGAGCCTTGTTCAGAACTAAAGCATTTAATATTTTCATGAAACAAAACAGAAAAGAAACTTCATTTACAGGTGTTGAGCTGCACACTGGCTAATAATCAACTAATACCGAGGCAACAGAAAACCACCAGTGAGAAGCCCATGTTGTGCCTAAGGTGCCTTACGCTTACGTTTTCAGTTGCTACGTCTTGGTGCTCCCCCCTCACTGGCACTGGCATTCGAGATAGCCTGCTCACTCTGCTGTCCTGTTGGCTTTGATGACCTTGGTGGGCGTCCTCTGGCCCGTGGAGCCTGTGATGGCCCCACCTGGGAGGGAACGGCCAGTGGCACGGCTGGCATCTCCCCAGTCGCTGCAGCCTCATCGGATCCCACAGTCACTGGCAGAGGGGCGGAGGAGCTGCTGCCGTCATCCAGTGCGCCCTGAGAGGAGCCCGCAGAGACAAAAGGCAGCTTGTGCGCCAACGTGAGATCACTTTGGACCTCCCTGCTTACCATTGATAGATGGGCACCTAGCTGGGATACTGGGTGCCCAATCCATCTCCCTCGCTGACACTGATCAGCTGAGGTCAATGCTGATGTGAGAGCTTGCAGGTCTGAGTACGTCCCCAAAAAGCCTTGATTGTTCTCCTGGAGGAGCCTCTCCATGAGAGTCGCCATTCTCTCCATGGAGGAAGCATTGCACTTGGCCATGAGTGTCAATGCATTGCTGGTGCTCCGCATGGACTCCTCCATCACGGAGACCATGGCACGCATTGCCTCATGTATCTCCACCAGATCCTCCTACAGACTCTGCTGGACTTCCAGCGTCTGCTGCCTCAGGGACTTCCAGCGTCTGCTGCCTCAGGGACTTCCAGCGTCTGCAGCCTCAGGGACTTCCAGCGTCTGCTACCTCAGGGACTTCCAGCGTCTGCTGCCTCAGGGACTTCCAGTGTCTGCTGCCTCAGGGACTTCCAGCGTCTGCTGCCTCAGGGACTTCCAGCGTCTGCTGCCTCAGGGACTTCCAGCGTCTGCTGCCTCAGGGACTTCCAGCGTCTGCTGCCTCAGGGACGACTCCAGCGGCATCCCCTGCAGTCCTCCGAATACCGGCGCCATGGGCACCCTCTCTCTCCGCCTGCACCTCAAGCGAGTGTGAAGTGCCCTCACCACTGTGCCCTGGGACACTAGCCGACGATCTTATCCCCACCGAGGTGCTGGTATCCGCGCTAGTGCCTGCCTGGCTGAGAATGGTGTGACGCTGGTGTTTGTAACTCGTCAGGGCCCTCTGTCTCCTCGGTCCGGGCGTGCTCCGGTCAGGCTGAAAGGAAGAGCAAGGACAATTGATTAGTTGAAGTTGTGACACTGTCAACTAGGCATGGGCAATAAATGCTGGCCCACCCAGCAAAGGCCACATGCTGTGAATAATTCACTGCAGTAACTACATTCAGAGTTGCGGGGGGGGCCAACCTAACTGCTGTGCTAAGTGACCCATGCCAACACGGTACTCACCCTTCCCAATCGCAAGGTGTCATTGAAGCACTTGCGGCACTGAATCCAGGTGCGTTGCACCACATCGTGTACGCTGACCCTTTCTGCCATCTCCTCCCAGGCACATTTCGTCATGTGGGGGGTCCTCCTCCTCCCGTATCTCGGCATGATGATTTCACGCCGCGCTGCCACCTCCTCGAGGAGGGCAGCAAGGCATTCATCCGAGAATCGAGGGCCACAGTGCCCTGCCAACCTGCCCTCCTGCCTGGCCTGCTCTTTGAGAGTGCTCTCAGGAACCCTTCTGGTCGTCATCGTTGCCAGCCTTTGGAGGGCTGCCTGCATGGTTTTTAAACAGGCCGCCGGGTCGCCATTGGACCGGGCGGTCATAGCAGTCCCACCGCTCCCCGCCCACTCCCACAGTCCTCAGGAGCCACGATTCATGCTGGGCGGGCCTTAATTGGCCTGCCCGTGTAAAATGGTGGCCCGGAGCCGATCGTGCCTACCCACTCCCGACCGGCCTGCCTGATCTACAGAAAATTCTCCCCCCTGACTCTGAATGCTCCCCCCCAGCCTGAAAATTAAGGCTGGGTGGTAAACGGCCCGTAAGTGGTCATTAATTAGCCACTTAAGGGCCTCAATTGGGGCGGGAGGGCCAGGCTAGTCCTTGCCATCCTAGCGTAAAATTGTGAAGAGGTCGGGTTGGGCAGGAGGCGGATGGGAAAGCCACCGAGGAATATAATGGGACCCCCTCCCACCTGCAAACCCACTGGCATGGAAATGTAAAATTTTGCGAATGGAATCCAGGTACTGACGACCCACTGATGATAAAGGCACAGCTATATGTGTTCACGTCAGGATGGTGTATGATTAAGAGGGGAACTTGGTGATAAAGATGTTCCTGTGAAGGGCTGGTGGCTGTGAAGTACCTTTGTCTTCTTTTGGAGAAGCATCTAGCTGGTGCACCATCTTTCAGTGGCAGGGACTTTGGAGATATTGCCACAGTTGCATTTCAGTGATCAGAGGTAAGTTTGACTGACACGTTATTTTGGTGTTCATACAGCACATAACTAACTTAAAAAGCTAGCCAGAGAACACTATATTGTCTCGCCTCAAAGCACAGGAACATGTCCTTATGAGTGGCATGATTTGTTGGAGCAGAGAATGACGCATCTGTAGGAGCTGCTGAAATCTCTGTTACTGTCTTGCATCTAATTAGCTGAAATTGGCATTCACATTTTGTCATCCAATGTTGTCATAGTTACAGCCTGAGCATTTGAGATGTGCACACCATGTTTATGGCCTCCCTTACCAAGGATGCTATAGCATGTACCACAGTATCTGTCAATTGATGCACTTCAGATCACTTTGTCCATGTCTTTCAGGCTACTCAATATATTGGACATAGATTCTCAGAGTGCCCAAACTTTTCCACCCATAGTTACCCACAGAGCCATGTGCAGCAGGTGTACCATCCTCTACTCAAAGAGATCTGTTGAAAGCTTGTGCTCTCACGCATGTTTGGAGTGGGTTTGAGTGTCTGAACCTCAATTTAACACCTTGGAGCCTCTGTGATGGCACCGCTGATAACAGTGCCTTTCCAATAGTGCTATTATGTTCACTGAGGTGATTGTATTATACCTTCATATGTGAATTTTCAGTGGTTTTATGTCATTAAATTGAATGAAATGTTTCTCTTGTTGCTACTTTTGCTGTTGCTTCAAGCATAAAATGTCAGATGTCAATGAAAGAACATTAGCGCTGATTAATTAAAAAAGCAAGAATATTAAAGCTCTAACAACCAAAAATGAAGAAGATACTGTATGGGGTGGATTTTAGTGGGGTGGAGCTGGTTTCTGATGGGAAATCACTTCAGCACGTTATTCTCATGCTGGCTAGAGGCAGTAGGAGGGCATAGCAATTTTAACTGTGAGATTTCAAGGTGAGAGTGGGGCCAAATAACAGCAAGACTTCAAAGAGAGAGTGGGTCCAGATAACAGCGAGATTTCAAGGAGAGAATGGAGCCAGGCAACAGTGAGATATCAAGGATAGAGTGGGGCCAGATAACAGCGAGATTTCAAGGAGAGAGGGGGGCCAGATAACAGCAAGACTTCAAGGAGAGATTGGGGCCGTTGCCTGTCGGCAATTTGTCAGTTCAGACCCCATGTTCAGAACCAAAAATTGGACTGCAACATCACAGGGAAGCAGGTGGATGATTGGCTTGTGAGTCTTTCCTACTTTTCTAAACTGGGGATTTTCAACTGGGGTAAGTAGAACATTAATTGAAATAATAAGAACATAAGCACAGGCAGGACTAGAGGCAACCATTTAAATTTAATTAAGTAATTAATTAGTTAATTAAAAATACAATAAAGATGGCTGAGCAGGTGATGTGTTGCAGCTGCAGTATGTGGTTGTGAAACTAATTTTTGGCCTTCTCGCTATATTGTTCCCCCCACCCGCCATTACACCTGACGCCAAGAGGGCGGGAAAATTTCGGCTTTAGAGTAATACATTCTGGTGCTAACCAGGGAGCCGGCTATTCTAGACCTGCCATTGTTCAATGAGACAGGATTAATCAATATCCTCTAGGTGACTGCAGTCATATCATCATAGAACTTAGTTTGAAAGTGAGATGTGTGGCTCTAAGACCAGTGTTTTAAACCTAAAAAAAGGTAATTATAAAGATACGAAGGCAGAGTTGACAGAAGTGAACTGGGAAACTAGGTTATAAGGTAGGACAGTAGAGATGCAGTGGCAGACTTTTAAGGAGATATTTAATAACTCTCAGTAAAGATTTATCCCAGTGAGAAAGACAGACTCTTTGAGAAGGATGCATCATCCATGGCTAAATAAGGAAGTTAAGGATAGTATCAAATTGAAAGAGACACTGCACAAATCTGTGAAGGTTAGTGGTAGGTCAGAAGATTAGACAGATTTTAAGAACCAGCATAGAATGACTAAAAATGTAATAAAGAGGGAGAAAGTAGAGTATGAAAGAAAGCTAAAATAAAAACAGAAAACGCTGGGAAAACTCTGCAGGTCTGGCAGTGCCTGTGGAGACAGAAACAGAGTTAACGTTTCGAGTCCATATGACTTCTTCAGGGCTAAAGAGAAGTAGAAATGTGATTGATTTTATACTGTTTAAGAGGGAGTGGAGCAGGTGGAGCAAGATAGAAGGTCAGGGATAGGTGGGAGCTGTTGTCAAGTTAGCTGTTTGAGTTGGTGGGCTTGTAATGAATATTGGTAGACAGTCTATCACAAGAAATGGAGATAGAAAGGTCAAGGAAGGGAAGGGACGTGTTGGAGATGGACCATGTGAAGGTGAGAGAGGGGTGGAAATTGGAAGCAAAATCGATAAATTTTTCCAGGTCCAGACGAAAGCATGAAGCGTAACCAATGCAGTCAGCAATGTGCCGAAAAAAGGAGTTGTGGGAAGGAGCCTGAGTAGGACTGGAACAAGGAATATTCTACATACTCCACAAAAAGACAGGCATAACTGGGCCCATGCGGGTAGCCATAGCCACATCTTTTATTTGGAGGAAGTGAGACAAGTTAAAGGAGAAATTGTTCAGTGAGAAAAAAAGTTCAGCCAGGTGGAGGAGAGTAGTGGTGGACGGGGATTGCTTGGGCCATTGTTCAATGAGGAAGCAGAGGGCCCTCAGGTCATCCTGGTGGGGGATGGAGGTGTAGAGGGATTGGTCATCCATGGTGAAGAGGAGCAATTAGGGTCAGGAAACTGGAAATTGTTGATGTAATATAGGGCATCAGAGGAATCACGAATGTAGATGGGAAGAGCGTGGACAAGGGGAGAGAGAATGAAGTCAAGATAGGAAGAAATGAGTTCTGTGGGACAGGAAAAGTCTGACATGATGGGTCCACTGGGACAGTCCTGGTTATGGATTTTGGGAAGGAGGTAAAAGTGGGCTGTACAGGGTTGGGAGACTATGAGGTTGGAAGCTGTGGAGGGAAAATCTCCAGAGGAGATGAGGTCAGTGACAGTCTTAGAAACAATGGCTTGAGAGAAAACTAGTTAGAAATGTAAAAACAGATAGTAAGAGTTTCTGGCCCTCTAGAGAGAGAGTCTGGGGAATTAATAATGGAAAATAAGGAAATGGTGGAAGTATTGAACAGGTACTTTGTGTCTGTCTTCACTGTAGAAGGCTCAGAAACTTCCCAATGATACTTGAAAATCAAGCGGTGAAAGGGAGGGAGGAACTTAAAACAATCAGCATTTCCATGGAAAAGGCACTGGGAAAACTATTAGACCTAAAGGCTGACAAGAGCCCAGGACCTGATGGCCTGCATCCTAGGGTCTTATAAGAAGTGGTTGCAGAGATAGTAGCGACATTGATTATAATCTTCCAAAATTCCTTAAATTCTGCAAGTGTTCCAATAGATTGGTAAATAGCAAATGTAACATCTTTATTCAAGAAAGGAGGGAGACAGAAAGCAGGAAACTACCTGTCATAGGGAAATTTCTAGAATCCATTATTAAGGAGGTTACAGCAGGATACTTCAAAAATCATAATGGGATCAGGCAGAGTCAACATGGTTTTGTGAAAAGGAAATCATATTTAACAAGTTTATTAGAGTTCTTTGAGGAAGTAATAAGCAAGGTGGATAAAGGGGAACTTGTACATGTGGCATACTTGGATTTCCAAAAGGCATTTGATAAGGTGCCACACCAAAGGTCACCACACAAGATAAGAGTTCATGGTGTAGGGGGAAACATATTAGCATGGATAAAGAATAGGTTAGCTAACAGGAAGCAGAGACTGGGGATAAATGGGACATTTTCAGGTTGGCAAGCTATAACGAGCAGAATGCCACAGCGATCAGTGCTGGATCCTCAACTATTTACAACATATATCAATGACTTGGATGAAGGGACTGAATGAATGTGGTGGCTAAATTTGCCGATGACACCAAGATAGGTAGGAGAGTAATTTATCAAGAGGAGATAAAGAGTCTACAAAGGGATATAGACAGGTGAAGTGAGTGGGCAGAAATTTGGCAGATGAAGTGTAATGTAGGAAAATGTGACTTGTCCACTTTGGCAGGAAGAATAGAAAAGCAGTATAGTATTTAAATGGAGAGAGATTGCAGAACTCAGTGGTACAGAGGAATCTGGGTGTCCTGGTACATGAATCACAAAAAATTAGTAAAAAGGTACAGCAGGTGATTAGGAAGGCAAATGTTGCTGTTTTTTGCAAGGGGAATGGAATATAAAAGTAGAGAAGTTTTACTACAGCTGTACAGGGTCTTGATGAGACCATATCTGGGCCAGAATTTTCCCATTGGTGTGCGGGCCGCGCGTAAAATGACGCATGGTGACGTCGGGCAAGCGTCCCAATGTCACCGTGCGCCATCGCGATATTTGGGAAGGCAGGCCCGCCATAAGTTCAGATGCGCGCCTGCCATCAATTAACGGGCCAGTTAAGGCCCTTGAGGCAGTAATTGATCTCGATTTTTTTCATCCCGTGCGATCTTCAAGCGCCAATGGGCAGGCGGGTAGGAGACATTTGTATAAACCTCATCCACGGGCGCAATAAGAGGGGTGGGTGAGGTTGTGAATGTGATGTTTGAGGGATTTACGCGTGAAAGTCACTTTTACTTGCCTGAGTGAGCAGGAAGACTTCAAAACTCATACCAGCTGCTAGGACAGGAGTAAAAGCCTTGGTCAGGACTCTACAGTAGAAATCATTTCTGGGGCCTGCAGCTTTCAGAAAGCCTTCCCTTAGCCTGGGAATGGGAGTTGTGCTCTCCCCTGGAGGCAACTCCTCTGAGAAGGAAGGGAGGGCCAGAAGGGGGAGGAGGTCAGGAGTCCACATTCAGCCTCCAGGGATCCACCTTTGGGAGGAGAGGCGCAGGCACAAGGGGCGCAGGGCCAACAGGAAGTGCAAGGCGGAAGGGGCTGCAAAAGACGCCATTATCCTGCTGCCAGGGTTTACAGGCGGTGAAGCAGCTACCTCAATATGTCTGAGGTGCAGTGCCGAAGGAGATTCCTTCACTCAAGGGAGACAGTCACCTCCATCTGTCAGATGATAGGCCCTGAGATCTCTGCAAACCATGTGGGTGGACACTCCATGCCAGTGGCTCAAAAGTCATGGCTGCCCTCAACTTCTATGCCTCCAGCTCTTTCCGGGGGTTGGTGGGTGATCTCTGTGGAGTCTCCCAATCAACTGTCCACACTTGTGTCAAGCAGGTGACATAAGACCATAAGACATAGGAGCAGAAATTAGGCCATTCGGCCCATCGAGTCTGCTCCGCCATTCAATCATGGCTGACAAGTTTCTCAACCCCATTCTCCCGCCTTCTCCCCGTAACCTTTGATCCCCTTACCAATCAAAAACCTATCTATCTCGGTCTTAAATACACTCAATAACAGCCTTCTGTGGCAATGAATTCCATAGATTCACCACTTTCTGGCTAAAGAAGTTTCTCCTCATCTCTGTTCTAAAAGGTCTTCCCTTTACTCTGAGGCTGTGCCCTCAGGTCCTAGTCTCTCCTACTAATGGAAACATCTTCCCCACGTCCACTCTATCCAGGCCTTTCAGTATTCTGTAAGTTTCAATCAGATCCCCCCTCATCCTTCTAAACTCCATCGAGTATAGACCCAGAGTCCTCAAACGTTCCTCATATGTTAAGCCTTTCATTCCTGGGATCGTTCTCGTGAAACCTCCTCTGGACCCTCTCTAGGGCCAGAACATCCTTCCTGAGATACGGTGCCCAAAATTGCTCACAATATTCTAAATGTGGTCTGACCAGAGCCTTATAAAGCCTCAGCAGTCCTCTCGAAATAAATGCCAACATTGCATTTGCCTTCCTAACTACTGACTCAACCTGCAAGTTAACCTTAAGAGAATCCTGGACTAGGACTCCCAAGTCCCTTTGCACTCCAGATTTCTGAATTCTCTCCCCATTTAGAAAATAGTCTATGCCTCTATTCTTCCTATCAAAGTGCATGACCTCACACTTCCCCACATTGTAATCCATCTGCCATTTCTTTGCCCATTCTCCTAACCTGTCCAAATCCTTCGGCGTGACAGACGCTTTATTGAGGCGTGCACTAACTTTCATCCACTACCGCTGGGACGATGCCAGTCAGACAGAGCGAGCCAGAGGCTTCGCAGCGATTGCTGGCTTCCCCCACATCCAGGGTGCAATAGACTGCACACACGTGACCATCAAAGTGCCAGCAGGTAAGCCCGGTGCCTTCGTCAACAGGAAGGGATTCCACTCCATGAATGTGCAGACAGTGTGTGATCACAGGATGTTGATTCTACAAATCTGTGCAAGGTACCCAGGCAGCTCCCACAACGCTTACATCCTCAGACACTCCCAGGTGCCGAGGCTCTTCAGTGCTCCAGCCCAGCTTGATGGATGGCTGCTGGGTGACAAGGGCTATCCCCTCAGAAGGTGGCTCATGATGCCTCTCCCCCATCCAAGAACAGAAGCTGAGCAGCGGTACAATAGGAGCCACGCCTCCACAAGGACTGTGGTGGAGAGAACCATCGGTCTTCTCAGGATGCGCTTCTGGTGTCTGGACCACCCAGATCATGTGTCGCTGATAGTGGTTACATGCTGTGCTCTTCACAATCTGGTGCTGGAAAGGGGCGATGCAGTGGACGAGGAAGACGTGAATGCAGTTGCTCCAGATGCACACGATGAATCCAGCAGTGAGTCTGAGGATGAGCACACACAGGAGAATGCTGAGGGGGGTAGATACTGAGCCGGGCATACTCCATGAAGGCAGGGATACCTGGGAGGCTTTAATCCAACGAACCTTCAGCCAGAACAGCACAGATGGACCTTCAACACACGCCAAGGCTGCAGGATCCACACTCGATACCTGAGTGCTAAATCAGCCTGGATAATAACATTAACTAAGGCCCTTGTCAATCAAGCTCAATGTCAAACAACTTACATAACATTATGGCTTCCCATGCACATGCAGAAGTAAGGAATCACCCTGAGGCATGGCAAATTGCCAAAATTTATTTAGCAATAAAAGTAAATTCATAAAGCAAAACAAAAACAGTATTGGACATCACACCGAGTCTTCGACTTAAGTACTATGGGCCAACATAAAAGCACCAGTGAGAAACCTGTGCCTAAGGTGCCTTAAATTTACACTTACGGTGCTATGTCTAGGTGCTGTCCCCTCGCTGGCACTGGTATCTGAGACAGCCTGCTCACTCTGCTGTCCTGTTGGCCTCGATGACCTTGGCGGATGTCCTATGGCCCATGGAGCATTTGATGGCCCCGCCTGGGAGGGAGCTGCTAGCTCCACAACTGGCTTCTCCCCAGTTGCCGCAGCCTCATCAGACGGTCACTGGCAGAGGGGCGGAGGAGCTGCTGCCCTCATCCGGAGCGCCCTGAGAGGAGCCCGCAGAGATGACAGGCAGCTGCTGCGTGATGTGAGTTCGCTTCCAACCTCCCTGCTCACCGTAGATGGATGGGCACTGAGCTGGGATACTGGGTGCTCAGACCATCTCCCACATTGGCACTGACCAGCTGTGGCCAATGCCGCTGTGAGGGCTTGCAGGTCCGAGCGCAACCCCAGGAAGACCTGATTGTTCTCCTGGAGGTGCCTCTCCACGAGAGTCACCACTCGCTCCATGGAGGAAGCATGGCGCTCAGCCATGAAGCTTATTGCATCGGTGATGCTCCGCCTGGACTCCTCCAGCATGGGCACCATGCCATATGTATCTCTGCCAGTTAGTCCCACATACCCTGCTGCACTTCCAGTGTTCGCTGCCTCACAGACGACTCCAGAGGCACATCATCAGCCACCGACCGAGCAAGTACCTGGTTCCCATCAGTCCTCTGACTTCCAGCGCCCTGGGCACTCTCTGTCTCTGTCCGCACCTCAAGCGAGTGTGAAGTGCCCTCACCGCCGTGCCCCAGGACACAAGCCGAAGATATAATTCACTGGTGCCTCCCTGGCTGGGATAGTGTGACGCTGGAGAGTGCATTTGCTTGGGGGCTTCAGGGGTGAGAGGTGGGCCCTCTGTCTCCTCCTCCCGGCCTTGCTCCGGTGATGCTGAAAGGAAGAAAAAGGACATTTGATTAGTTACAGTGCGGACAATGTCAACTTGCATGCCGCTCCCCTAGATCATTATGCGTTCATCCTTCCAAAATCAATGTTTGCTAACTTCAATCACGGAACATTCAGCAGTGTCATGGCTTCTGTGACACACATGGTGACCTGACTGCTCGCCAAACATACCTCCCCGTGGCATCCCAGCCTCACTGTCAACGGTGGACCTGGGGGCATGGCACCTCTCAAGATCCATAGTCTGCTGCTCGAAAGGCATAAGAATGGCCAACTGGGCCTTCCCTCCGCCAGTCCGCATTCATTCCAACGCATTGTGCGCAGCCTTGTCCTGAAAAGGAAAGAGGAGCATTCATTAGTCCAGCCAGCACCTGAATTCCCATCGCATCCCTGCCAAGCCAGCCAGAGTGGGACATTGCAGGACTCCAGTTCTTCGTCACCCTGCAGCTGCCGCACACTCACCCAAACAAGCCAGGGCTGACCCCTCCCCCCCACCGTTGGCCAAATGCTGCCTCCTTCACATGTGGCACCACAAGGTGCCATTTTGCTAAGCAAGAAGGCACAAGCACGTGGAGCGCAAATACCAGAAGATGGATTGGTGCCCCGTGAACTGGAAGCTCCCCTCCCAGCATGTTAGCACCCTGACTTTGACATGCTTTGCAGTTCCAGCACTCTGCCTAGGTGCAGACCCTTGACTTTCAACCCCATTCTATACTCTGGGTGTCAGCGTCACACATGCTGCGGATGCAGAACAAATCCTAGCTCAACCCTCTCAGGGTGAACTGAGCATGGGCAATCTCTGCTGTCACACCCAGTGAGGAATCCATGCCATGAGGGATTCAATGACGTTACTGTACTCAGAGTTGCCGGGGGTGCGTTGGTGGTGGGGGGCACAGTTTGGGGGAAAGGGTGATGGCTGCATTAAGTGACTTGAGGTAACATGGTACTCACCATTCCTGAGTGCAGGAGATCATTGAACCTTTTGTGACACTGGAGCCATGTGCCGCAGCACATCATGGGAGCTAACACCTCCTCCCACGCATGTTTGGTCAGGTGGGGGGGCCTCTGACTCCCGTCCCTCGGAAGAAGGGCCTCCCACCGCGCTGCCACCTCCTCCAGGAGGGCAGCTAGGCACTCGTCTGAAAAACGAGAGGCATACTGCCCCGCTGACTTACCCTCCGGCCTGGCCTGCCCCAATGGCCTACCCTTCGGCTCAGCCTACCCCGATGGCCTACCCTCTGGACTACCGTCACCAACATTGTCCCTCCGCAGACCCCTTCGCCCAGCCATTGCGAGCAGCCTTTCCAAGGCTGCCAGGCCTTCCTTTATACAGGCTGCCGGGTCGCCATTGGATCTGGTGGGCTGAGTGTGCCTGCCGCCACCTGCCCAGCCCCGCTGTGCACGGGAGTCGTGAAGTACGCTGGGTGGGCCTTAATTGGCCTGTCCACGTAAAATGGCGGCGCAGACCTGATCATGGGCGGCAATCGGGTCCACGCCCGCTGGCGCCCACTCCCGACCAACCCACCCGACATGGGGAAAATCCTCCCCCTGGAGTACTGTGTACAGTTTTGGTCTCCTTGTTTGAAAAAAGAATATAATGGCATTAGAAGCAGTTCAGAGAAGATTTACTCAACACATTCCTGAGATGAGGGACTTATGAGGAAAGGTTGAACAGATTGGGCCTATACCCACTGGAATTGAGAGGTGATCTTATTGAAACATATAGGGCAGAATTTTGCGCTTGGCGTGCGGGCTCGGCGGGGGCAGTCAGGGAGCTGACCGCCGCCTGCAATCAGCACTGGACCGCAATTTCACGCAGGTGGGCCAAATAAGGCCTGCCCAGCATGAAACGCAAGTGGCAGCGCTGAGCGCTGCCTGTGCGGGGGGGTAGAGGAGTGTGAGTGGCCTGAGTGTGAACTTTGCGCATGCACGCGAGTGAGCACTTCATAATCTCCCTGAGGCACGGAGCTGCCTCGGAGATGAAGCGCTTTTAATAAAAAAATAAAGAAAATAAAAATGTAATACAACATGTCCCCTCATGTGACTCTGTCACCTGAGCAGGGACAGGTTATTAATTCAAATGTAAAACTTATGTTTTATTTTTATTTGCTTTTGAAAACCTCATCCCGCCCGTGGATGAGGTTTCCAAAAAAATGCAAAGGCCGCTTGGCCTTTTCGCCTGCCTGCCAACCATTAGGTTGGACGGGCAGTGAAAAATTTGGGTAATTGAAAATTAACTTTAGGTTAATTGATTATTTAATGGCCTTAACAGGCCTTTTAATTGTCGGCGGGCGTGCTGCCGACTCCGGACTATTGCACGACTGCGCGTTGGCACGCTCGGCTGACATCAACACGCGTCATTTCACACTTGAACAGGTTGGGCGCGCGCCCGCCAAGTGAAAATTTCTGCCCATAAGATCCTGAGGGGTCTCGATCGGGTGGATTCTAGGAGGATGTTTCACTTTTCAGGGGTGACTAGAACTCGAGGACACCGTTTAAAAATAAGAGGTCTCCCTCTTAAGACAATGAGGAGGAGAATTTTTTTTCTCTCAGAGGGTCGTTATTCTGTGGAATTCTCTTCCCCAGAAAACAGTGAAAGTGAGATCACTGAATTTATTCAAGACTGAGTTAGATTTTTGATAGACAAGGGAGTCAAGGGTTATGGGGGGGCAGATAGGAAAGTGGAGTTCAAACCACAATCAGATTATCCATGATCTTATCGACTGGCGGAGCAGCCTGGAAAGGCTGAATGGCCTACTCTTGCTCCTAAGTCTTATGTAACTGCTGAACCCTATTTAAATACCTGATATGCTTCCCATCTGTGCTGGGCAGGATGAGATGCTGAGAGACTGCTGGCAAGGACAGATTGCATAGCTCATAGCCTCTCTCCAGCTTCCAGGTATGTGGTAGGGTGGGGGGTTTGGGAGGGTTTTGCTGAAGGGGTGAATTAGGGGCAGGAAAAGCTGAGACTTTCCCCAGGGTGCCTGTAGGAGCACTCCTGCTTCTCTGAATTCCTCATAGGAAACTTCTTGACTTACTTAGAGGACCTCTTCATCCCCTGACCAGCTGCACCTGCTACAGCCTAGCAGCTTCCCTGCTCAAATCCCAACTAAAATGCTATTAGGGTCCTATTGATGTAATAGGGCCCCTGTTTTCATAAATTCATAAGGCTCCTGTCTATTTTAGAAGGTTGTCTCATCCACCTTACACATTTTTTTGGAAACTATTAACTTCTGAAGGGGTAGCTGTCATATAAGGGTCTGGCATATGTAGCATTAACATGGGACTGAGTACAGTACCACCCCCACAATGATGTAAGAGAACACATGAGCTACACCTCTGGGTCACTCTAGTATTGGACAGAGCTGTGTGCACAGGCAAGCATGGAGACAACTCTTAGCTTGAACCCTTTACTATATATATGTACATAGTTCTTGTAGTTAATAAATACATACAGTTAGCCGACTTAAGACTAAGAAGACTTTATGAAGACCTACTGAACAATAACCAGCACCCTACAACATGGCGGCAGCGAATGGAAAAACCCAAAACTTCACAAAAAATCCAGAGAGAAACTAAAATCCTGCAAGATTGAAGAGAAATTTGAAGACACAATCTGACCTGAAGACAAGCTCAAGTGTTATGACGTGGCAGATGATGTGTACCAGGCGGATCAAATCCATGAGGGAAATTTGATCATGCGGTCACAACTGTTTTGCAATTTGTATTTTATTTCGAGATGCATGCTTTGAACTCAGTAGTATTAAGTCCACCAAGACTTGGAGATTTTTTACAAAACTAAATTAAACATTTATTAACAAAAGATTTCAAGCACATACATAGCTCTACAAATTACTACTACAATAACTCCTAAAACCCCTAATTAATCTGACTCCCAATTACGCCTCCATTAAAGCAACAGTAACAACAAATAGATTTTAAACAGACCCAGGCAAAGCAACACAATACCCTTGACAGTCAAGTTCAAAGTGAGTTTTCTCAGCTTCGATTCCTGTAGACAGCAACTTGCTGCACAGAGGCTGGAGGCTTTTCACACTTGTGTTAGATCTTAGAATGCCTTCTCCCTTACACATAACCTCATCTCCTATATATATGTTTCTCCCTTTTAATGCAAATTCCATTGTTCCCATATGCTCTTGCGACTTTACTTTTCTCATAATATAAATCTTTTCAAAATACTAATTTTATCAGTAACCTTTGGGAAAAATAAACACACTATTTGGCTTAGTTTCTTCTGGCTAGGTGTAACATCTTACCATCTCGTTGAAATTCAAACTTACCTAATTTATCTATAAATGAAAATTTTCCTTACACTTCACATTCTAAAACTTCAGCCATGTTTATGTATTTCAAACCTAACTTCTTTGTTGATAATTCAAAGCCTCCAGACCAGCTGAATCCAATCCAATTAAATCCCACACACACATAGAAACTAATCCAAGCCTCACTATTAACCTACCTTTACAATAAATCACAATAATATTATGAAAATTTTCATGACATCGAGAAGCAGACGCACAGAGGAAAATTGCCAGCGTAAAGTTCCAAAGGAAGGTCTGGAAGCTGAAGGTAGAAATTTAAAATTCTTCACTGCCGCTGAAGACTCCATAAGATCTCTTGGAAGTCCAGCTTCAATTCCCAGAGTGTAGAATCAGCAGACCTAGCAGGGGTGAGCTAAAACTTTTAAATTCCATGAGAAAGCAAGTTCTGAGAAACTTTTAAATAGTTCAGTGGCCAGAAATTGCCATTTAAAAACTCTGTCGGAAAAGCCAGATTCCCAAATTGGCGACTGAACATGTGATGCCCAAGCTTGCTTCGAAAAGAGAAACATTTGATTAATTAATTTGAAAAAACTGCGACTAAAGAATCAGCTGTAAAGACCACCAAAGACCAGGATTTTATGTCTTTGTGACCCTAAAGCATAGCACTGAAATGGAGAAATCTGCAGCCAGTCGATACAAGCAGTCATTGTTTAAAATTTTTTCAAGGCCATTGCGACGGGAGCCTGCCAAAACCAGCAAGCACATGTAAACCCTTTGTCTTCAAATGAACAGCGATGCCATCTTGAATTTCAGCAACTTCTTAAAGCTGAACTTACACTTCAATGTTTTGCAACTGTGGATCAGAAATCCACTCTTCCAGATCAATTTGGACTATCACATAATTGGGAACTTTGGAGAAAAAAATTCCTTAGATCCATGATCGCTTCAGGTCTGGATGAAAAGACAGAAGCGGAACAATTTAACTCACTGCTTTATCATGTAGGCCAAATAGCAAAGACATTATTGTTGGTCAAGGAATCAATGAATCATCTGCTAAATTTGAAGAAGTATTTAAATCATTTGATGTTTATTTTAACCTAAGAGGTAACAAAATCCTTGAAGGTGCTAAATTTAATAAGCGGGTCCAGCAGCCAGGAAAACCTGTCGACTCATCTGTACTAGATGGCAGAAGGCTGCAAATACGGAGACCTAAAATCTGAACTTCTCAGGGAGAGAATATTTGTAGAAGTAGCGGACGATGCACTCTCCAACATGTCGGAAGTGAAGGATGATCTAACCCTCGAGAAAGCTATCCAGATTGTTAGGCAGTCTGAACTCCATGTGCAGCACAGGTCCATCTCAAGAGAAGAAAGTGAACCATGTTACAATCGGGATGGGAGGAGCGCATGAATTATCAAGCCTCACTACTCTACTGACCGTACCATTAATTTAAATGTCTAATTTTCTCACCAAAATGGCCAATTGTTTACCTATACCTCTATTACCCAGAAGAGAAGAGACTCTGACCAGGCCTCTTTCAAAATGCAGAATGATTAATTTATTTTAAAACAAAACTTCTTTTAACAAGTTGCAAGTACTGATTAACACACAACTGTAATTGGGAAATATAACTATCTATCTCTTCCTAAAGAATTGCCCCAAACACATACACAGACAAACAAAGGACAAACAGATAGACAGACATGGGCTTTGGTGGATGAACGTTATAAAATAAAGGATAAAGTCCACAGGGTCTCAATGCTGTCGACCTGGAGGTCTCTCATGTGTAGATGGGCCGCTGGTGGATGCCTGGAAGTTCGCACCACTGGTCTCAGCTTTGCAGGTCCAAATGCAGACTAGTTACAATCAGATGAGGGTTCTCTGGCTACAGGTTGATAGCCACACACAATTTTAGGCAAGGTAAAGAGAAGGAGCCAGTCAAGGTAGCCTTTCTATTTCAGCTTGTTCTCCAACAAGACTGCCTTCAAAATAAGCAGGTTCACAACTTAAGTTTTTTTTCCTCTCTCCCATGTGATTGCCTTTTTGTCTCCCAGCTTTTCATTAATTAAAGTGCTTTTCAGATCAACACAAACAACTCCTTCTCAAATACCACGTAAGCCAGGTGAATTCTCGGAAGAGGCCTGCTTGTTGACAGTTCCAAGATGAACTTATGACCTTTTAAAAAAAATCCCAGGTTAGTATCCACATGTCCAGATCATGTCAAATCCATCCAGTTTGTAAAAGAAAAGCTTCAGTCTTGAGAGCAAAAACAAAAATACCTGGAAAAACTCAGCAAGTCTGGCAGCATCTGCGGAGAGGAACACAGTTAACGTTTCGAGTCCGAATGACCCTTCAACAGAACTAAATAAAAATAGAAGAGAGGTGAAATATAAGTTGGTTTAAGGGGGGGGGGGACAAGTAGAGCTGGATAGAGGGCCAGTGATAGGTGGAGATAGCCAAAAGATGTCACAGACAAAAGGACAAAGAGGTGTTGAAGGTGGTGATATTATCTAAGGAATGTGCTAATTAAGGGTAGAAAGCAGGACAAGCAAGGTACAGATAGCTCTAGTGGGGGTGGGGTGGGGTGAAGGAATCGAAAAAGGCTAAAAGGTTGAGATAAAACAATGGATGGAAATACATTTAAAAATAATGGAAATAGGTGAGAAAAGAAAAATCTATATAAATTATTGGAAAGAAAAGGGGGGTTTCGGAAAGGGGGTGGGGATGGAGGAGAGAGTTCATGATCTAAAATTGTTGAACTCAATATTCAGTCTGGAAGGCTGTAAAGTGCCTAGTCGGAAGATGAGGTGCTGTTCCTCCAGTTTGCGTTGAGCTTCACTGGAACAATGCAGCAGGCCAAGGACGGACATGTGGGCATGAGAGCAGGGTGGAGTGTTGAAATGGCAAGCGACAGGGAGGTCTGGGTAATGCTTGCGGACAGACCGAAGGTGTTCTGCAAAGCGGTCACCCAGTCTGCGTTTGGTCTCTCCAATGTAGAGGAAACCGCATGGGGAGCAATTAATGCAGTAGACTAAGTTGAGGGAAGTGCAAGTGAAATGCTGCTTGTTTGGGCCCTTGGACGGTGAGGAGAGGGGAAGTGAAGGGGCAGGTGTTGCACCTTCTGCGGTTGCATGGGAAGGTGCCGTGGGAGGGGGTTGAGGTGTAGGGGGTGATGGAGGAGTGGACCAGGGTGTCCCGGAGGGAATGATCCCTGCGGAATGCCGCCAGGGGAGGTGAAGGGAAGATGTGTTTGGTGGTGGCATCATGCTGGAGTTGGCAGAAATGGCGGAGGATGATCCTTTGAATGCGGAGGTTGGTGGGGTGATAAGTGAGGACAAGGGGGACCCTATCATGTTTCTGGGAAGGAGAGGAAGGTGTGGGGGTGTTGTGTGAGGGTGTATTTCAGTCTTGAGAGATATGATTCTAACAACCATGGTACAGGAAACCCCACAGTCCAATTAGTTAAACAGCACTGAAGCAGGGACACTCCGAATCAAAGGAAGCAATACCCTAACTGACCAATAGAATGACCATGCCAGCACTGTGGAGCAAAGCACCCCCCACAGGTGGGATCATTGTCCTGCAATTTCAGCCCAACAATTTCCATGGAACAGAATTGGATACTTCAGCAAACTGTGCAAGGCCAAAACATCTAAACATACAGAAGACTCAAAGATGATTCATGAGGTTGAGACTGCACACCAAGAGGACACACAGCCGTGCTTAATGCGGACATTTCTGTTCATGGCCATCTCACAAATTTTAAATTGGACATGGGAACCAGTGTTATGGTTCAATCAGACAGAGAACCATGGCTGATTCCACCCACAACATGCTTATACAGAGCAGGAGGCATCAATTTCCTGGTGAGAGGCACCCTGCAAGCTACATGGAGGTACAAGGGTAAAAGATTCTGGGAGACCCTGTTCGTGGTCCACAACCAGGACTGTTCAGCACTAAGTCTATGTCGAACTAATTCCCAAAGTTCTTCACAGTACTGAGCTATTGAAAAAAATACAAAATCACACTGAGGGAGGATGCTAAATCGTGTGCCTATTTGTGCCACAATAGATTTCCCATCCATTCATGAAACAATTGCAGCAGCAGCTGGACGAGATGACAAACTTGGGAGTCACCTCCCTAGTCACACAACCAACCGCATGGTATACCAGGATTGCCCCAGTCCCAAAACCGAACGGGTCCATCCATATTTGCATTGACCGGACACAGCTCAATAAAGCCGTAGCCAGAGAAGTACATTCCATGTCCTCAGTGGACAAAAACCTGACCAAGTTCTCGAAGAGCACGGTATTTTCAAAGCTGGATGCCAACAGTGGCTTTTGACAACTTCCCCTTGATGAAAAGTCCAGGCTGCCGACAACATTCATTACCCCTTTGGCAGATTCTGCTTTAACTGCCTGCCATTTAAAATTACTGCAGTGTCAGAAATATTTCAAACATACAATTTGTGCCATTTTGCGGGGTCTACAGAGGAGAATTTGCTGTATGGATGATGTATTGGTTCATAGTGCAATGGAGGAGGAACATGACAAGAGACTCACAGCAGTCTTAGAGCGCCTGCAGGAAGCAGGACTGATGCTGAATGAGAAATGTGAGTTCTCCAAAACATAATTTTTTTTTCCTGGGCCACATTATCAGCATAAAGGCATCACAGTGAACCCACAGAAAACTAAAGCTAATACAAAGTTCCCAGCCCCATCCTCCAGACCTTCAGTGATTCTTGGGGATGGTGAATCAACTGGCAAAATCTTTACCAAATTTGGCACAGGTAACAGAACCTTTGAGGCATCTGCTTAAGAAAGACCAGGCATAGTGCTGGGACTTGCTTCAAGACCAAATATTCACTCACATCAAGGCGATGCTGCCTGTCCACTGACATTCTGTCCCACTATGACCCATCCCGGCCCACCACCAAAACAGCAGATGCATCATCCACAGGCCTTGTGGCGGTCCCATTCCAGGAACAATTGGATGGAAGTTACTGACCAGTGTACTACATTTCCACAGGGCTGTCAGACACAGAGATGAGATACGCCATCATAGAAAAGGAAGCCCTCGCAGTCATGTGGGCATGCGAGAAGTTATCAGACTACATCATTGGCCTCAAGGTCACAACCAAAACAGACCATAAGCCATTAGTCTCATGACTGGATGAGATGGAGCTAGCAAAGATACCTCCCAGAATCCAGAGATTCTACCCACGCCTCATGAGGTTCAACTCCAAGACGGTATACATCCAAGGTAAAAACCAAACAACAGCAGACACACTTTCCAGGGCCACAGTAGGCCTTCCAACAAAACATCGAAGACCTGGAAGCATACTCCCAATTGACAAAGAGACACCTGCCAGCGACCACAAGTAAACTCCAACAGATTCGCCAGGAACAAATATGTGATGAGAATGTGCCTGCATCTGCCTTTACTGCCAACAAGAGTGGCCACAACCGAGAACAAGCAGTGGTACCATGAAAGATCGGTGCGAACAACAACAACACTTTACAGTCATTGACAATCTCCTGGTCTACAATGAGTGGCTGGTCATCCCAGTTTCTTTTCAGCTGGAGGTCCTTCAAAGAATACACCAGGGCCACCTAGGCATCACCAAATGCAGGGCCCAATCTGCTGTCTGGTAGCCAGGCATTTCCAGGGCAATTGAGAACACCAAAGCAAAATGTCAGGTGTGTGCACTGCAGACGTAGGACCAAAGAGAGCCCCTCACCCCCACACAATTCCCTACCAGGCCATGGGAGAGGCCGGGCATCAACCTATTTGTCTTCAACAGCAAATCGTTCCCTATTGTGGTGGATTACTTTTCTAAGTGGGCTAAGGTGAAGCAACTATACACAACTACCACAGAGGCCATAATTAAGGCACGGAAAGAGATGTTTGCAAGCTACGGCATCCCAAATGAGATGGTGTCCGATAATAGCCCACAATTTTCAGTGAGGTCCTTGCACACTTCACACCATGTCCAACTTCCACCACTGTATCAGCTTCACGAGATACCCACAGTCAAATGGGGAGGCCAAAAGGGGGGTCTGCACTGTAAAAGTTGTCCTAAAAAAGAAAGGACTTTCTCACAGCACTGCTAATCTACAGGTCCACTCCATTACAAATCGACCTGGCCCTATCCAAACCTCTGATAGGCAGGAAACTCTGCACACAACTTCCAATCCTGCCGAAAAAGCTAATACCAGGATTGGTAATCAAGGATTACCAGGACATCCAAGCAAGAAAGCAGTCCTACAGGCTGAAGCACGCTTCCACCTATAATTCCACTGCACCAGACATTTGCCATAACTACAAAAGGATGACAAGATCTGGATTAAAGACCACCAGAGAGAGAGGGTACTATCATCAGGAAGTACAATGACCAACCTTGTTCCTACCTGGTTAGCACCCCAGAGGCCACAGTCAGGAGAAACAGGAGGAGTCTCCTCCTCATGCTTAGACCACCCGTTCCCACAGTACAGTGGAGAGGCAGCAAGGAAGACACCCAGATGCCAGAACAACCTTCAAATCAACAGAGTTTACCTGCAATGCAGGGCCTACCATTCCTCCGACAATGCAAATAAGATGTAGAAGGGTATAAGGCCTCAAGACAGTTGAATCTATGAACTCAGAGACTTGAAAGGAGGGGAGATGGGGTAGTAATAACGATGTAAATACATGGGGTAAACTAGAATAGTGAAATCCCCAAGGAAATAAATGCCCTTTTTGTAAATAAATGATTGATGATACCAAGGAAAGAAACTCTGGAGAATTGGAATTTATCCACAAGGATGTTACTATTGAGAATTATATCCCTACATTTAAAGTTCAGATTGGTTTGGATAATGCTATACAGTTGAGTTTTTAAAAGCTTTATGCTAACTATCCTCCATGGATTTACTGTCACTAGCCTCTCCCATTAACAGATCTCAGTCCCCAATGAACCAGAGTGTGTCTTTACTTATCCAATAGCTGGTAAATAATTTCCAAGGCTCAAATTAGAGAACCTTGTAACAAAACTCTGGTGTACTATAATATTTAATGTGCTGTCAAGAATCAGCTTGGTTCACTTACAGCAAGTACACTTACCTCCAATTCAGAAAGTATGAGTTTAAACTGATACAAGAGAATTGCACACACAGGAGATACATTTAACCTGTCAGGAAGGAAATGGGCAGGTTCTGGTCAGATTCCCCTTTTACACCTTAATTAATTTTACTATCCATTGACTCCAATGGAGGGTAAAATTAGATGGGTTTGTTTAAAATCCCCCCACAATTTCATGCTGAGAGAGCTGCTGGTTGGCCCGAGGTGCTGTCTTTTGAATATGGTATTACACGTGTCCACCCTTTCAGGCAGATGTAAAATATCCCATGACACTATTTGAAGAAGAACAGTGTTCTTCCAGTATTCTAATCAACATTGGTCCCTTAAGGAGCACCAAAAAAACTCAGAATAACTGGTCAATATCTCAGTGCTGTTGGTGGAACCTTGCTCTGTTCAAATTAACAATCGCTTTTGCCTAGGTAATGAGTGACTACACTGCAAAATAGGATTGCTATATTTTTTGGTACATTCTAAAGTCTTCTCAGACCTATTATTTTGATGTCAAATCCAACTACTGCTTCCCTAATCCCAAGCCCCTTAAAACTTGTAAAAAGATCAGATATACTTTATCAGTACAAGTTGTTGCTGTTGCTGGCAGCAATGCTTCGCTTCTCCTGAAATGGGATTCATTTCTACAAATCTGTCCTCCAAAATTTACCTGTCTCTAACTTGCTTTCAAAGATTCTTACCTCTTTTGCCAAGTTGACATTGCCATTCACCCTTTGTACATCATTCTTTGTTGCTTCTTAATTCCGATGCACTATAAATCTCCTGTCTTGCTGCATCCCCAGCGAGTTGAAATCTAGAACAAAAATAGAAATACCTGGGAAAACTCAGCAGGTCTGGCAGCATCGGCGGAGAAGAGCAAAGTTGACGTGAAAGGAAATATGGCTGTGAAAGCGGGTTTTAGTAAACACCAGGTATTTCCAGGTATTTCTATTTTTGTTTTGGATTTCCAGCATCCGCAGTTTTTTGTTTTTATCTCTGAGTTGAAATCTAGATTGATTCAACTATATCTTACCCAAAATCATCTTTTCTGCGATCTGAAAACAGTTCAATTCTGTACAAAAACAAAAATACAAAAATACCTGGAAAAACTCAGCAGGTCTGACAGCATCTGCGGAGAGGAACACAGTTAACGTTTCGAGTCCGTATGACTCTTCAACAGAACTAAGGAAAAACTCTTTTCTATTTTTCCTTAGTTCTGTTGAAGAGTCATACGGACTCGAAATGTTAACTGTGTTCCTCTCCACAGATGCTGTCAGACCTGCTGAGTTTTTCCAGGTATTTTTGTTTTTGTTTTGGATTTCCAGCATCCGCAGTTTTTTGCTTTTATCTTAGAGTTCAATTCTGTAACTTCTTCAATCTTCCCTTCCTCCACAAAGCAAAACCTCTTAAAATCAAAACTTGGTGGCATCATAACTTCTTGAAGAGCCTCCCGTAAACCAGTGACATTTCTTTGTTATTCAAATAATGATTACTAATTTGCTGTGTAAGGATTCTGTGGTGTCATACTTTAAACCATTAATTGCAAACTCAAAAAACCTCATTGTCATTCAATATGCATTAAAGATTCTGACCCTGATGATTTGTCAGGCATAGGTAACACAAACCCTCTCCTAACATTCATGTGTTTGTTAAACCTCAGATTACTGACCTCAAAGAATGATTGAAGTGATTGAATTTAACCAACAGTGTGTAAACACAGAAAAAAACTGCCTAATCTAAACTTCCATTGTTTCAATCTCTCTTGGCAGCCCTAGCAACAGTTCACTTGTGATAACATCCTTCACTGATGAAGTTACAGAAATTCTTTCTTGTATGCTAAAGTGTCTCTGTAGAGTGCTGAATAGAACTTACATACTCAAGAGCTGATTACGGATGAATAGTCTAAATGTGTTCTTACTCAGGGAAAAAAATGTCAAAATCATACGAGTGTTCTTTTTTAAACAACAAGGGAATTCTCCATTTTATTGTGAATGTAGAATAAAAACAGAAAATGTTGAAAATACTCAGCGATTCAAGCAAAGTCCGTGAAGAGAGAAACAAAGTAAACGTTTCAGGTCTGTGAAAGATAATGGGACAAGAGACAGAAGATGGGTCTGGAGGAACTGTATAGAATTATTACTAACACTTTCTGACTGAAAAACTGAGGGGGTTGCGGTGTGTGCATTATGATATAAAATTGTTGAACCTAATACAAAAGCAAAGTAATGCAGATGCTGTAAATCCATAATAAAAACGGAAAATGCTGGAAAGGCTCAGCAGGTCTAGCAGCATCTGAGAATTAATGTTTCAGTTCTGTGACCTTTCATTATTTGTTCTGATGAAAGGACACAGATCTGAAACATTGGCCAGAATATGGCTGTTGGCATGCGGAGGCGGGCCCGACATGCCGATGTGCAAAACAACGCGAGATGGCGTTTGGCGTGTGTGCCGACATCATCGCGCATCATTCCGATATTGCGTTTGGCGGGCGTGCAGTCAAAAGCCTACTAAGGCCATTAGGAAAGTAAATTTAGCTAATTAACAGCGCTGCCTGTCCAACCTTAAGGTTGGTGGACAGGCGAAGAGCCCAAGCGGCCTTCGCGTTTTTCAGGAAACCTCATCCACGAGTGGGGTGAGGTTTCCTGAAGGTTTAATAAAATAATTAAATAAAATTTTCTAAATGTACAAACATGTCCCAGCTCATGTGACACTGTCACATGAGGGGACATGTTTCAATCATTTTTCCATTCATTTATTCAGAAATTTTATTATGAACTTATTAATCTCCCTGAGGCAGGGAGATTGCTGCCTCTTTCGCACACACACGTGAAAGAGTGCAGGCCCCAACTCTCCCTCCTCCCCCCGCCTGCACAGGTAGCGCTGAGGCCGCGCATTACGCTGGGTGGGCCTTAACTGGCCCGCCCACGTAAAATGGCGGCATACAGCCGATCACAGACAGTGATTGGCACCGCGCACGCTCCTGCCCACTCCTGCCCAGCCTGCCCAACATAGGTAAGATGCTAAAAGCAAAAAACTGCAGATGCTGGAAATCCAAAACAAAAACAAAAATACCTGTAAAAACTCAGCAGGTCTGGCAGCATCTGTGGAGAGGAACGTAGTTAACGTTTCGAGTCTGCATGACTCTTCAACAGAACTAAGGAAAACTAGAAAATGGGTGAAATATAAGCTGGTTTAAGGTGGGGTGGGGGGGGTGGTGGGACAAGAAGAGCTGGATAGAGGGCCAGTGATTGTTGGAGATAACCAAAAGATGTCATAGACAAAAGGACAAAGAGGTGTTGAAGGTGGTGATATTATCTAAGGAATGTGCTAATTAAGAGTAGAAAGCAGGACGAGCAAGGTACAGATAGCTCTAGTGGGGGTGGGGTGGGGTGAAGGAATCGAAAAAGGCTAAAAGGTAGAGATAAAACAATGGATGGAAATACATTTAAAAATAATGGAAATAGGTAGGAAAAGAAAAATCTATATAAATTATTGGAAAAAACAAAAAGGAGGGGGAAAATCGGAAAGGGGGTGGGGATGGAGGAGAGAGTTCATGATCTAAAATTGTTGAACTCAATATTCAGTCCAGAAGGCTGTAAAGTGCCTAGTCGGAAGATGAGGTGCTGTTCCTCCAGTTTGCGTTGAGCTTCACTGGAATAATGCAGTAAGCCAAGGACGGACATGTGGACATGAGAGCAGGGTGGAGTGTTGAAATGGCAAGCGACAGGGAGGTCTGGGTAATGCTTGCGGACTGACCGAAGGTGTTCTGCAAAGCGGTCACCCAGTCTGTGTTTGGTCTCTCCAATGTAGAGGAGACAACAATGTTGGTCGTGTAAACAGTATGCTAAATTACAAGTACAAGTAAATTGCTGTTTCACTTTGAAGGATTGTTTATGGCCTCGACCGGTGAAAAGTGAAGAGATGAAAGGGAAGGTGTTGCATCTTCCGTACTTCTCATGGGTAAGTGCCATGGGAAGGGAAGCACATCTGGAGATGATTAAGGAGTGGACCAAGGGGTCACGGTAACAAACAGTCCATCTGGAATGCTGAAAGGGAAGAGAAGGGAAGATGTGTTTTGCAGTGGCATCATGCTGGAGATGGCGGAAATGGTGGAAGACGATCCATTGAATTTGGAGGATAGTGGGGTGGAAGATGAGGAAAAGGAGAACCATATTGTGGTTCTGGAAGAAGGGGTACAGGTGAGAGTAGAAGTGCAGGAAATGGAGCAGACATGGTCAAGAGCCATGTCAACTGTGCTGTGGTGTGGTGGCGGTGGGGGCAATCCTTTGGTTGAGGAAAATGGAAGATATTTTAGAAGAACTGGCATGAAAGTTGGCATCATCAGAATAGATGTGATGGAGACAGAGAAACAGGGAGAATGGAAAAGTTGCAAGAAGCAGGGTGGGAGCAAATATAGTCAGGGTAGCTGTGGGATACCGTGGACTTATAGTGGATATTGGTGGAATGTCTATACCCAGAAATGAAAATAGGGAACTCAAGGAAGGGAAGGGAAGTGTCAAAGAATGACCATGTTAAAGCGAGGGAAAGTTAGAAATTGGAAATGAAGTTGATGAAATTTTCCAATTTGGGTTAAGATCAGGAAACGACAGCAATAAGTCACCAATGTACCAGAAAAAGAAGTGAGGGAGGGGATTTGAATCGGACCAAAACAAATAATGTACCACATATCCAATGAAAAACAAGGAGAGCTATGTCCCAAATAAAATTAGAAAATGCTGGAAAAATTCAGCAGGTCTGACAGCATCTGTGGAGAGGGAAACAGAGTTAAAGTTTTGAATCCATATGACTCTTTGTCAGAGCTAAAGAGAGGTAGAAATGTGATGGACTTTATACTGTTTAAGGGTGTCCCCCTTGTCCTCACTTTTCACCCCACCAGCCTCTGCATTCAAAGGATCACCATCCGCCATTTCCGCCAGCTCCAACATCATACCACCACCAAACACATCTTCCCCTCACCCCCCCATCAGCATTCCGTTGGAACCGTTCCCTCTGGGACACCCTGGCCCACTCTTCCAGCACCCCCTACACCTCATCCCCTTCCCACGGCACCTTCCCATGCGATTGCAGAAGATGCAACACCTGCCTTTTTACTTCCTCACTCCTCACTGTCCAAGGGCCCAAACACTCCTATTCAGGTAAAGCAGCACTTCACTTGCACCTCCTTCAATTTGGTCTACTGCATTCACTGCTCCCAATGCAGTCTCCTCTACACTGGGGAGACCAAACGCAGACTGGGTGACTGCTTTGCGGAACACCTTCGGTTTGTCTGCAAGCATGACCCAGACCTTCCTGTCGTTTGCTATTTCAACACACCATCCTGCTCTCATGCGCACATGTCTGTCCTTGGCCTGCTGCAATGTTCCAGTGAAGCCCAATGCAAATTGGAGAAATAGCACCTCATCTTCCGACTAGGCACTTTACAGCCTTCTGGACTTAACATTGAGTTCAACAACTTCACACCATGAACTCTCTTCTCGATCTTCACCCCTTTTTGACAATCCCTTTTTAATTTTTTAAATTTTAAATGTACTTATTTTTATTTTTATTCATTGTTCATCCCTTTTATTATCCCTTTCCCCCAACCACTGACCCCCCCACACCCACCCAACCCCCAAAAAGGGCTATCTGTTGCATGTTGTTCTTTCACAGAGTGCTGACCCTTGTTCTGCTATTCACACATTTTGCTTTCTTACCTTTATGCCACTATCAGCATCTTCTTTGTCTTGTGTCCATGACACCTTTGTCAACCTCTCCTTAGTCCCTACCTATCACTGACCTTCTATCTAGCTTCACCTGCTCCACCGCCCTTAAACAGTATAAATTCCATCACATTTCTAGTTCTCTTTAGCTCTGAAGGAAAGTGATATGGACTTGAAATGTTAACTCTGGTTCTCTCTCCACAAATGCTGTCAGACCTGCCGAGTTTTTCCAGCATTTTCTGTTTTTATTTCAGATTTCAATCATCCATAATATTTTATTTTTATCATAGCTAAATCCCATGCAGGTTCCAATTGCAGCATTTTTATTTGGAGGAAATGAATGAGAACATGGGGCAGAATCTTTGGCTCGGCGAGTGGGGGCGGGGCCTGCTCGCCGAGGCGTAAAAGGACGCGGGTTGACGTCAGGCATATGTCCCAACGTTACTGCGCGTCATTTATATTTTCAGTTTGGCGGGCGCACAGCTGAGTCGGCTGCATGCCTGCCCAACTGTCAAAGGCCTATTAAGGCCATTTAACTAACAATTAAAATAATTAATGGAGCTGCCTGTCCAACCTTAAGGTTGGCGGGCAGGCGAAGAGCCCAGGTGTCCTTCGCATTTTTCATGGAGCTCATCCACAGTTTCACATGAGGGGACATGATCTAAAGATTTTTTTCTCCTTTGTTAAACTTTAGAAACTTTAAACTAATCTCCCTGAGGCACCTCTGCGCCTCAGGGAGATTTCTGCGCTCTTTCGCGCACATGCACTACCGACTCAGGGACCCCGACCTGCACAGGGCTTCCGGGTCTGCATCACGCTGGGCGGGCCTTAATTGGCTCACCCACATAAAATGGCGGCGTGGACCCAATCGGGGGCGCTGATCGGGTCCGCGCCCACCTGCCCCCGCACAACCGCACCCCCCTCCCCGATGGGAGGAAAATGCTACCCATGGAGTCAAAGGAGAAATTGTTCAATGTGAGGATAAGTTTAGCCTGGCGGACAAAGATTGTAATGGATAGGGTCTAGTCGGGCCTCTGTTCAAGGAAGAGGAGAACCCTCAGGCCATCCTGATGAGGTGAAGACATATAGAGATTTTATATCCATAGTGAAAAGGAGAAGGTTAAAACCCGGAAACTAGGAACTGTTAAAGTGGAAGAGGGCATTGCAAGAGCTATGGATGTAAATGGATAGAAACTGGCCAAGGAGAGAAAATAATAGAATTGAGATAGGAGGACATCACTTCCTTGGGGCAAGAACAGACTGAGACTATGGGTCCAGCAGGGCAATCGTGTTTGTGGATCTTGGGAAGGAGATTGAAGCAGGATGTGTGGGGTTGAGGGACTATGACATTGGAGGCCATGGAGGGAAAATTCCCTTGGGAGCTAAGGCCAGGAAATAATAGCTTGATGTTCAGTGGTGGGATCATGGTCGAAGGGTAGGTAGGAGGAGGTTTCAGAACATTGGCATTCAGAAAACCAAAAGATTTGCCAAACAACGACAGTGCCTTCTTTGTAAGCAAGTTTAAAGACAATATTAGGGTTGCACCTGAGAGAACAGAGTACTGCAAGTTCAGAAGGAGGTAGGTCAGTGTTGAGTGAGTGGAGCAATGAAAAAATCTAGAGAGCATAAGCAGTCAGAGGGTGGAGTCTAGGTGGAACCAGAATTCTGAAGAATAAAGATATTGTTCGCATAAGCAATGAAAGAAGAGCTCAGCATGTACCAAGCTTGAAATTCATTGAGGTGGGGTGTAAGGGATGAAACTGAAGCCTTTGCTGAGAATTGATTGTTTGGGATCAGAGAGGGGAAGGGCAAAGGGGATAGTCAAAATACGACAAAGGGTAAGATTGGAAATGGGGTCAGAACAAAATGAAAGGATCCGAAGGGGCATTGATATGTTGAAGCTTGCCATTCTTGACACCCAAAAGAAAGAATAAAAGCATTTTGTTAAAACTCAAGATAAGCAAAGGATGAATTGGAATTGCAGACCAGATTACCTGTAAGATAAAGTGAGGTGGTGTTGATGAAGAGAGAGTTGAGAGTATGCATGTGGTCTCCTTCCAGGTGAAACAGTGATTTACATGTACTTCTTTCAAGTTAACTTCCTGGATGTGCTGCTCACAATTCCACATTGGGGAGACGAAATGCAGATTGGATGACCACTTTGCGGAACACCTCCATTCAGTCCACAAGTATGATCCCAGTAGAGCTCCAATCCCTTGACCATACAGTGGATAAATAGTGGTTGGGATTTTAACGGCCACCTGGTGATGGGGTGGGAGGCAATAGGGTTGGTAAAATGGCAGTGGAAGGCATTGGGAGGGAAGCCCGATATCGTCCCGCTACCACAGGATATTTTAAAAGGTGGGAACAGCTCTGGCTTGGATGGGGGTGGCCAATTAATCCAATAAATTGGCTTTTTAATCGCTATTTAATGCCTGTACCAGCATTTTACCAGATTCTCAATAGCGTGACCACCAGGTACATTGACGTGGCCTTCCGACGGCTACATGGGATTGGGCCTTCCTTCTCAGAGGCTTCATGTCCCAGAGGCCCCCCACCCACATTGAAACTGGCTCAGACAGTATCACTGGATGGTTCACCCCTCCAATTGCTGGGGCCTAATTGCCTGGCCCGTTAAAAAATTTATTATCCACCCTGTAAGTGGCAGGTGCCCTCTTCATTTTTATTTGTTTATGGGATGTGGGCATCACTGGCTGGACCAGCATTTATTGCCCATTCCTAATTGCCCTTGTTTAGAGGGCATTTGAGAGTCAACCACATTGCTGTGGGTTTGGAGTCACATGTAGGCCAGACCAGGTAAGGACAGCAGATTTCCTTCCCTAAAGGGCATTAGTGAACCAGATAGGTTTTTACAACAATGGTTTCATAGTCATCATCAAACTTTTTTTTTAAATTCCAGATTTTTTATTGAATTCAAATTGCACCATCTGCTATGGTGGGATTTGCACACAGGTCCCCAGAGCATTACCTGGGTCTCTGGATTACCAGTCTAGTGACAATACCACTATGCCTCCAGCTCCTTATCCCTGCAGCCTCAGCAGTGGCCACATTTATCAGTGGTGCTACTAAGGCTGCCAGGCTTGGAGAGGCACGCAGGTTGGTGTTCCAGGCTGCGGCCTCTTTATTGGTTGCCACCCATAAAATCTCCCCCACGGTTCTGGTGTTCATCCGCAGTGGAACCCAGATAAAATTGCAGATAACGTGCAGAAACATTTGTGGCCACTGTTTCTCAGTTGTCGTCTCCAATTGGTGCTTTTAAGTTGTGATTGGTGAATCACCCAATTTTCCCTTCTCAAACTCACTGCCTAATTGGTCTAGTATGTTGAGATATATGATGGTGTCTGTGTCAGGTATATTGTTTTCTATGGTTTGCTATGAAACGTATGGGCTTGAGCTGCCACCCACTGATGTTTCCTCAACAACAACAATTTGTATTTATATAGCACCTTTGTTCAATAACGCTCCTGTCAAGTGTGTTGGGATATAATAAAGTTTGAAACCAAGCCACTAAGGATAGTATTAGGGCAGTTGACCAAAAACATGATCAAAGAGGTAGGTTTTAAAGAACATCTTAAAGGAGGAAAGTGAGTTTGAGAGGCAGAGAGGTTTAGCGAGCGAATTCCAGAGGTTAGGGTCTTGGCAGCTGAAGGCACAGAGCAGTTGAAATCAGGGATGCTTGAGGCCAGAATTGGAGGAGTGCAGATATCTCAGAAGGTTGATGGGCTGGAGTAGATGGTAGAGATAAGGAGGACGAAAACCAAGGAGGCATTTGAAACAAGGATGAGAATTTTAAATCAGGGTTTTGCTTGACCAAGAGTCAGTGTAGGTCAACGAACACAGGGATGTTGCAACTTATGACATGGGCAACAGGATTTTGGATGGCCTCAAGAATATGGAGGGTAGAACATGGGAGTGTATTGGAATAGTCAAGTCTAGAGATAACAACGACTCATGAGCTGAGGTGGGGTGCAATCAGTTGATGTTATGGAGGTGGAAATAGGCAGTCTTAGTGATCGCACTGATATGTGGCCAGAAGCTCATCTTGTGAAAATCCTATAGGAAGAAAAAAGAAAGCCATGTTATGAGGTTTTCATAATGGAATATCTTCCCTTCAAAACTAAATGCCAATATAGGCACAGCAGTAGGCCATTCTGCCATTTGAAGCTGTTCTGCCATTCCATTAGATCATGTATCTGTACTTCAACTCTATTTACCTATCTTTGCCCTACTTCTCTTGTTATCTTTACCAAAGTAAAACCTCAGTCTTGAAAATTTCTTTTGACAGCAGGAGGGGCTTTCTCATGTTTCCAATTTCTTATTTTAGCACCTCTGACACTTCTGACACTCAATATCAAAATTCAGTAATTTCAGGTGAAGTATAGACTGAATTAATTGTAGGATAAAATACCCTTTCCTTTGACTCAGCAATCCACTTCAATTACAAATTCAGAAAAGTTATTTTATTATACCTGTACAGTCATGCCATTGGTTTGAAAGTAATGACTAATGCGGAAAATGGAAATGCCACACTGGCCAAGTAGAAGCACTTTTGAAGTGGGATTAAGGTATTCTATTAAGACATTGAGGGAGCTTTATCTTGCATTTAATCCATTCAGTATCTAATATGGGTATGCTTGCTAGGGTGAGAATAGGCAGAGTATTATCTCCATTAAATCCAATAGAGACCTGACATGGAAATACTCAATGCTTACAATCACAGCAAAAATGTTCTATTCCTTGAGCTTAATTTTTCTCTTCAACACTTGAATGGAAGTCCTTATCACAAGGTCGGAAAGAAAAGACGACAAAAGATTGTAGACAGATTTTGGGTTGATGGTGGGGTAAGTTAGGGCAGGGGCAGATGATGTTGCTGAGGTTAAAGTAAGTAGTCATAGTAATGACTGGGACATTGGCTTCTGGCTCAGCTCTCAAGCAGAGTAGCAAGGATTTATCAAAAAAATAATTTTTGAAGTATCTGCCTACCACTTAAGCAGATTTCCCTGCATTTTGACTGTTAACAATGAGAAATTATCAACGGTGAACATCTCTCCAAAGTAATGGTCAGCTTCCATTTGATAAAGTGGAAAACCTTTTGAAGTGTGGTCACTGTTGTTATGTTGGCAAATGTTGCAACCAATTTGCACACAGTTAGGTCCCGCAGACTGCAACGAGTTAGAAAACCAGTTAACTTTTTTTTTGGAGGTGTCAGTTGTGAGATAAGTATTGGCCAGCACAGCAGAATTCCTCTGCACTTCTTCAAATAATGCCTGGGGATATCGTACATTCATCTGAGCAAGTAGATGGTGTTTTGGTTTAATGTGTCATCTGAAAAATAGCACCTCTGTCAATGTGACACATTCTCAGTACTGCAGTGAAGCGTCAGCCCAGATTATGTGCTTGAGTCCCTAGAGGAGGGCTGATGCGTTTCATTCAAATGGATGAAAAATTGTGAGCAGTTTTTGCCTGATTTTACAAAAAGGTCTTTTTTCCTGCAAACCTCTTGCACTCCTGACATTGAAAAGAAAAATCTGAATCCTTATTATGAGTATCTCCATATCTTGTGATCATAAAGTGCACCAAAGGGTAGATGTTTATAAAAATTGCACAAAGATGAGAATTCCACAAGTAAAACCAGCATGACAGTACAATGTTTTGAAATTCCTACATGCTGTATCATTGTCCTCAGTTACCTGCATGCAGAGTTTCAACCCTAGGCATTTTGTCAAAAGGAGGTGGTAAGTGTAAACTAGGCACTTTCCCACAGATGGGATGATATTGAGGCAGACACCTGTTCCTCCCTCCAACCTGGATCACTCTTGCCCACTGTTGACAGCTGTATAAAGTGGTACTGGCAAAAACCGGGGAGTGGAAGAAAAGCAGAGAAAATGATTGAAATATCTTACAAAGTTATGGGAAATGTAGTGTGCAGACATTCATTATACTGATGTGCATTAGTTATTCAGGGAGCTTTAATTGTGGGGAGATGAGTGAAGGAATTTTACTAATCTGATTTCTTGTGCTGCTTCCATTTCTCTTGTTTATGTGCTGTGACTTTACTGGAAGTTTTTTCTGAATTATGAACTTTTATTATAACTATGTCATCTACCATCATTCTATCTTAAAACAACGGCACATTGCTGTTTTTTTTTGGGTCACCGCTTTGTTTCAGGGTAAAAGGAGCACTGACTCTAATTTCTGACAAACTAGTGCAATCAAAGTAAAATGCAACGCATGCATGACGTAAGATGCATGTCATATAATGGTGTAAGAAGAAAGAAACAGAGAAAAAACAAAGACCTACACTTATATAGCACCTTTCATAACCTCAAGATGTTCCAAAGCGTTTTACAGCCAATGAAGTACTTTTGATGTATCGCCAATGTTGTAATGTAAGAAATGTGGCAACCAATTTGCACATGGCAAAGCCTCACAAACACCAAATGATACTGACCAAATAATCTATTTTAGTGATGTTGATGAGGGATAAATATTGGTCAGGGCACCTAGGAAGACTCCTCCGACCTTCTTCAAAATAGTGCCATAAGACCTTTTATGTCCACATGAAAGGGCAGATGAGGATTCGGTTTAACATGTCCATCTGAAAGCAGAGAGAACCACTCTGTTTATTTTTTCTCTGAAAGCTATTAGCAGTTGGAAGACAACTCCTGGGTCACGTCAGTGCCTGTATATCACATTTTTCCTCAAAAGGAATGATGTGTTAATACACTCAAAAGCAGTTTGTTGTTGAGACATGTTAACTTGTCCTGCAAGAGAAAGAAATAAAATCAAAAAGCCAGCCTATCAGATTGAATTTTATTATTTATGTCGCTGGTTTATGTAGTTGTAATATTTGATAGACAGAAAAACAGGGTGGGAATTTTAACTCTCCCTTGTTTGGTAGAAACCAGGTGGGTAAGCAGCTAAAATAGCCTGTGCAACATCCCTCTGATTGCTGTTGCTTTCCTTTGGGTCCTGGTATTAACCTGCTCTTTCTTTGCAGGCAAGAGGAATCCTACGTGAAGGCAGACTTTACAAAGCGCAGACTTAGATGTCATCAGGGTCTGATTGCAATTTTAATGCAGGTCTGCGTAAAGAACCTCCTGTGGCTTCCCTGTCAGGCCAATCCTGCTGAGACCAGAAGCTATGAGATCCAAGTTTCAAGTTTAATTTTTTTTAAAAATTCCTTATTGTCCAGGAGAAACAGAATGCTCCTCCAGCTCCCATAAGGACACAATTGACCACTCCTGCAGACAGGCTTCTCTGTTTCTCCACTCCTCCCCCCGACAACCCAGACCTTCCCAAAATGATTACCTGAGTTTCAGGGACCTAACCGTCAGATCTCTAGCAGCAGCCTCCTTCTGTCCAAAATTCTGCTCCCACCCGGTGGCTGTGCAGTGACTCCTGACCAACGTCCAGTTAAAATTGCTATTGAATATTGTGGGAATGAATGTCGGCATCGATGATCAAAAACTACGTGAAGGCTTTTTCACGCCATAGGAATACCTTCTGGCCTGAATATTCCAGTCGGTGTGCGGGGGCGGGCCCTACTTGCCGATGCATAAAATGATGCGCGGTGACGTCGGGCATGTGTCCCGACATCACCACGCGTCATTCCAATCTTCAGCTTTGCGGGTGTGCACCGGAGTCGGCTGTGCACCCACCGAACTGTCAAAGGCCTATTAAGAACACTTAAAAACTAATTGAAGTAATTAACAGGACTGCCTGTCCAACTTTAAGGTTGGCGGGCAGGTGAAGTGCCCAGACGGCCTTTGCATTTTTCATGGAACCTTATCCACAGGCAGGATGAGGATTCATGAAGGCTTTATTAATTTAATAAATTGTTTCATGTGAATTGATAAACATGTCCCACCTCATGTGACATGTCACATGAGGGGACATATCTGAATAATTTTTTTTTTTTATTTATCAAATTTTTATGACTTTCCTTAATCTCCCTGAGGTTGCTCTGTGCCTCAGGGAGATTTCTGTGCTCTTCCCGCCCACAGGTAGCGCTGAGTGCTTCCGGGTGCATGTCACGCTGGGCGGGCCTCAATTGGCTCGCCCATGCAAAATGGCAGCGCCCAGCCGATCATGGGTGGTGATTGGCTGCATGACCACCCATGCTCGCTCCTGCCCAGCCCATCCGATGGGGAGAAAATTCTCCCCAATGTGAAATACTGTAGGTTGGGCTCAATAACATGAGATTAATATGGTGCAGGTTTTTCATTATTCTCTGTGGGAGAATTTCAGAATTTCCTCCTCTCTCAAGTTGGAAAGAGCTCATTAAGGTCTATAGTTTTGATTAATTAATGACTTCATAGTAAAGGCACCCTTAGGTAGCAATGTTCATAACATGATTGAATTTCACATTCAGTTTGAGGGAGAGAAGGGTGGGTATAAGACTAGTGTTTTAAACTTAAATGAGGGGAATTATGAGGGTATGAAGGCAGAGCTGGCTATAGTGAACTGGGAGATTAAGTTAAGGGATAGGTCAGTAGAGAAGCAGTGGCAGACATTTAAGGACAAATTTTATAATACTCAGCAAAGATACATTCCAGTAAGAAAGAAAGACCCTAGGGGAAGCACCCATGACTAACTAAGAAAATTAAAGATAGTATCATATTGAAAAAAAAGGCATACAGTTCAGTGAAGATTAATGGCAGGTCAGAAGATTGGGCAGAATATTAAAAAAAGCAATGAATGACTAAAGAATAATAAGAAGGGAGAAATTAGAGTATAAGGGAAAGCTAGCTGCAAATATTAAAAACAGATAGCAAGACTTTCTACAGGTATTTAAAAAAGGAAAAGAGTAAGTAAAGTGAGTGTTGGTCATTAGAGAATGATTCTGGGGAATTAATAATGAAAAATAAGGAAATAGTGGAAGAATTGAACAGATATTTTGAATCTTTCTCCACTGTAGAGGATACAAATAACATCCCAGAAATAATTGTGAATCAAGAAGTGAAAGGGAGGAGGAACTTAAAACAATTACAATCATCAGGGGAAGGGTGCTGAGGCAAATTTTAGAACTAAAGGCTGACAAGTCCCCAGACCCTGATGGATTTCATCCTAGGGTCTTAAAAGAACTGGCTGCTGAGATACTGGATGCATTGGTTTTAATTTTCCAAAAGTGCCTAGATTCTGGAAAAGGTCCCATCAGGTTGGAAAATAGTAAATGTAACTATTCCATTCAAGAAAGGAGAGTGGCAGAAAACAGGAAACCACAGGCCAGTTAGCTAAACATCTGTCATAGGGAAAATGCGGGAATCTATAATTCAGGAGGCTATAGCAGGATACTTAGAGAATCCCAATGCAATCAGGTAGAGTCAACATGGTTTTGAAAAGGGAAATCGTGTTTGTCTAATTTATTAGAATTCTTTGAGAAAATAGCAAGCAACGTGGATAAAAGGAAACCTGTGGATGTGGTGTACTTAGATTTCCAGAAGGCATTTGACAAGGTGCCACATCAAAGGTTACTACACAAAAGCTCATGGTGTAGGAGGTAACATATTAGCATCGAGAGAGGATTGATTAGCTAACAGGAAACAGAGAGTAAGCATAAATGCGTCATTTTTGGGTTGGCCAGATGTAATGACTGGAGCCACAACGATCAGTACTGGGGCCTCAACTATTACAATCTATATCAATGGCTTAGATGATGGAACAGAATGCATGGTTGCTAAGTTTTCTGATGGCACAAAGATAGGTAGGAAAGTAAGGTGTGGAGTGGACATAAGGAGTTTGCAAATGGATACAGATAGGTTAAGTGATTGGGCAAAAATTTGACAGATGGAGTATAATATGGGAAAATGTGAACTTGTCCACTTTGTCAGGAAGAATAGAAAAGCAGCAAATTATTTAAATGCAGGGTGATTGTAGAAGTCGATGGTACAGAGGAATCTGGGTGTCCTGGTACATGAATCACTAAAGAGTTAGTATGTAGGTACAGAAAGCGATTAGGATAGGCAGGCAAATGAAATGTTGTTGTTTATTGCAATGGGAATGGAATATAAAAGTAGAGATGTTTTGCTACAGTTGTATTGGTGATACCACATCTGGAGTACTGTGGATAGGATTGGGCTCCTTACTTAAGAAAGGACATAATTGCATTAGAAACATTTCAGAGAAGATTCACGCGACTGATTCTGGGATGGGGGGGTGGGGTGGTCGGGAGGCGGTATGGTTATCATAGGCGAAAGGTGAGCCTGTATTCATTGGTATTTAGAAGAATGGGAGGTGACCTTATTGAAACATATGGGGCAAAATCCTAGAACTCCCTTGCTAACAGCATTGTGTGTGTTCCTACAACAAGTGGACTGCAGCAGTTCAAGAAGGCACCATTACCTTCTCATAGGCAATTAGGGATGGGCAATAAATGCTGGACTAGTTAGCAACGCCCACATCCCATGAACAAATTTTAAAAAATCCTGAGGGGGCTTGACAGAGTGGATGCTGAAACCATGTTTCCTCTTGTGGGAGAGACTAGAACCAGGGGACACAGTTTAAAAATAAGGGGCCTCCCATTTAACATGGAGTTGAGGGGAAATGTTTTCTCGCAGAGGGTCGTGAATCTGCGGAACTCTTTCCCAGAGACCAGTGGAGGCAGGGTCATTAAATATGTTTGAGCCAGAGGTAGATAGATTCTTGACTAGCATGGGAATCAAAGCGTACTGGGGCCAGGCAGGAAAGTAGAATTGAGGCCACAATCAGGTCAGCCATGATCTTATCGAATGGTGGAGCAGGCCCGAGGGGTCTACTCCTGTTCCTAATTTTTATATTCCTATGTTTTACATAATCTTTTGTATGTATTACAATCCCCGCAAAGACAATTAACCTTTTAAAAAAAAAAGAATCCCCACAATGCCAACAGAAAGAAAATTGCTGGACAAGAATTCACTTTATGAAACTTATATTGTAACAAACCAACTAAAATCAACATAATTCAAACATTAAACAGATGAAGGATATTTCAAATAAAAAGGTAAATTTCATTTTAAATATTCGATACAACAAAGTTACCCCTCACGCAGTTACAAGCACTCACATTACTTTCCACGCAGGTGTGGCATCATGTGTAATCTCACAGTCTTTCCAACTTAATCTTTATTTTGTCGGATCTCTTACTTCCCATCAAATTGTTCCAGCCCTTGAGTTGCATTCACCGGCAGCCATATGCCATCGAAAGTAAGTCCCTTGGCATGGTTACCACCAACAAGGCACACGTCTACGAACCCTCTCTCACTTGTGTCATGACAGTCATGATGGCACAGAATCCCCTCTCCGAACCCTTCAAACAGTTTGTACCTGGGTCTGGTGGGCTCTGGCAACACTTTAACAGCAGCAATGGATATTGTCACAATCCCTCGCTCTTTCTGTCTTCAGTGTTCTGTCCTTTCCAACTGTATAACACACACAGTAACACAGTCTCTGCTCTATAATCAGAGACTGCTTGACCACCAGGATCTGTTTGAAGACTGCCAAACAGGAAACTGTTCCATTCAGAGAGAGCCTTGCTTGCTTTCTCTTTGCAAAAATGCCCAGTTTTCTGAACTGTTGAACAGAAAAACAGGCTGATACCCAACCCCACTGGAATTGGCTTTCTATTTACCCTTTGCTTCTTAGCTATTCATCCCCATGGCAACCCCAGGTCACATGTGCATTTCTTGGAACACAAGAAGTCACAATCAGGAAACCAATTAACTCTCTTTCAAAATAATCCCTGGCACATTTTGTTCTTAGAGAGACATCACACAAAAGGAAAAACAGGCTTTCCCCACATCACATACTGCATAGGTCATCACATACGGCATAGGCTTGAGGTTCTCAATGTTCTTTTCTTACTTCATACTTATGTTCTAAGGTATTTGTTATGGTTTTTATAATACTGTTCTAACTGTTGCCCCTCCAGCCTAAGAATATTTTAAATGCAATATCTGGTATTTGCCCAAAGGATAGAGAATGCAACATGGAAGGCAAACCTGAGGCATGCTGCACCACTCCCAGTGTGGCAACAGTGGCATGTTGGTCTAAATAAACTGATGAAAACCATTTAATCTCATGTGTAATTTTTAGTGCAGTTTCTTTTCCCCTGAAAATAACTATGACACAGAACTAGATAGCAGTGTGACAACAGAAAAATGTCATTTTAAATTATTGTGTGATGAATTATTCAGTTTATTATTGAGCTGTGTCTTTCAGTGCAAATATCCATATACAAAATATCTTCTTGTCTGTAGCATATAGGCTGAATTGTGTGGGAGAGTAACACTTCAACATGCTTAGCATTAAACTGCATTAACGTTTTTTCTATATTTATTAAATTGTGCTAAAAGTGATGTAGATATTTCTAAAACAAAAATTCCTTTGTGATTTAATGCTAAATTAGTCAGACCACACTTAGAGAGTGCTGTGTAGCATTTTTGTCTCCATGTTATTCAAAGGATATGGAAGAATAAGAGACGTTGCAAAAAAGAATTGGAAAAATCCTACCAGAACGAATAGGATACAACTATCAGGAAAGACTGAACAGGCTCTTTTCTCTAAAAAGAGGAGGTTGAGAGGTGACCTGATAGAGACCTTTAAAATTATGAAGGAGTTAGATAGGGTAGAGACGGAAAAGATGTGGAGAGTGGAAATTTTTTTTTCTCTCTCTCTTGTGGAGAGTCCGAAACTAGGAACCATAAATATAAGTCACCAATAAATTCAATAAGCAATACAAGAGGAACTTTTTACTCACAGAGTGGTTAGAATGTGGAACTTGCTACCATATGGAGTAATTGAGGTGAATACCATACATGCATTTAAGAGGAAGCTGGGTAACACATGAGGGCAAAAGGAATAGAAGAATATGTTGAGGGGAAGGAGGAGGATCTTGTGGATCAGTTGGGTTGAATGGCTTGTTTCTGTACTTCTATATATTGTGCCTTGTAATGATCATCTGTTTACAAATGTTCTTTTTCATTCCAGCTAGCATGCCTGCTACCTATATTTGCCTTTATAAGTTTGGTATCCAGCTGTATTGAAGGGTACTTAACTCTGACTTTTCTTTATTAAGAAATCAGATGAATTGCTAAGGCGGGTAATGCACACCACCAAAGATCAGAAGTTAAGAAGGGAGGTGGAAAGAATCTTGAAACATACTAATAAGAACAGTAAAGTGTTCTGCAAATATATCACTGAGAAGGAATTGTCATTGTGTAATGGGACCCCTGAGAGGGGGGATGGTGTTGATGAGTGATGGGAGTGGGGGTGCGTGGGCACAAATAATGGGTACAACTGCAACCGTACCTGGGTCTCCAGCTCAAGGGACAAAAAATTTATGTTTCCTATTAAATCATTTAAAAAAAAACTCATATAGGTACAATGTCTCAAATCTGGCTGTCCAAAAACCAGAGTTGTGCAAAAACCGGATATTTTTAGAATATGCCATGCATCGATTTAATTGAGTAAAATAAAAGATAATAACTTACCTGGACAATTCGGCTAGGTGCTTCATTGGCACGGTGTGGCACTGGACCAGTTATCCACTTCACCATTTGCACGCCAGTTTATTCCCACACTCCTAGTGACCCTTGACCCCACCTGACCTGGCTTGGCCCGAACTGCCCATGCTCCAAACCATACGATCTGAAATCTGGCAAGATCCAAAATCCGGCATGGCCTCAGTCTCAAGGTTGCCAGTTTTTAGATAATCTATAGTAGATTTTGAAATTGAGCTCATTGGCAACAAAGCTCGTTATAAAAGGTTGGGCCCCAGTGATGGTGCCACAAATTTCTCTTCACTATCTTGTTTGGGATACATGACAAATACTTCACATCTATGTTCACAAAAGACATGGTGGATAGCTGAAATGTGGTGTACAAACACTTTGAGAAAACTTTTGACAGGGTAACGCATTAAGAGGTAATTTGAGATAAAGGCATATGCAATTAAGGCCAAGGTAAAATATTCAGAGATTAAAAATCAGTTAATTTGCTTTTCAGTGATGTTGGTTGAAGGTAAATATTGTCCAGGTCACATGGGAGAACTTCCCTGCTCTTCTTTAAATAATGCCATGGGATCTTTTAGATCCACATGAGAGGGCAGACAGGGCCTCAGGTTAAATGTCTCATCTGAAAGATGACACTTCCAAAAATGCAGCATCCCCTCAGTACTGTATTGCAGATGGGCAATATGTGTGGCATAGTGACAGTAATATGCATTCACATAACACCTTTAACAAGTGAAAGTATCACCAAACACTTTTTAATGGGGGAGAAAAAGAAATGGATACCAGAACTTGATGGGAGAGACAACTGAAAGTTTGATTGTAGGAATAAATGGTGTGAGAGGGGACACAAGGCTAGAGAAGGTTGCAATCGTAGGGGTGGAGCAAGAGCATGGAATGATTTGAAGAACCGCTTAGAGTCTAGGAGACAGTGAATTGGAATTGGATGATGTGTTATGGTACTTGATGCACAAAAGGATATAGTGACAAGAGTTTTTAATAAGTTGGAGTTTATTGAGTGTAGGACAGCAGGTGGCAAAGTGGTTGTTAGAGAAATCAAATTGAGTGGTGACAAAAGTATAGATAAAGGTTTTGATGGCAGTGGGAGGCGAGGTAAAGACAGAAATGGGTGATATTTTGTGGAGATGGAAATAAATAGCCTTGATGATAAGAGGGAGATGGGGATTTATAGCACAGGCAGAATGTCAAGATTTTGCTGGCATAAAATGTTCTTGAAGAACGTGGGAAAAATACTTAATAAAATATTTCCTTGCCATATAATCACATATGTATTTCATCCATCCGCAATGTAATATCAATGCTGACAAATAAAACTGCTGACCAACTTCCCAAAGCAATCAACAGCTTCTATCAAGTAAAGTGGAAAACTTCTACTTTGAAGGCGGCGAGATAAAGAGAAAGAAAGATAGAAATAAAGAAAAATAGAAAGGAGACTTGCATTTATATAATACTTTTCACATCCTAAATATGTCCCAAAGCAGTTCATAGTCAATGGATTACTTTTTGGAGTGCAGTTATTGTCATGTAGGTAAACCTATCAGCACCTTCCCAATATAGCAATATAATTGGTGACCATTTAATCTGTTTTTGGTGGTGTTAATTGAGGGATAAACGTTGACCAGGACATTAGGAGATTTCCATTGCTTTTCTTCAATTAGTGCCCTGAGATTTTTTTTATGTCCCACCTGAACACATAGAGTCTCAGTTTAATTTCTTATCTGAAAGACAGCACCCCCAACAATGCTGCATTTTTTCAGCTTTGCACTGAAGTGTCAGTCTAGATTATTTACTGAAGTCTTACAGTAAGATCAGAATCCACAGCCTTCTTAGAAATGAGAGTTCTACAGCTGAACCAATCGGAAACCTGTATGACATTTAGAGTTAAAATGAAATATACAACATGGAAATAGGCCAGTTTGTTTTGATCTTTCTCCTCCTTGAAACAGTTTCCAATTCTTGAAACAGTTTCCAATTCCCCTATTATAGAAACCACCTCATTGATATTGTAGGACAGTTTCAATAATAACAGAACAGACAGCAAATATGCAGTTGTTCTGATGTCTGAAACAATTGTTCTAAAGTCACAAACTGTGACTATTTTATTCAATCTCACTACCTTCCTGAAACCACTTCTTTGGCCAGTTAGACATTGGGAGTAAATGCTTTAGCCACTCCGCCCACCAATAGCTGTAGTTCTTTTCTGACTCATACAACAGGTTGTTTGATGTCATTGGAGGCACTGCTGCCATTTGATGCCCATTTCAAAAGCACCTATTTTGGTGCTATGTACTGCCTATGAAGTGCTGCTTTGTTTACATTTGTAGTTTTCTACCAAATTTAAATAGGCCATTGCTAATAAAGTGTGCATGAAAATGAGCTATTATTTTTATTGCTTGAGTGGAATGATAATGAGCTGACTGGTACCAACTGGTCTTATGTCATGATGTTGAATGGTTTGGAGTAACTAAAAGTAGCTGCTGGCAGGATTGTTTTACCTCTAAACAATATCTTCAATTGTACATTCCTGTACATGGTGCACTTTATCATATATAGGCCCTGTTGCAACATCTAGAGGAGAAATTGCATGAGGTATATCCTTGGATTGCATGATTGTCTGTTTTCGTACTTCCTGTTTCAGTAATTTTATTAGCCTTATGGGATGTGCAATTGCTTTCAGTGGTTTATGTAACATATCTGTTAACCATAATTGAATTGAAATTTCACTATCATTTGACACATTTGTTAACCAGTAATAATATTTGCATTTATTTGGCACCTTTCACAACCTCAAGGCATTCAAAAATGTTTTATAACAATGAAGTTCAGTATACTTTAAGCAAGTAAACAAATCCAATAAAATAAGAAGTGTTAATTAGAAATATTCCGAAGAGCAACAACTGGCTGTCTGGTCAGTGAAAGATTACTAAATGAAAAAATAAAAATGCTCATTCACAATAAAACAATTTCCTTCATTAATCATGTACAATGTACTCTGTAATATACTCTACCCATTCATACAATCACCTATTTGGGGAAAACAACCTTAAACCTCAGCGAAAATGAAGTTTCTACCTGATTACTATAAGTAATCAAGAAAAACTCCAGAATATTAATCCAAATTTACAACCTGATCTGATTTATTACATTGCTCAGATGACGTATTCATGGTCACAGTAGCACATGACAATGTGTACTGTAATTGATCCTCTGTGCTTAGCTTAATCCGAATAAATTTCAATCTCATTCTTAAAAAGATATTTGTCTTCTTTAGAGTTAATCAGCAATGCATAAATTTGACTTTGCTGAAATTCTATTTTGTGGATCTGTTACTCTTTAGGAAGTTTACAGGCTTGATTGAATTCAAGGAGGACGGCTGTTCAGAAAACCAGAATTTTAAACCAATTCAGAATTTTAAACCAAAATTACCTGACATTATCATCTAAGCATTGCAGTCACTTTTAACATAATAAATAAAAATGATAATTATTTGTGACTGGTTTGAAAATGAATTCTGTTGAAATGTAATCTTTAAAATGACCTATGTGAAGTTGATTATGTGACATTAATTTGATATTTTTTGTCCTACAGTGTATTTGTTCCCTTTTAGAAACCTTTACATAATTCTGTGCAGCATGATTTCCAACAATGGTAGAAGTGACAACTGCAATTGTATTCAGTTTTTTTCCCCCAAAAATGATATTACAGACCATTCAAGTGCAAAGCTGGTAAAACTGGGGCTCAAAGCAGATTAGGAGGTGATGTGAAATTCAGCCAAAAAGTTATTTTTAATTCATTCTGGAGGTGCAGACATTGTCAATTAGATCAGACTAGGTTGTAACTTAATTGCCCATCCCTAATCACCCTAAAACGGTGGTGGTGAACCACCTTCTTCAACAACTGCAGTGTGCTCAATCCCACATGCTATTAGGTAGTGGATTGTGCCATGTATACACGTTCAAATTTTAAAGGGACACAATAGAATTTCTGCACACGTCCACGTTCACATTGTGAAATGCTTACTCGATTTTTTAGAGAATACAGTCGAAAATAGTATCAGAAGTTGCGTTTATATGTACTGCAAACGCCAGATTATTTTTACATTCATTTCATTCCAACAAGCAGAACTTCAATTATTTTAGGAAACAATTTAGGAAATTTTAGACAGAATGGGACGTACAATTGAGTTAAAATGTTTTTAGAATTTAGGATATTTTAACCATTGAATTTGACATCTTGAAAATTGCTGGTCAACGTTTCAGCATTCAACCAGCTATCTGTAGTTTCTGTTGTTTCTTCGAGTCTAGGTCTTTAATGGCTCTCAGTAGGTGGCAGTAGAGCGGTGCCAGCATGGTAATATTACACCTTAGCCGCAGCAACATGGCAAGTCAAGCACTGCATCACTTTAAAAGCAGCCAAATGGAAACTCGCTTATATTTTATTATTTTATATTCATTGTTTTCGTGTTGACTCTAGATTTGGTCGTGGTCGGGATGATATGGTGGTACCGGTGATGGAGGGGGGGGAATGTGGGGTCGAGGACAATAACGCGGTGATTTATGTTTTGAGTTGCTTATTTAAAATACAATTTTGCATCAATATTTCAGAAAGTTTAAAATATCACCCATGCTTTTCTGCATCCCAGCTAGCTGTAAACAAGCACACCCCCCCCCCCCCCCCAAAATTTCGCTGGCCATCAAACAGAATAATCCAGGGACTCCTGCCTGTCAGCACAGATGTTGTTTACAACGATTCACGGATCGACGAAACATGCTGAGTCTGTGCTTCCTACATCACTGTGTTTATACGTTTTTGAATTCTAAATCAGTTCTGAATAAATTATTTTATGCAACTCAGCCCCCTCTCCCCCCCCCCCCCCCCCCAATCAAGGGTAGAGTGTTGGAATTTAATTACTTGTAAACATGCCCGCGCGCCATTTCCATGCGGCTTCGTGCTCCAGCAGCTGCATTTACACCTGAGTGTGAAATATGTGATATTTACGGAATAGTTTTAAAAAAAAATACGGGGCAACGTGTTGTTTTTCTTTGCGAATGGCAAGAACATGGTGATGACACCTGGGGTACGTGCAATGCAGAGAAAATTGCGGAGGTTGGGATTTGAATGTTAAACCCGCAGTTCTGCATCACAAACTTGCAGCATTGCTTTTCTCAAGAGACAGAAATATAGACACATTATTAGTGGTAATATCAATAACGAGCTGAAACTGCATCATCTCGAGAGGAAAGCTGCGATGTGATTTTAAACGTTTTGCTACCCACACCCCCATGAAAGTTGTATCAATCAATTTATTTATTACACACACGCGCGCGCGCGCTCACCTATTCCGGGTAGTTCCTTTTTTTAAAAAAAAATTGAGCCCAATTAGTTTGGTTTATTTTGAGACAGATTTTGTAAATGGTTTTAAATTTAGCCACACGTGCTTCCTTGCAAAGGAAGAAAACAAATGCATTTTAAAGAAATGAATCCTAATTTGAAGGAAAAAATAAAGTACAACTGGAGGGACATTTTATGGCCTTATTAGCTTTATGAATAGTAATGAATGGCGGCTACATCTCTCTGTTACTACGTTGCATAGCTATGGGACTAGCGAGCTTTAGGAAGGGAAGTGGACAAGGGGAGTGGGTGAGTTAGAGCCGGGAGGGGGGGGTGTGGCGAGGGGGGAATGATTGACATCTTGTTCGCGCAGGGCTGGGGGCTGGGGTCGGGGGGGGGGGGGGGGGGGTAGAAAGAACGCAACAACATTCCAAAATAGAACGTAAACAAGAGAGTCAATGGCCAATGATCGGCATGAGACAGGAGGGGGGCGGGGTCGCTGCGCAAGCGAGCGGGTGGTTGGCTTTTGGTGCGCGCGAGCGCTCCCTCCCCCTCCTCTCCCCTTCCCTTCCCTACCCCCGGCGTACCCGTGCGCGGGTGCGCGCTGAAGGGAGAGATAGTGGGACCGATTGAGGACGAGTTGTCAATCGCGGCGTGCGCGCGCGTCACATGCCGAACGGGAGCGAGCCGGCGCGTGGAGAGAAGGAGGAGGAGGGGGGAATTTTTTTTTACTCACATCGAGCTGCGCGCTTCTTGTGGCTCGGGTATTGGAGGCGGAAAAATTAATAGGCGGTTTTTCAAAAAAAAATTTAATAGAACTCCGTAAAGTAGTCCCAAGTGCGTCGTGTTGTTTTTTTTTTCTTCTTTTGTCGGTGGGAGAGCAGCTGTTGTTTCCCCCCCCCTCCTCCTCCTCTCCCCTCCCTCTCTCCTCTCTATTTGTTGGGTAATTTAATTTAATTTTTGAACCCTGTCAGGGTGTCCGTTCCCTCTCTCTCTGTCTCTCTCACGATGGCGAGTCCGCCTGAGCCCAGCTCTCCGAGCGCCGAGAGCTTCTCGGACGTGAGGAAGGTGGGTTACTTGAGGAAACCCAAGAGCATGCACCGGCGCTTCTTCGTGCTGCGGGCTCCGAGCGAGCTGGGGCCGGCCCGGCTCGAGTACTACGAGAACGAGAAGAAATGGAGGCACAAGGCGGGCGCTCCCAAGCGCTCGGTCCACCTGGAGAGTTGCTTCAACATCAACAAGCGGGCCGACTCCAAGAACAAGTACCTGGTGGCCCTCTACACCCGGGACGAGTATTTCGCCGTGGCCGCCGACAGCGAGAGCGAGCAGGAGAGCTGGTACCAGGCGCTGCTGGAGCTGCACAACCGGGGCAAGGTGCCCGAGGAGCGGGGCGAGCGCGACGGCGGGGTCCCCGCCGCCTCCTCGTCCGCCGCCGCCGCCGGCAGCCTGGCGGCGGGGGAGGAGAGCTACGGGGAGGCCAGCCCCGGGCCGGCTTTCAAGGAAGTTTGGCAAGTGGTGCTGAAGCCCAAAGGCTTGGGGCACACCAAGAACCTGGTGGGCATCTACCGGCTGTGCCTGACCAACAAGACCATCAGCCTGGTGAAGCTCAACTCGGAGGCGGCGGCCGTGGTCTTGCAGCTGATGAACATCCGGCGCTGCGGCCACTCGGAGAATTTCTTCTTCATCGAGGTGGGCCGGTCAGCGGTCACCGGCCCCGGGGAGTTTTGGATGCAGGTGGACGACTCGGTGGTGGCGCAGAACATGCACGAGACCATCCTGGAGGCCATGAAGGCGATGAGCGAGGAGTTCCGACCCCGCAGCAAGAGCCAGTCGGCGTCCAGCTCCAACCCCATCTCGGTGCCCCTCCGCAGGCACCTCAACAACCCGCCGCCCAGCCAGGTCGGGCTGAGCCGCCGGTCGCGGACCGAGAGCATCACCGCCACCTCTCCCGCTGGCAAGCACAACTCGTTCCGGGTGCGGGCCTCCAGCGACGGCGAGGGCACCATGTCCCGACCGGCCTCCGTGGACGGCAGCCCGGTCAGCCCGAGCGCCGCCCGGACGCACTCCCACCGACACCGAGGTGGCTGCAGGCTGCATCCACCCCTCAATCACAGCAGGTCTATCCCCATGCCATCCACGCACTGTTCCCCGTCAGCTACAAGCCCCGTCAGTTTGTCCTCCAGCAGCACCAGTGGCCACGGATCCACCTCCGACAGCCTTTTCCCTCGGCGTTCCAGCGCCTCCATCTCAGGCTCACCCAGCGATGGGGGGTTCATTTCTTCAGATGAGTACGGATCTAGCCCTTGTGATTTCAGGAATTCCTTCAGAAGCGTCACTCCAGATTCCTTGGGACATACTCCTCCTGCAAGGGAGGAACAGGAGTTAAATAATTACATCTACATGGGGAAACATTCTAGCCTGGCTCCAAGTTGTCAGAACAGGGGGAGTCAAAGGTGGACTCCAACCAAAGCTGAAGATACAGACTCAGATAAGGGGTTTAGGAAGCGGGCTCATTCATCAGGTACTTCGCCACCCACAGTGATGCACCAAAAGACCTCTTCTCAAACGTCCACTGCCTCCTTTGAGGAATACACAGAGATGACACCATCTTACCCTGGCAATCGTTTATCATCCAGTAAAAATTCTGCTTTTGTACCTACTCACTCATATCCTGAGGAGTGTTTAGATCTTCAGTTGGGAGAAGGTAGGCGTTACAGCCAAATGGATGATGGTTATATGCCAATGTCACCTGGAGTAGCTCCTATACCCAATAAAAATGACTATATGCCAATGAGCCCAAAAAGTGTTTCTGCCCCACAGCAGATTATTAACCCACGCCAGCACTCTCGAAAAGATGGTTATATGATGATGTCACCTAGTGGCAGTTGCTCACCAGAAAATGTGAACTATGGAAAAATATGGACTAACGGAGGGAATTCTAAGCTGTCTGTTGAGAGTAATGATGGGAAATTGTCATGTAGTGATTACATAAATATGTCCCCTGCAAGTTGCTCAACAACAAGCACTCCACCAGACTGCTTCTTCAATCCAGTTGAAGAACCTCATAAACCTGTTTGTTCGTACTTCTCTTTGCCTCGCTCCTTTAAACATGTACATAGAAAAAATGATGAGTCCCCTTTACGAATTGCTGTAAATTCAGGCCGCCTGTTGTATGGTGAAGATTCTTCTTCTTCTACCAGCAGCGATAGTTTAGGAGGACAAGATGGCGGGCATCATACAGTTAACCCTGTTAAAAAAGAATTGTATGTACCGATGAAAGGTAAACTTGTACGACCCACTAGGCTGTCACTTGATAATACTAAGGCAAGTACACTGCCCAGAACACGAGAGCATCCCCTTCCTGCAGAGCCAAAAAGCCCAGGCGAGTATGTAAATATTGAATTCAGTGATAAAAACTTTTCTTCTAGTTCATTATCTCTCATTGAGCCCTCTTCAGTTGGAGGCATTCATCCTGTTCGACAAAGGCCATCCATGTCAGAATACATGAACATGAATTTAAGAATAGACGCTTCCAAGTTTGGTTATGTATCAAAACCCGCAGTGGACGTCACCAGCTCTGTAACTGCCTGCACATCCAGCATTTGCAGAAAAGATAGAGGGCAGGCTAGCTGTGATTATGTTAGCATGCAGCTAGTTACCACCTGCCCAGACTTACTGGAATCATCAGTGAGTAACTATACAGAAATGACAGTTGGTGGAGGTATAACGTCTTCCATATCCGTTCTACCTCGGGCAGAAGAGAGCTCTTTGAACACTGTTTCTGATGTAGTGGCTGGTCCTATGATAGACCAGATTTCCGGGAGGAGTGCCTTTACTGTGCTTAATCTTGTCCCCAATCGGAACCAAGGTGCCAAAGTTATCCGTGTTGATCCTCAAGGAAGAAGACGACATAGTTCGGAGACTTTCACTTCCACAGCCAATGTGACTGGCATGACCCTATCTTATGTTGATCACATTAAACGACATAGTTCAGTGTCCTTTGAAAATGTGTGGCTTAACAAACCAGGAGATTCTCTGGCTTCAAGTGCCAAAGACCAGCCAAATGATGCCACGGTGCAGAATGATTGTGAGAATGTTATGAATTACATTGATTTGGACTTGGTAAACGATTTTAACAACAAAGACTGGACCTCCTCTCAGCATGTAACCGCTCATCAACCTCATGGAAGTACTTCTGGTGGTGATGATGATCTGAATTCATATGCAAGCATCACCTTCCAGAAGCCAGATGAAATCAGTAAGCCTACAGAAAGGGAAGGTAAGGGCACAGATCTAAATGCTAATAGTCATTTCACTAATTTCTAATATTTTGCTTTATGAACTTTTTTTTTGTTCTTTATTCAGCATTCAAAATTCCATGTTTTATCATTGCCTACAAAAATGCATTTCTGTATTCTGTACATGAGGGCACAAAAAAGTTTACAGTAGAATGTTAGCTGCTGAAGTAGCTTTATTAAACAAAACTTAAATGGTTTCTTGTAAAATTTGGAATCTTGATTGAATAATTTATGAAATTAGGATTCTTAAGTGCATAATTTTCAGATTGTCATAGGGAAATATGTATCTAAATTTAAAGCTTTATTTACAGCACGATCACTTCTTGAGTACCATCCTTTGTCCAATCTGTTTGAAAGTTTGCATATCTGCAGTTCCACTAAATGGACTCCACTAAATAGCTTGGTTGTGCGTTGTACTTCATCACCATTGTCAACATCCTTCCATCTACATAAGATGATAGACGTGCAGCAGATCAGGTTCGTTGGGGAAGAGGGGTAGCTTCGTAAGGTGCGTTTTTGCTCATTGCCGAAGAGATCAATCCCTGAGAGGTAGTTTCTGCCACAAGTGCTGCATATGAAGTGGTTATCGGGTGTCATTGTGGGTTGTTTTCGGTGTTGATACCTGGTGCTAAGCCTCTCTAGCCACTGATTGTCATGGTAGCGCATGTTGGCCCATAGGTGATGTTGGCATTTTCCTCTTGTCAGCTAGTGTCTTCCAAGTGCAGGAATTGAAGTTTAGGGCCTTCATGTCACACGTGCAAGTATCCTTAAAGCAGAGCTTTGGTCGTCTGGCTCCAACTATGTCGCCATACAGAAAATCCTTTGGTATGCAACTGTGTTCCATCCTGCAAATGTGCCTGAGACAGTGAAGTTGTCTCTGCTTAATGAGTGCCAACATACTTGGGAGCTTTGCAATTGAGAGGACTGCCACATTTATGATTTTGTCCTATCACAAGATGCCCATATTGCGCTGCAAACAGTGAAGCTGAAAGCTGTTGAGCTTCCTTTCTTGATAGGCTATATATCAAAAAAAAACTGATCCTGAAGATTATTTACTTAATTTCAGTATTCTGTTGGGCTCCATCTAATTCTTGTCTGGAAATAAAGCAATTTTCCAAATGTTATTGCTGTAGAATACATTTCTCCCAAGAGCTAAGATTTATATTTTTTTACGTGCAAATCCTGCCTTCTGAATTGAGCAGGAGAAACATGAGCTTCCAGGATTGGTTGCTTTGGTTGCAGGAATTGTTTTGCAATTGAGAATATGTATTTTCCAGTTCGGTCTATTAATGGAATTTTGAGTACTCAGCAAGAGTTGGTTTTGAATTAGTCAATTCCAATGAGAGTTGCTATTTTGGAGCCCCTGGCGTGAAAGGTGAACAGCATTATGTTAAGGGCCAGTGTCCTTGGCTTATCAGTTTAGCTACATGATCAACATTACAGAGTTTGTAAGAAGCTATAAAAGATTTTGATAATTAGAAAGCAAGACCTGGTAGTTCCAATCGTCACTCCCTGTGACTTGGCAGGAACACAGTAGAGCCCTGTAGATTTCCTTGTATCATGCTTATAAAAATAGTGAAATGTCTGCAACATTTATTGAATATTTTGGAGAAATCTATGGAGCCACTGAGCTGCCTTCATGGTTTGGCAGACTGTTATTTCACCACAAATACACGTCACTTAACCTATTTTGACAACTGAAGCAGCATTACTGTAGCAAAATAAGTTGTCTGTTTAGCAAATGTGAATTAAGAAGTTTCCTGAATCCATACATTTCTGTGATGTAATGATTGAAGGGGAGGATAGGCTTCAAGAATGCATCATTGAAAACATAAACCGGGACACAGTTGAAGTTTTTGTAAAGTAACTCATATCTTCTGGAGAGATTTCAAAGGATACTTTTGGAATCTAAAGAGTGCATGTATTAATGTATGTGGATCGTAGACTACAATTAATGAGGAAGATTGTTATTTGTGAAGAAGAAACTTAGAAGTAAATTTTTCAGCACAGCATGATGAAGCTAGCATGAGGAGATGCTGGGGTAGAAATTGAGCCGACTTGCACACGTTTGGCTTGTACTGACAGAGAATTGAGTGAATGCCTCATACCAGGAGTTACAATAGGGTGTCTGTGTGGAAATCTGAATAGGGGAGTGCAGAAAGGAGGAACGAATATCCAATCTATTGGTATACTATAAATCTTCTAATAAAAAATGTTTCTTCTGAAAGGTAATAGGCAGAAAATGCTCTAATACAATTATAAGATTACTGCTTTTCTGAGTTACCCCAACACATGAACGTCAAGTTGGAAAAGGCTGCCATATGTGGATAGTTAATGTCATCCATTGCTTCATCATTTTGTCTGTTAAGGACAAAAACAATGAATTTTCTCTGGTCATGCTGCACGGATAGATTTTGCACTCATGAACAGCGTTGTCTACTGGAAGAAGAATAGATCTAAGATATGATTGTGACGCTGCATAATTGTCATTTCCACAGGCAGGTATGAATTAAATGTTTTTTTCAAGGGTGGTGAGGGAAGAAGCATAATATATGCAACATGTGCCTTGTACATTAAAATAGTGCTGACCTGTGCTTTAGCCCTGCTTGGTGACTGATAACCCAATGTTTGTGAAGAGGTCAGTACCATAAGTTACACAAATTATAGATTGCATTGTGTCAGAGAAAGATACTGATTGTTTTTCTACAGCCTCATTGTTTAACCTTGCATGAAAGGTATTTCATTCTTTTGAAGATGTAAAGAATAAACAAAAGCTTAAATGATCTTTGGGATAAGGAAAATAATGGAAGAACTTTAAATAGGCGTAAGTTTTAATTAAAGCCATGTATCATTTTTGGACTGGGAAATAGTGTGCACCAAAGCATTCTACAAAAGATTCCAAACTGGATGCAAGGTAATAGAACCAGATCCATGTAGCCAGGCGTTAAATAACTAGCTGAGAATCTCAGTTTTTGAGAGTTTCCTTCACAATCAGTGTGTAACTATGGTCCAGTTTGTTTTCAGTAAGTATTCTAGGTTAAAGACCACGTGTATTGAATAAATTAAGTTGTTGATATAAGGATTTCCTGCAGATAAAACAAATATGAAGCCTGCATAACTGATAATTTTTGGCAAAAACAACCATGATATCAATGGTGAGAGTTTTTCATATTTTTAAATATTCTGCGAATTGGCAGCCTTCTCAGAAGTACCTGTAATTCTAATTTTAGGGCTTGGCTTCAGTTCTGAAGAGATTACACCATTCCATAACTGTTTAGGTCATTGATAGCTTCTTTTAAATCAGAAGGAGGTTGATAGCAATGGGAATTGTTAGGAAGTTTGCAAGGAAATAATCTCCATTTACTCTTTCCTTTTAATTTCACCCTGAAAAATGATTTGTTTAAAGGGCATCTGTTTTGTTCACTGGAGTTGTATTTATGATATGTTTTATATGCTGGCAAGCACTGTAACACTCCAAAGAGCTTCTTTCATCAGTATTCCCTGTGCCTTGTCCATTGCATTGCTGGTCACTGATGCCCTTTATCATGTGGATTTGCTTCATAGAATAATTCTGGAGAAGTTGTAGTTATTAATTGCAAATGCAGCTTACTGAGCCATTTTGTTACTAAAGAAGCCTCACATTTATATACACATATATGTGTGTGTTTGTGCACATTTGCATGCTTGTTTGTTAAGGCAAATATATAGTCAAATCTTCTAACATCTTCCTGGAGGATATAATTTTGTCCTATCAACAAAATGTTTTTAGATGAGAAAAACCTTTGTTAAAATCTTTTCTACTCACTATTATTGCTGGTTGGACATTTTATCCTAATAAATCAAAGTATGCTATTTGATAGGCAAATCTGCATTCCTAAAATTATCTGAATTCTTTGAGGACATGACTTTAATTTGAAGGAGGGGGTTGAATTTAAGGAGTGGTCACTGCATGTAACAGGAGTACTCTTTGTGTGATTGCATAGTATCTTCACAGTAGCTGCCTCTTTTTATCTCTAACTTTTTTCCTCCTCCTCTCCAGTATCTCTTCTTCCCCCCCTTCCCACTTTCACAATTTCTAATAGGATTAAATTGTTTTTAATTAAATGTTGCAATCTCAGGGCAAGCATAAATACCTAACTTTCCAGTGATTTTAAATTTTTATCAAGACTAAAATAATTGGATCATTTGTGAGGTATTAGTAACTGCTATGTAATCCACACTTATTCTGTTTGTAACTACTTTCAAAATTGATTTTCTTATCACTGCCATAGTGTTTTCTACGTAGTCCTTTATCCACCATAACACAGGGCCTGCCATTTTGTCCAAAAATGGTGTAGAGCTTGACCTAAATAACTTAAATTGAGATTCCAGCAGTAGTCAGGTCATCACCTAACTAGTAAAGCCATCAAGACTGTGGGAAGTAGTGAAGTAAAACGGATGGGGGAAATCCTAAGTACATCTGACAACTTTTGAAGAAAAATATGAAGGGTGTGAAATGCAGCTGTCAGAGAAATTTTAAGATATATTTTACTTTCAAAACAGTGAAGCCAGTCTTTAACCGGTATTTCCTCTGGTAGAAAAATGTTTCCAGCTGTGTTACATCTGCCTATTTTTTCTTTGTTCCACAATAAATGAACATTGTGGGGGTCAGGGATTAATTAGACATTTTTGTCAGGGGAGGAAGATGAATCTGCTTCCAGATGCTCTTTCACAAGAGATTCAGACGTTTACTTCTGTTTTCCATTTAGGCCCTAACTTGAATTGTCCCTAAAACCAATAAATATTTTATGAACAAATGTATGTTTGTATAAGTTCTAAAAGTGGGGAAAAAAGCACCTAAATCAGTTAGGCACATGAATAAAAATGTGTACAGCTAGGTGGAAGAGGAAGAATAGGTACGTATCTGAGAATGGAGGTAGGGATGGAAAAGAAAGGAGTATCCAAAGATGAATTACAGAAGAAAGTTATTTTATTAGGGGTGTGAAAGGGGCTGTGAGACTACTGTAATATTCTGTTGTACAGTAGATTTCTGAAAACCTTGAAACTTCTACACTGACTGACTGGTAAATTTTGACAGTCTTTAAAGTATGACGAGAAAATCTTGGTTTTCAAGACTTTTCTGATAAACCTCCGTGTTTTAAGTTATTAAGAACCCAAGAAAGAGGTCTTGAGCACTTTTTAAAACTCACTTTGACAATGAAGTGAAGTTATACACTCCATCAGGCATATGGGATGAAGTGGGGTGTGTGGTATCTGACACCACTGTATTTTGCTCAGCAACCACCTCCTTGTGGAATGTGCCTTTGCAAAGAAGGTCTGGAGAGAGATGCAGTGGTTTTTGTCGAGGTTCATCCCGAGCAGTTCAATGACACAGGACTCTGCTCTATTGGGCTGATCCCAGGGGCACACACCGAGACAAATATCAACTGCAGCTGGACGATTATCAACTCAGTGAAAGACACTCTTTGGTCTACCTGACAATTGTTGGTCTTCCAGCGCAAAGAGTTGTTCCCGGCCGAGTGTTGTAGACTGGCACATTCCAAGGTCTAGGACTATGTACTGAGGGACGCACTAAAGCTTGGGGCAGCTGCCGCAAAGGCGCAATGGGGAAAGGTCGCGGTCTAAGGCCTTTCAGCTATAGTGCACCGAGAATTGTATAGACCCCTCAGGCTGCATGACTCATGTTGAATGTATGCAGTGAATATTACATGTATCACAATTGTATTGAAGCACTTCAGAATGCAATGTGATCCATGTAGACAACTTAAATACCATTGCCCTGTCTGACTGTTATGGCCATTTTGAAATGTCTGTAATGTTCCTTTGTTTGTATTAAAGCACCTCAGGGTGTGACATGATCTATGTGGAAAATTTGAATATTATTGCACTTTTTGTGATGGCCATTTTGAAATGTTTTGTAATGTTCTGTCAGATATTTTATGAATAAAGTATATTTTTTCCAAAAAAAAATGAGGATCCTACAGTTCTTTTGGCACTTATTTAATTAGGAGCACAAGGCAGTAGTATCTGTGTGCCATTTCCCTGAATTTATGCTTCCTTATCTTGCCTATGCTGTCAGTTTTACATTGCTGTAAAATGCAAACTTTGTCACAGCAACTCCAAAGTGATTGTAGGACAACAACCTGTCAAGAACATCACATTGTTTGAGGGGTGCGGAATGGATGGGGAAACTATAGTTTTTGAAGAGAGATAAAGGAAAATGAATGACCTTTCAAACTGAGCTGTGCAAGAAAAATCCTGGTGTCATAAACCTTCCCTTTGGAGGCCGAGTCCAACCACTTTTTCTTTTGTAAGACCTTATCCTGTGCCTCATTTAAAAAAGAACAGCTATTTTCATTAATATCTCTTCCTAATTCTTATGTTCATATGTATATCTCATTTTTTTTGTCTTAAAACCTGTTTCTAGCAGTTTGACCGTGGAATACTTGAGGGGAAGTGGGTAGATTGTCAAGAAATAGTATACACTGAGAACGGTGCAAGAGAGAAGTTTGCTGATAATGATAGGACTTTTTTTGCAAACATTTTTGCAACAGCAAAATCTTGACAGCAAGCATGTCTCTGCAGGAAGGTCTTTTTCTTGAAGCAGGTGCTTAGTTGTATGTGATAGGGGAAGTGACTCATGGAGCCTTTGAACTGGATCAGGAATGTGTCTGGGGAGAAGAGACTGAATGATTGTTTGCTGCTGCAAGCCTCAGGGTCTGAAACTGGCGGGGAGGAATGTTATTGTGTCTTTTAAAGCAGGTTTCGCACATGTCTTTATGAGGTAGGGCCCCTGTGGAGTACCCTACAGTACCCGGCATAACAGTGGCTGACTGCCCATCCTGATCTGATTGGATAGCAATTGTTTGCCCAGCCGAGAGGTGAGGGGCCACTGGAATGTTCCACATTACATCTACTCTGGCCACCAAGTGGAGCTCACAAGATAGTGAGAGGAGTAGCTCTAAATGTTGTTAGATTCTTCACTAGAAATTGGGCTGCACAATGTGACTAGGGCGCAATAAATTATTCTGTTTACGAGGAAGCATTAACACCACACTCTTGATGATCAAGCTGCTCAATGTTTATAAATTTGTTCTTCTCATTAAGAAATGTAGCCAGCAGAAAAGTTAGGAAATAATTCTACCACACTCTGCACAAAAGTGTGGAACTCTCTCCCACATACTGTGGTAAATGCTAGTTCAGTTAATTTTGAATTGGAGATTGGTAGTTTTTTTAGGTTATAAGATATGAAGCTAAGGCTGGTAAGATAGAGTTAGAATATAGATCAGCCATGATCTCTGAATAGCGGATGAAGCGTGAGGTGCTTAATGGCCTACTGCTGTTCCTATGTGCCCTTAAGAACGTTGGGCTCCACTTTTGCAAGGGGGACTTGCTGGAAGAAAATGTTGTGACTGACTGACTTATCCTGTCAGCAGAATTCTAGATGTACAATTTCATGGAATAGCAGTGTAATTGGAATAGTGCTTGTTTGCATTTCAGATGTAGGGGACAGGGAGGAGCACATGTCAGTTGTTGGCTACACTTTGTAATGATGTTAAAGCACTTTCAAACTACAAATGATAAAATTACAAATCAAAATTAGACAGTGTTGGTCTGTTATCATAAACATTTATTCTAATTTTAATATATTGTCATATTTTGAAATTTTGTAAATCGAAGATACTTTATAATACAAAAATAGAATACCTATTCTTCCAGCCCCAAAACCCTCCTATATATGCTGTCTTCCAATTCTGGCCTCTAGAGCATCTCCAATTTTGACCATTCCATTGGCGCACCTATGCCTTGAGCTACAGAAGCCTAAACTCTGGAATTACGTGCCTAAACCTCTCCGCCCCTCTTCCTCTCTTTCGTACTTAAAACCTACCCCTCTCACCCAGATTTTGGCCAGTTGCTCTAATATCTTAAGTGGCTTGGTGTCAATTTTTGTCTGATAGCACTCTGGTTATGTGCCTTGGGATAGTTCACAATGTTAGAGGCTATACAAATATATGTTTTTATTAGAGTTGCTTTTAAATATTGAGTTTTTAAAGCAGATTGTATTCACAACTTCATAAACTTGAAACAAAAACAGTAGGTGATTAAAATGGTAATGAGCTATCTTTGTTTCCTTATAGACTGAATAATAAGCAAATTGTTTTAGGCATCAATAGATGCCCCATCCTCATTATGTTGTGATGTTGTTCCCCAGCCTCTGCAGTGTGCAATTCATCATTCTTGGTGATTTCAATTGTCGTTGCAATCACTGATCATTTCGTTGTACCCATCAACACCACACTCCCCTCCCAATCCCAATTTTTTCTGTCTGCCTTTGAAGGGGCTTTCTTCTCAAGATAAACCTACACCTCCCTAGGCTCCTCCTTACCCTCCCCAAGCTTTATTTCATCCATCACACCTACTGCTTACTCCCTTGACCCCATTCCCACTAAACCTGCTGACGACCCAGCACCTCTTTCTGGCTCCATGCTTACCAACATTTGTAAATAGTTCTGTATCCTTAAATACTGTCCACTGCTCTTTCAGAATCGCTGCCATCATTCTCAGAAGAAACACCCTTGGCTCCCTGTCCAGCATCAGCCATATCTCAGTGGTTAGACTCCCACCTTTGAATCAGAAGGTTGAGAGTTCAAGTCCCACTCCAGGACTTGGGCACAAAAGTCTAACAGTCCTGTCTTGCCTTTGCTCTGCCATTGGCAGTAGGAATGCCTTCATCCACTGAACCCTAGCTCTAGAAATCACTTCCTTTTACTGTCTGCTTTTGCAGCTGCCTTTTTTCTTTATGATCCTCCGTAAAGTCCATTCCTTTAACCAAACTTTTCATTACCCCTCCTAATATCCCCTTCTTGGTTCAGCAACCATTTTTTAAATACTGTATGTGCAGTACTTAGGGACATTCTTGTAGAATAAAGGTGCTACATGAAATGCAGTGTTGTTGTAAGATGCTCCAAACTATTTATAGGAATGGCTAACACTGCAATACCCGAGAGAAGGATTAAGGCAAGGTTCTAAACTTCCAAGAATACGTACAAGGTGTTTGAGAATTTCTGCAGCAATGTGTTGACTGGCAGAGTGTATGTTTCATTCTACAATGGAATTACTGGTCCATTAACCAGTCATACATTTGAGATCAGTATTAACATTTTGTGTTGGTGTTTATTTGAAGTTCTGTTAAAAGATATTTACTTTTAAATTCACAATAACTGTACCGAGGCAAGTGCATAAGTATTTTTACGCTTTAAAACCTTATTAGCAAATCAGTTCAGCTTTTTCAAGAAAAAGTAACTGTTTCTTTTGGTTGGTGTCAGTTGGCACTTAATTTTGTTGATAGTAACTTTATGTAAGTGACCCATAACATTAGAATTGTTCGCAAAATGAATTGCTCCACCAGCAAATGACAGGTCCTTCAGGAGTCTCAACAGGTACATTTCTTAATATTTCAAATTAATGCCATTTTTATAAATTTGTTGTACCCTGACACTATTATACAAATTGAGACTAATTTGGGTAAAAATTGGATCGCGTGCAGTGATCGACTATCTACATTTTTGCAGGCCACTATTTTTTATATTACCCACAAAGATGTATTTTGTAATACTGATTAACTCTGATACAAGTTTATTTCCACACTTGCTGAAACATAATTTTATTTGTTTGACAGTTGACATGATGGGAATTGTTTCTTACAGATTGGATCAGATTCCTGCTTTTCTAATTAGGATTCTGAAATGGCAGTAGTTTTAGACAGGGAGAGGGAAATAAGAGAAACAAAACAAGTGCTAAGCACATGAGGGAAATCACAACTATTTTAATACCTTCAGATACACCTTGGTGAATGTATTAAGAGTTTAAAAAATTGGGCTTTCTTTTGTATTTATATGTAAAGTACAAATTAATTTACTTGCACTGCTGCCAGACAGATGCATTTGTAGACTCCAATGTGTGGTATCTCGTGTTAAAAATAATATTGATCATATCTCTGTTTCCCATACATTCCCTTTTCATTCCAGTGATTGTATATTATATCAATATCCAGACCCAGGTGAGATGCTCTTACAAGGAATCTTGGCAATTATTCTGCACTGTGGTAAGAGGAATGAAAGAGGAAAGTCACCCAACTAAAATGACAACAGTTCTAAATAAACTTGTCCAGCTGTGTAAATGTTGAATAGCATCAGAACAACTGTTTAAATACTTTGTTGTGATGTTAGTGAGCGTGAGAAGAAAAAAGGGAGGCAAGTGGGTAATATTTTGGTGGCATTTCTGCACATTAAAAGTCGAATGAAATTAGCAGATATTGCTCACTAGTTGTCTGCTTTCCTGCTTGGCTGTGTTGCCCAGCTGCTATGATGATTCACTGTCATATTTGCTTAGATTTTCTAATGGTCTGGCATTCTTGCTTTTGTGTGGCTGCTCGCAGTCACTCAGAGATCAATTGTAACCTTACCCCCTGATGGGAATCAGGCAAGTGGGCAGTTTTTAAAAAAAAAAAGGTGGTTCATTACCTGCACAGATCCCAACTGTTTCAGATATTAACTTGCAATCTTGAAGTAGACGGGAGACTCAATTTGTGCACATATGAGTCCTGTTATGCTAATAAGACTCGAGACCTGAGCAGGGAAGCCACTAGGGTCACCTGGACTTTCCTGATAGGAAGAAGTAGGCCTGCAGCTGTTCTGAATGAAGACAGAGGTCGTTCTTCAATTAAGTTTAAAATGCTTTGTTGTGCGGCCAGGAAGAGCAGGAGTGTTCTTTGGGGCTCCCCAAGGAACGTTCTGGTCTTCCCTATGCTTGAAACTGCCCTCAAGACCCTGTTAAATCTTTACTCCTTCCCACCATTAACCTGGAAGCTGACAGACAGTCGAAGGTTGCTCAAGATTGGCCTGCCAACGGCCGTATTGCACTCTCTTCACATGCAGGAAGTGGACTGATGACATTTAATTGAAGCCTAGCGGTTAACATCGCTGTGGCCTCCTGCCATGTGTGCTGGGTGGGAAATAAACTTTGCACAGAGCTTTGCTGCTGAAAACCCTTTTCACTGTCTGTGTACTGACTTGTCTCTCTCTGTTGTTCTGTTTTCTCTCTGCCACCCCAGAATTCAAAACAGATTAGAGTGCTCTGCATAAGAGTTTCTCAAATTGTACATGAGCTTAGGATTCTGGAGTCAAAGAGACCTTATGTAGAAACAAATTACATTTCATTAATTCAAACCACATTTTCTAGATTTTTTTTTGTTTGTTGCACTAGCCATTGGTTTGAAACCCTTCTAACACAGGATCTGCTGATTTCACAGAGCTCTTGGAGTCAGTTGTTGCTGTCCTTGTTTCAACTTGATTCCCAGCCTTGCTTGGCACTGTATTGAGTGCTGGTTAAAGGCCAGTACAAACACACTGGGGACTTGGGAGTGGGTTAGTATATCATGCCGTAAGTGAAAAGTAAAAGGTTGGAGAATGAAGGTGGATTTTGAGGCAAGTGGAAAAAATAGAACAGCACCATAAGTTGAAAGGATGTGGAAAATTAACTATTGAATTCTGAAGTAAAATCTCTCATTTGACTGAAAGTAAAGCAGAAAACTTAACTTCCATGACAACACAATGGAATCTACAGTCTTCAGTAGCTGGAGAAAAAGGTTCAATGAAGAGAATCATGTGTGAAGATTTGTGCTCATTAAATTTGCATCTTGGATCTTGTGTTTTTCCCCCCAAATGCTCAGTGAAGGTGATACTGACATCAGTCATTATTCCATAGTTGTTACCATTACTCAGTAACTGCTGATGCTTTCTAACCTAGAAAATCTGTCTTCCTAACTGTCCAGAGTTTTTTTAATTGATTAAAGAATGCTATGTTTTCTGCATGTTAGCTATACATAGATTTCATAGGCTCCATTTGGACATTCGTATTATCATACTTGACCTTTCTCTGCACTCAGCTTTTTAAGAAATTGCTGGGAACTTGAGGTGTGAAAAGCTTCTACAAATTCTATATCATTAAAACTGTTCTTTCCAAATGCTAAAGTGTTTATCGAGCCCTGCTTGTACAATAAAATGACAATGTTGTTCCCTTTTTTCTGCACCTTCCAAAAAGGATAGATGGGATACAAATTGATCAGGTTACCACTTGTATTAATAACTGGTGAATTAGGGGTACTCTTCTATGTTAGGAATTAAAGTGTGCTTTGGAAGCATCTTGTGTATTTGCTTGGCAGCTGAGGGAATTCTAAAGTCGGTAGCAAACTGAGAAAGTAAGCCGTGCGATGCGGACAGTCTAATGAGATGTTTTGCTCGGTGTCCCCAAAGCAATTGGACCATAAAATAAGTAGCCTAGCTTTTAAAAGGTCCCTGTTGGGTTGAACTGCTGAAGTACTTATCTTTGTGTGATACTCATTAATAAAGCAAATTTCCCCTGCTTTTAATAGGATTAAAAAAAGTGACACCCAATTGTACATTTGGCACCCTTTGTTTTCTGGTTGTTCAATTTGTTAGTAATCAAGGGCTGCAGTAAGATAAATTAAATTGATTTTCCTCAATTGGTAAAATTATAAAGAGTAGAAAATACAGAGCTGAGAAAAAATATATTTTAGAATAGTGTAATTAAACTAACAGTTAAAGTAATTTTAGAGCCTTTTAAATAATTCTACATTTACTCTTTGAAGACTTACCCTGGTCAACCATAATCAGTTTCACAGAGCTTCAGTGCTTGCATTTTATCTGTAACCTTCTGGATTGCACATGTTTGGCTTGTTGAATAGGTACAGTAGCTGTGGGCCATTATGGCTAGAATGTAATGTCCTTAAAATTGAGGTCATGGATTTTATAACAGCTGGGCTTTATTTTAAAAAAAAGCACCTATACCTATATATATATATTTAGTCTGTGCAGTATTATAGTAGCACTAAATGAAGGGATTTCAGAGTATTAAAATACCATGTGCTATTTGGGGGTGGGGAAAGCTGTACAATTTCAAATAATCTATTTATATTGGGGAATGATAAAATCGCAGCAAAAGCTTTGCTGTTATAGGCAGACTAACTGATTACATCCTAATGGCCAGTTTATAGTATCTTGTACCAGTTCTCACTTGATTGCCTTCTTGTTGGACTTCAGTGAGCAGACCACCTGCTGAATTGTCTTCCAGGCTGCTGAAGGCACTGGTACCTTCTAAATAATATTACAGGCTGCCTCTTGTGGTTGCACTGTAACATAAATTCAATACGAGAGTCCCTGGGTAACTCCAGTTTTTGGTGAGGCACAGAATCTTTTCTGTTTTCAGTTCTTCATGGGATGAGTAAACCTTTTTTTTATTACTATAAAACTCTTTCAATAATATAGGATTCATAGCAAAATGTGGTCATTTCTGTTTAGAATTTTTTCAAGTGTTTCTCTAACAAAAGATGGCTGTGCAATTCAGATATTTCTATTTGGCGATCTTAGTAGTCGCCCACTGTTCCCGAACTTGACCCCCTATTTTTCCTTTTCATATAGGGGGGGGGACTGAGAGCTGTTTGTAGATGCAGTGAAACAATGTCATCTATAGGTGGCTCTAAACCCTTTCAAGTCTTAAACTAGAAGTTTTACATTTTCAGATGATTTGTGTAGTTTGCCTCTGTCTTGGCAACTGAGATGTTAAAACATTTGACAGCAGAAAGTGCTCTTTTTCAGTAGTTGATAAATTGTAGGAGCTGGTTGCTAAGCAAAATGGCTTTGCGCACCATTCATTTTAGGTTTCCTGGCTTTGTATACAACAGAATCAATGTGTTGATTTCCTGAAGCTTGATAAACCTCCTGATGCCACACAGCTAGTTAGCAAAACTTGAAATATAAAATATGTGCTTTTATTCAACTTGTCAACAGTATCAAAGAATTTAACGCCATTCAATTAATATAGGTGAGGCTGTGCCTCCCAAAAATTTGTGCTGGAAAATATACAGTAGGGAAGATTATTGCAGAACACCTCATGCAAGAGATGCTTAAAATTGAGTGAACGGCAGAGGTTTCTGCAAAAATGCTTTTGGTGGTTTATGAGAGTGCAAGTATTTAATAGGTGCCTCAGTGATTTGCTGCTGTTGTGTGTTTTTGTGTGCACGCTTACATGTAAGCTTGCATGAGCCTCTATGAACAAGCATGTGTAAGGTATATACTCGTGTAAAAGTTGATCTTGTGTAAAAATCGGCCCCATGACTTTTGGCCTAAAAATGTAATTTTTCATACACCTAATGTAAAGGCCAACCCTGGATTTCCAGGGATCAAACCGTGTTGTGATTATTAAATATTACAGTTCATTAAGTTTAAAGGCACACGCAGGAAACTTTAGATTTTCCCTCCGTCAATTCCAGTGACAATCTCAAAGCCAGTCGACAAGACTGTGATACTACAAGATCCATCACAATACCTCTAGAGAAAGAATAACAAGTATGCAGCTCATTTTAAACTGGAGAAAAAAAGTGGCAGACAAGCATTACCAAAATGGTTATATTATCACATGCAGAGCTATCCAACTCAAACTCTTAAATATTAAGGATGTAAAGGCCAATGCCAGGTAGTGCACAAGGTTCGTGAAAAACTGCCATTTAGCACTCCATTAGAAAACAAAAATGTCAGTGTCCGGCACCTAAACTTGACGATAAAATCATCAAGTTCCACTGTTTTATCATCCAACGTTGAGAGAAGATGCATATCGATTGGCCTGCACTGGAAATGTGGATGAAGCATTGATGCACTTCGACATGCCAGCAAACAAGACTGTTACCAAGATTGATGTAAAAAGACATCCTTGTAAAGATGGCTGACCATGAGAAGACCTGGTTCAAACTGGTTCCACCTTGTAGGTCAGATGGCACAAAACCAAAGCTGATGGTGATATTCAAGCGCAAATTTCTCCCCAAAGAGAAATTTCAGTGAGGCTTTGTCATCCCTGTTCACAAGAAAGGCTGGATGGATGATGGCAAATGCAAGAAATGGATTAAAGTAGTGTGGAATTTGAGACCAGGAAGACTACTCGAAGAAACGCTCATATGGATCGACATCCCACCTTGTCGATGATGTAGCCTGTGATGAGATAGCTGCCAACACCAATGTGGCAGTTATCCCTAGTGGTCTTACATGTGTTGTTCAGCCCTTGGAAATGTGTATAAATAAACCACTGAAGGACAGTATTCAAAAGATGTGTAACAATTGAACGTCAGAAGGTGAAATAACATTCACCAAAGGTGGACATATGCAAGCATTCTCACTAGCAATATTGAGTCAATGGGTCACAGACACATGGGCTGGAATTTTCCAGCCCTGTCGCAGGTGGGACCCGCCGAGGGCGAGGCGATGCACCAGCCAGAAGTCCATTGACTTGTGGTGGGACCGGAAGATCCGGCGGCGGGTAGGTGTGGAAAATCCCACCCATGGAATGAACCTGATCCTAGTACTGTTGAAAAATAACTTCTAGAATGTGGAATATTGAAAGTGCTTAATGGTACGGAGGCTGATTACTTGTAGAATGATGGTGCCCAAGTTACCTGTACTGCCAATGATGATGAGGAAGATCCATATGATGATATACAACCAGGCTTTTGGGCCATATTTGGTGATTCAGATAGTGATCAGAGTGATTCAAAGGATTTCAATGTAAAGTGCTGTAGTTAATCCGTTACGGTATATATTTCTATTGTGATAGATGAATTAATATAAATTCTTTGTTTTTGCTTTTTCTTCATTCCATTGCAACAGACTTTATTGGACTCATGTCAGCCCCTTAAAAACAGTAGCTGTGGAAAAAATCAACGCCTTGACTTTTGACCTTAAAAATGGCCTCAGAATTCACCTTTTACATGAGTATATATGGTAGATACAAACTCAGCTCATTGTGTGTGTATTTTGGGGTAGGGGGATAATTTTAATGGAACACATCCAGCAGGAATGGCAGATGCTCACGTCAGATGCCCATTTTACACCCTTCAATTTTATAAGATTTGTATTCAAAAAGTATTTGTGGTAACCCCTTGAATTGTAATTTGATGCAATATTGCATATATGACATTAAAGCAAGGTCATACTGGTCAAGGATGTTTGTTTACCAAGTACCCATACAGTAATCATGTTATAAATATTTGAGGGACAATCTGCCTTGGGAAAATTAACCAAAACCAGATATTCTTAAGATAATGGCAGTGTAATGTTGGTGTTTTCCTGTTGATTTCAGGATTATCTTTGATCATACAGGTTTGCTTTGATTTTATATATTATCTTTGTGGAAATAGGAAAGACAGCAGCTCTTTTCATGATACAAGGGAATGCTGTTTAGTAACTGAGAAGCTGTATTTCAATTCATAGCAGCAGCTGGTCTACAAGAGCTTTGAATAGTGGAATGTGATTAATAATCGTCATTTACGCTTGGGATTTCGAGAGCTGTAATGACTTTGTAACATTGTAAGAAAACGCTACAATCTTTTGAGCTCAAGGTTGTGGATTTTGTTTTATGTAGTGCAGTCAACAGTCAATCCACTGTGACTTTGTATTTTCTCCCGCTTCATCCAAACACACACACACACTGATTCTTGTGTGGCAGAAACGAAAGGATCTTTGGTAATGACTTTATAATCTGTAGAAGGCTACAAATGTTTTTGCCTTGTCTTCATTTAAGTTAACTTGAAAAGAATGCTGGGTGCAAAATGATGGATATGGGCTGGAACCTACAGTGTGTTCTTGTTCTTGGCCATGTCGTGGTAATAAGCTTAGATGACAATATGGAGACAGAAACTCAAATCGAAACTTAAAGTAAGGTGAACGTTTTAACACCGGGGCACAAAGGAGGAGGCAGCTAGCCCTGCTGCGTACAGACTCGCAAACATAACATAAGAACTAGGAGCAGGAGTAGGCAATTCAGCCCCTTGAGCCTACCCTGCCATTCAACACAATCATGGCTGATCTCATTTTGGCCTCAACTCCAATTCCCCGCCCTCTCCCCATAACTTTTCAACCCATTACTAATTAAAAATCTGTCTATCTCCTCCTCAAATTTATTCAGCGTCCTGGCACGCACTGCACTCTGAGTTAGTGAATTTCACAGATTCACGACCCTTTGAGAAAAGTAATTCCTCCTCATCTCTGATTTAAATCTACCACCCCTTAGCCTAAAACTATGGTCTCTCGTTCTAGAATGCCCCACAAGGAGAAACATCCGCTCCACGTCTACTTTGTCTATCCCCTTTAGCATCTTATATACCTCAATTAGATTTCCCCTCATCCTTCTAAACCCTAGCGAGTATAGCCTAAACTGCTCAAAATCTCCTCATAAGACAAGCCCCGCATCTCTGGAATCAATCTAGTGAACCTCCTCTGAACCGCCTTCAATGCAACAACATCCTTAAGTAAGGGGACCAAAACTGTGCACAGTACTCCAGGTGCGGTCTCACCAATGCCTTGTACAGTTGCAACAACACTTCCCTATTTTTACACTATTCCTTTAGCAATAAATGCCAAAATTCCATTTGCCTTCCTTATTACCTGCTGTACCTGTATACTGGCTTTCAGCAATTCATGCACGAGGACACCCAGATCCCTCTGCACTGAAGCATTCTGAAATTTCTCTCCATTTAAATAATAAGTCACCTTTTTATTCTTCCAACAAAAATGGATAAGCTCACACTTATCCACATTAAACTCCATCTGCCAATTTTTGGCCCACATTAAACTCCATCTGCCAATTTTTGGCCCATTCACCTAACCTGTCCATATTCATTTGTAAATTTCTTATTTCTTCATTGCAACTTACTTTCCCATCTATTTTGGTGTCATCTGCAAATTTAGCTATAGTACCTGTTGTCCCTGAATCCAAGTCATTAATATAGATTGTAAATAGCTGGGGCCTAAGGACCAAACCCTGTGGCACCCCACTAGTTACAGCTTGCTATCCAGAAAAAGACCCATTTATCCCGACTCTCTGGTTTCTGTTGGTTAGCCAATCCTCTATCCAAGCTAATATATTACCCCTAACTCTGTGTGATCTTATCTTGTGTATTAATCTTTTGTGCGGCACCTTATCAAAAGCTTTCTGGAAGTCCAGATGTACTACATCTACAGGATCTCCATTATCTACTTTGCTCGTCACATCTTCAAAGAATTCTAGCAAATTAGTCAAACACGATTTACTCTTCATAAAACCATGCTGACTCTGATGGATTGCATTTTCACTTTCCAAATGCCCCATTACTACTTCCTTAATAATGGATTCCAACAATTTCCCAATGACAGATGTTTAACTGGTCTATAGTTTCCTACTTTCTGCCTCCATCTCCCCCCCCCCCCACTTTTTGAATAAGGGCATTATATTAGCATTTTTCTAACCCATTGGAACCTTTCCAGAATCCAGGGAATTTTGGAATATTATGACCAATGCATCCACTATCTCTGCTGCCCCTTCCTTTAAGACCCTGGAATGTAGGCCATCAGGTCCTGGGACTTGTCACACTTTAATCCCAATAGTTTGCTCAGTACTTTTTCTCTAGTAATGGTAATTGTTCTAAGTTCCTCCTTCTCTATACCCTCTGCTCTACCTGTTACTATTGGGGTGGTACTACTGTCCTCCACGGTGAAAACTGAGGCAAAATATTGATTATGCGTCTCTGCCATTTCTGTGTTCCCCACTATTAACTCCCCAGTCTCATCCTCTAAGGGACCAAAAACTGAGTCAGTCAGACAGAGATTTGGGGAAGACAGCCCAGGAGAGGTGTTGGTAAGTCAGGCAGGGGTGGTGAACCTATGGGATCTTCTACTACAGAAGGCTGTAGAGGCCAAGCCACTGAATATATTTAAGAAGGAAATAGATTTCTGGGCTCTAAAGGCAGCAAGGGGTGTTAAATAAAGGATCAGCCATGATCATACTGAATGGCGGAGCAGGCTCGATGGGCTGAATGACCTACCCCTCCTATTTTCTTTGTTTCTATGAAAGGACTGTGTTTGGGTTAACTACCAAGTAGAATGCTGGTGAGGACTTATTCCTGGCTTGAAGACTGAGGCTTGGGGAGAGTTAAAGACAAAGGAGTCGCCAGAGGGTGCCTTGCTACTGGAAGTCTGTTTGATTATGCTCAAGGGCATTGAATGAAGGTCAAATGCAAAAAAACTGCGGATGCTGGAAATCCTAAACAAAAACAAAAATACCTGGAAAAACTCAGCAGGTCTGGCAGCATCTGTGGAGAGGAACACAGTTAACGTTTTGAGTCTGAATGACCCTTCAACAGAACTAAGTAAAAATAGAAGAGAGGTGAAATATAAGCTGGTTTAAGGGGGGCGGGTGGGACAAGTCGAGCTGAAGGTCCTTTGTTTAAAAGAACACTGGAAGATACTCGGGCAGGAAGAAGAGATCTTGTTAAAGCTAGTAGGAGCTTCGGACGTATACCCAGGACTACAGTTCTGCGGAGAGTGAAGTGTAATGTATGAACATGGCATGGGGTGTTCAGTTGTGTTAAGAATTTAATGGTGGATACCTTTTCTGCAGTCTAGCATATTGGTTGCTACTGAGTAATGTTTAGTGAATGTTGATTTTAGTTTGTTGCAGCAAAAGTCTTAGAACGTGCAATTTTGTTGAATGTTCTTTGCATTGGTCACTGGGAAATTCCATATCTCTTAAAAATAATCAGTCTCTATTGGGATTGTATTACTGTTAATTTAAAAAAGCTTTGGATAACAAATTACAATTGTGCATGTACATGTGTAGGGTTTAGGTCACCCTTTCATGTGAAACTTGGTCCTCCAGCACCATTTCAAAGATTCGAGATTTTATCATACCTGGAGGATGTTGAATTTGGAGTCTTATTGTGGAAGGTGACTAACCTCAGTAATTCTACAAAGGATTCTTTTGTGTGTGTGAATATTATTCCCATCAAAGCACAATGGCATTAGTAACCTTTTAGTAGATGTGATGGGAGAGCAAAGTGTTTATTATTGCAATATTGTAAAGCACAATAAGAGGACAAATTTCTCACTCCCGCTATCTTGATCAGGGTTAAGGTTCAGATCAGCTCAATTAATCAAAATTAAAATTTCCCCCTTTTACAGAATCACAGACTATATGTCTAAGACCCTGCCACAACTATTGTTATCTTCAAGTAAGCAGACCATGGTGATTTGAGGCTTTCTTTATAACAGATTTTGCAGAGTGCCTGAGGTTAAAGATGCTTTTGGGTAAGGAATAAAAATTAGTTTTGCCATTGTAATGCCTGCAGACTTTAAAGTTTTTTTTTCAAAATTATCCTTAACTTTGATCAGTAGACTTTGCATATAAGTGCAAACAAATCAATTTCTTCTAATACTGTATGTTACTCACTATATTTACAAGTACAGTCAATAATTACAATGTTCATTACATGGCAAACATATAGTCCAAGTGGTTTCTCTCAGTTTCTAGCTCGTTGGTACTATGGCTGAAGGGCCTTAGACAGTGGCATTTCCCCATTGTGCTTTGCAGCTGCCCCAAGCTCGAGTGTGTCCCTCAGCACATCCTGGACTTGGAATATGCCAGTCTGCGACACTAGGCCGTGGACAACTCTTTGCACTGGAAGACCAACAAGTTTCAGGCAGACCAAAGAGCACCTTTCGCTGAGTTGGTGGCCGTCCAGCTGCAGTCGATGTTTTATCTCACCATGTGTCCCTGGGAACAACCTGTAGAGCACAGAATCCTGTGTCCCTGGGAACAACCTGTAGAGCACAGAATCCTGTGTCACAGAGCTGTTCTGGGTGAGCCTTGACAAAAACCACTGCACCTTTTTCCAGACCTGCTTTGCAAAGGCATATTCCAGAAGGAGTTGGATAACTGTCTGTCTCCCACCACAGCCACTTTGAGGACAATGTGTGGAGAGGGTAAAACCCCAGGCATGCAGGAAGGATTTGACTAGGAGCTATGGCTTGGTCCTGGTTTGAAAGTTCTGGTGATGTGGCATTCTGCCAAATGACTGACAGTCTGCTCAAGGAGCCATCTGACAGGGTCTCCTTTTCTTGCAGAGGCTTGAGGACATTATGTGCGGACCACTGCCTGATGGACTTGTGGTCAAAGGTGCTTTTCTGCATAAACTTCTCCATGAGGGCTAGGTGGTACGGCATGGTCCAACTCAATGGTGCAACTAAAGATTGCCATCAGATCTTTGACAAATAGGCCCTTGCTAAATGTCATCCTCAGGTGCTTTAGCTTCCTAGACATTGATAATTAGCAATCTTGTTGAAGCTGATTTTGGTATCTAAATCCTTTTTGTTGAGCACAGAGCTTCCCACCTCTGTCTTAAATTGAAATTTTCATATGTATCTGTTTTAACTGTTTAAAAAGAGCAATTAAATTACTCAGTGATTTGCTTGTGTCTCCAGAAACATAATATTTGGTGTTGTATGTGACCATGAGTTTTGGCTGGGTGAGCTGAGCGAAAGAAACAAGCATACCAGTGCTTTGCAAGGCAGCAAAGCAATTTCACTCTCAAGTGCTTTGTTCGATGCATTATCAACCATTCTGGAAGTTAATGGCCATGAGCGAAACATCATTTGTGTTAATTAAATGTATATCTAATGCTGTGAAAATGGCCCAACATAAAAAGGATTTTTGCAACACCTAAAATCGGAGAGACTTCTGAGAAATTTCTGTAGCATTACATCAGTGGAATGCACTGGTTTTAAAAGAAAATGATAGAATACCATGAACACAAATAAATGATTAAAATATTTATCTGAAATGGCCTAAAGTGGAGTTTGATCAAATTGATTTAGATTCCCTTTGAGCAGCCTGCTTCGTGATTAAAAAGGTGCTATGTATTGTTCCAGAATGATACATATGTTTCACTGTACCTGTTTCTGGCATAAATGCCACTGAAAGTAGTGAATACTTGAGAAAGATAATTGGTGGAGCTCTGAGCAGCCATTTCTGTTTGACCTAATATGAAGCACTTTGAGATGTCATGGTGAGGCTATATAAAAATAAGCTGGTTGATTTTTTGCAAATATTTTATATTTTAGTATTTCTGTGCACCCCTTAGTTTTGATCAATTTTCACTGGGTGGGGGGGAGGGATGTAATTATTATGCTGCTACTTGTGGTATATTCAGAAGACTAAGAATCCAAGTTTGCATCAGAGAACCATTTTGTGTCTTTATTTTGCTATTGTAATCTCTGCGGAAAACTTTAAAATTGAAACTATGGGGGAGGTAAAGTTCTCTCGAAGAATCAGCCGCATAAGACATGAATCGAGTTAAAAGTGTGCTTGTCCATAAAAAGCCATTTGAATTTCAAATTTATGTTCTTGCAATTGATTGATTACTGACAACAGCAGCCACTATTCCCATCAAGCAGTGTGTATGTCATAAGTGTAATACCTCCCAAAGATATTTCTTGGTGCATTCTTTCCCAGAGACCCCATGCATACGGTAATGCCCGCTCGGTCAAAAGTGAAACCAAATATCAGTTATATAATCCTAACAGCACTGTGCTACTCCTGTAGGTGGAGATGGCTATAACACAGAGGTATGGCTTGATTGGTGTATATGCACCAAACTTACATTTTGCTTTAATTATAATAAAAAGGTGTCCAGAAAGAAAGTGATGAGGGGAAACTCATTATAAATCAATATACAGAATGCATTTGAAATAGTCATTGGATGTGGGTATCACTGGAAAGGCCAGAATTTATTGCCCACCCCTAATTGCTCTTCAGAAGGTGTGGTATGCTGTCGTCTTGAATTGCTGCAGTTTGTGTGGTGAAGGCTCTCCCACTGCCATTAGCTAGGGAGCTTCAGGATTTTGACCCAGCAACAAAGAAGGAACAGCGATATATTTCCAAGCCAGGATTGTGCATGGTTTGGAGGTGATGGTGTTCCCCTGCCTCTGCTGCCCTTATCTTTCTGGGTGGTACAGGTTGAAGGCTTGGACGTTTGGTTGAAGAATCCTTGACTAATTGCTGCAGTGCATCTTGTAGTTGGTACACGCTGCAGCCATGTTGTGTTGGTGTTGGACCAGTTGTTGATCAAGTAGGCTTCTTTGTCCTGGATTGTGTTAAAGCTTCTTGAGTGTTGTTGGAGCTGCACAAACCCAGACAAGTAGAAGAGTATTCAATGACATTCCTGACTTGTACCTTGTAGATGGTGTAAAGGCTTTGGAAGTCAGGAGATGAATTACCTGCTGCAGAATACCCAGCTTCTGACCAGCTCTTGTAGACAGAAGTATTCATATGATTGGTCCAGTTAAGTTTCTGGTCACTGGTAACCCCGATGTGCCCCCCTCCCCACTCCAGGATGTTGACTGTGGGGGTTCAATTATAGGATGTCAAAGGGAGGTGGTTAGAATCTCTCTTGTTGGAGATGGTCATTCCTGACTCTTCTGTGGTGCGAATGTTACTTGTCATTTATGAGTTCAGGCATGAATGCATGCAGAATGGAACATAAGATGGGCTCCTTCAATATAACAAGAAGTTGTGAATGGAACATTGCAATCATCAATGAATAGTGAACTTCTAACTTTACGATGAGTGAAGGTCATTGATGAAGCAGCTGAAGATGTTTGGGGCCCAGGAACTAGCCTGAGAAACTCCTGCAGTGATGTCCAAGGGCAGAGAGATAATTTACCTCCCAACATCCACCACCATCTTTCTTTTGTGCTATGTACGTGTGGTTTTCCCCCGATTCACAAAGACTTTTTAAATAGGTCTAATGCTCACCCTGCGTTGAGGGCAGTCGCCTTCATGAAATTTTGGAATTCAGCTTTTTTGTGCATGCTTGAATCAAGGCTGTAATAAGGCCTGGAGCCTAGAGCTCCTGGCAGAACCTAAACTGAGATTAATATGCAGGTGAGTAAATGCCATTTGGCAGCACTGTTGATGACACCTTCCATCACTTTGCTGGTAATTGAGAGTAGGCTGATGCTGTGTAATTGGCTGGAATTGATGTGTCCTGCTTTTTGAGGATAGGCTACACCTGGACAATTTTCCACATGTTGGGTAGATACTATTGTTGTAGCTGTACTGGAACAATATGATTGGAGACACAGCTACTTCTGGAGCACAAGTACTCAGTATTACAGTCGGTATGTTGTCAGGGCACCTAGCTTTTGCTGTATCCAGTGTGCTGTACTGTTTTTTGATGATATAAGGCATGAATTGCATTGGCTGAAGACTGTCATGTGTGATGATGGGGATCTCAGGAAGAGACTGAAATGTATCACCCACTCAGCTGTTCAGGCTGAGGATCGCTGTAATACACTTCAGCCTTGTTCAATGCAGTAAATCTGTGTTTCACCGTTGTTTAGGATGGGCATGTTTGTAAAGCAGCTCCTCCTGTTACTTATTTATCGATCACCATTCAAGCCTGGATGTGCAAGACCACAGAGCTTTGATCTGAAACGTTGGTTATTGGATTGCTTAGCTTTCTCTAGCATGCTATTCTATTTTAACATGCATGTAGTCCTGTGTTGTAACTTCATCAGGTTGGAAACACATTTTCAGTCTCATCTGGTGCTATTCCTGGCATGCTTATTGGCAGTAAGTTGAAAATCTACCTCAACATGTCTACACCTCTGAAATTTAACTTGCCAGATTGGCACTGTGTCGATAACTAATTAGTTGATGTAAATAATATAAATATATATTTCCTATTATTTGCCCCAATATTGTTTCTGTTTTAAGTCTGAATGTTTACTAATGGGCCGAGTTTCCCAGTGTCAGATTGGGGGGTACCCCAAAGATGCACTGGGGAATCTCTCTAGGGAATCTGAAGTTTTCAGGTAAGAGTTTGCACAGCAATTGCCCAGAAGTGCACACTTCTGCTGGGAGTTTGTGCTGCGTTGGGAACCATTTGAAAATGCGGTTTAAATGGCAAACTTCGGATTGTTCTGCCAGAGTTATACCAGTAGTTGCCCAGAAAAAGTTAGAATTAAAACCTCTTTTAAATTCTGGGTAACAATTATAAAGACCCAGACCAGTGCCCCACCCCACCACCCACCCTCCCTCATGGGTCTCTCTCCCTCCCCCATGGGACTCTCTCCCTCCCCCACCCCAGCCTCAACCCCTGAAGGGACTCCTGCCCCCTGGCTAACCACCCCTGCCCACACAGTATTCCCCACCCACTGACCCCCCTCATGAGATTCCCCCCACCCACATGGGATTTCTCACCTGACTCTTACCCACCGACCCGACCCAACCACCCCACCCTGTTCAGCCTGCTCCACCCCCTCCCGGTGTCCAACTACCCCCCCCCCCCCCCCCCGACCTCCGAGCACCCCCAATCCTTTTCATTTACCTTCTCCCTGGCCTGTCAATTTCAATGGGACCTTTAAACGTACCTGCTTTATGGCAGCTAGTGCTGTAAAAAAGGGAAGGGCATGTCTTCCTTCAATTCAATTTAATGGTGCTGGACTTCGACAGTGGAGACAGCTGTGTTGCCTGGATCCCGCCTGGCCTGACTTGGAAGGTCGGGTGAGACAGGTACGGAAAAAATTTGGTGTAGGGAAGTGGGCCCAGAGTGGCAATCCAACGCTGATTGCCACTCCGAGGAAGTTACGGCCTGATGTGTCTGTAAAGTTTATCGAGGCACTATATTTGCTCTGTTGCATAAACCTATAATTTTTATGTTAGATCTAGAAATTTCCCAGATAGTACCTCATACTTCTTGAAAAAACAATTTTATCAGTCTTTGTGTGTATTTGTTTTTCTGTCCTGCCAATTTAAATTGCTTTGTTTTCCTGCTCTTTCAGTGCAAATAACCTAGTGAGAAGGAAATTGCACAACATACTTAGATACACATTCCATTCATGCATGCTAGTAGTAGTTACTTACTATACCTGACCCTTCTGTCTGGCACACAACATAGTCTGACCTCTTGATACAACTGTCCATTGAACTTTATACTTAAGATAAACTGATCCCAAGTTTACTGCAGTGAGTGAAATTAGATTTTGAACACCATTCTAAGATTTATCAAACAAATTCAAAACATAATTTTGTCTTAGTTACATTTTCCTTTGTGCAGTCTTTCAATGCTTTGCCAGTTACGCAGGTGGTTTTCCTTCCTGGACTGCCAACTACCATCAGGAAAAGATCTCTTGGGCTTTCCTTTGCTACAGCAAGGAAGCTTTCAAGTTGCAAACTTCTCCATTTCCCTCACCTCTAAAACCAAAATAGGTTGTATTCTCTCTTACAATGCCATTATTCAGACTTTAATAGGAGAGCAGAAAAACTAATCGAGCAAGTATAGCTTCCCTTAGAATATATTTATTAAATCCAGTCATTCTTTGCACTGAACAAGACTTTTTTTTTCTTTCTTTTAATATAACCAAACAGGAACCATTTATATTACGGCTACTTGCCCTTTTTAAAGATTGGCAAATTTAAAATGTTACCTATGGATGAGTTGATCCTGTGGTTGTTGCACATGGTGTGTCAGTTTTCTAAAGCGGCAACCAGTTTAGAGCAGAAAGTGCAAGTTAAACCTGTGTGCAGCTTGAGGAAGGGAGAAGCAGCTGACTGGATTTACCTTTTGGAGTACGCATATTAAGCAGAGTTTATAAATGGTCGATTTAATGTTGCACGGCAGAATGCAAAGCTTAGCTGACTGACATTAAACATTCATGAATCCATACATTTTTTTCTTTAAGAATATGTTGTATTATATTGAGAAGGGACATGGCATTGTCCATTTAATGGGTGCCATTTAATATTCACTGGGCTTGACATAATTAACAGCCTCTCAACTGTATTCCTAGAGTAGATCAAATGTTGTATTGATAGCCACACTATAATCTGCAAAAGGGCTGCAGAGAAGATGTTCTTGGTGGCAACTGTGGCATCTTCCTGTTTTTGAAAATCATATTGTTTTTAGACTAGTAGGCTTAGTAGGACATGTTTCTGTGCCAAATTAGCATGGGGAATGGTAGGATAGGGATTGTGGGGTTGTATGCTGGTAGCTGCAGGGCAGGGAGTACAGTAGACCTGTGAAATAAGGCCATTGTACTGAGTTATTATAGAAGAATGCTTGCATGTACATTATATGTTCAACTTGATATTTTTCAAAAATGTAATCAAGTAGTGAACTGCTCATGAACTATTTTTTGCTCCTCAACTTCACTAATACTGAAGTAAAATTCAACTATTTCTTAATACAATGAGGAAATCTAATGGGTACCAGTGATGCATCTAAGCACTGTTTCTATAGAAATAGACTCCAATGGATAACCAGCGTAACACACTCTTGGGTCAACCAGTCTTAGATAAGAAGGTCCCGTGAGCTCAATAATCTAAAACTGTAAAACTTGAAGTACACTGGACAAAGCACCCTGTGGTGGATTTCATTAAATTCCATGTGTATTCAGTGCATATTAGGTAAATAGCTAGTTCAGTAAGTCTTCGCTTAACATTGACTTATTTGTGTTGTTTCACTTTAATGTCATTAATAAAGTAGTGTAAGTATATCCGTTTAACGTTGCCAATTTCACTTTAAAGTCATTTCCCAGACTCCCTCTTCTGTGGCCTGCCTACTGACAAAACCCTTCCTGTAGCGCTTCCGCTCTCGCTCTCAATCCCTCTTCCACCCCCCACCCCAGCTGCCATCCTTGGTGGCCTGGTCAGTCTAAAATTATGCTACTGAGTGAGTGTAATTTTTAAAAATTATATAATGTATTGTATTTCTTTTATATTTAACACTTTATTTTGCAAGTTATTTCAACTAGGTGTGCACTGTACTGCACATGTATGGCACAATATTTCAACTTTGGTTTTTCTGGGCAACAAATGTCTGAAGGAACTGAGTTTTGGCTTTAACATCGATATCTGTGAGAATCGATGATTCACTTAGTCATTTTCTTTAAAGTTGCGATTTTCAGGAACACAACCACACCTCTAAATGAGGATTCCCTGTACAGCTGCTGGAAAATGAATTTGATTTGTCAGATTAGCTATATTTACATTGGTGCTGCTTTAGTTCCGATTCTGGGGGACCGTCTTCTGTGATTTCTTTGAAATCCAGTTACCTTATGTTGGCAGACTTTTAGAACTGCAAAATAAACTTGTGCATCAGTGGAGTATGGAAGGAATTTGAGTAGTGATTTTAATAAATATCCAGTTCCCAGCAGACTCCCAAAATCAGAATACAACATCCAGATAAAAGCGATGTAAATCATAATCTACCTTCAAAACAATCTAGGGCTGAATGTTACGAACCACACGTAGGCAGGAAAGCAGGCAGGTGAACCCTTAAATTAGGGTGCTGTGCTATCGGCGATGTGGGTGGCCCTTGCCCACCCACACCGCGATCTTACAAGTGGCAGGTGAAGCATTGGATGGGTCACCTGTCCCAGGCCAAATTGAGGCCCTGAAGTGAGCAATTAATGTCCGATTAAGGGCTTCTCCTGCCACCGCTCCAATTTACTGAGAGGCGGGAGAGGCTGGCGCTCAAAGTGCAGTCTGGCAGGTTTAACCCTGTGGGCTGCTGGCCACTTAAGGGTGGGGGTGCCTCTTGCTAGGCCCCCGGTGCCAATCTGAGGTCCCTCCCCACGGCTTTGCTTCCCCATTCATCCTTCCTTCCTGCCTTGTTCCAACATGCTCCCCACCCCCATCGCTGGTGCTTGTCAGCTTGGCTGAAGTGAGACCCTGGACACATCTGAATGTCTGGGCCCATCGCTGAATGCCATTTACTTGGCCTACCAGCAGTACTAGCAATGGCCACCATTCCTGGTGGTGTTACTGGTGTGCTGAGCTTGCTGCCTCTGATTGGCCAGCAGGACTTCCACCAGGAGATGGATGGAAGCCCCGTCTCATACTAATTTAAGGGCTGTCGCCAAAAAAATTAAAGCAGGTGGGCCAGCTAAGCAGAGGTGGATTTGCACTGCCCCCACCACCCCAAACATTTACGTTGGGGTGTGGGGATCCTACCTTCAGCATCCAATCCAGTGCCTGGTTAATTTACAGACAAATCAAATGTCTGGCAAGCAAGAGACCGAAGTAAAGCTATGTGAAATGTTGAATTGTGGACATCAGACCTAGTTCTTGTTTACACATAAATCTGAAACAATATTGACTCTAAATGATTGAAATTTAGATTTCTGGCATATTCCTTATCATTCAGCAATGTACATAATGTTTAAATGTAACACAATTTTACATGATTAATTTTCTCCTAACTGTTCACTGCGTTATTTTCAATGAAATAATTCATAAAAGCTTTTCAGATTCATTTTTCTTTGTTAAAGTGATTCGCATCAATGATCCTTTCTGAAAATAAAATAGGTACAAAATTAGCAATTCAATTCTTTATTTTGCTCAATTCACTTATTTTTGAATATTTTTGTTCAGTGAGTGTTGGCTTGAAAAAGTATCTGTGCCTGACAGCGTATGAGTTATGTTAACATTGGCAGGTAGTCATTAAACATCAACTGTAAGTTAATTCAACTCCAACATTATTGGGCTTAGTACCCCTGCAAAGAAATTTCAAAAAGAAATACAAGGTTGAACAGTGCACTGGTGAGCAAATTGACGTGGTTGTAACTGTCATATAGTAACCAAGATAGATTGACTGTTTCCCAGAGAGGTATTGCATGTACCTATCACCATTTTCTCTCACCATAAAAAGAACTTCAGCTTTTACTTTTGACTTTCATCTCTCCTAATGTGGTAATGTAATAATCATATTTACTCAAAATCCACGCAGTTTTTTTGATGCGAGAGACTTTTTTCATATATTATTTTTAGCTTTTGTCAATTCATACGTTGCATTGTAAAGATGAGAGATTATGCTGTGTGCATGGAGTAATTTTGTAGTGAAAATTATGAATGGGGTAAACATCAAGGTGCAATAGTGATAGAATCCTCCTTGTTGGAGTTGAGGGAAACAAAAGTTATGCTAGATGATCTCTGTTGATAAAGCAGCTCCACCATAGTAAATGACCATCAGGTAATTAGCATCTTAAAGTTCAAGTGAAAAAGCCATCACCACTAACTGGAACATCGTTGTTGATTTACAAGAGCTGTGCCATCACTTGACAGCTCCTAATAAACTCAAAGATACCAGCCAACAGAGAAGATAAGCGGATGGTAAAAACAGCCCTGATGCAGTCTTTCAGGACTGTCCCAGAGCAGACAGACTTCTCGAGCCCTTACATACAAGAGGAAGTGGGCAGTGCCCTGACGGCAACCAAGTCAGCCAAAACAGCACAAATTAATGGGATTTACCCAAAATGCTAGAGAATATCGAATCACAGGGAAGCAAGTGGCCAGCAAAGCTGTTACCACCACCAACAGCACAGGCACCATTCCAAATGCCTGGTACCAATCCAATATAGTTGCCATTGCCAAGCCAGGGAAGGCACACAACGACCCATCCAGCTTTTGCTCCATCACCCTCCACCTCAATAACGTATAAGATCCTGGAACGTTACCTGCTAAACAGAGTGAGTCCTTCCCTAGAAGCAGCAATGCTCCCCCAACAGGCAGGTTTTCACACAGGTCACAACTGCTCTTAGCAGGTCCTCACACTGACCTCTTGGTTTCTGAAAGACCTGAAGACAGGGAACCCCTTTTTTAACCTGTGATTATGATACAGTGTGGTGCACAGCCATGCTGCTGAAATTCTTTAGAATCATCTGCTGTGTGAAAACCCTACAACTAATGAACTCCATGATCAGCAGCCAACAGTTCGTCCACACCTTGGAGATCAAATCAGCTGCCCACACATAACCAACAACAGGCTCCCACAGGGCTTAGTCCTCGCGCCAGGTCTCCTCTTCTTATATACCAGTGACCCCCCTCTCACATCGTCACATTGCTGACAACTTGGCCCTGGCTTTCCATACTAAAGAACTTCAGGACATTCAACATGCTCACTGAAGATCTATGTTCTCTGGAAGCTTACTTCAGAAAATGGAGGCTTTGAGCAAACACTGCCAAAATGTCATTTCATCCTTCCAGCTGAACAACTCCAAAGCTAGGGAAGAATTTCATGTCCAGTTTGTTAGGAAATAGAGAGTGTTTAAGTAAGTAACATTGGTATCTGTAGATGTTAGGAATGAGTTTTAGCTTTAAGGTTTAAGCTTGATTTGTCTTTCTGTATCTATGTTCAGAAAGGTCAAATTAAGTTTTAGTTTCACTTTAAAAGGTGCCTGCATTTCTAATGAGAGTTTTACGACTGTAAGCTAAGTTAAGCAAACAAGAATAGAAAAAAAAGTGATGTTACCTAGTAATAGGGGTCCAGAGAGGCAGGTCCTCCCACAGATACATACACAGAAGAAGACAAACAGCAGGTTGACTTTGGAAGCTGTTTGAGTTTAGTTGGTTTTGAAGGTAGCTGCCAGGAGAGACTGGAGAAAAGCGGACCTTAGCCAGTCCCAAGCTAAAGTAAAGACCCCAAAATCCAGGGGAATGGAACAGGAGGAAGTCCCAGGCAGACCCTCTAGTCAAAGGAAGGATAGAAGCCTGGAAAAGGTCCTGTGAAGTGAAGAGAGAGGGGCAGAGAAAGGCTCCAAGCTTCAAGTTTAAAGCTTCAAGCTGCAGAAAGATTTAAAGCAAGAACAGCTTGCCAGAGGCAAGAAGGTCCAAAGAGATGGCTGAAGATCTGTAACTCTTTGCTATGGGCATGTGAAGTAGTGGTACTGTTGATGGCTGAGTTGATGAGAGAGTGCGCGTGGGAAACAGCTTGAATGTATGTGGTGACCCAGGGGAGAGGAATGTCAGAAGGAGAGTTCAAAACCCTGAAGGTGAACCCTTGCAGAAGGTGTCGGTGAGAAAGCATCAGTTTGAGGGAAGATTCCAAAGCGTGTTCTTCGAGAGTGGCGATTAGAAACCCTCGTGTGAAAGATGGAGTTCAGTGAGACTGATTGGCACACAGTGTGACAAACACCTGGGAGGAGTTGATGAAAGATCATAGTATCTGGTTGATGTGACTTCTGTCACGTGGTTTGAGTGTGGTGTGTCTGACCACAGGGTGCCATAGTTTACATAGACTGTGTACCTACTGGGAATGTTGGACATAAGATCGTTTTTGTAACTTGTTATCCTTATAGATCTGTATATATCTGTAAAGGAATAGTTGCGGGTGAAGGAGTATTGTAATATAATTCATATTTTCCTGTTTAATAAATATTTCATGCTTTTGTTAAAAGTTTTTTAGCTGACTCTGGTGACTTTATTCAGTGACCCCTGTCAACATATCTAAACAAACAAATCAAAGTTATGATCTAACAAGCTGGATTCCTCTCTCAGATCAGGCTTGTGCAGGGGTAACCCCAGCTGGGGTCATAAGTTCTATGGCCGACCATTGGCCCACGACCCACTGCTAAAATATCTTGGCATCACTCTTGACTATACATTGACTTAGCAGCAGCACCTCCAGAACAGCAGAGCCAAGGTCAAGACCAGAGCGAACCCCTCATGGAAACTGGCAAGTACCAACTGGGGCAGCAGAGTCAACACATTAGGCACTGTTTAACTCATCCTTGTCTATCCAATAGCAGAATACTGCTGCCCAACTTGGCTGAGGAGCTGCCACACAAATGTGGTAGATATCCACCTCTGGGAAGCCATGAGAATTATTTCTGGGATGTTGAGACCAGCATAGCTCGAGTAACTTCTTGTGCTAGCACATATTGATTCTCTTGATGTCTGCAGGAAAAACATCCTCCTCAAAGAACACCACTGACTGACAGCTAACAAAGCCCTCCTATTGACACAGGACCTCAATAAAAAAACTCCACACATTCGTCTGAAATTCCATAGTTTCTACTGGGCGATAGCCTTACTTCTTATTGGCACACCTCTTGATTGACTGCAAACATCACCAAACGCAACCTGGTAACTGACTGGAGTGGTGAAGCCCCAGGTTTCAGCCTTCCATGGAAAATCTGGACAACCTTCAAACGCTTGAGGATGGGCCAGGGAAGATGTGGCCATTTGTTCCACAAGTGGAACATGAGGAATAGCTCAAATTGTGACTGGTCGTCCAAGTCAGGCCATTGCCTATATGTTGAACTTCTGCCCTCTGATCCATTCCTGGTGGCATTACAAACATTCACACTGCATCAGGTGAAGCTATTGAATAGATTGTTAATCTCACCATCAAACTATAACTGCTTCCCCAGCCATATGAATAAACAAACATCCATATATGGACTGGGACATTTTAACAAAAGGAGCCTCATTCCTTACCTGACACAAGTCACATTAAATGCTGATCGTTTATTTGATAGATTCTACATGAAGGAATTTTGAAATTATGCCAGAGACACTAAATGGCATTGAATAGAAACTTCTGAAGTTACTGCCCTTTTTTTTGAATACAGTAAGCCCTCGCTTTGAGTCGCCCCACTTAACGTTTTGTTTTAACGTCATTTGCTCCTTGGGGACCATTTTTCCAATTTGTCTTTTTTGCCTTTATGTTATTCGCACTCTGGCCCTGCCCCACCCCCACACTGCACTGTGGGCCAGCCACTACCAAGTTCTGATACTGGAGCCACCACTGCTGTCACCAAAGGCTGAGGCTCCAGGGAGAGACCAGGTTTGAGATCCAGGAGCAGGAGGGCAGGGAGCCTGACTCAGAGGCTCAGCTGGGACAGATGCCACGGCAGCTTGGGGCATGAAGCTGCTGACTGGGTGGTGTGACTAACCGGCAGCACCCCACTAACCCCCCCCCCCCCCCCCCCAAAACTTGTATTTCGACTTGTACATTGTATTTTCCAGGCAAGAATTGTCTGAAGTTACCTAACTGCAGCTTTAACATTAATTCCTGTGGAACCAGTGATTCATTTAAAGTCGCTATTTTCAGAAACACAACCACAACTTTAAGTGAGGACGTACTGTAATTATTCTAACAAAAAAGATATGTACCATTTCTTTGTCGAGAGTTTTGGAGCTCAGGTTGAGCTGATGTGAGGAAGGATGGGTGTGTGTCACAATCACTTCTGATGAAAACCTTTCCTAAAATACTTGTATGCATGTTTTGATTTGTCACTCTCCAGACCACAAATGATTTTTATTAAAAATCATATTTCATCTTAGTTCCTTTAGCTAGTCTGTGAATTCTACTATTACAATCTCTATAAGTTGACCTTTCACAGCAGCATTGCAGTGGCTGACAGAGATTCCCTGTTAAAATCAATTGTACTAAGAATACCTTTTTCAATGATATCAGAACAATAATACTGTTCTGTGCTACCTGACTATGAGTTAGCTGCTAAAGTAGCAGTATCTTTAGGAGTTGTTTTAGTGTGGTTGAATCATATTTACCAACCAGACTGAGAGCTTTATCTTTTGAGGATTGTACGAGGGCTGGTAATTTTTTTTTCCCAGTCAACAGTAAAAATCTTGTGTTCAATCAAGCTTCTGCAATTAGCTTTAGATGGGTTTTAACAGTGTCCATCAATTTTATTTTTCTATTTATATTGAGAATGGTATACTTCCTGAGAGAAATAATATTCCCATGATGTGAACTACATGTTTAGTGGAATGAAATTAGAGTTCACTTTTATTAAAAAATTGTAATTGTGATTCACAAACTGCTAGAAGCAGAACAGAAACAGAAATACCTGGAAAAACTCAGCAGGTCTGGCAGCATCAGCGGAGAAGAGTATAGTTGACGTTTCGAGTCCTCATGACCCTTCAACTTTCTGTTTTTGTTTTGGATTTCCAGCATCCGCAGTTTTTTGTTTTTATCTCTGCTAGAACCAAAGTTCTATTCGAGCTGCATTGTGTTGGGGAATGCACTTGTTAGAAGATTTTATCTTGGGTTTCTAACTAAAATTGAAGTAACCAAAGTCTTACTGTGATTTAAGAACAGAGTTGTGCTATTTGATGTTGTTAAAGTGGTTTTAATGAGAATTAGTTATGGTCTCCAGACAAGACCCTTTGAGGAAGGGTGCCACTGATTGTAATTAGCTGGACAACTTGCATATGTAGTCTTGTCCTTGTCCAGGTGACAGTTGTGCAGATGTTGTTGCTTCACAGTCGATACTCTCTCAATAGTTTATCCCTGTTGTGGTGGCTGATATCTGTAATAAGGTATGATATTTGGCAGATTTAATCATCTGTAACAACATTAACACCATGAATATGTTGTGGATGAAAATTGCTAATCAGCAATAATGAAAGCAGATACCATTATGTTGCTTATTCTGTAAAACCAGTCATTTGAAAAGAAGGCCTGGGCGTAAAACAGTGACCTAATCAAATATACATAGAAAATATTCCAGGAAAATACTGAGCTTTGGTGGGTATGTGGATGTATGTATGTATCTGCGAATTTCTGGCTAGTGGCATTGCACCATGTTTTTCAGAACTACCTAGTCACATCAAGAAAAGCCATGTGACAAACTGTACAACCCAAAATGTTGATTGTAAAATAAGCACTTTCACCATTTAGAAGTAATTTTATTTTTGACTGTTTAAGATACTAATCAGTAAATAGCAAAAGTTTTAAACTCAGAAATGTACAGCTAAAAATCTAATGTTGCAGGATTGACTTCAGTGAGTACAGATGGAAGACCGATTAGTCTTTATAGTCATTTAACAGAAACATTGGCTAGTCTGTGAAATTTGTGGAGATGGAATAGACTATTTATCATGATTCTCAGCACAAGATGGTGATTGTACTATCAACAATTATAATTTCAATTTTCTCCCTCCTTCTGAAGCACTGACTCTTGCTGGGCTACAGTTCTTAGATATCATCCAGTACGTTGTCCAAGTGACTACTATTCATTCATCAGAAATTCACTGACATACACGTGCACACGACTCCCGCACGCACACCATACACATGCCCCTCATGAAGCTCAGTATTTTCCTGGAATATTTTCAAGATATATTTGAATAGGTACAGTTTTACCCCCCGAGCCGCCTTTTCAAATGACTGGTTTTACAGAATAAGCAATATACTGGTATCAAAGTCAAACATCCATGTTCATTATTGCTGATAGTAATTTTCATCCACAACATATTCATTGTATTAATGCTACAGATGATTAAATCTGTCCATTCATGTGGGAATAGTGGCGTTGATTGTCACCACTATGGTACTGTGTATAGCGTATCTCTCATGCACGCTTGCTTGTTCTTGCTCTCTCTCTTTTTCTCTCCCCCTCTCTCTTTTTCTGGTTTGCTCTTGCTCGCTGCTGGTTTATACCTTCTACTTGTCTTTCAAATTTGCTCTGACTCGTTTTCACAGTTGGGGCTGGAAATCTCTCAAAATACCTGGAATGCCAACAGGAAAAAGTGGGATTGAATCCACTCTGAAGGGAATGGGTAACTACCAGGGTATCTAAGAGAAACAGGCAGGTAGTGCAGGAATACCCTGAGGCTATCTCACTCTCAGGTCACTTTTCCATTTTGGATACTGGTGGGCGAGATGGTTGTTCAGAGGACTGCAGCAAGCTCATGACACCATGGGTGGCTCAGCCTCACAGTAGGGGAGGAGCAAGAGTAGAAGTGCTATAGTGGTAGGGGATTCCATAGTTAGGGAAACAGATAGGTGTTTCTGTGGTCATAGATGTGACTCCAGGGTGGTACATTGCCTCCCTGGTGCCAGGATCAAGGATGTCGCAGAGCGGCTGCAGGACATTCTTTTGGGGGAGAGTGAACAGCCAGTGGTCATAGTCCACATTGGGACCGATGACATAGTTAGGAAAAGGGGTGAGATCCTGAAAGCAGATTTTAGGGAGTTATGAAGGGAATTAAAAAGCAGGATCTTGAGAGCAATAATCCCAGGATTACTTTGTGTCACATGCTAGTAAGCATAAGAATAGAAAGATTGAGAGTTCAGCACATGGCTAGAGAAATGGAGTAGGAGGGAGAGCTTCAGATTTCTGTGGCATTGAGAAAGTTTGAGGCAGGTGGGACCTATGCAAGGAGGGCGGGTTTCACCTTAACAGGATTGGGACTAATGTCCTCGTGGGAAGATTTGCTAGTGCTGTTGGGGAGGGTTTAAACTTGATTGGCAGGGAGCTGGGAACCTGAGGGGAAATTCGGAGTGGAGAGGAGAAAAACTGGCAGTGGGAAGTAGAGAAGTATTAACTGAGAAGGAGGATATATCAAAGAGTCACATCAAGGTAAATATAGTACTTGGAGATTTTGATAGCGATAGAGTAGGCAATAGTAAGTCATTAGATGGGTCAGAGTAAGGGGGAAAGTAAAAAAGCCTAAATCAGAGTTAATGTGCATGCATGTGAATGCACTGAGAGTGGTTAATAAGATCGGTGAAGTACAGGCACAGAGTGACAAATGGAATTATGATATTATTGCTATTACAGAGACCTGGCTCAAAGAAGGGCAGGACTGGGCGTTAAATATTCCTGGGTGCAAGGTGCTTAGGAGAGACAGGAAAGGAAGAAAAGTGGTGGGGGGGATGGGGGGGAAGAGAGTATTGGTTAAAGATAACATTACAGTACTGGAGGGAGAGGATGTTCCAGAGGGGTCAATGACTGAATCTCTCTGGCTAGAGGTAAGGAATGAAAAAGGTGCAGTAACATTGACCGGTGTAGTATATAGATCACCAACTAGTGGAAGGGATGTAGAGAAACAGATCTGCAAAGAAATTAGAGAGGTGCAAGAATTACAGGAGTAATTATAATGGGGGACATCAATTATCCAAATATTGACTGGGATAGGAATAGTACAAGGGGACAAGAGGGGCGAGAGTTCCTGGAATGTGCCCAAGATAATTTTCTGTAGCAGTATATCTCTAGTCCAATGAGAGGGAAGGCACTATTGGACCTGGTTCTGGGGAATGAGTTGGCCCAAGTGGATTAAATATCAGTGGGAGAGCATTTAGGGGACAGCAACCATTCTATCGTAAGGTTTAGGTTGGCCATGGCAAAGGACAAGGAACAATCCAGAGCAGGGATAATTAATTGAGGGAAAGCTAACTTTGATAGGATGAGAATAGATCTGAGTCATGTGAGTTGGAATCAAATGTTGGCAGAAAAGATGGTGGCTGAACAATGGGCTACCTTCACAGAAAAAGTATTGCAGGCAACATTAAGGGATATTCCTTTGAAGGGGAAAGGTAGGACAAATAAATCCAGAGCATCCTGGATGACAAGAGAGGTAGAGGTGAAGATGAAAAGGAAGAAATGCAAGTACGATAGATGTCAGGTAGAAAATACAATGGAGAATCAGACTGAATATAGAAGGACCAGAGGGGAAGCGAAAAAACTAATAAGAAAAGCAAGGAGAGAGCATGAAAGGAGACTGGCAACTAATATAAAAGGAATCACAAGGTCTTCTATAAGTATATAAATAATAAAAGGGTGGTAAAGAAAGTATAGGGCCGATTAGGAATTTTAAAAGGGGGACTTTGAATGTAGAGGCAGGAGAAAAAGCGGAGGTATTAAATGAGTACTTTGCATCTGTTTTTACAAAGGAAGAAGATGCTACCCAAGCCGATGTGAGAGAGGAGAATTTACAATTGAGGAGGTTTTAGAAAGGCTATCTTCACTTAAATTTGATAAAGTACCACGACTGGGTATCCAAGGGCACTGAGGGAGGCATGAGTGAAAATTGCAGAGACACTAGTGATAATCTTCCAGCCTTCCTTAGACATGGGTGATGCTAGAGAACTGGAGAATTGTGAATGTTACACCCTTGCACCCCTTTTTGAACAAGGATAAAGCCGACAACTACAGAACAGTCAGTTTGACTTCAGTGGTAGGGAAACTTCTGGAAACTATAGTTCGGGACAAAATTAGTAGTCACTTAGACAAGTTCAGGATAATTAAGGAAAGCCAGCATAGATTCATTAAGGGAAAACCATGTTCAACTAACTTGCTGGAGTTTCTTGAGGGGTAAGAGAGAAGGTTGTTAAGGGCAATGCAGTTGATGATGTGTATATGGACTTTCAAAAGGCATTGATGCAGTGCCATACAACAGACTTCTGAGTAAAATTCTGCTCATGGAATAAAAGGGAGAGTGGGCACTTGGATAAGAAATTGGCTGAATGACAGGAAACAGAGTAATGGTTAATGGATGTTTTTCAGATTGGGGGAAGGTTTGTAGTGGAGTTCCCCAGGGGCCAGTGTTAGGACCCTTGCTCTTCCTGATATATAAAAGACCTAGACTGGTGGTCAGGGCATGATTTCAAAATTTGCAAATGAAACGAAGATTGGAAGCATTGTCAACTGTGATGAAGATAGTCTTGGACTTCAAAAGGATATAGATATGTTGGTGGATTGGGCAGACAAGTGGCAAATAAAGTTCAATGCAGAGAAATGTGAAGTGATTCATTTTGGCAGGAAGAATAGCGGGAGACAATATGAAATAAAGGGAGAAACTAAAGGAGATGCAGGAACAGAGGGATCTTGGTGTACATAAGTCATTGAAGGTGGCAAGGCATATTGAGAGAGTAGTTAACAAAGCATATAGTATCTTCGGCTTTATTAATAGGGGCATTGAGTATAAGAGTAAGGCGGTCATGTTGAACTTTTATAAGACACCATTTAGGCCTCATCTGAGTACTGTCTCCAGTTCTGGGTGTCATACTTGAGGAAGGATGTGAAGGCATTTGAGAGAGTACAAAGGAGAGTCACAAGAATGATTCCAGGGATGAAGAACTGTAGCTATGAGGATAGATTGGAGAGATTGGGACTGTTTTCCTTGGAGAAAAGAAGTCTGAGAGGATACTTGAAAGAGGTATTCAAGATTCTGAGGGGTATGGACAGGGTAAATATTGTGAAACTGTTCCCACTCAAGGGAGCATCAAGAGCTAGAGGGCACAGATTCAAAATAATTGGGAAAAGGAGTAAAAGTGATGTGAGGGAAAATGTTTTCACCCAGATGGTGGTTGGAGTCTGAAACAAGCTTCTTGAGGGGGTGGTGGAAGCAGGTTTGATTAAGGTATTCAAAAGGGAATTAGATTGCTACCTGAATAGAGAGAATGTCCAGGTTATGGGGATGAGGCAGGGGAGTGGTACCAGGTAGAATGTCCTTATAGCAAGCCAGTGCAGACTCAATGGGCTGAATGGTCTCCTGCAATGTAAAGATTCTGTGATACTGTTGTTGCTGCATGCTCCTACAATTATACAACAAGCTCTATGGTCATTTGGGACTATGGTCATATGAAAATTGAAGGAGTCTAAAATTCTATAGTCTTTTGGATTAAGTTGGGGGAAATGTGTGTTTTTCATATCTGCAGTACTCTTTATCTGATTTAGTTTCTTTTTATTAAATGAAGTCCTTCAAGAAAGCTATCAGCCAGTGCTTATGCTGAGATACCCTATTGAAAAAAGAAAAGGACAACATTTCTCATAGCAGCCATTACAGATTAATCCACTAACCTCATTGCACCTTTGGGAAATAAACCATTCACTGTCTCAAATCCAGTGTGCCAGACAGTAATAAAAAGATCTGCAGCATAGACTGTTTATCTGATCAATAGAAGGTAATAGCTGATATTAAATGAAGTCCACTTTCCCATTTCTGTCTTTTTCTGTGCTGTACGTTTCTTGGGTAAAAGATGAAGATATATTATGTAACCATTTAAAACTGTCATGTTGTATATGTAGTTGCAGGTAGCTATTTCTCATATAGTTTGACAAACTATTGGACCACTTGTGAAGAGGATAGCGTTTTTTTAACCCACTATGTAGCGAAATAGATTTTGTTTTAAATGTTGAATGCTATGCAGAATCACTAGCAATATTTTCTCTTCCATTTTCAATTACTGCATCAAATTCTGGTGGTATTGAATTTTGATGAAAGCTTGGCCTAAGTAATAAATATTTTATCCTTTGGTTCAAGCATTTTATTAGTGGTATGACATTGTGCAATAATCCCCATTCCAATTTGCAGACTTTATGCGCTCTAATAGTAGAGGAGAGGAGGGATGTAATCGTACTTTTGCATTATTTAAGGGGCGAAACATGTCTAAATCCCTTGCTTGGAATAATTTTTTTAAACTGCAAAAAGATTTGCCACAGCAGACCATTTTTACCTCAATTTCAATGCAGACCCTAGACCACATAATGGTGACTTTTCAATGCTGCCTTGACCTCTCTGCAAAACTCTCAATGTGATGTTGTTTGATATACTGACTGATACCAACTAAAAATACATATTTACTCAAACTGCTGCAGTTTCACTGGGGTGGTTACAATGATTTGTATTGCCCTGATTTGTAAGCTGCTAAAAAGAAAGTATGTTCATCAATCACTCTTGGATTCTTTGTCGCACTTGCTTCCTTATTTTAGGGATCCTGGATAAAATGAGTTAGTCTGCATACAATTTGTAGTCTTCAGTATAAAAGCACTGTACTTAATAATTGGCATAATTGTAAATCAATTATAGAACTAGATTATTATTTAAATTGTAGTCAGAACAGTCAGATTTAAAGTTTGTGATCACACAAAACGGTTTCATAGGATGTTTTGGCCCAGAGGTGATGCATTCACCCCCATATTTGATTAGCAGTGCCTGTCAAAGCAGACTGGAGTGACCTTGCATGCAGTATACTTTGCTTTTCTGAGTATGGATAATTTATTTTGTTCACAAGATGTTGGACATGTTCACAAGGCTGCATTTATTGTAACTGCCTTGAATCACATCTGTATACCTGGTTGAAGTTGCAGGTTCCCACTCCTAGTGAACTGAGTTCTATGACAATCGAGTGTTTGTTTATAAATTTCCAATTACATCACTTCCATGGTAGGATTTGGACCATTAAACCATTGTTCCATCATAACCCCTCAAATTATTTGAAGGAGTGGAACTACCTATGACCTGTGCCATGTCCTTTGTTAGTGATCCTAAGAGCCATTGTTTTTATTTAGAAGAAATTCTATGGTCCAGATCTTCTGGTCAGTGGTGGAGAAAGTGTGCCTGTTGCTGACTGCGATTTAGTCTGCACGCTTAATATTTTACGCTGGAGCCTTTGCACCTTACGGCCTTGGCTCCAGCAGGGGTGCAGCGATGAACAAAGTTGGGAGGCTAAATGGTGAGTGTAATTTCAGTGCAGTCATACCTCCTTTTATCGACATGAACTGAAGACATGCTCCTTAAGGCCTGCCTTCAGTTGACTTACACTGTTTTAAATGGAATTGTCATCCTGACACTGGACAGCCTCAGACCCTAACAATGCTCAAACCCCTCCCTTAGCCTGACAATCCTGAACCACTCCTCAACCCCAACAGTTCTCACCCCATCACAATGCTGACCCATTCCCTCACCTTCTCCCCCACCCTCAACTCGCCGACAGTTCTCACAGCCTCCTTCACCACCCCCCCCCACCCCCCCCCCCCCCCCCCCCCCAACAACCACCCCACCATGAAAATGTCCAATCTCACTCCGGGAATGCTGACTGTCACTCACCCCCCCACACTCCCTAACAATGCTAACCCTTCTAAGAGTTGACGTTTCGAGTCCTCACGACCCTTCAACAGAACTGAGCAATAATTATTACTCAGTTCTGTTGAAGGGTCATGAGGACTCGAAACGTCAACTCTTTTCTTCTCCGCCGATGCTGCCAGACCTGCTGAGTTTTTCTAGGTAATTCTGTTTTTGTTTTGAATTTCCAGCATCCGCAGTAGTTTTTTGTTTCTAACTCTTCTAATGTTGAGCAGACAGGAGCCAAGGATTCCACAAGATGAGTCGGAATGGGTAGTGTGGGAGGGGGTGAACGTTGCCTGGAGAGTGGGACTGGTGGTGTGTGGAGTGAATGTTGCTGAGGTGGGTGGGTGAACATTGTTGTGGTTGCTATTATGCTTTGACATTCCAGCTGATTTACTGAATAACACTCCACAGCAGGCCTTACACCTGCTGTGAAAAGTTTTAAATAAATTCATGTAAAAACCAGGGTAAGGATAGTGCAAAAAGCCCACATCTCCATGCTTCTGGACATCTGATTCCACTGTCATAGGGAATCGTGCAGTACACCGGGCAGGGTAAAACCGGCATTCGGAAGTTTAAATGTGCACACATCAGGACTTCCACAGGGTCCCGAGGCGCATCAGCACTTTAAATCATTTGTGCTCCTCATATCAGAAAATCCAGGCCATTATTTTATCATCTTTTGTGAATCTGTAGCTTTGTCCCTGAAACAGCAAGGGTTGAAATGAAGATGGCTCTTTTGAGACCACCAGCTGAGTACAGAGTCTGGCAGTCTGTAAGAAAGCAGGCCACATTATTTTATTTGATATTGATCAGATAAGGAGGTACTATGTTTACATGATAGGCAATTGCACACTGTTAGCGTTAGCATTTGCTTGGCATCATGGGCACTGAGTGTCATTGCTTATTAACATTATATACTACAATTATGTCTGATAATTTCATCACGTGTGTCAGCCACTATGGAGGAAGCAGGACTCTAATGATGTGCAATTACAGAAAGGGTCAAAATTGGCTATTAGAAGTAGTTTTAAAAGTAAATGAAAAATGAAAAATTGTAGTCCTGTTTTCTTCATTTTTTTGTTATATAATTTTACTTCACAGGATAAAATGATTAGTCATTTTAGTTAAACATCTGATCTGGTAAGCAGGTGTTTCCTACTGATTTGGAGATACTTGTGGGGGCACACTAGATCGACTACGCTATTTCTGATGCGTACCGCAATGCTAGAACAGTTTGCTTTAGGCCCTGATACACAAGATCAGTTTCAGTTCATAAGCACAGGCATGTTTCCAGAAGTTGACTTTTGCAATAAGCACATGCAAATAATATAGAGAAACATTTCGAATCATGGCACTATACAAATTGGAATGCCTGATGCTTGCACATTTATACTCTTAATTTACATGGGGTTTACTTTTAACCTAACCTGTCAATAGATAGTAAAATTGGTCCAGGTGCAGAGTGGTCAGCAAAACCGATTCTATCAGTTTCCCACCGTGTGAATTACATTAAGATTACCCCCTCGCGGTGTGATAAAGATATGAACCCTGAAGTGAGGGACAGGTGGTAGTTTTAGTTCCTGGGCATCATCTCCAAAGCAAGAAGGTTATTGAGTGTGAAGATGACACCAGCTGTAACCACTAAGACAGGAAATGCCTACAATATGCATTTTAGCCATTGGTGGTTCTCAGCTCTGAGGCTATTTCCTGAGTGCTCTCTCCAAAATTCTGTTCAGATGTCCTCTGTAAACATTTGAAGCTTACAGATATTTTCAGTTTATTGTGTTTAATTCAGTTAACCAAAAAAGTTGTTCTCCATCTACCTGTGTGCTGCATAAACAGGGTTTCTGCTGCACGTCCAGGAATGTAACAGTAGCAAAGCAGAAATGGATTTGAGGAAGCTTTCAGCTCGTTACTTCTAATTCTATGAATGGACTTAATAATAAAACCCAAAAATGTAAGGGAACTGAATTAAAGCAGCTAACGTGAGAAAACTTGAAATATTCTGCATTATCAGCTATATCTGTGCATGAATTATGGAAGGAAACTATTTCTTAGAAAGAGGGGAGTATGGGGCATAATTCAGCCAAAGAATTTTGTGAACCTCTGTCTTTAAGAAAAGATTTTCATTTTAAATCGTCCATACTTTTTAAAAAAAAAACACAGTATAAGCATGCAGGTGGTGAGCTGGCTCTGTATATCCTGCTTGCTTGTGTCATCGTGCAATTTTCTGTTTTTGTGCAAACATGGCAGCAAAAACTAGGTCTCCACTGTGGGCAGGCTGGTAAATATCACTTGTGCTGGTGACTATATGTGACATGAATGCTAAGAATTGATGGTATCATGATTATAAAAATGTCAGTCTTTCTGTTGGGAAGTCAAGTAATTGCACTGGGATGCAGCATCTTCACTAGTTGCGCACAAGAGCTTTTATTGTCGGCTCACTTAAAGTTGAGCAGAATCTTTTATTTGTAAAGGTAGTATTTAGTGCTCCAGCTCAGTAATAGCTCATCTTATGGAGCAATCTCTCCCACTTCTACTTTCAGCACAGTTCAGGGCTTTCCCTTGAGATGGTTCAGTCACCTCCTAGGTATCTATCTGCCTACTCTCTACATAAACTATCTCAACTCTTAGATTAGATAGCAGCCTGCACAGCACTGTACCCATTTATTGCTTTTGCATGTTGGAAAGTTGGAAAAAGTAGTGAAAAATAAATGATGTTACCCAATCCATTTGGTATATGGCGACAATTCAAATTCTATTTGGTACATTGGATTCTGGGGATTTTACCAGTGTTTTGGGATTTGATTTGTTTTTCTGTGGAAGTGGAAAACCAATCCCAACCAACCGTTAATAAATGGATTTTTTGGCAAATGCATGTGAATTGCATTCTTGTGGTAAAGGTGAGACAAAATATAAAGGCAGTGAAAAATGCTCGTGCACATTGCCCCCTCTGTGAACCCTGAACAATTTTTCCTTCAACAGCATTTAAAATCTTGCTTTATCTTGTACATTTGCCATCCCCCATGATATTAACTCTACTGCACCGTGATATCTTAAAAACTTGATCAATTTAGTTTAGAATTTGAAACCTATCTGATCTCATCTTTTGTTTAAGCTCCCTTGTTTCTGAAGAAATTCTCTGTTTTCTTTGTTTCACCATTAATTCTGTAGGTGCATAACAAACCTCTGGTTTTCTATCAGAATTGTATTTTAGCATTAAGAAACTGCTTTTAAATTCTTCTGAATAAGTGGGTAGGCTTATTGTTGAGTAACTCTTGGAATCAAAACTGAAGATGAGTGTAGGTGCCAGTAGTAGATCATAGGTTTTCAAATTAAAGTCTCTGCTTCTGAGAGGTCACTGAAGACCTAGACTGCTGTCAGTTTCTCACCAAAATGATGTCCTTATGTGTATTTGCTGACTAATTAGAATGTTTTTTTCTGTCGCTGTATGCTAATGGAAAATTATTTTTGCAATGATAGCATTGTTTTGGTTAACAGACAATGTCTTTTAAACATTCAGTCGGGGAGTTCCTGGGAAAGTAACAATGTTCCCATTGCATTTCCCAGAGAGGGTTGAAAACCAGTACAGGATATGACAAAGCTGGACTGCAGTCATAGTTAAATACTTGAAGATGCTAAAAGACATGGGAAATTCACAAGGAAATTGGATTGAAGTCGGTGCTCTGGTAGGAATACTAGCATAGGCATAGGCCCAGTGACCTCCTGTGTTGCGATTTTTTTTCAGTTTTTTTATTGAAAGCCTAGTGGTCTGGTATGTTGTATAGATTTAAAAGATATACTTGCAATTCATTTACAGCTACCAGATATAAATGTGACAAATAGCCTTTCTTCTGACTGCAATTATTGCCCCCTGAATAATTTCCCTAATTGATAGGATTCGTCATTGGTCTTACATTAATCTGCTCTTCAATTCATTCATTTGTCTGTGGTTGAAAACATGCTGTTTCAAGCATAGAGTTAAATTGCTGTGTTAGAACAGCCCACCATGAATTGCTGTGCTTCTGAGAAACATGTATGTTATAATTGAAGGATTAATATGAGGCATCATAGAATTAAATGACCAGTATACCTTCTTAAATTAATGTATTTTTTCAAAACATATTCTGATTAGTGCATGTGCTGGCCTGAAGTGCTAGAGATAAATCAGACAGATCAAATAAGCACAAACTTTTAACACAATATTAAAGCCATTCTTCATGTCTATATGGAGCTGTGTCCAAATATTATCACAAAAGCTTTGATTTGTTTTCGAGATCCTGACTGAATAATGTGCTCATCTTTGTTTTTAGGCATTTTTGCCTGTTGAGATTATGAAATGCAAAGTTGCTAAAAATGCATATTCTACTGTTGAGAAACAACTAAGAAACTGGATCCTAACAATTCTCTTATTACAAAATTAAAGAATATGCATCCTTTAAACTGTTGTTAGAGGATTAAAGATTTTGGAGAGAATATAAGACCAAGGGAAAGTGGGACAAGATATGAGCTGCAGGTTGGAGTTTGTGGGAGTCCAGCAAGGAGAGTTGGAGAAATTGAGACTGGAAGTGAAAAAGCAAATGGGGTGAGTGGTAGGATCGTTTTGGTTTCAACATTAAAAATTGTGGAAGCAGGAAGAACAAAATATCTTGTGGGACCCCAGATGTGAAGTTGATATGGTTTTGCTCTGAATCTTCAAATTCTCTTGCTTTGCCCTGTGTTGGAAGAATTATCAAGCTGGCTTCACTAAATACATACGTAGACCAAGTAGACCATCGCAGCTAGCATTGTGCAAATGTTTGTACTTCTATCCTCAATGATGACTGAACACTACATATAGTGTAATATTTAGAACTAATGAGTCATGAAGAAACACACTAATATTCTAACAAGTTCCTGTGTCCAACTTTCCAGCCTCACTACCTGTGACCAAACTGTGGGTGGTTAACTTAAATACTGATCGCCACTGAGGGCTTTGCTTTCATCTTCGACTTTTGCATAAAAAAGGAGTCTGTAATTATGTTTCAGCCTAACTGTCAAGTTTCCTCCTAACTGTCAACCTGTCAAGATAAAGTATCATTCCATTTGCACAGTCTTTTCTTCCGTGCAGGAAGTGTATGTTTTAATTTTTGACTAAATATTTTGGAATCCTGTATTCCTTATTCTGGTGAATTGTACTGACTTCTATATAAACGTAACCCTAAAATGCAGTCCTTGGTGTTTTAAGGAAAAGCTTATAAAAGGCACATAATCACAAGGAAAATAGCTGCACACTCAATATTAATAGAATGCATGATTTATTCCAGTTTATCCATAAATTTCTGGTGTCAAAATAATACCCCTGTCCTCAAAGGGTCAGTTGGCATTGTGACCACTAGACATTCTCCTTCCAGGTTTTTGTTTCAATTTCTTTGTATAGACTGATCCAACCTCTTCCTTCAATATGACTTTTATGTCCTTAACTATTTTGAAGCTGTTGTAAAGTTGCTGTGGTGGGAATAGGACCATTTGCTCAACATCAGCAAGAGACAGCCTGGTGTTGTTCGGCCTGATGGAGATGTCCATGTATATTTTCTCCTCATTATTTCTAATGCATTTGACAGTTTGTATATTGAAAAAATAGTTGCTACAGTGAAACATAATGGTTGTCAGGTGCCCATGGAAATGCAAACTCTAGTAAATACGCTGCCTTGGCTCGTCCTGAGAAATTGCATCTGACTGCCACTTAATTTGCTTTCCTTCCTGAGTACTATAATTATATGTAATTAGGTACATTATTGAAATGACACAACCTGATTTGGCTGCTAAAAAAACTATTGACCCTGGTTAAACTTTTTCATTCTACAGACTCATTTATATTACAGAGCAACCTTTCAGAGTTGCACTTTGAGTTCCATCGCCTGCTGATAAAATGAGCCCAATAGCAAAGATGTATTGAAATAGAAAAACAGGATGGAAATAGAGGCAGGAATATTCATAGCTATATCTAGCCTCAGTGCTTTCTGACATCCTCAAATCTTCGCATTTATCTTTGTGAAGTAGCTTTACAACGCTAGTTTCTGTACCAAACAAAAAGATACCTAGTCCAGAGCAAAATAAATAATTCTTTAAAAAAACCCTATCTCATTTTTGACCAGTATTACTCTGTTGAGTCCAAGAGTCATAACTCTGGAAGTGATCTTGAAGTTTCAGTCAGAGTAAAAAAGAAAGACAGATTTGCACATATGTGTTGCCTTTTGCAAATATCAGAAGCCTCAAAGCCCTTTACAGCTAATTAAGTACTTTTGAAGTATAGTCACTGTTGTAATATAGGGAACACAGCAGCTAATTTGTGCACATTAGGTCCCACAAACAACAAGTTATAATGACCAGATAATGTTTTTGTGATGTTGACTGAGGGATAAATATTGGCCAGACACTGGAGGTAACTCCCCTGCTCTTCAAAACAGTATCACGGGACCTTTTATGTCCATCTGAGAGGGCAGACGGAATCTCAGTTTAATAAACCATTGGAAAGATTGCATGTCCGATAGTACAGCACTCCCTTGGTACCGCACTGACATGTCAGGCTTATTTTTTTTGTGCTTGGGTCCTGGAATGGGAGTTGAGCCCACAACCTTCTGACTCAGAAACAAAAATGTGACTAACTGAGCAATGGTTGAAGTTTTCGCTTTGCTTTCATTATCATTGCAGTTTATAGTGATAGGGATGTATGACTTCTGGTTTCTGAATACTGGAAAATTATCAACATTCATTGTTCAGCATTCAGTTGTGTTCTTAAGTGGGAAGTGGAGTTGAATCATACATTGATTTGACTCGCATGCTTTAACAAAGGTACAGTAAGTTCTCACTTTAAGTCGTCCCACTGTAAGTCATTTGGCTTTAACATTTATTGTTTAGGACCTGTTTTCAATTTATGTTGCTATTTTCAATTATACATCTCCTGCACTCTACCCCCCACCCCCTGCGTACTAAACTCTGGGCCAGCTGCCGCTATGTTAAGATGTGAGTTCCGCTGTCACCAGAGGCCCAAGCTGGGGGGAGACAGTGAGGCGAGAGATCCAGGAGCAGGAGCGCAGGCAGCTGATTGGATAGTGAACCGTTGTAACCTGGGGTTGGTGGGAGAGAGCAGCATCCCACCCTCTTGCCGACGTCTCCCATGCTCAGCCTTCCTAGCTGCACACCTACCACCACCACCACCATCTCTCCCCCCCCCACAGCTTCTTTTGTGGCCCCTGGCAGAACAGAAGTTTGGACCTTGCAAAGTGTCAGGAATGGTTCCAGGCTCTGGAGTAAGGCACAGAATGGGAGGAGAGAGTGATAGAGAGAGAGAGACAGACGGTGGGAAAGGAGAGAGAGACAGACAGTGGGGAAAGGAGAGAGAGACAGACAGTGGGAAAAGGAGAGGGAGAGACAGTAAGACAGTGGGAAAAGGAGAGAGAGAGACAGTAGGACAGTGGGAAAAGGAAAGAGAGAGAGAGACAGACGGACAGTGGGAAAAGGAAAGAGAGAGAGAGACGGACAGTGGGAAAAGGAGAGAGAGACAGACAGTGGAAAAAGGAGAGAGAGAGACGGACAGTGGGGAAAAAGAGAGAGAGAGAGAGACAAGGGAAAAGGAGAGGGGGAGAGAGAGACAAGGGAAAAGGAGAGAGAGAGAGACAAGGGAAAAGGAGAGGGGGAGAGAGAGACAAGGGAAAAGGAGAGAGACACCACGGGAAAAAGAGAGGGAGAGACAGACAGTGGGAAAAAGAGAGGGAGAGAGATTGAGAGACAGTGGGGAAAAAGAAAGGGGGAGAGAGACAGACAGTGGGAAAAAGAGAGGGAGAGAGATTGAGAGAGAGTGGGAAAAAGGGAGAGATGGGGGAGAGAGAGAGGAGACAGCAGGGGAGGAGAGAGAGTTGGATGTGAAACATACAAGTTGGCTGTTTTGTATATTCTTTGATTTTACACCATGAAAACATCCTAATTTGCTTTGTTCTTCTGTTTGCATTGCAGAATGACATCTCCTTAACTCTCGGCAAGCTTTGCACGGACTTGATGAGTACCTAGGCTTTCAAAGATTTGTACAGTACAACAAGGACCTCATTCTCTTTCACATAAAGGATGGTACGACAGATCAAAATCACTCCAGTTTGCTGCAAGAAACCTCAGGACATAATTTTCTGACTGGATTGCATGTTCGCCAATGTATATGTCTGTGGGGTGCACAGTGTGCGCCGTGACACATGCACTACAGCGAATCTGCCTCTTTCCTCATCACATTCTACTTCAACAATCTCCGTAAACAGAAATGGATAGACTGCCAGCAATGCAATTCAGATGCCTAACTTGGACTGGAACACACAAGCATTAACCTTGACTTTCACATGCTGCTGAAAAAATTAAGGTTTTCACTGTAAATTATTAAGTATAGAAGTATTGATTTTTAAAAAGTTGCTAATGTTTGGAAAACACAGAATAATATTTAACATTTTTGCTTCCTTTATATTGATACTTTTTTGAACTGAAAATGTAATTTTTTTTCTGATGCACATTCATTATTGATGTGTCCAGAGGTAATTTTTCCAGTTCTGTTATAAACAGGGAAATTTTTGTTTAAAACTTGTGAATATACGCAGTAAGAATAGATTATGTTTCTATTCTTGGATAAAAGCTGTTGTTTATATATAGCATAATCCCGAAGTGCAGGCTTTGGTGTATAGTCCTATTTGCCAATATGGCAACAGTACAAGTAATGCAGCCCTCCTGTCTTGAGTTGATTTCACAATCATTTTATACTCTTCCATTTTACGTGAGATATATTGCAGTCAGGGGATGCTGACATTACTGTACATGGTACTTAATGAATGTCAATGGAATTTGAAACGTAGTCAAAAACAATCAAATTTAGTCTTCCTTTTCTTTGTGTATATATAATGTACCTGGACAATGTATACTTACATAACATGCCCCGGAATGGACAATGTTGTGTTTGTAATTTCTGGAGACTGAACCCCTCATCCCTGTAAGTAATAAATTAGAAAATGATTGCATTTTACCTCTGGTGATTTGATTAAATGGTAGATTATATCCTTAGCCCTGCTCACAAAACACATTCACATTCAAAGTTCCATTCGTAAGTTACAAAAAATAGTTACTTTCAGTAACAAAAAGGAAGCGCACTTGAAGATTGTGACTTTCGTTTCTAAATCAATATTCAGGTGAGTTCCAAAAATGTAATAGTAGCCCGGGGGAGTTGTGATGTGTGGAAAGTGGAGTTGCAGCAAAGGTTTAAGGAAACCAGGTCTGGCAAGAAAAGAATGGAAGAGGAGCAGGAAGCATCTCTTATATTAATAATGTGTATTGCTGTGGAAACGAGGCTCTGCATAAAAAGTTTCTAATTTGTTCGTCATGATCTGCATCAGATACACTGAGGTAAGGGAGATATCACTGTTTAGATGCAGGACAAAGTTCCCTTTACTCTAAGCAAATAATGGGGTCAGTTTTCTAACTTGCCATACAAGCATAAAATTGGTGTTGCACATTGGCTACTTATTATAGACACTGCCCAATTTTTATTTATGTTGAAATCAGTGGAGTTTTAAATCGAGCAGTTGCTATTAACAAGCAGTGGATCTCAAGTGCTTGTTTTGAGCCTGGATGGCAGGTTAAAAATTAACCTTCTGCATCACAATCCCAAAATCAGAACACCTTCCTGTTGTACTAGTGTGGCTAATTTTGTTTCTGATGGCCTCCAGATCCACCTCTGAGTGAAACTTTTGCACTTTTGGGAGCTTTGTGTTGTGAAATTACAAGCAATTAGAATAGATTGAAATTGCCCCAATTCAGTTTACCTGCAATCCTTATAGGCTGCCGTAAGTGCAGTAAAGTAACTTTTTATCCCATCAGTCTAAACTGAATTTGACCAAGTGATAAAAGGATAACCTCCTTGCACAGTATGCCTCTTTGTTTCTTTTTTATAAAATGTTTAATAAGGAAAATTTCAATTCAAGTATCTACTTGCAGTGCAATTATCTGCAAAGATTGTAAAAATGCTCTTTTACAAATGGTTCTGAATAGATGTCTCCAAGACCAGGGCCAATTCTAACCCTTTTTTGTTTCACTGGATTGCTGGAGGCATATATTGATCTTGGGCATTGTAGGATTTTATGTATGTATCTACCTCTTGGTGGTATAATGAATTATTGTGGTTTTACTTTAGGCTACCATGCCAGTGTGTACTACCAGTTCATCTGTGATTATCTCATGTCCAGCCATTTAACTGCATTCCTTATAAATTTGATATCTGGTCCCTGAATTTCATCTTTGTGGGAGGCATTATAGCTGTCAGATTTATGATTTACACTGAGTGCTGAAGCCAAAACATCAATTTATGTAAAAGTTTTGCCTGTCTCTCACTCCAGATGTCTTCTCATATAAAATGGCAACTAATCACATTCTCATTTAGGGAAAAAAGAAATTTAAAGAAAAAGTGCTTATTCATTTTACAGCCCTAAGATTATCTGGAGAAGTTATTAAAATAATGAAGAGGCTAAGAGAAGCTAATGAAATAAACTTCCAGCAGCAACAATAATTAGCTTCTAATTAACCTTTAACTAATAAGATCACCTACCCTAAGGTATACCTGAGCGGTGACATTACAAGAACAGACTGTTAACGGCTAAACATCACCATGCTCCAGACTATCAGCAAACAATGCCATTGGATTTCAGCTAGTCCAAATCAAAAATATTTGTCTTTTCCTCCTCTTTCTCAGTTTTTTTTTAACCCCAGAAAATCCAGAAGTCAGATTATGGAAAACCTACCTCGTGGTTTTTGGGTAGTTCCTGTGCGTCACAAAAGTGGCTTGAAATACCGCAAAGGTGACCAGATGTTAAGGCCTGCTACCATATTAAGAGAATAGACATCAGATTCCTTTTTGCCTTCTAAATCTCAGCCGTAAAATTTTTATTTTGGAGTTTTAATTATGTTTCTGTAAACAATCTGGTGGGACCACAGGTAACCCTGAAAGGCAGAGTTTATGATATTGGAACAGGCCAATGATTGGTGGAATTGGATGGAGTCCAGTAACTCTTCTCATTCATCTCTTCCTCTAGAGAAACTGAAAATGCTTCTATTTTGCAGAAAGAACACTATGGACGCTTTGGGTAGTTTAGAGGGGATCTGTCTGAACTGGGATTTATGGATTAACATAAAAACAGTAAATCGAAATTTTGGTAAAGGCTGATTGCACACTATCAATGAGGTGTATAATTATGCAGAAGGAGATTGTGAATTCTGCAGCTGGGCATTTTCTTTTAAGAGTCCACACTGCTCATTTTAACTGGCTAGAAATGTCAACATGTTTGACAAGATTGACGGATGATAATACACCATGTAGTACTGAGTTGTCGGGACATGAGATTCTGATCAATGTAATGAAATATTTCTGTAGACATTAGCATTGTGGTTACCAGTATGGACCAGTACTACTAACAGCCATTGGTGAAGCTTGAGGTTGAATTGTGCATCCTTCTTGCAGAGCTACACAGGACCAACACATTCTTCCCCAATATATAACTAAATTATGGCAACAAAAATGAAATAACAGTGGCATTTAAGTTTTATGTCTAACAAGTCCATGCTGCAAGTTGTTAGGACTTTCCAAACTTTATGCTTCCATATTTAGAGCTTAACTGTTTCTCTTAAAACATAATGAGCTTGGGACAGGCTGGTTTCTTACATGATAGAAAGCCATAGCACAATATTGCACACATTTTCAGTCTAATACCAGTAAAGCTGGTGGAAGAAATAAAACTATCTCCAGGTGCAGAGGTGTTACTCTTCTGAAATTGCACATTATTAGGGCAGAGTAGAAGTCCTTTAACTTTGGTGGTGGGCCACCTTCTTGAACCACTTCAGTCCTCATGGTGTAGGCACTCTGAGTGCTGTTATGAAGGGATTTCCTTCATTTCTGCTAGATCAGTGATGTATTTCCAAGTCAGGATGATGCATGGCTGGAGGGAACTTGCAGGTGGCAGTGTTCCCATGCATCTGTTACACTTGTCCTTCTAGGAGGTAGAGGTCACCAGTTTGGAAGGTGCTATCAAAGGAGCCTCGGTGAGTTTGCTGCAGTGCACCTTGTAGTTGGTGCACACTGCTGCCACTGTGCACCGGTGGTGAATGTGGTGCCAATCAAGTGGGATGCTTTGTGCTGGACGGTGTCGAGCTTCTTGAGTGTTGTTGGAGCTGCACCCATTGTAGTTTCCGTGCCAACCTATGCCTCATTATCCACCTCTGTAACCTTTCATGCCAACTTATGCCCCTCCACCCATCCACATAACCCCTCTCATCCTCCATGCCAACCTATACCCCTCTACTCCCCATAATCCTGCATATCCTCCATACCAACCTATGGCCCTTTATAGACCCTATGCCAACCTAGTGCTAACCCATGCCCCCCATCCATCACCCTTTGCCCTTACACCTACCATACTAACTCACCCAGTATCCACCAAGGGCAGACCTCAGGAGCCATGTTGAGATTAAATAATATAAAGTTCCAAGTGTCTATTGGCAGGCTTTATTTTTTTAAAAACCACTCATTCATGAAAACACATTCACTACATTTAGATTCCTTCAACTACATAATCTCTTATAGGAGCAAAGATTTCATTCAAGTGCTTAATCACTTTTAAGAATCCCAAAGGGCACCTCACCTCTCCCTGGACCATAACCAAAGGGTTACCCCACCTTTCCAAAAGACTCTGGAAAGTTTAGACCTACTCCTACCAGGTCTAACTTGCACACATTGTGTTTCCCACTCTTTGCTAATGAAAATCAGACATGACTGGAGGCAACTGCTGTTTTATATTGGCGGCTACCCCTGCAAACCTTGCGCGTGCAAATCCTGACATGGGTCCATTTGCATACACACACCACCCCTGCCCCCCCCCCCCCTCAAACGAAAATGGTTGGTGCCATTTGCAGGGGCAGGGCTTCCATATTTCGACCTCTTCCTCCATTTTCACAACGCTGGAGAGGCTTTCGTCATTACAAAATTTCAAGCCAAGGTCTTTCTGAATGCAGGCACTGATTGCTTACACTGACAGTAGAACTCAACACTGCAATCAGCACTTCTGACCTTATGATGGAGGGAAGATAATTGATGAAACAGTTGAAAATGATTGCCCTGAGGAACCCCTGCAGCAATGTCCTGGGTCTGAGATGATTGACTTCCATCACCACAACCATCTTCCTTTGTGTTAAGTATGACTCCTGACAGTAGAGGGTTTTCCTCCTGATTCCCATTGACTTTAATTATACTAGGGCTCCTGGTGCCATATTCAGTCAAATGTTGCCTATTCTACGGAACAACTGTGACTACACTTCAAAAATACTTCATTGGCTTTAAAGTGCTTTGAGATGTCCTGCGGTCATGAGAGAACAATATAAATGCAAGTCTGTCTTTTTAATGTTCAGGGCAGTCACACTCTCTTCACTTAAGGAATTCAGCTTTTTTGTTTACATTTTGTTCACACAAGGTCTGGAGGTGAGTTGTTGTGGAAGAATCCAAACTGAGCAGGTAAGTACCACTTACTCTGTTATAGCACTATTATCAACACCTTCCATCATTTCGCTGATGATTGGGAGTAGACTAGTGGGATGGTAATTGGCTGATTTGGAATTGCTTTTGTAGACAGAACCTACCTCGGCAATTTTCCACATTGTTGGGTAGATACCAGTATTGTAGCAGGTCTGAAACAGCTTGGCTCAGGTCACCGCTAGTTCTGAGGCACAAGTTTTCAGTACTTTTGCTGGGATGTTGTCAGGACCTATAGCCTTTGCAGTGTCCAGTGCCTTCAGCTGTTTTTGATATCATGGAGTTAATTGAATTGGCTGAAGACTTGAAACCTATGATGCTGGGACCTCAAAAGGAGGCAGAGGTGGAGCATCCTACTGGTACTTCTGGCCGAAGATGGTTGTAAATGCTTCACCTAGCCTTTTGCACTGACATGCTGGGCTCTGCCATCATTAAGGGTGGAAATGTTCGTGGAGCCTTCTCTTGTTAGTTGTTTAATGTTCTCCACCATTTACGACTGGATGTGGCAGGACTGCAGAGCTTTGATCTGATCTATTGGTTATGAGATTGCTTACCTCTGTCCACAGGATGCTGCTTTCACTGTTTAGCATTCATCTAATAGTATTTTTTTATTCATTCATGAGATGTGCGCTTCGCTGGCTGGGCCAGCATTTATTGCCCATCCATAGTTGCCCTTGAGAAGGTGGTGGTGAGCTGCTGCCTTGAACTGCTGCAGTCCATGTGGTGTAGGTAAACCCACAGTGCTGTTAGGAAGGGAGTTCCAGGATTTTGATCCAGCGACTGGAGGAATGGTGATATATTTCCAAGTCAGGATGGTGAGTGATTTGGTGGGGAACTTCCAGTTGGTGGTATTCCCATCTATATGCTGCCCTTGTCCTTCTTAATGGTAGTGGTCGTGGGTTTGGAAGATGTTGTTGGAGGCTTGGTGAATTCCTGCAGTGCATCTTGTAGATGATACACACTGCTGCTGCTATGCGTTGGTGGTGGAGGGAGTGAATGTTTGTGGAAGTGGTGCCAATCAAGCGAACTGCTTTGTCCTGGATGGCATCAAGCTTCTTGAGTATTGTGGGAGCTGCACTCATCCAGGCCAGTGGGGAGTATTCCATCACACTCCTGACTTGTGCCTTGTAGACGATGGACAGGCTTTGGGGAATCAGGAGGTGAGTTACTTGTCACAGGATTCATAGCCTCTGACCTGCTCTTAAAGCCATAGTACTTATATGGCTAGTCCATTTCAGTTTCTGGTCAATGGTAACCCCCAGGATGTTGACCGTGGAGGATTCAGTGATGGTAATGCCATTGAACCTCAGGGAACGATGATTGGGTTCTCTCTTGTTGGAGATGATCATTGCCTGACACTTGTGTGTTGCGAATTGATGATCGAGAGTAGGCTGATGGGGCGGTAATTGGCCAGGTTGGATTTGTCCTGCTTTTTGCGTACAGGACATACCTGGGCAATTTTCTACATAGCTGGGTACATGCCCGTAGTTGTAGCTGTACTGGAACAGCTTGGCTAGGGGCGTGGCAAGTTCTGGAGCACAAGTCTTCAGTACTATTGCCAGAATATTGTCAGACTCTGTAGAATCAGAACTCAGAATATTGTAGACTCTGTACCTAGCTGTAGTTGACCTCTAACAACCACAACCATCTTCCTTTTGTGCTAGGTATGTCTCCAACCAGCGGACCGTTTTCCCCCGATTCCCATTGACTCCATGAAGGGATTTGAACAGGAGAATGATGATTTTAAATTGGTGATGTAGTGGATTTAGAGTCAATGCAGGCTGTTGACCACTGGGGTTATCAATGAGCAGGACTTGGTGTGGGTTAGGCTGAAATTTCTGCTGGGTGGAGGATGACAAGCCAGCCAGAATTGAAATAGTTGAGTCTGGAGGTGACAAAGGCAACAGATGGGTTTTGGTAGGATTAGCAATGGCCAATTTTATAAAGGTAGAAGTAAGTGGCCTTTGCGGTGGAGGCGAAATGGGATCGCTATGCAGCCTGGGTCAAATAAGATGCTGCAGTGTGAACAGTTGGCTTAAACCTGAGATAGTGGCTGGGGCAGGGCTGGAATGGTGACAAGTGTGCAGGGATTGTGGTGGAGGCCGAAGATGAAGGGATTAGTCTTCCCGATGTTTAATTGGAGGAACTTATCTCATTCAGAATGGCATACCGTAGAAACAGGCTGTCATCAGCCTACCTATGGAATCTTGACAATATTTTTCATGTGTTGCCTTGTGGAGCATGTAGTTGAGAAATAGCAGAGGGTCAACTTGAGGGACACCAGAGTTAACGATATGGGTGGGAAGACAAGTCATTGTTATAGATGCTTGGGCTATGATTGGATAAGTAAAATTGGAACCTTGTGAGAAATGTAAATGAGAAAAAAAGATTGCAGCTCAGTATCTTGAACCTGCTACTTGTTCATTTTAAATTGTTTAGTAAATGATGAAATGAATCACAATGTGTGTACAGTAAGTACAATTGTTGCTTGAGATCACTATATTTTTGCCATAAATTATATTCATTCCAGAGGAGCATATGAAAATTTCAGATGGTTCTCCTCTATTGTGTTACTCCCCCTTTGTTACAACACCGCTGACAAAGTCAACCTCTGGCAACATTGAAACTATTTGATGCATATAGCATATTTCTTGCAAATCTATTAGGGTTGTGTAAACGGAGTCACTCTTGTATGAATATCCTCACAACTTAGTGTAACCATGTTTCCTGTAACTAGACATTGACAGGGATATGCTGTAATGCAATCACCCATATAAAAAATGGAAATAAAGTGCAGGATGGTTATGGTAGACTGTCTTTTCATCTTTGGGACCTGGTCTTAAATCTAGTCAAGATTGATGGGATTAACATCTTTTCTCGATGCCAAGAAGGTACAGAGCTAGATTTTCAATTGTCATTCTCCTTCAAGCAATATTCGCTCCTACATTTTGTTGCATTCATTACACCAAACACTGGATTTAGTACCCAATCAAATCTAGGAATACTCCAATTCACAGTGCTAATGTTCACCATCAAAGGCTGTGTTCCTATCAAAATCAGGTAAGCTATTAACTTCACATTAAATGTATTTCCCACTACTAGCGAAAACAATTGGAATTAAATATTCAAGTTACCCAAGGCTGATTATTCCACCAGTATTTACAGTAATAACAGTCTATAGTCAAAAGAATGAAGAATATATCCAGTAATTGGGACTCAGGTTGCAAGATGTGAAACATTTTTTCATTGCCCATTCTGAACGCTTTTTCGGGTACATGCATACCTATGGTCCTGCCATCTAATGTCAGCCATAACTGAGACAAGAAGCTGTTTAATGGGGGGAAATATATTTTATAAATAATTGCCAAATTTGAAATCCACTTGAGGTAGCTTTAATCTTGTGCTAATGCTATATATGAAATACAATTTTTTTTTAAAAATGAAGTTCGTCATTAGGTAAGGACCTCAGCTTTGAATGGCTATGCAGAAAATATGGTGCTTATTTACATCTCTCAGGCTACAAATTAATATCTTCATACCAAAATAAAGTTAAAATATGGAAATTTTGCACTACCTTCACATAACTGAAGACACCCAAGGGGCTTTTATTTTTGCTCATTTCTTAGACTCTTTAATATTCAGAATCAAATGGCTACAGTGTGTCCCATTGTACAGATGTGATGTGATAGAAAACAGATTTGCATAAAGTTTTTAACATACTATCACGGCTAAAATGTAGACGAATGGAGCTGACTGCCATTCTTATTCATGGGAACGATAAAAGGATTCTCAAAAGCCCTTTCCATTTGTCTTGCAGCAACTATTTTTTAAAATTATTATTTAAGCAGGCTGGAGTTTGATGAATACCTTTGTGGATTCAAAATGTTGTAATATGAAAATTCAATTAAAAAGCTACAGAACACTAAACTGTTAATTAACTGTAAATAATGAGTCAGACTAAAAAGCTGTAAAGTGCTAAATATTTTACAAGAAAGTCATCATTGTTTGCATTTTCCAAGCCAGCAAGATGTCTAAGTGATAAAATTGAATTGGGAACTAAATCAACTACTTATGTATGGTTTTTATGTATCTTTATTTAGTCTTTTGCTCCCTTAATACTGTTCCCTGACTAAGAGCGAATGACCTGGCTATATAGGTCCTCTGCCAATGCTGCTCTCCCTTCTTTGCTTTGATGAATCTCTTCTGCAGCTGCTCATTCCCAGTTCCAACTATTTGGCAGCGATTAATCGTTTGAAGGTCAATGTGTGTCTTGAGGTGATTTTACATTTTGCATCAGATTTTGGAAGCAACCTTAAATCAGCCTCTGTGCATTGCTCTCCTACAATGATAATGACCTGTGTCTCCTTTTCTCAGCAGATTTAAAAAACAGTGGCTTGGTCTTTGCAGAATGTGCAGATCAGGCCTGGTAATTTTTAAGCCTACTGCCTCCAAGCTGACCTACAGAACAGTAGATACAAAGGTCAGTATCAAAGATATTTCAAATCTATCTTAAAAAGAAAAAGAGCATGCTGAGCCACCCCAGTACTTCTTGCCTGGCTGTAATGTAGAAACAGACACAGTGCTCCAACTCAGTGCATATAAACGGACAGGTTTGAAAGCGACACGACTGGCAGTTGATTTGAGGAAAAAGTGAAATCCATAATTTATCCTGAATAGTTGAAAATCCAAAAACATAAGCTTGTACTCTACATTGTCATCAATTGTACAACATCTACGCTGAGAATTGATGGAACTATAATCATGTAAAAAATGCCGTTATTGCCAACGTAGCACCAGTCAAGCACCATCACTAACTATTGCACTTTGATCACCAGAAGAAACTTGGAAAAGCTAAATTTATACACAAAAGTCAAAATCTTCATGTGTTATTTAAGAGCATGAGAAATTTGGTTTCGATTCGTACAAATATAAAGGGTAGAAACTGAGACGGAAATTCGTCCCAATATGAAATTGTTCACATATTAGCATTTTAACCAATTAGGTGCTAACTGAAGTTTATAAGCTAAAGATTTGCTCCCTTTTGTGGGTGTGGGAGTCACAATCGTGATTAACCCATGCCTGATTACACTGAGGCAGGAGGCTTGTAAACTTGTGCTACCTCAATACTTCCATGATTGTAGTGTTTGGCCAAGTGTGACCCCACCTCTGGTTGGCTGAATGCTCAATAGGGGGCCCAGCAGGTGCTTGGCTAACACACCTTCAAGGCGGCTGTGGCTCAGTTCATAGCACCCTCGCCTTTGAATCAGAGGGTTGTGGGTTCATGTCCCATTCCCGGAAACCAAAAACTGTGATTGTACTCGAAAGAGTTGCAATCTGTGACTGTTGATAACTCGAAAGAGTTTCAAGGCAGCTCACCCCTTTTAAAGGGGAGCTGCATTCATTAGAAAGAAGCAGCTGCTGACCACTTGTAGTGGAAGTGGCTGTGAGGAGAAGGACATTAAGTGGAGCAACAGAGGAGAGAGGCCTCAGAGGTTCTTTGATGCGGTGATAGAGGCTTTAGCCCAGGAGGAAAGAGGCCAAGTTTCCAGGGTGGATGGGAGGGGGGGTGAGGGAAGGGAAGGACGCCCCCCCAAGGGATATCTTGAAAAGGGAATGGGTGGTCAATTCCCGGAGTCTGGTCACAGGTACCTGCCAGCAGTGTTGCAATAAGTTCAATGACCTCATGTGGGCAATCAAGGTCAGTGACTGCATCTTCAAATGACGACATTTACCCGCTGCACCACCATGCTGCTCAATGAACCATAGCAGTAGGTCTCAGGCTGAACACTCAGATGCTCTACCCCATTCCCACACACTCCAATTATGCCAGCTTCAAACCCACTTCTCGTTGCTTCAACATATTGTTCAGCTGGTCTGGCACAGCTCCCAAACAGTGCAACACACTCACTGGCATCCTTCTTCCTCTCTTGCAGGACAAGGTGACCCATAACTGCAGGGAACAGGGTCAAAATTGAGAGGGATAGGCACACTTGCATCACCTAAACCCATTGCACCTCATGTCACCCAGATCTTTCAGGATGATGGCATGGTTCTGCCTTATGGCCCTTCTCAGTTACCACTTCGCCCTCATTCTGTTATCTGGTAATGAAGTGCAAGCTGCAGACCATGTGAGCATGGACCTCTTACTTTCCATCCCAACCCACTTCCCTTACCCCCAGCCCTTTCCTTCTGCATTTTAGCTCCACAATTTCTCATCTTACCATCCATTGTAGCCTCAGGAAGCAAATGAAAGCTGCACCACACCCGCAATGAAGAAACACCATCACTTGATCTAACACTCACAACCACCAATTCAGGTACTGACAGTGCACGCACCTTAGAGGGTAGTATAGGGTCAAGATGTGCACGTGTTGAGTGACAAGGCAAGGCTGGGCTGCAGCCAGGCCTGGACGAAAAGATAAAGGATTTACCAGCTTCCTGGAGGGCGGGATTGATCTTGTCCTTGCTTAGCCAAGTGGCAAAGGGGAGTAATGAGCCATGTGTATGAGGGGTATGTCTTGTCTCCAAGCAAACAGCTTCTGGTGGTCTGAAGATGACAAGAATAGCAGACTGCTTCGGTATTAAGGCATTGTGACTGCCACGTGTATAGGAGGCATTCGTTGACGTCATGGTTGCACAGCAACTGCATGTTGATGGATTGGAATCTTCTGTGATTCCAGGATGTTCCCCCATTTACATATGGGCCCACAGAGTCACGTGCAGTCAATAGCTCCATGCACTATTGGGAACCCTGCTAGCATGGCAAAGCCTAGTTCCCAATCCTTCCTTTTCTCTCTGGTTAGAGAGAAGATCATGAAGTCTCCTCTTCTGCAGTACAGGGCCTCTATCTCCGCTTGGATGCAGTGAGGGGCTGCGAACTGGAAAATGTTGGCTCATCACCTGTTGGTATGTAGAAGGATCGGAGTTCTGTAAAAGTTGAGAGCAATGGTGACCTTGATGGCCATTGTCAGTTCATTAAGAGTGGTTGCAGGTCTTGTTGAAGGAGGTGGCAGTATTCTGTAACCACCAACTTGGTGAATCATAGGCACCTCAGGCTGAGGTGGTGGTAAGGGAATTACTCCATGAAGACCCTTAGTAGGTTGGACATTCTCCCTCTGCACACAGCTTCGCCTATCGGTAGTCTCAGCTCCTGTTGTGTTTCTGATGCAGAGGGACTGCAAATACAGGCCCCCGTAACTAGCAACCTTTCCATGGATAGGCCATAAAAGTGAACTCCCCTGTCGGGATGCAGCAGCACTCCCTTCCAAATTCCGCAAATCATCAGAACGCCTCCAAAAACACATCGCAGTATTTACATAAACTAAGCAAAGCACCTCAGCGACAAGTTGGATGGCTCACCTATTAAATGGCATTAATAAATTGTTGGGGGGGGGTGGGGGTGGGTGCAGGTGCAGGGTGTCTCATGCAGCTGAACACATATTCAACTGAGAGAGATTAGGAGAGGGCACTAGCTAGACGTACATGATCCAGGTTTACATAATGTACAGCAAATCAACCTGAGAGGCTGACTGATGTCACGTTCTGCCCACTGTGTATGCTTTGGGCACACAATGCACACCCATGCTAGTGCCTTTACCAGCATGACACATGGTGTGGCCTGCACTGTATGTAGCTAGAAACACGAGACCCATCATTTTCAGGGTATCTGTGTTCCATTGTGCCAGCTCCAGCAGTGATATGGAGCTGTATTTTGCAGCCTATTTCTATTTAAAGATATGCCACATCTTCATTTTGGAACTCTCAACTTTCTGACACAAAGATTAGAGAGTAACCATTGAGCCAAGCTCTAACAGTAGAAGATTTTGGTAAGATCACTGAAAGTTTGGTTAAAGGGAAGATTTTTGAAGGTATGAGCACACGTAGGAAGAGTTAAGTACTCAGGCTGGAGATGGAGAAATAGGATGAGAAAGAATGTGAAAGCATTCATAAATGAGGACAGAGATTTTGAATTCAATGTCTTGAGAGATAGGAGATCAGTAGGACAGAGGTGATGGGGAAAACTTGATGCAAGTGTTGGAGTTCAGGATGTTGGAGATTTTGTAGGATGGGGTTTGAGGCACTGGTGGGGAAGGCATTGGAGGAGTATAATACAACAACCACCACTGCTTCATTTATATAGCATCTTTAATGTAATAAAATGTCCCCAGATGCTTCACAGAGGCATTATTAAAATAAAATATGACACTGAGCCACATAGGGAGATATTAGTGCAAATGACCAAAAGCTTGGTCAAAGAGGTGGGTTTTAAGGAGTGTTTTAAAGGAGGAAAGTGAGGTAGAGATGCAAAGAGGTTTAGGGACGCAATTCCAGAACTTAAGGCCTAGGCAGCTGATGACAAGGATACCAATGGTGGAGCAAATGAAATCGAGGATGCACAGATATCTCGAGGATTGTGGGGTTGGAGGAAATTACAGAGATATGGAGGAGTGAGACGATGGAGGGATCTGAGAACAAATTTTTTTTAAAAGTGTTGCTTAACTGAGAACCAGTCTAGGTCAGCAACCACAAGGGTGATTGATGAAAGGGAATTGGTGTCAGTTAGGACATGGTCGGCAGAGATTTGAGTGACTTCAAGTTTATAGAGGGTACAATTTGGGAGGCCAGCCAGTGGTTCATTCGGCTAATCAAACTTAAAAGTAAGAAAGGCATGGATGAGGGTTTTCGCTGTAGATGAGCTGCCTCTAGGGGTAGAGTCAGACAATATTATGGACGTGGAACTGTGCGTTCTCAGTGATGGTATAGAAATATAGTTGAAAGCTCATCTCAGGGTCAGATATGACACTGTGAACAGACTGGTTTAGTCTCAGACAATTGCTCGGGAGAGGGATGGAGTTTGTAGCCAGGATACAGAGTTTGGGGCCATGACTGAGGACAATGGCTTCGGTCTTCCCAATATTTGACTGGAGGAAATTTCTACTTATCCAGTACTGGATGTCGGATAAGCAGTCTGATAATTTCGAGTCAGTGGAGGCATTGAGAAAGATGGTGGTGATGGAGAAGTGGATATCTTCAGTGTACAGGCGGAAACGAACATTGTGCTTTTGGATATGTCACCGAGGGTCAGTAAGTAGATGAGAAGGGGGACAAGACTAGGTTCTTGGAGGACAAGGCTTTTTGGTAACTGTGCAGGAGCAGGGAGAGAAGCTATTGCAGGTGATTCTCTGGCACCAATTTGATAGATAAGAATAGAACCAGGCAATTGCAGACCCACCCAGCTGGACAGCAATGAAGAGGTGTTAGATGAGGATAACATGGTCAACCGTGTCAAAGGCTGCAGGCAGGTCAAGAAGGACGAGAAAGGATAGTTTACCTTTGTCACAGTCACACAAGGATGTCTTTGTGACTTTGATAAGAGCTGTGTTTGTTCTGTGGCAGGGCAGACACCTGTTTGAAGGAGTTCCAGGAAAGATGGGCATAAATTTGAGAAGCGACAACATATTCAGGGACTTTGGAGAGGAAAGGGTGGTAGGAGATAGGTCGGTAGTTTTCAAAGACAGAAACTGCAAGAGAGAACAATTAACAATACCAGCTAGTAGGGATCCAGGAAGGGAGGATGGCTGGTCAGTATTTAGTGGGAATTTGGTCGAGAGCAGGAGACATGTCTCATGGACAAGCGAAGCTTAGAGAGGGCATAAGGGGAGATTGGAGGGAAACTAGAGAAAGATGAGAATTCAGGGCTAGGGCAGGGGGAAACTTTGGTTCAGTGGACCAAAGGGGAAGGAAGGGAAGGGAAATGACTGAGGCAGCTGATTGGGTGATACCAAATCTTAGTGACAAAAAAATCCATGAGTTCTTTGCACTTCTTGTTGGAGGTGAGGTTGGAGGAGACAGAGGAGAGTGTTTTAAGAAGATGGTTTGCAATAGAGAAAAGATGCCGGGGTGGTTATCTTTGTCCTCTTAGCCCCTCTTAATCTCCCCCTTCATGTAAACTCCCCAACCCATTTTCATAGCCAACCCCTTGACCATGGAATGATGACCCTGGAATAATGTGTATTTTTGGCAGCTAAGAGCAGAAACTGATAATATTTTGTATTCCAGCCAGATCTGGTGGTGTATTGCTAAACCAGTTGTCTGCTATATCCATTCAAGTCTGCAACCCTTGGGCTTAAGGGAGCAGAAATGCGAGCTTTACTGTAGCAATAGCCAAGGTGAGAGAGAATAATGGTTTTAATGGGGACTTGGGCTTTGAAGGTGGAGGTGAGGGTGTGGTGTGAGAGATATGGAGCTGCAGAAATGTTATGGTGAATGGAGGGCCAAAGACTACACAGTTGGGATTTTGAAAATGCAGCTGTGAGTGAATTGGGGAAGCGTTTTTTTTCCAGGGGCATACGTAGAGGGTTGGAGGGTTGGAGAGGAAAGCGGGATGTGGGTGGAGAGCAATAAAAAAGATCGCGATCAGAGATGGCCTTCTCTGTGATTGGTAGCAAGGGACTAGTGATGACATGATCATGGGGTTGATTGTGAATATGGGTTGGGAAGCTTACATGGAGAGAGAGAGATTAAGGGAGGGTAAGAGGGCAGTGAACTCAGGAGATGGAGCACGATGAGTTGAAACAGAGGTTGAAGCCACCGAGGATGAGAAGTAGTTTGGTGCACAAGATGAGAGACAAAAGCAGTGAAGATAGCTTGGTGAGAAAATTGGCATGGTACTTGTGTGAACAGTAGAGAATCAGGATTTTAAATGAGAAATGAGTGAAATGCTTAAAGGAGAAAGTGCCAGAGAAGTAAGAAGGATAGACAAGGTGTGATTTGGTGATAAGAGCCACGCACCGCTGTAATGGTCTGGTCAAGTTAAATGGTGAAAGGTGTAGCCAGGTGGGGAGGCTTCAGTTAGAAGGAATGTGTCATCACCCCTCAGACAGGTTTCTCTCAAGGCTGTGATGTCGATGCTTTCATCCATAATAAACTCACGGATTGTAAGGGTTTTGTTCATGCGTTGAACGGATGTTCTGGAAGGAGATGCAGAGAGGGGGAATCAGAGCTGATCCGCCAGTAGCGTTCACTGGATCAGCACTGGGAGGGGTGTGTTGGAGAGGGAGGAGATTAGCAAGATTAACTTCCAACTGGCACGCTGACTGATTAACTCGACGAGAGATGGGAAATTTGGGGTTGCTGTTCATAAGGAAGCAGTGTCGAAGGTAGGATGACAAGAATACTACAGTGAGAAAAAAAAGAGTTGAGACGGGTATTCCCCCATCGTTGCCAACACACCATCCATAATCCGGGATATAGGAAATGCTGTTTCAAATAGTTTAGCTGCTTTCCCCATTGAGCTTATCCAGTCCATAAATGAGTCACACAAACCAGGAATGACCCAGATCCAGCATCCAGTAGTTGTGAGTCAGCTCATCGTTGCTGGGAAAGTAACGAGGTCAATGTAAACGGCCTCAGTAAATATGGGTTAGAGAGGGGAAAGATCAGCCAGGACTCCAGTTCCAGAAAGGTATCCAGTGATCTCCTGCTAGGAATGGTTTGTGTGAACATTGGATGAGTACAAGATTGGCCCTGACTGTCCAGCCGCTGGTGACGTAGTGGGTAGCAACCAGTGCCAGTAGAACTATATCCCAACACAAAGTTAATGTCAATAGGAGGAGGAAAGAATAGAATATTGGTGAAAAAAATCAAGATAAGTGGCATTAGCTGGTTATAAATTCCTGGACATGGATTCTCATGGAACATATACAGGAGTTGGTCTGGTTCGGTGGAATGCACAAACGCATTGGGTTCTGTTGGAATGCATCTTCACATTTTCACTTTGCATTGATGCTGTTGTATTGCTATGAATAAGACAGGTTACCTTGACATTCTTCAGCAATAAAGAACAAGCCCGTCAGACTCTACCTGGGCAGTTTTGGATTGGCCCTTTCCACTTGCTACTTCAAACACAATATAGCCCCTTCATTATTTTACAAACCTCAATCAAATCACCTGTAAAACCTGGAATGGGTGGCTTGTCTTATGAGGAAAGGTTCGACAGAATAGGCTTGTATCTGCTGGCATTTAGAAGAGTAAGCGGTGACTTGATTGAAACATATAAGATCCTGAGGGGTCTTGACAGGGTGGATGTGGAGAGGATGTTTCCTCTTGTGGGGGAATCTAGAACTAGGGGTCACTGTTTAAAAATAAGGGGATGCCCATTTAAAACAGAAATTAGGTAAAATTTTTTTACTCGAGGGTGGTGAGTCTTTGGAACTCTCTTCCAGAAAAGATGGCAGAAGCAGAGTCTTCGAATATTTTTAAAGCAGAGGTGGATAGATTCTTGATAAGCAAGGAGGTGATAGGTTATTGGGGGTAAGTGGGATGCAGATTTGAAGTTACTATCAGATCAGCCATGATCTTATTAAATGGCGGAGCAGACTCGAGGGGCTGAATGGCCTACTCCTCTTTGTTTATATGTTCCTATGAGTCTGATATTCTGCAAGTCCTGTCTGGGCTGGGTGTCATGACTGGGTCAGAGGGAATGGGTGGATGACGAACCCACCTGCCCTCAATTAAGATTATCAGGAGTAAGCAGGAGGGAGGTGTCAGCTGTGGCTCAGTTCATAGCACCCTCGCCTTTGAGTCAGAAGGTTGTGGGTTCATGTCCCACTCCCGGAAACCAAGAACTGTGAATGTACTCGAAGGAGTTACATGCGATCTGTTGATAACTCGAAAGAGTTACAATCAGATCAGCCATGAACTTATTGAATGGCGGAGCAGGCTCGAGGGGCCAAGTGGCCTACCCCTGCTCCTAATTTGTATGTTCATATGTGTGTATGTTCGTACATATTTAAGCAACAATTCAGGAAAGGAGCATAAACCTGGTAGAAACAGGTTCTGCCCCAAATTCCTACCCTCTATTCCCATTGTGCTGCACTCCCGCACCAAAACTCCAGAATTTTGAGGTTAATAAGTTTAATTAGATGTTTTAAAATCTATATCAATATATCACAGCATACCATCAAGAGTAGAGTGTGCTTGATCTGGTTACATTTTACGAAAAGATTTATTGGTTAAATAGACTGTGACTGTAAATAACAAGAAGCACAAAGGGGAAATGGGCTATGAGTTAGTGTAAGACAAATGATTAACATTGTGTAAATAGATGCTTTAGCTTTGATGTTCTTCTTACCTCTACACAGTAATGTAAAATCTAATCCTGGAGCCAGCAAGCTAGTGACAAACTACAACTCAGGGTGCCAGTCAAAGAGTGCAAACAGGAGTTTCATTTGAGTATATTATTTGAAGAAGAAAAGAAAATACATGTTTTTAAAGAAGATTCTTAATTTAATATCAGCTTTAGTAAATCCTGGATAGACAAAAATAAGCAGATTGCAAAGCAAATACAAATTTATTTGCAAAAAATAGATTGTACAGCATTCTTTAACAAATGTTGATAAGATTTATTCTTTACCAAATAGTAGTTTAAGTGGTGTGTATATTTAACTTTGACAAGAATAAAGAAGATTGGTAATTCTGAAAGGCACATCATATTAAACCTTTCAGTGACAAATTCATAGGATTTTGCATAAGAATCTAGCAATACACTTAGTCCGCACTCATAATTATTTGGCCTGGATTTTGCTGTTGCCATTCACAATGCTGACAGCTACCCATAGAGTTTTCATGGACTTTTGCATGAAAACTTACTGGCATCAGATACAGTGTGCCGCCCTCTACAGGGATCTGAGTTGTGTGTGAGCGGGACAAGGAAAAGCATGGTTCTTCAACCATTCAAACTGATGAATCTTCACTGAGACATGCAGAGTCTAAATCGAGAAATATAAATTAGATTTAAATCACGTACAGAAAGCGAGAGAGATTGAGAAACAAAGATGACATTAAGAAAGTGGGATAAAAGAGACAGAAAAAATAACAAAAATGTAACTTTTTCAAAAACTCCAAAACTAATATAATTCTGAAGGTATGAGATATCACATCTGTAAAATTAAATTATCTGGGCCAGAGATATTGTTTGGCAGTAATTATCACTTATGCTTTAAAAATTCACTTACTCCTTTCCCCTGTTACAAGAGTGACCACTTCATGGGCCCCAAAGCACTTGGAATCCAATGATCATGAAAGGCGCTATATAAATGCAAATTTTCCTTTTTCATTGTACCATCCCCAACCTTCTCTATTATGGTTAGTGGGTAACTAGTTGCTAAGTACTGCAGCTTCTTAGTAGTTATACCATTGTACAATGCTTTAAACAAGAAATCATTGAAGCTTGTAACAAAGGCAATGCAGTAGTTGTGGGAGACTTTAATATCAAATTGGCAAAGGTGGCCCAGAAGATACATTTGTAGAATGTTTTTCTCAGTTTCCTGGAGCAATATGTTGTGCAACCAACCAGAGATAAAGATCTAGTATTGTGCAATGAACCAAGGTTAATTAGCAATGGCACAGTAAAAGATCCACAGGGAAATAGTGATCATAATACAATTGAATTCCACATTAAGTTTGAAAACGACATACTCCAATCACAAACAAGAATCTTAAACATAAAGACAATTACATAGGTATGAGTGGAGAACTGGCTAAGGTTGATTGGTTAAAAAGATTAAAATGTAAATAAGCAGTGGAAAACATTTAAAGAAACAATTCAAAAAGTTCAACAGAAATACATTTCAGTGAAAAACAAAAACTCAGCAAGTAAGATCCATCCGTGTCTTCTTATGGAGGTTAAGGATAATATTAGATTAAAAGAAGTCTTATAATATTGCAAAGAATAACAATAAACATGAGAATTGGGAGTGTTTTAGAAACCAACAGAGGGCCACCAAAACATTGGTAAAAAGGAGAAAAATAGAATATGATAAACTAGCCACAAATGTAAAAAAAGTAGATTATAAGAGTTTATATGAAAAGGAAGAGACTAGGAAAAGGAAACGTTGCTCCTTTAGAAGCAGAGACAGGAGAAATTATCATGGGGATGAGGAAATGGTAGAGACATTGAGCAAATATTTTGTGTCTGTCTTCATAGTAGAAGACATAAGTTATGTACCAGAAATTAAGGGTAATATAGGAACTAAGAACAGTGAGGAAATTAAGGTAATTAATGGATCGTAACTTCTGAGCTCCTCAGTGTCAGATTTGGGGGTACCCCAAAGATGTGCTGGGGAATCCCTCTTGGATTCCCAAGTAAGGGTTTGCATGGCAATTGCCCAGAAGCGCAAACTTCCTCTGGACAATTGCGCTGCACAGGGAACAATCCTAAAATGCGAATTAAATCACAAACTTCAGATGATTCCGGCAGGGTTACACCAATAGTTACCCAGAAAAAGTTAGAAGAATTAAAACCTCTTCTAACTTCTGGGTAACTATTGTAAATGCCCAGATCGACCCCTCCCCACAGGACACCCGCGCCCCTCCCCCCAACCCAACCCACCCCTCAACAAGGACTTCCCCTCCCCCCCGCTGGCAAGTACCCCTCCGACTCTGACCCCCCCTGACCTCTGACCCCTACACCTCCGCACGGTCCCCTGACCTCTGACTCCCCCCCACTCTAACCTCTGAACCCCAGCATCCCCCGACCTCCAAACCCTTACCCCCTCACTCCCCCGACCTCCGACCTCTGCCACCCTCTGTCCCCCCCCTGCCCCGCCCTCTGGGCCCTGACCTCTGATCCCCCGCCCCGACATCCAATCCCTTGCCGCCAACCCTCCGGAACGACGACCCCACCCCCTCACCGACCTCGGATCCTCCACCTCCCACCGGCCTCGGACCCTCCCCACCTCCCTGACGTTCGATTCCCCCTCACCCCCCAAATCCTATCCACTTACCTTCTCCCTGGCCTCAGTTTCACTGAGCCATTTAAACTTACCTGCTTTACGGCAGCTAATGCCGTTTAAAAAAAAAAGAGCATGGCGTCCTTGAATCTGCTGGAGCTGTAGTTTGCTGGGACCTGCGAGGAGTCTTTCGATGCAGACCCCAAGCAGCTCTGGTGATCGGAAGTGTCAGTGTAATTTTCAAGGGCAGGTAAGTATGTCTTTATTTCTTCTAATTCTGGCAGGCTATCTCTTTCCAATGCTAGTTGGAAGTTATGGCCCTTTGAAAGCTCGAGGGACTAAAATCTGACAAAAACCTGGAACATGACGACCAAATCCAAGGGCTCTAAAAAGAGACAGCTACAGAGCTAGTGCAACGGTGTGCTGGCTGTGACTTTCCAAAACTGTCTAGATTCTGAAATGGTCCCAGCAGTTTGGAAGTTCACAAATGTGGCACTGCTATTCAAGAAAGAAGGGAGAGAGTAAACAGGGAGTGACAGGCAAGTTAGCCTGACATCAGTCATCAGGAAAGTGGTGGAATCTATTTTTAAGGAAGTCTTAACAATGCACTTAGAAAAACATTGTATGATTAGAACAAGTCAATATGGCTTTACAAAAGGGAAATAGTGTTCGACAAATTTATTACAGTTTTTTGAGGATGTAACTGGTAGGGTAGATAAAGGGCAACCAGGAAATGTACTATACTTGGATTTCCAAAAGGCATTCGATAAGGTGCCACACAAAAGATAAGGACTCATGGAGTTGGGGGTGATATATTAGTATGGGCAGAAGATTGGTTAAGGGAAAGGAAGCAAACAATAGGGTTCAATGGGGCATTTTCACATTGACAGACTGTGAATAGTGGAGTGCTATAAGGATCAGTGCTGGGCTCTCAAATATTTACATATATGTGTATTAATGACTTAGATGAAGAGACAGAGAGTAATGTATCTAAGTTTGCTGATGATACAAAGCTAGGTGGGTTTGCAAACTGAGGGAGGTCACAAAGAGGCTGCATTGATATAGACAGGTTAACTGAGTGGGCAACAATGGCAGCTGGAGTATAATGTGGGCAAGTTGAGGTTATTCACTTTGGTCATAAGAATAGAAAAACAGAATACTTTTTAAAAGGTGTGAAGTTTGTAAATGTTGATGTTCAGAGAGACTTAGGTATATTCATTCAAGGAACACAAAAAATAGTCATTTGGTAGTACAAAATTTGAGTATTGCTGGAAAAAGACATTTTGTTGAAGCTTTTTGCCTTGCACTCAGCAGGACAATTGCAAGAATACCAATGTCAGGGGAAGCAACAACTTTATACTGTATGAGAAGAGAGTGCTGATTGGTTAGCATGTGGACTCTGAATGGTAGTGGCATTGCCATGGAGAATGCACCAATTAATGGTGAGTGACAGTTAACTGCCAAGCACTGTCTGAACTTTAAAACTAGGTAGCTTGATCATGATTGGTCAAGGCATTGCCCTGAGGAATGAACCAGCGAATGGCTATCACTTATTTTGTTTAGGTGAAACAGGCGCAATGTGTGTACATGTGCTTTCTGTCTGCATAGAATAGGGCCCTGTGTATTAATATATGTAGCTTCCAGTATGCAAATGTGCCACACTGCAAGCCCAACTGACAAGCTCAAATTGGTTGTCGGTGTAATTCTTAGCACACTGAGGATTATTTAGTAAGTGTTGTCCAATTGCAGAATCACATCTAATGTTGGACACTGTGTTTTGAGTTTTGCAAGCATGGGCTGGTTGAGTACGGTTTGTACCTTGCCCATTGTGAAAAATGGAAGGAACATGCTGTTTGATATGATCCGCCAGTCTTTGGGACATACGGCCTATATACCTAGCATCACACTGGCACTGAAATTCATATACCACATTACTCCATTTGTGAAATAGGTAGAACGCCTTTTTGGCTTGACGGCAGTATCCTGTTAGTGCGAAATCCACTCGCGTTGCTACTGCATAGTAGCAGCTTGAAACAGTTTCACCTGTTCTTCAAAGTTTTGAGATACCTTGCCCTTCCAGGGTAATCTGTGGTAGACCGGGCACTTATCAGGGCCGAAAATGACGTTCATAAGTTTGCAAGATACACAATGATCTGATCAGGTTAGCCATTATCCCACAGGATGTCTTTGATGCACCCTATTTCAGCATCAAGCTTGCTTGGTGAACAAATGGCTTGCATCCTATTTAAAAGGTTGCAGATAAGGCCAATCTTATAGTGCTTGGAACTGTATGAATCCCAATGCGTTTATTGACCACTGAAGGTAGGCTTGCGGTAGACCATGGTAGAGAACCCCCTGGTGGATTTCTCATCAATACGTATGCTACAGTTAAACAAAATAAGTGATAACCATTCGCTGGTTCATTCCTTAGGGCAATGCCTTGACCAATCAGAGTCAAGCTGCCTGTTTTAAATTTCAAACAATGCTTAGCAGTTAAATATTAGTTACCGTTAACTGTTGCATTCTCCGTGGCAATGGCTCTAACAATCAATCTACTTGCCAGCCAATCAGCATTCTCTTACACAGTATAAAGTTGTTGTTTCCCCTGACATTGGTGTTCTTGCGATTGTCCTTATGAGTTCAAGATGAAAAGCTTCGACAAAATTTATTTTTTCAGCAATACTTGAACACAAAAAAGTTAACATGCGAGTACAGTAAGCTAGTGGCAATGGCCCTTATAGCAAGGGGATTGGGAATACAGGAACAAAGAAATGCTGCAACAATTGTATAGGTCTTTGATGAGACCACAGTTGCAATACTATGTGCAATTTTGGTCCCCATATTTAAGAAAGGATATACTTGCATTGGAGGAGGTACAGCAAAGATTCACTAGATGAGTCCCTGAGATGAGAGATATGTCCAATGACGAGAGGCTGAGTAAATTGGGCCTATAATCTCTGGTGTTTAGAAGAATGAGAGATGATCTCATTGAAACATGCGAGATTATGAAACGGCTTGACAGGGTAGATACTGGGACGTTGTCCCCCCTGGCTGGGGAATCTAAAACAGTTGAGGATGAGGGGCCGATCATTTAAGACAGAGATGAGAAATTTCTTCACTCAAAGAGTTGTAAACCTTTGGAATCCTCTGCCCCAGAGAGTTGTGGAGGTGCCATCATTGAATATATTTAAGGCTGAGATAGACAGATTTTTCTGTCTGTCAGGGAATTAAGGGATGTGGGGAGCAGGCAGGAAAGTGGAGTTGAAGTCGAAGATCAGCCATGATTATATTGAATGATGGAGTAGGCTCAACGGGATGTCTGGTCTTCTCCTGCTGTTGTTATGTTCTTATGTTCACACTGTTAGATTAATATCTGTGCTGAATTTATAGGCCAGGATTGGTACAGCACAGCTTGCGGAAGAGTTGATCTCTGAAAGCAACTTCCTGAATTGCATGCTTTATATTTGCATGTGCTGATGCCGGAAATTACCATCTGGTTTACTTTTTAATAACGATGAGTGCTGTTAGCCTTACCATTATTATTAAGGCAAATCTGTGTCTATGTACACAATGATATATGTTAGAATACACCTTTCACTTAAAATCAAGTGAATTTTGAAATAGATGTTGCGGAACTTTGAACACCGCATTAATCTGCTACAATTACTTACCCATTGGTTCATTTTGGCTCCTGAATTCCCAGGAACTGAATATAAGCAAAAAGAGAAATCCTGGGAGATAGGTGCATTCTTTTACTTTCTTCCTTCCCTTTAATTTTTGGTCCCATTATATTGACATGTTGATAAGGGGATGGGAACATAAAGAGTTGGAGAGAAATGAAACATAATATTTTACTTTCTAAAGTGGAGTGTACACATTTTTTAGAATTGAAAAATTCTTTCTATTTCGTTGGGGCACATACCCACATTGTAATAACTTATCTTTCTCTTTCTAGATGCCAATTGATTTCTACGTTTTCTGTTGTTGTTTCAGATTTTTATCTATTGAGCATGTTTTCACTGGAGAAAATATTTTTTTTATTATTTCACCATTGCAGACAATGCAATACATAGAGCATGAATCATACAAGAATTGTGTTTTTTTCAGGGCGCAATGCCTTTTACATCAGGAACCTATAATTGTCATTGCAAAGATAGCAATAGTCTGTTTGGAAGTCACTTAAAAGCACGTACAGATGTCATCAGTATAGTGACATTTTCATTGTTTCACTTGATAAAAGAAGTCCTCAACATAGCACCAATCAGATTTGCTGCACGCTCAGTATGATCAAGAATGAATTGAGCCCTCCCTCCTTATGAAGATATGCCTGGCATCCACCATGTCTATCGGTATGTAGCTGTATTTCAAGAATGAAAAAACTATGTGCGTGATATGTCCCCGCCTATTGCTATAATAATCACAAAATGTAACAAGACAGTGCAGTATATCATTGTTATGAGCTATCATTATAACTCATGAGCCCTTGAGTTTTAGTACAGTTAAAAGTATCTCTTTGTTGATCCCTCATTGTTTCAATGTTGCTGACCTAGTTAAATTAGTGCTGTTCAACGCCAAAAATTTTCTTGGATCTGAAATTTATTATTCTTTCTTGAAAGTATTAAATCAGGGCACTGGGTGCTACAATGCTTCGTACACTGGCCTTTAATGTCTGGGATCTGTATCGAATGCAACCCAGGCTAATGGGAGGAGAGATTTCCTCTTCCCGCTAACTGTTAACATACTATCTGAAATGAGTTTGAGCAGCCTCAACTGAGATCCTAATGCACATGGGCCATTATTTGGAAATCAGAGAAACTTTCTTCACTGGCACACGGGTTCAATAATAATGGGCAAAGTGGCCAGAGGGGGGTGATGAGGAGAATTTTATTTTTAGAAAGCGAGTTGCTATGATCTGGAATTCACTGCTTGGCAAGAGTGGTGGAAGCAGATTCAATAACTATTGAAAGGGAATTGGATATATATTTGAAAAGAATTTTGCAGGGCTATAGGAATAGAACGGGGGTGTGGGACTAATTGGATAGTTCTTTCAAAGAGCTGGCATAGGCACAATGGGCCAAATGGCTTCCTTCTGTACTGAATGACTTTATGATTCATTGGCCTGTACTTTGTGGTCAGTGACAGCCAGCTGTTCAGTGTACTTAAATTTGCCCACAGACTTTCTATGAGATTTTGCACTGGAACTTGCTGTGATTAGAAAGCTATTTCGGCACAGCACCCTCTGCAGGGGATCTGGAACCTGTATAAAGAGGGCAAGCAACAGTGTATCTCCTTAACTAATTAGATTGAAGAAATGTAACTGAGATGTGTGGAGTCTGAACCAGGAAGTGTCCGTTGGAATAAGTAATTCAATGCCAAGTCATGCACATAAAGTGAAATGAAGAGTGTGAATGAAAGATGGGATTAAGAGAGGAAGATAGAAAAAAAGTTTTAAAAATTTAATATTTTAAAATCTCCCATCAATAATTAAAATCTGAAGGAATGACACTCCACACTTATAAATGTTAATTTATAGTGTCAAAGAGGTTGTTTGGCAATTAAGAATTATCACACTACTAAAAAATTATTTACATTGGAATAGACAAACCTTAATATTTTCTTACAAATTTACAGACATTTATTATATGTTTGAATGTGTTTTAATGCTGTGTCTCTTGGCGAGATACTGGTATAGTACAGCTTTTGGAGCAACAGGCCATCTCTGACAGAAACTTCCTGATTTCTACATTTAGATGTGTGTGCGCGGCCACTGAAAGTTGTTGCCTGAATTACACTTTAAATGCGTGCCGATACCCTTACTATTATTTCTATCACAAAATGCAGGTTTATGACTCACTGAGCCATATTTTTGGGAAGACTGTAGGGGTCTTAACTCTGTGCCTAAGCACACTACACTCAACCATTACTAGGGGCTTGATCCTAGAAGAGAAAGGAAATAGTAAGTCACATTCAAGACAACACATGTTTGAGCCACATTAACAGCATAAAGACTTGCATTTATATAATGCCTCTTTTAATCTCTAGCTGTCCCAAAGCTTTACAGCCAATTAAGTACTTTTGAAGTGTAGTCACTGTTGTAATGTAGGGAATACAGAGCTGTATAATACTACTAGAATCGCAAGAGGGAACACAACACTAAAGATCTAGATCATTTTCCCTGCCTATCATTTAATCAGCCTGCATGGATGAATATTTTTAAATATTCTGAGCTGTGCTACAAATCCAGTTTGTATTATTTTTGGCCAGACTGAGGGTTGAAATCTTGGCATCCCAAAAATAACACATAATGAGGTAAACCAAAAATTCATAAAAACAATTTTTCCACATAATCATGCAAAAATAAATGTCTTTGGAGTTTAACTATGCCAGGTCATTTCAGTCCAGTTTGAAAGGGCATTGTCCTGAGTCTTTTAAATATTTCCTCCCTACAATCCATCACCAGGCAAAAGACACGCATCTCCTGCTCAGCATTGTTAATCTTGTTTTTAAAATATGCTCAAAGCTGTGACTAAAAGCTCGAGTAACTCAAATGCTAGGCGGAATTCATTGACTTTACATGCACACAAGAAATTAAAAAATATTTTGTTACAAATGATTTATTTACAGTGCTGCTTTCTGCATCATGAAAATGGTTCTGATGGAGGGTCATGACCTGAAGCGTTAACACTGTTTCTCTCCACAGATGCTGCCCGACCTGCTAGTTTTTCCAGACATTCTGTTTTTATTTAATGAAAATGGCTTTTTTTTCTAACTCTGGCTATCAGATTAGTACACTGTCCATTTATTACTAGTATGCTAGGTTTTGCACCAGCTGAGGCTTGTACTATTATCTTGTTCTAGATGAATACAAACAACGCTGAAGGAAGGCATAGAGAATGAACACAGATCTTTAATGGAGGTTTCTTCTTACCACTGCTACATGTGCTTCTCACTGTGCAGACTAACTGATGCATCATGTGGCATTGCATCACATCCTGTGGTGACATAGTATTTGCATAATCATACATTTAAATGAGTATACTTTACAAATTAGCAAGCACACTATCACAACAAGGCAGATGTGTTAAAATTTTACACCAGAGTTTCCAGATGGTGCAAGGATTTCTGTGTGCATAGGAAACTCTGCCCAAAAGTTTGATCTATACAGATGCATTTTCCAAGTCCATCTCTCTGTTAATAGATACATGCACTTTAACTTTCAGGCACAGACTGTGCATAGCCCAGAAAGGAGGTGATTTCTCAAAGTCGGCTAACTAACCAGCTATGAAGCAGGCCTTATTTATTATGAGCATAATAGCAGCACAAGTGTAGTTTTCTCCCCTTTTTCAGATAGTTCTTGGTAATTCACTGGGAAAGGATTAAGGCCAAGCAGAAGTGTCCCTGGTGGCTCAGCAGGTACATACACCGTATGTGTGGTACTGAACTGTATAAGCAGGAAAGTTTAATCTGGGTTCTGCACTGCATTGTCAGGTTGATGAAGTTGAACAACTGGTCTTAATGTATTCCAGCCAGATCTGGTATTGAATGGGTAAGCTAGCTGTGTGCAAAGTATATTCAATTCTGCATGTATTGAACTTGAGCAAAGGTGGAGTGGGGGTTGCAGGGTGGTGGGGAGGGGGTGGGGGGCGGGATTTCTGGCCTCGCCCACCTGCGGCATCTTCTGGTCCCACCAAAGTCAATGGACTTTTGGCTGGCTTGTTGTGTCCACTGCGGCCAGACCCACCCCGCTGGGACTGGGAAATCCCAGTTGGGGATTGCACAGGAGGCTGCATTGAGGAATAATCAGGGCGGGAGAACCACTGGCCAGAATCATAGCCAGAGAATTTTTAAAAAAAAAAAATTTTTTTAATGGGTTGTAGGCATCACTAGCTAAGCCAGTATTTATTGCCTATGCCTAATTGCCCTAGAGAAGAATCACTTGCAATAGCTTCTCTTCCTGCTTCTGCACTGTTACTTCTCATGTCCCTATTTCTATTATTTATCCTATATCTCAATTACGTGCTGTCCCTTGGTGACATCATCCGAATGCATTTTATTAGTTTTCACTTAAATATTGGCCACACCCAGCTCTACCTCACCGCCACCTCTCTCAACTCCTCCACTGTTGCTAAATTATTGGACTGCTGATCTGACATCCACTATTGGATGAGCTAAAATTTCCTCCAATTAAATATTGGGAAAGCAGCAGCCATTGTTCTCGATCCCTGCTGTAAATTCCGGTCAGTAGCTACCCACTCCCAGGTAACAGTTTGAGATCAAACCTGTCTGTTTGCAACCTTGCTGTCACATTTGATCCTGAGATGAGCTTCTCACCTCATATTCATGCCATCACCAAGATAACCTATTTCCCCCTCTGTAACATTGCTGGACTTTGCCTTTGTTTCAGCTCATCTACTGCTAAAATCCTCATTCGTGCTTTCATTACCTCTAGGCTCAACTATTCCAATACACTCCTGCTGGAGAGGTCTCCCACATTCTACCCTCTGTAAACTGGAGGTCATCCAAAACATGGCTGCCTGTATCTTAACTTGCTGCAAGTTCCATCTCTTTATAGGGACATGAGAAGTAACAGAGTGGAAGGAGGGGGAGGGGATTTCGGCAGCAAGGGCAGGGAGTTGGCTGTTAGTGGGTTCCCCCCTTCCTGATGCTGGGCCCCTTGATCAGACACTGAGTGCCTTTGAATGAGGGACCCCCATGGGAGCCGACAGCAGCCTGCATAGTTTTACTAGTCATGCTCCCTGCATGGCAACAGGCCTCCCCCCACATCTTGGTTAATACCAGTGGTGGCAGGATGAGGCTCTGAAGTGGTCATTAAGTGGCCACTTAAGGGCCTCAGTTGGTGGCTGGGCAAGAAGTCCGACCACAGGCCTTCCCACCCTGGATTTCATTTTGGTTGAGCCAGGAAGGCAGCAGGGTGGTCGCACGCCATCCTCCCATCTGATCAGATGCATTCCCCACTGCCGAACACACGATGAGAGAGGGCATAAAATTCCCTACATGTGTACACTTCACACACCTAATTCTACTGCAGGCACGGAGTGTACTGGCTGATACAGAATGGCAGATTTCAAATTGGCTCAGTGACTTGAATGTGCGCAGGTGCTTGGATGTGGCACTGGAGGTCCTAGTGGAAGAATTCCAGAGGAGGGGAAATATCCGGTACCTGCAGGAGAGAATGCCAGGTCTGTCATTCTCTCCTATAGTAGCTAATGTCTTCCTTCCATCCCTCTTGCAGGCCAAAGGTGGTCCCTAGCAAGATGCCCATGATCAAACATTATCTTTCTCCTAGTGACTCCTATAAGTTGTCCAATGATGTACAGCAGAGCACTCACTATTTTTAGTCTTCCAAGAGTTTCCGGAATTAATGTTGATAGAATGTTGGTGAAGTCTTGACAAGTGTTCCAGAATGTTTCCCAAGAAGTTTCAAATTCCTCTTCAAACCTCCAACAGCAATTGAACAGTAAAAAATAAAATACCTTTAAGTGGCACTCAAAATCCTCCGCAACCATTTGTTTACTCCCAGCTGGTTGCTGTTAGGAAAGGACATTTGGACATGTGCTATCCACCAAAATGCTGGGCAGTCCTGTTAATGAGCACTAGCAGGCAATTTAAGTGGCAACCAGCCCCTAATGATGCTCTGGACAGCCATTTCTAGCACAGGTTGCAACTCCTTTACCAAGATAATTCCGGAAATTCTTAGAGGACTGAAATGAGTGAGTACTCTGCTGTACATTATTGGACACCTTAGATGAGTGACTAGGAGAAAAATAGTGCTTGGTCATGGGCATCTTGCTAGGGCCCTTTGGCTTGCAAGAGGAATGGAAGGAGGACGTAGGTGCTACAGGAGAGAACAACAGAACTTGCATTCTGTCCTGTAGGTACAGGATATTTCTTCACCTCTGGAACCCTTTCACTAAGAATTCTTGTCCTAACTGCAGAATAAACCAGTGAATCAGATAAACACTCCATTTTGGCCAATTTAGTGGAGAGTCTTTTGTGCCTGAAGGGGTATTGAACGTTTTCCCCCTAATGATTTTACTGGGCACAAAACTATCAAAGGTGGAGGTGATGGTTGAGAAAATCAATAGTAGCATAATTGTGATCAGAACTGGACACAATATTCTAGTTGTGTCCTAACCAGAGTTTTATAAATGTTCAACACAACTTCCCTGCTTTTGTACTCAATAGCTCTATTTATGAAGCCTAAGATCCCGCCTGGACTGATTGGATTGCTCAACAGAGAGCCGGCATAGATTCAATGGGTGGAATGGTGTTCTTCTGTGACATTATGACTCTCTGACTCCAAGTGTCGTGGTGAATGGAAGACCAAAGGCTAAGCAGTTCAGCATTTCAAAGTGCAAAGGAATTTGGCAGAGATTTTCCAGGGGCAGATGCTAAATGGAGTAAGCTTCGTGGGTATTGAGGGATACAAGGAATTGGTTGGTGGTGGCCTCATCAGTGATTGAGACAATGGGAGTAGGGAGGCCACAGGAAATGGTGAGGTTAAGAATTTGACCTTGAATATGGATGGAGACATTTAGGGAGGGCAAGAGGATGGCCCTTTCAAATGACAGTACGCGAGGGAGCCGAGATGCAGACTGAATTCACAGAGGATGAAGATTCACTCAGTGCAGAGACTGAGAGAGCAAAGGACATAGGATATCTCAGAAGAAAAGGATCAGGCTTGGCATGCCAATATAGAGTGAGGATTTTAAAAAGCGAAGCCACAGGACTGAAACGAGGTGATGGGCATAAAGGAGGAGAAGATGCTAGAGGAGTAGGGGAAAAGCTACGATGTGATAAACCCTAACCAGTTTTATTGAGGCCAGTGACAAAAGTAGGTATTTCCAAAAGGAAAGAAAGACTTACATTTATATGGCGCCTTTCATGACCTCAGGACATTCGAAATGTTTTACAGCCAATGAAGTACTTTTTGAAATGTAGTCACTGTTTTAATGTAGGAAATGGTAGAAGGCAGGGTGTCATCGTCTGTGAGCTCAGTTTCTATAAAATTTAGAATGTCAATACAATTTCACACTGCTCCTGTGCACCATAGTGCAATGCTAGAGAGGAAGCCATACCTATATGGGTAATACCTATATGATGAAGACCTGAACAGGTAAGGTGAAAATAACCTACAGAATTAAGAATAAGTGACATTTTAAATAAAGCCTGATCGCTGCAAAAGCTCTTCCTACTCAGTGTTCTAAATGCACTCCAGCCCCAGGCTCCTGGACAAAGGCCAAACTATAATATTTCCTTTGCTACTCAGTTATAATGGGTATTCAGGAAAACAATTGGCTCTAATAACTGCCTTCCTGTTCCTACACAAGTGTGAACCACCCAACGACCTCTTCAATCAGTCATGTGAATAATCTGAGAGTTTCCTTTCAATAGTAAATGTGACCTCTCGATGGCAGCCCCTGTTGTTCACCAAAAATAATTGCAGCCAAAGAGACTCTGCCATGGGCCCTGCTGACAATATCAAACCGTTTTCCAGGACTGTTTTCTATTGACTGAAGTCTAGTGCCCGATCACAGAGCTGATTAGGTTTTATTTTGGCCACCAACATTTTTGAGAAAATCACAAAAGCTCCAACAGTAACAGGCTCACTTCCTGTGTACGCATTCCAATCCAGCATTGAACTGTTTTTCTTTAATTATTTAATTATTCCTATTTTTAAAAAAAAATCAGATATAAAGCATGTCGTCGTACAAAAACTAGATATGGAATGTGATAATTTATATTTGCAATAATACATCTGCATTAAACGCTCAGAAGTGTTTGATTTATACTGTCTGGGCCAGCAGGGTAATATGAACCAAATAGAAGACTTGAGAATGTTGATAGAAGACAGTTAGCGAGAAAAGGAAGACTTCTCTGGTGAGAACCCATCCCTGCTCCGTTTTGTCTCATCCTCTCATGAAAGGGTTGCCTGAAGGGAAAATCATGGACAACTTTCCATCCCCTAACTCAAAACTATTCAGTGGACTATTGTGGGTTTTCACATTCAATAGCTTCCATGGCCATTTTCTGAGTCCTAGACCACAACTTACCAGGTTTTTGTGAATGCAGTGTCACCAATTTGTCAGGTAATGGTGTGATAAACTCTCAACATCTATCCACCTCTGGGTTCCTAGTCCAGTTACATAACTAGTAACCTGTCTTAGGTTATTTTTATTGTGTTTTCTTCTGCCTTTGTGGATCTTACACTCTTTCCCGAAGCACATCTGCTACTGAAACCCTCATTCATGCCTTTCTTACCTCTAGACTTAACTATTTCAATCCTCCAGGTTATCCTCCAACTGCATCATACGTAAACTTCTGTTCATAACTTTTGTAAAGAAAAGTTACAAACTGGGATTTCTGGCCGCCTTGCTTCAATTACTGACATAAGAAAGTTCATCTCGAGGTGTGGAAACACTCAGCTAAGGTGTATGGTGGCAGGGTGGTTATGTTTCTGGAATAGTAATCCAGTTAAGATCCCACCAAGGAAGCTGAGGAATTTAAATTAGCTAAATTAATTAAACCTGGAGTTAAAAAGCTGGCATCAGAAATAGTGAGCAAAAAAACTACTGGATTGTCTTAAAACCCAATTGGTTCACTTGGTGTCCTTTAGGGAAGGAAATCTGCTGACCTTATCCAGTCTGTTCTCTATGTGACTCCAGATCCTCAGCAATCTGGTTGTCTCATAACTGCCCTCTGAAATGCAGCAAGCCACTCCATTGTACAGAGATGGGCAATAAATGCTGGCCTCACCAGTGACAATCATATCTTGTGAATGATTAATAAAAATGTTATGATGCCTCTCATGATTGCATTGCTTTCCAGAGCTCCCAGCCTGGTTAAGGTGTGAAAAATGTTCATATCATGAAACCACAAGCCAGTGTGAACTTTTAGCAGAGGAGGAGGAACATTGGGGAATAAAATGAGGTCTGTAAGCATTAACATGACACAGCCATCCACAACTTGATTTGGGGCACTCACAGAAACATAGGAACGTTTCTAGTGTTACAGAAGTGCATACTGCAAACACGCAGAATTATACATGCTGAAAGGTCACACATTAAACAGGAATATGTATTAAACAGGAGTATACACTAAACAGAAATATTATGTGTACACAGTGGTTGCTTTCATTTGTGAATGGGGCCCATTTTAGACACCTGCTGTAACAAGATTTTTCCAGTTATTTCTGTAACACTCCAACTCCATTTTGGGATGTTCAACCAGCTCCAAACATGAACTGTGTAACCCCGTGGCATGTGAAAGCCAGCACTAACTTGGAGTGTGACATTTACAACCTCCAGAGGTTCAGTTCATAAGCTCAGTCTCTGGAGGATTGAATGTTCCTTTAGTGACATCATTGGAATTCTGCTCTACTGCAATCAGATCCAGGCTAGTGGGATCTAGGTCAAGGGTTCAGCACAGCAGTCACCACAGTTTGATTAGAGAAGGTAGAAACAAGCATTAGGGGCCTCAGTCTCAAAATAAGTGGTGCATGAAAAACATTAAACACAGTTAAATGTTGTAAGAACTTGAGATCGCAATATTCAAACGCAATTTAGCAAACAATATACAGATAATCAGGGGGATTTTCTTTGGAGGTTCTCTCGCTTCTGTGCCATGACTGAAAAGCTGTAGAAATCCTAGGAAAATGGACCATCGGGAAAATATCCCCGGGAACTCACTCCCAAAAGCCCCAGTTTGACTGGTAGGCTGGGGCAGTCATGTTTTATTGGCTCGGATCTTGAGGTCGTGAAGTGGAGGCATATGCCGCTGACTGCGTGAAAACTACAACCCTCCCTTGATCACAGGCTGCAGCAAGAACTTGTCTCTCCCATCCGCAGCTGGATCCATCGGAGAGGTGACTCGAGAGACCTAGCAGTGAGGCACATTCCCCCTCCCCCTCTGATGTCTCAAGCTCTTGAAGTCTGTCTTCAGCTCATTGACAGCCTCTGAATGAATGGCCCCCCTTGAGACCTTTGGTAAGCGGTCTTTCTGGTTCCTTTGATTTAGTGTTAATTGTGGCCCCTGTCGTCCCACTCCTACCCTGATCCTGGCGGCTCACCACACACCCCCCCGCCACAAACCCCAGTACCCACAGCTCCACTCTCCTTCCCTGCTTCCCACCCCACCGCTCCGGCATTGTGACCCCCCCCCCCCCCCCGCCCCGGCTATTCTCTGACATCAGTGGGACTGAAGGGCTGGAGTGGAGAGCATCAGGGTTGCTGGGGTGGGGGGGTCTAGAATGGGGAGCATAGGGAGGGTGGAGGGGGTGGTTGCCAGTGGAGGGAGATTGTTTTCACGCTCCTGTTAATTTAAAGGGCTGAGCTCCTGAGCAGGCTTTACACATGCTAGGAGCTGCCCTAAATATTTCATTATAAACACCGGGGTAAGTGCACAGTAATGAGCCTAAGTTTACTCGCTGACAAGTCCCAGTCTTAGCATAGACTCCCCCATAGCCCATTCAGGTGCACTGCAACCGCCAGACTCGAGCATAAATGGGTCCCTGCAAGTTGCTGTGCCGTTGTGGCACTCAATAGCACTGAACTTCCCAGTGTTCACCACTATTGCGACCGGAAGTTCGAACCTATTTAACTTTTTACCCTCTTCTCTGAGTGCTCTGAATTGCACTTATAGGAGCTAATAATTTCCAGTGCCTTCTGCAAGTCCCATTGCAGGAGTATGGGGAAAAAGCAGAGATTGGGCGCTCCTTCAATGATCTGGCACAGGTACGATGGGTTGAATGACCTCCTTCTGTCCTGTAAAATTGCATGATTCTATGAAGCCCTGGTCTTTATGTTGAATAATGACAGGGAATGCCAGCACAATGAGTTCCATATAGTGCAACAGGGGCTGTTTTTCTGAAACTTACATGCTTAAGGTACTTTGTTGTGCCATTCTTGACCTAGGAACAGGAAGTGGAAATCATCAAGCCTGAGTCATCAAATCATTATGAGATTGTATCAGGAATAGGAACCCTGACTTATTTTTTTTTCTTTCCTGGCCAAATGACAATGAAGCCAATTGTAACTTTTCCTGTGGCTGTGCTTGAGATTAGATAATTCAGCACGGATAATTCAGATGGTGTATGCCAGGTGGATCAAATCCATGAGGGAAATTTGATCACGTGGTCACAACAGTTTTGCAATTTGTATTTTGTTTTGAGATGTGTGCCCTGAATTCAGATGTAATAAGTCCACCAAGACTTGAGATTTTTGGAAAATTAAATTAAACATTTATTAACAAAAGAAAAGATTTCAAGCACATACGTAGGTCTACAAATTACTACTGTAATAACTTCTAAAACCCCTAATTAACCTGACTCCTAGTTACACCCCCATTAAGGAAACAGGAAAAAACAAATAGATTTAAACATATCCAGGCAAGTCAACACAACACCCTGGACAGTAGAATTCAAAGTGGCTTTTCCCAGCTTCAGATTCTGTAGACAGCAAGCTTAGTGCACAAATACTGGAGGCTTTTCACATTTCTGGTAGATCTTGCAATGCCTTCCCACACATAGCCTCATTCCCTTTTATACATGTTTCTCCCTTTTAATATAAATCCCACTGCTCTCATATGTCTTTGGAACTTTACCTTTCTCATAACATAAATCATTTCATAGTGCAAATACTATCAGTAACCTTTGGGAAAAATAAACACACTGCTTGGCCGAGCTCCTCTGGCTAGGTGTAACATCCTAACGTCTCTTTGGAATTCAAACTACCCTGATTTATCTAAAAATGCAAACTCTCCTCACCTCACATTCTAAAACTTCAGCCATGTTTACGTATTTAGCATTTCAAACCTAGTTTCTTTTGATGAGTCAAAGCCTCCAGACCAGCTGCTTCCAATTGAATTAAATCCCACCCCCCCCCCCCCCCCCCACACACACACATGCACAAACACAGAAACTACCCAAACCCCACTATTAACATGCTTTTACAACAAATCACAATAATATTATGAGAATTTTTATACTTTCGTGAAACCCAGTCAATGCCTTTACCCTCTGAACCATCTCTGGGCAGCACTAGTTGTGGAAATAAACATACTTCTACTTTTTACCCCTCTACTTTCTCTAAACTGTCAGACTGCTTGTCAGACAACCAGTACTGGAAGAATTGACATTCCCTCTAACTAAATATTTGGAAGATCAAAGCCATTGTCTTCACTCCCTGTCACAAATTCTGCACCCTAACCACTGATTCCATCCCTCTCCCTGGCAACTGAGGCTTAACCAGACTGTATGCAACCTTAGTGTCACATTTGGCCCTGAGATAAGCTTCCAGCCACATACAATCAAGTACTGCTGAAAAAAGAGACATGTCTAAGCTTTTTATCTTGCATTCACCAGGAAACTTCACAAGAATACCAATATATGGGGAAAAAACAGTCATTTGTACTCTATGTGAAGAAAGTGCTGATTGGTTGGCAAGTGGAGTTGCGACGGAGAATGCACCAGTGATGGTGACTTACAGTTGACTGCCAAGCATTGTTTGAAATTTAAACCAGGCAGCTTGACCAAAAAAATGTTCTGCCATCACATAAATGAGTAATGTGGTCTGTGAATTTCAGTGCTAGTGTAATGCTAGTTATGTAGGCCGTACATCCCAAAGACTAGCGGATCATATCAAACAGCATGTCCCAGCTGCTGTTCGCAATGGGCAAGGTACGGACCGTACCCAACCAGCCCATGCTGGCAAAACTCAAAACACAGTGTCCAACATTAGATGTGATTCCACGATTGGACAACATTTGCTAAATAATCCTCCAGTGTGCTAAAGATTACGCTGACAACCAATTTAAGATTGTCAGTTAGGCCCGCAGTGTGGCGCATTTGCATGTGCTGGAAGCTACATATATTAATACACATGGCCCTGTTCTTTGCAGACAGTACATGCGCTGTGTCTAGTGGGGTTGCTGAGGCTTCAGAGCTGCCGACCCTCTGCTTAGCCCAGCAGAATCAGGAGCTTGCCTGCCTGATGGCGAGCTTGGAGGCAACCAATTAGGAGGCCGTCTCTGTGAAAATAGCTCTCCACTGTCTTGCTCCTGGCAAGGGTGGGGTTTGGCCTTGACGTCAGAGTTCCGAAGACTTGGGAAAATCCTGCCTTTGAAGTATGGTGAATTTGCTTAGGTACACCAAATGCAAATTCTCATCTAACAGGAGGCATCTATCACAGTGCATTACAGTATTCTGTCAGTACTGCACTGGAGTGCCAGCCTAGATTTTCCTGTTCAAATCTCTTGAGTGGGTTTTGAACGCACAACCTTTTGACTCAGCGAGGCCTCAGACCTTAAGCACCCTGTAATGTCTGCACCCAATGTACATCTGTATTACAGGTCCTGAAGAATGGAGCATGCTCAGATGTCCCCATTATACATCCAAGCACATAAACATACAAACATACCTGCACACACACACACACACACACACACATGCACACATACACATACTCACGCACGCATACACACATACATACAGACATACACATGCATACATCAACCAAGGGGAAGAAATACTTTGCTTTTGAATGCCAGTTGTAAGACTGATTGGTGTGAGGAGTGAAATAGGTGTTAATGATAGCAAGGCTTTAGGATAAGAGCTAGCAGTGTGGAAGGAGACTTGATCAAATAGTATGACCATCTCCCTCTCAACCCCTCCCAAATTGGTAGGTGTAGGACATATTAACTCAGTTTAACAGTTCCCTAGATGATTTTGTATGTGCATCAAGCAACATAGATCAAGGAGGCATTAGGTTTGATTCCTGGATTATTCTCGGTTGGCTAGTTTCAGCCATGGCAACGATTAGACCAGTATATTTAACCATAGTGACTGTGGGTTAGGGAGGAGGTTAAACTGGCTAAACTACCTGCTCCTAAACATTATCTAGCAAGGCCTGATAGAGATAAGTGCGTGTAGACATCAGGTGAGGGCAGGATCAGGTTTGGCTTGATAACCCTGTGGTCAAATAGGCAGCCGCCATTCACTGTCAAGGCTGACACAATTAGAGGCCATTTGGGTGAGAAATTGTAGACCACCAAAAATTCAACATCTTATGGAGAGGACAAAGGGAAGAAAATGTATGAGGAAATATAAAAATACATTTAGTATAGTTATCAAATTGTCCTGCTCCTTTCCCAAACAGGATGAGTTTATCTATCTTGGTTGAATGATACCAAAGATGAAGGCAGTGCTGAATGGGTAACTGGAGGAAAAGAGGGGTAGCTATGTTTCACTCAAGTATACTTTATGGTAGTTTGGTAAAGAACACAGCATTGAGGAAATACTATCACTGATATTATCCACCTAACTGACAAGGACCAAACAGACTTTGTGTCGCATACCTGGCATAATAATTATTGCCTGGGCTATTATACAATAGACAAGGTACAATGTTCTGTTAATGATGGGTATGTACAGTAGAATAATTATAGGGAGACACCAACATAATATTAATTATAGCCATGTTATACTAAGCATAGTCATAGTGTAATATACCGCTAATTATAGGTGTGGTACAGTATAGCTAGAAAGGAATAGTTGACACTAATCAGTCCAGTCATATCGGGCAACATTTTGTTTCCACTGAGCCGCACATAGTGGGCAGGCTTGTTGCAGGTCAGGAACCTGTCTGTCAAAGAAGTGGGCTTTGTCATGGCTCTTTAACTGAGTCACGGGATTAGCATTTGCTTCCAGGTTCCCCAACCAATCAGAAAGCTCAGACGGGATACACACTGAATCTGTCAGATGACGGATTCCTAGTTAAAAGGACCCAAGCATGGTTCAGAATGGCTGAACTGGACATTGATTCCTGAGGCTTTAGCAACCTCAGCAATAGTGAAGAGACCTGGAAAGGCTGCCTCTTCCACCCCCACCCCAGTCTTCCACTCTTCCCTGGAGGTGTCCTCCTGTGAGATCTAAGGGACTGTGTGAGGAGATGTTTCCCCAGGGACAGGAGGAAGAGACCAACCTCTCCAACCAAGCAGGTGTGGATGGGAGTTACCAAAGAATTGAGCAGTAGAAGTGTGGTCCCTCCAACCTGGAGAGTGTGCACCAAGAGGATCAAAACCTCAGGCGGTAGGAATGGTGAGTGGCACCGCACTTCCAGGTGCCAAGCCCCACACTCCCAGAACTCTCCTGTACAACACTCATCAGACAAACACACTTTGCAGCTCCACACATTTCTCTCTCTCCAGTCAGGTCCTCAGATCCCCATCTGAAAAGCCAACACTTGCATCATATTGCCCTCTTGCATCCGTGACTCACAGTTACTTCCACAAATGGGCCTCAATAACAACCCAGCTGTAATACTGAACACGTGCTCCAGCACTGGCTGCACATGTAGACAAGCTGTTCCAGTGCAGTACTACACTGTTGTGTACCTGACAACATGGAAAATTGCTCAGGTACAAAAAAGGACAATTCTAATGTGACCAATTACTGTCCCATCAGTCTACTCTCAATAATCAACAAAATGATGGAAGGTGTCATTGATAGTACTATCAGGCAGCACTTAATTCATCAATAAACTGCTCACTGATGATCAATTCGGTTTCTGCCAGGACTACTTGGCTCCTGACTCCATTCCAGCCTAGTTATAAACATGGGCAAAAGGGCTGAACTCCAGAGGTGGGGTGAGAATGACTGCCCTTGACATCAAGGCAGCTTTAGGCTGAGTGTGGCATCAAGGAGTCCTCAGAAAATTGAAGTCACGGGAATCGGGGGAAATCCCTCCACTGGCCGGAGTCATACCTGAGGTTGTTGGAGGCCTAATCATCTCAGCCCCTGGACATTACTGCAGGAGTTCCTCAGGGCAGTGCCCTAGGCCCAACCGTCTTCAGCTGCTTCATCATTGACCTTCCCCCCAATGACCATCTCCAACAAGGCAATGATCGTCTCCAACAATAGAGAATCTTATTATCTCCTCTCGACATTTAATGGCATTGCTATTGCTGAATCCCCCACCATCAAAATCCTTGGGATACCATTGATCAGAAACTTAACCCGACTAGCCACACAGGAATTCTGTGGTGAGTAACTCACCCCCTGATTCCCTAAAGCCTGTCCACCATCTACAAAGCACAAGTCAGGATTGTGATGGAATAGGAAAGAAGTGTTAAAAATGCACTTAGGAAAAGCATAGTATGATTAGAACAAGTCAACATGCTTTTACTAAAGGGAAATCCTGTTTAACAGATTTCTTGGTGTTTTTTGAGGATGTAACTAGTAGGGTAAACAAAGGGGAGCCAATAGATGTAGTATACCTGGATTTCCAAAAGACTTCTGATAAGGTGCCACAGAAAAGGCTAATAGGCAAGATAAGTGCGCATGGAGTTGGAGCCAATATATAGCATGGATAGAGGATTGATTACCAGATCGGAAGTAGAGAGCGGAATTTTCTGTGCATGTTGGTGTCGGGCATCATGGCGGGCATGAGCAGACAATATGACGGGAAGGCCAAAAATCGGTTTTACGAGATTGTGAAACCAGTTTGCAATCGTCTAATCAACCCGTCAATGGCGGGCTGCATTTCCCACAGCTGCACATCGGGAACTTCATTTTAAACATCTGCATATCATTATAAGCCCTGCTCGCCGGAATCACACCCCACACTGGATCATCCGGGCACGTCAGTGTGATTGCATGCCGATGTGTTTCATAACAGCATTTATAAGGTCCCGGACATTCTGGCCGCAATAATAAGCCCCATCAAGGTGCAGGCATGACTGATATGACCAGTGACAGTGAAGGTGCTTCATCAGTGTGCTGGGAAGGTTGCACAAAGCACGGGGAAGAGGCCCTGGATTGAGACACCTGCCTTTATCTTGTGCAGGAACCAAGGTTTCATATCCGAGTGACACAAACACTGCTCATTAGAACAAGGAGCCACAGGCAAAGAGTTTATTAACAAAGTGAACGTTACGTACAAGTGATTAAAACCTGTGCGCAGTCTGTGCAACTATATTTTCTTAACCTTCCTAACCCTGTCACTACGTCTTGGTGCTCCCTGATATCCACAGCGGACCGCTACGCTCTGTCTGTGATGACCTTAATGGGGTTCCTCTGGAGGGCCAAGACCTGGAGGGCCCCGGCCTGCTTTTGGGGTCCTGCTGTATGGCAGTGGCACCCTCTTTGGTTTGTGGAGCTGGATTTGTGGGGGTCACAGGAAGAGGGGATTCAGGTGAGCTGGACACTCCTGGATGGCCTGGGGGTGCGCACCTGCTGATCCTCCTTCCTATGGGTGCCTGAGGGCCCCTGGCTGACTCCCTGAGCAGAAGGGGAAGCTGGACTGAGATTGGGCTGCCCCGCACCCATCTTGCATTGACACTGTTGGAGGCCAACAATGGCATTTGCAATGGAGTTCAGCCCGCCAAGTAATGCAATTGATGTCTTGGACCAAGGTCTCCATGGCGGCTGCCATCCTACCAATGTTGACCTTGGTACATTGGCATACTGGTGCTATCACCTCAGATTGAAGGCAGACGGACTCCTCCATCATCCCTTGCAATCTGAGGACTGCAGCGGACATCCTTGCTGATGTTCCTGAGCTTGCCTTTGCAGCCTCCGCAACTGAGGTATGACTGAGTCCAGAGGCTCGACATCTAACTCGGTCTCAGCAGATTCCTGGTCTCCAACAGTCCTCCAAGTGCCGGAAACCTGGGAAGTCCCTGCCGCTGTCTGCTGTGGATCAGACAGTGCGGTGTGCTCACCAGATTGTGATCCTGAGGCTATGCTAAAGCTTGGTGCCACCGAGGTGTGTGTCCCTACACTGTTGGAGGGTGTGGGTGAGCGCTGTGATGGGTCCTCAATGGGGGTTTTAGCAGATTCCTCTTCTGACGTGTCTTCAGGGCTTGAGTTGTGGACCTGGGTTGTGGACTCCCTTGGCTGTTTCCCACTTGTGCCTATGAAAGCAAGGAGAAATGATTAGTGCAGGGCAGTGGCCTGTGAAACAGGACACATCAGTCACAGTATGGTTGTCTGATGGATGTTGCACTGCTGGATCCTCACTTGTTTGAGCACCGCTGACCTCACCATCGGCACAGGAACGCTCCAGACCTTTGCCAGCCAGCTGGATGACTCTATTTTCAAAGTCCGTGAGGACCTTGATTTCAGGCATTCCTCCACCAGCCTGCGACCTCTCCTTTTTGTTGTGTGCCAGCTTGTCCTGCATGAAGACAGATGGAGAGAGCGTAAGCAGGATGCCAGTAAGCCAGATGATAAGTATGCCTGGCATGTATGCGTGGTGAATGGTCCCATGGACGGGATGAGGACAATGACAGCCTGTGTGACAGAGTGAATGGTGATGTCCCTTGAACTGGCAATGAGTGATATCTCTGTGGATGTGTGATGGGTTTGTGAATGTGTGAGTTGAGAGCAATGAGAAGAGTGACTTACCCTGGCGCAATGGAGGAGATCATTCATCCTTTTTCGGCACTGGGCGGCTGTCCTCTTTTGCAGGGCGTTGCACACCGCACCCCCAAGCCGGATTGGTGATGTTGCTGCTCCTCCTATAGCTAGAGTGGGGGTAGAGGACATCACGGTGAGCCTCCACTGCGTCCAAAAGGCATTCCAGGGATATGTCACTGAATCAGGGGACTGTAGTCTTCTTGCTTTTTGGGGCCATGTCTTCTGTGCAGCAGTCCTAGGCTGGAAGAACTGAGAGGTGTGCACACAGCTGCTCTTTGAATATGGCGCCTGACGTGAGGAAGTGGCGAGGTGATGGCGTGGCAGGTGAATCGGAGGCTGCCTGCCAGCAAAACGGCATGTTTCCTGGGAATGCATGATCAATGAAGCGGGACTGGAATGATACAGCGTGAAAAGCCGCCTTTGCGGTCGGTGGGTAAAATGTTCTTTTTCCTGCCACTACCATACTTAGACCAAATCCGAGATGATTCTGCCCAGAGAGCGGGCATAAATGGGACATTTTCAGTTTGGCAGGTAGTGAATAGTGGAGTACCACAAGGATCATTGCTGGGGCTTCAGCAATTTACAACCTATATTAATAATGACTTAGATGAAGAAACAGAGAGTTATGCATCTTAAGTTTGCAGATGATACAAAGCTAGGTGGAAAAGTCAGCTATGGGTTGGCCACAGAGAGGCTGCAAAGACATCTAGACAGGTTACATGAGTGGGCAGATGGATTATAATGTAGGGAAGTGCGAAGTTATTCACTTTGATCGCAAGAAAAGAAAAAGCTGAATATTTTTTAAAAGATGAGACATTTGTAAGTGTTGGTATTCAGAGACTTGAGTGTGCTTGGACAAGGAATGCAAAAAGTTAACATACAGGTACAGCAAGCAGTTAGGAAGGCAAGTAGCATTTTGGCCTTTATTGCAAGGTGATTAGAGAATAGGAGAAACCATAGAAAGGTTACAGCACAGAAAGAGGCCGTTCATCCCATTGCATCTGCGCCAACTGAAAAATTTAGCCATCAATTCTTATCCCACCTTCCAGCACTCAGTCTGTAGCCTTGCAGGTTACAGCACTTTAGGTGCAGATCCAGGTACCTGTTAAATGAGCTGAGAGTTTCTGCCTCAACCATCAGTCCAGGCAGCGAATTCCAGACACCTACCATCCTCTGGATGAAAATATTTTTCCTAATATGCCCTCTCTGCGAGGGGAAACAATTCTTTCTTTTCTACCCTATCTGGGCCCGCATTAATTTTGTACACTTCAATCAAGTCGCCCCTCAGCCTCATCTGTTCTAAGGAAAACAACCCTAATCTACCCAACCTTTCCTCATAACTGCAATTTTCAAGCCCTAGCAACATTCTTGTAAATGTCCTCTACACTGTCTCCAGAGCAATTATGTCCTCCCTGTAATGTGGTGACTAGAACTGTACACAAAACTCCAGCTGTGGCCTAACCAGTATTTTATACAGTTCCAGCATTACATCCCTGCTTTTGTATTCTATACCTCATCCAATAAATGAAAGGATTCCATATGTCTTCTTTATCACCTTATCTATCTGGCCTGCCACTTTCAGGGACCTGTGGACTTACACTCCAAGGTGTATACACTTCCACTATCCCTCTCAATATCACCCCATTTATTGTGTAATCCGCTTTGTTTGTCCTCCCAGAATGCATGACTTCACACTTCTCCAGATTGAATTCCATTTGCCGCTTTTCCGCCCACTCAACCAAACCATTGATATCATTCTGGAGACGACAGCTATCCTCTTCACTATCAACTACACGGCCAATTTTTGTGTCATCTGCAAATTTCCCAATCATGCCTCCTACATTTAAGTCCGAATCATTAATATATACCACAAACAGCAAGGGACACAACTCAGAGCCCTGTGGAATGCCACTGGAAACCGCTTTCCATTCACAAAAACATCTGTCGATCGTTACCCTTTTGTTTCCTGTCACTGAGCCAATTTTGGATTCAACTCGCTACATTCCCCTGTATCCCATGGGCTTTTACTTTTCTATCCAGTCTGTCTGCCATGTGGAACCTTGTCAAATCCATGTAGACAACATCCACTGCACAACCTTCACCAATCTTCCTTGTTACTTCCTTAAAAAATTCAATTAAGTTAGTAAGACACAACCTTCCCTTAACGAAACCATGCTGACTATCCCTGAATAATCTGTGCCTTTCTAAGTGACAGTTTATCCTGGCTTTCAGAATTGATTCTAATAATTTGCCCACTACTGAAGTCAGACTGGTCGGCCTATAATTGTTTTACCTATCCTTTGCATCCTTTTTAAACAATGGTAGAACGTTTGCAGACCTCCAATCCTCTGTTACCCTGCCTGTATCTAGTGAGGAGTGAACATCTGCTATTTCCTCCCTGGCTTCTTTTAATAGCCTAGGATACAATCCACCTGGCCCTGGTGATTTATTCACCATCAAGGATGTCAGTCTTTCCAGTACTTCCTCTCTCATTATGCTTACTGCATCTAATATTTCACATTCCTCTTCATTAACTAGAATGCCTGCATCATCCCTCTCCTTTGTGAAGACAAAGTACTCATTAAGAACCCTGCCCATATCTACTTCATCCATGCATAAGTTACTTTGAATGTCCTTGATGGGCCTTACCTTTCCTTAGTTATCCTCTTGCTCTTAATGTACTGATAAAATATCTTTGGGTTTTCCTTGATTTTACCTACCAATATTTTTTCATATCCTCTCTTTGCTTTCCTGATTACCTTTTTTACTTCACCCTTGTATCTTCAATGCTCCTCTAGGCTTTCTAACGCATTAATTTTTTTTGTGAGTGTCATAAACTTTCTTTTTCTGCCTTATCTTACTCTGCATGCTTCTAAATAATCAGGGGGCTCTAGATTTGGCAGTGCCACCCTTTTTCTTTGTGGGGACATGTCTACATTGTGCCCATAGAATCTTGCTCTTCAGTGCCTCCCACATGATCTGTCATTGATTTCCCTTCAAGTAGCTGTATCCAGCCCACTTTTACCAGATCACCTCTCAGCTTCGTAAAATTTGTTTCCCCCCAGTTTAGAACTTTTACTCCTGTTCTATCTTCATCCTTTTCCATAATTATGCTAAATCTAACCATATTATGGTCACCCACTGATACTTCATCCACTTGCCCTGCTTCATTTCCTAAGACTAAATCTAGAATTGCATCCCCTCTCATTGGGTTTGTTACATGCTGGCTAAAAAAGTTCTCTTGCATGCAGTTCAAGAACTTTATGCCTCTCTGCCCTTCACACCGTTCGTTTCCCAGTTGATATTAGGGTAGCTGAAGTCCCCAACTTTTTTTTTATTCATTCATTCATGGCGTGTGGGCATCGCTGGATAGGCCAGCATTTATTGCCCATCCCAATTGCCCTTAAGAAGTGGTGGTGAGCTGCCTTCTTGAACCACTGTAGTCCATGTGGTGTAGGTACGCCCATGGTACTGTTCGGGACGGAGTTCCTGGATTTTGACCCTGCGTCAGTGAAGGAATAACGATACATTTCGTAGTTAGGGCGGTGAGTGACTTGGAGGGGAAATTCTAGGTGGTGGTGTTCCCATGTGTCTGCTGCCCTTGTCCTTCTGGATGGTAGCGGTCGTGGTTTTGGAAGGTGCTGTCCAAGTAGGCTTGGTGAGTTCCTGTAGTGCACCTTGTAGATGGTACACACTGCTGTCACAGTGCGTCAGTGGTGGAGGGAGTGAATGTTTGTGGATGGGATACCAATCAAGCAGGCTGCTTTGTCCTGGATGCTGTCAAGCTTCTTAAGTGTTGTTACTATTGCTATTACTATCCCTAAACTATTATTGCCCTACTGTTTTTGCACTCAGAAATGTGCCTACATATTTGCTCTGCTATCTCCACCACTCTATTTGGGGTTCTATAGTACACTCCTAGTAGTGTGGCTGCCCCTTTTTATTTCTGAGCTCAACCCATGTGGCCTCATTTGATTACTCATTTAGTATATCTTCCATCCTTACAGCTGTAATTGGTTCTTTAGCCAATAATGCTGCACCCTGACATTTTTTATCCCCTCTCTATCCTGCCTGAAAATTCTATATCCAGGAAAGTTGAACTGCCATTATTGCCCCTCTTTAAGCCAAGTTTCCATTATAGCAATGACATTGTGCTACCATGTGTCTATCTGTGCCCCCAGCTCACCGGCTTTGTTTGCTATACACCTTGCATTTAAATATACACCTTTTAACACTGCCAGATTCCTGTGCTGTACGCTTTTTAACCTTTGCTTTTTCTGTCTTTCAGAGTCACTCTCCAGAGTCACTCGCTAATTTTCTGCCTGCCACTCCCTGCTCTGAATTTGCCTGATGTGAATCTGCCCTCAGGTTCCTGCCCCCCCTGCCAACCTAGTTTAAGCTCTCCCCAACAAGTAGCAAATCTCCCTGCAAGGACATTCATCCCGGTTCTGCTCAGGTGTAGACTATCTGGCTTGTACAGATCCCACCTCCCCCAGAACCAGTGCTAATGCCCCAAGGATCTGAAGCCCTACCTCTTGCACCACCTCTCCAGCCATGCATTCATCTGGCAAATTCTCCTATTTTTATACTCATTAGCACATGGTCTTGGGAGTAATCCGGAGATTACTACCTTTGAGGTCCTGCTTGATAATCTCTTTCCTAACTCTCCTCACTCAGCCTGCAGGACCCCATCCCTTTGTCTACATATATCGTTGATACCAATGTGGACCACGACCTCTGGCTGTGCACTCTCACCCTCCAGAATACTCTGTAGCCGCTCCGTGATATCCATGACCCTTGCACCTGGCAGGCAACATACCATGACTCTTCTTCAGTCATACGGACTCGAAACATTAACTTTTTTTTTCCTCCCCACAGATGCTGTTAGACCTGCTGAGTTTTTCCAGCATTTTCTGTTTTTGTTTCAGTTTTCCAGCATCCGTGATATTTTGCTTTTATCGTGCAACGTACTATCCTGGAATGACGTCTGCGACCACAGAAGTGCTTGACTGTTCCCCTAACTATAGAATCCCCTACCACTATTGCTCTTCTGTCTTTTCTCCTCCCTCTCTGCACAGCTGAGCAATCCATGGTGCTCTGGTCATCACTCTTGCTGGTGTCGAGCATTTTGATTGTTGTTGGAGGAACCCTCTCTCTCAGAACTGAATACCTGTTAGAAAGTGGGATGTCCTCAGGGGACTGCTGCACTACCTACCTTATCTTTTGTGTCTGCTTGGCAGCTACCCAGTCCCTCTCTGCCCGCACTTTCTTAAGTTGCAGGGTCACCACCTCCAGAACTGTGCTATCCACGTAGCTCTCATCCTCGCGAATGCACCTCAGTGACACCAGCTGATCCTCGAGTTCCAAGATATGGAGCTTGGGTTTTTGCAGTTGATGGCATTTTCTGCACATGTAGTTGTCCAGGACATGGATAGTGTCTTGGAGTTCCCACATGATACAGGATGTGCACTCAACGGGTGTGAGCAGCCCCGCCATGTCTCAAATTATTTATTTACTGCATTAAAACTGAAAGTGAAGAAAACACAATAAAATGTTAACTAATTACTTTTAATTAGTTAATTTATATTTTCTACCCCCTTGAACTCCCAATAAGCTTTATTACTGCCAATAAACCTTACCAAAGATAATAAAACTGTACAATTACCAATAAATAACCTGAGTCATGAAGTTTAAAGTTTTACATTTTATTTCTTATTCAGATGCTTACAGACCTTTCCTCAAAATAGTGAACCAACCTGGCTAATGATACACAGTCCTTGCCCTTAAGAGCTTATTGATCAATCGACTTATGAGTTTCCTGTGACACCACAGTTTGTTGTTTTTTCACTGTTTCTTCAACCCCAGCAGCTGAGTGGAATGCATCTCAATTGGCTCTATTTTCTCCAGAGTTTAGTAACATGAGAGGTGATCTCATTGAAACACACAAGGCCCTCAAGAGGCTTGGTAGGGTGGACACTGAGAGATTGTTTCCACTGGTTGGGGAATCTAAAACACTGGGACACAGTCTCAGGATAAGGGGCTGATCATTTAGGACTGAGATGAGAAATTATTTCACCCAAAGGCTTGTGAATCTTTGGAATTCTCTGCCCCAGAGGGTTGTGGATGCTCCATTATTGAATACATTTAAGGTTGGGATAGACATTTTTAGTCTCTCAGGGAATCAAGGGATATGGGGAACAGGCAGGGAAGTGGAGTTGAAGCCCAAGATCAGCCAAGGTCGTATTGAATGGCAGAGCAAGCTCTTTGGTCCATATGGCCTGCTCCTGCTCATATTTCTTGTGTACTCTCCACTTGCCTGGACGAGTGCAACTCCAACAACACTCAAGAAGCTCGACACCAGCCTGAACAAAGTAACCCACTTGGTTTGCACCTCATCCGCCACCTTAAACATTCACTCTCACCCTACCTTGTGAATAGAAATTAGTGATGTTAACAAAAACTGGCCTTGCAGAGATACCCCTATCTCATAAAGGAATTAAAAAAGGGAGCTTTAAAATAGCTGTGTTGGTGAATCAGGAGCCATGTAAGTTAGAGTTAATTTTTTTTTAAATTGTAAAGTTAAATTTAAATCTGTGAGCTTTGCAGGATTCTCTTTTGGGTCCAGGAAACGCTTAATAAAACTTTACCACCATAGATGTTATTTCTGTGGTCAACTACCTTATTCGGGAAGCTAAGCTGAGAAAAGTGCTAATTGTGCAGAAGCTATTGGAAGGAATGCATACAGTATTCTAGGCTTCATTAATAGGAGCATAGAGTATAAGAGCAGGGAGGTTTTGATGAACTTATTTAAGACACTGGTTAGACTTCAGCTGGAGTATTGTGTACAGTTGTGGGTGCCACACTATAGGAAGGATGTGAACGTATTGGAGAGAGTGCAGAAGAGGTTTGCGAGAATGGTTCCAGGGATGAGACACTTCGGTTATGAAGAAAGTTTGGAGAAGTTGGGACTGTTTTCCTTGGAGAGGAGAAGGCTAAGGGGAGACTTGATGGAAGTTTTCAAAATCATAAGGGGTCTGGACAGAGTAGATAGGGAGAAATTGTTTCCATTCGTAAACGGATCAAGAACCAGAGGGCGCAGTTTTAAAGTATTTTGCAAAAGAAGCAATTGTGAGGTGAGAAAAAACTTTTTCACACAGCCAGCAGTTAGGGTTTGGAATGCTCTGCGGAATGTGGTGGAGGCAGGTTCAATTGAGGCATTCAAGAGGGCATTGGATGATTATTTAAATAGAAACAATGTGCAGGGTTACAGGGAAAAGGCAGGAGATTGGCACTAAATTAAAATGCCCAGAGAGCCTGTGCAGATATGATGGGCCAAATGGCCTCCTTCTACACTGTTACAATTCTGTGATTCTGTGAATTGGCATAGGACGTGCTTTTCTTATCTGAGATTTTAATATACCCTTAGTCTATTAAGCCTTGCCCAACATGGAGCTGTTTTCAGCAATTACTTTTTAAAAAATTGTTAGATTGTTTTCTGCTGTCTCCTTCTTGAGGTTAATATTAGCTATTCAGCTCTAGAGAAGAAATTGTAAAGCACGAAGGTATTGTAAGAGACATTAAAGAATGATTTGTGTGTGTGATTAACAGTGTCAGTTGAGGTGAATTCAGTGTTTGAAGACAACACAAATAGGTGGTAATGAATCGACAACTCACTTTTCTTGTCCATTAGTTTCCGTTAACATCAATGGGTGTAAAACTGATTTGTAGACACCCATTCTGTGTCATCACCGAAGACCAATTTCACCCCAGTTGTGTCTCATTAAACCCCCACTCTATCTCTGTCTGAGATCTCCATTCTCAATGTACTTACATGAGATGTTCCCGTCAAAAGCAGTAACAGTTTTTTTGATTGACTTTTTAATTGAGAGAGTAGAGAGAGAAATGATGAAAGGCCTTGGCTCCAGTCTTCGGAACACAAATATATCATCTGTGGTGTGAAATGAATCAGGGCGGATATTATCAGCTGATTCCTGGGGAGGATTTCTGCAGGGGTTCTCAAGATCTCCTACTGTAACTTCAGTGGAAGATCAGTAAAAATCACAGAAAAATGGCAGAAATTCTACTTCCTGGAAGCTTAGCCCCATTATCATTCAGTTTAGACAAACTGGACAGAGTTTATCTTCATGGAAGAATTCCCTGTAATTATTTATTTCCAACTAAAGTGAAAAAGCTCATGACAGGGTAAACTACGTACAGTCTGTTGGCAGTAGTGATATTGGGTGGGGTGGGTCTTAAATGGTACTTTCACTGCTATAATATTCTTATGTTCTTAAATCCTTTCCTTTGTGCCTGACATTCATTATTGTCTCCAGGTCAAGAAGAGAGTTTCATTTAAATATTATAATTATATAATGATAAGGGCTTTGTATAATAATTTAAATTAGGAATTTAATTAATTATGGTTCAGGTATAATTTTTATAGACAGGATGCAATGTAATAACAATAACCATTGTAACATACAATGTTAATTACACACAGGTTTCAATATTTTCAAGCTAGAATGCAGTATAAAATAATTATAGCTAGACACACTATTATGGTAATTATACAGGATGATGATGCTAATTAGTATACACCATTTTAGGGGCAAGATACAGTGTAGTCATAATCATACATATAAAACAATTATAGCTTTGTTTCAACTGGATAATAAATAAAAATGCAGTATAGGGGAATACCATTTATAGATAGGGTGTAGTATATTATAACTAACATAAAAATATCTTTACAAACATACGAACACGGAGGGAGGAGTAGGCCATTCAGCACCTCGAGCCTGTTCCGCCATTTAATAAGATTTGGCTGATCTGATAGTAACCTGAAATCTGCATCCCACCTACTGCCAATAACTTCTCACCCCCTTGCTTACCAAGAATCTATCCATCTCTGCTTCCACCACCTTTTCAGGACACGAGTTCTAAAGACCTTCTGATTGAAAAAATTTCACCTCACCTCTGTTTTAAATGGACAACACCTTATTTTTAAACAGTGACCCCTAGTTCTGGATCCTCCCACAAGAGGAACCATCCTCTCCACATCCACCCTGTCAAGACTCCTCAGGATCTTACATAGATTAGGTACTTGATTTATCGAAAAATCATTATGGTGGCAGGTGGGCAGGTGTTGAATTGTGATGATGATACCAATAAAACATCCATTCATCCATTGCTTCTCCAGGTGAGGGTCGCAGTGGTATTAAGCTGAGCAGGGCCGACCAGCCTTCCCTTTCCTCAGCCACAGGTTCCAGCCCCTCCTGGGGGATTCCCAGGCATTCCCAAGCCAGCCAAGAGGTGTAACCTCTCCAGCGTGTCCTGGGTCGGCCTCGAGGTCTCCGCCAAGGGGGCCGTGCCTGGTACAGTTCCAGTGGGAGCCTACCAGGGGTCATCCTTATCAGATGCCTGAACCACCTCAGCTGGCTCCTGTTAACCCAGAATAGTTGACTTTATTCTGAGGCCCTCCCAGATTGTCGAACCCTCACCCTGTCCCAGAGAGTATGCCCACCAGCCCTGCGGAGAAACCTCATTTCTGCCGCTTGTATCTGCAATCTTATCCTTTCGGTCATTACCCACAGTTCATGACTGTAGGTGAGGATGGGGACGTAGATTGCCCGGTAATCCAAGAGCTTCATCCTAAAACTCAGCTCCTGCTTCACCACGGACTGCAGAACCACAGCTGGCTCACAGATCCGCTGGTCAGTCTCATGCTCTCTCCTGCCATCACTCGCGAACAAGATCCCGAGATCTTGAACTTGAACTCCTCCACTAAGGGAAGCTGTTCCCCCGTCACCTGGAGGGAGCAACCCACTCTTTTCCGGGAGAGAACCATGACCTCAGATTTGGAGGTGCTGATCTGGCTGCATCACACTCGGCAGCGAAACGTTCGAGTGCGCGCTGGAGATCACAGTCATATGAGGCAAGAAGCACAACATCTGCAAACATCTGCAGAGATGCCACCTCAAGCCCCCAAACTGGATACTGTCCGTACCTCGGCTGCACCCTGATATCCTGTCCATGAAAATCACAAACAGGAGTGGAGACAAGACGCAACCTAGGTGGAGTGCAACGCCTTCCTTGCATGAATTTGAATTAACGCCGAGAATGTGGACACAACTCTCGCTCTGCAAATAGAGGAGCCTGGTAGCAGGCAGAAATGGCACTGGCACCTCGTAGTCCTGCGGCACCTCCCACAAAATACCCCGAGGAAAGCAGTCGTATGCCTTCTCCCAGTCTAGAAAACAGAGGTAGACTGGATTAGCAAACTCCCACAAACCCTCAAATACCTGAGAGAGGGCAAAGAGCTGGTCCACTGTTCCACAGCCAGGCCGGAATCCGCATTGTTCCTCCTGAATCTGAGGTTTGATTAATGGACAGAGTCTTCTCTCCAGCACTCTGGCATAGGCTGAGGAGTGTGATCCCTCTAAAATTGGAACACACCCTCTGCCCCCCTTTCTTAAAGATGGGGACCACCACCCCAGTTTGCCAATCCAGTGGTACTGTCCCCGCCTTTCACACAACATTGAAGAGGCACGTTAACCACGACACCCCAACATTGTCCAGCGCCTTCAACATCTCCGGATGAACCTCGTTCACCCCTGCTGCCTTACTGCTACAGAGGCCCTTTACTACCGCAGCGACCTCAGCAACAGCGATAGATCCAATCTCACCAGAGGGTTCTGGTACTACCTGTAAGGTGGGGGGATACCGGGATACAAGAGAAATTCTTCTGTAGGTGGGGGTTGAAATCATTTTGAACAGAAACGTCTACCAGACGTTCCCAGGCGACATTGACAGCATGTTTGGGCTTCCGATGACTGCCCAGCCCACGTCCTGCACACCGAATCTAACTCACCACCAAGTGGTGAGCAGTTGACAGCTCCGCCCCTCTCTTCACCTGAGTGTCAGAACATACGGCCTTAGGTTCCATGATACAACTATAAATTTGATCAGCGACCTTTGACCCAAGGCGCTCTGGTACCAGGTATACTTTTGAACATCCTTGTGTTCGAACTTGGTGTTCGTTAAGGACAATCCATGACTAGCACAGAAGTCTAATAACAACTCACCACTCTGGCTCAGATCAGGGATGCCATTCCTCCCAATCACCCCTCTCCAGGTATCCCCATTGTTCTGTACGTGAACGTTGAAGTCCCCCAGTAAGACTACAGAGTCGCTAGGTGGCACCCTATTGAGCACCAATCCCACTGTCTCTAAGAAGGCCAAGTACTCCGAGCTGCTGTTTGGCGCATAAATTCAGAAAACAGTCAAAGGTTTTCCTCTCTCAGACCTGAAGCCTCATTGAGGCAACCTTCTCATCTGCTGGGACAAACTCCAACTGTGTGGCACCCAGCCGCAGGCTTGTGAGTATCCCCAGACCTGCCCGAAGCCTCTCACGGGGGGTCCCTCTGGAGAAGAGCGCGACCATCCTCGATCAAGAAGCTTGGTTCCAGAGCCAATGCTATGTGTGGAGGTGAGACCAACTATATCTAGTCAGTACCTCTCCACCTCCTCCACCAGCTCCGACTCCTTCCCCAGGTGACATTCCACATCCCAAGAGCCTCTTTCCACTGCCAGGGTCTAGTCCATCTTGATCTGTCCCACTCTCGTTCACTGCCACACTGGCATCGTACCCGACCCCCACCTTTCGTCTTGCGGGTGGTGGGCCCACAAAATGGCTCCACAAAGCCATTTCCGGCTGAGCCCAGCTGGGATATGTGGTTGGCCTGGCCTCCAGGTGCTCACCGGCAAACACCACCCCAAGGCCTGCTCCAGGGGTGGGTCCTGGTATCCCTGTTCCAGGCGAGGTTCTCTGTGTTATTTCTAGAACCATCATGGGGCTCTTTGTCTGACCGCTCTTTGTCTGGAACCCCAATTGGACCAGTTCATCGAGGGAGACCCTGCCAGGAGTTCTAGCCTCCAGACGACATAGCTTCAAGGTTCATTGGATCACACGAGCTCCCCCCATCACGACAAGGTTACAATCCTCAGAGGGTACCGATAAAAATCATAATTCATAACATAGTCATTGACAATCATTAAAATTAAAATAAAGTGTGAAAATAAAGAATAAAAATAAAGGGAGGGCTTTAGATTCCTGGGACATTGGGACCAACTCTGGGAGAGATGGGACCTGTGCAGACCAGACAGGTTGCACCTAAATAGTGCCGGCACTAAGATCCTTGCGGGTGATTTGCTAATGCTATTGGGGAGGGTTCAAACTAACTTGGCATTGGGATAGAAACCAGGAGATAATGGATGGAATCGTCCGTACCCGCTGGTGTCAGGTGTGCTCGGTGGCGTGAGCAGATAATATGGCGAGAAAGCCAAAAATCGGTTTCACAAAGTTGTGAAACCAGTTTGCGATCTTCCACTCAGCCCATCATTGGAGATACCTGGCAATTTTCCACATTGCTGGGTAGATGCCAGTGTTGTAGCTGTACTGGAACAGCTTGGCTAGGCATGCAGCAAGTTCTGGAGCACAAATCTTCAGTACTATTGACAGAATATTGTAGGGCTGTTTACCTTTGTAGTTTCCAGTGCCTTCAGCCATTTTTTGATATCACGTGGAATGAATCTAATTGACTGAAGATTGGCATCTGTGATGCTGGGGACCTCCGGAGGAGGCCGAGATGGACCATCCACTTTGCACTTCTGGCTGAAGATTGTTGCAAATGTTTCAGCCTTATCTTTTGCACTGATGTGATGGGCTCCGTTATCATTGACGAAGGGGATATTTATAGAGCCTCCTCCTCCAGAGAGTTGTTTAATTGTCCACCACCATTCATGACTGGATATGGCAGGATTGCAGAACTTAGGTCTGATCCATTGATTGTGGAATTGCTTAGCTCTGTCTATCCCTTGCTGCTTATGCTGTTTGGCACGCAAGTAGCCCTGTGTTGTAGCTTCACCAGGTTGACACTTCATTTTTAGATATGCCTGGTGCTGTTCCTGACATGCCCTCCAGCACTCTTCATTGAACCAGGATTGATCCCTTGGCTTGGTGGTAATGATAGAATGTGGGATATGCCAGGCCATGAGGTTACAGATTGTGGTTGAGTACAATTCTGCTACTGCTGATGGCCCACAGCGCCTCATGGTTGCCCAGTCTTGAGTTGCTCGATGTGTTCGAAATCTATCTCATTTAGCATGGTGGTAGTGCCACACAACATGATGGAGGGTATCCTCGGTTTCAAGACAGGACTTGTATAAGACACTAGTTCAGCCTCAGCTGGAGTATTGCATCCAGTTCTGGGTGCAGCACTTTAGGAAGGATGTGAAGGCATTGGAGAGAGTGCAGAAAACATTCATGAGAATGGTTCCAGGGATGAGGAACTTCAGTTATGAAGATAGATTGGAGAAGTTAGGACTGTTTTCCTTGGAGAAAACAAGGCTGTGAGGAAATTTGATAGAGTTATTCAAAATCATGAGGGGTCTGGACAGAGTAGATAGGGAGGAACTGTTCCCACTCATGAAAGGATCAAATATGAGAGGGCACAGATTTCAAGTAATTGGCAAAAGAAGCAAAAGCGATATGAGAAAGAACTTTTTCAAGCAGTGAATGGTTAAGGTCTGGAATGCATTGCCTGAGAGTGTGGTGAGGCAGGTTCAGTCGAGGCAAAGAAAAGGGAATTGGACTGTAATCTGAAAAGGGAGAATGTGCAGGGTTATGGGGAGAAGGCTGGAGAATGGAACTAAGGGAATTGCTCATTCTGAGAGCCAGTGCAGACCCAATGGGCCGAATGACCTCCATCTGCGCTGTAACTATTCTGTGATTCTGTGTAAAACAATGAAAGGATTGCAGAATTATGAACATTTCAATAAATAAATAATTACAATAGATTGCAAAATGTAGGTCTCCTTAATTTATAGAAAAAAATGAAAGGTCTATTACACTCAGCGTTTTGTATTGAAGTCCATGTTGTCAGGTTGAGTTCATTAAATTTTCAAATCATTTGCATTCTCTTTATGAGTTTTATAAAGTAGGGGATTGGGCTATCTCATAGTCTATTCATTCTATATCTTAATTGCGGGATGGATCTTCTTTATTCCATCACATATTTACTTTCATGTGATTGTGTCAATAGTGGCAATGGGAGGTGGGATTCAAGAGTTTTCTAGTGAAGCGCAGACAGAGCGGAAAGCCTTTCAGCAAGGGAACGCATATTCTGTTGTTTAATTTTGTCAGAGTAGCTTTGGTACGCATTACCTAGGATCTGTTTCAGTGCTCGTTTCTGAACACTTTTGAGCTTGTTCACATGCTCTTTGGTAAGTCCAGCATTCCAGACAGGTGCTGCATATTCAATAATACGTAACTATTAAACACAGTGAATAGGTCAGTCTGAGATGCATTGTGATGCTTGAGAAGACAGTATGTGAAGTCTTCCATTTGCTCTCTTAAGCATTTCCTGCAGTTGGTAATCCTATTTGAGATCACTTTAAATGCAGATTCCTCATTGCTTAATGCACAATCTCAGCATTTTGTAAGTCGATGAGAGGGGGATCAGTAGGAATGCGCATGAAACACAATTCCATAGCATTACACTTCTGGGAGCTTCAGTCTCATGTGATTCGCTGCCGTCCATTCTCTCAACAAAGTGATTGCTCCATGCATGTGAGATGTGTCGCCTTGATTACGACACTCCAAGAGGGTCAGCTCATCCACATATTTACAGCAATTAATAGGCATGGTGATATCAAAAATAGGCATTGTTTATGATAGCTAAAATACAATATATTATCACAGGTTGACAGTAGACATTCTAACATTTTTAGTCTTAGAATGATTGGGTTGTCTGAATGGCAACGTTTGTCTGAGAGTCTAACTATTAATGTGTACAGTAACTCCATACCATCTCACTGATTTATCATTGTGAGCTCTACCACTGATATTTGCAATGCTACATTTAGTTATTATTTAAGTAACAGCATTATTTCCTAAAAAGATAGTTCATTTGAACTGCAACTGATTTGGTGAGCATCATCCTTTTCTACACCCATTTTGTATGGAGACTTTACTCATTCTTCCACTGATTCATGAGATGACAGGTTTGATCACAACTCTGGAACCTAATTTTACATCTCCATCTTTCCAGAATTGTACAGATTTTCAAACATAATTTTCAATTTTGATACCTTTTTCTTTTGGGAAACAGCTTCATTCTATCTGCGCCAGTCGATCTGTGTTGAAAAAAATTACCTACATATGCCATCGTAACCCTAAAAGATTCTAATGCAAAATATCTGACAGTATGTTAGTTCATTTGAATTGGAACGCACCTGGCCATTTGAATTTAGAAATGGTTATTGATCTCATTCTTAATAAATTGTGCACTATGATGTACCAGGTGTTCAGGAAAGCTGGAGAGATTCACAGGACACAAGAAGACTATTTGGCTCATTGTACCTGCACTGGCTCTTTGCTAGAGCAATCCTAATCAATCCCACTACCCCACAGTCCTAAAACATCTTCTCCTTGAAATATCTATCAAATTTTCCTTTAAATGGTATAATGGTTTTTGCTGAACTACTCCCTGTGGCAAAGCATTTGGTACTCCAACAACTAGTTGTGAAAAATGTTTTTCCTAACTTCTCTTATAATGAAAGTTTTAAATTGCAGACGACTCATCATTGACTCGTCATCAAGAAGAGCTAACTTTTCATTTCTTACCCTAACAAAATCCTTCATAATTATGAAGATTTCTATTAATTCAATTCCTTATCTGATAACAAAATATTCCATCACCTAATTGTACCAAAGCATTCCAACTCCCATGTAACATTTTATTTCCTGAATGGGGCCAAATCTATTCAATGTTGTCTAGCTCCCATGAGACATCAAAATATTCCAGCTTCCTGGTCACATTGTTACAAATTATTCCAGTTCTCGGGGAAAGTATTCCAAACCTGCACAGCTATCAGAATATTCCAGCTCCTAGATAGCATTAAACCATAAGTGGTAGTTTTACTCCATAAGTGGTAGCTCCTGCATTGTATCAATGTATTCTAGCTCCTGGGTATACCAATTTGTTTCTGATTTTGTATCCATACTTTCTGCCTTGATTTTCCATATCAAGGTGTTTTAGTTCTTGCATGGCAAACAACTCAACAAGGATTTTCTCAGACCAATGTGCGCTGCTTGTGTATAGGGAACCAGCAAGAGCATTAGTGGAGTGGCAGTAGTGAAAGGATGAATTCTGTGATCCTGAGAAAGAACGCTAGGTTTGTGTTCCATGGTGCTACTGCCACTTATATGGAGTGGTGCCTCAGCAATCCTACCAACGTGTGACACCCTGCAAGTCCTTCTGAATAGTGGTATCCGCAGCCATGATGGAAGCAGCCTGAGCTTGCATGTCAGAATTCTGAGCTTTCACTGCAGCACCCAGTCATTGGATGGCTGCTGCTCGTGCTGCAATGGGAGCTGAGGCATTGGCCATCAGATGTTGCATCATGGTTGGGTCAAGTGTGCCAATAACGTTGGTTACCATTTCCATGCTGGAATGGATGGGTTTCAAGCTCTGTGTCAAGCCTTGTTCAATGTTGGTGTTGGACTCCTCTATCTTCCTTAACATTACACACAGGCTTTCTGACAGGCCTGCTGATGTACCAAACATTGTGCATACGCTTTTCCTGTAGTCTTCCCCATCGATGTGCTCATCCAAGTCCTTGACAGTGGAACTTGTATGTGACTTTGCCCTCTGGACTCCAGTGAGGATCCAAAAACCTTGGAGCATGCTCTGTCCCATGACTCAATCTTTTTCAATGTTGGAGTGACTTGGACAGGAACTTCCACCACCAGCTACGATGAACCACCACTTAAGAGGTGCAGGCTGGATTTAAGTAGTGCAGGTTTCCTTTGAATCACGCTAAGTTCTCATGATTTTGAGCCCGCTGTTGATAGGCACTCAACCGTTACATTTGACTCTGGCTGCATTCTAGAATCTAAAGTTGTCCTGCTTCCTGCATCACACTGAATGGGCAAGAGGTAATGATATATCGCAAACCCCATGTCCATTTTCAAGGGATGTCCAACTTAGCCCTCTTCTTGAAATGGGCAATTGCTGAGAAAATTATTTTGGGAATAGTAATACATTTATATGAAAAAAACAAGTATTCAGAATGCTCCTGGAATAATGATCCTTTAATTCTTCTCAAGCAGTGAAGGAGCCAGTTAATTGGTATAACTGGTAAAGTCCATTCATCTGAATGTAAGATCTGCAGTGAGTCGAAAATGAGTGCCAATCGCGAAAATTGTCATCGACACAAGACACAGTGTGTGTTAAGAACGAGAATGGTAGTCTTAGTGTTGCTGCTCAAGAACGGTTTGAAATGCAGCATAAAGATGTTCATTTTTGACAATGATTGCAGTCTTTTTACAGCAGCACTACATCTGGGCTGAAATCGCTCTTTGGCGTTGGCACAAAACATCCAATTGTGAATTGGTAGCCCATTTTACATCCTGCATGGCTCTCTTTTCCATTGACTTTAATGGGTGTAAAACAGGCTTTTGACTCATTACTTCCTGAAAGCTAACTTCACCCCATCATGTTTTGAATGTTAATTTTAAAATGTGCTTAATGTGTTTGCAACAGAATAAAAATATAATGTAAAATCTCTCCGAATGTTTTAAATTATTGTTACAGGTCTTGGACCTGTTCCAGATATTCTATTGGTCCAACAGGACTGGTCTCTCCCATAAGAAGGTCCAGTGCCCCTCACGATTAGGAGTTTACCTTTACATAAGGAACAGCAGAATGCCATTTACTGCCCAATATCTAGACATACGATGGCATAACATTAAAAGCCCCATGTTATATCAACTGGATACTGTGTTCTTTCACACGTGGGGTCACATGCATCTCCCCAATCTTTCAAATGGTGGACTAATTATCCCTTTATTCAGATGATGCTGGCTATGAATCATGAAACTGCCTCAACCTATAATCAGTTAGTGAATGTACAGTTACAGTATCACCTCACTTTGACTTAAGTTCAGTAAAACTTCCAATAATACAGAAAATAACAAAATAGCTAATATGGCAGGGGATGGGAAAGGTTTAGTTTTGAGACTGCAAACGGAGAGTAGATTCAAACATACCATTGGAACAGAAGGCTTAGCTAAATAAATAATGAGAAAATACTATTAGAGGATAAAGAGGAAGAAGCAGGCTTTGAAGTCATAGGAGCTCAAAATGCTGTTGTGAAAGAGGCAGGGAATATCAAAAAAATAGAAAAACCAGGAATAAAAATCATTCCAACAAACTGGAATCAGCATTGAGTAGCATGCACAAAGCATTCAAAACAACATGGGAGCGTTAGAAGGATTAATAACTATGGGCAGATGTAGTAGCTATAACAGGTTTTTGTTTGGATAGAACAGGGAACTTAATATACCTGTTTATAACATTTTCAGGAGAGATGGGGGTGTGGGAGCATGGGGAAAAGGAGGACCGGCAGCATTAGTGAAAGATTCTATCACAGTGCGAGAATGCAAGGATGTCCTATGGGATTGCATGAAGACAGAATCCATATGGATACAATTAACAAATAAGAAGGGAAATGGTGTGTATTACTGGCTACAGTACAGTAAATATGAGATAGATGGGGAGACTAAAAACAAAATGAAACTTAGAAAGGCTAAAGGAGAGCTAACAACATTAAAGATGATCAATCAGAGCATGGAAACCATAGTGTTCATTTCCTTCTTCTCATCTTCTGTGGCTAGTGGAACACGAGGCAACCCATTTCTTTCACCAGTTTACCCCAGCACATCGAGCTGTGGGTTATTTCCATAACAAAGTCGCTTTTTTATGCGGGCAGGCCATTAGCCTGACTCACAACTCCCCACCACATGATCCGACTAGATTTGGTTTAGGGTTGGGGTGGCTGGTGAGGTAGTGGGTGTGGGTCGGGGGGATGGCCATTCTCCATTCCACTTCCATCGGGACAAGGACTCTGCTAGATTTCAATCCAGTGTTCAGAGGCTTGAGCTCTGGCCTCCCAACATACTTGGGCTCCAAAGGAAGCAATGCTTGGTACCGTGAAGAGATGAAAAGGGACTGGTTGGGCCAAATGGCCTGTGTGTCTGTACCATATATCTGATGAAAAACGGCTAACAGGAAATAAAAAATTAACAGCACTAGAAAGGGATGATATACTTGAGGATCAAAGTGACAAAATCGATTTGGTTAGGATTAAGAAATATTAGAGGAGCGTTGGAAAGACCATCCAAATACTGAGGTGGAGCTAGAAGAGAAAATTTGCAGACAAATTGCAGAAAGGTGCGAGAACTTTAGATCAGTGATAGTGGGGATTGTAGCGTTGACTGGGAAAATAGCAGTGTTAAAGGCAAAGATGGGGAGGAATTCCTGAAATTTCTAAAAGAGAACTTCCTTGTTCAGTATGTTTCCAGCCCAAAGAGGAAGGAGGTAGTGCTGAATCTAATTCTGGGAATGACGTGGGGTTGTTTCAGTGGGACAACATGTGGGGCACAGTGATCACTATATAATTAGGTTTAGACTAGTTATGGAAAAGGAAAAGGAAAAGGAAATATCAAATGTGAAAATACTCAGCAAATTAAGTTGAAAAGAAATCTGGTTCGGGTGGATCGAAGTCAAGGATTGGCAGGTAAAACAGTATACAAGCAACAGGCCTCGATGTTCCAATCCTCCTTTGCTATGGGAGTGATGCCAGAGGATTGCTGTAAAAGAGACTTTTTTTTTGTCGCAGCTTTTCGTCTTGCACTCATCAGGACAATGTGCGAGAAAATACCAAAGTCAGGGGAAACAACATATTTATACTGTATGAGAAGAGAGTGCGGACTCTGATTGGTAGAGGCATTGCCATGGAGAATGCACCAGTCTCTTTTTTTCAGCAATACTCAAGTTCTGTACTACCAAATGACTGGAGGATTGCAAATGTTACAAACATGTTCAAAAAAGGAGAGGCGTAAAACCTGACAACCATAGACCAGTCAGTCTAACATGGGGAAAGATTTGAAGATAATGAGCAGAATTTTCCAAGCCCACTGGCATGCTAGGTGGCGTGCGTGGAACATATGGCGCAACTTTCTTCACGATGGCGTGAAGGCGGGTCCTGATCATCCACTCAGCCCGCCAATGGTGGGCCGCCTTTCCCATCATCGGTCGGCGGGGAGCTAATTGTAATACATTAGCATATAATTAAAAAGCCATACCGCCAGGCTCTAGGAACCCCGCCATATCGTCCGTCCACCTCGGCGGGAAAGCACGCCAACGTGTTTCACAACAGCACGCAGGCGATTTGCGCTTGGCAGCCTTCACTTTGGGGGAACTGAGGTGAGTGAGCAGCAGCGTTCTCCACAGCTCACCCATTGTTTACAGGCCTTAGGGGTGCCGGGGGAGGGGGGGCAGGGGCAACTGTTGCCTGGCCTCGCAGGCGACTGCTAAGGGCTGGGGGTGTGTCTGGGGGCAAGTGCTGGCCAGCCTCGGAGGCAACTGCTGGAGTTGGGCTGGGCGGGGGGGGGGAGGTGGCTGTCAAGTGCTGCCCTGGCGCAGCATCCCACACACAGGCAATTGAGGTGGGAGACAGGGTAAGTGAGGGGATTAGCCACGCATTAGGGACACCTGTATAAACTGACCAGGCCTCTGCAACTGAGACAGATCAGGCGCAGCCACAGTGATATGATTGGGGTCAGGCTCCTAGCCTGCCCACCCGTGCAAGCAACACAGAGGCTCCAAAACGGCCACCAAGAGCTCCGTACCTAACCACCCCACCGAGCACAGACTTGGAGTCCGCCACTACTTTATTGGACCACGGAGCAGTTGGACTGCACACATTGTATAATCTCCTCTCCAAAGTTGGCCATGTAGCAGTCACTGCTGGAGGCGCTCACAGACCCTCGCAATCTCAGCATCCTGGTTTGGACCAGTGTCCCCCATGTCGCAGGTTGACAGGGCAGCCATGCAGCGCACTCATCTCTGGCCATCCGAGGGGTGACCAGCACTCTCCGGGAAATGTTAAGGGACAGTCACATGGGGCCAGGAAAGGTGCTAAGTACAGCCATGATAACCACGCCTCTCTCTCTTTCATGCTGCAGGAGGACCACACCAAGATCATGGATCCTGGTGACCTAGCTGTGTGCCTGATGGCCTACAGAGACTGTAGAAGATGGAGGAGAGAGTGTCTGAGGTACCTGGATGCGCAAAGGCAGGAGCAGCAACCTCATGAAGAAGGGGCAGCAGGAACTCCCGCACACGCTGCCCAGGAGTGACAGTGAGCCGTGGCTGGTCAGTGCCTAGCGACACCCAGGGTCTATAGACGCCGCCTGCCATTCCTACAGATGACTGAGAACCAGTGTCGCTGATGACTGCGCACATCTAGGGACCTGCTGGCTCACATCTACCACTTACAGCAGGACTCGGCGCCATGGGGACATGGAGGGCATCCACTGCCAGTGGCTGTGAAAGTGACCACGGCGCTCAATTTCTATGCCAGTGGCTCCTTTCAGGGCTCCACAGGTGACCTCTGTGGGATTTCACAATCCGCCACCCACAAGTGCATCCATGAGGTCACGGATACCACCTTCTCCATGGCACACAACTTTGTGCATTTCGCCCAGGACCAGGACAGCCAGGATGCAAGGGCCATTGTATTCACCCAGATCTTGGTTGCAGGGTGTGATTGACTGCACTCGTGTGGTGCTCAGGTCTCCGTTGCTACACTCAGTGGACTTCATCAACCGCAAGGGCTTCCACTCACTGAATGTGCAGCTGGTATGCAACCACCAGAAATGCATCCTGCAGGTATGCGCACATTTTCCAGGGAATGTGCATGATGTCTACATCCTGAGTCGCTCGCAGATCCCTGCAGTTTACCAGGGTCCACAGAGGCTGCAGGGGACAGAGGCTGTGGCTGATGGCACCCCGTATTGCAGCCTCAGACTGCAGCAGAGCGATGCTATAATGAGCCTCACGCAGCAGCTCACAACTTGGTGGAGCAGACCATCGGGATGCTGAAGATGAGGTTCCAGTGCCTGGACCGGTCTGGTGGAGCCCTGCAATACAGTCCACAGAGGGTGTCAAGCATCACCGTTGTTTCCTGCGCCCTTTACAACCTGGCACTGCAACGGGGTGAGGAGCTGGCTGAGGAGGAGATGGTGGAACTGCACCTCTCCTCCGATGAGGAGGACGCCGATGGGGATGTGGGTGAGGGGGCCCTCGGTGATGATGATGACGGGGATGAGGCTCTCGCACTGGCTAGATGAGGCAGGTGCGCTTGGGAGGCCCTCATTGCTGCCAGATTTGTGGAGGATGATGCCAACATGCAGTGAGGTGTCCCCATAGATCCTCACATCTCAGTTGTGAATGTTTGACTCCGGTCTGGCTTATTGCAGTGCCAATACCCTCTGTGAGAATGCTCCTGTCATGGAGATGCAGTGGGGGCCCTAATAGTCACTCGATGATAACATGCAGTGAGGACACTCCATAGATCTTCACATGGCCTCTGAGAATGTCTGACTCCTGTCTGGCCGAGGGCAGCTCGCTTGTGCTCCATGACCAGGGCCATCTCAGAGACACAGCCATGAAACTTTAGACACATCTGATGCTGTGTCCGCCTTCAGCACCTCAGCCCTTCAGGAGCTGGTGCACAGCATCACTGGCCACAGATGCTGGTGTGATGGGGACCAGCCCCACCTTAAAGGTGCTGAGAGCACACAGAGTATAAGAGAACTCTGTGGCGCCTGCCCACTACATTCTGGCAGCAATGACCCGCATCACCAAGGTGGAGGCATCAGTAATGTTTCCAGGGAGTGTGAGGCTGAACCGTCACTGTGGTCTGAAGGCTGCACAGAGCACAGGGAAGAGGCCCTGGACTGGGACACCTGCCTTTTACCTTGTGCAGAAAAGTTTCATATCTGAGTGTCAAGAACACTGCTCATCAGAACAAGGAGACACAGGCAGGGAGACATTCTTAGGAGTTTATTGACAATAGTGATCAGTATGAACAGGTGATCAACACCCATGGCCAGGCTGTGAAACTACTTGTCCCTAACTCTTCTAACCCTGCTGCTATGTATTGGTGCTCCCTGGACATCCACAGCAGAGGTGGAGGCGGCCTGCTGACTGTGACGCCCTGTCTATGATGACTTTGGCAAGCGTCCTCTGGAGGGCTGAGACTTGGAGGGTGTGGCAGTGTCACCCTCCTCGGCCTGTGAAGCTGGATCTGCGGAGGTCACAGGAAGAGAGGATTCGGATGGGCCGGTCACCCCCAGTGTCACCTGGGTGGATGGCCCCGAAGCGTGGACCTGCTGATCGTCCTCCCTCTGGGTGCCTGAGGGCCCCTGGCTGATTCCGTGAACGGAAGGGGTAGCTGGAGAGAGATCGAGCTGCCCAGCACCCCTCTCGTGTGCACACTGTTGGAGGCCAACTATGGCATCAGCAATGGAGTTAAGCCCACACAGCAGTGCAGGAGTGACATCCTGGACAAAGGTCTCCATGGCAGCCGCCTTCCTGTCAGTGTTGACCTCGTTGCATTGCAATGTCGGCGCTATCACCTCAGTCTGAAGACGGATGGACTCTTCCATTGTGCCTTGCAATCTGAGGAGTGCAGCGGACATCCCTTCCTGATGTTCCCTGGCTTGCCTTTGCAGCTCCAGCAACTGTGACATGACTGAGTCCAGAGGCTCGTCATCTGACTCAGACTCAGCAACGTTCTGGCCTCCAGCAGTCCTCCACGTGCTGGGGACCTGGGAAGTCCCTGCCTCCGCCTGCTGTGGAACAGAAAGTGCGATGTGCTCACCAGGTTGTGATCCCGAGGCTACTCTAAAGCTAGGTCCTACCAAGGTGTGTGTCTCTGTCCTGGTGGAGGGTGTGGGTGAGCGCTGTGACGGGACTTCAGGGAGGGTGCCTTCAGATTCCTCTTCAGAGGTTTCTTCGGAGTTTGATTGGAGGCCCTGGGCCATGGACTCTGTCGGCTTTTTGGCAGATGTGCCTGCGAAAGCAAGGGGAGATAATTAGTGCATGGCAGTGCCTGTGAAAGAGGACATATCACTCATGGCATGGTTGTCTGATGGATGTTGCATTGCCGGGCCCTCACTTGGTAGAGCAGCGCTGACCTCACCGCCAGCACAGGACTGGCCCCAGTCATTGCCGGCCAGCTGGATGACTCTGTTTTCGAATTCTGTCAGAACTTTGAATTCCAGCATCCCTCCACCTGCCTGTGACCTTTCCCTCCTGTTGTGAGTCAGTTTGTCCTGCATGGATTGAGATGGGAAGAATGTACCGGGACTCCTGCCAGGCCAGATGATAAGTATGCCTGGCCTGTATGGGTGGTGAGTGGTCCCATGGACGGGATGAGGACAAAGACGGTGTGTGTGAAAGTGTGAATGGTGATGTCCCTTGCACTGGCAGTGAGTGGGGGCCCTCTGGATGTGTGATGGGTTTGTGAGTGTGTGAGTTGGGAGTGATGAAAAGAGTGACTTACCCTGGCGCAACAGAAGAGATCATTCATCCTTTTGTGGCACTGGGTGGCTGTCCTCCTCTGCAGGACGTTTGCACTGACCACCGCTGCCATCACCTCCCAAGCTGGGTTGGTGACATTGCTAGCCACCTTGCGACCAGAACGGGGGTAGAGCAAACCCTGTTGGGCCTCCACGGCAACCAGCAGTCACTCGAGGGACCTGTCCATGAAGCGGGAGGCTGCAGTCTTTTTCCCTTTGCTGGCCGTGTCTCCTGGAGAGTGGTGGTGAGCTGGTGGCGATGAGCGCTTTGCTGGAAGCTGCCTTTTAAAGATGGCGGTCGATGTGATGCAACAGTGGGGTGATTGCAAGCGGGCGAATGAAAGCCCACCTGCCATGGAAACGGCGTGTTTCCCAAGAATGCATAAATAATGAGGTGGGCTCGGGAAGATACGGCGTGAAAACCCGCCATTTTCGTCGGCAGATAGGACTCCATTTTACCTGCCCGCTACCGCACTTAGTGCAACTCTTGGAAAACTCCGCTCAATAATTCAAGATAAGATTAGTTGGTACTTGGAAAATAAATGAAAGCTAGCACAGATTTGTTCACCTCACATCATGTTTGACTAACTTAATTGAATTCTTTGTTGAAGTAAAGGAAACAGTTGATAAGTGTAGTATGGTTGATGTTGTGCATATAGACTTTTAAAAGGCACTTAAAGTACTGCATAATGGACTGGCTAGAAAAATTGAAGCCCATGGAATTACAGGGGCAGTGGCAGAGTGGATATGGAATCAGCTAAGGGAAAGAAAGGAGTAGTGCTGGATGTAATGTTTTCAGGCTGGAGGGAAGTTAGCAGTGGTGGCCCACTGGGGTTAGTGTTGGGACCACTACTCTTCTTGATATATATTAATGGCCTGGTCATACAGGGCATCATTTTAGAGTTTGCAGATGATATCAAATTCAGAAATGTAATAGACAGTGTAAAGGATAGCAACAGACTTCAGGAAGTCTTGGACAGACTGTTGAAATGGGCGGAAACATGGAAGATGAATTCCAATGTAGAGAAGTGTGAAGTGATCATTTTTGGTGGAAAGAATGAGGAGAGGCAATATAAACTAAATGGAACAATTTTAAACGGGGTGCAGGAACAGAGGGTGTATGTACACAAGTCTTTGAAGGTGGCAGGAGAGGGTGAGAAGGCTGTTATAAAGGCATACGGGATCCTTGGCTTTATAAACAGAGGCATAGGGGACAAAAGCAGAAAGTTGTTCTAAACTTTTATAATGGTTCAGTCAGTACTGTGTTCAATTCTCGGCACTACATTTCAGGAAGATGTCAAAGCTTTAGAGAGTTTGCAAGGTATATTTGCTAGGATGTTCTAGGGATGCAGGAATTCAGATGTGGGCAGACTAGAAATGCTGGAGTTGTTCTCCTTAGAGCAGAGAAGGTTAAGGGGAGGTTTAATTAGAGCTGTTTAAAATCATTATTGGTTTTGATAGAGTAAATAAAGAAAATCTGTTTCCAGTTGCAGAAGGGTCAGTAACCAGAGGACACAGAATTAAGGTAATTGGCAAAAGAACCAGAGGTGACATGAGGAAACATTTTCTTAGGCAGCAAGCTGTTATGATCCGAAATGCACTGCCTGAAAGGGCAGTGGAGGCAGAATCAATAATAACTTCTAAAAGGGAATGGGATAAATGCTTGAAATGATTTTCATGACTAGGGAAAAAGAGCACAGGAGTGGGACTAATAGCTCTTTCAAAGAACCAGCATGGGCACAATGGACTGAATGGCCTCCTTCTGCACTGCATTATTCTATGATTCTAAAGGCTGAATTTCACAAGCCCTCTGGGGATGGGATGGGAGGCAGGCTCTTGTAAAATGCTGAGGAAAGGCGGAGGGTAGAGTGTCTGTCATCCCTACCGTCATATCATCTTATAGCAGCTGAGAGGATGGCAGACTGCCAATTTAAATGGCCAATCAAGGGGCACTACCCCCTCCCCCGTTCCCCCATACACCACTAGCATTTTAGCAGCAGTGGGTGGGCCCTCTGCCACATGGGGAAACCGCCAGTAAACCCTGGTGGCCTCCCCTTGGGCTTGGGGGCTGGGGGTGCCATAGTATTCAGGGCTGCTTTGGTCCATGGAATGCCCCTCCATGGTAACGGTGCCACCTGCCCTCACCAACTCGCTGCTCCCCATCACCCCTTGCCAAGGCTTGCCAGATTGACCCAGAGCCCCACACCCCACTTACCCGGTTGGGCAGGTGCCATCCTTCCAAGGTGTCCTCTTCTTCCAGCTACATTCCTAGCAGTGGCCGCTGCTCCCAATTAGTTGCCTGCTGCCTGGGGAATCTAGGACACGGTCACAGTCTCAGGGTAAGGAGTCGATCATTCGGGGCTGAGAAGAGGAGAAATTACTTCACTCAAAGGGTTGTGAATCTTTGGAATTCTCCACCCCAGAGGGTTGTGGTTGTCCCATGGTTGACCATATTTAAGGCTGTGATAGGCAGACTTTTGGTTTCTCAGGGAATCAAAGGATATGGTGAACAGGTGGGAAAGTGGAGTCGAAGCCCAAGATCAGCCATGATCGTGTTCAAAGGCGGAACAGGCTCCTAAGGTCGTGTCCTGCTCTTATCTCTTGTGTATTCTTGTGATCAAGGGAAACTAAAAATGGAGCCTTAATGTTTACTACCTACTTTCAATCACTTTTTACTCAGTTCCTGATCTCAGGCCATTATAGTATCGATTAAGGTAAGTAAATTATTTTGAAATGACTAGTGACAAACTCTGAGCTATATGTTACATGTACATACAGGCCTGGCTTTTGAACTAAAGATTAGAAATGCTAATGTGTGTTGCAAAATACTTTGTGAATGATTGATTTTAATTTGCCCTATTGGTTTACAGCCCTATAACAAATTCCAAGAAGAGTATGAGAATTCCCACTTCCTTTGTTTTCTGGGGACAGTATCATTATCTTATCATAATTATTGGTCCACAATCAACGCAAGGATGTAGTAGTAAGGCACTCCTCTGTGGAGAAGAACATTTACTGAAGTTATCTGAATGTAAGATCTGGTATCAGGCATAAGCACTATTCCTTTCTATTGCCCCTGGATCATACTTTGTCTGCAGTCATCAGATCCAAAGAGAGAGACATGCTTCCAGTTCTCTACAGTGGCCCTCTTGAGCCAGACTGTATCAGTGGTTATCGCTTATCTGTGTGAGAGCCCCATTGCAAAAATTGATCCCTTTCCTTGGACTCTCTAAAAATATATTTCTCTGATTACTTAACTCTAAGTTCGAAGAAAACAGTGTCAGCTACCAAAGTAGCTGTATCATGATAAAAAATACTGGCCCTGAATTTACACAGCTGTTCTTGCGGACTACCGCCAAAACCTTGTGAGAGTCCAGTGAAACAGCCAGAAATTCTGCTGGAACCCAGAGATACTTGCTCCCGGCCTTACACAGGGTCTTCCAGTGGCCTTGATTGGAGGTGCAGACAGGGGTTATTCTTGTCACTTTCTTAGAAGTGGGGAGGTGGCACATATCCAGTCCATACTGCTGAAGGCTTGCCCCCGACGGCCCTGCAGATTTTGGTGAGGCTGGCAGAAAGCATGGCATAACAAGTGGCATTGTGCCTCCATGTTTCTATGGATATCTCTTATTTGTACATAGAAACAAGAATAAAGTGTTATTAAATAATGACGTGCAGAAGCCTGATGGCAGATGGACAAAAATCTACTGATCCTGCAAGTCCCTTGGGGGTCTCCTCTGTAAAGTGGTAATTGATGCTCAGAATGACCCCTTCCGTGTTTGATATGGAAAACATGCCGTTTTACGACAGCAGTTTTATAGTTGCTGTTAATACAGCTCCAGTCCCACTGGCAATATCATTCCGCAGCTCTGGGGTTTGAAGAGGCTGTTAAGAATAGAGATGCCTTCAGTTGCTTGCAGATACAACCCAACTGTTCAATAGCCCTTTACGGATCTGGCAGCATTTTGTCCGTTTGTTTCCAATTCCATTCCATGCATTTTTTTGGAATAACAGACTGGGGCTGAGCCTAATTAACATGGTAATCCAGAATTGACTGCAATAATTTAATATTTTGAGTGACTTGAGTGACTAAGGAAGTTTGCATATTTTTCCATTCAGTATATCAGCAGATCAAAATTCTATCGTTGCTCAAATCTATTCATAAAGTAATTGCAATTCCCATCTATCCTTTTAAAAGAAATCCTATATATTTTCTCTGCTTCATTCCCTCCTAAAATCTCTGCCCCATACTGATGTTCAATTCCACAACTACGCTCAATCTCTGGTAACTCACCCAAGTGCATGCTATTCATGTTTAAGCTGCTACAGTGAGCATCAGCAGCTTATTCAAAAAACAGGGAGTACCATAGCAAAACAGCTACTGCTTTGCATGAAGATGTATATAAATATTTTTCTGTACAAAGGGCTTACAGCTGTATGGACCAAAACTCCTATATAAACAAACCTTGATTTATTTGCAAAAAAAAAGATTGTAATACCTGGATCTTAAATTATACCTTTAGTTTTCTAACCACTGCTCTGGTTAGAAGAATATGGGATAATACGCAGTCTGAACCATGTTTCAAGACTGCAATGTATGGCAGGCTGAACATGACATCATGTGCTGCTGCACCAAAGGGGTTTACCAGCGATTTTTCAAACCTGAAAAATAGTAATGTGTTATTTTGTGGGACATTTCACGATACAGGGATTTCTTATCTTATTTCACATTTGTTTTACTGTTTTGCTGTATATGGTTTTGTTGGGGGAAGGTCTCATAATGACTCCCTTTGGTGTACCTCACAGTTAGACCACAACTGAACCACGGGGAAGAAACTGCCTGTACAGACTGCAGATCACAGGTGAGGCCTGAGGACAGGCCTGAGGCCTGTCGATCCTCGGACTTCTTGATTCATGGAAGAATTGCTGGCACGGTGCCAAGCCTGGGCCTGAAAACAGGTCAGACTAATTTCTACCCGAAAAGGAATAAGTTCCTTAACTCCATGATCTATCTGAAGAGATCTTCACCACCAGGAAGAAATCTCAGCTGCTGTTGTGAACCTCATTATAAGGTTTCAGAACTTCAAGAATTAAAAGCACCACTCACAGCAGTTTTGAAGAGCATAAAACAATCAGAATTCCCACGATATGGTGTTCCTGATTGTCAGCATGCCCTCCAGGAGGGGCTGATGAAATGGGAGAGGACAAAGATGTTATAAATGAGTGGGAAAGAAAACATTGACTCTGGAGGGGGAGGATAGCAGGCAGATGGGATTGAAGATGGTGGCTGTTATCAGATTACTCACTGTGGATCATCCATATCTGTAGCCTACAGAAGGGAAAAAAGCTCTCTGCCTCAAAAAAAGCCATTGTAAAGATAACTGTCAGCTGCATTCTACAAGATATATAGCTAACAGGCTTTCTATGCAAGCAATGTGTAGACAGTAAGAAAGGCTAACCGGATCAATGCTGCTACTGAGAAATACACTGGAGAAATCTAGCTAAAAATGTTGTTTCTCGGCCGAGACCGATATATCGTATCAAATTGAGTTTCAGTGCATTTGTAACATTTCTGGAATACTCGCCAACCTGAAAAGTATTTTCTGGGTATTTCACAACACTATACTTCCCTAATTTAGTTACAGATTCTGAGTAAAGGCCTGGCTGGATTTTTTACAGGTTATGTAATGATTGTTTCATTTCCAGGAATCCCAAAATCCAGAATTGGAGCTCAATCCTTTGGGTTGATTCTTTTTTATTCATTCACGGGATGTCGGCTTCACTGGCTGGGCCAGCATTTATTGCCCATCCTTAATTGCCCTTGAGAAGGTGGTAGTGAGCTATCTTCTTGACCCGCTGCAGTCCATGTGGTGTAGGTGCACCCACAGTGCTGTTAGGAAGGGAGTTCCAGGATTTTGACCCAGCGACAGTGAAGGAACAACAATATATTTCAAGTCAGGATGGTGAGTGACTTGGAGGGGAACTTCCAGGCGGTGGTGTTCCCATCTATTTGCCTTCATTCAGCTGCATTCTACAAGATATATTGACCTTCTAGGTGGTAGTGATCATGGGTTTGGAAGGTGGTGTCGAAGGAGCCTTGTTGAGTTCCTGCAGTGCATCTTGTAGATGGTACACACTGCTGCTACTGTGCGTCGGTGGTGGAGGGAGTGAATGTTTGTGGATGGGGTGCCAATCAAGCAGGCTGCTTTGTCCTGGACGGTGTCAAGCTTCTTGATTGTTGTGGGAGCTGCACTCATCCAGGCTAGTGGGGAATATTCCATCACACTCCTGACTTGTGCTTTGTAGATGGTGGACAGACTTTGGGAAGTCAGGAGGTGGGTAACTTGTCGCAGGATTCCTAGCCCCTCACCTGCTCTTGTAGCCACAGTATTTATATGGCTAGTCCAGTTCAGTTTCTGGTCAATGGTAACCCCCAGGATGTTGATGGTGAGGGATTCAGTGATGGTAATGCCACCTCTTGTTCTCCCTTACCATCCCGCTCATGGTCTCTCTCCCACTTGTCTCCTTCCTGCCTGCCACTTCCCTCCCCAATCCACCCACTTGCAACTCCTCTTACTCTCTACTTGTCTCCTTTCTCTCACTTGCCCATCTCCCAATCCCTTGCTCAAAGCAAGGGGTCTGAGGAAGGAATTGGCAAGTGAGAGGGAGCGGGAAAGGGAAGTTGTGAGTGGGAGGTTCAGCGGGTGGGAGAAGCAGCAAGCGGGAGAGGTGGCAAGCGGGAGGGTCGGCGAGTGGGAGGATTGGTGAGTGGGAGGATCAAAGAGCGGAGGAGGTGGCAAGCATAAGGATAGTTGAGCAGAATGGGCAGCAAGCAAGAGGAGTGGTGAATGGGAGAGGCAGTGAGGGGGATGTGGGAGGATTGGTGAATGGGAGGGTCAGAGAATAGGAGGATTGGCGAGCAGGAGAGATAGCAAATGGGAGGGTTGGGTTTTAATGTTCTTTTTCAGATGAGAAAGGTCTTACAGAACCTAATTGCAGCTTTTACATACATTGTAATGGAAAAATCTGATTCATTTAACATTATTTTATTTAGAGTTGCACTTTTCAGGAATGTAACTGCAATGTTAATGGAGGAATTGCTGTATGAGAGAGCAGACATTTTAAAGGTATTGTAATAAATCTTCTGTTCACAAATAGAACATGTTAAGTGTCATCTCTGCATATCTTCAAAGTACAAAACACGGTAAACAGCACTGTGGGTGTACCTACAACTTCACTGATTCAGAAGGCCAGCTCACTGTGGCCTTCTCAAGGGCAATTAGGAATTGGCAATAAATATGGGCCTTGCCAATGATATCCCCATTCTATGAACACATTTTTAAAATGTCACTTTAAAGTGTCTCTTATACATCGAGTGGATCACAGTAACTAAGAAGTAACTAAGGCTCAAATTTTCCTTGAAAAAAACAAGAGACATGTTTGAAAGTAACAATTTTTGAAACAGTGTCATTTAAGAATACAATCTCATTTGCAGTAATGTAAAATTATTTATACAATAATGATCCTTTAACACTTCTCAAACAGTGAACAAGTCACAGAATAAATGTCAAAATTTTGCTAATGCAGTTTTGGAGTATATAATGTTAGTGGGATCATTGTACTTGAAGGCAATTGAGAATGGATGAATTTAGTATGTTCTACAAGTACTGAAAATCTCCATAATAGAACATCAGGAACAGATTTCTGATGGGGAAACAATCTTCAAATACAATATGGCAATCTATCATTGAAAGAGTGATGTATGCACTAACTGCTCAGAATACTGCCAGCTGCTCAGAGGAGCTCATTGAGCACTCCGGATGACATTGCATGGCTTAAAGAAAAGTACAAAGAAAAGGCATACATACCTTTTAAATACAGAACGATTTATGGCATACAAGAGGCAAATCATATTAAACAAGTCATTAACATTGAAAACCAATAAAAAAAATAGATACTTTGAAACCTAACATTCTTTCTTGCAGGAAATACCCAAAAGCCAAGCAATTAAATTGGTTGATTCCTGTGATGTCCTCTGTGGATATTGAAATGATTCTTTGTTACAAAATTCAGGGCAGTGGTAATCTTCGCTGTCACTGGTAGTTCCTAGATTGTCCTAGATTGTAGATTGTCCTAACAAATCTTTGTGGACCAGATAGCGTGCCCAGGCCACATGCTCCCTGTTGGCACTGTTCTCCTCATCCACCATTCCTTCACCATGCCCAGGTGCATCTGCTGTTAGATGTAATGTGCTAGTTGTGGACTTGCTCTGCCCTCTACAATACTGGAGTACCCTCTCTTCCTCTACCTCCTGCTACATTTCAGTATACCAACCGATGGCCACTGCATCCATATTCTCAGGCAACATATCCCTCTGTACTAGTCACTTAGCTCAAGGTTATGGTTCAAAATCTTCCCCTTTGATAAATCTGATAACACCAAATCTGACCTAGAGTAAAATACTCATACTTGATTGTGGAACTGCAATAGTTCATCACCAACAGCTAGGCCTTAGTAGGCAAAAGTCGTCTATTTTTTCCAACTTTTTGTATTTGTACATGTTTGGACCATTCGGAATCCTCAGAGCAGAACTAGTGTACAGGTAGAGTGTCTCAAAACCGCCAACCACGGGACCGAGCCTGTGCCGGATTTCAGATCTTGCCGGTTTTTGGAAATAGGTCCTGAGGCATTTTACAATATCGGTACTGTAATTAGATAAAGATTGACAGAAATCAAGTCTAAGTCTAAAACAGTCACATAGTGCTTTGGAATGGCCACAACTTAAAAATTGCATGCACTTTGGGTCACTGGAGCACCAGAGAAACACTCAAGATGGAAGTTGTGCAGAGAAGTGCAACTCCCAAAACTTTTATGAGCTGGGTCGGGTGAGGTCAAGGGACAGGCGCACAAAGTGGATAACTAATCGGCATGCCAACGCGCCGATACAGCAACTCTCCGAACCAGCCAGTAAATTTCCTCGCTCACTTAATAGCACTTAAAATTGTTGCATGGCTGCTTAAAAAAAAGCCTGGTTTTCGGACATTGCTGGTTTTTGAATAGTTGGATTTGAGGTGCTGTACCTGTATTAAGTTTGCACTTTCTACTGATGTTATTTCACTCTTTGCCAATAAGTACATTTGTGATAATATTAACCATTCTTTGTTCTGTTCGAGTTTGACTTCTTATTAATCACTAGCTACTGGTATTGGGGTGCTAGATCCTCAGTAGTTAGTGGGTAATGGGAGGTTATACCTTTCCAGTATGTCATGATTAATGAAAGATTTCTAACTTTACATTTACACCAGGTGTCAGGGAATTCCAGGGTACTTGCAAAACTTTTACTGCTACAAAAGCTTGTTTGCCAGATTAGATTGCAAATAGATTAGTTTAACATTTCTTTCCATTTATCAGTTGGATTTAATTATCCAAGAAGAAACTTTCATTCTGGGCTTAATGTAGATGGAACCATTACAGTCAATAGTTATCCAGCCTTTCAGAAAAGGCAACGTACCTGCAGCATCCACACAGCTGTAATGAATAAGTGGTGGTGCCTCCTTCTCAAAGAAAGTATGAGTTCCAGATAGAAAAATTGTTGGGCTGAGTAGACCTCTGTGTTAAACTTTGGAATTGGTGCTATACCAGAAAGCCTGCAGCAAGATAAGAAGGTTAAATTCCATGCTGAGCTCTGAGATAGGCAGGTAATTAAGCAGGAATACCACTGGCACCACATGATCTAGAATCACACAGTGAGCAACTATCTGCAGTAGCCTTTTACACTACAAAATCCTATATTGACTTTATTATTGTACAGGGAAGGTAATGTATAAATGTAATTAGTGGCTTGGAATAGCAGGATATAGAATTTAATTCAAATTGTCATAACTGAACATTGGACTTAACAGTGCTCAATTAATTATTTCCCCCTGACTCAGCAATCCCTCCCCTTTTACAATTCTGTAGTTATTCGGTAGTACAGAACTTGAGTATCACTGAAAAAAGAGACATGCTATCTAAGCTTTTCAACTTGCACTCATCAGGACAGCTGCGCAAAATAAAACAGCAGTAAAGGCGACAACAAATTATACTGCATGAGAAGAGAGTGCTGATTGGTTGACAAGTACACTCTGATTGGACAACATTTGCTAAACAATCCTGAGTGTGCTAAGACCGAAAACCGATTTAAGATTATCAGTCAGACTCACAGTCTGGTTTACTTTTTATTCATTCATGGAATTTGGGCATCACTGGCTAGGCCAGCATTTATTGCTCAACCCTAATTGCACTTGAGAAGGTGGTGGTGAGCTGCCTTCTTGAACCACTGCAGTCCATTTGGTGTAGGTACACCCAGAGTGCTGTTAGAGAGGAATGGTGATATATTTCCAAGTCAGGATGGTGTGTGGCTTGGAGGGGAACTCCCAGGTGGTGGTGTTCCCATTTGTCTGCTGCCCTTGTCCTCCTAGATGGCAGTGGTCGCGGGTTTGGATAGTGCTGTCTGAGGAGCCTTGGTGAGATCCTGCAGTGCATCTTGCAGTGCAGTGACTGCTGTCACTATGTGTCGGTGGTGGAGGGAGTGAATATTTGTGGATGGGATGCCAATCAAACAGGCTGCTTTGTCCTGGATGGTGTTGAGCTTCTTGAATGTTGTTGGAGCTGCACTCATCCAGGTAATTGGGGAGTATTCCATCACACTCCAGACTTGTGCCTTGTAGGTGGACATGCTTTGGGGAGTCAGGAGGTGAATTACTCGCTGCAGGATTCCTAGCCTCTGACCTGCTCTTGTAGCCACAGTATTTATGTGCCTCGTCCAGTTCAGTTTCTGATCAATGGTAGGCCCCAGGATGCTGATAGTGGGAGTGATGGTAATGCCATTGAATGTCAAGGGGCAATGGTTAGATTCTCTCTTGTTGGAGATGGTCATTTCCTGGGACTTGAATGTTACTTGCCACTTGTCAGCCCAAGCCTGGATATTGTCAGGGTCTTGCTGCATTTGGACATGGTCTGCTTCAGCATCTGAGGAATCATGAATGGTGCTGAACATTGTGCAATCATCAGTGAACTTCCCCACTTCTGACCTTATGATGGAAGGAAAGTCACGCTAGAAGCCACATATATTCAAGCACAGGACCCTGCCCTTTGCAGACAGAAAGAGGATGTCTACACATTACGCCTGTTCCAACCAAACAAAAGCTTGGGGGACAGCCATTCTCTGCTGCATTCTCCATGGCAACACCTCTACCAATCAGAGTCCACTTGCCAACCAATCAGCACTCTCTCCTCATGCGAGATAAATTATTGTTCTGCTTACTGTTGGCTGTTGGTTTATTTTGTATAGCTGTCCTGATGAGCACTGGATGAACAGCTTCGATAGCATGCCACTCTTCTCAGCAATTCCGTATCTCTTTGAGTTTCTAATACTCTAGGCTGAATTTTCACCAATCAGGCGGGAAACAGGAGCTGGTTCTGATTATGGATCCCCGCCTCCATGGGGAAGCTGATTGAAGTTCAGATTACTGCATAAGGAAGCCCGTAATTGGAATGGAGACAGGTTTCCTGTTCACTTAGAGCTGGTGGGAGTGAGAACAGAGGCGGGTCAGCTGAAGTGTCGGATAGATTTAGGACTGGATTTTCACCAAGTTGGGTTGTCTTGGGAGCCCTTTAAAAATGGTTGGTGGGCTACAATTCTGGGATTCCTGACTGCATTCCTGAGCTGTGCGATTTTTGGGAGTGCCTTTAAAGAGTGCGGGCTGATTTCTTTCAGAAGCCCGCATCTGGCACTCCAGACCTGGCCATCTCCATTACAGAGATAGGCATCTCTTATTCCTGCACAATTTTCATGGAGTCGGGCCAGGTTTTTAAAGAGTTGTGGTTCACGGTCCCTTGGAGGAGTCATAAACCCGAATCTGCATGAAGGGACCTATTAAAAGGCAAGTTCAAAAGGCCCCCCTCATGCCCCCAATGCCAAGTTGCACCACCCAACCACTCTCCATGCCCCTCATGCCCACATGCCTACCTCTGCCCTTCCAACCAACCTCATGGCCCCTCATGCCCCCTATGCCAAGCTTTGCCCCTCCATCCACCCCCTATGGACCCTCATGCTCTATATGATGCTTTTCCTACCCCTTAGGCCACTACTCCCCTCTATGCCGAGATCTTTCATTCCACCCACCCCTATGGCCCCTCATTCACCATCTCTCCAAAGATTATTCCATCTTTGACAGTATGTCCAGGGATGAGGGTATGGCCATGATGCTGGGGACTGCAAGAGGGGACCAAGATGGATCATCCACTCAACACTTCTGGCTGAAAATGGTTGCAATTGCTTCAGCCTCGTCTTTTGCACTGATGTGCTGAGCTCCCTCATCTTTGGGTTTGTGAACGTATGTGGAGCCTCCTCTAATTAGTTGTTGAATTGCCAACCACCATTCATAACTGGATGTGGCTATATCAAAATCCTGGAATCCCCGGCTTCACAGTATCATAGAAGCACTATCACCACAAAGACTAGAAATTTAAGAAGAAGGCCCATCATCATCTTCTTGGGGTAATTAAGAATGATTAATAAATCCCGCCTTTGTCGCATCGCCCACATCCTGAGGAAAAATATCATTAAAGCAAACTAACATTGCTGTATATTAACATACCATGTCCTTATTGTAATTTCAATTGAATATAAGGCTGCTACACTCGTTAGGGCAAAGAGAGAGAGAGAGCTACTACTTAATTGTTACCTCTCAGTCTGCAATCCCATTCCCTAAAATATCAGGGGTAATAGCTCTAGTGACAGGTTACACATCCCTAAAAGCATTGCTTATTTATTGTTGCTCAACATGTTGGAAACAGATTTTATTGAAAATTACTTAACCTTCCATCATAATAACTCATTTTAAAAACCACGCACTGGAAAGGGTTCAGGATTAATAACTGATGAATGCACATTACACTTTTCACATTATTATCTGAATGCAACCATTCAGAGTTTGAAACTGAGGTTCTGAAACATGTAAAGAAATATATTTAAAATTAAATAAATTAAAATTACTAAGTATACCTGGAACAGGTCAGTGGGTGCAAATAATTTGGTTGCAAAGCATATGCAAATTAAGCAGCCTGGATTTGCCTCTTTTTCATTCCTCTATCTCCCTTCCTCTCCTCTGGAACACACATTTCCTTTTGCCCATCCCTCCTCTTACCTTGGATCTAATGAACAGTCACTGGGCTATCTGAATTTGTGCCGTTTCCCGCTGACAGCAGCATGTTGATGAGCCCAGTCATTGAAATCAGTTGGGCCTCCCATTAGCACTCCTTGATGGGTTATCTCTTCACTAGGCCACTTTCCCAGCCAGGATCTAAAACTTACACCCAAGTCTTTTGTACATGCATCACTTCAATCTCTCTGACAACAGATTGACTCTAAAAACGGGGGTCAATTTATATGCTGAGTATAAAATTGACCTGTTGGTATGGTTGGTCACCATTTTAAAATGACATCAGCATCCAACACAAAGAATGGGCATATCTTAAACTCCTGCGCATCTTTGCAACACCATCCTATCACCTGCTTGACTCCTTGCACCCAATGTAAGGTACTAATAAGTAAAACATCCATTTTTGGGGTGAAAAATTGAGGCTGACTACTAATAACTACTACTATAGCATGTCGTGGCTGAACAGGGGGATCGACTTACGTGCCAAGTATATACAAAAACATGATTTTTGGAACTGGTAAAATGGGGTCACTTACACACTGGGCCAACTTATATGTCACGATTTATGGTACTCATTGATGTACGTTATTAATTTTTAAAAAAATGCAGTTTGAGTGAGATGATTTCCGTGATGAGCACTATTGGGATTTAGTTTTGTCACAGGAGGATCTTGAGATGTGAATTTATGCCTGTGATGTTCCAAGAGGTAAGCATCCAAAACACACTGGACTGACCCGGTAGGATCCTCTCAGAGAAGAAAGATAAACTTCCTGAGTTATTCTTTTGCCATCACCACTGCCTAGATTAGGTGCTGCATTTTAGTAAGTTGTCAGCATATTCTTTAAGCGAAAGACTACTAGGACATGGAAGAGAACGTAAAATTTGTACTATTGTGAAAACAAACAAGAAAAATCTCCATGCAGCCCTTTAGAGTGAAACAGTTAAGCCATATTTCCAGTAGAAATTGAACAAAACAAATTCAACACCAAAGAGAAACAGTTAACACCGGTCAGGCCTCTTAATAACTATTTTAATTAGTATTTTAGCCAATTGGCACCATTCCTTTGGGAACATTTTGTGCTAATAAAGACAAAAGACGGGATTTTTTTTCATTCTTAGGACCCAGTGTCAGCATATCTCAGATTATTTCCATTTACAGCACGACCCATTCTCATGATGCGTCTGAATGAAATTACTGATATTGTGCAGTTGAATGGAGAATTCGAGGTAGTTTTGTGTTGGATTGAGTTGAAGCTGCCGAGGTAAACTCATATCATTCAGGACCCTTATAGCAGAGAAAAAGAGCCTTTCATCCTGTTGATTTGAGCTGGATTTGAGCCCAGGTCCCAGAGGCAAAAAAATGAAGAGCTAACTGACTAAATCACTCAGACCCTTGTTTTATTGTTTCAATTTAAAAAGGGCAGAGACTACAATGCAGAAGCAACATTGCTTTGGGTCATTGTGGGTGCAGATGGTTGTTTTCTGTGTGAGTAGCCTTTATTATCAAGGATGGGAAGCATAAAAGATGTTCATTGCACATTATAAAAGTTGCTGTACAGATTTAGCTCAAAGATTGAGTGATTAGTTAACAGAAAACTTACATTTTCGAAAACTGGATTGTCCTAATTCATTCTTCCATAAATACATTTGTTTCTATAAATAAAGTCACACAAAAAATTTTATTCATTAAATTACTACAGACCCAATCTTTTTTTGACTTATTAAATCAAGTTTGACCTTTCAAATTCATGTCTGTTATTTAAAGGCTAAGATTTATTAGATCCTAAAAATGTGGTAAATTGTTGCTGGATTATTAGCTTTCTTGAGCACTTCATTTTTCTTCTGATTTAATTTTTCCTATTGCTTAATATTTAGTGTGACCAGTGTTTTAGTAGACTGCTGATCCTTATTACAAACTTCTGGCAGCTAATGTTATTACTGGGGCCCGTATGGGTAACCAGATAAGAAACAGCGCGCTGTGGCAATGGAAAGGAAACTGGCACTAGAAAGAACCAGGAAGTGACAAAGTGTAAACACCTAAATGATAAACAATGGCCCTCTATTGGTATCCAGGGGAAAGATTGAGGCCAAAGGTTCTTGTGAATGATTGGGAATCAACATTGGCCATTTGCATTGCTTCTTTAGAGGCATCATGCATTTGGCATGCTGTAGACTTTGTCTGAAACACTGGGTTGGATTTTGTCCCACAGTTGATGAGCCCGCTGGTGGGCCCGGAAGAAGTCGGGAACCGGGCGTGGGAAGGAGGTGGTCACCTAAACCCGATCATGTGGCGGCAAACTCATGAATATGTGTGGCGTGGGCTTGCCGTTGGGTCACATGGCGGGTGCAGCTCTGATGTCAGGAGACCCGTGTCTCTGTGAAGGAGAAGGTGCATGTTTAAAGGGCAGAAAGCCCCATTAAAAACCTGAAATTCTGCCTACAGTCTTACTGAGGGGGGACTGCAATTGAACTAGCCAACATTGCCGGATGTGTGAATATTGCAACAGAAAACTGTTACAGACAGGAGAGAGACAGTCAATCTGTACTTAATTCCTTTCACCAACTGTCCCTAACTAGAAGGTGCTTTGAATTATTTTTAAAGTACACAGTGGTGTGTTTTCCTAAACCCTCGGTTAATGTGATCCAATTTACTAATAACTCACAGCAGACTCATGACATGATTAACTTAAAAAGGTTAGTTTATTTCACATTAAAAACCTGGGGGAGGAGTTTTCACAACTTCCCACTCCACCACACACACAGACACAGTAAAGTGGGGAATAAATAAAGGAGTTTTCCAACTATGGATAGTAACAGTACAAGAACCACAGAAATGAATATTAGTTCACGTGATTTCCAGAGTCCAGAGTCAGAGTCCAATGAGGAGTTCTTTCATGTAGGATTTTGATTTCAGCTAGCTGAAGGTCGGAGTTGTAGAGTTCACTTTACAGTTGGTGCTAATACCGCAAGATGAAGTTGGTGCACAGAGACTGGGTCAGTTCTTCAGGTGATGGTAGGAAATCTTCCAGCAGAGACAGGCTTTGAGGGGCGGGCTGCTGTTTGGCCTGGAGTTCTGCTTCTTGGAGTTCACCGGTTGGATATTAAACAGCAGGCTGCCTGTGAGGCCAAAGATGTAATGTTAAAACTGTCCAAAAGGCCAGAGACTTAAGTCATGTGACATGGCCCATGTGACATGGCCCATTAGTGGTTAATTGCAGCTTAACAGTCAGTTTCTGTGCTTCTAGCCAGAATTCCATTGTTCCCCCTTAGGAGAGAAACAAAGTGGCTACTTGCATCACTTCAGGTATAATGAGTTTCGATCTCTGTCTTTTGTGATAGTTCTGTTTGCGGAGCCAGTTTGTCTGCACTTCCTCTGCTTTCATTAATTACAAGGGCTCTGTGCAATGAGGTGTGAGATTCCACAGGCTTAGTGAGGAATTATTTTGTTCTTGTAACTCCTGTTGGTAGCTTCTAGAAAAAAGGCCAATCCTATGGCCATGTGACTTGTAGCAGCTATCTTTTTTGGTTCAGCAGAAACACCATGTAAAGAAAATGGCAAAAGAATAAAGTTTCGGATTTCTTTTCATGCCGTAGGGACCCAACAAAACTTTTGAGGGTCAAAAGCTGTGTCCCATTTCAACAACATTTGACCTGTGTACAGTTATGAGCAGGATGGAGGGTTTTTTTTCCAAGCAATGGCAAGAGGAAGCCTGTTACTGTCACCTTAAGGGCATGATTACAGATGGCAGAGGAGGTCAGCAGTAGGAGTACAGTGATAGAATCACCAAATTCCCTTCAGAGCATGCTGTCTAAACAATTTCTACTTGCCTGATGGTTCAGTAATATGACAGTGTGGCCAGAATCTTCCATTCTGGAGTCTAAGTTCGGCAGTGGACGTGGAAGTGGGGGTAATTTCTGCTGGGGGTGAGATGGCTGATCATGCACAATCTTGTGCTGTTCATCTCATTAAATATGCATCCACCAGGAGCTCACCGATCCCTGCAGCGCAGGCAAGCAGGAAGTCGCCTTCCCCCCGTTACCTCAGGGGTGTCATATTTAAAGGGCACCTGGACAGCCTGCACTATCCCTTTGCCTGGCCACTGCTCCACCTTTCCCTGCTAACCCTTCCTCCATTCCTTGATCATCCTTTATGCAACTTGCACTGCCATCCACCGGTCTCAAGCATAGGTGGTCATTTACAGACGGTCCCCATAGAGGACAATGCAGTGGCAACTCACCATTAATCATGGAAGAAGTCTACCTCTCCAGCTTCACGCTTCTTATGTGCAAGGTGTAAAAATGAACATTCTAACTTCTTGCTGACAGGGAACTTAATTTTGGGGTGGGGGGGTGCTTAATTCTGGCGGCTAGCCTTTTAATGAGCGTGGCAGTCACACCACTTAGGATAGGGTATTCTGATTTTGTCAGTGGCCAGGGACAGGAGGGTGTGACTGCGAGTGAGGCAGGTAAGAGGACCCAGAAAGCAGGAGTGTGACCCTGCAATTGTCCAATAGGTTTGAGGTTCTCTCAGCTTGTTTAGATGAGAGCAAGGGCTGCAGGATGGATGAGCAAATTGACCGTGGCTCCATGGTACAGGAAGCCATTCAAGGGATCAAAAAGGAATTTAATGGTAGTAGGGGACAGTATAGTGAGGGAGATTGACACAAAGAGCAAGAGTCCAGACAGTTGTGTTGCCTGCCCAATGCCAGGGTGAGTCACGGTATATGTGTCCATCCCTAATTTCAGGTTCAACCACACTGTGGGTCTGGAGTCAGGTCAAACCAGGTAAGGACAGCAGATTTCCTTCCCTGAAGGACAGTAGTGAACCACATGGGTTTTTACAACAATCAGCAATGGTTTCATGGTCATCATTAGACTTTTAATTCCAGATTTTTATTGAATTCAAATTTCACCATCTGTCGTGTTGGGATTCAAACCCAGGTCCCCAGAGTATTACCCTGGGTCTCTGGAGTACTCGTCTAGTTACAATATCACTATGCCACCACCTTTCATACTGGAAAAGATCCAGTTGTCATGGTCCATGTAGGTACCAATGACATAGGTAGAACCAGGAAAAAGACTTTGCATAGAGAGTATGAGGAGCTAGGCACTAAATTGAAAAGCAGAGCCTCAAAGGTTATAATCTCTGGATTATTACATGACCACGTACAAATTACCATAGGGTACCATAATATCAGAGAGATGAACACGTGGCTTAAAGACTGGTGTGGGAGGTGTGGGTTCTGGTTTGTGGGGCACTGGCACCAATACTGGGGAAAAGCGGGGGCTGTACCATTGGGATGGTCTACACCAGAACTAGATTGGGACCAGTATTCTTGCGAAAAGCATAACTAGGGAAGTAGAGGGGGTTTTAAACTAAATAGCGGTGCCAAGGGATCAAATGTGGAAAGACGTGGTATATCAAAGAGTAGAGACAAGTTAAGAGAAAAAAGTAGTAATATGGGAAATGATGGTCGGGACATCAGCAGGAAGGGACATAGAGAAAAAACCTAAGAATGCACAAAGAATCAAGACTGGACAAAAAGTCTAAGCTAAAGGTCTGTATCTGAATGCTTGTGGCATTCATAACAAAGTAAATGAATTGAAAGCGTACATTGAAGTAAATAATTATGATCTGATAGCCAGTACAGAGACCTGGCTGCAAGATAACAAGGATTGGATCCTGAATATTGAGGGTATATGACGTTCAAGAAGAATAGGAGGCTAGGTAAAGGTGGAGGCGTAGCATTATTAATCAAGGATGGCATTTGTGCAATAGAGATGACCTTAGTTCAGGAGATCAGTATGTAGAGTCAGTTTGGGTGGAGATGAGGAATAGTAGGGGAAAGAAGTCACTAGTGGGAATGGTCTACAGGCCCCCCTAACAATAACCACAATGTAGGACAAAGTACACAAGAAGAAATACTTGGTACTTGCGATAAAGGGACGGCAATAATCATGGGTGATTTTAATCTACATGTAAACTGGAAAAATCAGATTGGCAGTAGTAGCCTGGATGAGGAGTTCATAGAGTGCTTTCAAGATAGTTTCTTAGAGCAGCACATTTTGAAACTAACCAGAGAGGAGGTTATATTAGACTTGGTATTGTGTAATGTGACAGGATTAATTAATGACCTCAGAGTGAAGGCACCCTTAGGTAGCAGCGACCACAATATGATTGAATTTTACCATCCAGTTTGAAAGGGAGAAGAGTGGGTCTAAGACTAGTATTTTAAACTTAAATAAGGGCAACTATGTGGGCATGAAAGCTGAGCGAGCTGAAGTGAACTGGGATACTAGGCTAGAGGATAGATCAATAGAGAAGCAGTGGCAGACATTTAGGGGATATTTCCGAATACTCAGAATACGTATATTCCTACTATAAAGAAAAATTCTAAAGGGAGGACCCATCATCAGTGGTTAACTAAAGAAGTTAGAGAAAGCATCAAACTTAAAGAAGAAGCATATAACTGCGCAAAGTTGAGTAACAGGTCAGATGATTGGTCAGAATATAAAGAATGACAGAGAATGATCAAAAGGTTAATCAGGAAAAAGAAATTAGATTATGAGAGGAAGCTAGCTAGAAATGTAAAAACAGACAGCAAAAGTTTCTACAGATATTTAAACAGGAAAAGAGTAAGTAAAGTGAGTGTTCACCCGCCAGAGAGTGAAAGTGGGGACTTAATAGCAGATAATAAGGAAATCGTGGATGAAATGAACAAATAATTTGCTTCTGTCTCCTCCTATAGAGGATACAAAAAACATTCCAGCAATAGCTGTAAATCAGGAGATGGAGGGGAGAGTGGAACTTGGTGGGATTATAATCACTAGGGAACCAGTACTGAGCAAACTGATGGAACTGCAGGCTGACAAGTCTCTGGGTTCAAATGGATTTCATCCTAGTGTCTTAAAAGAGGGGGCTAATGAGGTAGTAGATGCGTTAGCGTTAGTTTTCCAAAATACCCTAGATCCTGGAAAGGTTCCATCAGACTGGCAAGTAGCAAATATAACCCTCTATTCAAGAAGGGATGGAGGCAGAAAACAGGAAATTATAGGCCAGTTAGCTTGATGTCTGTCGTGGGAAAGGTGTTAGATTCAATCATTAAAGAGGTTATAGCTGGGCACTTAGAAAAGTTTAAAGTAATCAGGAAGAATCAGCATGGTTCTATGAAAGGGAAATCATGGTTTATGAATTTATTGGAGTTCTTTGAAGGGGTGACTTGCGCCATGGGTAAAGGGGAGCCTGTAGACATACCGTACTTGGATTTCCAGAATGCATTTGATAAGGTGCCATATCAAAGGTTTTTAAGGAAAATAAAAGCAAATGGCACAAGAGTTAACATATTAGCCTGGACAGAAGATTGGCTGGCTGGCAGAAAACTGAGAGTATGCAGAAATGGGGTCTTTGTCTGATTGGCAGGATATGATGAGTGGAATCCCACAGGGGTCTGTCCTAGGGCCTCAATTTTTTACAATTTACATCAATAACTTAGATGAGGGGAGTGAAGGCATGGTAGCTAAATTTGCGGATGATGCAAAGATAGGTAGGAAAGTATGTTGTGAAGAAGACATAAGGAGTAAGCAGATGGATATAGATAAATTGAGTGAGTGGGCAAAAATCTGGCATATGGAGTATAATGTGGGAAAATGTGAAGTTGTTCACTTTGGCAGGAAGAATAAAAAAGCAGAGAATTACTTAAACAGAGAACGACTGCAGAATTCCGAGGTGCAGAGGGATCTAGGTGTTCTCGCACATGAGCCACAAAAAGTTAATATGCAGGTTCAGCATGTAATCAAGAAGGCTAATGGAACGCTATCCTTTGTAACGAGAGGGATTGAACATAAGTAAGGGTGTTATGCTTCAGTTGTACAGGGCACAGGTGAGACCACATCTCAACTACTGTGTGCAGTTTTGATCTCCTTATTTAAGGAAGGATGTAAATGCATTGGAGGCGATTCAAAGGAGGTTTAATAGGTTGACACCTGAAATGAGCATGTTGTCTTATGAGGAAAGGTTGGACAGGCTGGGCTTGTTTCCACTGGAGTTTAGAAAAGTGAGGGGTGACTTGATTGAAGTACTTAACATCCTGAATGGTCTTGACAAGATGGATGTGAAAAGGATGTTTCTTCTTGTGGGGGAGTCCAGAACTAGGGGGCACTGTTTTAAAATTAGGGGTTGCTCTTATAGCACAGTGATGAGGAAATAATTTTTCTCTCAGAGTTGTGCGACTTTGGTACAGTCTGTCTCAGAAGATGGTGGAGGTGGGGTCACTGAATTTTTTTAAGGTGGAGGTAGGTAGATTCTAGTTAGGCAAGGGAATCAAAGGTTATCATAAGCCGATTGGATTGTGGAACTCGAAACACAAACAGATCAGCCATGGTCTTATTGAATGGCAGAGCAGGCACAAGGGGCTGAATGGCCCACGTCTGCTCCTATTTCATATGTTTGTATGTTCGTATGCATGGCATGCTAATTCAGGCAAAAAGGGCTTCCTGACATTGTTCGTCAGGAAGCTCGGCCCACCTTTAACCCACCTTTAACCCACCTTTAAAGTCCTGAGAACATAGTTGTGAAAGTTCATCCCCCGTCAAGAAACTGATCTTTGGCCTCATGCCAAAGTAAGTTCCCCCTGCCTGCCAAGCTTTCTGCTACTGGCAGGACCGGAAAATTCTGCTCATAATTGCTAAAGTCCATCCCGCCATCTGGAAATTGACCTTTGACCTCATGGCAGATTCGGTTCCTCTGTCCAGGGGCAGGCTTCCCGCTGCTGGTGGGACCAGGGGATTCCACCCTGTCTAACTGCGTCCATACAAATCAGGAAGGTCCAAGGTTCCAGAACAGATCTGTCATAATTACCGCTCCCAATACTACAATTGGCTTCAGGGCTAAGGAAGGGAAAACAAAAAATCGACCGTGGTTTTGACTCATTATTATATACTGGTTCCCACTGAAACACTTGCAGGTGCCATTTCAGATAAGGGCAGGATTACATATACCTGCTAACATTCTTTCCCCACGATCACACATGAAGAGTTCTAGCACACTTGGGATTAAACTCTTTCAGGAAGGTACAAGAAATCCATGTAATGGCAATATACAGTCTGGCATGCTGTCCAATAAAATGGGGTTTAATTTCACATTTGCAGAGTATTCTGAGGGAGTACCGTGAACAGCCCGATGTCAAGAAACATATTAGCACCAATTATATAGGCAGAAAGAGGGATGAGGTCTTTCAGGCAGATTATTCGGGGAGATAGAAAAGAGATAAATAAGTGGGACCTCAAAAACAGTAATCTCTGGATTGCTCCCAGTGCCACGCGCTAGTGAGTATAGGTGGATAAAGCAGATGAATGCCTGGCTGGAGAGATGGTGCAGGAGGGAGGGCTTTTGATTCCTGGGACATTGGGACCAGTTTTGGGGGAGGTGGGACCTGTATAGGTTAGATAGGTTGGGCACCAGGATGTAGCAGCTGAGAGGGGGAACAAGGTACTCAAAGGACTTGGTGAGACTGATCATTCTAGAGTAAGAAGTAGTAAGGCACTGGGGCAGCCAGACTAAGAGAGAAGACAAAAAAGGGCTAGATTTGGTTTCCAGTGCATGTATTTAAAAGTATGGTAAATAAAGTTGGTAAACAATTGGCACTAATACCCACCTGGGAAAGCAACTTCACGGCAATAATGAGACCTGGCTCAATAATGGACAGGAATGGGCACTAAAACATTCCTGGAAACAAAGGGCAGAATTTTCCCATTGGCGTGTGGGTGTGGGCACTGTACATGGTGCGTAAAATGATGCGCGGTGACGTTGAGCGAGCATCCCGACATCACCACGCGCCATCGCGATATTTCGTTGGGTGGGCGTGCGATGATAACCACTGCTCGCCTGCCATTAATTAACGGGCCACTTAAGGCCCTTGACTCACCAACTGACGCCGATTTTTCAGTGCCCGTGCAATCTTCCGGTTGGCACATAGGCACAATGGGCAGGTGGGTAGGACACATTTGTATAAACCTCATCCACAGGTGGGGTAAGAGGGCTCACTGGGGTCGCGAGTGTGCTCTCTCAAGTATTGATTTTTCAAAGTTATTGAAACTTGTCTGTGTGATCTGCAATACTTCAAAACGCACACCAGCTGCTTTGTCTGCACTCTTAACCTTCAGGTCAGCACACTGCAGTGAGGAATCCTTTTTGGGCCTGCAGGTTTCAGGAAGCCTTCCCATAGCCTGGGAATGGGAGCAGAACTCTCCAATGGAGGCACCTCCTCTGAGGAGGAAGGAAGGGCTAGAAGGGGGAGGACGCCAGGAGTGCACATTCAGCCTCCAGGGGAGACACCTTTGGGAGGACAGGTGCAGGCACAAGGGGCGCAGGGCCCAAGAAGTAGACCAAGGCGGAAGGGGCTGCAGAAGATGCCACTATCCTGCTGCCGGGGTATACAGGCGGCAAAGCAGCTACCTCAATATGTCTGAGGTACAGAGCCGAAGGAGGCTCTGTCTCTCAAGGGAGACAGTCAACTATATCTGTCAGATGATTGGGCTTGAGATCTCTGCTAACTGTGTGGGTGAACACCCCATGCCAGTGGCTCTAAAAGTCACAGCTGCCCTCAACTTCTATGCCTCTGGCTCCTTCTAGGGCTCGGTGGGTGATCTTTGCGGTGTCTCCCAATCAGCTGTCCACACTTGTTTCAAGCAGGTTACAGACGCTCTGTTCAGGCGTGCATTGACCTTCATCCACTACCTTTGGGACCAGGCAAGTCAGGCATAGCGAGCCAGAGGCTTCGCAGCCATTGCTGGCATCCCCCGTGTCCAGAGTGCAATAGGCTGTACACATGTGGCCATCAAGGCGCCAGCAGGTGAGCCCGGTGCCTTCGTCAACGGGAAGGGCTTCCACTCCATGAATGTGCAGATAGTGTCTGATCACAGGATGCTGATTCTACAAGTCTGTGCAAGGTACCCAGGCAGCTCCCATGATGCCTACATCCTCAGACACTCCCATGTGCCGGGGCTCTTCAGTGCTCCAGCCCGACTGGATGGATGGCTGCTGGGTGACAAGGTCTATCCCCTCAGAAGGTGGCTCATGACACCTCTCCCCCATCCAAGAACAGAAGCTGAGCAGCGGTACAATAGGAGCCACGGCACCACAAGGGCTGTAGTGGAGAGAACCATCGATCTTCTCAAGATGTGCGTCCAATGCCTGGACTGCTCAGGGGGCGCACTCCAGTACCCCCCAGATCGTGTGTCGCTGATAGTGGTTGCATGCTGCACTCTCCACAATCTTGCGCTGGAAAGGGGGGACGCTGTGGACGATGAAGACGTTGACGCAGTGGCTGTGGCTGCACACGATGAGTCCAGCAGTGAGTCCGAGGATGAGCACGCACAGGGAAATGCTGAGGGGGTAGATGCTGACCCGGGCATACTGCAGGGAGGCAGGGACACCCGGGAGGCTTTAATTCAATGAACCTTCAGCTAGCACACCACAGATGGACCTCCAGGACAAGCCTGGGCTGTAGGCTCCATACTCGATACCTAAGTACCAAATCTGCCAGGTTAGGAACAGGAACTAAGGGCCTTGTTAATAAAGCTGAATGTCCCACAAAGCACTCCTAACATTTTTGGAAACCATACACATGCAAAAGAAAAGAGGCACCCTCAGCCATGGTCACATGTCTGAATTTAATATCACAGGCAAAGAAACCTAAACCCAAAAAACAGCAATAGTGTTCCAACTCAAAACAAATCATAAGGACCTCATCTTGGGCCAACACAAAAGCACCAGTGATAAACCCGTGGTGTGCCTAAGGTGCCTTATGTTTATGTTTCCGGGAGCTACATCTTGTTGCTGCCCCATCGCTGGGAGTGGCATCTGAGACAGCCTGCTGACTCTGCTGTCCTGTTGGCCTCGATGACCTTGGCAGTCGTCCTCTGGCCCGTGGAGCCAGTGCTGGCCCCGCCTGGGAGGGAGCTGCCAGTTCCACAGCTGGCACCTCCCCAGTCGTCGCAGCCTCACCGGATGCAACTGTCACTGGGAGAGGGGCGGAGGAGCTGCTGCCCTCATCCAGGGCGCCCTGAGAGAAGCCCGCAGAGACGACAGGCAGCTGCTGCACCGACGTAAGGTCGCTTCAGACCTCCCTGCTCACCGTGGAAGGATGGGCACCGAGCTGGGAAACTTGGTGCCCACACTATCTCCCACACTGGCAATGACCAGCTGAGGTCAATGACGATAAGAAGGCTTGCTGGTCAGAGCGCATCCCCAGGAAGCCCTGATGGGTCTCCTGGAGGAGCCTCTCCATGAGAGTCGCCACTCTCTCCATGGAGGACGCATGGTGCTCGGCCATGAGGCTCATTGTATCAGTGATAGTCCACGTAGACTCCTCCACCACGGGCACCAAGCAAGCATAGCCTCATGTATCTCCTCCAGATGCTTCCGCACACACGGCTGCATTTCCTGCATTTGCTGCATCGCGGACGACTCCAGGGGCGCATCATCAGGCACCGACTGAGCATGTGTCTGGTCCCCTGCAGTCCTCCGACTGCTGGTGCAATGGGCACTCTGTCTCTGCCAGCTCCTCCAGTGACTGTGAAGTGCCCTCACCGCTGTGCCCCGGGACACTAGCCGATGATCTAATTCCCACCGAGGTGCTAGTATCGGTGCTGGTGCCTGCCTGGCAGAGATGGGTGACACTGGTGAGACTTCAGGCCCCTCAGGTGTGAGAGGGGGCCTCTACTGCTCCTCCTCCCGGCCCTGCTCCATTGATGCTGAAAGGAAGAACAAGGACATTGGATCAGTTAATGTGGAGACAATGACAAAGTCCATCCCTGTCCCCCAGATCATTATGTGCTCATCCTTCCATAAGCAATGGTCAGGCTATGTTGTAAAATTGAATCATTTAACATTCAGCACTGCTATGGCTGCTGGGAGAACAATGCTGACCTCACTGGACATACACACCTGGCCATGGCACCCCAGCCTCACCAATACCAGTGGACCTGGGCGCAAGGCGCCTCTCCAAATTCAGGGCTTCCTGCTCAAACTGGCTGAGAATGGCTAACTGCGCCTGGCCGCCACCAGTCCTCACACGCTCTGCCGCGTTATGAGCATTCTTCTCCTGAAAATGAGAGAAGAGCATTGATTAGTGCAAATTGCACATGGACTCTCTTCGCATACGGCCCACCCCAACCAGAGTGGGACACATCAGGGCTCCAGAGCCTCCTCTCCCCACTGCTGCCAAACACTCACACAAAGATACTAGGCCTGTTCCCCACACCCCCCACCCTTAGCCACATGCTGCCTACATCACATTAGGCACCACATGGTATATCCTTCCATAGCAAGGAGGCGCAAGCACGTGGAGTGCAGAGGGCAGCAGATGGTTCGTTGCCACACCACCTTGAAACTCCCCTCCCAGCATCTCATCACCCTGACTTGGACATGTCCTGCAGTTGAAGCACAGCGTCTAGGTGCAGCTCCTCCAGGTTGCCCCCAAAACAGTCATGTGGGTCTCAGTGTACCACATGCTGTGGGTGCAGAACCCATCTCTTCACCGCCCTCTCAGGCTGACCTCGGCATGGGCAATATCTGCTGGCCCACCCAGCAAAGGACACATGCCGTCAATGATTCAATGCAGTCACTACACTCAGACTTCGGGAGGGGGCAGGCAGCAGGGGGGAAAGCCGACCTGTTGGGTAAGTGACCAATGACAGCATTGTCCCCACCCTTCCCGAGCGCAACAGGTCATTGAAGCACTTGCGACACTGGATCCAGTTGCGCCGCACCACGTTGCGGGAGCTCACCACCTCACCACCTCCTCCCAGGCACATTTCGTCATGTGGGGGGGTCGCTCCTCCCCTCCTGGGGAACAAGCATCTCCGGCCATGCTGCCACCTCCTCGAGGAGGGCAGCAAGGCAGTCATCGGAAAAACAAGGGGCACACTGGTCCCCCGCCCTACCCTCCAGCCTGGCCTGCCCCGATGGACTACCCTCTGGATTTGCATCACCTCTATTGCCCCTCTACAGAGCCCTTCGCCCAGCCATTGTGAGCAGCCTTTCTAAGGCTGCCAGGCCTTCCTTTATACAGGCCGCTGGGTCACCATTGGAGCAGGCAGGCTGAGGGCGCCCGCCACCTGCCCACTCCCGCTGTGCACGGGAGTCGTGAAGTACGCTGGGCGGGCCTTAATTGGCGATTGCGAGAAGCGACTGGGTCCGCACCGCCTACGACCGCTCCTGCTACACCCTCCCACCATCCAGAAAATTCTACCCAAAGTGTTCAGCAAAGATAGGGAAGGAAGGAAAGGATGAGGGGTGTTGGTATTGATTAAGGAGAATATTATAGCGCTGGAGAGAGAGAGGATGTCCAGGAGGGACAAGAGCAGAATCCATTTGATTATAGTTAAGAAACACTAATATCATTAGATTACTGGATGTATTCTATAGGCTGCCAACTTGTGGGATAGATCTATAGACAAGCAAATTTGCAGTGAAATTACAGACAGTTGCAAGAATTATAGAGTACTGGTAATGGAGGATTTCAATTATCTTAATATAGACTAGGATATTAATAGTTTTAAGGACAGAGAAGGGGACGAGCTTCTGAAGTGTGTTCAGGAGAATTTTCTTGCTCAGTGAGTTTCAGGCCCAATGAGGAAGGAGGCATTGCTGCGTTTATTTCTGGGGAATGAGATGGGTCAAGTGGCTCACGCATCAGTAAGTGACAGAAAATGGAGAGTAGTGATGGACGATTGCTTTTTAGACTGGAGGAAGGTGTACTGTGGTGTTCCCCAGAGACGTTACTAGGATCACTGCTTTTCCTGATGTATATTGATGACGATGTACAAGACACAAGTTCAAAATTTGTAGATGACACAAAACTTGGACGTATAGTGAAGTGCAAGGGAATCAATCAGGTGTCAGCTGTGGCTCAGTTAGTGACATTCTCACCTCTGAGGCAGAAGATTGTGAGTTTAAGCCCCATCCCAGAGATTTGAGTGCAACAATCCAGGCTAGCATTCCAATGCAGTACTGTGGGAGTGCTGTAATGTCAGAGGTTTATCTTTCAGATGAGATACTAAGCCAAGGTCCTATTTGCCCACTCAGGGGTTTTCTTTTATTATTCTTTCACAGGATGTGGACTTAACTGGCTAGGCCAGTATTTGTTGCCCATCCCTAACTGTTCTTGAGAAGGCTGTGATGATCCACCTTCTTGAACCACTGCAGTCCATGTGGTGTAGGTGTAACCATGTGCTATTAGGGACAGAGTGCCAGGATTTTGACCTAGTGACAGTGAAGTCAGGATGGTATGTGACTTGGAGGGGGACTTGCAAGTGGTAGTGTTCTCATGCATCTGTTGCCCTTGCCCATCTAGGTAGTAGATGTAGATGTGGGTTTAGAAGTTACAGTCCAAGGAGCCTTCGTGAGTTGCTGCAGTGCATTTTGTAGATGGTACACACAGCTGCCAATGAATTTTTAAGGTGCTAGCTGGGTGCCTATCAAGCAGGTTGCTTTGTCCTGGATGGTGTTGATGTTCTTAAGTGTTGTTGGAACTGATAATCTTACATTGATTGTTAGTGTAATTCTTAGGATTGTTCAGTAAGTGCTGTCCAATCGCAGAATCACACTAATGTTAGACACTATGGGTGGAATTTTACGGCCGGGTCATGGCAGGGGCGGGGCTGGAAAATACGGCTAACTTCTCAAATGTCCATTGACTTCGGCAGGACTGGAAAATCCCACCGGCGGGAGGGGCTGTGAAATTCCACCCTATGTTTTGAGCTTTGCAAGCATGGGCTGGTTGAGTACAGTCAGTACTCTGCTTGTTGCAAACAGCCAAAGGGACACTCTATTTGATATGATCCACCAGTAGTTGGGGTGTACGGCCAACATATGTGGACTGAAATTCATAAACACATTACCCATTTGTGTGGTAGGCTGAATGTCTTTTCCACTTGACGGCAGCATCCTGTTAGTGGCGAATACCACTCGTGTTGCTACTGTATAATGGATAGCTTCACCTGTTGCTCAGATTTTTGAGATACCTTACCCTTCGAGGGTAATCTGAGGTAGACTGGGCACTTTTTAGGACTGAAAGTGGCGGCCTTAGGCCTGTTCATGAGTTTGTGCGATATACAGCGAGCAATGATCGATTAAGGTAGCCATTATCCTGCAGGATGGCTTTGATGCACCCTATTTCAGCATCAAACTTGCATGGTGAGCAAATGGCTTGGGCCCTATTTACGAGGCGGCCGATAAGAGCAATCTTATAGTGTGTGTAGAAATCCCGAGGTGTATATTGACCAGTGAGTATCAGAAATACTCAAATTGCTGTTGGTGTAAATGTGATGTGTGCAAATCACCTGCTGCGTTTCCTACATTACAACAGTGACTACACTTCAAAAGTACTTCATTTGTTGAAAAGCAAAGCTTTAGGATGTCCAGTGGTCACGAAAGGTGCTACATAAGTGCAAGTTTTTCTTTTAGGATGGTGACACACTTCAAGAGGGCATAGATAGGCTGGTGGAATGGGCGGACATGTGACAGGTGAAATCTAATGCAGAGAAGTAAGAATGAGGAGAGGCAATATAAACTAAAGGGTACGATTCTAAAGGGGGTGCAGAAGCAGAAGGACCTGCGGCTACATGTGCACAAATCACTAACTGTGGCAGGGCCAGCTGAGAAAGTGATTAAAACGGCATATGGAATCCTGGCTTTGATAAATAGAGGTATGGAATACAAAAACAAAGAAGTTATGATGAACCTGTATAAAACACTGGTTTGGCCTCAGCTTGAGTATTGTGTCCAATTCTGGACACCACACTTTAGGAATTATGTTTTTAGAGAGGGTGGAGAAAAGATTTACCAGAATGGCTGCAGGGATGATGGGCTTCAGTTATGTGGACAGATTGGGGAAACTGGGTTGTTTTCTCTAGAGAAGAAAAAGCTGGGAGGGGATTTGATAGAAATGATGAAGGGTCTAAATAAAGCAGATAAAGAGGAACTGTTCCCATTGGTGGAGGGGTTGAGAATTAGAAGATACTGATTTAAGGTGATTGGTAAAAGAACCAAAAGCAACATGAGGACATCTTTTTTTATGCATTGAGTGGTTAGGATCCTGTCTGAGGGTGTGGGGGAGGCAGATTTAATCATGGCTTTCAAAAGGGAATTGATTAGCGCCTGAAGGGAACAAAAATGCACAACTACGGGAAAGGGTGGGGGGGTAGCACCCACTAAATTGCTCTTTCAGAGAGCCAACATAGGCTTGAAGGACTGGATGGCCTCCTTCTGAACTGCAACTATTCTATCAGTCCATGTCTGTTGAATGCACAGTCATTAGGGTCAATCTATTAAATTATAACCATGATAGGTGGCTTGACAAAAGTTAATGTATATTGTTTGTACTAAATATTACTAATTTATTTGTTTAATGTAAAATAAATTTGTCTGTTAGTTTTACCCTGAGCCATGGCCATTGGAGTGCATCTGCTTCTGCCTATTGAAGACAGGAGACCAGATGACAAATTTCAGTTAACTGGAGCACCTTGGCAGTGGTGAATGGTTCAACGGTTGGATTTTTCTGCATTAACCTAACTATTGCATAGACAAAGATCAATGAGTCAACTTAAAGCCACCCTACCCAATGGGAATGGAGTGGGAGCCTTTAAAATAGAGCATTGCACCTTTCAATTCATTGTGCCTTTCCCATTGTCACTGGAATCCCGCAAGGCATCATTTTAACTGCTCGCTGTGGTTAGGAGGTTGAAGCAACCACCAGAGGCAGGCAGGAGCCTCGTGAACTAATGCAAATCAGGGTCCCAGTACATCAATGAGACCCTGAATGCATTTTAACTAGTGCCTGAGCAAAGAACAACTGCAACTTTCTTGCCCACATAAAGGCAGATCAACAATTATCGAGAAGGATGAAAAGACCCTTCAAGGTAATTGAAAAATACTGTTACCATGGACTCACCTCCCTTCCTTCCCAGGCGGCCTTTCCAAAACCCTTTCAGGTGACTTATCAAATTGTTGGCGAGCTTTCCCATGGCGCCAACCTGTGACCTCTGGTCACCCAAACCATCACTCCCACCTGCTGGCCAGTTGCTGTTTTGGGTTAATGGAATGTTGACCTTTATCTAAAGGGGATTATAATTAAGAAATGAAGAAGTGATTCTTCAGTTGTACAGAAACTTGGTTAGAGGCCATTCCAGACTATAGTGTTCAGTTTTGGATTCCAAAATTCATGGAAAATATATTGACCTTGAAGTGGGTACAGCACAAATACTTCTAGATTGATACCAGCTTTAAAGGACAGATTGCATAAGCTTGGCTTTGTATTCCTTTGAGTTTAGAAAATTGGCGTGGGTGGTGGCTGGTGATCGAATCAAGGTATTTAAAATGATAAAGGGATTCAATAGGATACAGAAAAATAATTTTCTTTGGTGGGGGCTTCCAGAATGAGGGCGCACATTCTTAAAATTAGAGCCAGGCCGTTTGAGTGAAATCAGGGAAGCATTTCTTCACACAAAGATAGCGGAAATTTGGAACTCTGCCAAAAGGTTATGGATGCTGAGTCAGTTGAAATTTTCAAGACTAAAACTGGCGAATGTGGAGCAAAGTCAACTAAGCGAAGCTGAGGCAGTAGATCAGCCATGATCTAATCGAATGATGGAACAGGGTGGAAGGGCTGAATGTCCGACTTCTGTCCCTATGCAAACATTTGGCAGAAGATTGGGAAGAAAAAAGTATTAACAACCTCCGAAACAGCACAGTATATAAGGCTAACGAATAGCTGTATATAGTCCAATAATTTGGTCTCGACAATATCATCCACAAATTATGACCCCAGCTAAAGGTAACTCTGGTATGGCACAATCTATTGGTAAGGATTGTCTCAGCACTAGAATTTCCCTGTAAATTGCGTAAATTGAATTTATTTAATTACAATTTGGTTCATGTGCTGCAATATGCAATGAGTCACCTGGTATGACATGATTCTAATCTGAGTTACATATTATGAGATTGTAATGTGTTTCCATTCGTGTCTTATCCTATTATTTCTAGTATTTATGTGACAGATGGCGTTCAGTGTGGGAAAGTGTGAGTTCATCCGCTTTGGACTGAAGAAAACTAGATCAGAGTACTTTGTAAATGGTAAGTATCTAGGTAATATGGATGAACAGAGAGATTCAGGAGTCCATGTATAGAAATTATGAAAAGAAAGTGCACAGGTACAAAAATAATTAAGAGAGTTAATGGAATGTTGATCTTTATCTCAAGGGCACTGGAATACGAAGGGATGGAGGTTGTGAGAGCTCTGGAAAAAGAGGGAGAAGGAAATCCTGTATAAACATATTGGCCCAGATTTTTGCTCCCGAGCCGGGTGATCAGAGACTGGAGAATTCCTGCTCTGCGAACCTGGCCTTTAAAAATGGCAGGCCACAATTCCTATTTTCGTTCTGGGTGGGCGGGCTGGATTAGAAGCCAAGCCCACCATCTCTGGAATGAATGCGGAGGCTGCCTCTGTGCAGAGGCGAGCTGGACAAAAAGCCTGCCCCTGTGCTCTGCCACTTTGTTGAATTTAATTTAAAAATAACGATTCAAATAAAAGACCCTCCAGCTCTCACCCATTAACCCTCTTACCCTCCCCCCCAAAACACTCACCATGCCCTATCCATGCCAACCTATGACATCTCATGCCCCCACCCATCCCACATGGTCCCTCATAGCCCCTGTGCCAACACATCGATCACTACCGAACCCTATGGCCCCTCATACCCAAGTAAGTAAAAGTCCAAGGGACGGACACACCATCCGTGGTTAACTAGAAAGGTTAAAGATAGCATCAAACTTAAAAAAAGTATACAATTGTGCAAAGATAAGTGGAAGGACAGAAGATTGGACAGAATATAATGAACAGCAAAGCATGAGTTAACATAACATTTATTTCTTTATTAACATAAAAAGTTAATAAAGCGAGAAATATTAGAGTATGAGAGAAAGCTAGCCAGAAATATAAAAACAGATAGTAAGAGCTTCTATAAATATTTTAAAAAGAAGCAGGTTAACAAAGTGAGCATTGGTCCTATAGAAAGTGAGTCTGGAGAATTGATCATGGAAAACAAGGAAATGACAGATGAATTGAGCAAGTACTTTGCATCAGTCTTCACTATAGAGGGTACACGTAATATCCCAGAAGCAGCTATAAATCAGGAAATGGAAGGGAGGGAGGAACTCAGGAAAATTACAATTACCAGAGAAGTGGTACTGAGTAAATTGTTGGAGCTGCGGGCTGATAAGTGCCCGGTCCTGATGGACTTCATCCTAGGGTCTTAAAAGAAGTGGCTACTGAGATAGTTGATGCATTGGTTTTAATTGCTGCTTAAGTTCTGGAAAGGTTCCATTAGTTTGAAAGGAAATCTTAATAAATGGTGGAGCAGGCTCAAGGCTCGAGGCAAATGGCCTACTCCTGCTCCTTGTTCGTATGTTCGTGCCCCTATGCCAACCCATGCCCTCTACCCACCGTCATGTGCCCTCAAACTCCCATGCCAACAGATAGCCATCTACCAATCCTATGGCCCCTCAAACCCCTGTGCCAACTGATGCCCCTCTACCCAACCCCATGGCCCCTCATAATCCTTATGCCCCCTACACCCCATGGCCCTTTGTAGCCCCATGCCCATTTAGTGCCAAATCATGCCAACCCATGGTTCCCATCCATCACCCTCTGTCCTTATGCCAACTCACCTAGTATTCACCATGGGCAAAACTCAAGAGCCATGCTGACATAGAATAAAGTTATGTGTCTATTGATGATATCACTATTTTAAATAAAAAAGCACTCTGATAAAAAAAACTATTCAATACATAGAAATTCCTTCAACTAATTTCTTATGAAAACAAATATTTCTATTCTATAACCACTTAGAGCTGTCCATCAAACTGCTCACTTAACAGCCACCATGTGATAATGTTAGTTTGTAAAATTAGTCATTGCAGCACAAATCTTATAATGATAACCCACAGCCTAATTTAAAAAAATTCTTTTGTGGGATGTGGGCATCGATGGCTAGGCTAACACTTATTGCCCATCTCTAATTACCCTTGAGAAGGTGGTGGTGAACTGTCTACTTGAGCCGCAGTAGTCCATGTGATGTAGGTATACTCACAGCGCTGTTAGGGAGGGAGTTCCAGAATTTTGACCCAGCGACAGTGAAAGAACGGTGATATCATCCCAAGTCAGGATGGTGTGTGGCTTAGAGGGGGACTTGCAGATAGTGGTGTTCCCATGCATCTGTTGCCCTTGTCCTTGTAGGTGGTAGAGGCTGCGGGTTTGGAAGGTGCCGTCGAAGGAGCCTTGGTGAGTTGCTGCAGTGCATCTTGTAGATGGTACACACTACTGCTACTGTGTGTCGGTAGTGGAGGGAATGGATGTTGAAGGTGATGGATGAGGTGCCAATCAAGCAGGCTGCTTTGTCCTGGATGAGTGTTGTGGGAGCTGCATTCATCCAGGCAAGTAGAGAATATTCCATCACACTCATGACTTGGGCCTGTCAACAGACAGAATGAAATATCAAGCACTTTTTTTTTGAACTTCAGACTTTTAAGAAAATTTAAAGCCCAGCAGAGTTAAATCCACTGACAGCTTTGACAGTTCCAATGGGTTCTGACAGTTCCAGTGAGATGTTAAAATCATATATCTCAAGACTGAAGTTTTATTTTACAAAATGGAATCACATGGCATGATCTGGACATCTGGATGGTAACCTCAGATTTTTTTCAAAAGGCCATAAGTTTACCTTGGAACTGTAAACATGCAGGCCTCTTCCAAGAAATCACCTGACCTATATGGTACTTCAGAATGAGTTATTTTGTTTAAGTTGAGCTGCAAAGCACTTTAATTAATGAAGCTGGGAGACAAAGAAAGCAACCTCATGGGAGAGAGAAAAAAGCTTAAGTTGTGAACCTGCTTTTTTGAAGACAGTCTTGTTGGAGAACAAGCTGAGAAAGGAAGGCTCCCTCTCTCTCTCTCTACCTTGCCTAAAATTGTGTGTGGTTATCAACCTGTAGCCAGTCTGCATTTAGACCTGCAAAGCTGGACAGTTGGTGGGAACTTCCAGGCATCCATCAGGACCTATGGCCCATTTGCACACTAGCAAACTCCAGTTCGACAGCGTCAAGACCCTGCAGACTTTATCCCTTATTTTATAATGGCAATCCTCCATAGCCCATCTCTGCAGAGAGTCTCTATCTGTGTGTTCCTTATTTGTCCTTGTGGGTGATAACCAGTACTTGCAACTAGTTAAAAGAAGTTTTGTTTTAAAATAAATGAATCATTCTGATTTTTTTGAAAGAAGCCTGGTCAGAATCTCTTTTCTTCTGGGTACTGGAGGTGTAGGTAAAAAATTGGCCATTTTGGTGAGAAAATTAAACATGTAAATTAATGGTACAGCCTGTGGAGTAATGGGACTTGATAATTAGTGCACTCCTCTTGTCCCGGTCGTAACAGAATTTAAGCACCATTTTTACACACAATCATGTTTACTTTTAACAATCCCAAAGGGTGCCTTACCTGTCACAAAAGGTGTCTTATCTCTCTCAAAGTGTGCTCTAATGACCACAAAGGGCACCTTATCTTTCCCAAAGGCATCCCAGGTACCCTATTCAAAGGGGTACCTTACCTCTCCAAAGGTGCACCCTGGCTGTCCAAATGAATCCACCAAGTTCAGACCGGCTCTTACCTGGTCTAATCTGCATACTTCAGGTTTCACATGCCTGGCCTTTCAACATCCCACTTCAATGGAGGCAGCTGATGGGTTTTAATGACCAGTTGTCGCCGTAAAATGCATGTGCGCGAACCCCAGTTTGACTCCAGTCCCGCCCCCGTGAAAATAGCAAATGCTGTGTTCGGGGGTGGGACTTTTTGCCCACTTCCGCTATTTTCACCATGACAGAGAGCCTTTCTTTCCTGGTGAAAATTTGAACCATTAAGTATTTCCTGCTAATATTGGCAACAGTAATATTCAGGGGAATATAGGGCAGGGGAGTGGGACTAATTAGATAGCTCATTCTAAAAGCTAGCACCCCAATACGATGGGCCGAATGTCCTCCTTCAGTACCATATGATTCAATAATATTCCTACAATCGTAATGTAAGAACAAATTGGCATCAGAAAAATCTCAGGGGATTTTCTCGTGGGAAAAAATTACAAAAATATTTTCATTTGGAAACCTGCTGGAATGTGATCACCAATATAATGTAAATATCTGTATTTCCCATTATTGTTCAGCTGGAGATTGTCCATAGTGGACAATTAAAACCATGTCTTTAGTTATGACAGGTGTTGTACTAATATCATTTGATGTTTCTCCATTAGCTATTGGAGAGTTAGTTCATCTCCCACCCTTAAATTGTCTTCTTCATGGGATTATGGTAACCACTGTGATGCCATTGTGGTTCCATTGTGACAGGAGCAAATAGTTTAATTTCCTTCAATGTTTTGCATTTTCAATTACATTGAAGCAAATTATCAAAACAAAGTGCATTTTTATATTTTCCTTTTGGGTTGTAACTTCAAACCTGATTATCTTAATCCTGCACCTTTTAAAAAAAAATTTTGCTTTGCTTTCTGATAGACTTTTAAGTTGAGCGTGGCCAAGTATTAACATCAAAGTGCCTGAAAAGTATAAAGGAAAGCAGATCGTTTTTGACGTACGAAGGAATATTATTTGAGTAGTTGTGGACTAAAAAGAGTACATTGTAAGGAATCATGAATTATTATTTATATTTCCACCAGTAAGAATGTCAACTGATGTAAGTGTGGAACATAAACACCAGCATGGAACTGTTGGGCAAAATGCCCTGTTTGTGTGCCCTATATAGTCTGTAATACTACGTAATTGATTACAAAAACTCTCAAATTTAGCCATTTCTAATTGGTTGTTTGCAATATTAGCTAATGGTTGCATTTTAGCAGTTTGTATTATTTGACCATGCTCTAGTGACTCATATAGTGGTGTTATTGCCGTTCACCACGTTTCTTCCACTCTACATCCTTTGCTGTTTATTATGAAGTGCTTTGGGACATTTTACTGCCTTAAAATCTCGGCATAAATGCAAGTTGTTGTAAATGGTTACCACAGAATAGCAGAAGGGAAGGGAAATATGGAGTAATCTGGCAGCACAAAGACTGTTGCTGTTGCCAGGGAATGTGGTGGGGTCTTGAGTTGTTTTCTCACTATCCCCTCCCTTCAGGGGGGCCTTTGGCCTTTTCTGCATACTGAGGTAATGTCTCCACTGGGTGGAATTGTCCCAGATTTGCACTAAGTGCAGCAGTGGGTGGAAAAAACAACGTTTTACCCACCGGCTGCGATGGTGGTTTCTCACGCCACATGGTCTCAATCCCACTGCATTAATTATGTATTCCCAGGAAACACGCGTTTCAATGGTGGGTGGGCTCTCATTCGCCCGCCACGCCATTGCCTCGCAACTTCATCATGCTGGGCACCATGTTTAAAGTGCAGCCGCGCACACACCTCTCAGTGCTTCCAGCCTAGACATGGCCCCAAAAGGCCCCAAGGTTCAATGATGCGTCCCTCGAGTGCCTTTTTGGGCGCCGTGGAGGCCCGCCGTGATGACCTCTAACCCCACTCTGGCCACAGGATGGGCAGCAACATCACCAATCCGGCCTGGGAGGCAGTGGCAGTGATGGTCAGCACCAACGCCCTGCATAAGAGGGCAGCCACCCAGTGCCGCAAGAGGATGAATGATCTCCTTCTTTCAGCCAGGGTAAGTCACTCTTCTCATCACTCTCAACTCACACACTCACAAACCTATCACACATCCACAGAACCCTCACTCACTGCCAGATCAAGGGACATTACCATTCACTCTCTCACACACACTTTCATTGTCCTGTCCATGGGACCACTCACCGTCCACACATGCAAGGCATACTTATCACCTGGCCTAGCAGGCATCCTGCTTACACTCTCTCCATCTGTCTTCATGCAGGACAAGCTGGCACAGAACAAAAGGGAGAGGTTGCAGACTGGTGGAGGAGTGCCTGAAATCAAGGTCTTCACGGACTTTGGAAACAGAGCCATCCAGCTGGCCGGCGAGGATCTGGACCATTCCTGTGCTGATGGTGAGGTCAGCGGTGCCCTACCAAGTGAGAATCCAGCAGTGCAACATCCACCAGGCAGCCATTTCGCAGGCCACTGCCATGTGCTAATTAACTCCCCTCGCTTTAGCAGGCACATCTGGGAAACAGCCAAAGGAGTCCACAACACAAGACCTCCAATCAAGCCCCAAAGAAGCCTCTGAAGAGGAATCTGGAGGCATCCTCCTGAAAGTCCCATCACAGCGCTCACCCACACACTCCACCAGCGCAGAAACACACCTTGGTGGGACCAAGCTTTAGAATAGCCTCGGAATCACAATCTGGTGAGCACATCACAATGTCTGATGCACAGCAGGTGGAGGCAGGGATTTCCCAGGTCCTTGGCACTTGGAGGGCTGCAGGAGTCCAGAAATTTGCTGAGCTTGAGTCAGATGACGAGTCTCTGGACTTGGTCATGTCACAGTTGCAGGAGATGCAAAGGCAAGCTCGGGAACATCAGGAAGGGATGTCCGCTGCACTCCTCAGATTGCAAGGCATGATGGGGTGATTCTGGAAGGAGAAATAGGTGGCAGGGCCTTTCGGAGTCTCATGCAAGCACTCTCCCACATATGCGGAAACTTCATCCATCACACTCACCTGACTGTCCCAAGCATTTTCAATGCTGCCTGCTGGGGTTCTCTATCAGTTGTCCATCTGAGCTGACCTGCATCTCCGCCCACCCACTGATCACACTCCCATGCAGCACCTGTGCCCGCCCAACACGAGGCTCCTCTCACTTTCGATTTGAAAAACATGGTCGTTGTCAAGTTTCTCATAGGGTCCCCCATCCTTTCCCCTCCCCCAGTCACCAATGTCCTTTTCCCCATCACTGTGGACCCCCCTGGCATCACCTTCCACCTCTCCACCATCACCTACCAACCCGAACCCTTGTCATTGCATGATGTCCAGGTGAATGTACATGTTCTCTACTTCCCTGAGGATCCCACCCCCATCCACATTGAGCTCCCCAACCTCCTCCTTCCCACCCCCAGGATCCATGTCTGCCTCTGTGTCCCCACCAACCACCCTCGCCGCCCCTTCTACTGTTACCGACTCACCGTCACCCTCCCACCCTACTGGCTCCCATTGCCCCCCCTCACACTCACCAGTCCCTCCTACCATGCCCACCCTCAGTTTGCTCCCCAGGAGGCAGTCATTGACTCCACAGACCCCTCCCTTGCATGTTCACCTGGACAATATCCCCACTTAATCCTTCCTCCACTCTTACCCCTTCCTCCACCCTTACTCCCTCTTCCCTCCGGATACCTACCCCCCTCCGAACTCGCTCCCTTACACCTTCCTCTCCCCTACACCTACCTCCCCACTTGCAGTGTTCTCCACCGTTACTCCCTCCTCCCTCCGGACACCTTCAAATCCCCCCTCCTGACCTTACCCCTGCTGACACTTTCACCCCCCAGCAACCCCAACCTCACTACCCCCTGTTTCACCTTCCTCTCCCACTCATACCTAGACCTTACTGCCCCCCACCCTTTACTGATCATGTGTAGTAGCCCACGGCCAAGACAGTGAAGTTCTGAAGAAGGCCGGCAACATCAACAGAGACCTCTCACCTTCCGAGAGCTGCTTCATGCTGGAGCCACGTGCATGAGGATCCACCCAGCATGCGATGTACGTGTTCCTGCAGGGTCCGGTAGCTGTAGGCCTCCAGCATCTTCTTCTCCTCGGATGCCCACAATCTGAGCAAGGCCCTAATGGTAAGTCCCGACTTCTATACGTCTCGCTTGTCCAGACGTATTCTAGGCTGGCGTGTTTTCTTGCCAGTATAACGGTAAATAGGACCTATATAGGGGGACGATTCCGGTTGGGCCTTAATTTCCATCCCATTAGCGGGATGCAAGTTATGTTCACACCAGCCTCCGGCGGGATTCATGTTCCGCCATGCCATTGGATGATCCCACGGTGGTTTCACGCTGCCTCTCACATTGTAATCCCCCCTCCCCGCCGCCCCCCAAGGCAACTGGCCGCCAGCCTTATTTGGAAGCTTCACATGGGGAGATAGCAATTCACTGCTGTCTTACGTAAAGGTTTATCTTGTTTCGCCCAGTCCAGGCTATATGATCTAGGGCAGGATTTTTCACTCGGCGTGTGGGCGCGCGCCCGACACGCTCGAGCGTGAAATAGCGTGTGATGATGTTGGACGAGTGTCCCGAAGTCACCGCACATTCGTGTGATATTTCGGTCGTGGGGCGCGCGCGAGATTCGGCAGCGCCGACAATTAAGAGGCCTATTAAGGCCATTAATATTGCAGTTACCGGGGAGTTTTCGTTGCCCGCCCACCGTTACGGTTGGCAGGAGGGCGAATGGGCCAGGTGGCCTTTGCCTTTTTGGGGAAACCTCATCCAAGGGCAGGATGAGGCTTCCGATATTAATTTAAAAAAAGATGAAAATGTTTGGACAGAATTTTTAGCCCCATACGTTTAGGTGACTCATTCTGATGCGTGGACATTTTTTTTGGCATTTTAAAATCTTTACTTATGGCTTTTGGATTCTTCAGCTCCCTAAGGCTCCCTAGTAGGAGAGACTAGGACCCGAGGGCACAGCCTCAGAATAAAGGGAAGACCTTTTAGAACAGAGATGAGGAGAAACTTCTTTAGCCAGAGAGTGGTGAATCTATGGAATTCATTGCCACAGAAGGCTGTGGAGGCCAGGTCATTGAGTGTATTTAAGACCGAGATAGATAGGTTCTTGATTGGTAAGGGGATCAAAGGTTACCGGGAGAAGGCGGGAGAATGGGGTTGAGAAACTTATCAGCCATGATTGAATGGCGGAGCAGACTCGAAGGGCCAAATGGCCTAATTTCTGCTCCTATGTCTTATGGTCTTATGGTCTAAGGCAGCTCTCTGCCTTCAGGGAACTTCCTGTGAGTGCTCCTCCACGCCCGCGCTGACCTCAGCGCTTGCCTTCGTCCCACCCCCACCCTGGCAGCACCGAGCCTTTTAGACCCCCTTTCACACTGGCTGGCCAATTAACGGCCGGCCGGTGTGAAATCACGGTCAGGAGCCAATCGCGAGTGGCGGATGTTAACTGGTCGCTCCCAGGCCCGCCGATCGCGAGCGCCTGCTGAACTAGCACCCTGCCCATAGTGTTATTTTCATACATAGTAACAAAAAAACCCCTAGGCCCGAATTTTTCGGATGGTGGGTTCTCGCTTCCCGCCATCCGAAGAGTTGGTGGGGAACACACCCCCACCGACTCCAGCTGCTTTGCAGCCATTTCATGCTCTAATGAGCGTTAAGAGGCCACAGGTGGGAGTTCATCCCCTCATTCAGAAGGAAGTCCCACCTTTGAGTGCTGCCAGCCAACCAGATTGGCTGGCAACTCTCTAGTCCTTGCAGCAACGGCACTGCAGTGGACAGAAGATGAACTTCAAGAGGATGTCGGAGCCTAAGTCCAAGGACTGGAGGCCCAGGTAAGTTCAAGGTGTCCCAGAGCTGGGAGGGTAGAGAAGGCCTGGGGTGTGCAAAGGAGGCAATCGGGGTCTCAGAGGAGAAGCTGGTGGGGGCGGGGATGGAGGTCTGGAGGCCAACAGACCTTAAGGGGGGGACGCCTGACTTCAGATGGGGGGCTTCTGTTGGAGGCGCCCACCCCCATTTCCTGCCTGAGATGTAACTGCTCTTTTTGGGGCTTCCCCACGGGAGTTCAGTCCTCCCACCAGCCTAAGTACTGAGGCTGGGTGGGAAACGGCCCTTAAGTGGCCAGTAATTGGCTATTAAGGGCCTCAATTGGGGCAAGGGCGGGCTTCCGGCCTGAGGCCTTGCCCGGCCCAGTATAAAATCACAGAGGTTGGGGCGGGCGGGAACCTGAACGGAATTCCGTCCCTCCAATTTCATACCCCCCACCCCCACCCCCGCCCCACTCCCCACCACCTGCCCCCGCCCCCCCAACCCGCCTAAAAACCCACCGGTAGAGGAGTGTAAAATTCTGGCCATAATCCTTAATGAATATTTTCTTCTAGTCACCATGTGTAAGCAACACCATAAACATCAAGGGGAGGATTCACTTTGTTTAGTGTTTCTAGGGAAGATATATGGTGCTGTAAAAGAGCACACTCACTATTTCACACAGGAGGGTAAATGCAGCAAGGCCTTTACACTCAGCTCGAAGCCTCACTGCATTTGCCCTAGGAAATCTCCCTGTGATGTTTATAATGCCACTAATGAGCAAGGGCGATCTCCACCTCCCAGCCCCACCACCACCATCCTGGTTACCAGTGCAGCATGTTTTAACTGCAATTTTCTAAAGTATTAAATTGGTATGGTTGAGATTGCTCAACATTAGCGCAAGACTTGATTTATTTTTTGTGTCTCCCCCGGGTAGACCTGTCTGAATGATAAACATTGGCACAGCGTGTACATTTTGCCTCAGAACAAACAAAACTGCTTTCAGAACAGAGGATATATTTAATGTTGGCTCAAAGCTGCAGGCGAAGATGTGTGAAAATACTACTAGCGCAGAATCCTTGCAAAACAGTTTCATCAACAAAAGCTTGCTAAATTGTGAAGGATGAAGATAAATAGGCACTGATTTTGGTTCTTCATGAAGTTTCGATTTCTTAGCTGAGGATTTTAATTTTTGAAATTGCTGCACAGCTTAAATTCTCCATCTTCCAATATTACTGTGAGGTGAAGGTGAGGACTCGTTTTTAGCCAATAGTTTTCTCTTTTTACCTATCAGTTCACGACCGATGGGATGGTCGCCTGGGGTCTACCTGCCTTTTCCTGTCACATTCCCTGGCAACAGCGGGGAATCTTGCTTTTCCAGACTACTCCATGCTTCCTTTCCACTCTGCTATTCTATGGTAACCATTTATAACAACATGCATTTATATAGCGCCTTTAACATAGTAAAGCGTCCCAAGGCACTTCACAGGAGTGTTATCAAACAAACTTTGACACCTAGGCAAATAAGGATATATTAGGGCAGATGATCAAAAGCTCGGTCAGAGAGGCAGGATTTGAGGAGCATATTATAGGAGGAAAGAGAGGCCGATAGTCGGAGAGGCTTAGGCAAAGAATTGCAGAGCTTTGGGTCTTGGCATCTGAAGGCACAGGCGATGGAGCAATAAAAACCAGGGATGTGCAAGAAGTCAGAATTGAAAAAATGTAGAAACCTTGGCTGGTTGTAGGGGCTGGAGGAGATTACAGAGATAGGAAGGGGTGAGGCCATGCAGAGATCGGAAGAGAAAGTTGGGAGTTTTAAAATCAAGGCGTTTTGTCACGGGGAACCAATGAAGGACAGTGAGTACAGGGCACTGGATGAACAAGATCAGTGTTTCGGATGACCTTAAGTTTGTGGAGGTTGGAAGATGGGATGCTAGTTAGGAGTGTGGTGAAATAGTCAAGTCTGTAAGTAACAAAGGCATTGAGATTTTCAGCAGCAGATGAGCTGAGGCAGGGTGGAGCCAGAGGTAGAAGTAGACTGTCTTAGTGATGGCACAATCATGCTGCTGGAAGCTCATCTTGGGGTCAGATACATTTCCAAGGTTGAGAACAGTCTGGTTCAGCCTCAGACAATGGCTCGGGGGGTGGGGGGGAGAGGAAATGGAGTTGGTGGCCGGAGGATGGAGTTTGTGATGGGGATCAAAGGTACTGGCTTTTACATCTCCTTTTGATTCATCTGTTGTTTCTTTCTCTGTCCCATTATCACCCTACCCTCCTTTGCCTTACACCACCATTCCTTTCTTATTGTATCACCAGCTATCACAGGCTTTTCCCTTTCCTTCTAAACCTTGCCCCCTTTTTCTCTGGCCCTGCAACTGCTTAAATGCTTTTCATCTCTAACGTCTTCCGGTTTTAATGAACAGACATTGGAGCTGAAATTTTGGAGGAATTTTAAACCCCCACGACAGGTAAAAAAGAATGGGCAGCAGGCGTTGGGGTTGGGGGAGGAGGTTAAAATTTCAAAAGTCTGAAAATCAACTCCAATTTGCCTCCACCTTGCCCAATTGCAGTTTTAACAAAGGTGGGTTTGAGTGTGTGTGAGACACTCCTTGGGAGAGGAAGGTCACTGATTATAACATCTACTTGTGGCTCCTTTTATTTCAGCATACTTTGAATTTAATATTTCCTGCATGTACTTCCTGGGGTCCAGGAAAATCACCATTAAAAGAGTGGAGAGATTTACTGGCATTTCACGGGGCTAGTTAAAGGTCAGGAGTCCCAAGATTAATAAAGGCACGGCTGCTTTCTCAGTTCCCGCTGGGGAAGGGTTTGCTGACAATATTTGTTGCAAGAGACTTATTTATACCGTTTGGACATCTTCACACTCAGAACGTCAGGATAGCCAGCCACATGGCTGCTTTAGATTGGACTTTGGACAAGGAAGGCAATCAGCATTAGCAGCAGCAAGGGAATTGCAGGTGGGTAACAGAGAAGGGAGCAACGGAGGGCTCAAGACCGCAAGGTGGGTTACCCACATAACAGGATGCACAGGCAGATGCTCAGCTTCCTTTAATCCTCAGGTGAATAGTGCCCCTGGAGGCTGAGATTGCCATGTCAGGTGGTTGAGAACATGTGCAAAAGAAGATTTACTCCCTTCTGAACTTGGCTACATGTTACCAGTGCCTGTCAAAGTCACCACTCTCAAAGACCTGAATGTTTTTGCCTCTGATTCCTTCCAGAGCACTAGTGCATGGAAATAACTAGGCCTAGTTGTAAAATAAACATTGTGTTGGAGAAATATCCATAAACCTAAGGAAACTTGGTTTGCTCTTTGTTGTCTGGCAATCCAAGCATCTGATCATGCCTTTCTTAAAACAAACTTCTGATTTTTCTAATGTTTTTCTCATGCCTGTTGCATCCTGGTAATTTGGCAGTACTGTTTTTGAGACTCTCCCAGTCTAGGGAATATAAAGTTTCCTGTTTCCCTACTGTCGGGGGGAGGGGGGTGAGGAGGGGGGTGGTTAGTTAGCTCAATTGGCTAGATGGCAAAAGTATATTGCAGAATGATGCCAAAAGCATGGATTCAATCCCCCTGTGCAGGCAGTGGTTGTTCACAGAGGCCTGCCTGCTCACCATGCCCCATGCTTCAGGCTGGTGCCCCTCAAGCTATATACCCAATTGTGTCTCGCTAATGGAGAGAGATGCCTTTGAGGAGAGTCCTTTGTGGATCAAGGCTGATTACCTGTTTCATGACAGAAATATCATGTCCTGCGATGTTCCAACAAAGAGTCATCAGCCCAGAAGTTGGGCCCAGGCCCATCAAGGATACACAAGTAATGCTTCATCCACATAAAGTTGCTGCAGCGGCTTATGTGGAGGCCTACTTTTAACCTCTGAACTAACCTTATTTTTTACACTTGATAACGCTACCTTGGCAATGTCCAGCAATTGTGCCCAATAGCTGACACGGTTGTACATTTAGTGTTCCATATTTAAAATGCTAGGTTTATTCATTTTAAATATATATATAGGTATATATATTGTGGGAGGTCTGATGGCACAATGGGTAACTTTGCTATCTCTGAGCCAGAAGCTCCAGGTTCGAGTACCACCCCATAAATTGATGGCCACACAGGGTGCATTCATAATGTGTCCAAAACAGGTTGATTATCAACCTGCAAATCCTTTCAATTTGCCTATGACAGGCGGAAAGAGCAGGAGAGTCTCATGGTCAGTCGTTTACAGAGGTCAATGGCAAACTACTGCAGTACCTTGCCAAGCATAAGTGTGGATCAATACAGAAGTCCATGGTCGTCCTTGTGCTTTCAGGGCATGTACCTGAAGAGAGAGACATATTGCTGAAAAAAGAGACAATTTTTGTTAAAGACTTTTGTCTGGCACTCATCAGGACAATTCGCAAGTAAATACCAATGTCAGGCAAAACAACAACTTTACACTAAATGAGAAGAGAGTGCTGATTGGATGGCAAGTGGACTCTTATTGATAGAGGTGTTGCCATGGAGAATGCACCAATTGATGGTGACTGACAGTTAACTGCCAAGCATTGTTTGACATTTAAACCAGGCAGCTTGACTCTGATTGGTCAAGTCATTGCCCTGGGGAATGAACTAGTGAATCGCTGTCACTTATTTTGTTTAGCTGAAACAGGTGCAATGTGTGTACATGTTCTCTCTGTCTGCAAGGAGCAGGACCCTGTGTATTTATATGTGTAACTTCCAGCACATGCAAATGTGCCACGCTGCAAGTCGACTGACAAGTTTAAATTGGTTTTCAGTATAATTCTTAGAGGTTAAACTGTTTATACTTCAGTGCAAGTATTACAAACAAGGTAGATGAGTTAAGGGCACAGGTAGACACATGGCAGCAGGATGTCATTGCTATAACGGAGACCTGGCTAAAGGAGGGACAAAACTGGCAGCTTAATATCCCTAATTATAGAGTCTTCAGACACGATAGAGTAGGGGATAAAAAAGGAGGGGGGTAGCACAAATGGTTAAAGAATCAATTCCAGTTGTGAGAAGGGATGATATACTAAACGGGTCAACAAACGAGGCTTTATGGATTGAGCTTAGAAATAAAAAAGGGACAGTCACACTACTGGGAATATACTACAGACCCCCAAATAGTGAAAGGGAAATAGAAGAACAAATATGTAGGCAAATTTCTGCTTGTAAGAACAAGAGGGCAATAATAGTAGGTGACTTCAACTCTCCTAATATCAACTGCGATTCATACAATATAAGGGGCACTGAGGGAGAAAAATTCATGCAGTGTGTCCAGGAAATTTTTTTAAATCAATTAGTGACAGACCCAATGAGAGGAGATTAAATTCTAGACCTAGCCTTGGGGAATGAAGACGGGCAAGTGGGTGAAGTGACAGTTGGTGGCCATATCGGGGACAGTGATCGCAATTCAGTTAGATTTAGCATTACCATGGAAAAGGACAGAGATAAGACAGGAGTATAAGTCTCGAACTGGGGGAAGGCAAATTTGGCTGAGGTGGACTGGTCAGCGCTGCTGGAAGATAAAACAGTGGAAAACCAGTGGGAAGCACTAAAAAGCAAGATCCTAATTGTACAAAGTAGACATGTCCCCTACAAAAATAAGAGTGGTACTGCCAAATCTAGACTTCCCTGGTTGTCTAGAGGGATACAGGGGAAGATCAAACAAAAAAAGAAAGCATACGATAGGCACAAAGAACTAAGCACTGGAGATAGCCGAGACAAATATAGGAAGTGCAGGGACGACGTAAAAAAGGAAATAAGGAAATCAAAGAGAGGGCATGAAAAAAGATTAGCAAGTAAAGTTAAAGATAACCCAAAGATGTTTTACCAATATATTAATGCTAAAAGGTTAGTTAAGGAAAAAGTGGGACCTATCAGAGATGAAGATGGAAACTTGTGTGTAGATGCAGAGGCTGTGAGAAGGGTTTTGAATGAATATTTTGTCTCCGTGTTTACAAAGGAAAGGGAGGATGTAGATATAGTAGTGCAGGAGGAACACTGCGAGATATTGGATGGAATAGTCATAAAGAGAGAGGAAGCACTCGAAGGGTTGAAATCCTTGAATGTTGATAAGTCACCAGGGCCAGATGGATTGTTTCCGAGGCTGCTGAAGGAAGTCAGGGAGGAGATAGCAGATGCTCTGAGGATGATTTTCCAATCTTACGAGATACAGGGGAGGTACTGGAGGACTGGAAAAATGCAAACGTGGTTCCATTGTTTAAAAAGGGATCAAAGGAAATGCCAAACAATTATAGGCCAGTTAGTCTTACATCGGTGGTTAGCAAATTAGTAGAATCAATCCTGAGAGATAGGATTAACTGTCATGTGGAAAGGCATGGACTAGTCAGGGATAGTCAGCATGGATTTGTTAAAGGAAGGTCTTGCCTCACAAATTTGATTGAATTCTTTGAGGAAGTGACAAGAAGGGTTGATGAAGGTAATGCAGTGGATGTTGTGTACATGGATTTTAGCAATGCATTTGACAAGGTCCCACATGGCAGATTGGTCAGGAAAGTAAAAGCCCATGGGATTCAGGGTAATGTGGCAAACTGGATAAAAGGTTGGCTTTGTAACAAGAAACAAAGGATAATGGTCAATGGATGCCCTTGCGAATGGAAATTTGTCTCAAGTGGTATTCCACAGGACTTGGTGTTGGGACCCTTGCTGTTTGTGTTATATATTAATGATTTGGATGTGAACGTGGGGGGCACGATTGGGAAATTTGCAGATGACATGAAGATTGGCCGAGTAGTGGATAGTGTAGAGGATAGCCATAATCTCCAAAACGATATAGATGGGTTGGTGGAGTGGGCGGTAAAGTGGCAGATTGATTTTAACATAGAGAAGTGTGAGGTCATACATTTAGGGAGGTCAAACAGTTACAGGGATTACACAATAAATGGGAATATAATAAGAGGGGTAGATGAAGTGAGAGATCTTGGCGTACAAGTACACAGGTCCCTGAAGGCAGCAGTTCAAGTAGACAAGGTTGTAAAAAAGGCATATGGAATGTTCTCCTTCATTGGCAGAGGTACAGAATATAAAAGTGAGGATGTAATGTTGGAATTGTATAAAACACTGGTGAGGCCACAACTGGAGTATTATGTTACAGGAAGGTTGTAATAGCTCTGGAGAGAGTGCAGAGGAGGTTTACAAGAATGTTGCCAGGGTTAGAAAAGTGTAGCTACGAGGAGAGATTGGATAGGTTGGGGTTATTTTCCTTAGAACAAAGAAGGCTGAGAGGTGACTTGATTGAGGTGTTCAAAATTATGAGGGGAATAGATACAGTGGACAGGCAGAGGCTGCGAAGAGCCACCTGTTCCCCAGCCATTGTGCGTATTAGGAAAACGTTACTTAACAAAATGAGTGAGGGGCCTAATGTGGGCCGCTCCATCCCTGGTCTGGGACCTCTCCCTGCTATTGTGCACCGGCTTCACTTGCATGAAAACAGGTGGAGAGATTGTGAGCAGGACACATGGCACAGTGCAGAATGATTGTGTGGTGAGCGGAGCCATGGACGGGATGAGGACACAAGCTCCAGAGGTTATGAGCCTGATGGAGATGTGAGGGTGTGTGTGTGATTAGTGGTGTTCGTCGAGGTATGAGATCCCTGTGGATGTGTGATAGGTTGTGAGTGTGTGAGTTGAGAGTGATGAGAAGAGTGCCTTCCCCTGGTGAACAGATGAGACCATTCATCCTCTTCCTGCACTAGATGGCTGTCTTCTTTTGCAGGGCATTGGCGCTGGCCACCGCTACCACTGCCTCCCGTGCTGGATTGGTGACCATGCTTGCTGGCCTTCGCTCAGAATAGGGGTAGAGGACATTGTGGTGGGACTCCACTGTGTCTGGGAGACACTTTAGCGAGGTGTCCCTAAAATTGGGGGGCAACATGTTCCCTCCCTTTGGCAGCCATCATTTCCCAGCAGCTTCCTATCCCTCTTTTTTCCTTCATTCACAGGATGTGGGGTTCGCTGGCTGGACCAGCATTTATTACCCATCCCTAGTTGCCCTTGAGAAGGTGGTGGTGAGCTGCCTTCTTGGTGTAGGTATACCCACAGTGTGTTAGGGAGGGACTTCCAGGATTTTGACCCAATGACAGTGAAGGAACGACGATATATTTCCAAGTCAGGATGGTGAGTGGCTTAGAGGGAGCTTCTTTTTTTGCAGGGGCAGCCTTTAAATATGGCACGCACTTTATTGAAGAACTGAGGTGACGGCAGGTTGGGTGGATCAGAGGATGCCCCTGCAAGCGACCCAGCGTGTTTCCCGGGAATGCATAATTAAAGAGGCAGGAATGGGATGATATGGCGTGAAAACCCACCATTGTGGCCAGTGGGTAAAATGTTCTTTATTATGCCCACTCCTGCACCTAGTGTAAAGCTGGGACAATTCTGCCCTGTGTTTTGAATTTTGCAAGTGCAGGCTGGTTGGGTACAGTCTATACTTTGCCGGTTGCAAACAGCTGAAGGGGCATGCCCTCTGATACAATCTGCCAGTCTTTAGGACGTATGGCCTACATACCTAGCATCACACTGGCACTGAAATTCATACACCACATTACTCATTTGTACGATAGGCAGGAGGTCTTTTTTGGCTTGACTGCAGCATCCTGTTAGTGGTGAACACCACTCATGTTGCTACTGCATAGTAGCAGCGTGAAACAGCTAGCTTCACCTGTTGTTCAAATTTTTCCGATATGTGGAGGGTACGTTTGCTATATTTAAATCCACAGCTGCATGTAATAATTTCCTTGCCTGCTTCAATGGGCTCCATCCTGCACTCAAATTCACCTATGAAATGGAGCAGTCAAATGAACTCCCCTTCCTTCATGTACTAGTTGAGAAATCTGCCACTGGGTTCTCTACCACAGTCTACCACAAGCCTACCTTCACTGGTCAATACACACATTGGGGCTCTTACAGTTCCACGCACTATAAGATTGGCCTTATCAGCAACCTCATAAATAAGGTCTGAACCCTTTGTTCACCATTCAAACTTGATGCTGAAATAGGGTGCATCCAAGACATCCTGAGGGATAGTGACTACCCTGATCTGATCATTTCACGCCTTATTTCACACAAACTCATCAACAGGCCCAAGGCCATCATTTTTGACCCTGAAAAGTGCCCAGTCTACCTCAGATTACCCTGGCAGGGCAAGGTACCTCAAAAATTTGAGCAACAGGTGAAGCTAGCTGTTTCAAGCTGCTACTATGCAGCAGCAACATGAATGGTATTCGCCACTAACAGGATGCTGCTGTCAAGTCAAAAAGACATTCTGCCTATCACACAAATAAGTAATGTGGTATATGAATTTCAGTGCCAGTGTGATGCTAGGTATGTAGACCGTATGTCCCAAAGACTGGTGGATCGTATCAAACAGTATGTCCCTCCTGCTGTTCACAATGGGCAAGGTACGGTCCGCACCCAACCAGCCTGTGCTCGCAAAACTCAAAACACAGTGTCCAACATTAGATGAGATTCCGCGATTGGCCAACATTTGCTAAATAATCCTCAATGTGCTAAGAATTACGCTGACAACCAATTTAAGATTGTCAGTCGGGCTCGCAGTGTGGGCACATTTGTGTGTGCTGGAAGCTACATATATTAACACACAGGGTCTTGTTCTTTGCAGAACTTGTACACACTGCACCTGTTTCAGTAAACAAAGTAAGTGACAGCCATTCGCTGGTTCATTCCCCAGGGCAATACCTTGACCAATCAAAGTTAAGCTGTCTGGTTTAATTTTAGAACAATGCTTGGCAGTTAACTGTCAGTCATTTTCAACTGGTGCACTGTCTATAGCAATGCCTCTACCAATCAGAGTCCACTTGCCAACCTATCAGCACTCTCTTCTCATACAGTATAAATGTGTTGTTTCTCCTGACATTGGTATATTCTTGCGGCTTGTCCTGATGAGTACAAGACAAAAAGCTTTGACAAAAAATGTTTATTTTTTCAGCAATACTCAAGTTCTTTACCACTACAGGTTAAGAGTGATATATAGTATGCTGCAACAACTTTGATTTATATATAATGCCTTTAATGTAAAATATGTCCCAAGGCACTTTACAGGAGCATTATAAAACAAAATATGACACCAAAATACATAAGGAGATCTTAGATAAGATAACAAACCAAAAGAGGTTAGGGAATGAATTTCAGACACCTAGGCCACTGAAAGCATGGTCACTAATGGTGCAGTTATTAAGATCTGAGATCGTTAACTGCAATGAACAAAGTTAAGGAAAGGTGATGTTGTCCAGGGGATTTGGCAAAAAAAATCTTGAAAAAAAATCTTTTAAATGCAATACAAGATGGTATACAGTGGTTTGGAATAATTTTTTTAACCTTGTGATGTGGCATCTTTCTCTTCTCTGACTTAAACTGCTCTGGGCCCACAATCCCAATGAGTGTGACTCCATAACACAAAATTATTGGGGCAATGTATCAACACAATTTTTCCAGTCTTAGTTTATGTTTTATCTACTTGGAAGTGATGGATGTTTAAAGGTTCGTAGAGGTACACGAAATGTCACCTAGGTTATGTGCAGAATGGCCTGCTATATAATAAATCCTTTTTTTTTAGATTATGAGTACAACATATCTTGGAGTAGGAGATAATAGAAAACAGACCAAAATAATAATATGGAAAGTTCATAGAGCCACTAATGTACCATGTTTACAGCCATGTGTACCATCTGCATTGCAAATGTCCTTCCCTAGCACAGATAAGCTGATCCATTTGGACAGAGAACAAACTGAACCAAACATGTTTTATATATCACTGCTTTTCTTTCACAGTTAATAAAACAGAATTTGTTTTTCTGCTTAGTGCTCTAAAGCATGCGCAACATTTAATGTAACATTATTTAAATACTTTATTCGCATTTGCTGAGTGCTTGCTTCTGGCTCGTGCCTCCAACTGTTGCAAACCTCAAGATTAATTGTTTTGTAAAGTGTCAAAACCCTTCCCATTGTTTTCCAGATAATTTGAAACTACTTTGATACTTGTGTAGGCATTTCCTCATCTAACTTTTGACCAGAAAAGATTTTTTTCTTCCCTTCCTTTATGTAATTTATCAGTGCATTTGCTAAGGACTCTGTTTGGGAGTTCCTTAATAATAATAGAAATATTTATGCCAGTTTTATCCGATGCTGCAGTATTTTTTGTGTTGTCATATATATTGCATATGGTCGCTTCAAACTAATGTAATTGGACCGATTGTAGATGTTCTGTACTTCCCGGGACAGATTTCCAAGTGGAACTCACAATTAAAACAAAGACTCTGATTTTAACTCAGGGCCAGTTTTCAGCAGGTGTGTTTTGGTGTCAGCTGCTGCAGCCAAGAACAGGGCTGGGATATTTTAACTCCAGGGCCTCATTAAAGCCTTACCAGAGGGTTGCCCGCCCAATTCAGTGATCCTCCACCAAATGGACGCACTTCTGGAGTGGGTCAGCCAGGTCCAGATTTCAAGTGTGAATGTATCTCATTAAAGTAAGGTTGCATTACCTTCTGAAAGAATTTGCTGTTGGAGTTGTTGTACAGGAAACTGAGACAACATGGGTCACAGACAAGCCGTATGTTCTCTTAGGTCTCCTGGAGGACTTGCAGGGAGCGATCAGGGTGAAAAGGGAGATTCTTTATCCCAGTCAGGCTGTTAGCTAGAGGAACACCCCTGCAAGCACTTCCCTGAGATCTGGAGACAATTCATTAGTGATTCAATTTACTGACAAGATAATTGTGAGATTATTTAGTGAGTGCTGTGAGCACACAGGTGAGAAAAGTTGAGTACAGCTCTTCATTTCTCCAGCTCTCTTGACAACACATGGCAACAGTCTTTTCCCCCTCCTTGACCACTCTCAACAATTCCCTCCCCTTCATCACGCCCTTCACTCGCAACAGAAGGCTAGCCTCTTCCTTGCTTCCTTTACAGCATCCACTCACACCATTCAGCTTTCCAACTTTGCAAACTTCTTTTTGGCTTCTTCTTCACTTAACATTCCACATTACTTCAATTCCTATTTAGCTGCTCCCTATCCTTATTGTCCATCGTTTCTGAGCCCTCTCATCATCTGTACAACATGCAGCCGCCCCACACATCTACACTCAGACCTTGTATTACCTGCTACCAAAAAGGTACATTTTTGAGATTTTCTGATCTAAATGTGGAGCTAGGGGAAGTAGGGATAGGCCCATTTATTTGAGAAAAAAACAAAAAACTACTGTGGATGCTGGAAATCCAAAACAAAAACAGAATTATCTGGAAAAGCTCAGCAGGTCTGGCAGCATCGGCGGAGAAGAAAAGAGTTGACGTTTCGGACTCGAAACGTCAACTCTTTTCTTCTCCGCCGATGCTGCCAGACCTGCTGAGTTTTTCCAGGTAATTCCATTTATCTGAGGGCTGCTGTGATGCTAGCAGTGTCTATTTTCTTAAGCAATCATCCCACTTTGTATAATTTGAGAATTCATTGTAATAATATATGATTTAACAGTAGATTGCAGATCTTTCTGCTTCGGTATTTTATGTGAGCTATACTTAATACAGACAGTAGCTTTAGCCTGGTCTAACAGTCTGGTATTTTCTGCTCTCTGAGGTTTCAGGAGAAGATGGTGGAGATTCCACACAACGATCCAGTCGGTGGATCTGAGCTATGCTAATCCAACACCGGAGTGAATAAAGTCACAGGGTTTAACTCGCAGGAGATGCTCATGGAAAATCGTCAAGCTGTAAAAGCTAGAAAGAAGCATTAAGGCCAAACTGCAATAGGATCAAGGCCTTTCTGGGCTACGAATCCACAAGCACAAGTTTTCCCCCCATAACTTGGCCAAATGGCCATTATTCATGTGTGAATTTTGACAGCGAGTGTCAGCAAGCAAGTGCCCTACAGATTAATTACTAAGTCTGAGTGCTCTCACACACTAAGGCTGGAGAACAGGTGGCTGGCAGGCAGAGGCTGCGAAGAGCCACCTGTTCCCCAGCCATTGTGCGTGTTCAGAAAAGGTGACTTAACATTGGGAGATTAGGACAGAAGCATTTTCCATCAAGTATCAATTAAGGGAAATAATGATATTAAGTATTTTTGTTTCTACCACTCTATACAGATTACTAACGCAGTTTTTCTAAACTTACATCTAAAAATGTAATGGAATACTTTCTAACTTTGTTTACAAAACCAATCGACGTGAAGTGAATTTCACCGCAGTGGCTTTTTTGGTCCTTTGCCATGATTGTGTCAATGGGACTATTGTTCCCAAAATTTTAAGGTGGACAAAACACAGCTCAACCAGTTGAGTCAGACACATGCCCATTGCCAAGGACAGAGGAGACACTAGCATTAGCAAACAGACAGCTTCGGATTTGTTACTCTGTTGTATTTTTAGGAAGCCAAAAAATTCATGCTGTCACATAAGTGGTGACTTTATACCAAATGTCAGGTTCCAGACTCACAGCCTAGCTGCTGCACAAACTGTTATCTTGCTGGCAGCCAACAGCCTGTACTGGTGTGTTAAAAGTGACAGAGAATTAAAGATCTGGCTAGCATGTGGTAATTAAGCTGCTATATAGGCAACACCCGTGAAAACCTTACCAAACACAAGAAAGAAATTTTATTCTTGGAATCAAAATATATTTGTGACTGATTCATAGGTTGCGAAGGACTGATTCATGGTTAGATGAGCAAGCAATGCCTTCTTTTCATTTTGTAATATATTTCTGGTATTTATTAATTCTCCAGTCCTCCAGTGTACAATAAAGACAGGGACTGTTTATCATTTCAATATTTTGGCTTGGTTTCTTCTCTGATTCAAATAGTGTCCAAGTGTTTCCAGTACATTGCTGATGTGGTTGTTATAGAAATCATTTATTTTGGAATCACATGGTGCTTTAGAGTTGATCAACATGAGAACCTTCGGTTGAGGTCAACACACCTTTTACAGATTGGCAGGTTTTACCCAGTCCTCCAAGGATCTAACCTTGGTCCCCTTCTTTACCTCATCTCCATGCTGCCCCTTGGTGACACCATACAAAGACATGGGCCTGAATTTTAGACTTGTCAGGCCAGTGCGATCGGCGGGACCCGAAGTGGATGTGAAATCCGCTCCCGCCCGCGATGGGCTCCCAACAACAATTTTATGGTGGCTGGCCAAGTAACTGCCGGCCAGCGTGAAACGTGTGCTGAGAAAGGCTCAGTGCTGCCTGGGGTGGAGGGTGACAGGGGCTGGTTTGAAAGGAGCTCCCCGAAGGCTGTTAATCATTGTGGAACTGCTTCAGGTTGCTGCTGAGATTTTCCAAGGGCCAGGCTATGGTTTTGAGATCGTGTGCTGTGAATTGTGGCTGGAATATGTCTCCTGCACCCAGAACCCATGCCAGGCGAGATGGCAATGGCCGGAGTCAGTCGGCCATCCTGCTTTTCAGATAAGTGCCTGCGGGTTCTACTGGAGGCTGTGAGTGCACGACGGGAGATATTGCTGCTGCGAGGCAGCAAGAGGAGGCCACCACATTTAACCAAGAAGGCATGGATGGTGGTGGCAACTCTGCTGAGTGTACATGATGTAGCCTGAAGGACCAAGATACAATGCAGGAAGAGGTCCAATGACCTTCTTTGCTCTGTCATAGTGAGTATGGATTCCAGGTGTAACCGTGGAGAGATATGTTTGTGGGTGGCAGCACTTGTTGGGACTCATGGGTGTGAAATCCTAAAGTTAAATTGCATGTGATCAGACTGGATGGCTGGCATGTATGTAAGGGTGAGGTGCTGCAATGTGATGGGCACCTGAACCTGCATCTTTTGGGTGGGGTTGCTGGTATGTTCTGGCATGTAGAAGGGGGACTGATGAAAGCACTTTTGTCCTTACAGGAGAAAAGGAGTCACCATAAGACCATAAGACATAGGAGCAGAAATTAGGCCATTCGGCCCATCGAGTCTGCTCCGCCATTCAATCATGGCTGATAAGTTTCTCAACCCCATTCTCCCGCCTTCTCCCCATAACCTTTGATCCCCTTACCAATCAAGAACCTATCTATCTCGGTCTTAAATACACTCAATGACCTGGCCTCCACAGCCTTCTGTGGCAATGAATTCCATAGATTCACCACTCTCTGGCTAAAGTAGTTTCTCCTCATCTCTGTTCTAAAAGGTCTTCCCTTTACTCTGAGGCTGTGCCTTCAGGTCCTAGTCTCTCCTACTAATGGAAACATCTTCCGCACGTCCACTCTATCCAGGCCTTTCAGTATTCTGTAAGTTTCAATCAGAACCCCCCTCATCCTTCTAAACTCCATCAAGTATAGACCCAGAGTCCTCAAACGTTCCTCATATGTTAAGCCTTTCATTCCTGGGATCGTTCTCGTGAACCTCCTCTGGACCCTCTCCAGGGCCAGAACATCCTTCCTGAGATACGGGGCCCAAAATTGCTCACAATATTCTAAATGTGGTCTGACCAGAGCCTTATAAAGCCTCAGCAGCACATCCCTGCTTTTATATTCTAGTCCTCTCGAAATAAATGCCAACATTGCATTTGCCTTCCTAACTACTGACTCAACCTGCAAGTTAACCTTAAGAGAATCCTGGACTAGGACTCCCAAGTCCCTTTGCACTCCAGATTTCTGAATTCTCTCCCCATTTAGAAAATAGTCTATGCCTCTATTCTTCCTACCAAAGTGCATGACCTCACACTTCCCCACATTGTATTCCATCTGCCACTTCTTTACCCATTCTCCTAAACTGTCCAAATCCTTCTGCAGCCTCCCCACCTCCTCAATACTATCTGTCCCTCCACCTATCTTTGTATCATCTGCAAACGTAGCCAAGATACCCTCAGTTCGTTCATCTAGATCATTAATGTATAAAGTGAAAAGTTGTGGTCCCAACACTGACCCCTGCAGAACTCCACTAGTCACCAGCCGCCATCCTGAGAAGGACCGCCTTATGTCACAATGCACAGGAGCGAGGACGAACAGGTGGTGGCGTCCCCAATCTGCTGACACTAAGTCAGGTGGAGGAGCAGATCCTGGACATGGTGTGTGAATGTGGAGCCAGGTCCATTTGTCGTGGAGGAGGGTAAGAGTCCAGTGGACAAGGAAGTAATTGGTGGAGGGTATGAGAGAGGTAGGGCAGTGGTTGTAAGACTGACTTGTGAAATCCATTGATCATCCATTCAGAAACCTTTGCTGAGCCAGATGTCCATTCTGAGAAGCAACCAGACTGCATGCACTCTGAGTTCTTAATGCTGCTCGAGACTTACATATGTTTTCCCTCTCTTAGATGTAACATCCTTAAGATTTCAGAAGGACCCTGAGGACCCTCCCTTGACATCAGAGGATGACCTGCAGCTGGATGCACCCATGTCGCATCCTTCTTCTGCACCATGCACCAGCACAGATACAGGCATATCAGTGGGCATAAGCATTTTGGAGCAGTTGTCTTTGCACATTGGGGAAGGCATGTCACACTCACTCTTGGAGGAGCTGGCAGAGGCAGATAGTCCCCAGGGCACCGACGATCAGAGGATTACTGGAGACCAGGACAATGCTGAGCCCCAGGCAGATGATGACCCTCTGGGGTCATCTTTTAGGCAGCAAATGCTGGATGTCCAGCAGGATGCACGTGGAGATCCGGCAGAGATTCCTGAGAGTCTGCATGCCTTGGTCTCTGTATTGGAGGCGTCCATGTGGAACTTGAGCACTGCATTGGCCCAGAGCTCTGAATGCACAGCCTCGTCCATGGAGAGAGTGATGACTCTCATGAAGCGGCAGCTCCAGGAACTCAATCAGGGGTTTCTGGGGTTGCGTTCAGACCTGTGAGCCCACACACTGGCAGTGACCCCAGCACTTAGTGACTCCGCTGGTGTCCTGTCCATCTCTGGGACGTTCAACAAACCTCACGCAGAAAGCCTCTGCAAATGTTTAACCCTCCTAGAATTATCCAGATCAACCAAAATATCCCAAGAACGATCTATAATCCATCAAAAGGCAACTAACTACAAAACTCCTAACTCCTCACCTCTCCAAGATCTTCTGGGCCTTTTATCTCACCCTGGATGTAGAATGAGTGAAAAACGTGAAGGCCGCCTTGCCAGTTGGCCCATGCACCAAGTGTAAAAGCGTGCGGGCCACTCAAAATCATAGTGAATTAGGCTTTGATAGCCTTAATTGGCTCCTTAATTGTTGGCGGGTGTGCTTCCAATTTCTGCACTTGGCCGCTAGCTGAAATATTGCGAGGCAGTGCGATGACGTTGGGAAGCCCTCCCAATGTTATCATGCCTCATTTTGCGAAGCGTCAGGCCTGCCGTGTCCGCAAGGCAAAGGTAAAATACAGGCTTCAGCTTTGTGATCAGCTTCGTGATGCACAGTGACAAATTAGGCCTCAGCTGATTGGCCTTCACAGCCACTAGTAAAGGTACACCAAATGCAAACACCACCCCCCCCGCCCCCAACCCCCCCCCCCCACCCCCACCACCCACCTAATTTGATTGTTTGCTACGTGTCCATCATCTCTCGTAGGTGGAAGGATGCCAGGGCTACACAGTGACAGCACCCTACTTTACCTTAGCACCATCTCTCTCTATCCCTCCACTGCCTCTGGGTTGTTTACTTGTGGGTGAGTTGCAATTTTAACTTATCATCCTTGTTTTTAAATTCAGTACAGAACCAACCAAATTAAGGTCATTGCAAGAGGGAATGACTCAGTAAAGTACGCTAAAATGATGTCACACTATTGGCAACAGATTGTGAGAGAAACATCTATTTAACTTACCACAGTGACATTGCTAGCTGGTTTCAAGACAGAAAGCAGAGAGTGAGAGTAAAGGGTGGTCATTCAGAATGGCAGAAGGTGGGAAGTGGTGTTCTACAAGGTTCAATGTTGGGACCACTGATGTTCACAATTCGCATGAGCAATTTGGACTTTGGAACCAAAAACACAATTTTGAAATTTGTGGGTGACATCCTCGGACAGTGCTTTTCCCCTCCTGCCCTCAGCGGGTGTCATGTCAGGTGAGAGCGGAAAAGATTGCAAGATGAAAAAAATCAGTTTACGTCGGCGGGAAAACAGGGTCCTGTCATCCGCTCTGGACTTTAATGGCAGAGTGCGTTTCTCAGTACGCACAATGTTGGGAAGGCCATTTGAATACATTTAAATGTTATGAATACTCATTATAAAGCCTGCTTGCTGGTATCATCCTCCCACGCTGGATCAAGAGGTAATGTGGGCGTCTAAATAGGCTGATGTGTTTCACAATGGTGTATAAGCACCTGGTGACCAGCACTTCACTCGTGACTTTGAGGTTTGTTCGCCTACCTTTCATTGCGAAGCGCTCGCGGCACTTTGACTCAGCACCAGGCAGCACACATCTCTCTCAGCGGGGTACCACAGACAAGACTTCACCTACCAGACCAGTGGTAAGGTGGTTGTTCTGTGGGATGGGCCGCAGGGAAAGGCCTCCCCTGAGAAGGGGGCAAAAGTGGCAAAGGATGCACCACCAGCATGTGACTAAGGGGGTACGGGTTGGAAATGTCCTCTGGGCCATAATGGGGAAGAGTGTCTTAGAGAGGGACATAAGCGAATTGGGGCCAGAATTGGAAGACGGCAGAGTGACGAGGCACTTAACTTTACAGTGCTGACCTTGCAAAGACTGTCCCTGTCCTAGACAGGGGAGGGGGAGGGCATGTAAGTAAACTGTCATTCGTGCCCAGCATGTTGTGCACAGAGCATAGATGTTGTAACGGGCACCTCAGTCCGGCGAGTTTTTGGTTGAGTAATGGGCCGTGATTGGCGCACTCACGGTCAGGGTAGGCTGTAGATGGTTAAAAGTCATTGTCGGGCCATTCGAGGGTTTTATGACAGGGAGGGGGTGGGTTTAGAAGCTCACTGTGCAATTGGGCTCAAGAAGGGGTGGGCTAATCTGCCAATGGGGCATAGGCACATCTGCTTTAATGCATTCAGGGGCTTACACAGGGATATCCTCCACAATCAAATGGCATAAAGCTTTGGAGGGGAAGGCTTGATTATCCTTGGAGTGAGGGAAACCTGAACATAATGCACCCCCATGATGATGGCAGGGATCACCGCACTCACACGAGGGAGGGTCCAAGCTGGTCTGGTAGTGAGGCCTTAGCACCACCATTTGCAACCTGAAGGGATGGGGCAGCACAAAATTAATCTGAGGAATAGCTCAGCTGGTGAGAGCTCTGAAGGCTGTTTGGAGGAGGGATGCACTGCACTGGGGGAAGCTGATTAAAGGGGCAACCAACTGAATCGTGTATTGCCTAATGAGGATAGATACATGCCTGAGACATGTTAGGAGCCTGTCAATGATAATGCAGGGATTCAGGAGAGTGAAGCACAAAACACATTCATGTGAGATTAATGACCAGCCATGGCAGTAACAGAACTCTTTGCTTTAACCCCTTGTTCTTAGCATGCCAATTGCCCACTGTGATAACCAGGTCTAGACCATTTAGCGACTGGTCAAGCTCCAGATGCGCCTTTAAAGAGGGAGTTCGCAGTCTTGGTGCTGACAGGGTCACATATGAGAAGTCTTAGAGCCACCTCCAATAATCACAGTTCCTCACTGAACATTAGACCTCGAAAGGATCACTAAGTGTGTAGTATGACAGCGCAATGATTGAGGACCCCAGTGCACGGCCAAGCCAATTGTTTGTAAGCCAGTCATGTCAAGGGCAGGGTGGGGGGTGGTGTGTAGTGGGGAGGCAGGGAAGATGTACCATCAAATGTTCCTTGTGCTGGCCAGGATTTCAGTGTCAAATAGGCGCTGTCACTGGATCGAAGCCCTTGAACCTACAGTCACACGTTAGAAATATATAGAAATTAAAGCTTTGGAGGCTCATGCGGACTCATTTTTTTGCATTGATGCCACAGAGAAGGAAGCTTTTGGAAGATGGATGTTGCTTTTGGCTGCTTGCATTCTCGCATACAGGCAGGAGAGAAGGCGGAGACAATTGTGATTGCGATGCCAGGTTCACCAGGGGGAGAAGTTAAACCCTCAAGAGCAAGGGGCAGCAGGGCCCCCTCTGGATTCAGAGGATGACGCTAACAGAAACGTAGTGCCTAGGTGGCTGTCGAGACCAAGGGTGTACAGAACTTGCAAGTCTTATCTGCAGATAACCGAGAGACAGTGTAGCTGAAGCCTCCGCATGTCCAGGGATCTGGTGACTCACATTTGCCACATTCTGCATGAATGTGTGCCAAGGAGACTGGGAGGCCCTCCATTGCCAGTGGCTCTGAAGGTCACTGCCGCACTGAACCTCTACGGGAGTGGCTCCATCCAGGGCTCCACTGGGGACTTGTGTGGGAGCTCTCGAGCGTCAACGCACAAATGCATACATGAGGTGACAAACGCCCTTTTTGTGAAGGTCCACAATTATGTGCACTTTGCCAGAGATCAAGAGAGTCAGCAGGCCAGAGCATTGGGCTTTGCTGAGATTTCTGGATTCCCACAGGTGCAGGCTGCTATTGACTGCAATCCTGTGGCTATATAAGCTCCCTGGCAACAGGCAATCCAGTACATAAACAGGAAAGAATTCCACTCGCTCAATGTTCAGCTGTTCTGTGACCATAAGAAGCAAATAATGCAGGTGTGTGTGAGATACCCAGGAAGCTGCCGTGACTCATACACCTTGAGTACATCGCAGATCCCTGACATCTTCGAGGGACCAGAGAGAATCCAGGGTGGGGCTCCTTGGCGAGGAAGGGTATCCACAAAGGACCTGGCTGATGACATCTGTGCGGCGGCCATGAAACCCTGCAGAGAGAAGGTACAATGATGCTCCTATCACTACCCGAGCACTGGCAGAGCAGAGCTTTGGCAGTTTGAAGATGAGGTTTTGATGCCTTGACAGATCTGGTGGAGCATTCCACTACACTCCCCAGACAGTCTCCCAGATCATCATCGCCTGCTGTGCATTGCACAACCTGGCACTGCAAAGTGGAGAGGACTTGCCAGACACAGACATAGAGGAGCTGCACGTCTCCTCCACTGAGGAGGACATTGAAAGGGATAAGGACGAAGAGTTCAAGGAAGCTGAGGCTGCAGGGGAAGAGGCTACAGCATGGGCTTGATGAGGCAGGCATTCACAGGAGGCCCTTATAGCCATCAGATTCCAAAAGGGCGATGACGAGTAGCAGCCTTCATCCTGATGGACAAGTGCCCTCCATCTCACGGACCCACATGAACAACAGTGTTAATAACCCTCTCCTTGCAACCATGCACTTCAATCTGAGAGTTAGCTGTCAACCATTTCGCCAACCATTGTCCTGGTCCTTTGAAGGATGATGAAGGCTCGGTAACATGTGTCCTTGATGAGAGGAGGTCCAACCTGGATGTGGGCATTCCAGCATTACATGTCAGAAGGCATAGACTCTTATCACATCTCAGCAGCATTGCAGCTGCCACAGGACCCTAGTAGAGGCAGGAGCAGCTCCACAATCCTCAATGTACTCCTTGCTGTATGCCTTCAGTCTGACAAAGCTCTTCAAGGAAATCCATCTGCCAAAATGGGACAACGCATTCTGTGTCAACTTAAAGGTGTAAGTGAGAGGTCACGCTCGGGCCAAGGCAGCCAGGAACGGTACACAGGTCTAACTCTATTTTGACATCACCTAGTCCTCTGTGCCCCCTTTTTCTCCATCACATTGACATCTGTCACTCTCAGTTAGGGATGCAGGTGTGCATTCATCCTGACCTTTCTATGGACCTGAGGATCACGAAGTTCACACAGTCAGCCTGCCCTCATAGCCAGCTCTGGCCAGTGCCAGCTGCAAAATTCAAACACACCTTGAACCGCTCAAGGTAACACTTGTTTAATAATAAAGATCACTCATCAGACGTATTACTTTCTGGGTTGCATTCCACTGGTACTCTCAAAGGTATCAAAAGCTATCATTTGCACTTATGGAGCATGCTCCAAGGCTCCATTGATCACATGACATGACCATTTGTATTTCTTTTCAATGACCTCAGCAAGGATTTATGTAAGGGGTGGCTATTCAGAACGTGTGACTCAACTCTGCATCCCTATATTGTGACAAGGGGCTTGTGGCTGGAATGCAGACAACTGCAAAGTTAGAAAGGGAGAAGGTTGGAGGCATGAACACTTACAAAATGAAGTGCCTTCGAGGGTCAGAGCTCCAGCACTTAACTTTGGAAAGATGCTCACACTCCTCACTGAGCTCAGCAATTGTGCACCGTGAGTGTCAGATATATGCAAGGTGGACAGGATCACACACAATCTCTGAGTAAGGTCTCATACATAGCAAATCCTGCCAGATAACAGTGAGTAAATGGAGTGTGAGGATCTATGACCCTTCTCCATGTGTTTACACATGTCTCGATGGACATGAGACCTTCACCTTATAATAATGCAGACAAGACAGCTGAACACCTTAGCCTCAATCTTAAACAAGCAAGAATAAAGAATACATCAAGTAGTACATCACGTGAACAAGGCTCCTCACACAAACAGACTTGACATTAAGGACGAGGCATCCGTAATGTTGGAGATGACATGAGTGCGCACACACAAATTGTGGTGATGCGGAAGCTGACAACATCGCCCCAAGACACCTGGTTTGGACATATGCAATAGGTGGTGGTAGGGGCCATTGTGTCACACCTGATGGACAACAACACAGCTGATCATAAAGAGGAGGCTTATACAGAAGTTGTGAAATGGTGGTACTCTATTTACATTGGTGCAAAGTGTACATGTGGTTAACACCCATGCCATCGTCGTGCTCTTAGTATTTCTTAATTTTCCTAACCAAACTGCTATGTCTTGGTGCATCCCCGACATCCACAGAGGAGGTGGAGGCAGCCTGCTGCCTGCTGTGCCTTCTTGTCTGTGATGACTTTGCTGGGTGCAATCTGGAGGGCCAAGACTCGGATGGCCCCGGCCTACTTTGGCTCTCCTGCTGTGGGGCGGGTGCACCCTCCTCGGCCTGTGGAGCTGAAGGTGATGGGGTCACAAGAAGAGGGGATTGGGATCGGCTGGACACTCCCAGAGCCACCTGAGTGGATGGAGCCAGGGTGTCCAGATGCGATATAACCTCAGACTGAACGTGGACCGACCCTCTCCATCATTCGTTGCAATCTGTGCAAAGCAGCTGACAACCCTTCCTGATATTCCCTTGACTGTCACTGAAGCTCCACCAACTGCGATAGGACTGAATCCAGAGGCTCATCATCAGACTCGGACTCAGCAGAATCCTGGCCTCTAGCAGGATGGGGAGGCGGTAGCATAGTATTGTCACTGGACTAGGTCGAATTCCGCCATGGCAGATGGTGAAACTTGAATTCAATAAAAATCTGGAATTAAGAGTCTAATGATGACCATGAAACCATTGCCGATTGTCATAAAAACCCATCTGGTCCACTAACATCTTTTAGGGAAGGAAATCTGCCATCCTTACCTGGTCTGGCCTACATGTGACTCCATACCACAGCAATGTGGTTGACTCTTAACTGCTCTCTGAACAAGGGAAATTAGGGATGGGCAATAAATGCTGGCCTAGCCAGCGATGCCCACATCCCATGAATGAATGAAACGAGAATCCTCCAAGCACCGGCTACATAGGGTGCCCCTACCTTTGCCTGCTGTGGACCAGATTGTGTGCTGTGCTCGCCAGATTATGACAGCAAACCTACTATAGAACTAAAGGTCCTGATGAGGTGTGTGTTTCCGCGCTGGTGGAGGGTGTGGGTGATCATTGTGACAGGTCTTCAACAGTGCTCTCCTCTTCTTCAACCTCTGAAGTGTCTTCAGGGCTGGAGATGAGGGCCTGACTGGATGATGCCCTTGGACGCTTTCCAGAGGTGCCTATGAAAGAAAGTAGAGATTATTTAAGCATGGCAAGTGATGGGAGGATAGCAGAATGGACTCACAGTATGGTTGTCTGAGGGATGAGCTGGTGCAGGGTCTTCACTTGGGTTGGTGCCGCCCATCTCACTGTTGCCACATGCACGGTCCCTGTCCTCCCTGGCCAGTGTGATAACAGACTCCTCATATGGAGTGAGGGCCTTAATTTCAGCCATTCCACTCCGACCTGGGACCTCTCCCTCCTATTGTGTGCGAGCTTGCCCAGCATGAAGACAAATGCAGAGATTGTGAGCAGGACACATGCCAAGGCTGATGATAATGATGCCTGCCTTGTGCGGGTAGTGAGTGGAGCAGTGACGAGATGAGGATGAAAGGTACACAGGATATGAGGGCAGATGGGGATGCGAAGATGTGTGTGAGAGAATGAGTGGTGATGTGCCTTCAGCTGGTAGTGTGTGAGATCCCTGTGGAGCGTCATCCTGCTAAGTCCTAATGGGCTTGTGAATGTGTGAGTTGAAGGTGATGAGATAGTTGACTTCCCCTGCCAGAACAGATGAGATCATTCGTCCTCTTCCTGCACTAGATTACAGAACTTTCCTGTGCTGCATTCACACTGACCGTCAAAGACACCGCCTCCCAAGCTGGAGTGGTGGCTTTGGTGGACCTCCTCTGGCCATCACTAGGGTCAAGGTGGGCCTTGATAGCATCCAGCAGGTGGCCCAGCAAAGCATCACTCAACTTGGGAGCCGCAGTCTTCTTGGTTTTTGGTGTCATTTCTTCTGTGGGGCTATCCTGGCCTAGAGACATTGAGAAGGCTGTGTGCAAGTATGGTGTCTAGAGGAAAGGACTGCTGAGGCCTCGGCAGGCCAGGCGAATCAGAGGCTGCTGGCCTGCGATCCGACATGCTTCGGTTTTTGCATCGTTAATGAGGTGAAAACCCGTCATTGCGCTCAGCGGGGAGAAGGCCACATTTCCCACTCGCCACCATACGATGGGAAATTCCACCCTCAGGAGAGGGGTTAGTCAATGCTGCAATAAATTACAGGAGGACATTAATAACCTTGCAGAATTGGCAAATGGAGTTCAAATCGGATAAATGTAGGGAGTACATTTTAGTTGGAAGGATAGGGAGGTCATTTGTTACTTGGAAGGTACAAGTCTGGGTGGGGTACAGTATCAAAGGGACCTCAGGGTACAAACACATCAATCACTCATGATTGTGCCACATGTTAGCTTAATTTGCCATTAAAAAAAAACAAACCAAACACTAGACTTTACTTCTAGAGGGAAAGAATTGAAAGGTAAGGCAGTAAACCTGTATTGAACCTTGGTTCAACCACACTTAGAGTATTGTGTGCTGTTCTGGTCGCCATATTATCAAATGGATATTGAGGCACTGGAGAGGGTGCAGGGAAGATTTACAAGGATGATACCAGGGCTTGAAAACTGCAGCTATGAGGAAAGATTGGATCGGCTAGGACTTTTTCCCTTAGAACAGAGGACGCTGAGGGATGACCTAGTTGAGGTGTACAAAATTATGAGGGGCTAAGATAGGTTAGACAGTAATGACTAGTTTCCCCTAGCTGAGGGGTCAATTACCAGGGGGCATAGATTTAAGGTGATTGGTAGAAGGATTAAGGGGGACATGAGGAAAAGCCTTTTCACTCAGAGGTGTCTAGAATTCACTACCTAAATCGGTGGTTGAGGCTGAAATGCTCAACTCATTTAAAAGGTACCTGGATTTGCACCTGAAGCGCTGTAACCTGCAAGACTATGGACCAGGTGCTGGAAAGTGGGATTAAAATGAGCGGCTAGTTTCCTTTCCATCTTTTTCTGGCCGGCACAGACATGATGGGCTGAATGGCCTCTTTCTGCACCATAGCTTTTCTATGGTTCTATGGCTCTAAATGCATGGGTATGCATATTAGGAAAGGATTGATAGGCTGGGTCACTTTTCTCTTGAAAAATGGAGGCCAAGGAGGGACCTAATAGAAGCCTTTCAAATGATGAAGGGTTTTAATAGAGTGGGTACAGAGACAAAGTTTCAATTTGTGATGAAGAGCATAACTAGAGGTCACCAATATAAGATAGGCACCAAGACATCCAGTAGGGAATTCGGAAGAAACTTCTTTACCCAAGGAGTGGTGAGAATGTAGAACTCACTACCACAGGAAGTAATTGAATTGAATTTAAAAGTATAGATGCATTTAAAGGGAAGCATATGAGGGAGAAGGTAACAGGTCATAGGAGAGGGGGCTGCAGACAGTGCCAAACACTGGGGTGTGGGGGTTAGGGGAGGCCCAGGTTCGGTGTTGTAAATGGCATCCAGACTGAGCAGCAGACCTGAAAGACCAACTTTAAAAAGAAATTGGAACCATCAGGCTGACAGTTCTGATTTTTTTTGAACTGGTTAGTCAGGTCAGCTTCAGTGACAGCAGCTGCAAATAGGAACTTCTGCAATGTCTGATCTTCGGGCAGCTTCCTGGTTCCGAGGAAGTTAAAGTAAAGGGAGTAATTTAAGGGTAAGCCATGGCAGGGCAGCTCGGCCAAGTGGAATGCTCCTCCTGTGCGATGTGGAAAGTCAGGGACACTTGCGGTGTCCAGGGAGACCACGTGTGCAGGAAGTATCTCCAGCTGCGGCTACTCAAAACCTGCATTTCGAAGCTAGAGCTGCGGCTGGAGTCACCATGGAGCATCTGCGAGGATGAGGTCTTGAAAGCAGAACATAGGGAGCTAGGAAATAAATTAGAAAGCAGGACTTCAAATGTGGTAATCTCAGGATTACTCCTAGTGCCAGGTGCTAGCGAGATCAGGAATAAGAGAATAGACTGGATGAGTGCATGGCTGGAGGATTGGTGTAGGAGGGAGGGATTTAGGTTCCTGAGGCATTGGGACTGATTCTGGGGAAGATGGGACCTGTACAAGCTGGGTGGGTTGCACCCCAGCTGGACTGGGACCAATATCCTCGCAGGGGTATTTGCTAGTCCTGAGGGGGAGCATTTAAAGTAGACTGGCAGGGCACTAGGAACCTGAGCGGGGAGACACAAGAGAGGGAAACAACGATAGGAGTGAGAGACAGAAAAGTAGAAAGCAGAGATGGAAGGTAGAGGAAACAAGGGTGAGCAGCAAATCGGGCCATAGTACAAAAAATGTGTAAAAATGTTAAAAAATCAAGCCTAAAGGCACTGTATCTGAATGAATGGAACATTTGCAATAAGGTAGATGAATTAAAAGCGCAAATAGACATAAATAGGTACGATATGATTGCGATTACGGAGACATGGCTGTTGGGTGACCAAGGCTGGGAACTGAATATCCAAGGGTACTCGATATTTAGGACGGACAGGCAAAAAGGAAAAGAGGGTGGGGTGACGTTGTTAGTTAAGGATGAAATCAGTGCAGTGAAAGAGGATATTGGCTTAGGAAATCTAGATGTAAATCAGTCTGGGTGTAGCTAAGAAGCAACGAGGGGCGGAAAACATTTGGATGAGATGTCTATAGGCTCCCAAACAGTAGTGATAAGGCAGGAATGGAATTAAACAGGAAATTAGAGATGCATGTAACAAGGGTGCAACAGTGATCATGGGTGATTTTAATCTACATATAGACTGGGCAAACCAAATTAGCAATAACACTGTGGCAGATGAATTCCTGGAGTGTGTGCGAGATGGTTTTTTAGATAATATCTCAAGGAACTGACTAGGGAACAGGCTATATTGGATTTGGTGTTGTGCAATGAGAAGGGGTTAGTTAATAATCTTGTTGTGCAGAGGCCTTTAGAGAACAGTGACCATAACATGATGGAATTCTTCATTAGGATGGAAAATGAAGTTGTCTGATCTGAAACAAAGTTCTTAAATCGAAACAAAGGAAGCTATGAAGGTATGAGGCGTCAGTTGGCTGATAGGTTGGGGAACTTCATTAAAAGGTACGACGGTGGATAGGCAATGGCTAATAGTTAAGGAATGAATGTATGCTTTGCAACAGTTACACATTCCTTTCTGGCGCAAAAATACAACAGGAAAAGTGGCCCAACCATGACTAACGAAATAAATTAAGGATAATATTAGATCCAAAGAGGAATCATATATAGTTGCTAGAAAAAGTAGCAAGCCTAAGGATTGGGAGCAGTTTAGAATTCAGCAAAGGAAGACCAAAAGATTGATTAAGAGGGAAAAAATAGAATATGAGTAATTTGCAAGGAAAGTAAAAGCAGACTGTAAAAGCTTCTGTAGGTATCTAAAAAGAAAAAGATTAGTGAGGACAGACTGAAACAGGAGAATGTACAATAGAAAACATACAAATGGCAGAGCAATTAAGCAAGTAATTTAGTACTTTAGTTCTATCTTCACAGAGGAAGACACAAAGAACTTCCCAGAAATGCTAGAGAACCCAAGGGTCTGATGAGTAGGAGGAATTGAAGGAAGTTAGTATTACTAAAACAATAGTGCTGGAGAAATTAATGGGACTGAAAGCTGATAAATCCCCAGGACCTGATAATCTACATCCCAGGGTACTAAAGGAGTTAGCCATGGAAGTAGAGGATGCATTGCTTGTCATCTTCCAAAATTCTGTAGATTTTGGAACAGTCCTGGCAGATTGGAGGGTGGCAAATGTAACCCCACTATTTATAAAAGGAGGGAGGGAGAAAACAACGAATTACAGACCAGTTAGCCTAACATCAGAAGTAGGGAAAATGCTAGAGTCTACTATAAAGGATGTGATAACAGGACATTTAGAAAATATCAACAGGATTAGACAAATTCAACATGGATTTATGAAAGGGAAATTATGTTTGACAAACCAACTGGGGTTTTTTGAGGACGTAACTAGCAGGATAAATTAGGGAGAACCAGTGGATGTGGTGTACTTGGATTTTCAGAAAGCTTTTGATAAAGTCCCATATAAGAGGTTAGTGTGTAAAATTAAGGCTCATGGGATTGGGGTAATATATTGGCCTGGATTGAGCAGACAAGAAACAGAGAGTAGGAATAAACGGATCTTTATGGAATGGCAGGTGGTGACTAGTGGGGTATTGCAGGGATCAATGCTTCAGCCCCAGCTATTCACAATATATATCAATGATTTGGATGAGGGAACCAAATGTAATATTTCCAGGTTTGCTGAGATGCAAAACTTGGTGGGAATGAGAGTGGTGAGGAGGGTGTCAAGCAGCTTCAAGGTGATTTAGACAGGTTGAGTGAGTGGGCAAATATATGGCAGATGTAGTATAATGTGGATAAGTGTGAAGTTATCCACTTCAGTAGGAAAAACAGAATGGCAGAGTATCATTTAAATTTAGATTGGGAAATGTTGAAAAAGAAAGGGACCTGGGAGCCCTTGTACATCAATCACTGAAAGCAAGCAAGCAAGAAAGCAAGTAGTTAAGAAGGCAAATGGTATGTTGGCCTTCATTATGAGGGGACTTGAGTACAGGAGCAAGGATGTCTTACTGCAGCTGTACAGGGCCTTGGTGAGACCATACCTGGAGTATTGTGTGCAGTTTTGGTCTCCTTACCTAAGAAAGGATATACTTGCCATAGAGGGAGTGCAGCGAAGGTTCACCAGACTGATTCCTGGGATGGCAGGATTGCCGGATGAGGAGAGATTGGGTCAACTAGGCCTGTATTCACTGGAGTTTAGAAGAATGAAAGGGGATCTCATTAAAACATATAAAATTATGACAAGGTTGGACAGACTGGATGCAGGGATGATGTTTCCTCTGGCTGGGGGGGTCTAGAACAAGGGGTCACAAACTCAGGATACTGGGTAGACCATTTAGGACTGAGATGATGAGAAACTTCTCCACTCAACAGGGTGGTAAACCTGTGGAATTCTCTACCACAGAGAGCTGTGAAGGCCAAGTCACTGGATATATTTAAGAAGGAAATAGATTTCTAAACTCTAAAGGCATCAAGGGGAGAGAGCAGGAGTATGGTGTTGAGATAGAGTATCAGCCATGATCATACTGAATGGCCGATCAGGCTCAAAGGGCTGAATTACCTACTCCTGCTCCTATTTTCTACGTTTCTATGTTTTTTTTTTTAAATGCCCATCAGAAAACCATGAAGCTGCCCGAAGGTCAGCAGCAGCAGCGCAGCAACTGTCAGGAGAGTGTTCTCGGTTGATTATCTGCTTGAGAAATGGTAAGTCCCTCAAATCAGCTTAGAGCTAATTGGATGCAGTGGTGGAGGGTGGGAGGTGTGGGATGGGGAGGAGGTGCTGGGGTCAGGGGGTGTAGGAGCTGATGAGATGGTTTGAGGAGGTGGGTAGGCGAGGGGTGGGGGGTAGGGTAGGGTGGGGTGATGGGGTGGGAGGGGTATGGTGTGGGGATGTGGTGGATGGGTGGGGGCATTGGGTGAGGGGATGGGGTGAGAGGTGGAGTGAGAGTGAGAGGTGGGGGGAGGGGGTGGGTGGGATGTGGTGAGGGTAGGGGCTAGGTGGGTTGGTGGGGGGGAATGGGTTGGGTAGGGGGTTAGGGTGGGGTCAAAGTATTGGGAGGGTCACTTTTAAGATTTAGGACCACAAAATTAAATACTGTACACTTCTCAAAATTCTCTTCTGAATTTAAACCAGAATATAAATAGCAGCGTAAATTTTCATTATGCCCTAAAGTAGACTGAATTCTGATGACCTGCTGTGTTGATGTACCAAAGGCTTGAGAATCTTGGGCATCATCAAAACAAATGTAAGAAAATAAAAACTGGGAGTGATTCAAAATAGGGCGTTCACTTACTTTTGCCCATTTTATTGCTCTTGCAAAGCCTGGGGATGAAATCTCTATTTGTCACTAGATGATTGCTTAAAGAAAGGTTTTACAAATCTCTACTCCAACCTAGGTTCACCCCAGATAGGCTGTAAATTCACAATGTACAACACAATTTGTTTTGACAGTTTCTGGGGGTAAGGGGAACCAATCCGGGAATTAAGGCGATATTGAATTTATGTACCATGTATCATTCTTCTCTAAAAAATTCAGAGCAACATTTCAATCTACATTTTCCCTGAGCTGCTGGTAGATGTCTGATTGACATATCCTGTGGCTATTGTTATTATTGTAAAAGGAGCAGATGCCATTTATCATACATTGTGGGTTGGTGTCAGAGAAGTCAGAATGTTAAGGTTGTATTAGCTGCAGAGTTGAATTGTTTTGTAAATGTAGTGATTTCTTTGCAGCCACTTCCATAACATCTTTTGATTGCTCTGTGATTAATTATCCTTAGAGAATCAGCATAGGGCCTCCAATTTTACCATTGCTACAGTCACTCTGCTTACTGCATGCAGGTGTAATGAAAGAAAGACAAACCCTACATTTATACGCACCTTTCATGATGTCCCAAATCACTTGACAGCCAATTTTGAGTTGTGATCACTGATATAATGTAAGCAATGTTATCAAATGGTGGAATGGGCTCCGGGGTCCAAATGGCTTATTCCTGCTCCTAATGCGTACGTTTGTATGTTCACATGTCATATGGATGGGTGAGATCAGCTGAGCTAGATGTCCTTTGACATCCATAATTATCTTGCGAACAGAAAGTGGAATCATGGCTGGAGTTCTGTTTATTTTTTTGCGAATGGAAGTTTATTGAGCGGGCTTTGTGAAGTGAAATTGACAGACAGGAGTATGTAATGGGCTCATAGTGAATCAGTAACCTGTTTTACACTGCACGTGAATCTCAGGAGTCTATTGACTTCAACCTTGTCCTTTTGTCTGCTTACCTATTACCCCACTCCATCTTGGTGTTTTTATGAGTTTTAGAGGTATTGAAATATTGTGATAAAGTTGTGTTGCATAGCAGATATTGAAAATATATTGTAGTGATAAGCAGAAGAGTCTTCAGACTTGTTGATCAAAAAACACAGCTACCATTGTGAACCATTCAGTCTTTGTTCTTTGTCCTCTCAAAAATTGTGTCTCACAGATACACTTGAGGGCTCCAATGCTTCTCACTGTCAGAGAAGACCTATTTTTTCATTCATTCCTCTTTGTTGCTCAGGAGTCATTTGATCTTTCTACCCTGTGAGATTACTGATAAAATTGAATCTAATTACACCCGCTGAATGAAATAATTATATTGAATAATATCATGCACCCAGGCAGGAGAAAGCCTTACACTTTTATAGAATGGTAAAGATCTTTTGCAGTTTAGCTGGATTGCAGGTATTGAATCTTTCCCATATTAATTTACTGTCACCATGTCCATATGGTGTAATGTGCAGAACATTTAATGAGGGCTGAGGCAGTCATCGAAATCAATGTCATCGTCTGTAGAGTGTTATAAATAACTAATGGGATATTTTCCTGTCGAATTAACAATATTGCATGATGCTGTTAAAGTAATTCTTTTACTCTCTGGTTTTTTGATGTCGTGGTGGGATCACCTATAAGGCAAACACAAACCAACACTGCATTTTATCATGGCTGCTCTTAACATTAATGACCCATGATGCATCTATATCGGACGATGTTTGTAACCAGATGCCAATAATGGCCGTTATCATTTTACTAGGACCTTTCTGTGATTTATGAATTGGTTGGTGAATCTTGAAAGGGGAAAACATATCATGCATGATTAAGGGGGAGGGTTACAGGGGGAGCAGCGGGAATAAAAGGATGGGAAACAGGAGAAATAGCAGGCCCATCATTTCTCTCCCTGGTCCTGGAAGGGAATAAAGGGTTACAATAAAAGAGTTAGATGAGGAAAGATGGGAGGAGGCTTGAGTGCAAGATAAAAGTCGGTGTGGATTAGTTGAGCTGGATGGCCTGTTTCTGTAAACCCTATGTAATGTAAGCCTATATGTGTAGTACAGGCTGAAATCATTGTTATCGGGAAAATATGAGATAATGAAAGTTAGTTAGCTCATATTTCTAAAAGTAAGCTAAGCTTGATTAACTTTAAAGAAATTATTTGAAGAAACAGTAGAGAATAGATAAAGGAATTGCAATGCATATGGTTTTAGTGAATTTTCCAGAAGTGTTTGATGGAATTTCTTTTATGTGGGCATCGCTGGCAAGGCCACATTTGTTACCCATCCCTAATTGCCCTTGAACTGAGTGGCTTCCTCGGCCATTTCAGAGGACAGTTAAGTGTCAACCACATTGCTGTGAATCTGGAGTCACATGTAAGCCAGACCAAGTAAGGACAGTGGATTTCCTACCCTAAAGGACATTAGTGAACCAGATGGGTTTTTACAACAGCTGAGGCTAGCTTTATATTCCAGATTTATTAAATTGAATTTAAATTCCACCAGCTGCTGTGATGGGATTTGTACCATGTTCCCAGAGCATTATGGGCCTCTGGATTACTGGTCCAATGACATTACCACTATACCACCATCTCCCCTCAATACCACACAAGAGGTATGTGACAAAGATAATAAAATGAACTCATATTTCTATTATGCCTTTCATAACCACCAGATGTGTCAAAGTACTTTATAGCCAATGAGCTGTTTTTGAAGTGTAGTCACTGTTGTGATGTAGGAAATATGGCAGCCAATATGTGCGCAGCAAATTCCCACAAACAACAATGTGATAATGACCAGATAATCTGTTACTTGTGAAGTTGGTTGAGGATAAATATTGATCAGGACACTGGGGATAACTCCCTACTCTTTTTTGAAAAAGCACCATGGGATCTTTTGCATGAGATTGAGCAGGTAAATGGGGCTTCAGTTTAATGTCTCATCTAAAAGACCCCAGCTCCAAAAATGCAGCACTCCCTCAGTACTGCACAGGGTGAACATTCACCAAGCACCAGGAGGCCACAAGGCCCAGAGGTCCAAGAGGGGGAAGATCAATGTCTCAGCCTTAAAGCAGCCCAACTAAAGAGAGACATTCCAAGTGCAGCTCATGACCAATCTGAAAAAGCTTCACACATCCAACTCAATTCCAGAATAGTGGGATCAAGTAAAGTCACCTGTACCAGACTCCTGTCCCCAGACCATTGGGTTCGAGCATTGCCATCACCAGGATTGGTTTGATGAGAAAGATCTGAAATATGTAATCTCTTAGAACAAAAACAAGCAGCCTTCATTGCCTGGCAGAATAATCCAAGGTTGCAAGTCAAGAAGGCAGCATTCCAACAACCGAAGGCTGACATCCAAAGACAAATCCGGAAGATAAAGGGTATGTGGTGGGAAGAGAAAGCCCAAGAGATCTAACAATATGCTGACCTTCATGACGTGCAAAGCTTTTTTGAAGCCATGAGGACCATCTTTCGACTGAGGTTGAATGGACAAAATCCCCTTCGCTCACAGGACGGAGTCTCTCTTCTCAAGGATGCCATCCGTCAACTTTGGAAAAAAAAACATTTTGATCAACTCCTTAACCATGAGTCCAAAGTCAGAGCTGATAATCTCCAAACTATTCCCCTGTGCCTTGTGGTAGAATCCATGGATGACCCATCGTCAATGGGAGAGCTGCAACAAACAATTGAATGGATGAAAAACAACAAAGCCTGCAGCCGCAATGGTATTCCTGCTGAGGGCTTCAAAGCTGGTGGAGTTTTGCTCACATAAAACTCCTTGCACTCATCCTACAGATTTGGGAAGAAAAAGAACTCCACTCTGACTTCAGGAATGCAATAGTAGTAACTATCTTCAAGAAGGGAGATAGTCATACTGTGGGAAGTATCGACGTGTTTCCCTCTTGTCCATGGCAGGGAAAATCCTGACACGCATTCTCCTGGATTGCCTGCCTCCTGTGGATCATGAGACCGTCCTGAGATACGGTGTGGCCTTAGACCTTTCAGAAGAACCTCTGACATGGCCTTTGTTGCCAGACAAATTCAAGAAAAATGTTGCGAACAATACCAGGAACTCTTTATTCATTCATCAACCTGACCAAAGTATTTAACTCAGTAAAACGCTCTGTGGATTGTGCTCCAAAGATTTGGATGTCCAAGAAACTTCATCACAGTCCTGCAACTGATTCATGACAATATACCTGCATCTGTCTTGAGTGGGAGACCTGAAATAGACACCTTCAAAATCCAGACCAGGGTCAAGCAAGGCTTGATAGCCCCCATACTATTTATAATCCAGCTGATAGTGACTATCACCTCATCAAAGATCAACTGCCCTCTGATGTCAGCATTAAATATGGTCTCGATGGTAAACTCAGTTGCCTCAATTCCAAAACTAAATTGACCACCATAGACAGACATGATCTACGGTTTGCAGATGACTGCAGTGTCATTGCCCACTCAGCAGAGATTTGCAAGTCATTTTCAATCTTGTCAATTCTGCATAAAGGAAACTTGGTCTATCTTTGAATCTTGCCAAAGCAAAACTCATATATCAACTTTGCCAGCCAAATATTCCACCTCCCATTTATGTTGAAGGAGACTCTGAAATATGTTGAATAATTTCCACTCCTTGGCAGCTACCTCTCTCAAAAGGCCACCAATGGCAAGGAGATTAAACACTGGATCAACTATGCCAGCTTAGCCTTCTACAAACTACAGCAGCGAGTGCTTCACATGTGTCCCTAGTGTATAGAGCAGATATTGTCGCTACGCACCTGTACTGCAGCGAGAGCTGGACCATGTATCAGCGACACATAAAAGCGCCAAAGAGATTCCATCAACAAGGCCTCCACCACATCCTCCGGAGCAATGGGAAGACCCTCAAACAAATGCTAGTGTCCTTCTTGAAGCCAGCTCCACATGCATTCAGGTAAAACTCCTGCAATATCAGCATGGATGGACTGGACACGGTTTCTGGATGGCAGAAGAGCATCTCCTCGCCGGGTCCTGTTTTCTCGACTCTCAAATTGCCAACGTTCCAGGGAAGGACAAAGAAACACTTCAAAGATACTCTGAAGCCCTCCCTGAAATGCCACAGCATTGAGACAAACGACTAGGAGAAGCTTGCTTCCAATTGTTCAAAATGGCAACAACTTGGCTTTGAGTCACACAATGATGAGGTAGAGCGGTGGCAGAGAAGGAAAGAAAAGGAAGTAAATCCTGCACTCCGGATCCCACTACATTGTAGGATGTCCTGCCCCGTGTGCCCAAAGATACGTGGGTCGAGAATTGGCCTGTTCAGTCACTTGAAGACCATGGCAAAAGCTTCTCAATCCTGAGTAGACATCATCCTCAAATCAAGGGACAGCTGCCAACAACTGGAGTGTCAGCTTTGATTTTTGCACTCAAGCCCTGGAGTGGAACTAGATACCTGGATCATTGTGACTCAGAGATAAGAGTGCCACCAACTGAGCCACAGCTGACAGTTGTAATGTCACATGGAATCAAAAGGCATGTTGCCAAATCGATACCTTTGGAGATCGAATGAACACATAGGACATGGCAAAAGAAATGAATTCGGAAAGACGTATTAGGTGCTATTACATAAGGGTTTGTGCTGGGGCAGTTCTTACTCACTGTGTGATTAAATTGTTTGACTTAGTCTCTAAGGCCCACGAATCTTGCTTAGTTGTTTACGCAATGGCTGCCACTTAATACTTACTTGTCTCAGTGACATGTTAAATGGCAACAAAATGTTAAGTATCAGTGACAAATACCTAGTATTCTGAAAAATGTTACCTCTTGTCACCAATCTTCTAACCTACAGGTTATTAACCTGCATGTACTTCACACCTTGCACACCTAGCTGCTAAACTGTTTTCCTGCAAACCCAGCTGATTAGTGAGTTTGAACCACATTTGTATTAGGCAGCTGCATTTCTGTGGGCATTGGAGGATTGATATCATGTGAACTCAGAACAGCAGGCCGTGGTTCTAATGTAATTACATTGAGGAAAACAGCTTGTGGGAAGGAGAAATTCTGCAGTAAGAGTTTAATAATTTTATTTAAGATATTGATATGTTGAGAGAGCTGGTTAGCTCAGATGGTCAGAGTGTGGTGCAGAGTAACATCAACATGAGGGTTCCATCCCCAGACCGACTGAGGTAGTTTTTGGGGCCTGCCTGTTCTACTTGCCCCATTGTGAAATCATGGCATCATTGAACCATGATTGGCAACCCTTAGGTTGGTCACTGATGGACCTGCAGAATAGCAGACACTCCCCTGCTAACCCCCTCATTGTCTCTTTCCCAGGATATGGTCCCTTTAAGATTGTGAGGCTGACTCTTCCCTGTGCCGGGGTCAGGGTTTGGTGCTGGGCGGAGCTTGTCTTGGACTCGGAGTGGGTGGCGGTGGCAGCAGTGACAGCATGGGGAATGGGGCTGAGATCGACTCTGGGGCTGGGGGCTGAGGGGTGGGAGAAAGATTCCGATTGGCTGGCAGCTCTATGATGTGGACTTGCTCCTGGAGATAGACAGAAGTCCCGCCTCTTATTAATTAAAGGGCCTCACCCAAACAATTAAAGTGGGGTGAGCTGGCCAAACAGAGGTGACATTTAAGCTGGGATGTGGGGAGTCCGTCCTCAGCATATAATCCAGCCCATTGAGCTCATCACCTTTGGAGGGGAAATCACATACTTGAACGAAGATTAACAATTGTGGTTCTTAGAGGCATTTCAAAATAAGACTGCCAGATATAAAGGTGTCTGCTTCTGGACAGGGGCCAGACCAGCTGAAAACCAGATTGTCTTGTATAAAATTGGATCAATGGCCATCCTGTCAATGTTGGCCCTGTTCCACATACACAGACCAGTTAAAGCTCTCTCAGGTCCTGCTCTCATCTGCCAAAACTGCTCATTATTCCAGGATCATCACAGAAAGCAAAGTTAACACTGACTTCTACCGCAAACCCTCTACTTAAATCCCTCTTCCCTCTCCTCTCCACCTCAAAGAGCAAGTGTGAGGAGCTCAAGGACTTCTTTATCACTAAGATTGAGACCACCTGATCCGCCGTCTCTGCTGCTTTGCTCCATTCCGCTTGCCCACCAGGCCAAAATTCCTCTATGGCACACACACACCACCCACCCCCACTCCGGATATTGCATCTTTCTCCAGTTTCTCTCCGGTCTCTCTTCTTGCTTTCTCCAAGTTCGTCTTGTCCATGAGACTTACCTTCTGCTCCCTCAACCTGATCCCCCTAACCACCCAGCTTCCCTTCCTGAGTCCCAGTTAACCAGCACCTCAAGTTTAAAATTCTCATCCTTGTTCTCAAATCCCTCCAGGGTCTCACACCCCTTTCTATCTCTGCACCTCTCTCAAGTCCCTCCAAGATACTTCTGCTTCTCTAATTCTGGCCTCTTGAACATCTTGGTTTTTAATTGCTCCACCATGCCTTCACCTGCCGAGGAGTGATGCTCTGGAATTCCGTCTCTAAACCGCTCTGCCTATCTATTTTTCTTTCCTCATTTTAGAAGCTCCTTAAAGCCTATCAGCATTTGGTTGCCTGCCCTAATATCCTCTAACGTAGCTCAGTGTCAAATTTTGATTTCTAATGCTCATGTGATTTGGGATGTCATTACTGTGTTAAAGGTGCTATATAAATGCAAGTTGTTTTTGTGGCTGTCATTGACTATAAAATGGATGGTCAAGCCTTGCTGGTGTTGGCTGGAGGAAGTTGCACATTTTCTCTGTTGCGTTTAATCCTTGATTTTGGAACTTTTGGCTGTCGCGTTTCAAACATTCATGGATGGAACATTCAGATCCTCATGCATTTGTAATTAGTTGCAGTTGCAGACTGCTAAGATTCTTGAACTCCTTCTGGTGCATTTTGATGGTCGTTTGAGTATGTGTAATGTCTGTGCAAAATGGGTGCAACATTTTTTTTTACTTAAGTTCAGTGTTCAGGACAAAATTTATTTAGTACAATACATGGGACCTCACCATCACACTGCCTGTGAGTTGCAACGAATGGTCTTACAAATATCTTATATTAGTCGACAATGTCATTAAACCATAACCTGTGCATAACAGCATTATAGTGAGGCATGTGAAGTATGTCATAGTTACCAAGTACATTAATGGAGTCATCTGCTGTGAATGGGAATAGATGGAATATTTTATTTCATTATTAATGCACTGCCTGCTCCCAAGTGATCATTTTTCATTGAGAAAACAGTCTCTTGGAGCTAATAATTAGCATTTAGAATTGTATTTAACAAATGATTTGTACGAAACTGCAGCTACTGTTTGTTTTTCCTGCACCTAACCATTTAGCAAGACTCAAATGTGAAGCAAAATTTGAACTTCTTGAATATCAGCTACACATTCAGGCTTTATTTTAGACCTTTATTTTAGATCCAGAATTGTGCTGTTTTCTTTTCAGTATAAAATTCCCATCTGATTAAAGTAATATTGTTTCGACAGGGTGGATAACATAGGAAATAAAATTACCTTTATACTACATTAATAGCTTCATTTAGTTTGATTGCATTTTTAAAAAAAAGCTTTCTATGGACATCTTGAGGTTATTGTAACCTGGATAAATTGACTTTATAAATGCAAACCACCTTTTTAATTTAACTACTTAGTCTAATGCCATCACATCTGGACACACCAGCTGCTGCTGCAATTTTTAAACGAGATCTCATTCCTGATCCTTATTATCTGCTTATGTTGATGCTTTTTTAACTTTTTTTAAAAAAGCAACATGTGTTGACTATCTATTAAGTGATTTAACTCCTCTTTGTAATTGGAATTAAAGTCCTGTGGCCATCATAACAGTTGGGAAAGGTTTGTTGCTTTGTGACTTAATCTTGCAGGAGACATGCATGTGAATGAAGTGCTGGTTTACAGGCTGTTTAGTTTTGGGTTGGTGAACAGCTCCAGTCTGCCAGCTGTGACCATGGGAGCAGGTGACATCAAGTAAATGTTGTCACAAGACATGAGGACTGTTAAGGAGATTGAAAAGAAATTTGCTGATACTGAGAGCAAAATAAATGCGTTGCACTTATGTTTATTAAATAGGAACTCACAGCGCAGGCCATTCAGCCCAACTGGTCTAAGCTGGTGTTTAGGCTCCACTTGAGCCTCCTTTCACTGCATTTCATCTCAAACTATCAACATATCTTTCTAAAACAAAAACAAAAATACCTGGAAAAGCTCAGCAGGTCTGACAGCATCTGTGGAGAGGAACACAGTTAACGTTTCGAGTCCTTATGACTCTTCAACAGAACTAAGGAAAAATAGAAAAGAAGTGAAATATAAGCTGGTTTAAGGGGGGGGGGAGGGGGGGTGGGGTGACAGGTAGAGCTGGATAGAGGGCCAGTGATAGGTGGAGATAACCAAAAGATGTCACAGACAAAAGGACAAAGAGGTGTTGAAGCTGGTGATATTATCTAAGGAATGTGATCATAAAGGTACAGATAGCCCTAGTGGGGGTGGGGTGGGGGGAAGAGATCGAAATAGGCTAAAAGGCAGAGATAAAACAATGGATGGAAACATTTAAAAATAATGGAAATAGGTGGGAAAAGAAAAATCTATATAAATTATTGGAAAAAAGGGGGATCGGAAATGGGGTGGGAATGGAGGAGAGAGTTCATGATCTAAAATTGTTGAACTCAATGTTCAGTCCAGAAGGCTGTAAAGTGCCTAGTCGGAAGGTGAGGTGCTGTTCCTCATCTTCCGACTAGGCACTTTACAGCCTTCCGGACTGAATATTGAGTTCAACAATTTTAGATCATGAACTCTCTCCTCCATCCCCACCCACTTTCCGATCCCCCTTTTTTCCAATAATTTATGTAGATTTTTCTTTTCCCACCTATTTCCATTATTTTTAAATTTATTTCTGTCCATTGTTTTATCTCTGCCTTTTAGCCTATTTTGATCCTTTCCCCCCATCCCACCCCCACTAGGGCTATCTGTAATTTAATTATCACATTCCTTAGATAATATTACCAGCTTCAACACCTCTTTGTCCTTTTGTCTATGACATCTTTTGGTTATCTCCACCAATCACTGGCCCTCTATCCAGCTCTACCTGTCCCACCCCCCCTTAAACCAGCTTATATTTCACCTCTTTTCTATTTTTCCTTAGTTCTGTTGAAGAGTCATAAGGACTCAAAATGTTAACTGTGTTCCTCTCCGCAGATGCTGTCAGAACTGCTGAGTTTTTCCAGGTATTTTGTTTTTGTTTTGGATTTCCAGCATCCGTAGTTTTTTGCTTTTAACATATCTTTCTATTTCTTTCTCCCTCATGTATTTCTCTAGCTCCCCTTACACCATCTATGCTAATCACCTCAATCTTTCAATGTTGTAGTGAGTTCCAAATTCTCGCCACTCTCTGATTATTAAATTTATTAGTGACTATCTTATTTTATGGCCTGTAGTTTTGAACTGTCCCACACATGCAAACATTTTCTCTACATCTAACCCCTTCAAAATTGTCTTCACTCTTCCAGGGATAAAGATCAGTCTTTTCTGATAGTTTGTAAATTGATAACCTGCTTCCTTTTATCTCAGCAGGGAGCCTGTATCTCAAGAGCAGCCAGTGGAAAGGAGTAATTTATAACCTGCACCATTTTATATCATCTAGAGTGTTTCTTTCCAAATATGCAGTCAAAAGTCTTAGAAAGGTCTTGTTTAACCATAGCTGACAAATATTTAAGGAAGGGGAAGAAATGGATGGCAATAATAGTAATAAAATTGAGCAAAGGCAGCAAAATTGTAAATGCCCAGTATCTCTTCACTATTCAAAGTTGGTCACAGCCAAAGCAACAACATGTAGTCAACCCTATGCCAACATGTATGGCATAAAATGCATACAGCTGGCTGTAAACCAAGGTGTTAAGTAAGCTCTGACATTGGTGATGACTGTTTGAGGAAGAACCCTTTCATATCTGTGAGGAGCCCATGTTTAAAATCATTGTGCCAGCAACATGGTTGGAATTAGACACCCACCACAAGGAGATATTTTTATATAGTATGTTTTATATAAAGATGTGTAGATGTGCAGCATCTACTTCTAATTCCAGCAGTGTTGTCCTAGACCACTTGATCATTGTGTTATGACTCCTGTGGAGACAGACAACTTTTAAAAAGATGTGAATTTCCCAGTGAGTGCAGAAAGAATAACATGACAAGATTTAATGTTTTACGACTTAAACAAATTAAAATCAACACTGACTAAACATTACTTAGTAGACAGCCAATACACTAAATTACAGAAAAGGTACCCCCAGTTTACCAATTATTACAACCAAAAACCCCAGCCTACTTTTATATGTTATACCACATTCTCAGCAGATATATAGCCTTCTGATAAAGTCCCAAATTCCTTCTGGTGATCCAACAGACTCTCTTTTTCCTGCCCACCGGTGTGAATCGTCCAGTGTCCTTTTAAAAGTCCCTTCAGTCAATCCTTCTAAGTATAAGTGAACTGACTTCCAACAGCAAGTCACCCTCTGGTGACTCCTGGGTCTTTAAATCTCTTCAAGTCCCATCTCTTCAAACAGGGAATCTGTTCTCACCGGCATTCTACTTGGTGGTTAATGCAAAACAGCCTTTTCCCCTGCTTGGCACAGCGCAGCCATTTTTGATGGCTCCTTTTCACATCTCTCTGACTGACTGAGGCTGTGAGTCTGTGTTCAACAAGACCAGCTGCCCCTCTTTTATATCAAGGTATGAAATCTAACACTTGAGCTTCTGTGAGTTTCAACGTGGACCTCTGTCTCCCGTGGCAAGCGAATCACATGGGATTTCAGCACAATTTCACAGCATCCCCCATCCAGGACATTCTGTATTACCTTAAGTTAAAAAAGACAGTTTAAAAAATGACCATCTTATAAAGTCATGCATTCATAACAATTGCGACATGCCATGCCATATTGTCAAAGGTGATGCTCATTTTACTTGTTGCATTGTCATAAAGAGCTGGGATGAAAAGCCTCTGAACACTAACATACAGTCACCTCTACAATACCTTTCTCAGAGCACAAACACCTAACACCTCACTTCTTGAACCAGAATACCTCACCTTGTGATAATAGCACAACATAAGATCAGGAGGCACATTTGGGGTAGATTTTAAAGAGAGCTACAGCAGGCTTGTTCTAGAGATTTGTGTTTGATGTCACCTATCTATTTTCAAGGGTTGAAAATTTCAGTGCAGTTGCCTTGCTGTGGGATTGTTCTGGAGCATATCCTTCAGCTCCATAGAGCACTGCGAGATCATAAAGTCATAAGGAATAGGAGCAAGTATGGACCATTCAGCCCATTAAGCCTGTTCTGCCATTCAATGAGATCATGGCCTTAACTCATTGACCCATAACCCTTGACTCCCTTGTCAATCAAAAATCTGTCTAACTCAGCCTTGAATATATTCAATGACCCAGCCTCCACTGCTGTCTATGGAAGAGAGTGAATGTTAAGGTTATGCAGGAGTCCATGGGCAAATTGTCCACCACTATAGGCCAACAGGGAAAAAACATGGAGCACAAGATCATCAAAATAAATACTGGCATGGCATATATTGCATCTCCAATCTCTGTGATTATAGGCACAGCATATGCAAACTTGGGGCCTCCACAGTGGCAAAAATTGTCAAAGGTGGCTTTGACTGCTTTGGAGAAGGACTGGGAAATCTCAGAGGGAAATAGGAGGTGGTGCAGTCACAAAGGCCTTTGCTGAATCAAGGATCGACATAATTGCTAGTCTTACTGGCGAGACTCCAATGTAATCCTAGAATTCTGAGTCACTGGTTTGAATAACTCTGCTTCCTTACATGAGAGGCAACACAACCCTTACCCATTTTTGATCTTGTGCTGCATTATCTGGCTTGTTAGAGCAACTTTCTGGCTGCAACACATCTCGCAATAGCTGAGGTACCTCCTGGGCCTGAAAGGAGTTGAATTAAAGGGAGAGCTTGATGAAGCCCTGTTGGGAGGGCACCTTACAGCACATGACCTCAGGAGGATCTTTTGCTTTCAAAATGTCATTCCCTAAGGGATCCTTCCTTAGCACACGCGAGTAGGTATATTCCTTATTTAGTCACCATGTATGACATTAGTGCCATTCCACAAGGAACCTTTGTTCTCAAATTTCCAGTAGCCATTGGCTGCAACAAAGGAGCATCCTGAACTGTAAGTTACAAGACAATAGTGCTAGAGGCCAGGCAGTATGGACAAACATCATTACAATCTGGATATTACAACGATAGTAATGTCAAGCTTAACGGAAGAAAGTGGCAACTGTCTCCTGATATTGCAAAGTACTTGACAATAAAGCCTTGACAAGTGCAATTTGTCTCTCCCTCTTTCCCTCCCTCTTTCTTCCACCTCAGGCAAGTCAGAGGCCACTGCATTTCTTAATGGAAAGTTAGCTAAATATTTGAAAAATGGGATGATACAGGGCAACAGAAATAGAAAGATATTGGGGTTAGTTCTGGACTGCTATAACAAAAAGTCTACACAGGTGCAATGGGTTTAATGGACCCTCTCTGTGCTACAAACCTCTGACTCTTGAAAGGCTGAGACCTGTATAGTATTTGCTGCATTGATCGCCAGCATCCTTCCATCTACCTAAGATAATAGAAATGGGGCAAATTAAATCTGTTAGGGGAGGTAGTGGTGTGGGGGTAGTGTTACTGGACTAGTAATCCAGAAACCCCCCCAGAGGCTTGGATTCGAATCCCACCACAATAAAAATCTGGAATTAAAAGTCTGATGATGACCATGAAACCAATGTCAATTGATGTAAAAACCCATCTGGTTCACTAATGCCTGGTCTGGCCTACGTGTGACTCCAGACCCGCACCAATGTGATTGACTCTTAAATGGCCTAACAAGCCACTCAGTTGTATCACAATCACTAGAAAGTCTAAAAGGAATGCTAAATTCTCACCCTAAAAGGAATGAAACCAGACGGACCATCCAGCATCGACCTAGGCACCGGAAAAGGCAACAGCAAACTCAGCCCTGTCGACCCTGCAAAGCCCTCCTTCCTACTAACATCTGGGCCTAGTCCTGGGAGGACTGCCTCACAGATGAGTCAAACAACAGCCTGACATAGTCATCCTCACAGAATCATACCTTATGGATAATGTCCCAGACACCACCATCACTGGGTATGTCCTGTCCCATCGGCAGGGCAGACTCAGCAGGGGTGGTGGCACAGTGGTATACCATTAGGAGGGAGATGCCCTGAGAGTGCTCTCCATCAGCTCTGGACCCATGAAGTCTCATGGTATCAGGTCAAACTTGGGCAAGGAAACCCCCTGCTTATTAACATGTACCACACCCCATGCCCCCCCACCCCCACACCCTCAACTGATGAATCAGTGCTCCTCTATGTTGAACACAACTTTAAGGAAGCACTGAGGGTGACAAGGGCACAGAATGTACTCTGGGTGGGGACTTCAATGTCCATCACCAAGAGTAGCTCAGCAGCACCATCACAGACTGAGCTGGCCAAGTCCTAAAGGATATAACTGCTAGACTGGGCCTGCTACAGGTGGTGAGGGAGCACACAAGAGGGGAAAACATACTTGACCTCATCCTCACGAACCTGCCTGCCCCGGATGCATCTGTCCATGACAGTATCAGTACGAGTGATCACCGCACAGTCCTTGTGGAGATAATGTCCCGCCTTCACATTGTGGATACCCTCCATTGTGTTGTGTGGCACTACCACTGTGTTAAATGGGATAGATTTCTAACAGATCTAGCAACTCAAGACTGGGCAACCATGAGGCACTGTAGGCCATCAGCAGTAGCAGAATTGTACTCAACCGCAATCTGTAACCTCATGGCACAGCATATCCTCCATCCTACCATTACCACCAAGCCAGGGGATCAACCCTGGTTCAATGAAGAGTACAGAGGGCATGCCAGGAGCAGCACCAGGCATACCTAAAAATGAGGTGTCAACTTGGTGAAGCTACAACACTGCTTGTGTGCCAAACAGCATAAGTAGCAAGTGATAGACAGAGCTAAGTGATTCCACAAGCAACGGATCGGATCTAAGCTCTGCAGTCCTGCCGCATCCACTCATGAATGGTGGTGGACGATTAAACAACTCACTGGAGAAGGAGGCTCCACAAATATCCCCATCCTCAATGATGGAGGAGCCCAGTACATCAGTGCAAAAAATAAGACAGAAGCATTCGCAACAAACTTCAGCCAGAAGGGCTGAGTGGATAATCCAGCTCTGTCTCCTCCAGAGGTCCCCAGCATCGCAGGTGCCAGTCTTCAGCCAATTCGATTTATTCTACATGAAGTCAAGAAACAGCTGAAGGTACTGGATACTGCAAAGGCTATGGGCCCTGACAATATTCCGGCAATAGTACTGAAGACTTGTGCTCCAGAAATTGCTGCGCCCCTCGCCAAGCTGTTCCATTACAGTTACAACACTGGCATCTACCTGGCTATGTGGAAAATTGCCCAGGTAAAACCTTGACACAAAAAGCAGGACAAATCCAAACCAGTCAATTACATTTGTGACACACAATTGCCAGGCAATGACCATCTCCAACCAGAGAGAATCTAACCATCGCCCTTGACATTCAATGGCACTACCATCGCTGGATCCCCAACTATCAACATCCTGGGGGTTACCATTGCCCAGAAACTGAACTGGACCAGCCATATAAACACTGTGGCTACAAGAACAGGTCAGAGGCTATGAATCCTGTGGTGAGTAACTCACCTCCTGACTCCCCAAAGCCTGCCCACCATCTACAAGGCACAAGTCCGGAGTGTGATGGAATACTCTTCATTTGCCTGGATGAGTGCAGCTTCCAAAACACTCAAGAAGCTTGACACCATCCAGGACAAAGCAGCCCACTTAATTGGCAGCACATCCGCAAACATTCACTCCTTCCACCACCGATGCACAGTACTGACAGTGTGTACCATCTACAAGATGCACTGCAGGAACTCACCAAGGCTCCTTCAACAGCACCTTCCAAACCCAAAACTACTACCTACTGGAAGGACAAAGGCAGCAGACACATGGGAACACCACCACCTGGAACTTCCCCTCCAAGTCACTCACCATCCTGACTTGGAAATATATCACCGTTCCTTCACTGTTGCTGGATCAAAATCCTGGAACTCCCTTCCTAACAGCACTGTGGGTGTACATCACTACACCACATGGACTGCAGTGGTTCCAGAAGGCAACTCATCGCCACTTTCTCAAGGGCAATTAGGGATGGGCAATAAATGCTGGCCTAGCCAGTGATGCCAACGTCCTGCGAAGGAATAAAAACATCTGTTGTGGATGAGGTAGCTTCATATAGTGGACTTCTGCTGATGGCTGAATCAACCAGTGCATGAGAGAGAGGCAGATTCTGCCACGAGTGCCACAAGTGATGTGGTTATCAGGTGCCATTGTAGTTGTTGTTGTTTTCAATGTTGGTGCCTTTTGCCAAGCTACTGTAACCACTGAGCATTTGCTGCACTTCCATTATTTTGAATTCAAAAATGGTGGATAGTAGCATCATTGTGCGCAGACCTTAACTGGCATTAAGCTTATAAGCAGAAAAAAAACTCCAAAAGTTGCTTTAAAGGTTTGAGGGTCCTGTAATTTTTATTGGTGGCTGCATTTGCTGCGGCATGCTTAATTTTCCCTGTCCTCTGTTGGACTTGGTGCCTCTGGCAGTGGCCACTAGCCAGATTATGCAGTGCAAGACTTAGAAACATTCTTTCATGAAATCGCACATGATTATCCCCAACCTCTGCATTTAATGCAGCAAAAAAGCAGCTATGATTGCACCCAACATTCAACATCAGTCCATAAGTTATTCAGACTGCTTCTCCTGTGTCTGAGCCTCAGACAAGCCACTTGTGTTTCTCTCCCTAGTGTGCAGAGGTTTGAATCTATCAGCAAAAGAGTTAATCAACACCTGCTGAACCAGCAGTGTTATAGAACGCGGGGGATCTTGAGAAGGTTTGTGATTGTCTGTTGGCATTTCAATTTTTATTTCAGCAATTTGTGTGTCAGTAAGGTATCTGTCCATTTTGTGAAACATTCCAGCTGTTTTTAGTTGCCCTATCTGAGGGGGAAGCTGTAAAACATATAAGATCACACACTGTGCATACTGAAAAGAATAAAATATTTTGTGATGATGCAAGCATTAGGCAAAATATTGAATTTAGACATGGCGTATAAACAGGAACTCTACAGACAAATCTGTTTCGAGATGTTTGAAGGAGAAAGATCAAGTTCATTTAGTATTTTCTTAAGCTTTGATTCTCACTATAAAAAACCAGCGTCTAGTCTATTGCAACAGTTTGCCTATTTGACAATTGTTGTTAAGGTCTCCTTTAATGATTTGTTCTCTAGGAGATATTGTGCATTAATTCTATTCAGAGAACCTCTATCCAATGCAGGAAGCATAGAAAGAAAACATAATTTTACATTTGTGAGCTTGGGCTTGCTCAGCATATGTGTCCTGCTGCACAGTTTCATCTCATTCTTCTTCTCATGTGATGCCTTAACGAAAATCTTTTTCCAATTCCTTTCTGATGTCCAGGGACGTAAGCACCAACAACTCATGGGTACTGATGCCTCTCCGGTTCCCTTCTTTCTGACTCCAACCCTTATTTAATCTCTCCTGCCCTTTAACTTATCCCACCTCCTTCTCCCCTCTTTCAACAACATAAAACCCATCACGTTTTTACCTCCCTCCAGTTCCGAGGAGTCATTTGACTCGAAACGTTAACTCTGTTTCTCTCTCCACAGACGCTGTCAGACCTACTGAGTTTTCCTGCACTTTCTGTTTATATTATATATTATACATTTTCTGATGATTTGGTTATTTGATAATTATAGTGCGGCTAACTCACGTAAATGGGAAAGGCACAAACACAATTAGAATTCAAAGAGGAAAGTTAACTTTCATAACTCGCTGTGTTTTTAAAAAAATTCATTAGTGGGATATGGACATCGCTGGCTAGGCCAGCATTTATTGCTCATCCCTAATTGCCCTTGTTCAGAGGGCATTTTTAAGAGTCAACCACATTGCTGTGGGTCTGGAGTCATAGGTAGGCCAGACCAGGTAAGGATAGCAGGGTTCCTTCCCTAAAGGACATTCGTGAACCAGATGGGTTTTTATGACAGTCAACAATGGTTCCATGGTCATCATTAAACTTTTAATTCCAGATATTTATTGAATTCAAATTCCACCATCTCCCTGGGTCCCTGGATTACCAGTCCAGTGGCAATACCACTATCTCCCCCCTGAGAGTTACTTTGAGTAAGTACCATATCATTCAATCAGATTATCCTTCCTTTTGGAGTTCAGTTCTTCAAAACCCATCCTTTCTGCATCTCTCATGAGAGCATTTTCACTTTTCATTATTAATGGGAGAAAAATAATGAGAGAAATAATCTGTTGCTTATTATATGGACATTGTATTTATGATGCAGAATGGCATATGACTAAGCATTCCACACACAAGTAATCTAAAATCTATTCAACATACATAAAATAACAACTGCCCAGAAGTACTTTCCTGCAAGTTACAAGCAATTGAAAAGTTAAAAAAAATTAACAACTCTGCACTCACCGCCAGTGTCACTAAGCACTAACTGTAACCATGGCAATTTTCTTGCAATGACAGCCCTCAAGCATTCTGGGGCATCTTTTGTCCAAACAAAATTGCCCATGTTGTACGGCTGATCCATGCAATGAATATCAAAATCCTTTAATCACAATATGCTTGAACCAAGGAAATCGCAACACCAAAGGATCCTAATCAGCATAGATTCAGCCCCCTCTGGCAATCAAATGTTCAACAGATATCATCGTGAGTCTTTGGAACTCTCTTCCTCAAAAGGCGGTGGAAGCAGAGCCTTTGAATATTTTTAATGCAGTACTAGATAGATTCTTGATTAACAAGGGGGTGAAAGGTTACCGGGGATAGGCAGGAATGTGGGGTTGAGGTTACAATCAGGTCAGCCATGATCTTATTGAATGGCAGAGCAGGCTCGAGGGGCCTTTAAGTTTATGAGCAGTTTATGAGTGCCCTACCCCTGCTCCTAATTCGTATGTTTGTATGTTCGTATGTGTTGAGAACATGTCCCATAGTCCTACAAATTGAGAAATATTGAACTTTCTGATTGAATTCGACAAGTGAAGAGGTCAAATAATGCAATCACCTCATGGTCATCATGCTTTATTTATTCAGTAGGCAACAAAAAAGATGCACATACCTTGGGAACATCACAGATTCCACCTCTAGCTATGGGCATTCTTGTGCTCTCCAAATATTCACAGGCGTCAGTTCAAAGTGAATTTTCAACTCACTTTGCCACATTGCATTACTTGTCTTCATGTTACCTTAGAAACCAGGTGAATAGTTTATATGAACATTAAGATGAGCATAAAAGTGACAATTTTATTGCTTTAACATTCCCTTCAATGTCATTTACCAAACACCGATACAGGATGCAGCAGGCATGCAAACTCCAAATAAGGCCATCTGTATGTTCTTTACCTACCTTAATATCCTTTAAAGTAGCTATATCTCTGTTCAGAATTCCTTATATGACAATTCTGTTATGAATTATGAAAGCTGCCTCGACCCACTGTGTCTCCTGCTTCTAATGGACCATGTATAATTTAGAGATCTTTAGTTTCCTTAGGGAAGTGAATAACCACAGATGAAACCTCTCAGGAAACAGAACACTGGAATTTGCACCTAACTCTCCAAAGTAAACTTGTGAAATTCCAAGATACTAATCTAACATTGCAATCTGCTTCACTCATTCCTACACTGCACTGATCGTCCCATTAAGATTGGAGCCATATTATTCCTTAAAATATTTAAATTATTTATTCCTTTACGTATTCCTGTAACATCCAACCCCTTCCGTAACCAGCTGATCATTTGAATCCTTTATTAAAAAGTTAATCAACACAGAATTATGGCTTGGCGGGTAAATGCACCCTGTGTCGTAGTGTAAAGAAAGACTTGCATTTATGCAGCACCTTTCACAACCTCAGAATAGCTCAAAGTGCTTTACAGCCAATTTACTTTATTGGTATGATGCCACATGGATCAGGAAGATGCCAGGGTGAATATTTTGTTTGGACTGTTACCTGTTCTCATTTGAGAGCAGAACAGTACTATCATCACAAAACTGGGGAGTGGAAAAACATGACTTAGTCATCTTGGTGGAAAGAATGCACATATTGATGATGGACTCCACTGAAGTGTCTCCCCATGGTCAAATAGTGTGTTGAAGATCATGGTCTAGATTCATAAATAGAGAATGATAACTTGGGCAAGGTATTGTGAGTGTTTTGTAGCCTAGGGAAATATATGTCCCTGTGTCTCATTGTCACAGAGGGAAGAGAAAAAGGAAGAAAGTTAGGGTGCAGGAGAGGGTGAAAATAATATAATATTAATGGTCCAGAACTTCGGTTGCCCAGGAGGTCGTACCCCAGAGATGTGCTGGGAGACCCCCCTGGAAGACCCCAGGTAAGGACTGCGTGACTATAGCCCGGCAAGTCTAAGCTTCTGATGAGCAATTACCCTGCACCTGGAACCATCTGATACTCCCAATTTAAATTGGAGATTTCGGATGGTTCCAACTCTCTTAGCAGGATAGTTAACCAGGGAAAGTTAAAGGTAACTATGGTACTGAACAGCAACTCGTCCACTGGACCCCCCCCCGCCTCGGCAACCTACCCCCCCTCTAACTACCCCCAGTCGCCCGATTAACCCCCAACCAACCCCTGCACCCTCCCACTCCCTGTCCACCTGAAACCTACTGATCACCCACACCTCACAACTACCCTTCCAACCCCCCCAGCTACCTCCCACTCTCTAACTACCTCCACACCCCCTGACTACCCTCCTGATGCCCTGACTACGCCTTGACCCCCCAACCACCTTCTTGACCACCACCACCCCCCACCCACCTCCTCCAACCCCTCACCTACTTACCTTACACACTTACCTTTGTCCTGGCTTCTCAAAGTGTCTGAGACATTTAAACTTACCGGTTTATGGCAGGTAGTGCCATGAAAAGAGGTCATAGTGTCACTTCGCCCAGTGATCCCACCCTGCACTGGAAGGAGTCCAGGAGCTAATACACTGCACATTTCTCACCAGTCCCGGGTCAGAAGAGCAGGCAAGCAATGTGCAGCTCCCGATCTGGGTAAGTAAAAAGGAGGGAAGTGGTGATCCGACGGTGATTGCCACTCCACTGAAGTTCTGGCCCAGTGTCTTTCCCCTTTTCTATTCATTTTTCCCTTCCTTTCTTCAGGTGACATGCTATTCTCCAGTTGACAATACTGAGAGATGATCTGTTTCCATCCGGTTGGAAGCTTGGCAAGAGAATGAGGGGGATTTCCTTTTGAGTTTTCCTTTGTCCCTTCCACTACAATGGCTCTTGCCCTGCTGATTTTAGTGAATTGTGGGAGAGAACCAGTGCGAGATTCCTATGTGGCACAACACACTGGAACATTAACACAACCAAATGGGCCCAGAAATTACTCATGACACAAAAAAATGTGCTGACTTCGTTGCTAAGTGAAATTGCTGCTGCAGCTGTTCTTCCTATTTTATTTGTAGCACTTCCAGAATTATTCCTTTCATTACCAAACACAAATTAAATGATCTATGAAAGGGGAAGGAATAGATCAATTGTGGTGTCAGATTTTCGACTCTCATTCTAACCACTCCATTTCCATAAACAGTACTTGATGGGAAGTTCCTGTAGTACTCAGGGCACTAAAACGTGAATGTTGCTTTGGAGTACACCCTTAAACTACCGCATCACAACAGTCTGCTTGTATTATCGCATGCAAGAAGGCTGGGCACAATCGATCATGTCGGTCAGTCTGCTGATCACCAGCCCTTTGAAACTCAAGGATATTTCTATGTTGTTCCTATTTGTCCCTCATGTTGATTTATAACTTCTGCATGTAGACAATGATGGTGTCAATTAACTTGTTCTAAAATATTAAACTACCTGACAATTATTGTCAATTCTGTTAAGAAAGCATTAAATTATGTGTACCAAGTAATAAAATGATTCTTATTTTTTAAAGGGCATATAATGACTTAAGCCACCCAAATGGAACATGGTGAAAATATAGCTGCATAATTCACAGTACAACCAAGTAGACAAAGAAACAACTGTGACCAAATATCAGTACAGGGTGCAAGACACCCAACATGAAATTTGAGTTTTGTAGCATATCATATCATACGTTGTCTACTATTTATCTCACTTCTTTCAGGCTACAGCTTCATGGAAGTGCAAAAGTAAGTTTCCTTGGATGTATGGGCATGTGTGTTTGACACCTGTAACTGATGTGATGTTATGTGTTGTCGTAGTCCATTCAACACAATTGACATGACTGAAGTTATTTGAAGCAACCCAGTATGGTTGCAAGCTGAAAAAAATCAAATGCCATTGTAGGTAGATTGATAAAGAAACATTAATAATAGATGATTGACAAGATGAATGTGACAGGCTCATATCGTCACTGCCTACCCTGGTCACCCTGCTACGCATTTCCACACCTGTCTTTGAAGTGCTCTCCATCCACTGGCGTGTTGTAACTAAATGTATTGGCCCTCCCTCCTGTCAATCACTCATCATGTGATGTGATAACAGGGGCTTCAACCAATAAGCTTATTGTGTGGGGAATCCTGTGGGCGGGGCTTCCAACGGAGAAATCATGTCTGGCGTGCGAGCACCTCTACCTGTTTCCCAAATAAAATTTAGCCTTTTCTTCACCAAGCCTGCTGCTCCATCAAGCTATTATAGGCTTGAGAGCAGGCCAGAGCTCCGCGTCATCTCCTTGGGGGAAGACCCCATGCCACCCAGGCACTTAAGTGGCCAACTGTGGTCTTTCCCTTGGATCAAGGAAACCCTGCCTACCCCAGAGCTACTGGCCAATCAGAGGCAGGCAGTTCATCACTGCCATCAGCGCCACCAAGGGAGTGATAGTAGCTGCTGACAATGTGCCCACCAGAGGCTGAGGATCAGTGAGATACCCAGGCCACAGGTGCATGAGGGCAGGATGGGGTTCGTGGGGAGGAGGTAGCTGGCTAGGCGTTGGAAGGGGGGTGGGGTCAGAAAAATGATTAGGGCAGTGTCTCTCAGGGGGCACCCGCCCCACCTCCTCCACTTCCCCATGCCGGGTCCCTCGATCGGGCACTGAGTACCTGACAACGAGAGGCTTCCAACTTCCCGGGAGGCGACAAGCAAACACAACAGGGTTTGTCTTTCGGACTTCCTGTATGGCAGCTTCCCTGTTTGCCGCTGGTTGAATACCAGCAGCAGCAGGATAAGGCCCTTAAGTGGGCATTAATTGCCCACTTATGGGCCTCAAAGGCATTAGGGTGATAAACCCATCCATGAACTTTCCTGCCCCAGACTTAGTTGGGACAGAGGTGGGAAGGCAGAGTGGGGTCCCCAACTAGCACAATTCCACCCAATTAACTGTTCCCCTGCCTCCAAATTTACTTGGGGAAGGGCATTAAATTCCACTTTCTCAGTTCAGAATGGCATCAGGGGTTTATACTCCAAATTTCAACTGTTGTAGGGAATAGCGGCATAAATATGGACCCTAATAAAGTTAGGGGTGTTGTCCATACTTAATGCAGAAAATATCAATCAGACTTTTCAAATTAGATGGACCCTTATAATTGCCTTAATTGATATTTTAGTTAATATGCTGAGTTACAACTAGGTTTAATGTTATATGGAGCAACTGGAATTATAATAACTGCCGGATTATCGCTAGTGGTTACACACCACAAAATGCAGTTAGTATGTGATAATGTTACCTCATGGGGTGATGCCACTAGAAGAAGAATTCTATGCAAAATGCCTGCTCTCAGGCTGCTGTGGACCAGCAGCTTTACATGGTAAAGCACAAAAAGTAAGTAGACAATAGTATGTGTATAATTTGTTGTATTATGGGGCAATTTCAAATGAATATAATTTCACTGTGCTCAAAACCATTATGTGGTAAAGAAGAAAGGAATAGCGATACAACGTTGACCTCCGAATGACACAGGAGCGCTAATAGTGTTATTGGAAAGTCTCCTTTTAGGAGAGGGGAAAATTAATTTGCACTCTACAGCTATGAAACCAGCCAGAATGATTTGGGTACTTGTGAGCCAGTTAAAAGCAGAAGCAGGTTAGCCAACATTAGAGACTCCCCCCAGGCAGAGGGAAGGTTGTGAATTCAGCCAGGTGGAAAATTGTCCATTTGGTGCATTCTGATGTAAAACTTTATCATGGCATTGCAATTCACATACACTCAGAACTTGATGCCACTGTGTTAAAAGCTTCTCCACTGGTTCACTCAGATTTTCTCACTTTTATATTAAAAATAGTTTCTCTCTGCCTGTTAAAATTTTAGATGTGTCCTTCCTGCTCATCCTGTCTGATTCGAAGAGCCAATGCAGACACCATGGGCTGAATGACCTCCTTCTGCACTGTACCAATTCTGTGAAATTCTGCGATTCTGCTCAAGGAATATAAAGTAGATTAGGTTAAAAAAAAACATGTTGCAGTCTGACTAATTTGAATTTAATTTCAAAGTACAATAAATATCATTACTTGTTCACTTACCAGATGTGGTAGCAGAGTGGCTATGTTATTGGACTAGTAATCCAGAAATCCTGGAAAATCCGGAGACATGGGGACAAATCTTCCGGTCTTCGGATCATTGGAGACTGGACGTAGAACTGAGATGTGCGCTGGGGCCCTGTGAAAGTCCTGACCTATGGCCATAAGTGGGAATTGCCCAGGAAGTTTGAACATCTGATGGGCAATGCCCCTGCTCCCAGGACCCTCTGACAATGTCTTCGACACTGAACGAGAGTCGGAGACTTGGGATAGTTGCAAAATACTTACCTGAATAGTTACCCAAGAAATGTTAGACAGATTAAAACCTAGTATAACTCCTGGATAATTATATAACTGGCCCCCACAATCACTCCCTTGATCCCCCCCCACATAACCACTACCCCTCCCGATAACCCAACCACCCTTCCGACCCTACCTGACCTAACCACCTCCCCTCCGACTACCCCTCAAAGCCGACTGCCCTCCCGATCTGATCTGCCCCAACACTCCCAACCTGACCTGATTACCCCCCCACTGAATCCCTGATTATCCCCCAGCCACCAGATTAGGCTACTCTCCCGACCTGACTAGACTACTGCTCGATCTAACCACCACCCCCCAAAAGCCTGATTACCCTCCTGACCACCTGACTACCCTCTTGACCTGACCCAGCTACCCTCCTCATCATCCAGCTATCTTCCCGATCTGACCTGACTATCCCCCAACCACTGGACCTCCACCCCGAACCATCTGACTACCCTCCCAACTACCCTACTACCCTCCTGCCCTGACCCGATTACCCTCATGACCAAGGGTGACTACCTGCCTGATCTGACTACTCAATCACCCACCTACACCCTACCCACCTATCTACTTAACCACCTCACCCAGCTACCCACCTCACCCACCTACCCACTTACCCCCTTATTCACCTACCCATCTCCTCCATCTACCCACCTCACTAATATACCCCCTGCCTCCTACCCACTTACCGCCTTACCCACCTTCCCCCCTACCCCGTTATCCACTCACACACCTCCCCCCACTGACACTCACCCACTTGCTCACCATACCCACCCACACATTCACTCACTCATCCACTCACCCATTCCTTCACCCATTCACTAACATCCAAACTGGACATTTAAACTTGCTGTACGGCAGCGAGTGCTGTAAAAAGGGGGGCTTGTCCTGTCTTTCCCTGACTCGACTACGTTCTGATGGGATTTCTCCGAGGGGCGCTGTGCTGTGACTTTCTGTGTTCTGGCGGGAGAACTTACGGGCTCTGTGGCAATCTGACAATCACCGCCACTGCTCGGAAGATCTGGCAGGTGGAGAATTGAAATTCAGTTAATTAAATAAATCTGGAATAAAATGTGAATCACATTAATGGTTACTATGAGACTTCTGCATTGTTGTAAAAATCCATCTGCTTCATTCGTGTCCTTGTAGGGAAGAAAATCTGCCCCCCTTACCCCGTCCGGCCTACATGCAGCCCCAGACCCACAGCAATGTGATTGATTCTTAACTGCCATCCGAAATAGCCTAGCAAGCCACTCAGTTGTATCCAAGGCAATAAGGAATGAACAGTAAATGCTGGCCTTGCAGGAGACGCCCGCAATGAATTTTTAAGAAATCACGAGCAATAAATCCAAAGCTTCAACAGTCTACTTAAGACTCGGAGTTAGATTTCTTGCCTTTACACAATAGATTTATTTACGAATGAATCTGGGTCTGGCTGAAATGGACATTATGTCCTTTCACCTCCTTCTTTTGCGCCTCTATTAAAATGAATATAAAAATAAATATTAGCAGGCAGGCATTAGCATAACTATGACATTACTTTATTATTTAGATCATCATGCATGACCTACCCCTCGCAATGTTATTGCAGGCAGGCCATTCTATGTAATTGCTTCAGTATTGGTCACTCTGTTCTCCCAGCTGATGCTCAACATCTTTCTCTTGCACATCACGTTCCAAAAGTATTCCAACCCTTTTCTGTGGCTTCACCAACTCCAGCTGTCGGTACCATTCAGAAGTGGCATCCCAAAACACTGTAATCTTAACATCCCACAATATGTCTCTTCTTCTCTAGTTGGTTTCCAAAGTCCATCAAAACAAAACCAATTGCAGGTAAAATTATGCATCTTTCCATCTCATTTTCATTGCATAGAATTACAACAGAGAAGAGGTCTGTGAAGAATAGTTACATTGAAAACCAGAGGACAGTCAATGTATCTTTACGATAATGTATCGTTATGAAAGAAAAAGTAAGAAATGAAAATGAAACTCACCTTAATCCATCATTTATATTCAGGAATGTTAAATGATCAAACTTCAATCAGACAATCTTTGAACTGCAACTTTAAGCAATGTGTCTTTGAACAAATAGGATATTACTCCTGCTCTACCTTTCAATCTTTCATCAGATTTTAAGCACGCTCTGTTTCCGTGGTACCTGATGGATATGGTTCGAGCTAATGGAGTTGCAACCTATCTGGCATGGATTTTAACTGCCAGTGAGTGAGTTTCTATTGGGGAATTGTGCTGGCAACTTAATTTCCCATCCACACACGACAGAATGATAGTCTGTTGATTGTAAATCCAGCCAGTCAACTTTCCACCGATGTCAGGTGAAATGTTTTCGGGAAGTGGCAAAAAAAATCATGTGGGCTGTAAGCTCTGAGAACAGGTTTTGCTGGTTGGGGTCATCTTACAGGGTTCTTGCAGCCAGGAAGAGAGAAGTAGTTCTAGGCTTTGTTTGTGGGTCTGTAGAAGCACAGAAACTCATCTGGGCCCCATAAGGAAAGTATTTTTTTTTTAAAAGACTTATCTTTTGGCCCCAATTTTTTCTTTCCCTAGGTTGGCCTGGCAGGAAATCCACTGCAGCTTCCCACTCAGGGGGTGAATTAAAATTGTATTTTGGTCCCAGTGCATCAGGAACCACAATGTGGACTCCACTGGCATTGTCCTTGCCTCCTGCTCAGTGGAGCAGGTCAAAATCAAGAATGGTCAACCCCTGCTTGCTCTAGGCCAGGTACATAATCTGGGCGACTTTAACTGGTCAACTGTTCTTTTTTTGCCGGGCAAGTAGAGCTAAAACTCTCAGAGATAGAGGAATAGGGAGGGGGCTGACTGTAGAAGGCTACAATGATAGGAAGTGGTGAGACCATGGACCAACTTAAAAGCAATGCCGAGAATTTTAAACTTGGGCTTTTGTGCCATTGGGAATTATTGTAGGTCAACAAGGTGATGGGTGTGCAGTAGTTGGTGTGGGAGAGGGTACAGGTAGCAGAATTTTGTTGCAGCCCCCACATGCAGCAATGTGATATTGACCAGATAATCTGTTTTTTGTGATATTGATTGGGATGAATATTGGCTAAGACACTGGGGATAGCTCCCCTGCTCCTTTTCAAAATAGTGTAATGTGTTCTTTTCCACCCGAGGTTTAATATCTCACCTGAAATATCTCTGACAATGCAGCAGTCCCTCCGTACTGCCTAGATTTTTGTGTCAGGTCCTGGAGAGGTACTTAAACCCACAAACTTATGACTCAGAGGCAAAAATGAGTCACAGCTGCCACCTCCAGTATCCGTAGTATTTTGCTTTTATATTAGAATGGAGTTGATGTTGAGGCAATGGCCTTGGGTGTTCCTAATACTTGACTGGAGGAAGTTAATTTATCTAGGACCAGACATTGGACAGTCTGACCAACAACAAATTGGCAGTGCTGGGTCAAGGCATCCATGCAAGACACAAGATATGTGCATTTTTTGGTGAAATTTGTGCTGATAAAGATAATAGGGGTGAAATTGGTGATGCAAAATGGGCAATGGCGGATCAGCAACCCCTACTACAACAGATCACATTTTCTTTTCCATTGTAGTCAATGCAGCGTGTAGAACAGGCTTTCACCTCATTGGATATATGAATTGGGAAATGAAATATTTTCACTTTTGGTACTGTCAGTATCAAGCACTTTTGGGTCAGGCATTGCACAAAGGAAATGAAAATTCAAAATTGCCTCCATTGCTTCAATATGGTGCTTCAAACCACAGCCTCTGAGGCAAAAAGGCAACTGCATCATGTTCCAGTTTCCAAACCACCTTTCTGAACAAGATTGGTAATGTGATCATTTGATTATTGAAATTAGGAGAGCAAAAAGGGGGTGTGAAAAAACATCAGCAGGTAAAATAAAGGAAAATCCAAAATTATTTTACAAGTACATTAAGAGTAAGAGGATAGCTAGGGAAAGAGTAGGGCCCATTAAGGACCATAGTGGTAATTTGTGTGTGGAGTCGGGAGATGTAGGTAGGGTTCTAAATGAATACTTTGTGTTGGTGTTCACAAGTGAGAGGACGATGTGGGTATGGAAATCAGGCAGAAGAACTGTGATATAATTAAAGAAATTAGCATAGAAAGGGAGGAAGTTCTAAGTGGTCTGGCAGGCTTAAAAGTAGATAAATCTCCAGGCCCGGATGAAATGTATCCCAGGCTGTTGATTGAGGCAAGGGAGGAGATAGCAGGAGCGCTGGCAATAATTTTCAATACCTCTCTGACCACAGGAGAGGTGCCAGAGGACTGGAGGACAGCCAATGTGGTACCGTTATTCAAGAAGGGAGGAAGGGATAAACCAGGGAGAGCTGTGGGCCAGTCAGTCTAACCTCAGTGGTGGGGAAACTATTGGAAGCAATTCTGAGGGACAGAATTAATCTACACTTGGAGAGGTAAGGATTAATGAAGGACAGTCAGCATGGTTTTGTTAAGGGGAGGTCATGTCTGACCAATTTGATTGAATTTTTCAAAGAGGTGACCAGGTGTGTAGATGAGGGCAATGCTTTTGATGTAGTCTACTTGAGCTTCAGCAAGGCTTTTGATAAGGTCCTGCATGGGAGACTGATAACGAAAGAAAGAGCCCATGGGATCCAAGGCAATTTGGCAAATTGGATCCAGAATTGGCTGAGTGGCAGGAAGCGGAGGGTGGTGGTTGAGGGGTGTTTTTGTAGATGCCTGTGTCCAGTGGGGTTCCACAGAGATCGGTGTCGGGTCCCTTGCTGTTTGTGGTATATATGAACGATTTAGACTTGAATGTAGGAGGGTTGATCAGTAAGTTCGCGGATGACACGAGAATTGGTGGGGTGGTAAATAGTGAGGAGGATAGCCTTAGATTACAGGAGGATATAGACGGGTTGGTCAGATAGGCTGATCAGTGGCAAATGGAATTTAATCCAGATAAGTGTGAAGTGATGCACTTGGGAAGGACAAACAAGGCATGGGAATACACGGTGAATGGTATGACCCTGGGAAGTACCGAGGATCAGAGGGACCTTAGTGTGCATGACCACTAGTCCCTTAAGGTAGCAGGACAGGTAGATCAGGTGGTTAAGAAGGCATATGGGATAATGGCATATGCTTTTATTAGCCAAGGCTTAGAATATAAGAGCAGGGAGGCTATGATGGAACTGTATAAAATGCTGGTTAGGCCACAGCTAGAGTATTACGTGCAGCTCTGGAATCCACATTATAGGAAGGATGTGATTGCACTAGAGAGAGTGCAGAGGAGATTTACCAGGATGTTGCCTGGGCTGGAGACTTGTAGTTATGAGGAGAGATTGGATAGACTGGGGTTATTTTCCTCGGAGCAGAGGAGATTGAGGGGAGACATGATTGAGGTGTATAAAATTATAAGGGGCATAGATAGGGTAGACAGGAAGGATCTTTTCCCTTTGGTGGAGGGATCAATAACCAGGGAGCATAGATTTAAGTTAAGGGGCAGGAGGTTTAAAGGGGATGTGAGGAAGAATTTTTTCGCCCAGAGGGTGGTGGGAATCTGGAACTCACTGGCTGAAAGGGCGGTAGAGGCAGAAATCCTCATAACATTTAAGAAGTATTTGGATGTGCACTTGCGATGCCATGACATACAAGGCTATGGGCCTAGTGTTGGAAAATGGGATTAGAATAGTTAGGTACTTGTTTGACTGGCGCAGACTCAATGGGCCAAAGATGCCTTTTTCTGTGCTGTAGACCTCTATGACTCTATGGCTGGGCAGCAGAACAAGCAGACTGACTTCTTTGCAAACCACTTTGAGAATCTGGCCTCATTTAAATAGTAACATAGAAACTCGGAGAGGAGCAGGCCATTCGGTCCTTCGAGCCTGCTCCTTCATTCAATATGACCATGGCTGATCCTCTATCTCAACGCCATATTCCCGCTTTCTCTCCATACCCCTTGATACCCCTAATATCCAAAAAGTATCAATTTCTTTCTTGAATATACTCAGTGACTCGATCTTCACAGCCTTCTGAGATAGAGAATTCCATGGGTTGACCACTGAATGAAGAAATATTTCCTCATCTCAGTCCTAAATGGCTTGCCCCATATCCTGAGGCTGTGGCCCTTGGTTCTATACTTCCCAACTAGGGGAAACATCCTCCCTGCATCCAGTCTGTCTAGCACCATTAGAATTTCACACATTTCAATCAGATCCCCTCTCATTCTTCTGAACTCGTGGATAGAGGCCCAGTCGAACCAATCTCTCCTCATATGACAGTCCTGCCATCCCTGGTAGCAGCTTAGTGAACCTTTGCTGCACTCCCTCTATGGTGAGTATATCTTTTCTTAGGTAGGGAGACCTAAACTGCATGCAATACACCAGGTGTGGTCTCACCAAGGCCTTGCATAACTGTAGTAAGACATCCCTACTTCTGAATTCAAATCCTCTTGCACTGAAGGCCAACATACCATTTGCCTTCTAGTTGCTTGCTGCACCTGCCTTTTAATTTCATTGACTGGTGTACAAGGAAACACAGACCCCTTTGTACATCCACATTTCCCAATATATCACCATTTAAATAATACTTTGCCTTTCTGTTTTTCACACCGAAGCGTATAACTTCACATTTATCCACATTATACTGCATCTGCCATGTGTTTGCCCACACATACAACCTGTCAAACTCACTCTAAATCTAAATAGAACTGGTGAGCTCCCCAAACAGGCACCTTGATGCCATTTTCAGGACTCAATCTAGCACAATAGCGGGCTGCCCAGTGGCCACGCCACCCAGCCAATCACAAGGTAAGTTCTGGGGTTTCACAGTTCGGGGGATTGGGGCCATGGAAGTTCATGTAATTTTTTTGTGGTCTGGAAGAGGGAATGGTAGCATAGTGGTTATGTTCCTAGACTAGTAATTCAGTAAACCTGGACTGATGATCCGGAGAAATGATTTCAAACCCCACCATGGCAGCTGGGGAATTTAAATTCAGTTAATTAAAATGTCTGGAATAAAAGGCTAGCACTTATTAATGAATATCCCACTCACAGATGCTCCCTTTGGGTTCTGCCAGGACCACATGGATCCAGATCTCGTTGCAGCCTTGGTTCAAACAGAATCAAAAGAGCTGAGTTCCAAAGGTAAGGTGGGAGTTTTTTTTAATTCATTCATGGGATATGGGCTTCGCTGGCTGGGCCAGCATTTATTGCCCATCCCTAATTGCCCTTGAGAAGGTGGTGGTGAACTGCCTTCTTGAACCGCTGCAGCCCATGTGGTGTAAGTACACACACAGTGCTGAGAGGGAGTTCCAGGATTTTGACCCAGCGACAGTGAAGGAATGGTGATATATTTCCAAGCCAGGATGGTAAGTGGCTTGATGGGGAGTTTCCAGGTGGTGGTGTTCCCATCTAGCTGCTGCCCTTGTCCTTCTAGATGGCAGTGGCCATGGGTTTTGAAGGTGCTGTCCAAGGAGCCTTGGTGAGTTCCTGCAGTACAACATGTAGATGGTACACACTGCTGCTACTGTGTGTCGATGGTGGAGAAAGTGAATGTTTGTGGATGGGGTGCCAATCAAGTGGGCTGCTTTGTCCGGGATGGTGTCAAGCTTCTTGAGTGTTGTGGGAGCTGCACTCATCCAGGCAAGTGGGGAGTATTCCATCACACTCCTGACTTGTGCCTTGTAGATGGTGGACAGGCTTTGGGGAGTCAGGAGATGAGTTACTCATCGGACAATTCCTAACCTCTGACCTGTTCTTGTAGCCACAGTATTTATATGGCTAGTCCAGTTCAGTTTCTGGTCAATGATAACATAAGAACATAAGAACTAGGAGCAGGAGTAGGCAATTCAGCCCCTCGAGCTTGCCCCGCCATTCAATACGATCATGGCTGATCTCATTTCGGCCTCAACTCCAATTTCCCGCCCTCTTCCCTTAACCTTTCAACCCATTACCAATTAAAAATCTCCTCCTTAAATTTATTCAGCGTCCTGGCATCCACTGCACTCTGAGATAGTGAATTCCACAGATTCACGATCCTTTGAGAAAAGTAATTCCTCCTCATCTCTGATTTAAATCTACCACCCCTTAGCCTAAAACTATGGCCTCTCGTTCTAGAATGCTCCACAAGGGTAAACATCCGCTCTACGTCTACTTTGTCTATCCCCTTTAGCATCTTATATACCTCAATTAGATCTCCTCTCATCTTTCTAAACTCTAATGAGTATAGGCCTAAACTGCTCAATCTCTCCTCATAAGACAAGCCCCGCATCTCTGGAATTAACTCCCAAGGGCAATGGTTAGATTCTCTGTTGTTGGAGATGGCCATTGCCTGGCACTTGTTTGGCGTGAATGTTACTTGCCACTGGTCAGCCCAAGCCTGGATATTGTCCAGGCCTTGCTGCATTTTGACATGGACTGCTTCAGTATCTGAGGAGTCACGAAAGGTGCTGAACATTGTGCAATCATCAGCAAACATCCCCACTTCTAACCTTATGATGGAAGGAAAGTCATTGATGAAGCAGCTAAAGATGGTTGGGCCTAGGACTCTACCCTGAGGAACTCCTGTCGTGTTGTCCCGGAGCTGAGATGACTGACCTCCAACAACCACAACCATCTTCCTTTGTGCTAGGTATGACTCCAACTAGCGGAGAGTTTTCCCCCGATTCCCATTGACTCCAGTTTTGCTAGGGCTCCTTGATGCCTCACTCAGTCAAATGCGGCCTTGATGTCAAGGGCAGTCACTCTCACCTCACCTCTGGAGTTCAACTCTTTTGTCCTTGTTTGAACCAAGGCTGTAATGAGGTCAGGAGCTGAGTGGCCCTGACGGAACCCAAACTGGGCGTCAGTGAGCAGTGAGCTTTTTTTTGCTAAGCAAGTGCTGCTTCATAGCACTGTTGATGACCCCTTCCATTACTTTACTGATGATGGAGAGTAGGCTGATGGGGTGGTAATTGGCTGGGTTAGATTTGTTCTGCTTTTTGTGTACAGGATATACCTGGGTGGTTTTCCACATAGCCGGGTAGATGCCAGTGTTGTACCTGTATCTGAACAGCTTGGCTAGGGGTGCGGCAAGTTCTGGAGTACAAGTCTTCAGTACTATTGCTGGTATATTATCAGGGCTCATAGCCTTTGCAGTATCCAGTGTCTTCAGCCATTTCTTGATATCACGTGGAGTGAATTGAATTGGCTGAAGACTGGCATCTGTGATGCCGGGGACCTCTGGAGGAGGCCGAAATAGATCATCCTCTTGGCACTTCTGGCTGAAGATTGTAGCAAAGCTTCAGCCTTATCTTTTGCACTGATGTGCTGGGCTCCTGCATCATTGAGGATGGGGATATTTGTGGAGCCTCCTTCTCCAGTGAGTTGTTTAATCGTCCACCACCATTCACGACTGGATGTGACAGGTCTGCACAGCTTAGATCTGATCTGTTGGTTGTGGGATTGCTTAGCTCTGTCTATCACTTGTTGCTTATGCTGTCTGGCACACAAGTAGTCCTGCATTATAGCTTCACCAGGTTGACGCCTCATTTTTAGGTATTCCCAACTGCTCCTGGCATGCCCTCCTGCACTCTTCATTGAACCAGGGTTGATCCTCTGGCTTGGTGGTAATGGTAGAGTAGGGGATATGCTGGGCCATGAGGTTACAGGTTGTGTTCGAGTACAATTCTGCTGCTGCTGACGGTCCACAGCGTCTCATAGATGCCCAGTCTTGAGTTGCTAGATCTGTTAAAAATCTATCCCATTTAGCACGGGATAGACCACCCTTGACATCAAGGCAGCATTTGGCCATGTGTTTGGCATCAAGGAGCCCTAACAAAATTGAAGTCAATGGGAACAGAGCATAACAATCCACTGGTTGGAGTCATATCTAACACAAAGCAAGATGATTGTGGTTGACGCCATCACCTCCGTCCTACAACATCGCTGCAAGCTACATCAATAGTCTTCCCTCCATCATAAGGTCAGATAGGAATGTTTGCTGATGATTGCACAATGTTCAATTCCATTCACAACTTTTCAGGTAATGAAACAACCTATGCCTGTATTTAGCAATATGTTGCAAGTAACATTCCTGCCTCACAAGTGCCAGGCAATGAAGACGAGAGAGCCTATCCACATTCCTTTGACATTCAATGACATTGCCTAACTAAATTTCTCATCATTTACATCCTGGGGGCCCTGAGGCTACAAGAGCAGGCCAGACCAGAACCTGGGTATTCTGACTCACCTTCTGACTCCCCACTATCTACAAGGCACAAGTCGACGGAATGCTCCCCATTCACCTGGATGAGTGTGGCTCCAACAACATTTGACAGCACCTTCCAAACCTGTAACCTTGACCATCTAGAATGGAGATCTGAAAAGAATACCTGCAACTCCTTAACATCTTATGTGCAGCTCTCGCCATTTCTCAGTTGGAACCCAGTAACATGAAAAAGCCTAAAAAAAGTTAAGTCAAGTAAAGTAAGAGTCATGTTATTATTGTGTGGATCAAAAGCCAATAATTATGCTGCACTTTATTGATTCAATAATTGCTTCAATGAGAAACATTGGCCTGAATTTTAGGGCTCCATTGTGGTGGAGGTGGGGTCGGAAAATGCAGTGAACCCGTTCAGAAGTCCATTCACTTTGGCAGGACTGGAAGATCTACCAGCGGAAGGGGCTGTAAAATTCTGCCCAGTTTTGTGCTCTGAATAAGCCTCTTTGAGTGGTATATAGCTACAATGGCCAGGACTTTCCCCTCGGTGATTTGGGGGCAGGGCCCGGTTATCGAGGGGAAAATGACGTGGGATGACGTTGGGAGGAATCCCCGACGTCATCCCGGTCCCTTTAAATTTTTGGGAAGGTGGGCGGATAGCGAAATCAGCTGTCCGCCCGCTGACCTGTCAATGGCCAATTGAGGCTATTGACAGGGTAATTAAAGTAATTAAAGACCCTGCCCGTCCAACCTTAAGGCTGGCGGGCAGGCCAGGAGCCCCAGCGGGTTCCTGATAATACATGAAACCTCATACACTGGCGGGATGAAGTTTCATGTCCGTTTTGTAAAAAATTAATAAAGTTTATGTGTTCTTTATTAACATGTCCCATCTTGTGTGACGTTGTCACATAACGGGGACATGTTAATAATTTTTAAATGTTTCTATTTTTAAAGTTTTTACCACTGTCAGTATTCTCCCTGAGACAGGACTTTGCCTCAGGGAGAAGTGCGCTCTTTCGCGCACAAGCACGAAACTGCGCACTTTGACTGATGGGGAATCCCTCTCCCCCGGAACAGGAAGCGCTATGCTTATCTTAATTGGCCCACCCACTTAAAATGGCTGCGGGCCCTGCTTCAGTGGCGGGGGTCAGCTGGCCGCCCGCCGCCAAGTCGGTGGGGCCCGCACGCCATCCGAGGGCAAAATTCTGCCCATAGTGTTACACCATGTTATAGATAATGCCTTTGATTCGAAGAACAGATTTTATGGTTGCGGCCATTATTGTTTCTAATATAGCTGAGATGATAAACTATTCTGAACGTGCTATTAGGTATTTTTGGTTTATCATGAGATTTAATAGATGGAAAAGATAGTCTTTATTCCACACTTAATTTTAAGCTAAAGCTTGTTTTAACGACTACTTTCCTGACAAAAATTTAGTAATAAAATGTAAAAAATGCATTAATTCAAAGCGAGGCCTATTTTTGATTTCAATCATTTTCCTATTGATACATAGGGTGGAGTCTCTTTGAGGTATTGGGGGTCCCGCCTTCCAACTGGAGAACCAATGAGCAACTGCGCTGCCTGTTTTCAGGAAGACCCGCCAAACCAAGTGCTAATCAGGCTGTGGCGAGGCCAGCAGTGGGCCTACCCCTAGTAACAAGACCCCAGAGGCAGAAGTCTCGTCTACCGAGAGCTGCTGGCCAATCAGAGGTCAGCATTTCTTGTGCTCAGCAGCAGGGAAGGCTTTCGTGGCTGCTGGAAGGACAGGCACCAGAGGCCCAGGATTGCAGAGAGATCTAGGCTACAGGTAAGCAATGTGGTGGGGGAGCAGGTTTTGCGGGGTGGCGGTCATGGGGAGAGCGACGTAAGGGGGTCGGCAGCAAGGGCAGGGGCATGGCTCTCAGTGGGTCCCCCCTTTTCTGATTTCAAGTCCCTCAATCAGGCACTGAGTGCCTTTGATCGAGGGAACCCTCTCGAGGTAACAAGCTGGCACACAATTTTAGCTGCCATATATGTCGCATGGCAACAGACCTGCCTTGGGTTGGGTTAATACCAGCAGTGGCGGGATGAGGCCCTTAAGTGGTCATTATTGGCGATTTAAGGATGTGAATTGTCGACAGGGTGGGAAGGTCGACCATGGGCCATTCCGTCCAGAACTTAATTCTGGCGGAGGTGAGAAGGCGGCAGGATTCAGGTATGCCACTAATCCTTCTAAGTAAATGCCCTTTCCACCTCCAAGCTTACCACTAGAAAAAGCAGAAGATACCGCACATAAATCTAGTACATGTATTTTATTTATTATGCGTGCAAATTATGCATTCTACCAGACACATTTGGCAACTTGCCAAGCATTTGGTTTAGAAATGCTGAATTTCATCTTGCGGCTCCCAATAATTTTATTTCAGGCAACTTTTTAAAAAAGGCTCTTCAGGTAGAAAAATATTACCAACCATTGGACTAGAAGGACAAGGACAGCAGACGAATGGGAACACCGCCACCTGCAAGTTCCCCTCCGATTATCTTGACATTCCTTCACTAACGGAGTCAAAATCTTGCAACTCCCTCCCTAACAGCACAGTGGGTGTACCTACATCACACGGACTCTTGCAGTTTAAGAAGGCGGCTCACTATCACCTTCTCAAGGGTAATTAGGAATCGACAATAAACGCTGGCCTTGCCAGTGGCATCCACACCCTGCGAATGAACGAAAAATTTTTTTTTGCTCCTTCTGGCCTCACAAAAATAATTACTTCACTTGCCTTTCAAGGGCCTTTGGTTTTTGGCCATTATTTGGGCAGCAGATGGTAAGTTTATTATTGCAGGAGATGCATAACACACTTACGCGAAAGACTAGTATGACCTGTGAGAATATCCAGTGTAGACCTGAAACTTGTTACTGTGTGTTTACACCTTTTATTTATCTTTGGATTTATTGTATTTACTGCTGTATATTGATCTGTGAGTGGTTCATTAAATTATTTTAATAGATTTTTAATAGATTTGGCACTTCAGTGTTTTCCAGTCTCGATTATTGATATAAGATTTTCAAATTCAGCCATCAATTCCTGTTAATAAGCTGAAGAATGGAGAATGCTTAGTTTTTGCCTAATTGTATAAACTAATGAAAATTGAATGTTTTCAAATATCAGCTACTCAATTTTAACTCAATAAGCGAGTCAGGGGCTTTAAAATTGATAGCTTCAGTGCTGAGGAGGTCGCTAGAAACAATCTAATGGATTCCTCATTAGGAGGTGTTTTGTGTTATTGCTTTTATTGTAGAGAGGTCAGAGAGGCAAGTTTATACAAGCTCCCTCTAAATAATCAGAGGAACCCCATGCTCCCTGGTTCTTATTGGGGCAGTTCTTTAGCATTTTGTGCCTCACAGCTTGCTGCTGCTCTAGCCTGACACCCTCCTACGAAAGCCCAGAACTGTGATATGTCAGCTTCCAGTGAAGAAACCAGGCTTCAGTGGCCTCCAACAAGACACAGTGAAATGTTAATTTTCTTCCCAACTCTTTTGCCTGGGGACTTGTCTTGCAGTGTTTACCATAACTACTGACTGCAGTCTTACACTCTCAATATGCGTAAACCGCAGTAGAAAATACAGTGATTTGCCATAAAGAATTATCAAAGAAATTCTGATTCTGCAGATGGAAATAAAGAAACTAGTGTCTTGCCTGAGGTCAGGCTGTGATTTTTCTATATATTAGGTCATAATAACTTCATCCAGCTGAGTAATTGCAATTCAGCCCATCTGCCAGTCTGTGCTCATTTTTATTTAAATAGTTACAGGTTATTCCTATTCCTAAATGCAGAAATGTTGGGAAATAGCTTGACAATCCTCAATAAAACCTGCTTGTGCCAATATCCAACAGAGACAGGAAGTACACAGGATAGTAAAAGATTGAAGCCAACCACAGGGAATTAAAACAAAACAAAATGCTGGGTGTACGTGCGTTTTCAAAAAGGTAGGCCAGGATTTTACGGCCCCGCTGCAATGTGCCTCCCCCTGGCGGATGTGGCGAGCCATTAAAATCTCCATTCGGTTTGACGGGACCGTAATATTCCGCCGGGCGTGAGGGGCCATAAAATCCCGGCCATCAGGTTGCCTCACTTTTCCAGGTGGCACAGCTGGATAATGCCTCATGAAGAACAGGGGAGTTATCCCCGGTGTCTTGGACAATAATTATCCCTCAACCAACATCACAAAGAGAGATTATCTGATTGCTGTTTGGGGGAGCCTGTTGTGTGCAAATTGGCTGCCAAGTTTCCTACGCTACAACAGTGATTATACTTCAAAAGTACTTCATTGGCTGTAAAGCGCTTTGATACATCCTGCCGTCATTAAAGGTGCTATATAAATGCAAGTCCTTTTTTTTCTCTTCATATACGTATGTGCAAAATGCAACTTAAATGTGCATTTTTATTAAAAATTTAGAATAAAGTATCAACAGTCAACAGGTATATAAAGAAATATAAAAGGTTTTCTTAGATGACATTTCCGATTTTTTTAAAAAGAGTTAAAGTGAAAGCGAGTTTTGCAGAATTAATTTTCTGCAAGAACAACCTAATCGTTTGGTAGGAATCAGGAATTAAACCTGAAGTTTTGAATTATGTTGTTAATTATGTATTTTAACTTTGTCAAAAGGGAAGAAAGACAGTAAATTCTTTGGACATGGCTTGCACAGAGGTGGAAATTTAGGAGGTTTTGTATTACAAGATTAGTAATACAACCAAGACAGGATGTGGAACGTCCACTAAGATGCAGAATGTCCCTGCTGAACCTCATGCCATAAATAGAAGTAATACTCTTCTACTCATTTCTCCTGTATTCTCACCATAAGGTTGCTTGCTTTAAATAGAACACCCCAAAGTGCTTTACAATCAATGAAGTGCAGCCACTGTTGTTACGGAAGAAATCTGGCAGCCAATCCATACACAGCAAGCTTTCACAAACAGCGATGTGCTAAAGACCAGGTAATTTGTTTTAGGTATAACTTAAAAACAGGAATCGCTGGAAAAACTCAGCAGTTCCTCAGCATCTGTGGAGAGAGAAACAGAGTTAACGTTTCGAGTCCAATATGGCTCTTCTTCGGAACTAGCTGGTTGGTTGAGGTACAGTTAGGGCACTTGAGGGGGGGTCTCTCCTGCTCTTTTTCAAAATGGTGCCATGAGAATTTTCACGTCCACATGAGAGGGCGAGTGGTTTAATGTCTCATCTGAAAGACGGAAACTCTGATAGTGCCACACAGCTAGAATGGCAGCCTAGGCTTTGCGCTCAATCGCTGAATTTGTGGTACACAATTAGCCATGCAGGCAACTATCTTTTTATTTGCATTCTCCATTTAAAAGTAACTTAAATAGGGTGTATTGAGGTGTGATGATTCGAAATTGTGTCTGTGAATTAAATTCAGCACAGTCTTAGTAATCACAATACAGTGCCAATTAAACATTGCACGTCCTAAGCAATTACAGTTTTGAATCAGTTAAGCTCAGCACTGTCTTACCAATTATATTCAGCAGTTAGACCAGTTGCAGCAGAGCAGTGTTTAAATTCACTTGTATCTCACCAGTTGCAGCACAGCAGGATTACTTCATCAAGGAAGTTAATCCCTATATTTTGAATTTCTAAATTTCTATTTTCATTTCTTTCTCTTCAAGATTATTCTGCCCAATTTTTAAAGAGGATGTTTTTATTAAAACAAATCTTTGGATGGGTTAAGTAGGTCTGATTGAGTTGAGTCATGTTCACTCTAAGAATTTGATTGTTAGTTTACAATTTCTCCCCAAACTTCCTTTACATTGTTGAAATGATTTACATTTCTAGAATGAAAAAAATAATTTTTAATATAATATATTTAGCAAGAGAAAGAAGAAATATTAATAGAAAACCTCCCTGGCTTCTCTCAAAGTGTTGGCAACCATCAGTAAGCAGGGCACCCGCCTGCTCCCTGAAGACATAATGGATGGGACAGGAGAAAGAGAATGGAAAAAAGATTTTTTAAAAATTGCAATTTCTCCCTCAGCCATAGAACAAACCCCAGAAGACATTCCATTTTATACAGGAGCCCTGTTCAGTCAAAAAGCTCCTATGTGATTGTTAGGGAAATATTCTGTTATTTCTATGAGCATACTGCACTTTTCAATCTCCATCAGCTATTTCTCTTCCATACATGTACTAAGCTGCAAATTGTTTTAAAATAATCACACTAATGAACAAGATATACCAATTAATCATTTACACTTGCACTCAGCTATGACAGAACTCACAAGTATCCTGTGTGGAGCGGTTAAGCCATACGTAATGTCATTTATCAGTTCTTCCCTCAACACTTTAATATGCTGGAGTCTGCCTTATTATTTGTAATCTTATTTTCTGTATATTTTCTGTTCTATAAGTGGTATGAAAAGAAAGTAGATTCAGGACTTATTGGTTGCCCTCAAGGTCTTAATTTGTATCTCTAGTATCTGAGGCCTTAAATAGATTTATTAAGGGAAGATCGTGTTTGACAAATGTAATCGAATTTTTTGAGGAGGTAACCAGGAGTGTTGATGAGGGTAATGCATTTGATGTGGTCTACATGAACTTTAGCAAGGCTTTTGATAAGGTCCCTCATGGCAGACTGGTCAAGAAAGTAAGAGCCCATGGGATCCAAGGCAAAGTGGCATGTTGGATCAAAAATTGGCTGAGAGGCAGGAAGCAGAGGGTGATGGTTGTGGGATGTTTCTGTGACTGGAAGTCTGTTTCCAGTGGGGTTCCACAGGGCTCGGCGCTGGGGCCCTTGCTGTTTGTGGTGTACATAAATGATTTGGACTTAAATGTAGGGGATGTGATCAAGAAATTTGCAGTTGACACGAAAACTGGTAGGGTGGTAAATAGTGAGGAGGATAGCCGTAAACTAAAGGAGGATATCAACTGACTGGGCAGGTGGGCAGAGAAGTGGCAAATGGAATTCAACCCCAAAAAGTGAGGTAATGCACTAGGGGAGGGCTAACAAGGCAAGGGGTTACACTATGAATGGTAGGACCCTGGAAAGCACTGAAGATCAGAGGGACCTTGGTGTGCATAGCCATAGATCCCTGAAGGTAGCAGGGCAGCTAGATAAGGTGGTTAAGAAGGCATATTAGATCCTTGCCTTTATTAGCCAAGGCATAGAATACAAGAGCCAGGGGGTTATGCTGGAACTGTATAAAACACTGGTTAGGCCACAACTGGAGTACTGTGTGCAGTTCTGGTCACCGCATTATAGGAAGGATGTGATTGCACTGGAGAGGGTACAGAAGAGATTTACCAGCATGCTGCCTGGGCTGGAGGGTCTGAGCTATGAGGAAAGATTGGATAGGTTGGGGTTGTTTTCCTTGGAGCAATGAAGGTTGAGAGGGGACCTGATGGAGGTATATAAGACTATGAGGGGCATAGATAGGGTGGATAGGAAGGCATTTTTTCCATTTGTAAAGTGGTCAATAATCAGGGGGCATAGATTTAAGGTAAGAGGTAGAAGCCTGAGATGGGAGTTGAGGAGAAATTTTTTCACCCAGAGGGTGGTGGGAGTTTGGAACTCACTGCCTGAAAGGGTGGTTGAGTCAGAAACCCTCCTAACATTTAAGAAGCATTTAGATATTCACTTGCATTGCCATAACCTCCAAGACTATGGGCCAAGCGCTGGAAAATGGGATTAGTGTGGTCAGATCTTTGTTGACTGGCGTGGACATGATGGGCCGAATGGCCTCCTTTTGTGCTGTAGACGTCTATGAGTCTATCTTTCTCAATTCGTCAACTTATTCTGGTGATCTGGAGCAGACAATGGAATCAATTGCCTGTGTCCGTGATGAGGAATCTCCCGAGTTGCCAGCATATCTCAGGAGATATTAGGCTTGTTGCCTAACCTTCCGATTCATGGTGGGCAAGCTGGTCAACAGCTGGAATGGTTTACCAGGAATGGCAGCTGTCGCCGGACACTGGAGTTAATCAGAAATGCACAAGTCCCTATTTTAAACCTGTCCAAATGGCAGGAATGGCATGTATGGGTGGTTAAAATGGCAGGTGGGTGCTTCTCCCTACACATTTGTGGCTACTGCAATTTTAAGCGGAAGGCTTTTGAGACTTGAGCTGCTGGTCGTTGTAGCCATAAGAGGTTTTGGTAAATTTAAATTTAAATTTTATTATGGTTTCCTTGTGGGCCAGGAGGTGCAGGTAAGTGCGCCTCTGAGCTTCTCACCTCCTTTCCTTGATTGCCTCCAAACCCCCTCCCCGACCACTTGCCCCTTGCCAGGGACAATTCATCAGTTCCCTGGCGGTGGACTCCTGAGGCTCAGAATCCTCTTTCTGCATGAAAAATAAACTTTTGAAAAGTTTCAGCGAGTTTAGGTTCCCTTTTAGCTGCTGTTGCAGATCATAACTGTGACTGAAATTCATAGGCAGTGGGATGTCGATGGAGTGCGAAACGGTCATGCTCCTTTTTAAAAATATTTTCCATCTGTTTGCGAATGTGCAAATTGGTGGGGGGTTGGGGGAATTGGCTTTGTAGTAACTGAGCTGTCCTGGGAATTTGTGTGTTAGTAATCCTGTCTTGATAAGCATGCCTCTCGCTTTGAATGGCAAGAAAATGCCCAGGTTCACAGAAGATGCTCATTTTCAGAAACCATGTAGTAAACGCCCAGCTGAATGTCAAGCTTTCCTGCACTAACCCATGATGAGCACGTGTCCACGATGACTGGTGGATAGGTTACTTCCAGGTGCAATTTGTCTGCACATTGCAAATTGGCTCCAAGAGTTAATTAGGTGTTGTTCTAGCAACTTTTATGCACAGTTTGCCTAAAATTTAGTTTAAACCAACACCGGTGTTTTTTTGTAATCCACGTTCAGGGGACAGTTTGCATTTCGTTCTACCCTTGCAGCAGTGAGCAGGGTGACCCGATAGATTTTACTGTGTGGGATAATTGAGTTTACTCATTCTGGAGAGTTAGCTCAGTGACTGATAAATTGATAAACTCTTGCTTTAATCTTTTAATTTGTAGCAACTGTGTCGCTTTGATCTGACGGCATTCTAAATCACAGTGCTAAATTCCTAATAGGAAGGCCCTCAGACAGCTTTGGCTCACAGTCTACTAATATTACCTGATAAGCACTGTCGTGAAATGAATGCAGCTGTAGGCTAGCTCATAAATACAAGTAGTGACGGATACAGAAATGTTCCTGGTAGGACATTTCAGCTCTTCTGAACACAGTAGCCCTTAGCTGTGACATTCTTTGATCTGTCCTTAACTCTCAGACAACAGCCCAATGTTGAACTTCTCAACGGATGCCAGGATTTCTGTTTAATATGTTTGATTGAAAGCAATGCTTCAACCACAAAATTTTGTGGAGTGTAATTACAGTGGTTGCACATAGAATAGACAGGGACAGGTACCAGTGTCGCAGCACCTCTGGTGCTTGTGCATCCCATGTTGCTGGACACTCTAGCTTCAGCCTGCTACTGGAGGAAATGTTCCTTTGCGTAAGGGGGTAATCCAACATATTTAATGATAACCTGCCCTTCTTCAGAGGTCTAGGCCATTTTGCTGGCCTGGACTCCCTCCCTTGCAAACGTCTGCCAAGTAAGGCCCACTTGCACCCGCCTGAAAACTAGCCTCAACTCAATGGTCCTGAATGAGTTGGGGAGGCAGGGACTGGTGGTGCAGGAAGACCCCCCTCTGATCCTTCCCCTTTTCTGATAAGGATGGGGAGGGGACAATGAGGCTTCTGTCGTTTACAGAAAAGGCAGAGACCTGGCATGACTGGCTCTTTATTATTTCCCAATGCATCCATGTCAGTTATGGTGGGAATCCAGCTCAAGCTCCATAAAATCTAGTCCCATGGAAACAGTTGGTGTTCATTAATTCAATGCAAATTAGATTGATTTCTTTCAGAAGATAATATTTTGGATAAAGTATGTGAGTAATTTGAAACAAGATATATGTCGATTCTAGTTGGGAACAGGTGACTTTGGGACTGATGTTCCTAAAGCATGAACTGTGACCTCTGGCTGTTGCCTTCCCATTTCAGAACCCCTTGTATCCACTCCCAAGATGCCTTGATCTCTGGTGCCTGGGAAACAACATACCTTTTGACAATCTGGATCACATCTGTAAAAGATTCTAGAATCCCGCGCAATCACCACTCTCCTATTCTTACTACCTGCACTGTTATCCCCAAGGAAAAGTCATCATTCATTTTCAAGTGCCTGTTAGGTGCTCATGGTTACCCACCTGTGCTACCCTTTTTGCCCACCTGAGATTAAGCCCGCTCCACAGATATTTCTTTTTCTACCCTTACCAGCTGCTTCCTGCCCTATTTGCTGATGGTCACCCAGTCTCTCTTACCAGCTTCTCAACTCCAAGTAACCTGTGGGGTAACCACCTTCTGGAATGTTGGTTCCAGACATTTTCTTCCCTACCAAATGATACAGAGTGTGTCCAGTTGACTCTCAAGCTGTACAAAATTCTGCATGCCAAGTGTAAGCTTCAATATACTTCACATCGCAAGGCAGCCCACATTATGCTTGCTGCACTCAGAGAAATTAAAGGATTTCATACCTGTAGAGCCTTTCCTGGCCACAAGACGTTCCACAGCACCTTAAAGTCAAGAAAGTACGTTTTGAAGTGTAGTCATGGTTGTAATGTAAAAAATGCAGCAGCCAGTTTGCACACATCAAGCTCCCACAAACAGAAATGAGATCAAAAAAACAGATAACCTATATAAATGATGTTCGTTGAGGGACATATGTTCTCACCTGAAGACCTCTGAAACTGTGCAGGATTCCCTTAGTGCTTAAGTTTCTGGCCTTCTGACTTTTCTGACCTTCTGACTTAGGGCATGTTTGCTCCCAATGAGGCAAAGTAGACATATCACTTCAGATTCTGATCTTGCCTGCTATATTGGGTTAACATCTATTAACCCAACAGATATTTTACCTAGGCATTTTAAGTTATTGCACATTGAATTATTTCTATTTCCTCACTCAAATATATTATTTAGAATCTCAGAATTATAAAATGATAACCTGTGACTTTTCAGTAATACTGGGAGAACACAGATACTGGGAGGGCCTACAGACAAAATGGTTACTCAAAAGAATCAGTTGGACTAGCCAGCTCACTCTTTCTCATTCGGTAACATTACTGGTGCTTAAAAAATGCTTCCTATTTTGCGTACCATCAGCCAGCTGGTCGGTCAGTGTATGTCAGTCCCTCAGGCAGTTAATATGGACTCCTGAAGTATGGAATGCTAATTTGTGAGGACTGGGGGCTAATTCATAATCAGACCTGTTATTATGTGGAAGTCACACCAAATTAACTGTTTGCAGCATGTGACAGCCACCAGTGGTATAATTGGAAATTTTGAGGTGCAGAGCTCTAAGAAAATGTGTCCGCCACATCATTGCTAAATCTACTATTACATTGTTTTCCTTTGTATTAATTGTTTGAGCCCCCGAACATTAGTAAAACTATGCTTTTTAAGTGAAAAATATGAGTGCCGGTCAATATTTTATTTCGAACCATGTGGTATTTTGAATCATTAGTCTTTAGCATAGCTAGAATTTCATTCTGCAACAGTTTAATTATTTAATTCAAACCTATTGAAACATGAATTACAGAAAATGTTACTTACTTCTGACTGGGGATGGTATATAGAGGGACCGCTGCTTTTCTTGATTTATATTTATAACCTAGACCTTGTTGTACAGGGCACAATTTCAAAATTTTGATGAAGATGCAAGACTTGGAAGCATTGTGAACTGTGAGGAGGATAGTGATAGACTTCAAGAGGAGATAGACAGGCTGGTGGAATAGGCAGACACGTGGCAGGTGAAATTTAATGTAGAGAAGTGTGAAGATACATTTTGTTCAGAAGAACGAGGAGAGGTGACGTAAAATGAAAGGTACAATTCTAAAGAGAATTCAGGAGCAGAGGAACCTGGGTGTATTATGTGCATAAATCATTGAGTGGCAGGGCAGGTTGAGAAAGCCGTTAATAAATTGTACTGAATTCTGGGTTTTGTAAATAGAGACACAGAGTACAAAAGCAAGTAAGTTATGAACCTCCATAAAACACTGATTCAGCCTCATTGGGAAGAATGTGAAGATTTTAGAAAGGGTGCAGAAAAGATTTACGAGAATAGTTCAGAGGATGACATACTTCAGTTATGTGGATTGGCAAAGCTGGGGCTGTTCTCCTAGAAGAGAAGGTTGAGAGCAGATTTGTTAGATGTGTTCAAAATCATGAGGGGTCTGGGTAGCGTAACTACCGAGGAACTGTTCCCATTGGCAGAGGGTCGAGAACCCTAAGGTGATTGACAAAAGAACCAGAGGCGACATGAGGAAGAACTTCTTTATGCAACAAGTGGTTTGGATCTGGAATGCACTGCCTGGCCGTGTGGTGGAGGCAGATTTGATTGTGGTTCTAAAAAGGGAACTGGATAATTATCTGAAGAGAAATGATTTTACAGGAATACAGGGAAAAGGCAGAGGAGTGGGACGAGCTGAGTTACTTAGGCAGAGAACCAACCCAGAGACAATATGCTGAATGGCCTCCTTCTGTGCTGTAACCATTCTATGATTCTAGCATAGACACATTCAAAGGAAGTTGATAAACACGTGAGGGAGGGAGAAGCTGAAGGTTACCCTGATAGTGTGATCAAGAAGGGTGGGAGGAGGCTTGTGTGGAACATAGACACCAAAATAGATGGGATAGGCCAAATGGCCTGTTTCTGTGCTGTAAATTCCATGTAAAGCTGCCAGTAGGGAATACAAATACTATACTGCATTTCAAATCCTCAGGCTTTCACAGCCAAGGAATTAACAAGAATCACTCTGTCCCCCCTACCCCCTCGTGCCCTCTCTCCCCCCACCCCCACGTGCCCTCTTTCCTCCCTCCCCCTTGAGCCTTCTCTCCCCTAACCCCTCGAGCCCTCTCTCCCCTCGTGCCCTCTCTTCCCCCCATCCCCTTGCACCCTCTCTCCCCCAACTCCCCTCACACCCTCTCTCACTCCACCCCCCACACACCCTCTCCCCCCCACCCTTTGCGCCCTCTCCCCCACACACCCTTGCACCCTCTCCTCCCCCACTCCCTCTCACTTTCTCTGCCTCACAGTCTCCAGTCACTCACTTACTCAGATGCCAGTGTGGCCTGCTTGTCTGGCTGCCTCGCCTGGGCCCTGTCACTAGTGAGCCTATCAGCAGCAAATGCAGGGAGACACCAGCCTGTGATTGGATGGGCAGCTTTACAGCATTTTTCAAATATAAGTCACTTGAATGTCCAACAAGTTTGGCGAGCCTCATTGGGTTAGACAAGCCTGCTTTAAATAGAAGGTGCCGGAGTAGCGTCCTGGAGCACTCCGGCAGCAATATACCACTGACAGTCAACATCTGGTGTTGTAAGCAGACAAGATGTCTGACAGTCTGTGTATCACCAGATGACCCACAACTTGAAAGGCTTTGAATTGTTTTGCAGTTTGTTGGCATGAAAATCTCAATTTTATTAAAAAATGAAATTTAGCATATTTAATAAATCATGCAAAACCTTTTGCACAGAAATAATGTACAGTACAGCCATTTGGTTTGACTGGTCCATATGCCCAAAACACATCTCCTCTCTCCCCTCTTCATCTAAGCCTATTAGCATAACCTTCTATTCCTTTTTTTCCTCTAACTAATTTATCTAGTTTCCATTTAAATGCATCTCTGCTAGTCTCTGTAACTACTCATTGTGATAGCAAGTTCCACATGTTAACCGCTCTCTGGATAAAGAGGTTTCTCCTGGATTCCCTAATGGATTTATTAGTGACTGTCTTATATTTATGGCACCTTAATTTTGGTCTCCCTCACAAGTAGGAATATCTTTGCCACATTTATCCTGTCAAACCATTTCATAATCTTAAATCTTTTCTATTTAAATCATCTCCAGCTGACTACTGATAAACTAATTGAACAGATTTATGTTTTCAAATTTTTTAGAGCAAGCAACATCAGTTATGGTTGCAGCTCCCAACATGGCAAATGATGCTCAAAGAGAATATTTCATTTTAAACATTTCATTGATGCAACCTTTTGATCAAAATGATTCATTCTTCTGTTTAAATTACCTCCAAGACCTCAGCCCTCCTATTTCTGTAACCAACACAAGGTTACAACTTCCATATACTCTGTTCCATTGACTCTAGTCTCTTGCACATACCCCGCCTCTTTGCCCCCATTTTCTGTCATGGCTACAGCTACCTAGATTCAACTCTCTGGAATTCCTGAGCCTTCCATTTCTTCACCTGTTCTCCTACTTAATGAAAGAAAAACTTGCATTGTGCCTTTTATGTCTTCAGGACATCCCAAAATGCTTCACAGCCAATGAAGTGCTTTTGAAGAGTAGTCACTGATATTTTGTAGGTCAGCATAGCAGCCAATTTGTGCACACTGAGGTCACAGAATGTGGGACCAACAACCAGTTGATTTGTTAAGGTGGTGCTGATTAAGGGATAAATGTTGGCCAAGACACCATGAGAATATTACAATCTCTGAACAGATAGGCAAGGCTTTGGTTTAATATTTCATTTGAAAAGTTGCACTTCCGACAATGCAACATGGGCCCAAATTTATGCCATAACGGAGGGGTTCTCTGTCATTGTGAAAATCCTGGAAATGACCAAAATTTCTAAGTCCTGCCCCCAAACCCAGCATTTCCCATCTTCATTGGGGCAGGACTGGAGTCAGTCAGGGATTCGAACATACACAATTCGCGGAGGCAGCTGGCCATTTAAATCGCCAGCTGCCTCAATTGAAGTGGAATTTTGGAAGAACAGGAGTGTGGAATCTGGAGTGCGCAGATTAGATCAGGTAAGGGGAGGTTTGATGTTGGTGGATGCATTTGGATAACCAGGATAACCCTTTAGGAGAGGTAAGGTACCCCTTTGGATAGGGTCCTGGGACACCTTTAGGAGAGGTATGGCACCTTTTGGGATTGTTAAAAGTGAACATCATTATGCACTCTTTACACGCAAAATCATTGGGGCTTACAAGCTGTCAAAGAACTGTCCAGATATCAAGGAAATGTTAAGGAGCTGTCCAGCTGTCAAACCTGTCAAAGCTATCCAGGAAGTGTCAAAGCCGTCAATGAGCTGTCCAAGGATAGTTGTGTGCTGGCATGGAGGGTGTAAGGGCAAAGGGTGGCGGGTGAGGGCATGGGTTGGCATGAGTTAGTACTAAGTTGGCATAGGGGTAGAGGGCAATGGGGGTGGGTAGAGGGACACTGTTGGCATAGGGGGTATGGGGCCAATAGGGGGGGTCATGAGTTTGTACAGGTTGGCATGGATGGAGCATAAGGAGTGTGTGGGAAGGTTGGGGGTCTGAGCGGTGAGGGCTGGAGGAATGTTTTTTATTTTATTATTTTTTATTTATTTAAACGCAGTGCCGGAGCACAGACGTAGGGTTTACGCTAGCCCCCTTCTGCTCCCAGCAGCCTGTGTATTCATTCCATGTCGCCTGACCTGAATCCTCTTTCAGCAACCACCCCGACCCCGCCACCACCCACCCACATACCCCCACCACCCACCCACATACCCCCACCAAACTGAAAACCTTTAAAAATGTCCGCCTGCAGGTCAGATTAAGTTCACCAAACCGGGAATTCTCCCGACTCTGCGAACCCAACCTGGGGATGAAAATCCGGGCCATGGTCTCTTAACTGTGCTGAAATCTCTGCCTAGAGTATACGCCCAAGGCCAGGAATGGGGTTTGAACTCAAAACCTTGTAGCTCAGGTGAGAGCTTTACCACATTTTAAACCTGCATTTAAAATAACCTCTAAACATTTGGCCCCCCTTATAATCTCTCCTCATTTGGATTGGCTTTTGTTTCTCCTCATGCCTCTGTGAAATCCCTCGACCTATTTATCAACATTAAAGGCGCAATATAGTTATTGCCGAGCTGGCTGCTGTAGGGTGTAAAATTAGGAAATGTGATACAACAACTTTTTACAATCTCCATCGAGATTGAAATCTCTTAAAAAGAGATATGATTTCCCAGCAACCGACAAAGAATTGCACGACAAGGTTTCATGTTTTAAGTCTTATTGCAACAAAGTAAAACCAAATTAATGAACTACAGAAAAGCTACATCCCCGTTAACTAATCACCCTGACTAAAAATTCTTTACACCACGTATCTATGTTACGCAATGCTCTAACCAGTTACTCAGTTATGCAGCCTTGTAGATTAAGGCCCAGATTTTAGATCCCAAGGTGGCTGTACAGATCCGGGAAATTTTCCAACTCGCTGAACCCACCTTGGGAGAACCAGGCCTAAATGGGCAGATTTTCACTTCGGTGGTGGGTGAGGGGGGGAGGGCTGTGGGCAGGCGCATGACGTAGTCGGGCCCACCACCCCTGGAAACACTTCAGAGGCTGCCACAGGGGCTGTTGAGTGACGAGGTGGGCTGCTTAAAAGGCCCACCTTGTGCTCTGGTACCTCGTCCCAGTTGTAATAAAAGTAGTTAGGCTCTCTAGTCCTCACCCCTCACCCACTTGCCAAAACTCATGCATGCCAACCTATGTCTCCAATACCCTCCATGTCAACCCATGCTCCTCTACCCATCCTATGGCCACTTATAGCCCCTATGCCAACTTAGTGCCAACTGATGCCAACCCATGACCCCTATCCACTCTTTGCCATTATACCCCCCATGGCAACTCACCTAGTATTCACCATGGGTATAACTCAGGAGCCATGTTGAGATGAATTAAAATCAATTTCTAAGAATCTATTAGAGTTCACTATATTAAAAATAAATTCTCATTGATAAAAGCCTATTCAATACATTTAAATCCCCTCAAGTAAAACAAACATTTGCATTCATAACCCCTCATCAACACTAATCCCTTAATAACTTCTTTGAGTTGTCAATCAAACTGTGAACTTATAGCCCCTGACTGTGATCATGATAACTTATGGAAGCCATCAAACAGGTTTATGTCAACAAATACCAATTGAAATTGCAAGCACCAATTTTTTCAACCCAGAGACACAGCAGTTTTTTTTTTCGAATTTTAAAGAGCAGGCGATTTAAAGAACTTGGCAGCTTGACAATTCTATAGATCTTATCCACCTTTTACGCATATTCATGTCTACTCTTAAAAATCACAAGTCAAACACTGTGGGAAATGGACCTCACTCCAGGGAAAGTGGGGTCTGTTTGAACTTAGCACTGAGTTCTGCTGGGGTCAGGTCTCCCATATATGGGGAATTACATCCCACCCCCTTTTCCCCCTGGTGAAAATAGGATCTGACAGAAATGGGGGTGGGCCTAATTCAGGATTGAGAAGCATCTTCCAGTGAAGGATTGCTACAAACAGCACAGAGGGAAGTAGCTGACTGTATCATTATAGTTACTCAGGCCCCTTGTGTCTGGTTGCAAGTGAAGGAGAAGTTTGTTGGGTGGAAGATAAAGAAAAGAAGCTAATTTTTTTTATAGTCTTAAACTCCAAAGGGAGCTATTTATCCGCCTGAGAAGGTAAACGATCTGCTCAGGATTAATTCCTTAAATGTTTGGGACTTGAGCTATCTCTGAATCAGCATGAGTTCTGCTGCCTTCAAGGATATAAAGGGAGGAACTTCTGGGGTAGATGGATTGATGTGGGAGGGTAGTGGATGGAAGATCCAGGTACAATCCCTCCACTGGAATTTAAAGTGTCATTTTAAATGGTGCGGAATCAGGTCCTCCCACATACACCAGGTACCCCCACCCCCCTCCCTCGTTCTCGCTCTCATCTCCTGTCTCCTGCCAACTGCAATCAATGCTGAAATCAGGCTCTGTGCTCTCTCCAGCCCCAATAATTTCAGAGTTGAAGAATCGGCTAACAGATTCTACTGGAGTGCAGTCTGTGTGACAGACAGATCCCTGGATAATAGAGACCCAAACGCCCTCATTATTGCACAATGTATCTTAATTTCCTTTAGGAATTGATCTAGCACATCTCTTTTTCTTTGTGGTTCAGAATGAAAGTAAAGCCCTTTACGTCTGTCACTTTGCCGTGGACAGCTGTTAAACATTCATCAGACTATGGGAACCATTCTGGCTCCATTCTGCCCACCCAGGTTGAAAATGGTGACACACATTCAGAGAGTAGGAAATTCATTTAAAATATACCAAAAATGATATTGAAAATGCTGAATAACTGAGGGTAATAACAAGACAGCTATCGGATCAAGTGACTCAGGTAACACATTAGATTATGAGAGAAAAGCTTAACTGGTTACTAACTTTTTGCTGTACTCTCAAGACGCTGCTAAGGCTTCAACATCAGTCATATTTTTATTTTATGTTTATAGATGTGAAATAGAATGTCAGTGTGTGTCATTGATTTACATTTGATGTTTACATCAAAGAGTTGATCATCAAGATATAATCCTCACTTTATAATCAAGAAGAAAAGTTAGTACAAACTATGTACTTCTAACTGGTAGGTTGCTGATAGTTCAGTTAGAATGTTAAACTTTCTTCTTTCAACTACAGCATTAATGGAATCTGCCTGTTTTAAAATGTGTTTTTTCACCACAACGGCATCTAACATCTCTGATGAATGTGATAATGGTACGTAAACTCCCAGTGAGGATGGAGGTATTGCAGCAGTAAGCCTTAGCCTAATGTTGCAGTCCATGCTTATCAGTGTCTAGCATTCTAACAATCTGCCTACAATCACTGGCATCTTAAGGATGCCCACATTTACCACCTCTTATAGAGAGCTTGTGATAACATCACACTTTCAAAACTGTTAGAATGTTATGGGGATGACGACATTCCTCACGATGGGGGTGACTTCCAGATATGATCACCGTGTGTTGAGATTCATTTCCATTAAAGCCACTGAGTGGGCTCTGATACCCAGTGTAATTGGACACTGTTTCCCCTGCAGACAGTACGTCTGCCTGTGTTTGCCTAACTGTGCAGTGCAACTGCTATCTCGACATTCTTTGCTCCTGTTGTAACTTGTGTGAGTTAATGAACAGGTAAAGGGGATGGGGGAAATTCCAGTGACATTTAGTCATTTTATCTTGAATTACTAGGTTATAAATGAATAAGTGGGTAATTCTAACTTGAATCATTTGTTAGCTCAGCATTACAGTTTGTTCCAGACAAAATTCAGCCTTCAAACACTGATTCTTATATTCAATGTCATGATTATTTGAGTGAAGAAGAAACTAAGTTTATCTAACAATACAAGTTTGGGTAGCCAGTTAGTCCATATTGTGAAGATACTGCAGTAAAATAGTGCACATTTTCACAGTAATATACTACAGTCCTTTCCCTTGGAGTGACACTAAAAGTGGAAAGGGTTATTTGTAAGAATATAAATTCAGATCTGAGTGAGATGGATAGATTGATAGGGAGAAAGAAATGCGCATTTGGATCTCAAAGCCAGAACAGATGTGACAGAAACAGAACAGAGAATGAACTTTCATTGCTTGCCTTATGTTGATGAGATTTTAGTTAGGGATACATAACTCTCTCCTGGGTTAAGCATCTTATCACTGCTGAATCCACTCTGAAATCTACTTCATATGTGAACCTTCAGGTTTGTATAATAGGAGTCTAATTTGGGAAAATAACTCCAACAGGGATAAGGTGGCAGGGGAATGTAAGACATGTTATTATCAGGGTTTAAAGATATGTTAATTGCTCCTCTTCAGGTTTGTTTAGAGTATGCAAGCCGGAAATCGGTTTTGAAGTGAAATTGGGCCATTTTAACTTTACCTGCTTAACAGGAAGTAATGCAAGGAAAGTTGGGCAGGTTGTAAATGGGTGGCTGACCCCATCCAATCAAGTTCCCGCTGAGACTGTTAAGTTAAAATTATTCCCAAAACAACCCACTTACTGAATTCAACTTTGTTGTATTACCACCGTGATAATTTGAGTTAATATTGTGATACATCTGTAAAACACTTCACACAGGGTGGATTAGACCCTGAGCTGAAACTGGAGAGGTTGAGGGAGGTGACAGAAGGTACGGTCAAAGAGGTAGGTTTCCGGGATACTTTTAAAGGTACGAGGTATGTGGGAGGTGGAATCTCGCGGAGGTAGTGAGTGCAAAACCATGATGTCTTAAAGGTTTGCCTCTGTTGATGGAGTGAAGGGAAGGGGATTACCAGGCCAGACTCAGAGGAGAGTGCTGCCTGTGATACGCAGAATATTGCATAGATAGGCTAGAGTGAGGCTAACAAATGGGTAAACACTGATTTCAAAATCCTGATCCATGAGCTGCAAGGCTGAAAGTTAATGGAGGTCAGTGAAGAATGCTGTGACAGGTGAATGGCACAGGAAATGTGAGTGGGGCAGCAGATTCTCAGCCCTTGCCAATTTGCAATGGCTCCTGTTCCCGCAACACCGAAAATTTAAAATCCTCATCCTTGTGTTTAAATTCCATCATGGCCTCACCCCTTCCTTTTCCTGTGATCGCCTACACTCTGACAACTGCCCCCAACCCCACCCCCCACCCCGAACTCCGGTTCTGGCAATTCCTGTGCCTTTTCCCCTGCCTTAATTCCAACGTTGGCAGCTGTGCCTTCAGTCACCTGATGGATTTCTCTCTCTGAACCTCTCTGCCTCTTCACCTCCCTCACCTCATTTTAGATCCTCCTTAAAACCTATCTCTCTTCACCCAAATAATCATGTGTGAGGCCGAACAATTAGTGTAGCAAGGTTGGTTGACCATGGAGAGCTTCATCCTGGAATGTGATCTTGTTCTCAATAAACACTGGATGGTCCCTGGTTGACTTTTCTCCTCAGCTAAAGAGTCTGAGTGATTTGTACCTTCACTTAACTCATCATATAGACTGGGAATCAAACTTTGGGCCTTCTGATTTTTATGGCATAGCACAGAATAACACCAAGCTTTGCCTTTATCCAATGGACTATCAGGAAAACTCTTAGTTACCATTTTCATCATGGGCCTGCCACAAATCTGGCACTGTTACTGAAGCCAATGATTATTTTTGGCTTAGATCCCATCTCTTGCGAGCTCCGACCAGTTGGACCATCTGTTCACAGATTTAGATGCTTTCTTTGTGGTGACCAGGTATCTGAACTGACATTATCTCCGAGCCAGTGTGACTTGACGTCTTTCACTAGTCTTATACCATCTGTGAACAAATGGCCTGGTTTGAACTCTGCAATGCACAGGAGAAAACTCATATTGACTGCCACAGTAAACAGTGAGCTGAAAAGCAACGGGGCATGGAATCTGAACACAGTTGCTTTTAGCCATGATATACAAGAAAGCAGAGTCTGTAGAGAAGGGCAAAATAGTAAAAGACACAGTTTAGGAACGCATTGATGAAAAGATTACATCTTTAAAAGAAGAGAAGGTTTTGCAAATTATAGTGATTACTCTTCAGGCAGGGGACTCAACTGCACTGCTCCAAACATTGGACAAGAAATTTCTTATTTTTAGAAATAGTACAGAAGAGTTTCCTTCTCTTCTGTAACTCGGGATAAATATGCTACCTTCTAGTGAGCCATGTGATCCTGAAGTCACCAGATTTGTTTCCTTGAACTGATCTCAGCATTCTAATCACTAATAACTGTGATAGGTATGAGTATTGCAAGATAAAAAGACATAAATCAGTCAAGGTTCTTAGTCCTGATTGTTATTCAGCAACTTCCACTTGTAAATGTACATTTGTGAATGTTGATTAAAGTTATGTGCTGGTTTGATAGTGATACCTCCCTTGATTGATAAATTGATGCTATTTAGTTTTGCAGTGGTGGCCGGGCATTCTTTGCACTCCAATGAGTGTTGGCCCTGACGTACCCATCTGGGGGTAAGGCCCATTTAAATCATTTTTGTGGGATAGTATGCCGCTTGGTCATCCACCTTGGTGGGGGGGGGAAATGGTTGCAGCATTTAACGCAGGATCACCTGGCAGCTCCCCACAGCTGGAATCAATAAAAGAACAATCATGGCATGTCTACGGTAATTGATTGGTGAGAAATAATAAAGGGAAGGAAAATCCCAGGCTGGCTCTGCATGATTTCCAGATTTATACTCTGCACATGAATTAGAAGTGCCAAATGGGATTCTAATGAAATATTACAGATCTGAAACATTAACTCTGTTTCTCTCTCCACAGATGCTGCTTGACCTGTTAAGTATCCCTGGTATTTACTACTTGTATTTAAATAGTGCTTTTAACATAGAGAAATGTCCCAGTTGGGCACTTCATGGAAGTGTAATCAGGCTAAAATGGACATTGAGCCAAACAAGTTTTTTTCAGTAGGATGACTATTAAGCTTGGTCAAAAGGTACTTTTTAATGAAGAGAGAGAAATGGAAAGGAGACAATGCCGGAGCTTAGGTCCTAGATGGCTAAAGGCAAGACCACAAATTACGGAGGTAAGTGGGAAGGGGGAGGGTGTGGAGGGGTTGTGGGGTGGCGATTGGGGGTACACAGAGGAACCAGGGTTCTCAGCAGGCTGTAGGACTGGAGAGGTAAGGTGTAGGAGTAGCAAAGCTTGAGGGGATGTCAGACTCTTTTTATATTTAAATTATATTGGCTGGTTTTCAATTGCAGCTGTTTTTTTTATTGCTTCACAATATTTTGAGTTGCATTCTTCTTGCAAAATCCCAGATAGCTGGCTAGTATGTAGCAGTGGGATCTTTTGTGCAGAACTGCTAAGTCTGTATAAATAGGCTGAGCTGGAAGTGATTTTCTCAGAGGCTAAATAAGAACATAAGAAGGTAGGAATGTGAAAAGGTCATTCAGCTGATTTTGCTTACCCTCTCATTTAGTCCATACACATGTAATGATCTCGTTGTAATGTAGACGGCAAATCATAGGAAAAGAATGGGGAGTGCTGCTCTCAGCACACTGTTTCTCTTTGTGATGGTGTTATGTAGTGGTATTACATAATGCAACATAAAGATGTCTGACAGCTTCCAGGCGGCTTCCAAACTATCTGAGTCTGAAGACCCTTCAGTATAATGTTAGTGTTGTGTGTTCCACTACATGGATCCTGATCAGCTGGCAGTGCAACTGAAGATTCATGCACCCTGTATTGTCTGTGTAGCTGCAGCAGTGGAGACCCAATGCCTGTTGGGCCTTTGACTGATTCCAAGAACCCTTCAGAGTGGACCATCTCCTAAGTGCTGTGATGAATGGATATCACGATGTGAATCTCTGGACCTTAAGGCCGTTGTGACATCAGCTGACTACTGACTTCATGGTGTGTCTGACTTCACCATGAGTGTGTGAGAAGGCCAAAAAGTCACAGCCAGTCATGAATTTGTAGGTTCATTGGATTTCCAGAGCAGAAGGAAGGTTCCAGGAGGCTTGTAAGTGCAGGAGATAACATAATTGTTTTCCCATGATCTAGACTATAATATTAAATCACCTTGGGAGACACAATTAATGCTTCTCATATATCACTTGGCAATTTTTTGGATAATGTGGTAACTTCATACAATAGGAAAAATCCAATCCAGACTGCTCCACCAGACTAGCCTCAATCACCAGCAAAGTAATAAGTATTGTTGACAGTGCTAACAAGCTATCAAAAATAGCTGCTCATCAATATTCATTCTGAGTCCTATCAGGACCACCAAGCTCCAAACCCCATGAAAACTTTGGTCCAAACAGGGCCAAAGAACTGAATTCCAGAAGTGTTAATGCCCTTGACATGGAGGAGGCATATGACTGAGTGTGGCATCAAGGGGTGCTAGTAACATTGAAATCCATGGGGATCAGGTGGAAAACTTTCCACTGGTTGGAGTCATACCAAGATAAAAAAAGAGGGATTTTTGTTGATTTTTAATCACCTCAACCCCAGGACATCGCTGCAGGACTTCCTCAGGGTACTACCCTAGGCCAAACATCTTCAACTACTTCATCAATGACCTTCTCTCCATCATAAGATCAGAAGTGAGGATGTTCGCTAATTTCATAGTATTCTGTACCATTTGTGACTCAGATATTGAAGCAGTCCATTCCTGCATGCAGCAAGACCCAGACAACATCCAGGTTTGGCCTGATAAGGGGCAAGTAACATTTGTTCCACACAAGTGTCAGGCAAGGACCATCTCCAACAATTGATAGATACAAGGTTTAGTGCCAGAGGGTTGGAAGATTGCAAATATGCCCAGTCTACCTCAGACTACACTGGAAGGGAATTCGAGCAACAGGCGAAGCCAGCTGTTTCACACTGCCCTTGACATCAAGGCCGCATTTGACCGAGTGTGACATCAAGGAGCCCTAGCAAAACTGGAGTCAATGGGAACCAGGGGGAAAACTCTCCACTGGTTGGATTCACACTAGGAAAAAGGAAGATGATTGTCATTGTTGGAGGCCAGTCATCTCAGCTCCAGGACATCACTGCAGGTGTTCCTCAGGGTAATGTCAGAAGTGGGGATGTTATTGATGATTGCACAATATTCATCACCATCGCAATTCCTCAGACACTGAAGCAGTCCACGTCCAAGTGCAGCAAGACCTGGACAATATCCAGGCTTGGGCTCACAATTGGCAAGTAACATTCGCGTCACACAAGTGCCAGACAATGACCATCTCCAACAGGAGAGAATGTAACCATTTCCCCTTGACATTCAACAGCATTACCATCACTGAATCCCCACTATCAACATCCTGGGGTTACCATTGACCAGAAACTGAACTGGACTAGCCATATAAATACTGAGGCTACAAGAGCAGGTCTGAGGCTAGGAATCCTGTGGCAAGTAACTCACCACCTGACTCCCCAAAGCCTGTCCACAATCCACAAGGCACAAATCAGGATTGTGATGGAATACTCTTCCCTTGCCTGGATGAGTGCAGCTCCAACAACACTCAAGAAGCTGGGCACCATCCAGGGCAATGCAACACACTTGATTGGCACCCCATCCACAAACACTCACTCCCTCCACCACCGATGAACAGTAGCAGCAGTGTGTACCATCTGCAAGATACACTGCAGAAACTCACCAAGGCTCCTTAGGCAGCTCTTTCCAAACCATGACCACTACCATCTGAAGGACAAGGGCAACAGATAGATAGGAACATCACCACCTGTAAGTTCCCCTCCAGTCCTGACTTGGAAAGATATCGCTGTTCCTTCACTGTCACTGTGTCAAAATCTTGGAACTCATCCCTATCAGCACTGTGGGTGTACCTACATCACATGAACTGCAGCGGTTCAAGTAGGCAGCTCACCACCTTCTCAAGAGCAATTATGCTTGGGCAATAGATGCTGGCCTAGCCAGTGAAGCCCACATCCTTTGAATGAATAAAAGAAAGCTATGCAGGAGCAACCCGAGTGGTATTCGCCACTAACAGGACACTGCCATGAAGCCAAAAAGATGTTCTGCCTATCACACAAATAAATAATGTGGTATATGAATTTTCAGTGCCATTGTGATGCTAGGTATGTAAGCCGTACATCCAAAAGACTGGTAGATCGTATCAAACAGTATGTCCTTTCCGCTGTTCACAACAGGCAACGTACAGATCGTACCCAACCAGCCCCTGCTTGCAAAACCCGAAACGCAGTGTCCAACATTAGATGTGATTCCATGGTTGGACAACATTCGCTAAACAACCCTCAATGTGCTAAGAATTACGCTGACAGCCAATTTAAGGTTGTCTGTCAGGCTTTCATATTGACACATTTATGTGTGCTGGAAGCTATATATTAATACACAGGGTCTTGTTCTTTGCAGACAGAAAGAACATGTACATACATTGTGCCTGTTTCAGCTAAACAAAATAAGTGACAGCTATTCACTGACTCTATCCTCAGGGTCAAGCTGCCTGGTTTAAATTTCACACAATGCTTGGCAATTAACTGTCAGTCACCAGCACTGGTGCATTCTCCATGGCAACGCCTTTACCAATCACATGCCAAACTATCAGGACTTTCTTCACATACAGTATAAATTGTTGTTTTCCCCTTATTGGTATTCTTGAAAAGTGACCTGATGAGTGCAAGAACAATAGGTTTCAATATGTCTCTTTTTTTGTCAGCAATACTCAAATTCTGTACTACAAAATTACTAAATGTTACATCCTTGTCCAAAAAAAACATTTAAATATAATCCCGCAACTACAGGCCAGGCAGTTTAACCTCAGTGGTGGAAAAACTTTTAGAAATGATAATTTTCCAAGTAGATTTATTAAGGAAAGTCAGTACAGATTTGTTAAGAGTAAATTGTGTTTAACTAATTTGCTTGAACTTTTTGATGAAGGTAACATGGTCGATATGGTGTACATGGACTTCCAAAAGGCATTTGATGATAAAGTACCTCATAGCAGGCTTATCAGCAAAGTTAGAGCCCATGGAGTAATAGGGGCAGTATACAAAATTGCCTGAGTGATAGGAAACAGTAGTGGTGAGAGGTTGTTTTTCTGACTGGAGGAAGGTATATAATGGGGTTCCCCTCTTGTTGGTGGACCCCTGCTTTTCTTGGTATATATTAATGACCTAGACTTGGGTGTACATGGCACAATTTCAAAATTTGTGGATGGACAGAAAACTTGAACTGTGCTTGGACTGTGATAAACATCAGAAGGACATAAGCAGACTGGTGGAATGGGTGAACAAGTGGCAGATGAAACTTAATGCAGAGAATTGTGAAGTGATTCATTTTGGTAGGAAGAATCAGGAGAAGCAATATAAAATAAAGAGTATAATTCTAAAGGGAGTGCAGGAGCAGAGGGAGCTGGGGGGTATATGAGCACAAATCACTGAAGGTGGCAGGACAGGTTGAGAAAATGATTAATAAAGCATGTGCGATTCTGGGTTTTATAAATAGGGGCATAGAGTACAAAAGCAAGGAAGTTATGAAAAACCTGTATAAAACAGTGGTTCGACCTTAACTGGAGTACTGTTTCCAGTTCTGGGCGCCACACTTTAGGTAGTATGTGAAACTATTAGAGAGGGTGCAGGAAAGATTCACGAGAATGATACCAGCAATGAGGAACTTCAGTTACATGGATATATTGGAGATGCTGGGGCTGTTCTCATTGGAGAAGAGAAGGTTGAATGAAAATGTGATAAAGTTGCTCAAAATCACGAGGGGCCTGGACAGAGTAGATAGGGAGAAACTCTTCTCATTAGCTGAAGGATTGAGTACCATGCAGAGGACACTGATTTTAAGGTGATTGGCAAAAGAAACAAAGGTGACATGAAGAGCTTTTTTCACACACCAAGTGGTTAGAATCTGGAGTTCACTGAGTGTGTGGTGGAGGCAGATTCAATTATGGCCCTCAAAAGAGAATTGGATCATTATCTGAAGAGAAACATTTGCATGACATGGGGAAAAGGTGGGGGTGTGGGACTCAGAGTTGTACTTGCAGACAGCTGGCACAGACTGAAGGACTGAATAGCCTCCTTCGGTGATGTAACCATTTTATGATTCTATGATTCTAATAGAGGGGTTTAATCACTAGCCTTTGACATTCAAGGGCATTACCATTGTAAAATCCCCAAACATCAATGCCCTGGGGATTATCATTGACCAAAAACTTAACTGGACCAGCCACATAAACACTGAAGCTACGAGAATAGGCCAAAGCCTGGGTATTCTGTGGTGAGTAACTCACCTCCTGATTCTTCCAAAACCTACACGGCTCAAGTCGGAAGTGTGATGCAATATCTCCACTTGCTTGAATGAGTACAGCTCCAAAAACACTCAAGAAGCTTGACACCATCTAAGACAAAGCAACCCACTTGATTTGCACCCCATATACTGCCTTAATCATTCATTGCCCCCCACCATTGGTGCCACATGGTTGCAGCCTATATCAACAATTCCCTATTCCCAATAAACTACTGACCACCTGGCTTCCTGGCTCCCATGTTAGCTGAAGTTGATTAATTGTTTTTCCCCTCAGTTTCTGCCCCCGCTCCTTCAAATCTGCTACCACCACCCTTCTCCTCAAACAAAAAAACCTTGACCTTCTCCATTCTTGTAAACTACCACCTCATCTCCAAACTCCCTTTCCTCTTCAATGTCCTTGAAAATGTTGTTCTCTTCCAAATTCATGCCCATCCTTCCAAGAGCTCCATTTTTGAATCTCTCCAATTGGTTTCTGGCCCTGCCACGGTACCAAAATGGCTCTCATCAAAGTCATAGATGGCATCCTGTGTGATTGTGACAAAGGTAAACTACCATTCCTCATCCTTCTCAACCCTTTGGCATGATTAACAACACCATCCACCTCCAATGCCAGCTTGGTGGGATTGCTGTCATCTAGTTCCGTTCTTATATATTTGATCGTAGATGGCGAATCACCTGTATTGGTTTCTCTTCCCATTTCTGCACTGTTACCACTGGTGTCCCCAAAGGATCTATTCTTGTTCCCCGCTCCTATTCCTCATCTACATGCTGCCCCTTGGTGACATCATCCAAAACACCAAGTCAGTTTCCCCAGGTACACTGATGACACCCAGCTCTATCTCACCGCCAGCACCAATTTCAGCCCATCCGATTTATCTATATTGTCAGACTGCTTATCTGACGTCCAGTACTGGATGAGCAGACCTTTCCTCTAATTAAATTTCAGGAAGACTGAAGCCATTGTTTTCAGTCCCTGCTGCAAGCTCCACTCCGTAGCTATTGACTCCATCCCTCCCCCTGCCGGAGATTAAACCATGCTCTTTGCAATCTTGATGTCATGCTTGACACTATCAACCAAATATCCAAGCCATCACTAAGATCACCTAACTCTACCTCCGTAGCATCACCTGACTCTACCCCTCCCTCTGCTGCTGAAACCTTCATTCATGCCTTTATTACCTCTAGACTTGATTATTCCAATGGATTTATGGCCAGCCCTCCCACTTTCCACCATCCATAAACTTGAGGTCAACCAAAACTTTGCTGTCTGTGTCCTCATGTGCACCAAAATCCTGTTCACCAATTACACCTGTTACCACTGACCTGCATAGGCAAGCAGTTAAACAACATCTCAATTTTAATTCTCACTCTTGTTTTCAAATTCTTTCATGCCCTTGCCCCTCCCTATCTCTGTAATCTCCTCCAGCCCTACACTCCTCTAAGATATCTGTACCCTCTAATTCCACTCTTGTGCATGCCTGATTTTAATGGCTCCATCATTGGCAGCCATACCTTCAGCTGTGAAGGCCCTAAGCTATGGAATTCCTTCCCTAAACCTTTCTACCGCTCTACCTTGCTTTCCTCCTTTAGGATGCTCCATAAAAACTACCTCTTTCACCAAGCATTTGGTCATTTGACCTAATGTCACCTTTTATGTGGTGTCAGGTCTTGTTTTAGAATGCCCCACTGAAGTACCTTGAGGTGCTATATAAATCCAAGTTGTTGGATTCTGCGATGTGCTCTGCAGTAACATGCCAAGGCTTCTTCAACAGCACCTTAATGTCCGTGACTCTATCACCTAGAAGAACAAGGGTAACAGGGTCGTGGGAACACCACCACCTACAAGTCGCACACCATCTTGTCTTAAGGAACTATATTGCCATTCATTCATTGCCATAGGGTCAAAATCCTGAAACTCCCTCCCTAACAGCACTGTACCCCACACACTGCAGCCTTTCAAGAAAGCTGCTCACCACCACCTTCTCAAAGTCAATTGGGGATGGAATGTAAATGCTGTCCTTGTCAGCAATGCCCTCATTCATTGGATAAATAAATTTTAAAAATACGCTTCTCCTTTAAAATGACATGCCTAGGGTATGAATGCTCAGAAATTAAGAATAATGTTCTACAATATAAGAAATATATGTTGTTCTTACATTTCAGTAACTTGCTTTTGTTTGTTTTACAATTGTGTCCAATATCCCACTGAAACTTGGTGCTGGAAGAGCAGATTAAGGTGGGTAGAAAGGTGAGGCACATGACTACTACATTACATGGGACTAAAAAGTAATAACAATTGTACACCATCTGGCCACCTCCAAAATCATGTTTACCTACTTGGTTTGGTGCCAAGCCCTATATCAGAAATCATCAAAATTGGAGATATACGGGAAATGAATAAGCAAATACAAAATTGTACAGTTTAAACCAGCATGCCTGCAAGGGATCCAATTAATCCTAGTCTACTAGTCTGACCTCATCACCCTAAATGAATTGTCATTCATGCACAGTGTTGAATACTTCACTGCAATTAATCATATTATGCGGCAAGAGTAATAAATATATACTTTTAAGGAATGTTTCAAAAAAGCAAAATGTCATTGGAGACTACAAATCTAGAAGGAAAACTTCACTGGGGCCAAATCCCCAGGCGACAGAAGATTTCTTTGATTAAGTTATGCAAGTGTTTATTTCATTGCTATTGGGTTCCTGTACTTAAGAAAAGGATGTTTGAATGGGTCACAAACTAAAGAGACTTGAAGTACAGTATGTTACTGACTAAGAGCCAGGTACACAGATGGACCGACACATGTTCACAGAATGACTTGTCCAAAGCGAAAGCAGCTGAAATAATATTATTTTTTATTTGAAATTGATACCAGGACATTATCTCTAAAGCTGTGTGTAATGCTTTAAGTGTTTGTAACATTTTTGTTCCGGCTCTGAAACTCGATATCAAATAATCTTTCTGATGGCAAATATCTGCAATCAATAGTCACTGTGAAATCAAAAATAAGGATGAGACGATGACCTTGAGTGCACCTTATTCCCCTTTACAGTGTTGTTTTCCAGTTCCTCCAGGATAGTCGCAAAGCTGCAGACTTAGGCTACTCGCTGATCATTTTCCTTCTCGTGAATTTATGATTGAAGGTTTGTCTGTTAAACGTAAAACTTGTGCCTCATTCTTATTGCCAGAGCTCCAACTTTGAAAGGTTTAAAATGTATTCAATACGTTGACTGTTGTATATTGATCTATTTCGTATTTTGTGTCTGAACTTAGGCTGGTATTTTCCGGGCCCGATTGGGATGGGCGTGTTCGTTGATGAGATCGGAAAATCTCACGAGAGGGCCCTAGGCACGTTTCCCAGTGATGTGTATCTGGGGAAATGATTGTCCCCTCCCCCTGTCAATGGCACGCCATGTTTCTCGCTGTCAGATGTCAGGAACTTAATTTGCATACATTTGCATATTGTTATTGTGGCCGCATGCTGGAATCATCCCCACCATGGCAAATTTAAACCCCACGTCAGCCTGGTTTACAATAGCTTTTCAAAGGTGTACACCTGGGAACCTGAACTTCGAGGGGAACTCAGAGGTGAGTGCACACAACTTAGCGCAGCGCTCATGAGGATCCCAATGCAAGGCTGCACGGATTCAGACGGGTCTCAGGCAAGTCTCCACAGCGGCTTCTTTGTGGCTGGCTTGTGGTGCCGGGGCTAGGGCAACAGTCAACAGTGCTGGAGAGAAAGGGACCTCGGGGCTACAACAACAGTGTTGGTGGGGGGGTCATTGGCAGCACAGACTGAAGGATGCATGTAACACGTGCCAGGGTGGTGGTGCTGGTGGGGGAGGCAGGAGGAAGAAAACGGCCAGGCAAATGGAAAAACATGTCAAAGATGAGCGCTCTTCCGCAGCTGAGACAGTCCAGCTTGAGCTCGGTTGACATGCTTGGAGTCAGGCTAGTTAAGCAATTGTGCCCACTCAAAAAGCACAGCTCCTGAGAGTGCCAATGATTTCTCCTCTCATTTTAAACCCTCACGTGCAGACTTCAACATTGAATGAGTGCTGGGGTGCTGCAGAGCCATCGGGCAATTGGGAAAGCTTGAGGACCCCCTTGGGAAGGGTGGCCATGGAGCACTGATAGAGAGGTGCGCTCCTAACCCCTTGCATCATGTTTAAGTAGACATTGAAAAGTCGCCCTCATGGTCTAAGCAAACTGTGAAGCCTTGGAGTGCAGGTTAGGGCAATGCCTGTGCTTGAGTTAAGAGTTCAGGGTGCAGTCGAGTGGCTGAAGCTGTCACCGCTCGGTCCTGTGGTGGGTGGGGTTTTGGTCAACCATCATGTGCACTAAAAACTGGACATCCATGTGGTGGCCAGGACTCTTCGGCGTGTGTGAAGGGGGTTCCTTGAGAGGGAGCTGCAGGTGACGACTTGACCAAGAGTGCTGACCCTTGCGTGTCTCTCTTTGATACTGCAGTGAGGAGACCATCAGGAGCATGGAGTCTGGTGATCTCGCTCTCTGCCTGATTGCTTATAGGCAGGAGAGAAGGAGAAGAATGTGACAGAGGCACCTGGCTCGACAAAGGGAGGAGCAGAACCCTGAAAACCAAGTAGGGGGCACGGCCTCCTCCGCAAGCAGGGGGTGAGCCACACACAGCCATCATTTGTAGGCGCATTGCTAAACCCAGGGCATACAGATGGCGATGTGCTACCTGCAGTTGAGTGAGAACCAGTGTTGCCAACAACTGCACATGTCAAGCGAAGTGATCACTCACATATGCCACCTTCTGCAGGATTTGGCACCACGGGGGCTCTGAGGGCATCCAGTGGCAGTTAAAGTTACCGCTGCGCTCAATTTCTACGGCAGTGACTCCTTCCAGAGCTCAACTGGGGACCTGTGCAGGATCCACCCACAAATGTATCCAGGAGGTCACAGATGCTATTTTTGCCCAGGCACACAACTTTGTCAACTTCGACAGAGATCAAGTGAGACTGGAAGCAAGAGCGCTGGGATTTGCTGAGATATCCAGATTCCCACAGGTGCAGGGTGCCATCGACTGCACTCATGTGGCTCTTATATCTTCCTGGCCACAAGCAGTCCAGTATGTGAACCGCAAAGGCTTCCACTCTTTCAATGCTCAGCTGGTCTGCAACCATAACAAACTGATATTGCAGGTTTGTGCAAGATATGCCAGAAGCATCCACGACTCATCCATCCTCAGCAGGTCTCAAATCCCTGATATCTTCCAGAGACATCACAGGATGCAGGGTTGGCTCCTCAGGGACAAGGGCTACCCACAAAGGACAGGGTTGCTGATGCCCTTGCGGTAGCCTCATATTGCTGCTGAGAGAAGGTACAACGAGGCTCATGCTGCAACCTGGAGTTGGTGGACCACACCACAGGGATCCTGAAAGTGAGGTTCTGGTGCCTGGACAGATCTGGCGGAGCACTGCAATACAGCCCGCCGAGGGTGTCACACATCATTGTGTCTTGCTATACACTACACAACCTGGCGATGCAAAGGGGAGAGGACCTGGATGATGAGATAAAAGAACTGCACCTTTTCTCCGATGTGGAGGAAGTCGAAGGGGACGAGGGTGATGAGGCCCTGGAAGGCGAGGGTGCAGGCAATGAGGCCATTGACTGATCAGACAAGGCAGGCGTAGTCGTGAGTCCTTCATTGCCACAAGATTCCAGGAGGATGATGATGAGATGCAGTGAGGACGTTCCTGAGATCTTCACATTGCATCTGGGAACGGCTGACACCTGCCTGGCTGAGGGCAGCGCACATACGCTCTGTGAAGAGGGTCATCTCATTGAAACGCTGCTGAGATACAGCGGGCACATGGACTTGAACAGCACTTGATCATTTGGCAGGCTTCATACCTGTTCCTTTCAGCACCACACCTTCACCTGTCAGGAATGGTGACAAGATGGAGCAGCAGCCCCACCTCTAAGGTGCTGAGAGCACACTGAGAACATCACAGAATCCTGTCACACTTGGGTATCAGATTCTTGCAGTAAACACACAAGCCATGTTGAGGTGCACACAGCACTAATCTGGAGAGTGACTTTGAAATCGGACAATCGCTGTGCTCAAAAGGTTACACACTGCACAGGGGAGAGGCCTTGGAATGTGACAGTAGCCTTCATTTTGTGCAGGAAGCAAGGTTTCACATCTTATTGACATGATCACTGCTCAACATAACAAGGAGCCATGGACAAGGAGACATTCTTGCCTGTGTATTAACAATGGTCAACATTATGTACAAATGATTAACACCCATGCCCATGTTGTGCAACTACATTGTCTTGATTGGCCAAGTTGGCCATCAACAGGTCCAGGCAGCGGGCGATCGACGGGGGAGTCCCGCCCGATTGTTTGTCCCTCTTCCGTGGCTACGTTCGCGGCCGGATGTCCCTGGAAAGGGAGCACGCGGTGTCTGCCGGCACCATCGAGGCCTTCCGTGCCCGGTGGGCACCGCAGGGACTGGGGTGTTTTGTTGACCCCTTTAATCACATCTTAGTTTGATGTTTGTAAGGTTCCTTTAAAGTTTTTCCTTGATTTTACAGCTGACCTGACTTAGGGGCTGTGCTTGATTTCTCCCTTGTTTTTGTTAATTTAGTTTATTGTTTTGACTTGAAAAGAGTTACATTGTCTTGATTTGTGTTAATTTAGTTTATTGTGTTAATTTAGTTTATTGTTTTAACTCTGAAAGGGATACATTGTCTTGATCCTGATCTACAGACACCCGGTGCGGACGGGGGTCGGGAAGGAGGAGGACCTCCTCGTGAACCTGCTCCTGGGCCTGGCCAAGTTGGCCATCAACAGGTCCAGGCAGCGGGCGATCGAGGGGGGAGTCCCGCCTGATTGTTTGTCCCTCTTCCGCGGCTACGTTCACGGCCGGGTGTCCCTGGAGAGGGAGCACGCGGTGTCTGCTGGCACCATCGAGGCCTTCTGTGCCCGGTGGGCACCACGGGGACTGGGGTGTTTTGTTGACCCCCTTAATCACATTTTGGTTTAATGTTTGTAATGTTCCTTTAAAGTTTTTCCTTGATTTTACAGCTGACCTGACTTAGGGGCTGTGCTTGATTTACCCCTTATTTTGTTAATTTAGTTTATTGTTTTAACTCTGAAAGAGTTACATTGTCTTGATCTTTTTAACCCTGCCACTACGTCTTAGTGCTCTCTGGACATCTGCAACAGAGGTGGAGGCAGCCTGCTGACTGCTATGCACTATTGCCTGTGATGATCTTGGCGGGCGTCCTCTGGAGGGCTGAGGCCTGGAGGAGACCAGCCTGCTGTCAGGGTCCTGATGTGTGGCAATGGCACCCTCCTCAGCCTATGGAGCTGGAGCTGCTGGGGTCACAGGAAGAGAGGTTTTGGATTTGGTCACTCCAAGAGTCACCTGGGTGGATGGTCCCAGGGTGTACACCTGCTGATCCTCCTCCCTATGGCTGCCCAAGGTCCTAGGCTGACTCTTTGAGAGGAAGGGGCAGCTGTCTTGAGCATGAGATGCTCCTCTTATCTTGACACTGATGGAGCCAGCAAGTGTCTCAGCGATGGAGTGTGGGCCATGGTCACCAGGATGGCTGCCACCCTACCAGTGTTGACCTCGGTGCATTGGCATGCCGGCAATATTGCCTCGGTCTGAAGGCAGATGGAATCCTCTATCGTGCCTTGCAATCTGAGGAGTGCAGCAGAAATCCCTTCCTGATGTTGCTAAGCTTGTTTTTGCAGCTCCAGTAACTGAAGTATGACCAAGTCCAGAGGCTTCTCATCTGACTCAGACTCTGTGGATTCCTGGCCTCCAGCAATCCTCCAAGTGCTGGGGACCTGGGCAGCCCCTGCTGTCTGCTGTGGATCAGACAGTGCAATTTTCTCACCAGATTGAGACCCTGTGGCTACTCTAAAACTAGGCCTCATCGAGATGTGTGTTGCTTCACTAGTGGAGGGTGTGGGTGAGCGCTGTGATGGGCCTTTGATGTTGGTGTCGGTGGATTCCTCTTTGGTGTCGTTGGGGCTGGAGTTGAGGACCTGGCTTGTGGACCCCCCTCGGCTGCTTCCCAGATGTGCCTACGAAAGAAAGGAGAGGTAATTAGTGCATGGCAGTGGCCGGTGAAACAGGAGACATCAGTCACAGCGTGGTTGTCTGAGGATGTTGCACTGTTGGATCCTCGCTTGGTTGAGTGCTACCGACCTCACCTTCAGCACACGGACGGTCCACGTCCTCGATGACCAGCTGAATTGCTCCATTTTCAAAGTCTGTCAGGACCTTGAGGTCAGGCTTTCCTCCGCCAGCTTGCGATCGCTCCCTTTTGTTGTGTGTCAGCTTGTCCTGCATCGAGACAGATGGAGAGACAGGACGTCTGCTAGGCCAGACGAGAAGGATGTCTGGCTTGTGTGGGTGGTGAGTGGTGCCACAGATGGGATGAAGACATGATCTGCAGGGCAGATGAAGGTGTGTGTGAGAGAGTGAATGGTGGTGTCCCTTGAACTGGGAGTGAGTGAGATCCCTGTGGATGTGTGATAGGTTTGTGAGTGTGTGAGTTGAGTGATGAGAAGAGTGACTTACCCTGGTGGAATGGAGGCGATCATACATCCTCTTTTGGCACTGGGTGGTTGTCCTCTTTTGGAGTGCATTGGTGCTGAGCACTGCTGCCACCACTTACCATACTGGATTGGTGAGCTTGCTTGCTGGTTTTTGCCCAGACCAGGGGGAGTAGGGGGGAGGTGGTAGAGGACATCGCAGAGGGCCTCCGCTGTGTCTAGTAGGCGCTCAAAGGAGGTGTCACTAACTTTGGGGAGCAGCGTATGTCCTAGCTTTGGCAGCGAGTTCCCAGCAGCTTCCTATCCCTTAGGGAGTGCTAGTTCTGTGCAGAGGCGACCTTTAAATGTGGCGCCCGGATTACTGAAGCTCTGAGGTCACAGCGGGGTGGGCTGAGACCTCCCCGAAAGCGATCCAACCCATGCCTCTGGTTTTTTTTTAGCAATGAACCACACGATACACGGTGAAATTCCACCATTGCCATCGGCCGATTTCTCTGCTCGATATTGGGCTTTGTCGACTTCAGGGAAAATCCCGGCCTCCGAGATTGATCATCACTTAGAGTGGCCAGCAGCAACTAATTGGTAAGAACTGTGGTGTTGCAGGTTATTTTAAGTAGCTTTCAGTGGGAAATTTGAACCGTATCAAACTGCACTGAATTACATTGCCCAGGGTCCTCATCAATTATGATGACTCTGCTGCTGATGTCAGCCTATTTGAAAATTATAGGGAAGCACAGAATCTTGGAAGAGATTGGCAGGTTAAGCTAGAACTGCAACACTAGTGGTGATTGTCTCTTCTGAGATCTTTTCAAGGGAGGAATGCAACTGCTAAGAGCTATTGTTTTATGAAGGAAACAAACAAAGCAGGTTAATTGAGGAAAATCCTTTATTGAAATATTAAGATAGATGCACTCTTACATAGGACATTATAAGGTTTAACATTTTATAGGGGGCAATTTCTCAAGATCTATCTTTTATACTACTTAGGACAATGTTATGGTGACGTCTTAGACTTATCGTAATAAAGGATGCCAGCCCGAAACTGTCGAAATAATGGCTGGGATCTTCCGGCCCCATCGTGGGTGGGGCCATTCGCGGGCGAGGCGATGCCCCAGCCAGAAGTCCATTGACCTGTGGCGGGACCGGAAGATCCCAGCGGCAGGCGGGTGCGGAATATCCCGCCGAATGTCAGGGGTTCGGGGTGCATGAGTGGAGGGGAAGTGGTAGAAAGTAGGCTATTGTTTTGAGGGGAGGGACATGTGATACATGATAAGGCTATCTGACATGTGACCAGAGTCTGCTTATGGATCACTGCCAGTTATCTGAGGGAAAGCCACAGTTGACTCTGCATCTTTTCTCCAGAGCTGTCAGCTCCGACAGCAGTGCTTCTTGAATAGCCACATGTCAGGCAACAGCAGCGAGTGTTTTGGAGGATTTCCAAAAATTGTTGATGTTTTTTTTTCAGGATCATGATCTCAATGTCTGAAACTTGAATGTTCTTGATCACCATAGACCAAGCAAGGACAGCCACATACAGGTTAGGAGTTGATACGACCGTCCAGTCCGACTAGGATTAACTGTTCCATCCTGGCTTCCTTTTAACTTTTCAGGACCACACACAGCCACTGAGATTCTTTTTCTCTGAGAAATGGAAGGTTTTGTTGTACAGCATCATGAATTACAAGGCCAGCTAGTTCTGAATAAAGTAAACTGGCTTAGCGAAACCACACATCAGTAATATTAAATGATGTGCTTAGGAACATTAAGTTTGGCAAGAATAGATTGTTCACAGTGTGGAAAATCACAGAAAATGTACCCAGCATTGTAAGGGTTTTGAATTAACTGTAAATGAGCTCAGCTCACTTTAATGCCTGAGGTTGTGCAAGTATGTGCAGACATTTTAATGCCAATTTTTCTCTTAAAATACTTGTCTCCAATTCACTCCCCTCCTCTCCAGCAGCCAATTGCTTACATTGGGATGTAGCTTCATGAATACCAAAAATTAATCGCACTTTGGTACCTCAACTAAATGGTCAATGTTCACGTATGAGCAATAACAAGTCAATTTGTTGGTGGGATGTGTCCCAGTTGAGTGAGTCTTATCCTTACTTGACATGTGCACATACACCGTCCAACAGGAATCGCTGAAGAGTGACCAGCTGTGGGACTCTCTGCTGTTCTTCTTGCTGCTGCACCCCCTCAACTCCCACAATCCCGGTCATGCTGAGATGACAGCTGTGCTGTAATACCTATTGAGATCAGTTAGCACAGCCAAGGAATTGAACCTTAGACTTTCTCTATGTCTGGTTTAGCCACACACTCTGTTTAACAACTGAACAAGGTTTAGGGGGGGGATAGGGGAGGGGAGGGCGTCGGGTGGGGGGTGGGGGAGGTGGGGTGCAGTGGGGCAAATCTTGATACCAGATTTACATTGAATTTTTAACATTTCAGCAAAAATGTCAGGAGGTCAATAAAGTTTAACTATAAATGTGAGTGCTGGCACGTCTTGCACAGGTCAGGAGTAAGAATAGAAATTCAGCTTTTGCCAAACTAACATCATGTTGGACTTTCTGCTGGCTTTGTGGCCTGCACTGGTGACTCTTTGGACTGATGCTGGTTTCGAGTTTCGAATTCCTCAAGCAATGATGCAAAGTATTTTCCATCCTTGGCCACAGAGGGATTTCTACTTTCATATTTGCTTTGCAATGGGCTCCCAGAATTTGGTTCATTGTATTTACTTTTTACAGTTTTTTTTTGACAACGAGGACTGCCATTTCTCCAGGCTGCTGTTTATTGGTTTAGGTCTTTTTTTTTCCCACCCTGCCACCTGTTAAGCCTTGGACATCATGCTGTTGCCTGAGGCAATCCAGCTGCTGCTAATTGTCTTTCTCGAGCTCAGGAGACTTTTATATTTGCTAGCTTTAATCTATTCCATCAGTTTCTGTTATCAGATTGGGTATTGCCACATACCCGCACATGCTAAAAAGCGAACTATAAGGGAATTAGGCAATACTAGGTTGTGATACTGTACCCTTCCCCTCGAGCATTTGAATTCCAATCCCTCTCACAATGAAGTCTATTCTTTCTATCAGTTCCAAAGGTTTGATGTGAAATAAGTTTGGGTCAGTCCTCAATGGTGTTTGAGACTAGATGTAATGGTGGGCGAAGGGTGAGAAGCAAGGGGTGCATGGAGGCGAAAAATGTAATATTAGAATTTTTTTTGGATTTTTCTATTGCTCTTGAGCAATAGAATGCAGGAAAATCCAATCCAATGAGTGGAGGCAATTAAAAAATAAATGTTGAAATATAAAGTCAGAATGGCAAATTGTAAAGGTGCAGAGATTGTATTGCTGAGGCCACATTTGGAATACCGCATACAGCTCTAGTTAACATGGTATAAGAAGAACATGCAGGTATTGGAGTGCAGAGGATCATAACTGGAATGATTCCAAATGTAAGAGAAGGTGAACTATGAAGAAGGATTAGAGAATATCAATCTTAACAGCGAGGGGGGAAAACAGATGTAGGGACCTCACTAAGGTTAATAAAATATTAAAGACTGGAAAAAATAATGTGCACAGTATTTTTGTTTGAACTTTTAATGCCCACTTATCAAGTTTGTTTCCCTTGCTATTTTAATGGTAGTGTCAACCCATTTATTTAAAAATGGTTGTTGTTCCCATGAAAATAGCAGGCAGAGAAATGAGATCGAACATGTTAAGCATTTATACGATTGTTCACAGTAATATTCAGTGAAGTGAATGCAGAACATTACTTCAAAGGATTGCAGACTAGTAGGGCCAAGTTTCACAGGCATAAGCTAGTGAAAGGCAAACTTATGTCAGATATTCAGACAATGGGTGTCAAAGTAACCTGCCAGGCAGATTATTGGAGGTGCAAGCTTTAGGAATGTTTAAGATGTTGTTGGATATTAGACTGGGGGAGTTAGATATTAGAAGAAAGAACTCTGTGTAGCAAAGGGCCATTACGGGCCTTCTGGGCTATCTTCCTGCTATCTCAGGTGAGACCAGCTAACTCAGCACAGACTATGTCCTGAGCTGAGTAAACTCGTTGAATCATTGAAGGAACTGCACAGTATTTAGTTTAATGCTTGTGTGTGCTGCTTTTTCTTGCCAGGAATGGGTGTATTCATCTTACTGACGAGGAAACATATAGCAAGAAGTAAAAGAATGATCCTTAAAAGGTTCACCAAATATCCCAGTAAGGTCAAGGAAAAGTATCTGAAACGATTCTATTCAATTTCTGCACTGTCTCTGCTGTTAATTGGTAAGTAAGATTATTTATTCTTCCAAAAAATGTTCCTTTTGTTTTTTTTCCGTTAATCAAATTAATGACAATGGTATGTTCCCACCCACCAAAGAACTGACTGAATCTGAATTCTCTCCATGTGTCCCAGACATTCCAACACCACCAGGTCATAAATCAAGAGATGACCCTTTAAAGATCAAGAGATTTGGTATAAAAATCACGAGTTGCTTTTTTTAAACATAAAACCCAATCTAGATTGAAAGTTTAACCTCATTTAATTTGGCTTATTTAATCTCTAACAGATCAGAGCTCTTTACAAAAACTATGGGAGGAATTTAATGCCTTCACTTGGCAAGTTTGGTGGTGGGGGCATTTAATCAGGCAGGAGCGTGGAGGGTGGGGATCCCTGTAGATGGCCTTCCGACCCCACGCCCCCAACTGAGGCCCTTTAATGGTCAATTTAATGCCCACTTAAAGGACTTATCCCACTGCTGCTGGTGATAACCCAGCGGCGGGCACGGAGCTTGTGTGTTTGCTTGCGGGCTCCCAAAGGCATCCTTCGTTCAAGGGCCCACGGAAAGTCACAGCCATCCCCTCAATCCCCTCCCCTGTGACCCCTAGCTCACGACCCCCTCTTCCCGCCATCACTCATCTATGCCTGGGTCCCTCCTCGATCCAAGGCCTCAAGTAGATTTGTTACCGGCAGCAGCCACCGCTTCCCCGGTGGCGCTGCTGAGTACGGCAGAGCCGCCTGCCTCTGAATGGGCAGCAGTTCTCATCTTACCTTAGGTCCTTGACCCTGGAAAAGGCTTGATGGCTCACCAGTTGGCGGGCAAGATCCCATATACCCCACCCTGCACCCACCCCCCCCCCCCCCCCTGCCCCATCCCACCCCTTTCCATTAAATCCTGCCCTATAATACTGCATCTGAAAATGCTTTACAAAGTACTTTAAAAACAATCTTACCTGTTATCATTACATTGCTATGCGTCTGAGTTTAAGTTTATAGTGGCTCGGATGACAGCTAGACAAGGGAGATAATATTTACAGTTACGTATCTTTTTTCTCAATTCATTCAGCGGATGTGATTGTTGCTGTCTAGGCCAATAGTTATTGGCATCCCTAATTGCCACTAAAAAGGTGGTGGTGAACCATCGTTTTGAACCGCTGCAGTTAATGAGGTGTAGGTACACCTTCAGTGCTGTTAGGGAGGGAGTTCCTGGTCTTTGACTCAGAGACAGTGAAGGAACGGCGATTATAGTTCCAAGTCAGGATGGCGCGTGGGGACTTTGCAGGTGGTGGTGTTCCCTTGTTTCAGCTGCCCTTATCCTTCTCAGGGTAGAAGTTGCAAGTTTGGAAGATGCTGTCAAGGGAGCCTGGTGAATTCCTGCAGTGCATCTTGTAGATAGTACACACTGCTGCTACTGTGTGCCACTGATGGAGAGAGTGAATGTCTAAGGTGGTGAATGGGGTACCAATCAAGTGGGCTGCTTTGTCCTGGATGGTGTCAAGCTTCTTGACTGTTATTGGAGCTGCGCTCATCCGGGCAAGTGAAGAGTATTCCATCATACTCCTGACTTGTGCCTTGTAGATGGTGGACAGGCTTTGTGGAGTCTGTATTTATATGACTGGTCACATTAAGATTCTGGTCAATGGTAGCTTCCGGGATGTTAATGGTAGGTGATTCAATTATCATAATTCCATCAAATTTCAAGAGAAGATGGTTCTATTTTTCCTTAGTTCTGATACGGACTCGAAACGTTAACTGTGTTCCTCTCCGCAGATGCTGTCAGACCTGCTGAGTTTTTCCAGCTATTTTTGTTTTTGTTTCTGTTTTCCAGCATCCGCAGTATTTTGCTTTTATATTCAAGAGAAGATGGTTAGATTCTCTCTTATTGGAGATGGCTATTTCCTGGCACTTGAGTTTTACTCAAACACAAGTTTTAAATCGCTTGGAGCTGAGAGGTGGATGGAGTGGTGTGATGGGTCAATGTGGTGTGGAAGCAGACTTCTGATTACCTACTAGTAGTGGAGAGAGAGAGAGGAAGCATGCCACATACTTCCTGGTGAGCCACACAAATATAAAAAGAGCCTGAGATTTATAAAATAAATTGTGAATTCTTGAATGAGGTTTAATGTTGACTTCATGTCAACAGCAAGCAATATATGATCATGCACATAGTGACCCATTAAAATATCGGGCAGCATTTTAGGCCCCTTCGATGAGACGTTTGCAATTAGGGTGGACCCATAAAATGCCTTAGGTGCCTTGACCACTGTCTATTCTGCTCCTACTCCCGCCGCAATTTTACAGGCGGTGGGGTAAGCGTCGGGTGCCCCCCCACCCCCTCTGTTGGCCATTTGAGGCTCTTATCCTATTGCTGCTGGGACTTAATCGCTGGCAGGAGAGGCCCACGCCAAGTGTCCAGTCAGGCAGCTGTCACTATGCAGGCTGGTGGCAGCAATGGAGGGTGGTACCTCTTCAACAGACTCCCTTGGCTCAATGAGTGGCTTCCTCAGATCATTTCTCGCCTTGCTTCCCCCTTACCCCCGGCCTGTTTACCCTGGCCACCATTCCCTTTCACTCTACCTATACTGCCTGTTAATCCGGCCCTGGCAGTACACTTCCCACACCTCCCCCTTCCCAGCTTCTCGGCACTGGGGGTTGTTGTGGTCCCAGCACTGGCCAGCGCTCTTGATGGCGCAGCTGAGAGCTGCTGGCCACTTGATTCACCGGCAGCTCTTTGAGGCAGGGTTTCCTGCCTAGGCGGAGGTGGAAGTCTTGCTTTAAGCCAATTAATGCCCCTTTGAGTGTTAGATCCCTGCGAGGTGAACTGCTGAAGTGGAGATGGGCTGACTCCTGACATTTTCGCTGGGGGAGTTCAGGACCCTAGTACCCTATTAAATCCAGCCCACTGTTACCTTGGCAGTTAAAATTAGTGTCTTTAATCTCCGACAGGGCCTTCAAGTGGTTCAGGAGGATAACAACCACTCCTCAGAGGAGGTTACTCGTTCTGAGGTGGCACAGACACAGGACCCAAGATGCAGACTGTGGTAAAGTGAGGTACCCTGTCCTTTTATGAGAGTGCAAGTGTAGTGATCATGTGACAACACTGCCGAAGCACTGTACAGCATGGGCAACTGGGAACTGTAAGTCTAGTTCTGGAGGTTTCTGAGTGAGCACGTATGATCTGGTGCTCTGCCCTATATCTCAATAAACTATCACTGTTTATTCTTACATCAGTCTCTGCCCGTTATTGATTGCAAGCAGCAATTGATGAGAACATAGGAAGGTGTGCAGTTAGAGTTCGGTTGGCCAATGAATTCATTTACCCAAGACATAAAAGTGACATTGAAGATAAAAACATTACAAGTCCCCTGAGTGAGAGTCCACAAGATGGGTGTGCAAAGCATTGGTGGAAAGAGCGTCTGTACTTAACTTGTAAAGTAGGTGACAGCCGGCCAACAGAGCAGAGAGCAGTGCTGCAGTTTAAAATAAAATAAAAACCCTGTAGAATCGCGATCGCAGGGATCCCGCTAAAATGCGAGAGGAGTGCAAAACCCACCAAGGAAAAGCCGACAGCTGCAGAGACAAGAGTTAAAAATAATGGTGATTGCTCTTAAAGCAGCAATACATTTAAAAGGGTAAATACATGGGAAATGACTATGGGCCAAAAATTATAAGAGACCCCAGAGAGAGGGCGACTCCGTGGTAAGCCAAACACCTAAATTTGTCAATACCTGGAAAGCCTATTGAAAGTACAGTCCTCTTGCAGTCATTCACATTGCCGCAGTTCAGGCATGTCGATCCATTTGATCCAATTGAGGATGACTGGTCTCAGTATGTCCAAAGCCTAGTGTTCTTTTTTACTGCCAATGACATCGTGGGGGATGAGAAGAAGAGTTCGATTCTTTTGTCCTCATGCGGGAGCAAACCGTATGGGCTGATCCGCAGCCTTGCGTCACCTAGTGCTCCAGACTCAAAGACTTGCGACAAGTTAATAAAAATTATACAAAACCATCTGAGACCAAAGCCCTCAGTCACTATGCAAGCTTCAAGTTCAATTCAAGGAACAGGCTTCCGGAGGAGACAATAACTAACTATGTGACCATTTTAAAGGCATTAACTGAGCATAGCGAATTCGGAACGTCCATTAGTCATATGTTAAGAGACCGGCTAATGTGCAGGATTGGAGATGACACTATCCAAAGGCGTTTGCTAGCTGAACCATTAGAATTAGCTACCACGAAGGAGAGTGCTGTTAGAAATCCTGAAGTTATAAAAAATATACACACAAAATGGTGCCGTCCATCTGGTCGAGTGGGCCAATCCGGCAACAAAAAGCACGGAAACTTCGGACTCCACAGAAAGACGGGAAACGCTCTGAACCTCCAGATCATTGGAAAAAAAGTTACTACAATGAAAACCCACAGAATGAATGAAAGAAATACATCCAGGCATCCTGTGGGCGATTGACAATTCAAACACGTCGAGTGCTTTTTCTGCCACCGCTATGGCCACATAACGTGGCACCACAGAGAAAGGCTAAAACAACACTATAAAAGCAGAAGGAAAAATCATGAAATATGCCTCATGGAAGAGCCAGAAGAAATAGAATCAAACTTCCATTCGTATATAACCTCAAAGTAGGTAGAACCGAGCCAATCCAAGTAGTGATTACAATTAACGGACAACCAATTAAGATGGAAGCTGATATGGGAGCGTCGATGTCCATCATTGGAGAGCATACATTTAAATGTCTGAGTAAAGGAACCCATCCTTTGAAGTTAGAAGCTTCAGACACAAAGCTGAGGACATACACGGGCGAAGAAATAAGACTGGAAAGGTTATGTCAAGTCACGGTGACATATGGAGATCAATCTGAAAAGTTGCCCTTGTTAGTGCTGGCCTCATTGTACAGCCTGCTTAAGAAGAACCACAAATGGAGTTGGCAAGCCCTGCACCAGGATGCCTTCCTGAAAGTGAAGTGATTGTTCAGATCATCAGCCTCGTTGGTCCACTTCAGCCCCAAGAAGAAATTAATTTTAACATGTGATGCATCCCCTTATGGAATAGGGGATGTCCTTTCACATCGGTTGGTGGATAGCTCCAAACGACCCATTGGTTATACATCTCGCACACTCAGTGTTGCAGAGCAACGATATTCCCAGATTGAAAAGGAGGGCTCCTCTATTGTGTTCAGCATCTGGAAGTTTCATCAATATCTCCAGGGTTGGAATGTCCATATTATAACCGACCACAAGCCCCTACTGAGAATATTCGGAGAAGATAAAGTGATACCACCTATCGCATCGGCTCGCATCCAGAGATGAGCACTGATATTAGCTGCCTATGAATACACTTTTGTTCACCTTTCGGGAACTCAATTGCACATGCTGACGCACTAAGCTGCCTTCCCCTGTCAGCTAATAACGAGGAGGCTCTGATTCCCCAGGAACTTAGTGCTAAATTTTCTGGATTCCTCCCCTGTTCAGACCAGACAAATCCGTGAGTGGACAAGCCAGGACCCACTATTGTCTAACGTCCAGGAGCAGGTCTTGAATGGTTGGTCGGGTGGATCTAAATCCGAGAAGATGAAGCCCTATTCTGATTGCAAATATGAACTCTCCTGCCAGGATGGCATATTACTCTGGGGAGCAAGGTTTATTGTGCCCCCGAGGGGGCAAAGGCCATTATTAGCCGAGCTACATAGCGTTCACCTGGGCATTAGCAGAATGAAGATCCTCGCACACAGCTATTTGTGATGGCCAGGCATGGACTTGGATATAGAAACCCTGGTCAAAAGCTGTCCTCAATGCCAGCAGGTGCAAAAGCTCCTCCCCTTAGCTCCATTGCACCCATGGGAATGGCCGGGGTGGCAATGGGTGCGCCTCGATGTCGATTACGTGCCACTCCAACTGGATGGACGGTTATGATGTCCGGTCACCCACATTGGCTGCCACCATAGACCGTTTGCGGCAGAGTTTTGCAGTGAGTGGGTTGCCAGAGGACCTTGTGTCTAACAATGCGACCATTTTTACCAGCGGGGAGTTCCACAGGTTCACGACCCTTAATGGCATTACCCATATCAAAACCTCAGGCTACATCCTGCATTGAACTGCATGGCCGAGCGGGCAGTCAAAACCTTTTAAATCCAGGGTGAAAAAGATAGAAGGGCGTTCCATCGGCATGAGATTGTCCCGGTTCTTGTCCGCATACTGGACCATGCCACACACGACAACCGATATTGCCCCTGCAGAACTATTAATGAAGAGACGTCCTGGCACCTACTTGACCCTTATCCAGCCGAATTTAGAGGGGAGGGTGGAGAAAAGCCAAGAGGCACAGAAGACCAGGCACGATGGTCATGTTCGCGAAAGAACTTTCACGGTGGGAGATGCAGTCCTCGCGAAGAACTTTGGAGATGGGTCCAACTGGCTGTTAGGCGAGGTGAGTGCAGTACCTGGATCCCTCTCCTATAATGTATTGGTAAACAGCCGAATAATTAGACGACACATGGATCATCTCTGCAAAAGACCACCAGTCCCACAAGAAGAAATGCCGTCTTCATCTACGTTTGAGTTTGTGCCGCATGTAGAGGATAGGTTATACGATTTGGAAGTTCCAGTGGGGCCTGTGGGACCAGATGGGATCGGGGAGATAAACCTGCCAATTTCCACTGAGGAATCTAGTGGACAAATGTCTCCTGAAAAGAAGGTCTTGGAAAAACCAGCTGAGGTTGTTGAACTGAGACGCTCAACACGTCCGAGAAAGCCTCCTGAGAGACTTGACCTGTAGATAGTTGTTGTGTAAATAGTTCATGTGTTTTAAGCTGGTTAGCTGTGCTTTTAAGTAAAGGGGGAGGGATGTGGTCAAGTGAGGTACCCTGTCCCTTTAAGAGAATGCAAGTGTACTGATCATGTGACAGCACTGACGAATCACTGTACAGCGCAGGCAACTGGAACTGTAAGTCCAGTTCTGGAGGTTTCTGAGTGAGCACGTATGATCTGGTGCTCTGCCCTATGTCTTAATAAACCATCACTGTTTATTCTTACATCAGTCTCTGCCCGTTATTGATTGCAAGCAGCTGTTGATGAGGACATAGGAAGGCGTGCAGTTAGAGTTCGATTGGCCAGCAAACTCATTTACCCAAGACATAAAACGGACCATGCACCAGCTGAGATGCTCAGTTTGGTGGAACCTGGTGACACACACACCGCAAGTGAAAAGGGTGTTAGGGATAGGCCAAATAATTATAGGCCGGTCAGTCTGACTTTGGTGGTGGACAAATTATTAGAATCAATTTTGAGAGCCAGGATAAGTTGTCATTTAGAAAGGCAGAGATTAATCCGGGCTAGTCTGCATGGTTTCGTTAGGGGAAAGTCATGTCTTATTCACTTAACTGAATTTTTTGAGGAAATAACGAGGAGGATTGATGAGGGTAGTGTAGTGAATGTGGTCTACATGGATTTTAGCAAAACATCTGACAAGGTCCCACATGGCAGACTGGACAGAAAAGTAAAAGCCCATGGGATACGAGGGAATGTGACAAGTTGGCTCAGTGACAGGAAACAAAGGATAATGATCGATGGGTGTTTTTTGTGATTGGAAAGCAGTTTGCAGTGGCATTCCACAAGGCTCAGTGTTGGGTTCTCTTGCTGTTTGTCATATATATTAATGATTTGGACTTAAATGTGGGACACATGATCGGGAAATTTGCAGATGACACAAAAATCGGCTATGCGATTGATAGTGAAGAGGATAGCCATGGACTCCAGAATGATATCAATGGTTTGGTTGAGTGGGTGGAAAAATGACAAAAGGAATTCACACTTCTGGAGAAGTGTGACGTAATGCATTTTGACAGGGCAAACAAAGCAAGGGAATACGTAACAAACAGGAGGATATTGGGAGGAGCAGAGGAAGTGACAGACCTAGGAGTGCGTGCCCACAGGTCCCTGAAGGTGAAGGGACAGGTAGATAAGGTGATAAAGAAGGCATATGGAATGCTTTCCTTTGTTGGATGAGGTATTGAATACAAAAGCAGTGATGTAATGCTGGAACTGTATCAAAGGCTGGTTAGGCCACAGCTGGAGTTTTGCATATAGTTCTGGTCACCACATTACAGGAAGGACATAATTGCTCTGCAGAGAGTATAGAAGAAATTTACAAGGATGTTGCCAGGGCTTGAAAATTGCAGCTATGAGGAAAGATTGTGTAGGTTAGGGTTGCTTTCCTTAGAACGGAGGAGGCTGAGGGTGAATTGATTGAGGTGTACAAAATTGAGGGGCCTAGATAGGGTTGACAGGAAAGAATTGTTTCCCCTAGCTGAGGGGTCAATTACCAGGGGGCTCAGATTTAGGGTGATTAGTAGAAGGATTTGAGGGGATATTAGGAAAACTTTTTCACCTAGAAAGTGGTAGATGTCTGGAATTCACTGTCCGGACTGGTGGTTGAGGCAGAAACCCTCAACTCATTTATAAGGTACCTGGATCTGCACCTAAAGTGCTGTAACCTGCAAACTGGGTGCTGGAAGGTGGGATTAGAATGGGGGGCTAGTTTTTTTCTGCCGGCGCAGACATGATGGACTGAATGGCCTCTTGCAGTGCTGTAACTATTCCATGGTTCTGTGGTTCTAAATGGGAAAGAGCAGATGACGGAGACAGGGACGGCAGTGGAGAAGCTGCATTAGAGATCACATGATGCTCCAAGCTCTGTTCAGCTGGACACAGATGTTAGGGGCCATTGAAACACAAGATGCTTTTGCAGCAGCAGCAAAGAATGTACTGGCAGATGTTCCTGCTCACTGTACACACTTACTGAGAAGTTGGAGGAGTCTGTCTCAAGCATGAGTGGCAAGATGCTGCAGGTCTTTGGAATGGAGAGTGGGGCCATCTTCAAACATGGCAACCAAACAAGTGCATACAGACTTTCACCAGTGACATGCACATTATGAAAGGGAACTTAAAAAGCATGAATAATACCTTGGCTGTCTTGGCTGCTCATTGCCCTACTGATCTAAAGCAAAGTGTAGCCCAGTTCATTGATGATAGTGAAAGGGGTCCTGTAGATGGGGACTCAGCTCAAAGTGCCTTTCCCATTGCTACCTGCCTGGTTAGCTAACAGCTTACATGTTACCTTGTGTCCCAATGGCTGAATCTGACCCTGTGCAGGGGCAGCAGAAACAGTCTTTGGCAGGGTCCACTTAGGTAACAAAACACAGAGGACATCGACCCAGAACATCTAAGCAGTTAGAGCAGAGGTCTGAGCTGCTTGCCTTTACTTCTTCTGAAGCCATGGGTGCTGAACATTGAACTGCTTGGAAGAGGAAGGGTAAAGACTTGTAGTTGCATAAGGGTATGCAGAAGTTTCTAATTTATTTAAGAGTCACATAAATACTATTTGTTTCCGCTACTTTCCAGTCTTGCTCATTTTTGGTAGCTGTCGGGCAAGTGATTTTTTTCACTTGTGATGAATGGTTAAACATGAATTGACGCTGAGTTATGAGGGGCTGTTAAAGGGGATACTTGATTGTTTGCAGGATGCTTTGGGTTGGGGCACTGGAGGGGGGGGATGGTTAGGGGAGGTGAGTGGGGAATAGGTTTTGCACGTGGCTGTCAAATGGGTGGACAGGTGAAAATGAAGTGAAGCTCACAATAATGAATACTTCCCAGACCTCTCAGGCAGCCACGTGTGCCATTGCTGGTGCCCTGGCTGCATCACATTCCACTTCCTCCTCCTTCCTTGTCCTCCAGATCCTTCTCCTCCTCCTTGGAATTGCCTGAAGAGGTTCTGTGCTTTGCACCTGGTTCCGCCCACAGCTCCAAACTTTGTTGCTGTGCAGTGGGGAGCAGACGTTTGCACTCCACGAGGATTCTGAAGACTGTGGCTGGTTAGCACTGCAGGGCATTCTCAGACCTGTCCAAGCGGTTAAAGCACATCTTCAGCAAGGTGATGGCTTGTTCAGTGACACATCTGCTGGTCATGTGCCTTTCATTGTATCACATCTGGGCCTCATTAGTTGGCTTTCTGAGAGGTATGAGCCGCCATATTTTAAATGGATATCCCTTGTCCACAAGCAGCCTGTCAGTAAGTTTGCTTCGAGTTGCAAAGAGATCAGGGAGGATGAGCTGCTGCAAGAAAAAAGCATCACGGCCACTGCCCGGGAGTCTTGCGCCCAACTACATAAGCATCTGTTTGTGGTTGCAGACCAGGTGCACATTGATGGAGTGGGATGTCCTGTGCCAGAGGCGAAAACCCGAGCATTTGCTCATTCTGACTGGTGTCGTCACAGGAAAAGCTCAAATAATTGCCGGCCCTGGCAAATAAGCCATCAATCACCTATCTTATGCATTTATGGGCCACCGACTGTGACGTTCTGAAAATGTCTCCAGCGGAGCCCTGGAAGGGTCTGGAGATAGAGAAGTTGAAGGTGGTGGAGACTTTGACAGCCACTGGTAAACTACCAGGTCCACTTGGCAGCAGGTGCTGTCTCATCACCTGGCCCTGAGCCTCCTGAGACACTGGTGATCTGACGTGTCGAGGAAGCTTATTGTCTGCCCACAGACCCTATGGTGTGGCCTCCAATCAACCGCACCTCTCTGAGTTGTAGGCGTATGAGCAGCAGGCTTGTTGCAGCTCCTGCTGGGTGCTGTTGATGCTGCGTCTGCTCTTCCTGTCCCTGCTGCGGCTGCTGGTGTTGGTGCTCATTCTCTTGCTTCACATCTGAAGTCCAAAATAACACAGCACAAGTGGCGCCCATGCTGATGTGATGGATCAGAGCTCCAACCTGCGGATCAGATGTACAAACGTCAAAAGTTGTAAAAGTGACCACTCCGCACAAATACTATGAACAAAACCTTTCGCACAAGCAGGCAAGAAAACAGCTGTGAGGTGTCACTACTTACAGACATGTTTCCCTATCACATTTTTGGGCCCCTTAATTTCCACTGTTTTCTCCTTGCCTTTACTGGTGAGCTCCAAGAAACCTGAAATCCCATGGACCCACTGTTAATTTGCAAAAGAAATGTTAATGTCACTGTAATTAAACAATTAACGTATTGAAATTGACAACCCCCTCTCCTGAGGTAGTTTTGCATATGCAGCCTAACGTGCTGGAGTTAAATGTAAAATTGGTTAGTTGGAGTCAGCTTCCCAGCACTTTTCCAGGACTCAACCCTCCCCTCCCACTGACACCAAAACACATGTTAAAATTTATCCCATCGTTTCATTCATAAGATGAAAAGGATCGGAAATGCTCTGGAACTGAGGTTCTGTGGAAGACAGGGCTCCTTTGCGTAACATCCAAACAGGAGACATTTGAAAATGCCATGACCCAGTCTTTGTTTGAAGAGATTAACTCTTAAACCAAGATAAACTTATGTCAATATTAAGAATAAGCAATACAGTAGGAACTGACTTACAAGAAACACTAATAAAGCGAGAAACGATGCCCCATTTCATGTGGAAATAATACAAAATGTCACTTTTCAAGCCACACAGAGTTGAGAACTTAAAATACGTTTTATCCATTTTGAAACTACATTACAGGTCAATACCAGGGCATCCTAGTCAAGCGGCTCGCAGGTTAGGTAGTGATTATGCTTGAGGGACAGAAACGCTAAAGCCCTTATGAATTTGAGGGTAAGGGTGCAGACAAAAACAGTGTTTATGCAGCACAGTGTGTGAATTCTGCAATGTGATAAGAGATTAGAATAAAACCTAGTTCTGGTAATAAGAAAAATCCCTCTGTATCAGTGATTCTACGATCATACGAATTAGGAGCAGGAATAGGCCATTCGGTCCCTTAAGCCTGCTCTGCCATTTGATATGATCATGACCGATCTGATTGTGGCATCTACTTTCCTGTCCCACCCTATACCTTTTGACTCCCTTGTCAATTTAGAATCTATCTAACTCGGCCTTAAAAATATTCAATGACTGTGCCTCTACTGTCTCTGGGGAAGAGAGTTCCACAGACTAATGACTCTCCGAAAGAAAAAAAATTCTCCTCGTCTACATCTTAAATGGGTGACCCTTTATTTTTAATCTGTGTCCTCCAGTTCTAGTCTCTTCTACAAGGGGAAACATCTTTTCAGCATCCACCCTGTCAAATCCCCTCAGGGTCTTTTATGTTTCAATAAGATCACCTCTCATTTTTCTAAACTTCAATGGATACAGGCCCAACCTGCCCAACTTTTCCTCGTAAGACACCTAATCATCCCAGGAATCATTTGAGTGAAGCTTCTCGGCACTGCTTGTAATGCAATCATATCCGTTCTTAAATAAGGAGACCAAAACTGTATGCAATACTTTAAATGTGGTCTCACCAACGACCTGTACAACTGTAGCAAAATATCCCTACTTTTATATTCCATTCATCTTGCCATAAATGATAACATTCCATTTGCCTTCCTAATCACTTGCTGTACATGGATACTAACTTTTTCTGATTCATGCACCAGGACATCCAGGTCTTTCTGTAGCTCCAGAGTTCTGCAATCGCTCTCCATTTAAATAATATGCTGCTTTTCTATTCTTCCTGCCGAAGTGGACAAGTTCACATTTTCCCACATTATATTCCATCTAACAGTTTTTTGTCCATTCACTTAACCTATCTATGGCCTTTTGCAGACTCCTTGGCTTGGATTTTCACTGAGTCGGGGTGACTTGGGAGTTCTTTAAAAATGGCGGGTGGGTCCCGCAGACTGCCTTTAAAGGGTGTGGGTTGGTTCCTGTCAAAAGCCCGTATCCAGCGCTCCGGACCTGGCTGTCTCCATTGTGGGGATAGACATGTCCTACTCCTCTGCAATTTTCATGCAGTCGGGCCAGGTTTCTAGAGTTGTGGTTCATGGCTCCTCAGAGGAGTCTGTATGAGGGCACCATTGAAAAGGTAAGTTCAAAATATCCTCCTCATGCTCTGCCCTTCCACCCACCCAAACCCCTATGGCCCCTCATGCCCCCTATGCCAAGCTATGGCATGTCCATGTCGAATGACCCACTAGGCACTGTCTAGAACCCATGAACCCAATAGTGACAGTAGTACGTGTAAAAAAGAATTTAAAAAGTAATTCATTCATAACTTTTTCCTATGTTGAAAGATAGTAATTTCACTGCAAGCTAATATAAGTGTCAATCATCCAGACCCTTTAAAGTATCAATGACAAAAAAAACCACAGCCCTTGAAACCACTTAAATTTGTGTAAACAAACATTGTGAAATTGACAGCAGAGATCAGGGAGCCCAAGCTGTCAATCAAGCAATGTTTTCTCTGGGGTGTAGCTGTTTCAACAAGCCGAATGGATGTTTGGGCTGTCAGCCAAGCCTGACTATGTATGCTTGGCTGAGAGCCCAGACAACTATAACTGGGGACTAAACCTCTGTTTTTAAGCATATTTACATGTCATCAGCCTCTCCTGCACTCTAGACATTGAAATGGCCACTAATATCCTCTTCAGCTCTCTAACTATGGTTGCACCACCTGCTGATAAATTAGCATTGGTTTCCCCTAAGCAGAACTGAGTGAGAAAAGGACTGTTGCTAAAGCATATTTATAGGCCCAAATAATTGTAAGTCATACATAATTGATATGGTGCATTTAAATAGTCCCAGATGCCATAACATTCAGCTGACATTAGAGAAACCAGAGAAAAATGCAGGTTCAGGACTAAGGCAGAGGAAGCCTGAGTGTAAAAGGGAAAAGTGAGAATGTTGCAGAGGCAGCTGAATGGATGGCCGAATACCAATGAAGAAGTCCATGAGCTCCTCAAACTGTTTGAAGTCATTGTGGAGGTGGCAAGGGAGGGAGGTTTGAGGAGATGGTTGGTAGTGGAGAACCGGAGCCAGGGGAGTAGTGGGGGTGGGGGGAAAGTGGTGGTTAGCCTTGTTCTATAGGATAATCCTGGAGCAGGGCATGGAATCCTCTTCTTAACAGGTACGGGGCCTTGGTTTAACAGCTCATCCCGAAGATAACAACAGCTTCGGCACAGGGCTATCTTAGCACATTACTGTACTGAAGTGGACGAATTGTGTTCAGTAGGGATCACAGGATCATTTTCTGCATGTTGAGTTGCTAAACTAGTAGGGCTGAGCTCTAATTCGGTTTGCTTAACTTCATGCTGGATTTGTATCCTGCTGTCGCTGACTGGAAAATGTTGTGTTTACACATGTTCTAAAGTTGTGCAGCTTACATGAAATATTACCCAATTAAGTGCCCTAACCAATAATACTCAGAAGCCTGCCCCTATCCTATGTACTTTATTATGCTACCAATCCAGACCAACAAATGCTAATAAATGGCAAGAAACTGAATCGACTTTTTTTTTCAGCTGACGGAACAGGCCTTAGTGTTCTTCTAATGGTCGATTCATAGTCCTAGAAAGATATTTTTTTATGTATCTTGTAATTAAACCTTGGCTTGGTCCTAAAAGGCTAAACTCCCGCACTGTTAGTCATCCACAGATACAACTGCTACTTCGTTAGAAACTTGACAATTTCTTGTAAAGTCACCATAACATGGTATGAAAAACTAGTCTTAACACTGACAGACTAACTAAACACAACTTTTCTGCAATAAGGAACAACTCAGGAAGGAGGCAATTTTAAAAGTGTCAGAGAGAACCTTAAACCTGCAAACTACGAAGCCTGGACAAAGTCTACAGAACCCCCACCAATGGAGACCTAGCCTGTTCCCTTCATTTACACAAGTCCCAGACATATCACTCTAATTTTAACACTGTATAAATTTGCATGTAGGGCACAGAATATTACAATGGTAACTCAATGCTATTGGATGTATAAGCAGTTTCATCACATCTGGTAACTCCAGCAACATAAAGTGACCTCTCCATCTTTTTTCCTAGATATGTATATTAAAGTATAGAACTATTGAAACATTTCTCCGCAGGGAAGGGAGGTTACTTTGACAGCCTGGGCTTCTGAACTCCCAATTTCCCTTGATTTCTTTGGTGCTGTCACTGATGTCTCTGATATTTTTACATGTGTCTGAAGAGTTAATAAATTGAAAATATAGTTAAGATGCTGCTGGCAGTTCATCCAAAAATTGCGCACTTGTTGCTTGCCAATTGCTCATCTTCGTCCTAATTGTTTCAACTACATTTTGAATGTCTTCACTTCTTGGCCAACAGATTCTACTGAATGGAAAGTCCATCTGATGATCTTTGGGGTCCTAGCTTACATAATAAGACTCAGGCTTAAATTTAATGATGAGGCTCCCACTTGAGTCAGGCTGATACCTGTTGCACACTAAACCAGTGGTGAGTGGGTGACGGTGGGTTAGTAAGTCTACTGCTTTGACTTGAACTCTACAGTTAAAATCCACCCCCCCACCCCCCCCCCCCCCGCCCCCCAGTTGTGCAATCTACAAAAAGGATCATCCTCCGTCATTTCCGCCAACTTCAGCATGATGCCACCACCAAACACATCTTCCCTTCACGCCCCCTGTTGGCATTCCATAGGGACCGTTCCCTCCGAGACACCCTGGCCCACTCCTCCATCACCCCCAACACCTCAACCCCCTCCCACGGCACCTTCCCATGCAATCGCAGAAGGTGCAATGCCTGTCACTTTACCTCCCCCATCTTGACTGTCCAAGGGCCCAAACATTCCTTTCAAGTGAAGCAGCACCTCACTTGCACTTCTCTCAATTTGACCTACCGGATTCGGTCTCCTCTACATTGGAGAGACCAAACGCAGACTGGTTGACTGCTTTGCGGAACACCTTCGGTCTGTCCACAAGCATGACCCAGACCTTCCTGTCAAATGTCATTTCAACACACCATCCTGCCCTCATGCCCACATGTCCATCCTTGGCCTGCTGCAATGTTCCAGTGAAGCTCAACGCAAACTGGAGGAACAGCACCTCATCTTCCAATTAGGCACTTTACAGCCTTCCGGACTTAACATTAAGTTCAACAACTTCAGACCATGAATTCTCTCCTCCAGCCTCACCCCTTTTTTATTCTCTTTTTTCAATGTTCAATTTTATTTTCAATTTTTAAAAAAAGTATTTTTTCCTTTTATTTTTTCCACTTATTTTTATTATTATTATTTAAAAACATTAAAAAAAATTTATGTTCATTTTTATTCATTGTTTTATCCCCAGCTTTTAGCCTATTTTCGATGGCTGAGTTGTACTATTAATTATTGAGTTGATCTGCAGACATTTCTTGGGTGGAAACTTTAAGTTTATTTACAATGTACTCAGCAGCAACTACACGTGTGCTTTCAACTCCAACTATTTCTCTACACTGACTGCTGAGGTAGCCCGTGCTACTCTCCTATTGGTTACTACAGATCATGTGATCTTAAGTATTACTCTTGAAGGTACATTACACTAAATAAAACCATAATTACTACATTCCTCCCCCTTTTACTTGGCTATACATATTATATTTACAAGTACATATTTTTCAGGACAACATAATATTTACACTGGGTAAGGAATTTACAAGTTCAGTCTTTCAGGTGGTTTCCTGGTGTGTGTGGAATGTTGCAGCTCCACAATAACAGATTCTTTGTCAGGAACCTCCTTTTCCGGAGTTGCCTGAACATCAGGTGCTTCGGCGGCACTTGCAGTTCTGTATCCTCAACTCTTACAGGAACAACAGACACGTCAGTCCTGGGTTGAGTATCCTCAACAGGAAATGCAGACCCGGTCATGGTCACTGATGGAACCAAATCTTGGTGATTTGTCTCTCTCTTCCTTAAATAGTCCACATGCTTACGGATGATCCAACCTTCCACCTCCACCTGATAAGATAGAGGTCCAGTCACTGTACTTATTTTATCCGGTAACCACTTTGGTACTTCCCTGAAATCTTTCATGTACACTGGCTCTCCCACAGTAAATTTCCTTTCGTGACTATGCCAGTCATTACTAGTTTTCTGGCTTCCCTGACTCCTTTCCACCTTCCCCTCTAAATTCGGCATTATTCAGCTCAATCTCATCCTGAGATGGCTTTTCAACAATATGTGCATTGGGACCGTTTCTGGGGGAGGTGGGACCTGTACAAGTTGGGCACGTTATGTTTGAACAGGAATGGGACCAACACCCTCACTGGGAGGTTTGCTAATGCTGTTGGGGCAGATTTAAACTAAATTGGAAGGGGGATGGGATCCTGAAGAGTAGCTCAGAGGTGAGAGAAGCTGAGATGGAATTAGAAGTTAAAACGCTAATAAGTGAGTCTGGAAGGCAGAGGAAACATAGGCTAGATAAGAAAGAAGTGAGTTTAGCAAGGCTAAATGGAACATATTTTAATGCAAGGATCCTGAGTAATAAGACAGATGGGCTGAGGGCACAGACAGGCACGTGGGAGTGTGATATCGTAGCTGTGACCGAGACTTGGATAAAAGAAGGGCAAGATTGGCAGCTCAGCATTCCTGGTTATAGGGTATTCAGATGCGATAGAGAGGGGGATAGAAGAGGAAGGGGATTTGCAATATTGATCAAGGAATCAATTATAGCAGTGAGGAGGGATGATACCTTGGAAGGATCATCAGATGAAGCCATATGGGTAGAAGTAAAAAACACAAAAAGGGCAAACACGCTGTTGGGTGTGTGCTATAGGCCCCCAAATAGTCAGGGAGAGATAGAGGATCAAATATGTAATCAAACTTCAGAGAAATTTAAGAATAATAGGGCAGTAATAGTAGGGGATTTTAACTACCCAAATATTAACTGGGATAGTTTTAGTGCGCAAGGTAGGGAGGGAGCAACCCTCCAGGAGAACTTTTTTAGCCAGTACATAGAAAGCCCAACAAGGGAGGGGGCAGTCCTGGACCAAATATTTGGAAATGAGCCTGGGCAGATGGAAGGCGTATCAGTAGGGGAGTGTTTTGGAGATAGTGACCATAACTCAATTAGATTTAGGATAGTTATGGAAATGGATAAGGTTGGGCTGGGAATAAAAGTTCTAAACTGGGGAGAGGCTAATTTTCCTAAGATGAGATGCGATTTGGCCCAAGTGGACTGGAGCAGCTACTTGCAGATAAAACTGTGCCAGAGCAATGGGAGGCATTCAAGGAGGAAATAATGAGAGTAGAGGGCAAATAAGTTCCCGTAAAGACAAAGGGAGGGACCAAGTCCAGAGAACCCTGGGTGTCAAGGGACATAAGCATACATACATAGAAAGATACATAGAAAATAGGAGCAGGAGTAGGCCATTCAGCCCTTCAAGCCTGCTCCGCCATTCATTATGATCATGGCTGATCAAGCAACTCAATAGCCTGCTCCCGCTTTCTCCCCATATCCTTTAATCCCTTTTGCCCCTAGAACTACATCCAATTCCTTCTTGAAAACATGCAATGTTTTGGCCTCAACTACTTTCTGTGTGTAGCGAATTCCACAGGCTCACCACTCTGTGGGTGAAGAATTTTCTCCTCATCTCAGTCCTAAATGGTCTACCCCGTATCCTCAGATTGTGACCCCTGGTTCTGGACTCCTCCACCATCGGGAACATCCTTCCTGCATCTACCTGTCTAGTCCTGTTAGAATTTTATAGGTTTCTATGAGATCCCCCCTCATTCTTCTGAACTCCAGCGAATATAACCCTAACCGACTCAATCTCTCCTCATATGTCAGTCCCGCCATCCCAGGAATATTTCTGGTAAACCTTCGCTGCACTCCCTCTATAGCCAGTACATCCTTCCTCAGATAAGGAGACCAAAACTGCACACGATATTCCAGATGTGGTCTCACCACGGCCCTGTATAATTGCAGCAAGACATCCCTGTTCCTGTACTCGAATTCTCTGGCTATGAAGGCCAACATACCATTTGCCTTCTTTACCGCCTGCTGCACCTGCATGCTTACCTTCAGCGACTGGTGTACGAGGACTCATTGCACATTCCCCTCTCTCAATTTATTGCCATTCAGATAATAATCTGCCTTTCTGTTTTTGCTACCAAGGTGGATAACCTCGCATTTATCCACATTATACTGCATCTGCCATGCATTTGCCCGCTCACTCAGCTTGTCCAAATCACGCTGAAGCATCTCTGCATCCTCCTCACAGCTCACCCTCCCACCCAGCTTTGTGTCATCTGCAAATTTGGAGATATTACATTTAGTTCCCTCATCTAAATCATTAATATATATTATGAATAGCTGGGGTCCCAGCACCGATTCCTGCGGTACTCCACTAGTCACTGCCTGCCATTCGGAAAAAGACCCATTTATTCCTACTCTTTGTTTCCTGTCTGCCAACCAGTTTTCTATCCATCTCAATATACTACCCCCAATCCCATGCGCTTTAATTTTACACACCAATCTCTTATATGGGACTTTGTCGAAAGCCTTATGAAAGTCCAAATAAAATACATCCATTGGCTCCCCCTCATCAACTCTACTAGTTACATCCTCGAAAAATTCCAGTAGATTTGTCAAGCATGATTTCCCTTTCATAAATCCATGTTGACTCTGTCCGATTCTGCCACTGTTTTCCATGTGCCTAGCTATTAAATCTTTTATGGCGGACTCTAGAATTTTTAGGATTAAGAAAAAAAGAGAAGCTCATGGCAGATATCGAGGGCTGAAGACAGCAGAGTCCTTAGAGGAGTATAAAAAGTGCAGAGCATAGTAGTAATCTGTGTGTGGACCTGGAAAACGTGGGTGCAGTCCTCAATGAATACTTTGCATCGGTCTTCACAATGGATAAGGGTGACGCAGATATAGACATCAGGGTGAAGGACTGTGAAATATTAGAGGAAATTAACACAGAGAAAGAGAAGGTACTAATGGGTTTAGCGGCCTTAAAAATGGACAAATCCGCAGGTCTGGATGAGATGTATCCCAGGTTGTTGAAGGAGGCAAGGGAAGAGATATCAGAGGCCCTGGCAGTAATTTTCAAATCCTCTCTGGCCACAGATAAGGTGCCAGAGGACTGGAGAACTGCTAACGTTGTCCTATTATTAAAAAAGGAGGAAGGGATAGACCAGGAAATTACAGGCCAGTCAGCCTAACTTCAGTGGTGGGGAAATTATTAGAAAGAATTCTGAGGGACAGTACATATATGCACTTGGAGAGACATGGATTAATCAGGGATAGTCAGCATAGATTTGTTAAGGGGAGGTCGTGTTTGACAAATTTGATCAAATGTTTTGAGGAGGTAACCAGGAGTGTTGATGAGGGTAATGCATTTGATGTGGTCTACATGGACTTTAGCAAGGCTTTTGATAAAGTCCCTCATGGCAGATTGGTCAAGAAAGTAAAAGTCCATGCGATCCAAGGCAAAGTGGCACATTGGATCCAAAAATGGTTGAGAGGCAGGAAGCAGGAGGTGACAGTAGAGAGATGTTTCTGTGACTGGAAGTCTGTTTCCATTGGGGTTCCGCAGGGCTCAGTGCTGGGCCCTTGTAGTTTGTGGTGTACATAAATGATTTGGACTTAAATGTAGGGGGTATAATCAAGAAGTTTGCGGACACGAAAATTGGTAGGGTGGCAAATAGTGAGGAGGATAGCCATAAACTGCAGGAGGATATCAGTGGACTGGGCAGGTGGGCAGAGTAGTGGCAAATGGAATTCAACCTGAAAAGTGTGAGGTAATGTACTTGGGGAAGGCTAACAAGGCAAGGGATTACACTATGAATGGTAGGACTCTGGAAAGTGCTAAAGATCAGAGGGACCTTGGTGTGCATATCCATAGATGCCTGAAGGTAGCAAGGCAGCTAGATAAGGTGGTTAAGAAGGCATATGGAATACTTGTTTTTATTAGCCAAGGCATAGAATACAAGAGGAGGGTGGTTATGCTGGAACTATATAAAATGCTGGTTAGGCCACAACTGGAATACTGCGTGCAGTTCTGGTCACCACATTATAGGAAGGATGTGATTGTCCTGGAGAGGGTGCAGAGGGGATTTACCAGGATGCTGCCTGGGCTGGAGGGTCTGAGCTATGATGAAAGATTGGGTCGGCTGAGATTGTTTTCCTTGGAACAACGAAGGTTGAGAGGGGACATGTTACAGGTATATAAGATTATGGGGAGCATAGATAGGGTGAATAGGAAGGCACTTTTTCCATTAGTAGAGGGGTCAATAACCAGGGGGCATAGATTTAAGGTAAGAGGTAGAAGGCTAAGAGGGGAATTGAGGAGAAATTTTTTAACCCGAGGGTAGTGGGAATTTGGAACTCACTGCCTGAAAGGGTGGCCGAGTCAGAAACTTTCGCAACATTTAAGAAGCATTTAGATATTCACTTGTGTTGCCATAGCCTCCAGGGCTATGGGCCAAGCGCTGGAAAATGGGATTAGTATAGTCAGATCTTTGTGTCAGATCGGCAAAAACAGGATGGGCCAAATGGCCTCCTTCTGTGCTAAAGATGCCTATGAGTCTATGAGTCAATGCCAGGTTTGAGTGGTCGCCCACTGATGGGACTACAGCCAGTCCCCACAGAAGAGGAGGCTGGTGCGGGCAATTCATACAGTGCATTTTATGAGCCTCCCTGCCTTCCAACCCGCTGGGAACCATAAAATTCAGCCCAGAAAGATCTGAGAATATTGATTATCAACATTTGTCCTGCCAGTGCTGACCATCAGGGGAAAATAAAGTTAGCGGTATACATAATAACATAACTTGCCAGTTGTTATCACTTCAAAGCCTGACAATGTTTGGGCAGCTGGCAGTGAACCACGTACTTCAAAGGGTGGTTGGACCTTGCATTAAGGTGTTTATGGCAAGTCTACTGGACTTATCACTTGGCACTGTGATACAGATCCTGAGGAGATTTTTGAGGTTTTACCAACTGTCAGGATTATTTTCCTAAGGGATTTGTACTTGCATGTTTTACCGCATTGTGTGCTTATAAAGAGGAAAAAACGAATCTCTATATTATCTTTTTTCTTAATATTGTTCAGACTGGATAACACGGACATCTCCAAAACAAGCATTGTGCTTTCTGCCCAGCCAAACCAAGGAAGAAGGATTTGCACTTGCATTGTAACTTGGTGCATCTTGTTTGGAAGGTAAACACTGACACAGACTGGTTGGGCCAAGCTGACCTGTTTGCACCTTGTAACTTCTATGCATTTCTAATATAGAGGACAAATCCAGATGTTTGGTCTCGTATTGCTCCCAATAGAATTGGCTGGACTGTTTGCCATGTCTGTAGGCCGTGTCACTAGATTTATCTTCAATCCACATACAACAACTGTAACAGCAACTTACATGAAGATAGTGCCCATAATGTAATAAAACATCCCAATGCACTTCACAGGACACAATATGATGCTGAGCCACATAATGAGATATTAGGGCAGGTGACTAAAGGCTTGGTCAAAGAGGAAGGTTTTAAGGAGCCTTTTAAAGGAGGAGAGACAGGTAGAGAGGAGGAGGGGGTTTAGGGAGAGAATTCCAGAGCTTAGGACCTAGGAAGCTGAAGGTATGGCCACTAATGGTAGAGCAAAGGAAATCGGGGATGTGCAAAGTGCCAGAATTAGAGGAGTGCAGAGACCCTGAAGGTTTGCAGTGATGGTGAAGCTGATAGACACAGGAAGGATGTCTCTCCTCCCATTGCACTGAGAGGACAACAGTTCCCTGGCTTTGAGCAGCACCTTCCATTTAAGATAAACGCAAAATACTGCGATACCTTCCATTTAACACCTCCAGAGATACCGGTCTGTTGTAGCATTGGAGCCAGTCTGCAGTCCCCTCCATGCAGCTCCATATCTTTCCAGCCAAATCGATTCACTCCTTTTCCAGATCCTGACCACCACCCCAAATACACAAATGTGTACAAAAGGATTTCTTATGGGGGTGCGATGCAGGGAGGAAGTAAATGTCAAGGGATTCATACAGAAACCTCTAGTGTTTAAAGTGGGAGAGCTCCAAAAAGAAAGCAAGGTCATGCCTGGGTGTGCATTTAAGCAACTAGATAGATGGTCTTGAACTGGCTTTGGTGAGCTCTACCTCTTCATGTTTCAAATAATCAATGATCATAAAATTCCCTCAATGAATGGGCTTGTTGAAAGGCTGGCAGTTAACTGTTGATCTTATATTGGGCTTTGTGCTGTGTTCATGCCCCTGGCTCCTGATGCTCAGATCCTGTGCAGTCAACAGCAAGACCAAAGTAAACTTCTCAGCTTTGCTAAGGCTGGTGGCTAGTGGCCAGGAAGAGACATTAAAAACCAAGGGAACTGGCACAGAACTGAACATAGTTTAAAGCGACAAAAAAAGCCTTACCAGCCTTGGCAAGTTCATTTTGATCAGAGATTCATAGAATAGTTATAGCACTGAAGGAGGCTATTCAGCCCATCATGTTTGTGCCAGCTCTCTGCAAGAGCAACTCAGTTTGTGCCACTGCCCCACCTTTTTTTCCATAGCCCATTACCTTTGAAAGCCACGATCAAACCATTGTCCGCCCCACCCTCCGGCAGTGCATTCTGTGTAAAAAACAAAATTCCCTCATGTCATCTTTGGGTTCCTTTTTGCCAATCACCCTAAATCGGTGTCCTCTGGTTGTTAGCCCACCACAAATGGAAACAGTTTCTCCCTATCTGCTTCCTCACGACCCCTCATAATTTTCAACAACTCGACCAAATCTCCTCTCAATCTTCCCTCCTTTAGGAAGAACAGCCCCAAATTCTCCAATCTATCCATGTAACAGAAGTCCCTGGAACCTTCCTCGTCAATCTTTTCTGCACCCTTTCTAACGCCTTCACATCTTTCCTAAAGCGTGGTGCTCAGGATTGGTCACAATGGATTTTATGCTCTGGGTGGGCTCCTCACACCCCAGCGTAACTTTCAGGGGTGAGCCCTGCTTTAATTTTTTTTGGATGTTGGCCCTTTAATTAGGATGAGGTGGCACTTCCTTCCACCTCCAGGAGGATGTCCGGCCTCATAGGGCAGCTGGCCAATCGGAGGCCGGCAGCTCTGCACACCGGCAGCACCAAGCAGGAGCGGCAGCCACTGCCAGTATTGCAGGTAGGCCAAGTAGGTGGCATTCAGCGATGGACCTGGACATTCAGGTAAGTCTGAGATCTCGCTGGGGCCAGGCTGATAGGCCCCACTGAGGGAGGAGGGATGGGGGCATGTTGGATAGGGCAGTGGGGGAGGGATGGGTGTAGGGAGGCAAAATTGTGGGATGGGGGCCTCCGATTCACACAGGGGGCCCAGGAAGGCAGCCCTCCTTTCACTGACTAGCAAGGCTAAATCTGTCAGACTATATGTTGGGCACTGGCCTCTCCCGCTGCCCATGATGTTGGAGCAGTGGTGGGACAGGCCCTTGACATTAATTGCCTGCTTAAGGGCCTCAACTGGATCATGGACAAGCGACCCACCTGCACTTCCCCCACTGCCCGTAAAATTGGGGTGGGGGTGAGTGGGCCAGCAGTGGGTATGCCGCCGATGACATGGCACCCCAATTAACGGGTCAACTCACCTGTTTTTCTGCCCACGGTTGGCCCATAAAATGCAGCCCAATATTTCTGTTGAGGCCAAAACAGACCCTCATCCCGTCCATGAGACCACTCACCACCCACACATGCCAGGCATACTTATCATCTTGGAAAAACTCAGCAGGTCTGGCAGCATCGGCGGAGAAGAAAAGAGTTGACGTTTCAAGTCCTCATGACCCTTCAGTAAAAACATCAACTCTTTTCTTCTCTGCCGATGCTGCCAGACCTGCTGGGTTTTTCCAGGTAATTCTGTTTTTGTTTTGGATTTCCAGCATCCGTAGTAGTTTTTTGTTTTTATACTTATCATCTTGCCTGGCAAGCGTCCTGCTTACACTCTGCCCATCTCTATTCATGCAGGACAAACTGGCACGCAACAAGAGGGAGGGTTCACAGACCTGCGGAGGAATGCCTGAAATCAAGGTCCTCACGGACTTTGAAAACAGAGCCAACCAGCTGGACTGTACCTGTGCTGACAGTGAGGTTTGCGCTGCTCTACTAAGTGAGGATCCAGCAGTGCAACATCCATCAGACACCCATGCTGTGAGTGATGTGTCCTGTTTCACAGGCCACTGCCATGCACTAATTATCTCTCCTTGCTTTCGCAGGCACATCTGGGAAACTGCCAAGAGAGTCCACGACCCAGGGCCGCAAAACGAGCCCCGAGGGAAGCTCAGAAGAGGAATCCACTGAAACCCTTCCTGAAGTCCCATCACAGCGCTCACCCACACCCTCCACCAGCGCACAGACACACACCTCGGTGAGATGTAGCTTTAGAGTAGCCTTGGGATCACAATCTGGTGAGAACCTCGCACTTTCTGATCCACAGCAGGTAGTGGCAGGGACTTCCCAAATGTCCAGCACTCGGACGACTGCTGGAGGCCAGAACTTTGCTGGGTCTGAGTCAGGTGATGAGCCTCTGGACTCGGTCATTTATCAGTTGCTGGAGCTGCAAAGGCAAGCTTGGGAACACCTGGGAGGGATGTCCGCTGCACTCCTCAGATTGTAAGGCATGATGGAGGAGTCCATCTGCCTTAGGGCTGAGGTGATAGCGCTGGCATGCCAACGGACTGAGGTCATCAATGGTAGGATTGTGGCCACCATGAAGACCTTGGTCCAGGATGTCGCTCTTGCACTGGGCTGAACTCCATCGCCAATGCCATAGTTGGCCTCGAACAGTGTGTACGCGAGACGGGTGTGGGGCAGCCCGATCTCACTCCACTTACCCCTTCTCCTCAAGGAGTCAGCCTGGGGCCTATGGGCACCCATAGAGAAGAGGATCAGCAGGTGCACACTCCAGACCCATCCATCCAGGTGACTCCGGGAGTGTCAGGCCCATCTGAATCCCCTCTTCCTGTGATCCCAGCAGCTCCAGCTCCACAGGCTGAGGAGGGTGCCACTGCCACAGAGCAGGACCCCAAAAGCAGGCTTGGGCCCTCCAGGTCTCAGCCCTCCAAAGGATGCCCGCCAAAGTCATCACATACAGATTGTAGCTGTCAGTGGCTGCCTCCACCTCCACTTTGGATGTCTGGGGAGCACCAAGATGTAGCGTCAGGTATGGAAAGTTAAGAAGATGTAGCTCTTTTGAGTCTAACCAAATAAACTAAATTAACAAATCAGGGGACAAATTAAAACACAGCCCCTTAAAGGGAAACTGCAAAAACAAAAGACAAAATTGTTACCAGAATGTCATGGGCAGGCGTCACAGAGTTCCGTCATTTTCTCTGTGTGCTCTTAGCACCTTTAAGGTGGGGCTGGCCCCCATCTCTTCAGCATCTGTGACCAGTGACATTGTGCTCCTGAAGTGGTCACATGCTGAAGGTGGACAAAGAATCAGGTGCTTTTAAAGTTTCATGGCTGCATCTCTATGATGTGACCCTGATCACAGGGTGCAAGTGAGCTGCCCTCGGCCAGACAGGAGTCAGACATTCTCAGAGGCTATGTGAAGATCTATAGATCCTCACTGCATGTCATCATCATCCTCCTGCAACTGAGCAACTATTAGGGCCTCCACTGCAACCCCATGACAGGAGCATTATCGCAGAGGGTATGTGCGCTGCCATAAGCCAGACTGGAGTCAAACATTCACAGATGCAATGTGAGGATCTATGGTGTCTCCTCACTGCATGTCGTCAATATCCTCCACAAATCTAGCAGCTATGAGGGCCTCCCGAGCACGCCTGCCTCGTCTAGACAGTGAGGGCCTGATTGCCGTTATCGTCTCCTTCGAGGACCCCCTCACCTCTCAATATCATCGATGTGCAGCTCCTCTATCTGCTCCTCAGAAATTCCTCTCCCTGTTGCTGTGCCAGGTTGAAAAGAGTGCAGCAGGTGATGACGATGCATGACACCCTCTGTGCACTATATTTCATGGCTCCACCAGACTGGTCCAGGCACCGGAACCTCAGTTTTCGATATCCCGATGGTTTGCTCCTCTAAGTTGCGAGTTGCAGCATGAGCCTCATTATACCTTCACTCTGCTGCAGTCTGAGGTGTCATCAGCCACGTCTCTGCAGGTAGCCCTTGTCCCCAAGGAGTCAACCCTGCAGCCTTTGTAGGAGTCGTGGACACTCCCTGGAAACTGTGCACAGACCTGCAGGATGTGTTTGTGGTGGTCGCACACCAGCTGCACATTCAGCGAATGGAAGCCCTTGCGGTTGACACAGTTGATCCCTCGTTGCGAGGGGGATCTGAGCACCACGTGAGTGCAGTTGATCGCACCCTGCACCTGGGCAAATCCAATCACTCTTGCATCCTGGCTGCCTTGGTCCTGGTCGAAATGCACAAATTTGTGTGCCCTTGCAAAGATGGCATCCATGACCCATATATCCCACAGGGGTCACCTGTGCAGCCCTGAAAGGAGCCACTGGCATTAAAGTTGAGCACCGCGGTCACTTTCACAGCCACTGGCAGTGGATGCCCCCCAAATCCTCGTGGCACCAAATCCTGCAGTAGCTGGCAGAGGTGACTGATCAGTTTCTGAGACACATGTAGTCTTCGGCGACACTGCTTGTCAGTTATCTGTAGAAATGAAAGGCGGCATCTATAGACCCTGGGTCTAGCTAGGCACCGACCAGCGACTTCTCGCTGTGGCTCTCCAGCGGCCTGTGCGGGAGCCCCAGCCATCCCTTCTTCCTCTAGGTGCTGCTCCTCTCTCTGCCCAGACAGGCATCTCCTTCGGTCTCTTCTCCATCATCTCTGCTCCCTGTAAGCCACGAGGCATACAGCTAGTTCACTAGCTCCATGTTCCTTATGTACTCCTCCTGCAGGATGAAAGAGGGAGACACGTGGGTTAGCATGGGTATACTGAGAACCTCTCTTGGCTAAGCCTGAAGGCCCCTTAATGCGGAGAGTGCTGGCCACCATTTGGATGGCCAGAGTTTATTGCGCTGCATGGCTGCCCAAAATCCCACCCTCCTCCGCCCCACTCCACTTGACCGATTGGCGGCAGCCTTGCCCATTGGACTGGATGCTGTGCTGTCAGCTCAGGCACAGGCATTCTCCTAACCCGCGCTGCAAGGCTGCACTGTTAACTTGAACCATGGGGGGAGACTGGTCCAAACTGGGATGCTGACATTGCAAGGGGATGTGAGCACCTCCAGCAGTGACTGCTTCATGGCCAGCTTTAGCAAGGAGATTGTACAATGTGCCCAGTTGTCCAACTGTTCTGCCATCCACAAAAATGCTCATTAGTTTGCAGTCTGTGCCTGAGGGGTGAAAAGCGCTAGAGCACTTGGTGGCACTTTCATGCTTATGTGTTGCTTGAGTGGGCAGAGAAGCTTGAGGTCCAACTCCAAGCCTGGCAATGTGGCAGTGTCTGAACTGTCTCAGCTTCAGAGGATTGGTCACTTTATACAAAGTTTCCCCAATGCGTGGCCGCTTCCCTCCCCCCCTACCCAGCGCTACCTACAACTGCAGGGCAGCCTTTGGCCTGCCCCCTCAACATGCCCCAACCTCAGGGCAGCCCTTGCCCCCCCACCAATGCACCTCAACCGCAGGGCAGTCCTTGCCCCCACCCCCAAGTCACATCAACGGCAAGGCAACCCTTGTCCCCACGCCTCCATGCGTTCTCAACCTTGAAATCCAACAGGCAACCTGGGTGAGCGCTGCGCAACATTATTGTGTGCTCACCTCCGAGTTCCCCTCAAAGTGCAGCCCGCCAAGTGCACACCTTATATATGCTGTTGTGAAACACATTGGCATGATTGGGCGGACGACCCAGCGGGATGGTGGGGGGGCGGGGGGGGGGGAGTGATTCTGGTGGGCTGGCCTTATAATGATATGCAGATATATTACAGTGGGGTTCCTGATGTCCGATGGTGGGAAATGCGGCCCACCATTGACAGGTAAAGTGGATGGTCGCAAATTGGTTTCACAACGTCATGAAACCGATTTTTGGGCTTCTTGCCATATTGCCCGCTCACACTGCCGAGCGTGCCCGACACCAGCGGGCATGGATGGTCCCGCCCTGAGGGTTGGACTTCCGCCTCTTAGTGGGAGGAAGTCCTGCGCTCAAGAGCTGCCAGACAATCTGATTGGCCGGCAGCCCCAGAAGTTCTGGAACTCAGCAGTGGGCACTGTAGGGACTACAAGCAGATCCATAATGAAGCCAGCCATGGCATCTGGAGCCAAGTAAATTGGGCTCTTGGACAGGGAGGGAGCAGGCAGCCTATAGGGAGGCGGTAAGGGGGGGGTGGGAGGGGGGTTTTGGAGATCAGGCAGGGAGGAACAAAGGGAGGGTAGCATCTTGGAGGGGTGCCTGCGATGCACAAAGGACACCCTCCCACACCCCCCCCCCCCCACCACCCCCCACCCCCCCCCCCACCCCCCACCCAAATGCTGTGCCCTCTTCCTTCCCTCTTTCACAAAATTTTTTGATAAAATGGTCTGCCCACGGCAACTGTTTATGGCATGGACAGCGCATTATCTGGATCAATTTGTTAATGAGCTCAATTGACCCTTAATTATTTATTTAAAAATGTGGCTGGTGAGCTTCCAATTTCAGTGCCTGCCCACCTACCTTATTATGGGGGTAGCTCAGGGGTGGGTGGGAAATTGGTGGGCCTGCCACCCCTCATATATTATACTCTCCCACCACTGAAAACAGGCTGGGTGGCCAGCTGTAAAATCCAGCCCTTTGTGTCTATTTATAAAGCCAGAATCCCATATGCCTCATTAGCCACTTTCTTACTCTGCCCTGCCACCTTCAATGATTTGTGCATATATACCACTGGTACTTCTGCTCTTGCACCCCTTTTAGAATTGTACCCTTTAGTTTATCTTGCATCTCTTTGTTCTACCTGCCAAAATGAATCACTTCACATTTGTCTGCATCAAATTCCATCTGCCTCGTGTCCACCCAATCCACCTGAAGTCTCTCACCATCCTCCTCACAGATCACAATACTTCCAATTTTTGTGTCATCCTCAAATTTTCAAACTGTGCCCTGCGCACCCAGTTAATACAGAACAAGAAAAGCAGTGGTCCCAATATGGACCCCTATGTTGCCATCAGGTGCGCACAGCAGAACTAGCAAGGCACTGATCCACAATTTAGCTTAAAAAGCAGTGACAGGATAGAGAAGTGTCAGGCTGGGCGATCACATTTACGCACAAACACATTCTACCACTGATTTTGGTTAGGCGGGGTTATCAAGGGATTTGGAGCTAAGATGGGTAAATGGAGTTGAAGTACAGGTCAACCATGAACTAATTCAATAAAGAAACAGACACTAGGGGCTAAATGGCCCACTCCCCATCCCTATGCAAATATGGTAATTGATAACTGAATTTCCTTGCTCCACAAATTAAACATGAATATAAATCTGATATTCCTGACAGTTTTGAACAGAAAATTGGTGAAGCAATATTTGCTAACCCAATTAAATTAATTTTGCCGAGTGGCAAGACTCCTGCACAAGCGAATGACACGTTGCAGGTGACAGTAGGGGTTCTCTCACTAAAATGGCTTATTTCCCACAGGAAGTATTCTATTCAATGAGTGCCCTTTAAGAGTTAACAAGACAGATACCCATAGTTTCACTGAGCTGTTGTTATGTCTGTTGCCTTAGAAACTACAGTGGAATGTTTGTCTGCAAAACTTACAGGAGAGAAGCTTTCGGCTGAGCTTTGGGGTGTGCACCAATCCATCCAATTAGCTGCTACGTGATGGGGCTCACGGGTGCGATCGCATCTAATGCCTGCTGGTCACTGCAGGCGACTTTCCCAGCATCGAAGAGAATTACACTTCATCAAATTATCAGCAACAAATCTACACACAATGGGAAAACCAGACAAAAATTAAGAACATTGGCTGGCTGGGGCTCCCTTCCCCAGTATATCTTTAGGAAAATAAAATAGCTCAGTTGTAACAGAATATATAAAACACTTTGGCTTTTCAAATCTTAAAAAAAAAACTTAATAGGAGAAGATCAAATCAATGCAACATTTAGTGCAGGAAGTATGATGTAAAATTTGTATTATTTACAGTGAAGAAATAATTTTGATGCACAATTTGAATATCACAGGGTGTTGTTCCAAAGTGCTTACCAAGGAGCAAACTCAGTATTTTGTAACAAAAAAGCTTGCTTTGCTGTTGTTTTAGGAACACAAGATAACCCCTTAGGGCTTAGTCTTTGTTTAAATCTGTACTTGTCTTGATTAACAATAGTGGGCTCGATGAGGTCATTTTTCTTTCCATCTTTGCTGCGTTTTGCCAGCTTTTCACAGACCTGCCTGTGAGAGGAACAGCACTCCCTTTCTTTACATTAGGAATGGAAACACGTCGTCTTGACAGGAATTTTCCACTCTGCAGCCCCTTGCTTTCCAACAAGGGGCCTCCACATGCTTGCAACTTGCAGAGAACTCTCTACGTGTTTTTCAGCATACAGCCTGGACATTTTGCATCCTTTCACTGCGCTGGAAACTCTCACTTGCACTGTACAAAAAGATAAACCCTCTTTCTGCTGAATGTTTTTGGCTGACTGTAAATGTATTTGACTCTCTTGCGTTCAAAATGTATGGAGAATTAATAAAGATATGACTACCATCACCAGTTCAGAATGATTCCCTTTAACCCTAATGATCTGTGTAAACAGGACGTGGAGAGCTGAACAAAATTTTTTTAAAAATGACTTTGGCCATCATTGAGTAAAGAAATAAACAGTGCAGCACATATAACTTGTTGGTTTTGTGATATTGAAAGGATTTCCCCTGTCTGCAAAAAATGGTGGAGTCTCAGACAGTGTGCTCCCAGCAGGTCAGACTGGTATGTCACATTGTGTATACCAAATGACATGGGGTGGGGAGGTGGGGGTGGTGGGTGGTGGGCAGCACAGAGGAGTGGAAAAAAAAAGAGAAAAGATTGATGATTTGCAGGACACCTAGGGTAATTCTTTCAAAGTGCATTACTTCCACTCTCAGCTAGGAACAAGGGCGAGGAGAAAAAGTCTTCAGTGGTTACTGACAGATTCAGGCTGATCAAAGGCATTTAACATTGAATGCATCCAGATTATTTAGCTATTTAGGTGCTTTTTAAAGGGCAGTGGTACTGTCCATTCTGGTGCAAAGAGTGAAGGGATTAAAGATCAAAAAAAATGGAAAAAGGAGAAAAGCTCTCATCTTTTAAAAAGTGATGTTTATAAAAAGCCTGCTGGGCACCGGAAGGACAAAGAGAAGAAAAGGGTCATTTTTAACAGCAAGTGATCTGCTTCCTAATTACCCAAAGTATCTGATGATAAATTGTTCCAACGGCACCTTTTCTTTTCATAAAACCCCTCCCCCAGGAAACTTTTGTTAGCTGCCTTTAGATCCATTGACCCAAGGTTTTGTGAGGTTTTTGTACACTGCTGTAGGCCGTCATTACCATCTTGTACATTCAGTCATCTCATCCAAGCGCTGCTGCGATTCAGGGGCTGCCGAGGACTTTACTCAGTGCTTGGTGTGTAAAAAGTACATTAAAGTTTGAGATACAACCGGATCAATCTTTAGAAAGCAACACAGCCATTAGGACAAATGGATATTTTTATATAGTGCCTTTTACTTTAACAATTGTAGCCAATGAATTATCTTTGCAGTGTAGTTGTTGCTGTTTCCTTTGTGGTTGTCAGTTCGCACAAAGTTTCCAATCCTACAAATTGCAATCAAAGAATAATCACTTATAGAAATGCGCAGAGATTGCAACATGAGAACAGGCCATTTGGCCCAACTATTCCATGTTGGTGTTTATCCTTCACATGAGTAAATAATCCTAATCACCTCCCTGTTCCCAGGTCGTTTTTTTCCTTAGATTAAAAACAAAAAACTACTGCGGATGCTGGAAATCCAAAACAAAAACAGAATTACCTGGAAAAACTCAGCAGGTCTGGCAGCATCGGCGGAGAAGAAAAGAGTTGACGTTTCGAGTCCTCATGACCCTTCGGCAGAACAGGTTTTTTTCCTTCATGTCCCTGTAACTATATAACTTTGAAAGTTGATAGAATTTCTGCCTCAACCACGAACCTTGGAAGTGAATCCCACAGGCTCACAAATCCTCGTGCGAATAGGGCTGCCAAACTTCCGGGATTGACCTGGAGTCCCCGGAATTGAAGGTCAATCTCCAGGACACTGTCTGTGTACAATCCTGGAGAAAAATTATCAGGGCGTTAAAAAGATAGTTAAAATTTTTTTTTTTGACTATGTCTCTTTACTAGATGTAAAAATTTTGAAAACGGGGGGAATAAAGGCTTGTTCATCCAATTAGGTAATGAGCCATTTTGCTTTCCAATTGGCAGACGAAGACAGTACATCACAAGGATGGACATGTTGGCCAACTCATGACTGGAGGGTGGGGACAACTCGTGGTGAAACCTCCATTTAATCACTAAGATAAAAGCAAAATACTGCAGATGCTGGAAATCTGAAACAAAAACAAAAATTGCTGGAAAAACTCAGCAGGTCTGACGGCATCTGTGGAGAGGAAGACAGAGTTAACGTTTCGAGTCCATATGACTTCATCAGAACTGAAGAGAAATAGAAATGAGGTGAAATATAAGCTGTTTAAGGGAGGTGAGACAGGTGGAGCTGATATAGGGCCAGTGATAGGTGGAGGCAAAGGAGAGATTGCAAAAGGTGTCATAAACAAAAGGTGGAAGGGGTGTTGATGGTGGTGATACTGGCTAAAGGAGGTGCTAATGGTGACATTAAGAGTAGAAAGCAGGATGAGCAATTGACAGATCTAGACTTAACATTGAGTTCAACAACTTCAGACCATGAACTCTGTCCTCCATCCTCACCCCTTTTTGATCCCCTTTTTTCAATATTTATTTTTAAATTTTTATATATATATATTTTTCTCACCTATTTCTATTATTATTTTTAAAATGTATTTCCATTCATTGTTTTATCCCCACCTTATAACCTATTTCGATCTTTTTTCCCCACACGGTCCCCTCCCCTCACCCCACCCCCACTAGGGCCATCTGTCACTTGCCTCATCATATTGGTTTGATTATTGGTAAGCTTTTCCAATAACTAAAGCTGAGTTTGTCAGTTGATTATAACCTCTGCCCCTATTATGGGCAAGTCCAATACTATTTTTTAAAATTCTTTCATGAGATGTTGGCATTGCTGACTAGGCTAGCATTTATTGCCCATCCCGCATTGCCCTTGAGAAGGTGGTGGTGAGCTGCCTTATTGAACTGCTCTAGTCCATGTGGTGTAGGTACACCCATAGTGCTGTTAGGGAGAGAGTTCCAGGATTTTGACCCAGCGACAGTGAAGGAACGGCAATAAATTTCCAAGTCAGTATGGTGGGTGGCTTTGCGGGGAACTTCAAGGTGGTGGGGTTCCCATCTGTCTGCTGGTCTTGTCCTTCCAGATGATAACAGTCATGGGTTTGGAAGGTGCTGTCTAATGAGCCTTGGTGAGTTCCTGCAGTGCATCTTGTAGTTGGTACACACTGCTGCTACTGTGCGTCGGTGATGGAGGGAGTGAGTGTTTGTGGATTCAGTGCCAATCAAGTGAGCTGTTTTGTCCTGGATGGTGTCAAGCTTCTTGAGTGTTGTGGGAGCATCACTCATCCAGGCAAGTGGAGAGTACTCCATCATGCTTCTGACTTGTGTCTTGGAGATGGTGGACAGGCTTTGGAGAGTCAGGAGGTGAGTTACTCACAGGATTCCTAGCCTCTGACCGGTTCTTATAGACACACTATTTATATGGCTATAAGTTTCTGGTCAATTGTAACCCCACTAGGTACTACACCACTAGATCTACTGGTAAATTTTGAAAATCAATTCTTACTCGTTGTGAGACTCCACAGTTGTAATTTTGGATAAACGTCTATATCGTGAGTTGGGATCTCTGGTGCGGAAACATCATCTTGACAGAAATATCTGGTCACCATCATTCTAAATGGGTATTTTTTAACAAAGAACCTTTCAAAATGACTGAAATCTCTGAATACAGCAAAGGTTATGGGCCCTGACAACAGCCCAGCTGTAGTACTGAAGACTTGTGCTCCAGAACTGGCTGGACCACTGGCTAAACTAATCCAGTACAGCTCTCAAACCCAATAACATTGAACATTGCCCCAGGTATGTCCTTTCCACTAAAAGCAGGATAAATCCAATCTGTCCAATACTGCCCAATCAGTCTATCCTCAATCAGCAAAGTGAAGGAAGGTGTCATTGACAGTCCTTTTAAGTGGCACTTACTCAGCAATAATCTGCTCTCCAATGCTCAGTTTGGATTTCACCAGGGCCACTCAGCTCCAAATCTCATTATATCCTAGGTCCAAACAAAGACAAAAGAGTTGATTTCTGGAGGTGAGATAAGAGTGATTGCCCTTGACATCAAGGCCGCATTTGACTGAGTGTGGCACCAATGAGCCTTAGCAAAACCGGGGCCAATGGGAATCAGAGGGAAAACTCTCCATTGGTTGGTGTCATAACTCATACAAAGGAAGATGGTTGTGGTTGTTGGAGGTCAATCATCTCAGCCCCAGGACATCACCACTGGTGTTCCTTACGGTAGTGTCTAGGCCCAACTATCTTCAGATGCTTCAGGGGATGTTTGCTGATGATTGCACAGTGTTCAGTACCTTCACAACTTGTTAGATGATACCCACATACAGCAAGACCTAGACAACATTCACCTTTGGATGATCAGTGGCAAGTAACACTCATACCAGGTAATGACCATCTCCAACAAAAGAAAATCTAACCATCTCCACCTGATGTTCAATGGCATTATCGTCGCTGAATCCCCTACCATCAACGTGCTGGGGGTTACCATTTACCAGAACCTGAACTGGACAAGCCATATAAATACCATAGTTATAAGAGTAGGTCAGATGCTGGGATTTCTGCAGCAAGTAACTCACCTTCTGACTTCCAAAGCCTGTCCACCAAGTGTGATGAGTGCACTTGCCTGGATGAGTGCATCTCTAACAACTCTCAAGATACTCAACACCATCTAGGACAAAGCAGCTTGCTTGACCAACGTAAACATTTAGTCCCTCCAACACTGGTGCAATGGCAGTATGTACCATCTACAAGATACAATACAGCAGCAGCTTGTCAAGCCTCCTTCGGCAGTACCTTCCAAACCTGCACCCAGAAGGACACATGTACCATGGGAACACCACTGCTTGCAAGTTCCCCTCTGAGTCACACACCATCCAGACTTGGAATGATATCACTCTTCTTTCACTGTCACTGAGCCAGAATCCTGGAACTCCCTTCCTAACAGCACTGTGGGCGTACCTACACCACCTGGACTGCAGCAAAGGCAGTTAGGGGAAGGACAATAAATGCCAACCTTGCCAGCGATGCCTACATCCCATGAGTAAATTTAAAAATTGTCATCTCACTTATTTTAAGGTTAACATTTTCCACATCGTTGGCTTCACAATTTAATGCTAAGGTAATGGAGTTGAATTCTTACACATCTCTTTGAAAGCAATTGAATACTTATGACTTCTATGTTCCTCCCACTTGTGAGTGGAGCTGTGTTTTGGATTTGATACCAGCCTTATGTTGCCCCTGGTGGAGAAAGTGGTTGCAAGGCCCTCAGATCTGGTGACCCAATGGATCCATGAAAAGGAAGTCTTGAAACCTAACTTAGGGACCTCAGATGCTTGCTGGCAGGCTCATTCAGGCTCTGACCTGAGAAGGTCTGAGGGCATGACTGGTTGTGGGTGCTCTTGGTCATACAGAGAATTTTGAGTTTGGCCAGCTGACAAAATACTTAGTTTGCAGTTCTGAATTTGCACCTATTGCAGACAGCAGCCCTGCTCTGCCCATGTGGAAATCCCTCGAAATCCTAAGGTCACGTGAATGAAGGTAACTTAATGTAACAGGACTCAAACCTGCCCTCCTTGTCACTCCATAGTGCCTGGGAATTACGTGTTCACCGTTTATTAGAGAGCTGAATACTAGGGTCGCACTGCCAATTACAATTGGAAAATGCCTAAAATTATTCACACTAACTATATTAGCAACCACAATGGCTAGAATCACCTCTCATGGGAAATAATCTATCAATGTTGGTTTGAAGAAAACCAGAAAATCAGGCAATAATTCTTTGCCGAAGGGGTGTAACACCAAGAAAGCTTCAAGTTTCTCTACTCTCCATGCAGCTACAGGTTGGCATGTATGTTTGATACACAGGATGTTGCCATGCAAGTTTGTTATTTTGCAAGTTTGCAAGAAGCAGTGAAAACAGTATAAAATGTAAAATAACAACTCCTAGCGATATAGCAGTAATGGCACTATTCTGCTATAGCAGCTTTCCTGCACCATTCCTTTGGTTCCCATTTTCTGTAAAAAATGTCCTGCTTACCCGTTCTCTGATTTCGAGTTTTCTTCCGGAACATTTCCAGCAATTGTGCCATATTGAAGTTTCACAAGTTGCACAGCATGATTGGCTGCCTGCCCGGAAATTGCCTGAAAAATCTCATTGAACAACAGCTGCCTAATACTATGGTACTGTAATAATGTGGAATAATACTGCAGTGAATATGTGGAACAGATCCTGCAAAAGTAGGTAATGCTCTGTCGATTAACTCCACAAAAAAAAAAGAGACTGGATGAAATATCTTATTGGGAAGAGTACTGAAAGTTATTGAGATAAGTAAATCATATAGTGCAGAAGGGGGCCATTCAGCCCTTCATGCTTGTGTCAACCTTGTAAAAGAGCTATCCCATTAGTCCTTACCACCCCTCTTTCACCCCCCCCCGCCCCGTCCCCCACTTTCCCTAGAGCTCAGTAACAATTTTGCCTAGATATTTACCCAATTCCTTGTTTAAAGTTACAATTGAATGTGGTTTCACGCCCTTTGAAGCATACATCCTAGATCATAATAACTACAGAAATGTCACCTCTGGTTCTTTTGCCAATTATCTGAAATTGTGCCCTCTGTGTTCTGCCCTCAAGCTCCTGTCTTTGGAAACAGTTCCTCCCTTTTTACATTGTTAAAACCTCTTACAATGTTGAAAATGAAGACTATTGATTTTGACTAATAGACTGTGCACAATTTCAGACCCACCATCCCAAACTATCAATTGCTGAGCAATCAGTCAGGTTTTGACATCAAACTCAAGATATTAAAAAAAAAATCAGATGAAAACTCCAGCACTATGGGCACTGACAATGTGATGTTGAGGCATACCCCTATGACTATCACAGCTCATTCAGGCTGGAGTCCAGGGAGTTTATCCCCACTTATGCAAATTACCCTGAAACTGGAATATTGTCTGAGGTATGCGCCAGGTGAAAGGCCCTCCACTCTGAGATATACGACTCAATTCCGCTAGAGCAGAATTTCAATTAAATTCCCCTTCTTACGCATCTTATTTTTATTGTGTTTTGTGCTGTTTGTTTGACCTTCTTATCCTATCTATTATAACCCTTTTTTTTTCCCTGAAGAATTATGAATAAAATACCTTCCTTACCAGTTTTCTTCCTTCTTCTGCATCTCAACATCCAAACTGAATTTGGAAGCAACTTCCATAGGACTGAAATGCAACCATTTTTAGAAAAAAAGGAAAGGCTAGCGCCAATCAACTTTTGACTGATGCCTGAGCAAGTGGTCTTTGATTGGCTGACAGCCAACTGCCAAAGTCTCTCCAGCCAGTCAAGCACATGGCTGTGTAAAACATTCGAGATGTTGCTTTAAATTCCTTTTGCCCTAATACTAAATTGTTTTGTGCGCAAAAAAATTAATGTGTTAAAAGCTGGCCAGCTATGATTTTCTAGTGTTTTATATAAAGTACAGGGCAGGACTTTTAGACTTGGATGTGGTCAAGCACAGTGGTGGACAGGTGGGTTTATTTCAAACTGCTGGGCCAATATGATTGCTTGCTGGCACTATCCTGTCCCCAGGTCATTTTCCCAGAGGAAGATTGTGGTACAGGGGGGGGCGTTGTGGGGCAGGGGTGGGGGTGCATTGTGGAGGGTGGGAAGCGTTGTGGGGCATCAGGACTACCCGCCTGCAAGCGGCAGGTAGCTAGTCAAGGCCCTTTAAGGCATAGTAGGGCCGATTTTCAGAGGCTGACTGGAATTTTCAGGGAGGCATTGGGGAACAGGCCAGCTGTTTAGAGGCGGCCTCCTTGTGGCAGACCTCCTAAAGTCAGGCAAAAACAAAAAAAACTGCGGATGCTGGAAATCGAAAACAAAAACAAAAATACCTGGCAAAACTCAGCAGGTCTGGCAGCATCTGTGGAAGGGAGCACAGTTAACGTTTTGAGTCCGCATGACTCTTCAACAGAACTAAAAGCAAAGAACTGCGGATGCTGGAAATCCAAAACAAAAACAGAAACAGAAATACCTGGAAAAACTCAGCATGTCTGGCAGCATCGGCGGAGAAGAGCACAGTTGACGTTTCGAGTCCTCATGACCCTTCAGCAGAACTAAGTAAAAATAGGAATTTCACCCCTTTCCTATTTTTACTTAGTTCTGTCGAAGAGTCATGCGGACTCGAAACTTTAACTGTGCTCCCTTCCACAGATGCTGCCAGACCTGCTGAGTTTTTCCAGGTATTTTTGTTTTTGTCTCCTAAAGTCAGGCTTTGGGTCCTCCCTACCTGCCTGACTTCAGCTCTAGTTACGGGCCACCAGGTGCAGAGAGAGAGTCTCCCCACACTGGTGGCCCGGCTGCTGAGGGGGTCTTTTATTTAACATTTTAAAAAGTTGGAGAGGTAGCCTGCTATTTCTTCAGTGTTAGAAGGCCTCCTGTTGGCTTTCCAGAATCAAGAGCCGACCCGTTGTTCTTAATTGGATCACGAGCCCGACCTCTGGCCATTAATTGGCCAATTCAGGAAAATCACTGCCGGGTGGCTGTCTCCCACACTGTGGACTTCTGACCCGTATTTGACCCTGACGTCAGAATCCCAAAGCCCATGGGGATAATCCTGCCCCAGGTGCCCAAAGGGAACGACGTATTTCTTTTCAGTAATGTTTGAGCGAAACGTTATTTATATCTTCAATTCTTTTGTTCGTTTTATCCATACGCAAGACAACGGGGTTGTTAGCTATACACACATGCAAGGTATCTGTTGGACAAAAAGACTTCCTGCTGATTTTTCTGATCTTTACATAAACTGGTCTCTCCCCAGTGAGCGGAGCCAAACAGTTGCCAGAGAAATGTCCAATGTAAACAGTAGTTAATCTGTATTTTGACCTCAGGATTTGTCAGTTTAGACCACTTCCCCACAAGGAGCAGTTGTACAATGGCCTTCTGAGGCAAGACCAGGTTAACCGTTAAATATGACAGCTGTCGTCCACATCTCAGACTATCTCTGAGCAATGCCATAAGAAATCAGTAAGAATATATAATCTATAAAAAAGATAAATCCATGGGAGTGATTTTAACATGACAATCTCATTTTAGACTGAAGTCATATGAAACTATGGATGCTGTCTGGCAACTAGCCTCAGATATCATTATTTTCCAATTGAACAGTTGGTGACACCCTGTATTGGTGTCACTGAATAAAAACATTTTCTAACACTGGAGATGGAATTGTGCTCCATGTATGTGTCAATGCCAACCCAAATAGTGTAGATAAAATGTAGCCGGGATAGCGGAACTCAACAAATGCAGTCCATGTTCTGGGAAATTCTCCCACTTTATGTTTGGTTGCAATTGGCTCTTTGCAATTGTGTTTACAGATTCTCCAGTTAGTTTGCACTGAGAACCATAATTAACAATGCTTTGAACTGTCATAAGAAAGGGGAAAAAAAATCTCAGGAAGATTAAAACGAGTTTTGATGTGGGTTGATGTATCATTATAAGTGCATTATCCTTACTCAGTGAGTATTACAGCTTCTCTAAAGATTTGGAGTATCTCCAAACCCACTGCAAGCCCTAGCCCCCTCAGTCACCTCCTACATGGTAAGAATCTGTCTGGAGCTGATACTTCTCATAACTGAATAGAATCACTTTGTAAATGGAATTTTCAGATCACATCCCAGTGCCACCGCCTGCCAATAAGTGGAACGCAATTGGTTAAAAAAACAAAAGGGGTGATGATTTGTGTCAAATGTTTCTGCATAATTCTTGTTCTTAGCGAGATAAGCTTCAACCTTAAAGTATTATATTTAGGTTGAATATTGCAATTATATCTTCAGTAGGGAGAAATGTAACAAGATAAGCCGGGCTTTCACTGCCCCCCTCTGGAGTGGAGCAAGTTCACCAAGAAGCAGTGCATGTTTAAGTGGGCAACTCATACTATCAATGGACATTTATGGAGTTGGCTGTCAATTGTACCTAGCTGGTGACGATTCTTTCTAATGGCCACTGTTGCCTAGTGTAGATCTTCTGCGCTATCATATGTGAATATGGGAAAGTCGTAACATCACATTTTAAGATTTCTTCCATGGAAAGGATTTGAAAATGAATTATATTTAAGTGGTGTGTTTTAAGTGGTCACACAGATTTAAAATTCTTTTTACATCCACGGCCTGTAGCTGCTGAGTCAAAGGCATGTTTACACATTAAAGGGCTGGGCATTGAAGATGTATTTACACAAGAATTTAAGTAATTCATTCTCCCATCTCAAGCTTCCATGAACCTCTAACTTATTAATGTTGGTGACTTACTGATTTCATGCCAGTTTGAGGTCTGCAAAAAAAACAATCAGACTTGTTGGGAGAGGGGAACTAGTTTTATTGATAGATGTATTGATGAATCGGGGAAATGAACGGGGAAGCTGTTGAAAGGATAGCTGTCCACTTTCTGTGGCCAGAGGCAGCAACAAAGACAGATAAAACAACATTTAAGGCCAGTCTATTCAATAATGCCTGAGAAAGGAGCCCAACTCAGTTCAAATTTAGAATTTATCGCAATCAAAAGGCCGACCAGGAAAAGTTTATTTACCCCAATAACTTGGGATCATGTAGTGTGGTGTATTATTTCTTCTTATTATTGAAGTTAAGAAAGAATTTGTATTTATATAACACTGTCAACATTCTTAGAACATCCCAAAATGAAGTGAAATAAGGGGTTGTTCCCTCTGAGGCAATCTGGTGCACTTCTCAATAACCCTCAAAAGCCCTTCCCCTTCTCAGTGCACTTTTCCACTCAAGTGCAGACGATACAATGCCTGCCCTTTTACTTTCAACCCTGCTCAAACTAAGGCCTCCAACGTGTTTTATCTGTGCTTCTTTCAATTTAGTATACCGTATTCACTGCTCACAATGCAGTCTCCTCTACAGTGGGAAGACCAAACACAGATTGGGTGACTGCTTTGTGGAACAGTCCTATTCTGTCAGCAACTGTAACCCTGAGCTTGCCATTTTAAGTCTCCACCCTTGCTTCTACTCTGACCTCTCTGTCCTTCACCCCTTGCGGTGATCCAGTAAAGCTCAGTGTAAACACCTCACCTTTCAATAAGACAGTTCACAACCTGCCAGACCCAACGTTGTCAATGATTTTAGAATAGAGCTCTATCCCCAATTTGGTTTCCTTTTCCTTTGCTGTTTTGTCTTTTTCTCTCTGGCTCTTCTCTCTTGCTTTTTGCTTTTGGGTGGCAGCTGTTCATCATTCTACCATCCACACCTCGTCTGGGCACATCTTTTGTTTCATCATTTGTCCCATTAACTCTCCCTTTCATCTTCCACCATCAACCCTTTTGTCATTTGATCTCTCCAGCCCTTTAATTCATTTTCCACCCTCCCCTCTTTCACTTGCTTAAAACCTAAAACATCGCTTAACTTTTCCCAGTTCTGTCATTGACCTGAAACATTGGCCGTGATTCAATACTGGTGGCATGGGTCCCCTGCTACCGGATGGAGAAGCGAAGTGAGTCCTGCATCGCATCTATGGGGGAAGCTAGTTAAGTGCCCTCTGGCCAATGTTGGGCCTTCCATGCAATCAAGTCTCCAGTAGGGGTAAACTCCGCCCGTGATTGGAAGTCATAGGAAAAGGATCGCCAGTGAGGGGAGGGCCGGGGGAGGGGCGGGGGGAAGGGGAATGGTCAGAGTCATGGGCAGTGGGTAGGATTCAGCAACCCCCCACCCCTTTTTAATGCTGGGTCCCTTGACTGGTCATTGAGTGTCTGACACCAAGAGACCCCTCCCACGAGACCACAAGCGAACCTAATTGCTGAGCAGTCTCCAGGAGACCCAGGGGAGCCGTGTGATTCCCATTAAATCCCTGAGCCATCGTAAGTTTCGGTGGGCTCAGGGATAATTGCTCTCAAGTGGCTCAATAATAAGTCTAATTGACATCCTGCTGTGGCGAGTGGGAATCCATGTCAGGCCCAACTTAATCGGAGACAGAGTTCCTGATGTTGGGAATCTGATGCGAGTACTCCTGCCTGATTCTCCTGGCTGCCCTGCCATCATGCCTACTCCAGCGGGCTCCACTAAATTCCGCCCGTTAACTCTGTTTCTCTCTCCACAGGTGCTGCCGGACCTGCTGAATATATCCAGCATGTTCTGTTTTTATGTGAAATAAGTTAGCTTTGTTATTATGGAACAGTTATTATGTAACTGTTATTTTGTACTTCCACTTGCTGTCTGTTTGTCAAACTAAACTAGCCTAATTCGTATTTGGCTATCATATGATTAAATGATGGGTTGTACGGACACTTGGTACTTAGTAAGGTAGCCTTCCACCAGGGAATTTTCACAGGCGATGCACAATGAGTGCAGTCAATGGCCACATTAATTAAAACAGTTCAACAGATTTTTCTTAAATGAATCCTTAGAGGACATAGAGATTAAGATTTGTGGAAGATTGTTCCGGTCTTTAATTGCTCTTGGGAGAAAGGAGTTGGCAAAGGAAGAATGTTGGAGTGCATGCACTTGAGTTGTTGGTTATGCTTAGAAATATTTAACAACTCATTCAAAATTTTATAGAGGCATGTCAACCTATGGGCTTTTAATCACACCTCTAATTATAAGACCAGGAAAGAAACATATGGGGACCAATGGTTAAAGGAGACGGTGAAAAGGTACATGTATTAGCAGGTTTTACAGGTGGGCAAGAACAGCCAAGAGGTAATGGTTAAAGGTGAGAGTTCTATAAAGACACAATGGTTAAAGGCTCCATGATTAATAACATAGCGGAGAGAAGTAGGGATTCACAGGAGGCCTTGAAGTAGGCTGGAAGTTCATAGGCAAAGAGTGTGAGGGAATGAACTGATTTGTAATTGAGGAGAGGATTTTTAACCTGGTGCACTGGGGACAGGGGGCCAATAGAGGTGCCTGAGAACAAAGATGGGTTTTTCAATGAATTGCACTTTGTGTAGGATGGAAATCAGGTGAACATTGAGTAGAATATTGGAGAAGTTGAGATTGTAGGTAATGAAAGTGTGAATAAGAATGGCAACAGGTGTTTTGGGTCTGGTTGGTGGGAAGAGCCCCAATACTGACCTGATGATTGTTGTCTGGGGCCATCCAGTGATCAGTGTTATGAGGTTACCAGATGGTGTTATGAGGTTGGTGAAGAGGCTCAACAACAGTCTGCCATTTTGGAGGTCTGAGGCTACCCAGTGATCAATGGTCTGGGAATTTTGGATGTTTGGTGGTTCTTGGGCAAGTGATGGTCCTGGACATTGGGTTATCACATCAAGTCAACTTTAAGAATCTCATCATGACTGAGGCAGTATTTGCAAAAGACAATGCAATGCTGGAACATGGATAGAATGTAAATGCAAGGAAGTAATATCGGCACTCTACAGCATTAGTAAAACCATACATAAATATTGTGTCTAGCTGTCATCACATTTCATAAAAGTTAGTTCAAATGTCTTTTTATAACTTGCAATTTCTGAGAGTTTATTATTCTTGTCATCTCTTTTATAAAAATCCTTTACAGAGCTTTCACACATGACCAGCACTACTTTTTGTGATATTTCTATTCTGTATTGTCAATCATAATTAGCTGCCAATGATTCTCCCTAATAGTCAAGGTTTTTCAGTTATAGATCTTGTTATGGTATCAAAGCCGTGCAGGTCAATCCAAACTAATTAAAAGGGAAGGATAGACTGTACAAGTTGGTTGTTGGATTTGGCTCTGATCTTTTTTATATAATGGTCTGGCCGTGAGTATGTTCTATGTGCCTGCAGGCAAGCACAGTTGGATGGATGTCTTGACATAATCTTTTTTGCCCCTTCAGCTTCCTTGCGATCTCTAAGTTGCCGTAGTAGCTGGCATGTAGACTACCTTAAGATGCAGGAATGGCACTAACACTTTCATTCTGATCTCATTTATTTCATGGTTGTAGATTATTCACTGTCAAATGCTGTGAGTTGCAGCAATTTGTTTTTGTTTAATTGTTAATGCAGGGAATGTTTCGGAGAGTTATGTGTGCAAAAGTACTGGGTAAATAACTGGTGTCAATGGCAATGTTCAAAGGTTAGCCAAAATAAATCAGTGAAGATTTTAGAGACGAGGGTCCCAAGATTTAGAGGGTGGTAGAATGGGAGTGGGAGAGACTATAAGAATGTAGCGAGACCAGGTAGGTGGATGCTGCTAAAGTTAATTGCAGGACCTCATCACCATGTTTGAATTCTGTTTCTCACCGGGCAGCTGATTGGCTGCCAAGTAGGTAAAGTAGCATCAGAAGCTGTGGCTGGGAACCCTTACAGACCGAGGCTAGGTGTGGGGGGGTTGTAGATCAGGGGATGCCAGAGGGAGTCCGAAGGATTCTTTTAGAGGCTGGGGAAGCACTCCTGTACCTCCTGGCCCCCAAGGAGTGCTGTTAAAGATACTGGAGCTGGCACCTCGTACCCTCTGCTTTGCTTACGGGTTTCTCGAGCCCTGGGAAAGTTGTGCAACAGTTTAGTAAATTTAAACAGGCTCCCAGATGCACTGCAGGAGCCTGATTTAAATATGATAAGGAAGCGCACTACATTGCTCCCTGCCACTTTAAAGATGGCAGGTGCATGCGCGATGGGTTGCAGTTGCATTTTGGGATTTTTTTTAGCGCGTAGCCAGCCTCCTGACCTCCACCCGCCCTCCTTGGCGGAGTAGTGGTGTTAATACAGAGGCTCAGATTCAAAATATTGGGTGAATGTTTTGGGTTGGAGTCTATCAGAGAAACACCTATAAAAATGGTGAATTTGGGGGGATATGGTTACTGACAGCCCTGGCTTGACTACTGCTCGTGATTCTAACCTGACCACTGACTATGAAAGTGCAGGAGTGTTGTGACTCTCCTGTGGTTCCCACATTACAATGATGACTACACTTCAAAAGTACTGCACTGGCTGGAAAGTGCATTGTGACATCCTGAATTTGCAAATGGTGCTCTGCAAATGCAAATTCTTTCTTGTGTCAGTAGCACTTGCTTGTTGCAGTTAAAGGCATATTTTGAAAATGAAAAGCTGTGTACTTTACCAGCTATGGCCGATTAATTTCATTAGAAAACAAGGGGCTTTCTCATGGTTAAATAGGTTACTTTTGCTGTTATAACCCATAAAGGAACTTCAAAAGTTGGTTAAGAAATTGTTCAAGCAGTCCAGAGACGGGAAGGAGTTGAACTCTGTTGCCTGCGTCCTTTTGGTTATTTTCTTCCTATGGTGCTATTTTATATAAAGTCATTTTCTCCCAAATATATAACTATTCTGTATCTGTTTTAAATTGATTTTAAAATCTGTTTAACACAATCTGGGTTATGGACAAGAGAGCCACCTTGCTGCAGAATTAACAAATGCAAACACCAGTCGAGAAATGAAATGAAATTCCAGGGGCTGAAATTTACCTGCCCCCAGTGGGGGTGTTTCCCGTGGGGGATTGGGGGTGGGGCATGTAAAATGGGGTGGGCGCCCATCGCTCCATCTTCCCGCCCACCGCTGAAATCTCCCCCATATTATGGGATGCGGGCGGGCACCAAAATCGCCAGCCTACCTGCCATATTTTAATCATTAATTGGCTTCTTTTCAAGCCAATAGATCCTGACAATACAATACCCATGCAATAAAACATTTGGTGTGGGCAGCAGGGCAGGAGCAGGAAACCTGTTTTTAAAAAAACTTAAATGTTTGAAGGTCGGGAAGGAAGGGGAGAGGGGGTCACTCTTCAGTGGCTGCTCTTGGCCAATCGAGGGGTAGCCCACCCCCTTAGGTTGAGCTGCCCTTCATTCCTATCCTCACCCTCCCTTTACCTAACCTACCCAAACACTCCAAGCCCAAGATTCACCTGCTCCGGGGATCCATGGTCCTTGATCTTCCTCTTTTCCTGCAATCCCAGCAGCGGCCACTAACATCTTCCTGGCGCTGCCGGGACTGATGGAGCAGCCAGCCAAACCGATTGGCTGATAGTTCAAGAGGCGGGTCCTTCACCGCAATGAAGGGCAGAGGTCACACTCGTCCCTCTTTCGTCTGCCCCACAGCACTTCATGGCTGCGGGGCGATTCGGCGTGGAGCATGGAGCTCCATGTCAATGTGGTTTCTGGGGGGCAGGGGGTCATGACGTCCGCCCCCACTACCTCCCCATATTATTCCGCCCCATATCTGAAATCCAAATTCTGCGTGAGACCCACAACAACTTGCACTTATCTGGTGCCTTTAATGTAGAAAACCATTCCAAGACACTTCACAGGAGCATTATCTGACTAAAGTCTGACACCAAGCTGCAGTTTTAAGAAATTATTCTTTCACGAGATGTGGGCACCACTGGCTACACCAGCATTTGTTGCCCAACCCTAGTTGCCCTTGAGAAGGTGGTGATGAGCTGCCTTCTTGAACCGCTGCAGTCCATGTGATGTAGGTACACCCACAGTGCTGTTAGGAAGGTCATTCCAGGATTTTGACCCAGTTATGGGGAGGAACGATAATATATTTCCAAGGTAAGAATTTTCCTGTCGGTGAGCGGGACCGGGGCCTGCTTGCCGATGCATGGTGATGTTGGGCGGGCGTCCTGACGTCACCGCGCATCGTTTAGATTGTCAGTTCAGTGGGTGCGCAGTCGCGTCATCTGCACGCCCAACGAACCATCAAAGGCCTATTAAAGCCATTAAGAAAGTAATTAAAGTTGTTAAGAATGCTGCCCGTCCAACCTTAAGGTTGGCGGGGGGCAGGCGAAGAGCCCAGGCGGCCTTCGCATTTTTCATGAAACCTCATCCACGGGCGGGATGAGGTTTCATGAAGAGTTTATTATTTAAATAAAAACTTTTGAAAAAGTTAATGGACATGTCCCAGCTCATGTGATAGTTTCACATGAGGGGACATGTCCTTAAAATATTTTTTCACCTTTATTAAATATCCCAGAACTTAAACTGATCTCCCTGAGGCACATTTCTGAGCTCTTTCACGCACATGTGCGAAAGAGCGCAGGCCCTGACTCAGGGAATCCTCCCCCGGCCCACACAGGGAGCACATAGCGCTTCCGGTTGTGCGTCACGCTGGGCGGGCCTTAATTGGCTCACCCACGTAAAATGGCAGCGCGCACCCAATCGATTAAGGGTGCCGGTTTGATTGTAGATTGTGGTTTTCCCGCCATCTAGCACGTACAGCACGTTTTGGAAACATGTCGCCGCTCCTTCACTGTCGCTGGGTCAAAATCCTGGAACTCCCTTCCTAACAGCACTGTGGGTGCACCTACACCACAGGGACTGCAGCAGTACAAGAAGGGAGCTCACCGCCGCCTTCTGAAGGGCAACTAGGGATGGGCAATAAATGCTGGCCCAGCCAGCGAAGCTCACTCCCCATGAATGAATAAAAAAAAACAAAAGCGGGATGCCAGTATATCCTTACAATTGTGGATATGACAATTCGATTTCCAGAGGCCATCCCTCTGAAAACAATTACAGCTAGTGTCCTGGTAGAGAAGTTAGTCTAGTTTTTTTACTGAATATGGATTATTGATGGAGATCCAGTCGGATCAAGGTTCCAATGTTATGTCTAAAATTTTTCCAATCATGCTTTGTAATTTGGGTATAAAATAGTTAAAGTTCAGTGCATATCATCCATGGCTTAACATCATTGGGAGCTTTAGAGAGGTACCATCAAACCCTCAAAACAATGATTAAAGCATATTGTCATAAATATCCCCATGATTGAAACAAAGGACTGGAGTTTCTTTTATTTGTTACGCAAGATTCACCAAATGAATCTACTGGTTTTAGTCCTTTTGAATTAATTGATGGGCATGAGATAAGAGATCCTCTGAAATTAATCAATGAAAAGGTTTTAGGACAGAGAGATTAATTCTTATGTTAGATTATGTGTCCATGTTCCAGGAATGGCTCACAGGAGTCTGCAAAGTGGCCCAAGAACATGTTAAAATTTCACAAACAAAGATGAAGGAATGGGAGATAATTAAACCAGGGGATGAAGTGTTAGTGTTATTACCTTTACAGGGGGAACCTCAGAAAGCATGGTTCAGTGGTCCATACAAGGTAATTAAGAGGGTTGGTAAAGCAAATTATTCAATAGACACCCCAGATCATAGGAAAGAGAATCGGCTGTGTCATATCAAAATGTTAATCGATACCATTGTAGAGAGGAGGATAAGAAGAGCAAGTATGTCAGGTAATAAGGACAGTGGAGGACAAAAGAGACAGTGAGATTAAGGCAATAGGAGACTTAGCCAGTTCACAAATTGAACCTCTTATTATCTGGTTAGCTAACACTGAAATATTTGGGCAATTGGATACCATATCCTCATTCTTAGAGGTAGGACAATGAGAAGATCTAGTGAGGTTACGTCCAGAATTTAAAGGAAACTGTAGGGATAAACCAGAGTGTACACCTTTAGCCATGCATGAAGTGGATGTAGGGAAATCTCCTATAAAACAACAGCCTTATCGTTTAAGTCTAGAGAAACAGGCTCAGGTGAAAGCAGAAAAGCAATGCATGTTGGAAAATCACCTAATTGAACCTAATCAAAGCAATTGGCGTTCTCCAGTAGTGTTAGTGCCTAAACCTGATGGGTTAACCAGGCTCTGCATAGATTACTGAAAGGTTAATGCAATAACAAAAACAGATTCCTACTAAATCCCTTGTTTAGAAGATTGTATTGACAGGGTTGGCAGTGCCACGCTCCTTACTAAGATAGATTTATTGGAAAGATACTGGTAAGTGCCTTTAACATCATAGGCTAGGGAGATATCAGCTTTTGTCTCACCAAATGGGCTATACCAATGCTGAGTGATGGCATTCAGGAAAAAATAATGCTTCAACCATTTTCCGAGGACTAATGAATCAAGTTGTGACCAGTGTCCCCAACTGTGTGGTTTACTTGGATGATGTGTTGATTTACAGCAACACTTGGAAAGATTATTTAAAACAATTGGGAGCCCTAATTAAACAATTACAGTCAGCCGATCTAGTAATAAACTTTGCCAAGAGTGAGTTCGCGAAAGTGCGAGTAACCTACCCAGGCCATATTGTAGGGCAAGGACAGCTGTTGCCAAAAACAACAAAGGTACAGGCTTTGGTTGAATTCCCTGCCCCTAAAACTCTACTAACAGATTTATTGCAAAAGAAGGCAAAGTTAGTATGGTCAAGAGGGTAACAGACAGCTTTTGAGAAGCTGAAGGCGATCCTAATGAATGAATTGGTGTTGGCTATACCTAACTTCACTCAACCCTTCAAGGTGGTGATTGATGTTAGCGACTTGGGGTGGGTAAAAAAGAAGGTAAAGGTGAAGGTATAGAGAAATCAGTGGGGACCTTTTCTATAAAATTAAAGTGGCATCAAAAGAAATATTCTACAGTAGATAGGGAAACCCTGGGATTGTTACTAGCTTGTAAACATTTTGAGATATATGCCCATCATGGGTGTAAGGAAACACTAATATATACTGACCATAATACCTTGGTCTTTGTGGAAAAGTTTTAGATTTGGAATACCAGATTGTTCTGATGGCACTTACTAATACAGCCTTGTAACTTAAAGGATGTTCATATTGCTGGGACGGATAATATTACTGCTGATGCATTATCAAGAATGTAATTTTGTTGGAATTATCTGGAAATCAAGAAGGTCAGGGAAAACGGTACAGGTTCTGTATAAGGAATAAATGAGAATGAGTGAGTGCATGTTTGAATTTTTTTCATATGCTGTATGCGTTTTCCTGTACACTTCATAATGAAACACATTTGGAAGTGGTGTTTCATTTCCTAAAGGTGGAGGCATGTTAGGAATCCATATTTTTAAGAATTATATGTGTTTTTAAAAAATGGAAGGACATTGGAATCAGAACAGTTACTTAGGAACTCACTTGGAGGTATTTTTAAAAGGATTATAAGTTCACCTTGGACTGTGAGCAACCTGCCATTTCCAGGAAATCACGTGACTTAAGCTAAATGTCCAGCAAGGTGCTTGAGGAAATGAGAGCTAATTGCTTATTTGAACTTCAATTACTTCAATTGCCAGAGAAAAGGAAACTACTGTTTCTTTTAAAAGGCAGAGGACACGGATTTTCTGGAATTCACCTGACTGAAATGAGTTTTATGTTTTGGACTTTTTTTTGGCTCATCTTTAGGGAATAAGCCGAGAAGGAAGGTTGCCCTAACCCACTCTCTCCCTGTCTTGCCTGAAGAAGTGTAGTTATCAGTATCCAGCTAGGAACCCTCATCTCGGTATAACTTGTCTGCATTTAGAAGCCTGAAGAACTGAGATGAGAGAGAGATCCCAAGGATTGATCTGGCTCTATTCTCCTCCACGTCAAAGCTCTTTTGGAAAGAACGTCCAGACAACTACTGTGACCAGCGATCAGACTCCACATGTAGGAACACTGAATCGGCAGTGTCAAAACCCTTTGATCTTTACCCTTTTCCATAAAGTTTTCTGATTTGCCAAACTTTGCAGAGACCCTATTTGTTTTGTTATGTATTGTGTGTGTGTGTGTGTTTGTGTGTTGGGGGTTTTAAAAGAGGTAAATCATTACATGTCCGAATTACAAATTGTAAGTTAACCAGTTTTGCAACTTGTTTTAAACAAAAGTTTTGTTTCAGAATAAATCAATTATTCTGAGTTTATTGAAAGATGCCTGGTTCACATTTCTTTTACTCTGAGTCTAGCAGTAGTGAAAGTAAATATCTGGCCATTTTGCCACATGAATTAAACATTTACACTAATGGTGCGGCCTGTGGAGTAGTGGGGCTAGAGAAAATGTGCACTCCTTCCTCTTGGTCATAACAACAGCCAGATAGGTAGGACGAGGAGAGAAAGAATCTACAAAGGGATATAGATAGTTTAAGTGAGTTGTCAAAAAGTTGGCAGATGAAGTATAATGGCAGGACTTTAGCAGGAAGAATAGAAAAACAGTATGCTATTTAAATGTAGAGAGATTTCAGAACTCAGTGGTCCGGAGGGAACTGAATGTTCTGCTAAATGAATCACAAAACGTTAGTGTGCAGGTGCAGCAAGTGATTAGGAAGGCCAATTGGTTGTTGGGCATTTATTGCAAGGGGAATGGAATATAAAAGTAGGGAATTACAGGCATACAGGGCCATACAGGACATTGGTGAGGCCACATCTGGAGTACTGTGTACAGTTTTGGTTTCCTTATTTGATAAAGGATATGATCACATTAGGAGCAGTTCAGAGAAGGTTCACTCAATTCATTCGTAGGATGAAGAGCTTATTTCATAAAGGAAGGCTGAACAGGCTATGTCTATATCCATTGGAGTTTAGAAAAATGGAAAGTGTTCTCATTGAAATATATAAGACCCTGATGGGACGTGATAGGGTGCATACCAGCGAGATGTTTCCTCTTGTGGAGAGACTAAAATTAAGGGGACACAGCTTAAAAACAAGAAGTCTCCCTTTTAAGATGGAGATGAGGGTAATTCTTTTTCTTTCAGATGATTATTAGTCTGTGGAACTCTCTTCCCCAGAAAGCAGTGGAGGCAGGGTCATTGAATTTATTCAAGTCTGAATGGGATAGATTTTTGAGAGACAAGGGAATCATGGGTTATGGAGGGAGACAGGAAAGTGGAATTGAGACCACAACCAGATCAGCCATGATCTTATTGAATGGTGGACCAGGCTCGAAGGGTCAAATGGTCTACTCCTGCTCCTAAATCCTATGTTCCTAGAGACTCCAGGGCAATTCTGGCAGGTTGACACCCCATCCCTAACATGCAGTAATTCCTCTGCCAAAATTCACCTTGAGACAGCATTGCAGTATAATTCCATCTGCTTATGCAGAACAAGTGGGCAAGAGGACTTGAGATGTGGTGGGGGTGAGCGGGGGATGGCTAATTTCTAAAATTTTTATAAACTGGACAATGACCTTTTAAATTGGCAGAATCTATGTCTGTCTGTGACCCTGAACAAAAGGGGCTATTTGGCAGTATCAAAGAAATTAGCACCTTGTTATCTCTGAAAAGACTCTAACTAGCCCCTGTGAGCTGCAGAGAACAATTTCAAAGGGAACTGTATAGAGGCCATCTACATTTCATAAACCAGGCCTGGTCAACAACAGGCAATTTGTCTGCTAGGACAAAGGACCCCGCAACCTCCCTTTAAGACTTAATGGTTGGAACATTAACAATCTTAGGGACACCAACAAAGGGATACAGACAATTTGTCAAAGCCAAAGTGGAGAGGTGGGAGTCATGTAACATGACCCACCACCCACCCCCCTTAGCTGTTAAAGAACCAATAATATTGCCTTGTGGAGCTGCAAAGCTCAGTCTGCTATTTTTTCCATCAACCAAGCAGTAGTATAGGAAGGAGGCTCTGTCCAGGTTTGAATGCCTGGCCCAATCTATACTGTTTTGACTGGAGCTTCTGTACCATTGCCTACAAGATTGATTCAACTCTGCATGCCTTTCTCATTGTGGAAGTCAACTCTGCTGGAAAAGTAAACAATGCAGCATCAGTTCAGCCTGCTGATGTCTGTGAAGGAATATACCAGTGGACTTTGCTTCTGCATCCTGAGCACACATGAAACAATAATTCTTTTCTCTGTGGTCTTTGCCCTGTAAATCTTTTTTTCTCTACCCCTCTTTACTGTTTGAATGTATGGGGGGCCATGTGGTGACACCTTTTCTGCATTTTGAGCATGTGCAAATAAACTAACCCTCTGACTTTACCCCATCTCAAGTTTGCTGTGGAGTTATTAATAGAAAATTGGATCACACCAAAATGGAGGGGCCGGGAAACACGCCACCACTTACGAAGAGGGAAGCAAATCAAAACACGTTTCTGTTTATGGCTGAGAGGAGAAATCAGGGCAGTTTAAATTAACTCCCTCCTGTCTGTAACAGAGAGAATTGGATAAATCCTTGAAGGACAAGAAGTCTCGGGGCTGTGGGGACAGATTAGGGGAGTGACTAATTGGATAGTTCTTTTGGATAGCTGGCACAGGCATGTTGGATTGAATGGCCTCCTGTGTTGTATCATTCTATCATGTTCTTTTTCTGACTGATTTTTTTTTTGCTTTTGTTTACATTGAAGCGCCAATCATGAAATGAGCTATAACATAGAGATTTGCATGTTGACTATTGAAAATTAGAGATATTGATCCAAACACAGTCATAATGCCTCAGTTCTTGGCCACGCAGTATACTTTTCTGAACACCCAGTTGTATTTTTATTAAATTAAATATCTCAACATTTGTAGCCATCTGGCACTGAGTGCCCTTGGGCTGGCATGGACAAGATGGGCCAAATGGCCTCCTTCCGTGCTGTAACTTTTCTATGGTTCTATGGTTCTAAATGTTCTTGCTGCACTTTATGCATCGATGGGGTTAACAAACAAATGCAACTCAAGTGAAAAGCGGCATTGCATTCTAATGTTTTGGATAATGATAGGTTTCGTTGTGGTTTAGACTTGGCCAAGCACAGGGTGATCTGATACAGATGATTTGCACCTCCAGGCTGTAGATTGCACTTGGCACCAACTTGAAAGTAGTACTGTTCTTTATTTTCTTGCCAGGAGTTCATTCTCACACTCCTGAATCAGTTTTAGACACCTGGTGCAATGCTCCTAGTGTGAGAGGTAAACATGTAATAATGTGAAAGGAAACTGCAGCCTAGTTAGATCACAAATCTGACTCTTAACAACACTCTGCCACAATATAATGCAATAAGTCTAGCAGCTGTTTATTACTGACAGCTCTTGCCTGATTGGCAGCAATGGTTCATTAGTTAGCATTTTACTTGGAATTATATAGAATCCACAACACAGAAACAGGCCAGTTGGCCCAATAGATCTATGGCAACGTTTATAATCTACATGAACTTCCTCCCGGCCCACCTTTCACCTAACCTGATCACAACTCCCTTCCTAACAGCACTGTGGGTGTACATACACCACATGGACTACAGCGGTTCAAGAAGGCAGCTCACCACCACCTTCACAAGGGCAATTAGGAATGGGCAATAAATGCTGGCCCAGCCAGCGAAGCCCACGTCCTGTGAATGAATAATAAAAAAAATACCCGTCTAGTCCTTTCTGCCTCAGGTCTTTATCCACCATCCCCTTAAATTCATCGATGCTATTCATTTCCACTACTCCATGAGGTCATAAGATTTACATTCTAACCATTCTTTGGGCATCAGTTTCTCCTGAATTGTTATTGGACAAATTGGTGACTATCGTATACTTATGGCCCCTAGATTCTATAATGAACTGTAGATTTCACATACTATGCCAACCTGTAAGAAGTAAAGGCCTATTTACAATTTCTTTAGAGTTGCTTTTGAATTTTTCAGCTTTGATTTCAGAGATGATACACCTTCAATCAAAAAAAAATTATTTCACAGGATGTGGGCATCGGTGGCTGGGCCAGCATTTTTATTTCCCATCCCTAATTGCCTTTGAGAAGGTGGTGGGGCCTTCTTGAACCACTGCAGTCCACGTAGTGCAGGTACACCCACAGTGCTATTAGGGAGGGAGTTCCAGAATTTTGACCCAGCGACTGTGAAGGAACAGCAATATAGTTCCAAGTCAGGATGGTGTGTGACTTGGAGTGGAACTTGCAGGTGGTGGTGTTCCCATGCATCTGCTGCCCTTGTCCTTCTAGATGGTAGGGATCACTAGTTTGGAAGGTGCTGTTGAAGGAGCCTTAGTGAGTTGCTGCAGTGCATTTTGCAAACAGTATACACTGTTGCCACTGTGCATCAGTGGTGGAGGGAGTGGATATTTAAGGTGCTGGATGGGGTGCGAATCCAGCAGGCTGCTTTGTATTGGATGGTGTTGAGCTTCACATGTCCAGGCAAATGGAGAGTATTCCATCACACTCCTGACTTCTGCCTTGTAGATGAATCAGGAGGTAAGTTACTCTCTGCAGAATTCCCAGCCTCTGACTTGCCCTTGTAGCCACAGTATTTATATAGCTGGTTGAGGTTCAGTTTCTGGTCAATGGTAACATACAGGATGTTGATAATGGGGGATTCAGCGATGGTAATGCCATTGAATGTCATGGGGAGATGGTTAGATTCTCTTATATTGGAGATGGTCATTGCCTGGTACTTGCACAGTGTTAATGTTACTTGCCACTTATCAGCCCAAGTCCAGATCTTGCTGCATATGGACATGAACTGCTTCAGTATCTGAGGAGTCATGAATGATGCTGAACAATCATCAGCAAACATCCCCATTCCTTTTTTAAAAATTCATTCATGAGATTTAGGCATCACTGGCTAGGCAAGCATTTATTGCCCACCCCTAATTGCCCTTGAGAAGGTGGTGATGAGCTGCCCTCTTGAACCGCTGCAGTTCTTATGAGTGTAGGTACACCCACACAGCTATTAGGGAAGGAGTTCCAGGATTTTGACCCAGCGACAGTGAAGGAATGGTGATATATTTCGAAGTCAGGATGGTGAGTTACTTGGAAAGGAGCTCCAAGGTAGTGGTGTTCCCATACATCTGCTGCCCTTGTCCTTTTAGATGGTAGTGGTCGTGGGTTTCAAAGGTGCTGTCGAAGGAGCCTTGGTAAATTCCTCATGTCATCAGGTCAAACGTCGGCAAGGAAACCTCCTGCTGATTATGACGTACTGCCCTCCCTCCCCCACGCCCCCCCAGGAATCAGCACTCCTCCATTTTGAACATCACTTGGAGGAAGCACTGAGGGTGGCAAAGGCGCAGAACGTATTCTGGTGGGACACTTAAACGCCCATCACCAAGAGTGGGAAGTTGTCACTACTACTGACCAAGTGGGTTGAGCCCTAAAGGACATAACTGCTAGACTGGGTCTGCAGCAGGTGGTGAGGGAACCAACAAGAGGGAAAAACATACTTGACCTCATCCTCACCAACCTGCCTGCCGCAGACACATCTGCCCATGACAGTATCAGTAGGAGTGACCACCGCACAGTCGTTGTTGAGACTAAGTCCTGTCTTAACATTAAGACCATAAGACCATAAGACATAGGAGCAGAAATTAGGTCATTCAGCCCATCAAGTCTGCTCCGCCATTCAATCATGGCTGATAAGTTTCTCATCCCCATTCTCCCGTTTTCTCCCCGTAACCTTTGATCCCCTTACCAATCAAGAACCTATCTATCTCAGTCTTAAATACACTCAATGACTTGGCCTCCACAGCCTTCTGTGGCAATGAATTCCATAGATTCACCACTCTCTGGCTAAAGAAGTTTCTCCCCATCTCTGTTCTAAAAGGTCTTCCCTTTACTCTGAGGCTGTGCCCTCTGGTCCTAGTCTCTCCTACTAATGGAAACATCTTCCCCACGTCCACTCTATCCAGGCCTTTCAGTATTCTGTAAGTTTAAATCAGATCCCCCCTCATCCTTCTAAACTCCACCGAGTATAGACCCAGAGTCCTCAAACGTTCCTCATATGTTAAGCCCTTCATTCCTGGGATTGTTCTCATGAACCTCCTCTGGACCGTCTCCAGGGCCAGCACATCCTTCCTGAGATACGGGGCCCAAAATTGCTCACAATATTCTAAATGTGGTCTGACCAGAGCCTTATAAAGTCTCAGCAGCACATCCCTGCTTTTATATTCTAGTGCTCTCGAAATAAATGCCAACATTGCATTTGCCTTCCGAACTACCTACTCAACCTGCAAGTTAACCTTAAGAGAATCCTGGACTAGGACTCCCAAGTCCCTTTGCACTCCAGATTTCTGAATTCTCTCCCCATTTAGAAAATAGTCTATGCCTCTATTCTTCCTACCAAAGTGCATGACCTCACACTTCCCCACGTTGTATTCCATCTGCCACTTCTTTGCTCATTCTCCTAACCTGTCCAAATCCTTCTGCAGCCTCCCCACCTCCTCAATACTACCTGTCCCTCCACCTATCTTTGTGTCATCTGCAAACGTAGCCAGGATGCCCTCAGTTTCTTCATCTAGATCATTAATGTATAAAGTGAAAAGTTGTGGTCCCAACACTGACCCCTGCGGAACTCCACTAGTCACCGGCCGCCATCCTGAGAAGGACCCCCTCATCCCCACTCTCTGCCTCCTGCCAGACAGCCAATCTTCTATCCATGCTAGTACCTTGCCTCTAATACCATGGGCTCTTATCTTTCAGAGCAGCCTCCTGTGCGGCACCTTGTCAAATGCCTTCTGGAAGTCTAAGTAGATAACATCCATTGGCTCTCCTTTGTCTAACCTACTCGTTACCTCCTCAAAGGATTGAGGATACCTCCATCGTGTTGTGTGGCAATACCACCATGCTAAATTGGATAAAACTTGACCAGATCTAGCAACTCAAGACTGGGCAACCATGAGGCGCTGTGGGCCATCAGCAGCATCAGAATTGTGCTCAACCACAATCTGTAACCTTATGGCCCGACATAACCCCCATTCTACCATTGCCGCCAAGCCAGGGATCAACGCTGGTTCAATAAAGAGTGCAGGAGAGCATTCCAGGGGCAGCACCAGGCATGCCTAAAAATGAGATGTCAACCTGGTGAAGCTGCAACACTGGACTACTTGCATGTCAAATAGCATAATCAGCAAGTGATAGATAGAGCTAAGTGATTCCACAACCAAAAGATCAGATCTAAGCATTGCAGTCCTGCCACATCCAGTTGTGAATGCTGGTGGACAATTAATCAAATCACTGGAGGAGGAGGCTCCTCAAATACCCCTATCCTCATTGATGGAGGAGACCAACACATCAGTGCAAAAGATGAGGCTGAAGCACTTGCAACAATCTGCAGCCAGAAGTGTTGAGAGGGTGATCCATCTCGGCCTCCTCCGGGTGTCCCCTGCATCAGAGATACCAGCCTTCAGCCAATTCAATTCACTCCACGTGACATCAAGAAATGACTGAAGGAACTGGATAGCACAAAGGCTATGGGGCCTGACAATACTCCGCCAACAGTATTGAAGACTTGCACTCCAGAACTTGTTGTGCCCCTAACCAAGCTGTTCCAGTATAGCTACAACACTGACATCTACCCGGCTATGTGGAAAATTGCCCAGATGTGTCCTGTACACAAAAAGTGGACCCAATCCAACCTGGTTAATTTTCACCCTATCAGTCTACTCTCCACCAACAGTAAAGTGATGGACGGGGTCATCAACAGTGCTAGCAAGTGGCATTTCCTTAGCAATGATCTCCTCACTGATGCTCAGCTTGGGTTCCCCAGGGTCACTCAGCTGCTGACCTCATTACAGTCTTGGTTCAAACATGGACAAAAGAGCTGAACTCTAGAGGTGAGGTGAAAGTGACCACCCTTGAAGTTAAGGCAGCATTTGACCAAGTGTCATTAAGGAGCCCTAGCAAAACTGGAATCAATGGGAATCAAGGGCAAACTCTCCACTGGTTGGTGTCATACCCAGCACAAAGGAAGATGGTTGTGGTTGTTGGAGGTCAATTAGCTCAGTTGCAAGACATCACTGTAGGAGTTCCTCAGGGTAATGTCTTAGGCCTAATCATCTTCAGTTACTTCATCAATGACCTTCCTTCCATCATAAGGTCAGAAGTGGGGATGTTCGCTGAAGATTGCACAATGTTCAGCACCATTTACGACTCTTCAGATACTGAAGAGTTCAAGTCCAAATGTAGCAAGACCTGAACAATATCCAGGCTTGGGCTAACAAGTGGCATGTAACATCCATGCCGCACACGTGCCAGACAATGACCACCTCCAGCAAGAGAGAATCTAACCATCGTCCCTTGACATTCAATGGCATTACCATCACTGAATCCCCCACTATCAACATCCTGGGAGTTACCGTTGACCAGAAATTGAACTAGACAAGCCATATAAATACTACAGCTACAAGAGCAGGTCAGTAGCTAGGAATCCTATGGCGAGTAACTCACCTCCTGACTCCCCGGAGCTTGTCCACCATCTACAAGGCACAAGTCAGGAGTGTGATGGAATACTCTCCACATGCCTGGTTGAGTGCAGCTCCAAAAACACTCAAGAAGCTGGACAAGGACAAAGCAGCCCGCTTGATTGGCACCCCATCCACAAACATTTAATCACTACACCACTGATGAACAGTAGCAGTGGTTTAAGATGCTCTGCAAGAATTCACCAAGCCTCCTTAGACAGTATCTTCCAAACCCACGTCCACTACCATCTAGAAGGACAAGTGCAGCAAACACATGGGAACACCACAACCTGGAAGTTCCTCTCCAAGTCTCTCACCATCCTGATTTAGAAATATATTGCCTTCCTTCCCTGTCGCTGGGTCAAAATTGTGGAACTCCCTCCCTAACAGCACTGTGGGTGCACCTACACCACTGGGACTGCAGCAGTTCAAGAAGGCAGCTCACCACTGCCTCCTCAAGGGCAACTAGGGATGGGCAATAAATGCTGGCCCAGCCAGTGATGCCCATAGCCCACGAATGAATAGAAAAAACCCCACCCCACCACCTTCCTACCCATCTCCAAGCTCCCCCACAATACAAGGTGAGGAGGGTGCCAAAATTGGCAGACCGCCCGCCATAGTTACGTGAATAATTAAGGGTCAATTAGGCTTGTTTTCAAGCCAATTGGCCTCGATAATACGCTGCCCATATAATAAAACGTTTGGTATAGGCAACAGGGAGAGAGGGGGAAGCCTATTTTTTAAACTTAAATGTTTAAAGGGTAGGAAGGAAAGTGGGGGCATCGCTCTTTTGGGGCTGCTGTTGGCCGATTGCGGGCTGGCCCCTCTTAAGTCGAACCCCTCTTCCTTCTTACCCGTTCCCTTTCTTAAACCCACTCCCTTTCCTCCCCACTCCTCTACCTAACCCACCCAAATCCTCCTGGCCCAAGACCCCAGACTTATCTGCTCGGGGATCCATGGGCGTTGATCGTCTTTTCTTCCTGCAGTCCTGGCAGTGGCCACTGACACCTTCCTGGCGCTGTTGGGACTGATGGAGCTGATGGACTGATGGGACTGATGGGGCTGGATTTTCCCCTCGTTGGACTGGCGCAGCTCGCGGGCCTGGGAGCTGCTGAGAGACGAGCCGCCGCCCACAATCAGGCTCCGACCGCAATTTCACACTGTCTGGCCGATTCAATTAATGGCCAGCTAGCATGAAACGCGCGCTAAGAGCCTCAGTGCTGCCGGGGTGGGGGCAGGAGGAGCATGAGTGTTGAAGTCGCGTGCGTGGGGGGAGCGTGCACTAAAAGCTCCCTGAAGGCACACAGCTGCCTCAGGGAGCTGACGAATTTTAAATACAAAAAATAAACATTTTACAGATTATATAAACATGTCCCCACATGTGGCTCAGTCCCATGAAGAGGGACATATAAAAAATGATGTTAAAATTTTTTTTTTTAGTAACTGTTGTAAACCTTATCCCGCCTCTGGATGAGATTTCATTAAAAATGCAAAGGCCGCCTGGCCGATTCGCCCGCCAACCAAACGGTTGAGCGGGCAGTGAAAAATGCAACTTAATTAATTGCTTAAGGGCCTTAGTAGGCCTCTTAACTGTTGTCGGGCACACTGCCACATTCTCGTGCTTGCCCGCTGACCGAAAGATCGTGAGAGCGTGCGATGATGTCGGGACGCTCGCCCGAAGTCATCGAGGACTATTTTACTCCCGTTTGGGTCGGGCATGCGCCCACCCGCCGGACGAAGAATCCCGCCCATGGACTGATGACGCAGCTCCAGAGGGTGGGACTTCTGCTCAGTCCTCGTCAGTCTGCCCCACAGCACTTTATGCTGCGGGGAGGGTCGGTGTGGAGCATGGCGGCTCCACACCGACGTGGTTTCCAGAAGGGTGTGCTGTCCGTTTCCCCATATTATTCTGCCCACGGTGTTTGCAAGAACCCAAGGGAGAGAGGGAGAGAACAGAGAGATAGGGGCAGCAAGTCTCTGTTGTTCACCATGCAAATTGGGAATGAGAGCTCGAGATCAGATTGAAGAAACCAAGGTTGTGAGAGTTTAAACAAAGCTGGAAGATTCATCCAGCTTTGGCTAGGGGGAAGGATCTCCAGGGTAGCCCACACCATGAAAGTCAGTTTGAGGAGTGGAAGTTAGTGGAAGTTAGCTCTGGAGAGAGTGCAGAGGAGGTTTACAAGAATGTTGCCAAGGTTAGGAAAGTGTAGCTATGAGGAGAGATTGGATAGGTTGGGGTTATTTTCCCTGGAACAAAGAAGGCTGAGAGGTGACTTGATTGAGGCGTACAAAATTATGAGGGGAATAGATAGAGTGGACAGGATAAAATTGTTTCCCTTGATGGAGAATTTTAGAACCAGGGGACATAGATTCAAGATAAGTGGCAGAAGGTGTAGGGGGGACATGAGGAAGAATTTTTTTACGCAGAGGGTAGTGGGTGTCTGGAATTCGCTGCCCAAGTTGGTGGTAGAGGCAGAAACTTTAAACTCTTTTAAAAAGTACCTGGATCTGCACCTAAAGTGCTGTAAGCTGCAGGGCTATGGGCCAGGTGCAGGAAGGTGGGATTAGAAAGGGCACCTGGGTGTCCTCAAGCTGGCATGGACAAGATGGGCCAAATGGCCTTCTTCTGTGCTGTAACTTTTCTATGGTTCTATGGTTATCTGGCTGGAAAAGGGAAAAGGAGCTAGGAATCACTTTGGACTGGTTCCGAGAGAATGAAGTTTCTACATGAGGGACAGAGTAAAGTATAACTGTAGAGAGGGATTTTTGGTCATTTAAATGTTAAGTCGGGAATTCTTTTCTGTAATTTAGAGAAAAATTGCCTACTGACATGTTTAGAGAATGTTGCTTTTAGTTTGTGTGTTACAGTAAAGTCTTGAAACTTGAAATCTTGTCATGTGATCCTTTCAACCATTCAAATTTTTAAAATTGATCAGTTTCAATGGGAATCATAACAATCTCCTGATACAGGTGAAAAAATCTCAAGGTTTCTCTTGATCATTCTTTTCCAACTGGAACTCTGCTGGAGGGTGTGGATGTTGGCTGAGGAGAGAAGTAGGATTAGTGATGACATGCACGCTGGAACTCTCTGTCCAAATTCTCATGTGGGGTGGAAATATTTAATTAATCAGCATTAAAAAGAAAATTGATTCTAACATTGAAGGGAATCATCTTTCCTGACTCTGCATCCACTGTTTAAATGCAGTTTAATTAACATGTTATCTCTGAGTGACACTTCAATGATTTGTTCAAGAGGCTTGCAAGGGAAGAGTGAGATCTATACAGCACAGCTTAATAAGAGAGATCATTCTTATTGTAAAACTGTCTGCCAGACTTACAGGTAGGAATCGTGCCATCCTTCATCGTGCTACTGCTCAGTCCTTCCTCCTAGCAAGCAACATTGTTATTTTGCCAGAACTGAAGCTTTTCGTGGAATTACAGTCAATCGTATTTTTCACGTTGAATTAAAGTAACTAATGGGTTAGTGCATGATGACTAATGCACCAATTAAACCACTAATTAAGGAGCGAATTAGGCTGAAATAAAGTGAGCTGTCATTTTCTGCATATGTGTTTAAATGTGCCCTGTTAAACAATAGGATTAATAACTCCTATGATGTGTGACTAATGCTTAGTCACAAATGCTGCCTTTAATATTCTGTTGAACGTGAATCTGCTGTACTCCAATTCTCTGCGTCTCCCTTGAGTTTCGAAATGTGGTTAACTTCTTGGACAATTTAAAGCCATGTATTTTGTTGCCTGTAGGGAATGTGAATTAAATGTTACTGTAGCTTTTCTTAATATTTTGCAAGTTTTTTCCATCAGTGCATAATTAGCTATATTTGTTAGCAGTGGCCAAGTGGATTATTTCCGGTTTTATTTATTTGGGGTTTTACATGCTGCAGTCAATTTAATACTTTACAATTGGCAAATTAAATGTGCATATGTGTGAAACAATTATTATCATGGTAAAATAAGTTTTACATGTACGCACAGAACAATGTGATCAGCCAATGTGAGCAAGACCTTCAGTACTCCGATGCAGTACTGAAGAGGTGCCGCACAGTTGGAGCTGACATCGTCCGGATGAGATGGAAAACCGAGGCTCTGTCTGCTTTCTCAAGTGCATGTAAATGATCCCATGATACTATTTAAACGAAAAAAAGGGGTGTTATCTCTGGTGTCCTGGTCAATAATTATCACTCAACCAACATCACAAAACAGATTATTTGGTCATTGGCACATTACTGTGCTGCGATTCCTACATTACAACAGTGAATATGCTTCAAGAAAGTCCTTCATTGGCTCTAAAACACCTTGGACCATCCTTATGTTGTGCTAGCTGCTATATAAATCTTTATTTTCTTTCTTCTCACAATCAAAACAATTTTTACTACCTCTGCCGATCGATCAAGATTTTGTCAAGTGTGGAGAGAAACTATTTACAAATATTAAGGCAGTGGGATGGAAGAGTTGACAGTGGGAGGTGGGGGGTGGAGGCAATCAGACAGACATTGATTGGGGATGGCTGGTGAGGTGTTTTTTTAAAAATTTATTTATGGGATGTGGGCACTTACTGCCCATCCCTAATTGCCCTTGAGAAGGTGGTGGTGAGTCGCCTTCTTAAACTGTTGCACACCATGTGGTTTAGGTAAACCGCAGTGCTGTTAGGGAGGAAATTCCAGGACCTTGACACAGCAATAGTGAAGGAACGGCGATATATTTCAAAATCAGGATGGTGAGCGGCTATGAGGGGAACTTCCAGGTGGTGGTATTCCGATGTATCTGCTGCCCTTGTCCTTCTGGATGGTAGTAGTTGTGGGTTTGGATGGAACTGCCTAAGGAGTTTCTGCAGTGCATCTTGTAGATGGTACACACTGCTGCCACTGTTCGTCAGTGGTGGAGGGAATGAATGTTTGTGGAAGTGGTGCCAATTAAACGGGCTGCTTTGTCCTGAATGGTATCAAGCTCCTTGAGTGTTGTTGGAGCTGCAGTCATCCAGGCAAGTGAAGAGTATCCCATCACATTCCTGGCTTATGCCTTGTAGATGGTGCACAGGCTTTGGGGAGTCAGGAGGTGAGTTACTCACCACAGTATTGCTAGCCTCTGACCTGCTCTCGTAGCCACAGTATGTATATGGCTAGTCCAGTTCAGCTCCTGATCAATGGTAACCCCCCAGGATGTTGATAGTGGGGGATTCAGTGATGGTAATGCCATTGAATGTCAAGGGGCGATGGTTAGATTCTCTTTTGTTGGAGATGGTCATTGCCTGGCACTTGTGTGGCACAAATGTTACATGCTATTTGACAGACCAAGCCTGGATGGTATCCAGGTCTTGCTGCATTAGAACCATGGACTGCTTAAGTATCTGTGGAATCTTAAATGGTGATGAACATCGTGCAAACATCAGCGAACGTCCCCACTTAACCAAAAGACCATTAGACATAGGAGCAGAAATTAGGCCATTCGGCACATCGAGTCTGCACCGCCATTCAATCATGGCTGATAAGTTTCTCATCCCCATTCTCCCGCCTTCTCCCCGTAACTTTTAATCCCCTTACCAATCAAGAACCTATCTATCTCGGTCACCCCCGCTGCCAACCTGCCTATCTTTTCAATGGGATGTATATCCTTGGATATTTAGCTCCCAGTCCTGATCCCCTTGCAGCCATGTCTCCGTGATGCCCACCACATCATACCTGCCAATTTCAATCTGCGCCACAAGCTCATTTACCTTATTTCGTATACTGCGTGCATTCAGATACAACACCTTCAGTCCTGTATTTCCCGTCCAGTTTCTCATTGTCGTCCCTTTATCTGATGTGCTTGAAGTTAGATTCCTAGCCCTTTCCAAACACTCTGTCCTATTTTGTGTTCTGGAGACTTTAATAGCCTCTCCTGGGCTTTCCTTTCTTATCAGTTTTTTCATAATTTTTCATGAAGTTGAATCCACTTCCGACCTTATGATGGAAGGAAGGTCATTGATGAAGCAGCTGAAGATGGTTGGACCGGGGACACTACCCTGAGGAATTCCTGCAGTGATGCCCTGGAACTGAGATGATTGACCTCTAACAACCACAACCATCTTCCTTTGTGTTAGATATGACTCCAAACAGCGGAGAGTTTCCCTCCTGATTCCCATTGACTCCAGTTTTGCTAGGGCTCCTTGATGCCATACTTGGTCAAATGCTGCTTTGATGTCAAGTGCAGTCACTCTCAGCTCACCTCAAGAATTCAGTTATTTTGTCCATGTTTGAACCAAGGCTTAATGCAGTCAGAAGTTGAGTGACCCTGGCAGAATTGAAACTGAGCATTAGTGATCAGGTTATTGCTAAGCAAATGCCACTTGATAGCACTGTTGATTAACCCTTCCATCATTTTACTGATGATTGAGAGTAGACTATTGGGGCGGTAATTGGATGGGTTGGATTTGAGCTGCTTTTTGTGTACAGGACATACCTGGGCAATTTTCCACATAGCCAGGTAGATGCCTGTGTTGTAGCTGTACTGGAACAGCTTGGCTGGGAGTATGGCAAGTTCTGGAGCACAGTCTTCAGTACTATTGCCAGAGTATTGTCAGGTCTCATAGCCTTTGTAGTATCCAGTGCATTAAACCATTTCTTGATATCACGAATTGGCTGAAGGCTGGCATCTGTGATACTGCGGACCTCCAGAGGATGCCAAGATGGATCATCCACCAGGCACTTCCGGCTGAAGATTGTTCCAAATGCTTCAGCCTTATCTATTGCACTGATATGCTGGGCTCCTCCATCACTGAGGATGGAGATATTTGTGGAGCCTCCTCCTTCAGTGAGTTATTTAATTGTCCACCACCATTCATGACTGGATGTGGCGGGACTGCAGAGCTAAGATCTGATCCATTGGTTGTGGAATTGCTCAGCTCTGCCTTTCACTTGCTGATTATGCTGTTTGGCACGCAAGTAGTCCAGTGTTGTAGCTTCACCAGGTTGATACCTCATTTTTGGGTATGCTGCTCCTGTCATGCCCTCCTGCACTCTTCATTGAACCAGGGTTGATCCCCTGGCTTGGTGGTAATGGAAGAGTGGAGGATATGCCGGACCATGAGGTTAACAATTGTGGTCAAGTCCAATTCTGCTGCTGCTGATGGACCACAGCGCCTCATAGATGCCCAGTATTGAGATGTTAGATCTGTTCAAAATCTATCCAATTTAGCACAGTGGTAGTGCCACGCAACACGATAGAGGGTAACCTCAAAGTGAAGACAGGACTTCGTCTCCACAAGAACTGAGCAGTGGTCATTCCTACCGATGTTGTCATGGACAGATGCATCTGTGGCAGGCAGGTCGGTGAGGATGAGGTCAAGTATGTTACTCCTTCTTGATGGTTCCCTCAGCACCTGCCGCAGACCCAGTCCAGTGGAGGTGGTGGCATAGTGGTGTTGTCACTGGACTAATGTTCCTGAGACCCAGGGTAATGCTCTGGGCACCTGGGGTCATATCCCACCATGGCAGATGATGAAATTTGAATTCAATAAAAATCTGGAATTAAAAGTCTAATGATGACCATGAAACCATTGCCGATTGTTGCAAAATTGGTTCACTAATGCCTTTTGGTGAAGGAAATCTGCCATCCTTACCTGGTCTGGCCTACATGTGTCTCCAGACCCACAGCAATGTGGTAAACTCTTAGATACCCTCTGAACAAGGGCAATTAGGGATGGGCAATAAATGCTGGCCTGGGCAGCGATGCCCATGTCCCATGAACGAATTTAAAAAAAAAACCATGTTATTTAGGGCTCAGCTAGCTCATTCTGTGGTGGTGCTACTGAGCTACTCTTGGTGATGGACATTGAAGTCCCCCACCAAGAGTATATTCTGTGCACTTGCCACTCTCAGTGCTTCATCCAAGTGCTGTTCAGCATGGAGGAGTACCTTTTTATGTTCATTCACAGGATGTGGGCTTCACTGGCTGGGTCAGCATTTATTGCCCATACCTAGTTGTCCTTGAGAAGGTGGTGGTGAGCTGCCTTCTTGAACCACTGCTGTCCTTGTGGTGTAGGTACACCCACAGTGCTGTTAGCAAGGGAGTTCCAGGATTTTGACCCAGTGACAATGAAGGTACGGTGATATATTTCTAAGTCAGGATGGTGATTGACTTCGAGGGGAATTTCCAAATGGTGGTGTTCCCATCTATCTGCTGCCCTTGTCCTTCTAGGTGGTAGTGGTCATGGGTTTGGAAAGTGCTGTTGAAGGAGCCTTGGTGAATTCTTGCACTGCATCTTGTAGATGGTAAACACTGCTGCTACTGTGCATCGGTGGTGGCGGGGGTGAATGTTTGTGACTGTGGTGCCAATCAGGCGGGCTGCTTTGCCCTGGACAATGTCAAGCTTCTTGAGTGTTGTGGGAACTGCACTCATCCAGGCAAGTGGGGAGTATTCCATCATGCCCTTGACTTGTGCCTTGTAGATGGTAGACAGGCTTTGGGGAATCAGGAGATGAGTTACTTGTCACAGGATTCCTACCCTCTGACCTGCTCTTGTAGCCACCGTATTTATATGGCTAGTCCAGTTCAATTTCTGGTAACCCCAGGATGTTGATAGTGGGGGATTCAGTGATGGTAATGCCATTGAACATCATGGGGCGATTGTTAGATTCTCTCTTGTTGGTGATGGTCATTGCCTAGCATTTGTGTGGCGCGAATGTTACTTGCCACTTGTCAGCCCAACCCTGGATATTGTCCAGGTCTTGCTGCATTTGGGCATGGACTGCTTCAGTATCTGAGGAGTCGCAAATAGTGCTGAACATTATGCAATCATCAGCGAACATCCCCACTTCTGACCTTATGATGGAAGGAAGGTCATTGATGAAGCAGCTGAAGATGGTTGGGCAGAGGACACCACCTGAGGAACTCCTGCAGTGATGTCCTGGAGCTCAGATGACCGACCTCCAACAACCACAACCATCTTCCTTTGTGCTAGGTATGACTCCAATCAGTGGAGAGCTATCCCCGTGATTCCCATTGACTTGTTTTGCTAGGGTTCCTTGATGCCACACTCGGTCAAATGCAGCCTTGATGTCAAGAGCAGTCATTCTCACCTCACCTCTAGAGTTCAGCTCTTTTGTCCATGTTTGACTCAAAGCTATAATGATGTCAGGAGCTGAGTGGCCCTGGCAGAACCCAAACTGGGCGTCAGTGAGCAGGTTATTGCTAAGCAATTGCCGTTTGATAGCACTGTTGATGACCCGTTCCTTTACTTTACTGATGACAGAGAGTAGACTGATGGGGCGGTAATTGGCCGGGCTGTATTTGTCCTGCTTTTTGTGTATAGGACATACCTGGGCAATTTTCCACATAGCCGGGTAGATACCAGTATTGTAGCTGTGCTGGAACAGATTGGCTAGGAGCGCGGCAAGTTCTGGAGCAAAAGTCTTCAGTACTATTGCTGGAATGTTGTCAGGGCCCCTAGCCTTTGCTCTATCGAGTGCCTTCAGCCGTTTCTTGATATCACTTGGAGTAACTTGAATTGGTTGAAGACTGGCATCTGTGATGCTGGGGACCTCTGGAGGAAACCGAGCTGGATCATCCACTTGGTACTTCTGGCTGAAGATTGTAGCAAATGCTTCAGCCTTGTCTTTTGCACTGACGTGCTGGGCTCCTCCATCATTGAGGATGGGCATATTTGTGTAGCCTCCTCCTCCAATGAGTTGTTTAATTGATTCATCAGCTGTGTGGGGTGGGTGTGGTACATGGTAATCAGCAGGAGCTTTCCTTGCCCATGTTTGACCTGATGCCATGAGACTTCATGGGCCCAGAGTTGAAGTTGAGGGCTCCCAGGGCAACTCCCTCCCGACTGCATACCGTTGTGCCGCCACGTCTGCTGGGCCTGTCCTCCTGGTGAGCGAGGACATGCCCAGGGATGGTGATGGATGTTATCTGTAAGGTCTGTTTCCGTGAGTCGGACTGTGTCAGGCTGTTGCTTGACTAGTCTGAGGGACAGCTCTCCCAATTTTTTCACAAGTTTGTTTGTAAGGAGGACTTTGCAGGGTCGACAGGGCCAGCTTTGCTGTTGTTGTTTCCTTTGCCTAGGTCGATGTCGGGTGGTCCCTCGATTGAGTGGGCTGGAGTCCAGGGGTCTGTGTTGGTAGGCGTAGATCGAAGGCCAGGGGGAGGTCGGAGGGCTGAAGTAGGTGAATTGGAGACCTGGGGGGAACCAAGAGGGCTGGGGTGGGTGAATCGAAGGCCTGAGGGGAAGTCAGGGGGCTGGAGTGGGGTTTGGAAGACTGGGGGATAATTGTAGGCCTAGGGATGAGGTTAGCGGCTTGGGAGGGAAATCAAGGACCTTGGGGTGGGGAGGATTTGAAGCCTTGTGGTCTGGGGTGGAGGAGGAGATTCAAAAGTCTGATAGGAGCATAGGAACAGAAGAAAGCCATTCAGCCCATTGAGCCTGCTCCGCCATTCAATACAATTATGGCTGCTTGAACACTTCAATGCCTTTTACCCACATTATCCCCGTAACTCTTTACATTATTGTTAATCAGAAATCTATCAATCTCTACCTTAAACATACTCAAAGACTGAGCATTCACGGCCTTCTGGGATTGAGAATTCCAGAGATTCACAACGTTCTGAGTAAAGAAATTTCTCCTCAAGGTGGAAGGGGAGGTCCAAGACCTTGTGGTGAAATCGGTGGCCCCATGCAGAAAGTTATGGGGGGTGGAGGTGGGGGTTGGTGGGGGGTGGGGGTGGGGGATGCCTGATCATGTAGGCTTCTCAGGCAGGTCCCTGGATCCAGAATCTAGGTGTAAAAGGCACTTACATCCGGAATCCACCAACTCCTCACCTGGACAAAGCTGCTGGGCTCTCCGCTTAGGAAACCTGACCGCAAGGGTTGAAGTTGAAAAACTGTACAAAGAGGCTTGTAACCTCAGATTTAAAGTTCCAACCCTCCTCCTTTGAGTCACATTTCAGCCTCAGCTAAAACCAAAATGGGCACATTGGAGGTTGGTTTGGGTCAGGAAACAGATTTTTCAGACTTGAAGCACCAGCAAATGGTTGTGGTAATGTTACTAGACTGGCCCAATGCTCTGGGACCCCAGTTCAAATTCACCCACAGCAGCTGTTGGAATTAAAAATTCAATTAATTAATAAATCTGGAATTAAAAGCTAGCCTCAATAAATATCAGATTGTCGTTAAAAACCCATTTAATTCACAACTCTGCCAGTCTTACGTGTGACACCAGACTCACAGCAATGTGGTTGACTCTTAACCACCCTCTGAAATGACCTAGCAAATCACTCAGTTGTTCCAAATCTGTGTAGAAAAGTCAAAAAAGAATAAAACTGGATGAACCAACCAGCATCAACTTAGGCACTGGAAATGACAATGGCATGCTGTGCGATGAGCTTCCCTCTATCATAAGGTCAGAAGTGGGGATATTCACTGATGATCTTACAATGTTCAGTGCTATTCGAAACTCCCCAAATATTGAAGCAGTCCATGTTCATATGCAGAAAGATCTGGAGAACTTTCAAGCTTGGAATGTTAAGTGGCAAGTAACATTGTGCCACACAAGTGCCAGGCAATGACAATCCTCCAATAAGAGAGAATCTAAACATCTCCTCTTGACATTCAATGGCACTACTGCTGCAGAATCCCACAACGTTAACATCCTAAGGGTCACCATTGATCAGAAACTTAACTGGACCAGCCATATAAACACTGTGGTTAAAAGAGTCAGTCCGAGGCTGGGAATTCTGAGGTTAGTAATTCACATTCTGACTCACATCTACAAGGCATAAATCAGGGGTGTGATGGTCTCCACTTGCCTGGATGAGTGCAGCTCCAACAACATTCAAGCTCAGCACAATCCAGGACTATGCAGTTTGCTTAATTGGCACCGCATCCACCACCTTAAACACTCATTCCCACCACCACTGATGCACAATTGCATCTATAAGATGCACTGTAGCAACTCACCAAAGTTCCTTCGACAGCACCTTCCAAATCCGTGATCTTTACCACCTGGATGGACAAGGGCAGCAGATGCATGGGAACGTCACCATCTGCAAGTTCCCCTCCAAGCCACACACCATCTTGGAACTATATCACCGTACTTTCACTGTGGCTGGATCAAAATCCTGGAACTTCCTTTCTAACAGCACTGTGGGTGTTCCTACACCAGACGGACCAGGTTCACCACCACCTTCTCAAGGGCAATTAGGGGTGAGCAACAAATGCTTGGAAGTGACACACATCCCTTTGAAGAATTAAAAAAAGTCAACTCAAAACCAAACTTTTTTTAGGTTAAAATAGTTAAGAGTGGGCGTACAGTTTAGTTTTTAGTACAGTGTACTAATATGTGAATTCCCCAGTAATGCAGGAAGACTCTTATGTGTTACATAAATTATCATTACTGAGGTTTATAACTAAAAAGAATGAATAGAACTAATCAATCACTTGAATGGAAGAGCTGTCAAAATTTCTCTGAAATAGAGGTGACAATATCTAACTAGCTATAATGTTCCATGCGTCAATTAAAGCAATGATATTTCAAAAGGCCATGAAGGTATGACAGACAGAGGACAACTCATTGATATCACAATCCTTACCAATGTGACCTCCTGGATGTCCTGAAATGCATGGATATAAATTGCTAAAACTTTTAGTTGGCTGCTCAGTTCTATGAAGGGAGAGGTTGCATCAGGAATGGGGAATAACAGTGGTGCTGGCAGATAAATTGGAGCTGGAAGGGGATATTTATACAACTGAACTGTAAATTGTCTTTTCTTTAGGGATCCAAATGAAAGCCGAATCAATGTCTCCTTTTTTTTTGCCATCCAGGGAAATGAACTAGGGCGGATTGACATTGTGGTCTGGTGCATATGGTTTAGAGCTGTTGTATAGAACTGTGCTTCCCACTAACAAACTTAATCTATTCCTTCTGGATAGAATTTGTGCCAGCAGGAGGTTTCTTGGATGCTCTGGAATCATTGTCTAATAAAGCAGACATAGCGTCGCTCATTCAAGTTGGAGTGTGTCGTCCTATTTGCTTGGTTCCTGCTACATCTTTTCAACTGTCCAGATATCCTCCTGTTTGTCTGTCTCTTTGTGTGGAAATTATTCCATGGTGTATGGAATTATTAAGGTTGATCTTCACTTTGGATCAAATCCAATTCTGAAACAAGTGAGACTTGGCAAAACTAAGGTTCTTTCTAGGTAATTACAGATAGATAAGAAAAGTGGAATGAATATTCTAAATATAGCCTGTTTCTTTTGTCCTTCCTTATTTTTTCAAGGGAAATAAGAAATATCATCCCCCTACTTTTGGAACAATCTTGCATATTTAAGTATTGGACTCATGTATCAATCAGTGTTGAACTGCTACTACTCGCCTGTAAAACAGCCTTTAAAAGATTGCTGCAGTGAACTAGCTTTTGAGAGATTACCTCTCTAGGAGCCAAATATTTATCATTGATAAAGGCATTAACTGGATCAACTGGGACATTTCTGTTGTATAGTCAAGCTCCAGACTGTTGCATTGGTACTGAAGGCATATTGTATGCCTCCTTTTTTAAAATTTATTCATTCACGGGATGTGGGCATCACTGGCTAGGCCAGCTTTTATTGCCCATTCCTAATTGCCCTTAAGAAGGTGGTGGTGAGCCACTTTCTCATGAGCCGCTGCAGTCTGTGAGGTGTAGGTACACCCACAGTGCTGTTAGGAAGGGAGTTCCAGATTTTGACCCAGTGACAGTGAAGGAACAGCAATATATTTCCAAGTAGTCAGGGTGGTGTGTGGCTTGGCGGGGAAGTTGCAGTGGTAGTGTTCCCATGCATCTGCTGCCCTTGTCCTTCTAGGCGGTAGAGGTGGCAGGTTTGGAAGATGCTGTTGAAGGAGCCTAGGTAACTTGCTGCAGTATATCTTGTAGATGATACACACTGCTGCTAATGTGCACTAGTGGTGGAGGGAGTGGATATTTAAGGTGGTGGATGGGGTGCCAATTCGGCGGGTTGCTTTGTCCTGGATGGTGCCGAGCTTCTTGAGTGTTGTTGGAGCTGCACCCATCCAGGTAAGTGGAGGGTATTCCATCACACTCCTGACTTGTGCTTGCAGGTGGTGGACAGGCTTTGGGGAGTCAGGAGGTGAGTTACTCACCACAAGATTCCTAGCCTCTGACCTGCTCTTGTAGCCATAGTATTTATATGGCTAGTCCAGATCAGTTTCTGGTTAGTGGTAACCCCAAAGATATTGATAGTGGGGGATTCAGTGATGGTAATACCATTGAATGTCCTCCACAGCCTTGCTCTCATGAGGACACAGCCCCTGCTGCCAGCCCTTTGGAGGCCACCTTGAGGGGAGGAGGAAGGAGAGGCGAAGAAACAGGAAGAGGAGGATGAAGAGCAGGGAGGAGGCACCGGGATCCCTTCGCTCAGGATGGGCTGACAATGAACAGCTGCGCAGACTCCCATTTCCTTAAAATTTCATCCCGTATCACTGTTTCTCCTGGTGGACAGTGTTTAAAAGGAAGTTCTAAATGTGTGTATTTTGAAAAGAAGCACCTCTTGGACTGAATGCAAAAGCTTTAAATGAAATTTACTCTGGGCTAAACACGATTCCTTCACGTTTAGAATTGTAGCCATTTCTTTGACGCCTCCTGTCTAATGATGTTAAAACAAGCTGCTTCTCTAGATTGAGTTGAAGAAAATCTTAATGTTCATAATATAAGTCATGTTCCAGAATAAGGCCATGACTTATTTCAGTCTGGGCCATGATGCTTATATTTACTGTCTTTATAGCAGCTGTCAGCAGTGACCTTGTTGGTGGATTATTGGGATGTTTTGCTGATTGCCATTCAATGTTAAAGCATCATCTTGTCATGTTTTATTCATTTAATACTTAGTGAAACTGGAATCCCTGTGCAACAGTTAAAGAATATTCTTCTATATTAGTAAAATCTTAACGTTGCTTTCTTCTCCCCACCTCCAAAAAAGAATAATCCCAGCACCATCTCCAATATTAAATGTTATCCAGGATCTTGAGGTTCCAAATTGACTCTGGTCATTCCCAAGTCATGGTCTGTTAGTTTCCTTAGAGTTGAGTAAAGGTGCACATGGATAGTCTCTTGTAAAGGGAATCTAAATTCAGGGCCTTCATAATTTAATAAAATGGATTGTTTTACAGAACATCAAATGGTAATCATATATATTTAAAAAGAACATAATGCAAAAGCTATGGACCCTGACAACATCCCAGCTGTGATATTGAAGACGAGAGCACTATGTACAGTTTTGGTCTCCTTAGTAGGGAGATCATTGGACGCAGCTCAAAGAAGATTCACTAGTTTGTTTGCTGGGTTGAAGGGGGCCCAGAACTATCCATGCCCCTAGCCAAGTTGTTCCACTACAGTTACACCACAGGCATCAAGCTGACTTTGTGGAAAATTGTCCATCCATGTCCTGTCCACAAAAAGCAGACAATTCCAATGTGGCCAATTAACCACCCCCATCAGTCAACTCTCGATCATCAGCAAAATGATGGAAGGTGTAGTCAACAGTGCTAGCAAGTGGCACTTACACGGCAAAAATCTGCTCACCAGTGCTCAGTTTGGGTTCTGCTAGGGCCACTTGGCTCCTGACCTGGTTACAGTCTTGGTTCAAATATGGACAAAAAAAGCTTAATTCTAGAGCTAATGTGAGAATGACCGCCCTTGACATCAAGGCAGCATTTGACTGAGTGGGACATCCAGCCGCCCTAACAAAATTGAAGTCAATATGAGTCAGGGGGAAATCTCTCCACCGGCTGAAGTCTAGTACAAAGGAAGATGACTGTATTTGATGGAAGCCAGTCATCTGAATCCCAGGACATTGCTGCAGGAGTTCCTCAGGGTAATGTCCTAGGCCCAACCATTTTCAGCTGTTTCATCAATGACCTTCCCTCCAACATAAGGTCAGAAGTGGGGATGATACAGGCCGGGGTATTATGGTGGTGGTGGTCGTGGGGGTGGTGTTGGGGTGTGGGGGGTGGTGGGGGTTGTGGTGCATATCGGCCCCCTGTAAGAAAAGATGCTCAGAAACTGACTGACTTTAAGAAAGGCCATTCCGCAGTGATCATATGTTGTGGGTGGCCTTAACAAGCTCAGGGTAGGACTTCCACCCTTCAGTTGAAGGAAGACCTGCTTTTGAGAGCTGCCAGCTAATCTGATTGGCCAGCAGCTTCTGCAGTCCCCAGAGCATTACTGATTGGTGAAGAGATTATTGGTTGGTGCGGGGTCTGCAAATAGTCCCTGGGAAGAAATGTCATTGGTACCAGAAACAAGTAATTCGGGCCTTTTCGGTCAGGGAAGGAGGGAAGGATAGGGCACCCAGGGAGGGGGGTCAGAGTGGTGGTTGGGGGGGGGGGGGGTGGGGGGGGGGTGTTGGGGAGGGGTCTGTGTGGATGGCGAGGGGCGAGGAAGAGTGGGGGTGGGACATGTTTTGGAGGCCAGGCGGGGTGGCACAAAACGGGGACAGGGTACAATCTTAGGGGAATTTCCCTGATTGGCACAGGATGTACCCCCCCACCACAAAATGATGTACCCCTGTTCCTTCCTGCCTTTTCACTAACTTTGCTGAAATAAACACCTTTCCTACTCTCTGCTCAGTGTATTGTGGCAGTCGAAGCAGATTGAGGACATTATTGGCCACTTCAATGCTCAATAGGCTTAAGGGTGGGTGCATTAGTAGGCGACTTAGTCAACCCCCTTCATAATGGGGACTGGGTTGGGGATCAGTGGAAAGGCACTGGGCTACCTGCCTGACTTATTTTATGTGCCCACCCTGCTGAAAACATGTCCAGTGGGAGAGCCGGAAAATCCGGCTCATAGTGTTCAGGACCATTTGCAATTCCTCAGAGACTGAAACAGTCCATGCCCGCATGCAGCAAGATGTGGACAACATTCAGGCTTGGGCCAATAAGTGGCAAGTGACATTCACGACACAAATGCCAGGCAATGATAATCTACAATGAGAAAATCTAACCTTGACATAAAAAATTAAGAAATAGGAGCAGGAGTAGGCCACTCAGCCCCTCGAGACTACTCCACAATTCAATAAGATCTTGGCTGATCTGATTGTGACCTTAACTCCACATTTGTGCCTGCCCCTTGACTTCCTTGTAGATCAAAAATCTGTCTAAGTCAGGCTTGGCTATATTCAATGACACAGCCTCCACTGCTCTCTTTGGTAGAGAATTCCAAAAATTAATGACACCCTGAGAGAAGAAATTCCTTATCTCTGCCTTAAGTGGGAGACTCCTTATTTTGAAACTGTGTCCCCTAGTTCTAGATTCCCCCACAAGAGGATACATTCTCTCAGCATCTACTCAAGCTCCCTCAGAATCTTATGTTTCAATTAGATCACCTCTCATTCTTCTCAGCTCAAATGAACATAGACCCAACCTGCTCAACCTTTCCTCATAAGACAACCCCTTCATCTCAGCAATCAAACTAGTGAACCTCCTTTGAACTGCATCCAAAGAACGCCCTCCCAAGGAGACCAAAACTGCATATAGTACACTAGGTGTGATCTCACCAATACCCTGTACAGTTGTAGTCAGACTTCCCTACTTTTATACTCCATCCCCCTTGCAATAAAGACTAACATTCCATTTGCCTTCTTAATTATTTGCTGTAACTGTACACTAACTTCTTGTGATTTATGTATGAGGATACCCAGATACTTTTGCACCACAGCATTTTGCAATCTCTCTCCATTTAAATAATGCTCTGCTTTTCTATTGCCAAAGTGAACAACCTCACATTTTCCCACATTATACTCCATGTGACAAATTTTTGCCCAATCACTTAGCCTATCTGTATCCCTTTGCAGACTCTTTATGACCTCCTCACAACTTGCTTTCCTACCTACCTTTGCAACAAATTTAGCTACAGTACACTTGGTCTCTTTACCTAAGTTATTAATATAGATAATAACTAGTTGAAGCCCCTGTGCTGATTTCTGTGCACTTCACTATCCTTTTGCCAACCTGAAAATGACCCATTTATCCTAACTCTCTGTTTGCTGTTAGTTAGCCAATTCCCAATCCATGTCAAGATATTACCCCCCCAGACCATGAACTCTTATCTTGTGCAGTAACCTTTTATTTGGCACCTTAACTCATGCCTTTTGGAAATCCAAATACATGAAACCTACTGGATCCCCTTTATCCACCTTTATTGTTACATACTCAAAGAACTTGAATAAAGTTGTTTACATAATTTCCCTTTCATAAAACTATGATGAATCTGCTTGATTGTATTATGATTTTCTAAATGTCCTGTCACTACTTCCTTAATAATGGATCCCAGTACTTTCCAAATGACAGATGTTTGGCTGACTGGCCTATAGTTTCCTGCTTTCTGTCTCCCTTCCTTATTTTTAATAGGGATATTACATATGTGGTTTTCCATTCTGCTAGGATTGTTCCAGAATCTAGGGGGCAGAATTTTGCCCTTGATGGGCGGGCGGGCCCCACTGGCTCGGCAGCAGGCAGGCAGCCGATCTCCGCTGTCAAAATGGGCCCTGCCGCCATTTTAAGTGGGTGGCTAATTAAGGCCCACCCAGTGGGCCGCCCGACGGGAAGCACAAAAGAGCACACATCTCCCTGAGACTAAGTGCTGTCTCAGGGAGATCACTGACAGTATTTCAAACTTCAAAAATAGAATAGTAAAAAAATTATTAACATGTCCCCCTCATGCGACATTGTCACATGAGGGGGACATGTTAATAAATATGACAAAAACTTTATTTAACTTTTTTAAAACAGACATGAAACCTCATCCCGCCAGTGGATGAGGTTTCATGTTTTTTCAAAAGCCCACCGGGGCTCCTGGCCTGCCCGCCAGCCTTAAGGTTGGACGGGCAGGGCCTTTAATTGGCGTAATGATCCTGTCAATGGCCACAATTGGCCATTGACAGGTTGGCGGGCGGACAGCTGATTGCGCTGCCTCCCCGCCTTCCTGAATATTTAAATGGGACGGGTTGACGTCGGGGGTTCCCCCCCAACGTCATCCCGTGTCATTTTTGCGTTGGCGAGCGGGGCCCGCCCCCAGCTCACTGACGGAAAAATTCTGCCCAGGGAATTTTGGGAGCCTACAAACAATGGATCTGCAATGTCTGCAACCACTTCTTTTAAGACCCTAGGATGTAGGCCATCAAGTCCAGGGGACTTGTCAGCCTTTGGTCCCATTAGTTTTGCCATTACATTTTTTCTAGAGATTGCGATTGGTTTATGTTCTTCCCTTCCTTTCATCCCTTGTTTTTCTACTATTATTAGGATGTTTTCACTGTCTTCTACTGTGAAGATACATACAAAATACTTGTTCAAAGCGTCTGCCTTTTTCTTGTTTCCCATTATTACTTCCCCAGTTTCATCCTTTAAGAGATCAATGCTCATTTTATAGCTACTGTTCCTTTTTATATATTCCTAGAAGCTCTTATTGTCTGTTTTTATATTTTTGCTCTTCCTGTCTGATTTTATATTTCTTGCTATTACTGTTTGTTTTATATTTCTTCACCAGTGATGAATCCCCGACCATCAACATCTAGGGGCTTGCATTGATCAGAAACTTAACTGGATCAGCCACATAAAAACTGTGACTATAAGAGCAGATCAGAGGCTGGGAATTCTGCGGCAAATAACTCACCTGCTGACTCTCTAAAGTCTGTGCATCATCTACAAGGCACAAGTCAGGAGTGTGTTGGAATACTCTTCACTTGCCTGGATGAGTGCAGCTTCTGCAACACTAAAGAAGATCAGCAGTATCCAGGACGAAGCAGCCCGCTTGATCAGCACCTTAAATATTCACTCCCTCCACCACCGGTGCACAGTAGTGGCAGTGTGTACCATTTATACAATACATTCCAGCAACTCACAAAGCCTCCTTTGATAGCACCTTCCAAACTCATGACCTCTACCAACTGGAAGGACAAGAAGATGTTAAAGAACACCACCACCTACAAGTTCCCCATCAAGCTCCACGCCATCATGACTTGGAATAATATCACTGTTCCTTCACTGTCACTGGGTCAAAATCCTGAACTCCCTTCCTAATAGCACTGTGGGCGTAACTACACCACTTGGGCTACAGCATTTCAAGAAGGCTGCTCACCACCACCTTCTCAAAGGCATTTAGGGATGGGCAATAAATGCTGGCCTTGTGAGTGATGCTCACATTCCAAGAACAAATAAAAAATATCATATCAATGACCAGACAGCAAAAGATTTGTGTGCAGCCTTCCTCATTTGAAACATATAATATTCTGAGGGGGGCTTAACACGGTAGATGTTGAGGATACTTCCCCTCATGGGGAAATCTAGAACTAGGGGCCACAGTTTAAAATAAGGAGTCTTCCACACTCCCAGTGCCAAACAAAAGGCCTTATTGAATTTCTCTCCCAAAATTTATGTTGGTGATAATAGCAGGAAAAGGGATAAAGTGCTTCTAGTGTGCTAATTTAGCATAGCCACCCTTTTATATAGTGCAAGCTGTGTTTGAGAACATGAATGCGGGTCCTACCAGTGTGCAGGTCAATGCAACACACTACATCACTAAAATAAAACACTAGCTTAATCCACTAGGCTTTATTCACCAATAAATATTGAAAAGAAAGACCATCAAGAATAGGACAAATGTTTAATATCAAATTTCTGTGTTTATTGTGAGGGACAGTGAGTTGATGAATACACATCCATTCATTCTATCAAGAATCCTTGGCCTGTTTCACATTTATTTAATCTGATACCAGTTATTAACATCCCAAAAACATCACTGAAGAATGGAAAGAACATTCAATATTGTTAGGTTTACTTGTAAACAGTTAAGTTGGAATGAACATGTTGCAACACTGAAACTTGTTTCAGTCCTTGTCTGTACAATGAATAATAAATAGGCCACTGAGGGGTTTTCTGCAATTTTTGCCCAAGAAACTGCAAAAATACAAATGATCAAGTTATGTTACTTGGACAGGTATTTTCTTCCAAAGTCCCTGTCCTTTCATTGAAGTTGCTGAAAATGACAACTTCCTCAAAAATAAAACCAGATACAATGATATTTAAAATGACTATGAGACAGGGGTTGCTGTGTCAGATTGATAGGTGTGTGTGTGTGTATGTGTGTGTGTGCATTGTAGAAATGTTTGTGTATTAGTCTGGTGATTGTAGTCAATCTGTGTGTCCACATTATTGTTGTTGTATATATGTTATATGTGTGGGGTTGCTCTGGCTGTATTCGGTCTGTTTGTGTTTGCACAATTGTTTTGTGTGTGTGTGTGTGTGTGTGTGTATATATGTGTGCCCTGTGGCTGTAATAGTTCTGTGTGTTTCCAAACTGATATTATGTTAGATCTTCATGTGTGTATTTGCTCTGACTGTGGAATTTTTTTTGTGTTTGTACCCCATGATAGGTCTGTCTATGCCTGCACTGTTACAATGTAGATGTGTGTGTATAATCTGACTGTGATAGGTGAGTGTCTCTTTAGCGTCACCTCAGGTCTTTGTGTGGGTGATCACCTGTGACAAATGCATGAGTGAATGCTGGACTATTAAATATGGATTCTTGCTGCGGTCAAAATGACTGCTCATGCACTGATTGTGATTAACATTTGGATTTAGGCACCAATAATGATCTATGTTGGGTTACGTGTCATAACTTTGAATGGATGTTGAGTTGCATGCCCTGAATGTGATCAATGCTGGAATAAATGGACTGAATGTGATCCATTATGAGATCGCTGCCTGTAATGTGTGCTCTGGCACCACACTGCCTTAGTGTGGTTACCCTTTCTGTGATCAATCTCGGGTGTGAGCGCTGAACCTAATTGATGTGAGGGTGACTATGATTAGATTTATGGTGTGTGCATTGAGTCTGATGTTGGAATGTGTGCACCAATTCTGATCAATATTAGAGTGCATATACCAACTCTGATCAATGTTGGTATATGTGTACTAACTGAGTGATGTTGGGGTATACATTGACTGTGATCACTATAATGGGCATGTATACATTGACTGCTTAATACTGAGGTATGTGCACTCAATGACTGATGCTGCGGTATATGTGTTTGACAATGATTGACTTTGGAATACACTACTGATTGATGGTGAGGTGTGTGCATTGACTGTGACTGATGTAGGGGTGTGAGTGCTGACTGATTGATGTTGAGATATGCATGCCGACTGTGATTGATGTTGAAGATTTATACAGTGGCTGTGATGAATGTTCGTTTCATGTGTTATTATTAGTGTTAGGTTTTTCTTTGATTAATGTTGGATGTATGCATTCTGGTCAGTGTTAGGTGTATGCACTACGATTAGTGTTAGATAAAGGCACTACGACTGCTGTTGGGTGTACGCATTATAATAGGTGTTGGTTGGATGAAGTATGATAGAGTATGTGCTGTTTGCTTATTGTTGGGGTATGATTGATATTGGGTGCATGCACTTATTGGTATTGGCTATAATCATAAAGATTGCTTTTGGGTGTATATACTACAATCATAATTGGAGTTATGCACAATGATCAGTATTGCTGTCAGGACTATGAACATTTAATTTATGGACTATGATCAGTATTGTTGTAAGCACTATGATCAATGTTTGATTTATGAACTATGATCTGAATTGCTGTAAGCACTATGATCAGTGTTTGGTTTATGCACTCTGATCAGAATTAGGTGTGAGAACTGTGATTAGAGTTGGGTGTATGCTTTATGATCAGTGTTAGGTGCATGCATTGGCTGTGATAATCTGTGTGCCTTGACTGTGCTTTCTCTTTTAATCACAGTGTGATTTACACAAAAATAATATAAAGTTCACACTATTATTCAATTATACTATTAAAAATCAAGAAAAGTGAATACAAGACAATAACATCATAATTAGTCTGTATATATATTTATATATAGATATATCATAGGTCAATAATACACATCAGTAGAAAATATTTAAAAGCCTTCAATTCCTCCTGATTACTTTCAATAGGTTTTGAACTAACAGCCGCCATTGAAATTACATTGCACAGATTCTGTCCAAATTAGGAGAGATTTTCTTGCATTTGCACATGAACTGCATGGCAGCCCCTAGGCCCACCAAAACTTACCAAATCAGCTGTATTGCAGCACATTCCTGGGAATTCAGGAATCCGCCTGAGTTTACTCCATTTAGATCAGGTAAATCAGTGGGGTCCGTTACAGGGGTGTACTGTGGGCTACACAAATTTTCAATATACCTTGCAGCCTAGGTGATCCATTGCACTGGAGTGCAGACCAGGAAAATCTCTCCCACGTCATTTTGTTGAGTTATAACAAAAAAAAAACTAATCCTGACCGTTTGGTATTCTAAGACTTTGATCCTTAATGCTCTGAGCATTGATAAATTTTCCTTTTAAAAACCCCTTATCAATTACTGCAGCTCACATGGGGCCTGTGGTCCAGACAGGGGCCGGGCTGTGTAGCAGACAATGACTATACAGACCACCAAACTCTGGTATTTGCATAGGAAAGCAAGTGGTCCTCCCTTTGAGAGAAGTCTGCAGGGCAGGACATAACCCTGTTGAAATTTATCAATGGCGATAGATGCAAATTTCTGTATTCTCCTGCAGTTTGAGTGTCATCTTTCCTTGTTTCAGAAACAGGTTAGAAAAGTGCTCGTAGAAACAAAATATTTCGAGTAGGCTGAGAAGATTTCATCAGTGCTCCATGTGCAGCTGAATTGGAAGTCTGACGATGAAGAACGGGTTTATGATTTTGTTGCACACAACACACAGAGGGGATTTTCTCCTTGGGTGGTCAAGAATAGAGCTGCCCTCTGCCACCCAACTCCTTCCGTGCCTGCCTCTGGTTGATTGCAATTTCTTGAAAGCTGACAATAAAACTAATCATATTTAAATCCATTCACGTAACAGCACAGCTGTTTAATTATTATTGTTATAGCAGTATTACTTTTAAACATTTCATTACAGTGCTTCTATAAGGCAGCAAAGACTTTGTTGCTGCCGTGGTCGATCTGCATGGTAATTGGTTCAGCCTCTGTCATGTGACATGTTGGCTCCAGTCACAGTGAACCATGGTCTCCTCAAGGCAACTGAATCGTTGAGCTGAATTAATCGAAAGCCCAGGTGGGCAGACCGATGTGGATGTCAAAGGTCACAACAGTCATCTAGGAAATGACCCTTTGAGGGTGCCTGTCATGGTCAGAGGTCAAAACCTTGGGGGAAGCATGCTTCACAGAGGACTTTTGTCAGATCGCAGTGTCCCAAAGAACAGTTTGCTGTTTTGTGCAGGGAGGTGCCGTCAGTTTCAGGTTCTTTGTTATGCTATTTTTCTTCCAGCTTGGAAGGATGGGCATGCTGTCTTGTTTGCAAAGGCCTTTATCTGGCTTCTGCCGTGACTTGATCTCTTTGCACAGACATCGCTTCTTCTCAATCATTTCAAGTATTGTGTTGTCTCCGTAGAACCATTGCTGATTCAATGCCTGGTTAAAAAGAAAGGAAAAAGACAAGAGAAAACAAAGGCATAAATCCTGCTGCTTGATTTCAGGGATTAATGACAAAGAATTCTCTTTTTTCTCTCTGATCATTTTTCATGTGACATTAGCTTTCAGATCAATGACATATACGGTTCAGCATAACTGGGCCAGCAAAATGCTCAGTTGTTGTTTATTCATCAGATAGTTGCCATGAAACAAAACCAGTTGGTGTTAACTGAGATGACCTTGAATGTTTATCCTTTGTTCATTAAGACACACTTTACTGCTGTTCTTGCAACTCTGTGGAGTTCCTGTTTACTCAAGTGAGTAAACTGTTTCCCATAATCAATAAACTCTAACATGTTGAAGCATGGTAAATGTTTATTATTGCCTGTATATTAATGAGATAATTTGACAAAGGCTTTGAATATATTTAGATCCTTTCTTCTCCCATCATAACAAGCTGGAGTGTTTTACAACTGACCTGATCCACTACTTTATTACCATTTATCTGAAAAGAAGGCACAATGATAAGGACCCTGCCCTCTGAGTGACAGGAGAGCATTCCAATGGTTGGATTCAATGAGGGCTAAATACATGCAGTGCATCATGATAAACGCATGCTGAGTGCAAGTAAATATCACAAGATGCAGTCATAAAACATGTCAAATATGATGAGCAAGTGCCTAACACAAGCACATGGAAGACCATAATAAAGCTATGTTCTGGATGCATGCAGATTATCATGCCAAATGCATGTCAAACCAATTCTATTTCATGTGCACCGGATTTTGGTCAGTTTTGGTGGACATCTACTGAAGTCTGGAAGAACCTAGTGGTGTAAAAGTTCAAGTCAGATGTTAACTTCACTGCTACTGACAGAGCCTTCTCTGCAGTCAAAATGGTTTGCCCAAATTTGTACACGATGGCCTCTTAAGGAAACCACAGTCTCCAGGTGAAGGACTTTTTAGAGACATTCAGATATGATTAGCTGACCCCGTACGCACTGGTGGCAGAATAAGGACAAATCCTAACCGGCCATCGAAAGTGCATTCATACCTGTTCAGGATGACTCTTCTGATCCTCTTCCCACCTCTCCAAAAACCTGTAAATGTGGAGGGATGCCCAGAGAGGCCCCACATATGTAGCACATTGTGAGACATCTCTGGGGTACGGGCTAAATAAGGCTTTAAAAAGCTGGCCACATGTTTGTTTGTGGCGAAGCAGAGAAGAAGCACCCAAATAGATGGAAAATAATTACGTTGTAATCGCTCATAGCAAGTCCAAACAAATCAGACTACTTTAAAAGCAAAGTCTCAACATGAAAAGTGTCCCTACATGGGCTCTGGGCAACTGAGTTCCTGCTTAGCTGTGCTGTAGGCGCTAGCCCTAATTTACATATTTTAAGTCCCACGATGAATCCAGCTAACATGACAGGCGTGCAGGCTCTTAGTGCCGCAGGTACTTCCTGGTCAGTTTATAGTAAACAGTGCACTCAGCACCCAGCACTCAATAATTTGAGAAGGGGGCCTCTGGTGCACAGCAGATGCTCAAGTTTGTCCTATTGACCTCAGAGTGACATTATTATTTACAGACGAGGAACCTCATCAAACCGCTTTTAAAAGGGGGTCATTTTCATCTTCACTGCTGGGGTAGAGATGTCCAGAGCCCACTTGTTATAGGACTTGCCCCATTCATTTCAATATACTCCCGGATGTATAACATCAGTGGCTGATTTGCAATACCAGTTTTACACCCGGGTGCCAAATTAAAAATCTGCTATTAAACGTCACAGTTTTGTACATTTCTTGCCAACCTTGACTGCTTTACTGAAGTAACATATGTCTGAATTTTATGGCTGGGAATACAGATGGGTGCTGCTCCATCGGCAGTGTGCCCACTGCTGGCCCACCCACTCCCACCCTGCCACGATTTTATGGCTGCGGGGGATGTATTGGGTGGGCCGCCTGCCCGTGGCCCAATTGAGGCATTTAATGCCAATTAAGGGCCTTATCCCACCACTTGGTTTAACAGGTGGTGGCAGAGGCCTGCACCCTGTGTAGCCTGGCAGGTTTAACCCTGTGGGCTGCTGGTCAGTGAGAGGGGGTGGGTGCCTCCTTCCTGGGCTCCCTGTGCCAATTGGAGGCCACCCACACCCCACAGTTTTGCCACCCTGCATCTACTCCCCAACCCCATCCAGAGTGGGCTCCCCCCCACCAATACCCCTTGCTGGAGAATGCCAACCCAGCCCTGGCAAGATACTGGATTTGCCTATTTCAGGGCATCCATGGTTCCTCTTGCTCCCAGGCCTCCTGCAATACTGGCAGTGGCCACCAGTGGTCAGCTTTGCTGACCTCCTGCGGCTTATGGGACTTCCTCCTGGAGGTGGATGGAAGTCCCGCCTCATATTAATTAAAGGAACATTACCCGAACAATTAAAGCAGGCGAACCAGCCAAGCAGAGGTGGGCCCGACCTGACATTTATCCTGGGGCGCAGGGAGCCCGGCCTCAGCATATAATCCAACCCATATTGTCCAAACTGCCCCTTCATTGAAGAAGGTGGCATATTGGCTGCATCCTTACCCGCTGAGTGCAAGTGATAATCCTGCCTGTGTCTTGCAGCTGCAGGAACCGTGAGGAGAATACTCATCAAATTAAAAACTTGCTATCCTAGTTCATTTCAAAGGAACAAAGAAAAATTGAGATTTTTTTCTCTTCACTCTGGCTCTTGGAAAGCAACCAAGTGCATCAGAGCAGCAGGTGTGCTGTGGTAGTTTGGTTTTTGATTCAAATTACATTTTAGATTGTTACAAATTTAACTTCCCAGATTACTTCATTTTTGAAGAATATTCTTTTTATCTTTGTTCATAGGACGTGAGCATTGCTGGCCAATCCCTAATTGTCCTTGAGAAGTTGGTGGTGAGCTGCCTTTTGGTCTTTGCTGCAGACCATGTGGTATACATACACCAACAGTGCCGTTAGGGAGAGAGTTCCAGGATTTTGATGCAGTGACAGTGAAGGAGCAGCAATATAGTTCCAGGATGGTGTATGATTTGGAGGGAAACAAGGGTCCGCTCCCTGGCCTTTCCATCTCTGAAAATGCAGTGGTGTCCCCATGCTGCTAGAGGTCACAAGTTTGGAAGATGCTGTCGAAGGATGCTTAGCAAGTGGCTGCATTGCATCCTGTATATGGTACACATTCTTACCACTGTGTGCCATTGGTGAAAGGAGTTGACGTTTAAGGTGGTGGATGGGATGCTGATCAAGCAGACTGCTTTGTATTGGATGGTCTCAAGCTTCTTCAGTGCGGTGGGAGCTGCACTCATACAGGCAAATGGAGGTTATTCCCTCACACTGCCGATTGTGTTTTGTAGATGGTGGACTGGCTTTGGGGAGTCTTGAGGTGGGTCAGTTGGCACAGAACACCCAGGTTCTGACCTGCCCTTGTGGGCAGAATATTTATGTGGCAGGTCCAGTGAAGTTTTTAGTCAATAGTGACCCCCATGATGATGGTAATGCCCTTGAATATCAAAGGGAGATGGCTAGACATTTTCTTATTGAAGATGGTCATTGCTTGGCATGTGAATGCTATTTGCCACTTATCAGCTCAGTGTTGTCCAGGTCTTGCTGCATGTGGGCATGGACCTGCTTCATTATCTGAGGAGTTGCAAATGAAATTGAACGCTGCAATAATCAGTATACATCCACACTATATGTTAGAGGGAAGGTCATTGATGAAGCAGCTGAAGATGGTGAGGCCTAGGACACTACCCTGAATAACTCCTGCAACGATGTCCTGGAGGTATAATGATTGGCTTCCAGCAACCACAATTATCTTCCTTTGTGTGCGGTATGACTCTAGTCAGTGGAGATTTTCCTCCTGATTCCCAATGACGTCAATTTTACTAGTGCTCCTTGATGCCACACTCAGCCAAATGCTGCCTTGATGCCAAGGGCAGTGACTCTCAGCTCACCTCTGGAATTAAGCTATTTTGAGCATGTTTGAACCAAGGTTGTAATGAGGTCTGGAGCTGAGTGACCCTGACAAAATCCAAACTGTAAGGATGGGGACCTCAAGAGGAGGCCAAGGTGAATCATCCACTCGGTACTTCTGACTGAAGATGGTTAACACTTCAGCCTTGCCTTTTGCACTCGTGTGCTGGGCTCCGCTATCGATAAAGATGGAGATTTTCAAGGATCTTCCTGTTATGCATTTAATTGTTCACCACCATTAATGATGACGTAGCAAGACTAGAGAGCTCTGATTTGACCAGTTGCTTATAGAATTGCTTAGTCTGTCTATGCCATGCTGCTTCTGCTCTTTCGTGTGCATGTAAGCCTGTGGTGTAGCTTCCCCAGAAAGACATGTCATTTTTAGCAGGCCTGGTGCTGCTCCTGCAATACTCATCTACACTTCTAATTGAATGGTGTCCCTTGGTTGATGGTATAGAATTAGAGAATCATACAAATGTAGGGAACAGAAGGAGGTTATCTGACCCATTGTGTATGTGTTGACTGAAATAGAACTATTCAGTCTTACCCCACCTTCCAGCTCTTGGTGCATAGGCTTGTAGGTTACAACACTTTAATTGCATATCTAAGTATACTACAGTGTCTCAAATCTGGCTGTCCAAAAACTGGAGTTGTCCAAAAATTGGACATTTTTAGAATCTGCCATGCATCAATTTTAATTCAGTAAAATTAAAAAAAAGACTTATCTGGACAATTTGGCTAGGTGCTACATTGGCGCGGTGTGGTACTGGACTACTTATCCGCTTGCGCACTGGTCTATTCCTGCGCTCTGAGCAACCCTTGACCCCACCCGATCTGGTTTGACCTGAACCATCCAAGGCCCGAACTGCCCAACCAGAAATCCGGCCAGATCTGAAATGCGCATGGCCCAGCACATTCCCGAGGTTGCCAGTTTTGAGACACTCCATCTGTACTTTTTAAATGCACTGAGAGTTTCTGTCACCACCATCCTCTCAGGCAGTGAGTTCCAGAACCCCCACCACCAGGGCAGGTGGTGGTATAGGGGTATTGTCACTGGACCAGAAACCCAGGGGTAATGCTCTGGGGACCTGGGTTCAAATCCCACCATGGCAGATGGTGGAATTTGAATCCAATAAAAATCTGGAATTAAAAGTCTAATGATGACCATGAAACATTGTCAATTATTGCAAAAACCCACCTGGTTTACTAATGTCCTTGAGAGAAGGAAATCTGCCATCCTTACCTAGTCTGGCCTACATGTGACCCACAGCAATGTGGTTGACTCTTAAATGACTTCTGAAAAAGGGTAATTTGGGATGGGCAATAAATGCTGACTAAGCCAGTGATGCCCACATCCAATGAATAATAATAAAAAACCATCTGGGTGATGGCTTTTTCCTCAGCTCTAATCCTTCTACCAATTACTTTAACTCTATTCACCCTAAGGAAAATAGGTCCTTCCTCTCCACTGTACATAGGCCCTTCATAATTTTCAGAACTCCAATAAAATATCCCCTGAAATATCACCTAAAATACCCCCCTCCACCTTCTCTGATCCAAAGAAAGCATCAGATCCAACCTCAGAGTTAAAATTCTCTAGTCCTGGCAACATTGTGCTAAACCTTCTCCGTACCCTCTCTAGTGCACTCATGTACTTCCTATAATATGGTGACCAGAACTGTATGGAGTTCCCTAGTTGTGGCATAGTTACTGCTTTATGCAGTTTTAGCGTAACCTCTGTGCTCTTACAGTGTATGTCTCAGCTCATAAAGGGAAGTATTATGTATGCCTTCTTAACCACCCTATCTACCCTCAGGGGTCTGTGGAAATGCATTCCAAGGTTCTTCTGCTCCACTAAACTTCTCAGTACCCTAGAATTTATTGTGTAATCCTCCTCAGATTTTTTTAAATGATTCATTCATGGAATGTGGGCGTCGCTGGCTGGGCCAGCATTTATTGCCTACCCCTAGTTGTCCTTGAGAAGGTGGTGGTGAGCTGCCTTCTTGAACCGCTGCAGTCCCGTGGTGTAGGTACACCCACAGTGCTGTTTGTAACAGGGGTTCCAGGGTTTTGACCCAGCGACAGTGAAGGAACAGCGATATATTTCTGAGTCAGGATGGTGAGTGACTTGGAAGAGAACTTCCAGGTGGTGGTGTCCCCATCTATCTTCTGCCCATGTCCTTCTAGATTGTAGTGGTCGTGTGCTTAGAACGTGCTATCTAAGGAGCCTTGGTGCATTCCTGCAGAGCGTCTTGTAGATGGTACATACTACTGCTACTGTGCGTCGGTGGTGAAAGGAGTGAATGTTTGTGAATGTGGTACCAATCAAGTGTGCTGCTTTGTCCTGGATGGCGTTGAGCTTCTTGAATGTTGTGGGAGCTGCACTTATCCAGGCAAGTGGAGAGTATTCCATCACACTCCTGACTTGTGCCTTGTAAATGGTGGACAGGCTTTGGGGAGTCTGGAGGTGAGTTACTTGTCACAGGATTCCCAGCTTCTGACCTGCTCTTGTAGCCACAGTATTTATATGGCTAGTCCAGCTCAGTTTCTGGTCAATGGTAACCCCCAGGATGTTGATAGTGGGGATTCAGTGATGGTAATGCCATTGAATGTCAAGAGGTGATGGTTAGATTCTGTTGTGTTGGAGATGGTCATTGCCTGGCACTTGTGTGGCACGAATGTTACTTGCCACTTGTCAGTCCAAGTCTGGATATTGTCTAGGTCTTGCTGCACTTGGACATGAACTGCTTCAGTATCTGAGGAGTCGCAAATGATGCTGAACATTGTGCAATCACGAATGAACATTCCCACTTCTGACCTCATGATGGAGAGGAGGTCATTGACGAAGCAGCTGAAGATGGTTGGGCCTAGGACACTACCCTGAGGAACTCCTGCAGTGATGCCCTGGGGCTGAGATGATTGACCCCCAACAACCACAACCATCTTCTTTTGTGTTTGGTATGACTCCAATCAGTGGAGAGTTTTTCCCTTGATTTCCATTGACTCCAGTTTTGCCAGGGATCCTTGATACCTCACTAGGTCAAATGCTGCTTTCATGTCAAGGGCAGTCACTCTCACCTCGGGAGTTGAGCTCTTTTGTCTGTGTTTGTATCAAGGCTGTATTAAGGTCAAGACCTGAGTGGCCCTGACGGAACCCAAACTCGATGTCAGTGAGTATGTTATTGCTGTGTAACTGTGAGCAGGTAATTGCTAAGCGATAGCACTGTTGATGACCCCTTCCATCACTTTACTGATGATGGAGAGTAGACTGATGGGGCGGCAATTGGCCTGGTTGGTTTTGTCCTGCTTTTTCTGTGCAGGACATACCTGGACAATTTTCCATATAGCTGGGTAGATGCCAGTGTTGTAGCAATACCGTGACAGCTTGGCTAAGTGCACGGCAAGTTCTGGAGCAAAGGTCTTCAGTACTATTGCCGGAATATTGTCAGGGCCCATAGCCTTTGCATTTTCGAGTGCCTTCAGCCATTTCTTGATGTCACGTGGAGTGAATCAATTTGGCTGAAGACTGGCACCTGTGATGCTGGGGACCTCTGGAGGGGGCCAAGATGGATCATCCACTTGGCATTTCTGGCTGAAGATTGTAGCAAATGCTTCAGCCTTATCTATTGCACTGATGTGCTGGGCTCCCCCATCATTGAGGATGGGGATAGCTGTGGAGCCTCCTCCTCCTGTGAGTTACTTAAGAACATAAGAAATGGGAACAGGAGTAGACTATTCGGCCCCTTGAGCCTGCTCCGCCATTCAATAAAATCATGGCTTATCTTTTGGTATTTCGGTTTCCACATACCCATTTAACCCCGATAACCTTTGATTCCCTTGCTGAAAAATAATCCATCTACCTCTGCCTTAAAAATATTCAGTGACCCCTCCACTACCTTCTGAGGCAGAGAATTCCAAAGTTGCACAACCCTCTGAGAGAAAAAATTTCTCCTCATCTCTGTCCTGAAAGGGCGACCCCTAATTTTAAAACAGTGCCACCTAGTTCTGGATTCACCCACAAGAGGAAACATCCTTTCAATGTCCACCTTGTCAAGGCCGTTCAGGATCTTGTATACTTCAATCAAATCACCCTTCATCTTCTAAATTCCAGTGGAAACAAACCCATTCTGTCCAACCTTCCCTCATAAGACAACTCACTCATTCCAGGTATCAATCTAGTAAACCTCCTTTGGAACGTCTCCAATGTATTTACATCCTTCCTTAAATAAAGAGATCAAAACTGCACACATTATTCGAGATGTGGTCTCACCAATGCCCTGTATAACTGAAGTATAACATCCTTACTTTTATGTTCAATCCCTCTTGTAATAAAGGATAGCATTCCATTAGCCTTCTTAATTACTTGCTGTACCCGCATACTAACTTTTTGTGACTCATACTAGAACACCTAGACCCCTCTGCACCTCAGAATTATGCAGCCGTTCTCCATTTAAGTAATATTTTGCTCTTTTGTTCTTCCTGCCAAAGTGAACAACTTCACATTTTCCCACATTAAACTCCATTTGCCAGTTCTTTGCCCACTCACTCAGCCTACCTATATCTATCTGCAACCTCCTCATGTCCTCTTCACAACATACTTTCCTACCTATCTTGTGTCATCTGCAAATTTAGCTACCATGTCTTCACTCCCTCATCTAAGTCATTGATGTAAGTCGTAAAATGTTGAGGCTCCAGTACAGACCCGTGTGAGACTCTATTCATCACATCCTGCCAATCCGAAAAAAACCCATTTATGCATATTTTCTGCTTTCTGCCAGCCAGCCAATCTTCTATCCATGCTAATATGTTACCCCCTACACCATGCGCTTTTATTTTCCGTAATAATCTTTGATGTGGCACCTTATCAAATGCCTATTGGAAATCCAAGTACAGTACATCTACAGGGTCCCCTTTATCCACAGCGCATGTTACTCCTTCAAAGAACTCCAATAAATTGGTTAAACATGATTTTCCTTTCACAAAACCATACTGATTCTTCCCAATTGCCTTGAACTCTTCTAAGTGCCCAGCTATAACCTCCTTAATGATTGATTCTAACAACTTCCCCACGACAGATGTTAAGCTAACTGGCCTATAGTTTCCTGCTTTCTGCCTCCCTCCCTTCTTGAATAGAGGGGTTATATTTGTTACTTTCCAATCTGATGAAACCTTTCCAGAATCTAGTGAATTTTGAAAAATTAACACCAGTGCATCGACTACCTCATCAGCCATCTCCTTTAAGACCCTAGGATGTAGTCCATCGGGACCTGGAGACTTACCAGCCCACAGCTCCGTAAATTTGCTCAGTACCATTTCCCTAGTGATTTCAATTTCACCAAGTTCCTCTCTCCCTTTCACCTCCTGATTTGCAGCTTTACTGGAATGTTTTCCTATCCTCTGTAGTGAACACTGAAGCAAAATATTTGTTAATTTCTTCCGCCATTTCCTTATTATCTAATATTAACTCCCCACTGTCACTCTCTAGAGAACCAACACTCACTTTATTCACTATTTTCCTTTTTAAATACCCATAGAAACACTTGCTATCCGTTTTTACATTTCTAGCTAGGTTCCTCTCATAATCTAATTTCTTTCTCCTGATTAACTTTTTAGTCATTCTCTGCCATTCTTTATATTCTGTCCAATCATCTGTCCTGCCACTCATCTTTGCGGAGTTGTATGCTTTTTCCTTAAGGTTGATGCTTTCCTTAACATCTTTAGTAAACCGTGGATGGTGGGTCCACCTTTAGAATTTTTCTTTATAGTAGGAATATACTTATTGCGAATACTCCGAAATATCCCCTTAAATGTCTGCCACTGCTTCTCTATTGATCTATCCTCTAGCCTAGTTTCCCAGTTTGCTTCAGCTAGTCCAGGCCGGTACTGCCAATCTGATTTTTCCAGTTTATGTGTAGATTAAAATCACCCATAATCAATTGCCGTCCCTTTATCACAAGCTCACAATATTTTCTCTTGAATACTTTGTCCTACACTGTGGCTACTGTTAGGGGCCTGTAGACCACTCCCATTAATGACTTTTCTCCCCTACTGTTCCTCATCTCCACCCAAACCGATTCTACAGCCTGATCTCCTGGACCAAGGTCATCAGTAACTATTGCACCAATGCCCTCTTTGATTAAGTTTTAAACCTCCACCTTTACCTAGCTTCTTATTCTTCTTGAATGTCATGTACCCTTCAATATTAAGGACACAAGCTTTGTTGTCTTGCAGCCAAGTCTCCGTAATCGCTGTCAGATCATATTTATTTACTTCAATGTGGGCCATCAATTCATTTACCTTGCTATGAATGCTACATGCATCTAATCGTCCACCACCATTCACGACTAGATGTGGCAGGACTGCAGAGCTTAGATCTGATCCGTTGGTTGTGGGATCATTTAGGCCTGTCTCTCACTTGCTGCTTATGCTGTTTGGCACACGAGTAGTCCTGTGTTATAGTTTCACCAGGTTGACACCTCATTTTTAGGTGTACCTGGTGCAGCTCCTGGCATACCCTCCTGCACTCTTCATTGAACCAGGGTTGATCCCCTGGCTTGATGGTAATGGTAGAATGGGGGATATGCTGGACCATGAGGCTACAGATTGTGTTCGAATATAATTCTGCTGCTGCTGATGGCCCACAGCACCTTATGGTTGCCCAGCCTTGAGTTGATAGATCTATCCCATTTAGCACGGTGGTAGTGCCATGCAACATGATGGAGGGCATCCTCAATGTGAAGACAGGACTTCATCTCCAAAATGACTGTGAGGTGGTCACTCCTACCAATACTGTCATGGACAAGTGAATCTGCAGCAGGCAGGTTGGTGAGGATGAGGTCAAGAATGTTTTCTCCCTCTTGTTGATTCCCTCACCACCTGCCGCAGACCCAGTCTAGCAGTAATGTCCGTTAGGACTTGGCCAGCTTGGTCAGTAGTGCTGCTATCGAGCCACTCTTGGTGATGAACATTGAAGTCCTCCACCCAGAGTACATTCTGCGCCCTTGCCACCCTCAGTTCTTCCTCCAAATGGAGTTCAATATGGAGGAGCACTGATTCATCAGCTGAGGGAGGGCGGTACGTGGTAATCAGCAGGAGGTTTCCTTTCCCATGTTTGACCTGATACCATGAGGTATACCGGAGTTGATGTTGAGGACTTCCAGGGCAACTCCCTCCCAACTGTGTACCACTGTGTCGCCACCTCTGCTGGGTCTGTCCTGCTGGTGGGACAGAACATACCCAGGGGTGGTGATGGTGGTGTTTGGGACATTGTCTGTAAGATATGATTTTGTTAGTATGACTACGTCAGGCTGTTGCTTGACTAGTCTGTGAGACAGCTCTCCCAATTTTGGCACTGGCCCCCAGATGTTAGTAAGGAGGATTTTGCAGGGTTGACAGGACTGAGTTTGTCGTTGTCGTTTCCAGATCGATGCCAGGTGGTCCGTCCGGTTTCGTTCCTTTTTTGAGATTTTGTAACGGTTTATACAGCTGGGTGACTTGCTAGCCCATTTCAGAGGGCATTTAAGAGTCGACCACATTGTTGTGGGTCTGGAGTAACATGTAGGCCAGATGTAAGAACTGCAGATTTCCTTGCCTAAAGGGCATTGGTGAACCAGATGGGTTTTTACAACAATCAACAATGGTTTCATGGTCATCATTAGACTTTTAATTCCAGATTTTTATTGAATTCAAATTCCACCAACTGCCGTGAAAGGATTCAAACCCAGATCCCCAGAGCATTACCCTGGTCTCATTACGAGGTTGCTAGTCCAGCGACAATACCATTATGCCATCGTCTTCCTACTTCTCCAGACTGAATGCCAATAATAATGATAGAATGAGGAATATACTGAACCATGAAGTTACAGATTGGGGTGAATTACAATTTTGCTGCTGCTGATGGCCCACAGCACCTCCCAGGTACCCAGCTTTGAGCTGCTAGATCTGTTTTCAATCTATTCCATTCAGCACAATGATGGTGCCACACAATATGATGGAGGCTATCCACAGTATGAAGGTGGGACTTCGTCTCCACAAGGACCGTGTGATGGTCACTCCTAACAACACTATCATAAACAGATGCATCTGCGACAGTTAGATTGGTGAGGATGAGGTCAAGTAGATTTTTCCCTCATGTTGATTCTCTCACCACCTCCTGTTGGCCCTGTCTGGCTGATGTGTCCTTCAGGGCTCATCCAGTTTGGTCAGTAGTGGTGCTACCGAGCCACTCTTGGTGACGGACATTTAAATCCCTCACCAAGGGTGCATTCTGTTCTCTTGCTAACCTCCATACTTCTTCAAGGTGGTGTTCAACATGGAGGAGTACTGATTCATATGCTGCAGAGGAAGGGCAATAGATGGTAATCAGCATGTGGCTTTCCTTGCCTATGTTGACTTGCTGCATGAGACCACAGAGCATTGGGAGCTTATGTTGAGGACTCCAAAGGCCATTCTATCCCCACTGTATACCACCGTGCTGCCACCTCTGGTTGGGCTGACCTGGTGATGGGACAGGGCATACCCAGGGATGGTGTTGGAGGAGTCTGGGAATGTGGCTAAAAAGTATGATTCTGTGAGAATGACTGTGAGAATGTGGGTGTTGCTGGACTAGTCCGTGGGACAGCTCTCCTAACTTTGGCACAAGTTCCTAGATGTTAGTGTGGAAAGCTTTGCAGGGTCAACAGAGCTGGCTGTGCTTTTGTCATGTCTGATTTTAGTGCCTTGGTTGATACTGGGTTGTCTGTCTAGTTTTATTCTTTTATTTTCCAGCAGTTTTGATACAACTGAGTGACTTGCTAGGCCATTTCAGAGGTCAGGCCAACCACTTTACAGTTGGTCTGGAGTCACATGTAGGTCAGACTAGGTAAGAGCAGCAGATTTTCTCCCATTAAGGACATTACTGAACCAGGTGGGTTTTTATGACAACCCAATAGTTACACTCCTCACTGCTTCTCAACTCTCCTCCCAACTTTCCTCTGCATTTTATTGCGTTTCTTGCCTCATAAACATTCAACGCTCTCATTCTTATCACCTGACTGTTTCTCATTTTGCTCCCTTGTTCTTCTCACTTCTCAATCTCTGTCCCAGTTTCTCTGTTACCAGCTTATCTCTCCTTCCTTGCTTTACGTTCTACCCCGGTTACTCCTTGACCCTCCCAGTTGCTCGCTCTCCCTCTCTCTCTCTCCAATTCTCACTTAGTCTTCAGATAATGGAGAGCTACACTTTCATTTTAGATGGCAGCATTTATACCTGCCCACTGAAACAGGTGAGGCTATTCCAGATAATTTTTGTGGAATATTCCAACATAGAGTTTAAATATCCCAGCATATGTAATATTTATTTTTAAATTGTGATGTACTGCTTATGAGCTGACACGTGTCTGTTTATGATGACCCTGCAGGCATACTGTAAATATCAGCATATTTTGTACAGCAATATTATAAACAACTTGATCATATACTTGTTTTTTCCACAAAAGTGTCTGTGCTATGTTTACAGAACACACATGTAGATGACAGAAAGCAGCTGTTATGGAGATTCCCCTATGGGCTACATCTAGGAGAGAATAGAAGTGGCAGGAGACATGCACAAACTGACCATAGTTAATGAAACTATGTGTTCTTTAAGGACTACAGAACAGAGCGTATCACATTAAAGGACGGAGTAACAATAAGATAGGAGAAAAAGTGGAAGTCAGTTATCTGATGTCTATGACATATTGCAAATACTCATGTTTCAAACGGCCTTAAGATTGCTCAGCAGAGGTCAAAGGCCAGTGAGTGAGTGAGCCCAAACTCTCCCTGGTGAAAATTAGCTGCAAAAATGACCATTTAAATGTGTTAAAAATCGCTAAGCAGAGGTCACATTGTCACAAAAATTTCAAATCTATATCACATATCAAAACAACTAGGGCTTTTAAAATGATGGATTATTTTTGCATATGAGGGATGGCTGTAGTAAACAATAAAAACTGTGTGAAATATGACTTCCCACAGCTTGCTGCTGTGATTTAACACTTTGGGTACCATGGACAAGTTTTCTCATCATGGTGAGAGCTAGCTGTGAAAATTGTGTTTAGCAGCTGTTTAGCACCTCTCAAATTAGACTTGGCCAGGAAACCTTGCAGAATTTTATGATGCAAACAACTCCAACGATAATAGGCATTTCACTGACCAACAAAAAGGCCAATCAAACAATTTTAAAAAGTATGTTTTTTTCATTTATTTTGGGGTCTCCATGTATCTCTGCACTGACTGAGCGAGACACCATATTAGATTTCAGGGTTATTGGCTCCGAACCCCAAGAGGGCAGGGCGGTTTGGAGGGGAAAATTTGGCAAGCTTGTTTAAAATATAGGTCGGTGAAGGCAAAGTGGTTTTGTGAAGTCACTTCTGGTCTTGGAGCAAGCTGCCTGGCTATAAATTGGAGTGCAAATAATTCTGTTATCTCTAACTTCCTGCAAAGTACTTGGAAATTTAAAAAAAATATATGTTTGCACGTTCCTTTGAAGAAGACAGTGGTGACAGGATTCTTTGGCATTAAAAGAAGCAGTGTACTGTCTCCTGAAAACGAGCACAAGAAATGTGTAAAATTTGCCTCTTGTTTCACGATATGTCCAAGGTGTTGCATCCTCATCATTGTAATATTTACAAGGTAGTCATCCTGTTCCTATGTTTTTGGATTTGTTTGTGTATAGATATTATACAGAGGGTACCACATCCACAGTAACTACAAATTACACAACGTAATGATACCTATACATTTAAACTGTACAAACTATTGTATAATTAAATTGAAAATATATCTCAGGCACAGTATTACTTGCTTTTCTGATTATATTAGGAAAAGGTGAGGAAAATTGGGAAAAAAAAGTATTTTCTTTGAAGTGAAAATAATAATAAACATTCGTAACACTTGACAAGGGATTAGTACCATTATCTGTTGAAGCTGGGGGGGGGTTCTTATCTTTCTTCGACAACCAGTAATGAAGCTGTCAGGTGGAAGTATTTTTTGTAAAATTAAAGTAGAACTTTTGCTTCTTTGCCAAGAAATAGATTCTGCGGAATTAAGATACTGACTTCACTTGCTACACAATACAAAATGCCCAGCATCTGATACGACAAACATCATATCAAAGGTTGGCAGAATGCAGCATATTGCTGTAGTGAAGTGGAGGGAAATGATTATAGGAGCATTTACTGACACCTAGTGGTAATAAGGGGAACTGTGTTTCCTGGCTGCTGGAGGACACATTAAATTATGACTTTGTTTACATTGACAAAGGTAAATTTTAGCCTGTCCTTTTGCTGATTAGCCAAGATATGCTCCATGTTCATATTCTAAGCAAAGGGATAATGTCACAGACTGTCGTCAAAATATTCATTATGCTCTCCAACATGCAAATGTATATCATTTAATAGAAAATAATTTCCTTAACAATCAACTGAAAGCAGCCTGTGGTGAAAATATTTCAATCCTGCCAACAATGAGGTGCTAGAATGACATTTGTGGGGTTTTAAGGGTTTCAGAATCAATCAAACTTGGCATTGCTTTTCATTGCCCTGGTTCCGAAATTATGTGAATGCTAGTTAGGCATACAATTTTAAAAAGTCTGCTTATCTCATTGACCAAGAAAGCTAGCAGTAAAACACACAGTAAACGGCTGTATTCCAAGAACAACCTTGTCCTAGGCTGGTCAGGAATTATGGCTGGGCAGGGCCGTAAAATGCGGCGAGCCATTCTAAACTCCACCGACTTCGGCGGGGCTGTAAAATCACACTGGCATAAAATTGCGCCCTATGTTACAACAGAACAGTCACAATGGACTCTCCTGAGTGTCACAGGGGAAGAAACTATTACAATGTCAAGCAAAGCTTCGTCTCGTCCCACATGCTAGGTCGTTACAGCATTTTTGTACTCATCATTTAATTAGAACTTAGTCACCTATTCTGGCATAGAGTTTACTAGAATGCCCATTATACTGGCATTAATAAACCTGTTAAGATAAATGGTGTTAATGGCAATTTGTATTTGAAATATGGAGAAATTATGTGCTGAGGATTGAAGTGTTTACATGATTTTTCAGGCCAGTCTAAGAACTATAAAGACTTGAAGTTATATAGTGCCTTTCACGACCTCAGGTTGTCTAAAGGATGTCCCAAAATCACTTTATAGCCAAGAAGTATTTTTGAAGCAAAACCAGAAAATGCTGGAAAAACTCAGCAGGTTTAACAGCAGCTGTGGAGAGAAAAACAGAGTTAATGTTTCGAGTCCATACAACTCTTCTTCAGCCTCGAAACGTTAACTCTGCCTTTCTCTCCACAGATGCTGTTAGACCTGCTGAGTTTTTCCAGCATTTTCTGGTTTTGTTTCAGATTTCCAGCATCCGCAGTATTTGGCTTTTACCTAAGTGTTTTTGAAGTGTGGTCCCTGTTGATAGCAGAATCTTGGTTTGATTTACAGAGGTTTATAGTTCTATACTGATTGTAGCAATTAAAGTTATACTTTCTCCAAGGGCTATTTTAATAATCAATTATCATTATTTAATATCAATACCAGAATCTGTGGACTCAACACAATTAAAAAACTTTGATATCTTACATATAGATGAAATTTGCCAGTGAGAGGCATTAGGGCATTATTAGCTATGCTACTAGACTTATTATTAAACTTGAGCATTCCCCAGCAAGAGTGCTGAGTGTACAGTGGGAAGCAACCAACAAATAGCTAAACCTACTGCTGTCTCATGGAGGGAATGGTCATGCAAGGGGTGGGTTATGCACTGCTATTACTAGTGAAAAGGGAATATATGGGCAAGCTGGCTAACAGAATCAAATCTGACATTACAGGGATGAACTCACCGTGAGGAGCATAGCAGAACAAGATATAGCCCATTTGATACAAAATCTGGCATTGAGGAGTGGAATGAAGAAACGGTTACTGCAAGTCTAATGCTGGCATTGCACAGGCGCTAATCTAAAGATAGTTGACAGAGATTAATTTTGGCATTACTTCCACACTCTTCCAAGGAGGCTCTGTGTGTCTCGGGAGAAGCTGTTAATGTAGAACGAAGCCTAGCTTTACACTGAGGTTCGCATTATAAAAATCCCAGTCAAACATTCCAAACTGGAACTCCAGCCTAAATTTGAAACCATTTTCATGACATTGCCACTTATATTGATTTATAGTAGCCACAGTGAAATAAAAGCATTTCATTGACATAGCTCCATCAAACTAAATAATTTTGCCCTTTAAGACCGTCAAAAATAACGTGTATATATCACATTTTGAATTGTTATACATTGTGACACAATGGTAATTAATATTCTGGAATACAAAAGCTCCCTCTGTTGGATGCCACAAGAATGCATGAAAGAAAGGAGGCATGTTGTGAAGTCAGGGAGGTTTTGGAGGTTTAATTTAATTCCCGTTCTGATTAGCAGCTTTTCACCCATTTTATGGAAGATGACATGAAAGTACAATCATACACAACTTTCTGGCAAAAGAAAATGTTAAAAGAAGAATATGCAAAACAGGAAAGTTAAGTGAGAGAGGGAGGAATGTAATATATAAATATCAAATCAAATAATGAGATGGTGGACCATGTAAAAGCCAAACTATAGTGTAGAGTTAAAGAGAATGAATGAAATGGCTGGTTTGGGATTGTTATATGTACTAAGTAAAGGTTTAGGGCAAGTAGGAAGTTGAGAAGATCCTATCTGATGCTCAGTAGCTTTGCTCCCTTAAAATGGGAATGCACCGTCTTAACTGTAAAGGTTGCGAACTTGTCTCATAAGTAGATACTTTGGCAAGCTGAGGGGAAATCTTAATTTTTTAAAGCAGCAGATTCATTCAGCAGCACTACAATATTGCAGAGTGTTCCAGTAAAAGTAACATTCTAATGGACCACTTGCTTATAATCAACCTAGTTATCAGAATAGCTTTACAGTAATTCTTGCACGCCATCCCATAAAATTATTTCACCAGTATACTTTATTGCAGGGTTAAGGTCATTCAAAGACTCACTCGCCCAAAAAGTTAAACTCTGACTCATAAGTTAATCATCAGTGTACAATCTACTGTGTACAGTTTTTGGTAGGTTGAACTTGATGAACATGCAGAAGACCAATTCTCAAGAAAGAAAGGGTCGAAAACTTATGAATCTATGTTTTTGATCAATGGGATTTGCTCCAAAATGAGAACACAAGTGTTTGTCAAACTACCTTCAGTTTGTTTGCAAAAGATTTTTATTTGTATCTCGCTTTTAAAGAAATGAAATGTTCAAAGCACTGCTCTAGGAAGTGAGGTAGACTAAACAGCAAAATATTTAGGGGGGGTTAGCTGAGGAACAATCGAACAAGTAGCTTTTGAGGACGTTTTAATGACGGGAAGGGAAGTCATAAGGTGAAGGGGTTTAAGAGGGAGTTCCAGAGTGTGAGGCTAAAATGACTGCTAGTTTACCATTAAAACATTGAGAGCATATAATGTGCACACAGAGCCCACAGTTGCAGGAGCACAAAGCGAGTGCTGGGAAGCGTTACTGGGGGAGGTTGCAGGAGGTTACTCAAGAGGTCCTAGATGTATTTGTAAATAAGGGCAAGTATTTGGAATTTGATGCATCACAGGGGGTGTGGAGCAAGTGGGGGTCAGTGAAGACAAGGCGATAGCTGAGTAAACACTGTGCAGGACAGAATGTGTGCTGTAGACTTTTGGACAAGCTAGACTTGTATAGTGAGGAATTGAAGTGGCCTACAAGGGGGGTATTTGTAAATGGTTCATAGATAAGTGTGTGCTGAGTGAATATGATTAGGAGCTCTGATCAAACAGGACATTGAAGTTGTGCACTGTCTAAATCTGTCTGAATGACTAGAGAAGTATGAAGATGAAGTTGGAAGCAAGGGTAAGGAATGCTTGATGGGAGCAAAATAAAATGGTAAACACATGATACTTAATTTTATGACTTCTGATTTAATTAATAAAGTAGTAAGCACACACAGGGCTCCTTGTTTCCTTTCTCCCCAAATAAAGTTTTGCTGAAGCCTTTATCATGAAGGCAGTGTGATTATACATCTAAACAAAACTACTGATTAATTCCTACATCTCTTCCAGGAAGTCCATCTTTGTACTTGTGGTGGTTGCAAATACAGACTCCGATAACGTGGGAAAAAAAACGGGTCTGTGTGTTGCGTTGGGTCACAGAAAGATCAGATTAGCCTCAACAGACTGCGAAACAAATTTGCTTCCCAAGTGACAAGGGGATTCGGAAACCTCAAAGGGCAGAGTTAGTGAGTCCTCTACTTAATAACACATCCTCTAATTCAGATGAAAATTATGGCAGAAAACAGGAAACACCAAATTTGCATCAATCTAGCAAACTGACAGATTGAAGCTTGCTGCTGGAATCCAGCCCAGACTCCTCATTACACGAGGCTGACCATGAGATCCGTCCTCTGAACCTTGCACACAGGCTTTCTCTTTGTGTTGTTTTTCTGCCTCTGTGTGGCATTTGTGACCACATCAGCACACAGCTGACAAGCAGCCGGATAAACACATCCAGGGCACGTTAAGCTCAAGTCGCTCGTACTCACTGGCAGAAGTTCCATGAGGAAGAACCATCCTTCTGTTAGCAAATGTAAAAAAAAATGCAATTGTTAATCACAACCCCCTTTTTTTTAGGTAAGTTGAAACAAACCTGAAACGTATGGGGGCAGAATTTTCCCCGCGTAGGGCAGGCTCGGCGGGAGCGGCCGGGAACCCGACCGCCGGCCGCAATCAGGTGCGCGCTGCCATTTTATGCAGGCGGGCCAATTAAGGCCCGCTCAGCGTCATGTGCATCTCCGGCATCAGCGTGAAGGGGCGGGCGGGGGTGCGGGCTCAATGTCCGCTGGGGTCCTATGGCGACCCGGCAGCCGATTCAAAAAGGGCGCAGGCAGCTGTGTGAAGGCCGCCGTTGACTTTGCAGAAGGTCATTGCAGAACAGGGCAGGCGGGAGGGCAGGTCAGCAGGGCAGTCGGCCCCCCCCGAGGTTTTCTGACGAGTGTCTCGCTGCCCTCCTGGAGGAGGTGGCAGCACGCTGGGATATCCTTGTCCCAAGGGACGGGAGGAGGAGGCCTCACCCAAAATGCCTGGGAGGAGGTGGCATCACGGGTCAGCTCTCATGATGTGTTGAGGCGCACATGGGCGCAGTGCCGCATGTGCTTCAATGACCTCCTGCGATGGGGAAGGGTGAGTACTGTGTTGGATTGGGTCACTTAGCACAGCGATTAGGAGCTGCCCACCCCCCGCTTGGACCTCAGAGGTCTTAGAATGTGAGTGGCAAATATCAATGAGGCAGCATCTGGGTAAGTGGGTGAGCCCTGTCTGCCTGGAATGAGTGTCTTGCAGCTCCAGGGTCACGAACCGGCTGAGCCCTGTGAGGTGTTCCTCAGGTGGGGTTGGCCAGGCAGCAATGGCAATGCAGGTACAGGGTGGGCTAATCAATGCTCCTCTGTCCTTTCAGGAGAAGACAGCCCACAATAATGCAGAGAGGCTGCGGAATCGGGGAGGAGTGCCCCACCTTCTAATCTTGACCAGGTACGAGCCGGAGGCACTGGAGCTGGAGAGGTGCCATGCGCCTAGATCATCCGTCTGCGGTGAGGTTGGGGTGCCACAGGGAGGTACGAGTACGGTGCACTGAGGTCATTCCACTGTTTTCTCTATATTAATGTGAGCCTCCGAGATGGAATCCCCATTGATAGACGAGGGCACCCTGATCCGGGTGCCAGGCATGCATAGTAACAGTGTAACGACTTCAACTAATCACATGTCCTTGTTCTTCCTTTCGGGCTCACCAGAGCACCCTCAGGGTCAGGAGTCTGAAGAACCGCCGCTCACCGCAGAGGACACAGAGGATGTAAACGCACCTGCGTCACACCCTCTCAGCCAAGCAGGCACCAGCGCAGATACCAGCACCACGGGAATTAGGTCGTCGGCTAGTGTCTCAGTGCACAGCGGTGAGGCCACTTCACACTCGCTTGAGGTGCAGGTGGAGGCAGAGAGTACAGAGAGTTGGAGTACTGCTGGGGACCAGGAACTTGCTCAGTCGGTGGCTGATGATGGGCCCCTGGAGTTGTCCCTGAGGCAGCAGATGCTGGAAATCCAGCAGGGTGTGCAGGAGGATCTGGTGGCGATACATCAGGGAATGAGTGCCATGGTCTCCGTTGTGGAGGAGTCCATGCAGCGCGTGAGCAATGTAATGACCCTCATGGCCGAGCGCATTGCCTCCTCCATGGAGAGAGTGGCGACTCTCATGGAGAGGCTCCTCCAGGAGAACAATCAGAGATTCCTGGGGATGTGCTCGGACATGCAAGCCCTCACACCAGGCGGTCACTGTCAGTGTGGGAGATGGATTGGCCACACTGTATCCCAGCCCATCCATCAATGGTCAGCAGGGAGGTCCAAGACGACCTCACGTTGGTGCACGAGCTGCCTGTCGTCTCTGCGGGCTCCTCTCAGGACGCTCCAGATGATGGCAGCAGCTCCTCTGCCCCTCTGCCAGTGACTGTGGCATCTGATGAGTCTGCGGCGACTGGGGAGATGCCAGCCATGGCACTGGCTGCTCCCTCCCAGGCAGGGCCAGCACAGGCTCCACGGGCCAGAGGACGCCCGCCAAGGTCATCAAGGCCAACAGGACAGCAGAGTGAGCAGGCTGTCTCCAATGCCGGTGTCAGTGACGGGGGAGCACCTAGACGTAGCACTCCCGAATGCAAACATAAAGCACCTTAGGCACAACATGGGCTTATCACTGGTGATATTTTTTTGCACCACTTTTAAGTTCTTTGTAAGTTGGTGTGATGGATAATGTCTTTACATTTAATTTGTATTATGTACGCCAGGCACCACACCATTAAATGTGTTTGTTTTCAACAAGCCTCTGGGTGCTTCATTAGTTCTGCAGGTGCAGGGTAATAACCCATGATGTTATGGGTGACTTGTTTGTCATTGAACTTTATTGAAATGACACATAGTACATGTTGTTCACCAAGCAAAAGTTCCTGTCAGCTATCGAGTATGGAGCCTGCAGCCCTGGCATGTGGTGGTGGTTCATCTTTGGTAGTCTAGCTGAAGGAGCGTTGGATCAAAGCATCCCAGATGTCCCTGCCTCCCTGGAGGTTGCCCAGGTCAGCGTCTATCCCCTCAGTGTTCTCCTGACCGTGCTTGTCCTCGGACTCACTGCTGGACTCATCGTTTGCTTCCACTGCAGCTGCATCAACATCTTCCTCCACTGTGTCCCACCTTTCCGGTGCCAGATTGTGGAGAGCTCAGCATGCAACCACTATCAGTGACACATGATCTGGGGGGTACTGGAGTGCGCCCCCTGAGCGGTCCAGGCATCGGAGCGCATCTTGAGAAGACCGATGGTTCTCTCTACCACTACCCTGTGGAAGCATGGCTCCTATTGTACTGCTTGTACAGCTGCTTGGCTTCTGTTCTTGGATGGCGGAGAGGCTTCTGAGGGGATAGCCCTTGTCACCCAGCAGCCATCCATCAAGCTGGGCTGGAGCACTGAAGAGCCCCGGCACCTGGGAGTGTCTGAGGATGTAAACCTCATGAGAGCTGCCAGGGTACCTTGCACAGACTTGCAGAATCTGCATCCTATGGTCACACACTATCTGCATGTTCATGGAGTGGAAGCCCTTCCTGTTGACGAAGGCACCAGTCTCACCCGCTGGCGCCTTGATGGCCACATGTGTGCAGTCTATTGCACCCTGGATACGGGGGAAGCCAGCAATGGCCGCGAAGCCTCTGGCTCGCTGTGTCTGGCTGGCCTCATCCGTGTGACAGTGAATGAAAGCCAATGCACACCTGAACAGAACGTCTGTCACCAGCTTGACACAACTGTGGACAGCTGATTGGGAGACTCCATAAATATCACCCACCAACCCCTGGATAGAGAAGTTGAGGGCCACTGTGACCTTCAGCGCCACTGGCATGGGGTGTCCACCCACACAGTCGAAACTGATCTCAGGGCCAATCATCTGACAGATGGAGGTCACTGTCTCCCCTGAACGGCGGAGCCTCCTTCGGCATTGCACCTCGGACATATTGAGGTAGCTGCATCGCCGCCTGTATACCCTGGCAGCAGGATAGTGGCGTCTTCTGCGGCCCCTTCCACCTTGGACTTCCTGTTGGCCCTGCGCCCCTTGTGCCTGCGCCTGTCCTCCCACAGGTCACTCCCCTGGAGACTGAATAGGGACACCTGGCCTCCTCACCCTTCTGCTCCTCTCTTCCCCCTCAGAGGAGGTGCCTCCGGCAGAGAGCACAATCCTCATTCCCAGGGTAAGGGAAGGCTGTCTGATGCCTGGAAGGCCCCAAGTGTTATGGCTCCTCTGGAGCCCTGAACTGAAGCCTGTTATTTTTATAAAAGCAGCTCTGAAGCGAAATGAAGTTGTCCTGTTCACACAAGCAAGTAGTAGTAAGTTATAATCTAAAGTACTAACAACTCGCATTAGTGACCCCACTCACCCCTCTTATCCTGCCCGTGGATGAGGTTTTTGAAAATGAAGCCTACCCGCCTGCCCATTGCGCCCGTGCGATGCCCTGAAAATCGCCCGGGCTGCGTAAAATCGATTTCAAATGGTGCCTCAAGGGCCTTAACTGGCCCATTAATTAATGATGGGCGTGCCTCTGCCCTCATAGCGCGCGTGCCTTCCGAAATATTGCGATGGTACACGGTGATGTTGGGGCGCATGCCTGACGTCATCGCGTGTCATTTTGCCTTCAGGCCTGTCGGGCCTGTCCCCACACGCCAAAATGTAAAATTCTGGCCATAAACTTGCAAAAATGCCAATTAAGGCAGCTAATTTAAATAAAAGCAGGGGCATTATTAGTTTGAATGATTTTGCTAGAAACATTGTCCAAGGGAAGCCATTGATGTGGCTGTCAATATGGTCAGTTTAAATTGAAAGCTACCAGATTGCAATAAAAAAACCCAACTGGCTCACGAGTGCCATTCAAGACAGGGAGACTGCCACCTCTACCCAGTTGGGCCCACATCTACACTATGTAATTAACTCTTAATGCCACCTGCCCAACTCAGTTGTCAGGACACTTAAGGATGGGCATTCTGACCTGGTGCACACTCACATCCTGAAATCAAATTGTCAAACAGTAAGCTTTTATGAAGTATGAAGTGTGTTTCATATACTACAATCAATAGGTTCTATACTAGCTTAGTTTAATGGCCTAGTGCATTATTTCTGCATGATGGTTATACATTGTTTATTTTGACTATCATGTATAGTCATGATCTGAGAAAAAGGTCTGAATGCAAGCTAAAATTCAAAACTCTGCATTTATTTTTATCTTTCAGGGGCATACCTTTACTTGTAGCCTATTGGGTGTTGCAATGGCTAACACAAGTAACAAACTTGAAACTCAGTTTCCAACCTCATCGTCTCTCAGTCTCTCAGACAGCCTGCTTCTACCTCCTCCCTAAATTCCACAAACAGGACTTTTCTGGTAGACAGATCATGTCAGCCTGTTCCTGCCCCACAGAACTCATTTCTTCCTATCTTGACTCCGTTCTCTCTCTCCTTGTCCAGTCCTTTCCCACCCACATCCGCGATTCCTCTGATGCCCTACATCATATCAACGATTTCCAGTTCCCTGGCCCCAACCACCTCCTCTTCACCATGGATGTCCAATCCCTCCACACCTCCATCCCCCACCAGGATGGTCTGAGGGCTCTCCACTTCTTCCTCGAACAGAGGCCCGAGCAATTCCCATCCACCACCACTCTCCTCCGTCTGACTAAACCTGTTCTCACACTGAACAATTTCTCCTTAAACGTGTCTCACTTCCTCTAAATAAAAGGTGTGGCTATGGGTACCCGCATGGGCCCGAGTTATGCCTGTCTCTTTATGGGGTACGTGGAACATTCCTTGTTCCAGTCCTACTCAGGCCCCCTTCCACAGCTCTTTTTTCAGTATATTGATGACTGTTTCGGTGCTGCTTCATGCTCTCGTCTGGACCTGGAAAATTTATTAATTTTGCTTCCAACTTCCACCCCTCCATCACTTTCACATGGTCCATCTCCGACAATTCCCTTCCCTTCCTTGACCTCTCTATCTCAATTTCAGGTGATCTGTCTACCAATATTCATTACAAGCCTACCGACTCCCAAAACCAACTCAACTACAGCTCCTCACACCCCGCTTCCTGTAAGGACTCCATCCAATTCTCTCAGTTCCTTCACCTCCGTTGCATCTGTTCCAATGTTGCCACTTTCCAAAACAGTTCCTCTGACATGTCTTTCTTCTTCCTTAACCGAGGTTTCCCACCCACCGTGGTTGACAGGGCCCTCAACCGCGTCCCACCCATCTCCCGCGCCTCCGCCCTCACACCTTCCTCTCCCTCCCAGAACCATGATAGGGTCTCCCTTGTCCTCACTTTTCACCCCACCAGCCGCCGCATTCAAAGGATCACCCTCCGCCATTTCTGCCAACTCCAACATGATGCCACCACCAAACATATCTTCCCTTCACCCCCTCCCCCTCCCCCCCCAATCTGCATTCCGTAGGGACCGTTCCCTCCGGGACACCTGGTCCACTCCTCCATCACCCCCAACACATCAACCCCCTCCCACGGCACCTTCCCATGCAACCGCAGAAGGTGCAACACCTGCCCCTTTACTTCCCCCCTCCTCACCCTCCAAGGGCCCAAACACTCCTTTCAAGTGAAGCAGCATTTCACTTGCACTTCCCTCAATTTAGTCTACTGCATTCGCTGCTCCCAATGCGGTTTCCTCTACATTGGAGAGACCAAACACAGACTGGATGATCGCTTTGCGGAACACCTTCGGTCTGTCCGCAAGCATGACCCAGACCTCCCTGTCGCTTGCCATTTCAACACTCCACCCTATTCTCATGCCCACATGTCCGTCCTTGGCCTGCTGCATTGTTCCAGTGAAGCTCAACGCAAACTGGAGGAATAGCACCTCATCTTCCGACTAGGCACTTTACAGCCTTCTGGACTTAATATTGAGCTCAACAACTTCAGACCATGAGGTCCTCCATCCTCATCCCTTTTTGATCCCTTTTTTTCAATATTCATTTTCATTTTAAAATTTTAATTTTAATTAATTTTTTTCCCACTTATTTTTATTATTATACTTTTAAATTTAGTTCCATTTTTATTCATTTTTTATTCATTGTTTTATCCCCAGCTTTTAGCCTATTTTCAATTTTTTTTCCCCCACCACCATCCCCTCCCCCTACCCCACCCCACTAGGGCCATCTGTCACTTGCTCAGGTTGTTCTTTCCAGACTGCTTACCCTGGCCTGGCCATTATCACATTCTGCTTTCTACTCTTAATGTCACCAGTAGCACCTCCTTTAGCCAGTACCACCGCCATTAACACCCCTTTGACCTTTTGTTTATGACATCTTTTGCAATCTCTCCTTTGCCTCCACCTATCGCTGGCTTTCTATCCAGCTTCACCTGTTCCACCTCCCTTAAACAGTATATATTTCACCACATTTCTATTTCCCTTTAGCTCTGAAGAAGAGTCATACAGACGCAAAACGTTAACTCTGTCTTTCTCTCCACAGATGCTGTCAGACCTGCTGAGTTTTTTCAGCAGTTTTTGATTTTTTTTCAGATTTCCAGCATCTGCAGTATTTTGCCTTTATCTTAGCAAATTTGATGGGCTGACTTGCCCTACTCACGTTCCTATGAGACATTGTGGTCCAGGGCATTCTTGCTATGAACAAACAAGAGACCAGCTGCAAAGGACATTAAGTATTGTTGAAAAGGTAATCAGAAGTATCAGTTTTCAGACGGCTTATGGAGCAATACTTGGATATATCTGGAGAATTGACAATTCATCAAAGATTTCACCTTGAAGGGTGGACTGACCATCCTCAATTCTTTCAATCGAGGGATTTTGAATAAACTCCATGGAGATCACCAGGTAATCTCAAAGTGCTGCACAACAGCCAGTCAATGTGAAGATCAGAACTTACCCAAAAGATAAGTAAACTTGTCAGGAACTGTGATTTCAATTGTATATTTTCTTAATAAAATTAATATTCCCTCAGGTAATGCCACATTGCCCCAGTATCAACAGATCTGTCCAAATGGAAAAGGTATGGCAATTCATTTGAGCTAAATTATGTCTGTGAGATATGTAGAAATCAAGAAGTTCTCACAAATAACTACTTGCCATGTGATGAAACATCTGAATTCTAACTTTATTTAACATGATATTCTGGAACAATTTTCAGCAACCTGCTTTGAGAAATGTGCAAATCTGGATTGATTTAGACTCACTGGAGCAGCCCAGATATCCACAGAGTAATGTGGAAGCAGAGGGCGCAATACAGAATGAGAAAACCTGTTGAACGTGGTTAGTAACCTCTGGTTTGTTCTTATGGAGCACAAAGCAATACTATGACAATCTGGGAGAACCATATGGCCACTTTATCATTACTGTACAAACTTTATCCAGGTGGCTGGATTTGGAAATAGTTAAAAAAAAATGCAGGGAATAAAAACCAACTCACAACTCTGACGCCTTACATGAAATCCAGAGGTGTTTACACCTGGTGTTCAAAGCAAGATCAAAGATACATGACATAGGGGCACAAAGGTTTCAAAGGTACGGAGGTGCCATGATCATCTTTTGTTAATAGTGCAGCTGGGACTCTTTGATGAAACGTCATACCTGGTTCAACACAGGAACACACTGGATAGAATGAATCTGACAATGAGGCTTCAGGAAGCCAGGGGAAAAAATGCACATCACTCAATCTCAGGCTACAGAATTATCAGACTAAACACCAAAGGAGAATAAGGATATCTTGGTTGTGATCAATTTTAAACACTACCATCTAGAATGGAGTTATACAGAGAAAAATAAATGATTTATTTTCAAAAAAAATCTCACTTCAGTGATGTAGTATTAGCTGTTCTGTTAAAATAAACAAGGCGTGACCTGCCTGTGAACTCGGAGGTAGAAGTATTTTTATGGTGGAGGCTATAAGTGCAAAATGCATGGGTTGCACAGAGGTATTGTGAGTAATTAATAGACTGGTTGTGCTTAGTATGTGGTTTAATTGTTCAAATAGTAATAACAGTCTGAAAGAGTCTTTGTACAGCAAGAATTTGGTTTCTTAGAAATAGATTGATGGCCCTTCATTATGGTGCCACAGAAGATCAGGCTTTTTAAAAACTATGAAGGGGGTTCGATAGGGTGGACCTGGAGAAACTTTTTGTTTCTGGGTGAGTCCAGAACAAGGGGGTGGGGGGGGGGAACTTTGAAAACAAGGACTTGCATTTCTATAGCATCTTTCACCACTCAGGATGTCCCAAAGTATTTTAGAGTCAGTGAAGTACCTTTGAAGTGTAGTTACTGTCATAATGTACCAAAATATAAGATGATCACTAACAGATCAACAGTTTTTGAAGTAACTTCTTTAGGCTGGGAGGTCAAATTTGACTTTTGGATGGCTGACCAGAGGAGAGTGTCTGTTCCGGCACTGAAGAGGCCGGAGCCATTTTAAGGTCAATGACTCATTAGCAGCTGTTTGCCCAAAATGGACATTCCGATTCAGCTGATCAGGTTCATGCCAGCACAATATCAGGCAGCCCAAAGGCTGCTGGTCTGACAGCAAAATGTCACAATTAAAGGGAGTAGGTGATGGGGGTGGGGTGGCGGGGGACCTGGGGCAACAATGGCCCAGATTATTTCTTTGGGTCTTGTTCTTGGGACGAGAGTGTCACTGGCAAGGCCAGTATTTATTGCCCATCCCTAGCTGCCTTTGAACAGGTGTTTGTTGAGCCACCTACAACTGAGTGATTAGCTCGGCCATTTCAGAGGTCAGGAGGGTGGGTCTGGAGTCACATAGAGACCAGGCAAGGATGCAGATTTCCTCTCCTGGAGAACAATAGTGAGCCAGATGGGTTTTTACGACAGCTAGGTAGTTTCATGATTATTATTAGTGAATTTATATTCCCTCAGCTGCTGTGGTGGGTTTGGAGTTCATACCTCTGGAGCATTAGTCTGAGCCTCTGGAGTATAATCCAGTAACATTACCATTATGTTACCATCTCCCCTCCTACTCAGGTGCCTCTTTGGCAGCATTGCCAATGATGCTGGTCAGAGCGTACTAAATTCATTACCAATATGGCAACTGCTGTTGTTCCTTTGTCCTAGAAATCCAATTTGCTTATTAAAAGGAGGATGGAACCTTGTCGTGGCATCGGAGGTCTCACCTGCCAGCTGGAGAGCCGACAAGAGACCTATGCTGCCTCCGGTTGGGAAGGCCAATCAGGCAGTGGCAGGGCCACCAGTTGGCCTTCCCATGGAATCAGGACCCCAGGGCAGAAGTCCCTCCGAGCCAGAACTGCCTGCTGCTCACAGGCCGGCAGCTCTTGCATTCATCAGCGTCACTGAGGAGGCTGTGGCTGCTGCCAGAAGGGCGCTCCCTGGAGTCCCAGCATCATGGAGCACCCAGGTTACAGGTAAGTAATGTGGAGGGGGGTGAGTTTGCAGGGTGGGGGTCACGGGGAGAGGGAGGCACAGGGATCGGAAGCAAGGGCAGGAGGTGTCACGCCTTCCTGAAGTTGAGTCCCTCGATCAGGCTGATTGCCTTTCATCGAGGGAACCTCTCCACCGAGGTGATAAGTGGCCTGCACGGTTCACCTGTCATGCATGCTGCATGGTGACAGGCCCACTTTGGCTGGGATGAAGGCCTTTACATGGTCATTAATTGGCCACTTAAAGGCCTCAAATGGTGGCTGGGTGGGAAGTTTGACCATGGACGTTCCTGGCCAGAACTTACTTCTGGTGGTAGTGGAAAGGTGGCGGGGTTCAGGCACATCACCATTCCGCCTAAGTAAATGCACTTCTCACCTCCAAGGTCTCCATCAGTGAGTGGAAGATTCCGTCCATAGTATCTTGCCTGAAATGATCAGGAACTTCCTGACATCCCAGTCGTAAGCCTTTGTAAAAGTAATAATGGGCAGGGTGTCCGTGTTAATTGGGTGGTGAAATTAATAACCCCAACTTGAGGCTAATTTCAAAAATGTAAAGTTACCACAGGGAGTGGTGAAAATGTGGAATTTGATGCCACTTGGGGCAGAAGCTCCTGTTCAGTGTGTGTGGGCGGGGCCCACTCGCCGATGTGTAAAATGACGTGCGGTGACATGGGGCGTGCATCCGACGTCATCGCGCGTCATTCCGATCTTCAGTCTGGCGGGCGTGCCCGCTGAACTGTCAAAGGCCTGTTAAGGCCACTAATGATCTAATTGAAGTACTTGTCAGGGCTGCCCGTCCAACCTTAAGGATGGCGGGCAGGCGAAGAGCTCAGGCGTCCTTCGCATTTTTCATGGAACCTCATCCAAGGGCAGGATGAGGTTTCATGAAGGGTTTATTAATTAAATAAAATGTTTTATGAAAATTCATAGACATGTCCCAGCTCTTGTGACAATGCCACATGAGGGGACATGTCTGAATAATTTTATTTTTTATTTTTTCCAATGTTTTATTATGAAATTAATCTCCTTGAGGCAGCTCCGTGCCCCGACTCTCCCTCCTCCCCCCCCGCCTGCACAGGTAGGGTGAGCGCTTCCGGGTGCGTGTAAAATGGCGGCACGCAGCCGATCGCGAGCAGCGATTGGCTCCGCGCCCACGCCCGCTCCCACTCCTGGCCAGCCCGCCTAACGGAGAGGAAATTCTCCCCATGAAGTAGTTTAAGCGGGCTGTGTAGACACATTTAAGGGAAAGCTTGCTGCATACATGAGGGAGAAACGAATAGAGGGACATAGGAAGGAGTAATTATAGATGGATGAGGCTTGTGTGGAGTATAAACTCCAGCATAGACCAGTTGGGCTGAATGGCTTGCTTCTGTACAGTGAATTCTATGTAATCCTTGTTAAAAAAATTGATCACTCGCTTGATGTAAAATGGGAATAATGGGAAGGAAGTAGTTAAATAATCAATTGTTTATCAACTGGATTTAGTGTACATGTTCAGTTGTAAAGGTTCATGAAGACACTCCAACTTTGATGTCAAACTCATGTAAACTGGACACTATCTATTGTTCAGATGCCCGGTTTACTGCTTGGTAATGGTTGGTTGGATAACCATTGAATACTCCCTCGCTTTCCCATTCTCTCTCCTAAATGTTTCGGAAAGCTGCTACATTGTGTCAGTCCATAGGGATACTACGGTAGATTTTCAACTTGCCAGCCAAACATAAAACTGACATTACAGATTGGCTGCCTGTTACAGGGGCCACACTATTTTCACATACTTTGACATAACTAGCCACACTCATTAATTGGTCAAAATATTTACACAAAGCAAGCTCAGAAGAAGCATTCCAAAGTTAAAAGAAAGCAATAATTGATTGTGGACTGTTATGGAAAAAATATTTCTGAAGAAAACTTGAAAAGGCTAAAAAGCAATTACAAGGTTCTAAGGATACACACAATTGTCAGACTATAACTTGAGGGCTACAATTGGACCGCAATGTTGTTTTTACAGCTCAGCCACCCTCCAAATGAGTGTATTCTTTAACATTTGAAATAGTATACCTCTTTGTGCCAGTTTTTAAAAAAAAAGAAATTTGATTACTTACCATATCTGGAAATCTCTGGCATGTCATTCACTTGTGCGTGCACTGTGCCAAATATCATCAGGAAAATTATGTTATAATGCTTTTGACCCAGGCAAGTTCAGACCAACTGCACCATGAGACTGATTGTAGGGTTTTACAGGATTTTTTTTCGCAAGTTCCAAATTATTATTTTCCAAATTATGAATTCCTTTCAGTCACATAACATTAGCACCGACTATAAATTTGCTTTCTGCTTATCACAGGGACATTAACAAGGATTGTACTCTGGCTGGTAAGGCCAACTCTATCCATTCTGTGATTGCCAAAATGTATGGGTGGACTCAGGTGATGACACCAAGAAACAAAATACTCTCAACATGAAGAGATCTAAGTGGCAAAAAAAACCCTCAAACCCCTCTGGGACATTGCATAGTACATAAAATATGCAGTAAGATGTTGATTATGGCTGAATTAATCACATTGCATCTTTGTCAAGTGGGATCCCAGGACTATTACTGATGTTTCTGGCATCACATCTCACAATTTCATGCATTTATAATTGATACAGGGATTTGTGAATAAGGCAAATCCTATTTTAATGAATGGGATCACCAGATTTCCTGAGAAATTTTGGGGGAGAGAGGGCTGACTCTGAAATTGCATTCATTTTTATGTGAAAACCATAGACTGGGCTATACGAAGTAATATAATCATGGGGATAGATTCCTCAGAAGTCTCTCCATTCTTGCCTGCCTCCAACACCCTTTCCTTCCATAGAAGGAACTTTGACAGATAGCCCATCATAATGAATTAATCGCAAAGATTTTCAATGCTCCCAACGCCTTTTGTGAAATGTTCTTAGTAGTTTTAATAAAGATAATGTACACAAAATGTGATATGATCACAAAAGAACAGACAAACATCAAAACGACTAAGAAACAACGATAAAGAAGATTGACTCCACTAAAAGATGTACAAGTTAGCAACAAAACATCACAACACTGCAAGTCTTTATGACGACAGAGCGAGGAAAAAAATGTACACCAGCAAGGACAGATCGGAGACATTTTTTTTATCAGATTTGTTCATTTCAAAGACACACAAATCTGCTAAAACACACAAAACAATGAAGAAGTCAGAAAAGTCTATATATCTATGTATGTAGAGTACATCTCATTCACAGTCAGATAATACTGGATGAAAAGTTTTTTTTTCTTAAGGTTAAAAAAGGAAAGACTGAAAGATGAGCCACAAACAGACACCGTCCTGCCTTTCGGAAACCTGCAACTGCCAATGATTGACACAGAGGGAGACGGCGACAAGCTGGTAATAAAATGGAGGACAGACATGTGACAACTTTTTTTTTTGGCATGTTGAACTGTGAGGTCACTCTGGACTGGCTAGCGATGGTACCTGGCTCTGTTGTGTCTCGCTGGACTGCCTGAGAGGAGTGATTGATGGAGGAGGCACACCTGAAGTAGAAGCAGATCGGCCCAGTTTGCAGCTCGTCTTTGTCTCTGTGGAAGTAAAGCTGAATTAGAAAAGAAATGGATATTCATGCCTATGGAAGTTAAAACCATAGAAGTATGACAATAAAGCCATATTTAATATGATACCATGGCTTTGGATAAAGAGTAGAATGATTCTGAAGTAATTGTTTTAACTGCTTGGTTAACACACTTTTTATAGCTGAGAAACTAACATTGATGACATCATCGAATGAATGCTTCATGCATTTCTGTCACCTTATTCTTTTTGCTTTATTAATGGGGTACTAAATGATTTACTTTAAAACAGCAGACAAGAGGAAAGCCATTCAGATGCGTCAAGCATTCATTGGCTAATATCACCAATAGGCATTCCTAACCTTATGTCCACCCTTTAGAAGAAGTTAATGAGCCAATGACTTAACTAAAAAAGTACAAAAAACAACTTAAACCCAGCACATTGTCCAAGATTTAAAAAATAAGGCTGAGTAATTTCTACCCCAGAATGTTGTAAATTCTGATACTGTAAGTGGGCTAAAGTTAAGTGATGTACTTGCACTAAAACACTTCCTAACTGGTAGGAAGCATCCCTTTAACCTGGTCCACACCGTTCATAATACCTGATATTTAATTATTGATCCCGACATTAAGGCTTGAAGTGTTCCTTCCTGAAGTGCTGATATCTCGCACTTGGTGTACGTTCCCAAAAATAATAGAAATCAGGTAAAATACGTGAAGGGATTCCTCAAGAGTAATCTTTCTCATTCTGGTCTCTGTTCAAACTCCCAGTATGGGCGTAACTCTTGCAGTCATTGTGGGTGGAAAACTGGTGGTGCAGATCAGGAAGTGGTTTTTTGCCCCCATCAAGTTGAAAGTTATCCCTTTTACATTCCACAGAAAAGACAATCAAACGGAAAATCAAGTTAAGAAAGTTAAGGTGCCAACTGGACAATACTCTGCAGCTCACCAGTCTGATGCGGTGGAAAATCGGTTGGCACCTGCACAGGGTCAACGAGCAAGTAGGTCCCATTGGAGGAAATTGGGAAGGAATGGGGGTGGTGGGGTGGGTGCGGAATGCTAGGGTGAATGGATAACAGCAGGCCAGAATATTTTTGTGGGGCCAGGAGGAGCATATCATTATCAAAAAATTTGCATGGTTAGATCCAGCAGCATAGAAGTTCAAGGCTGCGGCTACCTTGTAACAACTGGTGGTGTTGGCCCTGTCCCAAAACTTTTCAGAAGGCCTGAATTAAGTAGACAGCAAATTTCTTTGAATGTCTTTTTTAATGAAGCACAAGTAATAACGGCAGATTTTCACAGGTAGGTATTCATTGATCAGTAGAGGTAGGTGGTTAGTTCAGGGCAGATGTGACAAGATTACCTCACATGCAAATGCGCTTCCTTCACATACTTCCTCAGGTCCTTCTCTTTCTCCTCTAAAGTCAACAAGTAGAAAGGTACACCCAATAGATAATATCTTTTAATGATACTGATTGAGGGATAAATATTGTCCGTGACACATAGAGATCTCCCTTGTTCTTCTACGATTAGTACCTTGGAATCTTTTGCATCCGCTGAAGATGGCACTTAGGGCCTCGGTTTTAATGTGTCACCCAAAAGCTGCCACCTCTGACAGTGCAACACTCCCTCACTACTGCAGTAAAGTGTCATCCTGGATAGTGTGCTCAAGTCTCTGGAATGGGGTTTGGATCACAACTGTCTGACTCAGACAGGCGAGTGCTATGCTGAGTCAAAGATAACACTGTAGGGTTAGTGCAGGGACTCCTGGTAAGATCAGAAGGACCTCAACAAAATGGATAAATGTGGTGCTCTGCTGGGGTCTTTGCCAGGATTTGGGCCTAAACTCAGAGAACAAACATTTCATAATAACCCCTGACATAATGTGAACTTGTCCACCTTGGCAGGAAGAACAGAAAAGAGGCATATTAGTTAATTAGAGAGAGGCTGAAAAACTTTGAGGTACAGAGGGATCTGGGTGTCCTGATACATGAATCAAGAAAAGTTAGTATGCAGGTACAGCAAGTGATTGGAAAGGCAGATTGACTATTGTTGTTTATTGCAAGGGGAATGGAATAAAAAAGTAGGAATGTTTTGCTACAGTTGTACAGGGTGTTTGTGAGACCACACCTAGAGTACTGTGTACAGTTTTGTGGTCTCCTTATTTAAGAAAGGATACAAATATGGTAGAAGCAGTTCAGAGAAGGTTCAATAGACTGATGCCTGGAATGGGGTGGGGGGGTTATCTTACGAGGAAAGGTTGGACAGGCTGGGCCTGTATCCATTGAAGTTTAGAAGGTTGAGGGGTGATCTTATTGAAACATATAAGATCTTGAGGGGACTTGACAGGGTGGATGCTGAGAGGATGTTTCACCTTGTGGGGTAGACTAGAACTAGGGGACACAGTTTAAAAATGAAGGGTTTCCCATTTAAGATGAAGATGACAAGAATTTTTTCTCTCAGAGGCTCATGAACCTTAGGAACTCTCTTCCCCAGAGAGCAGTGGAGGCAGGGTCAATAAATATTTTTAAGGCAGAGGTAGATAAATTCTTGAATAACAAGGGCACCAAAGATTATTGGGGGTAGGCAGAATGTGGAGTTAGAAACATAGAAAAGAAACATAGAAAATAGGAGTAGGTCATTTGGCCCTTCGAGCCTGTTCCGCCATTCAGTATGATCATGGCTGGTCCTCTATCTCAATGAGTCACAGAGTGCAGAAGAGGCCCTTTGGCTCATCGAGTCTGCACCGACACTTGAGAAACACCTGACCTACCTATCTAATCCCATTTACCAGCACTTGACCCATAGCCTTGAATGTTATGACGTGCCAAGCGCTCATCCAGGTACTTTTTAAAGGATGTGAGGCAACCCGCCTCCACCACCCTCCCAGGCAGTGCATTCTAGACTGTCATCACCCTCTGGGTAAAAAAGTTTTTCCTCACATCTCCCGTAAACCTCCTGCCCCTCACCTTGAACTTTTGTCCCCTTGTGACTGACCCTTAAATTAAGGGGAACAGCTGCTCCCTATCCACCCTGTCCATGCCCCTCATAATCTTGTACACCTCGATCAGGTCGTCCCACAGTCTTCTCTGCTCTAATTAAAACAACCCAAGTCTATCCAACCTCTCTTCATAACTTAAATGTTTCATCCCAGGCAACATCCTGGTGAATCTCCTCTGCACCCCCTCCAGTGCAATCACATCCCTCCTATAATGTGGTGACCAGAACTGCACACAGTAATCCAGCTGTGGCCTCACCAAGGTTCTATACAACTCCAACATAACCTCCCTACTTTTGTAATCTATGCCTCGATTGATGAAGGCAAGTATCCCATATGCCTTTTTCACCACCCCACTAACATGCCCCTCTGCCTTCAGAGATCTATGGACACACACGCCAAGGTCCCTTTGTTCCTCAGAACTTCCTAGTGTCATGCCGTTCATTGAATACTTCCTTGTCAAATTACTCCTTCCAAAGTATATCACCTCACACTTTTCAGGGTTAAATTCCATCTGCCACTTATCTGCCCATTTGACCATCCCGTCTATATCTTCCTGTAGCCCAAGACACTCAACCTCATTGTTAACAACCCGGCCAATCTTTGTGTCATCCGCAAACTTACTAATCCTACCCCCCACATATCTATGTTGTTTATATAAATGACGGATAATAGGGGACCCAGCACAGATCCCTGTGGTACGCCACTGGACACTGGCTTCCAATCACTAAAGCATCCTTCTGTCATCACCCTCTCTCCTACAACTAAGCCAATTTTGAATCCACCTTATCAATTACCCTGTATCCTATGTGCATTTGCCTTCTTTATAAGTCTCCCATGTGGGACCTTGTCAAAGGCTTTGCTGAAATCCATATAAACTACATCAACTGCACTATCCTCATCTACACACCTGGTCACCGCCTCAAAAAATTCAATCAAATTTGTTAGGCATGACCTCCCTCTGACAAAGCCATGCTGACTATTCCTGATCAAACCTTGCCCCTCCAAGTGGAGATAGATTCTCTCCTTCAGAATTTTCTCCAATAGTTTCCCTACCATTGATGTGAGACTCACTGGCCTGTAGTTCCCTGGCTTGTCTCTACAACCCTTCTTAAATAGCAGAACCACATTAGCTGTTCTCCAGTCCTCTGGCACCTCCCCCGTAGCCAGAGAGGAATTAAAAATTTGGGTCAGAGCCCCTGCGATCTCCTCCCTTGCCTCCCTCAGCAGTCTGGGACACAAATCATCTGGACCTGGAGATTTGTCCACTTTTAAGCCTGCCAACACCTCCAATACCTTGTCACTTCCTATATCAATTTACTCAAAAACCTCGCAGTCTCTCTCCCCGAGTTGGATACCTTCATCCTCATTCTCTTGGGTGAAGACGGATGTGAAATATTGGTTCAACACTCTACCGATGTCCTCTGGCTCCACCCATAGATTTCCCCCTTGGTCCCTACTCTTTCCCGGGTTATCCTCTTCCCATTGATATACTTATAGAATGTCTTGGGATTTTCCCTACTTTTACCAGCCAGAGCTTTCTCATATCCCCTCTTTGCTCTCCTAATTGCTTTCTTAAGCTCCACCCTGCACTTTCTGTACTCCACCAATGCCTCCGTTGATTTGCTTCCCTTGTACCTGCTAAAAGCCTCTCTTTTCCTTCTCATTGTATCCTAAATATCTCTGGTCATCCATGGTTCTCTGGGCTTGTTACTCCTTCCTATCACCCTAGAGGGAACATGTTGAGCCTGTACCCTCCCCATTTCATTTTTGAACACCCCCCACTGCTCCACTGTAGATTTCCCCACAAGTAGCTGTTCCCAGTCTACCTTAGCCAGATCCTGCCTTATTTTACTAAAATCCGCTCTCCCCCAGTCCAAAACATTTTTTTGCAACTTGTCTGTTTCTTTGTCCATAACAAGCTTAAATTGTACCATGTTGTGGTCGCTATCACTAAAATGCTCCCCCACCACCACCTGAGCCAGCTGTCCGGCTTCATTCCCCAGAATTAGGTCCAGCACTGCGCCGTTCCTTGTTGGACCCTCTACATATTGACCTAAAAAGTTCTCCTGTACACATTTCAAGAAATCCACTCCATCCAAGCCCTTAACACTATGTCTATCCCAATTAGTGTTGGGAAAGTTGAAATTGCCTAATATAATTACCCTATTGTTATTGTTTTTACATACCTCCGCAAATTGTGCACGTATTTGCTCCTCAATTTCCCTTTGACTATCTGGGGGTCTATACTAAACACCTAACAATGTGGCTGCCCCTTTTTTATTCCTAAGCTCTACCCACAAACCTTCATTCGATACCCCCTCCAAGATATCATCTCTCCTTACTGCAGTAACTGACTCCTTAACTAATAATGCAATGCCTCCTCCTCTTTTACCCCCTCCCCTGTCTCGCCTGAAGATTCTATAACCCGGAATGTTGAACTGCCAATCCTGCCCCTCCCTCAACCACGTCTCAGTGATGGCTACTATATCACAATTTCATGCGTCAATCCTCACCCTTAACTCATCCGTTTTACCTGTAATACTCCTGTCATTAAAGTAGAGGCCATCTAGCCTTGCCTTACTCCCTTGAAACTTAATGCAGCTGTACTCCCTCTGACTTGTTTTACTGTATATGATGTTGAACCCAAGAAAATATCTCGAGTAAATTCCTTTAAAATGTAACATCGTCTTTGAACATGATTTTCTGGAATGTTCTATTTAAAGTCAATTTGGGTTGGGGATCACTTTGATAGCAGCAAATTTTGTAAATTTATTATTTAGCTACATTGAAGTATGAAGACTGTGAAGAAATGTAAACAGTTCTGAGGTTGCTCTATTTAAATGCATATCCTAGTTAGCACAGGGTTTGACAGTTAGTTACCTGGCTGCATGGTGTCTGAGCTGCTATGACCTGCTAACAGAGTCGGGCTGACTGAGGACCTTCCCATTCGACTGGACACCGTTGCTGGTGGTCCAGGGCTTCCATCCCATTCCTGAGATTTGATTGGTTCTCCTGAAGCACCATGTGCCCCTTTCTCTTTGCTTTCTGCCTTTGGCACCAGTTCAGTGCTGAGGCTCCGTCCCTTTAGGTCCTCCCCTGGTTCTGTAAAAAAAACAATAAAACAATTGAATTATCTGAGCTCTCAAAGGCCTGAGCCAAATGCCCACGTTCGAGATAGGGATCTTAAGTCACTCTGCCAGAAGTATGTGTGAGCCGTGATAACCTTCAGCATTGCATGCCTGAGTGGTCATGCTGACGTGGGGCAAAGTGAAGATCATCAAGTTTGCCTTCAGTAGTCTGCAGCCTGGAACTTACCTTCACCAGCACCCATTTTAGAAAATTGTGGAAAGACTTTAAACACGTAAACTTTTTTCGTTGGGGGAGGAGAGGAGGAGCTAATCAAGATTTCACTGTTCAGGTTTCTGTTTGGATGTGTGGCCATGTTTCAATATCTACATATTACAATTGGAATTAACACAATAGGTCATTCAAACCCACCACTGTTTTAAAATTGGTATAAGTATAACTGAATTGTTCAATGAATAACATTCATATAAATGAATAATTGGATCGGAGATACAGCTGTAACAGGAAGCAGCACAGCCCTAACTGAAGCTGGTCAATACTGTACTATATGATTCAGTTTCTAAACCGCAATCATTCCAAATGGAGTAATATGGGTCCCATCAGGGCTTGAGATCACATCTTATACATGCGGGGAGATCCCAGTGGATATTGGAAAAGAGCACTCAATGCAAATCATAATCTCCAGTCAAATGCAATTTGTGTTATTGAATTTGTCATTGTAAGGATGACATCACCACAGCCTCTTATATCCTCAGACAGCTACTTTAAACTATTCTTAAAGGGATATTGTCAGCCTGTGGAGCTCAGTTTACAAATATCCAAAACAATTGCAAAAATTATCTTCATTCCAAAATCCATATATCTAGGGCACAATTGCTATTCTTCAGCTCCCCATATAGGACTTATTTTAGCAGACTATTAGCATGCCTATTGATGTCAGTTGTAAATTCATCAACACAGATTTGATATTCAGTACTTGGGAATTGGTTCTGCTGTTTCTTTTTTGTGACAGTACGATGGTATTATATAATGGACCTTATCCAGTTCTCAAATGTGGTGGGATTAACTGATCCATATTTCAATCTTGCATTGATCTTCAGAGACATGTGTAGAAATATTTTTAACATACCAGATGGACAATTGTAATACTAGTCAACATCCAAACAAAGTCTATTATCTGTGATACATACCTATCTTGGTGTCAACTTCAAGATACCAGTATGGTACATACAATGTTAAACTGGACTCTTCAGCTTTTGTATGAAAGGATGGTGAAGAGTAAAACACTGTGAACTTAGTCTAAAGTTGAGTTATATGCTATTTCTTGGGTCAACCTTTGAATTGTCCAACTAACATGTTTTGACTTTTTTATCCATGCCAGCAATTTTTGAACAAAGAGAGCATAATTGAATAGTAAGCTCTCAAAGTACGTGAACTTCCTAATAACCGTCAGAATTAAATTAATGGTAATCAATGGTTGTTTGTAGAGCTTATAAGATGTTGAATGAAACATTACTTCCATGGTATTGAGAATGATGGAGAAACCATAGATTTTGGCATCTGTTGTAAACCTTTCAATGATTTGTAGTTTGTAACTATTAGTGCACAAGCATCAGCATACGCCAGTAATAGATATCAATGCACTGTTACATTTTTAATAATGTACACTAGGCCTGTAGCGTAGTTGACAATAGGGCATGAATGAGTCATAGGGCATATAACAGGAAAAAAATGGGAAAAAGTGATCATATTAAAATTGAATTCCATATTAAATTTGTGAGCGACATATTCGAGTCCAAAACAAGAACTTTAAACAGAGCCAGCACATAGGTATGAAAGGAGAACTGGCTAAGGTTGATTGGGTAAATACACTGAAAGGTATGGTGGTAAATCAGAAACATTTAAAGAAATGATTCAAAATTTTCAACAAAAATATATTCCATTAAAAAAGAAAAAGTCAGCAAGAAAAATCCATCCATCCATGGATTACAAAGGAGGTTAAGGATAGTATTAGATTAAAAAAGAGGCCGATGGTTTCGCAAAGAGCAATAGTAAGCCTGAGGACTGGGAGAGTTTTAGAGAATTGCAAAGACTGACCAAAAAGTTGACCAAAAGAGGAAAAAAGATAGAATGCGAGCAAGTTAGTCAGGAATTTAAATTGGATTGTAAGAGCTTTTATAAATATATAAAAAAGGAGAGTTGGTAAAGTATACAGTTGTCACTTAGAGGTAGAGACAAAAGAAATTATCATGGGAAATGAGGAAATGGAAGAGACATTGAACAAATATTTTGTGCCTGTCTTCACAGTAGAAGACTCAAATTATGCACCAGAAATAGAGGGTAACCAAGAGATTAATAAGATTGAGGAATTTAAAGTAATTAATATCAGCAGAGAAAAAATATTAAAAAACATAAGTGACTAAGAACAAATCCCAAGGAACAGATAGTCAACATCCTATGGTTCTAAAAGTGGTAGCTGCCGAGGTAATGGATGATTTTCCAAAATTCCCTTGATTATAAAACGTCACAGCAGCTTAGAAGTTCGCAAATGTAACACTACTATTCAAGTAAAGAAGGAGAGAGAAAACAGGGAACTACAGGCCAATTAGCCTGACATCAGTCATCAGGAAAACACTGGAATCTATTATTAAGGAAGTCTTAGTGATGCACTTAGAAAATCGTAGAGTGAAATCGTCTTAGATTTGTACCAAGTGCGGTAGCGATGTGAAAAACCTGCTGGCCGCAATGACGGATTTTCATGCTGTTTTGTCCCCTTCCTGGAGTGTCCCGGCTCATTAATAATGCATTTATGGGAAATATGCCGGATCGCTGGCGGGAGGACTGGATTTGCCTGCCACATCGTGACCTCAGCGCTTCCTCATTCAGGGCAGCATATTTAAAGCGCACCAGAGCGCAATCTACTTCATGTCTACAGACCAGGACTGTCCAGGCGACAATGACCCCAAAAACAAAGAAGACGGCAGCCCCCAAATTTAGTGATCCCTCTCTGGGGCACCTGGGAAGGCTGCCGTGATGTCCTCTAACCTCGCTATGGATGCAGGAGGTCCACCAGAATGACCACTCCGGCCTGGGAGATGGTGCCAGTGGTTGTCAGTGCCACCAGAGCACAGAGGAGGTCAGCAATCCAGTGCAGGAAGAGGATGAATGATCTCATCCGTTCCACCAGGGTAAGTCAACCACCTCATCACTCTCAGCTCACACACCTACAAACCCATCACATGTCCACAGGGATCTCACACCTCAAAGGACAACGTCACCAAACCTCACACACACCCTCTTATCTTCCTCAGGCTCATATCCTCTGGAGCTTGTGTCCTCATCCCGTCCATGTCTCTGCTCACCACACAAACATCCCATGTAGTGCATTGTGTCCTGCTCACGCTCTCTCCGTCTGTTTTCATGCAGGAGAAGCTGGCTCACAGCAGCAGGGAGAGGTCCTAGACTGGGTGGTGGAGTGGCCCACATTAGGCCTCTCACTCACTTTGAGGAGCGTGTCATCATGCTGGTGAGGACGTAGACCAAGCCTACAGCAACAGTGAGGTTGGCAGTGAACACCCACGTGAGGATCCTGCACCACATCATCTCTTTCTCAACACAACTGTGAGTACTCTCTCTCATTTTGACTCTGCTGTCATGCACTAATTACCTCTACTTTGGTTCATAGAGAGCTCTGCAAAGCCACCAACACCCTCATCCAGCCAGTCCCTCAGCTCCATCCAGGTCTGCACCTTCAGCAGAGAGGGCATTTCCTCCATTGAAGAGCTGGAAATAAGCAGCCTGGAAGACCCGTTACAGTGCTTACCCACACCCTCCACCAGCACAGAGACACACACCTTGGTAAGACCTAGATCTAGAGCAGGCTCGGGTTCACAATCTGGTGGCCACTGCATGGACATGTGTCTGCAGTGGGAGGAGGCAAGTTCAGCTGAGCTCTCTAGTACTTGGAGAACAGCTGGGGAAGAGGCATCTGTGAGGTCTAAGTCAGATGACAAGTCTCTGGATTTGGCCTTCCAATTCATTCTGGAGAGTCAGCAGAAGGCGGGGGAACATCACGCAGAGCTGTTGGAAGCCCTCGACAGAGTGGCACGCAAGTCGGAGGAGTGTGTCCGCCTGCTCTCTGATGAAGTGGTACCCACAAGTGTGTGTATGGAGGTCTCCATAGGAAGGATGGCAGATGCCATGGAGACCCTGGTCCAGTAGAACTTAGAGATGTGTGCAGACCTGCACTCCATCATAGTAGCCATGGGTGAGTTCCTGCAGCGGTAACGCGAGAGAGAAACGGGGACTTCGACGTCCCTACAGGTGCTCCTTCCCCACAAGGAGTCAGGCCGGGGCCCTCAGGCATCCAAAGGGAGGAGGAGAGGCAGCTGAACACCCCTGGGTCATCCACTCAGGAATCTCAGAGGCTGTCCGCTCCCTCCAAGTCTCCTTTGCCTGTGACCCCCTCAACCTCGTCCTCTGTCATCGCAGAGGGAGCAGCTGGTCCACAGGAGGTCAGCCAAGGCAAGCCAGGGCCCCCAAGATCTCGGCTCTCCAGAGGATGCACTCCAAAGTCATCAAAGGCAACAGGGCCAACCATTGCACAGGCTGTCTCCACCCCTGCTGTGGATGTCAGGGTAGCAACTAGAGGAAGTGGTAGGCCTAGAAAAGTTAAGAAATTTTAATGCACGGGTGAATACATTTTGTCACTTTATAATCTGAATATATATTCACTTTCACTGAATAATGTGTAATGTTTTCTTTCAGTTTCATTGACAGGCTTAGTGAGCCCTCCCATTGCACCCACCGCCCTCCCCACAAATAGCAGTTCACTTGCATGCAGCCGGACCACAAGTTATTTTGCAGGGAGAATTGTGTACGTGTGGCAGGGCCTCATGGAGTCTCGAGCAAGCACTCTCCCACAGACGTGGAGCCTTCATCCATCAGTCATTTCACTGTCTCATGCATTTTCATTGCTGCCTGCTGGGGTTCTCTTTCAGTTGTTCATCTGAGCTGATCTGCATCTCCGCCCATTCCCATGCAGCACCTGTGTCTGTCCAACACAAGGCTCACTCACTTTCAATTTTGACAATCATGGTCATAGTCAAGTTTCTCGTAAGTTCCCCGTTCTTTTCCCTTCCCCAGTCAGCCATGTCCTTTTCCCCATCACTGTGGACCCCCCTGGCGTCACCTTCCACCTCCACACTGTCACCTACCAACCTGAGCCCTTGTCATTGCAGGATGTCCAAGTGAATGTGCATGTTCCCTGCCTTCTTGAGAATCCCACCCCCATCCACATTGACCTCCCCGACCTCCTCCTTCCCACCCCCATGTCCAAGTCCCCATCAACCATACTCGCCATCCTTTCTACCGTTACTGACGCACCCTCACCCTCCCACCCGACCAGCTCCCTCTGCCCCTCTCACACTCACCAGTCCCTCCTACTGCACCCACCCTCAGTTTGCTCCCCAGGAGGCAGTCATTGACTCCACAGATCCCTCCCTTGCACGTTTACCTGGACATCGCCTCCCACAATCCCCCTACTCCATCCTCCACCCTTACTCCCTCCTCCCCCCTGATATCTTCTCCACTCCAAACTCCCTCCTCCCCCTGGATACCTTCCACTCTCTGAACTTCCCCCCTTACACCTTCTTCCCACTTTACATCTACCTCCCCACTTGCTGCATTCTCCCCTGTTACACACCCTCCTCCCCTGCATATTCCCTCCTCCAGGTGGAATATAACGCGGGAAAGTCTGAGGTTATTCATTTTGGTAGGAGGAATAGAAAAGCAAAATATATTTTAAAAGGCATGAAACTTGTCAATGGGATTTGGGCGTACTCTTACAAGGAACACAGAAAGTTAGCATGCTGGTACAGCAAGCAATTAGGAGGTCGAATGTCATGTTGTTTTTGTTAGGAGGGGATTAGTGTACAGGAATAGGAAAGCCTTGGCACAACTGCACAGGGCTTTGGTGAGACCACAGCTGGAATCCTGTGTGCAGTTTTGATCTCCACATCTAAAGAAGGTTATACTGCATTGGAGGCAGTACAGCAAAGCTTCAGTAGTTTAGTTCCTGGGATGAGAGTTTTGTCCTATGAGAGGTTCAGTATTTGGGCCTATACTCTCTCCAGTTTTGAAGAATAAGAGCTGATGCCATTGAAACATACAAGATTCTGAAAGGGCTTTACAGGGTAGAGGTCGTTTCCCCTGGCTGGGGAACCTAAGGCACCACCTCAGGATTAGGGGGTGATCAGTTAAGACTGAGATGAAGGGAAATTTCTTCACTCAGTGGGTTGTGAATCTTCAGAATTGTCTATTCCAGAGGGTTGTGGATGCTCCATTGTTGAGTATATTCAAGGCTGAGATACACATTTTTTGATCTCTCAAGGAAACAAGAGATACACCACATGAGCTGCAGCGGTTCAAGAAGGCAGCTTACCACTACCTTCTTAAGAGCAATTAGGGATGGGCAATAAATGCTGGCCTAGCCAGCAACGCCCACATCCCATGAATGAATTAAAAAAAATATGGGGAGAGGGTAGGACATGCAAAGCATTTTAGATTCAATGAACTATCTTTTGAAAGATAATTGCTGATATGTATAAATGCAATGTTGTTGCCATTATTAACTGTGTAGGCAAATAGCAACCAACTTGCACACAGGATTTTTGTTTCATGGGATGTGAGTGTCGCTGGCTAGGTCAACATTTGTTGCCCATCCCTAATTGCCCTTGAGAAGGTGGTGGTGAGCCACCTTCTTGAGCCACTGCAGTCCATGTGATATAGGTACACCCACAGTACTGTTAGGAAGAGAGTTCCAGGACTTTGATCCAGCGACAGTAAAAGAACAGCGATATATTTCCAAGTCAGGATGGTGTGCGACTTGCAGGGGAAGGTGCAGTGGTAGTGTTCCCATGTGTCAGCTGCCTTTGTCCTTCTATGTGGTAGAGGTCATGGGTTTGGAAGGTGCTGTTGAAGGAGGCTTCGTGAGGTGCTGCAGTGCATGTTGTAGATGCTACACACTGCTGCCACTGAGTGTCTGTGCTGGAGGTAGTAAATGTTTAATTTGGTGGATGGGGTGCCATTCAAGCAGGCTGCTTTGTCCTGAATTGCGTTAAGCTTCTTGAGTATAGCTGGAGCCGTACTCATTCAGGCAAGTGGAGAGTATTCCATCACACTCTTGATTTGTGCCTTGTGGATGGTGGACAGGCTTTGGGGAGTCAGGAGGTGAATTACTTGCCACAGGATTCCCAGCCTCTGACCTGGTCTTGTAGCCACATTTAGTCCAGTTCAGTTTTTGGTCAATGGTAAGCCCCAGGATGTTGATAGTGGGGATTCAGTGATGGTAATGCCATTGAATATCAAGGGGCGATGGTTATATTCTCTCTTGTTGGAGATGGTCATTGCCTGGCACATGTGTGGCCCGAATGTTACTTGCCACTTATCAGCCCAAGCCTGAATGTTGTCTAAGTCTTTCTGCATATGAACAGCAACTGCTTCACCTGAGGGGTCATGACTAATCAGCGAACATCCCCACTTCTGACCTTATGAAGGAGGAAAGTCATAGATGAAACAGCTGAAGATGGTTGGTCTAGGACACTACTCTGAGGACCTCCTGCAGAGATGCATTGGGACTGACTTAATTGGCCTCCAACAACTGCAACCATCTTCTTTTGCGTTAGGTATGATCTCCAAATATCAAAGGAGATGAACAGTCAGAAGATGGGCTAAAAATTCACATGGATACATTTTTGGGCTCAGATTTCACATTAGAGTGGGCAGTGAACACCTAAAAGAAGAGACTCAAAGGCAGACAGAAATTGGTCCTCAGGCCTCATCTTAATACTTAAGCTCTATGCTCCTTCACAGGCACTTCGACTGACGGGAGGCATCAATCTCAGGTGGCCTGTCTTGCTTGGCTGAAGCAAATAAAGTCCAGTTGTTCCTCCTGTGGAAGCTCTGGATGGGCAGCCCATGTTTCCTTCTGGTTTCCAGCCTTGGAGTTAAAATTCCACCTATTGTGTCAGGTTATGGGTGCAGCAGCTAACAAAGGGGCATGTGCAAACATTATGGGGAGGATTTTTCCCTAGTTGGGTGGGCTCAGCAGGGGTGGGCGGGGGTGGTCAGGGAGCCGACTGCTGCCCATGATTGGGGCCGGACTGTGATTTCACGCTGGTGGGCCAATGAAGGCCCGCCCAGTGTGAAACACGAGCGGCAGAGCTGAGTGCTGCCTGTGCAGGGGGGGGTGAGGGAGGAGGGCGAGTGCATGTGCGCGGGCGGGTGCAGGAAAAGCTCCCTGAGGCACAGAGCTGCCTCAGGGAGATGAACATTTTTCAGAATGAAAAATAAAGGTTTCTAAAATGGCATAAGACATGTCCCCGCTCACATGACCCTGTCACATGAGCGGGGACATGTTATTGATTAAATTTAAAAATGTCATTTTATTTTTATTTGCTGTTAGAAACCTCGTCTTGCCCGTGGATGAGGTTTCCTAAAAAATGCAAAGGCCAACCCAAGGTTGAATGGGCAGCAAAAGATTACTTTCAATTACCTTTTTAATGGCCTTAATAGATCTTTTAATTGTCGTCGGGTGCACTGCCGACTCTGGCATGTGCCCACCGACTGAAATCTCGCGCGTCATTTTACGCACGGTCTGGTCGGGGGCGCGCCCGCCTGATGAGATAAAAATTCAGCCCTATATGTTACTCAGTGTATACTGTACACACACTACTGTATTTAGTGTCAGCCAAGGTTCAGTTGGCCATGGGTTTAAGCCCCAGTCCAGAAACTTGACACATATAATGGCTGCACTGTCTGAGGTACCACCTTTTGAATGGGACATTAAATTGAGGCCATGTCCGCCTTTTCAGGTAGACATAAAAGATCCCGTGCCATTATTTGAAGAAGAGCAAGAGGGTTTTGCCTGGTGTCCTGGCCAATATTTATCCCTGAATCAACACCTAAAGCAGATTATCTGATCATTGTTACATTGCGGTGTGCAATTTCACTCATTTTTCATCAAAGGTTTATTTAAAGACAACTCCCATTGTGACCAGAGGTAGAATTAAGGTAAGTTTTACAATAAATTCAAGTAAAGCACAAAAATACAAAAAAATGATAGAAAAATACAAAAAAAAGAGAAAGGTACAAAAAATAAAAAAAATGGAAAAGAAAGTGTAAAAATTTCAGGCGAAAATTCACCAGCAACATCGTTTCTTACATTAAAACAGCGACTGCACTTCATTATCTGTAAAGCCCTTTGGGGCATCTTGACATTGTGAAAGGTGTTATGTATATGCAAGTTCCTTCTTTGCATGTGCAGGAGCTGACATACAGGTGCACAGAAACACTACAGTGCAAGGTGAAAACAATTGATACAGCGCACAGATCCTATATACAAAATGAAGCCACATTCTGAATTGTCCCAATTAATAATCATTCATCAGTACTCTTTCCTGAAACGCAATTACAAATTTTAATTTTTTTTATGTGTAGGTTTTGAAAAATTATTTTGATCAATATGTCAGATAAGGACTAAAGAGACCAGCAAATGTTATAAATCAAGGTGGGGGAAGAGTCAACATTCCAGTTTTGCCACGATACACAATCTAGACAAAGTGGAGTTAGTGTCAACAACAGACATCAATCAGTCAGAACATGCTAACTAAATCAATTTTAGTGGCTGTGGGCAGGCAGCAGACATGAAGCACATTGTGCTTAAACTAAAGCAATCATTTTAAGTAACAACTGTGGCAGACCAACTGTCACAGTGAGCTCAGTCAGACATTCATTATCGGTAGGTTACGGGCTGTTCTTCCTCATGGGGTTGTGTGTGACAACGGTGCATCACAAATGAGAAACTGGATCCCTGGAAGGTATGTACCAGATGCCAAGTCTCTCAAAACTGTTAAATCAAAATCCAAGCTTATCTCAGCCTTCAGCTTCCATTTAATATTTGCTTCAAGGTGGCAGAACAATATTAATAAAAAAAAAAGAGACTGCCTTGTAATTATTTGGTTCTGAGATTTGATCACTGTCAGAGAAAAATGAAGCTACTTAAAATGGATCTGATAACTGGCTGGTAGTGAGTTGAATAATTTTACAGCTGAAGCTGACAGCTTTTCATTGGTTCAGTGCACTAATGCATTGCCTGGTGTGGTACCAAAATTTAAGGATAACATTTTTGTCTTCACCGTCTGAACAATAAGGTTTGATTGGGTGGAGTGCATAGAAGAAATTCTGGCTAGGTGGATTGTATGCCAGCCTGCTTTTCTTTCCATTTCAATGAATAGCAAAAAATACTCCTTACTGTTCTGGAAAGCCACTGTGATTCTCACCCGCCAACTTTCCCGTTTCCTCTCTGCTAAGATGATGCTTAACACTCAATTGGTAACGATAAACAATCTATCCCGTGCATACTAGGAAACTCCCAGGTACAAGCTTTAGATTTGAGCACAGTTGGGCGGGAAAATTAGTCAGGGATCAGATCCCTGATGGCTGCCTGGTGACCTTGGCTGCAAAGTGTCAGCATGAGGACCTCAGGTGACACAGGCTCGGTTGTAAACACCTTTCCACAGTAGCCTATAGGCATACAGTAGCAGATTTTAACTCGCAGCTGGTGGGAAACTACCCCAGTGAGCTGATGTGCCGCCCAGCAGTGGCAGCATGAGGACATGGTGATTTTAACTGCTGGGCCTCATTTAAATCCCGCCGGTGCACATTACTGCCTAAAAGTGGGCACAGAGTGGCAGTCAGGTGGTGAAAAGCAAGGGTGGCCCACCTTGTTTCGAGGTAGGTGACAGGGTAGGTGTTTCAGAGGGTCTCACTGTGGGCCGTGTCCCGCTGGCTAGATGCCTGTTTTCAGCATGGGAAGAAAGATTTATCCCAATGAATTTGACTTCATTCATAACAAGGTGCTGGAAAGGCAAAAATAATCGAAAACTTACACTTTCAGGATCATATGGGTGCTAATTAGGATGGGGTTAAAACTTATGAAGTGCTGATAGAATCATTGAATCATATGCATAGAAGGAAACCATGTGGCCCATCATGCATGTGTTGGCTCTATGGGTTACCAAATTTGTTCAACTTCCTTGCGCTTTCTCCATCACCCATACATCCAAGTCCTTTCATGAGCTATTATTGAATCTGCTTCCATTGGCCTGTCAGGCAGTGTATTCCACATTACAACAATTGTCATTATGAAGGAGCCAATAAGTACAGTGAGGCTGGCTGAACGAGGAACAGGCTATTGTGGGACTGTTATCAAGACTGCAACAAAATAAATCTATGCTTACATCACAAACTGGGAAAATAATGGCGTTCATCATTAGGAACAAGTTGAGAACGACACAAGTGCATATAACCTAGTAAAAGGCTAACAACAAACACAATTTCAGATGGGTAGGATCCTGCCTGACCAATCTCACTGACTGTATTCAGGGGTCGACAGAGAGGATGCTGTGAGTTCTAATAAAGAGTGATTTGGCCTGAGGATTCTGAGTGGAGTCTCCACTGAATCAGCTGGAGATGATGTTTGATGAAAACTATGCAAGGATTAGAGAGTATTTTATGAGAGCTCATTACATCCTTGGTCCAAACATGGTCAAAAGAGCTGAACCCAAGAGTGACTATCCATGACATCAAAGCAGCATATAATCCATGTGGCATCAAGGAGACAGCCCGAGGACATCGCTGCAGGTGTTCCTCAGGGTAGTGTCCTCGGCCCAACCATCTTCAGCTGCTTCATCAATGACCTTCCTCCATTATAAAGTCAGAAGTAAAAAGATAAATTGCAACTCCTCAGATACAGAAACAGTCCATGTCCATATGCACCAAGACCTCGACAGATAAGTGGCAAGTAATGTTCGTGCCACACAAGTGCCAGGCAATGCTCACCTCCAACAAAAGAGAATCTAACCATCTCCCCTTGACATTCAATGGCATTACCAATGCTGAATCCCCTACTATCAACATCCTGGAGGGTTACCATTGACCAGAAACTAAACTGGACCAGTCATATAAATACTGTGGCTACAAGAGCAGGTCAGAGACTGGGAATTCTGCAGACTAACTCAACTCCTGATTCCCCAAAGCCTGTCCACCATCTACAAGGCACAAGTCAGGAGTGTGATGGAATACTCTCCACTTTCCTGGATGAGTGCAACTCTAACAATGCTCAAGAAGCTCGACACCACCCAGGACGAAGCAGCCCGCTTGATTGGCACCGCTTCCACCATCTTAAAAATTCACTCCATCCACCGTCAACACACAGTAGCAGCAGTGTGTACCATCTACAAGATGCACTGCAGCAAATAACCAAGGCTTCTTGGACAGCACCTTCCAAACCCACCACCTCTACCACTTCGGAGGACAAGGGCAACAAATGCCTGGATAACACCACCACCTGCAAGTTCCCCTCTAAGCCACACACCATCCTGAGATGGAAATATATTGCCATTCCTCCATTGTCGCTGGGTCAAAATCCTGGAACTCCCCACCTAACAGCACTGTGGGTGCACCTACACCAGATAGACTGCAGAGGTTCAAGAAGGCAGCTCACCACCATCTTCAAGGGCAATTAGGCATGGCAATAAATGCTGACCTAGCCAGCAATGCTCACATCCCTTGAAAGAATAAATCAAAACTTGAAGGCAGGCAAAAATGTATAAGATGAAATTTACAACCCGGTGTTACAGCTTGAGGGATGAAGTATTTAATAAATGGCGTTAACCAGCTAAAAGTAGGTCTGGAAGTCATAGCTGACTCAACATTTACTGACAGTCAAATTTGTCTGTACCAGTGGTGCGAAATGCACGTAAAACAAATCAGCAGCCTGCTATGGATTTTCTTTGTGGATTTACATTGACTGTAAAACCAGCTGCCATTGCAGTGTGAGCATGAACAATATCACCCCCACAATGACCAATCATTGTGAAACCAGAAACAACAATAAAGAGAATGCTGGGCTATTGGGAACATTTTTCTCAAACAGCAATACGACTGAGATGCACAGATCAGAGATTTGAGTACATGCTGCATATGATTTTCCAACCAGTGGCCAGTAAATCATAGGCAGAGCACCACAAATTCCAAATATATTGCTGGTAGATGAGGTTCATCAGCAACACTGTGGAGTCTTAAAATCACTTATATATTGCAAAACCAATAGGGTACATATTAAAGGTTATCATACTAAAAGTGACGAGTATCTGGTCAGACTATACTTTATCTATTGTGCTCACTTCTGGTCACTGAGGCACAAGGAAAACATCCAAGCCATGGAAAGCTGGAAGAGAGGACCATGAGGTTAGTCCCTATTGTCAAGATTCCACTTCAAAGGGATTTGGAGAGACTAAGCAAGTGGGCAAAAATTTGGCACATGGAATGCAATGTGGAAAAATGTGAGGTTAGCTACTTTGGTAGGAAAAACAGAATTACACAGTTTTTCTTAAATGGTGAAAGGCTGGTAAGTGTTGAACTTCAAAGGCACTTGGGTGTCATTATCCACGATTGGCTGAAAGCTAACATGCAGGTACAGCAAGCGATTAAGAAGGTGAATGGTATGTTGGCCTTTATTAAAGAGAATTTGAATATAGGAGTTAAGATATCATATTAATTGTATAGAGCCTTCGTGAGACCGTACCTGGATTATTGTGTGCAGTTTTGGTCCCCTTACCTAAGGAAAGATATACTTGCCATAGTGGGAGTGCAACAAAGGTTCACTAAATTAATTCCTGGGATAGAGGGATTGTCCTACGAGGAAAGATTAATTAGACTTGATGCAGAAATTTTCACTCGGTGTACGGGCGTATGCCCAACGCACTCGAGCGTGAAATGACACGCGTTGACGTTGGCTGATCGTGCTGATGTCAACGCGCAGTCGTGCTATAGTTTGGGTGGCGGGCACGCGCGCAGGAGTCAACAGCGCACCCGCCGACAATTAAAAGGCCCCTTAAGGCCATTAAGTAATCAATTAAGTTAAATTTTTCACTGCCCATCCAACCTGCAATTTTTTGGAAACCTCATCCACGGGCGGGATTAGGTTTCCAAAAGCAAATAAAAATAAAATAAAAGTTTTAAAATTTAATTAATAACATGTCGCTGCCCATGGGACAGAGTTTTATTAGATTTTTATTTTCTTTTTTTAAAAACGCTTCATCCCCCTGAGGCAGCTCTGTTTGTGCCTCAGGGAGATTATGAAGCGCTCACTCACTCGTGCGCACGTGAGAAGTTCACGCTCGCTTGGCTCGCAACTCCCTCCGTGCCCGCACAGGCAGCGCTGAGCACTGCCACTCGCGTTTCACGCTGGGCGGTCCTTAATTGGCCCGCCAGCGTGAAATCACGGTCCGGTCCCGATCACGGGCGGTGGTTGGCTTCCCAACCTCCCCCGCTGAGCCCGCTCACCAAGGGCACAATTCTTCCCTTGGCCTTTATTCTCTAGAATGTCGACAAATGAGAGGTGATCGAATTGAAACTTACAAAATTCTTACAGAGTTAGACAGGGTATTAGTAGATAGGATGTTTCTCCTGGCTGGTGAGTCTAGAACCAGGGGGCACAGTCTCAGAATAAGGGGCAGACCATTTAAGACTGAGATGAGGAGGAATTTCTTCACTCAGAGTGTGGTAAATCTTTGGGATTCTCTACCCTACAGGCTCAGTCATTGAGTATCTTCAAGACTGAGGTCGATAGATTTCTACATATTAAAAATATCAAGGGATATGGGGATAGTGCAGTAAAATGGTGTTGAAGTGAAAGGTCAACCATGATTTTGTTTAATGGTGAAGTGGGCTTGAAGGGCTGAATGGCCTACTCCTGCTCCTATTTCTTATGTTCTTATGTCAAAGGACTAATATATGGTTAAGAAAATTTAGAAAAACTGATTCCACAATTCTTCAAAGGTGAACGTGAGGGGATCTTAGAGGAGTATGAGATGCTGTGTTGAATAGAGCAAGTTAATTCAGAGCAATATTTTAAGTTAAATCATAACTGAAGGACAATGGGTCATTGTTATAAACAAGTAAAAGAGAAGTTCAGGACTGATGATAGGACTTCTTTCTACAAACAAAGAGTGACTCATCACTGAATCTTCCAGGTAGGTTATTGACGCATAAACTCTGGAATTATTCAAGCAGTAGTTAGATGCTGTGATAGTGAGATCATAGGTTTATTTGGAAGGATGACCTTCCTTGAAATGATGCAAATGACCACTTTAATTTGTATAAAAACAAAAAACTACTGCGGATGCTGGAAATCCAAAACAAAAACAGAATTACCTGGAAAAACTCAGCAGGTCTGGCAGCATCGGCGGAGAAGAAAAGAGTTGACATTTCGAGTCCTCATCTGTTGAAGGGTCATGAGGACTCGAAACGTCAACTCTTTTCTTCTCCGCCGATACTTTCATTTGTATTCATTTTCATGATGTATGAAAACTTAGCCTGCTTGTTACTGATGAAAATGTTATGTATTTATGGGCAAGAAACCAGCATGTTGGTTGCTCCTCTTCAAAGGAAGTTCTGCTAAAATAGGGATAATGTCCATAGATTACAGATATCCAAAAGATGTTGATTTATATCTGTAGTGTGTAAGGTAACCAGGTTGGCTGTTTCCACTTCTGACCCCCATGTCACTGATTCCACCTTGCAGCCCAGTACACATTACAGGCTGCTGTCTTTTATTATTGCTCTGGTAAGAGAGAAATTCAGGTAAGAAAAAGAAAAAAAGAAAGACTTGCATTTACTTTCAAAACCAGCGGACATCTCAAAGCTTTACAGCCAATGATGTACTTTTAGAAGTGTAGTCACTGTTGTAATGTAGGAAACGAGGCAGCCAATATGTGTACAGCAAACTCCCAAGAACAGAAATGTGATAGTGACTAGATAATCTGTTTTTTGTGATTTTGATTGAAGATACAAATTAGCCAGGACACCAGGGATATATCCCCTCCTCTTCTTTGAGATAGGGCCATGGGAACTTTTACATTGATCTGAGCAGGCAGGCAAGCTTCAGTTTAAAATCTCATCCAAAAGACAGCACCTCTGACAATGCAGTGCTCCCTCAGCACTACACCAGAGTGGCAGCATTTTGTTTTCAATTTTTGCACTCAAGTCCTAGACAGGGACTTGAACCCAGAACCTTAGAGGCAAGAATACTACCAACTGAGCAACAGCTGACACTCAGAGAATGGAGACGTGAGACTATTCCAGTCTGATTTACGCTTTAAAATGGCTTATTACCTATGACGATAATCAGCTGGTTTCAATGCAAAGGAGAAATAGCCATGCTTTTTTTGCTCCCCTCTCATGCTTTCTTGCTAGAATAACAGACCAAAACCCGTCATTTTATTGAAGACAAGCTGAATGGCTGAGAGACAAAACTCTCAGTCATATTAAGCAATAGTACCATATGAAATGTACATATTGAGTGGAATTTAATCCAGATGATGGGAGTCTTTCCCATTGGCTGGAGAGCCAGCGAGAGTCCCATATCAACTCCTTTTGGGGAAGGCCCACCACGTTAAGTGCCCTTAAGTGCCAATCAGGCATTTAAGTGACCATCAGTGGGCCTTTCCTGGGATCAAGGACCCGGGGATGGAAATCCTGCCCTTGAGAGCTACTAGTCAATCAGGATCTAGCAGCTATCCACTGCAGGCAGTGCCAGCAGGAGGGGTGGCAGAGGCCCAGGATCAGTGAGGGGCCCAGGCCACAGGCCACAGATGACTGAGGCCAGTTTGGAGGTCATGGGGGAGCAGTGGCGGATCGGCAGCAAGGTCAGGGGATGAGTTTCAGCATGTCCCGTCCCACTTCCCAATGCCAAGTCCCCTAATCAGGCACTGGGTACCTGGTAATGAGGGACATCCCTGGGATCCTGCAAGCAAAGCGGACAGGGTTTTGCTTTAAAGGCTTCCCGCGTGCTGACTCTCCCACCTGCTGCCGGTTGAAAACCAGTGCTGATGGGATGAGGTCCTTAAGTGGATATTAATTGCCCCCTTAAAGGCCTCAATTGGCAGTGGGGCAGGAAGGCCATCCTCTTAAAATTTACAAGGTTATCTGTTTCCACAACCTTTTTGAGCAAGCAATTCACAGGTTCACTACTCTCTGTGTGAAAAAGTTTAATCTTAATGATGCGTTCGCCTTTTCCAGTCTAAATTTGGATTTATGTTCCCTTGTCCTAGATCTTGTTTCAATATTTTATTTTAATATCTTATTTTAATATTTAATGTTAATTTAATTTATCTACCATCAAAGATTTCAAACACCTCAATGAGGTAAATTCTTAGCTACCTTTTTAGTACTCATGGGCCAGGATATTTCAGATGGCGGGGTTTCCCTTCCCACCATCCAAAGAGTTGGACTCTACCTGCCCCGCAACCATTTCACGCTCCCTGATTCGGGAGGAAGTCCTGCCTTAGGGAGCTGCCGGCCACTCTAATTGGCTGGTAACTCTCTAGTCCCTGCAGTGACAGGAGCTTCAATGGACAGAAGAGGAAGTGCATGAAGGTGACAGAGCCCAAGTCCCGGGACTGGACAGAAAGGTGACTTTTCAGGGTCCCAAGGGCGGGGAGGGTAGGGAAGGCCTGGGGAGGTGGAAAGTGGGTGATTGGGGGGTGTCTGGGGAGAGGTCAGGGGGCGTTAGGGAGGTCCATGGCCAACGGACCTTCCGGTAGGGGGAGGTCGGGAGGGTGGGGGAGGTGGGGGGGTGCGGAATGCCTGAAGTTACAAGGGGGCTTCTGAACTTCTGATGGAGGCCCCCCCACCCCAACCAGAACTTCTCACCTGAGGCCTAAGCCCAATAATTTTGGGGCTTTCTCTGTGCCTAGGAAATCCTCCTGCCAGTCTAAAAATTGAGGCTGGGCAGAAAACGGTCCTTAAGTGGCCAACAATTAAAGTAAGGTGGGTGGCCTTTCCAAGGCCTCGCCTGCCCCGGCATAAAATTGCTGCGAGGTCAGGGCGGACGGGAACCTAGTGGGAAGCCTGTTCCTTCTATTTCACGCTCTCCCCACCTAAAAACCTGCCGGCGGGGGAGCGTGAAATTCAGGCCACAGCCTTTCCTCACCAATCCCCATTTACTTACCTTTCTTCACATTCTCTGCAAAATTACAAAATTACACTTGTTCTTGAATCTCATTCAAAAAGGCTGATTTACACACTGAAGTCCTTGGTCTCTTTCTTTGTTTTTAGGTGCAAGCTGCAGTATTAGGCCTTTTAGAGAGCACTGTGTCATTTCATACACTATGACATAATATGAATGAACCAGATTTTGCAGTAGTAATGACAGTGAAACTGTCAGCATTCTCCATCATTGCTTCTCTGAAACTGATTGTAATTTCTGGAGTCTGCACATGTGCAGTTAAACGTGAATATCCAGAAGTTATTGTCAGTGATCCTACACTTCTCCTTAGCGTGCACTGTTGAGATTCTACCAATATGCAATAATTTAGAAATCACTGAACGGATGAGAACTGCCATTCTTATGTTCTTAGTCTCGATTTAAAAATCCTTAAAAAAGTTATACCTTGTTGAATGAAGTGTAACTGGGTTTTTAATGGTGTACTAAGTTCATAACTACTGGTAAACAGCTCACTGGCCTTGAAAGAGTAATTTTATATTTGTTGAATGTCAAATTTCTCCATTATGATAAGAAGCTCCATCTAGTTTTAAAATAATGGGCAAAATTTTCCCCCCGTTGGGTAGGAAGTGCTGGAGCAGGCGTGGGTGGGCGGCCCTCCAATCACCCCCCACCAGATTGGAGGCATGCCGCCATTTTTCGTGGGCTGGCCAATTAAGGAAGGAGCGCTCCAGTCTTCCTGAGACTAAGTGCTGCCTCAGGGAGATCGGTTCCCAAAAGGAAAAAGTTTTTGTTTCAAAAATTTCATTTACCACCCGTGTCCCCTCATCTGACGATGTCACATGAGTTGGGACATGGACATAACTTTAAGTAAAAGTGAATGTTAATTTTTTAATTCAGTCATGAAACCTCATCCCGCCCGTGGATGAGGTTTCATGCTTTTTCAGGTGGCCTCCAGCACTCTCGACCTGCCCGCCAACCTTAAGGTTGAACGGACAGGTCCACTAATTGCTTTAATTGATTTTTGAATGGCCTCAATAGGCTGTTGATAGGTCGGCGGGCGCACAGCTGACTCGACTGCGCCCCCGCCGACCTGAAAATGCAAATGATGTGGGATGACGTTGGTAATTCCGCCCGACGTCATTCCGCGTCATTTTACACGTCGGTCAGTGGGCCCCGCCCCCGCTCGCCAACGGGAAAATTCTTGCCAATATTTCTTTCAAAGTTTGTTTATAATATTTTAGCTACTACCTTGATCCCATGTGTATGTCCCAGTCATTTGTTTTGTCATCTGCAAAATTTAAAATTAACAGTGAAGGACTCAGTGATTTTTGCTTTGTGGTTTGCTGTCTGTGAGGATACTTCATTGTGATTAGCTACTTGCCCTGCTTGATGACATCGTTGTTGTTGGGTGCCTGGAAATCTCCTTGACTTGGCGCCAGAGTCAAACTGATGCCAGGAAAGGGGAAATCCACACCACAGAGTGTGCTGGATCTTTGTGGGCAGCTCTTTTTGAGGTCAGCAGTAAGTGCCATGGCTTCACTGATGACTACTATGTTGGAAACTCAAAGGCCAATATTACTGTTGTTCAGCAAATCCATCAATAGGGAACAGCACTGACAAGGATGGTACTCATTCAATCAGACAGATTTTGCAGTAGAAATAACAGGGAGCCTATCTACATTCTATTATTAAAGTATAAATCAGACCCCTGGTGACTGCACATGCACAGTTAAACATGGAATTCACAAAGTTTTTTATTCATTTGCAGGATGTGGGCATCGCTGTCAGTGATGCCTTGCTCCTCCAGAGGCTATGCTATATGGGTACCTTGCTGACAGATTTGGTATTGAAACCCAGTGAACCGTGTGAAGTTGCTGTATTTGACTGATATATACCCAGTTAGACTCGTCAGAAAAAGTAAGAGCTTGCCCATCCCAGTGCAAGAATGTTTTTACATAGGATATATAGCACAGGAACAGGCCATTTGGTCCAACCAGTCCATGCTGGTGTTTATGCTCCACTTGAGCCTCCTCCATCTTTCCTCATCAAAATCTATCAGCACAACCCTCTCCATTTTCCTTCATATGCTTGCCTAGCTTCTCCTTAATTGCATTTAAAATATTCCTCAAGCACTCCCTCTAGGAGTCATAGTGTCATAGACTTATACAGCAGAGAAACAGGCCCTTCAGCCCATCGTGTCCGTGCCAGCCATCAAGCACCTATCTATTCTAACCCCATTTTCCAGCGCTTGGCCCGTAGCCCTGTATGCGTTGGAATTTCAAGTGCTCATCTAAATACTTCTTAAATGTTGTGAGGGTTCCTGCCTCTACCACCCCCACAGGCAGTGTGTTCCAGATTCCCACCACCCTTTGGATGCAAAAATTTTTTCCTCAAATCCCCTCTAAACTTCCTGCCCTTTACCTTAAATCTATGCTCCCTGGTTATTGACACCTCTGCTAAGTAGAAAAGTTTCTTCCTATCTACCCTATCTATGCTCCTCATAATTTTGTATACCTCTATCAGGTTCCCCCCCTCAACCTTCTTTGCCCTAAGGAAAACAACCCTAGCCTATCTAGTATCTCTTCATAGCTGAAACGCTCCTGCTCAGGCAACATCCTGAATCTCCTCTGCACCCTCTCCAGTGTAATCACACCCTTCCTATAGTGTGGCGACCAGAACAGCATGCAGTACTCCAACATAACCTCCCTGCCCTATATTCATGCCTCGGCTAATAAAGGCAAGTATCCCATATGCCTTATTAATCACCTTATCTATCTCCGCTGCTGCCTTCAGGGATCTATGGACATGTACACTAAGGCCCCTTTAATCCTCTGTATTTCCTAGGGTGCTACCATTTTTTAATTAATTCATGGGATGTGGGCTTCACTGGCTGACCAACATTTATTGTCCATCACTAGTTGCCCTTGAAAAGGTGGTGGTGAGCTGCCTTCTTGAGCCGCTGCATTCCATGTGGTGCTGTTAGGAAGGGAGTTCCAGGATTTTGACCCAGCGACAGTGAAGGAACAGTGATATATGTCCAAATCAGGATGGCAAGTGACTTGGAGGGGAACTTTCCAGGTGGTGATGTTCCCATCTGTCTGCTGCCCTTGTCCTTCTAGATGGTAGTGGTTGTGGGTTTGTAGGGTGCTGTCGAAGGAGCCTTGGTGAATTCCTGAAGTACATCTTGTAGATGGTACACACTGCTGCTACTGTGCATCGGTGGTGGAGAGAGTGAATGTTTGTGAATATGGTGCCAATCAAGCGGGCTGCTTTGTCCTGAATGGTGTCAAGCTTCTTGAGTGTTGTAGGAGCTGCACTCATCCAGACAAGTGAGGAGTATTCCATCACGCTCCTGACTTGTGCCTTGTAGATGGTGGACAGGCTTTGGGGAGTTAGGAGGTGAGTTACTCATCGCACTACTCCTAGCCTCCGACCTGCTCTTGTAGCCACAGTATTTATATAGCTAGTCCAGTTCAGTTTCAATAGTAACCCCCAGGATGTTGATAGTGGGGGATTTAGTGATGGTAGTGCCATTGGACATCAAGGGGCAATGGTTACATTCTCTCTTGTTGGAGATGGTCATTGCCTGACACTTGTGTGGTGCAAATGTTACTTGCCACTTGTCAGCCCAAGCCTGGATATTGTCCAGGTCTTGCTGCATTTGGACATGGACTGCTTCAGCATCTGAGGAGTTGTGAATGTTGCTGCAATCATCAATTGTGCAATCATCAGCGAACATCCCCACTTCTGACCTCATGATGGGAGGAAGGTCATTGATGAAGCAGCCGAAGATGGTTGGGCTGAGGACGCTACCTTGAGGAACTCCTGCAGTGATGTCCTGGAGCTGAGATGAGTGACCTCCAACAACCATAACCATCTGTCTTGGTGCTAGGTATGACTCCAAACAGTGGAGAGTTTCCCCCCTGATTCCCATTGACTCCAGTTTTGCTCGGGCTCCTTGATGCTGCACTTTGTCAAATGCTGCCTTGATATAAAGGCCAGTCACTCTCACCTCACCTCTAGAGTTCAGCTCTTTTGTCCATGTTTGACTAAGGCTACAATGAGGTCAGGAGCTGAGTGGCCCTGGAGGAACCCAAACTGGGTGTCAGTGAGCAGGTTATTGCTATGCAAGTGCCATTTGATAGCTTTGTTGATGACCCCTTCCATTACTTTACTAATGAACGAGAGTAGACTGATGGGGTGGTAATTGGCTGAGTTGGATTTGTCCTGCTTTTTGTGTACCGGACGTACCTGGGCAATTTCCCACATAGCCGGTAAATGCCAATGTTGTAGCTGTACTGGAACAGCTTGGCTAGGGGCGCGGCAAGTTCTGTAACACAAGTCTTCAGTACTATTGCCGGAATATTGTCAGGGCCCATAGCCTTTGCAGTATCCAATGCCTTCAGCCATTTCTTGATATCACATGGAGTGAATCGAATTGGCTGAAGACTGGCATCTGTGATGCTGGGGGCCTCTGGAGGAGGCCGAGATGGATCATCCACTCGACACTTCTGGCTGAAGATTGTAGCAAATGCTTCAGCCTTGTCTTTTGCACTAATGTGCTGGGCTCCTCCATCATTGAGGATGGGTATATTTCTGGAGCCTCCTCCTTCAGTGAGTTGTTTAATTGTCCACCACCATTCATGACTGGATGTGGCAGGAATGTAGAGCTTAGACCTGATCTGTTGGTTGTGGGATCTCTTAGCCCTGTCTATCACTTGCTGCTTATGCTGTTTGGCACACAAGTAGTCCTGTGTTGTAGCTTCACCAGGTTGACACCTCATTTTTAGGTACGCCTGGTGCTGTTCCTGCCATGCCCTCCTGCACTCTTCATTGAACCAGGGTTGATCTCCTGGCTTGATGGTAATGGTAGAATGGGGGATATGCTGGACTATGAGTTTACAGATTGTGTTCGAGTACAATTCTGCTGCTGCTGATGGCCCACAGCACCTCATGGTTGCCCAGCCTTGAGTTGCGAGATCTGTTCGAAATCTATCCCATTTAGCACAGTGGTAGTGCCACACAACACGATGGAGGATATCCTCAATGTGAAGCCGGGACTTTGCCTCCACAACGACTGTGCAGTGGCCACACCTACTGATACTGTTATGGACAGATGCATCTGCAGCAGGCAGGTTGGTGAGGATGAGGTCAAGTATGTTTTTCCCTCTGAAATAGAAATAGAAAATGCTGGAAAAACTCTGACAGCATCTCTGTGGAGAGAGAAAAACAAAGTTAATGTTTCAAGTCCGTATGACCCTTCTTCAGAGCCATACGGGCAAGCAACAGCAGGTTATATGATGCTGGACCTACTGAGTTTTTCCAGCATTTTTTGTTTTTGTTTCAGATTTCCAGCATCTGCAGTATTTTGCTTTTATGTTTTTCCCTCTTGTCGGTTCCTTCACCACCTGCCGCAGACTCAGTTTAGCAGCTATGACCTTTAGGATTCTGCCAGCTCGGTCAGTAGTGGTGCTACCGAGCCACTTTTGGTGATGGACATTGAAGTCCCCCACCCAGAGTACATTCTACGCCCTTGCCACTCTCAGTGCTTCCTCCAAGTGGTGTTCAACATGGAGGAGCACTGATTCATCAGCTGAGGGAGGACAGTGCGCTGTAATCAGCTGGAGGTTTCCTTGCCCATGTTTGACCTGATGCCATGAGACTTAATGGGATCCAGAGTCAAAATTTTGAGAACTCCCAGGGCGACTCCCTCCCAATTGTTTACCACTGTACCACCACCTCTGCTGGGCCTGACTTGCCGGTGGGACAGGACATACCCAGGGATGGTGATGATGGTGTCTGGGCATTATCTGTAAGGTATGATTCCGTGAGGATGACTATGTCCGGCTGTTGCTTGACTAGTCTGTGAGACAGCTCTCCCAGTTTTGGCACTAGCCCCCAGATGTTATTAAGGAGGACTTTGCAGGGTCGACGGGGCTGAGGTTGCTGTTGTCATTTCCTAGGTTGATGCCAAGTGATCCTTTTTTGTGGCTTTGTAGTGATGTGTTACAACTGAGTGGCTTGCTAGGCCATTTCAGAGGGCATATTTAGAGTCAACCACATTACTGTGGGTCTAGAGTCACGTGTAGGCCAGACCAGACCAGGAAAAGACGACAGATTTACTTTCCTAAAGGGCATTAGTGAACCAGATGGCTTTTCACAACAATCGACAATGGTTTCATATTCATCATCAGACTTTTAATTCCCGATTTTTATTGAATTCAAATTCTATCATCTGCCGTGGCGGGATTCGAACCCAGGTCTGGATCACTGGTCCAGCGACAATACCACTACACCATCGCCCTCAATTCACTGTGTATTCCCTTGCCGTGTTAGTCCTCCCAAAACGCATCACTTCACACCTCTCAGGATTAAATTCCATTTGCCACTGCTCTGCCCATCTTACCAGCCCATCTATATCGTCCTGTAGTCTAAGGCTTTCCTCCTCACTATTTATGACACCACCAATTTTCATGTTATCGCGAACTTACTGATCATTCCTCCTATATTCATGTCTAAATCATTAATGTACGCTACAAACAGCAAAGGTCCCAGCACTGATCCCTGCAGTACGCCACTCATCACAGACATCCAATTGCAAAAACAACATTCGACCATTACCCTTTGCCTCCTGCCATTAAGCCAAATTTGGATCCAATTTTCCAAATTGCCCTGGATCCCATGGGCTCTTACCTTCTTAACCATTCTCCCATGCGGGACATTGTCAAAAGCCTTACTGTAGTCCATGTAGACTACATCAACTGCACTACTCTCATCTACACAACTAGTCACCTCCTCAAAAAATTCAATCAAATTGTTAGACGTGATCTCCCCCTAACAAAGCCATGCTGACTATCCCTGATTAATCTCTGACTCTCCAAGTGGAGATTAATCCTGACCCTCAGAATTTTTTTCCAATAGTTTCCCTACCACTGATGTTAGACTCACTGGCCTGTAATTATCTGGATTATCCCTACTACCCTTCTTGAACAATGGTACCACATTCGCTGTCCTCCAGTCCTCTGGCACCTCTCCTATGGCCAGAGAGGATTTGAAAATTAGTGTCAGAGCCCCTGCAATCTTCTCCCTTGCCTCACATAGCAGCCTGGGATACATTTCATCTAGGCCTGGGTATTTATCCACTTTTAGGCCCACTAAAACCAGTAATACCTCCTCCCTTTCAATGATAATTTGTTCAAGTATATCACAGTCCCCCTCCCTGATTTCTATACCTACATCGTCCTTCTCCATAGTGAACACAGAAGAAAAGTAATCATTCAAAACCTCACCTACGTCCTCCGGCTCCTCTTTGGTCCCTAATGGGCCCTACTCTTTCCCTGGTTATCCTCTTACCCTTAATATATTTATAAAATGCCTTGGGATTTTCCTTTATCTTGCCTGCCAGTGTTTTTTCATGCCCCCTCTTCGCTCTCCTAATTACTTTTTTAAGTACCGCCCTACACTTTTTGTACTTCTCTTGGACTTCCGCTGTTTTCAGCCCTCCGTATTTGCCATAAGCCTCATTTTTTTTCCTTATCCAATCCTCTATATCCCTTAACATCGAGGATTCCCTGGACTCATTGGTCCTACCCTTCACCTTTATGGGAACATGTTGGCCCTGAACTTACACTATTTCCTTTTTGAATGACTCTCACTGGTCTGATGTAGACTTTCCTACAAGTAGCTGCTCCCAATCCACTTTGGCCGGAACCTGTCTTATCATATTGAAAGCGGCCTTCCCCCAATTCAGGACCTTTATTTACAGTCCATCTTTGTCCTTTTCCAGAACTACCTTAAGTCTTACAGAGTTATGTTCACTATCCCCGAAATGCGTCCCCACTGACACTTCTACCTTCATTCCCTAAGATTAGGTCCAGTACCGCCCCTTGTCTTATAGGACTTTCTACGTGCTGGCTCAAAAAGATCTCCTGGATACACTTTAAGAATTCCACCCCTTCTAAGCCTTTCACACTAAGACTATCCCAGTTAATATTGGGGAGGTTGAAATCCCCTACTATTATTACCCTATTATTTTTACACTTCTCTGCAATTTGCCTACATATCTGGTCCTCTATCTCCACTGACTGTTTGGAGGCCTATAGTTCACCTCCAGCAAAGTGATTGCCCCCTTTTTGTTTTAAAGTTCTACCCATATGGCCTCATTTGATGGTATCTTCCAAGATACCATCCCTCCTTATTGCAGTAATTGACTCCTTGATCAATAGTACAATGCCACTTCCTCTTTTACAACCCTACCGCCCCCCGTCACGCCTAAAGATTCTATACCCTGGAACATTGAGCTGCCAGTCCTGCCCTTCCCTCAACCATGTCTCTGTGATAGCAACAATATCATATTCCCATGTGTTAATTAATACCCTCAATTCATCTGCCTTACTTATAAGACTCCTTGCGTTAAAATAGATGCAACCCAATCTTGCATTATTCCCTTGTGTCTTAACAGGTCTATATTTGCTCTGCCTTCCAGACTGTCTTAGTTTTTCTTCTACATTTGGCTGTGCATCACCCCCTACTGTACCTCCACTCTGTATCCCAGACCCCTGCCAAATTAGTTTAAACCACCCCCCAACAGCACCAGCCAGCCAGCCTTCCCGCAAGGTTCTGGTTCAGGTGCAACCTGTCCGATTTGTACAGGCCCCTCCTTCGCCAGAAACAGACCCAGTGATCCAGGAAACTAAAGCCCTCCCTCCTGCACCATCTTTTCAGCCACACATTCACCCTCTCTGTCTTCCTATTCCTATACTCACTAGCACATGGCACAGGGAGTAATCCAGAGATTACAACCTTTGAGGTCCTGCTTTTTAACCTGCTACCTAGCTCCCTAAATTCTTGTTGCAGGACCTCATCCCTCTTTCTACCTATGTGTTGGTACCAATGTGAACCACGATCTCTGACTGTTAGCCCTCCCCCTTCAGAATGCCCTGCAGCCGTTCTGTGACATCCTTGACCCTGGCACCAGGGAGGCAACACACCATCCTGGAGTCACCTCTACGGCCGCAGAAGCACCTGTCTGCACCCCTCACTACTGAGTCTCCTACCACTATTGCTCTTGCACTCTTACTCCTCTCCCCCTTGTGCAGCTGAGCCACCCACAGTGCCGTGAACTTGGCTCGGGCTGCACTCTCCAGAGGAACCTTCATCCTCACTGATTTCCAACACAGAAAAATGGTTCTTGAGTGAGATGCACTCTGGGGCTTTCCTGACTACTTGCCTGCCTCCCTTCTTCTGACTGGTGGTCACCCATTCCCTCTCTGACTGCACTTCCTTAAGCTGCAGAGTGACCACATCTAAAAACGTGCTATCCACGTAACCCTCAGCCTCGTGGATGCACCGCTGTGTCTCCAGCTGAAGCTCCAGCTCCGAAACCCGTTGCTCAAACTGGTCAAGCCGGTGGCACTTCCTGCACATGTGGTCATCCAGACTGCAAGGAGTGTCTAAAAATTCCCACATGCTGCAGGCCATACAACACACGGGAGTGAGCTGTCTTGCCATACTTACTGTTTGTTTTTAATTAAAAGACTATTTCCTTAAATTTAAGCCTCGCTCTGCTCACTGAAGTCTCGCTCTTTAGAGCACGGCTGTGCTTGCTAAAGTCTCAGTCCTTACAGCCTTAAAGCCAACTTTAGTGAGCTCTACATTGCCACCACTCATAGTAAAGAGATTTCTTCTTAATCCACCAATGGGTTTCTGGTGACTGTCTTATATTGACGGCCTCTAGTTATGCTGTTGCCCACTCTCTGTTTGCACTCTTACACCTTTCATAATTTTAAAGACCTCAATTAGTTCACCCCTCAGTCTTGTCTTTTCAAGAGAAAAGAGACAGAGCCTGTTCATCCTTTCCTCATATATAAAACATGATGTATATGGTGAAATGTGGAATTGCATTTCCTCAGATTTTAATTATCATTGAACATCTAAAAATAAAATTACTTTTTAAAAATCTTTTTTGTCTCTTTTATTTCTCTCTCTTAACCCATCTTTTCTTCATTCCCTTTATTTTGCTTTCTGTACCTGATTTGACACTGAATTGAATATTCTAACAGATATTTCCTGGCTGCTCGTTAATAATTCTTCAATCTGATCAGCTAAGGAGATGTTTGCCCAGTTCACACAAGTTTTAGATCCTCTGTAGAGGGTGCCACACTCAAAGTTCCAGTTCAAAATCTTATTGAAAGTCTGTGGGCCAGTGAGGGTGTAATGAATGCCTGGTTCTGTTCATTTGCGACTGAGAGCAAAATCTGACCCATTATTTTTGTAAATTTTGTTCTTTTGAAGGTGAAAGATGCTGGTGCTGGGGAAAGGGACATTGTTCTATCTTTTGCGTCTGATACCAACACAGAGCAATCTCAGACTGCGTACAGCACAACTATTTGTTCTTGGGCTGCAGGTGAAACAGATAAGGCCATATTTATTGTACAACTTGCAGATAATTTTCTGCTATTGATTCATGCTCACAGGAAATCATGTTGAGAGTAACCAAAGTCATTCCTCCTACAGTCTGCCTGAAGAGGAAACCTTTGTCCCATTATCAGTGCAACACAGGTCAAAAGAGTGAAAAGGATTTGTCTGATTACATCATCAGTTGAATCTCTTCAAACACTCCACTAATGTTGAAAAAGGATAACCTGATTTCATATCAACCATTCAGTTTGTTTATAAGGTTCAGGTAGGAGTTAAAAAGGGACTCCTCTATCCCACAGATGCTTACACTTTTGGATCTGGAGATTACCAAACAAGCTATTTTTTCATGAATTATAAGACTGAATGTTCACTTACTTTCCATGGGTTCCTTGGATTTCCTTCCACTGGCTGATTTCCTCAACAGGCTCCTTCCTGAGGTAAAGAGACAACTGAGCTCTTCCAAGGGACTGGTTGGTGTTCTGGACCGTGACCCAGCATGTGTAGACCCATGAGAAGAAGACCCTGTCTTTCCTCCTTCCTGTACTGGGGTTTTCACTGTAGACTGAGGCACTGCGGAAGAACATCTCGGTGTTGGATGTATAGACTCATAGGGTGGGGGTCTTTTTAGGCCTAAAGGAGTCATGGACCGCCCCATAGTGACTGGAGATGGGGATATTGAGTGACTAAAGTGACTTTGAAGACTGTGAGGTGATGGTGTCCTATAGAGAGTTGAAGGGAGTGGTGGAGAGGAGGACCTTCCAGTTGCACTTATTCCATGGGAAGGTGCCAAGTCTTTTTCTATTTTCTGGTATCCAGAAGCCTGAGCTGGAAGTGATGATGGAGAAGCACCAGCTTGCTTGATATAAGATATGTTTGTTTCCAGTACTGGGAGTTTTGTGACTTCAAGAGGAGTTAAAGGGGATTCGTCAGAGGCTGGGGAGCATTGTGTTGGAGCAGGGGGAAACACCAGTAGTGGGGGGCGATGAGGAAGCAGGTTTGGAAATGGAGGTGGAATCTCACAAAATAAGCCCTTTGGAGTTGATGGCACTGAAGTCTTTGTAATTTCCAGGTCAGGCACAGTAGGAGTAGCACACTGAGAATGAGGATCTGAATTGGCTGCACTGATCCATTTGGCATCTTGGATCGCCTCATCGAACATTGGATATTTCATTTCCTCATAAACTGCCTCACTTTGATCATCGTCATCCCTTTTAATATCACGTAATATATTCCCAACCATTTCGATGTACACAGGCTCCTCTTCCTCAGTGCCCTGGGTTGGACTAAAAGCTTGCCCTGAAGTGCTCTCTTTGCTTGCCACAGCCATTGCCTTTCTGCTGCCATGCTTTGTGCCATACGTTTCATCAAAGGATGTGCTGAGCTGCGTGTTTGGATCACGCCTGGGTTTAGGAGGCGGTATCTTCTTGCCATATTCATCGCTGTGTGGTCTGGGCTTTGTTGATGCTAGACAAAGTTAAGCAGGTGTGTTATTATGCAATTCATTCCTACAGGAGTTTCTAGCCATAAATTACTCATTCAATTCAGATATTTATTTTTATTGTTACAATGGGAAGATTCTCGTGAGTCATGCATTAGCCTTCCACACAAAGGGAACATAATAGTAACATTTTATAATATTTGTTTGGGGGCATACCAGTGGAAATTAAATCATGTTTTGACACACATAACATTGCAAATACAAAGGCACACCATAAAACATGTTCAATTAATGTTCTTATGCTTCAAAAGAGCTACAAAGCTCTCATTAAAATTCATTTAGTTTTCAATTGAAATAACTGTAATAAATAGAGTGATAGTCACACAATGGTGTACAATGCTAACAAGCAACTCTATTTAGTGGGTTTACACTTAGGATTTCTCACACTGATATGTACGTGCTGTTGAAATGTATTGCTGTGAAGAGGTAGATAGCTGCTAGGCATTTCACTATAGGAAGGAAACTCAGAGATTACTGATGGGAACCCCTTTCTGACTAACTGAAAGCCATATTGGAAGAAGTTAGGAAATAGTTTGCTGCTAACCCCTACTGCCACCTGCTTGACCATTGACTATACGCAAGGACTAAAGCTGATCTCCAGTCCCAATTGTAACCCAGGGAAAATGTAGTCATGGGAATTATATAGCCAGCATAATCAATGAAGCCCATGTGCCATGGAATTCAAGAATTATATTTTGTACCAAGTAGGTTTTGGTCACTGGTATTCATTCTGTATGTCATTTCCTATGGTGCAGCATCCAGCACCACATCACCATTGAACATTCACAATGAAAATCCATCCCATTATGATTCCTAAGAAACAGAATCTTAAGTCCACGTCACACATGGAACAATACGGTTCTTATTATAATCATTTTATTTGCAGTATAATCATTTTTGAATGATAAAGGTATAAGAAATTGTGGGGAAGAGGCTACAAAAATACTAGTCCATATTGGATCGGGTTGGACACACTAGACCAAAAAATAGACCAGCTTAGAAATAGTAAAGTGTGAGTCCGTACATGACTGTGAAAGGAACTGAAAATTATAATGTTCTTAGAAAGCTACAGTATACACACTGGGGATTGCCTTTCTCTCCTGTTTTCTTAATGGAATTTGCTGTTATGCAAAAGTTGAGTAATTCACCCTGATGTCATTGTAGAGCTATATGTAGACAATAGAGGTACCTCATCAATTTGATATTATCAGGCTGATTGTAGTCAACTGGCTTATTTCATCTAGATGGCACTAAAGGGCTAAGCATAGGCACTTTAAACACTGCATCTGGTGATGAAAGGATGAAGCATCTCAATCAGTTTTGTTATAAATAAAACAGAAAATACTTGAAATACTCAGTAGGTCTGGCAACATCTGTGGAATAAGAAACAGAGTTAATGTTTCAGGTTGATGAACTTTCATCAGAATTAGGAAACATTAGGAATGTAATAGGTTTTAAGAAGATCAAATGAGGAAGGGTGGAAAAAGAACACGTGTCTCATTAATACTCACTTATGCTCTGCCCACAAACTCTTTTGTCTTTTATTGCCTCCTGTCTTCTATAATATTCTTGGCCTCATTGTGCTAACACAGAACATTTGCAGTGTGCTGAGGTAAGGAAAACATTAACTTTATTGTGAAACATCGTATGGTAGCTTAATCTTGCCAATGAGGCCTACAAGAGAGAGCAAGATCATGTGACATTGAATCACTTCCTGAGATGTCTACTGTATCTCATTAGCATATCACATGGTTAGAATTAACTCCTTATACTACATCTCCCCAAATCTCTGATTCTCCCCATTGTACATCTCCCCAAACTCTCTGACTTCCATTTCTTTTTTATAAGGATAAACACCATGGTGGTTTCACTAGTCTACCCGAATGGGTCCTCTGTTTCTTTGTAGGAGATTGGGGATTTGAGTCCTGCAGGTGATCTCTCAGATTCTGCTGAGCAAAAGGGAAATTTATAGATGTCTCAGGTTCACCAGTCAGGTAGTCATCTGGATTGGTAAATGAATGCAACATCCCTGGTCTGTTCAATTTGGTAGATAACTGCATCGACAGTGTGGAAGATTACTTCTGTGTGACAACTAGTGCATGTTTGTTCTGTCTCACCGTACCATAATCTGTTTGGATGAGGTAGGAGCGTGGATCTGGTGTCTGTTCAACCATTTATCCATAGCGAGCTTGGTCTTGGTTCCAAACTGGTTCTCCTGGTTGGATATCTACCAGGTTGTGTGCTTTGTGACATTTTTCATAGTTCCACATCTGGCTGGAATGATACACATCCTCCTTCTCCCTCACTTTTTCCAAGTCATCAGCTTGTACACATGGCACCAGTATGTGTGGAAGAATAGGGAGTTGAGTTCTCAGTCTTCTTCCCATTAGAGGTTCACATGGTACCAAAACAATTTGGAGTAAAGTTGAATGCTAGCTCAAAGTGCAAGTTGGATATCATTGTTCTTCTTCAGCAATGCTTTCACTGTATGCATTCCTGTTTCAGCTTCACTGTTGATTTGAGTGTATCTTGGTGAATTGGTAATATGGACATATCCATATGATGCCATGAACTCTTTGAAGTATTCATTGGCAAACTGTGCTCCATTGTCTGAGATTACAAGGTCTGGGATTCCATGTGTTGCAAAAATCTCCTTTAATGATGTAATTACTACTTCAGAATTGTGACCCTGCAGTTGTTTGACTCTTATCCATCTGGAATCGTAGTAAACTATGATTAAGAACATCTTACCTTTGTGTTTGTGTCCATTCCAAGACATTCCCATGGTATTGTTAGGAAGGAAGATGAGATTAGCTGTTCTCTTGTCTCCTGATGATGAATAGCACAGGCATTCCAGTTTGATATCATTTCTTTCAATAACTTTGAGAGACCTGGCCACCAAACAGAACATCCTGCTCTGTCATTGCAGCATATCAAGGCTCAGAACTCTCGGAATGACCAATCTCATCATAAATCATAAATGAGTAAATTATCAACTACACTGAGGTATCCCCTCTGTTGATAGTACTGTCTGAGAATGGAAGAGTGTGGCATGTAAGCTGCCCAGCTTTTGATACAGTACTCTCTGACCTAAACGCATTCTTCATCAGATTTCTGTGCATCTCTGATTTCATTCAGTTGCTGAGTTGTTGCTGGTAGATTTGTGGTTTTTTTTGATGTAAAGGTTTCTGCCTCTTCAATGAGGGCTACATCACTTTGTTCAGGCCTTGCCACTGGGCTCCGGGATAAAGCATCTGCTGTAGTCCGCTGCTCTCCCAGAACACACTCTGTCTTTGAAGCCTCATCATCATCGGTATGAATCATTGTACTTGTGGAAATATTTTTGCTAATTTCTTAGAATTTAAGAGTGTCACTAAGGATTTGTGGTCTGTCTCTACCTTGAAGTGGAAACCAAGAACATAATATGCAAACTTTTCGCAAGCCCTTGTAGCAGCTAATGCTTCTTCGTCTATCACTGGATATCTCTGTTCAGTCTCTGTCAGTGAACAGGACGCGCAGCAAACTGGTCAATGCTTTCCATCCATTTGTGTCTGAAAGAGCACAGCTCCCAAATCTGTAGAACATGCACCTGCAGCAATGATAGAGGGTAGCTCTGGGTCATAGGGAGCTAAAATATCAGGTGATATCAGCAACTCTTTGATTTTCTCAAAAGACCTCTGCTTTGCTTCCTCCCAGCACCATGTATTGGCTTGTCATAACAGTGGTGGGCCTTTGGCAAGAACTAGGTTGGGCAAGAACTTTCCAACTTGGATAAAAGCAAAATACTGCGGATGCTGGAAATCTGAAACAAAAACAGAAGATGCTGGAAAAACTCAGCTGGCCTAACAGCATCTATGGAGAGAAAGACAGAGTTAACGTTTCAAATCCAATGGCTCTTCTGCTCTGAAGAAGAGTCATACAGATTTGAAACATTAACTCTGTCTTTCTCTCATTGATGCTGTTAGACCTGGTGTGTTTTCCCAGCATTTTCTGTTTTTGTTTCAACTTTCCAACTTGGTTTACCATACCCATGAATCTCTGGAGCTCAGTCACATTGGGAGGATCTGGAAACTCCTTGATTGCTCTTGTCTTCTGTGGATCAACTCTGACACTGGATGCCTCCACAACATGTCCAAGGAACTTGAGAGTCAGCTGCAAGAATTTGCATTTGTTGTTCAGTGGAAGTCCTGCTTTTTGTAGGTGTTGTAGCATAGCTCGGACTCTAGTGTAATTTTCTGTCCGAGTGGATCCATGGATCAGAACATCATCCACGTGACATACAACTCCATCCAGTCCTTCCAGGATACTTGACATTGTCCTTTGGAAGATTTCTGGTGCTGATGTAATGTAAAATTTGTTGTAACAAACCATCCTGCCCCCCCACCCCCCCTCCCCCACCGAACAGTATAATGTGGGTTATAAGGAACTTGGACTATTCATTGAGGGGTAGTTGCTAAAAACCACTATTTGCATATAGCTGAAGATGGAGCTCTTTCCCAATTTTGTTAAGCTCTAGTCCACAGACTTTGCATTCAACCGCTTTGTTTATTTGGTAAGATCTATGCAAATTCTAATAGATCTGTTGGGTTTTGGCACTGGGATCATCCCCAAGCACCAGCTTGTTGGCTCTGTCAGAGGTGAAATAATCCATTTGCTTCAAAAATGAGACAATTTCCTTCTTTACCTTTGGTAAGAGTGGATAAGGAATTTTTTTTGGATGTAAACAGACATACTGGCTTCATTTCAGGATGAAGGGTGATGTGGTATGCTGTCTTAGGTTTTCTAAGTCCTATGAAGAGCTGTGGAAATTCAGTTCTGATGTTTATAGGCTGATCTTCTTGACTTTCTAGTTCCTCTACTCTGCAGATCAGATATAAGTTGGTACAGGTTTTCCTGCTTAAGAGTGAACAACTCTGGTTCAGTATTACATTTAGGTTTTCAGTGATTTTTCTTTCTATATTGAAGGGTTGCATTCAGTTGTCCTGTGATACCTCCTGGACCATGTCGTTCTTTGCATGATGGCTGAAGAGAACTTTTCTCCAACCACGGTTCAGCATCAGAAAAGAACCAAAACTGCTGCACCTGTATCTAATTTAAAGTATGTCTTATTTCACTCTACGCGGGTACCAGTAGTCCAGTAGCTTCTGCATGGTTCCTGAATTTCCCCATGGAAAAGCATCTCAATATCATTGATATCTTCTATTTCATGGATCTTATCACTGTTCGAAGGGTTTTCTATTTGCTTATTCTGTAGACATCTCTTGCTATGGCACACAGCCTGAAAGTGACTCTTCTTTCTGCAAAAATGGCATTCAGCCTCTTTGGCAGGACAAATTTCACACCTATGTTTTTTCCCGCCACACTGATTACAGTTAGCTGGGGTGGCTAATGGACACCCTTCCTGCCACCCAGCTTTTGGCTGGCCACCTCCCAGATTTCAAATTTAACATTCTCCACTGAATCAGTCCTTTTTGGAATGTGGCTCTCCCTGGTCTCCCTGAATCACCGATGGATTTTGCTTCCTGGCCTCAGCTTGTCTGCTCTGTTGAATTGTTTTTGTTAAGATTAAATCATCTCTCAACTATAAGTGGTCAGACGATGCTTCATCTCAGACTCTGACTACAATTCTGTCCCTGATTAGTTTGTTTTCTAAGCTGTCATATTCATAGTCCTTCACAAGTCTCTATAGGTCATTGATAAATGTATCAATAATTTTCCCTTGTCTTTGGGTACACTTGGTAAATTTAGTCCACTTGATAATGGTATTCTTTCACAGACTGAAGTAGGCTTCTATCACTTCATCATACTTAGTTTTTTTCTTCATCAATCCTTTGCCTGACTAGGTTATCGTCAGCACAGCCACCCATCGCATATGTTAGCGTACTGCCCTGCTCACTGCTCAGCTTCACAGTGAGGTCCCATGCAGTGCAATATCGGGTAAATCTTCAGCACAAGTGCAGCCATGCTTCTGCTTGGTTGGGGCCTGCGACCTGGTCGAAGCTTTGCAGTATTGGCAGAGACTTTTCCATGCTTGTGCCTTCACTCAGTGCCAAGATATAATATTCTTGGTCTTGCTGTGGTAACACAGAATATTTAAGGAGTTTGCTGACATGAGGAAAACATTAACTTTATCGAGAAACAACTTACTGCATCTCCATTTTGCCATGAGGTCTACAAGAGAGAGCATGAGTCATTGCATCGCTTCCTGTGATGATGTATACTTTGTCTCATATCACACAGTTAGAATTAATGCCTTATATCTTCCACCCTATTATGGGAACATAGGGACATAGGACTCAGGGGCAGGATTAGACCATTTGGCCCTTTGAGTCTGCTTTGCCATTCAATGCCTAATCATGGCTGGCCTGGTTGTGGCCTTAACTCCCCTTTCCTGCTTCCTCCCATAATCTTTGACTCCCTTGTCTATAAAAAACTCAGCCTCGAATAAATTCAATGACCCAGCTTCCACTGCTTTCTGGGGAAGAGAATTCCACATATAACGACAATCTGAGAGCAAAAAAATTCTCTTCTCCATCTTAAAAGGGAGACCTCTTATTCTTAAACTGTGTCCCCTAGTTCTAGCCTACTGCACCAGGAAACATCCTCCTGGTATCTACCTATCAAGTCCTTTCATCTTTTTTCCCACGAACCCTTAAAACCTATTACATTTCTAGCTTTTCCCAGTATTGATGAAAGGTCATTGACCTGAAGCATTGGGCAGAATTTAATGTTCCCCCTGGAGGCAGGGTTTGGTGGTGGGTGGGCCTCATGATTGGGCATGAAGATGCAGAGTGGAGAACCAACCTTCCTGACTCATCATGATTTAATCCAGAATGAGAAGGCTCAAAAATGGCCTTTCCACCTGGAGGCCAATTGAGGACCTTAAGTGGCACTGGTATTAAACCAGGCAGGAACAGAGCGATCCAGAGTAAGGGACCTTTTGACCTTTAATCAACCCCTCCTGCACCCCTTGTTAGGGCCAGACTCACCTGCTTCCTGCAGCTCCATCGTCGATCCATGGTATAGGCCAGACTGCAGTAATGGCAGTGGCCATTGCTCCTGGTGGTGCTGCCAGTACTGGAGAGCTGCCAGCTGCTGGCAGCTTCTGGTGGGGGGTGGGGGTTGGCGGCATGTTTGGGGCATCTGCCTTGCACCAGGATTTCTGGGGGGGGAAATACCCCTCACAGAAGCCAGGAAGCCTGATGGCAGGTGGGTAAGTGTCCGATTGGTACTTAATGCCACTGGGCCCTCCGAAAAATGGCTGCAGTGGGGCTGCCATCGGTTTTTCCCCATGCCGTGACTATAAAATTCCACCCAGATTCTCTCTGCACAGATACAGCCAGACTTGCTGGGTATTTCCAGCAATTTCTGCTTCTGTTTCAGATTCCTAGCACTGTGGTATCGTCTACTTGCCATAAAGTTGTCCCACAGAAACCACACACATGTTCAGTTCTCAATGAAAGATGGTTATGCGTTTAAAGCATGGATACAGGCTGTGGATTCGCTGCGTGACTAGTTTTTCACGTAACATTTGAAAAGTGGCTGGGAATCTGCTTTTAGATGCTACTCCTCATCACTACGGTGACATACAGGGGGGAAAAAAAACTTAGGGGCCACTAGCAGCATATAAGGCCTGTTGGTGTATTTTATCCAGCTGTGCAGTGCATTGGTGATGAAAGTACTTCACCCAGCTGGTACTATAGTGTTGCAAATAGATGACATGTCTGACTCAGCTGGCACATTAGGGCTTAGACAGTTTTATTTGGAAGCTCCATGATTTAAAGTTACAAATTCATATTCAAATAATTTGTATGGGTTTCACCAATTTAGGCAGTACCTGTATCATCCACCTCTGTCTCTGCAATTAACTCCCACAGGCACATGAAATAAGGACCTATATTCTTGTAAATATGTGTTATGAATCCATGAAATGGTTCCTAATACCAGCTGTCAAAACCCAAGCCAGCCATTTTTTGTCAACATATATTTAAAAATAATCTACGGACTTGATTTTAGAATTTTATTGGAAGTACCGTCACTGAACATTGAGAGAGCTTATGATGTCATGTGAGCCCCTCAAACTGTTACTGCTTTGGCGTTTTCGAAAAGGATCTTACTTAAATAAATGGAATAATACCTGTTTGTAAAAACAGCAAAAAAAAAAGTCACATAAATCGATTAGACAATGATCTGCTATCATTTATAAGCTACTGTTTTGAAGCACGCCTGAATCTAGGTGTAAATCTCTCATAACTGACATCTATTATTTGTATGTTGCCTTTGTGGAACACGTAAGTTATTTAAATGCACAATATGAACAATCATGATAGGCTTTTCCAGCATAGTTATGATGTACGTATGACAGATTAAAACTGACATTTTTGAACAACAACTTCAATAAACCAAGAGAAGGGAATAATTTCTCCCGGAGGTGAATGTGTCTTGTAGATTATGTCAAAGCATTTAAGAATTTTCTCATTTCCAATACAGCCTTGAAATTGAATTATGCAACCGAAAAGCATGCCTTTGTCTTATTCGGTCATTATCATCTATCTCCATTGCCTTTGTGCAGATGCTATTATTTTGATTGTTTCTACTTTTAGAGGCTTTCTCTGTGAATCAGCCATTGATTTTCTCGAGATCAATTGCACTTGGTGCTGTCCCACAGCTTTTAAAATCAGCGTGTCTTGAGAAGAACCACAATCCCTCCCATAGTAAAGAAAAGGTCAATTTAAAAATATGTCTGTTATAAGTTAAGCAGTGAAGCCTGACAATGTTTAATGTGAAACCGCAGAATTTTAAAAAATGAAGACGATTCTGACCTGATCATGCCCCATGCATCCTTTAATGGAATCGTATTTTAAAATTAACAAGTTGAATGCATTCATTGGCGTTCCCATGTAACAAGTATGAGGTCACAGTGGACATTCTGACTGCTATTACACATGCTGGCCATAGCATTTGATGCTGTTTGAATGGATAGTTGTGCAGAATTAATTAGAACAGCAGCTCAAAAATTTTTCTGATTGAGCTTAATAGAAAAGCTGCAGGAGGATATCTCTAAATGCCATGTTCATAGAGGGAAGACATCAGGGTGTATGTACATCTGCAGAGTAAGAATGACAGCCAATGCATAGTGATGGCACTCATGAGTTGTACTTAACCTCATGAATGAGGATATGAGGATGCCTGCTAGATCCACAACTTGATGGCACTGAAATTATTCTGTGGAATACTAGTGTCCAAAGGCTTAATAGATCCACTTGAAGTTTTTTCCTCCCTTTTATCAGTATAGGAATTGGGGGTCATTTTAATCCACCCATGCGGGCAGAAGAGGGTCTGGGGAGTTAAACTGGCAAAGATTTAACCCTGAATCCAACCCACAAAGCACTTACTTCAATTTTAAACATTTCATGGGGACGTCAGAGTAATCTGCTATGGAGAAATGGGCCTGTCATTATAATATGTAATGGAGCTCCGCTCCAGATATTTTGGTAGCAATTTAAATTTATTGCTGGTTAGCCTGTCTTCCCACGATTCAGGAAACCCAGTAGCTATAGGGATGCAGGAATAGCTAGAGCCAGCAGCCAGTACTTTTTATAGCATGGCTCATGGGAGGAGAAGGAATGCTTCTCCCAAGTTCCTCAAATAAATCTCCTGCCGCAGTTGACTGGACACCACCACCCCTAACTTGCAATTTCTCGGTCACCCCTCCCATCTGATTGCCAGTCCGACTCCCTCCACTCAACGCACGATCTTTCCTAGTTGCTGGAGGCCATCCGAAATGTTCCTGACTATAACATTCTGCCATTGGCTTTCCCACCCAACAGTTGGTCAGCCTGACAATCTGGCTGGCTGCTGGGTGGGAAACAGAACAGAAGCACAATAATAAGGTCCTGCGGTTAAGTTTGGTTAAATTTCTTTTATAATTTGATTCTTACACCGGAGTGTTGTTTAGATTACAAAAGATTGCAGCAATCTTTTGATTCTAATTTTCATCTGGTCGTATTTGATAGAAGTACCATTATCGTGAGGCAGCATTACATGATCATCTTCATAATCCATCTTTTCACTCTCACCTGATGGAGACAGTTCTGTGGTTCACAAAATGTCGATTTAATGATAGCTTCAAAACTATGTGTATGATGTCTAAGACCTGCTCACTCTGCTAAACAAATTGAGATTGTGGACTTGATCTTTCCGATGTATTGTAAAATCACATGCAATGAATAATGGGAACTATGATGCAACTCATTCACCTTAAGCCATTGTGATTGTCTCCTGATCTTAAAACGGCACTGTCTCTTAAAGATATTCACTCTTTCTAAAAACTATTTAAAATGCTTAGAAAGAAATTCTGGTCTCACTCACGTGTGAGCTTTGACAGGTAATTAGATCATAGATATCATTACAACTGCCTCCCATTCCCATCTCCATCTGATTGCCACAGATCCAGTCAGAAATCAGTAGTCAGGGTCAGGAAGACTGAACAATTCTCCCCTCTCCATGTCAGGAGCATGGTGATTAATTATAACATGACCCAGGCTGATTTCAGCTAAATCAGCACAGAACAAGCAAAAAAAAACCTGGGAGTTTCCTGGTATGCTGCATAAAAATCACTGAGCCATCAAAGGAGCCATTTTAACATTTGATATTATTCAATTACAAATCCATTACTGCCCATGCAACGATTTATAAAAGTTTCCAGTATTCCCAGTTGAATGCCACTCAGCTGACCACTCAATGTAACAGAAGGAATATTCAAAGTGTAACAATCTTTAGATATTTGCAGTACAGTATTCATTTTTGAGTAAGTGAATGGGCAAGGCTGGACTGGAGGCATTAAAATAATGTGGACTTGCAGTTTACAAAACAATGTCATAGCGAGTGATAGAAGCAATAGGAAACATATATTAAAGCTATTTTATATCTCCGACGGAAATATTTTCTTTAATCATTAAAGATTTTTTGCCCTATAAATCCCAATTACACTGGTTTACAGTATTAATATTGAGCCACTGTCCAGACCTTACAATTTCTATATCTACCATTTTTGGTCTCATACAGACTGGGACAGCATATAAAACACATTGATCTTCAGCAAAACAGTTAATAATTTGCATAAAGGACATACCCAGAACTTAAATGAATGATTGTGGATAGAACTTCCTTGGGTGGACAGGGAGCTATCCCTGGACATGAAGGGGGACACAGGTAAAAGTGTTGCCCATGTACCCACCCTGCCTTTCTGGAGTTTGAAGGACTTGGCACAATAGAGCAGGCACCTAGTGGAACCTTCTGCAGCCCATCCCGCACAATAGAAATCAAACTTCCCGCCCTCTCTGATACAGAAATTGGATGGCCTCTATCAAACTGTGACAGGTACAAATTGCTGTGCCACGAAGTAAGAGTGAAAACCAGTCGCAACAGTACAGAACGTTTGCCAGAAACAGAAAGTACCCATTTCTTCGCCTGTCCTTCTAAAACAGCACATCTTCTGACTTGCCATGAACAAGCTAACAGGTGGCCCACTCGATGCACAGAAAATAGCAAAGAGCTGAACATAGTCTGGGCCTGGGAAGCTACAAGAGCTTGTCAGTAAGCATGAATGAAAGTGGAACCAACCCATTGAGCTACTACAGCTGATTATACTTGAATAAAGGCTGAAATTAATAATTCAGTTACTAGAATTCAATAATAACCAATTATCCAAAAAGTAGGAAATGGGCACCTTCTCCTTTACACTTGTTTTTTTTTTAACTTCCCAGTACTTAAGATTTTGATTGAACTGGTTGACATTGGCACATTTTTATCAGAGTCACAGCCCCAGGCATGATCTGCTACAATTCACTGTTTTAAGCTTAATTTAAACAATTAATTTTATTTCCATCAACAGAGAATTATAATAAAAGTAATGGTGGCCATGAAACTATCATCGATTGCTGTAAAAACTCATCTGGTTCAACAATGCCCTTTAGGGAAGGAAATCTGACATCCTTGTGACTCCACATGTGACTCCAGACCTTCAGAAATGTGGTTGACTTTTAAACGCCCTCTGAAATGGCCTAGCAAGCCATTCAGTTCAAGGATAATTAGGGATGGGCAACAAATGCTGGCCTTGCCAACGATGCTCACAACCCATGAAGGAATAAATTTAAAAAACCCATAGAATTATATTAGGCAACAGTACAAGGTCAAAAAACCAAGGGTGGAATTTTCCATTCTGAGACTAAGTGCAGTGGCAGGTGGGAAAGTCAACGTGATTCCCGCTGGGTGGGTTTTCACACCCAACTTTCTGCTTTTCAGCTCATTAATTATAGATCAGTGAGGAGCTCATCGAATCTTGTGGCGGGACAGGCAGTGATTCACCCATCCTGCTGTTACCTCATGGGGTTGATGCCATATTTATAAGACACCCACGCAGACATTCATTCACTGCAGGCTGTAGCATAAGGGTCTGGTACATCAAGAGTTAATGTGGAATTAAGTACAGTACTGCCCACACAGTGATGTAAGAGAACCCATAACCCACACCTATCGGGGTCAGTATAGTGCTGGACAGAGTCGTGTGTAGAAGCAAGCAAGGAGACAGCTCCTAGCTTGGACCTTTATTGTACCTATGTATATAGTTTTTAGTAATTAATAAATATTTACTGTTGAACTATCTAAGACTACAAATATCTTAATAAGACCTACCAAATTACACTCAACACCTTACGACACAGGCCAGGTGTGGACTGAGTGTCTATATTAGCATGCCGACCCAGGATACAAAGCTGTCTGTTCCATGGTTCAGCCAGGCTTCCCTGGGGATTCTCCTTCAGGAAAGATGGGATGTCTTCTTTCCTCAGGATGGGAGCAGGAGGTCCCCGCATCTGACCACAATGGCCTGGGAGGAGGTCACCAGGGAGGTCAGCACCCCTGGCACTTAAAAAAAGACCGTCCTGCAGTGCTGGAAATGAATCTGATGTGCTCCACCAGGGTAAGTGGAACTTCTACTCAATCCAAACTCACACTCTCATAAGGGCACCAGGTAGTCTACGGGTTAGAGTCCACAGGGATGTCATACATTACCAGCAGATGGGGCATCAGCACTGAATGTCTGCCAGCCACATTAAGCTCTCCATCTCATGTAAAACCCTGCACAAACAGCATCTTAAATCCCTTGCTGTGGAGGGCTCAGCACGCATAGCAGGCACACATACTCATGAACTGCTCTTTCATGCGTAGTGCTGACAGTCAATCCATTTGTCTTTATGCAGGACAAGATCACCCATAATCAATGGGAGAGAGTGAAAACTGGAGGAGGGCCCCAGTGCTCAGGACATTCTCACCCCATGAGGAACAGGTGGCAGAGCTCGCTGGCAAGGACAGACTTCATTCCTGACTGGAAGGCGAGATCAGCCTCCCCCAACAAGCCTGTGAGAGTCCATCAAGTAAACATCGGCCACATGCAGACAATGTGAGTGACGTATAGTGTAGGCGCCTGCCTAGTCAATCTTTAATTATCTCTTTTCTCTATTCCAGCCACCAGCAAGAAAAGGCAGAGGAAGAGTTTGAGCAAGTTCATCAGCCCCAGCCTCCAGACCACCTCAGATCGGGATGTCGAGGAACCATCGGATGAAGATCTGTCACTGTGTTCACCTGCATCCTCCACCAGCGCAGACACAAGTACCTTGGTGGGTCCTCATTCTAGAATAGGCTCGGGGTCACAATCTGGTGATCACCTCACGGAGGTGAGGCGGAAGTAGTGACAGCCGAGGTCTCTGATGCTCAGAGGGCTTCTGAAAACCAGGCCCCTGCAGAGTCCGAGTCTGACTGCAAGCATGGTGCCTTGAACGCCATGATTATTACACTGGAGGTGTGTAGGGCCCATGCTGCCTCTGCCATTGACTCTTGGACTCTGCATCTATTCTGACATGCCTCTGTAAGGATCAGGTACCAATTAAGACACTAGGCACTGCAGCACCTAAAATTATGGATTGTCATCTGAATGCACACCATTAGTAGAGGAGCCAAGCTCGTTCATTGTGCATGAGACCCTCGAGTCCAGTACTCAGCTGAGCCATGCTCTCATGGTTTCAGCAGGACAGTTTTAGGGTGCCCCTAAAATTGGCCAAGATTTGCTGAGCTGAATTCCTCCTCTGCGCCCTGAGACCCCCATCTCCCCGATCAACTTTTTTCTAGCTTGTTTCTCAAACTGCATCATTTTAAGGTGAGCTCAAAATGGTGCTGCTGACATTCCTCTGGGGGACCAGCTTCCAGAGTCTCCCTATCAGCCACCAAGACCCTCCCATCCTCCTCCATACTCACTGCCTCCTAATTCCCCTTCCTCCTATCACTCTCCAGCCTTCCTGTTACCCTTAAGTCCATCATTATCCATGCAAATATTCGCCCCTGAACCCTTTAATGTTGATGTCCCCGTGCACTTTGTCGACTTGCCCCCTCCCCTTCTTGAGGCCACATGCACTCTGACTGTCTGCGACCTCCCCCTCATGAGACCATCCAATCCACCACCCCGTAACTTTTCAGCTACTGACTTACAGGATATAGATGCCTCCCCCACCCCCATCTGCCTCACTCTACCATGGCTCTAACCTCCAGGACCAAATTCCTTAGGTGACTGACCACGCCCTGCACACCATACTTTGCACCATTGCCACAGCACAGAGAGGCCTTTCCCCACACAAGACTGGGACCAAGACATGCCTGCACAGCTCAAGGACAGTCTTTTCAATATGCCCCCGACAGCGTGGCCTCAGCCTCAGGGCATTCTCAGACTCTTCCTTGGACAGTCTTATAACTCTTACTCCAGGACATTCTTTCACTGCACTCTGTTCATTGACCACCCACTAGTCCTGCCTCTGTCTTCCCACTTCCCTCCTGTGCTCCACAACATACCCCCAAGTTTTGCCTCCATTTCCCCCCTCCCCTCTGGTATTGCCTCCCGTGTCCTGCTTTGGCGCAGCTTGTGAATCAGGCACACAAAATCTAGCAGCAGCGCTTTTAAAGCTGGGCAAAAACAGCATCTACCAACCTCGAAGTCGTTGATGAATTGAAGCTTGCCAGGTGCATGTCACTTGTATACAATAGGGAAACAGATCATTCTAATTATCCATTGGCAGGGCTCTTAATTTGGAGGGGGGAACAGAATTCCGGTGAGGTGGTCTTTTACGAGCATTCATGAATGGAAATGTGGCTCCTGCCATAACTCAGTGGGCAACATGACCCACCTTTAACCCGCCGTCAAAGTCAGGAGATCAAAATTCCAAACTAATTTCCCCAGGGCGGAAAACTGACTTTTTCTATCGTGCCGTATTTAGTGCCCTCACCCACCACTGGCAGGAGCGGAAAGTTCTGTCCCAAATGCCTCTGAGTCTTGTACGCTGGTGTCTCAGAGGGGACGCATTACCCTGCACTTTAATAGCAAGACTGCCCATTGATTTTAACAATGAACACGTATTTTCACTTGCATTAATTAGACTAGGTTCTGTCTACAAAGACCCTGCATTACATCAACAGCATGGTTTCTGAATGACTGACTAATCTGTTATAAAAAATATTGGATTGTGGCTCAATGATGTTTGAAGCAAAATCTCTTAGAAATCATGAATAAAAGAGGAAGTATGTCACAAACTAAGTCCAAGCGCCTATCTCAAGTTATGAAAGAGCAGGTGCTGGAAGAATAAGCAATGATGATAGGATAATGAGGAAATAGGACTGTGAATTGACCAGAAAGCCATTCCAAAAAATATTCAGGAGGATAACTTGTAGCAATATCCCACCAAATGCCAAAAATGGCCTATAGTGAGCCTGGAAGGAACATAGGAACTAGCATGTGCTATTTAGCTCCTCAAACCTATTCCACTATTCAATTAGGTCATGGCTAATTTGCATCTCAACTCCATTTACCCAACATTGTAACCTATCAATTAATAACCTTATATAACAGAAAGTTTAACATCATGCCCTCTTTGACGTCAGTGGAAATAAAAATGGGGAGAGATGTAAAACAAGTTGCTGATTCGCCATCACCTGTTTTATGCTACCGCAAAAAGCCAAAATTGTACCCACATCATTTTAATAATCTGGAGCGTAGGATTCGCTCACCTGCGTTTTTGTCATGCTCTTTCAACGCTGTCCCAGTTGCCATTGGTGTCCCTCCTATTCCAGCCATTGCTGATATTCCTCCTGATCCTGGCGTTCCTTCTGTTCCTGGTGTCCCAGCTGCTTCTGGTGCCCCTCCTGCTCCTGGTGCCCATCCTATTCCGACTGGTGTCCCTCCTGTTCCTGATGTCGCTGCGAGCCCAACATTCACAGTTTCTGCCGAGATACTCAGCTTTGTGCTTGGATCTCGCTTGGGTTTCGGAGGCGGCTGTTTGCGCGCACAGGCATGACTTTCATCATCGCCACCCCCCACAGAATGAAGCGACTGCGACCTTACTGAAAAGCCACTGGCACAAGGATGTGGCAGGCGGTCTTGAGGAGCGGGCAGTGTCATGAATCCCATACGAAAGTGTTTTCCCATGCAAGTGCTTTCGCTTCCTTTTCCAACCTCTCCACCTAATCTGGAAGGGAAACAACAAAAGGTGGTGACAATGCAGAAGATGAGTTTTCACTCCATTTTTTTCAGCCTTTTGCAATGAAAATCAATTTTATCACTTCCCTGTTATGTGAAAAATTGTTTTGTCACTGATCACTTTCCAATATGAATCTTTTCAAGACCAGGTAATATTTTTGGTGGAAAAGGGTGTCAATCATATCAGGACATTAGAACTTCAAAATAGGAGTGAGAAAGGCTTATTTAACCATCTAACTCATTCTGTCAACCAGATAGATGTTCAGGATAACCATAGGCTATTTTCACCTCCCTTGCCAGTTGTGCCCACATTCTGAGAATGAATTAAAAAATGCTGCTTTGTAACAGCGCTTGAGGTGCTGCTTAAGAGAGAATTACAGTTAATCACCATGTGAATTACTGCTCTTGTGCTTAGCACCATGAACTTTAATTATTGACATTTGGGGACATCAGAAAACCCCCATTGTCTTGCTGCCGACATTGTTTGTTGGTACACTAACATGTAGTGCACTGTACCAGAAGACATTACATTCGCAAATGTCATTCAAGTAATCAAGCAAACTAACCAATCTTTGTTGCATTAGCTTTCAACAAGTCTGTTTGAAGTGATTGACTGGGTCACGTACTGTAAATACAGATGAATTACAAAATAAACAGCTGCTGATAGAAGATGGAAGACACACGGGTCAATGCAAAAGTATAACAGGAACAGAAATGAAGAAGTTGAATCTGGACAGGGGTCCAATCAAACCAATACCATCAGGCTTGGATTGGTGTGAGTGAATGTCTGGAGGCTCTTTGCTATTGGGTGAACCTGAGAATTCCCAATAGGAACTTGAAAGTTGGATGAACAGCTATGTGTGTGTATGTGTGTTTTTGTGCATGTGTGTTCACATATGTGTGTATGTATGCGGAGTTGCATTTAGCAATTCAGACTGATTCCATGCCCCTTATAGAGTCTGGTGATTTTTCTTCCATTCAATTCAAATGCAAGGACAATCAGAGACATCCCTGTGCAATTGATCCTCCCCAACAGACTACTTTCTGTGCGACCCAGGTGATGCTTAACACTGAGACAGTAAAGGTGAAAATCTAACGTCAAATGTATTGCCAACAGCAATTTCTATGGTTATATCTTCAAGACAGAATGTAACAGCAATAAATTATGTTTGTGTGAGTGTCAAAAAGTAAAGTACCCACAGGAGACTGATAAATTATCTAGCATGTGGTGCTGTTTATCTGTTCCGTAGTGCATGTTATTACTTTGTGCTCTCTATGTGACCGCAATTCATCACCTAATTATAGTCCATTTCCCAAATAGCCTTAGTCTAAACATGTCCAGCATAACTATTAGGATATTTAAAGAACTTAAACTTGGACATACCGATCACATGATAGCCATATATTACTCTCCTCATGCTAAAATGGATCACAACTTCAAACAATGATCCCTTTAAAAAGTTGTTTTCTTCTTAACAGTGAACAGGCATGTGAAGATTTATGTTATGTAACAGAGGCTTATTTCATGGACATATGATTTACATTGACTTTGACTTTGTATCCTGCCCTTTCCCTCAGTTGTAAAGCCCCACTAATTGTAAAGTACCTGAAGGCTAAACTCAAGGATGAGAGAACAGAAGGCACAACTTCCTGAAATGGGTCTCAAATGTGAGTGCCTTCATCAAGTATCAGGCTAGGATTGTTTTTAAATTCTTCAGCTTCTAATAAAGGGTGGAATATGCAAATTATATTGCATTAAACCATAGCTTTATGATCAAAACGAAATTTCACATTTTTAATGGACTAGAATTGGAAATGGAAAATAAACAACATATTTCAAGGGGCAACGTGTACATCATCCAAGCAAATAATGAAACTGGCAATATGCACCCTTGCGGTTACTGTTGGGTTTTAAGTGGTTGAAGGTTATAGAGCAGAATTTGAGCTGAATTATTAATGACAAGTGGCATTAATGTTTTAAAAATCACTAAATTTATCGCCTTTCACAATATCTGTCAAAGATGTGAGATTAAACAGGGCCAGTTCCCTCCCCCAATCTCCTTCCACCTCCACCCTCCCACACGCAACATGATGTCAGAGAGCTAATTAAATGGATATATTTAAATTCCTAAACAAAAACAAAAACAGAATTACCTGGAAAAACTCAGCAGGTCAGGCAGCATCGGTGGAGAAGAAAAGAGTTGACGTTTAGGGTCCAATGACCCTTCAACAGAACTGAGTGTAGTTAGGAGAGGGGTGAAATATAAGCTGGTTTATGGTGGGGGGTGGGGTGGGGGGAGAGAAGTTGAGGGTGGGGTGGTTGTAGGGACAAACAAGCAGTGATAGGAGCAGAGAATTAAAAGATGTCACAGACAAAAGGATCAAAGAGGTGTTGAAGGTGGTGATATTATCTAAGAGAATGTGCTAATTAAGAATGGATGGCAGGACACTCAAGGTACAGCTCTAGTGGGATTGGGGTGGAAAGATTGACAAGGTATTAGTTGTAGATTTAAAAATAATGGAAATAGGTGGGACAAGAAAAATCTATATAAATTATTGAAAAAACAAAAGGGAAGGGGAAGAAATAGGGTGGGGATGCGGGGAGGGAGTTTAAGATCTAAAGTTGTTGAATTCAATATTCAGCCCGGAAGGCTGTAAAGTGCTGAGTCGGAAGATGAGGTGCTGTTCCTCCAGTTTGCGTTGGGCTTCACTGGAACAATGCAGCAAGCCAAGGACAGACATGTGGGCAAGAGAATAGGGTGGAGTGTTAAAATAGCAAGCGACAAGGAGGTTTGGGTCTTTCTTGTGGACAGACCGCAGGTGTTCTGCGAAGCGGTCGCCCAGTTTGCGTTTGGTCTCTCCAATGTAGAGGAGACCGCATTGGGAGCAACGAATACAGTAGACTAAGTTAGGGGAAATGCAAGTGAAATGCTGCTTCACTTGAAAGGAGTGTTTGGGCCCTTGGACGGTGAGGAGAGAAGTGAAGGGGCAGGTGTTGCATCTTCTGCGTGGGCATAGGGAGGTGCCATAGGTGGGGTTTGAGGAGTAGGGGGTGATGGAGGAGTGGACCAGGGTGTCCCGGAGGGAACGATCCCTACGGAATGCCGTCAAGGGGGGTGAAGGGAAGATGTGTTTGGTGGTGGCATCATGCTGGAGTTGGTGGAAATAGCGGAGGATGATCCTTTGAATGCGGAGGCTGGTGGGGTGATAAGTGAGGACAAGGGGGACCCTATCATGTTTCTGGGAGGGAGGAGAAGGCGTGAGGGCGGATGCACGGGAGATGGGCCGGACACGGTTGAGGGCCCTGTCAACAACCGTGGGTGGAAAACCTCGGTTAAAGAAGAAGGAGGACATGTCAGAGGAACTGTTTTTGAAGGTAGCGACATCAGAACAGATGCGACGGAGGCGAAGGAACTGAGAGAATGGGATGGAATCCTTACAGGAAGTGGGGTGTGAGGAGCTGTAGTCGAGGTAGCTGTGGGAGTCGGTAGGCTTGTAACGGATATTGGTGGACAGTCTATCATCAGAAATTGAGACAGAGAGGTCAAGGAAGGGAAGAGAAGTGTCAGAGATGGACCATGTGAAAATGATGGAGGGGTGGAGATTGGAAGCAAAATTAATAAATTTTTCCAGGTCCCGACGAGATCATGAAGCAGCACCGAAATAATCATCGATGTACCGGAGAAAGAGTTGTGGGAGGGGGCAGGAGTAGGACTGGAACAGTATTTAAATTCCTACTTGTTGACATGAACTATCACATGAGAAAAGCTAATCAAATCAAATGACATAGGCAGGGATTTTCCAACCCACTTGTGGCGGGACCAACCGTGGGAGATTTGGTGGCCCAGCCAAAAGTCCATTGACTTTCGGTGGGACCGGAAGATCCCGATGGCAGGCAGGGCCGCAAAATCCTGCTCATAGCCTGTCATTTCCTTAAGGATGACAGATACATCATTGATAGAGAGTTCACTACAGTATTTATTCATTATCTCATCTCTGTGCAATCGCCACTGAAAAAAACAAGTTGTATTCACATAGCACATGACACATCTCTCAAGGCATGCCAAAGTGCTTCACATCAAATAAATTACTTTTGCAGTGTAGTCACTGTTATGTTGTGTTGACAGAACACTATCCAGCTGCCTGGAGGAGTGCAGCTCTAAGGCTCAAGAAACTTGACACTATCCAGGACAAAGCTTGCCTGGCACCCCATCCACCATCTTAAACATTCACTCCTGCCACCACCGGTGCACCTCTACAAGATGCACTGCAGCAACTTGCCAAGCACAGCACCTTCCAAAGTCATGACCTTTGCCATCACCTGCAAGTTCCCCTCCAAGTCACACACGGTCCTGAATTGGAAATATACAAAGTTCCCTCATCGTCGCTGGGTCAAAATCCTGCAACTCTCTCTGTCACAGCACTGTGGGAGTATCTACATCACAGACTATAGCGCTTACAGAAGACAGTTCACCACCACCTTTGCAAGGGCAATCAGAGATGGGACATAAATGCTGTCCTTGCCAGTGATGCTCACCTCCTATGAGCAAATTAAAAAAAAATCAGCTTACAAAGCAACCATTTTGCACAAAACATGATCCTGAAAACAGCAATGGGATGAATGATCAGATAGCTTCAGGTGTTGTAGATGGAAGGAGAAATGTTGACCAGAACACTGGGCACCTTCCCTGTTTTGCAAATAGGAACTTCTTATGTTCAGCTGAAACATGAGAGCAGCTGGGCTCTCACATTAACACTTCATCAGGAGGAAGGCAACTGTGATAAGACAACACTTCCTCAGGACTGCACTGGGGTGCCAGGCTAGATTACGCATTCCATTACTACCTGCATTTATTTCAACTTCTGGGACTGCCACATAGACCTGAAGGTCAACTGTTTATTAAAAAGGCTGAAGGTTTGGCCAGTATATTTTAGCTCAGGGAAATGCATCATGATAATCTGTAAAAGGCAAAAGAACAAGAATATCAATCACTTCATGGAAAGGTGCTTAAAGAAATGCTAATGCGCCAGCTGAAACTATTGGCTTGCTGACCACAAACAAGCTTTTCTGGGATATTAAACTGCCTCTCATTATTTTCTCGATCAATTCAAGTTGTTTTGCTGTGCATTTCTTCTAGTTAGTTGGAAATGAATGCACATGGGAAAAAAATATAAATGTGGTGAAGTATTTGTGACAATTTTCCTGATCTTTTTAACAGCAATTTAATTATTTCTGTGCACTGTGAAATAATGTTTATGCTGGTGGGGGTGGTCTAGGTCACGACATTCCTGCCTGTTAATAATAAGTCAGCATGAGTGCAAAATGGGATTTTCTGTTTTGTACTCGTGCCAACTTTTTGTTTAAAATTAGCATTACATACCCGCTCTATGGTTAAGTGCGTTGCTAATAACTAATCAGTTTCCGATGGCATTTGGATGAGCTAGAGCATCCGTCATGTTTTACATTCTGGAGAATGGGTTGCAGCCATTCTGTAATCTGCAGAAAACAGCAGGAGCTGAAAACCCCGTTGATGTGGCCCGTGGTTTAGCAGTTTTTCTTCCTGTGTTCAACCTGGCACTTACTTTCAGTACAATATGGGCATCTCTGTAGATACAGGATCAAACACCTGTTGAAGGCCCAGGTCTTGGCTTCAGTGAGAGCCTTGATCCTATCTTTAGTGTTCTTTTGCTCCCCTAAGTGCCCTTGTTTTTGACGGCTTTACAGCACTGCCCAGGTTTTGCACCCCTGTGCTAGCAGGCTCCCTTTCACAGCAGCAATTCCACCAGGTCCCCACCATGTAGCGAAATGGGTTGGGGTGAGGGTAGATCCAAAAGGACCTGCCTGTACATCTGTTGTTGGAATCTATACCTAAGGCAGCATCGCCACAGAATAACTTTAAAACAAAGCTTAATGTATGGCATGCAACGCATTTACTAATAATTCATATATTTTCCTATTAAACATTTTCAGGCAAAGCAGGGTATATCCTCAGACAGAGTGAACTGTAGCTGGGCAAGACTCTGTGCTGGATCCATCAGTCATTGTCATTCTTTGCTTTCGAGTAATTCATTCCCTCATACCCCCTCCCCCTTCACTGTTCAATATTGGTTCTACATCTACTGCACTGTCAAGGCCCTTTGGACTGATAGTGAAATTCTCTCAAGAGCCCACTCCCTAACCCAGCACCATCAGCAAATTACAGTAACAATAGTTTCTAGGCCACAACATGCCATTGTTTGAATTTGTGCTTTTGTTTTGGAGTGTCGATCACATTGTCACTGCATCGTAGATCTTTTGGTTGCATGCACTACACTGGATGACCACTCGGAGCCACTATACAGCATACAACAGGGCTGCAGCTACCATGATGTCATTGTTCAGCACATGCAATACGATAGATGGCCACATGGAGTCACTCTACAGTACACAGTGGCTCTGTGGACCACATGGGATAACAATGCAGCCCATGCTTTACTTTCTGAGGTCAATGCCATTTTCAAGCTGATGACTAGGAAGCTACTGCTGCCTGTTAATTTTTACACAATGACAAGCAGCTTCCTTTGAAATGAAAATGTTCATTTGTACTTAACCCCTGCCCTAAATAAACCAGCGCTGTCAAAGCTTCTGGTAAATGGAAACTGTGTGCCAACTATAATTCTGCTAACATTGACAAAGTGGAACAACTGAGCAAAGGACTCCCTTATGTCAACAGCGTTTCAGGATAAAAAGAGTTATCTAAATTGAAATGCGCCCGGGTAATTCCTATTGGTTTTTGTTGTTCAGTTCTAAATAGAAGATTAGGTGCTTTTGATTTTACCATAGAGTACAAGAGAGTCAGCGCTTGGATCAAAAAGAAGCGATTCTGTGGGTGCAGAATATTGATTCTCAGAATATCCATTCTGCATTATTATAATATTCCTGTTGTGGCATCAGAAGAGATGGGTCAGGTATCTTCATTTTACCCACAGTTACGAAGTAATTTAGATTGTTAAACAGGAGGAGAGCCCCTCCGCACCCCCCCACCCATACATCCCCACCCGCCACCCAGCTCTCCATCCCCCAGCAGCCATTGTGCTTATGGTACTTTGGTGAAGCATGTTATTTTTGCCCTAACCCTGTCTGATTTTCCTGGGATTGGGATCATTTGAATGTCGGGTGGGGCATTGGCGAGAGTCCTACCTGTGTTTGTGAGCCTGCCTTGAGGGAGAAAGAGAAATTGCTCCTGTAGGATTCAGCAGCTTGCATCAGCTTAACATGGCTGGTGGACCCGAGGCAGCCAACAAAATGTTCTTTTTGTTAATTAAAGGAAGGAGTCATTTGGGCTGTAATCGATTATCGTGCAATCGATTACTTTTCCTCAGTGGCGGGGGGGGGCGGGCATTAAAATTTAAATGCCCCTTCTCATGCCACAACCACACCATACACCATACACGCAGCCTGTTCCTGATGGGCACCATTGCGTTAGCACAATTGGAAGGAAGTCACCTCACTTACACCGATATTACTGCCATATTTGGGTAGAGGTATACATCACCTAACGTCACTTTCTGCATAAAATCACTACAACTGCTGGTGTGCGACAGGCAGCTGCAGAACAGCTGCCTGCCTGATTTTTCCTCTCCTGCTTGCTAGAACATTTCCAGAGGAAATTCTGCCCCAGGAATTCCATATAGTTACACAGTGAGTAATCCTCCTCCTGTTGAGTAAACAATAACTGCATACAGTTACTACAAGGGACCCTTACCCAGCTATATAAACAGTAACTCCATAGTTACCTAGTGAATAATATTCACCCTGCGAAATAAACAGTACAGTCACATAATGTGTATTCCTAATCTGCTAAATGAATAGCAACTGCATACAGTTACTGCGAGGGACTCTTACCCTGCTGAATAACCTTACATACTTGCTTAGGCTTAGTTCCCTCCATCCCATGCGGGGTAATGGGCAGCAAGACTCCGCCACCGCTCCTGGTCCATCACAATCTCTTCCGCTCCAGCCCAAGTGGTGTCACACCCTTGAAGGTCCTCCTTAAATGTACTTCACCAGGTCTTCTTTGGCAGGCCCAATCTTCTTCTTCCATCTGGTGGTGCCTATTGTACTGCCACTCTGGCGGGGCATACATCCTGGAGGCGAAATAAGTGTCCTGCCAACCTCAGCCATCTCTCTGTCACAATGTCCCACAGGCCCCTCTGACTAGAACGTCTTCACTGGTAATGCTGCCCCTTCATCTGATGCCCAGGATCTTATGTAGGCAATGCCGATGAAAGACGCCCAACTTACGAGACACCTTTGCTGTGCTCTTCCATGTCTCGCTGGCATAGATTGCAGTTGGTACTACTGTGGACACATAGATTCGCCACTTCATGACCGTATTGATGGTGTTGGATGTCCAAACCATGAACAGCCGCTGGGAGACTGATGCTGCTTTGCCGATTGTGTGGATGTTGATCTCTATATCACCATCCCTGGAGATGTTGCTTGCTAGGTAGGGGAAATGGTTGATGTCCTCGATGTTCTGTTGTCTAATGGTGATGGGATGGCCTTGTTGCTGTCTAGTCATCATTGTCTTGGTTCTCTCTAAGCTAATGCATAGACCAACCTTGGCGCTGCTCCTCTCAAGACTGGTCATGTCCACAAACATGATCATGTCTTGGAGTACGTGCGATTCTTTGGTCAGCAAGGTGATATCTTTTTTCATTCATTCATGGGATGTGGGCTTCAATGGCTGGGCCAGCATTTATTGCCCATCCTTAGTTGCCCTTGAGAAGATGGTGGTGAGCTGCCTTCTTGAACCGCTGCAGTCCATGTGGTGTAGGTACACCCACAGTGCTGTCAGGAAGGGAGTTCCAGGATTTTGACCCAGTGACAGTGAAGGAACAGTGATATAGTTCCAAGTCAGGATAGTGAGTGACTTGGAGGGGAACTTCCAGGTGGTGATTTTCCCATCTACCTGCTCCCCTTGTCCTTCTAGATGGTAGTGGTCGTGGGTTTGGAAGGTACTGTCTAAGGAGCCTTGGTGAATTCCTGCAGTGCATCTTGTAGATGGTACACACTGCTGCTACTATGTGTTGGTGGTGGAGGGAGTGAATATTTGTGGATATGGTGCCAATCAAGCGGGCTGCTTTGTCCTGGATGGTGTCCAGCTTCTTCAGTGTTGTAGGAGCTGCACTGGTCCAGGCAAGTGTAGAGTATTCCATCACATTCCTGACTTGTGCCTTGTAGATGGTGGACAGGCTTTGGGGAGTTAGGAGGTGAGTTACTCATCACACGATTCCTAGCCTCTGACCTGCTCTTATAGTCACAGTATTTATATGGCTAGTCCAGTTCAGTTTCTGGTAAATGGTAACCCCCAAGATGTTGATAGTGGGGGATTCAGTGATGGTAATGCCATTGAACATCAGGGGGAAATGGTTGGATTCTCTCTTGTTGGAGATAGTCATTGCCTGACACTTGTGTGGATGAATGTTACTTGCCACTTGTCAGCCCAAGCCTGGATATTGTCCAGGTCTTGCTGCATTTGGACATGGACTGCTTCAGTATCTGAGAAGCCTTGAATGGTGCTGAACAGTGTGCAATCATCAGCGAACACCCCCACTTCTGACCTCATTATGGAAGGAAACTCATTGATGAAGCAGCTGAAGATGGTTGGGCCTAGGACACTACCCTGAGGAACTCCTGAAGTGATGTCCTGGAGCTGAGATGACTGACCTCCAACAACCACAACCATCTTCCTTAGTGCTAGGTATGACTCAAACCAGTGGAGAGTTTCCCCCAATTCCCATTGACTCCACTTTTGCTAGGCCTCCTCGATGCCACGCTCGGTCAAATGCTGCCTTGATGTCAAGGCCAGTCACTCTCACCTCACCTCAGGAGTTCAGCTCTTTCGTCCATGTTTGAACCAAGGCTGTAATGAGGTCAGGAGCGAGTGGCCCTGGCAGAACCCAAACTGGGCATCAGTGAGCAGGTTATTGCTAAGCAAGTGCCGCTTGATAGCATTGTTGATGACCCCTTCCATTACTTTGCTGATGATGGAGAGTAGACTGATGGGGCGGTAATTGGCGGGGTTGGATTTGTCCTGCTTTTTGTGTACAGGACATACCTGGGCAACTTTCCACATAGCCGGGTAGATGCCAGTGTTTTAGCTGTACTGGAACAGCTTGGCGAGGGGCGCAGCAAGGTCTGGAGCACAAATCTTCAGTACTATTGCTAGAGTATTGTCAGGGCCCATAGCCTTTGCAGTATCCAATGCTTTCAGCTATTTCCTGATATCATGTGGAGTGAATCAAACTGGCTGAAGACTGGCATCTGTGATGCTGGGGACCTCCGGAAAGGCCAAGATGGATCATCCACTCGGCACTTCTGGCTGAAGTTTGTTGCGAATGCTTCAACCTTACCTTTTGCGCTGATGTGCTGGGCTCCTCCATCATTGAGGATGGGGATATTTGTGGAGCCTCCTCCTCCAGCGTGTTGATTAATTGTCCACCATCATTCACGGCTGGATGTGGCAGGACTTCAAAGCTTAGATCTGATCCATTAGTTGTGGGATCGCTTAGCTCTGTCTATCACTTGCTGCTTATGCTGTTTGGCACACAATTAGTCCTGTGTTATAGCTTCACCAGGTTGACACCTCATTTTTAGATATGCCTGGTGCTGCTCCTGGCATGCCCTCCTGCAATCTTCACTGAACTAGGGTTGATCCCCTGGCTTGATGGTAATGGTAGAGTGAGGGACATGCCGGACCATGAAGTTACGGATTGTGTTCAAGTACAATTCTGCTGCTTCTGATGGCCCACAGTGCCTCATGGATGCTCAGTCTTGTGTTGCTAGATCTGCTTGAAATCTATCCCATTTAGCACAGTGGTTGTGCCACACAACGCACGATGGAGGGTATCCTCAATGTGAGGGTGCACAAAGACTGTGCAGTGGTCACTCCTACCAATACTGTCATAGACAGATGCATCTGCGGCAGGTTGATGAGCATGTTTTTCCCTCTTGTTGGGTCCCTCACCACCTGCCGCAGACCCAGTCTAGCAGTTATGTCCTTTTGGACTCGGCCAGCTCGGTCAGTAGTGGTGCTATCGAGCTACTCTCAGTGATGGACATTGAAGTCCTCCACCCAGAGTACAATCTGCCTCCTTGCAACCCTCAGTGCTTCCTCCAAGTGATGATCAACATGGAGGAGCACTGATTCATCAGCTGAGGGATTTGGTAATCAGCAGGAGGTTTCCTTGCCCATGTTTGACCTGATGCCATGAGACCTCATGGGGTCCGGAGTCAATGTTAATGTTAAGGACTCCCAGGGCAACTCCCTCCTGACTGTACACCACTGTGCTGCCACCTCCACTGGGTCTGTCCTGCGGGTGGGACATCACGGTGGTGTCTGGGACATTATCTGTCAGGTATGATTCCATGATTTCATGGTCAGTATTAGACTTTTAATTCCAGATTTTTTATTGAATTCAAATTCCACCAATCGCTGTGGCAGGATTCAAACCAGGGCCCCTAGAGCATTACCCTGGGTCTCTGGATTACTAGTCCAGCGACAATACCACTACACCATTGCCTCCCCCCTGTGTCATCTGTGAAATCCAGATCTGTCAATCGGTGGTGTTGCCACTGGATGCCAAAGTCTGCACCAACCATTGCCTCTGTCATGACAAAATCAATAGCCAAGAGGAAAAGCAATGGGGAGAGTAAGCAGCCTTGCCGTACTCCTGTGATGATGTTGAAGGAGTCCCTAGTGCCTGTGCTGGTCTTTATGTAGCAGCTGGAGACATAGTATAAGGCTTTGAAGATGTTAATATACCATTCCGGGATGCCAAACTGCCTTGTGATGTATCGGGAATGACTGCCAATGGATTCTGTCGAAAGCCTTCTTGAAATCAATGAAGTTGATAATAAGTGGCTCCTGATGCTTTCAGCTCTGCTCTTTGATGTTCCTGAGCATATAGGGGCTTGCAGCATGATGAATAAACATGCTAAACAAACAGCAACTATAAAAAATAAAAATGGCAACTCTCGACTTATTGAGCAATTTGAAATTTCATACAACTGCTCAGCTCTTTACTTACATTTTCAACCTCATCATCAGCAGCATGGAGCACCAAGGAGATTTTATTTTTCTCTATTAAAAACAAATATCAGGTGGAAAATTGATCTCCTTTGCTGTTAGCAGGCTGCTCCCACCATGTAAGAGTAGGGGTGTCACAAGTTTAGTGTACAGTGATGGATCAGTGACAGAGGCTGGAGAATAGGTGCACAGAATTGGTGAAAGAAAGTGAAGATTGCGCAAAAAAAAGAAAGATGAGCGGAGCTTTGAAACTTATTATTTCAATATTTTTAGCAATTGGGAGCTGGAAAACTTTGGTGTCTGACATAGTACAAAGTTCTGCAGTTGTAAGGATTCATTTGGTAAGCTTTTGACACTGCCTAGCTGAAGGAAATCTGCCATGCCTCATATTGGACCTTTGTCTACCTGCTCAATGCTTCAAAGATGACTTGCTAGCTGGAACATTTGCAGTAGTGATACTATATAAAATGCCAGCACATGCAGTTGTTCTGTTTAAAGTCAATGTCAGGCCTCAGATTGCCCTTTCTAACTAGCAAAGCCCAGCAAAGGTCAAATAGGATATCAAAGACTCATCATTAAGAATGTTGATCCAGAACACGCTCGATCTTTCACAGATGGGAAAGAAACATTCAGCTCACTAACCTTTCAGGTTTCAGGGTCTTCATGGACTGACACTGAAAATCATTACAGAGGGATCCATTACACTGGAGTGTCATTCCAGGAGATCTTGCTACAATGGAATATGATAATGGGAGAGTAAAAAATCTTAAACCGCAAAACTCCCCACTTACAGAAACCTAATTATTTTAAATAAAAACAAAAAATGCTGGAAAAGCTCAGCAGGTCTGGCAGCATCTGTGAAGAGAGAAACAGAGTTAACATTTCGAGTTGGTATAACTCTGCTTCAGAGCCAAAGAGAAGTAGAAATGTGATGGATTTTATACTGTTTAGGAGAGGGTGGAGCAGGTGGAGCAAGATAGAAGGTCAGAGATAGGTGGGAGCTAAGGAGAGATTGACAAAGATGTCACGGGCACAAGACAAAGGAAGTGTTAGTGGTAGTGTTAAAGACTAAAGAAGGTGCTGATAGTGGCATCAAGGGGAGAGCAGAATGTGTTAATAGCATGTGTTAATAGAGGGTCAGTGCTCTGTGAAAGCATAACATTGAAACCAGTGACAGGGGCCCTGTTGCAGGGTGGACGTGGGTGCGGGGTGGTTGCGGGGCGGGGGGCGGGAAGTTGTTGGGAAGAAGGACATTTTATTATCCAATAGGACTACGCAAGTCCTGCCAAAATGGTGTTTCATTTTGAGATAGTCAAATGTCAAAATTTGTTCAATTCACTGTGAATACTTACGTTCCAAGATGTTTCACTAGAGCGTTATCAAAGCAAAATCTGATTCCCAATCTACTTAAGGAGATGTGAGGGCAGATAACAAAATCTTGAGGCAGGGGTGGGGTTGGGTGATGTTATGGAGGCAGAAATAGGAGGTTTTGAGTGATGGCATGGATATGTAGGCTTGGTTCAGCTTCAGACAATGGCCAGTGAGAGGGATGGAGTCAGTGGCTAGAGAACAGAGTTTGTTTTGGGGGCCAAAGACAATGGTAGATTTTTAACTGACCTGGCCCACTTTTTGAGTCTCTCAACTACACTGTGGAGTTTTAACCACAGCCTGTGAGTGATGCCAGTGATTGGTTTCCCACCTGGAGGCCCATATTGATTGACAGTTGGGCCTTCAGTAGGGCAGGCAGCCAGTCACTGAATGCCATAGCAACAGATAAGTACATGCGGGAACTGGAGGGGTCAACCTGAGGTGGGGGTTGCACAGGAGTAGGGGCTGATTGGGACATGGATTGACCAGAAGGAGGCTGGCGGAGTGGGGGCTATCAGAAGGAGCATCGACAAAAGTGGAGGGGGGAACTAGAAAGAGGGCATTCGGAGGGAGGGGGTCAATCGGAGAGGTGGAGCAACAGAGGTGCTGCCAATCCTGGCGGGAGGGATCTTGGGTCCTGAGGGAGATGAGGCCTCGGGTGGTGGCCTGGTGGGGGTGGGGGTGGGGGTAGTGGGCCCTGCTGGTGGTGGCGGTGAAGCTTTCATGGTGAAGTCCATTGGTGGTGGGGCTTTCCTCACGGAGGCTCTTGACACATGCCCCTAGATGCAGGGGTAAGTGTGAAGGTACTCAGCTCCTGAATTCACATAGTCCTCGCCTTGAGGAAACAGTTGAGTTCCCTGTAGCTCAGGAAACTCAGCCAGCAGCGATTAAATTTCAAAAGCTGCATGACAATGAGGCTCACAGCCAGATTATCGTATTTAAAGCTGCAGCCGGCCCCCTTGGCTGGGATTACCTACCCACACACCTTCTGACTTCGTCCCAGAAGTGGGCGGGTTGGAGGTAGGTTTACTTCAGGAAACAGATTTTTGACACTTTAATATCCCCCTGCTGTTTTTTGAGTTAAAATTCAGCCTAAAGACTTTGGTCTTCCCAAAATTTAATTGCAGGAAATTACTGCTCATCCAGTGCTGGATGTCAGACTGGGTCTGACAATTTATAGACAGTGGAGGGGTCGAGAGAGAGATGGTGGTGAGGGAGAGCTGGCTTGCAGCATAGATGTGAAAACTGATGCTGTGTTTTCATATGGTGTCCCTGAGGGGACACAGATAGATGAGAAACAAGAAAGGAACAAGGATAGATCCTTGGGCGACCCCAGTGTGATAATGAGAAGGGTACCCCCAAGGCAGGTGATTCTCTGACTACAATAAGATGGATAAAAACATAAGTTTCATTCAATAGATAAGAGTGGAACCAGGAAAGGGCAGTTCCGCCAAATTAAATAATGGAGGAGAGGTGTTGGGCAAGGATAATGTGGTCAACAGTCTCAAAAGCTGCGCGTGGGTCAAGAAGGTTGAGGAGGGATAGTCATTTGTGACTTTGGTAAGGGCCGTTTCATTACTGTAGTGGGAGCAGAAACTTGGCTGGAGGTGTTCAAGTATGGAATTGTGGGAATGATGTGCATGGTTTTGGGAGGCAGCAACCCGTTGAAGCACTTTGGAGAGGAATGGGAGGTTGGAGATGGCCAGTGGTCTGCAAGGACAGGGGGGTCAAGGATGGATTTTCTTGAGGAGAGGGGTGATGATGACAGATTTGAAGGAAGGTGGGGGCAGCGGGGGTAGGTGGGGGAAATAGGAAGAGAAGGAAGTGTTAACATAGGGCCCAAGGAGGGAGGTTGGTCATATGGCCATAGAGCTGCCAAATCGATGTGCTACCTACCACGTCCCCATTTTTTCTGGGATCACAAATTAGTGGCTGTGCAGCTTAATAATCACCCATTACAATCTATTACCTCATACAACATGGTTTAAACTTTTATTTACATGTCCAACTAACAGATATTGTTGAACATGTTCAGTCAGTTGATTTCTAATGAAAGCTAATGACATGATCACGTCAAAAGCTCAGGTTTGCTCCAGAGGACAGTCAGATGTCAGAATATGCAAAATACAAGGATTTCAGATGAAAGCACGCAGGCGTCTGTTAAACTGCATGCGTTGCAATTCATAGATTATTATCTGATGTATTCGTGACTGACTTGTTCATCAGTGCTAGTCTCAATTGTATTAACTACATCATCGCTAATCTAGTATTAATCCCTAGAAACAGGAAACTCTAATGCATCCAAATTTGGAAATATATATTGGCCCTGAGAGAAAATACTAAATGAGCACCGTCTTTGTGAAATCCTTTGACAGACATGTTTTGTTTTGAGAGGGAGAAAACCCATCCATCATTTTGTCGTAGCAATGTCATATGCAAGTAGCAACTGACAGATTTTTAACATGATTTGTGTTATTATTTTCCGTATTAGTATGTTGCTTTTTGTCAAAGATTCTTTCATCACTAAAATACATGCATTTTTATAGTACCTCATTGTGCCAAAATGTCTTAATGCTCACGATTTACTTTTACATTTGTAATGTATGCAAATGTGGCACCCATTTTCTACCAGCAAGGAGATGAATAACCAGTTAACCACCTTCTTTACACGATTGTAGTAACTGAAGGGGAATTGTGGATCAGGACATCATTAAATTTTCCCACTAAGATAAAAGCAAAAAACTGCGGATGCTGGAAATCCAAAACAAAAACAAAAATACCTGGAAAAACTCAGCAGGTCTGGCAGCATCTGCGGAGAGGAGCACAGGTAACGTTTCTAGTCTGAATAACCTTTCAACAGTTCTGTTGAAGGGTCATTCGGACTCGAAACGTTAACTGTGCTCCTATCCGCAGATGCTGCCAGACCTGCTGAGTTTTTCCAGGTATTTTTGTTTCTGTATTAGATTTTCCCAGTTCTTTAACACATGGATTTTTCCTGTTCATGTGAACCAGCAAAACAGGTGGATGGACGGCACCTCCAACAACGTAGCACTCCCTCAGTGCCAACCCAAAATTCAGCTCAAGTCTGTTTAAATAATGTGATTTAAAGATTGCAATCAAAATTAACTGTACTTTGGCAAAAGAGCTTTATTGTCATGAAATGCGCTATTCAAATGCAGGTTCTTTCTTTTATCATTGCTGGAGGTGGAACCTCTGCCTGCTACTGTAACCCTAACCGTTTTTGCTGGGTCTGAGTTATACGTAAAGGATGAAATCGCTGCTCCGCAGAGGGATCTTCCACTTCACAGAAGGAAAGTTCAGTGTTGCTGTAGCAGGGCACTCTCCAGATGGTGAATAAGTGATATTTAAAGACCCATAACAAGTAAAAATAAATAATTGGACAACGAGCCCAAGAAGTGTCAGCTAGTGTGAGAAGTGCGTAGGCAAAGAAGTTGTGTTCGGAACATACGCCATCTTCCTCCTTAAGTATCTTCAGTGAATTTCTTGTCTCTGCACAGTCAATACTGCCCCTGCTGTTCTGTTCTAACTGTTGGTCAGCAGCGCTGCATTAGAAAGATGGGGAAGTCAGTCAACTTCCCTCCTCCTCATCCCACCTGGAATGGGTGGCAGAGATCCATGCTGGGGAGGGAGAGGAACCAGGTGCGACAAACTGGGTCAAGCTGGTTTTTCACTGACCTTTCCAAAATTGGGAGCAATGCATAAGGGGTCGGTGATTACTTTACAACTATCATCACATCAAAATTACTTCCATAGGATCGGTCATTGCAATTAAAGAAACCTTAGGAGTTTAAACTGCATCAGATTTTTAAGAAAAATTATTCGTTCATGGGACGCGGGCGTCGTTGGTTAGACTAGGCATTTATTGTCCATCCCTAATTGTCCTTGAGAAGGTGATGGTGAATCACCTTCTTGAACTGCTGCACGTGTTGCAGGAATACCCACAGTGCGGTCAGGAAGGGAGTTCCAGGATTTTGACTCAGTGACAGTGAAGGAACAGTGATATAATTCCAAGTCAGGATGGTGCATCCTGTGGAGGTGGTGTTCCCATGCATCTGCTGCCCTTGACCTTCTAGGTGGCAGAGGTCACGGGTTTGGTTGCAGGAGGGGTAGGACTGGTAGCTCAATGTTCCGGGGTTCCGTTGTTTCAGACGTGATAGAGGGGAAGGGATGAAAGGGGGAGGAGTGGCATTACTAGTCAGGGAAAATATCACAGCTGTGCATAAGCATGACAGCCCGAAGGGCTCGTCTACAGAGGCCATATGGGTGGAGCTGAGGACCGGGAAAGGTGTGATCACACTAATAGGGTTGTATTATAGACCACCCAATAGTCAGAGAGAATTGGAGGAGCAAATCTGTAGAGAGATAGCAGACCGATGCAAGAAACAGAAAGTTGTGATAGTAGGAGATTTTAACTTTCCACATATTGACTGGGACTCCCATACTGTAAAAGGGCTGGATGGCTTGGAGTTTGTCAAATGTGTTCAGGAAAGTTTTCTAAATCAATATATAGAGGTACCAACGAGAGAGGATGCAATACTTGATCTCCTATTAGGGAACCAGACAGGTCAGGTGACAGAAGTATGTGTAGGCGAACATTTTGGGTCCAGTGACCACAATGTCATTAGTTTTAAGTTAATTATGGATAAGGATAGGTCTGATCCTTGAGTTGAGATTCTAAATTGGAGAAAGGCCAATTTTGTGGAAATGAGAAAGGATCTAGGAAGAGTGGTTGAGATAAGTTGTTTTCTGGCAAGGATGTGTTCAGTAAGTGAAAGGCATTCAATGGTGAAATTTTGAGAGTGCAGAGTTTGCATGTTCCTGTAAGGATTAAAGGCAAAGTTAACAGGCATAGGGAACCTTGGTTTTCAAGGGATATTGGCGATCTGGTTAAGAAGAAGAGAGAGGTGTATAGCAGGTATAGGCAACAAAGAGCAAATGAGGTACTTGTAGAGTATAGAAAATGTAAGAAAATACTAAAGAAGGAAATCAGGAAGGCAAAAAGAAGACATGAGGTTGCTTTGGCAGATAATGTGAAGGTAAACCCGAAGGATTTCTACAAGTATTTAAAAGTAAAAGGACAGTAAGGGACACAATTGGTCCCCTTGAAGATCAGAGTGGTCGTCTACGTGTGGAGCCTCACGAGATGGGGGAGATCTTAAACAGTTTTTTTGCATCTGTATTTACTCAGGAAACTGGCATAGTGTATAAGGAAGGAAGGGAAACAAGCAGTAGTGTCATGGAACATATAGAGATTAAAGAGGAGGAGGTGCTTGCTGCCTTACAGCGAATAAAGGTAGATAAATCCCCCGGGCCTGACATGATATTCCCTCGGACCTTGAGGGACACTAGTGTAGAAATTGCAGGGGCCCTGGCAGAAATATTTAAAATGATCTTAGCCACGGGTGAGGTGCCGGAGGATTGGAGGGTAGCTCATGTGGTTCCGTTGTTTAAAAAAGGCTCCAAAAGTAAACCAGGTAATTACAGGCCAGTGAGCCTGACGTCAGTAGTAGGTAAATTATTGGAAGGTGTTCTGAGAGATCGGATATACAATTATTTGGACAGCCAAGGGCTGATTAAGGATAGTCAGCATGGCTTTGTGCGTGGTAGGTCATGTTTAACGTACCTTGTAGAGTTTTTCGAGGAGGTTACCAAGAAAGTAGATGAAGGAAAGGCTGTGGATGTTGTCTACATGGACTTTAGTAAGGCCTTTGACAAGGTCCCACATGGGAGGTTAGTTCAGAAGGTTCAGACACTTAGTATCCATGGAGAGCTTGTAAACTGGATTCGAAATTGGCTGTGTGGGAGAAGACAGAGAGTGGTAGTGGATGATTGCTTCTCAGACTGGAGGTCTGTGACTAGTGGTATGCCTCAGGGATCTGTGCTGGGACCATCGTTGTTTGTTGTCTATATCAATGATTTGGATGATAATGTGGTAAATTGGATCAGCAAGTTTGCTGATGACACTAAGATTGGTGGTGTTGTGGACAGCGAGGAAGGCGTTCAAAGGATCTGGACCAACTGGAAAAATGGGCCAGAAAATGGCAGATGGAACTTAATGCAAAAAAGTGTGAGGTGTTGCATTTCGGAAGGACAAACCAAGGTAGGACATACACAGTAAATGGTAGGGCACTGAGGAGTGTGGAGGAACAAAGGGATCTGGGAGTTCAGATACATAATTCCCTGAAAGTGGCGTCACAGGTAGACAGGGTTGTAAACAAAGCTTTTGGCATACTGGCCTTCATAAATCAAAGTATTGAGTATAGGAGTTGGGATGTTATGGTGAGGTTAATTAAGACATTGGTGAGGCCAACTTTGGAGTATGGTGTGCAGTTCTGGTCGCCTAACTACAGGAAGGATATCAGTAAGATTGAAAGAGTGCAGAGAAGATTTACTAGGATGTTGCCGGGTCTTAAGGAGTTGAGTTACAGGGAAAGATTAAACAGGTTAGGACTTTATTCCTTGGAGTGTAGAAGGATGAGGGGAGATTTGATAGAAGTTTACAAAATTATGAGGGGTATAGACAGAGTAAATGCGAGTAGGCTCTTTCCACTTAGATTAGGAGAGATAAACACAACATGGCTTTAGGGTGAAAGGGGAAAGGTTTAGGGGGAACATTAGGGGGAACTTCTTCACTCAGAGAGTGGTGAGAGTGTGGAATGAGCTGCCATCTGACGTGGTAAATGCAGGCTCACTCTTAAGTTTTAAGAATAAATTGGATAGATACATGGATGGGAGAGGTCTGGAGGGTTATGGATTGGCTGCAGGTCAACGGGATTAGCGGAATAATATTTCGGCACAGACTAGAAGGGCCGAATAGCCTGTTTTCTGTGCTGTAGTGTTCTATGGTTCTATGGTTTGGAAGGCACTGTCAAAGCAGTCTTGATGAGTTGCTGCAGCGCATCTTGTAGATGGTACACACTGCTGCTGCTGTGCATCGGTAGTGGAGGGAGTGGATGTTGAAGGTGATGGGTGGGGTGCCAGTCAAGCAGACTGCTTTGCCCTGGATGGTGTTGAGCTTCTTTAGTGTTGATAGAGCTGCTCTCATCCAGGCAGCTCTAGGGCAGACCGCTTCTGGGGCAATCCTGAACTAGTGCAAAAACCATGTAAAGCAGCACACGTAACATTAACAGTATCCAGTATTGAAAACCCAACAGTCTGTTCTTATTTTTTACCAATTGTGGCAGCTTCCGGTTGCTTAGAAAAGGAAACTAGAAGCCCACAGCCATCCAAGCAAAAAATACTTCTTTCACTGGCCAATTACATCTGGACCAGAAGCTTCTTTCTGCTAATCAGATTGAGGCCTGTGTCATACAAGATGTTCTTAATCAGAATTGCCTGGGAGAACATGTCATTATTTTAGATAATTTGGGAGTTTAGGCACCTGACAGAATTGTGCAAGTTACCCTGCAAGCAGGCGGGTTGTGCAGAGGTTCAGAAGTGAAGGTTTCGATAATCGAGTGCCAGTGTATTAAAAATAAATCAATCCTGTTTCCTAGTGCTGCATTGAATAAATCCATTACTGCAACAATGCAAGTTTTGTAAATGCATTTCTGGAGAGGTTCATCTGGAAAAAGAAAAGCTTTTACATTGAATGCCTGCTTTATTAAGCTGTCTGAAGGAACCTCATTAGATTATGGGTAGATCGATAGCTTCATGATTATTAAACTGCCAAGATGCTCACCTTGCAAAGTGGCATCAGAATCCTTCACTGTTCCTTTTAGGACTCTACACCTAACATAGACATTGTGTGCTTTTCTGCTGCTCATCCGGACACACTGTGGTTTTCATTATTCAAACTTCAAATTAATTTAGCCAGTAAAGGCTCGAAATGACGGTGAGTGATATTAGTGGATGAATTCTTAGCTTGAATGTATGACAGCCTTCTATCCACCAATTTCGTGAAAATGTTAATCTAAAATAAACAGGTTGATTACTGTAAATATCAGACAGAAACGTACTGTACAAAAACACTAACAATTCATTTGCCATTGTCAGCAAGTATTTTCGAACTGCAAGGCCCAGATTTTTACTCCTGGGCTGGGTGCTCAAAGATGGGAGAATTCCCGGCTCTGCGAACCTGGCCTTTAAAAATGGCTGCCTGGACATTGGATTTTAGATCTGGGGAGCAAGCTGAATCAGAAGTTGGGGCGGGCAACCTGGGGAGAACTGAGGAGGATGCCGGGTGCAGATTCGGGCTGGACAGAAGGCCTGCCTCTAGGATCCAACACAGTGTCCAAAGTTCAAAATAAAGATTAAAACATGAAACATCCTTCTAGCCCTCACCATCCCCACACACAACCCATTTCCCATCCACGGCAACCCATGCCACCTCATACCTCCACACTCCCATAGTCCCCATACCCTCCATGCCAACCTATGGTCCCTCCCACCCCCATGGCCCTTTATAGCTCCTATGCCAATTTAGTGCCAACTGATGCCAACCCAGGGCCCCCACCCACCACCCTTCGCCCTTATACCTATCATGCCAACTCACCGGGCATGCACCATGGGCAGACCTCAGGACCCATGCAGAGATGAGATGAAATAGAGTTCTACAAAATAAAGTTCTAAGGATCTATTGAAGACTTCATTATATTGAAAAAAAACACTCATTCATAAAAGCCCATTCACTATATTTAGGTTCCCTCAACTAAGTAAAGCCTGATAACAACAAACATTTCATTCAAATGCTCAGTCCCTTATAACAAGAAGCATTGGAATTCATAGTCCCACATCAAAGAGTCTATGACCACTTTTAGCTGTCAATCAAACTGTGAGCTAACAGGCATCCTACTATGATAATGGATGGTTGTGAAATCAATCATGTAGCAATAATCCAGTAATGGAAGACCTCAGGCTTATGTCAAGAGACATTGTGAAATAGCAAGCAATTTTTTTTAACATTCCAGACATTTTTCAGAGATTTAAAGGGCAGGACTTTTAAATTCCTTGACAGCTTCCTTTGACAGCTGCTTCTGACAATCTTGGAAGGTCCCTTTGATAGCTCCCTCTGACATTTTTGACAGCTGATTTTGACAGGTCTGTTGACAGTTCCAATGAGCTTGACAGTAATTAGTTTATGTATACTAATGTCTAATTTTAACAATTCCAAAAGGCATCTAACCAACTCTAAGGCCTGAATTTTTAGCTCAGTGGGTGGGCACAATTGGCGGACCCGGAAGCAGCCGAGAAACAGACCACTGACTGCGATCAGCCCCAGACTGCGATTTCACGCTGGCTGGCCAATTAATGGCCAGCCAGCGTGAAGTGGGCACTGAAAAGCTCAGTGCTACCACGGTGGGGGCATGTTATGTAAGCATATACCTCAAGCCCCCTACCTAATAGCTTAGATTGTAATAATAATGTCGAGTTTTCCTGTGGCCATTTCATCCGTTTAACTAGCTTCTCAAATTAAATAAAGAATGCTTCAATATCTGTTTCCTCAAACTTTGGAAGAGCTTGTACAAATTTAAACATCTCCCCACTGGGTTCTACTTGAAAGATAAATCCTTCCTCCCCTACTGACATCTCTTTTCTAACTGCCAACATTTGCAGTTGAAATTCCCTCTATCTTTCTTTTTCTCTTTCCTCCTTCTCTATCTTCACAATTTCTAATTCCCTTTTAAAAGCCATTTCTCTGTCCTTTGCTTCAAATTCAAGCTTTTTCAGTTCCTTCGCTTATTCACATTCTAGCATCTTCATTTGTAACTGAAGTCTCACTATCTCCAGCTATGACTCACTGGTGTCTGGTTTCACTTCCAATTGAAGATGCTGGGATCTATGTATCTGTATAAACTTCTATGGCATTTGGCCAACAGTTTGATTTATAACATACTTTTATTATGTATCACGGTAATGTACTTCCGTCTCAGTACTAGAGGATCTCCCATCGTATTGCTCACAGGTCCAAGCTTGTGTCCACATTATATGCTGTCCCAGCCCTATCTCCAAAAACCTTTAGGGGTGAATTAGAAATGAATTTCACCCATTTAGGAAAGAGATGAGCAGATTTTTTTTCCCCTCAGAGGGTGGTGAGCCTTTGGAACTGTCTTCCTCACAAGGCAGTGGAAGCAGAGTCTTCGGACATTTTTAAGGCAGAGCTAGATAGATTCTAGATAAGCAAGCTAGTGAAAGATTATCAGGGGTAGGTGGGAATGTGGAGTCGAGGTTGCAGTCAGATCAGCCATGATCTTATTGACTGGTGGAGCAGGCTTGAGGGGCCGAGTGGCCTACTTCTGCTCCTAATTCGTATGTACGTCTGTTCACAGTAGAGTCTGCAGGCTGAGATACATCCTGTGAACCCCACGAAACAATGTGTTTCTCTCAGAAATAACTAACGAGAAAAGTTCTCAAAAATGAACAAATTAGTTACAAGTGAACAGGGGTTAACATTGTCTCCCCCTATAATTGGAATAGGGTGAGCAATTTGATGGTGAACTGACCCAAGTTAACAAAGGCTGCCCCGAAATGGTAATGCACTGTGGGCAGACTTAACAAGTTCAGTCTGGGACCTCTGCCCTCTGACCTCAGTGGAAGGAAGCCCTGCCCTCGAGAGCTGCTGGCCAATCTGATTGACTAGCAGCACCTCCAGTCCCAGAAGCACCTGAATTCAGTAGTGGGCACAAAGAAGACAGTGTGGATGTCGGACTTAGGTAAGTCCAGGGTTTTTGGATGGGGAGGGTTCAGGCACCCGAGGGTGGGGTGGGAGGTTGAGTTTTGGAGGCCAGGGAGGAGGCACAAAGATGGGGGTACAATCTTGGGGGAAGCTTCCGATGCACACAGGGCAACATCCCAAATGAGGTACCCTCCTCCTTCCCAATTTTTCATCAGAGTTGGTGAAAAAGGGGCCTGCCCAGTCTCATCAACCAACAGTATTATGGTGGTGGAGGCAGAATTAGGTCCTTAATTGCCCTTTAAATTGGGAAGTTAAGGGCCTCAATATGCCAAAGGGTGGGTGGGCTAGTGGGCGTCTTACCCACTGACCATATTATGGGTAATGGGTCTGGGTGGGCGGGAAGGCAGTGGGTCTGGGTGGGCGGGAAGGCAGTGGAATAGTTGCCCATCATATTTAATATGCCCCCTGCCAAAACATGCCTGGCAGGGGCCATAAAGTTCAGCCCTTAGTTTACCTGTTACATTTAGCTAACTAGTGGACCACAAGAGGCAACAACCTCGAAATTATCTTTTGAAATAATGACATATGATTGCATAACGTGTGCCTCTTCAATGCCTCTTGTATTTTGGGAGGAAGGCATTAACAAGTTTCAAATAAATGGGTTAACACCTCCAGTAAATTACTAGACTCGGGAAATTCAAATGAAATTAAGTGCCGATGTGTTGATATTTCACATTATAGTTTTGAGATCTATGAGAATGTTCTTCATTACAGATTGATCCAAGAGTATGTAGTATGGTACAGCACACTGAAAAGGTTTAGCAGTGGCTCATATAATTTGTGTGTGTATAGGATCATGAAATATTAAAAAGCATATTATGCATCAGAATAATGTGTCTTATTATGATGATTTTGCAGCAGCAGAAAATCATTTGTGTCAATATAATTTATACTGTTATAGAACTCCTTGTGCATAAAATATAAGTTATATAGATGATATGCATCTATATAATGGTAGTAACCATTATAGTCTCTAGATACACAACTGAGATATATTCACATAACGCACTGGGCAGAGTTTTCAGTTCAGTGGGTGATTGATGGGCCAGGGATCGGCCGGGAAACAGGCTGCCCCTGGCCATGATTTCATGTTGGCGGGCCAATTAAGGCCCATTTAGTGTGAAACGCGGCTCCCCATTGGTCGGGAAGGGCCAGGTGGGGGCCTGTTGGTCGCCGGGCCCAAAGGCAACGCGGCGGCTGGTTTAAGAACGGCACCGGTGGCCCCTTGAAGGCTGCCAAGGAAGGACGTCTCTTCTGTCTCTCGTTACCTAACATGATGGAGTCGAGTGCGGCTGGAGATGCAAGATGGGAGGGCAGGTCGGGTGGGCACTCAGCCCCCTGTTTTTTGGATGAGTGCCTCGCAGCCCTCCTGGAGGCGGTGGCTTCCAGGGGGCGAATCCCTTGTCCCTAGAGATGGGAGGAGGAGGCCACCGCACCTCACAAAGAGGGTATAGGAGGAGGTTACAGTGCAGGTTAGCAGCAATGACGTGGATGCAGTGCCGGAAGACCTACAATGACCTGCTGCACTCAGGAAGGGAGTACTGTGTTGGCATGGGTCAATGTGCGGAAGTGTTAAGATGTGGCCGTCCCCCTGTGGACCTCAACGGTCTAGGGTCTGAGTGCCGACTGTCAATGATGCCAGAGCTGGCCAAGGGGGTGAGCCCTGGCTGCTTGGACTAAGTGCCATGTGGCTCGAGGGCCGTGACTCATTGGCATCCAAGGTGTTCCTCGGTGGGGTTGACCAGGCTGTAATGGCACTGCAGGTAGACAGTGGACTAATCAATACTCCTCTGCCCTTTCAGGAGAAAATGAGCCATAACCAGAGAGGTCCCGTACAGGGGGAGGCCTGCCCAGCCTGCTGCTGCACACCAGATTCGAGCGGGACACCCTTCAGAGGTGACACATTCCATGTGCAACCGGGCGTGGAGAGGCGGGGGTGCCAGACGAAGGTAAGGGTGCAGTGCACAGAGGTGAGAGTTTTGGATTGTTCATCCATTCTAGTGCCGTCTCTTCACTGATGGAACCATCAAACCTGGAGTCCCCATTGATCATTGAAAGACGATAGCACCATGATGCAGATCTCCATGGTCTCACCAGGGTGCCTGGCATGCACAGTGACAGCGTGATGACTTTAGCTAATGACATGTCCTTGTTCTCCCTTAGATTCGCCAGAAGGCACTCGCTCTCAGGACCCCAATGTCAGAGGACCACCGGGCTTCATTTGCACCTGCATCACAGCTGCTCTCTGAAGCAGGCACCAGCGCAGATCCCAGCATCTCGGTGGGCATTAGATAGGCGGCTAGAGTGTCGGTGCACATTGGTGAGGGCATGTCACACTCGCTTGAGATGCAGGCAGAGGCAGAGAGTGCCCAGGGCACCGGCAGTCTGACGATTGCTGGGGACCAGGACGATGCTGAGTCGAAGGCAGATGATGAGCCTCTGGAGTCATCCGTTAGGTGGCAGTCGACTGGGAGACACAGATCACCCACGGACCCCTAGAAAGAGCCAGAGGCCTAGAAGTTAAGGACTGCTGTGACCTTCAGAGCCACTGGCATGGGGTTTCCACCCCAAAAGTCGGAGCTGATCTCAGGCCCAATCATCTGACAAATGGAGGTCACTGCCTCCCTTGAGAGGCGGAGCCTCCTTCAGCATTGCATGTCAGAAATATTGAGGCAACTGCATTGCCGCCTGTAAACCCTGGCAGCAGGTTATTGGCGTCTTCTGCGGCCCCTTCCGCCTTGGGCTTCCTGTTGGCCCTGTGCCCCTTGTGCCTGCGCCTCTCCTCCCACAGGTCCCTCCTCTGGAAGCTGCATTGGGACACCTGGCCTCCTCTCCCTTCTGCCCCTCTCCTCCTCCTCAAAGAAGGTGCCACCAGCGAAGACTACAATCCCCATTATCTGTGTAATGGAAGGCTGCCTGATACCTGGAAGAGTCCACATGGTCTGAATCCTCCGGGAACCTTGGAGACACCAGTAAGTTCTGAAATGAAGCCTGGAAATGCTAACAATGAACCCCCGATGAAAGATGAAGCTGCCAAGTACCAATAAGCAACCAGCAGCAAACCATCTCCAAATCTCCTCACTCCTCACACTGGCAATGCTGCTGACCCTTTTTATCCCGCCCTTGGATGAGGTTTAGCAAATTGTCAGCTGCCCCCCCTGCCCGTTTTGCCCGTGCGGCTCCTGCAAAATCGCATGGGCAATATAAAATCCAGCTTAATTGCCTTTTTAATGGCCTTAACTGGCCTTGTAATTGATGGTGGGCGCGGCTCTGACTCCCGTGTGCGGCCGCCGACTGAAATATTGCGCGATGGCATCAGGACGCTTGCCCAACGTCATCACGCGCTATTTTACGTTCAAGCAGGTCAGGCGCCTGCCCACTCAGTGAAAAACTCTGCTCACCACAAAATCTCAATCTCGTGTCATACAACACAAATGGCTAGAAACGTTTTTGAGCTTGGGTTAATAATTATTTTCATCAGTTGTCTGTCGTTTCACTACCCAGAATGGACTTTGTGTAAAGGGCGCCAAGTAACATGTACAGTGTCAGGAATCACAAAAACGTTAGTACAGCTAGAGACCACTCACCTTTGCAGTGCTAACTCCTTCAATGGTGTTAGTTACCCACATCACATTTCCCCACAGTTTTTCCGTCCTTTGATATTTTTCTTCATGTTTATCTAATTTCCTCTTTCAAGTAGTGATTGACTTGGCTTAAGTAGCAACTGTTGTAAAGCATTCTGTATCCTAATGATACGCGATTAAAAAATATATCTTTATGCCTCGAGCGGAGGTGGTGGTGTTGTGGTAATGTCACCGGACTGGTAATCCAGAGGAGCAGGCTAATGCTCTAGCGGAGTTTGAATTCAATTAATAATAAAATCTGGAATATAAAGCTAGTCTCAGTAATGGTGGCCAAGAAACTATCATTGATTGTTGTAAAAACCCATCTGGTTCACTAATGCCCTTTAGGGAAGGAAACCTGCAATCTCATCCAATTCACCGACCAGTGGAAATATTCTTTCACTGTTTATGCTTTCAAATCTTTTCCCAATTTTAAACACTTCTGTTTGATGTTGATTTCTCTAATCCAGTGAATACATCCCTAGTTTTTTAAGTCACTTATCATAACTATATACGCTTGTTATGTCATCTTACCGAAAATTGCATTAAATACTCCAACCAATCTTGTGTCTATCATACTTACCTATTATGCTTGTTTGAAGTCAGTATTACATAATAAAAATGTATTTAGATTCACTATTTTTTAATTTTGTTTTGATAACAGCCATTTTAACTAAATGTGATTTGCCAGCAGTGGCAATTTCTGCTGATGCTTATGTAACAGTCACTGCATTTACAAAGTAATTCATTGTGTGAAAACACAAACAGACAGTTTGGCAATGCAATATAGTGCCATATAAATACAACTAATATTTAGTATAATACTGATGAATAGATAGTAGATAAATAACTGACCGCACTGCCAGATCTAAAAGATACATAGCATAATTAGGGGTTGAAGTTTGTCTTTGATTATAATGCAAAATGTGCCATAAGGAATTGGCAGGTCCTTTAACAAACCACTGAATTTTCATCTTCATTGAAGTGAATCATAAAACAGACTGCCGCATCTTTATTATGTATTTTAAGCTACTGCCAAAGGCCAATCTCTCCCTTCCCCGCCCCCCGCACATTGTCTTATTCCAAGATCACGAGGCAGTATTATCAAGCATGTTAAGGAGCTCGCCATCTTGTCTCAGTTCATCAAAGATTCACACTCATTGTGGTGAGGACTATTTTCTTCATGTTGGCAAGGCATGAGTGTTTGGCAAAGGTTGCACTCCATGGTGGGAGGGTTGTCAGTTCTGTTGAGGCTTGCTGCCAATTCTCTGCTCAGTGAGGCTCCAGGGCCACTGCTGCTCTGCTTCCTGGGGCCAGAGTTAACAGAGAGAAAGGGGCAAGGGGACACAGGGGCAGGCAAGCTTTAAAGACAGGGCTGTGGTCCACAGCCCTTGGTCTGGAGCTGCAAACCAAAAATGCAGCAGATCAGTTTCTGCAGTTAGAATAATAGCAAAACCAAGTAAGTCAGCCTATGAAAGGCATGTAGTTTATTAATTCTTTCATATTTTCAAGGAGAGGAATAAGATTGAGTGGAATTGAGGAGGGGGAGATGGTGGCATAGTGGTGGTCACACTGAATTAGTAATCCAGAAGAGGCCCAGGCTAATGTTCCAGGAACACAGGTTCAAATTCCACCATGGAAGCTACTGGAATTTAAATTCAATTAATCCTAATATAGTTGGAAACTAGTCTCAGTAATGGTGACCAAGAAACTATCATCGATTGTCATAAAAGCCCATCTAGTTCACCCATGTCCTTTAGGAAAGGAAATCTGCTGTCCTTACCTTGTCTGGCATACATGTGACTCCGGATCCACAGCAATGTGGTTGACTCTTAACAGTCCCCTGAAATGACCTAGAAAGTCACTCAGTTCAAGGGCAATTAGAGATGGGCAACAAATGCTGCCTTTGCCAGTGACAACCTCATCCCAAGAAAGAAAAAAAATTGCTTTGAATTTTCTTCTGTGTTCACCTGCAGTTTATTAAATACAGATGCTGAATGATTTTGGCCATGTCTCACCGAGTGTTTTATCTGCTTTCCTTGACCCAAACTTCCAGAACTTGGGGAGGGCTTGGACCCATCTGGGCCTCAGTCTGAGGAGAAGTTTTCTCCAACAAAGGGTAATTTTTCCACTTCATTAGACACGTCTATCTGAATCTGATTTGGATCTGAACTGGCTTCAGGCACAACTTATGTTGGAGTGGCTATTGGTACTTTACTTGTATCCCACCTAACCAATTCATCAGATTCATTTGATTCCTCCCACCTCCCTTCTTCTTCATGAACCTCTGAAGGTCAAACATGATCTATATGTGCAAACCTAATACTTCCACTACCAAACATCTTGACCAAATATGTGTGAGGGCCACATATTTTCACTACTCTTCCTGGTAGCCACTTCAACCACTTATGATGATAATCTTTCACTTTAACCTTCAGGCTCAATTTCAGACCTCTTCCTATCACTCAACCCCTATCATGACTCTCTTTCTGCCTTGACTGTTTTTCCTTGTGTATTTAGCAATGAAAGCCTCATTCTAGGCTGTCTTCACAGAATCACAGTGCAGAAGAGGCCCTTTGGCCCATCGAGTCTGCACTGACACATGAGAAATACCTGACCTACCTACCTAATCCCATTTACCAGCACTTGGCCCATAGCCTTGAATGTTCTGATGTGCCAAGTGCTCATCCAGGTACTTTTTAAAGGATGTGAGGCAACCCACCTCCACCACCCTCCCAGGCAGTGCATTCCAGACCGTCACCACCCTCTGGGTAAAAATATGTTTCCTCACATTCCCCCTAAACCTCCTGCCCCTCACGTTGAGCTTATGCCCCCTTGTGACTGACCCTTCAACTAAGGGGAACAGCTGCTCCCTATCCACCCTGTCCTTACCCCTCAGAATCTTGTACACCTCGATCAGGTCGCCCCCCAGCCTTCTCTTCTCCAACAAAAACAACCCAAGTCTATCAAACCTCTCTTCATAACTTAAATGTTTCATCCCAGGCGACATCCTGGTGAATCTCCTCTGCACCCCCTCCAGTGCAATCACATCCTTCCTATAATGTGGCAACCAGAACTGCACACAGTACTCCAGCTGTGGCCTCACCAAGGTTCTATACAACTCCAACATGACCTCCCTATTTTTGTAATCTATGCCTCGATTGATAAAGGCAAGTGTCCCATATGCCTTTTTCACCACCCCACTAATGTGCCTCTCTGCCTTCAGAGATCTATGGACAGACACACCAAGGTCCCTTTGTTCCTCAGAACTTCCTAGTGCCATGCCGTTCATTGAATACTTCCTTGTCAAATTACTCCTTCCAAAGTGTATCACCTCATACTTTTCAGGGTTAACTTCCATCTGCCACTTATCTGCCCATTTGACCATCCCGTCTATATCTTCCTGTAGCCCAAGATACTCAAACTCACTGTTAACCACCCAGTCAATCTTTGTGTCATCCGCAAACTTACTAATCCTACCCCTCACATAGTCATCTATGTCGTTTATATAAATGACAAATAATAGGGGACCGAGCACAGATCCCTGTGGTACACCACTGGACACTGGCTTCCAGTCACTAAAGCATCCTTCTGTCATCACCCTCTGCCTCCTACAACTAAGTCAATTTTGAATCCACCTTATCAAATTACCCTGTATCCCATGTGCATTTGCCTTCTTTATAAGTCTCTCATGTGGGATCTTGTCAAAGGCTTTGCTGAAATCTTCTAAGAAACAATTGAGCTGGTGTTCCGCCAGTAGTAGTGCGAGGTGTGTTGCGATATATAAACGAAAATTAATGAGTTTGTGATTCAATGACATCGGACTTTTCTTCCAATTTGTATCTAGCGTTTGCTCAACAAGAGCATGCGTAATAATTTGTACCGTGCGCTCTGCTGCTCCATTTGAAGCAGGATGATATGGTGAAACTCTAGTCTGTTTTATCCTGTTCATTATCATGGAAATTTGAAAACTCTCCTGAACAAAACTGAGGTGTGTTGTCAGGCACAGAAGCAGCAAACAAACTATGCAAAATATCTAGAGTTTTGCTAGTTGTTGTTCAATTCATTGGAAACCCCTCAATGGCTATCACAATGAATAGCTATTGCCTTTCAAGTTCTGTAAAATCTACGTGCAGCCTTTGTCACCCTCTAGCTGGCCATTTCCAGTGGTTGCAAAGGTACTGATGGCAGCTTCATTGCTACATCTTGACATACTCTACACTGTCTCACTGCGTCCTCTATATCCTTATCAAACCCTGGCCACCAAAGATAGCTTCTCGCTAAACTCTTTGTCAAGCTTATCCCTAAGTTTTGATCATGAAGATCAAATAGCAACTGCAATCTGTACCTTTCAGGAATTACATCTTTGGCTCCAAACAATAATACAACCTTTATCAATGGACAGCTCATCCTTATGCTTGGAAAATGGCCTGATTTCTAAAGCCTGTGTCTGTGTTGGCTACCCATTTGTGATATAGTCCTATACCCTTGCCAACTCAGGGTGGCTATGAGATGTTCTACCAATGTCATCTACTGTGCCTGGAAACTCATTTATGTGCAAGAAGAAAAATACATCCTCCCTGTTGGGCTCTACTTCTGATGGGGCTGGTAATCTAGACATCGCATCGGCATTATAATAATCTTCCGATTGTCTGTACTGATGTCACACTGGCAAGCAGACAAAAATCAAAGCCTATCTCTGCATTCAGGCTGCAGCTAAAGTGGGTATTAGAGATTTGGGATTCTAAATATCCATCAGTGGCTTATGATCAGTTTCGATCGTGGAACTGTGATCATACAAGTATTTATGATATCTTCTTACTCCAAAAATCAAAGACAATGCTTCACATTCTTTCTGAGTGTAATTGCACTCACTGGACTGAGGCAGATAGGCCTCTATCAGATCTAATGTTGAAAAAATTTGGCCTCTTGGCAACATTGTGAACAGATCCTCCATGTTTGGCAAAGTATCAGGTGGATTACATTCCAGTACCTGATTTACAATTACCTTATAATCTCCACACATTCTTACATTACCATCCGATTTGGTACTACAACTATTAGAGTAGCCCAATTACTCTGTTCTGCTTTAGAGATAGTGTTCTTAGTTTCAAGTATTTTCAGTTCTTGCTCTACTTTCTCTTTTAGAGCATAGTGCACTGGACAAGGCCTACAATACACTTGGCCTTGGATTCTTCTGCATCTCTGCATTGGCCTTACATCCTTGAACCGGTTTGCTGGTTCCACTAAACACCTGAGGGTACTATACAACCACATCCTCTTGTGGTGTGAATTTCGCTTCTAAGCGAGAAAACATTTTCCAGTGTAACTTAAGTGCTGTTAGCCAGTTGCTTCTTAACAAGGGTGGTTTATCACCCTTCACCACAATGATGGGTAATTCTGCACACTGCTGCTTGAATGTGACTGGAACTGACAAACTTCCCATCATGGGAATTTTCTCTCCTCCGTAACTTTGTAATTCAATGTGTAATTTCTGCAGTTGATGCTGATGCAACTTTTGATGGTATAGCGATTCAGGAATTATACCAACTGATGCACCTGTGATGACCTCCATATTCACCGGAGCTCCATCCAGCGTTACTTGGATTACAATGCCCTGGAAATTCCCATGGGGCATCCTTCCAATCTATTGGATCGTATGGGTCTCAACTGACTGCTCATCGACCTGGTGCTGTTTGACAACCATATGCCATTTCCTCCAGCCAGCATTTTCTCCGTTTACATTCTTTTGACATGCCTTGGCAAGATAACCCTTCTTGCAGCTGTAGTGCCTTGCCTTCACAAAGGGACAATTCTGTGCCCAATGCTGGTTTAAGCACAGGGCTTTGTCATACCTCTGCTACTATTAACTGCTGTCACAATGCCTTCTGCTTACTCAACTTCAGCTTATTTGCTTCAGCAGACGACTGGAAGTTGTTAACTCTGATTTCGCTCGAGTCATGTTCCACTATGTCCATGGACAATGCTGGTTGGCAAGTTAGGTCGAATGTTAACTTTGGCAATGACAGCAACCTACTGCGGGTGCATTCACTTTTTAAACTGCACACAAATCTGTCTCACAATGCTCGCTCTTGGAATTCTCCAAAGTTACAATGGATGGACATCTTTTTCAAAACCGTGATAAATCTTCCAAAGTTCTCATTGGGCAACTTATTCCTTATTCCTAACCGACAGCTTTCTGAAGTCTCCAATGGCTTGGGATTGAAGTGCTGCTCAAGTTTATACAAAACGTCCCACAGCAGCAAGTCTTTTGGCTCTACCGGGATGAGCAAATTCTTGAGCATTGCATTCACTTCTGGGCTCACTTCAGTCAGAAACATTGCCCTTTCCTTTCCCTCACTGCCTGATTAACAGCAAAGATTAGCAGGATTATTAGTTATTAGCAGTGAAATACACCTCTAGCTGCTCCACATACTCTTGATCATGACTATACTCTCCCAGGTGCCCAATAATACCTCTGAAGAAGAGTAATACAGTCTCGAAACGTTAACTCTGTTTCTCTCTCCACAGATGCTGCTAGACCTGCTGACTTTTTCCAGCATTTTCTGTTTTTGTTTCAGATTTCCAGCATCCACAGTATTTTGCTTTTAGCCCAATAATACCTGTTGAGGCAGCCATCGAAGGTCAGATCACCCACGCGTACAAACAGCTTTTTCACTAGGACTGGATTTTTAAAACCATTTCTCAGCAAAACAGAAAAAACCACATGGGTCCTCTAATTGTTTGCTGGAATCTCCTCCAACCAATTTTATTCTGCTTGGGAAACCAAAATCTGATCCCTGTCACCAGACTTATATCTGTGCAGGGCAGAAAAAAAAAGACTGTGGACAGCACACGGAGTTCTAATACCCACCTGAAAACTAGTTTATTCTGATTTGACTATATATACACACATACACAAATGGCCACGAGAGGGCGCTATTACATCAAGTGTTGCTCTTTTATCAACATGCTACCTGGCCTCCTACCTGGTGTGCTGTTGCAATTCCAGTTTTGGCCCAATAGCACAAACCCATTCACAGGAGGCGGCAACTTTAAATGGCACCAAGCATGAACATCACTGACACACAGATCACGGCAGAAGGTGTAAATATGTTTAGAACTTGCCATGCACCTCAGAAACTGTTTACAGGCAAATCCTTCCCCCATTGTCTTTATAATTCAAATATTTTCTCTCACTCAGTTTCCATTTAACCTGCCTCTTTGAGGTTGTTATTACTTTAAGGCCCAAGAAGTGGTTGGCCTTTTCTCATTTGCTTTCTTGCACACAAAACAATACCCTCACTTACACCTGGTATGCACTTAAAGAATGTAAAGTTGACCAAAGAGGAAAATTAAGTGCTGAGGATGTGGCCACAGCTAAGTGCAATAGACTGAAATTGCTCTCAGACAGAGATGGGGAATGCCCACCAGCTCTTGGGTGTCCTGACCAGCACTCCTTCCTTAACCAACATCATTAAAGATTAACTCATCATTTATTTCACTGCTGTTTGTGGGACCACAATCTAGGCTTCCTTTCTGGGCACTGCATCTCAGCTGGGATATATTAACCTTGGAGGGGGTGTCATGCAGATTGACCAGAATGATATTGAATCTAGGAAATTAAACTGCAAGGATAAGTTGCATAAACTTGGACTTGTATTCCCTTGCATATAGGAAAGAAAGGCTTACATTTAGATAGCAACTTTCACAAACTCAGGATGTCCTAAAGTGCTTTGCAGTCAATGAAGCAATTCACGAAATGTACTCACTGTTACAATGTAGGAAGATTGAGGGATAATCTTATTGAGGAGTTTAAAATTATAAAAGTATTTAATAGGGCACACATATAGAAATGATTGTACCTTATACAGCAACCTAGAATAAGGGGTTATAATAAAATTAGAGTGAAAATACAAAGCACTTTTTCATACAAACAGCAGTCAAAATCTGGGACTCAAGCCCCTCCCCCACCACCAAAGGCTATGGCTATGGGACAATCGTAACTTTCAAGCCTGAGATAGTTAGATTTTTGCTAAGGGTATTGAGGGACAGGGAGAAAAGGCAGAAAGCTGAACCTGAGATGCAGATCAGCCATGATTTACCTGAATGGCAGAGCAGGCTTAAGGAAATTAATGGTCTACTTTGGTTCCTAATTTTCCTATTTTGCTATCATGTAACACTTTTTATCTGCATATCAACAGTCACTGTGTTCTACAAAAGTAATTCATTGCATGAAAATGATCCATAGGCATTAGGGATATGTGGTAAGGTTCATTATAATCAAGTCTTTCTTTACTTTGCATTAATTGTCAGACATTATGTAGCACTGTAATTTTTATCAAATTGTGTTTCAACATAATATTTACCACTATAGTATACATGTCACATTTTCCAGTAATTTCTTACAGATTAATGGTGGAAAATTTGCACAGATTATATTAGAAAATGTCAACAGAGATTAATCCTGGACTTCATTACTAGTCTGAGACACAAAAATATTCCCCTGTATTCCATGAGCAGCATCATACAATTGGTTAGACACAATGGGTGGGATTTAATGTGCTCAACGGTGGTCTCACCCACCGGGTGACGAACCTGTGGGGAACCCTGTCAGTTTTGTGGGGCAGACCATCAGGCACTTAACTGGCCAACATTGGGCCTTCCTTCCTAGGATCCTGGTGGCAGAAATGCTGCCTGCTGGGAGCTGCTGGCCAATCAGAGGATGTAATTCTTCACTGCCATCAGTGCCACCTTGAGCTGTGGCATTTGCCAGATATGCACCCACCAGAGACCCAAGATCAATGAGGGACCCTAGGCCAAAAGTGAGCCAGGGCGGGATGGGGGTCATGAGGTGGCTTTCAGCGGCCAACCCCTGCCCGATGCTGTAGTATTGGGGGCAGAATTTTGCCGTGGGCGAGCAGGGGGCGGGGCCCTCTCGCCAACGCATAAAATGACGGGGGATGATGTTGGGCGGAACCCCCGACGTCATCCCGCCCCATTTAAATATTCAGGAAGGTGGGCCCACAGCAAAATCAGCTGTCCGCCCGCCAACCTGTCAATGGCCAATGGCTACCGCCGGGATGAGGTTTCATGCAGGGTTTTAAACATTTCAATAAAGTTATTATGTAAATTATAAACATGTCCCATCTCATGTGACATTGTCACATGAGGGGGACATGTTAGGGAATTTTTTTTTTCTATTCTTAATCTTTTTAAAAGTGCCAGTGATTTCCCTGACGCAGCACTTAGCCTCAGGGAGATGTGCGCCCTTTCATGCGCATGCGCAAAAGAGCGCACTCTTGCTTTTGGGAATCCCCCCACCTGCACAGGAAACGCATAGCGCTTCCCACCGGACGTCACGCTGGGCGGGCCTTAATTGGCCTGCCCACGTAAAATGGCGGCGGGGCCCGCTTCTCCGGCGGGGATTGGCTCCCCACCTGCCGGAGATTGGGTCGGGCCCGCCCGCCCGACAGGCAGAAAATTCTGCCCAAGGTGTGTTCAGGGCTGAAAGGGTTAACATGTGGGACTGGAGAAACAGTACCGTCCACATGATGTTGTGAGGGTGAGTCACATGACTAAGAGTCTAGAAGGAGAAAGTTCATGGCTTAGACTGAGTCCCTCAATTGGGCATTAAGTGGCTTTGAAAGATGGAACCTCCCAGAAGACCACAGCCAAGCCTGACAGGGTTTGCCTGGTGGCCTTCTGGATGCATGGGAAAGCTGTGCCACTCGCACTTAATCCCTGAGCCGCCATCAAATTCTGGTGAGCTAAGAAATAAGTAGTGTCAATTGGCTCAATAATGAGCCTAACTGACATCCCACATTGAGCGGACGAATTTCCCCCATGGACCTCTTCCCGCCTCCAATTTAATGGCAGAAGGTTTTCCCACTGCCGGTGATGGACGTGCGACCTCTCCCGTGATTTGACCACCATGTTTCCCACTGTGACAGGCTGCATTATATCCAGCCCATTTTACCTTTGTGTTTGGGATCCTGACTTTAGGATGAAATGTGGGTCCTGACCCCAAACCATGTCGGGAGTAGTCACCCAACATGGTTTTTGACACATTGGTCAATTAGTGGCCAGAGGCCATACTCGCCATCCAATTAAGAATGGTGGATAGGCTCCCAAGACTGGAAGACCAATAGGAGGCCGTCCACCGATGATACATTAGCAGCAGCCCAACTATCCGAGATGGGAGCTTCCTATGCTGAGACAGAGACAGAGACAGACAATGGAAGAGCCCCTGAAAACCAGGTAAAAAAGATTGATTTTAAAATGGCCACAATTGCCAGGCAGTGACTGTGGAGGGACAACCCCACTGTTAGATGGCAGGCAGCCAGAGCTGTGGCCCAAAAGCTGTTGGGAGGGTGTCGGTTACAGAACAGCATCTCTTAAAGTCTTCGTATTCTTCAGTAGGTTCACTGCAAGCCTTTATCGACTACTTCTTTGTGGGCGTTACTGTACTCAATCCCACATTAACCCTGTATGTGCCAGATCCCTATACTACACCTCCCTCCCCCAAGTCTTTATCCAGTGTATATGAAGTTACACTAGTTCAGTTCATGTAAGTCTTATGCATTTACATTATTGTTACACAGTATTGCTATTACAAGAATATTATCAGCACCCATCTCTCCTCTTCAAGTCATTGAAGTTACTGGTTCAGATGGTCTTCAGGCCTTAAAACCCTTCCACATCTCAATTGTTGTTCTGTTGGAGGAGTGTTAGGCTCTGTTGGTTCTGGTTCTTGCTGATTGCTTGGAGGTTGGACTGGCATTTGGGTATGCTTTCATTCTTTTCTTCCATTGCATCATGTTGAACCACAGTTGGTCAGTTCAGCAGTTGCGTTAATCAGTGTTTGCTGCTACTGCAAATCATTTCTTGGGAGGTGCCACAGGGATCAGTGCTGGGGCCACAATTATTTACAATATATATTAATAACTTAGATGAGGGAAGTGAATGTACTATCACCAAGTTTGTGGATGACACAAAAATAGGTAAGGCTGACACAAAGAGTCTACAAAGGGATATAGACAAGGTTAAGTGAGTGGGCAAAAACTTGGCAGATGGAATATAATGTGGGAAAATGTGAGGTTATACACTTTAGCAGGAAGAATAGAGGAGCTGAATATTATTCAAATGGAGAAAGACTGCAGAAAGCTGCAGCACAAAGAGATTTGGGAGTCCTCATGCATGAATCCCTGAAAGCTAATATAAAAGTTCAGCAGGTAATAGGGAAGGCAAATGGAATGCTGGCGTTTATTTCAAAGCGAATGGAATATAAAAATAGGGATGGCTTGCTAAAGCCATACAAGGCACTATTTAGACCACACCTAGAATACTGTGAACAGTATTGGTCCCCTTATCTAAGGAAAGATATACTGGCAGTGGAGGAAGTCCAGAGAAGGTTCACTAGTTTGATCCAGGGTATGGAGGAATTTTCTTATGAGGAGAGGTTGAGTATGTTGGGCCTGTATTCTTTGGAAGAATGAGAGGCAACCTTATTGAAACATTTAAAATTCTTAGGGGGCTTGTCAGGCTAGATGCTGAGAGGTTGTTTCCCCTTGTGGGAGACTCTAGGATGGGAGGGCATAATCTCAGAGTAAGGGGGCACCTGTTTAAGACAGAGATGAGAAGGAATTTCTTCTCTCAGAGAGTAGTGAATCTGTGGAATTCTTTACCGCAGAGGGCTGTAGAGGCTGGGTCCTTAAGTATATTCAAGGCTGAGATAGGCAGATTTTTAATCAGTAAGGGAATCAAGGGTTATGGGGAAAAGGCAGGAAAGTGGAGTTGAGGATTATCAGATCAGCCATGATCTCATTGAATGACGGAGCAAATGTGACGGGCCCAATGGCCTACTTCTGCTCCTATGTCTTATGGTGTAATGGGTGAACATTGAATTTGTCTCCTCAGTGCTTCTTTCCCTTTTTTCTCTGGGTGGGCCATCTCGATGTATATGGACATTCATGTTTCAACAATGGAACCTTCATTCGCACCTGTTTAACAATTTTAACCAATTTTTAAATTCCTTTTTTCTATTTCAGTAGTTTTTCGAGCTTATGAGTCTTTTCATTCAGCTCAGCAACTGCCCTGGTAAGTTGAGCAGTCTATGTTTCAGAGTTATCTGTGGAACTCTTACATAAGTTTGACAGCTTCACCTCGGCATTCAGTTCTGTTCAGAATGTCTTTTGCCTGGTCACTGACTGCTGTTTAGGCTCTTTCAGTTCATTCATTAGATCCTCAGTGCATTTCTTAGAATTCTCCTTCTCTGCTTTCAATGTCTGGATTTGCTCTTTCATACTACACACCTCGTCCATCATGTTGTTCAGGCTGGATCGGAGTTCAACAATTTTGTCAGTTTTGGTTATTAATTCTGCATTCAAGCAACTGTTTTGTGTCTACGGCAATTCCTTCTCCTGTTTCAGGCATTTCTACTAGTGATGCCTAGTGCTTGAAGTTCATCAAGTTTTAATTGAAGGTCTACCTTTGTTGAATTTGTTTGTACAAGTTCATTATTTAAGCATTTCAAGTCCTCTGTTCTACTTTCTGTGTGCGACACTCCAGTGTTCTCATCAGCTCTCATTTTTCCTTATCAAACTCATCTTTTGTACGTCAAAGTTGATTCTCAAGGCTGATCGGTTTTTCCTTGGTAGAGTATAATTCCTCCTTGCTACTCTTTGAGCTCACATTCTGTAATTGCACTTCTGCCAATTGTTTGTGAAACACCTCAAACTCTTTAGTGAGAACTTCGACCTTCGCTTGCCATTCTATGTTCTTGATTTTCATTTGTTCGTCTCTCTCTTTGGAAACGTAATGTTTTTCCGAGGTTTCTTCCAAATGTACCACCTGTCTCCATCAGCGCAGCAGCCCCTTTCTTGGATCTCTCAGCTTGCTGCCAGAATATTGAACATTCCAGAGGCTTCTCTGAAAACTGGTTTGTTAGTTCTTTTAGAGTGTCTTTAACTTCATTTTGTTTCACTTTGTAATGTTCCAGAGGAACAAATTCTGACTGGAGGGATTCCTGCAGTGTGCGAAGGTCCTTTAACATGTTTCCCTTTATATTGCAAAGCTCAATTACTTCACCTTGAGTTTACTCGTAATTTACCAGAGTTAAGTTCGTTCTGCTGTTCTGCCATTCTTTGTTCAGTTGTGTTGCTGAAGGGTTATGTACCGTTTTTGAATCTGATCCTGAAGGACAATTAGCTGTTCTTTCAACTGTTTATTTTCTTGGTCAGCTCTTGTCTTTTCACTGTGTTTGTGTATTGCTTTGTCAATACTGCTAGCTCCAATGCAGCTTCTTCTGAAGTAGCATTCAACGCCTTTTATAGCTTTGTGTTTCTCCAGGGACGTGGATTGGTTCTTCAAAGTGTTTTTCAAGGCTGCAACTTCTTTGGCTACCTTTTCTGCCTGATGTTGTGCCTGGCTGTGCAGTTGAGTTTTCCTAATTTCCGCATTGATTGGCCAACTGTGGAATGATGGTAGTTATTTCCTCCAACCTTTGCATTGACTCTGAAATTTGTTTGTTTAGATCTTGAACAGTTTGGCTCATTGAAGACCTTAGTTTATCATGTTCTCAAAAGGTATCTACTCAGCTTGAATCTTGCACTTGAAATCTTCCTGTTCAGCTTCGATACGAGCATTTTCTGATTTTACTTCTGCTTTTTCTTGCTCTGGCTGCCACAGGGCTTTTGCCTTGTCATTCACTATTAGTTGCTGGTACAGTTCTGAAAACATATCTGGGTCTTCGAAAAGGTATTCATTTGGGACTTCTGTTTCAAGCCTCCCGAAAAGATATAGGTCGGGATTTTCCAGCCCTCCTATGGCAGGACCTGCCACAGGAGGTTCAGCAGCCCAGCCAAAAGCCAATTGACTTTCGGTGGGGCCGGACAATCCCAGTGGCGGGTGGGGCCAGAAATTCCCACCCAATACTCCTGGGACTTTTGGAAAGTTCTGTGCCTCTCTGGCACCCCCATGTGGTTTGTTCAGATACTGTCTTTTGTCCTTTTGTCGTTATGCTGGAAGTTTTGTATGCCTGTTTTTAAGTCCTGCACTCTCCTCAGCTTGGAGATTAAAATATTCATCAACGGCTGCTAATAGTTCCTAGAGGCTGGTTGCAGAGTCATCAATGCCTTGCATCAGGATAACGTGGTCCATAAGATCATCAAATCAGTATAAAAAGGCAATAATCTGGGTTTGCTGTGATTTTTTACTGAGAGCTGATGTACTTCAGTAAAGTGAAAAATCTCTTCTCAAGGATGCCACGTTTCCTGTCGAATTTGTCCCTTGGGTTGGTCCAAATTTAGTTGGAAATTTTGAATTGTGGTCCATGTTGAAGATTTTTAAAGTGTGGGTTCAGTTTTAAGAGCTAACAGGCTTTCCAGATGGCAGAGCTGGTCACTGTGATACAAAGGATTTCCTGTGCTTGCTAGTTTTGGCAGGCTCCACAAAATGGTGATAGAGCACTTCTTGAAGAAAATTTTTTAACAATGGTTGCCTGGGTCAGCTGTCTGCTGACTTTTTCTGTTCAGTGTTTTGGTACCAAGGTGTTCAAATTTAAATGTAAACTTGCTGTTTTCTGTGTTGGACAGTCGTGACGCTCCCAAGAGATTTATTTATTTATTTATTTTCTTTTATGAGCTTTGGGGCCACATGTTGAGGCTCCGAGTTGGAGATTGGGTTTTGGTGACGGGTGAATGCATTGGAGAGAGTTCAGGAGAGGCTTATGAGAATTCTTCCAGGGTTGAGACACTTCAGTTATGAGGAAAGATTGGAGAAGCTGGGACTGTTTTCCTCAGAGAGGAGAAGGCTAAGAGGAGACCTGATAGAAGTTTGCAAAATCATGAGGGGCCTGGACAGAGTGGATAGGGAGAAACTGTTCCCACTCATAAATGGATCAAGAACCAGAGGGCGCAGTTTTAAAGTGTTTTGCATTGTGCATGGGGATTATTTGTTAAAACGCTGCAATGAAAGGGACAATTTTATTTTACAAACTATTTTAATATAGATTGCAGATAGGAGTTTTTTTTTAATCCATTCATGGGGCTTGGGTTTTGTTGGCTAGTTGTCCCTGTTCAGGGGGCAGTTAAGAGTCAACCACATTCCAGGTAAGGAGGGCAGATTTCCTTTCCTAAAGGACATTAGTGAACCAGATGGGTTTTTATGACAATTGGCAATGGTTTTGTGGTCATCAGCAGGCTTTTAATTTCAGATTTTTAAAAATTGAATTCAAATTTCACCATCTACCATGAAGGGATTCAAACCCTAGGTCCCCAGAACATTACCCTGGGTATCTGGATTACTAGTCCAGTGACAATAATATTATGCCATCACCTCCCCCTAAAGTTACAGTTTAAAATCTGAATGTTGAATGGAGGCAGTGATGTAGTGGTATTGTCACTGGGCTAGTAATCCAGATACCCAGGGCAATGCTCTGGGGACCTGAGTTTGAATCCCACCCTCTGAAATGGTCTAGTAAGCCTACATCCTATGAATGAATAAAAAAAAAAAATCAGTGCTTTTTCTATTTAATCACAGGATGTGGGCATCACTGGAAAGGCCAGCATTTATTGACCATCCCTAATTGCGTTAGGCCACTTTGGAGGGCAATTAAGGGTCAGCCACATTGCTATGTTCTGGAGTCACATATAGGCTAGACCAGGGAAGGACAGCAGATTTCCTTCTCTAAAGAACTTTAGTGAACCAGGTAGGGTTTTACAACAATCTGCTAATTTCATGATCACCATAACTGAGACTAACTTTTTATTCTAGAGCAGTTTATTAACTGAATTTAAATTTTCCACCAACCATGGGGGAGATTTGAACTCTGATTCCAGATTACTAGCCCAGTGACATAACCACTATACTCTCACTCCCTTTAATCATGCATTGGAGTGCAGAGGTTACGAAAGGGTTTCCACTGTCCCATACTCCCACCCAACCAATAAAAATGTATCTCACATCTACTGCCAATTGCTAAGCTGCATGGAATACATAGAAATTTCACTGAATTGACTTGACGATTCCCACAAATCTATCAGTTGCTATCTTCAAATAGAATTCCTCTCGGGAAGACTCTATCTCTATATTTACTGCAGAAAGCCATAGAATCAGAACATAGCTTACAGCACAGGAGGCCATTTGACCCATCATGCCCGTGTCAGCTGTCTGCAAGGGCAGCTCAGCTAATACCGTTCCCCACCTCCCCCACACCCCCTGCCCACCCGCCCTTTTTGTTGGCCTGTACATTTTCCTCTCTTCAGGTGCTTATCCAATTCCCTTTTGAAAGCCATATTGAATCTGCCTCCACCACACTCTCAGGCGGTGCATTCCAGATCCTAATCACTCACTGTCTAAAATGCTCTTGCTCCTGCCACAATTGGTTCTTTTTTCCAATCACCTTAATGAGTTTGCAATACTTCTAAGTTTTAGGTTGTCTGCAACTTTTGAAATTTTTACTTGAAAAGTCATTTTTACTCTTTAACCCTGCCCAGTTCCGTGATTAAAATATATCCAACACTTTCTGGTGGCTGGCTTGCACTGTAGTATCAACTCGATTTGAATAATATGTAATAGTCTAGTAAATCTTTAAGGGCGCTATCCTACAAACAGCTGACCATAGTGTTAAGATTTTAATATCCAATACTTAATTCAAACTAGTGTTTGAGCTACATCAGCAAAAATGAGACAAAGTTATGGAGGATATGCTGCTTTGCTTCAGTGCCCTTACATGGAGAAAATTACAATTACTTATGGACAAGCACTTTTAATTGCTCGTGATTAATTATGCCAGAAATCACATTTAAGAGAGGCTGCACTCCCCACAGCACAATTCTCTACATTTACTGTACTAGGAAATCAATATTGAGCTGACTCAGCTCAGGAACTTAGTTATAGCATTCAACAGCTATTGGCTTTGTGCAAAGTGCAATCTCACAAAGAAAGCAGGTCTGGGTAATAGCAAGGAGGAATGATATCTATTGTGCTTCAGTGCATTTTGTGATATGAATGTTATACTACAACTACAGTGCTAATGATACTAATGGTCTGTCCTGCAATACATCTAGGTCTTTCAATAGTCAGTAGCGACGGTGATCAGAATTAACAATGTTCTTTGTAATTAACATTCACTGCCTAGAAACCTAAAAGGTGAGATAACCAATAAATCCATGGTAAAGAGCGTTAAAACATTTTTGTAACGTTTCCTTGAAATGTTCACAGTGATCAAAGTACTTCAGTCACAAGCAAGCAAATGTAATCTCCATCCAGATTTAATCCCTGCGGGACCATAGAAGGATTTAGCACCTTTTCTGAACTTTGTTTCCTACATAAATCTGTTTATTTATTACTCATTCAGGCCACTTGCATTGGAAATTTCTCTTACTTATCCAAAATTAAACACTAATACATAGCTAAACAAATTCTAAGAAATACTAAATAAGTAGCATGGGATCCAGTTCTGTGATGTACTGCTTCTATAGAATACTGACCTCAGCGAATTTGGTGAGTGAGGGAATTTTAAGGGTTGATCTGTTTCTAAAATGTATTTAAGTTTTGAATTTAGCATTTAACATTTCATTTAACTTTAATCTGAACTGGTAATTTATTTTACAGTGTTAGCTGTCTGCTAGTGCCAGTTTCACAGTTAGTTAATTAGACAACTGGTGATTAGAAACTGGTAATTATTGTCAGCATGGGCTGTCTCAGGTCTTTGGAATTTTTGCTAATGCATGGAGTCTAGCTCCATGGAACGCTGCTTTGACAGAATATTAAACTTGGGGATAAAAACATTCTGTTGAAGGGTCATGTGGACTCGAAACGTCAACTCTTTTCTTCTCCACCGATGCTGCCAGACCTGCTGAGTTTTTCCAGGTAATTCTGTTTTTGTATTAAACTTGGGTAATTTGGTGAGTGAGGGAATTTTGTGCAGCGAGGGAAGAGCTGCTGCTCTGTTATTTATAAGAAAAACAAGAGCAGTCTGAGAGAGGGAACGGGAGACAATGAGACCTGAGAGCTGAGGTCTAGAGGCATTAATTAAAATTAATAGTTTAAACTAGGTTCTAGCTAAATCTGAAAAGAGGGAATAGAGATAATTTTTAGATCATGGATGGACAGCTGAAATGTGTCGTTTGTAATTCCTGAGCCATATGGGAAGTTCAGGACATGTGTCTTGGGGACCACGTGGGTGGATAGTGTCTCCAACTGACTGAGCTCAGGCTCAGGTTTTCTGAGTTTGAGGGGCATCTGGGGTCATTGTGGAACATCAGAGAAGCTGAGGTAGCCACCCCACAGGCAGAGAAAGATCAGCATAGTAACTCGCCAAGGCTCCTTCGGCAGCACCTTTCAAACCCACAACCACTACCACCTAGAAGGACAAGGGCAGCAGATACATGGGAACACCACCACCTGGAAGTTCCCCTCTAAGCCACTCACCACCCTTACATGGAAATGTAAGACCATAAGACCATAAGACATAGGAGCAGAAATCAGGCCATTCGGCCCATCGAGTCTGCTCCGCCATTCAATCGTGGCTAATAAGTTTCTCAACCCCATTCTCCCGCCTTCTCCCCGTAACCTTTGATCCCCTTACCAATTAAGAACCTATCTATAGGTCTTAAATACACTCAATGACCTGTCCTCCCCAGCCTTCTGTGGCAATGAATTCCATAAATTCACCACTCTCTGGCTAAAGAAGTTTCTCCTCATCTGTTCTAAAAGGTCTTCCCTTTACTCTGAGGCTGTGCCCTCGGGTCCTAGTCTCTCCTACTAATGGAAACATCTTCCCCACGTCCACTCTATCCAGGCCTTTCAGTATTCTGTAAGTTTCAATCAGATCCCCCCTCATCCTTCTAAACTCCAGCGAGTATAGACCCAGAGTCCTCAAACGTTCCTCATATGTTATGTATCACCGTTTCTTCACTGTCGCTGGGTCAAAATTCTGGAACTCCCTCCCTAACAGCACTGTGAGTGTGCCTACACCACATGGACTGCAGCGGTTCATGAAGGTAGTTCACCACCACCTTCTCAAGGGCAATTAGGGATGGGCAATAAATGCTGGCCTAGCCAGTGACACCCACATCCCGCAAATAAATAAATAAATAAAGCTGGTGATCTGAAAGAGTAGGAACAGGCAGGAAGTGCAGGAGTAGTCAGGGTGTATGCCACACAAAAACGGTAGTCAACAGTGGAGACTGCTGGTATTGATGACACCTTGGAGTGTAGTCCAGACCATGACATTAATGGGCAAGGCACTGCACAGGGGGAAACTGCAGTGCGTAGAAATACAATTGTTATAGGAGATTCTATTGTTAGGGAGATGGACAGGCATTTCTGCAACTGCCAATGTGAGTCCCACATGATGTGCTGTCTCCCTGGCTGCAGGGTAAAGGACAGAGAATGTGCAGAATATTCTGCATGGGGAAGGGAGTGAACTGCAAGTTGTGGTACACATTGGTACCAAGAAAGAGAAAGCAGGTATTGAGCTCCTATGGTCAGACTTTCAGGAGATAGGGTGAAAAGTAGGAACTTGAACACACCAGCAAGAGTAGAAATAGGAAGAATGGGAGGATCCATGCATGGCTTGAGCCATGGGGTTGGGGGTGGGGGTGGGGGCACTTCTTCTTGGGGCATTGGGACCAGTTCTGGGGCAGGTGGCACTTATTCAAAAGGGACAGGTTACATTTCAATAGGATTGGGACCAATGGCCTTGCAGGGAGGTTCACTAGTGTGGCTGGAGAGGGTTTAAACTAAATTGGCAGGGCTGTGGGCACCAGCACATAGAAGTAGGAAAGATGAATAATGTGTATAAAGGAGTGAGAGCGTTGAATGGTACTAGGGAGGGAAGTAGTACCATATTAGATTGGAGCAGACAAAGAAGAACCACAAGAAATACAAAAACAGATTTACAATGCATGTATGTAAATACACAAAATGTGGTGTGTGAGTTTGGGAAGCTACAAGCAAAAATAGCCATGTGGGAATATGATACAGTGGCAATAACAGAAACGTGGCTTAAAATTGTGAGGCCTGGGTGCTTAATATTCATGGACAGAAAGTAATCATAAAAGATAGGAAAGGATAAAAGGGAGATGAAATGGGTGTACTGATTAGGGAAGACATTTTCGTGTTTGAAAGAAAGGATGTCCTTGAAAGGGCAAGGATGGAATCCATTTGGTTAGAGCCGAGAAGCAAACAGTGTATGATCATGCTACTTGGGGTACTGTACGGGCCTTCAAATAGTGAGAGAGAGAGTGAGGACCAAATCCGCAGGGAAGTCACAGAGATGTGCAAAAACTATAAAATGGTGACAATGCGGGACTTTAATTACCCAAATCTCAATTGGGATAATGTTACAGTAAAGGAAAAGGAGGGGGAGGAATTTCTGAAGTGTGTTTGGGAGAGGCTCCCTGATCAGTATGTTCTTGGTCCAACTAGGAAGATGACATTGCTGCATCTGCTGTTGGGGAATGAGTTGCACTAAGTGGACCAAGTGTCTGTGGGATAATACATGCGCAAGAGCGATCACCATATCATAAAGTTCAGATTAGTACAGGTACAGCATCTCAAAAACCAGCGACCTCGGGACCCGGGCTGTGCCGGATTTCAGATCTTGTCGGATTTTGGGTTGGGCAGTTCAGGTCAAGCCGGGTTGGGTGGGGTCAAGGGTCACTTGGGCTGCAGGAATAGACTGGGCTCCTTGGATGATGAGAGAGATGGAGAATATGATGAAACAAAAAATGCATCGTATTATGCACGTCAGGTGAATTGTTCAAGCAAGAACCAGGACAAATACAATAAGGTGAAAGGGGAAGTGAAAAGGGAAATAAAATGGCAGACAGAATGTGAAAATAGATGGCAGTTAAAAGGGTACCCAAAAATTTTCTGCCGGCATGTAAATAGTAAGTGTGTAGCAAGAAGCCGAATGGATCCCATTTGAGACAAAGAAGAGCCGGGCAGGGCTAGAATACTTAATATGAACTTTGTATTGATGTTTACTAAGGAAGAGGATGCTGACAAAATGTTGGTAGAAGCAGATATGGTAATGGAGGGGGTGAGAATTAATAGGCAGAACGTAAAGGAAGGACTGGCTCTGCTTAGAGTGGATAAATCCAGATGGCTTACTTCCCAGTTTAGTAAAGTAAGTGGGGGTGGACATAACAGAATGGCTTGTCATAATATTCCAATCTACCCTAAATACAGGGGAAGGGGGTGGGGGGGAAAGATTGGAAAGTGAAACCCTTATTCAAGAAAGGGTGTAAGGACATTCCAAATAAATACAGGCTAGTCAGTTTAGCATTAGTAGTGGGGAAGGTTTTACAAACAATAATCAGGGGGAAAAAAAAGGTTTGAGCTAAGGAGAACCGGCATGGATTTGTAAAAGCAGATCCTGTTTGAGTGACCTAATTGAACTTTTTGATGAAGAAATGGAGAAGGTTGATGAAGGGAATGTGGTGGCTGTTGTCTACATGGATTTTAAGAAAGTGTTTGATAGAGCACCACATAAAAGGCTGGTTAACAAAATAAAGATGCATGGAAAGGAGGGTCAGGTCAGCTTGGATTAAAAAAAAGATCAGCTTAAGGACAGAAAATCGTGAGTTGTGGTAAATGTTGTTTTTCCAGCTGGAGGATGGTAGACAGTGGTGTTCGCCAAGGGTCGGTATTAGAGTCATTGATTTTTGATACACATAAATGATTTGGATGTTGGAATACAGAGTCAAATTTCAAAATTTGCCAATGATAGCAAACTTGGAGGATTGGCAAACTGTGAGGATGAAATGAATCAACTGCAACAGGACATAGACAGACCAGCAGAATGGGCAGAAAGTGGCAGATGTAATTCAATGCAGATAAGTGCAAGGTGATGCATCTTGGCAGAGGGGGAAGGGTAAGGCAATACAGACTTAATAGCACAGTTCTAAAGACTGTGCAGGGGCAGAAGGACCTAAGTGTGCATGTGCATGGATCTTTTGAGGCAGCAGGACATATTAAGAGAATGGTTAGCAAATCATATGGGATCTTGGGCTTCATAAATATAGGTATCGAGTACAAAAGCAGAGGAGCTACGCTGAACCTGTATAAAGCTCTGGTTAGGCCACAACTGGTGATCAGTTCGGGTCACCACATTTTAGGAAGCTTTTGAAGATCCTTGAAAGTGTACAGAGGAGATTTCCAGACTGGTTCCAGGAATGAAAGATTTTAGCTAGAAGGTTTTTTTGGAGAAGTTGGTGCTGTTCTCCTTGGGGCAGAGGAGATCTGATAGAGATGTATAAGATTATGACAGACTTTGATAAGACACACAAATAAAAATTGTTCCCATTAGCTGATACAAGGACTAGGGAAAATTGAGGTTTTGGGCAAGAGATGGGGGGTGGTGGTGGTGAAGAAGAATAATTTCATGCAGCAATTGGTAATGACCTGCAACTCATCGTCTATGAGGGTGGTGGAAATGGTGATGGTGAATGATTTTAAAAGATAATTGGAAAAGCAATTGTCGAAAATGCTGTAAATTTGAAAGATGGCAGGGATAGAGTGGAGTGATGGGACTGACTGTATTGCTGCACAGAGAGCCAGCATGGACTCAATAAGCCAAATGGCCTCCTTCAATGCCTTAATGACTATTAAATTCACACATTGCAAAATAAATACTTCAAAACGTGTCAACAAGCCTCTAAAAACGCAAACCAGCAAATCCATGATGTACATTACACCCAATGCACACAAATAAATTCTCACATCTCAGCAAATCCATTCACATATCAGTGTTCAGTGTTTGATTGTATGTATCTGGTCTCTGTTTTATGTGTGTGATTAGTTAAGACAGTTGGGTGTGGTTACTGAAAAAGGGAAACTAAACTGAGGCAAGCAGCTGTAAGCATGAGAGCAGACATTTTGAAGCATTGAATAAAACTCCTGCATATATAGAACCTGGTGTGCCATCTCTGCATATCTCCGAGGCATAAAACACAGCAACTGGCAATGACGATGATGGAGAAAAGTTTAAATTTACAGGCTCAAGCACAATTTCCTTATTTTCACGAGGAGATCCACCCATGGCATGGGATTGATGGATTTCAGGGATCAGTACCTACTTGGTTACAATAGTTATGAACAGTCTGCAATAAAGGCCATACTCATGCATTCTCTCAGAGCTGAAGGCCAGTGAATATTCGAGTAACTCACAGAAGGCATGTCTACGTTTGATATGGTGGTAAGTGCTCTTGAAAAATACTTCGGGCCAGAGAAAAGTGTGATGATTGAATGATATACATTCCACTAGAGATGCCAGAGAGCCCATCATGTTAGGATATCTTCAAACATGTACCCAAATTGTGGAAGTACTCATCAATTCACAACACCGCTCCAGCTCGAGGGAAAAAGTGTAACTTATGCATGAGGTGGAACATTTCGCAAAGATGTGCAGGAAGAAGACAGCTTCCTCAATTTAACGCAAATCTATTCCAGAGAGTGAGATATGGCAATCACGGATGATAAAATATCAGGTCATTTTAAGGGATGCTCAGTTAAGATCACAGGCATCGCTATCGCTCCTCATTGATATTGATGTGAAAGTTTCTACAATCGAGCAACAAACTCTACCATAGATATTTTTCACAATTTTCTCACTCCTGTGACAGACTTTTCAAGCTTACGATGTCTAGGTCATTCTGGTTTGGGGAGCAATCACAATTCCAGTATGCTACAAAAATGTCAGCCTATTCAGGTTGGCATTTTATGTAGCCAAAGGCAGAAGACTTATGGGAGAACGCCTGTTCAGTTAGTTTGGCTTCAAACTTACAGACCCCACCAGAGCACACATTAAATGATCAATGACACTGAGTATACACACTAGTATCCATCCTTATTTACCGGATTTGGGAAGTTTAGGGGGTACTGTCGTGCTCCTGGCACCGAAACGTCAATTCTGCCAGTTTCACAAGATTTCAGATGGTTGCCATTCGCAATCCATGAAGTATCAGAGGAACTGAAATGACTTGAAGCAGACACTATCATTGAGTGAATCGACTCATTGCCATTGATATTAAATCTAGTCATTATGCAACGCAAATATAGCAAATTTAGACTTCGCATTGACCTTAAGGCGATCAACAAAGCTATCTTTCCTGATGTGTGTCCGCTTCTTACGATGCAAAGACTATCAGCATCATTTCATGCCTCCAGTCTTCATGCAGCTAGACATGCAGCGATCTATCTCCAGATACCTTTGGTGGAGCAAGGCCATACCACAGAATGCCCTTTAGACTAAGTTCAACACCTACACATTCCACAAGGTCATTTCATCAGTTCTTGTTAGATGTTGAGGGAACATTCAACCTATTTGACATTGTCTATGGAAGGTGCAAAGCAGAACATGATCAAGTTATCAGCAGTGCTCACTGGACTCTCTCAACACAATTTGATGCCCACCAAGGACAAATGCACATTTGCGGCATCAAAAATGGACTTTTTAGGGTATAGAGTGCAGCTGCAGTAAAACCTACACACAACGCCAAAACCATCCATTTGCTTCCAACCCTATTTAACATGGAAGAGTTAGAATCGTTCCTCAGTACTACCAACTTTTAACACAAATTCGTTCCTAAATAGGCAAAGATTGCAGAGCCACTTTGACGGCTACTGTGCAAAAGTGCACAACTGCACAGCAAACAGTGTTTGACACATTAAAGGCAAAATAGCATCTCTGCCAGTCTCACATATTTTAACCCATGTGCAGAAATTTATGTCACAGCAGAAGCATCAGGAAATGTGACAGGAGCTGTACTTTCACAGTAGACTGAAGGAAGTGAACGACCAATTGTTTATGCATTATGCTCATTGTCAGAAACTGAATTCTACTGGAGAGCGGAAAGCACTAGTCTGCATCTATGCTTATGAACATTGGCACATGTATCTCTATGGTAGCAAGTTCACTCTCTGCACTGATCACCAAGTATTGATTACATTGCTGACTGTGTCAGGTTCTAGTCATCAACCTTTACGCATCCACAGATGATCAGATGGTCTTCTTCAGTACAATTTTGAGTTTGAGTGTCTTGCAGGTTCACATAACCGAGTAGCTGACATGTTTGCCCATACTCCTATTGCGGACAAAGTTAGCGACAGCAAAGTGATTGTGACTTTGAAAACTGCGTGATTGTGGCGATTCACATGCGACTAAGGACCTTGTTACGGGAGAGGAGTTCATTACGCAGAATCTCAAATTTGTAGGTCTCACAGATTATTTCTGCACTTAGACTTCAGCTTGTCCATTTTCTCTAAGAAATGACTCGATGCACATATGCTTATGTTTAGGATGGTTTAATTTAAAGTAAGGTCTTTTAGTTTTACAAAGGGGAAAAGATGTAGGGTTCAATTGTTCAGTTGTCCAGTATTTGATTGTGTGCGTCTGGTGTCTGTTCTCTGTGTGTGATTAGTTTAACCTGAGTGGAGGGACTAGGAAAAGAAACAAAACTGGGACAAGCAGCTGCAAGCATGAGAGCAGACATTTTAAAACATGAGATAAAACTCTTGCACACAGAATCTGGAGTGTATCATCTCTGCATATCTCTGAGGCAAAAAACAACAAGACCCACTCATGCCCCCCCCACAGCAAACCCACTTGTACAACGTCCAACCCACCAGTTAACTACATTCACTTTCAAAAGGGAATTGGGGAAACAGCTGAAGGGAACAACAGTTGCAGGGCCCCTGAAGAAGAGCTGGGGAGTGGGACAGACCCAACAAGTCGAATTGCCTCCCTTTGTGCTGTAATCAATCTATGATTCTATATTCTGGAAAGAAATCTAAATAGTTAAAAATACAGGGAAATACTGGAAAGATACAACATGGAAACAGGCCATTTGGTTACCCACCATGTGAACAAACAGGTCTAATCATATCTCAAAACACCAAAGGAAAACCACCCACTTGCATCCCAGACTAACCACTTAATTACACAGCAGTATCCTAGCAAGATCATTACAATACAGACCAACAAAACCAACAGAAATAGAGCCCACCCAAATATTCCTCAACATATCTATTGAAGGACATTCCAATAAACATACTGATTTTAATAGAAAACAATTTTATATTGATCTCTGGTTAATGCAACCCAAACGAAAACACTCCACTTGAAAAATCTGGCTTCTATTTTTAAAATATCTGGATTGAGTAAACCATTCATATTCCGAGGGATTTTGTTGCTTGTGACAAAAAAATCCTCCATGTGTGAGAGGGAGCGAGGATTCTCTTTCAAAGCAGTTAATGTTATGATAATATGTCTTAATATCATAAGGCTTGATTTTTGCTCACTCTTGTATCTGAAATCAGGCAAGATATCGGCAGAAACTGTGTTGGCTGAAAATGCGTCAATGTCAGGCATTGCAGCACACTTCCACATTCCAGCCCCCACCTGAATTTCTCCTCACCTACTCTGACTGGGATGTCATTGGTCACTCCTTCCCCTCCCTCTATACGTAATGGCAGGGATAGGATGAGTCAGGATTCTGAGTGACTTCCCACCTTACAAAGCACTGTGTCAGCCAATCCCTCCAGGAGAAATGTGGTCTAAGGGCAGCATTATTGGCTGGGTGGATGTTGAATTGGGCACTTGTTCTCCTATCATTGAATTGGCTGAAGAAAGGGAAAGGTCTATCACCCAGCTGGTCAATGCCTTCAGGAAAAGAGAAAGAACGAAGGGCCCTAATTCAGTTAATGGAGGAAGATGGACAAGGAGTGGCTTTCTCCCTTTCCATAATGGACCCATGCTCCTAGCTTCTTCAGTCCTGGGGTTTAGAGCTCTTTCCTTTGCCTTTCCTATTGCTGCAGCAACTGCAGAATGTTCCCGTAGAGCTTCCTCTTGGTGCTAGGGATGCCCCTGGGAGCCCACCCTGCATGCCAGGTGTACCCCAGCCTAGGAAAATGGGTTGGTGGTGGTGTATTGTAGTGGGATTGGAGCCATGGATGGAAGTGCCATCCTACTGTTACTCTGCTGCAATAAGAAGAACCTAAAAACAGATCCAGTTATTTGCAGTATTAATTATAGAGTTCTGAATGGTTGGCAAAACTCTCCCATTTAGAAGGCAGCACTATTGGAATTAAGAAACATTTTTGATGTTTTTGGCACTCTGGATGGGTACTTGTTTGATCCGGTGAGGGTAAATCTCCTTTTCTCAATGGACTACAATAACAACACATCAGGTAATTATAAAAGAAAACCATGAAATCATACTAAATGTCAGAATAATGCAACAAAGAAGGACACACTGCTCATGCCGGACCTTTGAAAGAGCTGTCTAATTAGTCCCACTCCACTGTTCTTTCGCTATGGCTCTGTAAATTTTTCACATGAAATCCTTTTTGCAAAACCGATTCCACCCAAAAATTCAGAGTTGACTGCACCAGGGGTTTTAATTATAGCTGTTAAAATGCCTGAAAGTCTTTGTGAATTATAATCTGGGTTACTTACATGAAAGCTCTTTAGATATAAGATTAAGTTTTATTAATTCATGCCCCTACATGAATTTCAAAACTTACTCTCCACCCTTGTTACCACTGGCAAAATCCAAACAGTTCAAAGCCCTAGCAATCACTATTCAGTACCTTGACAAGTCTGATAAAAATTTGTGCAATAACATAACTGGCGAAGCTTATCAGAACCTATAATACAACTAAAATCATGGGGCTGGATTTTGCTGCAGGCTTCAGGACACCAACGTCAGGATCGACTGGGGGTCCCGAGCCAGCACTTTCCAGCAGCAAGCCGGCTCCCACAATCCTCTGCCAGGCGGTGTTCTAATTGGCCACCTCCACGTTCGCCCTTTATGTTGTGGGTCCAATCAGAGGGCCAGCAGCTCTGGGGCCACGGCAGCCCCATCAGGAGAGATAGTGGCTGCTGATGAGGCAGGTCAACATTGGAGACGGTGATCATTGCAGTGTACATTTTAGGATGATGATAGTAAAAGACGATAGGCAACCCAGAGCAAGAATAATTAACTGGACGAGAGCTGACTTTGATGGGGCAAGAACGGAGCTGGGCCAGCGAGGCTGGAACGAAAGATTGGCCGGGAAAACTGAAGCTGAACAATGGGCTGCCTTCAAAAAAGAATTGGTTTTGGCACAGTCAAGGTATATTCCATTGAAAGGGAAAAGTAGGGCAAACAAATCCAGAGCTCCCTGGATGAAAAAGGAGATTGAAATTAAGGTAAAGAAGAAAAGGTGTACTTATGACAGGGTCAGGTAGAAAATACAATTGAGAACCGAGAGGAATACAAAAGGTTCAGAGGGGAGGCGAAAAAGCATATTAGAAAAGTGAAGAGAGGTTATGAGAAAAGACTGGCAGCCAACATAAAGGGGATTCTCAGTCTTCTTTAGGCATATAAATAGTAAAAGGGTGGTAAAAGGAGGAGTAGGGCCAATTAGGGACCTAAAAGGTGCCTACACATGGACGAGGGGGCTATGGCTGAGGTACTAATGGAATACTTTGCACCCGTCTTTACCAAGGAGGTACATGCTACCCAGGCCATGGTGACAGATGAGGAAACTCTGTCACTAGAAGGGCTCAAAATTGCTAAGGAGGAAGTGTTGAATAGACTGTCGGTACTTAAAGTTGACAAGGCACCGGGACCGAATGAGATGCATCCAAGGATATTGAAGGAAGTGAGAGTAGAAATTGCAGGGGCACTGGCCATAATCTTTCTGTCTTCCCTAGACTCAGGGGAGGAGCCAGAGGACTTGAAAATTGCAAACATTATGCCCTTGTTCAAAAAGGGTTGTAAGGATAAGCCTAGCATTTGCAGACCAGTCAGTTTAACTTCAGAGGTGGGCAAGATTCTAGGAACAATTATTCGGGATAGAATTAGTAGTCACAAGGAAAAATATGGATTATAAGGAAGAGTCAGCATGGATTTCTAAAGGGGAAATTGTGCTTAACTAACTTGCTGGAGCTTTTCGAAGAGGTAAGAGAAAAGGCCGATGAGGGTAATGCTGTTGATGTGGTGTACATGGACTTTCAAAAGGCACTTGATACAGTGCCACATAACAGACTTGTGAGAAAAGTTATAGCTCACAGAATAAAAGGGACAGTAGCAACGTGGATACAAAATTGGCTGAAAAATAGGAAGCAGAAATTAATGGAGCAGAAATTAATGGTCAATGGATATTTTTTGGGCTGGAGGAAGGTTTGTAGTGGAGTTCCCCAGGGGTTGTTTTTCCTGATATATATTAATGACCTAGGTCTTGGTGTGCAGGGGGCAATTTCAAAGTTTGCGGATGAAACGAAGCTTGGGAGTGTTGTGAACTGTTAAGAGGACAGTGTAGAACTTCAAAAGGACATAGACAAGTTTGTGGAGTGGGCAGATAGGTGACAGATGAAGTTCAATGCGGAGAAGTGTGAGGTGATGCATTTTGGTAGGAAGAACATGGAGAGACAATATAAAATAAGGGGTGAAATTTTGAAGGGGGTGCAGGAGCAGAAAGACCTGGGTGCATATGTGCATAGATCATTGAAGGTGGCAGGACAGGTGGAGAGAGCAGTTAATAAAGCATATAGTATCCTGGGATTTATACCCTAGGGGCATAAAGTACAAGAGCAAGGAGGTTATGCTGAATTTATATAAGACACTCATTAGATCTCAGCTGGAGTATTGTGTACAGTTCTGGGTGCCACATTATAGGAAGGATGTTAACACATTGGAGAGAGTGCAGATGAACTTTACAAGAATGGCTCCAGGGATGAGAAATTTCAGTTACAAAGATAGATTGGAGAGGTTGGGACTGTTCTCCTTGGAGAGAAGAAGGCTAAGAGAAGATTTGATAGAGATGTTCAAAATCATGAGGGGGCTAGACAGAGTAGATAGGGAGAAGCTGTTCCCGCTCGTAAAAGGATCAAGAATGAGAGGCCACAGATTTAAAGTGATTTGCAAAAGGAGAAAGTGTGATGTGAGAAAAAACCTTTTCACACAATGAGTGGTTTGGGTCTGGAATGCACTGCCTGGAAGTGTGGTGCAGGCAGGTTCATTTGAGGCATTCAAGAGGGCATTAGAATATTATTTGAATAGAAACAATGTGCAGGGGTATGGGGAAAAGGCAGGGCAATGGCACTCGGTCATAATGCTCATTTGGAGAGCTGGTGCAGACATGATGGGCCGAATGGCCTCTTTCTGTGCTGTTAAAATTCTGTGATTCTGTGATTTATAAAAAAAACCATGTAGGCTGAAGCCAATAGGCCTCTCATAATGGAAAGGAAGCCTCTTGGCTGAGTTGTGAACAGCCTTGCCTGCCCCAGCCCCGTCATTGGAGAAAGGAGTCCACAGCCTGTGACAGGGAGGCTGCCCTGGCTGGTAGCTCCTGTACGTGGGTGGGTTCCTCTGCTCGCAGCAAAATGCCTGTGAAGCCACAACGTTGCCCTAATTGGGGCTTAACAAGCATAATCGGCTATCCACCTCTGTGGAACTGGCAGCTGATCCGTTTCCCAGCTCATCCCTGGGAATGTTTCCTGGCGGCTGAAAGACAATGGAGAGACGTCCTGATGTGGCTCTCCCCTAATTTCATGGCTTCCAAGCTCACATCACAGAGCCAGAAAAATTAAGCCCCGTGATTGACTGAAGGTGAATCCTTATTGCGATGAACTGATGACCCAATAGCTGACGAGACCTCGTTGTTGAAAAAACCCTCCTACTGGTCAATTAACTGGTCAATCATTTCTCTCATGTGGTTGTTCATTCTCTATATCCCTGGTGCATGTCATCCGTAAATTTGTGGATCATTCCAATATCCAGGTTTAGATCATTAATGAAAATAATAAATAGTAATAGTCCTAACTCTGGTCCCCGTGGGACACTGCTGGTAACTGGTCTCCAAGCACATCTCAATCCATTGACAGGCAAACGTGGGGGAATCTGAGACAGTGCTTTAATGATGTCAAAACCATTGCCAAGAAGGTGGCTGTGAACACCCAACAGGCAAGAACTGGTAGCTGGCTACTCAAGAAGAAGGTTGCACTCTTCCATCTCCAAAATGGCTGAATGTGATCAATATTTTCATTACCTATCACACACACAGGTATTCTGGTCTCCACAGTGTGGCATATGAGAAAGAAAGAGGAGGAAAATACTGATACAATTTTTATTTTCATTATGAAAGAAGTAATAAACAGCATTGATGTTGTTTCATACAAACCATATTGATGCAACACAGGTCAATTCTCCATAGATGCATCTATAGGAACAGAAAGTCAAGCATCAGAAGGTGACACTTCCCCATCCATATACCACTAATACAGACACTAGCCTGGGGAGCTCTTTTTAAATAAATAGCACAGGCATGATAAGCTTCCGTCCTGGAAAATTCAATCATTTTCATCACCAGGGTTGTGATTTTAACCTTTCACATGGAAAACTATCCTTCCTACCACTAGTTCACTGGGAATGTACAGAGAACTCAACATGGGGTCAGGCCAACCTTTTACAAAGTACTAATGTGGGGAGATGGTGGCATCATGGTAATACCACTGAACTAGTAATCCAGAGTTACCAAGCTAATGCTCTGGGGATATGTGTTCAAATCCCACCATAGCAGCTGGTGGAATTTAAATTCCATGACTAAAATCTAGAATTGAAAGCTAGTCTCAGTATGGTGACCATGAAACAATCATGAATTGTTCATTAATGTGCTTTAGAGGAGGAAATATGGCCTACATGTGACTCCAGATCAATGTAATTGACTCTTAAATGCCTGAGCAAGCCTCTCAATTCAAAGACAATTGCAGATGGGCAACAACAAATGTTGGCTTTGTCAGCAACACTCACACTCTGTCAAAAGAATAATTTTTTTTCCTGATTTCTATTACCCCAAGCTGGCACTCCATACAATCCAAAGGGACTGTTGCCTTGCTGGAGGTGCCGAGCTCATTGTTTGCCATTGAATCAAGGTCCGATCTGCTTGTTCTGGTGAAGACGAGCAACATTCCAGAGCACTGTTTGAAATAGAAGGGCAGAAAGTTACGCTGGTGTCCTGGTCAATGTTTTCCCTTAACCAAAATCACTCAAAACTGACTAGCAGACCATTGCTGTTTATGGAATCTTGTGCATAATGTCTGCCATATTCGTTTACATAACGAAGTCGCCAAACCATAGGCGGGTCATTTAAACCCAAATTGCTGGGCAGGAAATCCACCGGATTGGGTGGGGGATCACTAGTTTTACATCCCTTCCAATATTAGTCACTTAATTGACTTCATCAGAAAGTAACATTGGGCGGAGTGTGAAACCAGCATTGCACTCAACCCTGTCAGTTTTCAAACAGGTGGATTCTATTAATATTCCCCTGCTAGACTTCAAATATCTTTCTAGTTCATAACCAATATCTTTGTTTTGACTCTTCCATTTACCAAATGTTTCCTCTTTCTTTGCCTCCACATTTATTAATTTGCTCGGACCCACATTGAACTTTAGTTGGAGTCTATTGGCTCATTCAACAAGAGAATCCTAGTCTTTTGAATGTGGTTGCACTATATTCCCCTGACGTTAAAATTTGATCACTCTGTTAAATCTGTCACAGAAAATGCAAATTGACGTTGCATTGTTCCCTCCCTCAGTATTAAAATGTATCCACCCTATTAAACCCATCATAGCAAATCCAAACTGTCATTGTCATTACTGTCTGACAGCACTTTTACGCAAGTTAGGCATCATTGACGCAGTGTGAAGATCACTGCCAAGTGGATTATCAGCCCCTTTGTTCCATTACCCCAACACAGTTCCAGCAAATGTCACAAAACAATAACAACCAAAGGGAATTGAACAGGGGGCAGAGATGAGACTAAAGCATGATGTGAGAGCAGAATATGAAGCCATAGTAAATGAAGCAAGCTGCTTCCGCGCTGGTATCGAAGATGGGGAGCTAATTAAAACATGAGAAGTATGCCTACTGTGAGACACGTGATTGATGCAGTAGATGAAGTGTTAGAATAGAGGAGAAAAAGCTGATTGAAGGGCAAGGCTAAAATATAATTTGAAATTGGAATGAATTATTCAGCAGACTCTGCACTGAAGCTTCAGAAGAAAATCAACAAAAAACACTCCTACCAAGGGGCTCCTTTTTAAAAAATGATAATCAGTAAATTCGTTCTGTTCTTTAGGGCATCAGCATTGAGGGACTGGAACATTTTTCAGTTTTTCCATCAAGCACTCTCAGATGGGGCTGAATTTTCGGGCCCTCCCCCTCTCCGAAGGTAGGAATAGAGATATGGGGTGCACCAAAAATACCGGTGCTGAGCGACATGTCAATTTCAAAGTGCTGATCCGGGCACTGGCAATATTCACCAGGGTAAAGGAGGGCAGGACAGGAATCCCACTGTCCTCCCACTTGAGGTCATTTAACACTATTTAAAAGATCATTAGGAGCTGGTCAAGGAATTGAGGTTTCAATTTTCAAAGGGAAGGATGTTACCCGCTCCTTCAGAAACTGACTAGCTGAAGGGAGGCAGGTAAAGAGTGGGCGGCTGCCCCAGGGCACCACCTTGGCCCTATAAGAGGGTCAGTGGGGCAAAAAAGAACTGGGCACTTGGTAAGGGGATGTGCTTGATGCTGCACAGGTGATAGGGAGAGTGGGAACTCAGCGCCCGAGCATCACAGGGATAGAAGAGCAAGAGGCAAGGCTGCCAAGGAAAATTGGGCAGCCTCCTGCCCAGAAGGAAGGCTCTAGCCCACAATGGGGCATGACTGTCAGAGTTTGGGTCCAGTGGTGCTGAGGGGCAGCATCCTCTGCAGGAAGAATGGAACCACAGGCATCAGGAGGGCATGGGAAAGGAAAGAGGGGGACAGGTGAAACCTTCAACACAGGAGCAACTGCCAAATATGGAGCTACTTGGAGATGATCATGAATCAGTGCTACAGGAGACTTGACACTCCAGGCAGATTGTCACCGACATCTGTGCCCTCGTTGCTGAAGACTGCACATCTTGCTGCACTGCTTGCCTTGCCCTGTCACTGTGGTCTTGAACTTCTTTGTTTCTGGCTCCTTCCAAGCTACAGCTGCAGACCTTAGTGGCATCTCGCAAATGGCTGCACACCACTGCATCTCACTGGTGACTAATGTCCCTTTTTTTTAACCAGAGTTGGAGAGCACATTCATTTAACAACAGACATGGCCTGTTAGGGGCAGTGGGCATTGGGCTTTGCCTGCACCATCGAATTCCCCCAGAGCTAGGGCATCATTGATTGCATCCATGTGGACATCAAAGCACCCAGTGACTGGCCAGTGAGATGCATCAACAGGAAAGATTTCCACTCGTCCAACATCCAACTGGCCTGCAACTACATCAAGAGCTTTCTGCAAGTATGCACTTGCTTTCCTGGCAGCTGCCATATCTCTTCCATCCTCTGACAGTCCAGACCTCCTTGGATCTTCACTCCAACCCCCAAAAGCGAAGGATGAATCGTAGGGATATCCCAGGAAGACATGGCTGCTGACCCCTCCATGCAAGCACCGGACAGGGGAACAGAGGCAATATAACCAATACCACCAGCTCAGTGGGATAATCATTGTGCAGGCTGTAGGGCTTTTGAAGCTGCAATTTCAGTGCCTTGACCAGTTGGGCGGTGCCATCCAATATCTCAGTCACTGTGATGGTCTGCTGTGCTCTCTATAACATGGTCCTCAGTGAGGTATGGATGTTGAGGATGGTGAGGCCGTGGGAGTAGGCAGCTCACTGGGAAAGGAGCAGGTGCAAGAGGTGAGAGAGGAGGAGGAGGAGGAGGAGTCAGACAGAGATGACGCTGAACCGAGAGAGGATAATGCTGAACAGGGAGGTGCCTCTGCTATATGGTGATGTGGCCACCTCCTGCTACCCTCTAGGAAGAGGACTTCCCTCATCTCCCTCACAGCCTCCAGCATTAGACCCAGTTCAGCATTATTGAAGCGAGGCTCTGCCCTGGCCTGGGTTCCAGATTTCAGGCTGTCCTGTGACATCTCGCTTCCCTCTGGCATCCTAGCACAAACCATGGATTTCACCCTCAGGACAACAAAAGTTGGACAATTAGGACAACCAGAAGCCTCAGTGATGGCTACCGTAGGGAGTCTAAATGTGCCCCACACTTCACCTGGCCCTGTCTCCATACCAGTTAAGGGCTTCTCCCCTCTAAAACTGAACTGTAATCAGTTTCCTCCCACTCCCAGAGGCAGGGGGAGGTTTTCTGACCTGTAAACAAGCCCAGCTCTTGTTTCTCTACGCCTTGGTGAAAATTCAGCCCATGTACCTTAAACCCAAGCTCAGAATGGCATTTGGGTAAGGTTTTGGGCTGGGCTCAAGCTGGTGGCCTTGGCTCGGTGGTTACGCTCTTGCCTTCGGCACAGAATATTACTTGTGGCTTCAAGGTCCACTGCAGAACTTGGTTACTACACAATCTAGGCTGATACCTCAGTACAGTACTGAAGGAGTGTTCCATTGTTGGAGGTGCGGTCTCTCAGATGAAACATTAAAACTGAGGGCCTGTTTGTCTTCTCAGGTGGATGTAAACACTGAAGGCACGGCATTGTTTTTCATGCGTACACAGATGAAAACCACTATACCTCACTACCACCTCCCTTGACTCCTCCACTGCCACTAAATTATCAGACTGCTTACTCAACATCTAGTACTGCATGAGCAGAAATTTCCTCCAGTTAAATATTTGGACAACTGAATGCCTTCAGTCACCACTGCAAACTCCTTTCTTTAGCTACCAACTCCATCCTTTTCACTGGCACTTGTCTAAGGCTGAACTAGACTGGTGACATACTTGACCCCAAGATGAACTTCAACCACATAGTCAGTCTATCATCAATTGCCTATCTCCACCTCCGTAACACTGCCTGACGCTGCTCTGTCTCAGCTCATCTGCTGCTGAAACCCTCAAACATGCCTTTGTTACTTCTGGACTTGACAATTTAAATGCACCTCCCCCATCCCCTTGCCCGCCACCCTATCCCACCTGGACTCTCATTTTCTACCTATTGTAGATTTTTGGTTATCCAAAACTCTGCTGCCCATATTCTAACTTGCACCAAGTCCCGTTCACCTATCGCCCCTATTCTCATTGACCTTAATTAACTCCCAGTTAAGCAGCACTTCAATTTTAAAATTCTTATCTTTGTTTTCAAATCCTTCCATGGCCTCACCCTCCCTATGTCACCAGATGGACTGCAACACCACCTTCTCAAGAGTAATTAGGAATGTTGGCAATAAATGCTGGCCTTACCAGCAATGCCCACACATCCCATGAAAGAATTTAAAACATCTTCTCCAGTCCCACACCCTCCCAAGGTATCTGCCCTCCTAATTCTGGCCTTAATTTAATTGCTCCACCATTGGCGGCCAAGCCTTTAACTACCTTAGGCCGAAAGTTCTGGAGTTTGCTCTCTAATCCTCACTGCCCCTCTACCTCTCCTTCATCCTTTAAGATGCTTCTTAAAAACCTACCTCTTTGACCAAGCTTTCAGCCATGTGGCCTAATATCAGTTTATGTGGCTCAATGTCAAATTTTGCTTTCTAACATTCCCGTGAAAGGCCTTGGGAAGTTTTGTTACATTAAGGTTGCCACTTAAATGCAAGTTGTTGTTGTATTTATATCACTGCTATTGTGAGGCCTTGCTGTTTGCAAAGTAGTTGCTGTGTTTCCTTACATTATAATGGTAACTACATTTCAAAAGCAATTCATTGTGTAACGCTTTGGGGCATGCTGATGTCATGAAAGACACTGTATAACTGTAAATTCTTTCTGTCTACAACAGTGCCCAAACCAATTCATTTACTGTCTTTCTAGGTGATCAATCTAGTACTGAAACTGTATAGTGGATTACTGATTGTTTTGTGCTTTTGATTCTTATCCACTTTGACCTGCATTGTGGCTACTCAAACTGTTTTCACCCAGACCCCCTTCTGTGTAGCAGAGTGAAGGGAGTTCATCTCATCCAGATAAAGAGAGGTGAAGAGCTGTGCTCTAATTAACGGCTGTACCTAGTTACTCATCAGAAGAACAAAGAGTTATAGAGAACTCTGATTAGCTTTATCAGAATGATGAAGATGAATTAACACAGGTAATTACATCTTTAAGTAAGAGTACTCCAGTGATTTTGCCATTTGAGTTATGTATTTTGATTCAGCTCCTATGTCTTATGTGGGAAGTTTTCTCATCGATGTGATTGGATCCCACTACTTAGACAAATAAGTTTAAAAATTGGTTAGTTTTGGAACTAATATTTTAGGTTGTTTTTCAATATTGCAATGTATCATTTAGTATTCAGTTATATACCCAGAACAATTAAACAGAGTATTTTATTTCATTGTATTATATTTGAGAATGGCTACATTAGCAAGAGCTAACATGGTCACAATCTTGGTCAGGTATGTAGCCAACATCCTTCAACAAGCCTACCCCCTGCACTATTCACCCAGGTATGATGATGGACTCTTCTGTCATATCCGTCTATGTGAGCAAGGAGACCTGTTGTTCACTCTCTTGGTTGGTATCGTCTCATATGTGATGTTATACCAAATTTTGATTTACAGATGCAATTGCAATTATTACATATGAACTAATTGTTGGAAAGGTGGGTGAAGGCACTGGCTTTATGATGTGCTTGCGTGTCCTGAAGTGACTGCTTGATGACAGGGACTTCTCCATTTGGATCTGTCCAGGGGTTTTTTTTCCTCCCAATGAAGTAGGGCCCAATTTACAGGCTCTAAGATTTGCTTTCAGAATGTCTTTGGACACCCTATGGGGTGGATTTCTGTGCTCAGCTGGCTGTAGAATACTGCATTTGGTATGTGGAAATCCTCCACAAGAATCACAAGACCCACCCCAGGCTGACCTCTGATGACAATGCTCTCAATATTTTTTTATTAGTCGTTCATGGGCTGACTTGGCCAGCATTCATTGCCCATCCCTAACTGCCCTTAAGAGTATTTCAAAGGGCATTTGAGTGGATTTGATTGCTGTGGATCTGGAGTTACATGTAGGTCAGACCAAGTAAGGACAGTAGATTTCCTTCTCTAAAGGACATTAGTGAACCAGATGGGGTTTTTAACAACAATCAACAATGGCTTCATGATCATGGCTTTCATTCCAGATTTTTTTGTTTTGAATTCAAATTTCACCATCTGCTGGGGTGGGATTCAAACCCGGGTCCCAAGAGCATTACCCTGGGTCTCTGGATTAATGGTCCAGTGATAATAGCACCACGCCACTGCCTCCCACTATGTGGCACCTTGTAAGAACTGCGGTGTTAGGGGACTTTGTCCTGTCACTTGATGTTACAGTCGGATCTTGAGCAGTGAAGGTGGAATGAAACTAGTTGCTTTATGTGATGCCTTTGGTTGTCCATGATTCATAGCCATAGAGAAATGATGTGAGAGCCAATGTCTTCTATGCTTTGATCTTTGTTTTGAGAGAAACTCCGGGCTCTCTCCAAAGCCTGTGTGTGAACCTGATGAGTGCTGACCTTACTTTTGCCAGCCGATGCGGTTTCACCATCCAACGTGGTAATTTTGGAGAGTATAGTAATTATGGTTTTATTTAGTGTGTAATGTACCTTTAAAAATAATATTTGTTAAGGAAGATCAGATGATCTGTAGTAACCAATAGGAGAGTAGCACGGGCTACCTGAAGAGTCAGTGTAGAGATAGAGTTGGAGTTGAAGGCACATGTGTAGTTGCTGCCGAGTATATTGTAAATAAACTTAATGTTTCCGCCCAAGAAGTGTCTGCAGATCAACTCTATCATTAATAGCACAACTCGGCCACCCTACAACAAATTGGTGATGAGGATAAAACAGGATTGAATAGAAGAAATCAAGTTAGAAAGAAATCAACACTGTACTTCACACAGTGATTGTAAGTAGCAAATTCCGTTAGAATTGAAGAAGTTATCCCCTCTCAAAGTGGCATAACTTGGGAGAATTGATGCTTTTGAACCAGCCACTGACAATTGGTCTCAATACATAGGCCGGGATTTCCTGGCCCCGTCGTGGGCGGGACCCGCCGCGGGCGAGGTGGTGCCCCAGCCTGAAGTCCATTGACCTGCAGAGGGACTGGAAGATCATGGTGAAGGGCTGGCGCCAGAAAATCCCACCCATAGAATGCCTCATGTTCTCTTTTCAAGCAAACAAGATTACTGGGGAAGAGTAGAGGTGAGCGATTCTATTGAGTACTTGTGGGAGCAAAACCTACAGTCTGATTTGAAGCTTGACAGCACCCAGTGCCCCAGATTCAAAGAATTTCGATGAATTGATGGACCTCGCGAAGGGTCACTTTCAACCAAAGCCCTTAGTCACGATGCAGAGGTTCAGGTTTAATTCGTGAAATAGAGTCTCAGGGGAGACAATTACATGCTACGTGGCAAATTTGAAGCGGCTAATGGAACATTGTGAGTTCGGTATGACTCTGAAGGACATGCTCAGAGATCGTTCAGTGTGTAGTGTGAAAGAGGACACTAATCAGGAAAGATTATTGTCCAAAGTGAACCTGGATTTCAAGACGGCGCTAGAGATAGCACTGGCCATGGAAAGCACAATTAAGGGTGCACAAAATGGCACCGTCCTCCACATTGGGTCAAAAGAGACACGAAAAAGTGAGATTCTGCTGGGAAGAGGGAATGGCCCCCTCTAGCTGAAGAATAAAAAAAATAACTTAGCAGCGAAATCGAAGAATAATTTTAATAGAGGTGGAAACAATCAGTCTTTTAGCGATTGGCAGTTTAAAAAAATTGAATGCTACTATTGTCACAGAAATGGACATATGATGAGTCAATGCAAGGAAAGATTCAAGCAGGCTTGTAAACAAAAGAAAAGGCCCAATGGAATCTACAATGTAGAAGAGCCTGAAACAACAAATTCAGACAGTTGCTTGTTGTTTAACCTGAAAGCTGGAAAGACAGAACCAATAATTGTCACGGTGAAAGTAAATGGCAAACCTGTTAGAATGGAAGTGGACACGGGAGCTTCCACTACAGTAATTTGGGAACATACCTTCAGATATTTGAATAATGGTAAACATCAATTAAGTTTAGAAGGAACAGCCACCAAGCTAAAAACATATACTGGTGAAGACATTCAAGTAAAAGGCATAAGCAGAGTAACTGTCCATTATGGAAGCCAATCAGCAAAGCTACCAGTGTTAGTATTGAGAGGCAGAGGACCAAGCCTTCTAGGGCGAAATTGGCTAAGGGAAATCAAACTTGATTGGCCACTGGGATTCCAAAAGGAAGCTGGAAGCATTCCTGTTTTGAAAAGGGAGTGTTTAAGGACTCAACAACCTGAAGAAATGCAGGCTGCCTTAAGCCAAATAGAACAGCAGAAAGAACTCGCAAAGACCCTGCTTGATGTCAGAGTTCGAGGCGATGTGAGCAAGCTTTGAAGGGGAAAAAAAAGCCTGTTAAACAACATCCACACACTACAAGATTCCCTCAGGTCAAAGTTTGTGCCTCTGGAAAAGTATGAAGAGAAACAGAAAGAATTCAGCACCTCCCTGAACAAACTGAAGAATGAGTTGGCAGAGAAGACACTACAATGTTCAATTTTCCAGGAGGCAGCAAACAAATACATAAAAGGGACAGAAGCACTGAAAAATCAGTTAAATGAATCCAAAGAGGCTTTGGAAGGAAAAGTCACAAAATTTTCCAAAAGGCAGACAGATAATGAAATTTTGGGAGACTCAGGCAAGTTGAGCTTGCATCTGAGAGAAGTCCGGCCAACAGTGAAGTTAAACAGAAAGCCGAGATTAAAGTCTGCACTAGCAAAAAGAAAAGTGCATGTTCCAAGTGAAGGAGGTAATCTATTTGGGTCACGGGGTAGATTCACAGGGCCTCCACTTGGCTGAGGAGAAAGTGAGAGTCATATGAGAGGCACCTGCACCAAAGAACGCCTCAGAGCTCATATCATTTCTAGGAATGATCAACTATTATGGGCGGTTCTTACCCAATTTGTCCACAGTGCTGGCCCCCCCCTGCATTCTCTACTCATAAAGAACCAACGTTGATCTTGGGAGGCGCCCTAGAAAGAAGCTTTCATAAAGGTGAAACAACTGTTGCACTCGTCCAATCAATTAGTGCATTATGACCAGACGAAAGAATTGGTGCTGACATGTGACACATCTCCCTATGGAGTGGAAGCAGTGCTCTCTCATCGGATGGACAATGGCACAGAATGGCCAATAGGTTACGTATCAAGAATGCTCACCACAGCAGAAAAGGGATACTCACAGATAGAAAAAGAGGGCCTGCCCATCATCTTTGGTGTCAAGAAATTTCACCAGTACATACACGGCCATCATTTTACAATCATTTCAGACCACAAACCATTGCTAGGATTGTTTAGTGAGGACAAGGCTATACCGCCCATAGCCTCAGCAAGAGTACAACTATGGGCTTTAATTCCGGCAGCATATAAATTCACTTTTGTGCATAGGCCTGGCCAGCAAATCACAAACACCGATGCCCTTAATCGTTTGTCTTTACAAGAAAATGATGAACACATCCCAGTTCCTCAGGAACTTGTTTTACTGTTAATTTATTAGATTCCTCACTGGTATGTGTTCAACAAATCAGAGACTAGACAAGTCGGGACCCAGTCTTATCTCAAGTACGAGAGCAAGTGCTACATGGTTGGTCACAGGAGCCCGTATCTGACGAAATGAAACCATACTTCAACAGAAGACATGAAATAACCAGCCAGGATGGCATCTTATTGTGGGGAGCACGAGTGATAGTTCCTTCAAGGGGAAGGGAGCCACTTTTAATTAAACTACACAGTGCCCATCCTGGAATTTCTCGAAAGAAGACCATAGCATGTAGCTATGGTGGCCTGGGATGGATGGCGAAATAGAGATGTTGCATTGTCAGCAACTGCAAAAGTTACCAGTGACAGCTCCGTTATACCCATGGGAGTGGCCAGGTAGACCCTGGGTGTGGTTACACATTAACTACGTTGGACCTTTCCTGGGAACAATGTTTCTGCTCATTGTTGATACCCATTCAAAATGGTTGGACATTTATAAGGTGAAGTCACCAATGTTGGCTGCTACAATTGAGAAACTGCATCAGAGTTTTGCCATTCATGGACTACCAGAAGTAGTCATTTCCAATAATGGCATGGCATTTAAGAATGCTGAGTTTCAACAGTTTATCAGCCTCAGCGGTATCACTCCTGTGGAAAGTGCACCGTACCACCCTTCCTCAGACGGACTGGCCGAAAAAGCGGTTCAAACGTTCAAGGCAGGCATGAGAAAGCTAACTGGCGATTCCTTGGCAACCAAGCTAGCACGCTTTCTTTTTCATTACAGGACTACCCCTCACACAACAACAGGTGTCACACCTGTGGAGTTATTGTTGAAAAGCCGTCTCAGGATGAGATTGAGCTTAATAATTCCGAATTTAGAGGGGAAGGTGGAAAGGAGTCAGGGAAGCCGGAAAACTAGACGCAACTGGCAGAGTCATGAGAGGAAATTTACCGTGGGAGAGCTGGTGTATGTGAAAAATAAATCAGGTCAGGTATTTATTTTTATTTTTTATCCACTTATTTTTATTTTTATTCATTTATTCATTGTTTTATCCCCTTTTTTTTACCCCTTTTTCTATCCTTTATCCCCAACCACCACCCCTTCCCCCCACCCCACCCCCAAAAGGGCCGTCTGTTACTTGTTGCATTTCACAGAGTGCTTACCCTTGTTCTGCTATTAACACATTCTGCTTTCTTACCTTTATGCCACTAACAGCACCTTCTTTAGCCCTTATCACTACCATTAACACTCCCCTTGTCCTTTAGTTCATGACATCTTTGTCAATGATTAGTCCCCACCTATCGCTGATCTTCAATCCAGCTTCACCTGCTCCACCCCCCTTAGACAGTATAAATTTCATCACATTCCTACTTCTCTTTCGCTCTGAAGAAGGGTCATACAGACTCGAAACATTAACTCTGTTTCTCTCTCCACAGGTGTGGTCAGAATTGCTGAATTTTTCCGGCATTTTCTGTTTTTATTTTTATTCTACAAACTGGGATTGACAGTGTCTGAGGTGAAAAATCAATGGGTTTCCCCCCTCAACCCCTAATCCTTTAGTCACTACATTGTAGAAAATAAAGCTGACAATATAAGTGGTCCAAACACTCTGTTGAAATTTTGGACAAAGGAATGAGATAGATGTGTCGTTTCAGGACCTAAATGATCTTGATTAGGATATTGAGAGTTTATGGATGATATTAAAATTTGAAGATGGATTTAAAACCCAGGCAGCTTGTATTTAATATTAATAAAAGTAAAATAATGAATGTAGCTGCTAAAAATAGCAAGCATGATTACTGGACGGCTGACCTGATTGAAATATTGAAATGAAATTAGATAGATCGTTTTCAACTGGGAATAAAGGGATACAGACTATTGTATTGGAGATTAAAAGCGGTTTAGTTGAGTTCTGAAATGGAACTTCCATTTTAGGGTCAACTGTAAAATTCATTTATTTTCATCCTAACAACATTTTCAGCCATTATATTTATTTATTTTTCCCTTATTAGTGCTTCTTCACTCCATCTCTGCTTCAAAACTATTTTCCAATCACAATATCCAAGCTGTGGCCCAGTTTGCAAGGCCCCTGTTTATTTAGATCTAATCCATTTCTTCCAAACAATAACCTATTCCCTGAATCCCATGGAGGACCCCATTGGCTGCAAGGGCCACGCCACTGAAAGCCCCCAACATCAACCCCCCCCACCACCCCCAACACCCCTCAAGACCGACTGTAAGTGCCGTCCCTCACTGGGGCTTGCCTGATTGGCCCTGGTGATCCCCATAACTTACCTGCAATCCAGGGCTTCCTCCATCTTTGCTGGTCCAGTCCTTCTGCAGTACCAGCAATGCCCACTGTTCACAGTGGTACTGCCCAAGAAATGTAAAATGCAGTTTGGGCTTCCATGACCAGTGGAGGTGGGGTTTGCCCCCTCCACCCCATTAAATCCCAGCCTGAGCTGCAAACTATACTAAACAACAAAGTGACTGGACTTGGCTCTAATGTGCAGAGGCCCCAACAATCCCGCATTGCAATTTTACTAATTTAGGCATACAACAAGATGTCTTGAGAGGGCCACTCTGCATTTACGCCCCTGCATTCCCTTGATCTCCAGGGATAACCTTTAAATGTGGTCTTTGTACTCTAAGATTTCAATCCAAGAGATAATAAATGACAGCACTGTTTCAGCAGTACCAGCCCTTAATAGAATGACATAGAATTTTACAGCACAGAAATAGGCCATTCAGCCCAACAGGTTTATGTTGGTGTTTATGCTCCATATGAATATTCTCCTATAGTTTATTTAATCTAACTCTATCGACATATCCTTCTATTCCATTCTCCCTCATGTGCTTATCTGGCTTCCCCTTAAATGATCTATGCTAATTGCCTCAACCACTCAAAATGTGCTGCTGGCACCCAACATTCCAATCTCCGAGTCCTGTGGCATTCCCAATGTGCTAAATGCTGAATGCCTGAAGCTCTGCTGGAATATTTAAATAAACTGACCTTGCATTATCATGTGAGCTTAATTCACTTAGGCACAAGGGTATGCAGCACCAGATGAGCAATGACCCAGATGGCACAGTGCCAGGGTGGCATTTCCCACTCCATATTGATTGATATATTTTATCACTATCTGTGACAGTATGCTTAACATGTGGATGTATACCATTGTGATCCTTGGCATTAGAATCACAACTATCTTTAAGTGAGAGGATTTCAGGTTATATGGTGCTGAGGCCTATTCAGTGCCTGATATGCTCAACGCACTATGGAGTAGACCGTTTGCTATTCAGTGCCTGATATGCTCAACGCACTATGGAGTAGACCGTTTGCAGATTTTACACTGAACAGAGAATGTATGCAAGGCGCATTTAGATCCTATTTCCTATTTAATGAAGGCCTACTTTCCTTAATGAACACTTCATGTGTAATGTGCAGGGAGCGACAATAAAATCTTCAAATGAACTGCAACATCTGATGAGCAGAGGCGCCAGGATCATATTAACAGCCCCATCATGCTGCCTCATGATGGGGGCTTGATTAAAGGGATTGCTTTGGTTGAAGTATTGTTCAGTAAGGATGCTATTAATCCTTCTTATCTACACAAGAATTTCACCTCTTGGTGCCAGGAAGAAACCAGAGATGAAGGCAATTATGATGATGGTGACGTTTAGAGCTACAGCAGTTAAAATCCCTCCAAATGGAGTGTGGAGATTTAGTACATCGCAAATTCACCTGATTCTCCCAACACATTTCCTTCTTTTAAAACATTGAATCGATTTATACCCAGAGAAAATTCATAATCTTTCCCAAGGTGAAGGGTATTTGCTTCTTTGTACTTCTCTTTCCTGTAAGAACATTCACCTCTTCCTGCTTCTCCTCGGACCCATGCATTCAATACACAAGTGAAGAAAAGTCATCACCATTTGGATTTCAATCCCAACTATCACTCCTGTGCCTCAGCACATGTTGGGGCAGGTGAATGTATTGTACAAGTTGTGCAGCTGGCTGCAATTGTCAAAGAATGGCTCCTTGGTTTAATTTGGCTGAATCAACCGCTCTGATGGCTTTAGAGTTTTCAATCTATTAGCAGTGAGTTTTTTCTATTTAGTTGAACCCATATGAGGAGATATAACTTAGCATATTATCTTAGCAGACATAAAACCAGAGGAGTTAACAGCAGAAATGGAAGCCCATTTGACCCTTTCTGCTGAATTTTGCCACTAGCCTGCCAACCCAGCCATTGTGATGAATCCTGGGTCAGGAACACAAGAGGAGTGTGGCAGAACATCAGACTTGATCTTCCTTAAGAAGCCACTTCTGGGACCCCCATTTAATTATGGACGACACTGAGTTCCAGCTTCAAGAGGTCCAGTCAGTGTGGCCTATTGATGAGGCTGCCGTCCACCTTCAAAGTGTGGCCATTGCCTGATCATCAGCAGGAGTGACAGTGATGGCATGGAGGCACCTTCAAGTAGGAACGAAGCAGCTGCTGTTGAAGCAGGGCAAGTATTAGCAGAGACATTACTCTTCATGAAGTGGCTGCAAGTGTATGCCTACTTCTTGGGGATAGATCCTCTTTGTGAACTACAACTGATGAATAAGTGTAAACCCTTAATTGAGTCTCATGTGTTTCTCACGTGTCGGTGCAGACTCGATGGGCCGAAGGGCTCTTCTGCACTGTGTGATTCTGTGATTCTGTGAGTCACAGCTTGGACATTCTGCTGCAAAGCTGACTTGATCCATTGCTGGACTCCTGACACGGAGGGCCTGTGTGTCCTGGGGAAAATCACTTGCAGCGAGGGTATTTTCAGGGAAGTAGCTCATTACTAGCCTTAATTGCTTCCCTCCTACTGCTGAGCGGTTGCCATCGAATCTATTAATCCAATTCCTGGAAAAGCGCATGGAGGTGAGAATGCATTGGGTCAAATTTTTTCATGCTCCCACTTCCAAAGCTGCCTCCATGGGCTGGGAAAATTCCAGTCATCATATCTGTGCCAGCTCTTTTTCTGGACAATCCAAAGCTAACCTCACTATTCTCTTGTGAGAAAAGCTTATACACCCAACACATAGTTCGGGTCTGGAATGCACTGCCTGGAAGTGCGGTGGAGGCAGGTTCAATCGAGGCAATCAAGAGAGCATTGGATGATTATTTGAATAGGAACAATGTGCAGGAATACAAGGAAAAGGCAGGGTAAATGGCACTAGGTCATAATGCTCATTTGGAGATCTGGTGCAGGCATGATGGGCTGAATGGCCTCCTTCTGTGCCCCTATAATTCTGTGATTCTGCTCTCTCCCTATCATTCTGTATCTTCCACTGCTTCAAGTGTTTGGCCTCTTTTATCTTAAATGGTGTATTTTGTCTCTATTTCAGCAATTATCATCTAGCACACCATTTCATGCTCCAATGATTTTCTGCATAATTTCTCTTAACTCCTCCTGTTAGCTTTCCAGTAACAATTTTAAATTGATGATTCCTCATTGCTAATCTATAAAGGAAATAGTCTTTTGCTGCACACTTGATCAAAACTTTCAAATTTGTTTTCATATCTCTTAATAAATTGCTTAGCCTTAAATGCTGTAGTGGAAGTCATCCTTGTATCACAATTCTCTCCTCATAACTATAGTTTATTATTCCTGGTGAATGCAGTCCATGTGCACTTTGTGGTTTTAAGTTTTTCTGCAATGAGGCATCCAAAATTGCACACAGTATGCCAATTAGAGGCCACACATTACAATTTTATCGTTATCTCTTGGCTCATGTATTCTGTGTCCCTATTTATGAATAAAAGGGAATGCTTTTAACATTTACCCTCACATTTTCAGGGTACCATGGGCATGACATTCATTTGCCTCATATTTTTGGTGCAGGAGGCAAGATTCACAGAATGCCTGTGCCCACTAAGATCAAGGTGGTAAAACATAAAATTCATCTACCCACATCTTGTGAACGATTTTGGCAACAGTTCCTGTTCTTTAGTGGCCTCTCCTTCTCAGCGCTACTGGCAAGCTTGGCACGCAGCAGCAAGCTCACTATAGACCATATGATTCAGACAGCCTGCTCTTTCCTAAAGATGGGCTGAGACAGCCTTTAAGAGACTTAAAGGGAAGCTGCAGAAATATATCGCTGCAATGGGAATTCTAGTAAACTGAACACCAAGGCATACGGAAGAATCCACAATGATGAATGAGGCCACGGATGTGAATGTTGGCACGAGGAGTGACGTCGTGGTCGGTGGTGGCGGAGGGTGGGGAGGGGCGAGGTTTTAACCACCACCCTCAGAAAAGAGAGGGATCAATGAAGAACATTGTGTGGCCCACAGTGCAGCCTGTCCCTGGGGAAACAAAGTAAGCCTGTGCCATGTCACGACAAGCGGCATTGCATGACTCAATCTCTCACCCTGTACCTTTAACCGTAAAGGCTCTCTGGTTGATCCACAGTCCTCAGCATCTTTACATGAAGTTCGCACTCTCAATCCTTGTGCTTTTCTCCCAACATATATTACCTCACATTTCCCCGCCACCTGCCTGCCTGTTCTATGAACCTGTGGCCTTCTGAAATGTTTTGCCGTTGTCTTTGTATTTGTGAAGTGTTCTGCTTTTGTGTTGCCATTTCAACATTGTGCACCTTCAGTCCAAGTCTAATTGAACTATGAGAGCTAAAACCAATGCGGCATTGATCCCTGGCAACATCATTTCCAACCCTTGTCTAATCTGAGCAAATCAATTATCCCTAACCCTGTCTGTCAGTAAACTTTCTTTCCATCCTGATCTTATGCTGCATGCTTAAATTCATGTAATAGGCCTGTGAAACACTGACTAAACATCTTCTAAAATCCATATACACCATACCTACCGCATCCCCGACACATATAGAAGCAGTTCCATTTTCAAAAAACTTATGAAATATATTGATCACGATTTGCTTTTAATGAATCCATGCCGCTCGTAATTATTAGCCTCTGCACCTTTAAATAATCACTTACTTGATCATGAATTGTGGATTAGGCCATCATTTTCCAGCCCTGTTGGTGCTGGGCATCATGGTGGGTGGGGGGTTGCGGGGGTGCGGGGGAACAATATGGCGAGAAGGCAGAAATTGGTTTTATGCCTTTGTGAAACCAGTTTGCGATTGTTTGTTCCACACATCAGTGCAGGGCTGTGTTTCCTGCCGCTGCACATTGGGAACATCATTTTAATACATTTGCATCTAATCAGCAGAATCACCCCCCAGCCAACGTCAAATTTACCACCCACCTCAGTTTGGCTTCAGGATGGCGCGCTTCATGACTGCCTTTAAAAGACATGCACCTGGCGACCTGAACTTTGAGGAAAACTTGGAGGTGAGCGCACACAACCTTGCGCAGCACTCGCGAGGATCGCCCGTAGGATGACAAGGAAGAGGGGCCGTGCATTTGCGGGGTCACAGGCCGGTCGCTTTTTCCTGGCCAGCTTTCAGTGCGGTGCCAGGTCAAGGGCTTCAGTGCGGGTCAGGCCAGGTAGAGGGGGGGCGTTGGGGGGGGGGGGGGGGGGGGGCGGGGTGGTGGTAAGGCGGCACAGATAGACTGAAGGAAATACTCAAGCACAAGTCGGGACGGGGTGGGGGAGGAGGCCGTGAGGGAAGCAGCCACGCACTTGGAAAAGCTTTTCAAAAGTGAGCATTCTTCTGCAGTTGAGACCGTTCAGCTGCAGCTCCATTGACATACTTGGAGCTGGGCCTCTGAAGCTTTTCTGCCCACTCAAGCAACGCAAAAGCATGAATGTGCTGCCAAATGCTCCAGAACCTTTCACCCCTCGGATGCAGACTGCTATGTAATGTGCATTTTAGGCGGGGCAGCAGAGCAATTGTCTGACTGACCAAGTTGTAGAATCCCCTTGCGAAAGGTGGTCATGGTGCAGTCACTGGTGGAGGCGCTCAGAGCACCTTGCAATGTCTCTATTAAAGTTTGGACCAGTATCCATTAAGATAATAGCGCTGCCTTGCAGTGTGGGTTAGGAGAATGCCAGCAGCTGAGCTGAGAGCACAGCATGCAGACAAGTGACCAAAGCTGCTGCCAATCAGTCCAGTGGAGTGGAGCAGAGGTGGGTGAGGATTAGGACAGCCAATGAGTGCACTACACACTGGCCTTCCAAGTGGTGCCCAGCACTCTCCTGCATGCGTGAAGGGGCTTTCACACTTGGCTAAGAGAGGTTCTTAGGAGACCTATGCTAACCCATGTGTCTCTCTCTTTGATCCTGCAGGAGGAGAACATCAGGACTATGGAGCCTGGTGATTTAGAGGTATGCCTCATGGCTTACAGGGAGCAGGGAAGAAGGGAGCGGCGGAAGCGTCTGGCTCAGCAAAAGGGAGGAGCACCTTCCTCAAGAGAAGGGGTGGCAGGGCCTGCTGTGCATGTAGCAGATGATCCACAGAGAGTCATCGCTCGTGGGTGCTTTTCTAGACCCAGGGTCTATGGACAGCGCTTGCCATTCCTGCAGATGACCAAGAACCAGTGTTGCTGAAGACTGCACATAACCAGGGAACTGGCTGGTCACATATGCCACCTGCTGCAGGATTTGGCACCACTGGGACATGGAGGGCATCCACTGCTAGTGGCTGTGAAAGTGACCACGGCGCTTAATTTTTACGCCAGTGGCTCTTCCCAGGGCTCCACAGGTGACCTGTGTGGAATTTCACAAGCCTCCATGCACAAGTATATCCAGCAGGTCACGGATGCCATCTTTGCGAAGACACAGAACTTTGTGCATTATGTTAGGGATCAGGGAAGCCAGGAAGTAAGAGCGCTGGGATTTGCCCCCTCTGGTTTTCCACAGGTACAGGGTGCTATCGGCTGCACTCACATGGCATTCAGATCTCCATGGCAACAAGCAGTCAATTACGTCAACCACAATGGCTTCCACTTGCTGAATGTTCAGCTGGTGTGCGACCTCCACAAACACGTCCTGCAGGTCTGCGCACGGTCCCCCGAGATCGTCCATGACTCCTACATCCTTAGCAGGTCTCAGATCCTTGACATCTTCCAGGGTCCAGGGAGGCAGCAGGGTTGGCTCCTCCACGACAAAGGCTACCCACAGAGGACGTGGCTGATGGAGCCCGTGTGGTAGCCTCAGACTACAGCAGTGTGAGGCTCATGCTGCAACCTAGACTTTGGTGGAGCAAACGACAGGCAATTTGAAAATGAGGTTCTGGCACCTTGACAAGTCTTGTGGAGCACTGCAATACAATCCCCAGGGGATGATGCGCATCATCGTCGCTTGCTATGCACTACACAACCTGACACTGTAACTGGGGCGGAAGACCTGGCTTTAGTGGAGATGGAGGAGCTGCACATCTCCTCCGATGAGGAGGACAACAAAGGGGATGACAATGATGATGCCCTTGAAGGCGAGGACGCTGGTGATGAGGCCATCGCACTAGCCAGACTAGGCAGGCGCACTTGGGAGGCCCTCATTGCTGGGAGATTCATGGAGGATGATGACAAGATGCAGTGAGGACAGTCCTGGCATCCTTGCCTTGCATCTGTGAATGTTTGACTCTTGTGTGGCTGATGGCAGTGCACATACCCTCAGTGCTCAGGTTCATGTCATGGCGATGCAGCAGACGTCCTAATAGTTGCGAGATTCCAAGAGGTGATGATGACATGCACTGAGGACACTCCGTAGATCTTCACATAGCCTCTGTGAATGTCTGACTCCTGTCTTGCCGAGGGCAGCTTGCTTGCGCTCCGTGATTAGGATCATATCATGGAGAGGCGGACTTTAAATTAACCTGACCCTTGGTCAGCCTTCAACACCTGACCCCTTCAGGAGCACAATGTCACTGGTCACAGATGCTGAAGAGATGGGGGCCAGCCCCACTCAAAGGTGCTGAGAGCACACAGAGAGAATGATGGAACGTGATGCCTGCCCACGGCATTCTGACAGCAATGACCAACACCATCGAGGTGCAGTCATCAGTAATGTCCAGTGAGTGTGAAGCCGGACCATCATTTTGGTTTGAATGTTACACACTGCACAGGGAAGAGGCCCTGGACTGAGACACCTGCCTTTATCTTGTGCAGGAACCAAGGTTTCACATCTGAGTGACACAAACATTGCTCATCAGAACAAAGAGCCATTGGCAAGGAGGCATTCTTGGGAGTTTATTTACTGTAGGTATCATTAAGTACAAGTGATTAACACCTATGCCCAGGCTGTGCAACTACATTTTCTTAACCTTACAACCCTGCCACTATGTCTTAGTGCTCCCACGACATCACAGCAGGGGTGGAGGCAGCCTGCTGACTGTTACATCCAGCCTGTGATGACCTTGGCGGCCGTCCTCTGGAGGGCTGAGGCCTAGAGGGTCCCGGCCTGCTTTCGGGGTCCTGCCGTGTGGCAGTGGCAGTGGCACTCTCCTCGGCCTGTGGAGCTGGAGCTGCCGGGGTCATAGAAAGAGATGATTAGGATGAGCCGAACAGTCCTGGAGTCACTTGGGTGGGTGGTCCTGGAGTGTGCACCCGCTGATCCTCCTCCCTATGGGTGCCCGAGAGCCCCTGGCTAACTCCTTGAGGAGAAGGGGAAGCTGGAGTGAGATCGAGATGCCCCACACCCCTCCCGTGTTGACACTGTTGGAGGCCAACTATGGCACCAGCAATGGAGTTGAGCCCGCACAGCAGTGCAGGAATGATGTCCTGGACCAAGGTCTCAAGGGCAGCCGCCATCCTACCAGTGCTGACCTTGGTGCCTTGGCATTCCGGTGCTATCACCTCAAACTGTAGGTAGATGGACTCCTCCATCACACCTTGAAATCTGAGGAGTGCAGCGGAGATCCCTTCCTGATGCTCCTGAGTTTGCCTTTGCAGCTTCAGCAACTGAGGTATGACCGAGACCAAAGGCTCCTCCTCTGACTCGGACTCAGCAGATTTCTGGCTTCTAGCACTCCGCTGAGTGCCGGAAACCCGGGATGTCTCTGGCGCTTTCTGCTGTGGATCAGACAGTGCGATGTGCTCACCAGATTGTGATCCTGAGGCTACTCTAGAACTAGGACCCACCAAGGTGTGTGACTCTGCACTGGTGGAGGGTGCAGGTGAGCATTGTGGTGGGTCTTCAATTGGGGCGTCATCAGATTCTTCTTTTGCGGTATCTTTGGGGCTTGAGTCGGGGACCTGGCTCATGGACCCCCTTGGCTGCTTCCCAGATGTGCCTGCGAAAGCAAGGAGAGATAATTAGTGCATGGCAGGGGACTGCAGAACAGGGGAACTGACTCAAGCAGGTTGTGATGTATGTTGCACTGCAGGATCCTCACTTGATTGAGCACCACAGATCTCATCTTCAGCACATGAACGGTCCAGATTGTCACTGGCCAGCTGGGTGGCTCTATTTTCAAAGCCTGTGAGCACCTTGATGTCAGGCATTCCTCCACCAGTCTTTCCCTTTGGTTGTGTACCAGCTTGTCCTTTATGAAGACAGATGGAGAAAGTGTACGCAGGACGCCTGCCAGGCCAGATGAGAAGGATGCCTGGCATGTGTGGGTGTTGAGCGGTGCCATGGACGGGATGAGGACATGATTCGCAGGGCAGATGAAGGTGGGTGTGAGAGATTGAATGGTGATGTCCCCTGAACTGGCAGTGAGTGAGATCCCTGTGGATGTGTGATAGGTTGTGAGTGTGTTAGTTGAGACTGATGAGAAGATTGACTTACCCTGGTGGAACGGAGGAGATCACTTATCCTCTTTTGGCACTGGGTGACTGTCCTCTTTTGCAGGGTGTTGAAGCTGACAACCACTTTCCATAATGGATTAGTGAGCTTGCTTGCTGGTCTTCGCCCAGAGCGTGGGTATAGGAATTCACAGCGGGCCTCCAGAGCGTCCAGTATGAGCCCGAGGGAGGCATCAGTAAATTTGGGGGCAGCATGTTTCCTCCCTTTTGCAGCCCTGGCCTTGCAGCAGCTTCCGATCCCTTAGAGAGAGCTAACTCTGTGCAGGGCACCCTTCAAATATGGCGCCTGGATTACTGAAGGCCTGAGGAGACGGCAGGGGGTGGGGGGCTGAATCAGAGGCCACCCCACCAGCGATCTGACGTGTTTTCTGGGAATGCATTAGTAATGAGGCTGGATACGCCGGGAATGGGACAATATGGTGCGAAATCCCACTATTGCGGCCAGTGGGAAAAATGTCCTTTTTCCTGTCCACCACGGCACTTTGTGCAAATCTGGGATGATTCCGCAAGAGTTTGCCCACATTCTATATTATAGGCTATGGTTACCCTCCAGTTTTACCAGCACAATTTACAGATCTAAGGCACATTGAAAAATTGTGGTCAGAATCTCTGTTATCTCCTCTCTGGCTTTCTTTAACAACCTGGGATGCCTGTCATTGAGGCTCAGTGACATATCCATCTTGAGTACTTCAGTTTTTTTTCAAAACAGATTCCTTTCCTTCAGTTATTTCTGACAACTATTCTGCATCTGTCACAAGTACACTAACAGTCTTCCATCCACTTTAATCACAAATCTTCTCATTTTAAAATTGTGATTTAGTTGGTGCATAATTCACTGACAACCAGAAGATAGCCCCTACTATTCTGGTGACACTGTGACAAATATCAATGTGTCAAAATGATACACACGAGCAATTCTGTTCATACAGTTTTACTGTTGAGAAATACTGGCCTATCATACAGCTACCTGCCAGCTGTCCCAATTATACAGTAACTTTAACAGTGCATCACTTTGGTCTTTGTTAACTATGGTATTTATATGATGAGAGCGTGAGCAATATGAGCTTATCATATTGTCAGCTATCCGATTTAAAAAGAGAAAAGGCTGTGGGGGTCTAGTTTAAAACCCAGTTGATTTTGAGCAGGTGGTGACATTCTTGTGTCCCAAGCTTCAGGTCTGAGGTATCTGAAGTCCTGGGCCTCACTTCCTGGTCCACTTCCCATCCAGAACAGGCAAGAAGAAGGTCCAGCGTGGCTGCTGGCAAGGATGATGGGGCTTGCAAGTAAGTAGCAGGAAGCAAGTTTTTGCATAGTTTTGTGGGAAAGAGTGGGGGGTGTGACAGAAAAGACCATGATTTTCTTTGCAGGACCTGGAGGAGCCACAGTGACTTCCATGCTCGAACTCTGGTTAAAATGACTTCAGGGCCCTGTTAATATTCTAAGAACTTGATTGGCACTTTTATAGATATAAGGCTCTTGCCTGAGTCCGGCCTTTGCTAAACACCATCCAGAACAAAGTAGCCCACTTGATCAGCAACTCATCCATCACCTTAAACATTCATTCCCTGCACCACCAATGCACAGAGGCAGCAGTGTGTACTATCTACAAGCTGCACTGCAGAAACTTGCTGTGCTTCCAAGAGCACAGTCCAAACCCGTGACCTCTACCCCTTAGAACAGGGGCAGCAGATGCATGGGAACAGCATCACCAGCAAGGTGCACACCATTTTGACTTGGAACTATATCTTTCCCTGTCATGGATCAAAAGACTGCAACTTCCAAACAGCACTGTGGTTGCACCTACACCAGATGGACTACAGTGGTACAAGAAGGCACGGATAAAAAAACCTTGCTGAAATCAGCTGTGCTAAAGTCAGAGATTGGCAAGAACGGGGTGAGAAATGGAGCACTTCATCTGAACTGCTCATCAACTATATTCCCATCGAGATGGAATAGCGTTCAAATCTACCCCCTTCCCCAACAACCCCATCTCTTCCAAGCATTTGTATTGCATCCCTATTTCCTTCTCCATTTTTTTTCTCAATCCTTAAATCTCATTGGTTATGAAGATGGGCTGCTTTTTCTACCATTCATCAAAGGCCCAAATGCCCTAATACCAGCTCACACATTCAGCAACTTACACAGCAAAACATTTTCCAACTGAAGGGTGAAAGGACAAAGTCTAACTAAGAGCTGAGTAAATTGGGCTCATGTTCTCTGAGGTTTAGAAGAATGAGAGGCAATCTCATTGAAACCTTCAAAATTCTGAAGGCTGGGCGCTGAGAGATTGTTTCCATTGGCCAGGGAATCTAAAACATGGGGGCACAGTCTCAGGATAAGGATCATTTAGGACTGAGATGAGGAGGAATTTCTGCACTCAAAGGGTTGTAAATCTTTGGAATTCTCTACCCCAGAGGGTTGTGGATGCCACATTGCTGAATACATTTAAGGCTGATTGAGATAGACAGATTGTTGGTCTCTCAGGGAATTAAGGGATCTAGAGGGGGAGCAGGCAGGAAAGTACAGGTGAAGTCCAAGATCAACCATGATCGTATTGAATGGCAAAGCAGTCTTGATGGGCTGTGTGGTCTACTCCTGCTCCTATAGCCTATGTTCTCATGTAAGAGGGAAACCATCCCACCCTCCAACCTCCTCAGCAATATCCGGCCCTTTATATAGTAAATAATGGAAAAGGAGGGAAGGATTTGTTTAATATATGCACCTTGCCACATCCCTTAGAAACATTGAAAATTCTTCACAGGCAAGGAATACTTTTGGAAAGTAGGTAACTACTGTTGTGTAAACTGATTGGTAACCACTTAAAATATAGCATTGTTCCATGAAAAGCATGAGCTGAATAACCACTTATCTGTTTTTGGGTGTTTTGGTTGAAGGCAGAGTTTTGGCCTGGACACTGGGTGAGTTCCCTGCTCTTCCTCAGATACTGGCATGGGATCTTTTATGTTCACTTTGATCAGTGCATCAAGCAAAGTCGGCAATAGTTTATGGTCTCTCCAGGGAGACAGCTCCTCCAGCAATGCAACATTGCATGGTACAGCAATTTGTATTTCACAAGTATTTTCCACAATAAAATAAGTAAACAATAGTGTGTTACTCACATCTGTCAGGGCATAACTTACATCATATAGTCTGGAAATCCTGCTTGATGTATAGCCTTGTAGTATTACTGAGTTTCAGGGGATCCTATTTGTGCTTGTGTCACATGGTCTCATGGGCCCACTTTCACTCTATTTATATATATATGGCACACAATAAAGAAGTCTTGCATATTGTGCACATCTGTGTCTGTCATACCTGAGATGTCACATTTTAAAATGCCACACCTTGTTACAGATGGAAAGCAACTTTAAGATCAGTTAATAGCTAATTACTGTTTGTTCATTTTTCTGGCTTAGGAGAAGAGTCACTGATAAACAGAAAAGCTGTCAATTGACAAATAATTACCTCTTAATTAATCTACAAGAAACCAACATCTAACTGACATCATAATATTATTATTTATAACCATTAGACCTTGTGGCCTTAAAGGAACAGACCAATTACACCTAACACTTTGTCAACAGCCAAACATTATATTGTGTGCCATGTGGTATAAATTTCCAGTCCTTGTAAAACATCACGGGCAGCACTTTCCCACCTGGGACTAAGTCCCATGGCAGGGGTGGGGTTGGAGAGTGTTTCTCCCAGCGGAGGCCACTGGGAATTCGCCCCATATTGCGCAATGCTGGCCTTATTAAATATGCATTGGGGAGTTTTGCAATGTTATGCACGGCGAATGGGTTGGTTGAATTGCACCCTACCATCATGTTCGGGCGCCATTTTAAAAGGTGGCCGGACATAAGTGGAGATAGAAGATGGACCTCCTGGGACACTCTGAAGCTGGAAGCTGGACCTCCTTGAAGACACTGAAGCTGGAAGATTCACCTGATGGATGCTCTCCCCAACTACTGCTGCATGTTCTAGGGTCCACAGTTGCTGAAGGCCTCTATACCAAACTCCAGAGGCAGCCCCAGACCTTCTTAAGCTAAGTCCCAACTTATACATGCCACTTTTACATGCCATTACCAGAAGGATATGGAGGCATTGGAGAGGGTGCAGAGGAGGTTTACCAGGATGCTGCCTGGTCTGGAGGTTAGTAGCTATGAGGAGAGGTTGGAGAAACTCGGATTGTTCTCACTAGAGCGATGGAGATTGAGGGGTGACTTGATAGAAGTTTACAAAATTATGAGTGGCATGGACAGAGTAGATAGTTAGAAGCTTATTCCCAGGGTGGAAGAGTCAATTACTAGGGGACATAGATTTAAGGTGAGAGGAGAAAACTATAAAGGAGAAGTGCGGGGCAAGTTTTTTACGCAGAGGGTAGTGAGTGTCTGGAATTCGCTGCCAGAGGAGGTGGTGGAAGCAAGTACGATAGTGGTATTTAAGAGGCAGCTTGACAAATACAAGAATAGGATGGGAATAGAGGGATACGGACCCCGGAAGTGCAAAATGTTTTAGTTGACGGGCAATATGATCAGCGCAGGCTTGGAGGGCCGAAGGACCTGTTCCTGTGCTGTACTTTTCTTTGTTCTTGGTTCTCTACATGCCACTTTGGTCCAGGTATGTTCTGGACCGGCATGATTTCCCACTGTTGGCATGGACGAGTGGGCGTGGGGGGGGGGGGGGGGGGGGGTGGGGGCAGAGGTGGGTTGGGGGGGGGGCAGGGGGGGGGAGGTGGCGATTCCAGTCAGGCCTTCATCTACATCCCATTAGTAGGATACAGATCGGTTTTACAATGGCCTCTGGTGGGAATTGTGACCCGCCATGGCAGACAGGAGCGGAACATCCTACCATCATTTTACGCCGGCGAGAAACCAATTTTAGGACCTCCTGCTGCATTCTCCACCTCCGCCCACCACTAAACCCGCAGTGGGGGGAGCGGGAAAATTCTGTATCACATCTTTCTACTTGGATGAAATGTATCCAAGGCTGTTAAAAGAAACAATGGGGGAAATAGCGGAGGCACTGACCATTTTCCAAACCTCTCTGGCTACAGGCGTGATTCCAGAGGACTGGAGGACTTGTGAACATTGAACTGTTGTTTAAAAAAGGGTAAAAGAGATAGACACAGTAATTACAGTCCTTGGTGATGGGCAAATTATCAGAAAAAACTCTGAGAAACAGTATTGATCATCATTTAGATTGATGGATTAGTCAAGGGCAGTCAGCATGCTCTTATTAAGGAGGAAGTAACAAGGAGGGTTGGTGAGGGTAGCATATCCAATGCAGTCCGCACAGATTTTAGTTAGGCTTTTGATGAGGTCCCACATGGCAGACTGGTCAGAAAAGTGAAAGTCCTTGGGATCCAAGAGAAAGTGGCACATTGGGTCCAAAACTGACTCAGAGGCAGGAAGCAAAGACTAATGGTCAACAGGTAGCTTTGTGACTGGAAGGCCATTTCCAGTGAGGTTCCGCAGGACTCAGTACCAGGTGCCTTGCTTTTTGTGGTATATATCAACGATTGAGACATAAATGTAAGGGACATAATTAAGAAGTTTTCAGATGATACAAAACTTGGTCTTGTGGTTGATGAATTTGGGAAAGGCACAAAATGCAGGAGAATACACAATAAATTGTAGAATATTGAAAAGTGTAGAGTCGTAGAGTGATCTTGGAGTTCATGCCTGCAGATCCCTGAATGGTCCAGTTCAGGTATACGTGGTGGTTAAGAATGCATATGGGATACTTTCCTTTATTAGCCAAGGCATAGAATATAAAAACGGGTAGGTTATGCTGGAACTATATGAGGCACTACTTAGGCCACAGCTAATGCACTGTGTACAGTCCTGGTCAACACATTAGAGAGAAAATGTGACCACACTAGAAATAGTACAGAAGGGTTTACGAGGATGTTTCCAGGAATAGAGAATTTTAATTCTGAGGAAAAGTTTGATAGGCTGGTGTTTTTTTCCTTTGCGACAGTGGGGGTTGAGGGACATTTAATTCAGATGTATAAAATTATGAGGGGCCCAGGGTGGATAGGAAAGATTTATTCCTTTTCACAGAGAGATCAACATCCAGGAGCATCGATTTAAAGTAATTGGCAGAAGGATTAGAGGGGAATTGAGGAGAATTATTTTCCCCAGGTGGGTGGTAGGAACTCACACCTGAAAGGGTGGTAGAGGCAGAAGCACCCATCGCATTTAAATAATACTTGGATATGCACTTTGTATTGCCAGAAGCCACAAGGACGCAGACTGAAACATGGGATTAGGCTGGATAGCTGTTTTTCAGCCAGCAGCAACACCACTGGGCTGAATGGTCTCCTTCTTTGCCACAGTTTCTAAGGGCGGAATTTTGCAGCTAGGCCATGGCCGGGTGGAGCCCGTAAAATGTGGTGAGCCGTTCAGAAGTCCATTGACTTTGGCGGGAGGGTAAAATCCCGCCGGCATAAAATTCCACCCTAAGATTCTTCAGTTCTATGACTAACTGTGGGCATCGCTACCGGGCATTCACTACTATTTCACAAATGTCTTTGATATTGGAATATACGTTTTTCCAATTGGTCATCAGGTGAAAAAGGTATTTTAATATTTACCGTTTTATTGCTTCCTCTTGCCTCAGTCTTCTTTCACTTTTTTCCTTGAGGTACGCCAAATTCGTTTCATTCCGCATGCGATCATTTTCACGAGCAATGTCCGAGGCATTTTGAATCACCAAAGCATCATAAGCCCTCAGTCCCTTGTCTTCAATGAACTGGAGAAAATTGGTCAAGGCAGCATCTTCCTGCTTAGAAGTCATCTTCCTTCAAAAAGCAGATGAAAAACGGAGTAGCACGTTCTGTGATGCAGAGAGAGTAACACTATCAAAACAGCAAGCACTTTCAAATTATTCATCACAGCTATTACCAGTAAGGTCAAATGTTTCGCAATTAAACTTAAGGGCTTATTTTCGCTGTCTGTTCTGTAAATGTAATTCCCTATTGCGGGGTGTTACACAAAGGGTCAACTGGTTTAAACAGTTGTGATGAGCATTTGCCCCAAGCTTTGAGTCTATTTCGTCGCTAATGCACAGGAAATAAAAAGAAGGTTCCCAGTAAAATTACCTTTACTCCCAATTTACAACTTTGAAAAAAAAACCAGAATCTAATATTCAGAATCCTCTTTAAACAGGGATTGGAAACTATTCAATTTTTGTTTAATCAGGAAGGGCCAGTGAACACAGTGAAGAGCTGCTTGAAGTTAGTCTGATCGTCTCACATTGCCCATCGCTGCAGTTGGATGCACCAGGATAGGCAAAGTGACAATTTGGAAGTGATGTGAAGTCATTGTTTCTCCCTGAATCACATTTATTCCTCCTAATGGGTGTGGAGGGGACTCGCAATCAAAAATAAGAACATCTACACAAACTAATTTCATTCTCGCACATTTACTGTGGATACCATGGGCACACGTGCATGCAGTTTCTGCAGGGTGCTCAAGGGGGAATTGACTCCATTGCACTTTCTTGTTAAATTCAAGAGCAAAACAAGAGTATTTTTAAAACACACTCAAAATAAGGCATGTTGCATTTGACATACCGTAATGGCTGTGAAATAAACTGCACACGGCAAACAAAATGGATTCTACAGCAAATGTCAGAACTGCATGTAGGATGTTCAAGACTGAGAGCATCACAGACTGCAATCCCATTTAACGGATGGACTGAGCTTCTGGATGAACGTGTAACATATGATTCCAGCAGGAAGTTATGATGCTTGTTGAAAACCGGTTGACTACCATGATACCAGCATAAATAATTAATAAACCATGAAGAAATACACAGAGTTCAGTTTGCCAGCTAAAATGAATTATTAATAGAAATTATTGGCTTATTAATAAAGAAGTAACTTATGAAGGCAATACATGATGATAACTTTAATTAAAAAAATATAAATTAGTTTCTTTTTTAGATTTGCACTTTCTTAAAAGCTATGTAGGTAGTCACTGGTTAACAGGGAGAATTAATTCCACTTAACCTTCTGAGCATTGAAGGGCCTTTTTGATTTAATAGCGCACACTCTTCCTTTCGTGTATATTACCTGCAATATTTGATTTTAATAATGAAATAAAAAGAAAGGTACACCAAAAACAGGAAAGCAATTTTTAAAAAAATGATGTTATTTCTGGAACATGTTATTTCTGGAACCAGCTATGAAATAATGACCTTGATCTATGTTAATTTTCACTTTGGTGCTGAAATGCCATTACAGCCCTCGAACGGTTAATTGAAATCCAACAAACACAAAAGCAGCTCACTCAAACAGACAATGTGGAAAAAGAATCAGCAAACATACCCACATGTGCTGAGATGTGGAAAGAAGGCAGCTATGAAACCACTGTCTGCTATGTTGGCATTAAACAAATTAACTTTTAAAGAAAGCCCTTCTCCTTTCCTGTCGATCACCTCAGTGCAGTTTGAAGGATTTTCTCATTCAGTACTATAGACGTGGTCACTGTCCAGTAACACTTTTCAAATTAATCTTTCCTTGCAGCACATTGCATGAAGCCTTAAGTCCTGCTGATTCCCGTAGTGCGCAAACAAAAAGCAGGAAAATGACATGTAGATTATTTTTCCCTTCTAGATTGTTTATCATGCAAAAATGGTCCTTGGATTCTTTGTTGTTAGATTTAGCTCAGATTGAGAACAGGTGCTGTCTTCCGCTTATCCACATCCATAGAGAGAAACCAAAGAAAGTGGGGGGGGGCCCCCACTATAAATTACACCCTGCTTGTCAGTCTAGTGAAAAGACAGCTGGATCCTTTTCACCCACTTTAAAACACCGAAGGAAACGGCACAGCCCTAATACAATCACCTCCAGTTCGCCAGCAAGCTTCATTTGCACATGGTATTTAACCCAGGCAAAAAGAGATGAGAATAATAAATAAAGGGCAGCATCTTCTAATGGTTTCCTCCTGGAGCAGGGAGATGCTTTCTCATCCTCTCCGTTCTCCCTTTTAGATTCAGCAGGTTCTGTGCATTCTGTCTTGTGGCATCATCTCTCCTCCCCCAGTAACCCCCCCCACCACCTCCTCCCCAGTAAGTACTGGCAGGCTTACAATCCTCAGCTGCTACAGTCCCTGAAACTAACCGCGGATTAATCAAGGATTCTGAATGGTAAATCAACAGTCACCAAAGGCAGCCTACCTTCTTATAAAAATAGCAGTCCTGTTTTGGTCTGTGTGCAGTCTGCAGGTATTCACTGACCGTACGATCAACATGCCAGCACTCTGGACAGCTTTTGGCTAGGCCCATCGATGAAGGGAAGGGGATCAGTGTCTGTGGTGGCAGAGAAAGCAGCAAAGCAAGCTCACTCTGCTTTCAATATCAGCTCCCAGGGGTCTCGATCCTCATTAGAGGCTGCTGTCTAGGCAGCATCTCATGCTCCCTCTCCTCCCCACAACAGTCCTCTTTAATTAGTGCATGAGGTTGCACAGAATTAAAATAACTGCCTTAATTCCACTGTGTGGCACATCTTGTGTTCTCCCCTACAGCTTGGAAAATAGTCAAAGTGAACCTTTCACTGATGTGGATCATTCTTACGTGACGGTAAAGGTGAATTTGAGCACGTGACATATCTGTAAAATGAGCAGCCACTTAATTCTGACAAGGCAGTCAATGCTCAATATCTCCCATCAATTCTTTTTCCTCTATGTATGGTGCAATGTGAAATTATCCTTCACATAGATTAATCTGCTTTAGAAACATGAAAGGGTGGTGTCAAAGGCTGGGGAATTTTTTAATCCTGTTAAAAGAGGTTGGTTTACCGCTTGTACCCACATTGTCGATGGTCTGTTGTTGTGTCGAGCTGCCTTTTTGATATTACTTCCTCTAGGTGCTAAAATTAAATGGAAATCAAAGTTTTATTACTTTGTTTCTTCACGATTCTTTTAGCACCATGGACAGCAATCCAGCGTCAGTGTCTTCATGAATGGCAAACATGCAGATGTTTTGGTTCTTTTTGTCATTCTTTGACGCCAATGACTTTTAATAATTGCATCCATCAAAACAGCTCTACAAAGACCACAGCTTCCATTATGATTCGTGCAATTCTATTACCTCCCCTTCTTGAGTTAATTACAATTGTATACCATTCTATATCATGCCATCAAAAGGGCTTTTAAGCTGTGACTGCAGCTGGGGGTCTCTAATGCAGTGTCAGCTAGTTCTCAAGCAGAGAACTACAAAATCCTTTGGGAATATATGGCTTTTCCCTTAAAAACTAGAATTTCAAAAAGTCTTTTATTTTTAATATCTGCATTGGTTGGCTCCTTGGTCTGTGAAATGTGTGCCTAGCCAATGACTGCATTAGAAGAGTTCAGTGAGCTTGACGGCAATCAGCCAGTTACAAAAACATGATTTGAGCTGCTGAGTATTCCAAATTCACACCTCAACAAAGAATAAAAAAGCACTTATCTTTGCCTTTCTTTTTTCACTTACTTTTATTTCCTCCTTTGATCCCACTCCTCCTTCTGTGCATCATCCTTAATCATAACCATGGGTGATCAGGCCAAAGCTGTTCCATAACAATATCTTAAGAGATCTAAGAGAGCAGCTTGGGTTTGACTCAACTTTGATCTTTTTCTCCCTGTGAGGCGCTGTTTCACCTCAACATCACATTTTCCTCCTCAGCCCCTGCTTGCTGAAGAAGGCCTTGTAGCACTCCACAACGCTGTGAAAAAGGCAAGCTTTTTGTCTTACATAAAAACAGACAGTGTTGGAAATGCTCATCAGGTCAGGCAGCATCTGGGGAGTCACAGACAAAGTTCTTGGTCAGGCTGATAGCCTTTCATCAAAACTGGTAGAAATTAGAGGTGTAAAAAGGTTTTAAGGAGGGAATGGGGAGGAAGGTGGGAAAAAAAGATCAAAAGTGAAAGTTAGTGAAAGTGTGGGAGGCAGGAGAATTAAATGACCAAAGGGTAGATGTTGCCAGGCCAAAGGGAGTGGTAATGGTCTCATGGCTATCAACCAAATGTAAACCTTTTTAAAAATCCCTTCTTGTGAAACCAAGAGCAGGAAGAATCCTCAAACCACAGGCATCACAATTGCACCCCCACCGCCGCCCCTTCCCCTACTGCCCCCCATAGCCGAGACTAAGCCACTTGCTGGGACTTACCTGAGGACTGCTGCTAGCGAGACATGTGGCTCTAAATTGGTTTCTCCCACTGGGTAAGTAGCCTATGGAGGTCTGTTCTCCACCAACAGCTTGACATGATTACGCAGATGAGGCTTGAGGACAAATTTTTATTCACCATAGGGCTTCATGCGTCAGGCCTGTGATAAAAATGAATCTAATCCCAAGTACCTAACCATGAGGATTGTAAAATAGTGATATGAAAAGTTTAATGATCTCACCAGGGCTGTCACCTGGCATCCCTCTGAAGCACCTTGCAGATGAAACCTTGCATTTCCCTTTCTTTATCTCCTTCAACTTGAGGGGTAATGATCACCTACTCTTTCTATCCATCCTTTCTCGCAAATCCAAGACAGAAACAGACGGCACAAGAGGAAGATAGTGATGATAATAATGAGAAGAATGAAGAGCTGGAGAATTTATTCTGGAGGATATGAACATAAGAATACAAGAAATAGGAATAGGAGATGCTCATACTGCCCTTCGAGCCTACTCTGCCATTCACTTTGGTTGATCTCCAGCCTCAGCTTCACTTTCCTGCTTGTTCCCCTTATCTCTTGATTCCCTGAGAGATCAAAAGTCTATCTATCTCAGCCCTGAATACATTCAACAATGGAGCAACCTCAACCTTCTGGGTCAGAGAATACCAAAGGTTCACAACCATTTGAGTGAAGAAATTTCTCCCCATCTCATTCCTAAATAATCCATCCCTTACCCTGAGACTGTGCCCCCCTTGTTCTAGATTCCCAAGCCAGGGGGAACAACCTCTTAATGTCAACCCTATCAAGCCCCTTCAGAATCTTATATGTTTCAATGAGATCACCTTCTAAACTTCAGAGAGCATAGATCCAATTTATTCAGCCTCTCATAAGAGGACAACCCTCTCATTCCAATGCTCAATGATAACCATTCCAAGGCTAATTGCAGTTGTTTCATTCCACCCTCACCTTTTTACATCAATCACATTCAGTTATCACCTATGATACTTGCTTTTTCTCTCCTACACAACTGCTCAGAGACTAATACCTGAGGGGGAATTAGATAGTGGTATTGAGGATAAGGCACCAAATCATTCACTGAACATGAAGGGCAGGAGGAATTGAGAGTGGATGGGGATATGTCACCTTCCCAACGTGGGATGAGGAAAAGGCTGCCAATTGTTTTGGAGTCATGGAACCCAGAACTCATGGGGGATTGCCTGAAGAAAGAATGTTGGAAGACCATTATATCAATGTATTTTTTTTACTAATTCATGGGATGTGGGTGTCGATGGCTAGGCAGCATTTATTGCCCATCCCTAATTGCCCTTGAGAGGTAGTGGTGAGCTGTCTTCTTGAACTGCTGCAGTCCATGTGGTGTAAGTACACCCACAGTGCTGTTAGGGAGGGAGTTTCAGGATTTTGACACAGCGACAGGGAAGGAACAGTGATATATTTCCAAGTCAGGATGGTATGTGGCTTGGAGGGGGACTTCCAGGTGATGGTGTTCCCATGCATCTACTGCCCTTGTCCTTCTAGATGGAGGGGGTCGTGGGTTTGGAACGTGCTGTCTAAGGAGACTTGTTGAGTTCCTGCAGTGCATCTTGTAGATGGTACACACTGCTGCTACTGTGCGTTGGTGGTGGAGTGAGTGAATGTTTGTGGATGTGGTGCCAATCAAGCGGGCTGCTTTGTCCTGGATGGTGTCAAGTTTCTTGCATGTTGTTGGAGCGACTCTCATCCAGGCAAGTGTAGAGTATTCCATCACACTCCTGACTTGTGCCTTGTAGATGATGGATGGGCTTTGGAGAACCAGGAGGTGAGTTATTCACCACAGGATTCCTAGCCTCTGACTTGCTCTTGTAGCCACAGTATTTATATGGCTAGCCCAGTTCAGTTTCTGGTCAATGGTAACCTCCAGGATGTTGATAGTCAGGGATTCAGCGATGGTAATGCCATTGAATGTCAAAGAGCAATGGTTAGATTTTCTCTTGTTGGAGATGGTTGTTACCTGTCACTTGTGTGGCAAAAATGCTACTTGCCACTTGTCAGCCCAAGCCTGGATTTTGTCAAAATATTGTTGCATTTGGATATGGACTGCTTCAGTATCTGTGGAGTCATGAATGGTGCTGAATATTGTGCAATCAGCAGTGAACATCCCTACTTCTGACCTAATGATGGAAGGAAGGTCATTGATGAAGCAGCTGAAGATGGTTGGGCTGAGGACACTACCCTGAGGAACTCCTGCAGTGAAGTCCTGGAACTAAGATAATTGACCTCCAACAACCACAACCATCTTCCTTTGTGCTGGGGGTATTACTCCAACCAGTGGAGAGTTTTCCTCCTGATTCCCATTGACTCCAGTTTTGCTAGAATTCCTTAATGCCACATTTGGTCAAATGCTGCCTTGGTGTCAAGGCCAGTCACTCTCATCTCATCTCTGGAATTCAGCCCTTTGTCCATGTTTGAACCAAAGCTGCAATAAGATCAGGAGCTGAGTGATCCTGCCAGAACCCAAACTGAGTGTCAGTGAGCAGGTGATTTCTAAGTTGATAGCACTGTTGATGACCCCTTCCATCAATTTACTGATCCATGGGACAGTAATTGGCTGGGTTGGATTTGTCCTGCTTTTTGGGGATGTGACATACCTGGCAGTTTCCCACATTGCCAGGTAGGTGCCAGTGTTCTGGCTGTACTGGAACAGCTTGGCTAGGGGCACGGCAATTTCTGGAGCATAAGTCTTCAGTGCTATTGCCAGAATATTGTCAGGACCCATAGCCTTTGCAGGGTACAGTGCCTTCAGCTGTTTCTGGATATCAAGTGGACTGAATTGAATTGGCTGAACACTGGCATCTGTGATGCTGGGGAGCTCCGGAGGAAGCTGAGATGGATCATCCGCTCGGCACTTCTGGCTGAAGATTGTTGCAAATGCTTCAGCCTTGTCTTTTGCACTAATGTGCTGGGCTCCCCTATCATTGAGGAAGGGGGTATTTGTGGAGCCTCCTCCTCCAGTGAGTTGTTTAATTGTCCACCACCATTTACGACTGGATGTGGCAGGACTGCAGGTCTTAGATCTGACTGTTGGTTGTGGGATCGCTTAGCCTTGTCTATCACTTGCTGTGTATGCTGTTTGCCAGGCACCAAAGGTAGCATTGAAAATCCTGTTTGCCTCCTTCCGTATCTGCTGGCCCCAAGCTTCCGAGCAAGCGACCATTAATGTTATTCTCCTGGTCTCTCCCTCCCCCGAAAGGCTCTCGCAGAACACGGTCATCATGCTTCCTTTTTCTGCCTTACAGCTTCCATAGCACAGAAAAATTGCAATGCTTTCCAGCTGCCCTACTTTCCCCTGCTCTACCACAGAGGTTTAAATGGACATTTAACATTGCTGACAGATGTTAGCGCTCATTATTGATATTGCCACTCCATTGAACAGCCCACTGGATGGGCATTATAATGAATTTATTGCTGGTCCCAAAAATAATGAAACCTTGGGTTAACAAACATGCTGATTAACGATTAAAAACCTGAAGAGATGCTCAGTTAACTCTAGGATCGCTCGCCAACAGCAATATCTGGCTTTTATTACCTGGTTTCTAAAAGCAGTTACAATGATATCATCTTTTTGATGTTTGATTGGCAGCTTTGCCGCTGCTTATTAAAATCAAACATAAAGTGACTTCTATTTGCTTGATCTTGGGTTCACTATTCATTCTGAGATGCAAAGAATATTATTGAAAAATGATTCACCAAATGCCATAGATGAAATGAACAGATTAGCTGAATATTCATTTCATTGCTACTTGTGGTATCTCACTATGTGCAAAATGGCTTAGAATTCACTCGCCTAATGAATACCTGTGTTTGGCAGGCATTTCTACAAGGGCCTAATGATGTATTCAGAAGGATTTTCTCAAAGGGAAACTACAAAACCTGAAGTTATCCAATGTTTTTGAAATTATACTTCTTTTTTGCTTTGGTGTTTCTGGGAAAAAAAATCAGGGCTGTGCATTGGGATCTTCTTTATTTATAGCACTTTTGGAAGAGTTCATTTCAATTGAGCACGTTTTCGGGGAGCCTTCTGCTTCAGAATGAAATTCCCTCTTGGCATTCCTTTTTCACCCCGTTTGTCGAGGGAAAAGCGAAAGACGAGCTGCCATTCGAACTGGGAGATTAGGCTGGATTGGGGAAGAGCAAGCCCTTGCAGAGGTACCCTCTGAGCACAGGCCATGATGCTAATTTCCCAACATGTCATTGCAGTTATGTTTCCAGATGCTTTGTTTCACTCTTAAAGCTGTGAAAGACCTTTTCTCCCCTAAAAGAATGAGCTGCAGAGCTCATCAAGAGCAAGGACAAGGCTCGCAATACAGGAGAAAGCAATAACTGAAGGTAATATTTGACTACTGGGTCATTCCAAGGGGCTTCTGCCAAGTTAGTTAATATGAAGTGCATTGCTGCACTAATAAGAATACAAACGCCTTGTTTGTCAGAGTGCCTCAGTTCATCTCAGTTTGACACGGAGCCAGGTAAATGAGTGGGAAGGCTATTAACTTTAATACAATTGCATGTTTTTTTCGAAGTTGCTGGAGCAATCCACTGCATGTATGTGGTGATATATCCACCCTCACCATTTAATTAGCTGTTAAGGGATTTTGTTCCTTGAAAATGTAACTAGCATCACGGCTTCCTTCACATTAATACTGTGTTGGCAGGGAACTGCCATGACTTCTTTATTCTGAAGCAGTCTCAAGTCCCTGCTCCCTTTAATGAATAAGGCAAGTTAACCAGATGGCTAGTTGGTGACAATAGTTGCTAATGTTCCCTTGGCTCTTGACCCCACTACATTAAACCAATGCAGAAGAGGAACATTAGGCCGCATCTGGACTAGAATCAGGATCGAGTAAACTATTGGTATGTTGAAAGGAAGATTCAGGTGCCTTGAGAGGTCAGCAGGTCCTTTGCAGTATACTCTGAGCACAGTGTTCAGAATAGTGATAGTTCGTTGTGGGATGCATGTTTTTGCTGTGAAAAAAGGCTTTCAGATAGACATCGCTGAGAAGGAAAGAGAAGTAGTGGCTGAAACTATCAAGAAAGAAGTAGTGGGGCATGATGAAGATTCATTCGCATCACAGGCAGCTGCAGGTTGAGAGCTAAAATGTCAATTTATTTGAGAAATCTTCCATAATGTGTGATCCACTTCCTATTGCACCTTAAATATCAAGGTCATTATTCTCCAAACCCCAGACTCCATTTTCAGTTTCTCCATTTCTATTGACACTTTTTGACTGTCTGAAAGAATCAAATGCAACAACCATTGGCATTGGTGGTTCCAATTCATTTTGGGATTATGAAATACGGATCAAAGACTTTGGCACAAAAGTCAAGACTGACACTGCAGTGCAGTACTGAGGGAATGCTGCATTGTCAGAGGTTCAATCTTTCAGATGAGACATTCAACTGAAGCCCCCTCTCAGGTAAGCATGAAAGATCCAATGGCACTATTTTGAACAAGAGCAGGAAAGTTATTCCCAGTGCCCTGGCCAATGTTTACCCTTCAAACAACGTCACACAAACAGATTATCTGGTCATTATCAACATTGCTGTTTTTGGGGGCTTGCTGTGTGCAAATTGGCTGTCACATTTAATATATTGCTACAGTGACTACATTTCAAAAATATTTCATTGGCTGTAAAGCACTTTGAGATCTCCGGTGCTCGTGAAAAGCAATTTATAAATGCAAGTCTTAATTGTCTTTTCAAATTATAGTGTGCAACACATTACTATGGTTATGGTTCTAGTACAATTTCATGATGCCCAAAGAAAGAATCATCCTTATACATGCCTCTTGCAAGCTTTTAAAAATTCTTTCACAGGTGTGGTTAGGTCAGCATTTGTTGCCCAATTCTTATTGCCCTTAAGAAGGTGGCAGTGAGCCACCTTCTTGAACCGCTGTCCATGTGGTGCGGGTACACCCACAGTGTTGTTCGGAAGGGAATTCCAGGATTTTGACCCAGTGACAGTGAAATAATGGTGATATAGTTCAAAGTCAGCATGGTGCATGGCTTGGAGGGGAACTTACAGGTGGTGGTGTTGCCATGCGTTTGCTATCCTTATTCTTCCAGGTGGTAGAGGTCATGAGTTTGGAAGGTGCTGTCGAAGGATGCTTGGTTAGTTGCTGCAGTTCAGCTTGTATATGGTACATACTGCTGTCACAGTGCGTCGGTGGTGGAGGGAGTGAATGTTTAAGTTGGTGGATGGGGTTGGTAATCAAGCAGACTGCTTTGTCCTGGATGGTGTTGAGCTTCTTTTGCGTTGTGGGAGCTGCACTCATCCAGGCAAATGGAGAGTATTCCATCACACTCCTGACTTGTGCCTTGTAGATGGTGGACAGGGTTTGGGGAGTCAGGAGGTGAGTTACTCACCACAGAATTCGCAGCCTCTGACCTGATCTTGTAGCCACAGTATTTATATGGCTGGTCCAGTTCAGTTTCTGGTCAATGGTAACCACCAGGATGCTGATAGTGGAGTTGTAAGTGATTCTCTGCGAACTGGTGAGTGGTTTCTGAGGGACCCTCAGTTCTGTCAGAGTAAATATTTGTTTCTGAGGTGCAATTTCGGGTTTGACTGATGTTATCCCAGCAAAGTGGCTGCTCACATTGGCTGGTTAGGATCCAGAGTGGATGGGGAGCACATAGATTTACAGAATCAGCTGTGCTCAGGAGAGGCGAGAAGCAGAAGGATTCAGGAGGAAAATTGTGAGGTGGGCGTGGTGGTGAGCAGGAGAGTTCGGGAGGTAAATGGCGAGGTGGGAGTGGCGGTGAGCAGGAGGGTTGGGGAGGGAAATTGTGAGGTGGGAGAGGCGGTGAGCAGGAGAGTTCGGGAGGTAAATGGCGAGGTGGGAGTGGCGGTGAGCAGGAGGGTTGGGGAGGGGAATTGTGAGGTGGGAGTGGCGGTGAGCAGGAGGGTTGGGGAGGGGAATGTGAGGTGGGAGTGGCAGTGAGCAGGAGGGTTGGGGAGGGGAATGTGAGGTGGGAGAGGCGGTGAGCAGGAGGGTTAGGGAGGGGAATTGTGAGGTGGGAGAGGCGGTGAGCAGGAGGGTTAGGGAGGGGAATTGTGAGGTGGGAGAGGCGGTGAGCAGGAGGGTTAGGGAGGGGAATTGTGAGGTGGGAGAGGCGGTGAGCAGGAGGGTACGGGAGGGAAATTGTGAGGTGGGAGAGGCGGTGAGCAGGAGGGTTAGGGAGGGGAGTTGTGAGGTGGGAGAGGCGGTGAGCAGGAGGGTTTGGGAGGGGAATTGTGAGGTGGGAGAGGCAGTGAGCAGGAGGGTACGGGAGGGAAATTGTGAGGTGGGAGAGGCGGTGAGCAGGAGGGTTAGGGAGGGGAGTTGTGAGGTGGGAGAGGCGGTGAGCAGGAGAGTTCGGGAGGGGAATTGTGAGGTGGGAGATGCGGTGAGCAGGAGGGTTAGGGAGGGGAATTGTGAGGTGGGAGAGGCGACGAGCAGGAGGGTTTGGGAGGGGAATTGTGAGGTGGGAGAGGCAGCGAGCAGGAGGGTTAGGGAGGGAAATTGTGAGGTGGGAGTGGCGGTGAGCAGGAGGGTTAGGGAGGGGAATTGTGAGGTGGGAGAGGCGGCGAGCAGGAAGGTTAGGGAGGGAAATTGTGAGGTGGGAGTGGCGGTGAGCAGGAGGGTTAGGGAGGGGAATTGTGAGGTGGGAGAGGCGACGAGCAGGAGGGTTAGGGAGGGGAATTGTGAGGTGGGAGTGGCGGTGAGCAGGAGGGTTAGGGAGGGGAATTGTGAGGTGAGAGAGGCGGTGAGCAGGAGGGTTAGGGAGGGAAATTGTGAGGTGGGAGTGGCGGTGAGCGGGAGGGTTAGGGAGGGGAATTGTGAGGTGAGAGAGGCGGTGAGCAGGAGGGTTAGGGAGGGGAATTGTGAGGTGGGAGAGGCGGTGAGCAGGAGGCAGGAAATGGTGAGCAGGAAATAAATTAACAGTTGGTCATTTCAAGCATAAAGGAAACATGAAATCTATTTTATTTCATGCATCAAAACTAATAAAATATTTTGTTTCATAAATGAATTGTTTTGTTTTATGCCTCAAAAGAATAGACACACGTAAGATTTTAAAAAGCTACTAGAAATTTTGCAGTGTTAATTTTCTTTTTATTTGGTTTCATATCAAATTAACATCGTAAGCAGTTCACCTTGTTAATTGCTCCCTGCTTTAATGTTCTTTCTTCTGCCATGCCATAGAAACATTTTAAAAATAAATATTATAAATGCATTATATATAGGGATTTTTTGTTTCTACTGGTGGCATACATCCACACATGACTTTGATATTAATGTACACAATGAAATTCATTCCACACGTAGATGGAAAAAATTAAAGGGAACATTGCTGATGACCACTGAAAACAGACCTAATTGAATCATTAAGATCCTTAAACCTTGAAGGGAGAGTGTAACTGTTGACTTCCAAACCCTCTAAGATGGTATCTGGGGAAATTGGAAGTTGGTACCCATTAATGTCTCTATTCAGTCTGTGAAGACTTGAAGCATTAATAAATATATTCATGTTGTGGATACTCATGGCCTTAAAGCCTTCCTATCAATGGGGCAATGAAGTTGTCCCTGCAGCTGCCACTTACTTCAGGCTGCCCTACATTGATGAATTTCCCTCTCTTTACCTACAAAATACAGAATTGAGCTTAGACTACCTGTGCAGCCAGGTGTCACATACTGTGTCAGCTAGAATGCAGAAGCTTCATATATGTCTGATTTTTCTGCTAGAAGCCATTCCTGAGATCATTGTCTGCTTGACCTAGAACCAGAGGAATTTGCTGAACAACCACTTATAAACTCCACGTTCCTCTTCCACTCCCACATGCTCTGAAGTTTTTGCTTTCTGTGACATTCCTTCATCAACACTTGTTAATTCAGCCCAGGTGACTGCTGTTGGGCTGGTTACTGCTGCTGTTAAATGATAGAGTGGAAGAGCTATTTTGTGGTGCTGACTGATGTTGGGGGTGCAGTACTTTACACATTGGGCCTTCTTCTGTGGAGAGAACATCAATCGCAATAAGGTTATTTCACCCATTTCCTTTTCTGTTCTCCTTATATCTTGAAAACAATAGCAGTAACAGGTATGATGCACATCAATAATAAAAACAAAAAACTACTGCGGATGCTGGAAATCCAAAACAAAAACAGAATTACCTGGAAAAACTCAGCAGGTCTGGCAGCATCGGTGGAGAAGAAAAGAGTTGACGTTTCGGGTCCACACGACCCCTGTTGAAGGGTCGTGTGGACCCGAAACGTCAACTCTTTTCTTCTCCAACGATGCTGCCAGACCTGCTGAGTTTTTCCAGGTAATTCTGTTTTTGTTATGATGCACATCAAGTTGCTTCAATTGTAATACATTCATCTGACCTGCATGAGCCAATTCCAGCTGCAGACCCTTCATCTTCTCCATCACCTGTTGCTTCAGAAGACATTGTGACTCAGATCTCTCTTACCCCTTTCACATAATGGAATAGGACACGCTGATCCTCTGCCTGTCGTCTGATTCTTCAGTGCACTATGAAGAATTTCTCCTGTTTGAGGAAGAAATTGCTTTACTGTGTTTAATAATCTCCCATGTGTCTTTCTCAATTTAAGTCATCTTTCACCTTTTGAAATGGAAGAACTTTAAGAACTTTGATTTGAAAGGTGCTGTATAAAAGGACAGACATGCATGGATGAACAATTTGGAAAGTGATTTTAGAAGGATCTAAGTGATAGAATGATTGCATCTGTGAATGTCTTGTTCACTGTGGAATCCCAGAGGATAGTGCAGGAATATATTTCTCCATGTTTTTTTTTGGAACTAATTAGCCTTGGCACATTTGCTGAAGGACCTACTTTTGCTGCTTTTAGTATTTCATTGAACTTTTTCCAAGAGTGCAGGGATATCTTCGGGCTCACAGATGTTCCAATTTGGTAAAGGGGACATCCAATCAGCATTAAGCCCCTTATTTGCCTATGCAAAGGCTCTAATGCCTGTTCCAGATATAGGCCTCGGAAGTGTCTCATGATGCTCAGAATGTGCGCATGCATGCTGCCTGCGATATGAGATGTTTTTACGTCTCGTTAATGTCAGTAAAATGGATGTGGCATCATCTAATTTCTAGGCCACTACCCTTCAAACACTCCTACTCTTAATTTCAACCTGATTTAAAGAAAGGAAAGAAAAAAAAGATTTGCATTTATATAGCTCTTTTTACGATAATCAGACATCTTTATAGCCAATGAAATATTTCTTGATGTGTAATCACTGTTGTAACGTACGAAACACAGCAGTCAATTTGCACACGGCAAACTCCCATAAAGAGCAAAATATTGTTTTCTGATGTTGACTGAGGGGTAATTATTAGCCGGAACACCAGGGATAATTCTCCGCCTCTTCAAAGTAGCGTCTTGAGATCTTTTACATTCATCCAACAGGCAGATGGGGCATTGGTTCCATATCCTAACCAATGACACCTCCAACATTACAGCACTTCCTTGCTACTGCATTGGAGTGTCAGCTTTGACCTTTGTACCCTGTAGTGGGGACTTGAAACCAGAGCCTTATAACTCAGAGGTGAGAGTGCTACCAACTGAGCCACTTCTTTAAAGTGGGCAAATATTTTTGGATCTGAAATCCATTGGCAACAGCAGGGTATTTGAGCTGGCTTGAAATCCGAGAAGATTTCAACCTAAATGTTACTGGTGATTCTCAAGACAGCATGACGGTAAATAAATTACGAATGAGGAACCACGTGGCCCTCTTTATTTTATATTAGCACTCATGTAGCACAGGAATTATTCTGGCAGCAGTTTGATGTCATTCTTATTCTGCCCTTAAATCATTGTCTGCTTACCTAACCTGTGTAAAAACTACATTTTGGGTAGAATCGTCCCAGGTCATCCCAAAACAAGGCACGGGAATACACGATGAATGGTAGGACCCTGGGAAGTACCAAGGGTCAGAGGGACCTTGGTGTACATGTGCTCTGGTCCCTTAAGGTAGTGGGTCAGGTATATAAGTGGTTAAGAAGGCATATGGGGTACTTGCCTTTATTAGTCGAGGCATAGAATATGATGGGGAGGTTATGCTGGAACTGCATAAAATGCTGGTTAGACCTCAGCTAGAGTATTGCATGCAGTTCTGGAATCTGCATTTTAGGAAGGATGTGCTTGCACTAGAGAGAGTGAAGAGGAGCTTTAGCTTGGGCTGGACTGGGGTTATGTTCCCTGGAGCAGACGAGGTTGAGGGGGGACATGATTGAGGTGTGTAAAATTATGAGGGGCATAGATAGGGTAGACAAGAAGGAACTTTTCCCCTTGGTGGAGGGATCAATAATCAGGGGGCATTGATTTAAGGTAAGGGGCAGGAGGTTTAGAGGGGATGAGGAAGATTTTTTTCACCCAGGGGGTGGTGGGAATTGGGAACTCACTGGCTGAAAGGGTGGTAGAGGCAGAAACCTTCGTAACATTTAAGAAGTACTTGGATGTGCACTTGCGATGCCATGGCATATAAGGCTATGGGCCTAATGCTGGAAAATGGTTTTAGAATAGTTAGGTACTTGTTTGACTGGTGCAGACTCGATGGGCTGAAGGGCCTTTTTCTGTGCTGGAGACCTCTAGGACTCTATGACTCTATTTGCACTAAGTGCAGTAGCGGGCGGGTAAAATGATGTTTTACCCATTGGCCGCAATGGCGGGTTTTCCCAAATCACCACATTAGTTATGCATTCCCAGGAAACACGCCATTTCGATGGCAGGTGGACTCTCATTCACCCACCATGCCACCACCTCGTCGCTTCATCACGCCGGGCACCATATTTAAAGTCCCAACGCGCACACACATCTCAGTGCTTCCAGCCTGGGACTACTGCAGGGAAGATGTCCATGAAAAGCAAAAATACTTCAGATTTAATGATGCATCTCTGGAACGCCTTTCGGATGCCGTGGAGGCCTGCTGCAATGTCCTCTACCCCCGCTCTGGCCGCAGGATGGGCAGTGGTGTGACCAACCAGGCTTGGGAGGCGGTGGTAGTGGTGATCAGTGCAAATGCTGCACAGAGGGGGTTGGCCAACCAATGCAGATAGAGGATGAGTGATCTCATCCGTGCAACCAGAGTATGGCAACCATCTCATCACTCTAAATTCACACACTCAAGCCCATCACACATTCACTGGCATCTCACTCACTTCCAGCTCAAGGGACATCACCACCCATTCTCACAGGCATTGAACAGCCTTAACCAGCAGACATCGAAGGGGATCGTTCAAACTGCTCAATGAATGGCCAAGAAAATTTTGAATTTTGGGTTTTTGGGTTCAGACGTCTTCTTTCTGGGACTGCAAAGTAATCTCTGGTGCTGACGGCCCATTCAATGTCCTCCCCACCCCCTCCCATCATCACTGCACCAGACTCAGCCTAGAGTCAGCTTAGCATAGGAATTGAATGATTTTCTACGCTTTCCAACTGGCGAGCTGCAGCGTACATATGAACACATGAACGTACGAATTAGGAGCAGGAGTAGGCCATTCAGCCCTTCAAGCCTGCTCGCCATTCAATAGGATCATGGCTGTTCTGATGGTAACCTCAACCCCATATTCCTGCCTACCCCCAATAACCTTTCACCCCCTTGTTAATCAAGAATCTATCTAGCTCTGCCTTAAAAATATTCAAAGACTTCCATTGGCTTTTGAGGAAGAAAGTTCCAAGGGCTCACGGCCCTCTGAGAGAAAAAAATTCTCCTCACTTCTGTCTTAAATGAGTGACACCTTATTTTTAAACTGGGAACCCTAGTTCTAAATTCCCTCACAAGAGGAAACATCTTCTCCACATCCACCCCAAGGGTCTTAAAGCTTTCAATCAAGTTGCCTCTTACTCTTCTAAACTCCAGTGGATAAAAGCCTAACATGTCTAAGCATTCTTCATAAGACAACCCACCCATTCCTGGTATTAGTCTAGTAAACCTTCTCTGAATTGCTTCTAATGCATTTACTTCTTCCTTTAAATAAGGACAAATACTGTACACAGTACTTCAGATGTGGTCTCACCAGTGCTCTGTACAACTGAACCATAACCTCCCAACTTTTGTAATCAATTCCACTTGCAATAAACAATAACATTCTATTAGCCTTCCTAATTACTTGCTGCACCTGCACACTAGTCTTTAGCGATTCATGTACTAGGATGCCTAGATCTCTCTGAATCTCAGAGCTCTACAATCTCTCACAATTTAGACAATATGCTTCTTTTTATTTCTTCCTGCCAAAATGGACAAGTTCACATTTTCTCACATTATACTCCATTTGCCAGATCTTTGCCCAATCACTTAACCTATCTATGTCCCTTTGTAACCTCCTTATGTCCTCTTCACAACTTACTTTGCTACCTAGCTTTGTGTCATCAGCAAATTTAGCAACCATACCTTCGGTCCCTTCATCCAAGTCATTTATATATATTGTAAAAAGTGGTGCTTGTTGTGATATTGCTTTAAGAAAGAATATGCTAATGAGTAAGTAACCAGGATGTAAACCAGGTGACTGATAGACATGGTTCAGATGAGCTTTCAGTTTAGCTAGCAGCATGTGGTGTGAAGAAATTGCAGCTGTACTTTCCTGTTAACAATAGATGTTGAATATTTATAGTAAATCTGTCTGCTGAACAATGCTGTACTACATCTTCAAATAAACTAAACCTATATTTAGTTTATCAGTACTGTGTGAAATTGATAGGTTTGTATTTAGCAAACATAGAAATAAAACAGTGCCCATTTAGTGCCCAAAGCACACCAGTGATATTTAAATGAGGCCCGAAGCTGAGCTTGGTTTGGTTCTCAGGATTTTACGGATGGCACATGGAGCAAATACTCTTCTAACTTTACGACTGGTTTAGGCACAAGTCAAATTTCTGTCCAGGATGATATGTAAGATTAGCCGAAGTGGCTAAAGAGTCACTGATGGAAACTCTTAATGCTTGGTTAGGAGCCAATCAGTTTATCTGGCATTCCACCAGTCAGGTCTAATGCACGCCAGATTGAGATTTGGAGCATTTTAATGGTTAACGGTTTTGAAAGTTGTACACTGTGATTTTGTGCCAAATCGCTTTGGTTATGCAGAAATAATATGTTGCTGCTAATTCCCAACTGTTGTCAAGTTATCTGTGAGTGCGTTAATTACTGAGAACTATTTTCAATTTTGTAAAAAGTTTCATTGAATTAAATCGATTTCATTCATTGAATCTCACACAGTTATGAAATTTTGTCATTGGAACCAAAAATAGAAGCCAGTCATGCAAATAGAAATATGGACTTAAGCAGTCTGCAGTTACATTTGTTTAAAATTAAATGGAAGCTTATTACTTATACAACTGCTATCCCTAATACCACAACATATATGAGGTGCTATATTAGATGGCAATCACTGCACATTTAAGGGCCTTATCCCAGCTCTGCCGGTATTCAATCAGTGGCAGGCAGGGCAGTTGTCATGCGGGGAGCCCGAGAAGCAAAGCCTGTCATGTTTGTTTGTGGGTTACTGAGGTGGGGGGGATGTGGGGGGGCGGGGAGGGGGGTGGAGGGGTCCTTCATTGACAAGCACTAATTGGAAAGGGGTGGGGCCTAATGAGAGCCACACCCCTGCCCTTTCTCCTAATCTCCTGCCCCCTCAACCGGTGATACCCTCCCTGCAACCCCATCTCTCCGTCACTCATTTGCAGCCTGGGTCCCTCACTGATCCTGGGCCTATTGCAGCTACCACTGCTCTCCCAGCAGTGAGGAACTGCTGGCCTCTGAATGGCTGACAGCTCTTGTGGGGTTGGTAGGGGGAGTTGTTTGGACTTCCGTTCCCAGGGTCCTGGGAAAAGACTATTGCTGGTCCCTCAAGTGCCCTACAGGCACTTAATATGGTGGGCTTCCCCCAAAAAGAGGCAAAGAGGGGCTCTCGCCAGCTCTCCAGCTTTTTTTTTGTAAAAATATACTTTATTCATAAAATATCTTCAATCACATTCCAAACCATTTCAAAAACAACATTACAAGGGTACAATCCAGGTTAAACTTTTACAAAATGTATCACCAGGTGCATCAGTACAAACAGTATTACAATCATTTACAGCCTTTCATTTTGATCTGTACAGCCCGAGGGGCTCTAAACAGTTCCCAGTCTCTCGGTGCGCTGTGGTAGAAAGGTCTTAGACAGCGACCCTTCCCCATTGCGCCTTTGCGGCAGCTGCCCCAAGCTTTAGTGCGTCCCTCAGCACGTAGTCCTGGACTTTGGATTGTGCCAGTCCGCAACAATCGGTCGGGGACAACTCTTTGTGCTGGAAGACCAACAAGTTTTGGGCAGACCAAAGCGCGTCTTTCACCGAGTTGATGATCCTCCAGCTGCAGTTGATGTTTGTCTCGGTGTGTGTCCCTGGGAACAGCCCGTAGAGCACAGAGTCCTGTGTCACAGAACTGCTCGGGATGAACCTCGACAGCAACCACTGCATCTCTCTCCAGACTTTCTTTGCAAAGGCACAATCCACAAGGAGGTGAACAACGGTCTCTTCCCCACCACAGCCACCTCGAGGGCAACGTGCAGAGGGGGTGAGCCTCCTGGCGTGTAGGAAGGATCTGACGGGGAGGGCCTTTCTCACCACCAGCCAAGCTACGTCTTGGTGCTTGTTGGAAAGTTCTGGCGATGAGGCATTCTGCCAAATGACTTTGACAGTCTGCTCGGGGAACCATCCCACAGGGTCCACCCTCTCCTTTTCCCTCAGGGCCTCTAGGACGTTACGTGCTGACCACTGCCTGATGGACTTGTGGTCAAAGGTGTTTTCCTGCATAAACTTTTCCACCAGGGACAGGTGGTACGGCACGGTCCAACTACTTGGAGCGTTCCGCGGCAGCGTGGCCAGACCCATCCTTCGCAACACCGGGGACAGGTAGAACCTCAGCACGTAGTGACACTTGGTGTTTGCGTACTGAGGGTCTACGCACCGCTTGATGCAGCCACACACAAAGGTGGCCATCAGTATGAGGGCGATGTGGGGCACGTTTTTCCCCCTTTATCTAGAGGCTTGTACATCGCGTCCCTGCGGACACGATCCATTTTCGACCTCCAGATAAAGCGGAAGATGGCTCGAGTGATCGCCATCACGCAGGAGTCTGGAATGGGCCAGACCTGCGCCACGTACAGCAACAGCGAGAGTACCTCACACTTGATGACAAGGTTCTTACCCGCAATGGAGAGGGAGCGTCGCTCCCACATGCCCAGTTTCCTTTTCACCATAGCCACTCGCTCCTTCCAGTTTCTAACGCATGCCCCGGTCCCTCCGAACCATATCCCCAGCACCTTCAGGCCGTCAGCCCTGACAGTGAAGGGGACAAAGGATCGGTCAGCCCAGTTCCCAAAGAACATGGCCTCGCTCTTCCCACGATTTACCTTGGCTCCCGAGGCCAGTTCGAACTGGTCGCAGATGTGCATCAGTCTGCGCACCGACAGCGGATCCGAGCAGAAGACGGCGACGTCGTCCATGTACAGGGAGGCCTTTACCTGAGTGCCTCCACTGCCTGGGATCGTCACTCCTCTTATGCCCGGATCCTTCCTGATGGACTCGGCAAAGGGTTCTATGCAACACACGAAAAGGACAGGCGAGAGAGGACAGCCCTGCCTGACTCCAGATTTAATCGGAAAGCTATCTGTTTCCCACCCATTGATTGAGACTGCGCTACTGATGTTAGTGTAGAGCAGTTGGATCCAATTTCGAATTCCCTCCCCAAACCCCATTTTGGAGAGCACATCCCCCATGTAGGTGTGCGATATTCTGTCAAAGGCCTTCTCCTGATCCAAGCTGATGAGGCAGGTATCCACACCCCTGTCCTGTACATAGGCAATCGTGATTGCCTATGTACAGGACAGGGGTGTGGATACCTGCCTCATCAGCTTGGATCAGGAGAAGGCCTTTGACAGAATATCGCCGAAGCTCTCCAGCTGCCGGGCAAGACCCCTGTCACCTGGATTAAATTCCATCCTGTCTTTATCTCTTTGCAGCCTCTTCATCTCCTTCTCACATCTTACATTCCCACCTAGTTTTCCATCATCAGCAATATTGAGACAATGCTCTTGATCTTTTGATTTATGTCGTTAATATAGATTGTAAATAGCTGAGGCCTCAGCACTAATCCTTGCAGCACTCCACTAGTTACAGTCTGCCAACTTGAAAATATACAATTTCTTTGGTTCCTTACTGTTAACCAATCATCTATCTATGCTAATAAGTAACCCTCAAATCCATGAGCCCTTATCTTGTGTATTAATCCTTTGTGTGGCACCTTTTTGGAAATTGAGGTATACCACATCCATTAATTCCCCTTTATCTACCCTCCTAGTTACATCCTCAAAAGACTCTAATAAATTTGTCAATCCAGATTTCCCTTTCATAAAACCATGGTGGCTTTGTCTGATCATACTATGATTTTCTAAGTGTATTGTTAAGACTTAGTAGTGGATTCAAGCATTTTCCTGATGGCTGCTATCAGGCTAACTGCCTGTAGTTCCCCAATTTCTCTGTCTCTCCTTTCATGAATAATTTGCTAACTTTCAACCTACAGGGACTATTCTAGAATCTAAAGAATTTTTGGAAAATCATAACCATTGCATCCACTATCTGTGCTACCTGTTTCAGAACCCTGGGATGTAGGCCATCAGGTCCTGGGAATTTGTCAGATTTTACTCTCTTAAGTTTGTCCAATACTTTTTCTCTGCTGATGTTAACTACCTTAAGTTCCTCATTCTAATTATACGTAATTTGTGTCTTCTATTGTGAAGACAGTCACAAAATATTTGTTCAATGTCTCTGCCATTTCTTCATTCCCCATAATTTTATGGTCCCTTTCAGGGGCCAACATTTACTTTAGCTACTTTTTACATAATTCTAAAAACTCTTACAATCTGTTTTTATATTCCTGGATAGTTAACTTTAACATCCTATTTTTTTCCCATTTTTATCAGCTTTTTGGTTGTCCTTTGTTGGTTTTTAAAACACTCCCTATTCTCAGGCTTATTACTATTCTTTGCGACACTATAAGCATCTTCTTTTAAACTGCTATCTTTACCTTCTTTCGTAAGCCATGGATGGATCTTCATTGCTTAGTTTTCGTTCTTTAATTAATGTATTTTTGTTGAACATTTTGAACTGTTTCTTTAAATGTTTATTACTGTTAATCTATCGCTTACCTTTTAGACTACTCATCCAATCAACCTTAGCAACACCCCCTATGTAATTAGTTTTGTTTAAGTTTAAGAATTTTGTTTGGGATGAGATAATGTTATTTTTGGAGACATCGGTGGCAGCTGCAGGTGAGGAGTGGAGCCTGGGGCCTAGGATCCCGGTGCAGGGAAGTCCGGAGTCTTGGCCCGGGAGGGTTAAGGGAGGTTAGGGAGGGGAGCAGTGGGAGGAAGGGGGTGAGTTTAAGGGAGGGATCGGAAATGAAGGAAGGAAGTGTTCAATCTAAAGGGGGGGGGGCGCCCCATGATTGGCAAAGGGCAGCCCCCAAAGAGCGACCCTCTCCCCTTCCCACCCTTTAACCATTTCGGTTTAAAAATTGGGTTTTCCGCTCCCATCTTGCAGCTCGTGCCAAACATATTATGGCGTGGGTAGCGTATTATTAGGGTCAATAGGCTTGTTTACAAGCCTAACTGATCCTTAATTGTTGAATTTAAATATGGTGGGCAGCCTTCCGATTTTGGCACCCACCTACCCCTCATGTTATGGCGGTGAGTTCAGGGCTGGGCAGGAAGCTGGTGAGATGGGTGCCCAGCCCATTTACTTGCCCATGCAGGAAACACACCTGCCAGAGGCATGTAGAATTCAGCCACATGTCACTGTAATGATAATTGGATCTGAACCATTTATTTCTATTTGTGTCATTAGTTCATCCATTTCGTTGCAAATGTTTCACGCATTCCAAAAAAGAGCCTTTAATTTTATTTTTTTACTATCTTTATTTGCATGAACATTATTCGATGATGCCTGATATGGGTTAAACACTTTGTACCACTCTGCTTGCCTTTATTTAAATCACCACACTGCTGTTTTGTTTCAATTTTTCTGTGGATTTCTAAATCTTCCTTTGCCTGGACTTCACCCAACACCACCTCCCTCCCATCCCTTTTGGTTTAAATCCCTAACCACAGCCCTAGTCATACAATTCACTAGGACACTGACCCCAGCCCCATTTAATTGGAGCCCTTCTCAGTGGAACAGTTCCCTTTTTCCCCCCCGAGTACCAGTGACCCCTTCTTTCCAACCCAAGTACCTCATACGTGTTGGTCAAAGTCAAGGGCTGAGGCTCCTCCATCACCATGCATTGGATCCCCATAGCTGCCTGTCACATCCTCCTATCCCTGACCATTGACCGTCTCTAAAGTTCTACTTAACCTAAGGGGTGTGACTTCCCCGGAACAAAATATCGAGGTATTATAACTCTCCTCCCTCCTGATGCCATGCAATGCCTGCAGTGTGGCATCCATTCTAGCCACTCTGAGCCAAAGCTGCTTAAGCTGCAGACACGTACCACTGCTCTGTTTGCCCAGGACTACAATGGATTTCACAAACTCCAATATGTTGCAGTCACGGCATTCCATCAGTCCATTAATGTCTAAACATATTTATTTATTTGATTCATTACCTGATTACTAATTTAGTAAATTGAAGTAATTGCAAGGTACAGTCTCTTGGCTTGGAGACAAAAGAACACTCACCAGCTACTGGAGGTAAAAGAAGATAAGGATGACAGATTTCTTTCCCTAAGGAGATTAATGAATCATGTGTGTTTCTACGGTTGTCTGGAAGTTTCATGGTCACCATTAGCCCCGCTCTTGGGATTACAAGTCCAGTAACATAACCATTATGTTATAATACCACCAAGAGTTCTTCTCCTCCTCCTTCTCCTCTGGCCTCTTCCAGCAGCTTGACCTACTCTGTGTGCCTTCTGCTCATTCTCCTAGTCAAGCTGTATTCCAAAGGTAAAGCCTTTTAATGCATCCACGTCTGGGAGCAATTAGTTTGTGCAAAAGCCTTGAAGTCATCAAAAACCCTTCAGTACCTCCCACACTGCTCCCTGTAGACTTTTGCAACTTGAAACAACCATAGAAAGCAGAATTATAGCAACAGCCAGAAGAAGTTGTAAGTAGTTGATCACTTTAAATAAGACCATAAGACATAGGAGAAGATGCAGGCCATTGGGCCCATCGAGTCTGCTCTGCCATTCAATGAGATCTGGCTGATCTGATAATCCTCAACTCTACTTTCCTGCCTTTTCCCCATAACCCTTGATTCCCTTACTGATTAAAAATCTAATCATCTCAGCTTTGAAATACTTAACGACCCAGTCACTACAGCCCTCAGCATTAAAGCATTCCATGGATTAACTACCCTCTGAGAGAAGAAATTCCTCCTCATCTCTGTTTTAAATGGGTGACCCCTTACTCTGAGATTATGCCCTCTGGTCCTAGACTATCCCACAAGGGGAAACAACCTCTCAGTATCTACCCAGTCAAGCCCCCTAAGAACCTTATATGTTTCAATAAGGTCGCCTCTCATTCTTCTAAACTCCAATGAGTACAATCCCAACTGACTCAACCTCTCCTCATAAGAAAATCCCTCCATCCTTCTCTGGACTGCTTCCAATGCCAGTATACCTTTCCTTAGATAAGGGGACCAAAATTGTTCACTGTATTCTAGCTGTGGTCTAACCGGTGCCTTATATAGTTTTAGCAAAACTTCCCTATTTTTAGAATCCATTCCCTTTGAAATAAAGGCCAACATTCCATTTGCCTTCCCTATTACCCGCTGAACTTGCATGCTAGCTTTATGTGAAGCTGCTAGGGGATCCTTCCTGCTGCTAAATGCATGTGCAGCTGTACAAGGTTAAGAGAGGGTGTTAGTTGGAGCATGGCACAGCTGCAGTCGAGTCAACATTCGACACTGATTGACGTCATAATCTGCCTGTTCTACATACATCCAGCAGCTATTCACTTCATGTGCCTTAATGCCCCCAGCAATAGGGTGTCCACCGTGATTTACCTGAAAAGTCTGTGTGCGGACCATGCGTGCCAATTTGGAGCTCCAAGGGTAATCATAGAAAAATAGAAACATAGAAAATAGGAGCAGTAGTAGGTCATTCGGCCCTTCGAGCCTACTCTGCCATTCAATATGGTCATGGCTGATCCCCTATTTCAATGCCATACTCCTGCTCTCTCTCCATCCTCTTGATGCCTTTGGAGTCTAGAAATCTATTTTCTTCTTAAATATATTCAGTGACTTGGCCTCCTCTGCGGTAGAGAATTCAACAGGTTCACCACCCTCTGAGTGAAGGAGTTTCTCCTCATCTCAGTCATGAATGGTCTACCCTGTATCCTGAGACTGTGACCCCTTGTTCTAGACACCGTCCCCTCCCCCCCCACCCCCAAGAGGAAACATCATCCCTGTACCCAGCCTGTCTAGCCCTGCCAGAATTTTTACATGTTTCAATGAGGACCTCTCTCAATCTTCTAAACTCCAGTGAATACAGGCATAGTTGACCCAATCTCTCCTCATATGCCAATCCTGCCATCCCAGGAGTCAGTCTGGTGAATCTTCACTGCAATTCCTCTATGGCAAGTATATCCTTTCTTAGGTAAGGCGACCAAAACTACAACAGTACTCGAGGTGTGGTCTCACCAGGGCCTTGTACAGCTCCAGTAAGCATCCTTGCTCCTGTACTCAAGTCCTCTCACAATGAAGGCCATCATACCATTTACCTTCTTAACTGCTTGCTGCACCCGCATGCTTGCTTTCAGTGACTGGTGTACAAGAACACCCAGGTCCCTTAGTACATCAACATTTCCCAATCTATCACCATTTAAATAATACTCTGCCATTCTGCTTTTCTACCGAAGTGGATAACTTCACACTTATCCATGTTATAGTGTATCTGCCATGTATTTGCCCACCCACTCAACTTGTCTAAATCACCTTGAAGCCTCTTAACACCCTCCTCACCACACATTCCCACCAAGCTTTGTGTCATCAGCAAACTTGGAAATATTACATTTGAAATATAATATTCCCTCATCCAAATCATTGATATATATTGTGAATAGCTGGGGCTGAAGCACTGATCCCTGCGGTACCCCACTAGCCACTGCCTGCCAGTCTGAAGAACAGCCATTTATTCTTTCTCTCTGCTGTCTGTCTGCTAATCAATTCTCAATCCATGCCAATATATTACCCCCCATCCCAAGTGCTTTAATTTTGCACACTAACCTCTTGGCTTGAATTTTTCCTGTGCGGGTAGGCTCAGCGGGAACGGGCGGGGGCAGTCGGGGAGCTGACTGCCGCCTGTCATCGGCTCCGCTCCGCGATTTCACGTGGGCGGGCCAATTAAGGCCCGCCATGCGTATATTGCGAACGGCAGCACTGAGCGCTGCCTGTACGGGCAGGGGGAGGAGGGAGAGCAGGCCAGGCGTGCAGTTCATACATGTGCGTGAAAGAGCGCCTTCAGTCTCCCTGAGGCACGGAGCTGCCTCAGGGAGATTGAAGTGCTTTTTGAAAAAATTATTAAAGGCAATAAAAATTTAATGAAACATGTCCCCTTATGTGACTGTGTCACATGAGATGGGACATGGTTTTTAAAGTCAAAATAAAGTTTTTATTTAAATTGTATTAGCTTTAGGAAACCTCATCCCGCTTGTGGATGAGGTTTCCTAAAAAATGTAACGGCCGCTTGGCCATTTCGTCTGCCCGCCGAACGAAATATCGTGCAAGTGCGCGATGATGACGGAACGCACGTCATCGTGCGTCATATTACACTTGTGCGTGTCGGGTGCATGCCCGCACACCGAACGTAAAATTCTGGCCCTTATGTAGGACTTTATCAAAAGTTTTCTGAAAATCCAAATACACCACATCCACTGGTTCTCCCTTATCTATTCTGTTAGTCATGTGCTCAAAAAACGCCAATAGGTTTGTCAAACATGATTTCCATTTCATAAATCCACATTGACTTTGTCTAATCTCATTGATATTTTCTAAGTATCCTGTTATCCTGTAATAGACTCTAACATTTTCCCTATTACTGATGTTATGCTAACTGGTCTGAAACTCACTGTTTTCTCCCTTTTTGAAGTAGTGGGGACTCTAGCCACTCTCCAATCTGCCGAGACTGTTCCAGAATCTACAGAATTTTGGAATATGACAACCAGTGCATTCACTATTTCCATAGCCACCTCCTTTAGTACCCTGGGATATAGATTATCAGGCCCTGGAGATTTCTCGGCTTTCAGGTCCCATTAATACTCCAGTACTTTTTTTCAGTAATACTAATTGCCTTCAGTTCCTCCTTCTCACTAGACCCTTGATTCCCTCGCACCCAAAACCCAGGGGCAGAATTTTCTGCTCATCGGGTGGGCGCTCGCCCAACCCAAACGAGTGTAAAATGGCGCGCGATAACGTCGGGCGAGGGTCCCGTGCACCCTCATGGTGTTTCAGTCGGCGGGCTTGCGCGGGAGTTGGTAGCGCGCCTGCTGACAATTAAAAGGCCATTATTAAGGCCATTAATAATCTAACTGAATTAAATTTTTCGCTGACCGTCCAACCTTACAATTGGCGGGCAGGTGAAAAGGCAAAGCGGCCTTTGCATTTTTTGCGAAGCCTCCTCCATGGGTGGGATGAGGTTTCGTTACCGTCATCACAAAAAAAATTTCATACCAATTTCTAACATATCCCCTGCTCTGTGGCTTAGGGAGCTTTTCTTGCGCGCACTTGCGTACACGAACTTGCGCCCCCCCCCCCCCCACAGGCAGCGCTGAGCGCTGCAGCACATGTTTCATGCTGGGCGGGCCTCAACTGGCCCACCAGCGTGAAATCGCAGTCCGGTTCTGATCGCGGGCAGTGGTCCGCTTGCCGACTGCTCCCGCCCACCCCCACCGAGCCCACCTGACGAGGTAAAAATTCTGGCCCAGGGGGCCAACAAACCCAATTTCTCACCTATGGTGTCCCTAGTGCAACAAAATGGATGGTCTCAGTCTTAATAATAATGACATCTGCAAGTTGCTTGTGCTTGGGATGAATGATCTCCCTCTGTGTTAAAATTTTTTCTATGACAACTTTAGAAAAATGGGACAGTGATCAAGGAAAAAATAATGGCAGCACTGGGAACAAACTGATAGTAATCTAGAAATGAGCAGTGACAACATGGCGAAAAAGTGACTGATATTAGGAACAATAGTGGGGAAGCAGTAACAATGCACATGGGAGAAATAACTGTAGAATTGGGAAGGATTGATGGTGACCATGGGTTTGTAGCAACAGGTTTGGGAGGTACCACATAGTGTAGAGTGGTCTCAGAGATGGAAATGACTATGACTGGAAGAGGGTTGCAGCTTGGTATAAAATTAAATGCCTGAAGGGAAGAAACTGGATAGAGGATTAGCATTGGATCTTAGTGAGTGTTTTTGGAGAAAGTAGTCTTTTCCAATTAGGATCAACTATATGTCTAGTTGTGTGCATTACCTACATAAATTAACTGACTTGAGACTCTTCCTCAAGGGTTTAAAAGTAACTTCATATGTGCGAAGGCCTACCTTTACAGACACCCATACCCTATTGAATTGTTACTCTGACAGCTGAGAATGAAATTCCCCCTACAACTGTGACAAGCTAACATTTTCACTTTGCATCTGATGACCTGTCCCAGTTCCAATGTGACAATTTAATCTGCTGAAACTGCATTTGATTGTCTAATGAGAGTTATGAACTCTCTCTCTCTCATATATATATAAATATTTATATTATATGTATATTTTATATACATACTATATATATATACGTAATGCATACACACCTATGCTTTCTTCTGCTTCTGAAGCTTTTCAAAGCTTAATTAGCTTCTTTAGCAGTGATCGTTCATGCGATGTGCACATATCACACGTCATCTAACATGCTGAAGAATATATAATTCATAAAATTTTAAGCTCAGTTATTTCCAGAACTCTGCTTTCTCCAGTAACTAGAGCAGAATAAATCGTACCTTACTGTGTTTGTACTGGCAGCTAGGTTATGTTTGCATCATTCACTTGTTTTGAGCATAAGAGCCAAAACAACAATTAGCGGATGAAACCCCAAGCACGGCAGGCTCATAATTTCCCTACGAGTGCTGCTTCATGCCAAGAGCGACCAATAGGGAAATTAGCCCTAGAATTGCTGGATACTTAAAGAAAGAAAGAACTTGTATTTATATGGGCCCTTCAGAACCTCAGCACATCCCAAAGCACTTTATAGCCAATAAAGTACTTCTGAAGTTGAGTCACTGTTGTAACAAAAGGAAATGTGACAATCAATTTGCAAAAAGCGATTTTCCACAAAAAACAATAAATTGTCTAATAATCTATTTTAGTAATGTTGGTTGAAAGATAAATAAAGAACTCCCTTGCACTTTGAAATTGTGAAATAAGACCTTTTATGTCCACCTGAGAGGGCAGATGGGGTCTCAGTTTTAACATCTCACCTAACAGATGACACTTCTGATACTGCAGCACTCCCTCAGTACTGCACTGGAGTGTCAGCCTAGATTCAGTGCTTATGTCTTGGGAGTGGACCTTCTGACGCGGAGGTGAAAGAGCCTTTTTCTCCATAACCTCGCATTCCTTTTTCTCTCATGCGTTTAGCTAACTTCCCTTTAAATGGATCAATTCTATTCACCTCAACAATTACTTGTGGAAACAAGTTCCACATTCAAATCACTCTCTGAGTGAAGAAGTTTCTCCTGAATTCCCTATCAGATTTATTAATGACTATTTTATATTTATGTCCTCTAATTATATTCTCCCCCATAAGGGGAAACTTTAAGCAAAATTTTAACTGCCAATCAGAGGTGGATTTGAGTACAGAGGGTGTAAAATTCCCAAAAAGCGGCATCAGGAAACCAACATGATTCTATCTACTTACGGGTTTAACCCAGGCAGGGGTGCAGGTGAGAACTATCTGGTAAATAATTAAACTATTCAAAGAGGCAATTAACTGAGGATTTAACCCAGCATTCTGGCTTTAATAACCAGCACACAGGTTTCCCAAGCTGTGTGTAACTTGCCTGGATCAACCAGTGAAACTGACAGGCTGGGAAGCCTTTAAACAGTGAAACTGAATAGCTGCAGCCATGCCCAGGTGAGAGGCTGGAATGCACAGCACTTCTTCTGAGAATGTTCTTTTACTGTTTGTTAAGTGATTTCCAACTCCTCAGAAGTCAGTTCATCCACCTTGCATTTCACTCAGCTTGACCTGTATTTCTCTGCTGTCAGCCTTCACCACAGCATGGGAACAACCTATGCAGCTCTATTGAGGAAGAGCAGGAGCGACAGCAACGGCACCGTAGCACCAGGACCAGTAGGAGCAACACCAGCAGCAGCCTTCTCCTCAGCCGCATGCCCCACCACAGGGCAGAGGGGATGGACACAGAGATCCAGCTCAAAAGAGTCAAGCCCTCCAACATAGGGTCTACAGGAAGATAGCCAGTTCTCTCAAGATAAAAGCAAAATACTGCGGATGCTGGGAACCTGAAACAAAACAGAAAATGCTGGGAAAACGCAGCAGGTCTAACAGCATCTGTAGCAGTCCATATAACTCTACTTCAGAGCAGCTTCTTCTTCCTCTGAATAAGTCATACGGACTCGAAACGTTAACTCTGTTTTTCTCTCCACAGATGCTGGGTTTTTCCAACATTTTCTTTTTTTGAGCCAGCTCTCAACATTTGTGAGCAGCAGTGCCTCAGGAGACTCATGTTTTCACAACAAGTCATTGCTGACTGCAGCCACCTGGACCAAGACCTTCTTCTCAATGGATCAAGTGGGCACACATTGCCCATGGTCATTATTGGTAGTTATCACTGGAGGGAACCGATCCCTGGTTCTCTGTCTTTCCCTGAAATTGTGCACTCTCTCCTTCTATAAGGAGAGAAAGCAGAGAGTTGTGAATGTAAGAAATGGACTGTGTGGAGAAGAGGGAAGGACAACATTTGTGGAGTGTGACTGTGAGACATGGGCATGAGATGACACAAAGGTAAGGGTGAGGATGAGTGTTGGCTTTTCAGATTGGGATGCAAGGAGGTACCTGGGGAGAGAGGAGTGATTGGTGCTGCAACATGCAACATTCTGAGGAATGCTGTGCACGAAATACTGGGGAAGTCAGAAGGTAGGGCTTGGCATTTGGAAGTACTATGCCACTCAGCTTTCTTACCTTTCAGAGGTCATTGATCCTCTTTGTACGCTCGCTCCAGGTTGGAGGGACTACTCCCTTGCTGCTCACTTCTTAGATTACTTCCATGCGCATCTTCTTGTTTTGGGAGTCTGGTTTCTCCTCCTTGTCATTGGGAAAGATTGTTAATTTTGTGTCTGTTGACACAGCAAACATATTCTCTGTAGTTTTTACTGGGTATGAAAGAGACATGCAACAACAAGACAAAGTTAATATAGAGCTTTTCCATTATCCACGTGATGACATTTGCCCAGTTACCGTCGGGAGGAACAGTATGATGATTACTGGCAGTTAATTTGTTCTATAATAATGGGTCCATTGCATTGAAAGAAAAACAAAGCAATTTTCAATGATCTTTATTCCATTGTTACACAAATCATATTCAGCTTTCCTTTTCAGCTCACAAACACTCCACATAAATGAATGTGACAGCACAAATAATTTTGCCCTGTAAAGAAAACAGTATAGGGAGTCTGATGGACAGTCTTATGGGCACACATATGGGCATGACAATGACAGATGAAAGCTAACAAGAGGAAAAGTGACAGGTCTAAAATGTTTCCCCTTCCCAGCACAAAATGACTGTGAAATAGGTAAAATATTCCATTAAACCTTTATAATAGTTCTAATTTTGTGTTCTAGTTAAGAACTTTGGTAAGCTTATTGTAAAATCACCCTCAACTCGAATGCACAGAAGGGATTGGATTTCAAGGGGGTTAAATTGGGCTGTGTAGCGCCATTTTTCAGACACTATGTGGTCTCCTCAGGACCAAAAATAACACCTGGAAGCATGCACACAGTTCCAACTTGAAGTGCGTTGCCCGCCACAGCACATAAAGACAAGTAAAAAGCATCCTTTATCTATGTCAGGGCCAGATATTATGTCATTTTTATATAAAAATCAAGGGCTGCTTTGGCCTTCTGTTGTGACTTTGTTTTGATCTGAGGCAGCCAACACTAGGCCAAACCTGGACCACTTCATAGGTGCTGTGTTCTCTCACATCACCATCTTCAGAGCATAGAGGCCCAAGGCCTATATCAGGTGCTCTTCGAATCTCATCATTTGAGCATGGGACATTGGTGAGGGCACCCAAAAGTGGATGCTCCCAAATTTTACTTACTAATAATCTACAACCAGCTCCTGGAAAAGTAGATGACTTGTTAGAAATATCAGCCATAAACAATGATATAATAAGTTACTGTAAGGTAGCAATGATGTTGATAAAGGAGCCATGTAATTAATTGTACCAGGTTTGAATGATGGCTGTGCAACCAATAGTAAGGTAGCCAGGTTAAAATGAGGGCTGTTTTACTAATAGTGAAGTAGCCAGGTAGAATACGGATTCTGATGAAAGATCATTAACCAGGAACATTGGCAGAATTTAATCTAGCCTGTCACGGAGGCTGCCCATTGGCCGACCAGGGCAGGTCCCTCATTGTAAGAACCCCTGTGCCTGATCGAGGGACCCAGCATCAGGAAGGGGGCGGGGGTGGTGGGTTGTTGTTGAAAGCCACCTCCCTGCCCTTGTTTTTGAGCCCTCTGCCTCCAACCCCACAATTCCCTCTCCGCAACCCCCATCCTAGCCCCACATACCTGAGTCCTGGGATCCAGCAATGACCCGTGGTGAAGTCCCTGCAGCACTACCAGCAGCAGCCACTGCTCCAGGAGAAGGGCCGCCAGCCTGAATCACGGTGAAGGCCCAAAGCTGGCCGGTTAAGTGCCTGAGAGGCACTTAATTCGGTCGGGCCTCACTCACAGAAACAATGTGGGTTTCCCACCGGTTCTCCAACCAGTAGGCAGGACCTGCGTTGGGGACATAAAATTCTACCTGTTAACTTTGCTTCTCTCTCCAGAGAGACTACCAGACCTGCTGAATGTTTCCAGCATTTTTTTATTTTTATTTACATTTCCAGCATCCTTTCTTCTGGTTAAGTAATCATACTGGAGTAAAAATCTTGTAGCTGATGCCATGAAACAATATTGGTTCAATAATTGATAGCCAGATAGCCCATGATAAAATAAGGGTTTTAGTAATAGAGTTGAGACACCATGATAAATAAGGGTTCTGTAAAGGGAGTTGCGGTAATTGGATGTATAGTCACGCACCCACCCTGCCAATCGCGGGTCATGTGATGTACTGCGGGGGCTCTGGCCAGTGAGCTCTTAGCGCAAGCAATCCGTGGGGCAGGGCTTCTCGGGTGAGAGATTTGGTTGAGTGTGCAAGCACTAAAAATGTCTCTTCAGTAAAGTTTAACTGTTTCTTGACAAAGCCAGCCTGCTCCTTAGAGTCATCACAGGAGTTAAGGTAACTCTCCTGCAATGAGGGCTGAGTAACTCAGGATAAGAGATAAGCACCCTGTAAGGAGGGCGGGGGGGGGGGCCACCCAAATGCTTGGATTCTCTTACCTTCCCTGTACCCAAAGAAGATATATTTGATGTGATGTGCCCGGTAAAGCAATCAGAAAATTTCCGCTTACCCCAGCAATCTAACAAGCCACACATAAACAACAAAATCAGTAGTGCTTTCATATGGAGCACGTCAACCTGACAGAAATACTGTCAGCATTAGCATCGGCAACATTAGCAAAAGAAACTCTAAAACTCTAAGTAGACTACAGGGCAAGATGCTGAAACAAAAGCAGGAAGAAAATCAGCCTGGCATCAGGAACATCTGCACAAGGTGCATGGAAGTAGTGACAGCAGTCTAACCTTTAATGCCTATGGCCTGCTTCATTAGCCATACTGGTTGCCATGGCTCGACTTTCGCCATTTGTTGGGTTCCTATTTTGTATTGCTATTTATGACCCGCTAACAATGCAGTGAGAATACAGCTTTATAATATTCATTTTGTTAGCCAGAATCAGAAAATTTCAGCTTACCCCAGCAATCTAACAAACCGTACACAAGCAGCAAAATCAGCAGTGCTTTCATATGGAGCACGGCAATTTGTATAATGTATAACGTGGGAAAATGTGAAATTGTCCGTTTTGGCAGGAAGAATAAAAGAGAAGCATTTTATCTAAATGGTGAGAAATTGCAGGGCTCTTAGGTGTAGAGGGATCTGGGTGTCCTAGTACATGAATCACAAAAGGCTAGTATGCAATTACAGCAACTAATTAGGAAAGCTAATACAATATTACCATTTATTGCGAGGGGAATTGAATACAAAAGTAGAGAGATAAAAGCAAAATACTGTGGATTAAAATCTGAAACAAAAACAAAAATTGCTGGGAAAACTTGGAAGGCATGACAGCATGTGTGGAGAGAAAGAGTTAACGTTTTGAGTCCAGATGACTCTTCAGAACTAAAGAGAAGTAGAAATGTGGTGACATATATACTGTATAAAGGGGGTGGGACAGATGAAGCTGGATAGAAGGTCAGTGATAGGTGGAGGCAAAGGAGAGATTGCAAAAGATGTCATAAACAAAAGGTGGAAGGGGTGTTGATGGTGGTGATACCGGCTGAAGGAGGTGCTAATGGTGGCATTAAGAGTAGAAAACAGGATGAGCCAGTGACAGATGGCCCTAGTGGGGGTGTTGTGGGAGGAGGGGACGATGTGGGAGCAAGGATCAAAAAAGTAGAGAGGTTATGCTTCAGTTGTACAGGGCACTAGTGAGACCACATTTGGAGTACTGTGTACAGTATTGATCACCTTATTTAAAGAAGGTTGCAAATGCATTGTAAGCAGTTCAGAGAAGGTTTACCAGACTAATACCTGGAATGGGTGGGTTGTCTTATGAGGAAAGGTTGGCCAAACTAGGCTTGTATCCGCTGGAGTTTAGATGAGTAAGCGGTGACTTGATTGAAACAAATAAGATCCTGAGGGGACCCTAAAGAAGGGTCATATGGACTCGAAACGTTAACTCTGTTTCTCTCTCCACAGATGCTGCTAGACCTGCTGAGTTTTTCCAGCATTTTCTGCTTTTGTTTCAGATTTCCAGCACCAGCAGTGTTTTGCTTTTATCTAAGATCCTGAGGGGTCTTGACAAAGTGGATGTGGAGAGGATATTTCCTCTTGTGGAAGAATCTAGAACTATGGGTCACTGTTTAAAAATACAGAGATGAGGCAAAATCTTTTCACTCAGAGGGTCATGAGTCTTTGGAACTCCCTTCCTGAAAAGGTGGTGGAGGCAGAGCCTGAATATTTTAAGGCAGAGGTGAATAGATTCTTGGTAAGCAAGGGGATGGTACGTTATCAGCAGTAGGTGGGATGCAGATTTCAGGTTGCTATCAGATCAGCCATGATCTTATTAAATGGCGGAGCAGACTAGGGGGGCTGAATGGCCAACTCCTGCTCCTTGTTGTCTGTTCGTATGTCCGTATAATGAAAAAGAAAATTGCCTGTTTTGACATATTTGTAATTATTATTTTTTAATACTTCTCAAATGGTGGAAAGTTCAATAATCCAACTGTTCAGGGCACATATTTTAGAAAAATGGCTGAATGGCAAGTTTGGAAAACAAGCTTTTAGGCTGATGCCTACATTTCTTTATTAACTCCAGCAGTGAGAAATAATGGGCCATTTTTGATACAGAAGGACAGCTGCACATGCAACAAGTCTGCAACGTGCCACATGTGTCATCCTGGTTCAGCAGTGGCACTCTCACCTCTAAAACAAGAGATTGTGGGTCCATGTCCCACTCCAAAGACCTGAGCACCTAGTCTTGGCTGGCACTTCAGTGATGTGGAGGGACCGTTGCATTGACTGAGGTACTGTCTTCCAGATCAGGAGTTATGTATGACCTGTTTCTGGGTGCATCCTCAGTGGCCCAACATCACTCTTGCTCCTACTGATCCCACAGCAAAGCTTATATTAAAACATGCCTTGAGCGGCCACTGCTTAGGCGGCAGGGGCTGCTGATGAATCCAAAATGAAGCAGCCTTGGTGCCTGTGCCGCTCACCACAATTCGATTTCTCAGTGGCCTAAAACAGGCAGTAGCCTCTCATTTACTGTGTAAGGGACCTGATGAGCTGATCCTACGCCAGTCAGTTGGCTGGTACGATGCCCAATTTCTGCTCCAAGATGTTGAACTGGGAATTCATCTGCCTATTCAGGCGGGTGCATTTTCAAAAAGAAGCAGGGAGCGCCCCTGGTGTGCTGGACAATATCCATCGTTCTACCAAGACCACCAAAAACAGATGAATAGGTCATTCATCATATTGCTGTGTGTGTTGCAGGACCTTACTTTGCACATGCTTGCTGCCTCTGGATTATCTACCTAACAAGTGACTACACTCAAAATGTAATTAGTTGGCTGTGAAGTGCTTTGGTGTGTTCTGTGAAAATGAAAGAGATTTTATAATTGCAAGTTCTTTCTTCTTCATAAAATATGAAGTCTGGGGGGAAGACTTCCTCTGTGTACTAAGTATAATGGAATTGTAAAATGCTCATTAAACAATGTGTTTGTGATTTTTCTACAATTAGCACATAGAGCAAATTTCCCCTGTGTATCCACCACTAGAAGAACCTGGTGGGAGAGATAGGGGGAGTTGCATGACTTTAAAAGTGCATCATTGCAAGAATAAACATGGGGGATGAAGGAAAGGTGTAATTATTGTGATATATGCAAAAGAGTGCTGCATTAATGCAAAGAAATCTTTGCAAGGCCATAGCAATTAATGTGTTGGAATTGAAAATATCAGTTTAGTTTGTATGATGGCAAAGGAAATTTAGTACGGGAAGCAGTTTCCTTTGGACATTTCACTGTGTTTCAATGAATGGTGGCCTTATCGTTAAAACTACGTTTTCACATTGCCATGGGACATAGAGGCTGTGGACTTTGACCTGAAACCTTCAACTGAATTCTGGATTTATTCTGCGGTGGGTTTCTCAAAGGCTTCAGACATGCAATTGTTCAAACACTGTGCAAACCAACTGGTATCTACCAACTCTCTACATCTTTTCAAAAGAAAATACACCTGTATCTATTTCCTGGCTATTACATTTTTATCCCTTTTTTGTGTCAAATTTGCAGCATCATAAATTGATATTTAATATAGGTTTTGCCAATGTAAACTTGTTGTGCTATAATTACACAACCTGGCCACTGGGAAGCTTTGTGCCCAATCTGTGAACATTCACACAGATCCTCCCTTAAAAAATTTCTGTATATAAAGTTAGCTATCTTGGCTTTTCCTCATTCAGTTTTATTTTTATATGTTACCTTAATACTTTGTATGAATTCTTTTACTTATCCTCTTTTTAACCAACATTCCAGCCTCCTGGTTCCTCCCTCCAAATTGAAAATGAAATCAGATTGCAGAATGCTCCTTTGGCCTCCACTTCAATCTCTCTTTGGGCCTTTAGCTAATTTCTAGGTCATTAATGATTGTGTTTCTTTCTTCTTTATTTCTGTTTGATTGCAGTCCTAGATTTATTTTTCTGGGCGATTGCATTCATGTACATATTCAGTTTTAATGTAAACATATATATTGGATAAATACTTAATGGAAAAAAATGCAGAGCTATGGGGAAAGAGCAGGGGAGTGGGACTATAGCTCTACCAAAGAGCCATCACAGACATGGTGAGCCAATTGGCTTCCTTCTACACCGTATCATTCTATGATTCATTTATATTGTGGCATCCTACCATTCATATGGCCTTTGATGCCGCCTGGTATCATCTCACCACCCAATCTCCAAACCTCCATGTTAGCTGCACAATTTCAAAGTCCCAACTTCTGGTATGTCACTGGCTACATTTCTATTTTTACTGTAATCTGGTAACCTGAACTGCACACTACTTTAAGTGTGGTCTAGCCAAGGTTCCTTGCATTTTTAGCACAAATTCCCTGCTTTTCAATTCTATCCCTCCAGAAGCAAAGCATAGTGCTTGGTTTTACTTCTTTTTTAAGGCCTTACTAACCTGTGGTACAACTTTTAGTGATTATTTTATTTGTACACCGAGATCCTTTTGTTCCTCTACCCCACTTAGATTCACACCTTCCAAGTAATAAGTGACCTCTATTATTCCGACCAAAATATACTACCTCACATTTATCTGTGTTGAACTTCATTTGCCAATTATTTGCCTATCCTGTAAGTTTATTAACATCTTCCTGTAATTCAGTATTGACTATACCCCCCAATCTGGTGTCATCCGCAAATTTAGAATTTGTGTTTTTGATTCCAAAGTGAACATTGTTGATGTAAGTTATGAGCAGCAGTGATCCCAGCGCTGATCTTTGTGGAATACAATTTTCCACCTTCTGCTGCTCTGAAAACTATCTTTTGTTCCCACTCTCTGTTGTCCGAAGCCTGTCAGCAATTTATTCTGCCATTTGCCCTCTAATTCCACCTTATAATTTTCAAATCTTATTAATTAGTCTATTATGGGTCACTTAATCAAGGCCCTTTTGAAAATCCAGATAAATTACATCCTCTGCCTTACCATTGTTTACTCCCTCTACTACCTCCTTAAAAGAATTCAATAAGATTGGTCAAGCAAGGTTTTCCTGTCTTGAAATCCATGCTGACTATCCGTTATTATATATTTCTTTTCTAAATTTTCTGCTATTCTCTCCTTCTGTAGGTTTTCCATCATTTTTCCTCTACTGATGTTAAGATGGCTGGCCTGTCTCTGGGCATGTTCTGTCCCCCTTCTTAAATATAGGAATTACGTTAGCTATCTGCCAGTTCTGTGGCACTACACCTTTTCTAACAAATTATTAAATATGTGTAGTAATGCCTCTGCTATTTCTTCCCTAGATTCTTTTAAAATATATGAATGCAATCCATTTGGACCAGTGGGCAGAATCATCCCAGGTTTGCACTAAGTGTGGTAGTGGGTGGGCAAAACGACATTTTACCCACCGGCCACAGTGGCGGCTTCAACTTAGGCTCACCGCATTAATTATGCATTCCCGGGAAACATGCCAATTCCATAGCGGGGAGGCTCTCATTCATCTGCCACGCCATTACCTGCCACTTCATCACGCCAAGCGCCCATTTAAAGCCCAGCTGCACGCACACCTCTCAGTGCTTCCAGCTCAGGACTCCAAAAGGCAAAAAGACTGCAGCCCACCCCCTCACTCACCCCGGTGTAGTGACGTGCCCCTGAAGCACCTTTTTAAAATTTATTCATGGGATTTGGGCTTTGCTGGCTAGGCCAGTATTTATTGCCCATCCCTAGTTGCCCTAGTTGCCCTAGTATTGGACGTCGTGGAGGTTCGCCATGATGTCCTCTACCCCAGCTCTGGCCACAGGAGGGGCAGTGGCATCAGCAATCCAACATGAGAGGCGGTGGCAGCAGTGGTCAGCGCCAACACCCTGCAAAAGAGGACAGCCACCTGGTGCCACTAAAGGATGAATGGTCTCATCCATTCCGCCAGGGTAACTCACTCTTCTCATCACTCTCAACTCACACACTCACAAACCCATCACACAACCACAGGGATCTCACAGCTCAAGGGACAATGCCACTAACACTCACACACACCCTCACATCTCCATCAGGCTCATACCCTATCAAGCTTGTGTCCTCATCCTGTCCATGGCTCCGCTCACCCCATAAATATTCCAGGCAGTGCCATGTGTCCTGCTCACACTCTCTCCATCTGTCTTCTTGCAGGAGAAGCATGCTCACATCAGCAGGGAGAGGTCCCAGACCGGGGGTGGAGTGGCCCACATTAGATCCCTAACTCACCTCGAGGAGTGTGCCAATGCACTGACTCATGAGGACATGGACTGTACCTGAGGTGACGGTGAGGTTGGCGGCAAACACCCTCATAAGGATCCTGCACCACATCATCCCTCCCTCAACGTAACTGTGAGTGCTCTCTCCTGCTTTTGACTCTGCTGTCATGCACTAATTATCTCTACTTTGGTTCACAGGGAGCTCTGCCAAGCAACCAACACCCTCAGCCAGCCAGTCCCTCACCTCCATCCAGATCCTCTTCTCCAGCCAAGAGGACACCTCCTTCATTGAAGAGCTGGAAATAAGCAGCCTGGAAGACCAGAGCACTTACCCACACTCTCCATCAGCACAAAGACACACACCTCGATGGGACCTAGATCTAGAGCAGGCTCGGGTTCACAATCTGGTGGTCACCGCACGGACATGTCTGCAACAGGAAGAGGCAGGTTCAGCCGAGCTCCCCAGTACATGGAGGACTGCTGGGGAAGAGGCATCTGTCTGTGAGGTCCAAGTAAAATGATGAGCCTCTGGACTTGGCCTTCCAACTCATCCCTGATTGACATCAGAAGGCGTGGGAATATCATGCAGAGCTGTTGAAAGCCCTCAACAGAGTGGCATGCGAGTCGGAGGAGTCTGTCCACCTGTTACCTGATGAGTGGTACCCATATTATTGTGTATGGAGGTCTCCATGGGAAGTATGGCAGATGCCATGGAGGAGGGGTCATCAACATTACCATGAAGCGGCACTTGCTTAGCAATAACCTGCTCACTGACGCCCAGTTTGGGTTCCGTCAGGGCAACTCAGCTCCTGACCTCATTACAGCCTTGGTTCAAACATGGACAAAAGAGCTGAACACCCGAGGTAAGGTGGAGGTGACTGACCTTGACATCAAGGCAACATTTGACCGAGTGTGGCATCAAGGAGCCCTGGCAAAATTGGAGTCAATGGGAATCGGGGGAAAACTCTCCACTGGTTGGAGTCATATCTAGCACAAAGGAAGATGGTTGTGGTTGTTGGAGTCAGTTACCTGAGTTCCAGGACATCACTAGAGGAGTTCCTCAGGGTACTGTCCTTGGCCCAACCATTTTCAGCTGCTCCATTAATGACCTTCCTTCCATCATAAGCAGAAGTGGGGATGTTCGCTGATAATTACACAATGTTCAGCACCATTCGCGACTCCTCAGGTTCTGAAGCAGCTCATGTCCAAATAATGAGGGGAGATGTTGGCATAATGGTATTGTCACTGGACTAATATTCCAGAGACCCAGGGTAATGCTCTGGGGACCTGGGTTCGAATCCCACCATAGCAGATGGTGGAATTTGAATTCAATAAAAATCTGGTATTAAAAGTCTAATGATGACCACGAAACCATTGTCGATTGTCATAAAAACCCATCTGGTTCACTAATGTCCTTTAGAGAAGGAAATCTGCTGTCCTTACCTGGTCTGGCCTACATGTGACTCCAGACCCACAGCAATGTGGTTGACTCTTAAATGCCCTCTGAACAAGGGCAATTAGGGATGGACTAGCCAGCAATGCCCAGACCCCATGAATAAATATTTTAAAAATACAGTATCCAGGCTTGGGCTGACAAGTGGCAAGTAACATTTGTGCCACACAAGTGCCAGGCATGACCATCCCCAACAAATGATGTTCCATCACTGAATCCCCCACCCCGCAACATGAGAGGCAGTGGCAGCGGTGGTCAGCGCCAACACCCCACAAAAGAGGACAGCCACCCAGTGCCGTTCCATTAATTAACCCCCCAAACTGAATTGGACTAGCCATATAAGTACTATATCTACAAGAGCAGGTCAGAGGCTAGGAATTGTGCTACGAGTAACTCACCTCCTGACTCCCCAAATCCTGTCCACCACCAACAAGTCACAAGTCAGGAGTGTGATGGAATACTCCCCACTTTCCTGGATGAGTGCAGCTCCCACAACATTCAAGAAACTTCCAGGACACCGTCCAGGATAAAGCAGCCCGCTTGATTGGCATCCTAAATATTCACTCCCTCCATCACCGACACACAGTAGCAGCAGTGTGTACCCTCTTCAAGATGCACTGCAGGAATTCACAAAGGCTCCTTCAACAACATCCTCCAAACCCACGGCCACTTCCATGTCGAAGGACAAGGGCAGCAAATAGATGGGAACTTCCACCACCTGGAAGCTCCCCTCCAAGTCACTCACCATCCTAACTTGGAAATATATCACCGTTCCTTCACTGTCGCTGGGTCAAAATCCCGGAACTCCCTTCCTAACAGCACTGTGGGTGTACCTACACCACATGGACTGTAGCCGCTCAAGGAAGAAGGTCACCACCATCTTCTCAAGTGCAACTAGGGATGGGCAATAAATGCTGGCCGAGCCAGCAAAGCCCACATCCCATGGAATGAATTTAAAAAAACCCTAGTCCAGCAGAATACGGAGCTGTGTACAGACCTGCACTCCATCGCTGGAGCCATGGGCGAGTTCCTGCAGTGGCAATGTGAGAGGGAAACGGGGCACCTCAATGTCCCTCCAGGTGCTCCTTCTCCTTAAGGTGTTAGGCTGGAGCCCCTGGGCACCTGAAGGGAGGAGGAGCGGCAGCAGGACACCCCGGGTTATCCACTCTAATCTCAGAGGCTGCCCCCTCCCTCAGAGTCCCCTTTGCCTGTGAGCCCCTCAGCTTCATTCTCTGTCACCACAGAGGGAGCAGCTGGCCAATGATTAATTCTGGAGGGAAAAGTGTGTGTGGCAGGGCCTTTCGGAGTCTCGTGCAAGCATTCTCCCACACACCCGGATCCTTCCCGTATCACACTCACCTAAATGTCCTTAGCATTTTCAATGCTGCCTCCTGGGGTTTGCTTTCGGTTGTCCATCTGAGCTGACCTGCATCTCCACCCATCCACTGACCACACTTCCATGCAGCACCTGATTTCACCCATCATGACGCTCATTTCACGTTCGATGGAGACAACATGCTGGTGATTCAATTCTTCATTCGCTCCCTTGTCCTCGCCCCTTCCCCAGTCACCCATTTCCTTTCCCCCATCACTGTTGACCCCTGGCATCATCTTCGACCTCTCCTCTGTGACATACCAGCCACAACCCATTTCCTTCAGGGATGTGCACGTTCCCTTCCTCTCCGAAAATCCCACCCCCATCCACATTAACTTCCCTGAGCTTCTCCTTCCCACCCCCAGGGTCCGTGTCTGCCTCTGAGTCCCCATCAATCATCCTCACAGTCCCATCAAACCCTCACCCTCCCACCTTACCGCCTCACTCTGCCCTCGGTTATTCTCACCTATTCGCTCCCCATGAGGCAGTCATGGACTCATCAGAGCCCTCCCTTGTACGTTCACCAGGACATACCCACTTCGGACTCCTTCCCCCCTTGTAACCCCTTCCCCCCACTCAGACTCCCCCCCCCCCCCCCCCTCCCCCCGCTTAGTCCTTCCCGGTTCCTGACTCCTTCAGATATCCTTACTTCTTCCGCCACCCTCAGTCCTTCTCCCTGCTGATTCATTCCACTCACCTTACTCCTTCCTCTAGCCTCAATTCTTCCTCTAGCCTTACTCCTTCCCCCTTCCTGACTCCTCCCTCCACCCTTACTCCTTCCTCCACCCTTACTTCCTCCCCTCTCTGCATTTCTTCCTCCCTCTAGACTCCTTCCCCTCCCCTCACTCCTTCTTCCCCCTGGCCTTCCTCCTTTCTCTGCTCGCCTTACCCCCTTCGAACTCCTTCCACCCTCCAAGTTCCTTCCCTTACACTTTACGCCCTTCTTATACCTACTTCCCGGTTACCCCCTCCTCTTCTGCACTCCCTGCCCCTCCCAACCTCCCCACACTGACATCTTCGTTACCCCTTCCCCAACCTCACCCCCCGACACCATCATTACCCACCACCCCCCCACCCCGCCCACCCAACCTCATCCCCTCCTGATTCTCTTTCTCTCCCAGTTGACCCTAGACTTTCCTCTCCCGCTCCCCAGTACATCTTCCTCTCCCAAACACAGCTGGACCTTCCTCTCCACCCTTTCGGCCATCATCTGTTCCGAGCAGACCCTCAACGCTGACTTTCCAACTTCCATGAGCTGCTTTGCAGCAGAGCCATGTCCATGAGAATCCACCCAGCATGTCATGAACGTTTCTCCAGGGTCTTGTTGCTGTCGGGCTCCAGCATCTTCTGCTCCTCGGATGTCCGCGATGTGAACAAGGCCCTGACGGTAAGTCCCGACTTCTGCATTCACACTTGTCAAGACATGTTCTGCACTGGCGTGGAATCACGCTGGCATGAGCAGACGATCCAGTGGGGGGAGGGGGATGGGGGATGATTCCGGTATGCTGCTTTATAATGATATGTAGATGTATTACAACGAGGATCCCGATGTCCAACGGCAGGAAATGCGGCCCCTCCATCGGCGGGCTGAGCAGACGATTGCTAACTGGTTTCACAATGCTGTGAAACGATTTCTGGCCTTTTTGCCATATTGTCCACCCATGCCAGCAAGCACACCAGATGACAGCGGGCACGGAAAATTCTGCCCAGTGTTTTGTCCACTTTGAGTTTGTTTAGTTTATTCAATGCATCACCTTTTTTTATTGTAAAACCAATTATCTCATTGCTCATCTCATTGATCAAAGTCATGTCTATCTTTCCCACCACCCTGGTAAACACCAAAGTGAAATAATTGTTTAATATTTCTGCCATCTCTCTACTGTTAATTATGGCATTGTCTTATCTATTCCCAATGGTCCTATTCCTATCCCAGTCTTCCTTTTTCAACTGAGGTACTTGTAAAATACGTTATCATTTTGAGTTCTTTGATAATTTAATTTCATTGTTCCTCTTTGCCTTCCTAATTGTATTTTTTTGACTTATGTCCTAATCTCTTTGTATCCTCTCTGATCACGCAACCTTCTGCTGTCTATGTACTTAACGTATGCTTCTTTCCTTGCCCTCAATTGTTCCCTTATGTCTTTATTCTTCCATGGAATCCCACTAGTATTTATTTTATTGTTACCCTGGACTCTGTTGAACACCCTTTTAAATGTTTCCCATTGCTGTTCTATGTCACTGTTTGCCAATTGTTACACATTTTATTTTCCCAAGTTCTATTCTCAGCATCTTGAAATCAGCTCTTTTTCAATCTATTAATCTGAGTTTCCCTTGTTGGGCTTCTTTACATATTGGGTTAGAAAGGAGTCCTGTCCACATTGTAGGAACTCCATTCCCTTACCCCTTTACCTACCTCTTGTGGCCAATTGATATCGGGATTGCTGAAATCCCCCATGATTATTATTCTATGTTTTTTTACAAACCCCCTAATTTGTCTTCATATTTCTTCCTTCACCTCCATTCTATTCTTAAGATGTCTGTAGATTACACCTGTTAGTATGTGATTGATCTTTTATTACCTTTTCTCTCTACACGTATAGGCCGGGATTTTCCGGCCCCATCACGGGTGGGACCTGCCCTGGGTGATGCCAGAAGTCCATTGACTCGCATAGGAACCGGAAGATCGTGGCGGTGGACAGGTGCAGAAAATCCAGCCGACTGATACTATCTTTGTCTTCCTGAGTGTTGCATCCCTGTCCACCACCACCATTATGTTATCCCGAATAATTACAGCTACTCCACTTGCCCCTTTTCCCTCTCTCTCTCTTTTCTAAATATGTTATACCATGTAATATTTAATTCCCAAATTTGATCTTTCTGTAGCCATGTCTTAGCAATCCAGTAATTATTCACCTTGACTGGTGCTTCATCAATATTTGTTTGTAATTATAAAAATTGGAATGATTTAAAGGCAAAATATGCAAACATCTCAATGTTTAATATCATTATTACTTCAAGTACATTGAAGATGCAGGAAGTAGAAATAAATATTCATGACAATTTTAATAATCTGTGCTATTTTGTGACATGTTGGGATATTTAAACAGAAATTTATTCCCTTTGAGTCCTTTGCCCATTTGTTTTCAGACCCTTTAGAACCTCCAACTGGTCAATGACCCTCTTTGTGCCAATTTTAATCATCTCCTTTCATAGGAGACAAAGCTGCAATTCCAGTGCTTCTTTTGGGTGCTGTTCCTTAATAATTATCCAGGAATTGAAAGCTGGCAGCCTGCACTGTCTTTTTTTCCTGACTATCGCTCACTCATCCTCTATTGGCTTGGCTATGTTCGCCATACAATTGGAGGACTCATCATTTTCATGCCAGCAGCAACCTATGATCTTTGTCCTTGCATGACAGAAACAGAGAGAATCAATTCGCTGATGGAAGGGTGGAGCCTCTCTTGAATCGCAAGTTGCTCTGATCAAGACCTAAATATTATTTTCCTGCCTCCATAAGCTGCACAATTGAAAAAGCCTGTTTGATACTCTTAACATTCATCTACTTGTCAGAGAGGCAGTGCAATTCCGTGCCTTGAAATTTACATCAATATTTCAGCGTTTGCTGCTTGTTTCTTCACCGGGGCTGTTTCCCCTGTGTTAATCCTCAGGAGGATTCACATCAAGAAAAGCGAAGCATTAAACATCCTGCTGCTGGCATTCCTTTTAATCGTTCATGGGATGTGAGCATTGCTAGCGAGGCCAGCATTTATTGCTCATCCCTGATTGTCCTTGAGAAGGTGGTGGTGAGCTGCCTTCTTGAACTGCTGCAGTGTAGGCATGTAGTATAAGTACAGCCACAGTGCTGTCAGAGAGAGAGAGGACGAAATCTTCCAGGCTGGAGTCGACGTTCAGTGGCGGGCGCAGAAGTGGGAGTGATTCCTGCTAGGAGGGCTGGGTGGCTGACCACACACGATCTTGCACTGTTCAGCTCATTACATTGGCATCCATGCAGAGTGTGGCAAATCTCGTGGTGGGGACAGGCAGGAGGTCGCCTCTTAGCTAATGGGGTCGAAGGACAGGGCACCATAGTTAAAGGGCACCCGGGCAGCCATTCACTCACTGTAGGCAGGAGCTACAGTCTGGCTATCCTTCAACACTGAACGAGAATTTCCCAGAGAAGAAAACTGTTCCCAGCGAAGCCTCCCTGGAGACTCTCCTCCAGGCCATCCTGGATAGGCGGGAGGCGCAGTTTCCCCTATGATGGCAGCAGGAGGTCCTCCCGCCTGACCACGGCAGCCTGGATGGAGGTTGCCAGCGGAGGTTGGTGCCCGTGGGGCCCAGCACAGAAACACCCAGCAGTGTCGGAAGAGGATGAATAATCTGTGGCTCCCCAGGGTAAATGCATCATCTACTCTCACTGCAAACTGACACTCAGACGGATATTAGGAAGTCTAAGTGTGCAAGTGCACAGGGATGCCACACAGGAGTTTGGTTTACTGAACTCACCAGAAGATGGGACATCTGCACTCGATGTGTGCCAGCCACTTCATGCTCTCAATCTTCTATCAGTTGCAGGACATCTTGATTCTTAATCACTTACTGGGGAGGGCTCAGCAGCTGCCATAAGCCTGCACGCTCCTGAACTGCTCATTCTACCATTGGGATTGCGATCAATCCTTCTGTCCTTTTGCAGCAGAAGAACGCCCACAACAAGAGGGAGTGGTCCCAGACCAGAGGCGAAATTCCGGACATTCGAGTCCTCACCCCACACGAGGAGCAGGCTGCTGAGGTAGCTGGGGAGGAGCAGGACTATGCCTGTGCTGAAGGTGAGATAGGACTTTCCCAGGAAACCAGAAGGAAAATAAAGTTTGGACTAGTCCCCAGTTTTACTGGTGCTCCATTTTAAGGTACACAGGACCAGTTTAGACCAGTATTCTTATTTCCCAGTTTTTACTGTGTTTTCCTTCTGGGAAGCCAGTGAGGATGTCTCTGACTGCAGTTGTCAGCTTCACCCACAGAGTGAGATGTTGCTTTAAGGAGACTGCTTAGGCATCCACTAACTATTTCTTTTCTCTATTCGAGGTACCAGCCAGAAAAGAGGGGGGCCAACAAGGGAGACCAGCCACATCCCCATCTCCAACCCCACTCCTCGGGAGGATGCCTCAGAAGCCTATGAGGATGCACAATCACGGCGTTCAACTGCACCCTCCACCAGCACAGATACACTCACCTCGGTGGGTCCACATTCTAGAGCAGGCTAAGGGTCACAGTCTGGTGAGCACGTCACTGACAGGGTCCACAGCTGACGGAGGAAGTGACAGTTCAGGCTTCTGACATTTGGAGGACTGCTGGAGACCAGGCTCCTGCTCAGCCGTTTGGACTCGGCCCTAAGAAACCTGTTGGAGATGCAGAGACAGGCAGGGGAACATTAGGAAGAATTGCCAGAGGCCATACGCAGACTGGACCAAAGGCTGGAGGAGTCTGTCCACGTTCTGTCTGGTGTTGTGACTCTGGCGTGTGAATGCTTGGCTGCCTCCATGGAAAGGGTGGTGGTCACCATGGAGACCCAGGTCCAGCAGAACGCGGAGTGGCTGCTGGATATGTGCTCGGACCTGCGTTCCGTCGCTCCATGAGTGCAGTGTACCAGTGGCTAGGTGAGAGGGGTCGAGGAATCTCAACCACCGTCCAAATGCCCCTCCTCCTCAAGGAGTCAGGGAGGTGCCATCAGGCACCCAGAGGGAGGAGGAGTGCCAGCCAGGCACCCGGGGGCTTCACCCCAGGACACTCCAAGTATGCCCTGCCGCTCCACCTCCCTCTGCCAGTGACCCACTCGCTGCTAGCAGGTCAGGCTGAGGAGGGGCCACTTGTACCTGAGCAGGAGACCCTGAGCAGGCTGGGGCTTTCTAGGCCTCAGGCCACCAGATGATGCCTGCCAAAGTCATCACAATCAACAAGGCATAGCAGTCAGCAGGCTGCCTCCACCTCAACTGGGGATGTCAGGGTTACACCTGGATGTAGTGGTAGGCAAAGAAAGATTAAGAAGCATTGAAGGCACACAGGTGGCATGGGTGTATAACCATTATATATAGTTTTGGCACTTGTAAATGTATGTTCACTTGCATTGTTTGGAAGTTTCCTGGATTCCATCTTGCTGCTAGTTGCTACAATGTCCACAGGCATTTAAGGCTCTGGAGTGCGGGCCCCCATCAGAATCCGATAATGAATTCCTATAGATCCATTTCACTCACATTAGCAGTATAGTCATTACTGAATAATCCCACGGGTGCATGGTTAAGCATTGGCCATCATTTGTGAATCTGCTGCCTGGTCATGCATCATGCAAGCCATTACCTGCAGCTCACCATGTTCTGACCTCTGAAAATGTGTTCAGCGAGGTCATTGCATCTCCTGATGTCAGACATGTGCGTGTAAAATTAAAGCGCATGGGATTGGGGATAGTGTATTGAGATGGATAGAAAACTGGTTGGCAGACAGGAAACAAAGAGTAGGAATAAAATGGTTTTTTTTTCCGAATGGCAGGCAGTGACTAGTGGAGTACCGCAAGGATCGGTGCTGGGACCCCAGCTAATCACAATATATATTAATGATTTAGATGAGGGAACTAAATGTAATATCTCCAAATTTGCAGATGACACAAAGCTGGGTGGGAGGGTGAGCTGTGGGAAGGATGCAGAGATGTTTCAGTGTGATTTGGACAAGCTGAGTGAGTGGGCAAATGCATGGAAGATGCAGTATAATGTGGATAAATGTGAGATTATCCACTTTGGTAGCAAAAACAGGAAGGCAGATTATTATCTGAATGGCTATAAATTGGGAGAGGGGAATGTGCAACGAAACCTGGGTGTCCTTGTACACCAGTCTCTGAAGGTAAGCATGCAGGTGCAACAGGCGGTAAAGAAGGTAAATGGTATGTTGGCCTTCATAGCTAGAGGATTCAAGTACAGGAGCAGGGATATCTTGCTGCAATTATACAGGGCCTTGGTGAGACCACACCTGGAATATTGTGTGCAGTTTTGGTCTCCTTATCTGAGGAAGGATGTTCTTGCTACAGAGGGAGTGCAGTGAAGGTTTACCAGGCTGATTCCTGGGATGGTGGGACTGACATATGAGGAGAGATTGAGTCGGTTAGGATTATATTCACTGGAGTTCAGAAGAATGAGGGGGGATCTCATAGAAACCTATAAAATTCTAACAGGACTAGACAGGGTAGATGCAGGAAGGATGTTCCTGATGGTGGAGGAGTCCAGAGCCAGGGGTCACAGTCTGAGGATACGGGGTAGACCATTTAGGACTGAGATGAGGAGAAATTTCTTCACCCAAAGAGTGGTGAGCCTGTGGAATTTGCTACCACAGAAAGTAGTTGAGGCCAAAACATTGTATGTTTTCAAGAAGGAGTTAGAAATAGCTCTTGGGGTGAAAGGGATCAAAGGATATGAGGAGAAAGCGGAAACAGGCTATTGAGTTGGATGATCCGCCATGATCATAATAAATGGCGGACCAGGCTCGAAGGGCCGAATGGCCTACTCCTGTTCCTATTTTCTATGTTTCTATGTTTACTCGAGCAGAGTTAAATCTACTATGTGAGTGGTAAGGGCTGTGCTTGTATCTATTGGTGTTTAGAAGAATGAGAGTTGAGGCCACAATCAGATCAGCCATGATCTTATTGAATGTCAGAGTGAGCTTGAAGGGCTGAATGGCCTACTCCTGTTCCTAATTCATATGTTCATATGAACATGGTAGATGCAATTTCAGTGCTGAGAGAGTGAAGCTCAACACTGACATTAAAAGAGTAGAAAACCAGAGGCTACCCTACATGTCTGGAGGAAGCTGTGGTGGCCATGTTCAATCGTTAATGGCCTTCCTTGGTGATTTGTTATTTTGAGCTAATATGCAGGTGAACGTTCAAGTAAGGAAGCAATGGGCAAATTAGTCTTGTCTCAAGAGGGTTTTGAGTTTAGGATTTAAGAGATGTGTGTGCAGTTGACTGAAGCCTTTGTCAGACCTCATATGGAGATTAGTGGCCTGTTCATCTCCTCGCATAAAGGGTTTGCAATCAAAGTGCATTGGACATCACTGAAGTGCGGGGGTTTTAGTGAATGAGGAGAGAGAGAGAGTAGAAAGGGCCCTGTGTGCTGGACTGTGTCAAGGACTGTGAGGCTATCCATGTGAAGCATCAGCAGCTTTGGCTGGCCTCTGCTGGGTCCATGCAGGAAAGAAGTTTACCTTGGCTGGGTTGTCCACAATGATAGATCACAGTCTCACACTAATGCTAAGGCCATCGAGGACTGAGATTTGTAGGAGTCTCTACAATTGGAGGATCTGGAGTGGTTGATACTCAACAACCCATAGTGCAGGTGAGGCAGTCTCAGTGAGTGGACTCCAAAGTAACCTTGAAACTTCTCAGCATGATAAAGATTCAAGGGTTCACTATGAGCGAGTGGCGATCGGGGGACAGGAATATGATCTTCCTTGATCAACCTGCATGGAGGATTGAGCTCAAGGGGCCAAATGGTGTTCTCATGCTGCTCCTCCCTGTGGACCCATCCATCTGCTTCTACCTGAAAGAGCTGTCTGCCAGGTCAGCTACCCCTTTGGGAACAGCTGATAGGGTGAGATGAGTGCATTCCTGTTGATGTTAGATTGGATATTACTTCCAAGTTGCCATGTGCATGGACTTTGTGAAGGCATGGGTAAATCAAAATTCTACTTACAGGTGCCCAAGGTCATGGGAGAACAGAGTACTGTGCAGGTTCTAATGCGCACATTTAGTGCCACAGCTCTGTATATTAGCATAGTTTGGCGCATTCAAAGGATTAAACCGCCCGCCGGGCAGATGGTAAGTTGTGCAATTTAATTCAGCTATCATAAATCAAGGTACACTCGAGAAAGGTATAATGCCTGCACCCAAAAGGAGCTATGGCCTTCCAACCAGCAGAGGATTGAAAATCAAAAAGTTAAAGAAATGTGTCAGCAGCTTATTCTGCCTGGAACCTGGTGGCTCTCAGATTGGCATGGGCCTCTCTGTCGCATCATGGCCCTGCCATGGTCCCTGAATGTGGCTCAATGACATCCTGACCCTCGTCAGCTGTATCCCTTTCACTTTCCTAATTGTTGGAGGAGACATCCGGGTCCTACAGCCAAGACATTCCCCTTTTGTAGCACTAGGTTGTGCAGGGTGCAGCAGACAATGATGATCTGGGACATTCTCTATGGTGTGTATTGGAGAGCCCCACTTGAGTGGTCCAAACATTCAAACTTCATCTTTAGGAGGCCTATTGTCTGCTCAGTCATGGAACTGGTGGACACAAGTGCACCATTGTATCTCTCCTCAGCATTCTGTAGACAGCGAACTGGCATCATCAGCCAGGCCTTCTGGAGGTATCCCTGGTCCCCAAGGTGCCAGCCCTGTAATTGCCAAGGTCCTTCAAAAACCTGTGGCACCTAGGAATGGGTCCGAATATAGGCATCATGACAGCTTCCTGGGAACTGCGCACAAACATGCAGGATTTTATTTCTGTGATCACGTACGAGCTGTATGTTCAATGAGTGAAATCCTTTTCTATTGATGAATGTGACTGGCTGTTGCCAGGGAGCTCTCAAGGCCGCATGCGTTTATTTCCTGCACTTGCGGGAAACCTGAGATTACTGCAAATCCCAATGCTCTTGCAGCTTGGCTTTTGGGATCCAGGTGGAATTGGACAAATTGTTGCGCTCTCCTGAACAGTGCATCTGTCACCTCCTGTATGCACTTGTGTGTTGCTGACTGGGAGATACCACACAGGTCCCCAGTGGAGCCCTGGAAGGATCCACTGGCAAAGAAGTTTAAGACAATGGTGTCCTTTAATGTCACCAGCATGGATTGTGGAAAAACTGGCAGATATATGCAACCACGTTCCGGGATATTCTAAGGCACCTCCAGCATTGCCTTTCCCTCATCTACACATAACTGCACCGATTGCAATATACCTGTGGTCAGGCCAATGGTCACCATTACAGTGCACCCTGTTTGCCAGCATTCTGACCTTCTTGAGGCCCTGCTGCCTCTTGCTTCTCAGGCCGTTGCTCCTCTTGGTCCTGTGCCAACCTGCGATGGGCCCTTCTTCTCCTCCTCTGGATGAGAGGCAGTACAAAGGCAGGTTTGTCTGGAGCCTGCATCATCCAAGCCTCTGTGGACCTGTGAACAAATTGAAGTAATAAATTTAGTGAACACATTCTCTCCAGGTTTGCCTCCATTTCAGAGCCACCAAGCCAGTGCTAAGTCCTGTACCTGGCTTCTGTCTAGACATGGCACCGCACCCCTCCCCTTCCAGGTGAAGGACATCCTGGAAGACCAGGGATGGGTATTCCTCCCGTTCATACATGACTGTGTATGGAGACATTAACCTTTGACCGGGGGATGAGAGCCACGTGTAAGAAGCCTCCCTCTGATACTATTCAGCTTATCTCCACTACCCTCGAGACTCTATAGAGAGAATATTGCCTTAGTAGCACAGAAAGACTAACCACATGATCCCTTGTCATCCATGACCATTCACACGGGAGGATGGAGGTCTGAAGTTGGGAATTTTCCACGCTCTGCCAGTCATGCCCCTTGGAGGCACCCACCTCCCTCCCTACCTTCACCCCTGCTTCTGACAGCGGCAGATGGCAAAACGCACAGAATGAACGGCTGCCCAGTACCCCCAGGGCTCCAACCGACCCCACCCACCAGGACCATTGCTCTTCCATTATCCTTGCCCAGAACCCACCCCCCCAACCACTACACAGCCATGGGAACCCCTAGAACCAACAGGAAACGTCCTTTCCTCCATCCCATGTGGCTGCACCTTCGCATTTCCTTGCCGACTCCTCCACCTTCCCTGGACAGTCTCTTCTTTTCCCAGATCACCTCCATCCCTTCCCCCTGCCTCCCCAGTCCAGCCTCCTCTCTACCCTTCCACTTGAGGAACTGGCCACAGAATGTCCACACTTTGACCTGCTCTTGTAGCCACAGCATTCATACGGCTGGTCCAGTTAAGTTTCTGATTAATAGTAACCCTCAGGTTGTTGCTGGTGGGGGGATTCAGCAATGGTAATGTTGTTGAACCACATCTGACAGCACACTGTAAGAAATCACTTACCAACAAATATCTTAATGTCTTAGTGTCCAGGAATGCATAAAATCTTTGCCAGCTTCTGGACCCTCATTCATGCCTATTTTACCTCTAGACTTGTTGATTCCAACATGCTCCTGGCCAGCCTCCCGAATTCCATAAACTTGAGCTCATCCAAAACTCTGCTGCCCATGTCCTAACTTGCACCAAGCCCTGTTACTCCACCTCCCCTGCACTCGCTGATCTGCATTGGCACCAGGTTTAGCCTTGCCTGAACTTTAACATTCTCATCCTTGTTTTTCCATCCCTTCATGGACTCACCCACCCCCTATCACTGTAATCTTCTCCAACTCCCTTGGCCTTACCCCCACTGTATCTTTCCTCTCAGTTCAATCTCACCATATTGATATCTTCACATTCCTCGGATCATTGTAGTAAGTCTACTTGCACAATTTCCATTGCTTTTTCCGTAATGGGATATCCAAAACTGCAACCTGACCTATCTTATAAAGGTTCATCATTATCTTCCTGTGTTGTGTTTAGTGATACAATTAGTCCTGATCTCAACACTGTAAGCACATAGGGAAGAGAAGGAAGAGGAATTAAAGAGGAACAGATTGGGGAAGTTTAGAACATTGACCATAGAGATATTTACATTTGAATATCGAATGGATTAATGAACTAAACATATGAGGAGACTGATCAAGATGAATTAGGATCGTAGCTGGTGATGTTAGTTCAACTGCAACACCTGGCACTTATGGCATCTTTGAAGGAGGGCATGACACTAGTAATGCCTGCTGTGACTTGAGTTGTATAAGTATAGACATTAAGATTGATTGGTGCTGTAGTTTGTAGATGACGTGACTAGGGAATCAATCATAACTACTCTTCATAATACAACCGTGAATTTAGCTCGAACCTTCTGAAGAGGTGCTGTCTGAGAATAACCTTCCTTTCCACTTGTTAAAAAAAAATGACATTGATCTACCTGGAGTTATTGGCGTGCTTAATTTAATCCTCTCATTTCCACTATGCTCCCATCTGTGTGGATCACCATAAGTGTTACTTTGCCTGTGGGAAGTTTTTTCTCCAATTCCAATTGGAAGTGTGATTTATTCAGACTGAGAAAGAATATAGTAAACGGCATCCAAATTTTGGTTCCTCAAAATGTGAAAAAATTTTAGCACCCTGACTGAGAACTTCAAACAGCCAAGATGAAAAAGTCAAACTATAAATGCTAGAAACTTGAAACTGAAGACTTTTCCCAACAGGATGAGCCTTTCCATTGAAATGGTATTAATAAATGTATTGAAATTGTACCTACTTTTAAAAGACTGCAATCAGTCTTCTTTAAGAATCTGTAGAAATAAAAATTACTGCATTAATTACTTGAAGGGAATAAGAGATTATTGACTGTTTTCATTCTCTGTGTAATCAGGGCAGGAAATTGGGTTTAGGAGTGCCCATTTTTTGGGTGCCACAAGTATCTTAGCATTCCAAAATGGCCACAACGTGCACACACTTCCAAGGGGTTAGCCCACACGTGCTGATTGCCCACCGGAAGTATGCATATCATAATGTCAATCCACACGCAGCGCTGATTTAATGTTAAAACTGCAAATCTGGAGATCCTTTCTCCAGTCCACACCTTCACTTCATCTTACACAGCTCAACACATTTCAAGCAGCAGGAAGGAAACCCTCACCTGTGCCACTTAAACTGCTTACAGGTTAGTTGCTAGTTGATTTCTTCTGGCTGTTTTGGTGCTTTCTATAGTTTTTTTCAAGTTTCAAAAGTTTACCGGGAGTGGTGTGGCTGAAGTATTTTTTGCTGACTTCAAGGATTCTGTGCAAACTAGTTGCTCCCAGACATGGACGAACAAGTAGGCCTCTTCATGGAATCGAGCATGGCTGGGAAAATGAACAGAAGTCACACAGAAGCAGGACAAGGGAGGAGGAAGATAGGAGACGAGGAAGGGCGGTTGCAAAGTAGGTGGTCGCTTTCTGTCCAGCTGTACATGAAGAACTAATTCAAGTGTGATACCACGAACCTCAATCCCAATAGCCCCACACTCCTTAACTTCCCTCTGTCGCTGACCATCATATTGTCATCTTGACCACAATGCATCTTGCCCCTCTAAAATGAAAAGCCAACACAAAATGCACATTGTAATTTATAAATTATATCATACCTCTGGTACACAAGGGTCAACAAATCACCTTTGCGCATTCCCTTAGTGCCTGCCTTCAATGGAGCTTTGCCTGCTTTAATACTCCTACGAAATGCCAGCAACTGTAGCATGGCTGGTAGAAGGCAGCTGATTTTCAGTGGAGGAGACTGCAGATGGCCTTGCAGGTTGATATTGAGCAGTCTAGGCCTAGCTTCAGAATGAGCCATTTTGACATGGGTAGCAAAAATCTGGGCTGGCTGGCTGAGGGAGACAGCTCTCTCCAAGTATTCCCAGCATTCTCTTTTTTTTAACAAACATTTTAACCTAGATTTCCTGCTGGCAGAAGTTGGATAGAGGAGTTTGCCCACGGTGCATGTTTGTATGTAGCCAGCAGGTTAGAGGAGAGGCCATGCTGAATGTTCTAACAGGAATCTCTTCCCTAAATACATTTGAATAGATCATTGAATAGAAAGAAAGACTTGCATTTACATCATATCTTGCATGATCTCACGATGCCCCAAAGTACTTAACAGCCATTGAAGGATTTTTGATGAGTAACCACTGTTATAATGGAGAAAATACAGCAGAAAATTTGTGCATAATAAGAGCTCACAAACAGCAAAGAGATAATGATCAGATCATCCATTTCAGTGATTTTGTTTGAGGGATAAATATTGGCTTGGAAATTGGACAAACTCCTCTGCTCTTCTTCAATATAGCACCATGGAATCTTTTAGCTCTTGAGAAGTTAGTCAGTTTGTCTCATCTGAAAGATAGCATATGAGATTCAAATCAATGCCTTGATTTTATTACAAAACTCATTTTGTACACAACCCATTAACTGAGCCAGTGGCCGATGTGGACTGGAACTGATAATACCATATTATCACTAATAAGAAAGAGTCCAGAGTTGAGCAAGGAACTTCAGTGGTGAACGGAAATACGGTGACAAAAGTTTTGTTTACTCTTAGAATTTTTAGTTTGCAATTCATAAGATCCAAGTTACTGAATGACAACAGTTTATTTGTTTAATCCAAATGCTGATTTTGATGCCTTGCTATATTATTGCCATGTGATTCATTGTTTACTTTTTCTTTTTCTTGAAAATAACAATCCTCAGTGTCATCTCATCACTGATAATGACCATAACGATCCTATCGCACCCAAGCTTTCTGACCTTGTTACGACCAGGACGGGAGGAGTGGGCAGTTTCTCTAGCCTCACTACTCCACAGGTCGCACCATTAGTTTAAAAGTTTAATTCACTCATCAAAATGGCCAATTATTTACATTTGCTACTGTTAGACCCAGAATAAAAGAGACTTGGACCAGGCTTCTTTCAATAAACTCAGAATGAATAACTTATTATAAATCAAAACTTATTTTTTAAAACAAGTCGCAAGAACTGGTTAACACACAATTGTAACCTGGAAGTGTAACCACCTGCCCCTCTTAAAGTTCCCCAGTGCAGACACCCCCACACCCACACAAACACACACACATAAACAAATAAAGGACAAATGGATAGAGTCTCTGCAGAGATGGGCGGTTGAAAAAAAGACTTTATAAAATAAAGTATAAAGTTTGCAGGGTTTCAATGCTGTCAATCTGGACCTTCCTTGTGTGAAGACAAATTGCTAGGCCCTGTAGATGCCTGGAGGTTCTCACCAATGGAGCTTTGGCGTGGAGGAAAATAGAGCTGGATCAATCCTACTTTTGTCAGTCTCTCGAGCTTCCAAAGACAGACAAGCTCCGCTGAGATGAGGATCCCTGATAATCACTCTATTTCAAGCAAGGCAAAGAAGGTGTGAGCTGAGCAGCTTTCCCCTTCTCAGTTCGTTACCAATTGAGTTCAAATAAATAAGCTCAAAACATAAAGCTCCTTCATCATGGATTTCCAGTAAACCACCAGGCCTTTGCCTTTAAAACAGTTTTTTTCCATCAATTAAAATGATTGCAGTTCAATAAGTAAACAGCACTCCCCCCTCAAGTGCCATGCTGGTTAGGAGATTTCTTGGAAAAGGCTTGCTTGTTCGCATTCCAAAGTGAAATTATGACCTTTTTTAAAAAAAATCCAAGTCTCCAAATAATGCAATGTCCTTCCAAATTTTAAAAGAAAATATTATCCTGGAAGATATGGTTCCAATAACCTGCATTGCCTCACAGTTAAGCAACGATCAATTTTAAAATTTCTTCCTTGTTTACAAATTCTTTAATGCCCTCAAGCCTTCCTATCTCTGTAGTCTCATCTAGTCTTACAGCCATTCGAGATATCTGCATTTCTCAATCCTGGCCTCCTGTGCATTCCGAATTGGAATTTCTCTGCCATGTAGTATAAAGGGTTAACAGGTGGGATATGCTAATGTATGATGTAGATGAGGATGTACCACTGACATCAGTCAGTCATGTGTTAGACTGTTGAGAGCGAGGTTGGAATCATGCCTAGGAGCAACATGCCTACTCTATAATCTGTTTAGATGTAGTATTAATAAACAAGTGTTAAGCAAATGCCACAGTACGACTACAGTCTGGCTACTAACCAAGTCCTGGACTTAGAATCTAAGATAGAAGAACCATCTCAGAACATGTTGGCAGTGGTGGAGACATTGATGTAAAAAAACACTTCGGTGTTATTGAGGGAACCGCAGAGTGCTGAGAATTTTGATAGCAGCTCGTAAAAAATCAGTGGAAGAAGGAGGCATACTGGAAAGAGGTAATGATGACTGTACTTGATGAGTAGTCCCTGCCCCTACCTTGTCCATTTGACAGCCTTGAGGGCCCTCAGAGAGGTCAGCAGTGGAAGTTATGGAAATGCCATTTTCTCCGGTACCGAGCAGCATCAGGCCTTCACAAAAAGGAACAAAGGTTTCAAGTTAGTTCCTTTCTTTATGCAGTAGGTCCAGTAGCAGACGATGTTCTCCTAAGGCGGGGTGTGCAGGACCCCACCACAGACTTTGAGTCCATTCTTAAAGCCTTTGGCCGGAATATTGCCATTGGCGTGTGGGGGTGGGCCCAACATGCCGACATGCAAAATGATGCAAGATGACATTAGGCGTGCGTCCTGACATCATCGTGTGTCATTTAGATCTTTCGTTCGGCTGGCACGGGCAGGAGGTGGCTGTGCGCCCGTCGAACTGTCAAAGGCCTATTAAGGCCATTAGGAAACTAATTAAGATAATTAACAGGGCTGCCTGTCCAACCTGAGAGCTGGCAGGCAGGTGAAGAGCCCAAGCGGCCTTCGCGTTTTTCAGGAAACCTCATCACCGGCTGAGATGAGGTTTCCTGAAAGTTTAACTAAATGAAAAATTTTCCCAAAATATAAAAACATGTCCCATCTCATGTGACACAGTCACATGAAGGGGCATGTTTAGATAACTTTTTAAATGCTTCATTTAATTATTTTAATATCAACTTAATCTCCCTGAGGCAGCTCTGTGCCTCAGGGAGATTGCTGCGCTCTTTCATGCGCATGCGCGAAAGAGCGCAGGCCCTGACTCTCCCTCCTCCCCCCTGCCCGCACAGGTAGCACCTGCCCCCATAAACTGGCAGCGTGCAGCCGATTGCGGACGGCGATCGGCTCTGCGCCTGCCTCTGCCCTCGCCCGCTCCCACCCAGCCTGCCCAACATAGGTAAGTTTCTGGCCTTTAACACTTATTTTAGCCCGAAGCAAAACTCAGTAATCAAACAATCACATCTTAACCAGCTGTCACAAATACCTGGAGAATCAGTTGAATTATTTCTAATGGACCTATATCGCCTAGCTAGTTCTTGTGGATATGGAGCGCTGAAGGATAAGATAATCCGTGATCACATAGTTATGGGTGTCCAGAATGATAAACTGTCTGACTTTCTCCAGACCAAAGATGATCTTACTTTGGATCAAATAGTGCAGTATGTGAGGCAAGCCAAGCTTAGGGCATTTGGGCGGGCTATAATTCGGCAAAACTCTAAGGGCTCACATGAATCCATAGACTGGGTAGGACGAGGAGCAACGGCCCTACCCATGGGAGAGCCCACCAAATTAGAAGAAAGGATGGGAAACTTCATGCTGGCAGACATTTTTAGATGTTTGCATTGTGGTGTGAAAATCTAGCATAGATGCCAGGACTGCCCTGCAAGAGGTGCGGAGTGCTTCCAGTGTGGCAAAACTGGACTTTTCAAGCATTTCTGCAAATCCACAATTTTAGTTGAAGTCAAAGACCAAAAGGTATTTATGAAACATATTTCATCCAAGAAATGGAAAGCCAAGAAAAAGACGAAATTACGGAGTTCCTAAGGGAAGGCGATAGTCTTAGCCCAGACTATTGGTCAGTTACGGTGCAAGGTCAAGGCTTTGATATTACTTTTAAAATTGATTCTGGAGCTGCTGTTAACATGTTAGCAGATGACCTCGACTGGCTTCACCTGATAATCCTTCATTCATCAGGTATCAAATACAAGTTCCAGGTGGCAAAGACCTTCCAATCAGAGGAAGGATTATTGCTCCTCTTAGCTACAAGGGGTAACAGATCATTGATTCTCTCTATGTTCTTCACAATCAACATAGATCCCTATTGAGTGGTGATGTTGACATACTTCTAAGAATCCTAGACAAACCAGATTTTGTTCATTATTTGAATGACTCACTGTCTTTCATGCAACAATCTTCAACCTTTTATTTTGAAGCAGTGGAACTTCGGCATTCAGAAGCTGAGGAAGTTTATACACTCAGCAGTAAGTTCCTTTCTTTCAGAGGAACACCAACAACTCGACCCCAGATGGAGATTGAAGTTATGAATCCCTCAGTTCTTCACGAAGTAAGGCCAGAGGTTGTGCATACAGAAAGCACTACAGCAGATGATGACCATTCCCACGAAGACCTGCTACATCTGTAATGGGTCTTTCTAGAGAGTGATGAGGAAGAATCCCTTGCAGCACTGAATGATCTCTTGGAGATTGAGGCCCTAGAGGATGATTCATCTTTCCAGTTGATTGACACACTACATGAAGTCTCTGTTGTTTTTTTAGAGGAGTCAGCTGTGCTTTTAGTGGCTGAGCAACATTCAGATCTTAGTTCCACTGATCCGACCAATGTAGTCCCTAGCCTATCTCCATGAAGGTTTGAGGGCAAATCAACAACTGACACGTGGGGGCCTTTCAACCGTCAGTTGATAAGAATTCAGTACCAGCATGTTCCTGCTAGGATGAAGGATAAGCATGGCAAGTTTCAGGAACCTTGGATAATGAAGGATATTGTGAGATTAGTCAAAAAGAAAAGGGAAGCATTCATAAGGGCTAGAAGGCTGGGAACAGATGAAGCCCATGGAGAATATAAAGAAAGTATGAAGAAACTTAAGCAAGGAGTCAGGAGGGCTAAAAGGGGCCATGAAAACTCACTGGCAACCAGGATTAAGGAAAATCCCAAGGCCTTTTATACATATGTAAAGGGCAAGAGGGTAGCCAGGGAAAGGGTGGGCCCACTCAGGGACAAAGGTGGGAATCTGTGAGTGGAGCCAGAAGAAATGGGAGAGATACTGAATGAATACTTCTCATCAGTATTCACCAAAGAGAAGGACTTAGCAGTCGATTTGTCTAGGGAAGAGTGTGTAGATAGCCTGGATCATGTTGAGATCAAAAAAGAGGAGGTGTTAGGCATCTTGTAGAATATTAAGGTGGATAAGTCCCCAGGGCCAGATGGGATCTACCCTAGAGTACTGAGGGAGGCAAGGGAGGAGATAGCTGGGGCCTTGACAGAAATCTTGTATCCTCACTGGCTACGGGTAAGGTCCCAGAGGACTGGAGAAGGGCCAGTGTTGTTCCATTGTTTAAGAAGGGTAGCAGGGATAATCCAGGAAATTACAGGCCGGTGAGCCTTACGTCAATGGTAGGGAAATTATTGGAGAAGATTCTTCGTGACAGGATTTATTACCATTTGGAAGCAAATGGGCATATTAGTGAGAGGCAGCATGATTTTGTGAAGGGGAGGTCGTGTCTCACTAAATTGGTCGAGTTTTTAGAGGAAGTGACAAAGATGATCAACGATGGAAGGGCAGTGGATGTTATATACATGGATTTCAGTAAGGCCTTTGACAAGGTCCCTCATGGCAGACTGGTACAGAAGGTAAAGTCGCACAGGATCAGAGGTGAGCTGGCAGGATGGATACAGAATTGGCCTGGTCATAGAAGACAGAGGGTAGCAGTGGAAGGGTGCTTTTCTGAATGGAGAGCAGTGACTAGTGGAGTTCCGCAGGGATCAGTGCTGGGACCTTTGCTGTTTGTGGTATACATAAATGATTTGGAAGAAAATGTAACTGGGCTAATTAGTAAGTTTGCAGACGACACCAAGTTTGGAGGAGTTGCAGATAGTGAAGAGGATTGTCAAAGGATACAATGGGATATAGATCAGTTGGAGACTTGGGCGGAGAAATGGTAGATGGAGTTTAATCCGGACAAATGCGAGGTAATGCATTTTGGAAGGTCTAATATAGGCAGGAATTACACAGTAAATGGCAGAACCCTTAAGTGCATCAACGGGCAGAGGGATCTGGGTGTACAGGTCCACAGGTCACTGAAAGTGGCAATGCAGGTGGATAAGGTAGTCAGGAAGGCATATGGCATGCTTGCCTTCATTGGCAGGGGTATTGATTATAAAAGCTAGGAAGTCATGCTGCAGCTGTATAGAACCTTGGTTAGGCCACACTTGGAATATTGCGTGCAATTCTGGTCACCACATTACCAGAAGGATATGGAGGCGTTGGAGAGGGTGCAGAGGAGGTTTACCAGGATGCTCCCTGGTCTGGAGGTTATTAGCTATGAGGAGAGGTTGGAGAAACTCGGATTGTTCTCACTAAAGCGACGGAGATTGAGGGGCGACTTGATAGAAGTTTACAAAATTATGAGTGGCATGGACAGAGTAGATAGTCAGAAGCTTTTTCCCAGGGTGGAAGAGTCAATTACTAGGGGACATAGATTTAAGGTGAGAGGAGAAAACTATAAAGGTGATGTGCGGGGCAAGTTTTTTACGCAGAGGGTAGGGAGTGTCTGGAATTCGCTGCCAGAGGAGGTAGAGGAAGCAGGTATGATAGTGGTGTTTAAGAGGCAGCTTGACGAATACATGAATAGGATGGGATTAGAGGGATACAGACCCCAGAAGTGCAAAATGTTTTAGTTGACGGGCAATATGATCGGCGCAGGCTTGGAGGGCCAAAGGGCCTGTTCCTGTGCTGTACTTTTCTTTGTTCTTTGTTCTTTGAAGAACTTTTCACAGAGAATTTCCTACCGTAGACTACGTCAGAGCCCATAGGGGATCACACTGCTAAAGAGCTGGTACCTGTCAGGGGTGAAAGTCAATTGACTCCCCTGCTTCAGTCCCAGCTGAAAGTCTTCTTCCCTCCAGAGCTGGAGGTCAGCACAGAAGCTGCAGCAAAACATTTAACACTTCTGAAGCTGCAGAATCCTGTACAGCAATCTTACCCTGGAGTTGATTGTCTACAGGAAATTCCTCATTACAAAAGATGAGACTGCCTTGTCTCCATATCCTCATCAATTCTTTCCATTGCTGTGGTGGAGCAGCCTCACACAGAGGAGTGTGGCTCCCTTACCACTGCCAACAGAAAGTTTACAGTCCTCCCAAAATATTATTGGGAAATCATCTCTTCTTCTTTCCCTGACAGTCTTACAGGAATTTGGTCATCGTTTTCCTTTGTCATCTAAGTTCATTGAAATCTCAGATCTTAAATGCCTTGACACAGCAGTGGATGATGCAGTTCTGACAGTCTTCTCTGGAGTTGAAGATATTTTCCTCCTCTCTTTTCCTTACCTGCATCATGGGAGCAACAATTTCCTCAGAGTGCCCAGATTTCTTCTTTTCAAGTCCCAGAGAGTCTAAAGGTTGATGTTCTTCAGTCTTCTTTCTTGGATCAGTCTTACATTGAAAAATCTTTGTTGTCCTGCAGATCAATCATTCCGCAACCTGCACTCTGCTTCCCAGCAATGCTGACAGCAATGCTGCTAAATTATTGTCCTATTCTGAGATGCTGATGTCCTACCAGATACAGGAGAAAACCCTCGTGTCTCCAACATGTCTTCCCTAAGGGCTGAGAATACTGTGGGAGATTGATTCTCTTAAGAGTGTGTCTTAGGGCTGGGGGTGCGGGGGAAGATTAGGAGTTGGAGTTGGGTAGAACCTATTGTTGTAAAAAGGGAGTTGCAGAAATGCAATTTAAATAGTTAAATATGTAGTTTCATGTTGTGGTTGAAAGTAGGGTAGTATACTTGGGGGAAGTGTAGTATAAAGGGTTAACAAGTACAGATATGTTAATATATGACATAGATGATGATGTACCACTGACATCACACAGTCATGTGTTAAGAGAGAGAAAGAGAGAGAGAGTGAGGTTGGAATCATGCCTAGGAGCAAGATGCCTACTCTGTAACCTGTTTAGATGTAATACTAAAAAACAAATATTAAGCAGATACCAGAGTATGTTTACAGCCTGTCTACTAACTAAGTCCCGTGCCTAGAGTCCAAGATAGAAGGACCATTCCAGAACACACCATTGTGCCTTCAGCTCCTGAGAACCTAAGCTCTGGAATTCTCTCCCTAAATCTTTCTGTCTCTCTCCCCTCCTTTAAGATGCCCCTTAAAAGCTAGCATTTTGAACATCTGCCCTAAATTCCCCTGATGCGTTTTGGTATCAAATTTTATTTAATAATGTTCCTGTAATGCGCCTTGGGATATTTTACAATGTTTAAGATATCAGTATAACTTATTGTTGTAGTTCTAATTAAATATTGAGAAAATTGCTACATTATCTGCTCTAATCCATAACATCGCCTGATTTGAAGTAACGTTATTGATATCAATTGTACATGAAAGACACATTGCCTTTATCCATTAACAAAGTACACAGTTGAATCAATGCAACAGCCGAATGTTGGTGGGATCTAACTTCCATCTTCAGCATTATAGTCCGTTAGTCAGTTTCATTCTTCAGCTTCTGATTATAATACACACTACTGTGCAATGTCACTGGTTTAAGGGTTTATCTATGGCTCCTGTTGTTGATTATGGAATCTATGTATCAAAATAAAGTAATGGAGTAAAATAAAATCAATGAGCAGTTGTGTGGCTGTGTAGAATTGATAAATGCAAGCGTTCAGCGCTAACAGAAAGAGCTTGGTGAACATTGTGGCTTGACAGTTGTGCACCTTGAGAGAAGGTGGGTGCAGCAGTGACATTTTCTAAAGCCTAAGGATGAACATCACATGAATGTAACGTATTTAGAATGCACCAGGAAAATAGATTAGACAATTGTTAATAAGCATGCATCTGACAGTAACCATATGAATTGATTTAACTTCAGATAAATAAGACACCTGAGGCAATTCGGGTGAAAAGGTTATTTAGCAGGTTTAGCTGTAAGGAAAATATTCAAACGATATGATGGAAATAAAGGAAAGACAATATATTTTTGCAAACTTTCAACAAAGTCAATAAATTAATTAGCTTAAGTAATTCTGCCTTTGCCCCTTCTGTTATTTGCCTGCTTAATTAGCTATGAGGCAGCAGGTAATGGCAGTAGATGCTAGCGTAACAAAGAGAGGACAACCTGTTCCATAGCAGACAATATTTTCTATTTTGCAATTGTCATACATATGTAAATGTAACATTTCATACAGATATAGATTGGCATGATAGTTCCACCAATATGACCAGCAATCAGTCAGACTGATACATGATGCATTTTACCTTATTAAAGCTTTCCTTAACTAGGAATGACTGATAACCAGATTTTCTTTAACCTCAACATCTGATTCATTCTGTTTCTCCTCACAGAACTGTGGATGCCATGATAGGAACAGATAGCATACTGCTATTCATTTGCTGGATTTGCCAAGTTATTTGGCTCATTTATTCTTGCACGGGAACTAGAAACCATTTAATGAGTATACCATTTCAGTTCTCAGGAACTGTAGCATGCTGCTATAAATTGGATATGCCGACCCAATAATGGCCTTAATTGCTGTTTTCCTGACACTATGAAAACCATTACCATAGTTTTAACTTCCTGCTGAAAATGAGAATTCTCCATCCACGCCAAATTGCCATTTTACTTTTTAAAAATTCTTTCATGGCACGGCCAGCATTTGTTGCTCATCTCTAATTGCCCTTGAGGATCTGTACGTGGCGTTATAACAATTTTATTTTCAAGTTCCCTTTATTATGAAATTCTATTCGATAGAAGCTTCAACAATTCCAATGCAGCTTCAGTCGTTCACTCTGATAATCTTATAACAAAACCCTAAGATGACAAATATTATTTTAAGATGCTGTGTCTTACACTACATATACTGCTACAAACATCATAGCTATGCAGTATCCCTGGTTCCCATAGGAATGGCTTATTAGTTGTTATTGGTTATAATTAGAAAGGAACCGACTTGCATGTTGAACAAATAAAATGCAAGCAGATGTTGACATACAGCCATCATTCTGACTACATAAAAACATGACCTGCTCTAAACTTTACACAAGTACATTTAGAAGAATGAAAGTAACAGCAACCTGGTTATTACTGAGGGGATATTTGGTTAGCATTTCTTCAAATGTTAAAATTGTTAAGGTAGGAAATTTGTAATTATGTCAATCTTGGTGTCCCTGCCAATCTCTACATTCCTCAGGGCTAGATAAAATGACAGAACTAATAGCAAACCTAGAATATGTGTCCCCTGTACTGCCGTGGAAACTGGGTCAAGTTCAATGGGAGGATGGGGGGATGTGGGGGGGGGAGCTCGGGGATTGGGGGGTGGGGGGGTGGGGTGTTGGTTCTGAGCAATGTATAATGCAGCTGAAACAAAATGGTATGTCTGTCTTCGATTATGCATTTGCACTATTTATTTTGTTGTTTCAGATTTACCTTAATTTTAAGCGTGCAGTTTATATTATTGTCTCCTAGCAATAGAATCTTCCCATTGGAGACTTGAGCAGCAATATCATCACGTTGAATATACTGAGCTTCGTGAGGAAGGTGGAACATTGTGTGGTCATTCTGATCATTTTTACTTTAAAATTGTTCACAGTTTACTTAAGTGATGGAAGAATGGAAGAGCAATAATCAAATCAGTCTGTAAATTTCTAGCTGGTTGAACTGGAAGTGATTAAATTGACCCAAAATTGAGCCAGGAAAAAAATGATAATATCTCAACCATGAATCATTCTGAGGATAATCCAATGCTGCCTACAACAATCAATTTGCAAAAAAAAAAATGAATGTTACATCTGTGTCGTTATGTTGTCTATCTCAAATTGGAGCATTAAGAGACTCTGGGTTGATGGGAGAGATTGTAATATCTCGAATGTGTTCAGCGCTAACCCTCTGCTAACATGTAAATCTTTGGATATTTGCCAAGATGGAAGCACAAAAGGATTAACTTTTGCCTTGATCTGATAGTTCACTATGTCTGGCGGTTTTGGTCCTCAGTGATATGCAGCAGAAACCGCAAGAGACCTTTCTGCTTGTGTTTATTAGGTGAAACAATAAATTAATACCAGTTTTTTTTTAAAAAAAGAACCCAATTCCAATGACAATATTGAAATGTTTTTGAGGGGTGGGGAGAGAAGATAAATCTTCCCTGCTCAGCAATGCTTCACATTCACACCGTCAAATGGCTGTGAAATATCTTTAAGTGCAGGATGTCAAATTTGCAGTTAAACCACCAAATCCATCAAGAGCACCAGCCCAATTTCAGTGCATGAAACAATTCTGAAAATGATTTTAGAAACTGCTTCGTTTTTCTGACAACACCACCCCCTCCTCAACATAAATTACATCAGATTAAAAAAACCTCAGCCTAAGCTCTCAGCAAGATGAAAACTATTTAAAGCAGGCTTAGTATTTGAATTGTAAGCTGCTGTGAAGTGAAATCAGCTCCAGTCCTTCATTAGTTCTGTAATCGAAATGTGCCTCCATCGCCCCCAAAACTTCCCCAGACAATCGTTCAGAATCTAAGTGGGACAACTTTCAGCATAACTGAAACCATTCAACTTAATTTACTGTATACATTTTAAATGGAGAAAACAGTTGGCAGCCTTCGCATTGTGTTTTGCCTGGGGACTTCTGCCACAATCAGTCTGATGTTCAGTGTTGTAGTAATAATTATCGTGTGCGTTCTTGCTGACTTTAGAACAACATCAATTCTCTAGACACTGCAGATAGAGAGCATGGGGAAGTTTGGGACAGAAAGTTGTGCTTTTCTTTGAGGGCATGTCTTGAGCCATAAGAACAACAACTATTGTATCAGCTTTGTACCGAGGCGATAGAGCAATGCATTCGTAAAATAAAGGAAACAAGGACTTGCCATCATATGACTGCCCTGCATCTGTTCCCTAGCTTTCTATCTTCCTGCTTCTCCCTGCTATTTTCCAGATTCCTGTCACTTTCCTACACAGAAAGACAGGAAATTATGCGTTGCAATGTTCATGCGTTTTCTTTCTGTTAAGTGTGTTACCCAACACTCTTTTGCACTTTTACTGAGGCAGGCATGGCAGAGGAGTGAACATACCCCTCAGACAGTCATTTACTCCAGTTCCATATGGCAGTGCAGCTGGCTCAAGTAGCACAGTCAGCTCTGTTGATCCAGTAACAAGCCACCCACACTCTACCAGGCAGTTAGAACTCCAATGCTGATGTAGATTATTACGCAATCTTCAGTGATGGCTATTATTTTTAATCCGATTGATATGTCCGAATGCTTGTCACTTTAATTAAAGATTACAATGGCAGTTTTGAAGGAACAAACACAAGGGAATTGCTTTTTGTTTCCTCGGTGTGACTGTAGGTTACACTGCAATACATGAATAATTCATTAAATCTGCATTCATTTTCTATTAATGGAGGACTGTTTCTTGGAAATAAACCCTATTATTATGTTTCATGTAAACGTCACAACAATGCTACCAGGTTCGTGGATCAGGGTGTTCGACTTTTAAAGTGTGAGGAGAGACGTACCTTTCCAGACTCTATTCTGCTCCTTCATCCAGGAAGAAGAAAGAACATTTTTGCCATTGTTTTAATGGGACCATTATACTGCCATGTTCTTATTTAAGCTGACATGAGTTAAACAATTGAGGATAAATTCTTAAATGAAAATCCATTTTTTAACCCAAACAATACAATGCTGGGAAAAAAAGCAGAAAATGCTGGAAAAACTCAGCAAGTCTAACAACATCTGTGGAGAGAGACAGAGTTAACGTTTCGAGTCTGTATGACTCTTCTTCAGATCTTTGAGAGATTTTGCTTTTAATACAATGCTGGAGTTTTTAAAAATTAAAGTGGCCTTTCAAAAAATAGAATTATTTTTACCCATTCTAAGGGTACCATGAATGCACAAATAAACATTGATGGGATTCTATGCCGTTCTTGCTTTGTATTTTATCTTCAGCACTGGAGATTTATAGCAAAGAATTTTCTCAAATTAGATACCTTAAACATTGAAAAAGTCTTTTCGACTCTCAAAGATCAACAAATAATTATTTTTTCTTCCATCGCTTCCTTGTATTTTCCTTCAAAGGATACCAGCATATCTGAAAGCATTCTTGGTTGTTAAAAAAAAGTCAAACTCCACAGCCCTTAAGTGGAAAACACAAGGTTCACAAAACAACCCTGGAAAATGATTTCCAAAATACATGTAATGGGTACAAAGGACTCTTGGGGGAATCATTTCTGAGCAATGGAAAAGAACAAAATGCACAATAGAATGAGATGAGGGAGTGAGAGAAAACATTGCAGTATGAGAGAACGCAGGAATCATGAGGGGATGGGGAACTAATATCATTAACGGATAGGAGATTGTAGAACGCAGAAGATTATAAATTCCATTTAATAAACCACGCAACCTCTGCAAATATCAACTCAACATTACAACAGCCTGTTTAACTCCTTACATTATAACAGCTTTGTAGCCTTCACTGGCCATTTCCAAAGTTCTGCAATCCTCACTTCATGAAAAACACAAACCTCCATTTAGGGGAGGGAGAATTGGCATGCTTCTCAGCTCAGAGCTTCTCCTGTACCAGCAATTCCTGTATATATCTCCTGCATATTGAATTGATATTAACATTATAAGCTCAGTTATTTGGATTAAACACCCTTTATTGATCAATAAATATGGCTTTGGACTATTAGGTATATTAATATTGTATTAATTGATTAAGCCTAACTGATCCTTACTGGAAGACATAGATATGGAATATTCCTGAGAGTGATTATGTGGATCTGCATGTGAATTGACTAAACTCTTACCACTACATGGTAACAGAATTAAACCCTGTATGTGTGCCAGGAACCACCTACTTATATGGTTCACAGGCTGCACTGGTTTTTAGGAGTTCTGCAAAATCAAGGAGACTCCATGAAATTAATCACTGGGGATAAAATTGGTCTTGGGCAGTCATGAATTAACGACCCATTTTACGCCCGGGCTGATTTAATTTTCCATTGACTTCAATGGTATGAAACAGCTGCAGATTCACTACTGCCTAGTTTGTACTACTACCCAAAACCACTGTCACCCCAAACGTCTCCTAAATTTACAGCAAAACAGTAGGAAACATGTTGACTTATTGACCTCACAAAATCTATGCAACCCAGGGAGCTGGTGGAAGGTACGCAGCTCAACTCATGATACTTCTAAATTTTGGCAAGCTGTCACTCTTTTCTCCCCAAATAAAATGTAATAAAGCAGTGATAACACAAATTAGAAAGCTATCCATGAGCACATGAGTGTGAAGCTGGCCATAAAGATTCAAAAACAACAATAACAACAAGTTACGTTTATATAGCGCATTTAATTCAGTAAGGCATCTCAAGGCACTTAACAAGATCGGTATCAATAGATATATTTTTGACATTTTTTGACACCGAGCCACAGAAAGGGAAATCAAGAAAGGTGACCAAAAACTTGATCAAAAAGGCCAGTTTTTAGGAGCATCTTAAAAGAAGAGAATGGTGAAGAAGTTTAGGGAGGAAGCATCAGATTTTAGGACCAAGGCAGGGGGAGCACAGTCACCAATGGTGGAATGATTAAAATCAGGATTGTGCAGGAGACCAGAATTGGAGGAACACAGAGATCTCAGTCATGTAGAGTTGGAGGAGGCTACACAGAAAGTTTGCAGACTGCACAAAACTTGAAACTGTCGTGAACTGTGAGGAGGATAGAGATAGAGCTCAAGGGGGCATACACTGGCTTGTGGAATAGGCAGACACGCGTAAATGAAATTAAATGCAAAAGAGTGTAATATTGGACATTTGGGAAGAAGAACGAGGAGAGACAATATAAATTAAAGGATACATTTCTAAAGTGGGTGCATGAGCACAGAGACTGGGGGTACGTGCGCACAACTCATTCAAGGTGGAAAGGTCCTGTCCTTAGGCAGCACCTTCCAAACCCACAACCACTACCATCATGAAGGACAAGGGCAGCAGACACATGGGGACATCACCACCTGGAAGTTCCCCTCCAAGTCACACACCATCCTGAATTTTAAATATATCATTGTTCCTTCACTTTCGCTGAGTCAAACTCCTGGAACTCTCTCCCTATCGGCACTGTGGGTATCCCTACACCACATGGTCTGCAGGGGTTCAAGGAAGCAGCTCACTACCACCTTCTAAAGGGCAATTAGGGATGGGCAATAAATGCTGGCCTAGCCAGCAACACCCATATCCCGTTAATGAAGGAAAAAAAGGCAGGTTGAAAAATCAGTTCATAAGGCAAATGGGATTCTGGGCTTTATAAATAGAGGCATAGAGTGCTAAACCAACAGGTTGGCTAAGTTGTTCTGGCAGAAAACCGGTATAGACATGATGGGTCAAATTGCCTCCTTCTGTTCTGTAACCATTCTATGATTCTATGAGGAGCGAGACCATGGAGGGACTTTGAAATGGCAGAGTGTTGGGGCCCTAGCTGTTTGTTGTATATATAAATGACATAGAGTTAAATATGCGAAGCATGATTGGGAAATTTTCAGATGACACAAAAATTGGTCATGCAGTTAACAGCAAAACAGATAGCTGTCAACTCCAGAATTTTTTAAAATTTGTATATAGAATGTTGGCATTGCCCAGAGAACATTTAAGAGTCAACCATATTACTGTGGGTCTGGAGTCACATGTAGGCCAGACTAGGTAAGGACAGCAGATTTCTTTCTCTCAAGGACAGCAAATTTCCTTCTCTAAAGGACATTAGTGAACAAGATGAGTTTTTACAACAATTGTTTCGTGGTTGTTATCAGACTTTTAATTCCAGATTTTTACTGAACTCACCATCTACCATGGTGGGATTCAAACCCAGGTCCCCAGAGCATTACCTTGGGTTTCTGGAATGCTAATCAGTGACAATACCACTATGCCACTACCTCCCTGTAATGATATTATATCAATGATTTGGTTGAGCGGGCAGAGAAGTGGCAAATGGAATTCAGTATGGAAACGTGTGAGGTAATGCATTTGGGGAGGGCAAACAATGCAAGGGAATAAACGGGGAGCTATTGAGAGGGGTAGAGGAAGTGTGAGACCTTGGAGTGAATGCCCACAGGTCCTTGAAGCTGGCAAGACAAGGTGGTCAAGAAAGCATATGGAATGCGTTCCTTTATTGATTGAAGTATTGAATACAAAAGCAGGAATGTAATGATGGAACTATATAAAATGCGGGTTAGGCCACAGCTGGAATTTTATGTACAGTTCTGGTCATCGCATTACAGGAAGGATATAATTTCCCTGGAGAGAGAGAGTGCAGAGGAGATTTACAAGAGTGTTACTAGGGCTTGAAAATTGCATCTATGAGGAGAGATTGGATAGGCTAGGGTTGTTTTCCTTAAAATAGAGGAGACTAAGGGATGACCTAACTAAAGTGTACAAAATTATGAGGGGCCTAGATAGGGTAGAAAGGAAAGGCTTGTTTCCCCTAGCTGAGGGATCAATTACCAGGGGGCATAGGTTTAAGGTGATTCGTAGGAGGATTCAGGGGGACAAGAGGAAAAACTTTTTCACCCAGAGGATGGTGGGCTTCTGGAATTCAGTCTGGTGATTGAGGCTGAAACGCTCAACTTATTCAAAAGATACCTGGATCTGCATCTGAAGCGCTGTAACCTGCAAGGCTATGGACCAGGTGCTGGAAAGTGGGATTAAAATGAGCGGCTAGTTTTTTTTTCCTCTTTTTAGCCGGCACAGACACGATGGGCTGAATGGTCTTATTCTGCACTGTAACTTTTCTATGGTTTTTAAAATTGAGGCATTGTCGAAGGGGGAGCCAATGAAGGTCAGCGAGCACAAGGGTGATGGTGAAAGAGATTTGGAATGAGTTAAGAAATGGAGAGCAGAAATATGGATGAGCACGAGTTTATTTGGGTGGAAGATGGAAGGCTATAGGAATAGTCAAGCCTGGAGGTAATAAAGGCATGGATGAGGGTTTCAGCAGAGGATGAGCTGAGGGTGAATCAGAGGCATGCACTACTACAGAAGTGGATGTAAGCAGTCTTGGTGATGTTGTAGATTGAAGAGGTCAAAAACAGCACCAAGGTTGTGAATGGTCTTATTCGGCTTAAGACAGTTACCAGAGATGGAAATGTTGGCCAAGGAATAGTAGCAGGAACTAAAGACAATGATCAGGATTTTCAAATGATGGTTCCAGCTAAAATGGTGGGACTTGCAGCAAATTGTGCTTTGTCGTGGGGCTTTAACTGAACCATGGCATTAACACCCACCTCCAGGTTACCTAACCAATCAGAGAGGATGGGTAGGATATGACTCACCAAATCTATCAAAGGAAGGATTTCTAGTTAAAGGGACCCCAGCATCGGTCAGAAATTCTCAACTGGATATGGATTCCTGAGGCTGCAGCAACCACAGGACTGGAGTGGAGACCTGGGAAGACAGCTCTCTGGGCCCCTCGCTCTTAATTGGAGGTGTCCTGTTGTGACACCTGAGGGGCTGAGGTGGGATGATCTTTTCCAAGGATGGGATTAAAAGGTCAGCCTCATAGGCCAAGTAGGTGGGCATGGCAGAGGCTGAGGAAGTGAGCAGCAGGAGTTCGGTTCCTTCAACCTGAAGAGAGCACCCAAGAGGATCAAGGACCTCAGGAGGGCAGGTAAGATGTGTGGCATGTCACACTCAGGTGCCAAACCCCACATTCTGACCCCCCAGCATCCTCAGACCAACATACCTTTCAGTTCCACTCATTCTTCTCTCTCCAGGCACTTCCTCACATCCCCATTGAACAGCCAACACTCACCCTCATCTTTGTGCCATCTCACACTCATGCCTAACATAGTTAACATCCACAAAAGTTGTCCTCCCTCCCTTCTCCACACAATCCATTTCTCTCACTCTCTGCTTCCTTGCAGGAGAAGAGGGTGCACAGGGAGAGGCAGAGACCTGGGGCTGATTGAGGGGGTTGGCCTCCAGCAACAGACATCTTGACAGCCACTGGAAGAAGGTCTTGGTCCAAGAGGCTGAAGATGTCAGTAATGACTTGTGCTGAAAGCCTGAGTCTCCGCAAGGCACTGCTACTTACACATGTTGAGAGGGCTGATTCTTTACCTGTAGATGCTGTCTTGGAGATCCTCATTCCCTTGAGCAGGAGCTCTGAGACCATTCACTCTGCCCAATGGAGGAGCAAGTGGCTGAGGAGAAGGTAGGTGCAGCTTCTGTTGGTGTGGCTCTTGATTCTGCTGGTGTTGTTGTGGCTGCTCCTCTTCTTCCTTAACAAATATCCAAGGTAGAGCTGTGTAAGTTGTCCCCATGCTGCCGAAGGCTGACAAAGGGGAAGATCAGCTCAACGTAAAGCTAGGTGAGCTAACTTCCAAAAAGTTGGGAAATCAGACTTTCAGGTCAAGTGCTGTGAACACAAGACTTTCCCATCGGCAGTGGTACAGTGCTACACACAATTTCACTATTTAAACCATTTGCAGCCTTACAGTTTCATTGCTCAGTATGGCTGCCTGCTGTGCTCTCACCTTGCTGACCCAGGTGAGTTTCTGATGGCTGGGGAAACCTGTCCGCTGGCTCTAAGAGCCAGAATTTTGGATTAAGTGCAGGATCAATTGCCTCATTGAATATTTGTCACTCCGCGGGGCTTCCCCGCTCGCCTGTAAATCTGACCCAGTGAAACTCGGGAGTGGGTGGGATCCAACCCAACACCGTTTTATTGAGGTGCTGGAGAGGTGGGAAAAGGTGGGTTCTACTCCATCCCCCAAGTAGCCGTATGCCTCAGCTGCATTGGGAAGCCTCAGCTTTGCAGCATTTGCTGCCAGAGGCAAGCTTCCCTTATCTCTTCCTTATGTCTTCCACAGGGTCAGTTATGGAGGCCGAGCATGCTACATTTGCTGCAGATTCACCAAGACCCTCAGATAACCGGGAAACCACAGATCCAGCACTGCACATCCCTCCACCAGCGCGGACACACTCACATGGGTGAGTCCTCGTGCACAATTAGAATGGTGGCACTGGGTGAGCAGCATGTCACAAATGAGCAGGAGGAGGTGAGAGAGGCAGAGGCAGATGCAGAAAGTCCCCTCCAAGGAAGGAGGACAGACATAGCCCTGCTCAGCTGGGCTCAGGACTCACACTTGAGGTGCCTCTACTTTGGCCCGGAGCATGAAATGTGTTCTGAGGCAGGGTAGGGTCATGGGCTGAGAATACAAAGTCCATGTACACCACCATGACTCAAGATTTTGATCACATGAGCTCCTCTGTTGAAAGAGGCTCAGCTCAGGGAGAACCATATGTGGCAGCACTCTGAGTAGATGGAGGAAGCGTGCACTGATATGCACAGAATGCATGCCACACTCTGTAGCATTGACTGCTTGGTGGCACCACCATAGATGCATGGAGTGGATGCCAGTTATGCCACAGCTGGTGGTCCGCTCCAGCAATCTAGAGTGCTTTCAAAGGACTGAGGCAGTGACCAAGGAAGATGAGAGCGCCACCCTTCACTAAGTGCCATCAATATCATTGACCTCCTTGGCCCCTCTGACTGAGGGACAATCGATGCAGCAGGGCCCTGTGATAGAGGCTGCCCTGCACTGGTACCACTGCAGCAGCCTCTATTGGTGCCCCCACTGCCACCTCCACAATAAGGACAACCGCCAAGGGTATCTCAACCTCAAGTAGACTCACACAAACAGGCTGCCTCCACCACATCTGAGGCCACAAGGAGAGCACAAAATAGAAGTGGCCAAGAGTGAAGACCACTGCATCATTCATCACACTGACTGGATCTCTTGAGTGACTTTCATTTGAGATTGTGTAAATTGCTAATTTTCAATAACATCGGAGATGTTGAGCCATGACCACAGACATGCTGCCTTCCATTCTTCAATGGGAAGACTGGAAAAAATGGGAATGATGGGTGAAGGGAAGCAGTGAACTTTGAAGATGGACACTGATGTCACTGGAGAGACATGTACTTTGCATTGTGAGTGAGAATGCAACCATTCAAAGTTGTGTTTAATAGATGTCTTCTCACAGGCAGGACAAAGTGAGTGCTAAAACAGTCCTGCTGGACAAGTAGCATTCAGGTGAAACCTGCCTGAATCAGATGTGTCCTGGTGTTCATGCCATCCTGATGAGAACTGAAACTCTTGAGCAGACCCCTGCCACCTCTCCGCACAGCTTGGGTACCTCTCTGCCCTGTATCTTCCTCCATCTTCTTTCTGACAGGCCATATCATGGAGAGTGCAGCAGAAACTACAAAGACTGAGACTCTTCCAGGAGTGTACTACAGGGTGCTACCAAATTGGTTCAGGCTCTGGTACAGAATTTTGAGAACCCAATGGCCTGCTCGATGGTGATCCTTGTGAGAAGATGACTTTAGTTATAGTATCTCTATGTCTCTGTCTCAATGTCACAAAAAGGGGTGAGTTGCCATCTCTTCCAGGGATACCCCTTGACCCCTAGAATTCAACCGCATTGTTTGGTGGTTGGATTGAAAAGCTTCAACAGCCTGGACCACCAGAGTATGAAGGCGCATTGGCCAATGCTGGGAGAACGAATGCAGACATGTTATGGTCGCAGACCAGCTGAACATCAAGGGAGTGGAGCCCTACCTGTTAATGAATCTCATTGGCTGCTTACTCGGTGCTTGATGGCCGCATAAGTGCAATCAATGATGCTTTGCTTCTGGGGGAATCCAGTGATAGAGGCGAATTCCACTGTGAGGCCCCATCTGTTTAAAATTGTATGTAGTGACCAGCTTTCGCAAGTAGAGAATGAGTAACCCATGAAATGCAATGGTGTGCTGCTGCATGAGAGACACCACCAGGGTCCACTGCTGATCCTTGGAACCATCCAATGGAGAAGAAATTCAAGGCCCCGGTGACTTTCAGAGCTATTGGCAGGGCATTGCGAGGAGTGCTTTGAGTCGTGAGACCTTCTTCAATGAGGGCACAAATCTGTGATGTCATCTGCCTAGATAGGCACGGTCTCCTTTGGCACTAATTTTCTGAAATATCCAGGAAGCTTCTTCTCCAGCGGTCAATTCAATGCTGAGGGTATGGCCTTCATTGCCTTCCTGCCTCTCATTCCTCCCCTCTGCCCTCCTCATGTCTAGGGATGTACATCTAGTTCTGAGGATGTTGATCCCCATCACTACCCATCCCTATCCCCATGTACCTTAACCTCACGTCCAGATGTTGCTTTGCTTATGGTCAGTTGCACTCATAATTCTTACCATACACTGTCTTATGGCACCAATGATCAGGAAGATCACAGTCCCCGCCACTGACCGAGTATGCACAGATCACTTACTCTTCTCACTCAATAGCGACTGTGTCCCAGTGGATGAATGCCCCTCTCAGCTGTGCACTCTTTTATGAGCCTATCTCATTGAATGTCATTGTCATGACTGGCTCCCGCTGCGCTGCTGCCCCTTCCTACTTGACCTGTTCCAGATCCAGCGTTGATCCTTTTCCTTCGCACAAAAATTGCAGACTCGTCCTTAATGAGCTGACAACAAGCCCTTTAACAGTAAAATAAAAGCAAAATACTTTGGATGCTGGAAATCTAAAATAAAAACAGAAAATGTTGGAAAAACTCAGCAAGTCTGGCAGCATCCGTGGGGAGAGAAACCAGAGTTAACATTTTGAGCCTGTATGACTCCTCTTCAGAGCTAAGGAGAGGCAGAAATGTGAAGGATTTTACATTGTTTAAGAGCGGGAGGAGCAGGTGGGGCAAAATAGAAGGTCAGGGATAGGCGGAAGCTCAGGATAGATTTGACAAAGGTGTCATGGATACAAGACAAAGGGAGGGTTAATAGTAGCGGTAAAGACTAAAGAAGGTGCTGATCGTGATATAAAGGTAAGGTCGCAGAATGTGTTAATAGCAGAACAAGGGACAGTACTTTGTGATAGCAAAACATAAGAACAAGTGACAGATGGCCCTGTGGGTGGGAGGTGGGGGGTGGGGTTGGGGGAAAATAATTGATTAAAAAAGGGTTCAAGGTGGAGGAGAGAATTCATGATCTGAAGTTGTTGAACTCAGTGTTAAGTCCAGAAGGCTGTAAAGATTTTGCACTGGGCTTTACTGGAACATTGCAGCAGACCAAGGACGGACATGTGGGCATGAGAGCAATATGGTGAGTTGAAATGCCAAGTGATAGGAAGGTCAGTGTCATGCTTGCGGACTGATCAAAGATGTCCAGCAAAACGGTCACCATGTCTGCGTTTAGTCTCCCCAGTGTAGAGGAGACTGCATTGGGAGCAGCGAATACATTAGACCAAATTGAAGGAGGTGCAAGTGAAGCACTGCTTCACCTGAAAGGAGTGTTTGGGGCCTTGGACGGTGATGCACCTTCTGCGATTGCATGGAAAGGTGCTGTGGGAAGGAAATGAGGAGCTCTTCAACAGGCTTCGTTGGGCATTGCTCTGAATCAGGTCACACTGCCTAATCTCTTCAGCAAAAAATCACTGACTGTCAGAACAATGTCATGATATGACAGCCTAGTGTTGGAAAATTACATGCCAACCACCCTCAGTTTCTGCTCCCATTTGACCACCAAAATCCTGCCCTGAGCCTAGCACATGAAGAGCTGGATGATAATCTACAGAATATCAGAACAAAGCATTTACTGATCCCAATAAGACTGGCTGAAACCAGTGAGACCGCACGGAAAATGAGCCTTCTTTGACCTTGCTTTAAAAATTTCCATACATTTATGTTTCGGTGACTATTGATCATATGGCCCACAGCTGAAGGATAAAACAAAAGTGATTGTGAATTCTTTGTAACTATATTCTTCAGTTGCCTTCTGGTTTTGTTCCAAGAAGCTCCTTATATTCACCTTATTAATTCTCCTCATTATTGTAAAAATCTTTTATCATACTCATGTGTACATCAGCCTAGAATAGAGTGCAAAAGACTAGCCAGAAATTTCTGGATAGACAGATTAGCAAAAATAAGCAGTTTATTGGCAAGGGTATCATGTCAGAAGACGCATTTGTCTTTACTAGGATCATTTTTTTATGGCTTCAAAAACGACTGATAAAAGGAGAGCAATGAACATTCATTGATACCACAGTATGTCTTTGTATAGGATGGTTATGCATCAGATTCCTAAAGTACTTGGGCATTTATAAAAGCTGAATTGTTATCCTCACCATCTTTCCATGATTCTATTATGAAGACTTTTAGGATGGAACTAAAGCAGATCATCTATAAAGGGTTGACATTCGTAATTCACAGTGCTTAATCTTTCTCCTACCTATCTAGGTTGCTGCTTAAAAGCATTCTCTTTCTGGGAAAAGGTAATTCTGTGAGCTCAGAGGATTATAAGCTTGGCTAAGATGCCACAGCGAGTACATACAATAATAATTAACTAAAGTATAATGGGTGTAGTTATGTTTAACTGTTAGATCACTCTAAGGCAGATCCCTTCACTGATATCATAGGGGAGAGTTTTGATCACTTATGCACAAAATAGGTATCAAGTGGGCATAGCTGATTAGAAAGATACACTGAAACCTGTTATACCAGATTTCCACTTATTAAGCATTCTGCAGGTTTCCCAGTCAGATTTGATTCTGACAACAAAATGCCTCTGCAGTTAATTATTGTGCTGCTAACTCAGTTCCCATGGAGTTGCATTGCTGTTCAGATGATCTGAGCTAACCTACCTCCCTCATTTATATAACTGACATGCCATTTGCTGGGAGTGGCGAGAGCCAAAATTCTGGGCACCAGCAGTGGATTAAGTGCCACTGGCTCCCCACAGAGAACCCGCAAGATATTTTGGTATGGGAGATCAGCCCAAAATAGTATGCCAAAGGTGGAACAAGGTTAAGGGTGATAGAAGTGGCAGGGGTCTCAGGAATAGTGTGGGGCACAAGGCAATGGGTTTTTCTTTAGTTCCTCTTCAAGGCAAATTCCAATTGGGTACCATGGTTCAATGCTGAAGTGTTCCAGTTACACTATAATCAGGCCTTTATTTTACATTTTTGTTGGGTAGAGGCCTTAATGAACGTTGCAATGGCTAGATGCTTCTGGGTGCATTAGATGCATTGGGTATATTGCAGGTATCAGGCCCCTGCTCTCAATAATATGGATTATTGGGCCCTTTGTTAAAAACTGACCCTTTATTTAGAAGTCTGTGTCATGTCCCATTGTTTATGCCAGTAGAACGCTCAGTCATCAACTTTTAATATCAAATGGGCATTCTGGGCTGATGGGGTGTGATGGTTACATGAGTGCATTCAAAAAGTCCTATAGTAGTTTTGCAACAGCATTTTAACTCCTGGGGCCATCCCTTACAATAGCATCTAACATATCATTGGTGTAACATTGCATCAGACAGGTAACAATGGACAACTTTATCTAATCTCTCCTTCAAAAATGATGCGTTAAGTGAATGTCCCATCAACTTTCTGCAGAGATTTTTGGACTGGAGTATGCATCCTAGACAAAATCAATGATTTTTCCATATATACCTATAGTTTCCAGCCTCTTTATTCGGGCTGTATGATTTTAGGTCAAATGCTTTAGAAAAGTCGATGGAAGTAGCGCAAATGAACTGAATTTTGCATATTCTTCACAAAAGTAATATTCAGCATGTCCCTTTCTGATTACTCAATCAGCTTCCAAATCATCGAATGTGGAACTCAACAACCTACAACAAGTTACTGGTGCCAGCAAAATTCCTCAGTCATTTACAGGCTTATTTTGATTCATCCTGAATAGAAGCTGCCTGTGCTCTGGAACACTCAAGATATGCTCACTTCATACAGAATCTTATTGGCGCAGCTTCAAGGGAATAGGCCCTGGCATTGGTCTATAAGATCACTTCTCCTTCCTCCCTCATCTAGAGCAACTGTTAGAAATTTAATATAAATACTGTTCATGCCTCTTGCCACCCCATTAGCTCAGAGATACAGAATGAAGCCCATTTTTCCCGTCAAACTGTTTCATCAAGAATTCTTCGTGCAGAATTCTCTGAAAGTTCCATGCAGATGGATCCTAGTTACATTGTGTTGGGCTAGATACCAGCTTAGTACAGTGCTTTCCCCAAACTCTGAGGATGTTCTAAAACAAAAACAGAATTACCTGGAAAAACTCAGCAGGTCTGGCAGCATCGGCGGAGAAGAAAAGAGTTGACGTTTCGAGTCCTCATGACCCTTCAGCAGAACTGAGTCAAGTTAGGAGAGGGGTGAAATATAAGCTGGTTTAAGGTAGTGGGGGGAGGTGGGGGTGGGGGGAGAGAAGTTGGGGGTGGTGGTGGTTGTAGGGACAAGCAAGCAGTGATAGGAGCAGATAATCAAAAGATGTCACAGACAAAGGAACAAAGATGTGTAAAAGGTGGTGATATTATCTAAGAGAATGTGCTAATTAAGAATGGAAGGCAGGACACTCAAGGTACAGCTCTAGTGGGGGTGGGGTAGAAAGACTGACAGGGCATTACAGTTATAGATTTAAAAATAATGGAAATAGGTGGGAAAAGAAAAATCTATATAAATTATTGGAAAAAACAAAAGGGAGGGGGAAGAAACGGAAAGGGGGTGGGGATGGGAGAGGGAGTTCAAGATCTAAAGTTGTTGAATTCAATGTTCAGTCCGGAAGGCTGTAAAGTGCCTAGTCAGAAGATGAGGTGCTGTTCCTCCAGTTTGCATTGGGCTTCACTGGAACAATGCAGCAAGCCAAGGACAGACATGTGGGCAAGAGAGCAGGGTGGAGTGTTAAAATGGCAAGCGACAGGGATGTTCTCCTGGATTTGATGGAGCCATCTTGACTTTTCAATCATTAACCATAGTTCCAAAAACTCTTGGATCATGATTAATTAGAGACTGTAGTCAACAGAAGAATGACAGGAACATTATTGTATGATTATGCTTCTTGTGAGTGCACACTGATCTCTTTATTTTCATGATATGTCTTCTGGCCTCACAGTATCCTGCATCATGATACACTTTTGCAACATTAACTAGTCTTAAAAAACTTCAAGTACCACTTTACAGGTGCCCTGCTTTTGCCTAATAGTTCTTGCCCACTGCTTTGTGGGTAGCAGGTTGCACCAAAAGCTTGCTTATGACTTTAGTTGAAGAGGCAAGGGAATCATTGGGTGCATCATCTGGCACTGAATTCATTGTATTGGCAGCCCCATAAAAACAATCCCTTAGGCTTTATGATGCTAATACCCTCCTTGTGGCTGAGCACTTAGGACCGATCACTGGCAGCGCAGGGACCATTAACATTCTGACTAAATGCCTGTTGTTGTGAGGCCAGCATCTTGCTGCAGGCAGCCAAGTATTATTCTCTGATGTTGGGATACACCACCAATGTACATTTTATAACAGAGGAAAGGTTAATTGCAGAAGTCAAGCATGCAACAGTACAAGCAGAATTCTTTGCTCATTACTTGCAGGCACAAGTACAATTTTCAATATTATTAATTATAGGATCATGCTTTGCATCTGTGATACCATGTTTATCTCAATGTCATGGGCTTGACTCATCAATGACAGCAGAAAATGGCAGCATTTCCTTTGGGCTGGCACACACTACTACAATGGCTATAGCGGCTTGGCAACTGATGCCAACGCCGAAAACAAAAAACCTACAATGGCACTCGGTAGCTTCATGCGCTGCACTTGTGACAGAACCTGCCTCTCAAGGATTGGCCTCTTCGTCCAACAGCAAAGATGCGCCATATGAAGTCACCCCAACTGAAATGGATTGTTTGCTGTGTGTCCATCATCTTTCGTAGATGTCAGGATGCCGGAACTGAACTGAGATTTCCTTATTGTGTCCTAGGTCTCTGTGTTTATTGGGAAGCCTCTTTGTGCAAGGGTCTGAAGATTATAAAAAGCATTCCTGCTCCACACAGAGTTCTCATGTTACTTCACTACTTCCTAAGCTTCATTTGGTTTTGTTTACTTGTGTACAGTAAAATAATAGTTGCTAAAGATATGCCGCCATTCTCACTTTTTTGCAATAGGAGTTATTGTGATGTGAGTTTAACTTCAATATCAGACACGAGTATAGAATTGTATAGGCTATAGAGCACAGAAACAAGCCATTTGACCCAACTAGGCTGATATTTATACTCCACACAAACTTCCTCCAGTTCCATCTGCCTCATCTCGGCCTTTCAATATTTCCTTTTATTACCTTTACTCTCATGTATTCATCCAGCTTCCTTTCAAAAGTATCTAAGCTCACGCCAACTTCTTCCTCCAGTAGTGAGTTCCACGTTACAACCACTCTTTGAGTAAAAGAATTTCTCTTTATTTCCCTCCTATATTTATTTGTATTAATCTTGTGTTTATTCATTTACTTTTGGATTTTCCCACAGGTGGAAGCATTCTCTCCACATCCTCTCCGACTTATTCATAGTTTTAAAGACGAAGGGCAGAAGTTTCCGTGCCCGCTGGCGACAGACGTGTTTGGCAGTATGAGAGCACAATATGGCGAGAAGGCCAAAAATCAGTTTCACGATGCTGTGAAACCAGTTTGTGATCGTCCGCTCAACCTGTCAATAGTGGGCCGCGTTTCCTGCCATTGGACATTGAGAACCTCATTCTAAAACATCTGCATATCATTATAATGCCAGCCCACCGAGATCGTCCCCCTACCCGCTGCTGGATCGTCCGCACGTCTGCGGGAAAACACGTCGATGTGTTTCATAATAGCATATATAAGGCGTGCACTTGGCGGCCTGCACCTTGAGGGGAACTCGGGGGTGAGTGCACTGTAACGTTGTGCAACCGTCACCAGGGTCACCTGTTGGACTTCAAGGTTGAGGTGACTTGGAGGGGAGGGGGGTTGGCGGAGGTAAGGGCTGCCCTGTGGTTGGGGTGACTTGGAGGGGGGAAGGCCTGCCCTGTGGTTGAAGGTAGTGCACAAGCACAGCTCGGGGCAGGGTGGGGGAGGAATTCCACACATTAGGGAAACCTTGTATAAAGTGACCATTCCTCTGCAGCTGAGACAGTTCAGGTGCAGCCATATTGACATACATGGAGTCGGGCTTCTAGCTTCTCTACCCACTCAAACAACACAGTGGCATCAAAGTGCCACCAAGTGCTCCAGAGCTTTTCAGCCTTTGGGCACAGACTGCAAACTAATAAGTGTTTTAGTGGACTGCAGAACAGTTGGATGATTGCACACATTGTACAATCTCCTTGCTGAAGCTGGCTGTGGGCCAGTCACTGGTGGAGGTGCTCACAGCCCTTGCATGTCACCATCCCGGTTTGGACCAGTCTCCCCCATGGTTCAAGCTAACAGTGCAGCCTTGCAGTGCAGGTCAATAAAATGCCTGCGCCTGAGCTGAGAGCACAGGATGCAGTCCAATGGGAAAAGCGGCCGCCAATCGGTCAGTGGAGTGGGGTGGAGGGGGGTGGGGTTTCGGGCAGCCATGCAGCGCAGTAAACTCTGGCCAAAAATGGTGGTCAGCACTCTCCGCGATGCATTAAGGGGCCTTCAGACTTAACCAAGAGAGGTTCTTAGAACACCTAAGCTAACTCACGTATCTCTCTCTTTCATCCTGCAGGAGGAGTACATCAAGAGCATGGAGCCTGGTGAATTAGCTGTATGCCTCGTGGTGTACAGAAAGTGAAGACAACAGAGAAGGGAGTGACGGAGGTGCCTGGCTGCACAGAGGGAGGAGCAGCACCCTCAGGATGAAGGGGCAGCTGGGGCTCCTGCACACACTGCCAAAGAGCCACAGTGAACCGTCGTTGGTCGGCGCCTAGTGACATCCAGGATCTACAGACACACCCTTTCATTCCTGCAGATGACCAAGAAGCAGTGTCGCTGAAGACTGCACATGTCTAGTGAACTGGTCGGTCACATCTGCCAACTGCTGCAGGATTGGTGCCACGGGGACATGGAGGGCATTCACTGCCAGTGGCTGTGAAAGTGACTGTGATGCTCAATTTTTACACCAGTGACTCATTTCAGGGTTCCACAGGTGACTTCTGTGGCATCTCACAAGCCTCCACCCACAAATGCATCATGAGGTCATGGATGCCATCTTCGCAAGGGCACACAACTTTGTGCATTTTGCCCGAGACCAGGAAAGCCAGGATTCAAGAGCGATTGGAATTGCCCAAATCTCGGCTATCCTACAGGTGCTTGGTGTGATCAAGTGCACCTACATAGCACTCAGATCTCCGCTGCAACACACGGTCAACTATGTCAACCTCAAGGGCTTCCATTCGCTGAATGTTCAGCTGGTGTGCGACCACCACAAATGCATCCTGCAGGTCTGCGCATGGTTTCCAGGTAGTGTCTATGACTCCTACATTCTCAGTTGGTCGCAGATCCCTGATGTCTTCCCAGGGCCCACAGACAGTGCAGCTTGGCTCTTTGGGGACAAGGGCTACCTGCAGAGGCCGTGGCTGATGACACCCGTGCGGCGGCCTCAGACTGCAGCAGAACGAAGGTATAACGAGGCTCATACTGCAACTCGCAATTTGGTGGAGCAGACCATTGGGATGATAGAAATGAGGTTCCGGTGCCTGGATCCGTCTGGTGGAGCCCTGAAATATAATCCACAGAGGGTGTCATGTATCATCGTTGCTTGCTGCAACCTTAACAACCTGGCGCTGCAATGGTGGGGAGGAGCTGGATGAGGAGGAGCTGCAGGAGCTGGAGGTCTCCTCCAATGAGGAGAACGTCTACGGAGATGAGGGTGAGGAGGCCCTCGAAGGCGACGATGACAGCAATGAAACCCTCACGCTGGCCAGATGAGGCAGGCGTGCACAGGAGGCCCTCATAGCTGCTAGATTTGTGGAGGATGATGACAACATGCAATGAGGAGACACCATAGTTCCTCACATTGCAGCTATGAACGTTTGACTCCAGCCTGGCTTATGGCAGTGCACATACCCTCTGTGAGAATGTTCCTGTCATGGAGAGGCAGTGCAGTCCCTAATAGTCGCTCGATTGCAGGAGGATGATGATGACATACAGTGAGGACACTCCATAGATCTTCACATGGCCCCTGAGAATGTCTGACTCCTGTCTGGCCGAGGACAGCTCACTTGCGCTCTGTGATCAGGGTCATATCATGGAGACACAGCCATGAAACTTTAAAAGCACCTGATCCTTTGTTCGTCTTCAGCACCTGACCCTTTCAGGAGCAGAGCGTCACTGTCACAGATGCTGACGAGATGGGGGCCAGCCCCACCTTAAAGGTGCTGAGAGCCACACAGAGAGAATGACGGAACTCTGTGACGCCTGTACATGACAGCCTAGCAGCAATGACAAGCACCATCGAGGTGCAGGCATCAGTAATCTGTTCAGGGAGTGTGAGGCCAGACCATCACTTTGGTCTGAAGGCTGCACAAAGCACAGGGAGGAGGCCCTGGACTGAGACGCCTGCCTTTATCTTGTGCAGAAAGGTTTCACATCTGAGTGACATGAACACTGCTCATCAGAACAAGGAGCTATAGGCAGGGAGACATTGTTGAGAGTTTACTTACAATAGTGAACATTATGTACAAGTGATTAACACCGAACTACATCTTCTTAACTTTCCTAACCCTGCCACTAAGTCTTGGTATGCCCCGGACATACACAGCGGAGGTAGAGGCAGCCTGCTGACTACTACACTCTGTCTGTGATCACCTTGATGGGTGTCCTCTGGAGGGCCGAGACCTGGAAGGCCCCGGCCTGCTTTAGGGGTCCTGTTGTGTGGCAGTGGCACCCTCCTCAGCCTGTGGAGCTGGAGCTGCTGGGGTCACAGGAAGGAGGTATTTGGATGGGCTTGTCACTCCTGGAGTCATCTGGTGGGGTGGAACTGGGGTGTGGTGCACCTGCTGATGCTCTTCCCTGTGCGTGCCCAAGGGCCCCTGGCTGACTCCTTGAGGAGAAGGGGAAGCTGGAATGAGATCAAGCTGCCTCGCACCCCTCTTACATACACACTGTTGGAGGCCAACTATGGCATCAGTGATGGAGTTTAGCCCACGCAGCAGTGCAGGAACAACATCCTGGACGAAGGTCACCATGGCAGCCGCCACCCTACCAGTGTTGACCTCGGTGCGTAGGCATACCGGCGCTATCACCTTAGCCTGAAGGCCGACGGACTCCTCTATCATACCTCGCAATCTAAGGAGTGCAGCAAACATCCTTTCCAGGTGTTCCCAAGTTTGTCTTTGCAGCTCCAGCAACTGAGACATGACCAAGTCCAAAGGCTCGTCATCTGACTCGGCCTCAGCAGATTTCTGGCCTCCAGCAGCCCTCCGAGTGCCGGAAACCTGGGAAGTCCCTGCCACCACCTGCTGTGCATCAGAAAGTGTGATGTGCTCATCAGATTGTGATCCCAAAGCTGCTCTAAAGCTAGGTCCCACCGAGGCATGTGTCTGTGCTCTGGTGGAGGGTGTGGGTGAGCGCTGTGACGGGACTTCAGGGAGGGTGCCTTCAGATTCCTCTTCTATGGTTTCTTCGGGGCTTGATTGGAGGCCCTGGGTTGTGGACTCTGTCAGCTTTTTCCCATGTGTGCCTGAGAAAGCAAGGGGAGATAATTAGTGCATGGCAGGGGACTGCGGAACAGGACACATCACTCACAGCATGGGTGTCTGATGGATGTTGCACTGCTGGATCCTCACTTGGTATAGCAGCCGACCTCTCCGTCAGTACAGGATGCTCACCAGCCAGCTGGATGGCTCTGTTTTCAAAGTCCGTGAGGACCTTGATTTCAGGCATTCCGACTCCGGTCAGCAATCTCTCCCTCTTGTTGTGTGCCAGCTTGTCCTGAATAGAGATGGAGAGACTGTAAGCAGGACGCCTGCCAGGCCAGATGATAAGTATGGCTGGCATGTGTGTGTGGTGAGTGGTCCCATGGACGGGATAGGGTCAGTGAAGGTGCGTATGAGAGAGTGAAAGGTGATGTCCCTTGAACTGGCAGTGAGTGAGGGTCCTGTGGATGTGTGATGAGTTTGTGAGTGTGCACGTTGAGAGTGATGAGAAGAGTGACTTACCCTGGGGGAACAGAGGAGTTCATTCATCCTCTTACGGCACTGGGTGGCTGTCCTCTATTGCAGGGCGTTGGTGCTGACCACGGCAACCACTGCCTCCCATGCTAGATTGGTGATGCCGCTGCCCCTCCTGCAGCCAGTGCAGGGGTAGAGGACATCACGGTGGGCCTCCATGCCGTCCAAAAGGTACTCAGGGGACGCGTCACTAAACTGGAGGGTCGCAGACTTTTTGCCTTTCGGGGCCATCGTGTCTTCTGTGCTGCAGTCCTGGGCTGGGAGCACTGAGAAGTGTGCACGCAGCTGCACTTTAAATATGGTGCCCGCAATGATGAAGTGGCAAGGCGATGGCGTGGCGGGCGAATGAGAGCCCGCCTGCCATCGAAACGGCATGTTTCCCAGGAACGTGTAAGTAAAGCGGCGGATTTGGACGAGACGGCGTGAGAAGCCGCCATGGTGGCCGGGGGAGGGGAAACAATGTTTTCCCCGTCTGCTACCGCACTTCGTGCAAATCTGGGGCGATTCCGCCCTAAGCCTCACTTTTCTTAAACAGGAAAATCTCACCCTTTTCAATCTTTCCTGACAGCTTTAAACTGTCCATTCAGGTATCATTCTTGTAAACCTCTTTTGCACCTTCTCCATGCTCCTTTGCCCTTTTTGTAGTCTGGAGACCAGAACTGTGCACAGTGCAATGCTGCCTGACCAGGGTCCTATACAAGTTTAACATAACTTCACTATTTTTGAATTATAACCCCATAGCAATAAATTCCAATGCTTTATTAGCATTTTAATTGGTTTGCTGACCTGTGATGCTGCTTTACATGATTTGCTCACTCGTATGCTTAGATTCCTTTGCTCTGCTACCCTATTCAGTGTTTTGAGTTCCTAAGACATGGGTCATTTATCTGTGTTAAAGTTCATTTGACCAGTCTGCAAGTTTTCTAATGCCTTCTTGTATTATGCTGCATTATTCCTCAGTTATATCTAGTTTGACGTCATTTGCAGATTCTGATATTGAGCTACATATTCCTAAGTCCAAATCAGTGATGTAAATTCAGTGTAACAGTGGCGTTAGTGTTCCACAGCACTTTGTAGATATTTTAGTGTTTAACTCACTCCTACTTCTCCTCGATGTTGTTCTACTTTCCTCCAAATGCTAACTCCGTTTCACTCACCACAGATGCCGCCTGAACTGTTGAGAATTTCCACGGTTTTCTGTTCTTACCATGGACAAAAATTTGTTTTCATTTGGCGAGGGCAAATTTTATGTCATGAAGTCAATCCATGTGCGTTAGCAGATTTTATGAGGCCATAATGAATGCCAACATTCTGCCGCTGGAGGAGCACACATGCAGTTGCATTATGGTACTTTGGGCCAAATGTCCTGAGACACCGGTGGAATCTCAACATGCAATGAGCAGTCGACTGGAAATCATAGGTACGCTGCTCATGATTCTCTCTCCACTAATTTTTCAATTGATTCTACAAGTGTACATAGTGACGAGTAAATAAGAATGCACCTTATTACAAGAATATTGTTAGCACCTTTCACACTGTGAGTACATAGGTAGGAAAGCTGATTATGGACACCATTGCGATACAGACATTTCTCACCCTATCACTAGAATGCCTAGCAGCTGCTGTTCTCTCACACAGCACAGCTAGTAAATCAGATGAAAGAAATAACTTTACAGCCGATGAAGCTCATGTGAAGTGTCGCCACTGGCCAGAGTTTTTCGCTCGGCATGCGGGCGTGTGCCCGACACGCTTGAGCGTAAAATGATGCGCAATGACGTCCGGCGAGCATCCCGATGTCATCGTGCACTCACACGATATTTCGGTCGGCGAGCGCACGCGGGAGTCAGCAGCGCGCCCGCCGACAATTAAGCAGCCTATTAAGGCTCTTAATCAACTAATTGATTGGAATTTTTCGCTTCCCGTCCAACAGTTTGGTCGGCGGGTGGGCAGAAAGGCCAAGCGGCCTTTGCATTTTTGGCAAAACCTCATACACGGGCGGGATGAGGTTTCAACCAGTGACTACAAAAAAACCCAAAACTTTTTGCACTCATGTTTAACATGTCCCTGCTCATGTGACAGAGTCACATGAGGGGACAAGTTTTCATTACTTTAAAGATCTTCATTTTTATTGATAAAAATCTTCAGCTCCTTGAGGCAGCTCTGTGCCTCAGGGAGCTTTTACTGCATGCACCCATGCGCATGCGCGAACTTCATCACTCGCGGCCCTCCCATCCCCACCCCGGTGGCGCTGAGCCATTAATTGGCCAGCCAGCCTGAAATCGCGGTCAGGGCCCAATCGCAGGCGGCGGTCAGTTTCTCGGACACTCCCGGGCCCACCCGCCATGCCCGCCCGACAAGGGCAAAATTCTGCCCACTGTTGTAATGTAGGAAACACAGTAACCAATTTGCACAGTGCAAGGTCCCACAAATAGCAACAGCAGGTAATCTGCTCTGGTGATGATGGTTAAGGGATAACTATTGGCCAATCACTTGGAGAACTGCCCTTTTTCAAATAGTACCATAGGATCTTTTTGGATAAGACAGACAAGTTTAAGCTAGGTTTGATGTATTGTCTGAAAGGCAGCATCTCTGACAATACAGCACCTCCTCAATACTACATGGAAGTGTTAGATGTGCTCAAGTGTCTGAACTAGGACCCAAACCTACAATCTTCTGACTCAGAAACGAGACACTATGAGCTATGGCTGAAGTATAACTGCTCAAATGAAAAGGGTGATCCAGACCAGACACAAAGCAAGCATGAAGGTAAAGGTTCCCATCTACCACTGTGGGCCCATGCTGAGCAGCATTACGGGCCCACGAGTTCATGATGTAGTCAGCTCTGCATATTTTATATTTCTACTGCTTTAACTATCACTTTAGACAGTGTGTAGCTTTGTTTGATCTGGTGATGTGAACAGGCAGGGAAGAAAATGGAACACTATCAATGAATCGAAAATGTAAAGCAGTTTATGCTATGAGATAACTAATACAGACGGGCATTCACCAATTTGATTTCACTCCTAAACAAGAGGAACTTAACATTTTATTGTTTATGTTGATTTTAACAAGCTACAAACACTTCTATTTTCAGGTTTTTATCTTCTTTTCATGAGGACTTGTATTTTGAAATAATGCCATTTTCTACACCTCTTGTGTATTTGCATCATAACAATCCCCACAATGCCTTGTATCACTGCTGGAGGAACAGGATGGAGAAACTGTAAACAAAAGATCAGTATCAGTGGGGAAAAAAAGCATGATTGGATCTACAGTAAAGTCTATAAGAGAGGACAGATAATCTGTAATAACATTAATTCTATTAAAAAAGCTTGGAATTTTGAATTAAGGTTTAAGTTTTAAGACCAAGAAAGAAACAAACACATTTCCTTTCAGACCAACAGTGTTTTTCTCTGCGTTTGTAGTGCCGATTGTGCTGTCTTTACACAGAGTACCAATCCTCAGAGGAATATAGTGACTTTTGTGCAGCCCTATTTAGTATAAAAGACAAGGGAATAAATGTATGGGTCTCTCTTAGAGACTAATATTTATGTGAAAAACAGGGTCAACCAAATGCAGTCGTGCTTTCTGGGTAAATACTGCATCCCTGGAACCTTGGACTGTTTCTCATTTATACATGCTTCTTTTTAAAAATATATCTATTTAAATATTTTGAGTCGGCGGGTGATTATATTTGGATTACATGGACTATATTGTGGTGGTGGTGGTGAAATACAAAGGAGTTCCTTGTGCCAACCTGAGGTTATAGAAATGATTATTCTGCACATTCAAAACCGTCGTTGCCTGGTTCCACTAAGCTTGTTTTTCCACAACTACGCAGGGGATTGGAATAGTGTTAGCAAATACCTTCAATGGATCCAGATACCTGAAGCATAGATTATTTTAAAAAATTAATATTTTAAATTTAGTTACAGAAATAAGCCTATCTCAGAGATGCCCATCCTACATGTAATTTCGCTAATAAACACTGCGTCAACAAGATCATTCCTGTGGGCTGTTATTTTGTTTAATGTTGCCCAGGGAAATGAGGGCTCAATGTGTTAAAGCATATAAAACTTGCGCAGTTAATCCTGCTCCATTTTTACACTGAACTACAGAAATTACAGCGCACAAGGATGTCATTTGGCCCATCACAACTGGCAATCTTCTTCAACTGGACCTATTGATTCTAATGAAATTCCTGTTCCCGGTTTATTTTTACGTTACCGTATAATGGATGAAAAACAATACAACATTCATTAAGAAAAAAGCTCTATGTGTCTGTTTCTATATGTGCTTCTCTCACTCTCTTTTGCCTGTCTCTTTGTGGGTGTTACTCTCACAGTCTTTGACGACTGTTTTCTGTGAGTGTGTTTATCTCACTCTCTGGGAGTAATTTTCACTTTGTGCCACAGTGGAAAATGGGTGGTAACGCATCACTAGCCCATTTTACATCTCTCCTGATACTTGCTTCCATCAAAGTCAAAATTACCCACTCTCTTGCTGTATTTATAGCTCCTCTGTCTCGCCTTTGCTTTCTATGTCGCTTATTTGGGCTAATAGTGATCTGAGTCTCTGATCACTACACAACTTGGGTTTTTTTTTTGCAGTCTTTTTTTAATCAGCAGAGTACTGGTTGCCTGGCACAGCTGCAGTTACCATGGGGATGGACTCATGCGCTTATTCCATCTGCCAAAGAGAGGCAGCTTGGGAACGTGTACTGCAGCTTTGAAATCAAATGACAATATGTCATTTGCTAACAGATTCACAACTCAGAGCTCCTGCTCTTACAGAGTGCTGGTAAAATGATACTGTAAAAGTGGCACTGGCAAAGCAACACAAAGGCTATCGTAGAGGAACACCTTTCTGCCCAAAAAAAACACCACTCATTTATCAAGGAGAGAGTAGCAGTATCAATAAACACAAATCTAAACTCAAATGTTATTTTTTTCCCCTAGAGTCCAACTGTTTTGACCGCCAGGAGCTGAAGAGGGGGATGGGTGGGGCCGGTGGGGCAGGTGGGGTGGGTTAGGGGAGGGGTGCCCAGTGGGGCTCCCCCACATGTTGTGGAGTTTAGTGTGGAGTGTGGTGATGTCAATCACATCGCCACCAGATTCCTCACCAGGAAGCTAGCCCAATTGACAGGTTTGGCTTCCAGTCGGACAGGGAGAAGACCAGAGGAGGCTGAAGGACGAGGCAAGCCTCCGCCCTGTCAAAAGGTATGGTCCGAATACGGGAGGGTGGCCCTGACCCCGGGGTTGGGGGCTATGATCCCAGGGGCTCTAATGCTAGGGCCCTGGAAGAACTAATTTTTAAAATTCATTCATGGGATGTGGGCTTCGCTGGCTGGGCCAGCATTTATTGCCCATCCCTAGTTGCCCTTGAGAAGGTGGTGGTGAGCTACCTTCTTGAAATGCTGCAGTCCATGTGGTGTAGGTACACCCACAGTGCTGTTAGGAAGAGAGTTCCAGGATTTTGACCCAGCGACAGTGAAGAAACGGTGATATAGTTCCAAGTCAGGATGGTGAGTGACTTGGAGGGGAACTTCCAGGTGGTCGTGTTCCAACCTATCTGCTGCCCTTGTCCTTCTAGATGATAGTGGTTGTGGGTTTGGAAGGTGCTGTCGAAGGAGTCCTGAGCAGGAGGTGTTGCATCAAATTTGCATCGGTGGGGGGGGGTGGGAAGTCCAAAACCGTGGGGGTCGACCGGGTGGGGGGGTTAAAAATCGTGGGCCTGGGGAATTGGTGGAGGCCTTGAGAGGGAAGAGAGGCCAGAGACCTTGGTAGGGTTGGTTGGGGCCTCAATGGGGAGAGGTCAGAGACCCTGTATGGAAGAGATCGGAAGCCTGTTGGGGGAATGGTCAGAGATCTTTGGGGGGATGTGATCAGGGGGGAAATTGGAAGGATTGTCAGAGGAGGGCTTTGAGCATTGAGGGGAAGCATGCTGGATCAAGTAGGTATGCAGAAACAGCCTTATCTCCTGACCCAGCAGACCCTTGCCTCAGTTTAGCAAATAGGCCCAGGCAATAAAAGGTTATATTTTAAATGGGGGATAAAAATGTCACACAGCCTCATTATGTTGTTTTGAAATGCAATATTGTATTAAAGATCTTACTTGGGTTGCCATAGTCATGTGACCTCTGCCATGAGGCTGGGGACAGGCATGTTACATCAAGTTCTAATAAAGACATTGTACTGGAAGCATTGTACTCATCTGAGCTTATAATATGGTGTCAGGAATGGAGCTGAGACTGAGTTTTGAAAAGCTGGAAAAAGGCCACAGCCACTGAAAGAGAAACACAGAAATGTTCAAAGCTGCTAAAAGCCACTGACAAGGGAAAGCAAACAAAAGAAGCAGGCTGCAAGTAAATCATTTGGTGAGACAAAAATGGATGTTAATTTTCCTCTCGCAGCTCCTGTTGAAATGAAAAGTGATATGTGGAAGGACTGGCAAAACTACGATATTGCAAGATTTAATTAACAAGCTGCAGCCAATGTGAGGCACAATACTCTTAACACTGTTGGGGAGAGACTGCTACAAATTTTATTCCACCCTAAATCTCTCCAAAGAACAGGAAAAACAGACAGCAGGAATCTTGAAAGCCTTGGATGTACACTTTTGAACCTCAAGTGAATGTAACTTATGAATGCTATGTATTAAACACTAGGTCTCAAGTGAAAAATTGCCTATTAATCAGTATGTGACTGCAGTAACACAACTTGTAGAATCTTGTGAATTTGGGCAGCTAAAAGATGATCTCATTAAAGATAGGATTGTCTTAGGCATAAGAGATCCTTCAATGAGAGCACATCTACTGAGAAGGGAGAAAGTTGCTCTCAAGAAAGCGACAGACAAATGCGGAAGTTCAGAGGTTGTAAACGTCAGCTAAGGCATATGTATGGCAGAACAGACCAGGGGTTGGATTATGCTGATTGACATTCCAGGCCAAAAGAGCAGAATGATTGTAGATAAAGGGCAAGATGCAAATACTGTGAAGGACATCACACAAAGGAAAAGAAGGCTTGTCCAGCATGGGGAAAGCATTGTTCTAACTGGAAGAAGCTGAATCATCTCGCATGCAAATGTTTGGCTAGAAAGAAGCAAAACAAGACTATACACATGGCCACTGGAGAGATATCAGCGAAGAGTCTGAGGAATCACTGTACATCATGCAACAGGCTTGCTCCATCAAGTCTATAGGTAATAAATGATTTGAAACTGTTAGAATGATGATCACAGAAGGAAAGTATCAAGTGAACATGAGGAATCAAATAGGCACTAGTGCATCATACAACATCGTGACCTTCACAGACCTGTGTGAAGTGGTTCAACATGGCAATCCAAAAATGAAGCCCTTGAAAGTAAGGTTGAGGCTATTTAATGGCATAATACTCATGCCAAGAGAACAAATTAATCTCAGCGCCCAATAAAATGGCAAGAATGAATATCTGGAGTTCCAGATCATAGACAGTAAGCAAAAGCCATTCATCTGGTAACCCTAAACATACCAAAAGAGATTTACAATGTGTTGCAGCACACTAAACTATTGACCACTGAACAGATCCTAGAGGAGTACAAAGATGTGTTTACAGGGTTTGGATGTCTACCTGGTGAATATCATCTTGATGTAGATGGGAGTGTAAGACCTAGTCAACTTATGCTGAGAAGAGATCCAGTTGCCCTCAGAACCAGCCTAAAAAACAGAATAGAAGAGCTGGAAAAGAAGGGAGTAATTAAGAAAGTAACAACTCCTACGGACTGGATTAGCAACAGAGAAACAACCTGGAAAGCTGAGAGTATGAATAGACCCAAAGGATCTAAATAAAGCTTTGAAGAGATCTCACTATCCCATGTCAACCACCAAAGGAATTTTGCCACAATTGGCAAGGCAAAGACCTTTACTACCCTAGATATGAAGGATGATTACTGGCAAGTGCACCTGGGTGAAAGTAGCAGCTTTCTAACTATATTCTGGACGCTGTTCGGGAGATACAGATGGTTGCGGATGCCATTTGGTATTCCTACGGCTCCAGAAGAGTATCAAAGCAGACAGCATGAGATAGTCAGTGATTTTCCCAGAGTAGAAGCCATAGTGGATGATCTGCTAGTCTATGGGTGTGGAGATACAATGGAAGAAGCCATTGCTGACCACAATCAGAATTTAACGTGATAGCTTAGAGAGAGCTCACCAGATAAACCCTGAAGCTGAACAAGAAAATATTGCAATTGCCGATGATTGAAGCCAAGTACATTGGTTCACTGACTGAAAAAGGTCTTTGCCCAGTCCCTGAAAAGGTGAGAGTTGTAGCAGTGATGCAGCTGTGAAAGCATTGCAACAATTTGTTGAGCTTGTGAACTATTTATCAAAATTTTTGCCTAATTTGTCGTCAGTGTGAACCATTGCGTCAGCTCACTGCCAATGATGTACAGTCGCAATGGGGGCAGAACAAGAAGCAGCGTTCACTAGACAGATCTTGGAGCAACCCTAATGCAGCAAGGACAGCCAGTTGCATTTGCATCCAGGCATTAATGCAAACTGAATGACACTATGCTCAGATCAGGAAAGAGTGCCTGGCTGTTGTCTTTGCTTGTGAGCATTTTCAACAATACCTACTTGGGAGAGACAAAGTGAGTCCAACCATGAGCCACTTGAAAGCATTTTCCTCAAAGCAATAGTATCTGCTCCAAAGCGTCTGTAAAGAATGTTACTTAATTTACAGAGCCATCATCTGGAAGTGACATACAAGCAAGGGAAACAGATGTACATCGCTGACTTGCTGTCGAGAGCAGCATTCCCTATGAAGAAAGGTGAGGATACTAAAGCAGAACATGAATTCTTCCAGGTTCAATGTGAAGCAGCATCTCAAAATGCTCTGGAAGTCAGCAACACAGCAGAAGCATTGAATCTGACAGACAAGCGCCTTGCTAAATCAATCAAATTACCCAACAGAATGCAAATCTCCAAGTGCTGCAAGAAGTAGTGTCGAAAGTGCCTGAGAGCATCAAGGACACACCTGTGGTCACTAGAGCATATTGGTCATACAGAGATGAATTGACAGCCCAAGATGGCATCTTATACAAAGGAAATAGAGTCATTAGTCCTAAGGAGATGAGAGGAGCGATGCTGAAGTGCATCCATGCAAGCCATCAAGGAATTGAGTCAAGTCTGAGGAAGGCAAGAGAAATGCTTTACTGGCCAAACATGAGCAATGAAATTAAGGACCACATCAGTCAGTGCAGTGCTTGTAACAAGCTAAACAAACTAGAGAGCTGCTGATGATGCACGACATCCCAGACAGAAGCTGGGAGTGGACCTCTTCAATCTAGCAGGAACTCATTATTTTGTCACCATAGGCAACTATTCTGACTACTGGGAATTAGACCAGCCAGTTTCAATGGCGGCCGGTGAGATTATAGAATGCCTGAAGGCACATTTCTGTCGTTACGGCATTCCGGCCATTGTGATGAGTGACAATGACCCTCAGTTCACGAGTGAAGAATTCAGCTGCTTCACAAAGGATTGGGAAGTTCAACACTATACATCATCTCCACACAATCCCCAGTCAAATCAAAAGGCTGAGGCAACAGTAAAAATCGCAAAGGAATCATCAAAAAATCAAGCAAATCTAGCACAGATGTATACAAGGAAATCCTCGAGTAGAGAAACACAGCGACTGAAGGCATGGAAAGTAGTCCAGTCCAAAATTAATGTCATGCCACACCCAAGCTATTCTTCCAGTAGCAATAGAGCTATTGAAGCCATAAGTAGTAACAGGCGTGTATGAAAGAATCAAGGTGAAAAGGCAGAAAGTCAAATTTCATTTTCGACAAAACTGCCAAGCCATTGCCAGAGTTGAGCATTGGAGAGCCAGTCAGGGTACAAACCTTCAATGACCCCAACAGGCATCAGCCCACATGGAAACTTGGGACATGCATAGAGCAGTTGTCACCTCGATCATACGTGGCGGACATGAATGACCAAATACACCGGCCAAACCGCTGAGAAGCAGTTCCTTCATTGCAGGCAGCCGATCGGGAAGATCAGATCTCACCAGCTGCACAGAGTACAGAACAACCATCACTCCCAGAGGTCCACCGGTCCCCAACAGAAATGGAACAACAACAACAGTTACCATGGCAACAACAAGAGCAATTAGGGATGGGCAGTAAATGCTGGCCTAGCCAGCAGAGCCCACATCTCATGAATGAATTTAAAAAACACAAGTGCCACAGGAAAGACACTCCCCAGAGAGAGAACATCACCCAAACAAACAGCCAATGACAACGTGCGCAGGTACCATTAAGAGACCTGCATGATTTAACAACTATGTCTGCAATGCATGTGCAGACACTGACGAGAAGAATGAACAGTTTGTTAATGCATGAAAGCAGTGGTATAGGGGGTAACTTCAGAAAGTCACAGTTACACATGATAGCGCATGCAAACTTGTCTTTTGTTTGTTATGATTGGATTGAAATGCAATCTTGTACTAAAGGTCCTACCTGGCTTGCTGTTGTCATGTGACCTCTGCCATGAAGGACAGGCTGGGTACAACCATGTTACACCCAGTTCAAAAAAGACATTGTGCTAGAAGCATTGTACTCTTTCAGCTCATAATGCATTGTAAAATTTAAATTGACAAATCTCCTCCAGGGAATGGGTTGGCTGTCCAATGACATCCCACCTCAGATTTAAAGGAAGTGGGCAGGTTAAAGGCAAGTTGGGGTCAGGATTCAAACTTCTAACATTGTCAACCTGCACCCAAACAAACCTACCCTTTTTGGGTTAAAAGTGCGTCCTTTGTCACTCTTTCCTTTTTACCTATCTCTCTCTTTGTCCCTCAGATGAAGGGCTGTATAGAATATCAGCTGTTCTTCTACATTAGAGCTTTCCTAAACATGGTAAGGTTTTGCTGATAAAGTGCTAATAAAGATATAAATTAGATATCAATGTGATACAACAATGCCATTACACCAGGATTTCTACCATTATAAATTCTTTAAACTTGCAGAATTGAGCGATGGGTTATCCTCTGTGTACCAAATTGTGGTACTGGCTACCAGGAAAGTGCCAACTGAATTTTGGAGCCAGGCCACTTTTATCTGTCTCAGGGTCTGATGCTACTTGCAAACTTCCTCAAAGCCGCAATATTGCCTCCATTAAAAGCTGACTGTGTAAAAAAAAATTAACAGCCATGAAAATCAAAACATGTTAAAGAATAAGTTAAATAGGACTATAGAGAATGGCGTTATGAATTTCTTTTCAATGATTACAATGAATATAAGGAGGATCTGTTAGAATGGTTCTGTTGGGGATGTCTCAATATGGCATTTCCCAATTGCTCACTATTTGCAGCACATTTGATCTTGCAACTCAATGTTCAAAACATTATCCAACTTGCCATTTGAAACAGAGATAAAAGAAGAATTTATATAGCGCCTCATGGCATCTATCAGAAATGTCTTAAAACACTTTGAGCCCACTAGGTTTCTGCTTTTCTACAAGTTATGCCATGGGAACAACTGTTCAGACCACTGACCCTGTACCAGGTTCTGTGGTCATAATGCCCGGGACAAGATGCTCACATCTGTAGAGGCACAACAAATAGCCACATTCTCAGATTTCAGGTTGAAAATTGGAGTAGCAATTGCATCAATGGGAGGAGTTAAATGTGCTCATCGCCCAAAGAGGTAATACTTTGTCTTAGTCTTACTTAGTTCCTTCCACCCCATGCAGGACAAGGGGCAGCAAGACTCTGCCACCGGCCCTGGTCCATCGCAACCTCTTCCACTCCTTAAATGTACTTCGTTAGGTCTTCTTTGGCCGACCTTGTCTTCTTCTTCTTTGTGCCCATTCTACTGCCACGCCGGTGGGGCATTCATGCAGGAGGCGAAATCCATGTCCTGCGAGCTTCAGTCGTCTCTCTGTCATGAAGTCCCGCAGACACCTCTGACCAGTCCTCTGTAGCACTTCTTTGTTGGTGATGCTGTCTCTCCATGTGATGCACGGGACCTTACGTAGGCAGCGCTAGTGAAAGACATCCAAATTATGAGACACCTTTGCTGTTGTCTGCCATGTCTCACTGGCATAGATTGTGGTTTGTACTGCTATGGACATGTAGAGTCACAGTTTCATGAATGTGTTGATAGTGTTGGATGCCCAGGCCTTTTGAAGACTGATGCCACTTTGCTGATTCTACATCACCCTCCCAGGAGACATTGCTTTGTAGGCAGGGGAAATGATTGACATCCTTGATGCTCTGTTGCCCGATCATGATGGGATGGCCTTGTTGTCGTCTAGCCATCATTGTCTTGGCCTTCTCATAGCTGATGCGTAGACCAACCTTGGCGACGTACTCTCAAGACTGCTGGTCATGTCTTGGAGCACGCACGATTCTTTGGCTAGCAAGGTGATGTCATCTGTGAAATCCAGGTCCATCAATCAGAGGTGTTGCCACTGGATGCCAAAGTCTGCAGCAACCATTACCTCTGTCATGACAAAATCAATAAGCAAGAGGAAAAGCAATGGGGAGAGTAAGCAGCCTTGCTGTACTCTTGTGATGATGTTGAAGGAGTTATCTATTGCCTGTGCTGGTCTTTATGTAGCAGCTGAAGTCATAGTATAAGGCTTTGAAGCCTTATTCCGCGATGCCAAACTGCCTTGTGATGTACCACAGCGGCAGCCAATGAACACTATTGAAAACCTTCTTGAAATCAATTATGTTGATAACAAGTGGCTTTTGATACTCTAGGCTCTGCTCTATGATGGTCCTGAGTGTAAATATCTGCTCGCTGGATGATCTGGCACCCAGGAAACCTGCCTGTTCTTCACAATGGGTACCACCTACTTCTGCTTTCAATCTGTTGAGAGACACCGTGCTGAAGATCTTGCTAAGGACTGACAGCAGTGTTATGCCTCTCCCGTTGTTGCAGTCACTGAGGTTCCCCTTCTTTGGCAGCTTAACAATTGCTCCTTGCCTCCAGTCATCCAGGACATCCTCTGCAGTCCAGATCATGTTGAACAAGTCAATGAGTTCTGTTGTGAAGGTGTTCCTGCCATGTTTCAATGGCTCTTCTGGTATCTCGTCGACTCCAGGTGCCTTATTGTCTTTCAGGCTCTTGATTGGCCCATTAGACCTCTGATCTGGCAATTTCTCCCAGATTGACATTAAGCTGCTGAGGTGCAGTGCTGTCATCAAACTTGAATGTGGCGCTGGTGTTGGACTGGCTGAGGGTCTCCCTTAAGTGTTCCACCCGCCTCGCCTCCTGTTCCTTGTCCATCAATAGTGTCTTGCCATCCTTGCATTTGATTGGTACAGTGGTTTGCTCCTTGCATTAATCAGTTCCCATGCAATCCTGCACAGCCTCTTGGAGTCATTCCAATTTGTTACTTCTTATGCCTCCCTGCCTTTTAACTCTATCCATTCTTGTTTGTCTCTACTGAAGCTCTTCCTCACAACTTTATCCAGTCTTCTGCCCTTCTCATTGTGTTTTTTTGTCATTGCTCAATGTTCGTTTCCTGGTTCCTCTTGCTCTTTGTTAGCTTTCTTTCATCAATCAGCTTCCATATTGCATCAATGATCCATTGTTCTTTGTTGGTTCCTCTCCTCCACTTGATGTTGACTTCTACGCTCTCCTTAATCCCTCTTTTGAATATTTCCTACTGTTCATCGATGTTGCCTGACCTCAATAGTACTTTGAATCTGTTGGAGAGGGCCAGCTGCAGACTGGCCAGCATATATTTATCCTCCAGTTTTTCCATTGCAAATATGCGCTGTGACTTGGTGATTGTTTCCCTCTTCAGTTTCAGGTGTATCTTGCCTAATAAAAGGTGGTGGTCCAATCTTACAGCAGCACCTCGACACATCTGGACATCTTATATGGATGTCCTTCACCTGCTGCTGATGCATATATAGTCAATCTTGTTTAGGGTGTTAGAATCTGGAGACCTCCATGTCTTTTTGTGAAAGTCATTGTGTTTGAAGAATATATTGCCAATGCTGAGCCCATTGCTACTACAGAAGGCTACCAAACGCTCGCTGTGTCCATTGAGCATACTTACTGACCCATGGGGCCAGATCGCACTGTTCAGTCATCACCGGTTGCCATCGAGCTTAGCATTGAGACCACTGATCAGTAGCTTGATATCATAGCTGGGTGCCATGTCCAGTGAGCCCTGCAATTGGTGGTAGCATTCATCTTCCTCTTCTTCTGTGTCTGCCTTTGTTGGTGTGTAAACTTGCACAACAGGCACTTTGACATGCCTTGTGTGGAATGGCAGTGATGATTTGATGATTTACTGCTTTCCTTCCAACTAATGCTTGTGCTAAGTACCTGTTGAATATGAGGCTAACTCCATGGGTGTGATATTCTTCTTGGCCGGACTACAGGATCATCGCGCCCTCAGCACTGATTTGTCTTTGGCCTGTCTACTGTACCTTGCTGATGCTTAAGATGTCAAGGTCGATAGATTCTCATCTCGCACCTGGGACATCTTCCCCCACTGTAAGAGTGTTCAGATGTTCCAAGTGCTGATTCTGGTGATGGTTTTGGCATTGAAGATTGGGCTTGTCAAGGGTCAGACTTATTTGCGGCTCTCGTCCTGTCCCATCATACATATATCTTCCGATGTGCCATCTTTTCTTTACCGGGATTTGCCGGTATGGCTACTTCTTACAGTTTCTGAAGCAGGTGATGGGATTATACAGGGTGAAAGTGCTAGCGCAATGCCCAACCCTCCTCCTTTTCCAACCAGGCTTGAGACTGGCTTTGATGGTGTTAAAAAGGTAATAAGGAAGTATTTATTATTCACCACAAGAAAAATATACCTTGCATTCAGAGGTGACCAAGGTACTGGAGCGCTTTCTAAATGTACGATCACTTGCATTGGATTCTGCAATTTTACTACTGCAGCAATACAAGCATGAGAAGGAGGGCGACAATTGGGAAGTACAACCCACACTCTTACTTGAGATTTCAGCCACTGTGGAAAGGGAGCAGAAGCCCAGATGCAATCTTCTTCCCTAAATTCTGTATACCATCCCACAGATAAAAGATTCAATTGCCACCCTTCATTAACCTAGAATTTCAGGCCCTTCCAATACAATGAATTATTTTGAAGTGTTTCTCTGTCAGGTAGGTAAACTGCTTTCTCACAGCTAACTGCTATTGCTGCCAAAAATTTTAAAATTACTTTCTACTATGATCATCTGATCTTCTATTTCACTTTTCTCTTCCTCCATTTTACCTAACTGGTACCAGTTCATTTTAAGTACAGCCCTGCCATTGCTTCCACCACCTTTGGGTATATATGCATACATTTGTTTGTTTTCAGTCTTATCATAGTGCTGAAGCTGAGAGACCAAAAGTCATATTAACCTTCTAACCTTGTAGATTCTAAATGCGGAATAACTATTTCTTGGATTTCCTCTATACAATGAAAACCTTGCTCTTTTAATTCCTCAAAGACACAAATCTTTTATGTCACTCTTATGTGTAGCCAACAATTACCACTTCTTAACTATAATGAGACCACACTCTGTTCCTCTTCATCTATGGATCTTCTTGGTCTCACTATCTCCTGCTATCTCCCTTTACCAAATGTGCCTTGCTAAAGCTTGAATACTTTTTTGGAGTCAAACACTTCTTTTCCCCTGAAGAACTCTTGATCCTTTATACTGCCCACTGCTTCTTGAATACCACTAATATGTACAGGTGCCTTACTCCTTCTAGACAGAACAGAAAAAAAGTCGCCGGCAGATCCCTGTCACTTATAGCTTTCAACCCCTCTGCATCAAAACTTTCACAGGATCACAGGAACACAGAATCACACAGCGCAGAAGAGGCCCTTCGGCCCATCGAGTCTGCACTGACACATGAGAAACACCTGACCTACCTACCTAACCCCATTTACCAGCACTTGGCCCATAGTCTTGAATGTTATGACATGCCAAGTGCTCATCCAGGTACTTTTTAAAGGATGTAAGGCAACCCACCTCCACCACCCTCCCAGGCAGCACATTCCAGACCGTCACCACCCTCTGGGTAAAAAAGTTTTTCCTCACATCCCCCCTAAGCCTCCTGCCCCTCTCCTTGAACTTATGTCCCCTTTTGTAATCTATGCCTCGATTGATAAAGGCAAGTGTCCCATATGCCTTTCTCACCACCCCACTAACATGCCTCTCCGCCTTTAGAGATCTATGGACAGACACAGTCCCTTTGTTCCTCAGAACTTTCCCTTTTTTTTGTTATCATTTGCACTCTGGTCAACCCTTATCTAGAAACTGTCTTCTCTTTGCTAAACACTGAAAACTTCTCTTGCTGACATTCCCACTGTGTTTATTTCAAGATTCATTGCATCTTCACATTCTTTGCCAAATCCTCAAACCTGTGCATCTTCTGGCCTCCAGGGTCCTTCCTTCCTTGCACAAACTTCAAACTTTTATAATCCAAGTTTGGGATTACCATCATCTTTTTCAAACTCTTCTCAGGCTCAGTGGTGATCTGCATTGTAGGCCTTGGCATTTTGCCTTGTGCTCTTCATAAAAGAAGAGCAGTAAAAGGAGGTACGTCTTACAAAAGGCAGAAAACTGGAAGCATAAACTCATATTAATACAGTAAGTGAATGGGCAAAATATGTGGCTGATGGATTTCAATGTGGACAAATGTGAGGGCAAATACTTTGTACCTAAAATAGATAGATCTGAATATTTTCTAAATGGTGCAAAGCTAGAAACAGTGGAGGTCTAAAAAGACTTGGAGGCTGTCATGTCCCTAAGTCATGAAATAGATCATAAACTGTTCAAATCAAACCTTACTTTTTTGTTTATTTAAAAAGTAGACTTTGCTGAACCAAAAGGTGGCTGCTATAGGTCATATGATTCACAAGCTGGCTCCAGTTTCTGGAAACTTCCAACAGCAGTTACAAGACAAATGCTCAACCCTCATCCTTGTGGAATTTCATACCTCTCACTGTGAGGACACATTACAATCAACAAAACCAGGGACCAGCAGACAATCTGTCTCCTCATCCTGGTCCTATAACAAAAGGAGAGCCATTGAAACTTGTTATACCTGCAGAGGCACTAATAGCCACCAACTATCTCCTAAGGTGAACAATGGATTTTGACAAGTGGCATAGAAACTGCTTGTTAGACTGCAACTGATTTATTAATGGGTAACATCACATGACCTAAGCTTCTGACGTTTGGAAAGTTTTAATATTTCATTTCTACACTTGCAACTCAGTCTGCTGTTTAACCTCCAGACTGACCAACAGCATGCATCAAGTCTAACCCTCCTCAAAGCCCACTTCACTGGAAGATTCCTGCCATTGCCTGCTGAACAGGCCAAGTTTCCGTATACCAACCTCATCTCATTGTGTAACCATTAACTTTAAAGGAATTCTGCATCTCCTGCTTCAGCTAGCTGAACCCGTCTAAATTGTAACTTCTCCATCAAGGAAGCCTCACTGGACTCTGACTTTCTGAAGTTTGTCAATCATGTGATTTGACATCCATAATCTGTGGTTCTTTAACTTTTAATTTATTCATAGTTCTAAAAGTCCTCTTTCCTATCTTCTTATTGTGTGCTTGTGTGTAAGAAGTTGCGACCATCCCCTGGGTTTGAATGTATGAATAAACTATACTTCTGATTTAACTCTAAAGACAGTTTGCTGCGAATCACTTTAAAAATTGACCTCACAAACAGAGAGTTTGGGGAAACATGCCACGGCCTATTTCAAAAATTAAAATATCTCTGTTTATGGACAGATGGTGAGAAAATAAAGGCTTCCAGGTTTGCCTCCTCCCCTGTCCATAACAGGGGCCAACATGCATAGATTGCTAAAATGTCATGGACAGCTTTGGGAAATAATCAAGAAGGCTAATGGAATACTGGCCTTTATACCTAGAGGACTAAATTACTATGGGACTGTATAATACAGTGATACAAAGCCTTGGTTAGGCTAAACCTGAGCATTGTATTCAGTTATGGGCACCAGCCTCCCCTGGACCAAATGCAGCATATAAGCACACCTGAGTGATACCTGGACTCCATCGTTTAAATTATAAGAAGAGATTACACAAACAAAGGTTTTACATCCTAGACCTTAGTAGGTTAAACAGTGATTTGATTGACCATTTCAAGATATTATGGGGAATTGATTGGGCAGATGAAACTATTTTTGATGTTTGGAGAATTCTAGCCTTAGGGAACATGGCCTATAAGTTAGAGGCAGATCTTTCATGAGTGGAGGAAAACCTTTACACACAAAGGGTGGCAGAAGTTTGGAACTCTCTTCTGCAAATGACAGTTGATACCAGATCAATAGTTCAGTTTAGATCTAAGTTTGATAGATATTTGTAACCAATGTTATTCAGGGATATGGAGCAAAGGCAGGTAAGTGGAGTTAGACCAGCTATGATATCAGCAAATGGTAGAATAGGCATGAGAGGTTAAGTGCTTGTTTTTGTGTCCCTATGTTTCTATAAAAGCACTAGAGAAAGATGACTGAAAATATATAATATAAAAAAATTCCAGGCAACATTTCAAAGTAAAAAAAAACACAGCAAATGAACAGAATAATATAAGCAAAGCGGATTAAATGCAATAGAGAAAGACTGACAAAATTAGTGAATAATGGGATAGGAAGTATTTTTTGATGTGAAGGGCTGTTTGTAATTCTGAAATAAAGTGCCCCCCAGTGAAACTAATTCATCAATAGAATAGTACTACTCTATCTTATGCAGCTCTGTGAAGGTCAGCAAAGAGCTGAAAGACCAGCTTAAGATTTTCACATTAATAATGGCATGCATCATTCACATGCCACTGTTTTTCCAGCAAGTTGGAGCCCATTATCTTGTGTAATCAATTATTAAACAACTTGAGATTTGCTTGTTCCACAGTACCTTTTGCGAATGCAGTGAAAGATTTTCAGATGATCACAGAAGAGGCAGATCATGTTGCCAGTGCCTTTGGACTCACAGTTAATGCTAAGAAGACAGTGAAGATGAAAGTTTCCAAAAACATGAAGCAATATTCGCAGAACTTCAAACTGAGGCACTGGAGGAACTTGACAGTTTAATCCATTTTGACAGACTGATAAAATAAATTAGTTATTCTGATATGAAGTAATGAGTTAACCTCATAATGAATCAACATACAGAATGGCAAACAATTTTGAAGTCAATATTGATCATTGGTGTTCTCAGGGCTGTATTTATAGGATTCATTGGTTATTGTTGTTGATGTTTGTGATAGCAAAATATTGATAGTAAATAACAGTGACCAACTGGACCTGAATATCTTCACTGTGTCCCAGGGCAACATAAATGTACAACTTGCTCAAAGATTGAATCCTTGGTCTCATACTGATAGCACTAGAATTTGTAGCATTTGGCAACATTAGCGTATTCACATGTAAGAAGGATGTCACCAAACAGTCCTGCAGCAGAGACATTGATGACCAAAGCTATGAAAGGCAATTGAAAATGCGGAGAATGTATATCACAGGAATAGGTATTCAACTAAAGACAATACGGAATTGAATGTATTGGGAAAGGTGGGGGGAAATATTAGTTGACTTCTTTTTTCGGGTGTGGGTGTTGTGATTTGCGATTATCCCATATCAGGTCCCATTGAGGCAGGCAGGATGCAAACTTCTGCTATCACCTCAGTTGAATGATTTCAGTGTGCAGCCAAACAGTAACCATACTGTTGACTGGCTGCATGCTCAACAGGGGAGCCAAGCAGCATGCGTGGCGAGCACACGCTTCAGCTGGCCTGCAGGTCTGAATGGCAGCCTGTCCCTTTCAAAGGAGAGCTGTGCTCTTTATAGGGACGCTTCTGCTGACAGTCTGTGGGAGAACTGGTTTATAAGAGGAAGCACAGGAAATGGAATACTAGGCAAGAGGAAGGGCTCCCAGGTTTGCCAATGTGGCGCTGGAGGCATTAGTACAGGAAGTTGAAAGGAAAAGTAGAAAGATGTGTGGCAATGTTTCCACAGGTGGGCAGGAGGCGCTGAAGGCAAAACCTGAGGCACATCACCCAAATATTGTGCAACACACTCACTGCCATTCATCTCTGTCCTACAGAAAACAGTGGCCCAGAACAGGAGGAAGCAGAGTAGAACCGGACAGAGAACAGGCATGCTTGCATTAACTGAGCCCGACAGAGGAGATGCTGTTTTTCATGATGAGGATGGCTGTGACATATTCTCTTGCATTGGGCATTACTGAGAACATTCAGGTTTATCCATGAAAAAAAGAGAAATCTTTTGTTGAAGCTTTTTGTCTTGCACTCATCAGGACAATTCGCAAGAAAATACCAATGTCAGGGGAAACAACATATTTATGCTGTATGAGAAAAGAATGCTGATCGGTTTGCAAGTGGACTCCGATTGGTAGAGACATTCCCATGGAGAATGCACCAGTTAATGGCCTGTAGTGCAAGCTGCAGATGACGTGACCTTGGACCTCTCCCTTTCCACACAATTGACCTTGCCTCACTCCAATCCTACCCTTCTGCATTTATACTTTCAGTCACCTCCAAACTCCCATCTGTCTAGCCACTGCAGCCTCATGCGATGGTTTAGAGGTACACCAGATGTCTGATGTAGAAGCACCACCACTTGGCCTGACACTTGCTACCAGCAGCTCAGATACTGGCACTGTGGATACCTTAGAGTGTGGCATAGAGTTTGGAGGAGTCCAGCTCCAATGTGGTACAGGGCTTCACGCAGAACTTGGAGCCCATCATTTCTAGAATGGAATAGTGGCCAACTCTATGAAAACTCAACCATGATGCAACATCTGGTGGTTGCTGTCTCAGCTTCCACTGCAGCACAGATGGCAGGCACCCAGTGTCTTAGTACTGCAGTGCAAACTCAGGCAAGGGTCATGAGATCTCTGCCTGGTGCTATGCAGGCTCAGACTACTGCCACCATGGCTGTGCATCTCAGTGCTCAAGGGGGTATTCTGTCCTCCAACACATTACAAAAATTGCTGAGGCATGGGGATTGCCAATGGCTCCATGCTACATTAACTTGCTCAATTGTCACCTCAATTAAGGTGACAGCATTCATGCTCCCACCACTGCCACTCTGTCAGTGTCCTTGCTATTGCCAGTCAGACAGATAGCTCAGACTGTTGAGGCAATGCAGCCCAAAGCCAGCCCAGAGCTGCTCAAAGTTATCCTGCAAGACCATGTGCAGTATGTCCCAGTGAAAGTCAGCAGCCTTCCATTGGCGATGCTGTAGCCTCTGGGGTAGCACTGCGTAGGAGCACTAGGCCAGACAAAGACACTAAGGGTAAATATTTCAGTTTTGTGGGTACCTTTAGATGTACTGTTGGATAACCTTGTTACAGAAAGGGTTTTCGTTGGTGGCTTCCAATTCAGAATTTTGATGAAGACGCTGTGTTGATGCACAGTATATAGATTGAAAGGTGAGACATTGGGGAGTACTGATTATAGTAGTACGGTCTGGTACATAAAGAGTTAATGTGAGACTGAGTACAGTGCTGTCCAAACAGTGATGTAAAAAGGCACATGACCCCGAGCCAGGGTCAGTCTAGAGATGGAGCAGAGATAGGCAAAGACCTAGACTGTGGTCAGCTCCATACCTGTACCTGCTACTGTAAATATGTACATAGTTATGAGTTGTTAATAAAGGATTGCTGTTAACATCTGCTGCGAATACTCTAGACTATGAAGCCTACTTCACTGTGTCCAAAGCAGGATTCTTTGTGGTGGCAAATCCTCATCCTCACAAGAATGCTGAGAAACTAAAAAAAAGCACACCTTCAATGGATTCTGCACTGATCCTAACTCCCAACTGAAGCTACAGATGCTGAGAAAACTCACCAGAAAGAAATACAGAGAAAGCTCTAGAACAGCCTAGAAGGAAACAAGAAAAGGTAGATATTTTACTCAATCAGAAGACTCCATTGCATCCTCCTGTGAAGTCCAGCTTCCACAAGCAGAGCTTGCAGCCTGCAAAGGTGAGATTTTTTTTAAATTCGAGGGCAGCTAGTTCTGAGAAACCCCTTTTAGGTTATTCAGTCAGGAATGCCATTTGAAAACAACCCATCACTAAATCCAATCCCAGACTCCGAGCCTCAACACATTGCTCCAAAAAAAAAATCATTAATAATTGTTTCTGTCCATTCTGGGTACCTTGCAACTGTCCAAGTTTGGAAACAGCATGCCCGTGGTTCTTTTGCAAGACTCCCGACTCATAAGCGATACCGCTGAATGAGCTAAGTTGGCAGCCAGCTGACATTCACCGCCATTGTGGTTCCTTCTTCAGGCAGAACCACATCGCCGCCATTTTGACAAGCCTGCCAAAAATGATAAGCGCAGGAACGTCTATTGTTCAATAGTAACCAGTGATGCCATCTTGGAAGCCTGTAATCTGTTAAAACTGTACCTACACTTTTTAAAATCATCAAAAATGGATTGCAATTCCTCACTTCCAGCTCCTCTGGGATTCACTCCTGGCTCAGACCAATCACAGAATTGGAGGCTTTGGAGGAGAAGATTTTTAAGCACTGCTGCAAGTTCTCAATTAAAGTTCAGAGGCAGGACAAGTTAGTACACTCCTTTACATAATTGGGCTAGTAGCAGATGACATCATTGCACGACAGACTATTGATGAATCATCTGCCAAATTTGATGATGTTTTGAAATCTTTCAACATCTATTTCAACTTGAGAGCTATTAAAATACTGGAGGAAGCTAAATTTAATTAGAGTGTCCAGCTCCCTAGGGAACCTGTCGAATCTTCGTTATGGATCTCTATAGGATGGCTAGGGGTGCGAATATGATGATTTAAAGTCTGAACTCATCCGAGACAGAATTGCAGCGGGTGTTGCAGGTGATTCAATCTCTGACAAGCTAAAGATGATCTTACCCTCGACCATGCTAACAAGCTAGCTAGACTGTCCGAACTACATGAATAACTCAGGACCATTCTAAGGGGAGAGAACACTTCATGGGGCAGAAAGCAACCCTCAGTTCACCATATCAAGTCACAAAGTCATGGGGCTTGCCAGCGCTGCAGTGTGAAGTGCCCTCACAGGAGAGATCAGTGCCCTGTGAGTACTGCCCAATGCTTCCACTGCAACAGACAGGGACACTTTGGTAGACTGTTCAGGTCAAAACCCCAGCACCGCACATGCGTCCCAAAGGTCATCCACGAGGTCGAGACCAAAGTTCCGGAAGACGCATTGCCATTCTCCTTGGGGGACATCAGAAAATGCAATTCTTCATTTTGGAATGCTGAAATCCTTGTAAACAGTCATCTAACCAAATTTACATTAGATTCAGGTGCCATTATGATAGTCCTGTCAGACGAGGAGCCACGGTTTCAAGGCCTTTGGATCCAAATGACAGACACTCCACTACAAGGGGAGTCTGACTCCTGGTCCTTGGCATGACCCTTGGACCACTGAGGTATGGTGACAAACAAACCTTTAAGCTGATGTATGTCATCCACAATCAGCCTTTCTCTCTTCTGAACAGAGAGACCTGCGTAGCCCTCGATCTTATCCAGCCAGTGGAAGATGTCAAGACTACTACAGTCAGTAGCCAGCCAGAATAACACGGCCCAGAGTCCTCAAACACTGAAGAGTATTCAGACTCTGATTTCACCTGTGATCTCTCTTCTCTTTTTTGCGGAGCAGGTTTATCCATCATCATCCCAGGTCCTGGAAAGTCCCCAGTGGTCAGACTAACTTACACATGAGATTACCATAGTAACTCTGGTGGAAGTGGTACCAGAGAAGGATCAACAATCTGAAGAGTCTCTACCTCCAACTAGGATGATGGTACAGTTGGTAGACACACCAACCACTGTACACACAGCAACTTCCAGTCAGAGTGCCAAAAACCACAAAGGATCCTGGGGCCTGGTAGCAGTTGCGTACCATCAACAACAAAAAGCAGAGCTGAGCATGCTACTCAATCTTCTCAGAGAGTTTCCAGATGGCCTAAACGGAACTGAAAGAAGAGAAAGCACTTCCAAGTAGATGAATACCATTTTCACCCACCCTGTAAGAAACGATCAAGGGTAACAGCAGCCATACACTGCCAAGTCAGCCGGATGAACGAGGCATGGTTTAACAGCAAACAATGGAAGAAACGGATGAAGCCATACCCAAACACAAGCCAACAACGAGAACCAGAAACACCAAAGCCTGCCACTTTCCCGACAGAACGGCAAACAAGATGTGGAAGGGTCATAAAGCCTTCAGACCACCTGAACCTTTAACTTCAAAGCCTTGAAGGGAGGAGATGGGATAGTGAGAATGTTGTTAACGCTGATACTGTAATAGTAAAAATGTTAGAACAGCATTAATGTTGTAACAATAAGGTTAATGCACAAGACTTATAGCAATGTAAGACTTGGAAGTAAACTAAAGTAACTCTATATCCATGGGATAAAGACTTGGGGGAAGGTGTAATAATAGGATCTGGTACATAAAGAGTTAATGTGGGACTGAGCACAGTACCAGCCACACAGTGATGTAAGAAGGAACATGACCCAGAGCCAAGGTCAGGCTAGGGATGGATGGATAAAGGTGAGACCTAGACCAGAGTCAGCTCCAGACCTGGACCCTGTAAATATATACATAGTTATGATAAAAACAAAAACCAAATACTGCAGATGCTGGAAATCTGAAACAAGAACAGAAAATGCTGGAAAATCTCAAACATTTCGAGTCCGTATGACTCTTCTCCAGAGTCCTGAGTACATAGTTATGAGTTGTTAATAAAGACTTGCTATTAACATACCCTAGACCGTGAAGCAGGATTCTTCATGATGTCTGAAGCAGGATTCTTCACTGATGGTGATGGGATGACATCTTAGGGAACCTTTGTCATCACAGTCGTCACTCATGGACAGCTCATCCAGAGTGAAGGGGTACAGGATACCTTTCTCCTGTCTCCTTTTCCTCTTCCTGAGGTGACCTCTGAATGTCTGGCAGCACTGGCTCTGCCCTCATGATAGTGAGATTTCTGGAGGATACAGCAGACCACCATGAACTTGGATACCCATTCTGATGAGTACTGGAGCACTACCTCTGATTGGTCCAGGCAGCGGAGCTGTTGTTTCAGGACATCAATGGTCTGCTCCATGCTGTTGCTTGTGGTTGCATGGCTTTCATAGGCATGGTGTTCTCAGGGGGTTGGATAGAGGAGGGGAATCATGAACCAGGTATACAGTGGGCATCCCTTGTCAGCCAGCAGCCAGTCTCTGGTTCACCATGGTAACTGAAAGACAATGGGAATGGCTGACTGCCTCAGCCTAAATGCACCATAGCTGCTGCCAGAGACAAGGCATTCACCAGCACGATGTGGGCATGGTTGCACATCAACTACACATTGATTGCATTCACATGTAGGGCCTGCAAAGTCAGGTGCATGCAGTCAATGTCTCCCTGCACCACTGAGAATCCTGATAGCCTGGCAATGCCACGTGCCCATTCCTGCTGCTTCTCTTTAGTAAAAGGAAAGATGATGAAGTCCCTGATCCTGGCCGACAGGACCTCTGACACCTCCCTGCTAGCTATGGTTAGTGAACTGTGAAATGTTGGCTATGTTGCCTGTTCCCACCTGGAAGGATCCACTGGCATAGAAATTGAAGGTGACAGTGACCTTGACGATCACTGGAAGCGCCGTCTTCACCTTGTAGTATGGTGTTAGCTCCTGTTGAAGGAGTGGCACAGGTCAGCCATCACCTACTTGGTGAATTGCAGTTGCCCCTAGCTGAGGTGGAGGTCAGAGAAATGCTCCCTGAAAAACCTCAGTGGCAACAGCCTTCTTTGAGAGCTCTTCTCCTTCTCCCTCTGCACAGGACTTCCCCTCTCAGCTGCCTGGTCTCCGTGTTTCTGTCATGTTGCAGCCATGGAAATACTCTGACTATAGCCCCCTTAACTTTAGCAGGGTTTCTGTTGACAGGGCAGAGATCACCCCTGACCTCCCCTGTCAGAGTGTAGAAATACTGTCTTCAAAATCCAACAAGTTAACAAAACTCCTCCAAGTGCACAGCAGAGTGCTTCCACAAATTTTGCAACAGTAGAAGTAAGTAAGTCAAAAGCACATCATCTGCACCCATGTTCAGTTGGGAGTCATTACGAGAGGGGCATTAACTGAGTCTGTACCACCCAAATTGGCAGAACATGCATCAAATCACGATCTGTCCCTGTGGAATGCTTCTTGGTGTACCCATGGCTGTGGTAATTTGGAATGGAAATAACTTACACGAATGACGGAATTTCCCCTGCCCGCTGGTTTCAGGAGTGTTTGGCAGCATCAGCGAACAATATAGCGAGAACGCCAGAAATCAGTTTCATGACGTCGTGAAACCAGTTTGCAATCGTCTGCTCAGCCTGTCGATGGCGGGTTGCGTTTCCCATCATCTGATGTCGGGATCCTCATTGTAATACATCTGCATATCATTATAAGGCCAGCCTGTCGGAATTATCCCCCCCGCCACCACCTCCGCACAACCCCCCAATACCAGGCCTGCTGAACCCGGACTCTCACAAGGCTCAGGCTGCACTGCTACTCACCCAGGCCCTCTCCCCAGGCTGAGCCAGACTAGAACCCAGCCCACACCCAACCCCAGGCCTGACCATTGCTCTATCCGCTCCCCTGTGGTGGGAAAACACGCCAGTGCAGAACACGTCTTGACAAGTGTGACGTGCAGAAATCGGGACTTACCGTCAGGGTCTTGCTCACATCGCGGACATCTGAGGAGCAGAAGATGCTGGAGCCCGACAGCAACAAGACCCTGGAGAAACATTCATGACATGCTGGGTGGATTCTCATGGACATGGCTATGCTGCGAAGCAGCTCACGGAAGTTGGAAAGTCAGTGTTGAGGGTCTGCTCGGGACGGATGATGGTCGAAAGGGTGGAGAGGAAGGTCCAGCTGTGTTTGGGAGAGGAAGATGTACTGGGGAGCGGGAGAGGAGGGTCTAGGATCAACTGGGAAGAAGAGGTGTTATGGGGGGCGAGGTTGGGAGGGGGGGAAACGAGGGTGTCAGGGGTGAGAGTGAGGGGGTGATGGGGGAGAAGAAGGCAACTGGGGAGGTAGGTGTAAGAGAAGTAGAAGGTGTAAGAGAAGGAAGAGAGGGGTGAAGGAGTGCGGGGACAGGAGGGAGTCCACGGGGAGAAAGGAATGCAGAGAGAGGAGGGAGTCCAGGGAGAGGTAGACGTGCAGAGAGGAAGGGAGTCCAGGGAGGAAGGGGTGTAGAGAGGGGAACGAGTAAGGGTGGAGGAAGAGGTAAGGGTGTCTGAAGGGATCAGGAAGGGGGAGGGATTAAACCTGGAGGAAGAAGTGAGGCTTGAGGAAGAAGTAAGGCTGGAGGAAGGAGTCAGGAGGGGGTTAGGATTAAACTTGGGGTTGGAGGGTGAAGTCCGGTGGGGTGAAGGACTAAGCCGGGGTGGGGGGGAGGGTGGGGGAAGGAGTTCCAAGCGGAGAAGGGGTTCCAAGGGTTCCAGAGTGGGGGATGTCCAAGTGAACGTGCAAGAGAGGGCTCCGATAAGTCCATGACTGCCTCCTGGGGAGTGAACTGAGAGTGGGCGTGGCACAAAGGAATGGTGAGAATGACCAAGGGCAGAGTGAGGCGATAGGGTGGGAGTTCGACAGTATTGGCAGAAGGGACAGCGAGGGTGGTTGGAGGGGACTCAGAGGCAGGTGGGAAGGAGGAGGTCGGGGAGGTTAATGTGAATGCGGGTGGGATTTTCAGGAAGGAAGGGAATGTGCACGTTCACCTGGACATCCCCAAAGGAAAAGGGTTGTGGCTGGCAGGTCACAGAGGGGAGGTGGAATGTGATGCTGGGGGTCAACAGTGATGTGGGAAAGGAAATGGGTGACTGAGGGAGGGGAGAGGACGGGGGAGTGAATGATATACTGTATCACCACCATGCTGATTAAATCGAAAGTGAAATGTAAGTTGTGGTGGGCGAGATCAGGTGCTACATGGGAGTGTGATCACTGGGTGGACGGAGATGCAGGGGCAGCTCAGACAGACAACTGAAAGCGAACTCCAGGAGGCAGCTTTGAAAATGCTCAGGACATTGAGGTGAGTGTGATATGGGAAGGATCCGGATGCGTGGGAGAATGCTTGCACGAGGCTCCGAAAGGCCCTGCCACACACACACGTGCTTCTCCCTCCAGAATCACTCGTGGGCCAGCTGCTCCCTTTGTGATGACAGAGGACAAGGTTGAGGGGCACACAGGCAAAGGGAGCTCGGAGTGGGAGGACAGCCTCTGAGATTCCGGAGTGGATGATCCAGGGGTGTCCTGCTGCCTCTCCTCTTCCATTTGGGTGCCCGAGGGACCCCGGCCTGACTCCTTGAGGGGAAGGAGCACCTGGAGGGATGTCAAGGTGCCCCATTTCCCTCTTGCGTTGCCACTGCAGGAACTCACCCATGGTGCATGTCAGCATGTGTTCTGCTGGATCAGGGTCTCCATGGCATCTGCCATCCTCCCCATGGAGACCTCCATATGCGCACATGTAGGCACCACTTGCAGGCAGATGTATTCCTCCGACTTGCAAGCCACTCTGTTGAGGGCTTCCAACAGCTCTGCATGATGTTCCCTTCTGCTGATTCTCCAGGATGAGTTGGAATGGCAAACCCAGAGGCTTGTCATCTGACTCGGACCTGACAGATGCCTCTTCCCCAGCAGTTCTCCGAGTGCCGGGGAGCTTGGCTGCACCTGCCTCCTCCTGCTGTGGACATGTGTCCATGCAGTGATCACCAGATTGTGTATCCGAGCCAGCTCTAGATCTAGGTCCCACCGAGGTGTGTACACCTGCGCTGGTGGAGGGTGTGGGTAAGCGCTGTGACGGGTCTTCCAGGCAGCTTTTCAATGGAGGATGTATCCTCTTGGCTGGAGATGAGGACCTGGATGGAGCTGAGGGGCTAGCTGGCTGAGGGTGTTGGCCGCTTGGCAGAGCTCCCTGTGAAACAAAGTAGAGATAATTAGTGCATGTCAGCAGAGTCAAAAACAGGAGTGAGAGAGCACTCATATTTGCGTTGAGAGAGTAATATGTGGTGCAGGGTCCTCATGAGGGTGTTTGCCACTGACCTCACCATCACTGCAGGCATGGTCCACATCCTCACCAGTCAGGGCGATGACACACTCCTCAAAGTGAGTGAGGGGCCTAATGTGGGCTACTCCACTCCCCCCCCACACCCCCGTCTGGGACCTCTCCATGCTGATGTGAGCCAGCTTCTGCACATATCTCCACGTTCTGCTGGACCAGGGTCTCCATGGCGTCCGCCATCCTTCCCGTGGAGTTTACAAGACTTTGTCTCCGGGTGTGATGTCCGGTAGAGGCAAAGGCGGTAAAGGTCTCGGTAAAGGTGGTGCTAAACGGCACCGGAAAGTTCTCCGAGATAATATCCAGGGAATCACTAAACCCGCCATTCACCGCCTCGCTCACCATGGAGGCGTTAAACGCATCTCCAGCCTCATTTACAAGGAAACTCGCGGGGTTCTCAATGCTTTCTTGGAAATTATCATCCTTACCACGGAGATCACCATACACGCACTCGTGTGCACCACTTCACCAGACAGCTGGCATGAAAACAGATGGAGAGAGTGTGAGCAGGGCACATGGCACTGGATGGAATGTTTGTGTGGTGAGCGGAGAAATGGACCAGAGGAGGACGCGGGCTCAAGACGATATGAGCCTGATGGAGATGTGAGGGTGTGTGTGAGAGTTGGTAGTGTTGTCCCCTGAGGTGTTAGATCCCTGAGGATGTGTGATGGGTTTGAGAGTGTGTGAGCTGGAATGGATAAGGCCATACATCCTGTTGTGGCACTGGGTGGCTGTCCTGTTTTGCAGGGCATTGACGCTGACCACCACTGCCACCGCCTCCCATGCTGATGCTGCTGCCCATCCTGTGGCCAGAGAGGTGGTAGAGGACATCACGGCGTGCCTGCACGGCGTCCAAAAGGCCCTCGGTGGGGGCATCACTAAACCAGGGGATTGAATTTTGTCACCATGGCTTATCAATTCCTACCTTAGGTAGAAGCTTGGAGGGAGAGCAATTTATTGGTGGGTATGAGTGGGAAGGAATATCCTAAAGTAATTTAAATAATGTTGCAGACTGAGATGTAATGTATCTCACAACGTAATTTGGAATAGAGCAAAGCAAACATTAAGGGAATTTATGCTATTCCCTTAAACATTAAGGGAATGGTGGAAACCCTGCTGATTTAGATTCAAGCTGAAGCATTTCGTTAACATAGTCACAAGCATAGGATATATGAGGCTTCTTTCAATTGTAAATTTATAAACAAATCCACTGGCGAGCATTATCAATCACTTTCTGTTGTTGAGTAGTTTAGTTGAGAACATTACTCTTATTTCACTGCCTGGGAGGTGGCACATCATCTTCAATACATTCTGGTAAAAGGTGTCATTGTTGCATCTAGTCTGTGCTCTATAGCTATTCGGAGGAAGAGACATCCATTGTCCCTTATATAATCTTGGCTGGCATCCAGAGATTGAAAGGTGAAAATATAAAGGTTAAACTCATCCAATTCTGTCCCTTAAGTCATACTTAAATGTGTTTGTGAAACTGGAATTGTAATCAAAACTACTGTCTGAATGTCACCAGCAACATGCATTCAAGATACATTTACAGCAGTTTATGGGAAGTTATGGCACAATAGAACAATAGAAAGGCAGCAGAAGATTTTCATAAAAGTAGTTATATTCCCTCCGGCATGGCTATAAACATTTAGTGAATTATGAAAAAACTGACTTCATAATGTTGATCAAATTAAGCAATGGGCATCCTGAAAATTGAGAGGGATAACTCTGATAACTTTTTATCCAGTTTGATTTAATGCACTTTTTAAAAATGAAAGCTCAGGATTTGTTTAGAAAAAAATATATTACAGAATGCAGTGGAACCCGTGCAACTTGCAGACAGAGACGTCAATCAACTTTACTCTTAAGTGGAATCTTAGTAAAATATTCATATTGCTCTACTTAGGTACACTTTTGGAAAAATTCCTATGTTTCAATTGTTGTTTCTCTGAAGAACATAAGGAGTGTTTATTTAACCCATTCTTTGATATCCTATTAAGTACATCCAGGTCTATTGTGGTTCTTTGGACCTCTTAAAACAGATGCAGACGCCACTAATTCTGAATGCTGAAATTATAATTTATCGACTTATCAGTATTTCTGAAATCCATTCCTTTTCATTCTTATACTGTGTTACTGTCATGCGCAGAAGGGTAAAAATGATTCCCCTATTACACCACTCAAGCCTGACCCTAAAAGGACTTTTTGTAAATTTAGCGAGGGTGTACTTTGCCAATACTGCAGGTGTACCACTATGTACATTTTCAGGTTATATAGAATTAGCCAGACAGTTTTACTAAGTTTAAACACGGAACAAGATAAGATTATTAATCCTACTTCATGACTTCTAAGTCCCCACCAACCACCCTCACCACTCCTTCTACTGCAACCATCGCACCCTCACTCTCCTACCCTATTAGTTCACTCTGCCCCCTTTCATACTCACCATTTTCTCCTACCATACCAACCCTTATTTTGCTCTCCAAGAGGCAGTCATCAACCCCACAGACCCCTCTCTTGCATATTTACATGGACATCTTCCCTCTTACTCCCTCCTCCTCCTGGACTCCTTCCTCTCCCTGAACTCCTACCCCCCCTGCTGAACTCCCGCCTCCCCTCAGACTCCTTCTGCCACCAGATTCCCTCCCCACTCTGAACTCCTTCCTCCCCTGGACTCCTTCCTTCCCTGGACTCCTCCCCCCTCTGAACATTTTCCTCCACCTGAAGTCCTGCCTCCTCCAAAATCCTTCTTCCAGCTGAAGTCCTGCCCCCCCACCCCGAACTCTTTCCCCCCTCCAAACTCCTTCCCTTACTTCTTCCTGTCCCTCACACCTACCTCCCCAGCATTCTCTACCATTGCACCCTCCTCTACCCCTGTACTCCCTCACCCCTCCCAACCTAACCCCCCCCGACACCAACGTCCCTCTCCTCCCAACCTCACTCCCCCGACACCTTTGTTGCCCCCTCCCCCGCCCAACCTCACTCCACCCCCTGGTATACCTTTTTCTCCCAGTCAAACCTAGACTTCCTCTCCCCGACCCTCACCGACGAATATCAGTAGCAGCCCGTGGCCAAGACCCCAGTGTCCCGAAGCAGACCCCAGACATCAATGGAGGCCTTCCACCTTCCGCGGGCTGCTTTGCGGTGGAGCCATGTCCCTGAGAATCCACCGGGCATGCGATTCACACGTTCCTCCAGCGTCTGGTAGCTGCAGAACTCCAGCATCTTCCGCTCCTCGGATGTCCGCAATGTGAGCAAGGCCCTAACAGTAAGTCCTGACTTCTGCATGTCACACTTGTCAAGACATGCTCTGGGCCATTGTGTTTACCTGTCGAAGTGCCTGGATGATCCAGTGTGGTTGGGGGGGTTTGATTCCGGCTTATGATTATGTTCAGATGTATTCAAATGACATTCCCGACGTGTGGCGGCGGGAAACGCAGTCCGCCATTGGCGGGCTGAGCGGGTGATCGTAAACTGGTTTCATGACATCGTGAAACCAATTTTTGACCTTCCCACCATACTGTCTGCCCACGCCCGCAATGACATCCGATGCCAACGGGGATGGAAAATTCCAGCCCTGGTATCTTTGGTCTCTGCACGTGCATACTGTGCCCCTGCACGTGCATACTGTGCCCCTGCACGTGCATACTGTTCCCCTGCACGTGCATACTGTTCCCCTGCACGTGTATACTGTGCCCCTGCACGTGCATACTGTGCCCCTGCACATGAAGAGCTGTCATCGCAGTTGGCCACGAGATCTGGTGCTTTGAAAGAAAGTTAGGTTGCCGACGCTTATGAAGTTCAGCAGGTGGGTGAGGGTGGGAGTGGTGAGTTGGGGAGCGGGTAGAGCAATGGTCAGGCCTGGGGTGGGGTGTGGGCTGGGTTCTAGTCTGGCTCAGCCAGGAGAGAGGGGCAGGGGGCCTGGGTGAGTAGCAGTGCAGCCCGAGCCTTGAGAGAGTCCGGGTTCAGCAGGCCTGGTGTTGGGGGGTTGTGGGGAGGTGGGTGCATGGGAGAAGTAGCACAGCCAGAGTTTTGGGGGAGGTCTGGCAGGCCCATCGAGGGGACTGGAACCTGAACCTCAGATTGTGTTCTGGCGTGCTGGGTTGGGGAGGCGAGAGGGGCTGTTGCGTCAGTGAGTCGGGGGAGGGAGTTTGTGGAGAGGGGCTGCTGAATGAGTTAGTGGGGGAGAGGTTGGGAAGAGGGGGTACTGGATAAGCCTATGGGGGGAGGGGAGTTGGGAAGAGGTGTATGTGTGTGAATGTGTAGTGGGCAGCAGCATGGAACGTCTGAGGAGCAGAGCACAGAGCATCGAAGGAGCAGTGGAGCGTGTGGAGCATTGAAGGAGCAGCACACGGAGCATCGAGGGGGCTGGGGAGGCAGACTATAAGTAAAGTAAGTTAAACGTAGAATGTTGCAAGGGGCCTAGTTTTGTAGTTGGGTGATTTCCAATTTCCCCAGATAGGAACTTAATTCTTTTACTGAGTGGATGGTTATCAAGCCATCCCTTCCCCAGTCTCGCCAGCACCCTACCCCCTGCCAGCACCACCATGTCTTCTCCCACTCCCCTCGTTGAATTATCCCTTATTTGATTTCCTCAGAGTTGATCATTCTGAAGTGGGGGAGATGGAACTGGGAATTATGCCTAACTTTCTGAGACCTCACCTCAAATTCTGGCCAGACAGATGCAATGCAAGTTGCTCCTCTGACACCTGAAATGTTCTGAGTGAAATAAATTTGGTTAGTCACAACATAGTGCTTAATAAGTTATGATCCCCCAATACACAAAGGCCAGCAACTTAGCACTGATCAGGATTGAGGAAGCCATATTATTCTGGTGGTAGGAAATGGAAAAACTCATGTAGGGGTATTTGAGGATGCTTTTCGAAGACTCTAGCAATCGCCTGCTGTTGAGCCTGTGTGTACCCCTACGAACATATGAAATGGGAGCAAAATTAGGTCATTCGGCCCCTTGAGCCTGCTCTACCATTCAATAAGATCATAACTGATCTGTTTGTGTTTCCACATTTCCATCTACTTCCGATAACCTTTGATTCCCTTGCCTAACAAGAATCTGTCTACATCTGCCTTAAAAATATTCAATGACCCCAACTCCACTTCTGAGGCAGAGAGTTCCAAAGTCGCACAACCCTCTAAGAGAAAAAAATTCTCCTCATCTCTGTCCTAAAAGGGCAACCCCTAATTTTAAAACAGTGCCCCCTAGTTCTGGACTCACCCACAAGAGAAAAGATCCTTTCCACGTCCACCTTAACAAGTCTGTTCAGGATCTTATAATCTTCAGTCAATTCACCCCTCACTTTTCTAAACTACAGTGGAAACAAGCCCAGTCTCTAACCTTTTCTCACAAGACAAGCCGCTCATTCCAGGTTTCAATCTAGTAAACCTCCTCTGAATTGCTTTCAATGCATTTACATCCTTTCTTAAGTAAGGAGACCAAACTGCACACAATATTTGAGATGTGGTCTCACCAATGCCCTGTGTAACTGAAGCACAACATTCTTACTTTTATGTTCAATTCCTCTCATAATTAAGGATAGCATTCCATTAGCCTTCTCAATTACCTGCTATACCTGCATACTAACCTTTTGTGATTCATGCTCTAGAACACCCAGATCCCTCTGCAGTTCAGGATTCTGCAGCAGTTCTCCGATTAAGTAATACTCTGCTTTTTTCACAACATACTCTCCTACCTATCTTTGTGTCATCTGAAAATTTAGCTATCATGCTTTCAATCCCCTCACCTAAGTCATTGTAAAAAGTTGAGGCCCCAGCACAGACACCTGTGGGACTCCACTCGTCACATCCTGCTGATCAGAAAAAGACCCATTTATGCATGCTCTATGTTTTCTGCCATGCTAATATTTTACCCCCTACACCATGAGCTTTTATTTTCTGCAATGACCTTTGATGTGGCACCTTATCAAATGCCTTCTGGAAATCAAAGTACACTACATCTACAGGCTCACTTTTATCCACCAAAAGAATTCCAATAAATTAGTTAAACATGATTTCCCTTACACAAAACTATACTGACTCTTCCTGATTACCTTGACTTTCTCTGGGCAGAATTTTATGACCCCGTTTTGGCAGGGACAGGGCCGTAAAATGCGGCAAGACATTCTAAACCTCATAGGCTTCGGCGGGAACGTAAAGTCCCGCTGCGGTAAAATTTTGCCCTCTAAGTGCCCAGCTATAACCTCCTTGATGATCAATTCTGACACCTTTCCCATGATAGATGTCGAGCTAACTGGCCTATTGTTTCCTGTTTTCTGCCTCCCTCCCTTCTTGAATAGAGGGGCTATATTTGCTACTTTACAGAACGTTTCCAGGATCTAGGGAATTTTGGAAAATGACATCATTGCACCTACTACCTCATTAGCCACCTTTTTTAAGGCCCTAGGATGAAGTCCATCAGGACCTGAAGACTTGTTAGCCCTCAGCTCCATCAGTTTGCTCTGTACCGCTTCCTGAGTGATTGCAATTCCACCAGGTTCCTCTCTCCCTTCCACCTCATGATTTATAGCTATTACTGGAATGTTTTTGTATCCTCTATAGTGGAGACAGTTTCATCTGCCATTTCCTTATTATCTACTATTAACTCCCCACTGTCACTCTCTAGAGGACGAACACTCACTTTACTTACGCTTTTCCTTTTTAAATACCTGTAGAGACTCTTGCTATCCATTTTTATATTTCTATCTAGTTTCTTCTTATACTCTAATTTCTTTCTCCTGATTAACCTTTTAGTCATTTTTCTGCCATTCTTTATATTCTGACCAATCATCTGACCTGCCATTCATCTTTGCGCAGTTAAATGCTTTTTCTTTAAATTTGATGCCCTCCTTAACTTCTTCAGTTAACCATGGATGGTGGATCCTCCCTTTAGAATTTTTCTGTGTAGAATCACAGAATCTTAACAGCACAGAAGGAGGCCATTCGGCCCATCATGTCTGCACCTGCTCTCCAAATGAGCACTATGATCGAGTGCCATTGCCCTGCCTTTTCCCTGTACCCTTGCACATTGTTTCTATTCAAATAATCATCTAATGTCCTCTTGAATGCCTCAATTGAACCTGCCTCCACCACACTTCCAGGCAGTGCATTCCAGACCTGAACCACTCGTTGTGTGAAAAAGTTTTTTCTCATGTCACATTTGCTTATTTGCAAATCACTTTAAATCTATGCCCTCTCGTTCTTGATCCTTTTACGAGTGGGAACAGCTTCTCCCTGTCTACTCTGTCCAGCCCCCTCATGATTTTGAACATCCCTATCAAATCTCCTCTCAGCCTTCTTCTCTCCAAGAACAGTCTCAACCTTCCCAATCTATCCTCATAGCTGAAGTTCCTCATACCTGGAACCATTCTTGTAAACCTCTCCTGCACTGTCTCCAATGTGTTCACGTCCCTCCTATAATATGGTGCCCAGAACTGTATACAATATTCCAGCTGAGGTCTAACAAGTGTCTTATATAAATTCAGTATAACCTCCCTGATCTTGGGCTTTATTAATAGGGCAGAGAGTACAAGATTTATGGTAGGAATTACTTATTCTGTGTATTCTGAAACATCCCCTTACATTTCTGCCACTACTTCTCTATTGATCTATCCCCTAGCCTAGTATCCCAATTCACTTCAGCTAGTTCAGCTTTCATGCCCATATAGTTGCCCTTATTTAAGTTTAAAATACTAGTCTTAGACCCACTCTTCTCCCTTTCAAACTGAAAGTAAAATTCAATCATATTGTGGTCGATGCTGCCTAGGGGTGCCTTCACTCTGAGGTCATTAATTAATCCTGTTACATTACACAACATCAAATCTAATATAGCCTGCTCTCCGGCTAGTTCCAGAATGTGCTGCTCTAAGAAACTATCTCGAAAGCATTCCATGAACTCTTCATCCAGGCTACAACTGCCAATCTGATTTTTCCAGTTTATATGTAGATTAAATTCACCCATGAGTATTGTTGCCCCTTTATCACAAGCACCCAATATTTCTTCTTGTAAACTTTGTGGTTATTGTTAGGGGACCTGTAGACCACTCCCACTAGTGACTTCTTTCCCCTACTATTCCTCATCTCCACCCAAACCGATTCTACATCCTGATTGCCTGAACCAAGGTCATCTTTAACTATTGCACCAAGATCAACAGTGCTACCACTCCACCTTTACCTAGCCTCCTATTCTTCTTGAATGTCATATACCCCTCAATACTCCGGACCCAGTCCTTGTCATCCTGCAGCCATGTCTCCGTAATGGCTATCAGATCATATTTATTTACTTCAATGTGCACTATCAACTCGTTTGCTTTGTTATGAATACTATGTGCATTGAGATGCAGAGCCTTTAGTTTTGTCTTTTTGTTATCTTTGTAACATCTAGTCTTGACTATTGGTGTATTCTTAGCTTTTATCTCTCTGCCCCTTCCTGCTATTCTATGACCCTCATTTCCCATATTATTATTATGGTCTCCTGCCTTGTATCTACCCCTTGATTTGCCACAACTATCCAAGCTTGATCCCTCACTCCCCCTTGTTTAGTTTAAAGCCCTCTCTACTTCCCTAGTTATAAGATTTGCATGAAGACTAGTGCCAGCATGGTTCATGTGTAGACTATCCCAATGCTACAGCCCCCACTTTCCCCAGTGCTGATTCCAGTGCCCCACAAACTGGTACCCACTTCTCCCACACCAGACTTTGACCACGCATTCATCTCTCTAATTTATTTGCCCTATGCCAATTTGCACATGGCTCAGGTAATAATAGAGATTATTACTTTTGAGGTTTTGCTTCTTAACTTGGTACCTAGTTTCTCTATGCAGAACCGCCTTCCTTGTCCTGCCTATGTCGTTGGTACCTACATGGACCATGACAACTGGATCCTCCCCCTCCCCCTCCCACTGTTCCCTAGCACGCCCCTTACTGATTGTGTGGTTTGAAAAGCCTGTCTCTTTTATAGACCCCCTGATGAGTCACTAGCTAGTTTAGCTCCCGGCTGCAGTAATTAACACCGCTTGAACCAACTGCTTTCAGGTGACTGACAGATAACAGCCCCTCCAGGCAGCTCTCTCCTTAACAAATGAACCTAATTTACTTGAAGGCTTGAACTATGTCAGATCTTGATTCTTAATCTATAGTTAAAACAAAAGGGCTTACCAGAATTTACCATGTGAACCTAATTCGCTACTCATTCAGCCTCCGTCTCACTCTGGCATAGTTGCCTGTCTTCTCGCGGGCCCCTTACTGACACAGGTTTATGCTGAACCTAATTATGCTGCACTTAACCTGGGGATGTTTGATGGGGCAGTGTAGGAGAAACTCCACTCTGCATCTAAACCATGTCATACCAGACATACCATAGGGCAGAATTTTCTGGACTTAGAGCATTTTTAGCTGCCTGGATCATTTTCGGGTTCAGACTTGGGTTGCAGCAGCAGTATGCCCCCCACTTCAACCTACTGGCAGGGTGCCGATTAAGAACTCACCTCCGGGATCGCCTTCCATTTAAGGATGGCGGGCGGTTTGAGGGACTTGATTCATCGCGCACCATTGCAAGGGTAGCCAGCAGTCTTCACTGTGTCTGCAGTGCGAGCGCTGCTGAGGGAAATGCAGCAGCAGTGGGAAGGACACAATAGAGGTGTGATTAGTCCAACATTAGTCTCCATAAGATTCCCACCTAATGGTGAGTCTCTGTCAGCCGAAGACATCAGCCTTGCCCTTTTTTTGCTGTTAAAGGTTACAAAGCCTTGAACGCGCCGCTGCTCCAAATTCTCACTGTGCAGCCAACTCTTCTGAGTTGCCAAGGTGCTAACACTGCGTGGGGCTCATGCGATACTGGCAAAATAGGTGAAAGATTTCAGCTAATTAATATGCTGACTGTCACTTTAAGACCAGTTCAACTGAGTAGGGGGTCACGTGATTTGTTCAACCAATGTGTGGCTAGCGCAGCGGAATAAATTCTACGGAGAGGTTTCCTAGGAAAAGATGGCTGTATGAGGGGCTGACTGGTTACAAGCAGCCATGGAACCTCTTGCGTAAATAAAGTTCGTTTTGTTTGACTAAGAAGCCTCCCAGAGCGTGTTTCTACAATTAACTAATTATGCACCTCAAATGACTTCCCACCACTGCTAGGCAGGTTGCCAACATCAAACTCAGCCCACCCTTGGGAAAGACAACTGGAGGCAGGAACACATCGGCAAACCCGCTCCAATACATTTTCCTCCAGTTTTGCTCAGTACCCCCGCTCTACCACCTCCAAACCTGCTTCCAAAGACCTGGTAAAGACCCCCCCCCCCCCCCCCCCCCTGCCATAGAATCTGTGCGGCCTGGTTTTTACTTTAGTGCAAAATTTGTGCTACATTTGACCTGAAAATACTTAACAGGGCAGCGTAGAAAGAAATTACTCCACAGACAGTCAAAGCAATAACTTACTTGGGAGCTTACAAGACAGCAATGGAGAGAGAACCTTCTCAGTTAATGGATCCAAAATAGAATAATGATTGCCATGACAGAATGCATTTTGAAAGCTAACATATTTGTCATGATACTATTCTGACATGCCAAGAATCATCAGGAAGAGCGTCTCTTTTTTGACACTTGCTACCTACTCCTGTTTTTATTTAGGCAGTCACAATTTTTTGCCAGTCACATTGTTGAGGGTTATAGAAGTATGCGAACCGGTCTGGTGCGGCACCTAATATTTTCACCAAAATCCGATCAATTTTAATTGTTGAGTGCTGTTGTCTGATTCAGTGGATTTTATAAACTTATATTTACCAAAGCCTCAGAATAGATCACTGCCTCAAAGTTTCTGTCCTGTATTTCTGGCCATTTTCAGTTTGACACCCTCCAATCCGGCTTCTTCCCTGCTCATATCTGTAAGACCACACTGTCCAAAGTCACAAATGATACACTGTGTGACTGTGACTATAGATTGTTATCTCTCTGCACCCTGGTTAAGCTGTCCAGAGCCTTCAAAATCCTCGAGCAGCCCACCTTCCTCCAATGGCTCACTTCCATAGTCAGCTGTAGCATTCATAGAATCATAGAATTGTACAGCACAAAAAGAGACCATTTGGCCCATCAAGTCCATACTGGCTTTTTCAAAAAGCAATCCAGTTCGTCCCACTCCCCCACTTCTTCCCTAACTCCCCGCAATTTGCTTCTCCTTCACGTATTTATCCAGTTCCCTTTTTAAGGTTACTTGAATCTGTGTCCACCAGCCGATCAGGCAGTGCATTCCAAAGCCTAAACGCTCGTTGTGGAAAAGATGTTTCCTTTTGAGTTCTGGTTGCTGTTAATTGTGGTTATGAATATGTTTGGGATCCTTAGCGGTGCGAATAAATCAAAGGATTCCAAATGCACTAAGAACTTGGATGGCCTTTCACGTTTATATGTTACTTGCGTACCACAAAAGAAGGGCCTTAAACATGACATTAATTCAACAACAAATATGTAAACTGTTAATAATTTCCAGTTTAGGCCATTAATGTGATGTTTTCACTGCTCAAACCTCCTCTGTCGGGGAAGCTGTCTGTCTGAAAAAGAACTAATAAAATCTATCATCAAAACGTCAGAACGGTTAGACATTATTCTGTTTTTAGTTTGACAGCAAAATTCAAAATCAGGCGATACAAAGATCAAAACATTTTGAAGGACTTTTCTCATTCAAAGCGCTGTTGCACAGTTGGATATTGAGGTAATTAGTACTCATTGGCTCCGCACTTGTTTACCATGGTTACAAAAATTTGTGCTGAGCAGCAAATAAATTTAACTGAAAAATAGATCACAAACAGATTAACACATTAAAGAGCTCATGGAATTCAGCTGAACCCTCGTTGTTCATGTTCATGATAAAATGCTTGCTTTATAGGCTTAGTGGCTTTGTATACCTTGTCAGTAGGCAGAGATAACAGTGGATTTCTTATTGAACTATGTCTTTGGATCCTGAGGAAATAAAGAAAGGACTTACATTTATGAAGCACCTTTCACATCCTCAGGACATCACAAATCACTTCACAGGCAATGAAGTACATTTGAACAATTGCTCTTGCTATGCAGCAATCTGGAACATACCACCTAGGGAACTAACAGGAAACGTTCGCTTTCAGATGCGTGCATGTTTAGCATGCAACAATCTTAAAGAGAAAGCACAGCGCAACAACAAAGCCATGTACAAACAGAGAGAAATTAAAGCAACTTTGCATTTGAAGTATAATCACTGTTGTTATCTAAGGCCAGGACTTTACAGCCCCACCGAGGCGTGTCTCCCCCCCCCTCCACCACATTGGTGGATGCAGCGAGCCATTTAAATCTCCATTCAGTTCAGCGGGACTGTAATATCCCACTGGGCTGGAGGGGCCGTGAAATCCTGGCCTTAAATTTTGGTTGAAATTACTTTGACACCAACTAGCCCAGCACAGGCTCATTGCCGTAGTATCTCTAACTTTAAACATTTCTCATAGAAAGTCACTGATCCGAAATGTTGGGCGGAATCTTAAAGCCTCTGAAATCTTTCTGCCACTGGGACCAAAAGTGGTTCCGGACCCCAGATGGTTTCACCTGGCCGCACAAATTCACGCTCTGACAGAAGGCGGCCAACTAAGAGACCGCCTCCCCGTTCACCATCCGATTAAGGACGGCGGATGGATTCCCAGGGTGGGACGCCCATACAGAGGGCTCGAAGCTCAGGAAAGCCGACAGATCCCCTGGGAGAGCTGGGTGCTGCTGAAGCATGTAGGTGCTCCTCAAGATGGAGGCACTGGCTTATGAAAATTTAAAAGGGAAGAATGGCCACAGCTGGCAGACCACCATGTGGAGGAGAAACCCCTCCAGTGGATTGTTTGTGGCCACGGCTGGGCCTTTAATCCCTGGTGGTTCCAGGGTGGAGGGATTTAGAGGGGGCATCAGTGACCCCTGGTCTGCTCCGGGCAGGCTGCCTCCAGGTACCTGCCAAGCTTTGGGCCTCAGCAGGTCTCCGTCCGACCTACTGAAGGATCCTGGTGGCAGCAGCATCTTGTCCCCAATTCGTCCCTAAAGTGGCCCTATTGGGCTACCCATCACTGCCAGGCAGGTAGCCGCTGCCTCACTGATTCTACCTCGGGCAGGAAATCCCAGGGGGGGGTGGCAACAAAGCTGGGAGCTGACCCAACACGCTGTCTTCGGATTTTACTCCTGACCCCAACTCCAAACCCCTCCCTGCCGGACCAGGAAAATTTCACACATTAACTCTGTTTCTCCCTCCGCAGATGCTGCCTGACTTACTGAGTGATTCCAGCATTTTCTCTTCTCTTTTCAGACTTCCAGCATCTGCAGTTTCTTGCTCTTTCATTAGACGGGATTGGTAAGGTTTTCAACAAAAAAAGAGAAAGCTGAAGAAGCTCAGCAGGTCTGGCACCATCCGTGGGGAGAGGAACAGAGCTAACATTTCAAGTCCAATATGACTCTTCTTCAGAACTTTCCAGCATCCACAGTATTTTGCTTTTATTGATTAGGTTTTACCTGGGATATACAGTTGTAGCTGACAGTGAAATATACATAAAGCACAAAGCAATGGAATAAAACTCTCTTTTTCTTACCTATTGCTTAATTTCCTGGTCGTGTACTAGTTTTCATAGTGAGGCACACAAACCTCACTGTGTCAACCTTGAGTAAATTACAAGCTTTTACCCAATGTGTCTCTGGTAGTATGAGTGAATAGAGTAGATTAGTAGTGTATGAAGTAAAAATATCACACTTTGATTGCTTGCCATATTACTTCACTGTAACGGATACTTAGATTATGTGCAAGCAGTTCTACACAGGAATAAAATTGAATAATAGTAATTGTGCTCCTATAAACACTCTGGAATATTGGAATCCCAACATTATTCGAATCTCCTCTTTCTGTGACACCAATTTCATCTAGTATAAATGCTCTCATGGTGAAGGTAAATTTTTTTTTTCCCTGACTTAAGTCTCCAGTTGGGCCCTTGATAGGGTTTTGCCTATGGATTTATACTCCACAGTGGAGCAATTGAACCTACGCTGCAGTCAATGTGGGGGAGGGGCTTAATTTTTCAAAGGTCTTCATGAATCATCCTAGCCTCAAGAACTGTATTAAACATTAAGCATTCAAATGTCAGAGCTGCACCACCGAATTAATCTGAGTCGATTTAAAGAGAATTTGAAAAGCAGAAGGAATTAGGGTGCCTAATGCTGATCCTCCCTCACACAATGCTTAACATTGAGTCCAATGTTTTAGGCAAATGTAACAAATATCCTCAGTTACAGAACTGTAGGTGGGTTTGTCAGATGTAAATAACAGTCTTGTTAATTCGAACCTGCAGTGCAAACAGGAATAAATAAATTATACAAAAAGAGTCTTGCATTATGTTGCAGACCTGTCATTCATTTCTCTTCTGGGCTCTATTCTTGCTGTTGCTGTTACTCCCGGCAGGCTTTTGGAGTATTTATCTTTAAGAGCTTCAGGTGAATCATCTTGTCTGCTTAATGTTGCCCTACATTTAGTACCATAAACTGATTTGCAACATTTAAACTTATGGATGGCATTAGCCTGCAAAGCCTAAAGTGCCACTTATCAAGCAAAACTATTGACAGTCAATGATTCTTTTGCCTTAAATGACAGCGCTGTAAGTAAACTCTGTAAATCACATTGATTCTTATAGTCTTTTCAAATATCAGCACGACTGTCTCTTGCAAGTGGAGTGCTGATGGAGGACACATTGGCCCTGAATTTTCTTGAACCTCTGCTGCAAATGGGTAGGCAAAGCCCCACACTGCTGGAACTCTGTCACAAAAAGCAAAATTCTCTTGCTGTGTCGTTTTACGGCCAAACTTTGAGGAATGCCTCAATGTCTCCATGTCTGTTGCGCAGTGTATTCATTCATTTGCTCAGGAAGTTGAAAAACTATCAGAAAAACTGATGTATTTCAGTATCAGGCTATACTTATACAGATGTCAGTATGCCACTCTTATCCATTCTTCACAGACCAAGGGCCAAGTTCAACTGTATCCAGCTCTGAGGCCAACTAACCACTTTCAGTAACCCTTTTGATCTTTTCAGATTTGGAAGCTTTGCTGATTTGCATGATTTATGACCATTTCTACATCCACCAGTTGAACATAGTTATGCTTGAACCCACAGTTTCTTTCTTCCTTTTAATGAATTGTTCCGTTATTCCTGTTTCCTGAAATGTAACTTACACGTTGATGTGATTTTCCTGCACTTAGCACCAACAGTAACAAAATCACATTCAGTTATTACAGGTTGTTAAATTGATTTAATTTGAATGGATACATATTATGCTGCATTGGATTGACTACACATACAGTCAGCAATAAATTTACAGGAATGGAGCTCTGGTTACAAACAATGTGGGGGGCGGATTCTCCCATCCTGCCCGTAGCGGGCGGGAGCGGAGAATCCAGCAAGAGGCAAAAAATCCAAAATCGGCCGCTGTAAAAACAGGTCGCAATTCTCCCGACGGTGTTTCCATGGTGGCTCGGTTATTCTGCTGGCTAGTGGTGCGAATGCCATTTGCATTCATTAGCATGTCATGAATGCTCATTAAAACAGCTGCTCACCAGAATCTTTCCATGCCTTCCAATCTTCTGTCACGCCAGCGGGAAATTACATCGGTCTCAAATCCGTTTGAAAAGGGGTGGCGAACATAAATCAGACCCCAGTTCACTGGTAGCTTCGAGGTGAGTGGAACATACCTGCCATAGCGTGGCGCTGGTCTTGTTGCAATGAAGGCCACTCTGTTGGGGTTGCAGGGTTGGACTACTCTTTCTCTTTGTTTTCATTGTCCTGAGGAACACCACTGTGCTGTGGTACTCACGCAGGCCTCCACTTTCAGAGACCAGCACTTCAACCGGGGGTGGGCTGTGAGGCAAGGATTGGGTTGATGAACATTGTGGGGGGGTCAATGGGGAGGGAAAGCTGTGGAATGGCAGTCAAGTGGAAGGGTGAAGATGGGGGGGTTGGGGGGTGGGTGGGAGGCCTTTCTGGGATTGCCCTCTAACCTCTTGTTGCCGCAGGAGTTTAGAAATAAAGGAGAAATACCTCCTTGTGATGAAAGCCACTGAAAGCCAGTGGCTTCATTAGCATTATTAAAGGGCTACTTAGAACTCAGTGGCTTCATATCACAGTTGCTGCATCTCAGGAGTAACACATAGGAATGTAGAATTTGGGAATGCAGACAATAGTGAGGGAGGCACAGCTGTAACCTATACGGCATTCCATCAATGAAGGCCTGTCACGTGTTCACCAGATGTGACACTCCTAATGGGACAAAGGACATCCACTCATTGACCATGAGCAACTGATTGGTCATTAACATGCCACATCAGAGATTGGAGCACAGAGCTAGGTTGGGTAAATCATCTCACTTAAATTTTTAACATCCCATGCAGGGCTCAAGATGTTCAATATGGTATCTGAGGTGTCAGCTGTGGCTCAGTTCATAGTACCCTCGCCTTTGAATCAGAGGGTTGTGGGTTCATGTCCCACTCCTGGAAACCAAGAACTGTGATTGTACTCGAACGAGTTGCAATCTGTGACTGTTGATAACTCGAAAGAGTTTCAATATGGTATCACAGATATGTGTCACCTCGATGTGTGTGCTAGTGTCTCAGGGACAAGGTGGCATCAACCACCATGCAAGTAGGGCAGGCAAGAGTATCCTATTTACAAATGAGTGAGAGGCAATGCCATGCATGTCCTGAGATCTGGTACATCACATATGCCACATTCTTTGTGAAGACCTGACGCCATTTGGAGTTGGAGGGTATCCCTGCCAATGGCTTTGAAGGTGACCATTGCATTCAATTTCTTGGCCTCTGGTTTCTTCCAAGGCTCAACACCTAACCTGTGCAGCATCTCTCAGTCCACAACATGTTGATGCATAAAAGAGGTCATAGATGCCCTTTACAGGAAGACCCATCATTATGTCAGGTTTGTTTTAGCCTGGCTGCGAGATTCACTGCCTTCGCCACCATCTCAGACTTCCCAAGAATTCATGGTGCAATAGATTGCACCCATGTGGCCATACAGGCTCCATGGCAGCAGGCCCTAATGTTTATAAGCCACAAGGGCTATCATTCCATCAATGTACAACTGGTGTGTGATGACTGGAAGCACATCTTACACATTTGTACATGGTACCCTGGGAGTTGCCATGGCTCCTACATCGTGAGTCACTCCCAGGTGCCTGAGATTTTCGGTGTGCCATTACGTCTGCAATGATGGGAAGGCTGTTTGGGGATAAGGGGTACCCACTGAAGTGCTGGCTGATGACACCAGTGCGTTGCCTTCAGAGTCGTTCCAAGGAGAGGTCCACAACTCCCTTATAGAGCAGACCCTAGGGCTTCTGAAGATGCGTTCCAGATGCTTGGACTGCTCAGGTGGCTCACTCCAATATGTTCCCGACAGGGTTTCCCACATCATCGCAGTGTGTTGCACCCTTCTCAACCTGGCAATACAAAGAGGTGGTCCCCTGCCAGAGGAGGATGAGAGCTAATCAGAGGATGAAGATCCAATGGCCCAGTAACTTCAGCAGGCTTCTGAAGGTCAGTATGAGCACATTATGCCATGGAGGAAGGAAGATGTGGGCGACGCACCCGTGATACAGGTTCCAGGAAAAATAAAGTCAAGTGAGGGAATATGGCCACATCTCCCCTAGTTCTCAATGCCATCTTCTCTCAACTCAGGAGATGTCCACCACTTGCATTGAGAATGAGTCCCTCATTCACACTTGCCTCATGAATCACCAGGTCATGATCTATGCTTTGGTGCGTGGGGCTCTGTGAGTGAGCTCACTCCGGGAACTGAGAGCCCACTTAGGAACAAGAGCTACGTGAGAAAAGACTTGAATCCTTCACCGCCATCTAATGATGTCAGCACAGCTGTGAATGAGGTGTGGACATGCCTAGGGATCTCCTCTTCCCATACATGTCTTTTTTTCTGCCACTACCGCTGAGGAGTCACACATGCCACTAGAATATCAATGCTGATGAGCTGCCCTCACTCAATGGTATTCTTTGAGAAAGAAGGGCATGAAACGCTTACATCACACGCTTCCAATAAAGATTTAAACACATCTCCCTGACATCACACAAGGGGTGCAGATACTAGCTCAACTGAGGTTGACATCACAGGGATGTGAATCTCACAGGGGGACACTATCACTGAGTGGGAGGAAGGCTAAACTTCAGAATAAGAGGATTCCAAAGTACAAATTCACAATGCCGTCAGTTGACAGGAACGTTCACATAACCATCAAATGTATATACAAAAATGTAATTTATTTACACATCTAGCACACCCATGACCCCAAAGTGACATCAGCTTTTCTTAACTTCCCTAACTCTAGCGCTGTGCCTGGGTGCAGCCTCAACATCTGCAGCAGAGGTGGAGCCAGCCTGCTGACTGCTACGCCCTGATGTCTGTGATGACCTTGGCAAACGTCCTCTGGTGGCCCATGGCCTGGAGGGCCCCGACCTGATAAGAGTCACATGTTCACGGGCAGGAATGTCCTCGCAGCCTGAGAAGCTGGAGGGGATGGGGTCATAGGCAGAGGAGTTGTGAGTGGCTGCACACCCTTGGAGTGTCCTGAGAGGAGGCCCCTGAGGTGTCCAGCTGATGTTCATCCTCGCTGTGGGTGCCCGAGGGCCCCACCCTGGCTCCAGCAGGAGATGGTTCACCCGGAGGGTGGTCAAGGTGCCTCATCACCATGCCCATACATCCTGATGGTACCTACCAGGGCGTGTGGCCATGGAGTGCAGTGATGAGTGTATTGATGAGAATGGATGGAGCAAATGCTGGGTGAGATGCATGTCCTCTGTGTGTGGTGAGCCCCTTGTAGAAGGGCCAGAGGATGGAGTGTGAGCAAAATGATAGGTGGGATGGTGGTGATGTGAATATCTCAATGAGAGAATGAGTGTTGATATGTGTCCTCCACTAATGGTTGTCTGAGATCCCTGAAGAGAGTAGCTATTTGGTGCATGATGCCATGATGAGAGTTTGATATTGGAGGGTGTTGAAGGATGACTTACCCTGATGGAGCGGATGAGATCATTCACCCTCTTCCTGCACTGGGTGGCATTTTGGGTGCGGGTGTCAACCACGCTGACCTGCTCCTCTATGGTGTCCCAGGTCCAAGAGGTGAGGCTGCTGTGCTTCCTGCAGCCATCTGTGGGGTAGAGCAGGTGTCGTTGTTCCTGCACCCCTCTGACCAAGGCCTGGAGGGCCTGGGGTGTGAAGCAGGGTGCAGACTTCGTCCTGAGGCTCTCGGCCTTTCTCTTATGGGCTGCAGATATCTCTGGTGGGCTGGAGAGATTGAGATTGGGTGTTGAACTAGCATTTAAATATGACCTTCAAACCCACCAGCTGACGGCGGGCAGATGAATCGGCTCCCGCCCACCAGGCGATGCAGAGTAAAACGCGCCTCTGTGTAATTAATGAGGCTCCAGGCGCAGAATGGGGCGCGAGTTGACGCCATTATGAACAGCAGGCTGGGGTCTGCTGAAACCACCCATCACCGCACATTGTTTCATTTGGAGAGAATTCCACTGAATGTCTCCAAAGTCCTTCCCAAACTGCTTTCAAACCCACAGATAGAATACAGGACATAGGGAACTCCATGATGAAGGATAGGTAAAAAATTTTAAAACCTGAAACTTAACTCTAATCTGCCTCGAATAGGGGAAGAGGAGGAGGAGGAAGAGATGGAGGAGGTGGAGGAGGGGGAAGAGGAGGAGGGGGTGAGGAGGTGGAGGAGGGGAGGGGGAGGTGGAGGAGAGGGAGGAGGGAAAGGGGAGAAGAAGGAGGAATGCTTCCCTTAGCTTCTCAAGCAGACTTGCTCCTGTCCCCATGTTCAGCCTCCCTCTCTGCAACACAAAGCCCCCACCCCTAACTGAGGTACAAGGACCCCCATGTGTGTGATCTCCCCACTACCCATGATCTAACATGGAACCAATAATCTCCCCAGCCCACAATCCCCCCTCCAACCCACAACTCCCCAGCCCACAATCCCCCCTCCAACCCACAACTCCCCTGACTCACAATTAGCCCCCTGATACTGAACCCCCTTGACCCTGGATTTTCCCCGACCCATAATCTTCCCCTTTATGCCTGGGAATCAATTGGAAGGTGATTCTCAGCTCTGCCTGTTCTTTTATAAACTCTCTTTCCATTCAGTCGAACTCGATCACCACTTTTTATGGCATCGGCTGTGGACCTGTTGCTGCAACCTCCCCCTGGCTTCGTTCTGGTATGCTAGTACTGATCCGGATAGCACTGGTATGCTAGTACTGATCCGGATAGCACTGGTATGCTAGTACTGATCCGGATAGTACTGGTATGCTAGTACTGATCCGGATAGCACTGGTATGCTAGTACTGACCCGGATAGCACTGGTATGCTAGTACTGATCCGGATAGCACTGGTATGCTAGTACTGATCCAGATAGTACTGGTATGCTAGTACTGATCCGGATAGTACTGGTATGCTAGTACAGATCCAGATAGCACTGTTATGCTAGTACTTATCCGGATATTGCTGGTATGCTGGTACTGATCCGGATAGTACTGGTATGTTGGTATTGATCCGGATAGTACTGGTATGCTGGTACTTATCCGGATAGTACTGGTATGCTGGTATTGATCCGGATAGTACTGGTATGCTGGTACTTATCCGGATAGTACTGGTATGCTGGTATTGATCCGGATAGTACTGGTCTGCTGGTATTGATCCGGATAATACTGGTATGCTAGTACTGATCCGGATAGCACTGATATGCTGGTGCTGATCCGGATAGTACTGGTATGCTAGCACTGATCCGGTTAGCACTGGTATGCTGGTATTGATCCGGATAGTACTGGTATGCTAGTACTGATCCGGATAGCACTGGTATGCTAGTACTGATCCGGATAGCACTGGTATGCTAGTACTGATCCGGATAGCACTGGTATGCTGGTGCTGATCCAGATAGCACTGATATGCTGGTGCTGATCCGGATAGCACTGGTATGCTAGTACTGATCCGGATAGCACTGGTATGCTGGTGCTGATCCAGATAGTACTGGTATGTTGGTACTGATCCAGATTGCTGCCTGTCTTAAAAGGTAATTTCTGCCTTTTACTGTATTTTGCTCAGCCTTTTTGTGATTTGGCTAGGTCTCTTGACTCTGCGCTCACTTGGTTTCTTCTTTTCATCTACAGAGTGGATTATTCTTCTGCCTTTCAGCCTTTTTTCTTTTTTGAATTTTGCTCAGCTTTTTGTGATCTGGGCAAGTCCTTTGACTGTGCCTCTGCATTTGATCATGGCGTTTTCATCTGCACCGTGGGTTCTTCTGCTGCCTTTCAGCCATTTTCCCCCCTTTTTTTGAATTTTCATCTTTCTTTTGTGATCTAGCCAGGTCCCTTGACTCTGCGTTCAATCTGGTCTGGCAATGGACCTCCACATGCCCGGTGAAGTCCCTCAGCCCCACATCTGACAATGGAGCTTCTTTTTAGATAATCTCCAATGGTGGGCTTCAGTTTCTTTAGTTTTTCATGCTTTGAGATTCTGGTTTCCTTCTCCAACTTCTCTGGGATTTCGGCATTTATCTTTCACTGCCACCATGTTGTAACATTGTTTAGTGTCTCGCTAAGAGGTCTGGAGGCTTGTATGGTTGAACATCAACCGTTCATTGGTAACCCATAACTATATACATCTCCAAAGTACTGCCCTGCATGGGTGCTGTCTCCATGCTGGCTCCTTCCAGACTCTCCTACACACAGTTTACCATCATTTGACTCTGTACATCATTCTGTGGGTGATACTGTTTTCCTGTTCCACGATAACCCTTTCTCTGCCCGAACACCCTTATAATAATCTCCCCCAACCTACAGTAACCCCACCGACCCACAACACCCCTGACTCACCAAAACCCCCAACCCACAACCCCCCTAACCCATGCCCTCCCCTGACCCACAATGTCCCCCAACCCTCAATTGCTGTGACCCAGAATCTCCTTCAATCCCCAATGTCCCCTGACCCACAACACCCCCAACCCACCAAAAACCCCAACCCATAACAATCCCAGACCACAACCTCCCAACCCACAACCTCCCCGAACCCACAACCTCCCCGAAGCCACAACCTCCTCTGACCCTCAATCCCCCCAGCCCACAACTTCCCCTGACCCACAATGTCCCCCGACCCACAACCTCCTCTGACCCTCAATCTCCCCCGACCGACAACCTCCCCTACCCTCAATTTCTCCCCAACCCTCAATCGCCCTGACCCACAATCTCCTTCAACCCACAAGTCCCTGGATCCACAACCTCCTCTGACCCTCAATCTCCCCCCAATCCACAATCTCCCCCGAACCCACAATCTCCCCCGAACCCACAATCTCCCCCGAACCCACAATCTCCCCTCACCCCAAATCTCCCCCGACTCATAACCTTCACCCTGATGCAGGATCTCTACCCTTCTAAAAACAACAATACCTTTTTAAGTTACTTCAAAATCTCACAAAGACCGTAAAATAATGTGAACAGAACCGGTTTCAATCATGTTCTCAAAAGGCTTGCCTTTACCCCCTCAGTGACACTGATAACATTAGAGAAGGATGAATTTCATGGGCAAAGGCATTGACCTGTAAAGATATTACTGTAAGCACTGGAAGACTTTACACATCTTGATATTGAGCTTAATTATTATTAAGATTGAAATACGTAAATTTTCAAACCATAGGTTTTTATCCTAGCAGGGTGTAGTGTAAGAGAAGGAGATTGTTGCACTGAAAATAGCAATACATAGCAATGGAGCATACATCAAATGTTGTTTACAATAAAACTATGGCTCAGGAAAAGCAATGAGAGGCGTAACAATATGATGTGAAAAGTCACGGAGCCTCTCATTGCTGCATGGTAATCAGTCCAAACAACTGGCTGATTAGAAAACATCAGGTAATGTTGCATTCAGCAGGAAGCAGACTATATCGGAAGTGATACAGTATTTTCATTTAGAAAGAGACCTCTTGCTCCCTTTGAAACCAATTGCGTGAAGAGACTTGGAGAAGCCAATTGCAAAATTCCCCATGAAAATGCATTCATGTCACAGATGGGCTAATGTCTGCTACCCTCTTTAGATTGTTTAGGATTTTTGTTTAATTAAATAATAAATGAAGTCAATTATCAGACATATTATACCATCCAGCTTTAAAAATCCTTTTAAAGGATAAAGGGCATCCAAAAACCCTTGACCCCCTTATCGAGGCCCTGACACTGAACTTGACCCACAATCTCCACAGAACCTCGCCTCATTATCTCCTCAGCTCCCACCCCATAATCTCCTCAACCTCCGACCCGCTATCTTCTCAACCGCCGACCCATAACCTCCTCAACCCCCGACCCACAACCCCTGACCCACAACCTCCTCAACCCCTGACCCACAAACTCCTCAACCCCGACCCACTATCCCTTCAATTCTCAACCCACAACCTCCTCAACCCCCGACCCACAACCTCCTCAGCCCCTAACCCACAACCTCCTCAACCTCCGACCCACAAACTCCTCAACCCGACCCACTATCCCTTCAATTCTCAACCCACAACCTCCTCAATCCCTGACCCACAACCTCCTCAACCCCTGACCCACAACCTCCTCAACCCCTGACCCACAATCTCCTCAACCCCCGACCAACAACCTCCTCAACCCCCGACCCACAACCTCCTCAACCCCCGACCCACAACCTCCTCAACCTCCGACCCACAAACTCCTCAACCCGACCCACTATCCCTTCAATTCTCAACCCACAACCTCCTCAACCCCCGACCCACAACCTCCTCAGCCCCTGACCCACAACCTCCTCAACCTCCGACCCACAAACTCCTCAACCCGACCCACTGTCCCTTCAATTCTCAACCCACAACCTCCTCAACCCCCGACCCACAACCTCCTCAACCCCTGACCCACAACCTCCTCAACCCCTGACCCACAATCTCCTCAACCCCCGACCCACAACCTCCTCAACACCCGACCCACAACCTCCTCAACCCCCGACCCACAACCTCCTCAACCCCCGACCCACAACCTCCTCAACCCCCGACCCACAACCTCCTCAACCCCCGACCCACAACCTCCTCAATCCCTGACCCACAACTTCCTCAACCCCCGACCCACAACCTTCTCAATCCCCGACCCACAACCTCCTCAACCCCCGACCCACAAACTCCTCAACCCCTGACCCACAACCTCCTCAGCCCCTAACCCACAACCTCCTCAACCCCCGACCCACAACCTCCTCAACCTCCGACCCACAAAGTCCTCAACCCGACCCACTATCCCTTCAATTCTCAACCCACAACCTCCTCAACCCCCGACCCACAACCTCCTCAACCCCTGACCCACAACCTCCTCAACCCCTGACCCACAACCTCCTCAATCCCCGACCCACAACCCCCTCAACCCCTGACCCACAACCTCCTCAATCCCCGACCCACAACCTCCTCAATCCCCGACCCACAACCTCCTCAACCCCTGACCCACAACCTCCTCAACCCCTGACCCACAATCTCCTCAACCCCGACCCACAATCTCCTCCTGATTCTTTATTATCCCATTACCAATGAAATTTGCATTGCACCATCATCCCTTTGTCATTTAAACCCTTTCATAGACGTTTTCTTTTGTCTTTCCTCGCCTCTGTAATGCTTAAAGTCTGCTAAATCTTGAACTTCTTCCAATTCTGAAGGTCATGAAGTTGAAACATTTCTGTTTCTCACTCCACGGATGCTGCTTGACCTGCTGAGAGTTTTCAGCATTTTCTGTTGTTTTGTTTTGGAACTCTGAATGCTTTGGAAAGTGTATTTATTTAAATATCAAATACTGAGTTGTCTACATATGCTGTTGAATGTCAAAATATGCATAAAATCTACTTGTGTTATTTAATTATTATAGCCCCTGAATTCATATCATAAAAGTATCCTTTGAGTTTACAGAAGCTGCTGAGACTGGTAGTAAATCTTTCTTTTATATTTCTAGTTCCTTCACATCTCTGCAATCTCACATCAATGTACTATTACTGCTGCAGCGATATGGTGAAGCCAGTCCCATTCACATAAATACAGAAAGTGACAGAGGACCAAGAGAAAATGGGGAAAGGATGAACGTAATGAATTTCAGAGCCAACAGGCAACAGTAAACTACTGATTTATCTATCGGATCATTTAGCAGCTGGTTAACTGCAATATACGAAGCATTTCAACAAATCAGGAACATAAGGGAACAGGGAATGAAAGAAAATCCATTCAAGCCTTTCTGCCCATTTCTTACTAATGCAGAACTCTGGAACAATGCTTTTGATGCAATTTCAATCCCAATCTCTTTCTCTTTCTTTCTCATACTAAAATTGCTTTTATTTTATTCATTCAAAATGTGAATCTAACATTTTCCTCCTAGCTTTATGTTTTTCACTAGACCATCTACGTTCCACGCTACAATGAGAGGAAGGTAGCAGTGGTGGCAGAAGGGGAGGTGACGGGTCATAGGAGTGATATGTTGGGTGGTGGACACATAAGGCATTGGGGGAGTGGAAGGGAGGTAGTGGTTGCCCTGGGCCGGAGGCTAAGGGAGGTAGTGGTTGTCAGGCAAACGCAAGAGACTATGCAGGGACTACAAAATACAATCAACCGGGCACTTGATAATGAGTAGCATCTACTACCAACCTCTCAAGATCATGCAAAGTTAACGGGATCCAAGATATTCACCAAGTTTGATTTGTTCTATGTTTATGCACAGCTGAATGTGCACCAAGAGAACCAGCAGTATCTCATGATAACACATAGCGTTATACTCCTACACGAAGCTGTCCTATGGTGTGAAATCTTCTCTAAAATCTTCCAAGCTATCAGTGTTTCAAGTCCGGCTGTCCAAAAACTGGAGTAATCTGAAAACCAGACATTTTTAGAATGCACCATGCCTCAATCTTAATTGAGTAAAATAAAAAGTAATTTACCTGGACAATTCAGCTAGGTGCTGCATCGGTGCAGTGTGGCGCCAGACTAACTATCTGCTTTGCCACTTGCATCTATTCCCACACTCCAAGCGACCCTTGACCCCACCTGACCCGGCTTGGCCCAGACCGCCCAGGGGCCGAGTTGCCCGACCCGAAATCCAGCAACATCCAAAATCTGGCATGGCCCCAATCCTGAGGTTGCCAGTTTTGAGTCACTATAATTGTAAATAAGATTTTGCAAGGAGTGCCACATTGCTTGTGCGACCAGGATGATGTGTTGACTTTGATCACAACAGAGAAAAAGACTCTTCAAGTGTTAGATGAAATGCTAAAGAGACTTAATGATCACTATCTGAAGTCGAAAAGGAGCAAGTGTGCACTTGTGCAATCCAAGGTTGAGAAAGGGCTAGAGCCAGTGAAAGAGATGATGTAGGCTTTCATCAATGCTCTGAAACCAATAGATGTGCCTGAGCTTAGATCTTTTCTAGGATATGGTTCAATGGGCCTGAACTACTTCGGAGTGGTAATCAGTGTTGGACTGGCACTCCATGCTCAAGTAACTAGCTCGACATTTTTCGATGCTATCTCTCCTGACCCTCCAACTCAGGCAGGCCGAGATCCGGGCACTGCAGCGCGTTTCTAGAGTCCAGCGTCGAAGTCCAGGTGAGCCGAAGTGAAGGAGGCCATGCCCCCTTTTTTATGGCACTGGCTGCCGTAAACCAGGTAAGTTTAAAGGTCCGTTGAAATTCAAAGGTACTCGACAGGCCAGGGAGTAGGTAAGTGGATAGGATTTGGTGGATGGAAGGGGGATCGGGGGTTGGAGGGGGATCAGAGGTCGGGGAGTCAAAGGTCGGGAGTCAGAGGTCAGGGACTGGGGAGGTCAGGCCTTGGGTCGGGCCTGGGGGTGGTGGGGGGATGGTGTCGGGCCTCAGAGGGTGTGGCATGATGGTGTCAGGTCTTGGGGTGAAAGATCAGGCCTCGGGGGCCTGTGCGTGGAAGGGAGAGTGTCGGGCTTCAGGGGTGTTTCAGCTCTTGAGTTGGGGGGTCAGGTCAGGTCGGGTAGGGCCTGCCGAAGTGTGGGGGGAGGATGTTGGGCCTCATTGTGGACGGGTGGGGGGTGGGGGGGGGGATGCGGGGGAGGGTGTCAGGCTTCGTGGATGGAAGAGACATGTGCGTGGACTCCCATGGTGGGGGGCTAGTCAGGGGGGGTGATAGGTGACCCCTGGGAGTCAGGGGGTTGGGTGAGCCCCGTGGGGTTGGGTAGTTGGGGAGTGGGGTGTGCCCCCTGGGTAGTGGGAGGTGTGGGGCAAGTCCTGTGGGTGGAGTAGTTAGGGGATGGGGGGAGGTCCCTGCAGTGTCGGGGATATGAGGAAGTCCCATGGGGGTTTGGTCTGGGTCTGTACAATAGTTACCCAAAAGCTAGAAGTGGTTTTAATCCTTCTAAGTTTTTCTGGGTAACTATTGGTGTAACCCAGAACCCTGCGAAGTTTGCAATTTAAATTGCATTTTCGGATGGTTCCCATTGCAGTGAAATTGCCCAGGGGAAGTTTGCACTTCTGGGCAATTTCCTTGCAAACCTTACCTGGGGAATTTCCGAAGGGGATTCTCCGGAAGGGTACCCCTCCAACATGACGCTGGGGAGCTCAGAAGTTACGTCCCAATATTACTCATGATTTCAGCCTGAGCTCGCAACAGTGCAAGCTCCATACATGAGTTGAAGAAAGATGGAAAATATGAACGGCTTAAAGTGCAATAAGATGCTTACGAAGCATGTGAGGTAAGCTTGACCAGTGATGCACTACCCATTCATTGCGACATAAATCATGATCTGAAGCCTGTGTGTGCTGCTTCAAGCTATGGTGTTGAAGTAATCAGTCATGTCATGGATGATGGTCATGAGAAGTCCATAGCATTTACAGCACCTACACTGACCAAGGATGAGAAAAGGAAGCGTTAGGAATCATTTTCAGCATCAAAGCGTTACATCAGTTTTTTGCTGGATAGTTACGTCACGCTAGTTACAGGTCATTAATAGCTATTCTGGGACCAAAGTCTGCAATACTGACAATGACAGCGTCAAGAATGCAGCGGTGGACTGTACTGATTGACTACAACAATGAATTTTCAAAGTAGTTCAAAGGAGAATGCTATAGCTGAAGCACAGTCATGGTTGCTGCATGAAGACTCAAAAGTAGGCTGTGAAGATGCAATCTTCACAATAAGAGTTGTGGATGAGGATTTCCATATCATTGCAATTGAAATTGCAGCTGAAACTAAGATGGATCTAGTTTTCAAAAGATACTACGAACTGGCTTTGAATGGTTGGACAGAGTTTGACGTGTTGCACAGACAAGGAACTGAAACCTTTCCACAATTGACGAAATGAGTTGTCATGTGAACAGGGCTACATTAAGTGGGGTCACACAGTGGTTCTTCAAGAGACAAAATTCTGGCAGAAATCCATACTGAACTCATGGGTATAGTTAGCATGAAATCCACAGACAGAAGTTTTGTTTATTGGCCTTGTCCAGATGGCGATCTAGAATCAAATGGGTTAGCAAATGTAAAAGCAAAATACTGCGGATGCTGGAACTCTGAAACAAAAACAGAAAATGCTAGAAAAACTCACCAGGTCTAGCAGCATCTTTGGAGAGAGAAACAGAGTTAATGTTTCGAGGGTCATATGGACTCGGAACGTTAACCCTGTTTCTCTCTCCATCTAAAACGTCTTTATAACCATGGTATTGGTTGACTCAACTATTTTGAAGTGTGCATAAAAAGTTTTGCGAAAAGGAAAATAACAATTTCTTGGTGATTATTCAGTCACTCTAAGTGGATCGACGTAAAGCATATAGGTCAAACAACAATGCTGCAAGGATAATAGACAAGTTATGATCCATTTTTGTTGTCATGGTTTACCAGAGGAGCTTGTCTCAGATAAAGGCCCTCAATTTTGTTCTGTTCTGTTCCAGAATTTCATATAACAAAATGGCATCCAGCATAGCCTCACTCCTCCCTATCATGCAACACCAAATATAGCAGCAGAAAGATATGTGAGAATAGCCAAAGAAGCACTCAAAGAACAACTGCTGCATAGATGCTCAAGGTTCAGCATGAAATAGAGATGAGCTAATTTTTTGCTGTAGCATAGAACAACTCCACACTCCACCACAGGCTATATACCTGCTGTGTTTTTCATGAATTTACTAAAATTTATTAAGAAAACTGCTAAAGTTGAATGAAAACAGTTCAGTCAGAAATGTCAGTCCAACACAAACAAAAGAGAACGTGGTTTCGGGAGTAATGAACAGTTTTGTGTTCTGAGCTCCATCCCCACCTCACAAGTCACACAAATGGGACAAGGGAGATGTGAAAAATGTTTATGGTCCTCTCCCGTGCTTCATCATCCTTCATGTTTCACACTCATCTCAATGTCCGGAGCATTTTGAAAGCAGCCTGCTGGGGTTCACTTTCAGTTGTCTATCTGAGCTGCCCTGCATCTCTGTCCACCCAATGATCACACTCCCATGCAGCAGCTGATCTCACCCACCACGGCTGTCGTTTTACTTTCGATTTGGACAGCATGGTGCTAATTCAGTTTTACTTTCGCTCCCCCGTCCATTACCCTCTCCGAGACACCCATTTCTTCTCCCCCATCACAGTTGACTGCCCCCGCCCTCCCGCCTGGCATCATCTTCCACCTCCCGTCCGTTACCTCCCAGCCACAACCCTTTCCCTTTGGGGACGTCCAGGTGAATGTGCACATTCCCTTCCTTCCTGAAAATCCCACCCCCACCCACATTCACTTCCCCGACCTCCTCCTTCCCACCCCGTCTGCCTCCGGGTCCCCAACAACCACCCTCGCCGTCCCTTCCATCGCTACGTCGAACCCTCACCCTCCCACCCTACCGCTTCACTCTGCCCTCGGTCATTCTCACCCTTCCTCCACACCAAGGCCACCCTCAGCTCGCTCCCCAGGAAACAGACATGGACCTATCCGACCCCTCCCATGCACATTCCCTGCACATCACCCCCCCACACCCCTTCCCTCAGAACCCCTTTCCTCCTGGAACCCCTTCCCCCCACCCCCGCACAGGCCACCCACCCCTCCAGACACCCCCACCTGCTTAGTCCCTCCCCCTTCCTGACTCACTCCTCAGCCACCCTTAGTCCCTCTCCCCTCCCGACTCCTTCCTCTAGTCTTACCTCTTCCTTCAGCTTCACTTCTTCCTCCAGCATCACTTCTTCCTCCAGCCTTATTCCTGTCCCCTTCCTGAATCCTTCCTCCACTCTTATTTCTTACTCAACCCTTGCTTCCTCCCCTCTCAGCACCCCTTCCTCCTCTGACACCCCCTCCTCTCCGCATTCCTTCCTCCCTCCAGACACCCTCCACTCTCCACACCCCTTCCTCACCCTGGACAACCTTCCCTCTCAGCACTCCTTCCCTTGCACCCTCCACCCCACCTTACACCTACCTCCCCATTTGCAGTATTCTCCCCTTTACCCCCTCCCCCCCATTCCCCCTGCCAACCTTCTCCCATCCTGACACCTTCATTCCCCAACCGGCAACCTCCCCCATCCTGACACCTTCATTGTCCCCCACCAACCTCCCCCAACCCTGACAACTTCATTTCTCCCCTCCCAACCTCCCCCAACCCTGACACCTTCATTCCCCCCCTCCCAACCTCACCTCTCCTCTTCCTCTCCCAGCTGATCCTAGCCCTTCCTCTCCTGCCCCCTTGACCATCACCCATTGTGAGCATCAATGGTGACTATCCAACTTCTGTGAGCTGCTTCCCAGCAGAGCCATGTCCATGAGATTCAACGCAGAGTGCCATGGACATTCCTCCATGTGCCGTTGGTGTCGGGCTCTAGCATCTTCTGCTCTTCGGATATCTGCAATGTAGGCAAGGCCCTGGTGAGTAAGTCCTGGCTTCTGCACGTCACACTTATCAAGACATGTTCTACATTGGCGTGCTTTCCTGCAGACGTGGGCAGATGATCCAGCAGGAAGGGGACGATTCCGGCAGGCAGGCCTAATAATGATATGCTGATGCATTACAATGAGGTTCCCGATCTCTGATGGTGGAGAACACGGCCCGCCATCAGTGGGCTGAGCGGAAGATCGCAAACTGGTTTCATGCCATCGTGAAACCGATCGCGCCATATTGTCCACTCAAGTCACCCAACACGTCCGACACCGGCAGGCATGGAAAATCCCAGCCATTGGCTTTCAGTCCAATTGATTTCTCCAGCACTATTTTTATAGTGATACTAATTTCTTTCAATTCCTCTTTCTCACTAGACCCTTGTTTCCCAAACATTTCTGGGAAGTTATTTGTATCTCCCTTCATGAAGGCAGAACTAAAGTGGTTGTTTAATTGCTCTGCCATTTCCTTGTTCTCTATTATAAATTCTCCCATTTTGGACTGTAAGGGACCTACATTTGTCTTCACTAATCTTTTTCTTTTTACATACTTATAGAAGCTTTTACAATCTGCTTTTATGTTCCTTGCTAGTTTACTCTCATACTCTATTTTTCCCCTCTTCATCAGTCTCTTGGTCCTTCTTTGTGGAATTCTACACTGCTCTCAATCCTCTGGCTTGCTACTTTTCCCAGCACTTTACATGACTCCTCTTCTGGCCCAATACTATCCTTAATTTCTTTTTGTTAGCCATAGTTTGGCTGCTTTTCTGTTTAGTTTTTGCACCAGAAAGGAATGTATAACCGCTGCAATTAATGCCTTTGTTCCTTAATTATTAGCCATTGCCTATTCACCTTTTAATGAAGTCTATTGTAGCCCAACTCACCCCTGATATCTTCAGAGTTTCCTTTGTTTAGATTTAGGACCCTAGTTTGGGATTGGACTACTTCACTTTCCATCCTAATGAAGGATCATGCTATGGTTAATTCCCCCAAACTGATTTGTGAGTTGGACCCCAGGGGACTCCAGCATTACCTGCCAAGTTCTCTTGGACCCCGCACAGCAAGATTATTAATTAACCCCTTTTCATTGCACAATACCAAATCTAGGAAAGCCTGGTTCCTCAACATACTGGTCTAAAAAACTATCTCGTACACACTCCAGGAATTCATCCACCACAGTACTATTGCTAATTTGGTTTGCCCAGTCGACATGTAGATTAAAGTCACCCATGATTACTGTAGCACCCTTGCATCTCTAATTTCCTGTTTAATACCATCCCCTACCTTACCACTACTGTTTGGAGACCTTTAGACATCTCCCACTAATGGTTTCTGCCTCCTGTTGCTTCTTAGCTCCACCGAGACTGATTTGACATCTAGATTTTCTGAGCCAATATCCTTTCTCACTATTGTGCTAGTTTCATCCTTAACTAACAATGCCACCCCACCTCCTTTTCCTTTTTGCCAGTCCTTCCTAAATATTGAATACCCTTGAATATTCATTTCCCAGCCTTGGTCACCCTGCAGCCATGAATCCGTAATTGCAACCCGTTAACCACTTACCTAGGAGTCAGAGAGGTACACCAGTCAGCTGCTCGGAACTGGCCCGCACTGAGTTTTAAAGAAGAGCGAGAAAAAACAAATAGTAATATCACAGGAAAACCGTAAGCTCATTGGTCGGTAAGAAACTGCTGTTAGGAACTCTCTTTAAATGGCTGTAAATTAGAAAAGTGCGTTATTTTCAAAGAAGTATACTTGGATTTAAGTGAGAAACACCAGGAAGAAGGGAAAGTCAGAGCCAGTGTAATCAAGTAATATTAATAAACCTAAGTAAAATAAAGTTAACACATGGCAGGGCAGCTCGGTCGAGTGGAATGTGTGTCCTGTAATATGTGGGAAGTCATGGACGCTACTGATGTCCTAGATGACCACAAGTGCAGGAAGTGCTGCCAACTACAGAACCTTGAGCTCTGGGTTTCAGAGCTCAAGCAGCGGCTGGAGTCACTGTGGCACACCTGCGAGGCTGAGAGCTATGTGGCTAGCATGTTCAGAAAGGTGATCACACCACATCTTAGGAGTCTAGAGACAGAAAGGGAATGGGTGACCACCAGGCAGTCCAAGAGAACTTGGCAGGTAGTGCAGGAGTCCCCTGGAGTCCCGCTCACAAATCAGTTTTCAATTTTGGAAGATGGCACTCCTCAGAGGAGGGCAGTCAGAGCCAGGTTTGTTGCACCACGAGTGGCTCATCTGTATAGGAGGGGAGGAAGAAGAAAGGAAGAGCAGTAGTGATAGGGAACTCATTAGTTAGGGGAACAGGCAGGTGTTTCTGCACACGTAGACGTGACTACAGGATGGTATGTTGCCTCCCTGGTGCCAGGGTCAAGGATGTCACAGAGCGGCTGCAGGACATTCTTCTGGAGGAGGGTGATCAGCCAGAGATTGTAGTCCACATTGAGACCAATGACTTAGGTAGGAAGGGGGATGTGGTCCTTCAATCAAAATTTAGGGAGCTCAGTTGAAAATTAGCAAGCATGACTTCAAATATAGTAATCCCCAGATTACTCCCACTGTCATATGTAAGTAAGTACAGAAATCAGGGGATAAGGCAGATGAATGCGTGGCTGGAAAGATGGTGCAGAAGGGAGGGCTTTAGATTCCTGGGACACAGGCACTGGCTTTGGGGAGGATGGCACCTGTACAAGCTGGATGGGCTGCACCTGAGCAGAGCCGGGGTTGAGTTCCTTGCAGACGTTTTGCTGGTGCTGTTGAGAGAGCTTAAAACTAACTCGGCAGGGATGTGGGAACCAGGAGAGAATATTAGAGAGGAATACCAGGGTGCACAAAATACTGAGAGAGACAGATAGCACTAAATAGTAAGTTAATAGGTGGAGTCGAAGTAAGGGAGAAAGTCATGAAGTCCAAATGAAAAATGAGATTGAAATTAAGATAAAGAAGAAAAACTGTGCTCATGACAGGTGTCAGGTAGAAAATGCAATTGAGAACCCCATGCAGGATACAGAAGGTTCAGAGGGGAGGTGAAAAAGCAAGTAAGAGAAGCAAAGAGGGATTATGAGAAAAGACTGGAGCCAACATAAAGGGGAATCCCAAAGTCTTCTATTGGAACACAAAAAGTAAGAGGGTGGTAAAAGGAAGAGTAGGGATCAAAAAGGGGATTTACACATGGAGGCAGGGGGCATGAGGTGTTAAATGAATACCTTGCATCCATCCAAGGAAGCAGATTCTACCAAGGCCAGGAGGAGGAAACTCTGTCATTAGAAGGGTTCAAAATTGATACGGTGGAGGTATTGGATAAACTGTCTGCACTTCAAGTTGACAAGGCACCGGGACCGGATGAGATGCATCCAAGGATATTGAAGGAAGTAAGAGAGGAAATCGCAGAGGCACTGGCCTTAATCTTTCAGTCTTCCCTAGACTCAGGGGAGGTGCCAGAGAGCTGGAGAATTGCAAACATTACCCCGTTGTTCAGAAAAGGTTGTAAGGATAAGCCCAGCGATTACAGACCAGCCAGTTTAACTTCAGTGGTCGGGACGTCTTTGAAACAATTATTCAGGATAGAATTAATAGTCAGATGGAAAAATGTGGGTTGATCAGGAAGAGTCAGCATGGATTTCTAAAGGGGAAATCAAGTTTAACTAACTTGCTGGAGTTTTTGAAGAGGTATCAGAGAAGGTTGATGAGGGTAGTGCTGTTGATGTGGTGTACATGGACTTTCAAAAGACATTCGGTACAGTGCCACACAACAGACTTGTGAGAAAAGTTATAGCTCATGGAATGAAAGGGAGAGTAGCAACATGGATACAAAATTGGCTGAGTAATAGGAAACAGAGGGTAATGGTCAATGGGTATTTTTTGGGCTGGGGGAAGGTTTGTAATGGAGTTCCTCAGGGGTCAGAATTGGGACCCTTTTCCTGATATATATATTGATGATCTAGATCTTGATGTTCAGGAGACAATTTCAAAGTTTGTAGATGATACAAAACTTGGAAACATTGTAAACCGTGAGGAGGAGAGTATAGAACTTCATAAGGACATAAAGCATTTGGTGGAGTGGCAGATAGTTGGCAGATGAAGTTCAATGCAGAGAAATGTGAGGTGATGCATTTTGGTAGGAAGAACATGGAGAGACAATGTAAAATAAGGGGCACAATTCTTAAGGGGGTGCAGGAGAAGAGAGACCAGGGCATATATGTGCATTGATCATTGAAGGTGGCAGGAGAGGCGGAGAGAACAGTTAATAAAGCATACAGTATCCTGGGCTTTGTTAATAGGGGCAAAGAGTACAAGAGCAGGGAGATTATGTTGAACTTATATAAGACACTAGTTAGACCTCAACTGGAATATTGTGTACAGTTCTAGGTGCCACACTATAGGAAGGATGTAACCATTGGAGAGAATGCAGAAGAGGTTTACAAGAATGGTTCCAGGGATGAGAAACTTGAGTTATGAAGTTAGATTGGAGAGGTTGGACTGTTCTCCTTGGAGAGGACAAGGCTAAGAGGAGATTTCATAGAGGTGTTCAAAATAGTGAGGGGTCTGGATAGAATAGACAGGGACAAACTGTTCCGCTCGTAAAACGATCAAGAACGAGAGGGCACAGATTTAAAGTGATTTGCAAAAGAAGCAAATGTGCTGTGAGAAAAGACTTTTTCACACAACGAGTGGTTCGAGTCTGGAAAGTACAGCCTGGAAGTGTGGTGGAGGCAGGTTCAATCGAGGCATTCAAGAGGGCATTAGATGATTTTTTGAATAGAAACAATGTGCAGGGGTATGGGGAAAAGGCATGAAGTCATGATGCTCATTCAGAGAGTCGGTGCAGCCACGATGGGCCGAATGGCCTCCTCTGCGCCATAACATTCTGTAATTCTGTGAACATCTATTTGCATTAATTCATCTACCTTATTGTTAATGCTCCATGTATTCAGATACAGTGCCTTCAGACTTGACATTTTAACATTTTTACACTTTTTTTGTACTATGGCCTTTTTTGCTGCTAACCCTTGTTTCCTCTGCCCTCCACTTTTGCTTTCTACTTTTTTGTCTTTCATTTCTATCTTTTTTTCCCTCTCCTGTTCAGTTTCCCATGCCCCTGCCACTCCAGATTAAATCATCCCCCACAGTGCCAGCGAATACCCCTGAGACGATATTGGGCCCAGTCCTGCTGGGGTGCAACCCGTCCAGCTTGCACAGGTCCCATCTTCCCCAGAATCGGTCCCAAAGCCTCAGGTACCTAAATCCCTCCTACACCATCTCTCCAGCCACGCATTCACCTGGTGCATTCTCCTATTCCTGATCTCGCTGGCATGTGGCATCGGGAGTAATCCTGAGGTTACTACCTTTGAGGGCATGTTTTTAAAATTTATTTCCTAGCTCTCTATATTCGTCTTTCAGGACCTCATCCCTCTTTTTACCTTTGTCATTGGTACTGATATGGACCACAACCTCTGGCAGTTCACCCTCCCCTTTCAGAATGTCCTGCAGCTGCTCAGTGACATCCTTGACCCTGGCACCAGGGAGGCAACATACCATCCTGGTGTCATGTCTGTGGCTGCAGAAATGTCTACTGTCCCCCTTACAATAGACCCTCCTATCACTATTGCTGTCCCATTCCTTTTTCTCCACCCCGCCTTGTGCAGCTGAGTCACTTGTGGGGCCACGGAATTGGCTCTTGCTGCATTCCCCTGAGAAACCATCTCCCCCAGCAGTCTCCAAAATGGGAAATTTGTTAAGAGAGGGAGGTGGACCCAGGGAACCCCTGCACTACCTGCTTAGTGCTTTTACTCTGGCTGTCACCCATTCCCTTTCTGCCTGTGCACTCTTTACCTGTGGTGTGACCACCTCACTGTATGTGCTATCCACGAAGATCACAGCCTTGCGGATACTCCACAGTGACTCCAGCTGCAGCTCCAGCTTCAGAACGTGGATTTCAAGTAAATGCGGCTGGAGATACTTCCTTCACACATGGTCGCCCTAGACACTGGAAGTGTCCCTGACTTCCCAAATCGCACAGGAGGAGCATTCCACAGGCTGAGCTGCTCTGCCATTACTTACCCTTCAATTACTTCCTTTTAGGGTGGAAGAGTCAATTACTAGGGGACATAAATTTAAGGTGAGAGGAGAAAACTTTAGAGGAGATGTGCGGGGCAAGTTTTTTATGCAGAGGGTAGTGAGTGTCTGGAATTTGCTGCCAGAGGAGGTGGTGGAAGCAGGTATGATAGTGGTGTTTAAGAAGCAGCTTGACAAATACATGAACAGGATGGGAATAGAGGGATACGGACCCCAGAAGTACAAAATGTTTTCGTTTGACAGGCAATATGATCGGCGCAGGCTTGGAGGGCCAAAAAGCCTGTTCCTGTGCTGTACTTTTCTTTGTTCTTTGTTCTTTACTTTTACTCCCGCTAGTTTAAGGAATATTAAATATATACTAGGGACCTTACTTCTAATACTTTAAACACTACTTAGTCTAAGCTAAAGACCAATTTTTACTTTAAAGACTGGACAGTAGAAATGTTCACCAGGTCCTACTTACCAAGTAGCTGCTGCTCACCTTGCGCTGGCTCCCGGTCCCGCTTGGTCTCGGGCCAGGTTCCCCTCACTCTTTCAGGCCACTGCTCCTCTTCACAAACGCCAAAACCAAAAGCAGAGGAACGCCTCTTTCCCTTCCTATATGAAGATCAGGAAGGCTTTGTAAATAGGGTTGTCATCCCCCCTGGACTGGACGGGAGCCTACCGAAATCGGCATCAATCTCCCGCCTGGTGGCCAAAGAAAGCAATCCAGAAGATTTTAAAATGATATTTTAAAACAAATCAGCCCCATGATTCGTCATCAGCGACCACCAAAAAAAGGAAGAAACTACAACTCCTATCATGAGCCATTGCCAAGCAGTGACCCAGTGACCTCACATTTGGCACAGTGCTGCCCAATCAAGTGCAAACCTTAAAGTGGGAGAAGCCAGAAGACTCTGATTGGCTGGAATTTTAGTGGGCTGCAATGGCATTGGTGGGGTTTGAATTTCCTTGAGGGATCGGGCACAAACACCGAATGTTAGTCCAAGTGCTATGGGGGTGAGCGGGGTTTCGGATCAATTTGTTTCATGAAAAACACAGAGCTGGAAAGAGAGAGAGATCAAATTTCCCCTCAGTTTTAGAGGCTTTTAATATCCTTGTTTGGAACCATGGTACCTGATCCTGCATCGAGCCCCTTTAGGATGAGCAGAGAATCTTTTTGCCTCTAAGCTTTAATTATTATTCACCCAGATGTGTCCCATTTGCCAAATTAAAGTTGGTTTTGTTATGGGCAGGGGGGGATTAATTTAAACAGCCCTGATTTCTCCTCTCATTACCCACCTGTAAACAGAAAGATGTTTTTGATTTCTGATTGCCCCCCCTTTATAAGTGGTGGTGTAGTTTCCACAAGCCTTCAGTTCTGCAGTGATCCAATCCTCTATTAATAACCCCACAGCAAACTCGAGATAAGGTAAAATGAGAGGGTTGGTTTATTTTACACTCACGCACAAAATGTGGGAAGGGGTTTCACAACATCCGCCCCTTTTGCACTTATACAATAAAAGAGGGATAAGGGAAAGAAAGGGGTGCAGGGCGAGACCATGATAAAAATAAGCGTTACGGTTTCACATGAATCCAGAGTCCAGAATCAAAGGGCCAGTGACGTAGACCTCCAAAGGTTAGCAGGCTGAAGCTGTTGCAGGGTGATCTGCTTTCCCAGAAGCGAGGACTTCCCCAATGGAAGAAGATGGTTAGAGATGAAATAGTCTTATAGGCCCACATACAGGAGTTCTGATGTTCCAGTAGTTCACGGTGGTAAAATGGTAGACTACCTGGGTTCAGTTCCACACAGCAATTTTACAGGTTCTAGCAGCTTGGGGAAGGTCATGTGACATACCTCCCTCTTCTTCTCCTGGGTGTTGGACCAAGGATGCATTTTCCAAGGTCTGGAATCTTGAGGTGTTTAATAGAGGAGTCAGGGTCACTTTTGTCCTTGCAGACATGCCTTTTCCGTTCACCAGTTCTGCCTTAGAATGTAAAGGGAGTTGGTGCATTTCTTTGGAATTTGATTTTCTGCTGTCACAGGGGCATTAGCGCCCCTTTAAAGATAACAAGGTCCTTACTGGTTTCTGAAGGTTAGAAATTCCTCCGGTACGAGCCATGGCTAGTCAGGGAAAAGCCTTTGTCGATTTAAAAAAAAAATTTTATAGAGTAGCCAGGTTGATGTAGATATATATATATTTCCTTCCTGTTTTCTGGGCAGGACAGTTTGTTTTCCTCTCTCATGCTCTCTTAGAACCTGCTCGCACCATGCCACCAGCTTTCTGTGATGTAACTTCCATTGACGTCTCCCGGAATATGTCCAGCCAGGGCTGGCAAACATATTTATGTAGGGTATATTTAGATAGATGTAGGTTAAAGACAGAAAAAAGGTCAGTTGTTATTTTGCCAAATGTGCATATTCACAGAGATTTGTTGATACAAGCATACGAACATACGGGGCAGAAGTAGGCCATTCGGCCCCTCGAGCCTGCTCTGCCGTTCAATAAGATCATGGCTGATCCATTTGTGTTTTAAGCTCCACATTCCCATCTACCCCTGAAAACCTTTGATTCTCTTTAGAATCTATTTACCTCTGTCTTAAAAATACGCAGTGACCCCGCCTCCACTGCCTTCTGAGGCAGAGAGTTCCAAAGTCATACAACACTCAGAGAAAAAAAAAATTCCTCACCTCTGGTCCTATAAGGGCAAACCCTAATTTTGAAACAGTGCCCCTTTGTTCTGGACGCACCCACAAAAGGAAACATCTTGTCCGCATCTGCCTTGTCAAGACCATTCAGGATCTTATATACTTCAATCAAGTCACCCCTTACTCTTCTAAACTCCAGTGGAAACAGGCCCAACTTGTCCAACCTATCCTCATAAGATAACCCACTCATTCCAGGTATCTGAACTGAACTGAACTGATTCCTCTGAACTGCCTCCAATATATTTATAACCTTCCTTAAATAAGGAGACCAAAACTGCACACCGTATTCGAGATGCAGTATCACCAATATCTTGTATAATTGAAGTGTAACATCCTTTCTTTTATGTTCAATTCCTCTGGTAATAAAGGATAGCATTCCATTAGCCTTCTTGATTATATGCTGTACCTGCATATTAACTTTTTGTGACTCATGCACAAGAACACCTAGATCCCTCTGCACCTCGGAATTCTGCAGTCGTTCTCCGTTTAAATAATTTTCCATTTAAGTAATTCTCTGCTTTTTAATTCTTCCTGCCAAAGTGAACAACTTCACATTTTCCCACATTATAATCCATCTGCCAGATTTTTGCCCACTCACTCAACTTATCCATATCTGACTGCAAACCCCTTATTTCTTCTTCACGACGTATTTTTGAATTTGTACAGTTAGTGTAACTGGAAACAATTTGTGAAAAAAAACTTTTTTTTAAAAGGGAGAAGCAGTGTAATGTATTCATATGTTATGAGCATGCCCAGTGCATGATGATGCCATTAAACATGTGATCTGGCCTTGGTGTCTGTCTCTCTTTAGAAGTTCTTCCCAGCATATAACACATGATTACTTTGATGCCAACATCCTGTGCTGAATTCTCTCACTTTAATGAATGCAGAAAAATTGTACTGAAGTACATTGTGTGGCATTAAACATCTCTCTGGAGTTAATTCCACTCTGCATTCCTGTGTATATTTTTGCAGTTTTCTTTCTGCTGCTAAAATTATCATCAGTCTAAAGTACTTTCCCCAAAGACAGGGAGGTGCATAATTCATCAGCGAGAGTGGTTTTACTAGTAGAAGTGGAATTTACACTTCTCTAACCTGTTTGCTTTTCACAATCAAGTGTAATTGTTAAACAAATGTTGACTGCTTGAGTTGACAGCAGATTGTATCCAAGATTAGCAGAACAAAATTGAGGACTGTTCCAATCAAAAAGCTACTCCTGCACATTTCTTGTGTTGCCCCGAAGCTGTGGAAATTGTTGGATTCCATAACAGCGGAAACCTCGGGCTGAAGGATTGCTTCTTCAGCTGCAGCTGTCAGTCATATCTGTCATTCTATCATTCCCAGGCAGTTGTGTAAAAAATATGACAGGCTGCATTGCATAATGTAAATTGCTGTGTTTATATTGCAAAACACAGAATGGGGCTCAGAGCTTAGAGCCAATTCCCAAATTGATTACTTTGTGAAAAATGAGACAAATGACAGGAACAAATTAGAATTTGGTAAAGTCCTATGCATATTAACAATTTATTTCCACATTTTCCCATTGTGGAGAGAGTGCATTCAAGTTAAAATATGTCTTGTCAAAACAAAGAGCTTGTGGCTGCCAGGTGGTACTTGAGTGTGATTTTTGTCAGCATGTAATGTTGTTTTTAGCAGTAGCCTGCTACCTACTGGTGCAACGTGGAAACTACATGTTACACAGGCAAAACCCAATCATCTGACCATATTTGAATTGGAGACCATCAAGCCGGAATAATAACAGGAGGAGGTCATTCTGTCCCTCAATCCTGTTCCGCCATTCAATTAGATTGATCACGGCTGATCTGGGTTCCATAACTCTTAATACCCTTAAAGATGGGGATGGGGAGGAGGTGCCATAATGGTATGGTCAATAGACAAGTAATCCAGGGACCCCAGGGTAATGCTCTGGGGACCCAGGTTCAAATCCCATCATGGAAGATGTTGAAATCTGAATTCAATAAAAATCTGGAAATTAAAGTCTTATGTTGGGCCACAAAACCATTGCCAAATGTTGCAAAACCCATCTGGTTCACTAATGTCCTTTAGGGAAGGAAATCCACTGTCCTTACCTGATCTGGCCGAATGTGACTCCTGACCCACAGCAATGTGGTTGACTGTTAAATGTCCTCTGAACAAGGCCTAGCCAGTGATGCCCACATCCCGCAAATAAATAACAAAAACATTTTAATTGGAGTTTTGCAACCTTCTGTGTATTTGCCCTGCACAAGGCAACATAAACATTGCCCAGTGCCCAAGTTCATAATAACACTGTTGAGAGAAATTGGAGATTATTATTGCTGACTTAACTCTATAGCCTGGTACATCACAGATACACCAGTTCCTGATACTTGATTTTTGTGCTAAGTGTCTCTGGCACATGGTAATCACTACCTATAATGGATTTCTGTGGTTCTGCTTTCCATTCAGAATTGTTGCTAATGTTAGTTTTCACTCTCCCAGTTCCAATCACTTTGTGCTATTCTGAATTTTTCAGCTGCATTACTTTTATCTCTCTCTGATCTCTGCCATTCGCCACCCAAATTTTCAGTGTCATGCCCCATTTACTAGATTACCACCTTACTATTTGCTCATTTCAGGAAATGTGTTTTCAGCTTGGCTTGAACTTCTGAATCAATAGTTTTAAATCAACCCTCATCCATGCCTTTCCTACCTCTAGGCTTGACTATTCAAACATGCTCCTGGCTGGCCTTCTACATTCTACCTTCTGTAAAGCTGAGGTCATCCAAAATTCTGCTGTACATGTCCTTACTCCCACCAAGCCCCATTCGCCCATCAACACTCCCAATCAAGCAACAATTTAATTTTAAAGCTCTCATTCTTGTTTTCAAACCTCTCCGTGTAGTCCCTTCCTAAATCAGTAATCTCCTCCAGCCCCACAACCCTCTATTGCATTCATCTAATTCTGGCCTCTGGAAAATCCCCGATTTTAATTCCTCCACCAATGGTGGCTGTGCCTTCAGCTGCCTGGGCCCTCAGCTCTTGAAATACTTCCCAAAACTCTAGGCTCGCTACCTCTCATTCCTCCTTAATGGCATTCCTTAAAACCTACCTATCTGACCAAGCTTTTGGTTGCTCGTTCTAATACCTTCTCATGTGGTCTGTATCAATTTTATTTTGACAGTGCCCCTGTGCACTTTGGGACTTTTAATTATGTTAAAGGTTCTATATAAATACAAGTTGTTGTTGTTATATCCTATTTACTTTTCTGTGTTGTTGCTGATGGTAGGCCTGAGGTCTGCAGCAAGGTAAATGAAACAATTATAGTGTCATTGAAACACAGTAGTCCATACTACAGGGCTTGTCACTGAAGGTAGAAGTGGCCATGTTTTGGTACATTGAGCTGAATGATCAAACTCTCCTGATCCAGCCAGGCCTAAAAGACCAATGAAGGAAAAGTAATGGGACCAAGACCCCAAGACCTGATGGCCTGCACCTAGATTGTTAACATAAGCGGCTGCAGAGCTACTGGATGCATTGGTTGTAACTTTCCAAAACTCCCTAGATTCTCGAAAGGTCACAGTGCAAATGTAATGCCAATATTCAAGAAAGGGGAGAGACAGGAAGCAGGAAACAATGGTCCAGTTAGCCTAAGTTCTGTCATTGGGACAATGCTGGAATCCATTGTTAAGGAAGTAGTAACAGCATACTTAGAAAATCAATATACAATCAAGCAGAGTCAACATGGTTTTATGAAAGGGAAATCGTGTTAGACAAATTTATTGGAATTCTTTGAGGATGTAACAAGTAAATTAATATCACAACCAGGCTCTGTCTTTGATGGAAGAGAGCTGGAAACCATGCTGTTGCAAATGAAAGAGCATTTATTGACTATTTACACTATTTACAGAGACAGACTTTAGCAGGACCCCATTAGAATCTTCCTCCCTCAGCTTCCAGTTACATATGATCTGATATCACTGCTGATGCACTCTAGCTCTTAATTAACTCTTTATACTACAACAAATAGGGTGGATAAAGGGGGACTAGTGGATGTAGTGTATTGGATTTCCAAAAAGAGTTCAATAAGGTGTCACGTTAAGAGCTCAAGACATTGGGAGTAATATCTTAATATGGATAAACAACTGGCTAATTAACAGGAAAAAGAGTCTCGAGATAAATGGGTCATTTCCAGGTTGGCAAAATATAACTGGTGGAGTGCTGGGTACTCAACTATTTATTATCTATATTAATAACTTAGATGAAGGGACCAAGCATATTATAGCCAAATTTGCTATGTAGATAGGTAGGAAAGCAAGTTGCGAGGAGGACACAAAGGACAGGATCGTCCTAGATTTGCCCTGTTTGGTAGCGGGTGGGAAAAAGGACGTTGTAACTGCCGGCCACAGTGGCGGCTTTTCACACTGTGTCATCCCATCCCCGCCTCATTAGTTATGCATTCGCGGGAAACATGGCCTCTGATTTGCCCACCCCATCGTCAACTCAGGCCTTCAGTAAACCGAGCGCTATATTTAAGCCCGCCCCTGCACAGAGATAGCACTCATCAAGGGATAAGAAGCTGCTGGGAACTGATGGCTGCCAAAGAGAGGAAACATGCTGCCCCCAGAATTAGCGACGCCTCCCTCAAGCACCTACTGGAAGCGTGGAGGCTGCTGCGATGTCCTCTACCCACACTCTGGGTGAGGACCAGCAAGCGAGGTAACCAATCCACCAATGGAGGTGGTGGCAGTAGTGGTCAGCAGCAATGCCCTGCAAAAGAAGATAGCCATCCAGTGCAGGAAGAGGATGAATGCTCTCATCCGTTCCGCCAGGGTAAATCACTCGTCTCATCACTCTCAACTCACACATCCACAGGGATCTCACACCTCAGGGAACAACACCACTAACTCTCACACACACCATCACATCCCCATCGTGCTCATAATCTCTGGAGCCCACGTCCTCATCCCGTCCATGGCTCCGCTCACCACACAAACATTCCAGGCAGTGTCATGTGTCATGAACATACTCTCTCCATCTGTTTTCATGCAGGACAAGCTGGCTCACATTAGCAGGGAGAGGTCCCAGGCCGGGGGTGGAGTGGCCCACATTAGACCCCTCACTCACTTTGAGGAATGTGCCATCGTGCTGGCTGGTGAGGGTGTGGACCTTGCCTGCAGTAACTGTGAGGTCAGCAGCGAACATCCACCTGATGATCCTGCACCACATCATCCCTCTCTCAGCATAACTGTGAGTGCTTCTCTCTCCTGCTTTTGACTGTGCTGCCATGCACTAATTATCTCTACATTGGTTCACAGGGAGCTCTGCCAAGCGACTGACACCCTCAGCCAGCCAGTCCCTCAGCTCCACCCAGGTCCTCACCTCCAGCCAAGAGGACACGTCCTCCATTGAAGAGCTGGAAATAAACAACCTGGAATACCCGTCACAGCACTTACCCACACCCTCCACCAGCGCAGGTATACACACCTTGATGGGGCCTAGATCTAGAGCAGGCTCGGGTTTATAACCTGATGGTCACCGCATGGACAACTGCCTGCAGCAGGAGGAGGCAGGTTCAGCCGAGCTCCCCAGCACTCGGAGGACTGCTGTGGAAGAGGCATCTGTGAGGTCCGAGTCAGATGGTAAGAGTCTGGATTTAACCTTCCAACTCATCTTGGAGAGTCAGCAGAAGGCATGGGAACATCATGCAAAGCTGTTGGAAGCCCTCAACAGAGTGGCATGTGAGTAAGAGGAGTGTGTCTGCCTGCTCTCTGATGCAGTAGCGCCCATATGTGCACGTATGGAGGGCTCCATAGGAAGGATGATGGAAGCCATGGAGACCCTGGTCCAGCTGAACGTGGGGATGCGCACAGACCTGCACTCCATCGCAGGAGACTTGGGTGAGCTCCTGAAGCGGTAACGCAAGAGGGAAACGGGGCACCTCAACATCCCTCTAGATGCTCCTACCCCTCAAGGAATCAGGCCGGGGGCCTCGAGCATCCAAAGGGAGTAAGCGTGGCAGCTGGGAATCCCTGGGTCATTCACTCAGAAATCTCAGAGGCTGTCCTCTCCCTCCGAGTCCCCTTTGCCCGTGACCCCCTCAACCTCGACCTCTGTCGCCACAGAGGGAACAGCCGGCCCACGAGAGGACAGCCAAAGCAAGCCGGGGCCCTCAAGGCCTCAGCTCCCCAGCAGACCCACATCGAAGTCATCAGAGCCAACAGGGCCAATCATTGCACAGGCTGTCTCCACCCCTGCTGTGGATGTCAGGGCAGCACCTAGAAGAAATGGTAGGCCTAGAAAAGGTAAGAATTTCTGATCACAAGTGGCTGCATGGGTGAACATATTTTGTCACTTAATAATTGGAAAATATATTCACTTTCACCTGGTAATGTGTAATGTTGTCTTTCAGCTTCATTTACAGGCTTCGTGGGTCCTCCCCACCACTAGCAGTTCAGCTGCACGCAGCCGGACCAGGAGTGGTTCCAGAGGGAGAAGTGTGTGTGTGGTGGAGCCTTTTAGAGCCTCGTGCAACCATTCTCCCACACACACTGAGCCTTCCTCCATCACACTCATCTCATTGTCCCGAGCATTTTTGATGCTGCCCGCTGGGTTTCTCTTTCAGCTGTCCATCTGAGCTGAACTGCATCTCTGCCCACCCTCTATTGCACTCCCTTGCAGCACCTTTACCCGTCCAACACGAGGCTCCTTGCACTTTCAATTTCAGGAGTGTTGTTGTTATAAAGTATGTTTTCAGCTCTCCCGTCCTTTCCCCTCCCCGTGTCCTTTTCCCCCATCACTGTTGACTCCCCCTGGCATCACCTTCCACCTCCCCACCCGTCACCTACCAACCAGAACCCTTATCATTCCAGGATGTCCAGGTGAATGTGCACATTCCCTATCTTTATGCAAATCCAACCCCCCATCCACATTGACCTCCCTGACCTCCTCCTTCCCACCCCCAGGGTCCATGTCTGCCTCTGTGTCCCCACACCACCCTCACTGTCCCTTCTACTGCGACCATCACACCCTCATCCTCCCACCCTATGGGGTCACTCTGCCCCCTTTCATACTCACCATTCCCTCCTACCTCTCTCATTCTCACCGTTCCCTTCTACCACACCCGTCTTCAGTTCGATCCCCAGCAGGCAGTCATTGACTCCACAGACCCCTCTTTTGCACATTCACCTGGATATCCCCACCCCCACTTACTCCCTCCTCCACCCTTACTCCCTCCTCCACCCTTACTCCTTCCTCCACCCTTACTCCTTCCTCCACCCTTACTCCTTCCTCCACCCTTACTCCCTCCTCCACCCTTACTCCTTCCTCCACCCTTATTCCTTCCTCCACCCTTACTCCTTCCTCTGCCTGGACTCCTCCTTCCCCCTGGACTCCTGCCCCCCTCCAAACTACTTCCTCCCCTCAAAGTCCTGCTCCCCTCTGAACTCTTATCCCCCTCTGAACTCCTTCCCTTACATCTTTCTCTCCCCTTACACCTACCTCCTCAGTTGCTGCTTCTCCCCCATTATGCCCTCCTCCCCTGTACTCCCAACTCCCTTCCTAACCTCAGCACCGGACACCATCATTCCCTTCCTACCAACCTCATCCCTTCGACACTCTTGTTCTCTCTTCCCAACCTCACACCCCCAACACTATCGTTTCCCCCCTCCCAATCTCACCCCCCTTACACTATTGTTCCCCCCCTCCCAAACTCAGCCCCCAACACCACTGTTCCCCCCTCCCAAACTCACCCCACCCTGATACACCTTCCTCTCCACCCCTTCAACGATCATCCATGGCCAAGACCCTGATGTCCCAAATCAGACCCCAGACACCTTCCGTGAGCTGCTTCACAGTGGAGCCATGTCCATGAAAATCCAACCAGCATGTGATGCACGTGTTCCTCCAGTGCTATGTTCTACTGTGGGGTCACTTTGCTTGCGAACTGGTTGCAGGCTTATCTGTCGGCAGGTGAGTTGATAACAATATACTGCAGACGCAGAGACCAATGTGAGATGAAGCACATGTTATTTATTTACACAGACAGCAGAGCACCAACATGATGTGTGCTTCTCCGACCAGACCCTACTCTAGACCAACATTAACATTGTAGCCCACACTTTACAGCTATATGGTCATACAGTCATGTGGTCAATCTGCTCACATTCTCTTAAAGGTGTATTGCACCGCAGATTACCACATCCAGGGTCCAGTGGCTTCTGCTCCTCGGATGTCCGTGATGTGAGCAAGGCCCTAACAGTAAGTCCTGACTTCTGTACGTCACACTTGTCAAGATGTGCTCTGCACTGGCGTGTTTTCTCGCTGATGTGCCTTGATGATCCAGTGTGGGAGGGATGATTCCGGCGAGCAGGGCTTATAATTATACGCAGGTGATTCTTGGGATGAAGGGATTGTCTTACAAGGTAGGTTGAGCAGCTCGTCTGTACTTAAAATTGTAACTCTTTTGCGTCCAACCAAATAAATTAAATTAACAAAATCCACTTAAATTTGTAGTTGAATTCCTGAAAATGCAACTTTAGTGGTTTTAAGTGAATCGTAGATTCCCATAGGAATCAATGTTAAAACTGGAGTTAGGTTCCTTGGAACACTTCTCGCCTGGAGAAAACAACGTACAGGTTGAAATACTGGTGCAGCACTGGGCGTTCCTAGCTGCAATAACTTACTAAATAAAATAAATCCCTAAATATAAAAGAAATACTGTATAGTTAGTTACTTTAGGGCCTTTCTCAGCAGAAAAAAACATTAAATGCCCACACACAAATGAAATGACCTCTAAAATAAAATAAATCTAAAAATATTTCTAAAAAATACAATATACAGTAAATGTAAATAAATGTAAAAAAGAATTACACTCACTGGGTTTCGGATTGTCCACGCCCCATCTAGTGGCAGAAATGTGTGAGTGCAGGTAGCAGCTGAAGCAGTCCCCGGTGGTGGCAACAGACACAGGGGACTTTAAAGGTAAGAATGGAGGGTGGGAATGCGACCCAGACTTCAGGATGGAGGGCAGGAGCTAAAGCGCTGGGGAAAATGTCATGTGTGCAAGTAGGCCACTGAATAGGAAGTTTGTGACAAATGTTGTTCTTGTGAACCTCACAATATTAAATTGTTAAAGCGAAACAATGTTAACTGAGTCAACTTTGGCAGAGACTTACTGTACTTATTGTAGTTTAGAAGAACAAGAGGTTGTTATTGAAACATATCTGATTCTGAGGGGTCTTGACAGAGCAGATGCTGAGAAGATGTTTCCTCTCGTGGGGAAATCTCAAACTAGGGGATATAGTTTCAAAATAAGGGATCTCCCATTTAAGACAGAGATGAGAAGAAACTCCTACCCTCAAAGTGTCATTAACCTTTGGAATTATCTACCCCTGAGAGCGGTGGAGGCTGGTAATTGAATATATTCAAGGCTGAGTTAGACAGATTTTTAATCGACAATGGAGTCAAGGGCTATGGAGGCAGGCAGGAAAGTGGAATTAAGGCCACAATCAAATCAGCCATGATCTTATTAAATGGCGGAGCAGGCTCGAGGGGTCAAATGGCCAGCTGCTGCTGTGATTTTTTTTGTCGTGTTAAAGATGTACCACGATATTTCTTATCTTCTAATGTTCAGTTTCTGCTCCTGCTTTAAGGTACCCTCTCCTTTTTACCTTTAAAAACTTATTTGTAAGAAAGAAATACTTGCATTTATGCAGCTCATGTTGCTTTGAGTTCCTTAATTTTCAGCCAGCTATTCCTAATTGCCCTGTTGCTCAGTCTACTGTAGCTCCCAGTCTCTTATCCTCTGAACTTATGTATAAGTTGCTCAATCTTCAGCCTATCAGTCACTCAATCTATTCCTTTCATTTGTCCCTCTCATTTGTTTGTCAGCCTGTGAAGGAATGCAGCTATAAATATGGAGTTATAAGAGAAATCAGCTACAAGGAGGTATAAGTTTAAAAAGAGTGCTTCTCCTATGAATAGGGATTAAAAATTAAAAGCAGAGCTAATCTGCTGGACAAAGGTTCAAACATTTATAAAGTTCATAAACATGCCTGGACACAATTGTGTGCTCAAGGACAACAACATCCAGTGGCATAGAATATGGTATATCCTCTAACACAAGGCAGTCCTGAAAAAACAGGAACTGGGTTCTATGTCACCTCAGCAAGGCATTGATAAATTGTAAGATACTACAGTCTAGCAATGGATAACCTTAAGGTTGACCCTAAATAACTTGTCAGCTGAATCCTGGAAACTGAGTGTAGTGATAACCATCTGCACCTCTCAGTATCCTGTTTGCTTGAAGGATGTTGACTAAAATGAAGGATGTTGATGAAAACAAAGGATGTTGTCCAGCATGAGTGCTCAACATGCTTCCTGCTGGCTCTGTTCTTTTATGGTATAAATTTTGGAGCCACAGATTAGGATTTTTAGATTAATTGGACTCACTCCAGTACCTCTAAAGGTAAAGGCGTAGTTGCTATAGTGTTGTGATGATGGTTCTCCCCTTAATTGTGATGGAGTTATCTTACTAGACTTGGTAGCTTTCTACTTTGGGATTTAAGATAAATGTTACTTTAACTCTGTAACATTAATAAGACATGGATTTTCTATTAGAAATGAGATTATACTTTCTTTTCCTAGAACTATCAATGTTGTGATTGAATTGCCATTAAAAGGGAATTGCATGTTCGATTCTTTAATAAGCTTTTATATAATTTAGAAAATATATAGCCTCATATAGTCTTCCGTATCTAACCTCGAGAACCCATCTCCATACACTCTTCAGTGGAGAGGTACATTGTTGAGGAGCAATGCCTGAACCCTTATAGTCTCCAGGTTTTTATAATCTAGCTAAAATGTGTTAAAAAGGCTATCTGGAGGACGGTATTATTCTCAGGTGTTTCATTTCCTTTGGAGAGAGTTAGATCAGTTCTTCAGACCCATTTGAATGCCTGTGAGGCCGGTCTTTCTCAAGCTTAAGTGAGAGTAATTATCCGAGGAGTATGCCTGATCTAGAATAGTCCCAAAAAGGGGCTAGGATTATAATCCGCTTCAAGCCCATAATATATACAATATATAGATGAAAGAGTGCTGCTCACACATAGGAAATTGCTTCAGACTGCTTAATATTATGGGAAAAGTTAGATGCAACACATGGAGGTAAAGGAAAAAAAATGAAGAAGCATTAAGGGAATGGAAGACCAGGTTAAAGAGAAGGATTTTAAGGAGGTTTTAGAAAAGAGGGAAGGAGGTATCGAGGTGAAGTAAGTACATAAGTGTACAATAATGAAGTGGAGGGAGTAAGGTGGTGTTTGACAAACAGAAAGTTCCTGCGGAATGAAATGGCTGGAGGAGGAGGTCACTAAGGAAGGTATGGAGTGAGGTTATGGAGGAATTTGAAAGCAAGTTTGACAATCGTGTGGTTGATTCACCTAAACCCAAATCCACGTACAATACCATAACCATCAGTACACTTGAATCTTCGTTATCTGCTACACCTGTGCACCTGAAATACTGAGGTACATGAAAATTGAGTAAATTGCATGAATATGATTGTCAAAAGAAAAAAAAATATCAGCCTTGATTTTCAAAGTAGCAATAATGGAACATTCTGAATTCTCATGAACCCATGACCTGTTAAAAGCAGCATACTTCATTCTGACCTACTTCATGGTCTGTCACATGCTTTTGGAAAGCTTAAATATGTAACTCTTAAATAATTTGTAGGTCAGATTTTTAGAAGTCACCTCCTTTTAAATCCTGAGTGCCAGAATATCTAGAAAGTTTCTTGTGTTTTAATTAGGTCAGGACGAACAGTGCTATAGTCTAAGGTACTCATTACTCAAGTGGCTCCTCGCAAGGTAAGAACTGTCTGACAGTAGTAGAAATTGGGGCACTATTACTGTTTCACTAGAGACTGTGCTTATTAAGCACGAAAGCCCACTCACCGTGAGTTTGCAGTCTATCCAGGCTGCTTCAAAAACATTAAGATCCAGTTTTTAAATGATGTTTTTAAAGATGCTTTTAAACGTAGATGGATTTATTAGCCTGCATGCAAGTGTAAACTTTTACCGTGCATGCAGGTTCAAACCTGTTTTTCTTTTATTATTCTTTCGTGGGATGTGGGCATCACTGGCAAGGCCAACATTTGCTGCCCATCCCTAATTTCCCTTGAACTGAGTGGCTAGCTAGGCCATTTCAGAGGGTGGTTAAGAGTCAACCATATTGCTGTGGGTCTGGAGTCACACACACGCCAGACTGGGTAAGGATGGCAGATTTCCTGCCCTAAAGGACAATAATGAACCAGATTGGTTTTTACAACAGTCGATGATAGTTGTTATGGTCGCCATTACTGAAGCTAAGCTTTCAATTCCAGAGTTATTAATTGAATTTTTAAGTTAAGCTGCCATGATGGGATTTGAGCCATGTTGCCAAAGGATTAGCCTGAACCTCTGGATTAGTAATCCAGTGATATTAACGCCATGACACCACCTCCCCTATGTAATGCACATATGAGTACATGTATGTCTAAAACATGCATGTGTGGTTACATGGGAAACAATTTGTGCATGTACATGTGTGTATGATTGTATGTGTATCCATATTGTTAGTCTCTGCATATGTGCTTACATGTATGAACCAGGTACCAGTAAACATGTATGTATATTGGCATATAGGAGTCTGAATGTACATATATGCATCTGTGTGTATACATATATATATTGTTTTCCAATCCATCCTTGGACTCACCCCTCCCTAGCTCTGTCTCCTCCTCAAGTCCTACAAGCCTCTGAGACGACTTCAATTCTGGCCTCTTCTACAGCCCTGGTTTACATCACTCCACTGTTGGCCGACATGCCTTCAGCTGCCTAGGCCCTAAGCTGGAAATTTCCTCCCTATACCTCTCCGTCTCTCTGATTTGTTCTTTTCCTTCAAAATGCCGCGTGAGACCTATCCTTTTGACTGAGCTTTTGTCTGACTATCTCATGTGGCATGGCATCAAATGTTGTTTGATTACATTCCTGTGAAGCACCTTGGGATGTCGTACTATGTTAAAGATGCTATTTAAATACAGGTTGATGTTGTTGTTATGTGGGTGTGCCTGAATATACATATGAACACCAATATCTCTATCTATGGCTGGAATCTTCTGTTCTGGAGTCTAGACCTGTGGTGGGCGGGAAAGTTGGCATGATTCCCGCTAAACTGCAGGATGGCTAAACACATGCGATCTTCTGCTGTTCAGCTCATTAATTGTGTATCCACGAGGAGCACGGTGAACCTCATGGTGGGGTGGGCAGGAAGTCACCTGCCCAACTGGTACCTCATGGGGTCAAACGTCCTGGCACCATATTTAAATGGCACCCGGCCAGCCTTTCAAACAATACAGGCCAGGAGCTCTGCATTACTCTTCCAAAGTTCTTGCGGCCGCAGCTCATTCTGGAGAAGCTGGCAGATGTGAGCAACCACGTCCCAGGACATACAGAGGCACCTCTGGCATTGCCTCTCGCTCATTTCTAGATAAGAACACCGGCTACGATGGTGGGGCCAAAGGTCACCGTTACAGCGGACCCTGTTCACCAGCATCTTGACCTTCTTGAGGCCCTGCTGCTTCTTCCTGCTCAGGCCCTTGCTCCTCCTGGCCCTGTGCCAACCAGCAATGGGCCCTCCTTCTCCTCATCTGGATGAGAGCAAGTACCAAGACAGGGCTGCCTGCAGCCTGCATCATTGACCCCTCAGTGGATCCGTGAATAAATTGAAGTGATACATTCAGTGAGCATGTCCTTTACAGGGTTCCCTCCATCTCAGGGCCAGCAGGCTAGTGTTAAGCCTTTTGCCTGGTCTCCATCTAGACATGACATCCCCACCCTGCCACTTCCAGGTGAAGGACACCCTGGAGGACCAGAGATAGGTGTTCTGCCCATCCACACATAACTGTGTGTGGAGACATTGCTCTTTGACCAGAGTCATGAAAGCCATGTGCAAAAAGCCTCCCTCTAACACTACTCAGCTCACCACCACTACCCTCGAGACTCTATAGAGAGACCATTGCCCTGGAAGCATAGAAAGGCTAACCACATGATCCCTTGTCTGTCAGGACCATTCACTCGGGAGGATGGAGGTTTGGAGTTGCGAGTTGGCTGCCATCCCCCTCCCCCTGTCACCCACCAACTTCCCCCCATCACCCTTGACCCACCCAATATCACCATTCCTCTCCCCTCTGTCACCCTTGAACCTCCCCCAGTTGCCCTGGACCCTATTACCATCTACCCCCACATGCTTTCTCTCCCCTAAGAGCTGACACTCGCTACCATCTCCAAGCCCATCCTGATTCTGATCCCTCCCATTATTTGAGCCACCTGTCTAGTCCCCCTCTATGATATCCCCCCCACCTCCCCCCAGGAGACTTTCACCTACCAATCTCTCACCCTGGACCTGCCACAATACCACATCCCAGTCACCCCTCTGACTGTGACTGTTACCCCTTCTCACCAGTACCCCGGGTTTAGCCCCCAGGACCCCACCATTGACACCACCATCCCCACCGTCTAGGACACTCTATTCCCTCCCACTTCCCAGGACACTCCCTGCCCTCTCTTCCCCACTCAGCCTGCCTCCTGTGACCAGCCTTGGCGCAGCTTTAGCTAACGGCACTCGGTATGAGTGAAGTTATGTGTGATCCCCAAGAAGGACAAAGCAGCATCTACTGACCTCAAAATTGTGGAGGAGGTGAAGCTCGCCAGGTGCACGCCACTTACCTGCAGCCGTAAAACGGAACGTTCTCAATTCTCGCTGGCAGGGAGCTTATGTTAGAGGGCGAACTTAATTTCGACAAGGTGGCACGCAAATAGGGTTCCCGATATTGTTTGGCGGCAAGCTCGACTCATCTTTAACCCACCTTGAAAGTCGGGCGAACAGAATTCAAACAGTTTAGCCTGCCGTAGATCCATGGGAAAGTTACAGTGCAGAAAGAGGCCATTCAGCCCATTGTGTCTGTGCCAGCCTAAAAGAGAAAAAAGAAACTAGCCGCTGATTTTAATCCCACTTTCCAACACCTGATCCATAGCCTTCAGAGTTATAGGACATCAGGTGCAGATCAGATCAATGTACCTTTTAAATAAGTTGAGTGTTTCAGCTTCTACCGCCAACTTAGGCAGTGAATTCCAGACGCCCACCACCTTCTGGTGAAAAAAGTTTTCCTCCTTTCCCCTCTAATTGTTCTACCAATCAGCAGAAATCTATAGCCCCAGTAACTGACCCCTCAGCTAGGGGAAACGAGTCTTTACTGTCTACCCTATCTAGGCCCTCCCCAAATGCATTACCTCACACTTTCCCATATTGAATTCATTTGCCACTTCTCCACCCACTCAACCAAACCATTGATATCATTCTGCAGTTGACAGCTATCCTCTTTACTATCAACTGCATGGCCAATGTTTGTGTCGTCTGCAAATTTCCCACATGCCTTCCACATTTAAGTCTAAATCATGAATATATACAACAAACAGCAAAGGCCCCAACACTGAGCTCTGTGGAACACCACTGGAAACTGTTTTCCATTCGCAAATACATTCATCAACCATTACCCTTTGTTTCCTGTCACTGAGCCAATTTTGGATCCAACCTGTCACCTTTCCTTGTATCCCATGAGATCTCACTTTCCTGACCAGTCTGCCATGTGGGACCTGGTCAAATGCCTTACTGAAATCCATATAGACAACATCCACTGCACTGCCCTCATCAATCCTCCTTGTTACTTCCTCAAAAAAATTCTATTAAGTTAGTAAGATACGATCTTCCCCTAACAAAACTATGCTGACTATCCCTGATCAATCTGTGCCTTTCTAAGTGACAGTTTATCCTGTCTCTCAGAATTGTTTCCAATAATTTTTCCACCACTGAAGTCAGACTGACTAGCCTATAATTTTCTGGCCTACCCTTTGCACCCTTTTTAAATAACGGTATAATATTCGCAGATCTCCAATCCTCTGGGACCTCCCCTGTATCTAGTGACGCTTGGTAAGTGATTCTCAGAGCATCCCCTATTTCCTTGCTGGCTTCCTTCAACAGCCTGGGATGCAATCCCATCTTGCCTTGGTGATTTATCCACCTATAAGGATGCTAGTCCCTCCAGTACTTCCCTTCTATGCTTATTGTATCTAATATTTCACACTCCCCCTCTTTAACTAGGATGCCTGCATCATCCCTCTCCTTAGTGAAGACAGAGACAAAGTACTCATTGAGAACCCTTCCCATATCTTCTGCATCAACCCATACATTACCATGTACACATCGCTGATAGGCCCTACCTTTTCCTTAGTTATTCTCCTACTCTTAATGCACTGGTAAAACATCTTAGGATTTTCTTTGATTTTACCTGCCAGTATATTTTCATATCCTCTCTTTGCTTTCCTAATTTAAATTTTTACTTCACCCCTGTACTTTCTATACTACTCTAGGCTTTCTACAGTATTAAGTCTTTTGTGACTGTCATTAGCTTTCTTTTTCTGCTTTATCTTGGCCTGTAAGCTTCTGGATAACCAAGAGGCTCTAGGTTTGGCAGTACCACCCTTTTACTTTGAGGGGACAATTCTACACTGTGCCCTTAGAATCTCGCCTTTGAATTCCTCCCACTGATTTGACACAGTTTTTCCTTCTAATAGCTGTATCCAGTCCACTCTCACCAGCTCACCTCTCAGCTTTTTAAAATTGGTCTTCCCCCAATTTAGAACTTTTACTCCTGTCCTATCTTTGTCCTTTTCCAAAATGATGCTAAATCTAACTATATTATGGTCACTATCTCCAAAATGGTCCCCAACTGCTACTTCATCCACCTGCCCAGCTTCGTTTCCTAAGACTAAATCTAGAATTGCACTCTCTCTCTCTCAATGGGCTTGTTACGTGCTGGCTAAAAAATTTCTCTTGAATGCAGTTCAAGAATTTTGCACCCTTCACACTGTTCGTATCCCAACCGTTAGGAAACGGATTTTGTTGCCTCCCCCCAAATTAACTGCCTCTGCCCACCGCGATTCCCGCTGCTGGCATGACCGGAAGGTTCCGCCCTATTTTTCCGTTGACATGACAAAGCCTTTACACAACCTCTAGCACAATGGTGCAGGCCTGACAAGCAGTTTTTGTTCCCATAATCCAGCGTATTTTCAGCAAGTGTTGATATGTTTTTAAACCTAATAGAATCTAATGAAGTGGAATTATCTGGGTTGGGCAGTCTCACTGCCTGTAGCTGATTGACTGGAGTTAACCGTTGCTTTTAGTCTCTGTGTGGAACAATATTACACAGTTCTGCATCAGTAATAACAGGGAGTAAAATAGGATGAAAAACCGAAGCAGACAACTGATGACAGATTAAAATTCGGAACATATATTCCAAGGATTAACAAGGTTACAAGGTTACAACTTCCAGCATTGGTCTAAAGAGACTCCAAACACCACCTAATTCAGCTTCAAATTTCAAGCAGAGAATTCCATACAATAGAATGAATGTTATACAATCCGGATCAGTAATCTATAACATACACTAAACATTATACACATTAAAACCAGGTACCAGTATGCAACAAAATTTAGTGACATAAGAAAAATTAGAAATGAGGAAAGGCCATGTGGCCAATTAAATCTCAGCCCTCTATTACATTAACTTTCTCACTGTACCTCCAGTTGAGTTTTGTATAATCCTGATGTTTTTTGGTTTGATAGATTATTTCAAATGTGCATTTTTCAGATATCTATTCTGAACTTACTTTCACAAGTCTTCTCTGGCCCTACTTTCTTGGTACAAACAGAATAATTTGGGTTCAGCTTATCTATAACATATAATAGTTTATATACTTAATTGAAATTCTCCCTCGAGCACCTCCTTCTCAGGCTACAAAGCCTAAACTATTGTAGTCTTTCTTCATGCACGCTCCCATTGGAACTAGCCTTGTTGATCTTTTCTATATCCTTTCTAATGCTTGTGAATCTTTTGGTGAAAAAAACAAAGTATAATACGAGAGTATGTAGGCCTTCAATCCATCTATAATCAGGTGAGTACAGCAGAGAAATAAAATGAAATGAGAGAAAGCACAACTTGCAGGCTAACGATGGACCAGCCTGACCTCCTATTTGATGGCTGCTGAAGTGGAGGCAGTGCTGCATGAGATGATTGTGTGGAGGATGGGTTCTGTACACTACTCCGCAGCACTCATCCCTGATAGCTCACCATTGAAATTAGTCTGCAAGGATGTGGCGCTTAGCTTTAAGTCACAGCTGACCTTTATTGTTATTAGATCTGCTAACCCTGAGCGGCAAGGCAGTTGCTGGTGTCCTTGAAGCAGGCTCCCCAATGAGCTAGACCCAGTAATCACCATTCTCCATGGCTATGCAAGGTAGATGTGCTGCTGCCCACAGATATAGGTGGCGAGGTTATTTTCGCTTAATGGCACTGAGTGCATGCTGGCTGTTAATCATGACACAATGCTTAATTTCATTCAGTGCCACACAAAAACTTAAGATAATGTGATGGAGTGACTTCCAAGGAAGCATCCAGCTTTATCATTAATCAGATATTCATGTATGTTCATGGTGCCATTGGTTCTGCTGGCACAGCTTTGTTTGGGAATAGGAGCCTCTACATTCAATCTTTATCTGCCTAAACAAGATATGTTCACCTCTCTCTGTAGATATGGATGTACACTAAGACCATATAGTAAGACTGGATAGATGTAGGGCACCTCTTGTGAAGCTTCACCTTCTTTGTTGGTCCTCCTCATCTTCCCAACACCTCAGGAAGAGAGCATTGCAACTCGAAAACCATTGGAGTAGTCGGCGGTAAATAAAATAGAATAATTGGCACAAATGACCATGAGAATCCGAATGCCAACAGAAAATGAAAAAAAAAAACTAGAAGAGAAAGAAAGGTGGACTAGAAATGTCCTTAAAATAGCAGTATCAGCTCACTTACTGTGCACTTTAAATCAACCATTGCTCACAGCTGATTTTCTAGCAACACAGTATGCCTGTTTTACATCGGTGTCATTTGAAAGTGACCTTCTACACACTGGAACATCATAAAATAGCATTCAGGATATCCTTGCCCACATTTAGTGCACAAAATGAATTTCTTCCCATGTGAGGCGGGTGCTTCCACTGCAACTGTCACCCACATATAAAACTTAGTCAGAGATTAAATGCGATGGAACTCAATCCAATTTACACCTGCCAGAGGACATGATCAGAAATTTCTGGCTGCAGTCTATTCTTCTGGGTATATATCCAAGTTACCCTTCTGAAATTCCTTCTCCACATTGTCTGGGAAGTGAAAGTGATGTGTGTATTATAAGCTCCAGGTTCCATTTTAAGCCTCCCTGTGCCGTGCATTTATTTGATTGATGTGTAATTTTTGTACATTTATTAGTGTGCATAAGCTTATCCCTGACCACACCTATTGATATCCATGCTACAAGATTGTCTAAGATATTAATTGTATTACAGATTTGGGCAGAAAGTTAGCATTATCCTGTCTAGTGCCTAATGCATTACATTTGTCCCAGAGGCAAAGTCAACCTGTATGTATTACCTTGCTTAAGGGATCTTTAAAAATTCATTCTCCTGATTCATTCTCCGCATCATCGGCAAGACTGGCATTTTATTGCCCATCTCTATTTGCCCTGAGAAGGTAGCGGTAGTCCATCTTCTTGAACAACTGGCAGCAATTTGATATAACTGAGTGTCTTGTTAGGCCACTTCAATTTAGTTATGCGTCAACCATGTTGGTGAAGGACTAAAGTCACATATAGGCCAGACTGGCTAAAGGCAGTCCGCTCCTAAATATATACAAGTATCCCTTTATTTTTAACTGTTATGGTACTGAAAGAATGTTTTAATATTAGTGACTTTCTGCTTCAGTGCCCCTTACACAAACTGAAAATACACAAGTGGAAATGATCTCCTGTTATGCTGAATATTATTAGCCTTATTCATCACTTAGGTTCTCTTTGCCTGTCTAATATTCCTTCCAACCTGAATTGGCAAATCCCTATGCCTTCCAAAACTCACCACGTCCTTTACACTATGGGAAGTTTGTTTTTCTTTATTCCTTTTTTTGTTGACCTATTCATCTATTTTGGAGAATGGTTATTTAGCTTATATTTATTTAAACCCAAGAAAAATAAGAGTAAACTAAATATATATATTATATATTGTACATATTTATATATATGTATTTATTTTACCTTACACATTCAACAGGGTAAAACTTTCTCTGATTGAGGAACTTTCCATTGGCAGGAGGATTGGTAACAAGAGGACACAGATTTAAGGGTAATTGCCAAAGCAACCAGGGGAAATGAAACATAATTTATTTAAGCTGTGAGTTGTTATGATCTGGAATGCACTATTTGAATATCTGAAAAAGTGGTCAAAGCAGATTCAATACCATGTTTTAAAAAGGAATTGGATATATATTTGAAAACAAAAAGTTTGTGGTGTTATTGGGGAAAGAAAGACCAGGGCAGTGGGACTGATTGGATAACTTTTTCAAGCACCAGCATAGACCTAATAGACTGAATGACCTCTTTTTGTGCTATATGAGTCTGTTATTCTACGTTTCTATGATTTTTATATGTAGTGACATCAGATATGCATCTGTGAAGATTTCCTTTTTATGGTATTTTTAATTAAATTATAACATTTCCAAAACAGTCAAAAAGCTGCCTTGTACTTTATTGACTAGCTTTGATTCCATGCATTCACTCCTATTAAAGAACATGTTGGGAAGAAGTCACAATTATTGTAATATTACTGTTTTAACATTGTCTTGTTATCTCATTGTGTACTTTGTCATCATACAATTTTCCCTGGGGCCTGTTGTAGATGACAATTGGCAATCCTGACCTCCGCCTGCTTGTTAGCTCAAACCAGAATATTTAATCTGCCTTGCCATCTTTTTCAAATATTCCGGGTCACATTCCCTTGTTGCTGGGGTTAGGAAAAAGAGTGAGTGGGAACGCATTCATTTGCCCCTCATGGCACCTGTGATTAACAAAGAGCAGGAGGTAGATTTATAACTTTTAACATTATTAACATTATTTAACAAATTCAATAGAAATGAGAAAACAGTTAAAAATAAAGATCAGAAGGGAATATGTATTAACATATCAGTACAGGCTTTGAAAGAATGATGCTTAACATGTTGGTCAAATGCACATCTATTTTCAGCAAAATGAGATTAAGCAAACATGACCCTCGGTAGGTTAACAAACAAATTAAAAGTGTAATAAAAAGGAAACATTACCTCTGCAGAAAGGGAAAGGGGTTTATTAGGACGGATATAAGATCATGCAAAAAAAGCTCAAAAGGATGACCAGAGGGTCAAAGCGATACCTAGAAAACACTTAGCTGCAGAGGCAATCCATAACAGTAAATTTTCCAGCATTACAATGGCAAGAGGATTGTCAAAGAAGATGAGAGAACATTTAAATATACAAATGGATTTGAAACTGAGGGTGAGCACAAGATAGCAAATATTCTGACTCTTTACTTCCCCAAAATATTTACAAGGGAAGATAAGAGCAATATTCCACTGCACCCTCCACCCTTCCCCCCTCCACACCACAAAAAGCAAGTGCCAAGGCAAAATAGAAGATTTTGATATAAAATGACTCCTAGACAAACTGAAAGGACTTTACACAAATTAATCCAGGATTATGTAGCAATTATCCAAGGATCTTGAGAGAGACAAGCAAGCAGATTGTTGAGATATTGACAATCATTGAAGGAATCATTGGATACTGCAGAGGAGCCAGTGAATGAGAACAGGCTAAGCTGGACAAGGTTCAAAAAGGGTGGCATAACAGACACAGGCAACCTACATACCTATTAATCTTACTTGAGTTCCATATAAAATAAGCAAATTGATCATCAGGAACAAGGGAGCCTATATAGGGAGCTTTAATGAAAAATGAAATCCTCTTTGGAGGTGCAGGCCACTTGCCAGGTGGTGACTCCACGTACATCCCTGCGGGGGCGGATTTGCCTCACCTCTCTTGGCATACTAGCCACCATTACTACTGGATCCCTGTCCATGGCAAAAGCTGGAATCTACAACAGCAACTTGCATTTGTGTTGTGCCTGAAATATTGAAAAAGCATCAAAGGGTGGAGTCATCCCAGATTTGCACTAAGTGCGGCAGCGGGCAGGAAAAAGGACGTTTTACCCGCTGTCCGCAATGGCAGGTTTTTGGTGCGTTCCTGGCGCATCCTGCCTCATTAATAATTCATTCCCAGGAAGCACACCAGGTCACTGGTGGGGCAATGTCTGATTCACCCGCCCTGCCATAATGCCAGGCCTTCAGTAAACCAGGCACCATATTTAAAGGCCGCCCCTGGACACAGCTAGCACTCTTCAAGGGATAGGAAGCTGCTGGAAACTGATGGCTGCCAAAGGGAGCAAACATGCTGCCCCCAGATTTAGTGACGCCTCCCTCAAGCACCTCCTGGACGCTGTGGAGGCCCGCCATGATGTCCTCTACCCCCACTTTGGGCAAAGACCAGCAAGCAATGTCAGTAGCCCAGCATAGGAGACGGTGGCAGCGGTGGTCAGCGCCAATGCCCTGCAAAAGAGGACAGCCACCCAGTGTCAAAAGAGGATGAATGATCTCCTCCATTCAGTCAGGCTAAGTCACTCTTCTCGTCACTCTTAACTCACACACTCATAAACTCATCATACATCCACAGGGTTCTCACTCACTGCCAGTTCAAGGGACATCACCATTCACTCTCTCACACACACCTTCATTTGCTCTGTGGATCATGTCCTCACCCCATCCAAGGCACCATTCACCACCCACACACATGCCAGGCATCCTTGTTATCTGGCCCAGCAATCATTCTGTTTACACTCTCTCCATCTGTATTCATGCATAACAAGCTGGCACACAACAAAAGGGAGAGGTCGCAGACTGGTGGAGGAATGTCTGGAATGGACTTTGAAAATATAGTCATCCAGCTGGCCAGCAACAATCTGGACTGTTCCTGTGCCAACGGTGAGGTTGGCGGTGCTCAGCCAAATGAGGATCCAGCAGTGCAACATCCATCAGACATCCATGCTGTGAGTCAGTTCTTCTGTTCCACAGTCCCCTGCCATGCATTAATTTTTTCTTGCTTTCGCAGGCACATCTGGGAAGCAGCTGAGGGGGTCCACAAGCCAGGTCCTCGACTCAAGCCCTGAAGAAAACTCAGAAGAATCTGATGACATCCTCATTGAAGTCCCGTCACAGCGCTCACCCATGCCCTCTACCAGTAGAGACAAGACCTCGGCGGGACCGAGCTCTAGAGTAGCCTCGGGGTCACAATCTGGTGAGCATATCGCACTGTCTGATACACAGCAGGGGGCAGTAGGGACTGCCTAGGTTTCCAGAATTCGGAGGACTGCTGGAGGCCAGAAATATGCTGAGTCCGAGTCAGATGACGAGCCTCTGGACTTGGTCATGTCACAGTTGTTGGAGCTGCAAAGTCAAGCTCGGGAACATCAGGAAGGGATGTCCGCTGCACTGCTCAGATTGCAAGGCACGATGGAGGAGTCCATCCGCCTTCAGGCTGAGGTGATAGCACTGGCATGCCAATGCACTGAGGTCAACACTGGTTGGATGGCGGTTGCCATGGAGACCTTGGTTCAAGAAATCAGTCCCGCACTGCTGCGCAGGCTGAACTCCATTGCTGGTCATAATTGGCCTCCAACAATATCATCGTGAGAGGGGCGCGGGGCAGCTTGATCTCACTCCAGCTTCCCCTTCTCCTCAAGGAGTCAGCCAGCGGTCCTTGGGTGCCCATAAGGAAGAGTATCATCAGGTGCACACCTCAGGGCCATCCACCCAGCTGATTCCCGGAGTGTCCGGCTCACCCCAATCTCCCTGTGACCCCACCAGCTCCAGATCCACAGACTGAGGAAGGTGCCACTGCCACAGAGAAGGACCCCGAAAGCAGACTGGAGCCCTCCAGGTCTTGGTCCTTCAGATGACGCCTGTTAAGGTAATCACAGGCAGGGTGTAGCAGTCAGTGGGCTGCCTCCACCTCCACTGTGGATGTCTGGGGAGCACCAAGAGGTAGCATCAGGGTTAGGAAGATTAAGAAGATGTAGAATCATAATCAGGTTACTTACAGTATTCCAGAACTCGGTGATGTAATAGGACACAGCATAATTCTCCTCGCACCAGTCCAAAGTGGAGGTGGGCTCTCCCCAACCTGGCATGGGTGTTAATCACTTGTACATAATGTTCACTATTATAAATAAACTCTCAACAATGTCTCCCTGTCTATGAGTCCTTGTTCTGATAAGCAGTGTTCATGTCACTCAGGTGTGAAACTTTGGTCCCTGGACAAGATAAAGGCAGGTGTCTCAGTCCAGGGCCTCTTCCCTATGCTTTGTGCAACCTTCCCAGCACACTGATGGTGCGCCTTCACTGTCACTGGACAACCAGTCATGCCTGCACCTCGATGGGGCTTATCATTGCTGCCAGAATGTCCTGGGCCTGCGGCACAGAGTTCCATCATTCTCTCTGTGTGGCTCTCAGCAGCTTTGAGGTGCGGTTTCCCACCCACCTCTCGCCCACCTCCATCTCATCAGCAACTGTGTCCGGCGACCGTGTGGTCCTGAAGGGTTGAGCTCACCAAAGGATGCCCATAGGATCAGGAGAAGTTAAAGTTTCCCCGCTGCATCTCCATGACGTGACTCTGTTTACAGAGTGCAAGTGAGCTGCCATCAGCCAGACAGGACTCAGACATTCACATAAGCTATGTGAGGTTCTATGGAGTGTCCCCACTGCATGTCATCATCATCCTCCTGGAAGGGAGGGACCATAGGCATCCACTGCGTCTCGATGGTAGGAGCCTTGTCACAGGCGCTATGTGCACTGTCATCAGTTAGACAGGAGTCAAACATTCACAGATGTAATGTGAGGATCTATGGTGTTTCCTCACTGCATGTCATCATCATCTTTCATGAATCTAGTGGCTATGAGGGCCTCCCAAGCAAGCCTGCCTCGTCTGGCCAGTGCGATGGCCTCATTGCCGTCATCCTTGACTTCGAGGACCTCCTCATCCTCATCCCCATCACCATCCTCCTCATCGGAGGAGACATGCAGCTCCTCCATCTCCTCCTCAGCCAGTTCCTCCTCCCGTTGCAGTGCCAGATTGTGAAGGGTGCAGCAGGCGACGACAATGCATTACACCCTCTGTGGATTGGTCTGCAATGCTCCAACAGACCAGTCCAGGCACCAGAACCTCAATTTCTACATCCCGATGGTCTGTTCCACCAAAGTGCGAGTTGCATCACGAGCCTCATTGTACCTTTTCTCTGCTGCAGTCTGAGGCTGCCGCACGGGTGTCATCAGCCACATCATCTGTGGGTAGCCTTTCCCCCAAGGAGCCATCCCTGAAGCCTCTGTGGACCTTGGAAGACGTCAGGGATCTGAGACCTAATACGGCTGTAGGAGTCGTGCACACTCCCTTGAAACCATGCGCAGACCTGCAGGATGGTTCTACACCAGCTGAACATTCAGCGAATGGAAGCCCTTGCAGTTGACATAGTTGACCGTGTGTTGCGACGGAGATCTGAGCGCCACGTGAGTACAGTCGATGTCACCCTGCACCCGTGGGAAACCCGAGATCTGGGCAAATCCCAGCGCTCTTACATCCTGGCTTTGCTGAACCCAGGCAAAATGCACAAAGTTGTGTGACTTCACGAAGATGGCGTCTGTGACCTCATGGATACAATTGTGGATGGAGGCTTGTGATATCCCACAGAGGTCACCTGTGGATCCCTGAAAGGAACCACTGGCATAAAAATTGAGCACCGTGGTCACTTTCACAGCCACTAGCAGTGGATGCCCTCCATGTTTCTGTGGTGCCAAATCCTGCAGCAGGTGGCATATGTGATTGCCCAGTTCCCTGGACATGCATGGTCTTCGATGAAATTGGTTGTTGTTCATCTGCGTAAATGACAAATGCCATCTGTAGACCCTAAGTCTAGCTAGACGCTGAGCCGCTACAGCTCGCTGTAGCTCTTCAGCTGCATGTGTAGGAGCTGCAGCTGCCCCTTCTTCTTAAGGGTGCTGCTCCTCCCTCTGCCCAGACAGGCGCCTCTGTCACTCTCTTCTCCTTCATCTCCACTCCCTGTAAGCGATGAGGCATACAGCTAGGTCAGCAGGCTCCAATGCTCCTGATGTATTCCTCCTGCAGGATGAAAGAGAGAGACACGTGGGTTATCATGGGTGCACTAAAAACCTATTTTGGTTAAGTCTGAAGGCCCCTTAATGCATGTTGGAGAGTGCTGGCCACCACTTGGATGGCCAGTGTGTAGCGCACTCATTGGCTGCTCGGAACTCCACCCACCTCCACTCCACTCCACCTGACCAATGAGCAGCAGCTTCGCCCACTGTACCATATGCTGTGCTGTCAATTCAGGTGCAGGCATTCTCCTAACCTGAAGTGCAAAGCTGCACTGTTAGCTTGAACCATGCGGGGGACTGGTCCAAACCTGAATGATGACATTGCTAAGGGGCTATGAGCGCCTCTGCCAGTGACTGCCATCTTTAGCAAATTGCCCAGTCATTCAAATTGTTCTGCAGTCCACTAAAACACTCATTAGTTTGCAGTCTGTGCCCGAGGGGTGAAAATTTGTGGCACTTTCATGCTTCTGTGTTGCTTGAGTGGGCAGATAAGCGAGAGGCCCAACTCCACGCATGTCAGTGTGGCTGTGCCTGAACTGTCACAGCTGCAGAGGATTGGTCACTTTATACAAGGTGTCCCTAATGTGCTGCTGCTTCCCTCATTCCCAACTCCTGCATGTGCTTATGCACTACCTTCAGACAGTGCTGCCTTGCCCCCCCACGACACCCCCAACTCCCATCAGGCCATGCTGCCTTGCTCCCCCAACTCCCATCAGGCCATGCTGCCTTGTTCCCACAACTCGCATCAGACCATAAGAACATAAGGACTAGGGGCAGGAGTAGGCAGTTCAGCCCCTCGAGCCTGCCCCGCCATTCATTATGATCAGGGCTGATCTCATTTCGGCCTCAACTCCAATTTCCTGCCCTCTCCCCATAACCTTTCAACCCATTACTAATTAAAAACCTGTCTATCTCCTCCTTAAATTTATTCAGCGTCCCAGCATCCACTGCACTCTGAGGTAGTGAATTCCACAGATTCACGACCCTTTGAGAAAAGTAATTCCTCCCCATCTCTGATTTACATCTACCGCCCCTTAACCTAAAACTATGGCCTCTCATTCTAGAATGCCCCACAAGGGGAAACATCCACTCCACATTTACTTTGTCTATCCCCTTTAGCATCTTATATACCTCAATTAGATCTCCTCTCATCCTCCTAAACTCTAACAAATATTGGCCTAAACTGCTCAATCTCTCCTCATAAGACAAGCCCCGCTTCTCTGGAATAAATCTAGTGAACCTCCTCTGAACCGCCTCCAGTGCAACTACATCCTTCCTAAAGTAAGGGGACCAAAACTGTGCACAGTACTCCAGGTGCGGTCTCACCAATGCCTTGTACAGTTGCAACAACACTTTCCTATTTTTATACTCTATTCCTTTAACAATAGATGCCAAAATTCCATTTGCCTTCCTTATTACCTGCTGTACCTGCATACTAGCTTTCAGCGATTCATGCACGAGGACACCCAGATCCTCTGCACTGAAGCATTCTGAAGTTTCACTCCATTTAAATAAAAAGCCACCTTTTAATTCTTCTGATCAAAATGGATAACCTGACACTTATGCATGTTAAACTCCATCTGTCAAATTTTGGCCCATTCACCTAACCTCTCCAGATCCATTTGTAAATTTCTTATTTCTTCATTGCAACTTACTTTCCCACCTATTTTGGTCCGATCTGCAAATTTAGCTGTAGTACCTTCTATCCCTGAATCCAAGTCACTAATATAGATTGTAAATAGTTGGGGCTCAAGGACCAAACCCTGTGACACCCCACTAGTAACAGCTTGCCATCCAGAAAAATACACATTTATCCTGACTCTGCTTTCTGTTAGTTAGCCAATCCTCTATCCAAGCTAATATATTATGCCTAACTCCATGTAAACTTATCTTGTGTATTAATCTCTTGTGTGGCAGCTGATCAAAGGACTTCGGGAAGTCCAGATATACTACATCTACAGGAACCCCATTGTCCACTTGGCTTGTCACATCATCAAAGAACTGCCCTGCCGACCCCAACAGATCCCATCAGACTGTGCTGCCTTGCCCCCCACCAACTAGCATCAGACTGTGCTGCCTTGCCCCCCACCAACTAGCATCAGACTGTGCTGCCTTGCCCCCCACCAACTAGCATCAGACTGTGCTGCCTTGCCCCCCACCAACTAGCATCAGACTGTGCGGCCTTGCCCCATCCAACTAGCATCAGACTGTGCTGCCTTACCCCCCACAACTAGCATCAGACTGTGCTGCCTTGCCCCCCACAACTAGCATTAGACTGTGCTGCCATGCCCCCCACCAACTAGCATCAGACTGTGCTGCCTTGCCCCCCACCAACTAGCATCAGACTGTGCTGCCTTGCACCCCTCCAACTAGCATCAAACTGTGCTGCCTTGCCCCCCTCCAACTAGCATCAGACTGTGCTGCCTTGCCCCCCAAAACTAGCATCAGACTGTGCTGCCTTACCCCCCCGCAACTAGCATCAGACTGTGCTGCCTTGCCCCTCACAACTAGCTTCAGACTGTGCTGCCTTGCCCCTCACAACTAGCTTCAGACTGTGCCGCCTTGCCCCTCACAACTAGCATCAGACTATGCTGCCTTGCCCCCCTCCAACTAGCATCAGACTGTGCTGCATGGCCCCACAAAACTAGCATCAGACTGTGCTGCCTTGCCCCCCACCAACTAGCATCAGACTGTGCTGCCTTGCCCCACAAAACTAGCATCAGACTGTGCTGCCTTACCCCCCACCAACTAGCATCAGACTGTGCTGCCTTGCCCCCCTCCAACTAGCATCAGACTGTGCTGCCTTGCCCCCCAAAACTAGCATCAGACTGTGCTGCCTTGCCCCCCAAAACTAGCATCAGACTGTGCTGCCTTGCCCCCCAAAACTAGCATCAGACTGTGCTGCCTTGCCCCCCAAAACTAGCATCAGACTGTGCGGTCTTGCACCCCAAAACTAGCATCAAACTGTGCTGCCTGGCCCCCCAAAACTAGCATCAGACTGTGCGGCCTTGCCCCCCCCGACTAGCATCAGACTGTGCGGTCTTGCACCCCAAAACAAGCATCAGACTGTGCTGCCTTGCCCCTCACAACTAGCTTCAGACTGTGCGGCCTTACACCCCACAACTAGCATCAGACTGTGCTGCCTTGCCCCTCACAACTAGCTTCAGACTGTGCTGCCTTGCCCCTCACAACTAGCTTCAGACTGTGCTGCCTTGCCCCTCACAACTAGCTTCAGACTGTGCTGCCTTGCCCCTCACAACTAGCATCAGACTGTGCTGCCTTGCCCCCCACCAACTAGCATCAGACTGTGCTGCCTTGCCCCCCACCAACTAGCATCAGACTGTGCTGCCTTGCCCCCCACCAACTAGCATCAGACTGTGCTGCCTTGCCCCCCGCGACTAGCATCAGACTATGCTGCCTTGCCCCCCGCGACTAGCATCAGACTGTGCTGCCTTGCCCCTCACAACTAGCATCAGACTGTGCTGCCTTACCCCCCGCGACTAGCATCAGACTGCGCTGCCTTGCCCCCCGCGACTAGCATCAGACTGCGCTGCCTCGCCACCCACCAACTAGCATCAGACTGTGCTGCCTTGCCCCATCCAAATAGCATCAGACTGTGCGGCCTTGCCCCATCCAACTAGCATCAGACTGTGCTGCCTTGCCCCCCACCAACTAGCATCAGACTGTGCTGCCTTGCCCCCCACCAACTAGCATCAGACTGTGCTGCCTTGCCCCACACCAACTAGCATCAGACTGTGCTGCCTTGCCCCATCGAACTAGCATCAGACTGTGCGGCCTTGCCCCATCCAACTAGCATCAGACTGTGCGGCCTTGCCCCATCCAACTAGCATCAGACTGTGCTGCCTTACCCCCCACAACTAGCATCAGACTGTGCTGCCTTGCCCCCCCCGACTAGCATCAGACTGTGCTGCCTTGCCCCCCCCGACTAGCATCAGACTGTGCTGCCATGCCCCATCCAACTAGCATCAGACTGTGCGGCCTTGCCCCATCCAACTAGCATCAGACTGTGCGGCCTTGCCCCATCCAACTAGCATCAGACTGTGCTGCCTTGCCCCCCACCAACTAGCATCAGACTGTGCTGCCTTTCCCACCCCCAACTAGCATCAGACTGTGCTGCCTTGCCCCCCACCAACTGGCATCAGACTGTGCTGTCTTGCGCCCCAAAACTAGCATCAGACTGTGCAGCCTTGCCCCCCAAAACTAGCATCAGACTGTGCTGCCTTGCCCCCCAAAACTAGCATCAGACTGTGCTGCCTTGCCCCACCCGACTAGCATCAGACTGTGCTGCCTTGCCCCCCAAAACAAGCATCAGACTGTGCTGCCTTGCCCCCCAAAACTAGCATCAGACTGTGCTGCCTTGCCCCCCAAAACTAGCATCAGACTGTGCTGCCTTGCCCCCCAAAACTAGCATCAGACTGTGCGGTCTTGCACCCCAAAACTAGCATCAGACTGTGCTGCCTGGCCCCCCAAAACTAGCATCAGACTGTGCGGCCTTGCCCCCCCCGACTAGCATCAGACTGTGCGGTCTTGCACACCAAAAGAAGCATCAGACTGTGCTGCCTTGCCCCTCACAACTAGCTTCAGACTGTGCGGCCTTACACCCCACAACTAGCATCAGACTGTGCGGCCTGACCCCACAACTAGCATCAGACTGTGCTGCCTTGCCCCTCACAACTAGCTTCAGACTGTGCTGCCTTGCCCCTCACAACTAGCTTCAGACTGTGCTGCCTTGCCCCCCACCAACTAGCATCAGACTGTGCTGCCTTGCCCCCCACCAACTAGCATCAGACTGTGCTGCCTTGCCCCCCACCAACTAGCATCAGACTGTGCTGCCTTGCCCCCCACCAACTAGCATCAGACTGTGCTGCCTTGCCCCCCACCAACTAGCATCAGACTGTGCTGCCTTGCCCCCCGCGACTAGCATCAGACTGTGCTGCCTTGCCCACCGCGACTAGCATCAGACTATGCTGCCTTGCCCCCCGCGACTAGCATCAGACTATGCTGCCTTGCCCCCCGCGACTAGCATCAGACTATGCTGCCTTGCCCCCCGCGACTAGCATCAGACTGCGCTGCCTCGCCCTCCAAAACTAGCATCAGACTGTGCGGCCTTGCCCCTCACAACTAGCATCAGACTGTGCTGCCTTGCCCCCCAAAACTAGCATCAGACTGTGCTGCCTTGCCCCCCACCAACTAGCATCAGACTGTGCTGCCTTGCACCCCTCCAACTAGCATCAAACTGTGCTGCCTTGCCCCCCTCCAACTAGCATCAGACTGTGCTGCCTTGCCCCCCAAAACTAGCATCAGACTGTGCTGCCTTACCCCCCAACAACTAGCATCAGACTGTGCTGCCTTACCCCCCACCAACTAGCATCAGACTGTGCTGCCTTGACCCTCACAACTAGCATCAGACTGTGCTGCCTTGCCCCTCACAACTAGCATCAGACTGTGCGGTCTTGCACCCCGCAACTAGCATCAGACTGTGCTGCCTTGACCCTCACAACTAGCTTCAGACTGTGCTGCCTTGCCCCTCACAACTAGCATCAGACTGTGCTGCCTTGCCCCTCACAACTAGCATCAGACTGTGCTGCCTTGCCCCTCACAACTAGCATCAGACTGTGCGGTCTTGCACCCCGCAACTAGCATCAGACTGTGCTGCCTTGCCCCTCACAACTAGCTTCAGACTGTGCTGCCTTGCCCCTCACAACTAGCATCAGACTGTGCTGCTTTTCCCCCCGCAACTAGCATCAGACTGTGCTGCCTTGCCCCTCACAACTAGCTTCAGACTGTGCTGCCTTGCCCCTCACAACTAGCTTCAGACTGTGCCGCCTTGCCCCTCACAACTAGCATCAGACTATGCTGCCTTGCCCCCCTCCAACTAGCATCAGACTGTGCTGCATGGCCCCACAAAACTAGCATCAGACTGTGCTGCCTTGCCCCCCACCAACTAGCATCAGACTGTGCTGCCTTGCCCCACAAAACTAGCATCAGACTGTGCTGCCTTACCCCCCACCAACTAGCATCAGACTGTGCTGCCTTGCCCCCCTCCAACTAGCATCAGACTGTGCTGCCTTACCCCCCACCAACTAGCATCAGACTGTGCTGCCTTACACCCCACCAACTAGCATCAGACTGTGCTGCCTTACCCCCCACCAACTAGCATCAAACTGTGCTGCCTTGCCCCCCTCAACTAGCATCAAACTGTGCTGCCTTGCCCCCCTCAACTAGCATCAGACTGTGCTGCCTTGCCCCCCTCAACTAGCATCAGACTGTGCTGCCTTGCCCCACAAAACTAGCATCAGAATGTGCTGCCTTGCACCACAAAACTAGCATCAGACTGTGCTGCCTTGCCCCCCTCCAACTAGCATCAAACTGTGCTGCCTTGCCCCCCTCAACTAGCATCAAACTGTGCTGCCTTGCCCCCCTCAACTAGCATCAGACTGTGCTACCTTGCCCCCCTCAACTAGCATCAGACTGTGCTGCCTTGCCCCACAAAACTAGCATCAGACTGTGCTGCCTTGCACCACAAAACTAGCATCAGACTGTGCTGCCTTGCCCCCCTCCAACTAGCATCAAACTGTGCTGCCTTGCCCCCCTCAACTAGCATCAGACTGTGCTGCCTTGCACCACAAAACTAGCATCAGACTGTGCTGCCTTGCCCCCCACAACTAGCATCAGACGGTGCTGCCTTGCACCACAAAACTAGCATCAGACTGTGCTGCCTTGCACCACAAAACTAGCATCAGACTGTGCTGCCTTGCCCCCCACAACTAGCATCAGACTGTGCTGCCTTGCACCACAAAACTAGCATCAGACTGTGCTGCCTTGCACCACAAAACTAGCATCAGACTGTGCTGCCTTGCCCCCCACAACTAGCATCAGACTGTGCTGCCTTGCACCACAAAACTAGCATCAGACTGTGCTGCCTTGCCCCCCAAAACTAGCATCAGACTGTGCTGCCTTGCCCTCCCCGACTAGCATCAGACTGTGCTGCCTTGCCCAAAAAACTAGCATCAGCCCGTGCGGCCTTGCCCCCCAAAACTAGCATCAGACTGTGTGGCCTTGCCCCTCACAACTAGCATCAGACTGTGCTGCCTTGCCCCAAAAACTAGCATCAGCCCGTGCGGCCTTGCCCCCCAAAACTGGCATCAGACTGTGCGGCCTTGCCCCTCACAACTAGCATCAGACTGTGCTGCCTTGCCCCTCACAACTAGCATCAGACTGTGCGGTCTTGCACCCCGCAACTAGCATCAGACTGTGCTGCCTTGCCCCTCACAACTAGCTTCAGATTGTGCTGCCTTGCCCCTCACAACTAGCATCAGACAGTGCTGCCTTGCCCCTCACAACTAGCATCAGACTGTGCTGCCTTGCCCCTCACAACTAGCATCAGACTGTTTGGTCTTGCACCCCGCAACTAGCATCAGACTGTGCTGCCTTGCCCCTGACAACTAGCTTCAGACTGTGCTGCCTTGCCCCTCACAACTAGCATCAGACTGTGCTGCTTTTCCCCCCGCAACTAGCATCAGACTGTGCTGCCTTGCCCCTCACAACTAGCTTCAGACTGTGCTGCCTTGCCCCTCACAACTAGCTTCAGACTGTGCTGCCTTGCCCCTCATAACTAGCTTCAGACTGTGCTGCCTTGCCCCCCCCGACAAGCATCAGAGTGTGCTGCCTTGCCCCTCACAACTAGCATCAGACTGTGCTGCCTACCCCACCCCAACTAGCATCAGACTGTGCTGCCTACCCCACCCCAACTAGCATCAGACTGTGCTGCCTTGCCCCTGACAACTAGCTTCAGACTGTGCCGCCTTGCCCCTCACAACTAGCATCAGACTATGCTGCCTTGCCCCCCTCCAACTAGCATCAGACTGTGCTGCATGGCCCCACAAAACTAGCATCAGACTGTGCTGCCTTACCCCCCACCAACTAGCATCAGACTGTGCTGCCTTGCCCCCCACCAACTAGCATCAGACTGTGCTGCCTTGCCCCACAAAACTACCATCAGACTGTGCTGCCTTACCCCCCACCAACTAGCATCAGACTGTACTGCCTTGCCCCCCTCCAACTAGCATCAGACTGTGCTGCCTTACCCCCCACCAACTAGCATCAGACTGTGCTGCCTTACCCCCCACCAACTAGCATCAGACTGTGCTGCCTTACCCCCCACCAACTAGCATCAAACTGTGCTGCCTTGCCCCCCTCAACTAGCATCAAACTGTGCTGCCTTGCCCCCCTCAACTAGCATCAGACTGTGCTGCCTTGCCCCCCTCAACTAGCATCAGACTGTGCTGCCTTGCCCCACAAAACTAGCATCAGACTGTGCTGCCTTGCACCACAAAACTAGCATCAGACTGTGCTGCCTTGCCCCCCACAACTAGCATCAGACTGTGCTGCCTTGCCCTACCCGACTAGCATCAGACTGTGCTGCCTTGCCCCAAAAACTAGCATCAGACTGTGCTGCCTTGCCCCCCACCAACTAGCATCAGACTGTGCTGCCTTGCCCCACAAAACTAGCATCAGACTGTGCTGCCTTACCCCCCACCAACTAGCATCAGACTGTGCTGCCTTGCCCCCCTCCAACTAGCATCAGACTGTGCTGCCTTACCCCCCACCAACTAGCATCAGACTGTGCTGCCTTACCCCCCACCAACTAGCATCAGACTGTGCTGCCTTACCCCCCACCAACTAGCATCAAACTGTGCTGCCTTGCCCCCCTCAACTAGCATCAAACTGTGCTGCCTTGCCCCCCTCAACTAGCATCAGACTGTGCTGCCTTGCCCCCCTCAACTAGCATCAGACTGTGCTGCCTTGCCCCACAAAACTAGCATCAGACTGTGCTGCCTTGCACCACAAAACTAGCATCAGACTGTGCTGCCTTGCCCCCCTCCAACTAGCATCAAACTGTGCTGCCTTGCCCCCCTCAACTAGCATCAAACTGTGCTGCCTTGCCCCCCTCAACTAGCATCAGACTGTGCTGCCTTGCCCCCCTCAACTAGCATCAGACTGTGCTGCCTTGCCCCACAAAACTAGCATCAGACTGTGCTGCCTTGCACCACAAAACTAGCATCAGACTGTGCTGCCTTGCCCCCCTCCAACTAGCATCAAACTGTGCTGCCTTGCCCCCCTCAACTAGCATCAGACTGTGCTGCCTTGCACCACAAAACTAGCATCAGACTGTACTGCCTTGCCCCCCACAACTAGCATCAGACGGTGCTGCCTTGCACCACAAAACTAGCATCAGACTGTGCTGCCTTGCACCACAAAACTAGCATCAGACTGTTCTGCCTTGCCCCCCACAACTAGCATCAGACTGTGCTGCCTTGCACCACAAAACTAGCATCAGACTGTGCTGCCTTGCACCACAAAACTAGCATCAGACTGTGCTGCCTTGCCCCCCACAACTAGCATCAGACTGTGCTGCCTTGCACCACAAAACTAGCATCAGACTGTGCTGCCTTGCCCCCCACAACTAGCATCAGACTGTGCTGCCTTGCCCTCCCCGACTAGCATCAGACTGTGCTGCCTTGCCCCAAAAACTAGCATCAGCCCGTGCGGCCTTGCCCCCCAAAACTAGCATCAGACTGTGCTGCCTTGCCCCCCAAAACTAGCATCAGACTGTGCTGCCTTGCCCCACAAAACTAGCATCAGACTGTGCTGCCTTGCACCACAAAACTAGCATCAGACTCTGCTGCCTTGCCCCACAAAACTAGCATCAGACTGTGCTGCCTTGCCCCCCTCAACTAGCATCAGACTGTGCTGCCTTGCACCACAAAACTAGCATCAGACTGTGCTGCCTTGCCCCCCACAACTAGCAACAGAGTGTGCGGCCTTGCCCCCCCCGACTAGCATCAGACTGTGCGGCCTTGACCTTCACAACTAACATCAGACTGTGCTGCCTTGCCCTCCCCGACTAGCATCAGACTGTGCTGCCTTGCCCCAAAAACTAGCATCAGCCCGTGCGGCCTTGCCCACCAAAACTAGCATCAGATGTGCGGCCTTGCCCCAAAAACTAGCATCAGCCCGTGCGGCCTTGCCCCCAAAACTAGCATCAGACTGTGCGACCTTGCCCCTCACAACTAGCATCAGACTGTGCTGCCTTGCCCCAAAAACTAGCATCAGCCCGTGCGGCCTTGCCCCCCAAAACTAGCATCAGACTGTGCGGTCTTGCACCCCGCAACTAGCATCAGACTGTGCTGCCTTGCCCCTCACAACTAGCTTCAGACTGTGCTGCTTTTCCCCCCGCAACTAGCATCAGACTGTGCTGCCTTGCCCCTCACAACTAGCATCAGACTGTGCTGCTTTTCCCCCCGCAACTAGCATCAGATTGTGCTGCCTTGCCCCTCACAACTAGCTTCAGACTGTGCTGCCTTGCCCCTCACAACTAGCTTCAGACTGTGCTGCCTTGCCCCTCACAACTAGCTTCAGACTGTGCTGCCTTGACCCTCACAACTAGCTTCAGACTGTGCTGCCTTGCCCCCCGACTAGCATCAGACTGTGCTGCCTACCACACCCCAACTATCATCAGACTGTGCTGCCTCGCCCTCCAAAACTAGCATAAGACTGTGCGGCCTTGCCCCCGACAACTAGAATCAGACTGTGCTGCCTCGCCCCTCACAACTAGCATCAGACTGTGCGGCCTTGCCCCCGACAAGTAGCATCAGACTGTGCTGCCTTGCCCCGCACAACTAGCATCAGACTGTGCTGCCTTGCCCCCCACAACTAGCATCAGACTGTGCTGCCTTGCCCCCGACAACTAGCATCAGACTGTGCGGCCTTGCCCCCCTCAACTAGCATCAGACGGTGCTGCCTTGCACCCCGCAACTAGCATCAGACTGTGCTGCCTTGCCCCCCTCCAACTAGCATCAGACTGTGCTGCCTTACCCCCCACCAACTAGCATCAGACTGTGCTGCCTTACCCCCCACCAACTAGCATCAGACTGTGCTGCGTTACCCCCCACCAACTAGCATCAGACTGTGCTGCCTTACCCCCCTCCAACTAGCATCAGACTATGCTGACTTGCCCCCCTCCAAGTAGCATCAGACTGTATTACCTTGCCCCCCTCCAACTAGCATCAGACTGTGCTGCATTGCCCCACAAAACTAGCATCAGACTGTGCTGCCTTGCCCCACAAAACTAGCATCAGACTGTGCTGCCTTGCCCCACAAAACTAGCATCAGACTGTGCTGCCTTACCCCCCACCAACTAGCATCAGACTGTGCTGCGTTGCCCCCCTCCAACTAGCATCAGACTGTGCTGCCCTGCCCCCCCACCAACTAGCATCAGACTGTGCTGCCTTGCCCCCCTCCAACTAGCATCAGACTGTGCTGCCTTACCCCCAACCAACTAGCATCAGACTGTGCTGCCTTACCCCCCACCAACTAGCATCAGACTGTGCTGCCTTACCCCCCACCAACTAGCATCAGACTGTGCTGCCTTGGCCCCCTCCAACTAGCATCAGACTGTGCTGCCTTGCCCCCCTCCAACTAGCATCAGACTGTGCTGCCTTGCCCCCCTCCAACTAGCATCAAACTGTGCTGCCTTGCCCCCCTCAACTAGCATCAGACTGTGCTGCCTTGCCCCACAAAACTAGCATCAGACTGTGCTGCCTTGCCCCACAAAACTAGCATCAGACTGTGCTGCCTTGCCCCACAAAACTAGCATCAGACTGTGCTGCCTTGCCCCCCACAACTAGCATCAGACTGTGCTGCCTTGCCCCCCAAAACTAGCATCAGACTGTGCGGTCTTGCACCCCGCAACTAGCATCAGACTGTGCGGCCTTGCCCCTCACAACTAGCATCAGACTGTGCTGCCTTGCCCCACAAAACTAGCATCAGCCCTTGCGGCCTTGCCCCCCAAAACTAGCATCAGACTGTGCGGCCTTGCCCCTCACAACTAGCATCACACTGTGCGGTCTTGCACCCCGCAACTAGCATCAGACTGTGCTGCCTTGCCCCACAAAACTAGCATCAGACTGTGCTGCCTTGCCCCACAAAACTAGCATCAGACTGTGCTGCCTTGCCCCACAAAACTAGCATCAGACTGTGCTGCCTTGCCCCCCACAACTAGCATCAGACTGTGCTGCCTTGCCCCCCAAAACTAGCATCAGACTGTGCTGCCTTGCCCCCCAAAACTAGCATCAGACTGTGCGGTCTTGCACCCCGCAACTAGCATCAGACTGTGCGGCCTTGCCCCTCACAACTAGCATCAGACTGTGCTGCCTTGCCCCAAAAACTAGCATCAGCCATTGCGGCCTTGCCCCCCAAAACTAGCATCAGACTGTGCGGCCTTGCCCCTCACAACTAGCATCACACTGTGCGGTCTTGCACCCCGCAACTAGCATCAGACTGTGCTGCCTTGCCCCTCACAACTAGCTTCAGACTGTGCTGCCTTGCCCCTCACAACTAGCTTCAGACTGTGCTGCCTTGCCCCTCACAACTAGCTTCAGACTGTGCTGCCTTGCCCCTCACAACTAGCATCAGACTGTGCTGCCTTGCCCCTCACAACTAGCATCAGACTGTGCTGCCTTGCCCCTCACAACTAGCATCAGACTGTGCTGCCTTGCCCCCCACCAACTAGCATCAGACTGTGCACCCTTGCACCCCGCGACTAGCATCAGACTATGCTGCCTTGCCCCCCACCAACTAGCATCAGACTGTGCTGCCTTGCCCCCCGCGACTAGCATCAGACTATGCTGCCTTGCCCCCCACCAACTAGCATCAGACTGTGCTGCCTTGCCCCCCGCGACTAGCATCAGACTATGCTGCCTTGCCCCCCGCGACTAGCATCAGACTGTGCTGCCTTGCCCCTCACGACTAGCATCAGACTGTGCTGCCTTACCCCCCGCGACTAGCATCAGACTGCGCTGCCTTGCCCCCCGCGACTAGCATCAGACTGCGCTGCCTCGCCCTCCAAAACTAGCATCAGACTGTGCGGCCTTGCCCCTCACAACTAGCATCAGACTGCGCTGCCTCGCCCTCCAAAACTAGCATCAGACTGTGCGGCCTTGCCCCTCACAACTAGCATCAGACTGTGCTGCCTTGCCCCCCAAAACTAGCATCAGACTGTGCTGCCTTACCCCCCACCAACTAGCATCAGACTGTGCTGCCTTGCACCCCTCCAACTAGCATCAAACTGTGCTGCCTTGCCCCCTCCAACTAGCATCAGACTGTGCGGCCTTGCCCCCCAAAACTAGCATCAGACTGTGCTGCCTTACCCCCCACCAACTAGCATCAGACTGTGCTGCCTTACCCCCCACCAACTAGCATCAGACTGTGCTGCCTTGCCCCCCAAAACTAGCATCAGACTGTGCTGCCGTACCCCCCACCAACTAGCATCAGACTGTGCTGCCTTGCCCCCCTCCAACTAGCATCAGACTGTGCTGCCTTGCCCCCCTCAACTAGCATCAGACCGTGCTGCCTTGCCCCCCAAAACGAGCATCAGACTGTGCTGCCTTGCCCCCCAAAACTAGCATCAGACTGTGCTGCCTTGCCCTCCCCGACTAGCATCAGACTGTGCTGCCTTGCCCCAAAAACTAGCATCAGCCGTGCGGCCTTGCCCCCCAAAACTAGCATCAGACTGTGTGGCCTTGCCCCTCACAACTAGCATCAGACTGTGCTGCCTTGCCCCAAAAACTAGCATCAGCCCGTGCGGCCTTGCCCCCCAAAACTAGCATCAGACTGTGCGGCCTTGCCCCTCACAACTAGCATCAGACTGTGCTGCCTTGCCCCTCACAACTAGCATCAGACTGTGCGGTCTTGCACCCCGCAACTAGCATCAGACTGTGCTGCCTTGCCCCTCACAACTAGCTTCAGACTGTGCTGCCTTGCCCCTCACAACTAGCATCAGACTGTGCTGCCTTGCCCCTCACAACTAGCATCAGACTGTGCTGCCTTGCCCCTCACAACTAGCATCAGACTGTGCGGTCTTGCACCCCGCAACTAGCATCAGACTGTGCTGCCTTGCCCCTCACAACTAGCTTCAGACTGTGCTGCCGTGCCCCTCACAACTAGCATCAGACTGTGCTGCTTTTCCCCCCGCAACTAGCATCAGACTGTGCGGCCTTGCCCCTCACAACTAGCTTCAGACTGTGCTGCCTTGCCCCTCACAACTAGCTTCAGACTGTGCTGCCTTGCCCCTCACAACTAGCTTCAGACTGTGCTGCCTTGCCCCCCCCGACTAGCATCAGACTGTGCTGCCTTGCCCCTCACAACTAGCATCAGACTGTGCTGCCTACCCGACCCCAACTAGCATCAGACTGTGCTGCCTACCCCACCCCAACTAGCATCAGACTGTGCTGCCTTGCCCCTCACAACTAGCTTCAGACTGTGCCGCCTTGGCCCTCACAACTAGCATCAGACTATGCTGCCTTGCCCCCCTCCAACTAGCATCAGACTGTGCTGCATTGCCCCACAAAACTAGCATCAGACTGTGCTGCCTTGCCCCCCACCAACTAGCATCAGACTGTGCTGCCTTGCCCCACAAAACTAGCATCAGACTGTGCTGCCTTACCCCCCACCAACTAGCATCAGACTGTGCTGCCTTGCCCCCCTCCAACTAGCATCAGACTGTGCTGCCTTACCCCCCACCAACTAGCATCAGACTGTGCTGCCTTACACCCCACCAACTAGCATCAGACTGTGCTGCCTTACCCCCCACCAACTAGCATCAAACTGTGCTGACTTGCCCCCTCCAACTAGCATCAGACTGTGCTGCCTTTCCCCCCTCCAACTAGCATCAAACTGTGCTGCCTTGCCCCCCTCAACTAGCATCAAACTGTGCTGCCTTGCCCCCCTCAACTAGCATCAGACTGTGCTGACTTGCCCCCCTCAACTAGCATCAGACTGTGCTGCCTTGCCCCACAAAACTAGCATCAGACTGTGCTGCCTTGCACCACAAAACTAGCATCAGACTGTGCTGCCTTGCCCCCCTCCAACTAGCATCAAACTGTGCTGCCTTGCCCCCCTCAACTAGCATCAGACTGTGCTGCCTTGCACCACAAAACTAGCATCAGACTGTGCAGCCTTGCCCCCCACAACTAGCATCAGACTGTGCTGCCTTGCACCACAAAACTAGCATCAGACTGTGCTGCCTTGCACCACAAAACTAGCATCAGACTGTGCTGCCTTGCCCCTCACAACTAGCATCAGACTGTGCTGCCTTGCACCACAAAACTAGCATCAGACTGTGCTGCCTTGCCCCCCACAACTAGCATCAGACTGTGCTGCCTTGCCCTCCCCGACTAGCATCAGACTGTGCTGCCTTGCACCACAAAACTAGCATCAGACTGTGCTTCCTTGCCCCACAAAACTAGCATCAGACTATGCTGCCTTGCCCCACAAAACTAGCATCAGACTGTGCGGCCTTGCCCCACAAAACTAGCATCAGACTGTGCTGCCTTGCCCCCCTCAACTAGCATCAGACTGTGCTGCCTTGCACCACAAAACTAGCATCAGACTGTGCTGCCTTGCCCCCCACAACTAGCAACAGAGTGTGCGGCCTTGCCCCCCCCGACTAGCATCAGACTGTGCGGCCTTGACCTTCACAACTAACATCAGACTGTGCTGCCTTGCCCTCCCCGACTAGCATCAGACTGTGCTGCCTTGCCCCAAAAACTAGCATCAGCCCGTGCGGCCTTGCCCCCCAAAACTAGCATCAGACGTGCGGCCTTGCCCCATAAACTAGCATCAGCCCGTGCGGCCTTGCCCCCCAAAACTAGCATCAGACTGTGCGGTCTTGCACCCCGCAACTAGCATCAGATTGTGCTGCCTTGCCCCTCACAACTAGCTTCAGACTGTGCTGCCTTGCCCCTCACAACTAGCATCAGACTGTGCTGCCTTGCCCCTCACAACTAGTATCAGACTGTGCTGCTTTTCCCCCCGCAACTAGCATCAGACTGTGGTGCCTTGCCCCTCACAACTAGCATCAGACTGTGCTGCTTTTCCCCCCGCAACTAGCATCAGATTGTGCTGCCTTGCCCCTCACAACTAGCTTCAGACTGTGCTGCCTTGCCCCTCACAACTAGCTTCAGGCTGTGCTGCCTTGCCCCTCACAACTAGCTTCAGACTGTGCTGCCTTGACCGTCACAACTAGCTTCAGACTGTGCTGCCTTGCCCCCCGACTAGCATCATACTGTGCTGCCTACCCCACCCCAACTAGCATCAGACTGTGCAGCCTCGCCCTCCAAAACTAGCATAAGACTGTGCGGCCTTGCCCCCGACAACTAGCATCAGACTGTGCTGCCTCGCCCCTCACAACTAGCATCAGACTGTGCTGCCTTGCCCCGCACAACTAGCATCAGACTGTGCTGCCTTGCCCCCCACAACTAGCATCAGACTGTGCTGCCTTGCCCCCGACAACTAGCATCAGACTGTGCTGCCTTGCCCCCCACAACTAGAATCAGACTGCGCGGCCTTGCCCCCCTCAACTAGCATCAGACGGTGCTGCCTTGCACCCCGCAACTAGCATCAGACTGTGCTGCCTTGCCCCCCTCCAACTAGCATCAGACTGTGCTGCCTTACCCCCCACCAACTAGCATCAGACTGTGCTGCCTTACCCCCCACCAACTAGCATCAGACTGTGCTGCCTTACCCCCCACCAACTAGCATCAGACTGTGCTGCCTTACCCCCCACCAACTAGCATCAGACTGTGCTGCCTTGCCCCCCTCCAACTAGCATCAGACTGTGCTGCCTTACCCCCCACCAACTAGCATCAGACTGTGCTGCCTTGCCCCCCTCCAACTAGCATCAGACTGTGCTGCCTTACCCCCCACCAACTAGCATCAGACTGTGCTGCCTTGCCCCCCTCCAAGTAGCATCAGACTGTGCTGCCTTGCCCCCCTCCAACTAGCATCAGACTGTGCTGCATTGCCCCACAAAACTAGCATCAGACTGTGCTGCCTTGCCCCACAAAACTAGCATCAGACTGTGCTGCCTTGCCCCACAAAACTAGCATCAGACTGTGCTGCCTTGCCCCCCTCCAAGTAGCATCAGACTGTGCTGCCTTGCCCCCCTCCAACTAGCATCAGACTGTGCTGCATTGCCCCACAAAACTAGCATCAGACTGTGCTGCCTTGCCCCACAAAACTAGCATCAGACTGTGCTGCCTTACCCCCCACCAACTAGCATCAGACTGTGCTGCGTTGCCCCCCTCCAACTAACATCAGACTGTGCTGCCTTGCCCCCCTCCAACTAGCATCAGACTGTGCTGCCTAACCCCCCACCAACTAGCATCAGACTGTGCTGCCTTACCCCCCACCAACTAGCATCAGACTGTGCTGCCTTGGCCCCCTCCAACTAGCATCAGACTGTGCTGCCTTGCCCCCCTCCAACTAGCATCAGACTGTGCTGCCTAACCCCCCACCAACTAGCATCAGACTGTGCTGCCTTGGCCCCCTCCAACTAGCATCAGACTGTGCTGCCCTGCCCCCCCACCAACTAGCATCAGACTGTGCTGCCTAACCCCCCACCAACTAGCATCAGACTGTGCTGCCTTACCCCCCACCAACTAGCATCAGACTGTGCTGCCTTGGCCCCCTCCAACTAGCATCAGACTGTGCTGCCTTGCCCCCCTCCAACTAGCATCAGACTGTGCTGCCTTGCCCCCCTCCAACTAGCATCAAACTGTGCTGCCTTGCCCCCCTCAACTAGCATGAGACTGTGCTGCCTTGCCCCACAAAACTAGCATCAGACTGTGCTGCCTTGCCCCACAAAACTAGCATCAGACTGTGCTGCCTTGCCCCCCAAAAACTAGCATCAGCCCGTGCGGCCTTGCCCCCCAAAACTAGCATCAGACTGTGCTGCCTTGCCCCACAAAACTAGCATCAGACTGTGCTGCCTTGCCCCACAAAACTAGCATCAGACTGTGCTGCCTTGCCCCCCACAACTAGCATCAGACTGTGCTGCCTTGCCCCCCAAAACTAGCATCAGACTGTGCTGCCTTGCCCCCCAAAACTAGCATCAGACTGTGCGGTCTTGCACCCCAAAACTAGCATCAGACTGTGCGGCCTTGCCCCAAAAACTAGCAGCAGCCCGTGCGGCCTTGCCCCCCAAAACTAGCATCAGACTGTGCGGCCTTGCCCCTCACAACTAGCATCACACTGTGCGGTCTTGCACCCCGCAACTAGCATCAGACTGTGCTGCCTTGCCCCTCACAACTAGCTTCAGACTGTGCTGCCTTGCCCCTCACAACTAGCTTCAGACTGTGCTGCCTTGCCCCTCACAACTAGCTTCAGACTGTGCTGCCTTGCCCCTCACAACTAGCATCAGACTGTGCTGCCTTGCCCCTCACAACTAGCATCAGACTGTGCTGCCTTGCCCCTCACAACTAGCATCAGACTGTGCTGCTTTTCCCCCCGCAACTAGCATCAGACTGTGCTGCCTTGCCCCTCACAACTAGCTTCAGATTGTGCTGCCTTGCCCCTCACAACTAGCTTCAGACTGTGCTGCCTTGCCCCTCACAACTAGCTTCAGACTGTGCTGCCTTGCCCCTCACAACAATCTTCAGACTGTGCTGCCTTGCCCACCCCTAACAAGCATGAGACTGTGCTGCCTTGCTTGTACCCACCTAGCATCGGACTGTTTTGCCTTGCACCGCCCCAACTAGCATCAGACTGTGCGGCCTGGCCCCCACAACTTGCATCAGACGGTGCAGCTTTGCCCGGCCCATCAACTAGCATTAGACGGTGCCATCGTGCCCCCCTCAACTAGCATCAGACTGTGCTGCCTTGCCCCCCTCCAACTAGCATCAGACTGTGCTGCATTGCCCCACAAAACTAGCATCAGACTGTGCTGCCTTGCCCCACAAAACTAGCATCAGACTGTGCTGCCTTACCCCCCACCAACTAGCATCAGACTGTGCTGCGTTGCCCCCCTCCAACTAGCATCAGACTGTGCTGCCCTGCCCCCCCACCAACTAGCATCAGACTGTGCTGCCTTGCCCCCCTCCAACTAGCATCAGACTGTGCTGCCTTACCCCCCAACAACTAGCATCAGACTGTGCTGCCTACCCCCCCTCCAACTAGCATCAGACTGTGCTGCCTTACCCCCCACCAACTAGCATCAGACTGTGCTGCCTTGGCCCCCTCCAACTAGCATCAGACTGTGCTGCCTTGCCCCCCTCCAACTAGCATCAGACTGTGCTGCCTTGCCCCCCTCCAACTAGCATCAAACTGTGCTGCCTTGCCCCCCTCAACTAGCATCAGACTGTGCTGCCTTGCCCCACAAAACTAGCATCAGACTGTGCTGCCTTGCCCCACAAAACTAGCATCAGACTGTGCTGCCTTGCCCCCCAAAAACTAGCATCAGCCCGTGCGGCCTTGCCCCCCAAAACTAGCATCAGACTGTGCTGCCTTGCCCCACAAAACTAGCATCAGACTGTGCTGCCTTGCCCCACAAAACTAGCATCAGACTGTGCTGCCTTGCCCCCCACAACTAGCATCAGACTGTGCTGCCTTGCCCCCCAAAACTAACATCAGACTGTGCTGCCTTGCCCCCCAAAACTAGCATCAGACTGTGCGGTCTTGCACCCCAAAACTAGCATCAGACTTTGTGGCCTGGCCCCCACAAGTAGCATCAGACTGTGCGGCCTTAACCAAAAAAACTAGCATCAGACTGTGCTGCCTGGCCCCCCACCAACTCGCATCAGACTGTGCTGCCTTGCCCACCCCGACTAGCATCAGACTGTGCAGCCTTCCCCCCCACCAACTAGTCTCAGACTGTGCTGCCTTGCCCCCGCGCAACTAGCATCAGACTGTGCTGCCTTGCCCCCCACCAACTAGCCTCAGACTGTGCTGCCTTGCCCCCCACCAACTAGCATCAGACTGTGCTGCCTTGCCCACCACCAACTAGCCTCAGACTGTGCTGCCTTGCCCACCACCAACTAGCATCAGACTGTGCGGCCTTGCCCCCCACCAACTAGCATCAGACTGTGCGGCCTTGCCCCCGACAACTAGCATCAGACTGTGCTGCCTCGCCCCTCACAACTAGCATCAGACTGTGCGGCCTTGCCCCCGACAACTAGCATCAGACTGTGCTGCCTTGCCCCGCACAACTAGCATCAGACTGTGCTGCCTTGCCCCCCACAACTAGCATCAGACTGTGCTGCCTTGCCCCCGACAACTAGCATCAGACTGTGCTGCCTTGCCCCCCACAACTAGCATCAGACTGCGCGGCCTTGCCCCCCTCAACTAGCATCAGACGGTGCTGCCTTGCACCCCGCAACTAGCATCAGACTGTTCTGCCTTGCCCCCCACAACTAGCATCAGACTGCGCGGCCTTGCCCCCCTCAACTAGCATCAGACGCTGCTGCCTTGCACCCCGCAACTAGCATGAGACTGTGATGCCTTGCACACCCCCAACTAGCATCAGACTGTGCTGCCTTGCCCCTCACAACTAGCTTCAGACTGTGCTGCCTTACCACCCCCAACTAGCATCAGACTGTGCTGCTTTGCTTGTAACCACCTAGCATCAGCCTGTGCTGCCTTGCTTGTTACCACCTGGCATCAGACTGTGCTGCCTTGCTTGTACCCACCTAGCATCAGACTGTGCTGCCTTGCACCGCCCCAACTAGCATCAGACTGTGTGGCCTGGCCCCCACAAGTAGCATCAGACTGAGCGGCCTTAACCAAAAAAACTAGCATCAGACTGTGCTGCCTGGCCCCCCACCAACTAGCATCAGACTGTGCTGCCTTGCCCACTCCGACTAGCATCAGACTGTGCGGCCTTGCCCCCCACCAACTAGCCTCAGACTGTGCTGCCTTGCCCCCGCGCAACTAGCATCAGACTGTGCTGCCTTGACCCCCACCAACTAGCATCAGACTGTGCTGCCTTGCCCCCCACCAACTAGCATCAGACTGTGCTGCCTTGCGTCCCCCAACCAGCATCAGATTGTGCTGCCTACCCCACCCCAACTAGCCTCAGACTGTGCTGCCTTGCCCCCCACCAACTAGCCTCAGACTGTGCTGCCTTGCCCCCCACGACTAGCATCAGACTGTGCTGCCTGGCCCCCACAACTAGCATCAGACTGTGCTGCCTTGCCCCCACCGACTAGCATCAGACTGTGCTGCCTTGCCCCATCCAACTAGCCTCAGACTGTGCTGCCTTGTCCGCCACCAACTAGCCTCAGACTGTGCTGCCTTGCCCCCCACCAACTAGCCTCAGACTGTGCTGCCTTGCCCCCCACCAACTAGCATCAGACTGTGCTGCCTTGCCCACCACCAACTATCCTCAGACTGTGCTGCCTTGCCCCCCAGCAACTAGCATCAGACTGTGCTGCCTTGCCCACCACCAACTAGCCTCAGACTCTGCTGCCTTTCCCCCAGCAACTAGCATCAGACTCTGCTGCCTTGCCCACCACCAACTAGCCTCAGACTGTGCTGCCTTTCCCCCAGCAACTAGCATCAGACTGTGCTGCTTAGCCCCCCCCCAACTAGCATCAGACTGTGCTTCCTTACCCCCCAGAACTAGCATCAGACTGTGCGGCCGTGCCCCCCAAAACTAGCATCAGACTGTGCTGCCTTGCCTCCCACCAACTAGCCTCAGACTGTGCAGCCTTGCCCCCCGCAACTAGCATCAGACTGTGCTGCCTTGCCTCCCACCAACTAGTATCAGATTGCGCTGCCTTGCCCCCCACCAACTTGCCTCAGACTGTGCTGCCTTAACCCCCGGAACTAGCATCAGACTGTGCAGCTGTGCCCCCCAAAACTAGCATCAGACTGTGCTGCCTTGCCTCCCACCAACTAGCCTCAGACTGTGCTGCCTTGCACCGCCCCAACTAGCATCAGACTGCGGCCTGGCCCCCACAGCTAGCATCAGACGGCGTGGCCTTGCCCGGACCCCAACTAGCATCATACGGTGCCATCTTGCCCCCCGCAACTAGCATCAGACTGTGCTGCCTTGCCCCTCGCAACTAGCGTCAGACTGTGCTGCCTTGCCCCCCACCCGACTAGCCTCAGACTGTGCTGCCTTGCACCCCGCATCTAGCATCAGACTGTGCTGCCATGCTCCTCACAACTAGAAACAGACTGTGCTGCCTTGCCCCCCGCAACTAGCCTCAGACTGTGCTGCCTTGCCCCCGCGCAACTAGCATCAGACTGTGCTGCCTTGCCCCCCACCAACTAGCATCAGACTGTGCTGCCTTGCCCCCCACCAACTAGCATCAGACTGTGCTGCCATGTCCACCCCGACTAGCATCAGACTGTGCGGCCTTGCCCCCCACCAACTAGCATCAGACTGTGCGGCCTTGCCCCCGACAACTAGCATCAGACTGTGCTGCCTTACCCCCCACCAACTAGCATCAGACTGTGCTGCCTGGCCCCCCACCAACTCGCATCAGACTGTGCTGCCTTGCCCACCCCGACTAGCATCAGACTGTGCGGCCTTGCCCCCCACCAACTAGCCTCAGACTGTGCTGCCTTGCCCCCGCGCAACTAGCATCAGACTGTGCTGCCTTGCCCCCCACCAACTAGCATCAGACTGTGCTGCCTTGCCCCCCACCAACTAGCATCAGACTGTGCTGCCATGTCCACCCCGACTAGCATCAGACTGTGCGGCCTTGCCCCCCACCAACTAGCATCAGACTGTGCGGCCTTGCCCCCGACAACTAGCATCAGACTGTGCTGCCTCGCCCCTCACAACTAGCATCAGACTGTGCGGCCTTGCCCCCGACAACTAGCATCAGACTGTGCTGCCTTGCCCCGCACAACTAGCATCAGACTGTGCTGCCTTGCCCCCCACAACTAGCATCAGACTGTGCTGCCTTGCCCCCGACAACTAGCATCAGACTGTGCTGCCTTGCCCCCCACAACTAGCATCAGACTGCGCGGCCTTGCCCCCCTCAACTAGCATCAGACGGTGCTGCCTTGCACCCCGCAACTAGCATCAGACTGTGCTGCCTTGCCCCCCACATCTAGCATCAGACTGCGCGGCCTTGCCCCCCTCAACTAGCATCAGACGGTGCTGCCTTGCACCCCGCAACTAGCATGAGACTGTGATGCCTTGCACACCCCCAACTAGCATCAGACTGTGCTGCCTTGCCCCTCACAACTAGCTTCAGACTGTGCTGCCATGTCCACCCCGACTAGCATCAGACTGTGCGGCCTTGCCCCCCACCAACTAGCATCAGACTGTGCGGCCTTGCCCCCGACAACTAGCATCAGACTGTGCTGCCTTACCCCACCGACTAGCATCAGACTGTGCTGCCTTGCACCCCCCCCGACTAGCCTCAGACTGTGCTGCCTATCCCACCGCAACTAGCATCAGACTGTGCTGCCTTGCTTGTACCCACCTAGCATCAGACTGTGCTGACTTGCCTACCCCTAACAAGCATCAGACTGTGCTGCCTTGCTTGTAACCACCTGGCATCAGACTGTGCTGCCTTGCGCCCCCCCCCCAACTAGCATCAGACTGTGCTGCCTTACCCCCCACCAACTAGCATCAGACTGTGCTGCCATAACCCACCCCTAACAAGCATCAGACTGTGCTGCCTTGCTTGTAACCACCTGGCATCAGACTGTGCTGCCTTGCCCCCCCCACCAACTAGCTTCAGACTGTGCTGCCTTACCCTCCCCCGAACTAGCATCAGACTGTGCTGCCTTACCACCCCCAACTAGCATCAGACTGTGCTGCCTTGCCCCCCCCAACCAGCATCAGACTGTGCTGCTTTGCCCCCCCACCAACTAGCATCAGACTGTGCTGCCTTACCCCCACCCAACTAGCATCAGACTGTGCTGTTTTGCCCTCCGCAACTAGCATCAGACTGTGCTGCCTTGCCCACCCCAAACAAGCATCAGACTGTGCTGCCTTGCCCACCCCAAACTAGCATCAGACTGTGCTGCCTTGCTTGTAACCACCTGGCATCAGACTGTGCTACCTTGCTTGTACCCACCCAGCATCAGACTGTGCTGCCTTACCCCCACCCAACTAGCATCAGACTGTGCTGCCTTGCCCCCCCCAACTAGCATCAGACTGTGCTGTTTTGCCCTCCGCAACTAGCATCAGACTGTGCTGCCTTGCCCACCCCAAACAAGCATCAGACTGTGCTGCCTTGCTTGTAACCACCTGGCATCAGACTGTGCTACCTTGCTTGTACCCACCTAGCATCAGACTGTGCTGCCTTGCACACCCAACTAGCATCAGACTGTGCTGCCTTGCCCACTCCTAACTAGCATCAGACTGTGCTTCCTTGCCCACCCCAAACAAGCATCAGGCTGTGCTGCCTTGCACCGCCCCAACTAGCATCAGACTGTGCGGACTGGCCCCCACAACTAGCATCAGACAGTGCGGCCTGGCCCCCACATCTAGCATCAGACTATGCTGCCTTTCCCCCCACCTGCTAGCATCAGACTGTGCTGCCTTGCCCACCCCTAACTAGCATCAGACAGAGCTGCCTTGCCCACCCCTAACAAGCATGAGACTGTGCTGCGTTGCTTGTACCCACCTAGCATCGGACTGTTTTGCCTTGCACCGCCCCAACTAGCATCAGACTGTGCGGCCTGGCCCCCACAACTTGCATCAGACGGTGCAGCTTTGCTCGGCCCATCAACTAGCATCAGACGGTGCCATCGTGCCCCCCGCAACTAGCATCAGACTGTGCTGCCTTGCGCCCCCCCGACTAGCATCAGACTGTGCTGCCTTGCTCCCGACAACTAGCATCAGACTGTGCTGCCTTGCCCCCCACAACTAGCATCAGACTGCGCGGCCTTGCCCCCCTCAACTAGCATCAGACGGTGCTGCCTTGCACCCCGCAACTAGCATGAGACTGTGATGCCTTGCACACCCCCAACTAGCATCAGACTGTGCTGCCTTGCCCCTCACAACTAGCTTCAGACTGTGCTGCCTTACCACCCCCAACTAGCATCAGACTGTGCTGCTTTGCTTGTAACCACCTAGCATCAGCCTGTGCTGCCTTGCTTGTAACCACCTGGCATCAGACTGTGCTGCCTTGCTTGTACCCACCTAGCATCAGACTGTGCTGCCTTGCACCGCCCCAACTAGCATCAGACTGTGTGGCCTGGCCCCCACAAGTAGCATCAGACTGTGCGGCCTTAACCAAAAAAACTAGCATCAGACTGTGCTGCCTGGCCCCCCAACAACTCGCATCAGACTGTGCTGCCTTGCCCACCCCGACTAGCATCAGACTGTGCGGCCTTGCCCCCCACCAACTAGCCTCAGACTGTGCTGCCTTGCCCCCGCGCAACTAGCATCAGACTGTGCTGCCTTGCCCCCCACCAACTAGCATCAGACTGTGCTGCCTTGCCCCCCACCAACTAGCATCAGACTGTGCTGCCATGTCCACCCCGACTAGCATCAGACTGTGCGGCCTTGCCCCCCACCAACTAGCATCAGACTGTGCGGCCTTGCCCCCGACAACTAGCATCAGATTGTGCTGCCTCGCCCCTCACAACTAGCATCAGACTGTGCGGCCTTGCCCCCGACAACTAGCATCAGACTGTGCTGCCTTGCCCCGCACAACTAGCATCAGACTGTGCTGCCTTGCCCCCCACAACTAGCATCAGACTGTGCTGCCTTGCCCCCGACAACTAGCATCAGACTGTGCTGCCTTGCCCCCCTCAACTAGCATCAGACGGTGCTGCCTTGCACCCCGCAACTAGCATCAGACTGTGCTGCCTTGCCCCCCACAACTAGCATCAGACTGCGCGGCCTTGCCCCCCTCAACTAGCATCAGACGGTGCTGCCTTGCACCCCGCAACTAGCATGAGACTGTGATGCCTTGCACACCCCCAACTAGCATCAGACTGTGCTGCCTTGCCCCTCACAACTAGCTTCAGACTGTGCTGCCTTACCACCCCCAACTAGCATCAGACTGTGCTGCTTTGCTTGTAACCACCTAGCATCAGCCTGTGCTGCCTTGCTTGTAACCACCTGGCATCAGACTGTGCTGCCTTGCTTGTACCCACCTAGCATCAGACTGTGCTGCCTTGCACCGCCCCAACTAGCATCAGACTGTGTGGCCTGGCCCCCACAAGTAGCATCAGACTGTGCGGCTTTAACCAAAAAAACTAGCATCAGACTGTGCTGCCTGGCCCCCCACCAACTAGCATCAGACTGTGCTGCCTTGCCTCCCGGAACTAGCATCTGACTGTGCGGCTGTGCCCCCCAAAACTGGCATTAGACTGTGCTGCCTTGCCTCCCACCAACTAGCCTCAGACTGTGCTGCTCTGCCCCTCACAACTAGCATCAGACTGTGCTGCCTTACCCCACCGACTAGCATCAGACTGTGCTGCCTTACCCACCGCAACTAGCATCAGACTGTGCTGCCTTGCACCCCACCCGACTAGCCTCAGACTGCGCTGCCTTACCCACCGCAACTAGCATCAGACTGTGCTGCCTTGCACCCCCCCCGACTAGCCTCAGACTATGCTGCCTATCCCACCGCAACTAGCATCAGACTGTGCTGCCTTGCTTGTACCCACCTAGCATCAGACTGTGCTGACTTGCCTACCCCTAACAAGCATCAGACTGTGCTGCCTTGCGCCCCCCCCCCCAACTAGCATCAGACTGTGCTGCCTTACCCCCCACCAACTAGCATCAGACTGTGCTGCCTTACCACCCCCAACTAGCATCAGACTGTGCTGCCTTGCCCCCCCCAACCAGCATCAGACTGTGCTGCCTTACCCCCACCCAACTAGCATCAGACTGTGCTGTTTTGCCCTCCGCAACTAGCATCAGACTGTGCTGCCTTGCCCATCCCAAACTAGCATCAGACTGTGCTGCCTTGCTTGTAACCACCTGGCATCAGACTGTGCTACCTTGCTTGTACCCACCCAGCATCAGACTGTGCTGCCTTACCCCCACCCAACTAGCATCAGACTGTGCTGCCTTGCCCCCCCCAACTAGCATCAGACTGTGCTGTTTTGCCCTCCGCAACTAGCATCAGACTGTGCTGCCTTGCCCACCCCAAACAAGCATCAGACTGTGCTGCCTTGCTTGTAACCACCTGGCATCAGACTGTGCTACCTTGCTTGTACCCACCTAGCATCAGACTGTGCTGCCTTGCACACCCAACTAGCATCAGACTGTGCTGCCTTGCCCATCCTAACTAGCATCAGACTGTGCTTCCTTGCCCACCCCAAACAAGCATCAGGCTGTGCTGCCTTGCACCGCCCCAACTAGCATCAGACTGTGCGGACTGGCCCCCACAACTAGCATCAGAGTGTGCGGCCTGGCCCCCACAACTAGCATCAGACAGTGCGGCCTGGCCCCCACATCTAGCATCAGACTATGCTGCCTTGCCCCCCACCTGCTAGCATCAGACTGTGCTGCCTTGCCCACCCCTAACTAGCATCAGACAGAGCTGCCTTGCCCACCCCTAACAAGCATGAGACTGTGCTGCCTTGCTTGTACCCACCTAGCATCGGACTGTTTTGCCTTGCACCGCCCCAACTAGCATCAGACTGTACGGCCTGGCCCCCACAACTTGCATCAGACGGTGCAGCTTTGCTCGGCCCATCAACTAGCATCAGACGGTGCCATCGTGCCCCCCGCAACTAGCATCAGACTGTGCTGCCTTGCGCCCCCCCGACTAGCATCAGACTGTGCTGCCTTGCCCCCCACAACTAGCATCAGACTGTGCTGCCTTGCTCCCGACAACTAGCATCAGACTGTGCTGCCTTGCCCCCCACAACTAGCATCAGACTGCGCGGCCTTGCCCCCCTCAACTAGCATCAGACGGTGCTGCCTTGCACCCCGCAACTAGCATGAGACTGTGATGCCTTGCACACCCCCAACTAGCATCAGACTGTGCTGCCTTGCCCCTCACAACTAGCTTCAGACTGTGCTGCCTTACCACCCCCAACTAGCATCAGACTGTGCTGCTTTGCTTGTAACCACCTAGCATCAGCCTGTGCTGCCTTGCTTGTAACCACCTGGCATCAGACTGTGCTGCCTTGCTTGTACCCACCTAGCATCAGACTGTGCTGCCTTGCACCGCCCCAACTAGCATCAGACTGTGTGGCCTGGCCCCCACAAGTAGCATCAGACTGTGCGGCCTTAACCAAAAAAACTAGCATCAGACTGTGCTACCTGGCCCCCCAACAACTCGCATCAGACTGTGCTGCCTTGCCCACCCCGACTAGCATCAGACTGTGCGGCCTTGCCCCCCACCAACTAGCCTCAGACTGTGCTGCCTTGCCCCCGCGCAACTAGCATCAGACTGTGCTGCCTTGCCCCCCACCAACTAGCATCAGACTGTGCTGCCTTGCCCCCCACCAACTAGCATCAGACTGTGCTGCCATGTCCACCCCGACTAGCATCAGACTGTGCGGCCTTGCCCCCCACCAACTAGCATCAGACTGTGCGGCCTTGCCCCCGACAACTAGCATCAGACTGTGCTGCCTCGCCCCTCACAACTAGCATCAGACTGTGCGGCCTTGCCCCCGACAACTAGCATCAGACTGTGCTGCCTTGCCCCGCACAACTAGCATCAGACTGTGCTGCCTTGCCCCCCACAACTAGCATCAGACTGTGCTGCCTTGCCCCCGACAACTAGCATCAGACTGTGCTGCCTTGCCCCCCACAACTAGCATCAGACTGCGCGGCCTTGCCCCCCTCAACTAGCATCAGACGGTGCTGCCTTGCACCCCGCAACTAGCATCAGACTGTGCTGCCTTGCCCCCCACAACTAGCATCAGACTGCGCGGCCTTGCCCCCCTCAACTAGCATCAGACGGTGCTGCCTTGCACCCCGCAACTAGCATGAGACTGTGATGCCTTGCACACCCCCAACTAGCATCAGACTGTGCTGCCTTGCCCCTCACAACTAGCTTCAGACTGTGCTGCCTTACCACCCCCAACTAGCATCAGACTGTGCTGCTTTGCTTGTAACCACCTAGCATCAGCCTGTGCTGCCTTGCTTGTAACCACCTGGCATCAGACTGTGCTGCCTTGCTTGTACCCACCTAGCATCAGACTGTGCTGCCTTGCACCGCCCCAACTAGCATCAGACTGTGTGGCCTGGCCCCCACAAGTAGCATCAGACTGTGCGGCTTTAACCAAAAAAACTAGCATCAGACTGTGCTGCCTGGCCCCCCACCAACTAGCATCAGACTGTGCTGCCTTGCCTCCCGGAACTAGCATCTGACTGTGCGGCTGTGCCCCCCAAAACTGGCATTAGACTGTGCTGCCTTGCCTCCCACCAACTAGCCTCAGACTGTGCTGCTCTGCCCCTCACAACTAGCATCAGACTGTGCTGCCTTGCCGCCCCCGACTAGCATCAGACTGTGCTGCCTTGCCCCTCGCAACTAGCATCAGACTGTGCTGCCTTGCCCCCCGACAACTAGCATCAGACTGTGCTGCCTTGCCCCTCACAACTAGCATCAGACTGTGCTGCCTTGCCCCCCTACAACTAGCATCAGACTGTGCGGCCTTGCCTCCCACAACTAGCATCAGACTGTGCTGCTTTGCCCCCCGCAACTAGCATCAGACTGTGCTGCCTTGCCCCCCAACAACTAGCATCAGATTGTGCGGCTTGGCCCCCACAACTAGCATCAGACTGTGCGGCCTTGCCCCCCACAATAGCATCAAACTGTGCTGCCTTGCCCCCCCCACAACTAGCATCAGACTGTGCTGCCTTACCCCCCCGACTAGCATCAGACTGTGCTGCCTTACCCCCCACCGACTAGCATCAGACTGTGCTGCCTTGCAGCCCCCCCGACTAGCCTCAGACTGTGCTGCCTTACCCACCGCAACTAGCATCAGACTGTGCTGCCTATCCCACCGCAACTAGCATCACACTGTGCCGCCTTGCCCACCCCTAACAAGCATCAGACTGTGCTGCCTTGTTTGTACCCACCTAGCATCAGGCTGTGCTGCCTTGCACCCCCAACTTGCATCAGACTGTGCTGCCTTGCCCACCCCTAACTAGCATCAGACTGTGCTGCCTTGCACACCCAACTAGCATCAGACTGTGCTGCCTTGCCCACTCCTAACTAGCATCAGACTGTGCTTCCTTGCCCACCCCAAACAAGCATCAGACTGTGCTGCCTTGCTTGTAACCACCTGGCATCAGACTGTGCTACCTTGCTTGTACCCACCTAGCATCAGGCTGTGCTGCCTTGCACCGCCCCAACTAGCATCAGACTGTGCAGCCTGGCCCCCACAACTAGCATCAGAGTGTGCGGCCTGGCCTCCACAACTAGCATCAGACAGTGCGGCCTGGCCCCCACATCTAGCATCAGACTATGCTGCCTTACCCCCCACCTGCTAGCATCAGACTGTGCTGCCTTGCCCACCCCTAACTAGCATCAGACAGAGCTGCCTTGCCCACCCCTAACAAGCATGAGACCGTGCTGCCTTGCTTGTACCCACCTAGCATCGGACTGTTTTGCCTTGCACCGCCCCAACTAGAATCAGACTGTGCGGCCTGGCCCCCACAACTTGCATCAGACGGTGCAGCTTTGCCCGGCCCATCAACTAGCATCAGACGGTGCCATCGTGCCCCCCACAACTAGCATCAGACTGTGCTGCCTTGCGCCCCCCCGACTAGCATCAGACTGTGCTGCCTTGCCCCTCACAACTAGCATCAGACTGTGCTGCCTTGCCCCCCAACAACTAGCATCAGATTGTGCGGCTTGGCTCCCACAACTAGCATCAGACTGTGCGGCCTTGCCCCCCGCAATAGCATCAGACTGTGCTGCCTTGCTTGTAACCACCTGGCATCAGACTGTGCTGCCTTGCCCCCCCACAACTAGCATCAGACTGTGCTGCCTTACCCCCCCACAACTAGCATCAGACTGTGCTGCATCGACCCCCACAACCAGCATCAGACTGTGCTGCTTTGCCCCCCCACCAACTAGCATCAGACTGTGCTGCCTTACCCCCACCCAACTAGCATCAGACTGTGCTGCCTTACCACCCCCAACTAGCATCAGACTGTGCTGCCTTGCCCCCCGCAACTAGCATCAGACTGTGCTGCCTTGCCCACCCCAAACAAGCATCAGACTGTGCTGCCTTACCACCCCCAACTAGCATCAGACTGTGCTGCCTTGCCCCCCACAACTAGCATCAGACTGTGCTGTTTTGCCCTCCGCAACTAGCATCAGACTGTGCTGCCTTGCCCACCCCAAACAAGCATCAGACTGTGCTGCCTTGCCCACCCCAAACTAGCATCAGACTGTGCTGCCTTGCTTGTAACCACCTGGCATCAGACTGTGCTGCCTTGCTTGTACCCACCTAGCATCAGGCTGTGCTGCCTTGCACCGCCCCAACTAGCATCAGACTGTGCGGCCTTGCCCCCACAACGAGCATCAGACTGTGTGGCCTGGCCCCCACAACTAGCATCAGACTGTGAGGCCTGGCCCCCACATCTAGCATCAGACTATGCTGCCTTGCCCCCCACCTACTAACATCAGACAGTGCTGCCTTGCCCACCCCTAACAAGCATCAGACTGTGCTGCCTTGCTTGTAACCAACTGGCATCAGACTGTGCTGCATTGCTTTTACCCACCTAGCATCAGACTGTGCTGCCTTGCACCGCCCCAACTAGCATCAGACTGTGCTGCCTGGCCCCCACAACTAGCATCAGACGGTGAGGCCTTGCCCGGCCCCCAACTATCATCAGACTGTGCCATCTTGCCCCGCGCAACTAGCATCAGACTGTGCTGCCTTGCCCCCCCCGACTAGCATCAGACTGTGCTGTCTTACCCCCGACAACTAGCATCAGACTGTGCGGCCTTGCGCCCCACAACTAGGATCAGACTGTGCACCCTTGCCCCCCACAACTAGCATCAGACTGTGCGGCCTTGCCCCCCACAACTAGCATCAGACTGTGCGGCCTTGCGCCCCACAACTAGCATCAGACTGTGCGCCCTTGCCCCCCACATCTAGCATTAGACTGTGCCGCTTGCACCCCCGACAACTAGCATCAGACTGTGCTGCCTTGCACCCCCAACTAGCATCAGGCTGTGCTGCCTTGCCCCCCCAACTAGCATCAGACTGTGCTGCCTTGCACCCCCAACTTGCATCAGACTGTGCTGCCTTGCACCCCCATATTGCATCAGACTGTGCTGCCTTGAACCCCCAACTCATATCAGTCTGTGCTGCCCGGGCCCCCAACTAGCATCAGACTGTGCTACCTTGCCCACTCCCAACTAGCATCAGACTGTGCTGCCTTGCCCCCAAACAACTAGCATCAGACTGTGCTGCCTTGCCCCCCACCAACTAGCATCAGACTGTGCTGCCTTGCACCCCCAACTCATATCAGTCTGTGCTGCCTGACCCCCCCAACTAGCATCAGACTGTGCGGCCTTGCCAACCCCCCACTAGCATCAGACTGTGCTGCCATCCCCCCCCCCAACTAGCATCAGACTGTGCTGCCTTGCCCCCCACCAACTAGCATCAGACTGTGCTGCCTTGCCCCCCCGCGACTAGCATCAGACTGTGCTGCCTTGCCCCCCGCGACTAGCATCAGACTGTGCTGCCTTGCCCCCCCCCCGACTAACATCAGACTGTGCTGCCTTGCCCCCCGCCAACTAGCATCAGACTGTGCTGCCTTGCCCCCCGCGACTAGCATCAGACTGTGCTGCCTTGCCCCCCCCCCGACTAACATCAGACTGTGCTGCCTTGCCCCCCGCCAACTAGCATCAGACTGTGCTTCCTTGCCCCCACCGCAACTAGCATCAGACTGTGCTGCCTTGCCCACCGCAAATAGCATCAGACTGTGCTGCCTTGCCCATTCCTAACAGGCATCAGACTGTGCTGCCTTGCTTGTAACCACCTGGCATCAGACTGTGCTGCCTTGCCCCCCCAACTAGTTTCAGACTGTGCTGCCTTACTTGTACCCACCTAGCATCAGGTTGTGTGCCTTGCACCCCCAACTAGCATCAGAATGTGCGGCCTTGCCCACCCCTAACTAGCATCAGACTGTGCTGCCTTGCACCCCCAACTAGCATCACACTGTGCTTCCTTGCCCACCCCTAACTAGCATCAGACTGTGCTGCCATGCCCACCCCTAATAAGCATCAGACTGTGCTGCCTTGCTTGTACCCACCTAGCATCAGACTGTGCTGCCTTGCCCACCCCTAACAAGCATCAGACTGTGCTGCCTTGCTTGTAACCAACTGGCATCAGACTGTGCTGCATTGCTTGTACCCACCTAGCATCAGACTGTGCTGCCTTGCCCACCCCTAACAAGCATCAGACTGTGCTGCCTTGCTTGTAACCAACTGGCATCAGACTGTGCTGCATTGCTTGTAACCACCTAGCATCAGACTGTGCTGCCTTGCACCGCCCCAACTAGCATCAGACTGTGCGGCCTGGGCCCCACAACTAGCATCAGACGGTGCGGCCTTGCCCGGCCCCCAACTAGCATCAGACTGTGCCATCTTGCCCCCCGCAACTAGCATCAGACTGTGCTGCCTTGCCCCCCCAACTATCATCAGACTGTGCTGCCTTACCCCCCACAACTAGCATCAGACTGTGCTGCCTTACCCCCCACAACTAGCATCAGACTGTGCTGCCTTGCACCCCCCAACTATCATCAGACTGTGCTGCCTTACCCCCCACAACTAGCATCAGACTGTGCTGCCTTGCCCCCCCCCAACTATCATCAGACTGTGCTGCCTTGCCCACCCCCATCTAGCATCAGACTGTGCTGCATTGCCCCCCCACCACTAGCATCAGACTGTGCTGCCTTGCACCCCCAACTCATATCAGTCTGTGCTGCCTGGCCCCCCCAACTAGCATCAGACTGTGCTGCCTTGCCCCCCACCAACTAGCATCAGACTGTGCTGCCTTGCCCCCCACCAACTAGCATCAGACTGTGCTGCCTTGCCCACCCCTAACAAGCATCAGACTGTGCTGCCTTGCTTGTAACCACCTGGCATCAGACTGTGCTGCCTTGCCCCCTCCAACTAGCATCAGACTGTGCTGCCTTAACCCACCCCTAACAAGCATCAGACTGTGCTGCCTTGCCCCCCACCAACTAGCATCAGACTCTGCTGCCTTTCCCCCCCCGACTAGCATCAGACTGTGCTGCCTTGCCCGCCCCCGACTGGCAGCAGACTGTGCTGCCTTGCCCCCCCCCGACTAGCATCAGACTGTGCTGCCTTGCACCCCCCCACCGCAACTAGCATCAGACTGTGCTGCCTTGCCCACCGCAAATAGCATCAGACTGTGCTGCCTTGCCCATCCCTAACAGGCATCAGACTGTGCTGCCTTGCTTGTACCCACCTAACATCAGGCTGTGCTGCCTTGCACACCCAACTAGCATCAGACTGTGCTGCCTTGCCCACCCCTAACTAGCATCAGACTGTGCTGCCTTGCCCCCCCCACAACTAGGACCAGACTGTGCTGCCTTAACCCAACCCAACTAGCATCAGACTGTGCTGCCTTGCCCCCCACCAACTAGCATCAGACTGTGCTGCCTTGCCCCCACCCACAACTAGCATCAGACTGTGCTGCTTTGCCCCACGCAACTAGCATCAGACTGTGCTGCTTTGCCCCACGCAACTAGCATCAGACTGTGTGGCCTTGCCTCCCCACACAACGAGCATCAGACAGTGCTGCCTTGCCTCCCACAACTAGCATCTAACTGTAAAAACAAAAAGCTAAAAGCTACTGCGGATGCTGGAAATCCAAAACAAAATAAAAACAGAATTACCTGGAAAAACTCAGCAAGTCTGGCAGCATCGGCGGAGAAGAAATCAGTCTGTCCTTGGCTTGCTGCATTGTTCCAGTGAAGCCCAACGCAAACTGGAGGAACAGCACCTCATCTTCCGACTAGGCACTTTACAGCCTTCTGGGCTGAATATTGAATTCAACAACTTTAGATCTTAAACTCCCCCTCCCCCCATCCCCACCCCGTTTCTTTCCCTCCCCCACCCGCCTTTTTTTTCAATAATTTATATAGATTCTTCTTTCCCCACCTATTTCCATTATTTTTAAATCTAAAACTAAAACCTTTAGTCTTTCCACCCCACCCCCACTAGAGCTGTACTTTGAATATCCTGTCTTGCATTCTTAATTAGCACTTTTCTCAGACAAAGACCACCACCTTCAACACCTCTTTGACCCTTTTGTCTCTGACATCTTTTGATTATCTGCTCACACCACACCCTCAATGTGTCTCTTCCCCCCCACCCACCTTAAACCAATTTATATTTCTCCCTTGTTGAAACTATGCTTCAGTTCTGCTGAAGGGCCATGAGGGCTCGAAACGTTGACTGATTTCTTCTCCGCCGATGCTGCCAGACTTGCTGAGTTTTTCCAGGTAATTCAGCATCTAACTGTGCCGCCTTGCGCCACCCAACTAGCATCAGACTGTCCTGCCTTGCCCACCCCTAACTAGCATCAGACTGTGCTGCCTTGCACACCCAACTAGCATCAGACTGTGCTGCTTTGCCCACCCCTAACTAGCATCAGACTGTGCTGCCTTGCCCACCCAAAACAAGCATCAGACTGTGCTGCATTGCTTGTAACCACCTGGCATCAGACTGTGCTACCTAGCTTGTACCCACCTAGCATCAGCCTGTGCTGCCTTGCACCGCCCCAACTAGCATTAGACTGTGCGGCCTGGCCCCCACAACTAGCATCAGACTGTGCTACCTTGCCTCCCGCAACTTGCATCTAACTGTGCCGCCTTGCGCCACCCAACTAGCATCAGACTGTGCGGCCTGGCCCCCACAAATAGCATCAGACTGTGCGGCCTGGCCCCCACAACTAGCATCAGACTGTGCGGCCTGGCCCCCTCATCTAGCATCAGACTGTGCTGCCTTGCCCCCCACCTACTAGAATCAGACTGTGCTGCCTTGCCCACCCCTAACTAGCATCAGACAGTGCTGCCTTGCCCACCCCTAACAAGCAGCAGACTGTGCTGTCTTGCTTGTAACCAACTGGCATCAGTCTGTGCTGCATTGCTTGTACCCACCTAGCATCAGACTGAGCTGCCTTACACCGCCCCAACTAGCATCAGACTGTGCGGCATGGCCCCCAGAACTAGCATCAGACTGTGCCATCTTGCCCCCCGCAACTAGCATCAGACTGTGCTGCCTTGCCCCTCACAACTAGCATCAGACTGTGCTGCCCTGCCCCTCACAACTAGCATCAGACTGTGCTGCCCTGCCCCCCAACAACTAGCATCAGACTGTGCGGCCTTGCTCCCACAACTAGCATCAGACTGTGCTACCTTGCCCCCCGAAACTTGCATCTAACTGTGCCGACTTGCGCCACCCAACTAGCATCAGACTGTGCGGCCTTGCCCCCCGCAATAGCATCAACCTGTGCTGCCTTGCCCCCCCCACAACTAGCATCAGACTGTGCTGCCTTGCCCCCCCACAACTAGTATCAGACTGTGCGGCCTTGCGCCCCACAACTAGCATCAGACTGTGCTGCCTTGCCCCCCCACAACTAGCATCAGACTGTGCTGCCTTGCCCCCCCCACAACTAGCATCAGACTGTGCTGCCTTGCCCCCCCACAACTAGCATCAGACTGTGCTGCCTTGCCCCCCCACAACTAGTATCAGACTGTGCTGCCTTGCCCCCCCCACAACTAGCATCAGACTGTGCTGCCTTGCCCCCCCACAACTAGCATCAGACTGTGCTGCCTTGCCCCCCCACAACTAGCATCAGACTGTGCTGCCTTGCCCCCCCCACAACTAGCATCAGACTGTGCTGCCTTGCCCCCCCACAACTAGCATCAGACTGTGCTGCCTTGCCCCCCCACAACTAGCATCAGACTGTGCTGCCTTGCCCCCCCACAACTAGCATCAGACTGTGCTGCCTTGCCCCCCCACAACTAGCATCAGACAGTGCTGCCTTGCCCCCCCACAACTAGTATCAGACTATGCTGCCTTGCCCCCCCCACAACTAGCATCAGACTGTGCGGCTTTGCGCCCCACATCTAGCATCAGACTGTGCTGCCTTGCGCACCCCCAACTAGCATCAGACTGTGCTTCCTTTCCCACCCCCAACTAGCATCAGACTGTGCTGCCTTGCCCATCCCCAACTAGCATCAGACTGTGCCGCCTTGCACGGCCAACTAGCATCAGACTGTGCTGCCTTGCACCCCCAACTCATATCAGTCTGTGCTGCCTGGGCCCCCAACTAGCATCAGACTGTGCCGATTTGCCCACCCTCAACTAGCATCAGACTGTGCTGGCTTGCTCCCCACCAACTCGCATCAGACTGTGCTGCCTTGCACCCCCAACTAGCATCAGACTGTGCTGCCTTGCCCCCCTCGACTACCATCAGACTGTTCTGCCTTGCGCCCCCCCAACTAGCCTCAGACTGTGCTGCCTTGCCCACAACCACTATCATCAGACTGTGCTGCCTTGCCCACCGCAACTAGCATCAGACTGTGCTGCCTTGCCCACCCCTAACAAGCATCAGACTGTGCTGCCTTGCTTGTAACCTCCCGGCATCAGACTGTGCTGCCTTGTTTGTACCCACCTGGCATCAGGCTGTGCTGCCTTGCACCCCCAACTTGCATCAGACTGTGCTGCCTTGCACCCCCAACTCATATCAGACTGTGCTGTCCGGGCCCCCAACTAGCATCAGACTGGGCCGCCTTGCCCACCCCCAACTAGCATCAGACTGTGCTGCCTTGCCCCCCAACAACTAGCATCAGACTGTGCTGCCTTGCACCCCCAACTCATATCAGTCTGTGCTGCCTGAGCCCCCAACTAGCATCAGACTGTGCGGCCTTGCCCACCCCCCACTAGCATCAGACTGTGCTGCCTTGCACCCCCCCCAAATAGCATCAGACTGTGCTGCCTTGCCCACCCCAAACAAGCATCAGACTGTGCTGCCTTGCAACCCCCCACCGCAACTAGCATCAGACTGTGCTGCCTTGCACCCCCAACTCATATCAGTCTGTGCTGCCTGTCCTCCCCAACTAACATCAGACTGTCCGGCCTAGCCCACGCCCAACTAGCATCAGACTGTGCTGCCTTGCACCACCCCCAACTAGCATCAGACTGTGCGGCCTGGCCCCCACAACTAGCATCAGACTGTGCGGCCTGGCACCCACAACTAGCATCAGACTGTGCTGCCTTGCACCACCCCCAACTAGCATCAGACTGTGCGGCCTGGCCCCCACAACTAGCATCAGACTGTGCTGCCTTGCCCCCCACCATCTAACATCAGACTGTGCTGCCTTGCCCCCCACCAACTAGCATCAGACTGTGCTGCCTTGCCCCCCACCAACTAGCATCAGACTGTGCTGCCTTGCACCCCCAACTCATATCAGTCTGTGCTGCCTGACCCCCCCAACTAACATCAGACTGTCCGGCCTTGCCCACGCCCAACTAGCATCAGACTGTGCTGCCTTGCACCCCCCCCAACTAGCATCAGACTGTGCTGCCTTGCACCACCCCCAACTAGCATCAGACTGTGCGGCCGGGCCCCCACAACTAGCATCAGACTGTGCTGCCTTGCAGCCCCCCCAACTAGCATCAGACTGTGCTGACTTGCCCCCCACCAACTAGCATCAGACTGTGCTGCCTTGCCCCCCCAACTAGCATCAGACTGTGCGGCCTTGCCCACCCCCCACTAGCATCAGACTGTGCTGCCTTGCAACCCCCCAACTAGCATCAGACTGTGCTGCCTTGCCCGCCCCAACCAGCATCAGACTGTGCTGCCTTGTCCCCCCACGACTTGCATCAGACTGTGTTGCCTTGCACCCTCCCACCGCAACTAGCATCAGACTGTGCTGCCTTGCCCGCCCCAACCAGCATCAGACTGTGCTGCCTTGTCCCCCCACGACTTGCATCAGACTGTGTTGCCTTGCACCCTCCCACCCCCCACTAGCATCAGACTGTGCTGCCTTGCCCCCCGCCAACTAGCATCAGACTGTGCTGCCTTGCCCGCACCCAACTAGCATCAGACTGTGCTGCCTTGCAACCCCCCACCGCAACTAGCATCAGACTGTGCTGCCTTGCACCCCCCCACCACAACTAGCATCAGACTGTGCTGCCTTGCCCACCGCAAATAGCATCAGACTGTGCTGCCTTGCCCATCCCTAACAAGCATCAGACTGTGCTGCCCTGCTTGTAACCACCTGGCATCAGACTGTGGTGCCTTGCCCCCACAACTAGCATCAGACTGTGCTGCCTTGCTTGTACCCATCTAGCATCAGGCTGTGCTGCCTTGCACCTACAACTATCATCAGACTGTGCTGCCTTGCCCACCCCTAACTAGCATCAAACTGTGCTGCCTTGCACCCCCAACTATCATCAGACTGTGCTGCCTTACCCATCCCTAACTAGCATCAGACTGTGCTGCCTTGCCCACCCCTAACAAGCATGAGACTGTGCTACCTTGCTTGTACCCACCTAGCATCAGGCTGTGCTGCCTTGCACATCCCCAACTAGCTTCAGACTGTGCGGCCTAGCCCCCACAACTAGCATCAGACTGTGCTCCCTGACCTCCCCCACAACTTGCATCAGACTTGCGGCCAGGCCTCCACAAATAGCATCAGACTGTGCTGCCTTATCCACCCCCCAACTAGCAACAGACTGTGCTGCCTTACCCCCCCACAACTAGCATCAGACGGTGCTGCCTTGCCCCCCACCAACTAGCATCAGACTGTGCTGCCTTGCCCCCCACCAACTAGCATCAGACTGTGCTGCCTTGCCCCCCACCAACTAGCATCAGACGGTGCTGCCTTGCCCCCCACCAACTAGCATCAGACTGTGCTGCCTTGCCCCCCACCAACTAGCATCAGTCTGTGCTGCCTTGCCCCCCCCCACCAACTAGCATCAGTCTGTGCGGCCTGGCCCCCCCCCTAATAGCATCAGACTATGCGGCCTTTCTCCCGACAACTAGCATCAGACTGTGCTGCCTTGCCCCCCACCAACTAGCATCAGACTGTCCGGCCTTGCCCACGCCCAACTTGCATCAGACTGTGCTGCCTTGCACCCCCCCAACTAGCATCAGACTGTGCTGCCTTGCACCACCCCCAACTAGCATTAGACTGTGCGGCCGGGCCCCCACAACTAGCATCAGACTGTGCTGACTTGCCCCCCACCAACTAGCATCAGACTGTGCTGCCTTGCCCCCCCAACTAGCATCAGACTGTGCGGCCTTGCCCACCCCCCACTAGCATCAGACTGTGCTGCCTTGCACCCCCCCAACTAGCATCAGACTGTGCTGCCTTGCACCCCGCCCCAACTAGCATCAGACTGTGCTGCCTTGCCCGCCCAAACCAGCATCAGACTGTGCTGCCTTGTCCCCCCACGATTTGCATCAGACTGTGTTGCCTTGCACCCTCCCACCGCAACAAGCATCAGACAGTGCTGCCTTGCCCCCCGCCAACTAGCATCTGACTGTGCTGCCTTGCCCGCACCCAACTAGCATCAGACTGTGCTGCCTTGCAACCCCCCACCGCAACTAGCATCAGACTGTGCTGCCTTGCAACCCCCCACAGCAAATAGCATCAGACTGTGCTGCCTTGCCCACCGCAAATAGCATCAGACTGTGCTGCCTTGCCCATCCCTAACAAGCATCAGACTGTGCTGCCCTGCTTGTAACCACCTGGCATCAGACTGTGGTGCCTTGCCCCCCCAACTACTATCAGACTGTGCTGCCTTGCTTGTACCCATCTAGCATCAGGCTGTGCTGCCTTGCACCCACAACTATCATCAGACTGTGCTGCCTTGCCCACCCCTAACTAGCATCAAACTGTGCTGCCTTGCACCCCCAACTATCATCAGACTGTGCTGCCTTACCCATCCCTAACTAGCATCAGACTGTGCTGCCTTGCCCACCCCTAACAAGCATGAGACTGTGCTACCTTGCTTGTACCCACCTAGCATCAGGCTGTGCTGCCTTGCCCCGCCCCAACTAGCATCAGACTGTGCGGCCTGGCCCCCACAACAAGCATCAGACGGTGCGGCCTGGCCCCCACAACTAGCATCAGACTGTGTGGCCTGGCCCCCACAACTAGCATCATACTATGCTGCCTAGCCCCCCACCAACTAGCATTTGACTGTGCTGCCTTGCCCACCCCTAACTAGCATCAGACTGTGCTGCCTTGCCCACCCCGAACTAGTATCAGACTGTGCTGCCTTGCTTGTAACCACCTGGCATCAGACTGTGCTGCCTTGCTTGTTCTCCCTAGCATCAGGCTGTGCTGCCTTGCACATCCCCAACTAGCTTCAGACTGTGCGGCCTGGCCCCCACAACTAGCATCAGACTGTGCTCCCTGACCTCCCCCGCAACTAGCATCAGACTGTGTGGCCCGGCCCCCACAAATAGCATCAGACTGTGCTGCCTTACCCACCCCCCAACTAGCATCAGGCTGTGCTGCCTTACCCCCCCCACAACTAGCATCAGACTGTGCAGCCTGGCCCCCCCCACAACTAGCATCAGACTATGCTGCCTTGCCCCTCACCAACTAACATCAGGCTGTGCTGCCTAGCCCCCCACCAACTAACATCAGACTGTGCTGCCTTGCAACCCCCCACCGCAACTAGCATCAGACTGTGCTGCCTTGCACACCTCCACCGCAACTAGCATCAGACTGTGCTGCCTTGCCCACCGCAAATAGCATCAGACTGTGCTGCCTTGCCCATCCCTAACAAGCATCAGACTGTGCTGCCCTGCTTGTAACCACCTGGCATCAGACTGTGGTGCCTTGCCCCCACAACTAGCATCAGACTGTGCTGCCTTGCTTGTACCCATCTAGCATCAGGCTGTGCTGCCTTGCACCTACAACTATCATCAGACTGTGCTGCCTTGCCCACCCCTAACTAGCATCAAACTGTGCTGCCTTGCACCCCCAACTATCATCAGACTGTGCTGCCTTACCCATCCCTAACTAGCATCAGACTGTGCTGCCTTGCCCACCCCTAACAAGCATGAGACTGTGCTACCTTGCATGTACCCACCTAGCATCAGGCTGTGCTGCCTTGCACATCCCCAACTAGCTTCAGACTGTGCGGCCTAGCCCCCACAACTAGCATCAGACTGTGCTCCCTGACCTCCCCCACAACTTGCATCAGACTTGCGGCCAGGCCTCCACAAATAGCATCAGACTGTGCTGCCTTATCCACCCCCCAACTAGCAACAGACTGTGCTGCCTTACCCCCCCACAACTAGCATCAGACGGTGCTGCCTTGCCCCCCACCAACTAGCATCAGACTGTGCTGCCTTGTCCCCCCGACTAGCATCATACTGTGCTGCCTTGCCCCCCACCAACTAGCATCAGACTGTGCTGCCTTGCCCCCCACAACTAGCATCAGACTGTGCGGCCTGGCCCCCACAACTAGCATCAGACTGTGAGGCCTGGCCCCCACATCTAGCATCAGACTATGCTGCCTTGCCCCCCACCTACTAACATCAGACTGTGCTGCCTTGCCCACCCCTAACTAGCATCAGACAGTGCTGCCTTGCCCACCCCTAACAAGCATCAGACTGTGCTGTCTTGCTTGTAACCAACTGGTATCAGACTGTGCTGCATTGCTTGTACCAACCTAGCATCAGACTGTGCTGCCTTGCACCGCCCCAACTAGCATCAGACTGTGCGGCCCGGCCCCCACAACTAGCACCAGACGGTGAGGCCTTGCCCGGCCCCCAACTAGCATCAGACTGTGCCATCTTGCCCCCCGCATCTAGCATCAGACTGTGCTGCCTTGCACCCCCCGACTAGCATCAGACTGTGCTGCCTTGCCCCCCACCAACGAGCATCAGACTCTGCTGCCTTGCCCCCCACCAACTAGCATCAGACTGTGGTGCCTTGCCCCCCACCAACTAGCATCAGACTGTGCTGCCTTGCCCCCCACCATCTAACATCAGACTGTGCTGCCTTGCCCGCACGCAACTAGCATCAGACTGTGCTGCCTTGCAACCCCCCACCGCAACTAGCATCAGACTGTGCTGCCTTGCACCCCCAACTCATATCAGTCTGTGCTGCCTGTCCTCCCCAACTAACATCAGACTGTCCGGCCTAGCCCACGCCCAACTAGCATCAGACTGTGCTGCCTTGCACCACCCCCAACTAGCATCAGACTGTGCGGCCTGGCCCCCACAACTAGCATCAGACTGTGCGGCCTGGCACCCACAACTAGCATCAGACTGTGCTGCCTTGCACCACCCCCAACTAGCATCAGACTGTGCGGCCTGGCCCCCACAACTAGCATCAGACTGTGCTGCCTTGCCCCCCACCATCTAACATCAGACTGTGCTGCCTTGCCCCCCACCAACTAGCATCAGACTGTGCTGCCTTGCCCCCCACCAACTAGCATCAGACTGTGCTGCCTTGCACCCCCAACTCATATCAGTCTGTGCTGCCTGACCCCCCCAACTAACATCAGACTGTCCGGCCTTGCCCACGCCCAACTAGCATCAGACTGTGCTGCCTTGCACCCCCCCCAACTAGCATCAGACTGTGCTGCCTTGCACCACCCCCAACTAGCATCAGACTGTGCGGCCGGGCCCCCACAACTAGCATCAGACTGTGCTGCCTTGCAGCCCCCCCAACTAGCATCAGACTGTGCTGACTTGCCCCCCACCAACTAGCATCAGACTGTGCTGCCTTGCCCCCCCAACTAGCATCAGACTGTGCGGCCTTGCCCACCCCCCACTAGCATCAGACTGTGCTGCCTTGCAACCCCCCAACTAGCATCAGACTGTGCTGCCTTGCCCGCCCCAACCAGCATCAGACTGTGCTGCCTTGTCCCCCCACGACTTGCATCAGACTGTGTTGCCTTGCACCCTCCCACCGCAACTAGCATCAGACTGTGCTGCCTTGCCCGCCCCAACCAGCATCAGACTGTGCTGCCTTGTCCCCCCACGACTTGCATCAGACTGTGTTGCCTTGCACCCTCCCACCCCCCACTAGCATCAGACTGTGCTGCCTTGCCCCCCGCCAACTAGCATCAGACTGTGCTGCCTTGCCCGCACCCAACTAGCATCAGACTGTGCTGCCTTGCAACCCCCCACCGCAACTAGCATCAGACTGTGCTGCCTTGCACCCCCCCACCACAACTAGCATCAGACTGTGCTGCCTTGCCCACCGCAAATAGCATCAGACTGTGCTGCCTTGCCCATCCCTAACAAGCATCAGACTGTGCTGCCCTGCTTGTAACCACCTGGCATCAGACTGTGGTGCCTTGCCCCCACAACTAGCATCAGACTGTGCTGCCTTGCTTGTACCCATCTAGCATCAGGCTGTGCTGCCTTGCACCTACAACTATCATCAGACTGTGCTGCCTTGCCCACCCCTAACTAGCATCAAACTGTGCTGCCTTGCACCCCCAACTATCATCAGACTGTGCTGCCTTACCCATCCCTAACTAGCATCAGACTGTGCTGCCTTGCCCACCCCTAACAAGCATGAGACTGTGCTACCTTGCTTGTACCCACCTAGCATCAGGCTGTGCTGCCTTGCACATCCCCAACTAGCTTCAGACTGTGCGGCCTAGCCCCCACAACTAGCATCAGACTGTGCTCCCTGACCTCCCCCACAACTTGCATCAGACTTGCGGCCAGGCCTCCACAAATAGCATCAGACTGTGCTGCCTTATCCACCCCCCAACTAGCAACAGACTGTGCTGCCTTACCCCCCCACAACTAGCATCAGACGGTGCTGCCTTGCCCCCCACCAACTAGCATCAGACGGTGCTGCCTTGCCCCCCACCAACTAGCATCAGACTGTGCTGCCTTGCCCCCCACCAACTAGCATCAGACTGTGCTGCCTTGCCCCCCCCACAACTAGCATCAGTCTGTGCTGCCTTGCCCCCCCCCACCAACTAGCATCAGTCTGTGCGGCCTGGCCCCCCCCCTAATAGCATCAGACTATGCGGCCTTTCTCCCGACAACTAGCATCAGACTGTGCTGCCTTGCCCCCCACCATCTAACATCAGACTGTGCGGCCTTGCCCCCCACCATCTAACATCAGATTGTGCTGCCTTGCCCCCAACCATCTAACATCAGACTGTGCTGCCTTGCCCCCCACCAACTAGCATCAGACTGTCCGGCCTTACCCACGCCCAACTTGCATCAGACTGTGCTGCCTTGCACCCCCCCAACTAGCATCAGACTGTGCTGCCTTGCACCACCCCCAACTAGCATTAGACTGTGCGGCCGGGCCCCCACAACTAGCATCAGACTGTGCTGACTTGCCCCCCACCAACTAGCATCAGACTGTGCTGCCTTGCCCCCCCAACTAGCATCAGACTGTGCGGCCTTGCCCACCCCCCACTAGCATCAGACTGTGCTGCCTTGCACCCCCCCAACTAGCATCAGACTGTGCTGCCTTGCACCCCGCCCCAACTAGCATCAGACTGTGCTGCCTTGCCCGCCCAAACCAGCATCAGACTGTGCTGCCTTGTCCCCCCACGATTTGCATCAGACTGTGTTGCCTTGCACCCTCCCACCGCAACAAGCATCAGACTGTGCTGCCTTGCCCCCCGCCAACTAGCATCTGACTGTGCTGCCTTGCCCGCACCCAACTAGCATCAGACTGTGCTGCCTTGCAACCCCCCACCGCAACTAGCATCAGACTGTGCTGCCTTGCAACCCCCCACAGCAAATAGCATCAGACTGTGCTGCCTTGCCCACCGCAAATAGCATCAGACTGTGCTGCCTTGCCCATCCCTAACAAGCATCAGACTGTGCTGCCCTGCTTGTAACCACCTGGCATCAGACTGTGGTGCCTTGCCCCCCCAACTACTATCAGACTGTGCTGCCTTGCTTGTACCCATCTAGCATCAGGCTGTGCTGCCTTGCACCCACAACTATCATCAGACTGTGCTGCCTTGCCCACCCCTAACTAGCATCAAACTGTGCTGCCTTGCACCCCCAACTATCATCAGACTGTGCTGCCTTACCCATCCCTAACTAGCATCAGACTGTGCTGCCTTGCCCACCCCTAACAAGCATGAGACTGTGCTACCTTGCTTGTACCCACCTAGCATCAGGCTGTGCTGCCTTGCCCCGCCCCAACTAGCATCAGACTGTGCGGCCTGGCCCCCACAACAAGCATCAGACGGTGCGGCCTGGCCCCCACAACTAGCATCAGACTGTGTGGCCTGGCCCCCACAACTAGCATCATACTATGCTGCCTAGCCCCCCACCAACTAGCATTTGACTGTGCTGCCTTGCCCACCCCTAACTAGCATCAGACTGTGCTGCCTTGCCCACCCCGAACTAGTATCAGACTGTGCTGCCTTGCTTGTAACCACCTGGCATCAGACTGTGCTGCCTTGCTTGTTCTCCCTAGCATCAGGCTGTGCTGCCTTGCACATCCCCAACTAGCTTCAGACTGTGCGGCCTGGCCCCCACAACTAGCATCAGACTGTGCTCCCTGACCTCCCCCGCAACTAGCATCAGACTGTGTGGCCCGGCCCCCACAAATAGCATCAGACTGTGCTGCCTTACCCACCCCCCAACTAGCATCAGGCTGTGCTGCCTTACCCCCCCCACAACTAGCATCAGACTGTGCAGCCTGGCCCCCCCCACAACTAGCATCAGACTGTGCTGCCTTGCCCCTCACCAACTAACATCAGGCTGTGCTGCCTAGCCCCCCACCAACTAACATCAGACTGTGCTGCCTTGCCCCCACCGACTAGCATCAGACTGTGCTGCCTTGCCCCCACCAACTGGCATCAGACTGTGCTGCCTTGCCCCCACCAGCTAACATCAGACTTTGCTGCCTTGCCCCCCACCAACTAGCATCAGACTGTGCTGCCTTGCCCACCCCTAAAAAGCATCAGACTGTGCTGCCTTGCTTATACCCGCCTAGCATCAGACTGTGCTGCCTTGCACCGCCCCAACTAGCATCAGACGGTGCGGCCTGGCCCCCACAACTAGCATCAGACTGTGCGGCCTGGCCCCCACAACTATCATCAGACTGTGCTGCCTTGCCCCCGTCAACTAGCATCAGACTGTGCTGCCTTGCCCCCGTCAACTAGCATCAGACTGTGCAGCCTTGCACCCCCCCCCAACTAGCATCAGACTGTGCTGCCTTGCTTGTAACCAGCTGGCATCAGACTGTGCTGCTTTGCCACCCGCAACTAGCATCAGACTGTGCTGTCTTGATCCCCCGACTAGCATCAGACTGTGCTGCCTTACCCCCCACCAACTAGCCTCAGACTGTGCAGCCTTTCACCGCCCCAACTAGCATCGGACTGTGCGGCCTGGCCCCCGCAACGAGCATCAGACGGTGCGGCCTTGCCCGGGCCCCAACTAGCATCAGACTGTGCTGCCTTGCCCCCCTCCCGACTAGCATCAGACTGTGCTGCTTTGCCCCCCCACAACTAGCATCAGACTGTGCTACCTTGCCCCCCGCAACTAGCATCTAACTGTGCCGCCTAGCGCCACCCAACTAGCATCCGACTGTGCTGCCTTGCCCCTTCAACTAGCATCAGACAGTGCTGCCTTGCCCCCCACCAACTAGCATCAAACTGTCCTGCCTTCCACCCCCAACTAGCATCAGACTGTGCTGCCTTGCACCCCTAACTCATATCAGTCTGTGCTGCCTGGGCCCCCAACTAGCATCAGACTGTGCCGATTTGCCCACCCTCAACTAGCATCAGACTGTGCTGGCTTGCCCCCCACCAACTAGCATCAGACTGTGCTGCCTTGCACCCCCAACTAGCATCAGACTGTGCTGCCTTGCCCCCCTCGACTACCATCAGACTGTTCTGCCTTGCACCCCCCCAACTAGCGTCAGACTGTGCTGCCTTGCCCACAACCACTATCATCAGACTGTGCTGCCTTGCCCACCGCAACTAGCATCAGACTGTGCTGCCTTGCCCACCCCTAACAAGCATCAGACTGTGCTGCCTTGCTTGTAACCACCCGGCATCAGACTGTGCTGCCTTGTTTGTACCCACCTGGCATCAGGCTGTGCTGCCTTGCACCCTCAACTTGCATCAGACTGTGCTGCCTTGCACCCCCAACTCATATCAGACTGTGCTGCCCGGGCCCCCAACTAGCATCAGACTGGGCCGCCTTGCCCAACCCCAACTAGCATCAGACTGTGCTGCCTTGCCCCCCAACAACTAGCATCAGACTGTGCTGCCTTGCACCCCCAACTCATATCAGTCTGTGCTGCCTGAGCCCCCAACTAGCATCAGACTGTGCGGCCTTGCCCACCCCCCACTAGCATCAGACTGTGCTGCCTTGCACCCCCCCCAAATAGCATCAGACTGTGCTGCCTTGCCCACCCCAAACAAGCATCAGACTGTGCTGCATTGCCCAACCCAAACTAGCATCAGACTGTGCTACCTTGCTTGTACCCACCTAGCATCAGGCTGTGCTGCCTTGCACCGCCCCAACTAGCATCAGACTGTGCGGCCTGGCCCCCACAACTAGCATCAGACTGTGCGGCCTGGCCCCCACAACTAGCATCAGACTGTGAGGCCTGGCCCCCACATCTAGCATCAGACTATGCTGCCTTGCCCCCCACCTACTAACATCAGACTGTGCTGCCTTGCCCACCCCTAACTAGCATCAGACTGTGCTGCCTTGCCCACCCCTAACAAGCATCAGACTGTGCTGTCTTGCTTGTAACCAACTGGTATCAGACTGTGCTGCATTGCTTGTACCAACCTAGCATCAGACTGTGCTGCCTTGCACCGCCCCAACTAGCATCAGACTGTGCGGCCTGGCCCCCACAACTAGCACCAGACGGTGAGGCCTTGCCCGGCCCCCAACTAGCATCAGACTGTGCCATCTTGCCCCCCGCAACTAGCATCAGACTGTGCTGCCTTGCCCCCCACCAATTAGCATCAGACTGTGCTGCTTTGCCCCCCACCATCTAACATCAGACTGTGCTGCCTTGCCCGCACGCAACTAGCATCAGACTGTGCTGCCTTGCAACCCCCCACCGCAACTAGCATCAGACTGTGCTGCCTTGCACCCCCAACTCATATCAGTCTGTGCTGCCTGTCCTCCCCAACTAACATCAGACTGTCCGGCCTAGCCCACGCCCAACTAGCATCAGACTGTGCTGCCTTGCACCACCCCCAACTAGCATCAGACTGTGCGGCCTGGCCCCCACAACTAGCATCAGACTGTGCGGCCTGGCCCCCACAACTAGCATCAGACTGTGCTGCCTTGCCCCCCACCATCTAACATCAGACTGTGCTGCCTTGCCCCCCACCAACTAGCATCAGACTGTGCTGCCTTGCCCCCCACCAACTAGCATCAGACTGTGCTGCCTTGCACCCCCAACTCATATCAGTCTGTGCTGCCTGACCCCCCCAACTAACATCAGACTGTCCGGCCTTTCCCACGCCCAACTAGCATCAGACTGTGCTGCCTTGCACCCCCCCAACTAGCATCAGACTGTGCTGCCTTGCACCACCCCCAACTAGCATCAGACTGTGCGGCCGGGCCCCCACAACTAGCATCAGACTGTGCTGCCTTGCAGCCCCCCCAACTAGCATCAGACTGTGCTGACTTGCCCCCCACCAACTAGCATCAGACTGTGCTGCCTTGCCCCCCCAACTAGCATCAGACTGTGCGGCCTTGCCCACCCCCCACTAGCATCAGACTGTGCTGCCTTGCAACCCCCCAACTAGCATCAGACTGTGCTGCCTTGCACCCCGCCCCAACTAGCATCAGACTGTGCTGCCTTGCCCGCCCCAACCAGCATCAGACTGTGCTGCCTTGTCCCCCCACGACTTGCATCAGACTGTGTTGCCTTGCACCCTCCCACCGCAACTAGCATCAGACTGTGCTGCCTTGCCCCCCGCCAACTAGCATCAGACTGTGCTGCCTTGCCCGCACCCAACTAGCATCAGACTGTGCTGCCTTGCAACCCCCCACCGCAACTAGCATCAGACTGTGCTGCCTTGCCCACCGCAAATAGCATCAGACTGTGCTGCCTTGCCCATCCCTAACAAGCATCACACTGTGCTGCCCTGCTTGTAACCACCTGGCATCAGACTGTGGTGCCTTACCCCACAACTAGCATCAGACTGTGCTGCCTTGCTTGTACCCATCTAGCATCAGGCTGTGCTGCCTTGCACCCACAACTATCATCAGACTGTGCTGCCTTGCCCACCCCTAACTAGCATCAAACTGTGCTGCCATGCACCCCCAACTATCATCAGACTGTGCTGCCTTACCCATCCCTAACTAGCATCAGACTGTGCTGCCTTGCCCACCCCTAACAAGCATGAGACTGTGCTACCTTGCTTGTACCCACCTAGCATCAGGCTGTGCTGCCTTGCACATCCCCAACTAGCTTCAGACTGTGCGGCCTGGCCCCCACAACTAGCATCAGACTGTGCTCCCTGACCTCCCCCACAACTTGCATCAGACTTGCGGCCAGGCCTCCACAAATAGCATCAGACTGTGCTGCCTTATCCACCCCCCAACTAGCAACAGACTGTGCTGCCTTACCCTCCCACAACTAGCATCAGACTGTGCTGCCTTGCCCCCCACCAACTAGCATCAGACTGTGCTGACTTGCCCCCCCCCGACTAGCATCAGACTCTGCTGCCTTGCCCCCCACCAACTATCATCAGACTGTGCTGCCTTGCCCCCCCACCATCTAACATCAGACTGTGCTGCCTTGCCCCCCACCATCTAACATCAGACTGTGCTGCCTTGCCCGCCCACCATCTAACATCAGACTGTGCTGCCTTGCCCCCCACCATCTAACATCAGACTGTGCTGCCTTGCCCCCCACCAACTAGCATCAGACTGTGCTGCCTTGCCCACCCCTAACAAGCATCAGACTGTGCTGCCTTGCTTGTAACCAGCTGGCATCAGACTGTGCTGCCTTGCCCCCCCACAACTAGCATCAGACTGAGCTGCCTTGCCCCCCACCAACAAGCATCAGACTGTGCTGCCTTGCTTGTAACCAGCTGGCATCAGACTGTGCTGCCTTGCTTGTAACCAGCTGGCATCAGACTGTGCTGCCTAGCCCACCCCCAACTAGCATCAGACTGTGCTGCATTGCCCCCCCCCAACTAGCATAAGACTGTGCTGTCTTACCCCCCACCAACTAGCATCAGACTGTGCTGCCTTGCCCCCCACCATCTAACATCAGACTGTGCTGCCTTGCCCCCCACCATCTAACATCAGATTGTGCTGCCTTGCACCCCACCAACTAGCATCAGACTGTGCTGCCTTGCCCACCCCTAACAAGCATCAGACTCTGCTGCCTTGCTTGTAACCAGCTGGCATCAGACTGTGCTGCCTTGCCCCCCCACAACTAGCATCAGACTGTGCTGCCTTGCACCCCACCAACAAGCATCAGACTGTGCTGCCTTGCTTGTAACCAGCTGGCATCAGACTGTGCTGCCTTGCTTGTAACCAGCTGGCATCAGACTGTGCTGACTTGCCCCCCCACAACTAGCATCAGACTGTGAGGCCTTGCACCCCCAACTCATATCAATATGTGCTGCCTGGCCCCCCCAACTAGCATCAGACTGTGCTGCCTTGCCCACACCCAACTAGCATCAGACTGTGCTGCCTTGCCCACCCCACACTAGCATCAGACTGTGCTGACTTGCCCCCCCCACAACTAGCATCAGACTGTGCTGCCTTGCACCCCCACCAACTAGCATCAGACTGTGCTGCCATGTCCCCCACAACTAGCATCAGGCTGTGCTGCCTTGCCCCCCACCGACTAGCGTCAGACTGTGCTGCCTTGCCCCCCTCAACTAGCATCAGACTGTGCTGCCTTGCCCCCCCCCCGACTAGCATCAGACTGTTCTGCCTTGCCCCCCCCACCGACTAGCATCAGACTGTGCTGCCTTGCCCCCCCCAGACTAGCATCAGACTGTTCTGCCTTGCCCTCCCCCCGACTAGCATCAGACTGTGCTGCCTTGCCCTCCCCCCGACTAGCATCAGATTGTGCTGCCTTGCCCCCCTCGACTACCATTAGACTGTTCTGCCTTGCACCCCCCCAACTAGCCTCAGACCGTGCTGCCTTGCCCACAACCACTATCATCAGACTGTGCTGCCTTGCCCACCGCAACTAGCATCAGACTGTGCTGCCTTGCCCACCCCTAACAAGCATCAGACTGTGCTGCCTTGCTTGTAACCACCCGGCATCAGACTGTGCTGCCTTGTTTGTACCCACCTGGCATCAGGCTGTGCTGCCTTGCACCCCCAACTTGCATCAGACTGTGCTGCCTTGCACCCCCAACTCATATCAGACTGTGCTGCCCGGGCCCCCAACTAGCATCAGACTGGGCCGCCTTGCCCAACCCCAACTAGCATCAGACTGTGCTGCCTTGCCCCCCAACAACTAGCATCAGACTGTGCTGCCTTGCACCCCCAACTCATATCAGTCTGTGCTGCCTGAGCCCCCAACTAGCATCAGACTGTGCGGCCTTGCCCACCCCCCACTAGCATCAGACTGTGCTGCCTTGCACCCCCCCCAAATAGCATCAGACTGTGCTGCCTTGCCCACCCCAAACAAGCATCAGACTGTGCTGCATTGCCCAACCCAAACTAGCATCAGACTGTGCTGCCTTGCTTGTAACCAACTGGCATCAGACTGTGCTACCTTGCTTGTACCCACCTAGCATCAGGCTGTGCTGCCTTGCACCGCCCCAACTAGCATCAGACTGTGCGGCCTGGCCCCCACAACTAGCATCAGACTGTGAGGCCTGGCCCCCACATCTAGCATCAGACTATGCTGCCTTGCCCCCCACCTACTAACATCAGACTGTGCTGCCTTGCCCACCCCTAACTAGCATCAGACAGTGCTGCCTTGCCCACCCCTAACAAGCATCAGACTGTGCTGTCTTGCTTGTAACCAACTGGTATCAGACTGTGCTGCATTGCTTGTACCAACCTAGCATCAGACTGTGCTGCCTTGCACCGCCCCAACTAGCATCAGACTGTGCGGCCTGGCCCCCACAACTAGCACCAGACGGTGAGGCCTTGCCCGGCCCCCAACTAGCATCAGACTGTGCCATCTTGCCCCCCGCAACTAGCATCAGACTGTGCTGCCTTGCCCACCGCAAATAGCATCAGACTGTGCTGCCTTGCCCATCCCTAACAAGCATCACACTGTGCTGCCCTGCTTGTAACCACCTGGCATCAGACTGTGGTGCCTTGCCCCCACAACTAGCATCAGACTGTGCTGCCTTGCTTGTACCCATCTAGCATCAGGCTGTGCTGCCTTGCACCCACAACTATCATCAGACTGTGCTGCCTTGCCCACCCCTAACTAGCATCAAACTGTGCTGCCTTGCACCCCCAACTATCATCAGACTGTGCTGCCTTACCCATCCCTAACTAGAATCAGACTGTGCTGCCTTGCCCACCCCTAACAAGCATGAGACTGTGCTGCCTTGCACATCCCCAACTAGCTTCAGACTGTGCGGCCTGGCCCCCACAACTAGCATCAGACTGTGCTCCCTGACCTCCCCCACAAATAGCATCAGACTGTGCTGCCTTATCCACCCCCCAACTAGAAACAGACTGTGCTGCCTTACCCCCCCACAACTAGCATCAGACGGTGCTGCCTTGCCCCCCACCAACTAGCATCAGACTGTGCTGCCTTGCCCCCCACCAACTAGCATCAGACTGTGCTGCCTTGCCCCCCCCCCAACTAGCATCAGACTGTGCGGCCGGGCCCCCACAACTAGCATCAGACTGTGCTGCCTTGCCCCCCACCAACTAGCATCAGACTGTGCTGCCTTGCCCCCCACCAACTAGCATCAGACTGTGCTGCCTTGCCCCCCACCAACTAGCATCAGACTGTGCTGCTTTGCCCCCCACCAACTAGCATCAGTCTGTGCGGCCTGGCCCCCCTCCAACTAGCATCAGACTGTGCTGCCTTGCAACACCCCCAACTAGCATCAGACTGTGCTGCCTTGCCCCCCCCCCAACTAGCATCAGACTGTGCGGCCGGGCCCCCACAACTAGCATCAGACTGTGCTGACTTGCCCCCCACCAACTAGCATCAGACTGTGCAGCCTTGCCCACCTCCCACTAGCATCAGACTGTACTGCCTTGCACCCCCCCAACTAGCATCAGACTGTGCTGCCTTGCACCCCCCCAACTAGCATCAGACTGTGCTGCCTTGCCCGCCCCAACCAGCATCAGACTGTGCTGCCTTGTCCTCCCACGATTTGCATCAGACTGTGTTGCCTTGCACCCTCCCACCGCAACAAGCATCAGACTGTGCTGCCTTGCCCCCCGCCAACTAGCATCTGACTGTGCTGCCTTGCCCGCACCCAACTAGCATCAGACTGTGCTGCCTTGCAACCCCCCACCGCAACTAGCATCAGACTGTGCTGCCTTGCACCCCCAACTCATATCAGTCTGTGCTGCCTGTCCTCCCCAACTAACATCAGACTGTCCGGCCTAGCCCACGCCCAACTAGCATCAGACTGTGCTGCCTTGCACCACCCCCAACTAGCATCAGACTGTGCGGCCTGGCCCCCACAACTAACATCAGACTGTGCGGCCTGGCACCCACAACTAGCATCAGACTGTGCTGCCTTGCACCACCCCCAACTAGCATCAGACTGTGCGGCCTGGCCCCCACAACTAGCATCAGACTGTGCTGCCTTGCCCCCCACCATCTAGCATCAGACTGTGCTGCCTTGCACCCCCAACTCATATCAGTCTGTGCTGCCTGACCCCCCCCAACTAACATCAGACTGTCCGGCCTTGCCCACGCCCAAATAGCATCAGACTGTGCTGCCTTGCACCCCCCCAACTAGCATCAGACTGTGCTGCCTTGCACCACCCCCAACTAGCATCAGACTGTGCGGCCGGGCCCCCACAACTAGCATCAGACTGTGCTGCCTTGCAGCCCCCCCAACTAGCATCAGACTGTGCTGACTTGCCCCCCACCAACTAGCATCAGACTGTGCTGCCTTGCCCCCCCAACTAGCATCAGACTGTGCGGCCTTGCCCACCCCCCACTAGCATCAGACTGTGCTGCCTTGCAACCCCCCAACTAGCATCAGACTGTGCTGCCTTGCACCCCGCCCCAACTAGCATCAGACTGTGCTGCCTTGCCCGCCCCAACCAGCATCAGACTGTGCTGCCTTGTCCCCCCACGACTTGCATCAGACTGTGTTGCCTTGCACCCTCCCACCGCAACTAGCATCAGACTGTGCTGCCTTGCCCCCCGCCAACTAGCATCAGACTGTGCTGCCTTGCCCGCACCCAACTAGCATCAGACTGTGCTGCCTTGCAACCCCCCACCGCAACTAGCATCAGACTGTGCTGCCTTGCACCCCCCCACCGCAACTAGCATCAGACTGTGCTGCCTTGCCCACCGCAAATAGCATCAGACTGTGCTGCCTTGCCCATCCCTAACAAGCATCAGACTGTGCTGCCCTGCTTGTAACCACCTGGCATCAGACTGTGGTGCCTTGCCCCCACAACTAGCATCAGACTGTGCTGCCTTGCTTGTACCCATCTAGCATCAGGCTGTGCTGCCTTGCACCCACAACTATCATCAGACTGTGCTGCCTTGCCCACCCCTAACTAGCATCAAACTGTGCTGCCTTGCACCCCCAACTATCATCAGACTGTGCTGCCATACCCACCCCTAACAAGCATCAGACTGTGCTGCCTTGCCCACCCCTAACAAGCATGAGACTGTGCTACCTTGCTTGTACCCACCTAGCATCAGGCTGTGCTGCCTTGCCCCGCCCCAACTAGCATCAGACTGTGCGGCCTGGCCCCCACAACAAGCATCAGACGGTGCGGCCTGGCCCCCACAACTAGCATCAGACTGTGTGGCCTGGCCCCCACAACTAGCATCATACTATGCTGCCTTGCCCCCCACCAACTAGCATTTGACTGTGCTGCCTTGCCCAAACCTAACTAGCATCAGACTGTGCTGCCTTGCCCACCCCGAACTAGTATCAGAC